>NC_092336.1:426740000-431552500 GCF_046630445.1 Rutidosis leptorrhynchoides | reverse complement strand
CCGTTCGTGTAAAAAACTCAATCTAAATCCTAAATCTAAACCCTAAACCCTAAATTTCTAAACCCTAATATCTAAACCCTATAAACCCTAATATCTAAACCCTAATATCTAAACACCAATAGCTAAAACCTCAACATACGCTTGAAAAACACAATAATTGTTATATATTACTTCTTCGAGCGTTTTCCCGCTAAAATAAAAACATTTATCACAAAGTGTCTCTACTAAATGTTCATATTTTCATCCCATCTATAATGTTCGTAAACAAAGTTTTTTCAAAAAACGAAAAAAATAAAATAATTTTTGCTTCCCCCCGATTGGTTACTTCCCTCTTGATCCTACCACTGTATATATATATATATATATATATATATATATATATATATATATATATATATATATATATATATATATATATATATATATATATATATATATATATATATATATATATATATATATATATATATATATATATATATAATATTAATATTAATTTAAAATATAGACTTAATTACGCCAGTCGCCCCTAAAATTTACTGCAAATTTCACCATGAACCCGAATTTTATCATAACGCACGTGATACAAATTAACGAAGATAAATTAACGACAGTTAGGTATGGGGATCAAAATAAAAGCAAATGTAGTCCTTATTTCTTTTACTGCTATTAAATTGCACCTGATTTTTCTGGCAAGAAAGCATCAAAATGTGTAAGCTTTGTGTGTTATTCTGCAATAACCACTTTACCACGAAGTTTAAGGTTAGGTAAATGGTTTTTATTCTGACCATAAGTTAATGTTAGGTGTTGATGCGTCTTCGTAATCTAAGAAAAGGTCATCTTTTTATCCTGTTTCTAATTAATTAATTTTCTGTTTTTGTGATATTTAATTAGTATTGTGGAAAAACTTATTGTAGATACTTATTATCATATAGGTGTTTGAACCAACCGGAAGTTACTAAAGTCGAGTTACAGAAACATGTTGTAAGTACTTCTACCTTTCTTTGATGCTAATAGATCTATTTGTAAGTACAATACTATGCAAGTAATTAATCTCCTTTAAAAAGGTTAATCATGTATGGAAGTGTTCAACAACGATAACCTTAAGCGATAACACTAACTGATTATTTTAAACGTTAATTTATTATTGGTGTCGTTAATTGATGCATCACTCAGGTTACTAAGTGCAGCGTGCACGCTGATTTTATTTACAACAACAGTTTGATTAGGGTTCAAAAGATTCAGGTAACCCCCATGGTTCCACAGTTTATATAATTTTATTCATTCAAATTAATCGGAAATTTTGTTTTTGTATAATGTTAGAAGTTAATAGTTTGTATAGATTAGTAAAAATTATCACCCTTGCTAAATTTTAAAAGTCCGAAGATGAATTTCTTGATGATACAAAACTGCTTATTTGTTCATCTATCTATGATTGTAAGTTTTGATTACGTCAGTATTATCATCATATTATCTGCATTTTAAGCATATTTATAACCGATAGCAACTTGAGTTACTATGTTCTTGATTGAACATTGATTGTGTTTGCGTTTGTTTGATAACTATAATAGTTACTTGGTCTCCCATTGATCTACAAAGAATATTGACAAAGCTGCTAATAGTTCAGAATCTTATTTGTTGAAACATGTATGCTCATCAGTTCACCATTTCATTAAAAATATGGGTTAAAGCCAAAAATAAGCTACAAACTTACACAAATGTACCGATGTCACCCACAAACTCATTTACGTCCTACTGTCGCCTACTAACATTCAAAAAATGTGCTAATATCAACATTTTATAGTTTTGACCTGTTACATACTAATTTTGACCTGATATTTTTTTTTTTTATTTTTTTTTTTGTAAGAATTAAGATCCAATCCACGAACGACACGTGTTGATTTTAACCAGTTTAGCCGGTAGCAAGTAATTTTTGTTTACATTGGTACACTTTTTGAAAGTTTTTGTTTACATCGGTACACTTTTTGAAAGTTTGTAGGCGACAGTAGGACGGAAATGAGTTTGTGAGCGACATCGGTACATTTGTGTAAGTTTGTAGCCTATTTTTGGCTTTAACCCTAAAAATATATGCCTTTTTGTCTTTTAATCCATGAATACCTTCATTAGATTTGTAGGTCGCCATGTTTTATAAGTATATGTTTGTAGCTCTTTGATTTCATGTCTGCTCTTTGCTCTTTACTTCCATCATAAACTTTTAAGTTAATTACAGATGATATATTTCAACACTTAGGCAGTAGGTAGCCATGGAATATCCAAAAAGACTTGCATGATCATTATAATTTATCATATCATGAAGTGTGGCTCATGAGTTCTTCATAGGGGAGCCAACATTAATAATCTTAGTGTTACTATATGTAGTCCATACATTAAATGGGGATTTCTTATGATATATCTTCTTTTGTTTATGTTAACATTGGTATGCATTTTCACATTTTGATATATGCACATATTGTGATATGGTTACATAAGATGCTCTCAAATTCACCATATGAAGGTTTTTAAATTTTAGTGTAGTACCTTTTCACATTTGTTGATCAAGTTTATCAACTCTTTTAGTAGAGTACCATTTGTTATTTATATTTGTCCTACCTATCAATAGAGTATTTCAAGTATGTCAACTCTTTTTCTAACAACAGTGGGAGCAGTTCGTATAAAAGAATTGAGCTTCAAGAGGCTCGAGATGATACACCAATAATTCATCTGTCCATCCCGATTAATACGCCACTTGTCACTTCAAGTGATCACTTAAATTCTCATGATCATCCAAATAACGTCGAGAAAAATGAACTTAATCCCGTGATTAATGTTGAACCAGAAAAAACTCAACAGTCGTTGCGCGGGTCACAACGACAAAGACAACCCACAAATTTTGACGATTACTATACCTATTTGAATGAGGTTGATTTTGACTTTGGAAAATGCAATGACCCTGATTCATATGAAGAAGCTATTACTTATGACCAATCAGCTCATTTAGCAGAAGTAATGAATGATGAGTTGAACTCAATGAGCAAAAATGAAGTTTGGAAGCTTGCTGAAATACCAAATGGTGCAAAATTCGTTGGATCTTAGTGGGTATTTAAGACTAAACTTGAAAATGTTGAGTGATACAAAGCTCGTTTGGTTGCGAAAGGGTATACTTAAAAGTGGGCATTGATTATAAGGAAACCTTTTCTCTAGTATCGAGAAAAGACTACTTAAAGATCGTAATGTCCTTAGTAGCTCATTTTGACCTGGAGTTACATCAAATGGACGTCAAAATGGCATTTCTTAAAGGAGATCTACATGATGATGTGTTCATGGATCAACCTTAGAATTTTATATATGAAGGCCAGAAACACTTAGTTTGTAAACTCAATAAATCTATCTACAAACTTAAGCAAGCTTCTCGTTGATGGTACTTAAACTTTGATGAAGTAATAAAGAAACACTACTTCATCAAAAATCAGGTGGATCAATGTATGTACCTCGAAATGAGTGGGAGTAATATTATTATACTTGTTCTTTATGTTGATGATATCCTTTTGGTAAGTAATAATCTTGATTTATTGCACGACTCAAAGCGTTTTCATTCTAGAAACTTGACATGAAAGATCTTGGTGAATGTTATAGGAATTGAAATACACCGAGATCGAGCTAATGAGACATTAAGATTGTCTCGAAAGGCACATATTAAACGTGTACTAAATAGGTTCAATATGTAACCACTCCCCTACGGTCGCTCCCATGGTTAACGGTGATGTTTTCGGATCTCATCAATGTCCGAAAATTGAGGTCAAACATGAGGAAATGACGCGAATTTCTTATGCTTCCATAGTAGGAAGCTTGCGTATGATCAAGTTTGTACTCGACCAGATATCGTATATATATGTGGAATGTTAGACAAATTTTAATCTAATCATGGCCTACATCATTGGAAAGTTGTTGTAACACCATGATTTTTTTTTTAAAACACAGCGGAAGTAAATATTTAATTACCCAAAATATCCTTAGTAAAGTTTACATAACATTGTTTACAAAATAACTTTATACAACAACGGTGTTACGTGAAAACATAATTAAAATAGAAAACATCAGAGTAAGCTCGTTTTCAAATATGTCTTCTAACCCATCTGTAACACCCGATCTAAGCAGCAGTATCTAAACCTACTAGGGGTGGAAATATGGGGGTATTAGCACAACTGCTAAGTGAATGGATACTATCTAACAGACCAAGCATAATTAACTGAACATGCAAGAGGTCACAACTATGCTAACGTCCTGAACTAGCATACAACAACAACTGACAATATGAGGATCAGCGGCTTGTACGAGCACACGACTTAGCTGATCAGGCTACAGTCTACCGATAGCCCGCTTTACTGATTTCACTTCATAACCGTCCAGACGCAACACATGCGTTCTTCTATGCTATACTGAACAATCAGTAACATCATGACATGACCAGGCTACCACGGTCGACCTCCCACCAACCCTACCTTACCTCACACCAACCCTACCAGGCTAACGTCCTGAAGAGTTTGTTATTCCACGGATAAGAAGAGTTGGATGAATGTGAGCAGAAAGTCAACCTAATGACATTTAAGAGTGGTTAAATGTTTGCCCAAGTTTAAATTTAAGTATGCAAGTGTTTAAGTGTAGTTCATTTTACGAAGTTCCCATTTTTAGTAAGTTTCCACTTTTAGTAAGTTAGTGTTGAACACTAGCGAGTTGTTCTTAATAAGTCCACTACTTATTAAGTGTGTAAGTGACTAAGTGTTGTTCACTTAGTGAGTGTATGATCACTATAGTCGGGTTTGATATTATGCACCATACCCAAACATCTATGCCGCCGCCGAGTCACTTGAATGATCTATTGTTACCGGTTGGCCCATGATCTCTTGACCAGAATATAAGTTGATGTGTTAAAACGTAACCTTTAAAATGTAGACAATCTGCTTAATAATTAACACATAATACAGGCAACTAAAACCCGATCATGCAGTAACTAGCAAGTAAATTGACCAGTTCAATCCACAGGGAGAAGTTTGTTTTAAGGATTTCACAACGATTAAGTATTCTTAAAAGGGGGTTTTGTGTTTGAAGTTGTATTTTCGTTTAACGAAAAAGTAAATAAATATAGTAATTAACAAGAATGAGAATGTGGTGTTTACTTCTATGCTTGATAAATGACAGGGATTGTTCTTTTATAATTAAAACCGTTATGAGATAGTTACAATAGAACATTTTATATCAATTTCACAATTTCTATAAACTTAAGAGCTATGTTTAATCAACAAGATTCTTTCATGGTTGAATTCACATAAAACCTATTTTACTAAGATCACTCTAGGTAAAATACATGATTGTATATCCTAAATATCGTTCAATTAACATCCTATATTCACATATAGGTGGCTAGATCACTAGGTGTTGAAGTATAAGCTATAGTCTTTGATAAACTCACATAAACCAAGTCATAACTTACATAATTGAACTAAAATACAAGGATGATTACAACAATGGATCTTTTAAAAGAACATGGTGATTTAGATCGATTAACTAACTAGATCCAACCCAGTTAAACTCACGTAAAACCTAAATTACAACAATCACTTGAGGTAATTTCATAACTATGTTGTTTTAGAACTTATTCAATTACCGAATTAAACACATAACAAAATCACTTAAGTATATGTATCTAATCATCTAGATTACTAGGTGTATTGAAGTATAGATTGTTTTCCTAGTTAACTCACATTAATAGGTTTTCAATCTATATAATTGAAGTAATGATCTAAACAAGCATAACAATGGTTCTTACGGTTGAACTAGATAATTTAATCAATCAAACATATGTATAACTAGCATAACATCAAAGTATAGAACAATCTGTCATGACCCGACCTTAACCATAAGGACGAATACAATAACATATGATTTCATCGCGAGGTATTGACCTCTATATGCGACATTTTTCAAAAACTGCATTCGTTTTTACAATACAAACCATAGCTTTTATTACAAATACCAGGTTTAAACATCTTAATAATGATTATCGTTTAGCGATAATCTTAGACTTACAAACTTTACATGTGATAATAACAATACGACTTCCAACATATTTTACATTACAAATCCTCCGATATGCAGTTTTATTTTTGACACAAATATGCATACTCAAGATCTTGCTTAAATTCAACATGTTGCAGCGGAAGCTTTTAGTTATCACCTGAGAATAAACATGCTTAAAACGTCAACATAAAGTTGGTGAGATATAGGATTAATGCCGGCATCGTTATAAATATAGACCACAAGATTTCATATATAAACGTTTTAATAAAGATATTCTAAGTTGTTGAGCACTTGATAACCATACTTAACATTTAATCAACGTCGCATATTCCCTTTATTATGAAATCTTACTACACCGTACCAAGTGTAGTCACCGAAATGAAGTACTGTGCAACCGTTGAATACTGGTCGTCCAGTCCGGTTGGGGTTGTCAGGCCCGATAGATCTATCAACAGGATTCGCGTTTACAATACCTCATGTAAATAGTAGTTACCAAGTTACAGGGAAGTATGCCAGTGGTACAACTCAACGTAGAATATATATTTTTAATCACTTGTGTCCATAACGTAAATCATAAAATGCATGTATTCTCATCCCAAAATATTTAGAGTTTAAAAGTGGGACTATATACTCACTTTTGCCTTGAAGGTATTTAACTCGACTTGGTCTCCGATAGATATCACGAACCTAACCATATATATAATATATCAATGATAATGCTAAAAACGAACATATATTTCATAGCATTATTCCTCAAGAAAGACAAGCTTTTAGTTGCAATTGTTCTATTTAAAAGTGATATTCGTTTAAATAATAAAAGGTGAAGACAAAAGATAGATTCGACGAATTGAAGACGCAAACGACCAAAAAGCTCAAAAGTACAAAATACAATCAAAGAGGTTCCAATTATTAATAAGAAACGTCTCGAAATTACAAGAGTACAAGATTCAAAACGCAAAGTACAAGATATTAAATTGTACGCAAGGACGTTCGAAAATCCGGAACCGGGACCAGAGTCAACTCTCAACGCTCGACGCAACGGACTAAAAATTACAAGTTAACTATGTATATAAATATAATATAATATATAATTAATTATATAAATTATATATATATTATATTTATATAATAAACCATCGGTAAACAAAGAGCCAAATGTGGGTGAGCTGTGAAAACGATCTCCGCGACTCGCGGAGTTTGAAGAAGGAATGGGTCGCGAGTCGCGGAGCCCCAAAAACTGAAACTCCCTATAAAGCCCAACGAATTCTGATCAATTTTTCATCCAATATATCCATCCATCTATATACGTTATATTTATATTTATAATTTATATTTTAATTTTAATTTTAATTTTAATCCTAATAATAAGGGTATGTTAGCGAATGTTGTAAGGGTGTAAGTCGAAATTCTGTCCGTGTAACGCTACGCTATTTTTAATCATTGTAAGTTATGTTCAACCTTTTTAATTTAATGTCTCGTAGCTAAGTTATTATTATGCTTATTTAATCCGAAGTAATCATGATGTTGGGCTAATTATTAAAATTAGGTAATTGGGCTTTGTACCATAATTGGGGTTTGGACAAAAGAACGACACTTGTGGAAATTAGACTATGGGCTATTAATGGGCTTTATATTTGTTTAACTAAATGATAGTTTGTTAATTTTAATATAAAGATTTACAATTGGACGTCCCTATAAATAACCATATACACTCAATCCGACACGATGGGCGGGGTATTTATATGTACGAATAATCGTTCATTTAACCGGACACGGGAATGGATTAATAGCCAATAGAATTATTAAAAAGGGGTGAAATTATGTACAAGGACACTTGGCATAATTGATAACAAAGTATTAAAACTTGGGTTACACTCAGTCGACATCCTGGTGTAATTATTAAACAAAGTATTAAAATCTTGTTACAGTTTAAGTCCCCAATTAGTTGGAATATTTAACTTCGGGTATAAGGATAATTTGACGAGGACACTCGCACTTTATATTTATGACTGATGGACTGTTATGGACAAAAACCAGACGGACATATTAAATAATCCAGGACAAAGGACAATTAACCCATGGGCATAAAACCAAAATCAACACGTCAAACATCATGATTACGGAAGTTTAAATAAGCATAATTCTTTTATTTCATATTTAATTTCCTTTATTTTATATTTAATTGTACTTCTAATTATCGCATTTTTATTGTTATTGTATTTAATTGCACTTTTAATTATCGTACTTTTTAATTATCGCAAGTTTATTTTATCGCACTTTTATTATTCGCAATTTCATTATCGTTATTTACTTTACGCTTTAAATTAAGTCTTGTATTTATTTATTATTTTACATTTGGTTTTAACTGCGACTAAAGTTTTAAAATCGACAAACCGGTCATTAAACGGTAAAAACCCCCCTTTATAATAATAATAATAATATTACTTATATATATATTTGTATTTTTATAAAAGTAAACTAATATAGTGTTAAGCTTTGTTTAAAGATTTTCCCTGTGGAACGAACCGGACTTACTAAAAACTACACTACCGTACGATTAGGTACACTGCCTATAAGTGTTGTAGCAAGGTTTAAGTATATCCATTCTCTAAATAAATAAATATCTTGTGTAAAATTGTATCGTATTTAATAGTATTTCCTGCTAAAATATAAAACTATTTTATATACATCTCGCATAACATCAATCAACATATTTTCTTTTCAAGTAATCGTTAAATATATATATATATATATATATATATATATATATATATATATATATATATATATATATATATATATATATACTTATAATACTTTTAATATTTTCTTAGTCCGTAGTTAGCAGTCCGATGTTAGTGGTCCACAATTAGTTGCTCAATAAAATAAATAAAGACCCCATCGTATTCGTATTGATCAGAATTAATCTCGACCCATGATACCATGTTGTCAAATGACGTGTTGCGTACATAAAGTACCGTGTTGTCAAATGACGTGTTGCGTACAATCATGAGGTCTTATGATTAATCTTCTCGTGTTGTTTACGGGTGGTCCTGAAATATATAAAATCAAATCATAAGTAATTATATATAAAATATCATATTAATTAGAAAAGATATGATTAATTTACTTTATCTCCAAATATTTTCGTAGCTAAACTAGCTTCGGATACCCAATCTTGTTTTAGTCGTAGTTTCTTCATTACAACTCCGTTTTTGTTAGTTCAACTTGCCACTTCCTTGGATTGAGTCAAATTTTAAGAATATGAACTGAAAATACCTTAGTTTGTATTCGAAATCACAGGTTATAGGTCAAACTTTGGTGAAACTTATGAAAGTGATCATTTTCTATCATAAAAACAACATTTAATGATCATTTTTCTAAAAATACTTACACTTTGAGTTAAACCATGAAATTTTTATGTGTTAACATATTCATAATAAATATCATTTTTCCAGAACATGAACTTCCAATTCAAAGTTCAAGATGGTTTTTAATTATCCAACCCAAAACAGCCCCCGGTTGTACTCCGACGACGTAGATTCAGTTTTTAAGGTGTTCTTTGTAAAACCAAGTTATATCTTGTTAAGTTAGCATATCATTATGATATATTACAGGTCTTGAAGTGTTTTAAAAGTTAAGTTAGAAGGATCTATTTAGTTTGCAAACAAGTTTGAAATCATTCAAACTATGTTCTTGTTGTTAAAATTTTACAACATAAAATAAGATAGCTATATAATTATGAATCGAACAAGATTATGAACAAGGTTACTACCTCAAGTTACTTGGACAAAATTATTGTAAGAGATAAGAAAAAATCTTGGAATCAATGAGTGGTGGATTTAGATCAAAAGGTTGGAAGTAAACTTGTATAGTTGGAAGGATTTTTGAAGTGTTCTTGAGTGGTTTTTCTTATGAAGATTAAGGGTTGTTTTTGAAGCTAGATCTTCATGGTAACTTGCTGAATTGTTGAAGGTGTTTAAGGGTTATGGAAGTGTGTGTGTTTTAGCTAAGAACTGAAGATAAAACTTGAATTAAAATGAGGATACTTATAGCCATAAATGGCGTTTTCATGGGGAGACAAGGATAAGATTTTTAGTTTGTTATTTTGCTAGATATTTTTGATAATTGTCAAAAGCTAAATCCTCACATGTTCCTTAACTGATTAGATCTAATTATTGGTGTATTTTTATGGGTATATACCAATAATAAATACGTATAGAAGATGAGTATGATACGGGTACATATACCCTAGGTATACGTATAGAAATCTTGAGGAAACGGAACGAGAATTTAAATATAGCTATCTTTTGTGAATATACTTATATTGTTTTATGTATTTAAGTCCTTAAAAAGTGATTAAATACATTATATATACGATACATGTATAAGTATTATAGGTTATAAGTATATATATCAAAGAATGTTACGTATAGTTATCGTTTTGAAAACTTAAGTTAGTAGTTTCAAAATATACTTATAACTCATTGTCATTAGTACACAATAAGATGTTAAACCATCCTTAGATCATGTTAAATATATATAAATACATATATATATATATATACAAAAACGTATAATTATCGTATGTTATATAGTTTGTGATATCATCGGTCAAATTGGACGGTCAAACGTTGTGTAAAACTCTTTTCAAAAACACAAGTCTCAACAATTTGGATTGCTTATCATGTTGGTAAGGTTTAATTTATGTAAATATTAATCTCATAAGTATAAAATGATCGGAAAAATCCGGGTCGTTACAGTACCTACCCGTTAAATAAATTTCGTCCTGAAATTTTAAAGTTGTACCTATTTTGCGTTCTCGGGAAACAAATGTGGGTACTTTTGTTTCATCTGATCCTCTCGTTCCCAAGTAAACTCGGGACCTCTTCGAGCATTCCAACAAACCTTAACGATTGGTATGTTGCTCTGCTTAAGTTGTTTAACTTCATGGTCCATGATTTCGATTGGTTCTTCTATGAATTGTAGTTTCTCGTCGACTTGGATTTCTTCAAGAGGAATGGTGAGGTCTTCCTTTGCAAGACACTTCTTGAGGTTTGAAACGTGAAATGTATTATGTACTCCAGCGAGTTGTTGTGGTAATTCGAGTGGATAAGCTACTGGTCCAATGCGTTCGATGATCTTGAACGGGCCTATATACCTTGGGTTCAGTTTACCTCTTTTCCCAAAACGTATTACACCTTTCCAAGGTGACACCTTTAGAATAACCATGTCACCGATCTGAAACTCTAATGGTTTCCTTCGGACATCGGCGTAGCTCTTTTGGCGACTACGGGCTGTTTTCAATCTCTCCTTGATTTGTACTATCTTCTCAGTAGTTTCATGTATGATCTCGGGACCAGTTAATTGTCGATCTCCTACTTCATTCCAACATATAGGGGATCTACACTTCCTTCCATATAGTGCTTCGAATGGTGCAGCTTTAATGCTCGCATGATAACTGTTATTATACGAGAATTCTGCTAATGGTAGATATTTATCCCATCCGTTTCCAAAATTGATCACACATGCCCTGAGCATGTCTTTAAGAGTCTGAATTGTTCTTTCACTCTGACCGTCAGTTTGTGGATGATATGCGGTGCTCATATCCAAACGAGTTCCCAGGGCCTCCTGTAGTGATTGTCAAAACTTTGATGTAAATCTACTATCACGATCGGATATAATGGAAATAGGTATTCCATGCCTTGAAACAATTTCCTTTATGTATAATCGTAATAGTTTCTCCATTCTATCTGTTTCCTTTATAGGCAAGAAATGTGCAGATTTGGTGAGATGATCAACTATTACCTAAATGGTGTCATAAACCCAGGCAGTCTTAGGTAACTTTGTGATGAAATCCATGGTAATACCATCCTATTTCCATTCTGGGATTTCTGGTTGTTGAAGTAACCCTGACGGCTTCTGATGTTCTGCTTTAACTTTGGAACAAGTTAAACATTCCCCAACATATGTTGCAACGTCTGTCTTTAAATTAGGCCACAAATAATGCGTCTTAAGATCTTGATACATCTTTCCAACTCCAGGATGTATCGAGTATCTTGTCTTATGTGCCTCGTTCGATATCAACTTCCTTAATCCACCCAACTTTGGTACCCAAATACGGTTTGCAAAATATCGAATTCCGTCTTCCCGTATAACGAGTTGTTTCCCATACTTCTTCATTATTTCATTTCCTATGTTTTCTTTAGTAAGAGCTTCTCATTGAGCCTCTTTGATTTGTGAGTTGAGATTCATGCGAATTTTTATGTTCATCGCTCGTACTCGAATTGGTTCCCGTTCCTTTCTGCTTAGAGCATTGGCCACTACATTCGCTTTTCCGGGATGATAGCGAATCTCACAATCATAGTCGTTTATCAGCTCTACCCACCTACGTTGCCTCATGTTCAGTTGTTTCTGATCGAAGATATGTTGAAGGCTTTTATGATCGGTAAACACAGTGCATTTAACCCCTTATAAGTAGTGTCTCCATATCTTCAATGCAAACACTACTGCTCCCAGTTCTAGATCATGCGTAGTATAATTTCACTCGTGAATCTTTAATTGTCGGGATGCGTACGCAATAACTTTCTTTCGTTGCATAAGAACGCAACCAAAACCTTGTCGTGAAGCCTCACAATATATCTCAAAATCATCGTTCCCTTCAGGTAACGATAAAATAGGCGCTGTAGTCAACTTCTTCTTCAGTAATTGAAATGCACTCTCCTGCTCAGAAGTCCATTCGTACTTCTTCCCTTTTTGTGTTAACGCTGTCAATGGTTTAGCTATTCGGGAAAAATCTTGAATAAACCTTCTATAATAACCGGCTAAACCCAAAAATTAGCGTATCTGCGTTGGTGTCTTAGGAGTCTCCCATTTTTCAATGGCCTCAATTTTAGCTGGATCAACCTGAATTTCTTTGCTAGTAACAACGTGGCCAAGAAATTGCACTTCTTTCAACCAAAATGCACACTTAGAAAATTTAGCGTATAACTGTTCTTTTCTTAACAATTCTAATACCAACCTTAAACGCTGCTCATGCTCTTGCTCATTTTTGGAATAGATGAGAATATCATCAATGAAAACGATAACAAACTTATCTAGATACGGACTACAAACTCGATTCATGAGGTCCATGAATACAGCTGGTGCATTCGTTAATCCAAACGGCATGACCAAAAATTCGTAATGACCGTAGCGTGTTCGAAAAGCAGTTTTCGGAATATCTTCTTCTTTGACGCGTAGTTGATGATAGCCCGACCTTAGATCGATTTTCGAGTAAACACATGATCCTTGCAATTAATCAAATAAGTCATCAATTCTCGTTAGTGGATACCGATTCTTGATAGTTAACTTATTTAATTCACGATAATCTATACACATTCGGAAAGATCCATCTTTCTTTTTGACGAATAAAATCGGAGCTCCCCACGGTGAAGTGCTCGGTCGAATGAAACCACGGTCCAATAATTCTTGTAACTGGCTTTGTAACTCTTTCATCTCGGATGGTGCAAGTCTATATGGAGCAAGAGCCACTGGTGCAGCTCCTGGTACTAGATCTATTTGAAATTCTACAGATCTAAATGGAGGTAATCCTGGTAACTCTTCCGGAAATACTTCAGGAAAATCTCTTGCCACAGGCACGTCATTGATGCTCTTCACTTTTTCCTTCGTTTGGACTTTATTAACATGTGCTAAGATAGCATAGCACCCTTTCTTCAAGAACTTTTGAGCTTTCAAACAACTAATGAGTTTTATCTTTGAGTTACCCTTCTCTCCATAAATCATTACTGGCGTTTTATCCTTACGAGGAATGCGAATTGCCTTCTTGGCGCACACAACTTCAGCTCCTATTTTGGACATCCAGTCCATGCCGACTATTACATCAAAACTTCCTAATTCTACGGGTATCAAATCAATCTTAAATGTTTCTCCGGCTAAATTTATTTTACAATCACGGCAAATTTGATCGGCTTTAATTAGTTTACCATTAGCAAACTCAATCATGTACTTAGCATCTAGAGGTAATGATGAACAATTCAATTTAGCATAAAAGTCTCTACACACGTAACTTCTATCGGCACCAGTATCAAATATAATAGATGCGGATAAGTTATTAATGGTAAACGTACCCGTAACAAGCTCCGGGTCTTCACACGCCTCTCTAGCATTAATAACAAATGCTCTTCCACGTGCAGATCCGTTATTCTTCTCTGGATTCGGGCATTGACTCTTATAATGACCCTGTTTCCCACACCCATAACAAGTAACAGTGGCCAAGGCAGTTCTATTTGCATTGGTGGCAGGAGTCTTGGTGCCATTGGTATTTGTAACAGGAATCCTACAATCTTCAGCAAGATGACCCCTTCGATTACAATTATCGCACACCACATTACAATAACCAGAGTGATGTTTGTGGCATCTGTTATGAAATGTCCCGTTCTTATTGATTAAAAACGTTCCATATTAATTGATTTCGTTGCGAGGTTTTGACCTCTATATGAGACGTTTTTCAAAGACTGCATTCATTTTAAAACAAACCATAACCTTTATTTCATCAATAAAGGTTTAAAAAGCTTTACGTAGATTATCAAATAATGATAATCTAAAATATCCTGTTTACACACGACCATTACATAATGGTTTACAATACAAATATGTTACATCGAAATCAGTTTCTTGAATGCAGTTTTTACACAATATCATACAAACATGGACTCCAAATCTTATCCTTATTTTAGTATGCAACAGCGGAAGCTCTTAATATTCACCTGAGAATAAACATGCTTTAAACGTCAACAAAAATTTTGGTGAGTTATAGGTTTAACCTATATATATCAAATCGTAACAATAGACCACAAGATTTCATATTTCAATACACATCCCATACATAGAGATAAAAATCATTCATATGGTGAACACCTGGTAACCGACAATAACAAGATGCATATATAAGAATATCCCCATCATTCCGGGACACCCTTCGGATATGATATAAATTTTGAAGTACTAAAGCATCCGGTACTTTGGATGGGGTTTGTTAGGCCCAATAGATCTATCTTTAGGATTCGCGTCAATTAGGGTGTCTGTTCCCTAATTCTTAGATTACCAGACTTAATAAAAAGGGGCATATTCGATTTCGATAATTCAACCATAGAATGTAGTTTCACGTACTTGTGTCTATTTTGTAAATCATTTATAAAACCTGCATGTATTCTCATCCCAAAAATATTAGATTTTAAAAGTGGGACTATAACTCACTTTCACAGATTTTTACTTCGTCGGGAAGTAAGACTTGGCCACTGGTTGATTCACGAACCTATAACAATATATACATATATATCAAAGTATGTTCAAAATATATTTACAACACTTTTAATATATTTTGATGTTTTAAGTTTATTAAGTCAGCTGTCCTCGTTAGTAACCTACAACTAGTTGTCCACAGTTAGATGTACAAAAATAATTCGATAAATATTATCTTGAATCAATCCACGACCCAGTGTATACGTATCTCAGTATTGATCACAACTCAAACTATATATATTTTGGAATCAACCTCAACCCTGTATAGCTAACTCCAACATTCACATATAGAGTGTCTATGGTTGTTCCGAAATATATATAGATGTGTCGACATGATAGGTCGAAACATTGTATACGTGTCTATGGTATCTCAAGATTACATAATATACAATACAAGTTGATTAAGTTATGGATGGAATAGATTTGTTACCAATTTTCACGTAGCTAAAATGAGAAAAATTATCCAATCTTGTTTTACCCATAACTTCTTCATTTTAAATCCGTTTTGAGTGAATCAAATTGCTATGGTTTCATATTGAACTCTATTTTATGAATCTAAACAGAAAAAGTATAGGTTTATAGTCGGAAAAATAAGTTACAAGTCGTTTTTATAAAGGTAGTCATTTCAGTCGAAAGAACGACGTCTAGATGACCATTTTAGAAAACATACTTCCACTTTGAGTTTAACCATAATTTTTGGATAAAGTTTCATGTTCATAATAAAAATCATTTTCTCAGAATAACAACTTTTAAATCAAAGTTTATCATAGTTTTTAATTAACTAACCCAAAACAGCCCGCGGTGTTACTACGACGGCGTAAATCCGGTTTTACGGTGTTTTTCGTGTTTCCAGGTTTTAAATCATTAAGTTAGCATATCATATAGATATAGAACATGTGTTTAGTTGATTTTAAAAGTCAAGTTAGAAGGATTAACTTTTGTTTGCGAACAAGTTTAGAATTAACTAAACTATGTTCTAGTGATTACAAGTTTAAACCTTCGAATAAGATAGCTTTATATGTATGAATCGAATGATGTTATGAACATCATTACTACCTTAATTTCCTTGGATAAACCTACTGGAAAAGAGAAAAATGGATCTAGTTTCAATGGATCCTTGGATGGCTCGAAGTTCTTGAAGCAGAATCATGACACGAAAACAAGTTCAAGTAAGATCATCACTTGAAATAAGATTGTTATAGTTATAGAAATTGAACCAAAGTTTGAATATGATTATTACCTTGTATTAGAATGATAACCTACTGTAAGAAACAAAGATTTTTTGAGGTTGGATGATCACCTTACAAGATTGGAAGTGAGCTAGCAAACTTGAAAGTATTCTTGATTTTATGAAACTAGAACTTTTGGAATTTATGAAGAACACTTAGAACTTGAAGATAGAACTTGAGAGAGATCAATTAGATGAAGAAAATTGAAGAATGAAAGTGTTTGTAGGTGTTTTTGGTCGTTGGTGTATGGATTAGATATAAAGGATATGTAATTTTGTTTTCATGTAAATAAGTCATGAATGATTACTCATATTTTTGTAATTTTATGAGATATTTCATGCTAGTTGCCAAATGATGGTTCCCACATGTGTTAGGTGACTCACATGGGCTGCTAAGAGCTGATCATTGGAGTGTATATACCAATAGTACATACATCTAAAAGCTGTGTATTGTACGAGTACGAATACGGGTGCATACGAGTAGAATTGTTGATGAAACTGAACGAGGATGTAATTGTAAGCATTTTTGTTAAGTAGAAGTATTTTGATAAGTGTCTTGAAGTCTTTAAAAAGTGTATGAATACATATTAAAACACTACATGTATATACATTTTAACTGAGTCGTTAAGTCATCGTTAGTCGTTACAGGTAAATGTTGTTTTGAAACCTTTAGGTTAACGATCTTGTTGAATGTTGTTAACCCATTGTTTATTATAACAAATGAGATGTTAAATTATTATATTATCATGATATTATGATATATAAGATATCTTAGTATGATGTATATACAGTTAAATGTCGTTACAACGATAATCGTTACATATATGTCTCGTTTCGAAATCATTAAGTTAGTAGTCTTATTTTTACATATGTATTTCATTGTTAATACACTTAATAATATATTTACTTATCATTTAACATAATTAACCAAGTGTATCAATATCTTAATATGATTCATATGTACCTAGTAAGACGTTGTTATAACGATAATCGTTATATATATCGTTTTCGAGTTTCTTAAATTAATAGTCTCATTTTTATGTATATAACTCATTGTTAAAATACCTAATGAGATACATACTTATAATAAAAACATGTTAACTATATATATAACCATATATATGTCATCGTATAGTTTTTACAAGTTTTAACGTTCGTGAATCACCGGTCAACTTGGGTGGTCAATTGTCTATATGAAACATATTTCAATTAATCAAGTCTTAACAAGTTTGATTGCTTAACATGTTGGAAACATTTAATCATGTAAATATCAATCTCAATTAATATATATAAACATGGAAAAGTTCGGGTCACTACAGTACCTACCCGTTAAATAAATTTCGTCCCGAAATTTTAAGCTGTTGAAGGTGTTGACGAATCTTCTGGAAATAGATGTGGGTATTTCTTCTTCATCTGATCTTCACGCTCCCAGGTGAACTCGGGTCCTCTACGAGTATTCCATCGAACCTTAACAATTGGTATCTTGTTTTGCTTAAGTCTTTTAACCTCACGATCCATTATTTCGACGGGTTCTTCGATGAATTGAAGTTTTTCATTGATTTGGATTTCATCTAACAGAATAGTGAGATCTTCTTTAGTAAAATATTTCTTCAAATTCGAGACGTGGAAAGTGTTATGTACAGCCGCGAGTTGTTGAGGTAAATCAAGTCGGTAAGCTACTGGTCCGACACGATCAATAATCTTGAATGGTCCAATATACCTTGAATTTAATTTCCCTCGTTTACCAAATCGAATAACGCCTTTCCAAGGTGCAACTTTAAGCATGACCATCTCTCCAATTTCAAATTCTATATCTTTTCTTTTAATGTCAGCGTAGCTCTTTTGTCGACTTTGGGCGGTTTTTGTAATGTCCCGTTCTTATTGATTAAAAACGTTCCATATTAATTGATTTCGTTGCGAGGTTTTGACCTCTATATGAGACGTTTTTCAAAGACTGCATTCATTTTTAAAACAAACCATAACCTTTATTTCATAAATAAAGGTTTAAAAAGCTTTACATAGATTATCAAATAATGATAATCTAAAATATCCTGTTTACACACGACCATTACATAATGGTTTACAATACAAATATGTTACAACAAAATAAGTTTCTTGAATGCAGTTTTTACACAATATCATACAAACATGGACTCCAAATCTCGTCCTTATTTAAGTATGCAACAGCGAAAGCTCTTAATAATCTCCTGAGAATAAACATGCTTTAAACGTCAACAAAAATGTTGGTGAGTTATAGGTTTAACCTATATATATCAAATCATAATAATAGACCACAAGATTTCATATTTCAATACACATCCCATACATAGAGATAAAAGTCATTCATATGGTGAACACCTGGTAACCGACATTAACAAGATGCATATATAAGAATATCCCCATCATTCCGGGACACCCTTCGGATATGATATAAATTTCGAAGTACTAAAGCATCCGGTACTTTGGATGGGGCTTGTTGGGCCCGATAGATCTATCTTTAGGATTCGCGTCAATTAGGGTGTCTGTTCCCTAATTCTTAGATTACCAGACTTAATAAAAAGGGGCATATTCGATTTCGATAATTCAACCATAGAATGTAGTTTCACGTACTTGTGTCTATTTTGTAAATCATTTATAAAACCTGCATGTATTCTCATCCCAAAAATATTAGATTTTAAAAGTGGGACTATAACTCACTTTCACAGATTTTTACTTCGTCGGGAAGTAAGACTTGGCCACTGGTTGATTCACGAACCTATAACAATATATACATATATATCAAAGTATGTTCAAAATATATTTACAACACTTTTAATATATTTTGATGTTTTAAGTTTATTAAGTCAGCTGTCCTCGTTAGTAACCTACAACTAGTTGTCCACAATTAGATGTACAAAAATAAATCGATAAATATTATCTTGAATCAATCCACGACCCAGTGTATACGTATCTCAGTATTGATCACAACTCAAACTATATATATTTTGGAATCAACCTCAACCCTGTATAGCTAACTCCAACATTCACATATAGAGTGTCTATGGTTGTTCCGAAATATATATAGATGTGTCGACATGATAGGTCGAAACATTGTATACGTGTCTATGGTATCTCAAGATTACATAATATACAATACAAGTTGATTAAGTTATGGATGGAATAGATTTGTTACCAATTTTCACGTAGCTAAAATGAGAAAAATTATCCAATCTTGTTTTACCCATAACTTCTTCATTTTAAATCCGTTTTGAGTGAATCAAATTGCTATGGTTTCATATTGAACTCTATTTTATGAATCTAAACAGAAAAAGTATAGGTTTATAGTCGGAAAAATAAGTTACAAGTCGTTTTTATAAAGGTAGTCATTTCAGTCGAAAGAACGACGTCTAGATGACCATTTTAGAAAACATACTTCCACTTTGAGTTTAACCATAATTTTTGGATATAGTTTCATGTTCATAATAAAAATCATTTTCTCAGAATAACAACTTTTAAATCAAAGTTTATCATAGTTTTTAATTAACTAACCCAAAACAGCCCGCGGTGTTACTACGACGGCGTAAATTCGGTTTTACGGTGTTTTTCGTGTTTCCAGGTTTTAAATCATTAAGTTAGCATATCATATAGATATAGAACATGTGTTTAGTTGATTTTAAAAGTCAAGTTAGAAGGATTAACTTTTGTTTGCGAACAAGTTTAGAATTAACTAAACTATGTTCTAGTGATTACAAGTTTAAACCTTCGAATAAGATAGCTTTATATGTATGAATCGAATGATGTTATGAACATCATTACTACCTTAATTTCCTTGGATAAACCTACTGGAAAAGAGAAAAATGGATCTAGTTTCAATGGATCCTTGGATGGCTCGAAGTTCTTGAAGCAGAATCATGACACGAAAACAAGTTCAAGTAAGATCATCACTTGAAATAAGATTGTTATAGTTATAGAAATTGAACCAAAGTTTGAATATGATTATTACCTTGTATTAGAATGATAACCTACTGTAAGAAACAAAGATTTCTTGAGGTTGGATGATCACCTTACAAGATTGGAAGTGAGCTAGCAAACTTGAAAGTATTCTTGATTTTATGAAACTAGAACTTTTGGAATTTATGAAGAACACTTAGAACTTGAAGATAGAACTTGAGAGAGATCAATTAGATGAATAAAATTGAAGAATGAAAGTGTTTGTAGGTGTTTTTGGTCGTTGGTGTATGGATTAGATATAAAGGATATGTAATTTTATTTTCATGTAAATAAGTCATGAATGATTACTCATATTTTTGTAATTTTATGAGATATTTCATGCTAGTTGCCAAATGATGGTTCCCACATGTGTTAGGTGACTCACATGGGCTGCTAAGAGATGATCATTGGAGTGTATATACCAATAGTACATACATCTAAAAGCTGTGTATTGTACGAGTACGAATACGGGTGCATACGAGTAGAATTGTTGATGAAACTGAACGAGGATGTAATTGTAAGCATTTTTGTTAAGTAGAAGTATTTTGATAAGTGTCTTGAAGTCTTTCAAAAGTGTATGAATACATATTAAAACACTACATGTATATACATTTTAACTGAGTCGTTAAGTCATCGTTAGTCGTTACAGGTAAATGTTGTTTTGAAACCTTTAGGTTAACGATCTTGTTGAATGTTGTTAACCCATTGTTTATTATAACAAATGAGATGTTAAATTATTATATTATCATGATATTATGATATATAATATATCTTAGTATGATGTATATACAGTTAAATGTCGTTACAACGATAATCGTTACATATATGTCTCGTTTCGAAATCATTAAGTTAGTAGTCTTATTTTTACATATGTATTTCATTGTTAATACACTTAATAATATATTTACTTATCATTTAACATAATTAACCAAGTGTATCAATATCTTAATATGATTCATATGTACCTAGTAAGACGTTGTTATAACGATAATCGTTATATATATCGTTTTCGAGTTTCTTAAATTAATAGTCTCATTTTTATGTATATAACTCATTGTTAAAATACCTAATGAGATACATACATATAATAAAAACATGTTAACTATATATATAACCATATATATATGTCATCGTATAGTTTTTAAAAGTTTTGACGTTCGTGAATCACCGATCAACTTGGGTGGTCAATTGTCTATATGAAACATATTTCAATTAATCAAGTCTTAACAAGTTTGATTGCTTAACATGTTGGAAACATTTAATCATGTAAATATCAATCTCAATTAATATATATAAACATGGAAAAGTTCGGGTCACTACAGTACCTACCCGTTAAATAAATTTCGTCCCGAAATTTTAAGCTGTTGAAGGTGTTGACGAATCTTCTGGAAATAGATGCGGGTATTTCTTATTCATCTGATCTTCACGCTCCCAGGTAAACTCGGGTCCTCTACAAGCATTCCATCGAACCTTAACAATTGGTATCTTGTTTTGCTTAAGTCTTTTAACCTCACGATCCATTATTTCGACGGGTTCTTCGATGAATTGAAGTTTTTCGTTGATTTGGATTTCATCTAACGGAATAGTGAGATCTTCTTTAGCAAAACATTTCTTTAAATTCGAGACGTGGAAAGTGTTATGTACAGCCGCGAGTTGTTGAGGTAACTCTAGTCGGTAAGCTACTGGTCCGACACGATCAATAATCTTGAATGGTCCAATATACCTTGGATTTAATTTCCCTCGTTTACCAAATCGAACAACGCCTTTCCAAGGTGCAACTTTAAGCATGACCATCTCTCCAATTTCAAATTCTATATCTTTTCTTTTAATGTCAGCGTAGCTCTTTTGTCGACTTTGGGCGGTTTTCAACCGTTGTTGAATTTGGATGATCTTCTCGGTAGTTTCTTGTATAATCTCCGGACCCGTAATCTGTCTATCCCCCACTTCACTCCAACAAATCGGAGACCTGCACTTTCTACCATAAAGTGCTTCAAACGGCGCCATCTCAATGCTTGAATGGTAGCTGTTGTTGTAGGAAAATTCTGCTAACGGTAGATGTCGGTCCCAACTGTTTCCGAAATCAATAACACATGCTCATAGCATGTCTTCAAGCGTTTGTATCGTCCTTTCGCTCTGCCCATCAGTTTGTGGATGATAGGCAGTACTCATGTCTAGACGAGTTCCTAATGCTTGCTGTAATGTCTGCCAGAATCTTGAAATAAATCTGCCATCCCTATCAGAGATAATAGAGATTGGTATTCCATGTCTGGAGATGACTTCCTTCAAATACAGTCGTGCTAACTTCTCCATATTGTCATCTTCTCTTATTGGTAGGAAGTGTGCTGATTTGGTGAGACGATCAACTATTACCCAAATAGTATCAAAACAACTTGCAGTCCTTGGCAATTTAGTGATGAAATCCATGGTAATGTTTTCCCATTTCCATTCCGGGATTTCGGGTTGTTGAAGTAGACCTGATGGTTTCTGATGCTCAGCTTTGACCTTAGAACACGTCAAACATTCTCCTACGTATTTAGCAACATCGGCTTTCATACCCGGCCACCAAAAATGTTTCTTGAGATCCTTGTACATCTTCCCCGTTCCAGGATGTATTGAGTATCTGGTTTTATGAGCTTCTCTAAGTACCATTTCTCTCATATCTCCAAATTTTGGTACCCAAATCCTTTCAGCCCTATACCGGGTTCCGTCTTCCCGAATATTAAGATGCTTCTCCGATCCTTTGGGTATTTCATCCTTTAAATTTCCCTCTTTTAAAACTCCTTGTTGCGCCTCCTTTATTTGAGTAGTAATGTTATTATGAATCATTATATTCATAGATTTTACTCGAATGGGTTCTCTGTCCTTCCTGCTCAAGGCATCGGCTACCACATTTGCCTTCCCCGGGTGGTAACGAATCTCAAAGTCGTAATCATTCAATAATTCAATCCACCTACGCTGCCTCATATTCAGTTGTTTCTGATTAAATATGTGTTGAAGACTTTTGTGGTCGGTATATATAATACTTTTGACCCCATATAAGTAGTGCCTCCAAGTCTTTAATGCAAAAACAACCGCGCCTAATTCCAAATCATGCGTCGTATAATTTTGTTCGTGAATCTTCAATTGTCTAGACGCATAAGCAATCACCTTCGTTCGTTGCATTAATACACAACCGAGACCTTGCTTTGATGCATCACAATAAATCACAAAATCATCATTCCCTTCAGGCAATGACAATATAGGTGCCGTAGTTAGCTTTTTCTTCAATAACTGAAACGCTTTCTCTTGTTCATCATTCCATTCAAATTTCTTCCCTTTATGCGTTAATGCAGTCAAGGGTTTTGCTATTATGGAAAAGTCTTGGATGAACCTTCTGTAGTAACCAGCTAGTCCTAAAAACTGGCGTATGTGTTTCGGAGTTTTCGGGGTTTCCCACTTTTCAACAGTTTCTATCTTTGCCGGATCCACCTTAATACCTTCTTTGTTCACTATGTGACCGAGGAATTGAACTTCTTCCAACCAAAATGCACACTTTGAAAACTTAGCGTACAATTCTTCCTTCCTCAATACTTCTAACACCTTTCTCAAATGTTCACCATGTTCTTGGTCATTCTTTGAGTAAATAAGTATGTCATCAATAAAAACAATGACAAACTTGTCAAGGTATGGTCCACACACTCGGTTCATAAGGTCCATGAACACAGCTGGTGCATTAGTTAAACCAAACGGCATGACCATAAACTCGTAATGACCGTAACGTGTTCTGAAAGCAGTCTTTGGAATATCATCTTCTTTCACCCGCATTTGATGATACCCGGAACGTAAGTCAATCTTTGAATAAACAGACGAGCCTTGTAGTTGATCAAATAAGTCGTCGACTCTCGGTAGTGGGTAGCGGTTCTTGATGGTAAGTTTGTTCAACTCTCGGTAGTCGATACATAACCTGAATGTACCATCTTTCTTCTTGACAAACAAAACAGGAGCTCCCCACGGTGATGTGCTTGGTCGAATGAAACCACGCTCTAAAAGTTCTTGTAATTGGCTTTGCAGTTCTTTCATCTCGCTGGGTGCGAGTCTGTAAGGAGCACGAGCTATTGGTGCAGCTCCTGGTACAAGATCTATTTGAAATTCAACGGATCGATGTGGGGGTAATCCCGGTAATTCTTTCGGAAATACATCGGAAAATTCTTTTGCAATGGAAACATCATTGATGCTCTTTTCTTCAGTTTGTACTTTCTCGACGTGTGCTAGAACAGCATAGCAACCTTTTCTTATTAGTTTTTGTGCCTTCAAATTACTAATAAGATGTAGCTTCGTGTTGCCCTTTTCTCCGTACACCATTAAGGGTTTTCCTTTTTCTCGTATAATGCGAATTGCATTTTTGTAACAAACGATCTCCGCTTTCACTTCTTTCAACCAGTCCATACCGATTATCACATCAAAACTCCCTAACTCTACTGGTATCAAATCAATCTTAAATGTTTCGCTAACCAGTTTAATTTCTCGATTCCGACATATATTATCTGCTGAAATTAATTTACCATTTGCTAATTAGAGTAAAAATTTACTATCCAAAGGCGTCAATGGACAACTTAATTTAGCACAAAAATCTCTACTCATATAGCTTCTATCCGCAGCCGAATCAAATAAAACGTAAGCAGATTTATTGTCAATAAGAAACGTACCCGTAACAAGCTCCGGGTCTTCCTGTGCCTCTACCGCATTAATATTGAAAACTCTTCCACGGCCTTGTCCATTCGTGTTCTCCTGGTTCGGGCAATTTCTAATAATGTGGCCTGGTTTTCCACATTTATAACAAACTACATTGGCATAACTTGCTCCGACACTACTTGCTCCGCCATTACTCGTTCCGACACCATTTGTTCCTTTCGTTCTATTAACCCCTGGTCCGTAGACCTCACACTTCGCCGCGCTATGACCATTTCTTTTACACTTGTTGCAAAATTTGGTGCAGAACCCCGAGTGATTCTTTTCACACCTTTGGCATAGCTGCTTCTGATTGTTGTTGTTGTTGTGGTTATTATTGTTGTTGGGATGATTGTTGTAGTTGCTGTTGTTGTTGTTGTTGTTGTTGTTGGGCCGTTTGTTGTAGTTGCGATTGATGTTGCGATTGTTGGGATAATTGTTGCGATTATTGTTGTAATTGCTGTTGTTGTTGTATTGGTGATTCTTATCACCGTTTTCCTCCAATTTTCTTTTGACTTGCTTCACATTGGCCTCTTCAGCAGTCTGTTCTTTAATTCTTTCTTCAATCTGGTTCACTAGTTTGTGAGCCATTCTACATGCCTGTTGTATGGAGGCGGGCTCGTGTGAACTTATATCTTCTTGGATTCTTTCCGGTAATCCTTTCACAAACGCGTCGATCTTCTCTTCCTCATCTTCGAATGCTCCCGGACACAATAGGCACAATTCTGTGAATCGTCTTTCGTACGTGGTAATATCAAATCCTTGGGTTCGTAACCCTCTAAGTTCTGTCTTGAGCTTATTGACCTCGGTTCTGGGATGGTACTTCTCGTTCATCAAGTGCTTGTATGCTGACCACGGTAGTGCGTACGCATCATCTTGTCCCACTTGCTCTAGATAGGTATTCCACCATGTTAACGCAGAACCTGTGAAGGTATGCGTAGCGTACTTCACTTTGTCCTCTTCAGTACACTTACTTATGGCAAACACCGATTCAACCTTCTCGGTCCACCGTTTCAATCCGATCGGTCCTTCGGTTCCATCAAATTCCAAATGTTTGCAGGCAGTGAATTCTTTGTAGGTGCATCCTACACGATTTCCAGTACTGCTAGATCCAAGGTTATTGTTGGTATGTAGCGCAGCCTGTACTGCGGCTATGTTTGAAGCTAGAAAAGTACGGAATTCCTCTTCATTCATATTCACGGTGTGTCGAGTAGTCGGTGCCATTTCCTTCAAAATAGTTAAATGGAACAAGTTAATCATACAGAATATTAAGAGTAGTTACTAGTATTTCGTAGCATAATATGAACTCATTTATAAAAGCTTTTTCTTCATATTAGCGTTTTATAAGTTTAAATTCGGGTAGTACCTACCCGTTAAGTTCATACTTAGTAGCTAATATACAATTCAACTACTACAATTCTATATGAAAAACTGATTATAATAATATTTCGCGTTCAAACTTTTATACAATATTTTACAAACTTACAATACCGCTTATTTTACATAAAGCATGAAATATAGCACACAATAACTTTGATACAAGATAGTTGTGAAGACAATTCTAGCTAGTACACAAGTCGTTCAGCAAAGGCAATAAAGACACGTAATTCATACGTCCAGAAACAAGTCATGCATTCTGGTTTTACTAGGACTACTTCCCATCCTTGGTCTTGTGCAACATAACCGTTATGGCCGTTGATAAGACAGCGTGTTGTAACGTCATCAAAGGGACGAGGGTTACGTAATGTCCAACAGTCCCGTAACAATCTAAAAACCTCATTTCTTACCCCAATTACCGACTCCGTCACTTGTGGAAACGTTTTGTTTAATAGTTGTAGCCCGATGTTCTTGTTCTCACTTTGGTGAGAAGCGAACATTACTAATCCGTAAGCATAACATGCTTCTTTATGTTGCATGTTAGCCGCTTTTTCTAAATCACGAAGTCCAATATTCGGATGTATTGAGTCAAAATAATTTCTTAACCCGTTGCGTAAAATAGCATTTGGGTTCCCCGCAATATATGCGTCAAAGTAAACACATCGTAACTTATGGGTTTCCCAATGTGATATCCCCCATCTTTCAAACGAAAGTCTCTTATAAACCAAGACATTCTTGGAACGTTCTTCGAATGTCTTACAAACTGATCTCGCCTTAAATAGTTGTGCCGAAGAATTCTGACCTACTCTAGACAAGATTTCATCAATCATGTCTCCGGGTAGGTCTCTTAAAATATTGGGTTGTCTATCCATTTTGTGTTTTTAAACTGTAAAATAGACAAGAGTTAGATTCATAAAAAAAATACTTATTAATACAAGCAATTTTTACATATATCATAAAGCATAAGAACACTGTATTACATATATTACACCACACGAATACAACTATCTTATTCCGACTCGCTCGTTTCTTCTTCTTCGGTTTTGGTTCGTTTTGCCAAGTTTCTAGGGATATATGATGTTCCCCTAATACGAGCCGTCGTTGTCCACATTGGTTTAGAAAAACCTGGTGGTTTAGAGGTTCCCGGGTCATTGTTACAACTTAAGGACTTCGGGGGTTGACGATACATATAAAGTTCATCGGGGTTGGAATTAGATTTCTCTATTTTTATGCCCTTTCCCTTATTATTTTCTTTTGCCTTTTTAAATTCAGTTGGGGTAATTTCTATAACATCATCGGAATTCTCGTCGGAATCCGATTCATCGGAGAATTGGTAATCCTCCCAATATTTTGCTTCCTTGGCGGAAACACCATTGACCATAATTAACTTTGGTCGGTTGGTTGAGGATTTTCTTTTACTTAACCGTTTTATTATTTCCCCCACCGGTTCTATTTCTTCATCCGGTTCCGATTCTTCTTCCGGTTCCGATTCTTCTTCCGGTTCCGACTCTTCTTCCGGTTCCTCTTCGGGAACTTGTGAATCAGTCCACAAATCATTCCAATTTACATTTGACTCTTCATTATTATTAGGTGAGTCAATGGGACTTGTTCTAGAGGTAGACATCTATCACATAATATCAAACACGTTAAGAGATTAATATATCACATAATATTCATATGTTAAAAATATATAGTTTCCAACAAAAATGTTAAGCAATCATTTTTAAAGAAAACACGGTCGAAGTCCAAACTCACTAATGCATCCTAACAAACTCGATAAGACACACTAATGTAAATTTTCTGGTTCTCTAAGACCAACGCTCGGATACCAACTGTAATGTCCCGTTCTTATTGATTAAAAACGTTCCATATTAATTGATTTCGTTGCGAGGTTTTGACCTCTATATGAGACGTTTTTCAAAGACTGCATTCATTTTTAAAACAAACCATAACCTTTATTTCATAAATAAAGGTTTAAAAAGCTTTACGTAGATTATCAAATAATGATAATCTAAAATATCCTGTTTACACACGACCATTACATAATGGTTTACAATACAAATATGTTACATCGAAATCAGTTTCTTGAATGCAGTTTTTACACAATATCATACAAACATGGACTCCAAATCTTGTCCTTATTTTAGTATGCAACAGTTGAAGCTCTTAATATTCACCTGAGAATAAACATGCTTTAAACGTCAACAAAAATGTTGGTGAGTTATAGGTTTAACCTATATATATCAAATCGTAACAATAGACCACAAGATTTCATATTTCAATACACATCCCATACATAGAGATAAAAATCATTCATATGGTGAACACCTGGTAACCGACAATAACAAGATGCATATATAAGAATATCCCCATCATTCCGGGACACCCTTCGGATATGATATAAATTTCGAAGTACTAAAGCATCCGGTACTTTGGATGGGGTTTGTTAGGCCCAATAGATCTATCTTTAGGATTCGCGTCAATTAGGGTGTCTGTTCCCTAATTCTTAGATTACCAGACTTAATAAAAAGGGGCATATTCGATTTCGATAATTCAACCATAGAATGTAGTTTCACGTACTTGTGTCTATTTTGTAAATCATTTAAAAAACCTGCATGTATTCTCATCCCAAAAATATTAGATTTTAAAAGTGGGACTATAACTCACTTTCACATATTTTTACTTCGTCGGGAAGTAAGACTTGGCCACTGGTTGATTCACGAACCTATAACAATATATACATATATATCAAAGTATGTTCAAAATATATTTACAACACTTTTAATATATTTTGATGTTTTAAGTTTATTAAGTCAGCTGTCCTCGTTAGTAACCTACAACTAGTTGTCCACAGTTAGATGTACAAAAATAATTCGATAAATATTATCTTGAATCAATCCACGACCCAGTGTATACGTATCTCAGTATTGATCACAACTCAAACTATATATATTTTGGAATCAACCTCAACCCTGTATAGCTAACTCCAACATTCACAAATAGAGTGTCTATGGTTGTTCCGAAATATATATAGATGTGTCGACATGATAGGTCGAAACATTGTATACGTGTCTATGGTATCTCAAGATTACATAATATACAATACAAGTTGATTAAGTTATGGATGGAATAGATTTGTTACCAATTTTCACGTAGCTAAAATGAGAAAAATTATCCAATCTTGTTTTACCCATAACTTCTTCATTTTAAATCCGTTTTGAGTGAATCAAATTGCTATGGTTTCATATTGAACTCTATTTTATGAATCTAAACAGAAAAAGTATAGGTTTATAGTCGGAAAAATAAGTTACAAGTCGTTTTTATAAAGGTAGTCATTTCAGTCGAAAGAACGACGTCTAGATGACCATTTTAGAAAACATACTTCCACTTTGAGTTTAACCATAATTTTTGGATATAGTTTCATGTTCATAATAAAAATCATTTTCTCAGAATAACAACTTTTAAATCAAAGTTTATCATAGTTTTTAATTAACTAACCCAAAACAGCCCGCGGTGTTACTACGACGGCGTAAATCCGGTTTTACGGTGTTTTTCGTGTTTTCAGGTTTTAAATCATTAAGTTAGCATATCATATAGATATAGAACATGTGTTTAGTTGATTTTAAAAGTCAAGTTAGAAGGATTAACTTTTGTTTGCGAACAAGTTTAGAATTAACTAAACTATGTTCTAGTGATTACAAGTTTAAACCTTCGAATAAGATAGCTTTATATGTATGAATCGAATGATGTGATGAACATCATTACTACATTAATTTCCTTGGATAAACCTACTGGAAAAGTGAAAAATGGATCTAGTTTCAATGGATCCTTGGATGGCTCGAAGTTCTTGAAGCAGAATCATGACACGAAAACAAGTTCAAGTAAGATCATCACTTGAAATAAGATTGTTATAGTTATAGAAATTGAACCAAAGTTTGAATATGATTATTACCTTGTATTAGAATGATAACCTACTGTAAGAAACAAAGATTTCTTGAGGTTGGATGATCACCTTACAAGATTGGAAGTGAGCTAGCAAACTTGAAAGTATTCTTGATTTTATGAAACTAGAACTTTTGGAATTTATGAAGAACACTTAGAACTTGAAGATAGAACTTGAGAGAGATCAATTAGATGAAGAAAATTGAAGAATGAAAGTGTTTGTAGGTGTTTTTGGTCGTTGGTGTAGGGATTAGATATAAAGGATATGTAATTTTGTTTTCATGTAAATAAGTCATGAATGATTACTCATATTTTTGTAATTTTATGAGATATTTCATGCTAGTTGCCAAATGATGGTTCCCACATATGTTAGGTGACTCACATGGGCTGCTAAGAGCTGATAATTGGAGTGTATATACCAATAGTACATACATCTAAAAGCTGTGTATTGTACGAGTACGAATACGGGTGCATACGAGTAGAATTGTTGATGAAACTGAACGAGGATGTAATTGTAAGCATTTTTGTTAAGTAGAAGTATTTTGATAAGTGTCTTGAAGTCTTTCAAAAGTGTATGAATACATATTAAAACACTACATGTATATACATTTTAACTGAGTCGTTAAGTCATCGTTAGTCGTTACAGGTAAATGTTGTTTTGAAACCTTTAGGTTAACGATCTTGTTGAATGTTGTTAACCCATTGTTTATTATAACAAATGAGATGTTAAATTATTATATTATCATGATATTATGATATATAATATATCTTAGTATGATGTATATACAGTTAAATGTCGTTACAACGATAATCGTTACATATATGTCTCGTTTCGAAATCATTAAGTTAGTAGTCTTATTTTTACATATGTATTTCATTGTTAATACACTTAATAATATATTTACTTATCATTTAACATAATTAACCAAGTGTATCAATATCTTAATATGATTCATATGTACCTAGTAAGACGTTGTTATAACGATAATCGTTATATATATCGTTTTCGAGTTTCTTAAATTAATAGTCTCATTTTTATGTATATAACTCATTGTTAAAATACCTAATGAGATACATACATATAATAAAAACATGTTAACTATATATATAACCATATATATGTCATCGTATAGTTTTTAAAAGTTTTAACGTTCGTGAATCACCGATCAACTTGGGTGGTCAATTGTCTATATGAAACATATTTCAATTAATCAAGTCTTAACAAGTTTGATTGCTTAACATGTTGGAAACATTTAATCATGTAAATATCAATCTCAATTAATATATATAAACATGGAAAAGTTCGGGTCACTACAGTTTTCAACCGTTGTTGAATTTGGATGATCTTCTCGGTAGTTTCTTGTATAATCTCCGGACCCGTAATCTGTCTATCCCCCACTTCACTCCAACAAATCGGAGACCTGCACTTTCTACCATAAAGTGCTTCAAACAGCGCCATCTCAATGCTTGAATGGTAGATGTTGTTGTAGGAAAATTCTGCTAACGGTAGATGTCGATCCCAACTGTTTCCGAAATCAATAACACATGCTCGTAGCATGTCTTCAAGCATTTGTATCGTCCTTTCGCTCTGCCCATCAGTTTGTGGATGATAGGCAGTACTCATGTCTAGACGAGTTCCTAATGCTTGCTGTAATGTCTGCCAGAATCTTGAAATAAATCTGCCATCCCTATCAGAGATAATAGAGATTGGTATTCCATGTCTGGAGACGACTTCCTTCAAATACAGTCGTGCTAACTTCTCCATCTTGTCATCTTCTCTTATTGGCAGGAAGTGTGCTGATTTGGTGAGACGATCAACTATTACCCAAATAGTATCAAAACCACTTGCAGTCCTTGGCAATTTAGTGATGAAATCCATGGTAATGTTTTCCCATTTCCATTCCGGGATTTCGGGTTGTTGAAGTAGACCTGATGGTTTCTGATGCTCAGCTTTGACCTTAGAACACGTCAACCATTCTCCTACGTATTTAGCAACATCGGCTTTCATACTCGGCCACCAAAAATGTTTCTTGAGATCCTTGTACATCTTCCCCGTTCCAGGATGTATTGAGTATCTGGTTTTATGAGCTTCTCTAAGTACCATTTCTCTCATATCTCCAAATTTTGGTACCCAAATCCTTTCAGCCCTATACCGGGTTCCGTCTTCCTGAATATTAAGATGCTTCTCCGATTCTTTGGGTATTTCATCCTTTAAATTTCCCTCTTTTAAAACTCCTTGTTGCGCCTCCTTTATTTGAGTAGTAAGGTTATTATGAATCATTATATTCATAGATTTTACTCGAATGGGTTCTCTGTTCTTCCTGCTCAAGGCATCGGCTACCACATTTGCCTTCCCTGGGTGGTAACGAATCTCAAAGTCGTAATCATTCAACAATTCAATCCACGTACGCTGCCTCATATTCAGTTGTTTCTGATTAAATATGTGTTGAAGACTTTTGTGGTCGGTATATATAATACTTTTGACCCCATATAAGTAGTGCCTCCAAGTCTTTAATGCAAAAACAACCGCTCCTAATTCCAAATCATGCGTCGTATAATTTTGTTCGTGAATCTTCAATTGTCTAGACGCATAAGCAATCACCTTCGTTCGTTGCATTAATACACAACCGAGACCTTGCTTTGATGCGTCACAATAAATCACAAAATCATCATTCCCTTCAGGCAATGACAATATAGGTGCCGTAGTTAGCTTTTTCTTCAATAACTGAAACACTTTCTCTTGTTCATCATTCCATTCAAATTTCTTCCCTTTATGCGTTAATGCAGTCAAGGGTTTTGCTATCCTGGAAAAGTCTTGGATGAACCTTCTGTAGTAACCAGCTAGTCCTAAAAACTGGCGTACGTGTTTTGGAGTTTTCGGGGTTTCCCACTTTTCAACAGTTTCTATCTTTGCCGGATCCACCTTAATACCTTCTTTGTTCACTATGTGACCGAGGAATTGAACTTCTTCCAACCAAAATGCACACTTTGAAAACTTAGCGTACAATTCTTCCTTCCTCAATACTTCTAACACCTTTCTCAAATGTTCACCGTGTTCTTGGTCATTCTTTGAGTAAATAAGTATGTCATCAATGAAAACAATGACAAACTTGTCAAGGTATGGTCCACACACTCGGTTCATAAGGTCCATGAACACAGCTGGTGCATTAGTTAAACCAAACGGCATGACCATAAACTCGTAATGACCGTAACGTGTTCTGAAAGCAGTCTTTGGAATATCATCTTCTTTCACCCGCATTTGATGATACCCGGAACGTAAGTCAATCTTTGAATAAACAGACGAGCCTTGTAGTTGATCAAATAAGTCGTCGATTCTCGGTAGTAGGTAGCGGTTCTTGATGGTAAGTTTGTTCAACTCTCGGTAGTCGATACACAACCTGAATGTACCATCTTTCTTCTTGACAAACAAAACAGGAGCTCCCCACGGTGATGTGCTTGGTCGAATGAAACCACGCTCTAAAAGTTCTTGTAATTGGCTTTGCAGTTCTTTCATCTCGCTGGGTGCGAGTCTGTAAGGAGCACGAGCTTTTGGTGCAGCTCCTGGTACAAGATCTATTTGAAATTCAACAGATCGATGTGGGGGTAATCCCGGTAATTCTTTCGGAAATACATCGGGAAATTCTTTTGCAATGGGAACATCATTGATGCTCTTTTCTTCAGTTTGTACTTTCTCGACGTGTGCTAGAACAGCATAGCAACCTTTTCTTATTAGTTTTTGTGCCTTCAAATTACTAATAAGATGTAGCTTCGTGTTACCCTTTTCTCCGTACACCATTAAGGGTTTTCCTTTTTCTCGTATAATGCGAATTGCATTTTTGTAACAGACGATCTCTGCTTTCACTTCTTTCAACCAGTCCATACCGATTATTACATCAAAACTCCCTAACTCTACTGGTATCAAATCAATCTTAAATGTTTCGCTAACCAGTTTAATTTCTCGATTCCGACATATATTATCTGCTGAAATTAATTTACCATTTGCTAATTCGAGTAAAAATTTACTATCCAAAGGCGTCAATGGACAACTTAATTTAGCACAAAAATCTCTACTCATATAGCTTCTATCCGCACCCGAATCAAATAAAACGTAAGCAGATTTATTGTCAATAAGAAACGTACCCGTAACAAGCTCCGGGTCTTCCTGTGCCTCTGCAGCAATAATATTGAAAACTCTTCCGCGGCCTTGTCCATTCGTGTTATCCTGGTTCGGGCAATTTCTAATAATGTGGCCCGGTTTTCCACATTTATAACAAACTACATTGGCATAACTTGCTCCGACACTACTTGCTCCGCCATTACTCGTTTCGACACCATTTGTTCCTTTCGTTCTATTAACCCCTGGTCCGTAGACCTCACACTTCGCCGCGCTATGACCATTTCTTTTACACTTGTTGCAAAATTTGGTGCAGAACCCCGAGTGATACTTTTCACACCTTTGGCATAGCTGCTTCTGATTGTTGTTGTTGTTGCGGTTATTATTGTTGTTGGGATGATTGTTGTAGTTGCTATTGTTGTTGTTGTTGTTGTTGTTGTTAGGCCGTTTGTTGTAGTTGCGATTAGTGTTGCGATTGTTGGGATAATTGTTGTAATTGCTGTTGTTGTTGTATTGGTGATTCTTATCACCGTTTTCCTCCCACTTTCTTTTGACTTGCTTCACATTGGCCTCTTCAGCAGTCTGTTCTTTAATTCTTTCTTCAATCTGGTTCACTAGTTTGTGAGCCATTCTACATGCCTGTTGTATGGAGGCGGGCTCGTGTGAACTTATATCTTCTTGGATTCTTTCCGGTAATCCTTTCACAAACGCGTCGATCTTCTCTTCCTCATCTTCGAATGCTCCCGGACACAATAGGCACAATTCTGTGAATCGTCTTTCGTACGTGGTAATATCAAATCCTTGGGTTCGTAACCCTCTAAGTTCTGTCTTGAGCTTATTGACCTCGGTTCTGGGACGGTACTTCTCGTTCATCAAGTGATTGAATGCTGACCACGGTAGTGCGTACGCATCGTCTTGTCCCACTTGCTCTAGATAGGTATTCCACCATGTTAACGCAGAACCTGTGAAGGTATGCGTAGCGTACTTCACTTTGTCCTCTTCAGTACACTTACTTATGGCAAACACCGATTCGACCTTCTCGGTCCACCGTTTCAATCCGATCGGTCCTTCGGTTCCATCAAATTCCAAAGGTTTGCAGGCAGTGAATTCTTTATAGGTACATCCTACACGATTTCCTGTACTGCTAGATCCAAGGTTATTGTTGGTATGTAGTGCAGCCTGTACTGCGGCTATGTTTGAAGCTAGAAAAGTACGGAATTCCTCTTCATTCATATTCACGGTGTGTCGAGTAGTCGGTGCCATTTCCTTCAAAATAGTCAAATGGAACAAGTTAATCATACAGAATATTAAGAGTAGTTAATAGTATTTCGTAGCATAATATGAACTCATTTATAAAAGCTTTTTCTTCATATTAGCGTTTTATAAGTTTAAATTCGGGTAGTACCTACCCGTTAAGTTCATACTTAGTAGCTAATATACAATTCAACTACTACAATTCTATATGAAAAACTGATTATAATAATATTTCGCGTTCAAACTTTTATACAATATTTTACAAACTTACAATACCGCTTATTTTACATAAAGCATGAAATATAGCACACAATAACTTTGATACAAGATAGTTGTGAAGATAATTCTAGCTAGTACACAAGTCGTTCAGCAAAGGCAATAAAGACACGTAATTCATACGTCCAGAAACAAGTCCTGCATTCTAGTTTTACTAGGATTACTTCCCATCCTTGGTCTTGTGGAACATAACCGTTATGGCCGTTGATAAGACAGCGTGTTGTAACGTCGTCAAAGGGACGAGGGTTAAGTAATGTCCAACAGTCCCGTAACAATCTAAAAACCTCATTTCTTACCCCAATTATCGACTCCGTCACTTGTGGAAACAATTTGTTTAATAGTTGTAGCCCGATGTTCTTGTTCTCACTTTGGTGAGAAGCGAACATTACTAATACGTAAGCATAACATGCTTCTTTATGTTGCATGTTAGCCGCTTTTTCTAAATCATGAAGTCCAATATTCGGATATATTGAGTCAAAATAATTTCTTAACCCGTTGCGTAAAATAGCATTTGGGTTCCCCGCAATATATGCGTCAAAGTAAACACATCGTAACTTATGGGTTTCCCAATGTGATATTCCCCATCTTCCAAACGAAAGTCTCTTATAAACCAAGACATTCTTGGAACGTTCTTCGAATGTCTTACAAACTGATCTCGCCTTAAATAGTTGTGCCGAGGAATTCTGACCGACTCTAGACAAGATTTCATCAATCATGTCTCCGGGTAGGTCTCTTAAAATATTGGGTTGTCTATCCATTTTGTGTTTTTATACTGTAAAATAGACAAGAGTTAGATTCATAAAAAAATACTTATTAATACAAGCAATTTTTACATATATCATAAAGCATAAGCACACTATATTACATATATTACACCACACGAATACAACTATCTTATTCCGACTCGCTCGTTTCTTCTTGTTCGGTTTTGGTTCGTTTTGCCAAGTTTCTAGGGATATATGATGTTCCCCTAATACGAGCCGTCGTTGTCCACATTGGTTTAGAAAAACCTGGTGGTTTAGAGGTTCCCGGGTCATTGTTACAACTTAAGGACTTCGGGGGTTGACGATACATATAAAGTTCATCGGGGTTGGAATTAGATTTCTCTATTTTTATGCCCTTTCCCTTATTATTTTCTTTTGCCTTTTTAAATTCAGTTGGGGTAATTTCTATAACATCATCGGAATTCTCGTCGGAATCCGATTCATCGGAGAATCGGTAATCCTCCCAATATTTTGCTTCCTTGGCGGAAACACCATTGACCATAATTAACCTTGGTCGGTTGGTTGAGGATTCTCTTTTACTTAACCGTTTTATTATTTCCCCCACCGGTTCTATTTCTTCTTCCGGTTCTGATTCTTCTTCCGGTTTCGATTCTTCTTCCGGTTCCGACTCTTCTTCCGGTTCCTCTTCTGGAACTTGTGAATCAATCCACGAATCATTCCAATTTATATTTGACTCTTTATTATTATTAGGTGAGTCAATGGGACTTGTTCTAGAGGTAGACATCTATCACATAATATCAAACACGTTAAGAGATTAATATATCACATAATATTCACATGTTAAAAATATATAGTTTCCAACAAAATTTGTTAAGCAATCATTTTTCAAGTAAACACGGTCGAAGTCCAGAATTACTAATGCATCCAAACAAACTCGATAAGACAGACATCTATCACATAATATCAAACACGTTAAGAGATTAATATATCACATAATATTCACATGTTAAAAATATATAGTTTCCAACAAAATTTGTTAAGCAATCATTTTTCAAGTAAACACGGTCGAAGTCCAGAATTACTAATGCATCCAAACAAACTCGATAAGACACACTAATGCAAATTTTCTGGTTCTCTAAGACCAACGCTCGGATACCAACTGAAATGTCCCGTTCTTATTGATTAAAAACGTTCCATATTAATTGATTTTGTTGCGAGGTTTTGACCTCTATATGAGACGTTTTTCAAAGACTGCATTCATTTTAAAACAAACCATAACCTTTATTTCATCAATAAAGGTTTAAAAAGCTTTACGTAGATTATCAAATAATGATAATCTAAAATATCCTGTTTACACACGACCATTACATAATGGTTTACAATACAAATATGTTACAACAAAATAAGTTTCTTGAATGCAGTTTTTACACAATATCATACAAACATGGACTCCAAATCTTGTCCTTATTTAAGTATGCGACAGCGGAAGCTCTTAATAATCACCTGAGAATAAACATGCTTAAAAACGTCAACAAAAATGTTGGTGAGTTATAGGTTTAACCTATATATATCAAATCATAATAATAGACCACAAGATTTCATATTTCAATACACATCCCATACATAGAGATAAAAGTCATTCATATGGTGAACACCTGGTAACCGACATTAACAAGATGCATATATAAGAATATCCCCATCATTCCGGGACACCCTTCGGATATGATATAAATTTCGAAGTACTAAAGCATCCGGTACTTTGGATGGGGCTTGTTGGGCCCGATAGATCTATCTTTAGGATTCGCGTCAATTAGGGTGTCTGTTCCCTAATTCTTAGATTACCAGACTTAATAAAAAGGGGCATATTCGATTTCGATAATTCAACCATAGAATGTAGTTTCATGTACTTGTGTCTATTTTGTAAATCATTTATAAAACCTGAATGTATTCTCATCCCAAAAATATTAGATTTTAAAAGTGGGACTATAACTCACTTTCACAGATTTTTACTTCGTCGGGAAGTAAGACTTGGCCACTGGTTGATTCACGAACCTATAACAATATATACATATATATCAAAGTATGTTCAAAATATATTTACAACACTTTTAATATATTTTGATGTTTTAAGTTTATTAAGTCAGCTGTCCTCGTTAGTAACCTACAACTAGTTGTCCACAATTAAATGTACAGAAATAAATCGATAAATATTATCTTGAATCAATCCACGACCCAGTGTATACGTATCTCAGTATTGATCACAACTCAAACTATATATATTTTGGAATCAACCTCAACCCTGTATAGCTAACTCCAACATTCACATATAGAGTGTCTATGGTTGTTCCGAAATATATATAGATGTGTCGACATGATAGGTCAAAACATTGTATACGTGTCTATGGTATCTCAAGATTACATAATATACAATACAAGTTGATTAAGTTATGGTTGGAATAGATTTGTTACCAATTTTCACGTAGCTAAAATGAGAAAAATTATCCAATCTTGTTTTACCCATAACTTCTTCATTTTAAATCCGTTTTGAGTGAATCAAATTGATATGGTTTCATATTGAACTCTATTTTATGAATCTAAACAGAAAAAGTATAGGTTTATAGTCGGAAAAATAAGTTATAAGTCGTTTTTGTAAAGGTAGTCATTTCAGTCGAAAGAACGACGTCTAGATGACCATTTTAGAAAACATACTTCCACTTTGAGTTTAACCATAATTTTTGGATATAGTTTCATGTTCATAATAAAAATCATTTTCTCAGAATAACAACTTTTAAATCAAAGTTTATCATAGTTTTTAATTAACTAACCCAAAATAGCCCGCGGTGTTACTTTGACGGCGTAAATCCGGTTTTACGGTGTTTTTCGTGTTTCCAGGTTTTAAATCATTAAGTTAGCATATCATATAGATATAGAACATGTGTTTAGTTGATTTTAAAAGTCAAGTTAGAAGGATTAACTTTTGTTTGCGAACAAGTTTAGAATTAACTAAACTATGTTCTAGTGATTACAAGTTTAAACCTTCGAATAAGATAGCTTTATATGTATGAATCGAATGATGTTATGAACATTATTACTACCTTAAGTTCCTTGGATAAACCTACTGGAAAAGAGAAAAATGGATCTAGCTTCAACGGATCTTTGGATGGCTCGAAGTTCTTGAAGCAGAATCATGACACGAAAACAAGTTCAAGTAAGATCATCACTTGAAATAAGATTGTTATAGTTATAGAAATTGAACCAAAGTTTGAATATGATTATTACCTTGTATTAGAATGATAACCTACTGTAAGAAACAAAGATTTCTTGAGGTTGGATGATCACCTTACAAGATTGGAAGTGAGCTAGCAAACTTGAAAGTATTCTTGATTTTATGAAACTAGAACTTTTGGAATTTATGAAGAACACTTAGAACTTGAAGATAGAACTTGAGAGAGATCAATTAGATGAAGAAAATTGAAGAATGAAAGTGTTTGTAGGTGTTTTTGGTCGTTGGTGTATGGATTAGATATAAAGGATATGTAATTTTGTTTTCATGTAAATAAGTCATGAATGATTACTCATATTTTTGTAATTTTATGAGATATTTCATGCTAGTTGCCAAATGATGGTTCCCACATGTGTTAGGTGACTCACATGGGCTGCTAAGAGCTGATCATTGGAGTGTATATACCAATAGTACATACATCTAAAAGCTGTGTATTGTACGAGTACGAATACGGGTGCATACGAGTAGAATTGTTGATGAAACTGAACGAGGATGTAATTGTAAGCATTTTTGTTAAGTAGAAGTATTTTGATAAGTGTCTTGAAGTCTTTCAAAAGTGTATGAATACATATTAAAACACTACATGTATATACATTTTAACTGAGTCGTTAAGTCATCGTTAGTCGTTACATGTAAATGTTGTTTTGAAACCTTTAGGTTAACGATCTTGTTGAATGTTGTTAACCCATTGTTTATTATAACAAATGAGATGTTAAATTATTATATTATCATGATATTATGATATATAATATATCTTAGTATGATGTATATACAGTTAAATGTCGTTACAACGATAATCGTTACATATATGTCTCGTTTCGAAATCATTAAGTTAGTAGTCTTATTTTTACATATGTATTTCATTGTTAATACACGTAATAATATATTTACTTATCATTTAACATAATTAACCAAGTGTATCAATATCTTAATATGATTCATATGTACCTAGTAAGACGTTGTTATAACGATAATCGTTATATATATCGTTTTCGAGTTTCTTAAATTAATAGTCTCATTTTTATGTATATAACTCATTGTTAAAATACCTAATGAGATACATACTTATAATAAAAACATGTTAACTATATATATAACCATATATATGTCATCGTATAGTTTTTACAAGTTTTAACGTTCGTGAATCACCGGTCAACTTGGGTGGTCAATTGTCTATATGAAACATATTTCAATTAATCAAGTCTTAACAAGTTTGATTGCTTAACATGTTGGAAACATTTAATCATGTAAATATCAATCTCAATTAATATATATAAACATGGAAAATTTCGGGTCACTACATGTTACATAAAGGATTTCGTCCCTTGTAACCTGAGTTCGAACCGCTACCCGCACCTTGCGTGTTTTCTTGTTTCTTGTTGGATTGTTGATGATTACCTTCCCACTTTCTTTTGTTTCCCGATGTCTTGACATCGGTGTTATTATCTAGAATAATCTGGTCCATCAACTCGTTCGCCATGGTGATGGCTTCGTGAATAGTCTTGGGTTTCGATGCTGTAACATTTGCTTTGATATTTTTAGGCAAACCATCTTTGTACAGTTCTATCTTCCGTTCTTCGGTTGGTACCAATTCGGGACATAGCAAAGCTAATTCCATGAATCGCTGATTGTAGTTGGTGAGTTCAGTACCAACAACTTTTAGGCTTCGTAATTCAGCTTCTAACTTCCTAACCTCGTTCCTTGGACAATATTCGTTGATTAGCATTGTTTTGAATTCTTCCCAGGGAGTATCATAAGCTACATCTCCTCCTATGGCCTTCACATAGTTTTTCCACCACGTGAGGGCACTATCTTGTAAGGTGCACGATGCATACTTGGTCATGTCCCTCTCAATACAACCACTGATTTTAAACACAGAATCAATCTTTTCGATCCACCGGGTTAAATTGACCGGTCCTTCTGTTCCACTGAATGATGACGGCTTGCAACCTTGAAAAGTTTTGTAAGTGCATCCCACACGAGGATTTGGGTTAACTGCAGCACCTCTTACAGCCTCGACCCATAACAATCTGTCGTCCACTCGCTGATTGATGAGTTCCTCGATTTCTTGTTCCGTCATTCGGTTCAATCGCGCCATAATCTTCAATAAGAATGAGAAAAATAATTATTCACATGGAATATTATAGATGTAGTATGTATTTACAGTACATCGTAGCTTATTAATAATATGAACCAGTTATTATTATAAAAGCCTTTTCTTCTTATTAGCATTTTATAATTATATCTAGGGTAGTACCTACCCGTTAAAGTTCATACTTAATAGCTTAGTACAGAAATTAATTACTACCATCCAAATAATACTCAACCATGGAAAATTATTGCATTTCACACTTCACTATTTTACATATGCTTATCTTACATCAAACATTAAGCAAACCACACTAGTAATATTATACAAAATGTTATATGATCTCATGGTTTAAAACAACAACGCATCATTTAACCCAAAACGTTTGTGTTCAAAGAAATCGCTTAAAGGTTATCTTGACTGTCTCCCTGCATTTTGGCTGAGGGGCTGAAGAACTGGATGCCGGGATAGAACTAATAGGAATAGCGGGAATAGGGGTGGAAGTGTCTGGTGGAGTTGGTGCCACAACATCCTCACTAAACTTGGGATTTGGATTTTCCAATTCAGTAGCCTTTCGTTTCTTTCCTCTTTCAAACTTGTCTTTCGTAATTTCCTGTATTTCTTTCTCCTCAGGATCACTTTCCGGTTCCTCTTCAATTGATTCATCCGAAAATTGTGAGTCTTCCCCAAAGGTGTCGTTTTCATCATCGGATAGGTTAATGACTGGAACACCATCTGAAGATTCTGGTTCGGAGTCGCTGAATGTGATAACAAGTTCTAAGCCAGACATCTATCATATAACAACTAGCAAATTAGTACCACATAATATTTACATATTAATTTTTAACTAACAAGGATAAGCAATAGTTTTTTAAATCAAACACGGTCAAAGTCGAGACTCACTAATGCATCCTAACAAACTCGATAAGACACACTAATGCAAATTTTTTGGTTCTCTAAGACCAACGCTCTGATACCACATGTCATAACCCGACCTTAACCATAAGGACGAATACAATAACATATGATTTCATCGCGAGGTATTGATCTCTATATGCGACATTTTTCAAAAACTGCATTCGTTTTTACAATACAAACCATAGCTTTTATTACAAATACCAGGTTTAAACATCTTAATAATGATTATCGTTTAGCGATAATCTTAGACTTACAAACTTTACATGTGATAATAACAATATGACTTCCAACATATTTTACATTACAAATCCTCCGATATGCAGTTTTATTTTTGACACAAATATGCATACTCAAGATCTTGCTTAAATTCAACATGTTGCAGCGGAAGCTTTTAGTTATCACCTGAGAATAAACATGCTTAAAACGTCAACATAAAGTTGGTGAGATATAGGTTTAATGCCGGCATCGTTATAAATATAGACCACAAGATTTCATATATAAACGTTTTAATAAAGATATTCTAAGTTGTTGAGCACTTGATAACCATACTTAACATTTAATCAACGTCGCATATTCCCTTTATTATGAAATCTTACTACACCGTACCAAGTGTAGTCACCGAAATGAAGTACTGTGCAACCGTTGAATACTGGTCATCCAGTCCGGTTGGGGTTGTCAGGCCCGATAGATCTATCAACAGGATTCGCGTTTACAATACCTCATGTAAATAGTAGTTACCAAGTTACAGGGAAGTATGCCAGTGGTACAACTCAACGTAGAATATATATTTTTAATCACTTGTGTCCATAACGTAAATCATAAAATGCATGTATTCTCATCCTGAAATATTTAGAGTTTAAAAGTGGGACTATATACTCACTTTTGCCTTGAAGGTATTTAACTCGACTTGGTCTCCGATAGATATCACGAACCTAACCATATATATAATATATCAACATATTTTCTTTTCAAGTAATCGTTACATATATATATATATATATATATATATATATATATATATATATATATATATATATATACTTATAATACTTTTAATATTTTCTTAGTCCGTAGTTAGCAGTCCGATGTTAGTGGTCCACAATTAGTTGCTCAATAAAATAAATAAAGACCCCATCGTATTCGTATTGATCAGAATTAATCTCGACCCATGGTACCAAGTTGTCAAATGACGTGTTGCGTACATAAAGTACCGTGTTGTCAAATGACGTGTTGCGTACAATCATGAGGTCTTATGATTAATCTTCTCGTGTTGTTTACGGGTGGTCCTGAAATATATAAAATCAAATCATAAGTAATTATATATAAAATATCATATTAATTAGAAAATATATGATTAATTTACTTTATCTCCAAATATTTTCGTAGCTAAACTAGCTTCGGATACCCAATCTTGTTTTAGTCGTAGTTTCTTCATTACAACTCCGTTTTTGTTGGTTTAACTTGCCACTTCCTTGGATTGAGTCAAATTTTAATAATATGAACTGAAAATACCTTAGTTTGTATTCGAAATCACAGGTTATAGGTCAAACTTTGGTGAAACTTATGAAAGTGATCATTTTCCATCATAAAAACAACATTTAATGATCATTTTTCTAAAAATACTTACACTTTGAGTTAAATAATGAAATTTTTATGTGTTAACATATTCATAAGAAATATCATTTTTCCAGAACATGAACTTCCAATTCAAAGTTCAAGATGGTTTTTAATTATCCAACCCAAAACAGCCCCCGGTTGCCCTCCGACGACGTAGATTCAGTTTTTAAGGTGTTCTTTGTAAAACCAAGTTATATCTTGTTAAGTTAGCATATCATTATTATATATTACAGGTCTTGAAGTGTTTTAAAAGTTAAGTTAGAAGGATCTATTTAGTTTGCAAATAAGTTTGAAATCATTCAAACTATGTTCTTGTTGTTAAAATTTTACAACATAAAATAAGATAGCTATATAATTATGAATCGAACAAGATTATGAACAAGGTTACTACCTCAAGTTACTTGGATAAAGTTACTGTAAGAGATAAGAAAAAATCTTGGAATCAATGAGTGGTGGAGTTAGATCAAAAGGTTGGAAGTAAACTTGTATAGTTGGAAGGATTTTTGAAGTGTTCTTGAGTGGTTTTTCTTATGAAGATTAAGGGTTATTTTTGAAGCTAGATCTTCATGGTAACTTGCTGAATTGTTGAAGGTGTTTAAGGGTTATGGAAGTGTGTGTGTTTTAGCTAAGAATTGAAGATAAAACTTGAATCAAAATGAGGATACTTATAGCCATAAATGGCGTTTTCATGGGGAGACAAGGATAAGATTTTTAGTTTGTTATTTTGCTAGATATTTTTGATAATTGTCAAAAGCTAAATCCTCACATGTTTCTTAACTGATTAGATCTAATTATTGGTGTATTTTTATGGGTATATACCAATAATAAATACGTATAGAAGATGGGTATGATACGGGTACATATACCCTAGGTTTACGTATAGAAATCTTGAGGAAACGGAACGAGAATTTAAATATAGCTATCTTTTGTGAATATACTTATATTGTTTTATGTATTTAAGTCCTTAAAAAGTGATTAAATACATTATATATACGATACATGTATAAGCATTATAGGTTATAAGTATATATATCAAAGAATGTTACGTATAGTTATCGTTTTGAAAACTTAAGTTAGTAGTTTCAAAATATACTTATAACTCATTGTCATTAGTACACAATAAGATGTTAAACCATCCTTAGATCATGTTAAATATATATAAATACATATATATATATATACAAAAACGTATAATTATCGTATGTTATATAGTTCGTGATATCATCGGTCAAATTGGACGGTCAAACGTTGTGTAAAACTCTTTTCAAAAACACAAGTCTCAACAATTTGGATTGCTTATCATGTTGGTAAGGTTTAATTTATGTAAATATTAATCTCATAAGTATAAAATGATCGGAAAAATCCGGGTCGTTACACAATCCCAAGCCATAAATCTTACATTGAAGTAAACACACAAGGCTTTTAGCCTAACATAATCATAGTAGAACTAATGAAACAGTAAATACAAGTTGAATTCATGTTAAAAAGATATAGAACAATAGTACCAATTGCGATAAATGATCCTAGCTTAATCTTGATGTCGAAAGAGTGGAGATTGACTTGCAGCCTTCCTTGAACCTTGAAAATCGTCTTAGAACTGAGGGAGAACGTAGTAGTGAAGGTGTGTCAAGTAAGTAACCAAAGGCTCCATTAAATAGCCTCAAAAGTTAGGTATTTTGGCCAGAAAGTGACCAGATGCGCCGCATCTCTTTGGGATGCACCGCATCTCTTTACGTTCAGTAGATTCCAGCTCGATTCTGCACTCAGGACTGTCGGCAGGGGGTCAGATGCGCCGCATCTGGGACAGATGCACCGCATCTGGCTTGGATGCGCCGCATCCATCTCAGATGCTCCGCATCTGAGGCTGTTTTGGTCCAGAAGTCTGTATACTCCGCATCTGAAACTGTCGGGAGTTATTTGGTGCATAGATGCGCCTCATCTAAGAGAGATGCGCCGCATTTGGATCTGTTTCAGTGGTTTCGGGCTGTTTTGTGCGTTCAATCTTCGTTTTAACTCGGTTTTTGCTGTTGGTCTTCATTTATTCATTCACAATGGACTTTTACAAATATACATGAATTACAATACATACGTACAAAAATTACATACAAATGGAATAACTTTGGATTGAAATAACGGCAATAAATATGTATAATTTTGGCGTTATCAAAATCCCCACACTTAAACCTTGCTTGTCCCTCAAGCAAGATATACAAGATTTTGAAATTTACGATAGTACACACACTTATTTAATTGAGAACACAAAAATGGGACTCACACTCACTCGATATAATACACAAGATACACAAGTTATTTTGGAACACAATAACTCACGCTATATGGAACACCTTTGGAGTACACACGCTTTTATTTATTTCACAATGTAATACGCACACTAAGAGTACACACACGAAATGAAATCACACCAAAGTCGAAAGGTGGGTCTTAAAGTCCACATTTCTTAAAAATTTGGATCCTTAGGGAAATTGGGACCTTTGCGAAAAAACCTTTTATATTTTGAAAATTAGACATGTTAGTTTTTACACTAACAAGTTTTCCGGTTTTAACCTCAAAGTCCAGTTGATGGTAACTGAAAACCGAAGCCTCAGTCGGCGTTTAGCAAGCTACTCGCCCCCATGATTGAAGTATCATGGAACTTGAAACCGGATGTCCTAAAAATGGTTTTACATAATATAGTTCATAAAATAGCATAAGTTTTAGAAGAAACTATATCGTGTCCAAATATCATCGGTGAACCATGAGTTTGCACACCTCAATTTGTTATGGCATATGTATGTTGACTGCGGTCAACATAGATGCAGTTGATCTTTACGGAGATCATCCATCTGGGGATTAGATTCATTAGTCTTAAAAGCTAATTTGCAATGTGCCCCCCCCATTGTACGAGACAGATCCATCTCATGGTTAGGATAAGTCTGACCACCAAAAACCCTGTTTGATGCTAAGGTGAGGTGGATTTCCAGCCGATGATAGAGATGACTTTTTAAGATTTTTCGTCAACCTGCAGCTGTTCTGGACTACATCTTCTAACATAAGTTAGCAAGTGTGTCAAATTGGAAGACTTGACTTCCTTCACAATAATTACATAGATGAGCATTGGATTAGATTGTTAGAACAACAAATTACTTGATGATTCTTTTTCATTCAGAATGTGGTAAAGTATGATGGTTATATCTTTTATCTGACTACTAGTTTTATGATTTTTAACAAAATAAACTCAATCATCTGGTTGTTTCTTAATTTGTTTCGTGATAATAATTTCAGTGTATACACCTAGTTTTAAAATCTACAAATTTTAAACAAAATTTGAATTTATGAAGATAAAAGGGTAAAAATTTTCACCATTTTAAGCCTTTTTAACCAGAATCAAAAACCCAAAAGAACCCGAAAGAATTTATAACTTCCTCCCCACACTTGAGTTCATGTATCGCCCTCGTTACATGAAATTAGAAAAATTTAAATGCAAGAGGGCTAAAGAGTGTAAGAGAGTTTATTACTTTCAAGGTCTAAAACCGAAGTTCACGGGATGATGGCGCTGAACTGAATGCCAGCATAAGAACATCATCCGCTTCTTGCAACCACAAAACAATCACCAATCAAGAAAGTGCTGAACTTACTGCCAGTCTTTGTAAAAATGCAGCATATAGCACAATGCTCACCTATATCAATTCAAACAAAGGAACCATACGATTCACACAAATAAATGGGGGTCTACTCCATGTACTAAAAACCCCGCTTATAATTATCTAAATTATTCAAATTACAATCATCCAAAATACTATCAAGTTATTACACACCAAACATAAAGATAAATTGTTTTTGAAACAAACCAACATCAATCAAACCGTTCACACACTTCACCATTAATCATGCCAACTTTAGAAGAATCCCTAAAAAGAGTTACTTGGGCCAGTTCCGCCTTCATTTTGGTTTCCCGTGTCGTCGTCCTAAAATATGGAGGGGTTGTACCCCTGATAAGTTCCTTGAGCAGGGACGACAGCAGTGTCTTCAGTAGGCGGGTTAGGAGGAGGAGGATAAGGCGCAGGATATGGATCACCCAATCGAACCCATGGTTTGTTTGCAGGCCAAGGAGAGGGGGTATAGTTAGCGGGATCTGCAGCGTATGACACTGTCTGTTCATGTATCCAATTAAGCTGATTTTGCTGCCCCGCGTACCATGTTCGATCATTCCCTACATCCATGTAATGTTGCATCTCCCTGTTACCTGTATCGTAGTGATCAATTACCTTTTGGGTGTTTCGATCACTATGGAGTCGCATATCTGAAAAATGGCACGCCATGTAAGCCTCCCAATCATTTCCTGGACCGGAACTACTTCCAACATTCGATTGTGGATCTTGCTGCGGTTGGGGTTGTTCTGGTTGCCTGTTCACGGGATCCTCATACCTAGTTAGAAGGCCGTTCGACCCCCTAGTCAAAATGTTTGCCCTTGTATAACTTACTCTGTCAAAGGCAATCATATGTTTCTCCTCTAACCCACTTGTATTGATACGAAAATGTTGGGCAATCCTGGTTACAAAATGGCCGCCCATGATTGGGGTAATCTTTTTCCTTTCTTCGAGAAGGAAAATGAGAATCATTAGTGGAATATGAACATGGGAGTGATCCATTATCGCGTGAATATACCAGATATCCAAGTTGGTAACTTTTTCGCTACTGTCTTTTCGACAGTTTATGGTACTTGAAATGAATCTTTGGACGCATCGATGCTCGTCGGAATGTAGCTTGCTACATGTCTGCTTGCTTGCACTATATGCGCTATTGCTCATGTCCACCCATGCTTCTGAATGATTAAAAGAAGAAATATAGTATATACATTGATTAAAGTAATTTTGCATCAATTGATGTGGCAACCCTTCATAGATATCCAACACCTTCACAAATTGTAGCCGTGTTAATGTTCGGTCTTGTCCTCCAAGACGAAATCTCATAAAGGTACCGGATGCTAGTGACGTGTAATCAACCCTAAGTGAACCAACGAATTCTTTGACTAAAAGTGGGTATACTCTTTCTTGCATTCTGAACAGGTTTTCCCATGCATATATTCGATGGCCTTGATACGTTACTCGAAAAAGGTTGCGAAAATTTTGATATTCGCCGGCTTCTTCTAATGGTGTCCAATCGATATATTTTCCCAGATATATGTCTTTGTGTAGAAGTGCCTTCATCCGTTCATGATATTCCAGATGCCTCAAAACTGCATTGATCCATGAATCCGGAGTGGTTAATCCACGGACATTTAACTGCCGGTTGTCAATATCCATTTCTTCCTCTTCAACAGCATGTTCTTCTTCATTTGTTTCCTCATCTACAATTGCCGGGGCTTTTTGTTTCTTTGATTTTGGGTTTGATGATGATGCTCTAGTCTACAAAAACACAACAAAACTAAACAAACAAAACAACAAACCAAGTTGATTAGCGTTAAAGAAATTCAAAACATCTTTCATATTGCACATCCAAAACCATGTAGTACATGTTATATTGTACGCATTACAAAAACTCTCATATCAAACATAGTTCTATCATGGATGTACTTATCTCATTTTCAACAAACATGTACTAGTATGACTCATAATCTTTATCACTTCATAAGTTCAATCATATCTAGTATAATTAGTTTCACCAAAACAAGTGTATGAAACCATTAGCATTCATCAATAAGCATGTCAAACAATATGCAATCAATGGTTATCATACATTTAGACACTTAATTCGACTCAAGTCAACAATTTCATCAAAAAGCCTAAGCATACAATCCTTAACTTTCACAAGTAAAACTTTTCAATTCGAACAAACACTAAGTTAAGGCATATATGAGTTTAGCATAATCAATGCATTGCTTTAATTCCACCTAGAACACTTACTAGTCAACAAAAGTCAAAATGCCCAATTTAAGAACCCTAAAATTCAATAATTTGTGTACTCGTATAATTCAACTAAGGTTCATGCAGATTTGTTAATGTATACTATTAATTGTACTCTAAAACATCCCAATTTAAACAAGTAATGGTCATTTTTTCGAAATCCCCAAATTCATGAAGAACCCTAATTTCTAAAGTAAATTTTTGAGCAATTAAGCATGAAATTCGAGCATGAATAAGGATTAGTAACAACAATGCAAGCATATAATGACCAAAACATGAAGATTTAAACATCCCCACACTTAGAACAAGCTAAATCCGAATTTGAGAATGAAGAACACAAGAACCATGAAGAAATGAAGATTAATCTTACCTTTCTCATGTTGATAGACGGATTAGATGCTCAAAGATGGGTTTAATCGGTTGATTTGGTGTTTAGAGGTGGAATCCTTGAGAGAAAATGAGATGAAGTTCGGAATTGTAGGTGAAAAAAATGAATAAAAATGATAAACTCCCGTATTTGTGCAAAAAAATTGGGCAGACTCAAACAATCAGACACAGATGCGGCGCATCTGGCTCAGATGCGTCGCATCTGAAGCAGACGCGGCGCATCTGGTGGTCCAAAAGCGGCACATGACCTTTTCTCGGCGCATCAAAAAATGTCGGCTTTTTTCTTGTGTTCAGATGCGGCGCATCCAACATGGATGCGGCGCATCTTGCCCTGTTGCACCAGTTTTCGATGTTTTTTCGTGTATTAAACATTTCAGAAGGTCCCTAAACAACTTGGTTCGTACTAAAACTTGAAAAATCACTCAAAACACTCAAAGCAATCAATCCTAAGAAACGAGACTTACGAATGAGACTATGTACATGTTGTGAGGTTTATTAGTGAGTCGTTCACGCGACTCCTTCCCAAGTTAATTAGTGTTGGGGGAGAAAGTGATGTCATCTTGAACCGTGGTATCAACTCCATCAAAATAGAGTTTTAATCGATGACAATTCACTTTAAAAGTATTTCCGTTTCCAAACAACTCAACATATCCCGATGGAAATGCTTGTTTCACCAAATAAGGTCCCGTCCATCGGAACTTCAACTTTCTGGGAGAAAATTTAAACCGCGAGTTAAAAACCAAAACCTTATCACCGGTTTTAAACTCTTTCACTTCTTTCAATCGGGCATCATGCCACCTTTTCATTTTCTCCTTATACGAGCTCGAATTCTCGTACGCTTCTAACCCCAACTCTTCTAATTCATGCATTTGCATGAATCGGTTTTCACCAGCCTTTTCTATGTCTAAATTACAAAGCTTCAATGCCCAGTACGCTCTATGTTCCACTTCAATCGGAAGAAGGCACGCTTTACCATATACAAGTCTGAATGATGTGGTACCGATTGGTGTTTTAAAAGCAGTCCTAAAGGCTCACAACGCATCATCTAACTTGCATTGCCAAATCTTAGGGTTGTTATCAACCGTCTTCTCAAGTATGCGTTTCAAGGCACGATTTGTGTTCTCCACTTGACCACTCATTTGCGGGTGGTACGGAGTAGAGAAACGATGAGTTATGCCATACTTCTTTAACACCTTTTCAAGAAGGTTGTTGGCAAAATGTGTTCCTCGATCGGATATGAGCGCCTTTGGGATTCCAAAGCGCGAGAAGAGATTTTTCAAGAAGTTCACCACCACCCTAGCATCATTCGTAGGTAAAGCTTTTGCTTCAGCCCACTTAGATACATAGTCAACGGCTACTAGGATGTACTTGCACTTATGGGAACTTGGAAATGGCCTCATGAAATCGATTCCCCAAATATCAAAGATTTCACAAACTTGGATGCCGGTTTGAGGCATCTCATCCTTTTTTGTGATGTTACCCGTTCGTTGGCATGCATTACAAGTCCGAACGAAATTTTGGGCATCTTTAAAGATCGTGGGCCAATAAAAGCCCGAGTCAAGGATTTTTCTTGCGGTGTGGTTTGGTACGAAATGACCGCCGGTGGGCCCTTGATGACAATGCTCAAGAATTTGTTGAGCCTCTTTTTCGTACACACAACGGCGAATCATTTGATCCGCACCAACACAAAATAGGTAGGGATGTTCCCAGAAATAGGACTTCAAATCCGCAAAGAATTTCTTCTTTTGTTGATAAGAAAGTCCTTTTTGAAGAATGCCTGAAGCAAGATAGTTTGCAAAATGGGCAAACCATGGAATTTCAGATTCCTTGTCAACCCTCATTAGAGATTCATCAGGAAATGTGTCCTTGATAATTGTATCATCGAGTTTTTCTAATTTGGGGTTTTCAAGTCAGGATAAATGGTCGGCGGCTAGATTCTCGGCTCCTTTCTTATCACGTATCTCAATGTCAAACTCTTGAAGTAAAAGAACCCAACGTATGAGACGATGTTTTGCATCTAGTTTCGAGAATAAGTACCTAAGAGCCGAATGATCCGTGTAACAATGGTCTTGGACAACACCAAATATGACCGAAATTTATCAAACGCATAAACAACCGCTAAGAGCTCTTTTTTCGTGGTGGTGTAATTAATTTGAGCTCCCGTTAGCATTTTGCTCGCATAATAAATTGGACGAAAATGATTATCGGGTCGTTGTCCTAAGACAACACCTAAGGCACAGTCGCTCGCGTCACACATTAACTCAAAAGGCATACTCCAATCCGGAGACACGATAATGGGAGCTTGTGTGAGTTTTGACTTTAGAATGGAGAATGGATTCTCACAATTAGAATCGAAGTCAAATGGAGCATCCTTTTCAAGAAGTTTGGTCATTGGACGGGCGATTTTAGAGAAATCTTTGATAAATCGCCTATAAAATCCCGCGTGACCAAGAAAGCTTCTAATTGCCTTGACATTCGTCGGTATAGGTAGTTTAGAGATAACTTCAATTTTAGCTTTATCTACCTCTATTCCCGCACGAGATATCTTGTGACCAAGTACAATGCCCTCCTTCACCATGAAGTGGCATTTTTCCCAATTCAGGACCAAATTTGCTTTCTCACATCGGATAAGCATACGTTCAAGGTTAAAAAGACACGATTCAAAGGAGTCTCCAAACACGGAAAAGTCATCCATGAAGACTTCCATACAATCCTCTACCATATCATCAAAAATTGCCATCATGCACCTTTGAAAGGTTCCGGGTGCATTACATAAACCAAAAGGCATGCGGAGATAGGCAAAGGTCCCAAAAGGACAAGTGAATGTGGTCTTTTCTTGGTCGTTGGGATCAATTGGAATTTGGAAGTAACCGAAGAAACCATCTAGAAAGAAATAGTATTCTTTCCCCGCTAATCATTCAATCATTTGATCAATAAAAGGCAACGGGAAATGATCCTTTCTAGTGGCATCATTGAGACGCCTGTAATAAATACAGACTCTCCAGTCGGTAACTGTTCTAGTTGGAATGAGTTTGTCCTTTTCATTTACAATAACGGTTGTACCCCCCTTTTTGGGTACTACTTGTACTGGACTAACCCAAGGACTATCGGAGATGGGGTAGATTAACCCGGCGTCAAGAAGCTTGACTACCTCCTTTTTAACAACCTCTTTCATGTTGGGATTTAGCCTGCGTTGTCTTTATACTAATGGTTTGAAGTCATTCTCAAGGAGAATTTTATGTGTACAATAAGATGGGTTTATCCCTGGAATGTCGGTCGTTTTTCAGGCTATAGCTTTTTTATGGGTTTTCAAAACAGAGATTAACCTTTCCTTCTCGTTACCGAAAAGATGTGAAGCAATAATTACCGGTAATTGAGATGTACCTTCGAGGTAAGCATACTCCAAGTGTTTGGGTAGCTCCTTAAGCTCTAGTACGGGTGGTTCTTCCAAGGAATTCTTTTTTTGGAATCTATCTTTATTTCCGATATCTTCAAATGATTCCTCTTCCTTAGGAATTTCTTCTTCCATGGTCTCATCATCCGTGACCACTTTCATCAACTCATCAAAAGCCTCATCGATATTGAAATATTCACTTTCACTTACCGGGGCAAATCCCGAGGTATCGATTTCAAGTAGCTCCTGCAATTCATCCTCAACACAAAGATTTATGACATCAATTTGAAAACAAGAGTCATCGGTGGAAGTAGGTCTTTTCATGGCTTTGTCAATATGACAAATTATTCTCTCGTTTCCCACACCTAGACTTAATTGTTCTTTTTGGACATTAATGATAGCATCTGCGGTGTTAAGGAAATGACGTCCTAAAATGATAGGAACTTTTGTGTCCTCTTGCATTTCTAGAATAACAAAGTCGACGGGAAAGATAAGTGAGCCAACTTTTACAAGAATATCCTCGGCTATACCTATGGGAGTATCAAATGATTGATTTGCTAATCGAATACCCATCCAGGTTGGTTTCAAGTCTCCTAAGTCAAGTTTCAAATATAATGAGTAAGGCATTAGGTTAACACTTGCACCTAGGTCGGCTAGTGCATCGTACACTACCGAATCACCCATCATACATGGTATGATAAAACTACCCGGATCTCCCAATTTTGGAGGTACATTTTGCTTTTTCAAGATTGCCGAACACTCCTCATGGAGGAATGTGGCAGAAACATCGTGGTATTTACCCTTCGAGGATATGAGATCTTTCAAAAACTTCCCGTAATGGGGCATACCCTTAAGAACCTCCGCGAGTGGCATGTTAATGCTGATTTGCTTGATCATATCCGCAAATTTCTGATATTGGCTCGCGAGTCTGTCTTTCTTCAATGCTTTTGGGTATGGAATAGGTGCCTTGTACACCTTCACTGGTGGTTCTTCACTTTTCTTCGATATGACCTCCGGTGGATCATCTTTCTCTTGTTCTTTTTCAACATGCTCATCTACATCAACAGGTACCTGCAAAATAGAAGGAGACAAAGGAACTTTCGGGGACTTAAGGGTCTCTGGGTTAGTGGTTAAACCACTTCTAGTAGTTATAGCATTTACATGCTCATTCCTTGTTTGATTGTTACTAGGATTCACTTGAGTATTTGAGGGGAGAGCACCAGGTGGTCTCTCGGCTAGTAACTGTGAAATTCTTCCAACATCCCTTTCTAAATTCTGAATCGTAGCTTGTTGATTTCAAATTTACTGAGTTTGAAGTTCCGCATTTTGCTCGTGTTTAACCATAAAATCTCTCAAAAGATCTTCTAAACCGGATTTCTTCGCGGGTTGTGGTTGTACATGTGTTTGTGCTTGTGGTTGTGGGTGATTGTGTTGGAAATTATTTTGGTAATTTCGTGGAGATTGATTACGATTGTTTAGATGATTGTACCTCGATGGTGCATTTCTTTGATTTTGATTCTGGAAATTCCGGTTATTTTGGTAACCTGCATTTCCTCCGTGGTAATTGTTGTTTGAACTTGAAGGTCCCCCTATTTGATAACTGTTGACAGGAGGATATTTCCGGTTCATTGCTTCAACCACTGGAAAGTCGTCAAAATTCATTTCACCTTTTCGCAAGTAACCTAAGATATTTGCTTGCTCTTCCATCGTCGTTTGGTCGTAATCTCGCGTGAGATGGGGACCTTGGCACAACTCTCACCCTACCCTGATAGCGTGCATTTCTTTGGTTACCTTCTCGATTTGCCTTGCTTGATTTGCCAATTGAACTTTTAATGCAGCGATTTCATCGTTGCTTTCGACATTAGCAACTGTTGACGATCTAGAGAACTCCATCTCCTGATGCCAATTATGAGAATGGGCTGCTATATCAGCAATTATCGTGTGAACGTCTTCGGGTGTTTTTTTCATGATTGATCCTCCTGCTGCAAAATCTATATCCTTCCGGGTAGCCACATTGACTCATTTATAGAAAATTTGGACTTTTTGAAATGTATTCAACCCGTGTTGAGGACATACCCTAAGAATTTTATTAAATCGGGTCCAAGCTTCATAAAGAGTCTCGTTAGATTTTTGCTTGAAGTGATTTATATCACTTTGCAATTTTGCTGCTTTCGAAGCAGGGAAGAATTCTGACAAAAATTTGTCCATCATGTCATTCCAATCTTCAATATAACCTTCCGGTAATGAGTCTAGCCAATCTCTTGCATCATCCTTTAGGGAACATGGAAAGATTTTTATACATGCAACTTCATCGGAGACATCTTTGATTTTGAAAAGCTTGCAAATGCTTACAAACTTACGAAGATGCTCGTTAGCATCTTCATTTGGGGCTCCACCGAATTGGCATGTATTAGTCACCATGTGGAGAAAGTGCCCCTTTATTTCAAAACCATCAGTCATCGTAGGTTGAACAATTGTGTGGCCTTGTCCTGTCGTTGTTGCCTTCATCAAAGCATCCATCGTTTGATTTGTAGCAGTCATTTCTTCCTCTTCTTTAATGACTGGCTCGATGATTGGTTGAACAATTGGTTCAGAGTTAGAATCTAATGAAAGTGATTCTAAACCCTGAGCAAGAGATTCTACTTAGTGAGCTCTTAAGCGTTCGTGAAGTTCTCTTTCAGGCTCAGGATATGAAGGAATTAAATTAGAGTTGGAAGAACGTAGATTCATGCACTAATACCTATCCTGCAATCACCACACCACAAACAAACCAATTGCAAAAACACAAGCTTACAATAAAAAGTAACTTTTCTAGGAATTGAATTCCTAAAAAAGGATCGAATAATTCAAAGTTTATTAAAATCTTTTAACAAAACCGCTCCCCGGCAGCGGCGCCAAAAAGTTGATGTGTTAAAACGTAACCTTTAAAATGTAGACAATCTGCTTAATAATTAACACATAATACAGGCAACTAAAACCCGATCATGCAGTAACTAGCAAGTAAATTGACCAGTTCAATCCACAGGGAGAAGTTTGTTTTAAGGATTTCACAACGATTAATTATTCTTAAAAGGGGGTTTTGTGTTTGAAGTTGTATTTTCGTTTAACAAAAAAGTAAATAAATATAGTAATTAACAAAAATGAGAATGCGGTGTTTACTTCTATGCTTGATAAATGACAGGGATTGTTCTTTTATAATTAAAACCGTTATGAGATAGTTACAATAAAACAGTTTATATCAATTTCACAATTTCTATAAACTTAAGAGCTATGTTTAATCAACAAGATTCTTTCATGGTTGAATTCACATAAAACCTAGTTTACTAAGATCACTCTAGGTAAACTACATGATTGTATATCCTAAATATCGTTCAATTAACATCCTATATTCACATATAGGTGGCTAGATCACTAGGTGTTGAAGTATAAGCTATAGTCTTTGATAAACTCACATAAACCAAGTCATAACTTACATAATTGAACTAAAATACAAGGATGATTACAACAATGGATCTTTTAAAAGAACATGGTGATTTAGATCGATTAACTAACTAGATCCAACCCGGTTAAACTCACGTAAAACCTAAATTACAACAATCACTTGAGGTAATTTCATAACTATGTTGCTTTAGAACTTATTCAATTACTGAATTAAACACATAACAAAATCACTTAAGTATATGTATCTAATCGTCTAGATTACTAGGTGTATTGAAGTATAGATTGTTTTCCTAGTTAACTCACATTAATAGGTTTTCAATCTATATAATTGAAGTAATGATCTAAACAAGCATAACAATGGTTCTTACGGTTGAACTAGATAATTTAATCAATCAAACATATGTATAACTAGCATAACATCAAAGTATAGAACAATCCCAAGCCATAAATCTTACATTGAAGTAAACGCACAAGGCTTTTAGCCTAACATAATCATAGTAGAACTAATGAAACAGTAAATACAAGTTGAATTCATGTTAAAAAGATATAGAACAATAGTACCAATTGCGATAAATGATCCTAGTTTAATCTTGATGTTGAAAGAGTGGAGATTGACTCGCAGCCTTCCTTGAACCTTGAAAATCATCTTAGAACTGAGGGAGAACGTAGTAGTGAAGGTGTGTCAAGTAAGTAAATAAAGGCTCCATTAAATAGCCTCAAAAGTTAGGTATTTTGGCCAGAAAGTGACCAGATGCGCCGCATCTCTTTGGGATGCGCCGCATCTCTTTACGTTCAGTAGATTCCAGCTCGATTCTGCACTCAGGACTGTCAGCAGGGGGTCAGATGCGCCGCATCTGGGACAGATGCGCCGCATCTGGCTTGGATGCACCGCATCTGAGGCTGTTTTGGTCCAGAAGTCTGCATGCTCCGCATCTGAAACTGTCGAGAGTTATTTGGTGCATAGATGCACCACATCTAAGAGAGATGCGCCGCATTTGGATCTGTTTCAGTGGTTTCGGGCTGTTTTACGCGTTCAATCTTCGTTTTAACTCTGTTTTTGCTGTTGGTCTTCATTTATTCATTCACAATGGACTTTTACAAATATACATGAATTATAATACATACGTACAAAAATTATATACAAATGGAACAACTTTGGATTGAAATAACGGCAATAAACATGTATAATTTTGGCGTTATCATAAGTCTTGGCATTCAAGATCCACAAGCATCCCATAATGTTACCAAGGATCACCATAGGCCTTAAGTAGCGTTGACGTTCGAGTAATCACACATTATCGTATATGTTATAATCTTATAATCTAAATATTATAATATAAGTAGTACATTATATGTGTTAGTAATAGTACTCGTATTATTATAATATAAGTATTAATATAAGTATATACTTTAAGTATATGTGTTATATTATAAAAATGTTACTATGTAGTTATAATATAAGTGTTATATAATAAGTATAGGTTTAAGTGTTATTATATATTATAAATGTATAAGTGGTAAGTAACAATAATAATATTATTATTAGGGTGTTATTATTAAATGAGTAGGGGTAAGTAATGATTAATAATAAATGTTTAGGTTTTAATTAAATAAGTAGATTTGGTTAGTTAGGGTTAAGTAGTATTAAATAATATTTAAGCAGTATTAGGTTTAGGGTTTTGGTTAATTAGGGTTTAAGTATTTAATATGTATATATGTATATGTATCGTGTATATATGTATATATAGTTTATATATATTTTTCTTTTTTAAAATATATCCGTATGTATATATATATATAATAAAATTTTTTTGTATATATATATATATATATATATATATATATATATATATATATATATATATATATGTGTGTGTGTGTGTGTGTGTGTGTCGTATATGTATATATTATGTATATATTTATTTGTTTCCCTTAACTATTATCAAATCTTTTGATAAATCTTTTAGGGTTTAAAGATCAAACATTATATATATATATTTTTAGTCGATATATATGTATATATGTATGTCGATTTGCATATGTATATATATAATGTTTTAGGTTATTTAAACATGATTAATATGGATCAAGAACAAGACATGAATCAAAACAAGAATTGAATGAACAAATTAAATAGTTAGGTTTATAGTTTTTATACCTTGAAGATGGATGAAGATTAACAAAGAAAAGATGAATATCACTTGAAGATGAAGATCAAAGCACTCGAAAAATCAAGAACACCTTGAAGATCTTGATGAACACGAAGAACACGCTTGAAGATTAACCCGAAAACTTGAAGTAATTAACCAAAACTTCAAAGTGGTGTGTGTGTGGTGTCTTGGCCGAAATCCACAAAGGAGAGGGAGAGGAGATTGTGATTTTTGAGAGAGGATTATAAGAATGTTTTGGTACAAGAAAAGCATTAGTCTAGGTCTCTATTTATAGGAGAGGTTAGAAGGATCTAGAATTAGGGTTTAGTTAGGAGTGCTTAGGGAACAAGTTAGGGTTTAAGGAGGTGGTGATCTTGGCCGATTTTTAGAGGGGCAAAAAGGTCATTTCATCCCTTTTTTTTTTAAATTCGACTAGGGCAACAAGGATGGGTTTGGAACTTTTTCGTTTTAGTCCTTGTACTTTTGGTTAGTTAAAATGGCTCCTTAACTGTTCTAGTTTAATTGTTTGTATGCAACAAGTTTTTGAGTATTACATTTTGTTCACGAAAGTTAATTAGATTATTATTTCCATCTTTTATTAACTTGTCAATTATTACACAAAGTTAATTAATATGTTTTATAATTCTTAATACTTAACAATTGTTGATTAAAGTTTAATCATTAAGTTTTAATGATATTGTTTGGGCATTTAAAATTGGAAAAATATAGAATGGAAAAATGAGGGTCGTTATAAAGTACATAGCTCGTTTCAAACGACAAGTGACACTAATGGTCGTAAAATCATTCGAGGATCAAGTTAAGTAACTAAGTACTTAATAACACATTATAAGGCATTAACGAAAGTAATTATCATGAAATAAGATCCCAGAGCATACACTAGCTCAGTACGCACATATACGCAGATTCGTGAAAGTATAGAGCACAAAAATATAAGTCAAAAAGTCGGGTCGTTACATTACCCACCCGTTAAAGAAAATTTCGTCCTGAAATTTTGAGGAGTGACTAACAACGGTACCGATTTTGAAGAAGAAGGAGCGCATCAAAGTTTCGAGAGACTAGTAGGCTCAGAAGTGAGCTATTTACCTTGAAAGGTACTTGGGCGTATGAAAGTAAGAATAGGTATATTCCATTAATTAAGTCTCTTGACCCTAAGATCAACAAATTGATCTCGTTTCTTGTTAACATGAATATGTCATCTGAATATATACCTACTAAAGTAAAGATGATGTTTTTAGCCTTACAGGCATCTTCAGTAAGCTGGATGAATGAAATGCATCATGAATGTTACCAACTTATCTAAAACATTGAGCAAGACTCTAATCATATATAGATAAATACAATTCTAAACAATATACTTATTCTAATAATAACCAGATATCTATATATGGAATATATAGATGCCTAATAGTTTCTACTTCATGATGGATGTTGTTTTTTTAAGTTGTTATCGTTTATGCCGTTGGTAACTCTTTTCTTTATTTTTCTATTAATTTTTTTAACCGGTTTATGTTTGAAGATTTATACATGTTCGTTTTAGTTTTCATTACATAGTTGCGTAGTAAGTTTTTCTTATATTTTACTTATTTTAGCTCTTGGTTGGAAAACATGGTGATCACAACCATGCGATTTGATGTCTGGATAGCGTTAGCCACGAATTTTACTAACCCCTTAATTTCGGAAGGAGACCATAGGCATAAAGAACCGATATTTAAGAAACATTTCATTTGAATAAATGAATTGAAATTTTAGCTGAGAGTGACTAATCAGACTTCCTATAACGACCCGTCCTAATCCTCCTGGACGAAGTCTTAAACAGATGGTCCCATTGCGAGGTTCTGACCTCTATATGCCATGAACGACTCCATGTAATATCTTTAAAATGAGCAAATGCACAGCGAAAGATTTCTTTAATACCTGAGAATAAACATGCTTTCAAGTGTCAACCAAAAGGTTGGCGAGTTCATTAGTTTATCATAATCGATCATTTCCATAATTTTAATAGACCGTAAGATTTCATTTATTCAATAATCATACACTCGTAAGTGTTTAAAATTCATTCATATGGATTGAACACCTGGTAACCGACCTTAACAAGATGCATATAGAATATCCCCATCATTATGGGACTCTCATCAGACATGATAAATCGAAGTACTAAAGCATCCGTAACTTGGATGAGGCTTGTTGGGCCAAATAGATCTATCTTTAGGATTCACGTCAATTGGTAGCAATTATCATAAACACTAATTCTTAGGCTACCAAGCTAAAAAGGGGCATATTCAGTTCGATAATCCAACCATAGAATGTAGTTTCGATTACTTGTGTCTATTTCGGAAAACATTCATAAAAGCGCATGTATTCTCAGTCCCAAAAATATATATTGCAAAAGCATTTAAAAAGGGAGCAAATGAAACTCACAATACGATATTTTGTAGTAAAAATATTCATACGGAATTTAACAATGCAGGGTTGACCTCGGATTCACGAACCTATATCAAGTATATGTATTAACACATATAATCACAATCAAACAAGTTTTTATATATTTTAAATATATAATATATTACTTATTTATTTTAATAATATATTTGTTATTTCAAATGTTATATATATAGATATATGTTATATTGTATATATATATATATATATATATATATATATATATATAATTTAATTAATTGTATGTTAATATAATAATATATTAGTTAATATATGAAAACAGATTATTATGTAATATTAGTATACTTGTAATATATAAATATCATTTGTTTGTTTAAATAATAATAATAATAATAATAATAATAATAATAATAATAATAATAATAATAATAATAATAATAATAATAATAATAATAATAATAGTAATTTTTTAAAAATAAATATATAGTTCTTATAATAATAAGACAAAATTTCATTCTCCGTCCCTGAACTTTACATCAAATTTGACTCCATATCCTTTTTTTTTTGTGCATTCCTCGTCCCTAATGTATCAAAAATCTACATCCCTCATCCTTTCGTCTACTTTCTGTCAAAATCAACATTTACCTCTTATCACGTGCATATCATGTGAGGGTATTTTAGTCAGTTTGTCTTATCCCTTCTTTTTTTACTTCTCTTTTGACTTGCCCTAATTCATTCTGCAAAATCCTAATTTTGTCATTCTCCATATAATCCACCAATATCTATCATTATCATCAGATTCAAAATTGAAATTAAATCATCAAAATAAATCCAAATAAGAAAGCCAGATTCACAAGCTTCGTTAGCCAACATTGAAGCAGCAACCGATAAGCCAAATCAATAAGAGATATTCCAGCTTTTTCTTTGTTGTTTCTAGCACTACTCGGTAATTTACAAAAATTGGTAAGAGGGTTTCTATCATGAAAACACAACCAGGCAAAGGTAAGAGTGATACGTACCCCCAGCTTTTAGAAGTAGTCAAATTAGATTCATCTTATTTTCTTAATTTTTTTTCTTTTTATGCATTACTATATAAAATCAAAGGGAGAAGGGTAAGCACCTCATACTCTCGCTTTTTCTTGGCTTTCTTCTTACACTCTTCAGCTTCTTCAGCACTCATGACCTTCTTCTTTGAACCTTTCTCGGTCTACTGAGGTCCCGATGTAATAAAGAAACCCCTAAAATCATACTCCTGAGGTCTCCTGTTAGATCTACACAATTCAAGTAGATCTGCTAGTTTGAGTAAGAGCATATCTAATGGCGATTGAGATATGAGATATGGACTACTTGACCCGACAGGAAATGAGATATGGTTAGTGAATTTGATGATGATGATGTTTGGCTCTCATTTTGAATTTGATTTAGTTAATTGTTAAGATTTAATAATTTTTTTTGGGTTCTTATGTTAATTTACATTCAGATTCATCATTTTAATATGAAAATTGAAATGGCCTAGAGAGCTGATATTTTTAATGGAATATTTGTAAATTTATTAGATTTAATCATTTAATGTGGTTTGGATTTGAGTGTGTTTGTATTTGTATTTGGATCTGTTCATATGTAGCTTGAAGATAAAGATGAAGATGAATTGAGTACTTGTACTATGTGTTTTAGTAGTAGTATATTTTATTTGAGAAAGAAGATTAGTTTGGGGAAGAAAACATCAAAAAGACTAAAATACCCCCACATGATATGCACGTGATAAGAGGTAACGGCAGGTTTTGACAGAAAGTAGACGAGAGGATGAGGGATGTAGATTTTTGATACATTAAAGACGAGGAATGCACAAAAAAAAAAAAAAAAAGGATATGGAGTCAAATTTGATGTAAAGTTCAGGGATGAGGAATAAAATTTTGTCTAATAATAATAATATTACTAGTAATAGTAAAAATGATAGTAATGATAATAATGTAAATAATAATATTAATGTTAAAAATTATAATAATAATAATAGTAATTATAATAAAAATTATAATATTCATAAAATTAATATTTATAATCATTTTCATAAAAATAATAATAAAGATAATAATGATAAAAATAATGATAATTCTAATAATAATAATAATATTAGTTTTTAAAAATGATAATATTAATAGTGACGATAATACTAATACTTATCTTTAATAATAATAATGATGTGATAATAATAATATCAATAATAATAATAATAATAATAATAATAATAATAATAAAAGTAATAGTAATAATGATAACAATGATAATACTAATGGTAATAGTAATAGTACCTCTTAGAAGTAGTCCTTAAAAAAATGCCCAAGTTTGAGTTTGAACCCGCGACCTCCCGCTAACCCGATAACATGCTTAACTTTTTTCTCTGTCTGTTATTATATGTTTTAATTCTTCCATTAATTTCTTTATACCAATTTATCTGTTAACATAAACCTCGTCATCATTCTTTACATCATCGTCCTGGCCATAATCACCATTCTAACCATTATCACAGTCATCATAATCGTCATTTTTATAAAATCGTATCCGTCACAGGATCATGATCATCATGATCGACTTCATTAGTTTATCATTTTCGATAACATGATCAAGTCATCATCATTTTATGTTCACCATTCATTATTTTATTTTTACGATTATTATTCGTTTATTATCATCATCATTTGAAATCATTCATCATCACCATATCATCTATATCATCAACGTCATCATAATCACATCATCCTTATCATCATGCGTATCATCATCTATCCATCTTAGTATTATCGTGAAAGGACCCGTTCATATACATTATAAACGATTCATAATAGTTGATTACATCGCGAGGTATTTGACCTCTATATGATACGTTTTACAAACATTGCATTCGTTTTTAAAAGATAAACTTTCTTTACATCTAAAATTGACGGCATGCATACCATTTCATATTACATCCAACTATAGTTGACTTAATATTAATCTTTATGAACTCAAAGACTCGAATGCAACGTCTTTTAAAGTATGTCATGAATGACTCCAAGTAATATCCTTAAAATGAGCTAATGCACAACGGAAGATTTCTTTAATACATGAGAATAAACATGCTTTAAAGTGTCAACCAAAAGGTTTGTGAGTTCATTAGTTTATCATAATCAATCATTTCCGTAATAGTAATAGACCACAAGATTTCATATACATAAACGTTTAAATAAAAATATTCTAAGTGGTTGAGCACTTGGTAACCATACTTAACATTTAATCAACGTCGCATATTCCCTTTATTATGAAATCTCACTACACTGTACCAAGTGTAGTCACTGAAATGAAGTACTGTACAACCGTTGAATACTGGTCGTCCAGTCCGGTTGGGGTTGTCAGGCCCGATAGATCTATCAACAGGATTCGCGTTTACAATACCGCATGTAAATGGTAGTTACCAAGCTATTAGGGAAAAATATGCAAAGTGGTACAACTCAACGTAGAATATGTTTTTAGTACTTGTGTCCATTTCATAAAACAGTTATAAAACAGTGCATGTATTCTCAGCCCAAAAATATATATAAAAAGGGAGTAATGAAACTCACAATACTGTATTTCGTAGCAATTATGTATATGACGGCACTGAACAAGTGCAGGGTTTGTCTCGGATTCACGAACCTATATTAAGTATATATATATTTATATGTTGGTCAATATCTGTCTAACAATTTAGGTCAAGTCGTAGTGTATCACAATCCTAATGCTCGAGACCGACATGCAAAAGTCAACAAAAGTCAACTTGACCCAAAATGACTTCTAAAATCTATACATGTTTATTATATAACTTATATATAGTCATTTTATATATTTAAATATATTTATCAGATCTTATTATACTAAATAATACAAGTCATTTATTAATAAATAAAAATTTATATTTAAATTCATATATGATAAAAATATACTTTTATATATCTCAAGTAATAAAATTTATAAAATTCACTTAATATCATAAAAATATAGTGGTATGTATTATTAATTTAATTATATTACGTGTGGTAAAAATATCTTTGTACGCATATTTATTTGATAAAATAATATTGATAATAATAATAATGATAAAAATAATAAAATGATAGTTTCAATAAAAATATTAATTTTTAGTAATAAAGATAATTTTAGTAATAACATCAACTGATAACAATTATAATAATCGTTTTAATAATAATATTAAAATTAATAATAATTCAGTTGACCATATCTTTTAATCCGTTCATCGAACCCACACGATTTCTAAATGAAAAGTTATTAATTTTTCTTTAGCTTTTTAACGACATGCATATCATATACCTTATCTCAGTAGAATATGTATCAAATTCGTGATTTATCATAAACTATTTAACGACGAAACTAAGCATACAAACATGCATAATCATATATACTCGAGCACTAGTCAGGGATACACTATTAATATATAAAAGATAAGATATGAATGCTCACATATCAATATTGTGATTCAATATTGCAGGAAAGTACGTAGATGCAACGAAAATGATAAACGTTAGGTTGACTTCACGAGCAATACCCTCAAACAATACCCATAACCTCCATAGCTATAACCCATAATTTCTTTAGCTCTATCCCATTTGAAAACTTATTTTAAAATCGTCTGAATATAACTCCGTCGTAGTATTTTATGTATACTAATAATATCTTGAAATAATACTAAGTAAATATATATATATATATGTAATTCGATTGAGAGAGTTTAGAGAAATATATTTTCAAGTTTCTATGAAATAATGAAACCTATTGAATTCTATTTATAATAGATTTTTGAATTATTAAAGTATGAATTATTAAAGTGAATTATTAAAGTATGAATTATTAAAGTGAATTATTAAAGTATGAATTATTAAAGTGAATTATTAAAGTATGAATTATTAAAGTAAATTATTAAAGTATGAATTATTAAAGTGAATTATTAAAGTATGAATTATTAAAGTTAATTATTAAAGTATGAATTATTAAAATGAATTATTAAAGTAAATTATTAAAGTTAAAGTAAAGTAAAAGTAAAGTAAAGGTAAAGTTAAAGTATAGTAAAAGTATAAAACTATGTACGTATAATACGCGTATAAATATATTTAATATTAATTTAAATCGTTATATCATAAAACATGTTAGAAAAATAGAATTATATATATTCATAATAGGTTTCAAGTTTTTAAATTACAGTCTGTTGGTGAAGCATGGGATAAAGTCCAAAGGTTTAATAAACGTATGAAATCATCTTAATGAAAAATGTCGAGTTACTTAACTTGTCGATATCCAACATCTAAGTTATTTACACTCCACGTTCTTACTTATAGATCACTTTACCATTTTCCGAATATTGTCAAAAAGAATAGATTTCTTAAATCACAGTGGACCTCATAACATTGGCCCGTAATCATATCATAATGTATCTGATAATTCAATCATTTGATATTATCTCTTAATTATGTCGATAAATATATCAAAACAATTACGTTCATGTAAAGTATCATATATCTAATACTTTGTTAATGTTTTTAGTTAATATTATATATTATATATACATATCTATATACACATAATTGTTCGTGAATCGTCGAACACGGTTAAAGGGTAATTGATTACATGAATGTAGTTCCAAACTTTTTGAGATTCAACATTACAAATTCTGCTTATCGTGTCGGAAACATATAAAGGTTAGGTTTAAATTTGGTCGGAAATTTCCGGGTCGTCACAGTACCTACCCGTTAAAGAAATTTCGTCCCGAAATTTGATCGAGGTCGTCATGGCTAACCATAAAAATGTTTTCATGACGGATATGTGTTGATAGATAGGATTTTATTACCATAGAGTAATATGGATAAAATGATCCGATTACTCGAAGCGTATGAGTGAAGCTATCACAAAATAGTGGAATGAGGAAAATAAGTTTCGTCATAATTTTTAACGTAGTCATGGTTGAATTCCGGAATTCAAGGGATTCAAAGAAAAAAAAATCTTGGAAATCTGTAAGATCTGTTTCTTCGAGATTTAAGAAAATTAGGATCTCTTTAATTAAATGCGATGATCTGTCCCGATTACTACGTCTGATATTTCCCTTATATATTTCCCTTTTTCATTCCATTAGCTTTTACCACTTATATACTCAATTCCAATTTCAAAAGATTGCGAAAATGCTTAATCCAATTCTAATCCTTGTCCTTATCCTTACTATCGCAACAATCATTCTCCTTTTCCAACTTCCACCGGAGGAATCCGTTTTCTTTTACTTCGCCCTTGGGGTTATAGTGTTTTTAATTCTCCTGTGTCTTTATGTTGCGATAAACATTGATATACACGGTTTGTAATTTATGTGTTGTTATTGGACTTTATATTCTCCCTTACATTTTGGAGTTTCATACTTTTGTTGTCTCTTTTCGGCTTTAAGTCAAGCGAATAATGGTCCAGAATTAGTAGGTATGAAGTTTTGGATGAACATAGTTAATATTCTAAGAAGGAAATCGTAATGGTACGATATTGATTTGGCAAATTACCAGAATATCCAGAAAGATAGAACTATCAAGAAGATATGTTCTTAATATGTTTGGAGATTTGATAGAATGTAAGAGTCGTGTAAATGGTACATGATGACGGTATGTTCTGTGAATCATCACGTTCCATTAGAAACTCAGCATGAATTACTGTTATATAATCACGTTGATCAAGTGTCATTATATTATACTAACTCATGCTTCAGTTCCCAACACTACTTCAAAACATTCATATTTGAATTTTTTTTCAGAATTTAGAAACCAACACAGTTTCTTTTATGTTGCAGATATTTTGGAGAGATAAATGATCTCAGATAAGAATAGTTGTTAAAATATCTCTAGAAATATAGAGAATATGTATAATGAGAGATACGAAGATATCTTATAATATTTAAGATAAGATGATGAAGAAGAATAAGGTCCGCAAAGGTTTAGAGTCAGGAGCAAGGTATTAGTTAATGACTTCGTCAGAAACAGAATCACCAAGATTCTTTAAATACAGACTTTGGTCCTTGTATTTGTCCTTGGTCTCCTTCACGGTCTGCTCAATTCATGGTTCAGTACCAACTCTTCTCTTTTTCTGGGCTTTACCAACACATTATTCTTTGTCATCAAACTTTTGACTGTTAAAGTCGTTTACAATTTCTGCTGCTTCATTAGCATTTCGAGAACTAATTCATAGTTTGAGATATTTTTCAGAAACTTCACATTCGAAGTGTGTAAGTTTAAGAGATAGACGTTATATGTATATATAACTATTGAAGTAGAAACGCTGCGAGATTTTAAAATACTGATTGCTGATTTTCAGTAATTGGTATGGCAATTCTTATTGCAAGATGCGGATGAGTAAGAGATGGAGTTTCAATGAATAAGTATAGTGACTTTTCGGAGAGGTTTAAGTCGAAGGTTAATGAAGTTGTTGATAAGTTTACTGCTAATGTGGTGAGATATGAAAGGTTCCCCAGTAACGATGGTGAAAGGGCACCGTATCTATGGAAGTTATAATAAAATTAGTTTTACTGAAAAGTCGAAGTTAACTTGTTGGAGCTGTGACAAAACTGGCTACTTTGAAAAGAATCGTAAGGTTGTTTTTGCTAATAAATGCTAAAGAATTCAACGCGGGTACGTGTTAAACTATGACTTTGGGTTCGAGAGTTTTTCAGGTACAAGAATTTGGGTAATGTGTAATTGGATCATCATCTCGATTGTTCCTTATTTGAAGTGTCTTCTGAAATTTCGAAGCGTTTTAAATGCAGCTTGTCATTGTCAATATCCAAAGGATAAATTCGTCATAAATCTCGATTGATTCTCGTATCCTTTTGAGTGTTACAATTAAAAGTGATGTTCTATCACAGTTTTGAAGTCAAAGTATAGCTTTGAAAAAAATGTAAGGATCTAAGAATGATGGTTTTGCTTATATCTCGAGTTGCATTCTGAGATTTCAGAAATCAGAATAGGTGATTGAATTTGAATGAGTATGGTTGTTTTGATTTCTTATAAAAGAAGGTATACTGTTGTGAAAATAGGGAGTATAGTTGATGATTTACTGAATTAGAATCGAAGAATGTAATATATTAATTGTGCATTTATATATCTCTCGGGTATTACCTACCCGTTAAAAAAAATGTCACAAATAATATTTTGAACAAGAATTTTTCATTACAGTCTTTATGAAAATATATGTATGTATATTTTCTTCAGATGTAATACAGATTTAATGAGTTAATATCATATTAAGCTCATTTGATTTTCGGCTTGGATTAGTAAAGAATAATCTCTGAAACATTAGAGATTACATAATCTTCGCTGAGTATTTCGCTAATGTAATCAATACTTCAATATTTATTCTTATAGATATTTCCTTAGTGAATTATGCTGATGCTCATAGAATTCTTGCTAACTTCACAAGATACGAATGTTGTTTTCCAGTAAGTTTCGAGTACATTGAAGATGAAAGTGTAAAATCAAACATGTTATTGAATGATACACTTGGTTTATTATGAAACCGAATTCATTTAATTGAATCAAAGATTGTAGTTACGATGGTTAGGTTGTTAACGAAGGATGTACATCATAGCATATTAGTAATATGAATTTAACTGAGTAGTATCTACCCTTTTTCAATTCATATTCAATAGCTTAGTACGAAAGATTTTTATAGTTTCAGCATTCATATATATAAAATATATATATATATATATATATATATATATATATATATATATATATATATATATATATATATATATATATATATATATATATATATAATTTCTTCAGAAGAATGAGTTAATACTTCATAACTCTTTGATACAAAATACTCGTTGTTGATCAATGATGACGTCCACGACGATTCTTGAACTGACGGAACTTGTGATGTTATAGGTGCTGCTAGTGCTGATGATGCTGACGGTGATGGTGGTGCTGACGATATTGTTGATGCTGATGATACTGCCGGTAACTGCTGGTGATGCTGCTGAAGCTTGTGGTATTGAGGCTTGCGATGTGGATGTTACTGGCGGTATTGGTTATGCTGCTGGTGCTGCTGATGGTGTTTGTAATCCTTACACCATGTGTTCCAAAGCCACTACTCGGGCGCGAAGTTCGTTAATTTCTGCTAGTACACCGGGATGATTAGCGGTTGGAATGAGCGGATGAATAAGATTCACAATATGGGATAGTATATAATCATGACGAGATACTCTAGCAATGAGTGAGAAAATGGTGTCTCGAACAGGTTCGCCGGTAAGTGCTTCAGGTTCATCGCCAAGAGGGCAATGTGGTGGATGGAAGGGATCACCGTCTTCTTGTCTCCAATGGTTGAGTTGACTACGGACCCATCCCCAATTCATCCAAAATAGATGATGGGAAATTGGTTGATCCATTCCGGTGATGCTACTTTCAGAGCTCAGGTAGATATCCATATCGGAATAGCTGTCGGAATCTGAAGAATTCGAACTGGTTGAGGGATCCATCTCGCAAGATCAGGGAAAGAATTTTTGGTATGAAATAGATTGTAGAATTTAGATTTGGTATTCTTCAATTACATAATTTGCATATGTATATATAATATCAAAATTCCGTAAATTACGGAGAATCTTTGAAAAGATGTCAGTCAAAGTTCACAGTAATAGATGTGCTAAGATAAGAATCCGTCTATACACTATTATGAAATAAATGCAGGAAAACGTGTCTAGACTTAAGATGATAAGCAGGTAATTTCCTAAGGATGATAAGTAGATGATTTCTGACTAGAATTGATAAGCAAACTTTTTGACATGCAGACACGGTCGAAGTCCAGATAATGCATCTTAACAACTATCAGTTAGACACACTAATGCAAGACCTGGTTCGCTAAGACCACCGCTCTGATACTAACTGAAAGGACCTGTTCATATACATTATAAACGATTCACAATAGTTGATTACATCGCGAGGTATTTGACCTCTATATGATACGTTTTACAAACATTGCATTCGTTTTTAAAAGATAAACTTTCTTTACATCTAAAATTGACGGCATGCATACCATTCAATATTACATCCAACTATAGTTGACTTAAAACTTGTAATAACTACATGATGATATATATATATATATATATATATATATATATATATATATATATATATATATATATATATATATATATATATATATATATATATATATATAGTTAACATGAGAATTATCATAAGTAAGTATCACACTAAGTATATTAACAATGACTTATATACATTCAAATGAGACTATTGAATTAAGAAACTCGAAACGATATATATAACGATTATCATTATAACAACGTCTTACTAAATACATATGAATCATATTAAGATATTCATACACTATGTTTAACATGATAAAATGATAATTAAATATATCATTAAGTGTGTCAACAATGAACTACATATGTAAAACAAGACCACTAACTTAAGAGTTTCGCAACGAGTTATATATGTAACGATTATCATTGTAACGACGTTTTAATATATATATATATATATATATATATATATATATATATATATATATATATATATATATATATATATATATATATATATATATATATATATATATATATATATATATATATATATATTGTATTAAGATATATTCATACACCATGTTATCATGATAATATGTTAATTTAACATCTCATTAGATATAATAAACAATGGGTTAACTACATTAAATGAGATTGTTAACTTAAAAGTTTCAGGACAACACTTACATGTAACGACTAACGGTGACTTAACGACTCAGTTAAAATGTATATACATGTAGTGTATTAAGTTATATTAATGCACTTTTGAAAGACTTTAAGACATATATCAAAACACTCATACTTAACAAAAATGCTAACAATTACATTCTCATTCATTTTCATCAACAATTCTACTCGTATTCATTCAGTCTTCGTACTCGTATTATACCCAGCTTCTAGACGTACTTACTATGGGTATATACCAATATGAACTAGCATGAGATTCCACTCTTGATTATGTCATGCATTACTAATCAAGTTTAACTTCTACCATGAACTAGTCAACTAACAAGAACTCCTTTTAACTCTACTCACCACTCACCATTCACTTCATTTCATTTCCATTTTCCTTTCTAATTCTCTCTCAACACACACACACCTATGAATGAATTTTTCCAGTAATCAAATCATCATTTTCATCAAAAACTACTTCAAGAATAAAGCTATAATCATCATAGGAAGAACACTTCAAGAACACTTTGAAAATCCTTTCAAGTTTGCAAGTATACTTCCAAGCTTTCTAATCCATTCCAAGTAATCATCTAAGATCAAGAAACCTTTGTTATTTACAGTAGGTTATCTTTCTTATTCAAGGTAAAACTCATATCAAAACTTCGATTCAATTTCTATAACTATAACTATCTTAATTCGAGTAGAAATCTTACTTGAACTTGTTTTCGTGTCATGATTCTACTTCAAGAACTTTCAAGCCATCCAAGGATCCTTTGAAGCTAGATCATTTCTTGTCACTTCCAGTAGGTTTACCTACTAAACTTGAGGTAGTAATGATGTTCATAACATCATTCGATTCATATATATATATATATATATATATATATATATATATATATATATATATATATATATATATATATATATCTTATTCGAAGATTTAAACTTGTAATCACTAGAACATAGTTTAGTTAATTCTAAACTTGTTCGCAAACAAAGTTAATCCATCTAACTTAACTTTTAAAATCAACTAAACACATGTTATATATCTATATGATATGCTAACTTAATGATTTAAAACCTGAAAACTCGAAGAACACCGTAAAACCGAACATACGCCGTCGTAGCGAAATCGGGGGCTGTTTTGGTTTGGATAATTAAAAACTATGATAAACTTTGATTTAAAATCTATACTTCTGGGAAAATGATTTTTCTTATGAACATGAAACTATATCCAAAAATCATGGTTAAACTCAAAGTGGAAGTATGTTTTTCAAAATGGTCATCAAGACGTCGTTCTTTCGACTGAAATGACTACCTCTACAAAACGACTTGTAACTTGTATTTACGACTATAAACTTATACTTTTTCTTTTTAGTTTCATAAATTTCAGTTCATTATGAAACCATAGCAACTTGAATCACTCAAAACAGATTTATAACGAAGAAGTTATGGGTAAAACAAGATTGGATAATTTTGCTTGTCGTAGCTATGTGAAATTTGTAACAAATCTATACAAATCATAACTTAACTGACTTATATTGTATTACACATGTATTCTAACATATATTATGTAATATTGGGATACCATAGACACGTATACAATGTTTTGACATATCATATCGACCCATCTATATAATATATTTCGGAACAACCATAGACACTCTATATGCAGTAATGCTTGAGTTAGCTATACAGGGTTGTGGTTGATTCCAAAATAATATATATACTTTGAGTTGTGATCTAGCCTGAGACTTGTATACACTGGGTCGTGGATTGATTCGAGATAATATATATTGATTTATTTCTGTACATCTAACTGTGGACAACTAGTTGTAGATTACGAACGTTGGATTGTTAACTTAGCAAACTTAAATCATTAAAACGTAATAAAAATGTTGTGAATATATTTCGATCATACTTTGATATATATGTACATATTTGTTATAGGTTCGTGAATCGACCAGTGGCCAAGTCTTATTTTCCAACAAAGTGAAAATACGTGAAAGTGAGTTATAGTCTCACTTTTGAAATCTATTATTTTTGGGATGAGAATACATGCAGTTTTATAAATGTTTTACAAAATAGACACAAGTGATCGAAATTACATTCTATGTTGAATTATCGAATCGAATATGCCCCTTTTTAGCTTGGTAGCCTAAGAATTGGTGTGTATGATAATTGCCACCAATTGACGCGAATCCTAAAGATAGATCTATTTGGCCCAACAAGCCTCATCCGAGTTACGGATGCTTTAGTACTTCGATTTATCTTATCCGATGTGAGTCCCGGAATGATGGGGATATTCTATATGCATCTTGTTAATGTCGGTTACCAGGTGTTCATCATATGAATGATTTTTATGCATATTGCATGTTATTGAGAAATGGAAATGAAAATCTTGTGGTCTATTTTTACGATTTGATAAATATATAGGCTAAACCTATAACTCACCAACATTTTTGTTGACGTTTAAAGCATGTTTATTCTCAGGTGATTACTAAGAGCTTCCGTTGTTGCATGCTAATTTATGGACAAGAGTTGGAGTCAGCATGCTTGTATAATATTGTTTAAAAACTGCATTCGAAGACATATATTTTTGTGTAATATTATTGTAAACCATTATGTAATGGTCGTGTGAAAACGCTATATTTTTGATTATCATTATTTGATAATTGTCGTAATATTTTAAAGGTTATGGTTTGTTTTAAAATCGAATGCAGTCTTTGAAAAACGTCTCATATAGAGGTCAAAACCTGGCAACGAAATCAATTAATATGGAACATTTATAATCAATATGAACGGGACATTTCATGTACAGTGTAACTTATTAATGTGAAATCTAAATATTCCTCGGGTATTACCTACCCGTTAAAATATTTTCACCATTAACGATTTGTACAAAGAATTACAATCTTTAGGAAAATATACTTACATATATTTTTTCTTCAGATGTAATCATGGATTTAATGAGTCAATATGATATTAAGCTCATTTGATTTACCATTAAAACGAGAATATATAATCTTTAAGACTTTAAAGATTACATAATCGCCATGTATAACGAAGATAATCGATGTAGATTGATATGTAGAACAAAGATAAAGTAGATAGAACGATAGGTAGAACGAAGATTATGCTCGCGGTACAGATGGTGATGTTGAGGCTGGTGATGTGGATATTGCTGTCGGTGGTATAAGTGATGTTGGTGCTGAGGTTGGTGTAATAAGTATAGCTTGTAAATCACGCACCATTCTTGTCAGGGTTTCTATCCTACCCTCTATCATTTCTATCTACCCACTCATCTGATTTGATAGATATTGATTATCAATTCGAAGTTCCCTAACTTCTTCTAATATTCCCCTTCGATTGGTATTCGGAAGTAGAGGTTGAATATTTTCTGAGATTGCAGTAATGCGCCTTTCGAGGCAGAAGATTTTGGCAAGGAGGGTGAAAACAGTGTTGCGCATAGGTTCACCGGTGAGTACATCATTTTCCCCAATGTTAGAAGGTAAGTTTGGTTCATGATAGGGTTCGCCTTCTTCATTTCTCCATCGAGTGAGTAAGTCTCGGACCCACCCCCATCTCCTCCAGAAAGAGAAATAGCTAAATGGTTCAAGCACTTCTGGTTCATTGACTTTAGAGTCTACTTCAATATACATCTCGAAATCACTTCCGGAACTAATGGAATCCAAGCTAGATGTAGGATCCATCTTACACAATCAGTTAGAAGATTTTTGATATGAAATGATTTTCGAATATCGGATGATCTTCTAATTATATAGAATATCTATACATAATTCAAAGGATCCCGTGGATTACAGAGGGAATTAAGGAATGTGTCAGATAAAGTTTAATATGATAGGATATGAATTTTTCTGTACACCATCAATGCAATAATTGCAATAAGACGTGTCGAGACTGAAAATGATAGGTAGATATTTTTCGATAAAGGATGGTAAGCAAAACTTTTGACATGCAGACCAGGTTCAAGTCCAGACTCATTAATATATCCTAACAACTACTAGGTCAAAGTCCCGACTCACTAATGCATCCTAACAACTACCTGTTAGACATACTATTGCTAGACCTGGTTCGCTAAGACCACCGCTCTGATACAACCTATAACGACCCGTCCTAATCCTCCTGGATGAAGTCTTCAACAGATGGTCCCATTGCGAGGTTCCGACCTCTATATGCCATGAACGACTCCATGTAATATCTTTAAAATGAGCAAATGCACAGCGGAAGATTTCTTTAATACCTGAGAATAAATATGCTTTCAAGTGTCGACCAAAAGGTTGGTGAGTTCATTAGTTTATCATAATCAATCATTTCCATAATTTTAATAGACCACAAGATTTTATTTATTCAATAATCATACACTCGCAAGTGTTTAAAATTAATTCATATGGATTGAACACCTGGTAACCGACCTTAACAAGATGCATATAGAATATCCCCATCATTCAGGTGAAATGTCCCGTTCTTATTGATTAAAAACGTTCCATATTAATTGATTTCGTTGCGAGGTTTTGACCTCTATATGAGACGTTTTTCAAAGACTGCATTCATTTTAAAACAAACCATAACCTTTAATTCATCAATAAAGGTTAAAAAAAAAACTTTACGTAGATTATCAAATAATGATAATCTAAAATATCCTGTTTACACACGACCATTACATAATGGTTTACAATACAAATATGTTACAACAAAATAAGTTTCTTGAATGCAGTTTTTACACAATATCATACAAGCATGGACTCCAAATCTTGTCCTTATTTAAGTATGCGACAGCGGAAGCTCTTAATAATCACCTGAGAATAAACATGCTTAAAACGTCAACAAAAATGTTGGTGAGTTATAGGTTTAACCTATATATATCAAATCATAATAATAGACCACAAGATTTCTTATTTCAATACACATCCCATACATAGATATAAAAATCATTCATATGGTGAACACCTGGTAACCGACATTAACAAGATGCATATATAAGAATATCCCCATCATTCCGGGACACCCTTCGGATATGATATAAATTTCGAAGTACTAAAGCATCCGGTACTTTGGATGGGGCTTGTTGGGCCCGATAGATCTATCTTTAGGATTCGCGTCAATTAGGGTGTCTGTTCCCTAATTCTTAGATTACCAGACTTAATAAAAAGGGGCATATTCGATTTCGATAATTCAACCATAGAATGTAGTTTCACGTACTTGTGTCTATTTTGTAAATCATTTATAAAACCTGCATGTATTCTCATCCCAAAAATATTAGATTTTAAAAGTGGGACTATAACTCACTTTCACAGATTTTTACTTCGTCGGGAAGTAAGACTTGGCCACTGGTTGATTCACGAACCTATAACAATATATACATATATATCAAAGTATGTTCAAAATATATTTACAACACTTTTAATATATTTTGATGTTTTAAGTTTATTAAGTCAGCTGTCCTCGTTAGTAACCTACAACTAGTTGTCCACAGTTAGATGTACAGAAATAAATCGATAAATATTATCTTGAATCAATCCACGACCCAGTGTATACGTATCTCAGTATTGATCACAACTCAAACTATATATATTTTGGAATCAACCTCAACCCTGTATAGCTAACTCCAACATTCACATATAGAGTGTCTATGGTTGTTCCGAAATATATATAGATGTGTCGACATGATAGGTCGAAACATTGTATACGTGTCTATGGTATCTCAAGATTACATAATATACAATACAAGTTGATTAAGTTATGGTTGGAATAGATTTGTTACCAATTTTCACGTAGCTAAAATGAGAAAAATTATCCAATCTTGTTTTACCCATAACTTCTTCATTTTAAATCCGTTTTGAGTGAATCAAATTGCTATGGTTTCATATTGAACTATATTTTATGAATCTAAACAGAAAAAGTATAGGTTTATAGTCGGAAAAATAAGTTACAAGTCATTTTTGTAAAGGTAGTCATTTCAGTCTAAAGAACGACGTCTAGATGACCATTTTAGAAAACATACTTCCACTTTGAGTTTAACCATAATTTTTGGATATAGTTTCATGTTTATAATAAAAATCATTTTATCAGAATAACAACTTTTAAATCAAAGTTTATCATAGTTTTTAATTAACTAACCCAAAACAGCCCGCGGTGTTACTACGACGGCGTAAATCCGGTTTTACGGTGTTTTTCGTGTTTCCAGGTTTTAAATCATTAAGTTAGCATATCATATAGATATAGAACATGTGTTTAGTTGATTTTAAAAGTCAAGTTAGAAGGATTAACTTTTGTTTGTGAACAAGTTTAGAATTAACTAAACTATGTTCTAGTGATTACAAGTTTAAACCTTCGAATAAGATAGCTTTATATGTATGAATCGAATGATGTTATGAACATCATTACTACCTTAAGTTCCTTGGATAAACCTACTGGAAAAGATAAAAATGTATCTAGCTTCAACGGATCCTTGGATGGCTCGAAGTTCTTGAAGCAGAATCATGACACGAAAACAAGTTCAAGTAAGATCATCACTTGAAATAAGATTGTTATAGTTATAGAAATTGAACCAAAGTTTGAATATGATTATTACCTTGTATTAGAATGATAACCTACTGTAAGAAACAAAGATTTCTTGAGGTTGGATGATCACCTTACAAGATTGGAAGTGAGCTAGCAAACTTGAAAGTATTCTTGATTTTATGAAACTAGACTTTTGGAATTTATGAAGAACACTTAGAACTTGAAGATAGAACTTGAGAGAGATCAATTAGATGAAGAAAATTGAAGAATGAAAGTGTTTGTAGGTGTTTTTGGTCGTTGGTGTATGGATTAGATATAAAGGATATGTAATTTTATTTTCATGTAAATAAGTCATGAATGATTACTCATATTTTTGTAATTTTATGAGATATTTCATGCTAGTTGCCAAATGATGGTTCCCACATGTGTTAGGTGACTCACATGGGCTGCTAAGAGCTGATCATTGGAGTGTATATACCAATAGTACATACATCTAAAAGCTGTGTATTGTACGAGTACGAATACGGGTGCATACGAGTAGAATTGTTGATGAAACTGAACGAGGATGTAATTGTAAGCATTTTTGTTAAGTAGAAATATTTTGATAAGTGTATTAAAGTCTTTAAGAGTGTATAAATACATATTAAAACACTACATGTATATACATTTTAACTGAGTCGTTAAGTCATCGTTAGTCGTTACATGTAAGTGTTGTTTTGAAACCTTTAGGTTAACGATCTTGTTAAATGTTGTTAACCCAATGTTTATAATATCAAATGAGATTTTAAATTATTATATTATCATGATATTATCATGTATGAATATCTCTTAATATGATATATATACATTAAATGTCTTTACAACGATAATCGTTACATATATGTCTCGTTTAAAAATCATTAAGTTAGTAGTCTTGTTTTTACATATGTAGTTCATTGTTAATATACTTAATGATATGTTTACTTATCATAGTATCATGTTAACTATATATATATCCATATATATGTCATCATATAGTTTTTACAAGTTTTAACGTTCGTGAATCACCGGTCAACTTGGGTGGTCAATTGTCTATATGAAACATATTTCAATTAATCAAGTCTTAACAAGTTTGATTGCTTAACATGTTGGAAACATTTAATCATGTAAATATCAATATCAATTAATATATATAAACATGGAAAAGTTCAGGTCACTACAGTACCTACCCGTTAAATAAATTTCGTCCCGAAATTTTAAGCTGTTGAAGGTGTTGACGAATCTTCTGGAAATAGATGCGGGTATTTCTTCTTCATCTGATCTTCACGCTCCCAAGTGAACTCGGGTCCCCTACGAGCATTCCATCGAACCTTAACAATTGGTATCTTTTTTGCTTAAGTCTTTTAACCTCACGATCCATTATTTCGATGGGTTCTTCGATGAATTGAAGTTTTTCGTTGATTTGGATTTCATCTAACGGAATAGTGAGATCTTCTTTAGCAAAACATTTCTTCAAATTCGAGACGTGGAAAGTGTTATGTACAGCCGCGAGTTGTTGAGGTAACTCAAGTCGGTAAGCTACTGGTCCGACACGATCAATAATCTTGAATGGTCCAATATACCTTGGATTTAATTTCCCTCGTTTACCAAATCGAACAACGCCTTTCCAAGGTGCAACTTTAAGCATGACCATCTCTCAAATTTCAAATTCTATATCTTTTCTTTTAATGTCAGCATAGCTCTTTTGTCGACTTTGGGCGGTTTTCAACCGTTGTTGAATTTGGATGATCTTCTCGGTAGTTTCTTGTATAATCTCCGGACCCGTAATCTGTCTATCCCCCACTTCACTCCAACAAATCGGAGACCTGCACTTTCTACCATAAAGTGCTTCAAACGGCGCCATCTCAATGCTTGAATGGTAGCTGTTGTTGTAGGAAAATTCTGCTAACGGTAGATGTCGATCCCAACTGTTTCCGAAATCAATAACACATGCTCGTAGCATGTCTTCAAGCGTTTGTATCGTCCTTTCGCTCTGCCCATCAGTTTGTGGATGATAGGCAGTACTCATGTCTAGACGAGTTCCTAATGCTTGCTGTAATGTCTGCCAGAATCTTGAAATAAATCTGACATCCATATCAGAGATAATAGAGATTGGTATTCCAAGTCTGGAGACGACTTCCTTCAAATACAGTCGTGCTAACTTCTCCATCTTGTCATCTTCTCTTATTGGCAGGAAGTGTGCTGATTTGGTGAGACGATCAACTATTACCCAAATAGTATCAAAACCACTTGCAGTCCTTGGCAATTTAGTGATGAAATCCATGGTAATGTTTTCCCATTTCCATTCCGGGAATTCGGGTTGTTGAAGTAGACCTGATGGTTTTTGATGCTCAGCTTTGACCTTAGAACACGTCAAACATTCTCCTACGTATTTAGCAACATCGGCTTTCATACCCGGCCACCAAAAATGTTTCTTGAGATCCTTGTACATCTTCCCCGTTCCAGGATGTATTGAGTATCTGGTTTTATGAGCTTCTCTAAGTACCATTTCTCTCATATCTCCAAATTTTGGTACCCAAATCCTTTCAGCCCTATACCGGGTTCCGTCTTCCCGAATATTAAGATGCTTCTCCGATCCTTTGGGTATTTCATCCTTTAAATTTCCCTCTTTTAAAACTCCTTGTTGCGCCTCCTTTATTTGAGTAGTAAGGTTATTATGAATCATTATATTCATAGATTTTACTCGAATGGATTCTCTGTCCTTCCTGCTCAAGGCATCGGCTACCACATTTTCCTTCCCCGGGTGGTAACGAATCTCAAAGTCGTAATCATTCAATAATTCAATCTACCTACGCTGCCTCATATTCAGTTGTTTCTGATTAAATATGTGTTGAAGACTTTTGTGGTCGGTATATATAATACTTTTGACCCCATATAAGTAGTGCCTCCAAGTCTTTAATGCAAAAACAACCGCGCCTAATTCCAAATCATGCGTCGTATAATTTTGTTCGTGAATCTTCAATTGTCTAGACGCATAAGCAATCACTTTCGTTCGTTGCATTAATACACAACCAAGACCTTGCTTTGATGCGTCACAATAAATCACAAAATCATCATTCCCTTCAGGCAATGACAATATAGGTGCCGTAGTTAGCTTTTTCTTCAATAACTGAAACGCTTTCTCTTGTTCATCATTCCATTCAAATTTCTTCCCTTTATGCGTTAATGCAGTCAAGGGTTTTGCTATTCTGGAAAAGTCTTGGATGAACCTTCTGTAGTAACCAGCTAGTCCTAAAAACTGGCGTATGTGTTTTGGAGTTTTCGGGGTTTCCCACTTTTCAACAGTTTCTATCTTTGCCGGATCCACCTTAATACCTTCTTTGTTCACTATGTGACCGAGGAATTGAACTTCTTCCAACCAAAATGCACACTTTGAAAACTTAGCGTACAATTCTTCCTTCCTCAATACTTCTAACACCTTTCTCAAATGTTCACCGTGTTCTTGGTCATTCTTTGAGTAATTAAGTATGTCATCAATGAAAATAATGACAAACTTGTCAAGGTATGGTCCACACACTCGGTTCATAAGGTCCATGAACACAGCTGGTGCATTAGTTAAACCAAATGGCATGACCATAAACTCGTAATGACCGTAACGTGTTCTGAAAGCAGTCTTTGGAATATCATCTTCTTTCACCCGCATTTGATGATACCCGGAACGTAAGTCAATCTTTGAATAAACAGACGAGCCTTGTAGTTGATCAAATAAGTCGTCGATTCTCAGTAGTGGGTAGCGGTTCTTGATGGTAAGTTTGTTCAACTCTCGGTAGTCAATACACAACCTGAATGTACCATCTTTCTTCTTGACAAACAAAACAGGAGCTCCCCACGGTGATGTGCTTGGTCGAATGAAACCACGCTCTAAAAGTTCTTGTAATTGGCTTTGCAGTTCTTTCATCTCGCTGGGTGCGAGTCTGTAAGGAGCACGAGCTATTGGTGCAGCTCCTGGTACAAGATCTATTTGAAATTCAACGGATCGATGTGGGGGTAATCCCGGTAATTCTTTCGGAAATACATAAATTCTTTTGCAATGGAAACATCATTGATGCTCTTTTCTTCAGTTTGTACTTTCTCGACGTGTGCTAGAACAGCATAGCAACCTTTTCTTATTAGTTTTTGTGCCTTCAAATTACTAATAAGATGTAGCTTCGTGTTGCCCTTTTCTCCGTACACCATTAAGGGTTTTCCTTTTTCTCGTATAATGCGAATTGCATTTTTGTAACAAACGATCTCCGCTTTCACTTCTTTCAACCAGTCCATACCGATTATCACATCAAAACTCCCTAACTCTACTGGTATCAAATCAATCTTAAATGTTTCGCTAACCAGTTTAATTTCTCGATTCCGACATATATTATCTGCTGAAATTAATTTACCATTTGCTAATTCGAGTAAAAATTTACTATCCAAAGGCGTCAATGGACAACTTAATTTAGCACAAAAATCTCTACTCATATAGCTTCTATCCGCACCCGAATCAAATAAAACGTAAGCAGATTTATTGTCAATAAGAAACGTACCCGTAACAAGCTCCGGGTCTTCATGTGCCTCTGCCGCATTAATATTGAAAACTCTTCCGCGGCCTTGTCCATTCGTGTTCTCCTGGTTCGGGCAATTTCTAATAATGTGGCCCGGTTTTCCACATTTATAACAAATTACATTGGCATAACTTGCTCCGACACTATTTGCTCCGCCATTACTCGTTCCGACACCATTTGTTCCTTTCGTTCTATTAACCCCTGGTCCGTAGACCTCACACTTCGCCGCGCTATGACCATTTCTTTTACACTTATTGCAAAATTTGGTGCAGAACCCCGAGTGATACTTTTCACACCTTTGGCATAGCTGCTTCTGATTGTTGTTGTTGTTGCGGTTATTATTGTTGTTGGGATGATTGTTGTAGTTGCTGTTGTTGTTGTTGTTGTTGTTGGGCCGTTTGTTGTAGTTGCGAGTGATGTGGCGATTGTTGGGATAATTGTTGCGATTATTGTTGTAATTGCTATTGTTGTTGTATTGGTGATTCTTATCACCGTTTTCCTCCCACTTTCTTTTGACTTGCTTCACATTGGCCTCTTCAGCAGTCTGTTCTTTAATTCTTTCTTCAATTTGGTTCACTAGTTTGTGAGCCATTCTACATGCCTGTTGTATAGAGGCGGGCTCGTGTGAACTTATATCTTCTTGGATTCTTTCCGGTAATCCTTTCACAAACGCGTCGATCTTCTCTTCCTCATCTTCGAATGCTCCCGGACACAATAGGCACAATTCTGTGAATCGTCTTTCGTATGTGGTAATATCAAATCCTTGGGTTCGTAACCCTCTAAGTTCTGTCTTGAGCTTATTGACCTCGGTTCTGGGACGGTACTTCTCGTTCATCAAGTGCTTGAATGTTGACCACGGTAGTGCGTACGCATCGTCTTGTCCCACTTGCTCTAGATAGGTATTCCACCATGTTAACGCAGAACCTGTGAAGGTATGCGTAGCGTACTTCACTTTGTCCTCTTCAGTACACTTACTTATGGCAAACACCGATTCGACCTTCTCGGTCCACCGTTTCAATCCGATCGGTCCTTCGGTTCCATCAAATTCCAAAGGTTTGCAGGCAGTGAATTCTTTGTAGGTGCATCCTACACGATTTCCTGTACTGCTAGATCCAAGGTTATTGTTGGTATGTAGCGCAGCCTGTACTGCGGCTATGTTTGAAGCTAGAAAAGTACGGAATTCCTCTTCATTCATATTCACGGTGTGTCGAGTAGTCGGTGCCATTTCCTTCAAAATAGTCAAATGGAACAAGTTAATCATACAGAATATTAAGAGTAGTTAATAGTATTTCATAGCATAATATGAACTCATTTATAAAAGCTTTTTCTTCATATTAGCATTTTATAAGTTTAAATTCGGGTAGTACCTACCCGTTAAGTTCATACTTAGTAGCTAATATACAATTCAACTACTACAATTCTATATGAAAAACTGATTATAATAATATTTCGCGTTCAAACTTTTATACAATATTTTATAAACTTACAATACCGCTTATTTTACATAAAGCATGAAATATAGCACACAATAACTTTGATACAAGATAGTTGTGAAGATAATTCTAGCTAGTACACAAGTCGTTCAGCAAAGGCAATAAAGACACGTAATTCATACGTCCAGAAACAAGTCATGCATTCTGGTTTTACTAGGACTACTTCCCATCCTTGGTCTTGTGGAACATAACCGTTATGGCCGTTGATAAGACAGCATGTTGTAACGTCGTTAAAGGTACGAGGGTTACGTAATGTCTAACAGTCCCGTAACAATCTAAAAACCTCATTTCTTACCTCAATTACCGACTTCGTCACTTGTGGGAACGTTTTGTTTAATAGTTGTAGGCCGATGTTCTTGTTCTCACTTTGATGAGAAGCGAACATTACTAATCTGTAAGCATAACATGCTTCTTTATGTTGCATGTTAGCCGCTTTTTCTAAATCACGAAGTCCAATATTCAGATATATTGAGTCAAAATAATTTCTTAACCCATTGCGTAAAATAGCATTTGGGTTCCCCGCAATATATGCGTCAAAGTAAACACATCGTAACTTATGGATTTCCCAATGTGATATCCCCCATCTTTCGAACGAAAGCCTTTTATAAACCAAGGCATTCTTGGAACGTTCTTCGAATGTCTTACAAACTGATCTCGCCATAAATAGTTGTGCCGAAGAATTCTGACCGACTCTAGACAAGATTTCATCAATCATGTCTCCGGGTAGGTCTCTTAAAATATTGGGTTGTCTATCCATTTTGTGTTTTTATACTGTAAAATAGACAAGAGTTAGATTCATAAAAAAAAATACTTATTAATACAAGCAATTTTTACATATATCATAAAGCATAAGCACACTATATTACATATATTACACCACACGAATACAGCTATCTTATTCCGACTCGCTTGTTTCTTCTTCTTCGGTTTTGGTTCGTTTTGCCAAGTTTCTAGGGATATATGATGTTCCCCTAATACGAGCCGTCGTTATCCACATTGGTTTAGAAAAACCTGGTGGTTTAGAGGTTCCCGGGTCATTGTTACAACTTAAGGACTTCGGGGGTTGACGATACATATAAAGTTCATCGGGGTTGGAATTAGATTTTTCTATTTTTATGCCCTTTCCCTTATTATTTTCTTTTGCCTTTTTAAATTCAGTTGGGGTAATTTCTATAACATCATCGGAATTCTCGTCGGAATCCGATTCATCGGAGAATTGGTAATCCTCCCAATATTTTGCTTCCTTGGCGGAAACACCATTGACCATAATTAACCTTGGTCGGTTGGTTGAGGATTTTCTTTTACTTAACCGTTTTATTATTTCCTCCACCGGTTCTATTTCTTCATCCGGTTCCGATTCTTCTTCCGGTTCCCGATTCTTCTTCCGGTTCCGACTCTTCTTCCGGTTCCTCTTCGGGAACTTGTGAATCAGTCCACGAATCATTCCAATTTACATTTGACTCTTCATTATTATTAGGTGAGTCAATGGGACTTGTTCTAGAGGTAGACATCTATCACATAATATCAAACGCGTTAAGAGATTAATATATCACATAATATTCACATGTTAAAAATATATAGTTTCCAACAAAATTTGTTAAGCAATCATTTTTCAAGTAAACACGGTCGAAGTTCAGACTCACTAATGCATCCTAACAAACTCGATAAGACACACTAATGCAAAATTCTGGTTCTCTAAGACCAACGCTCGGATACCAACTGAAATGTCCCGTTCTTATTGATTAAAAACGTTCCATATTAATTGATTTCGTTGCGAGGTTTTGACCTCTATATGAGACGTTTTTCAAAGACTGCATTCATTTTAAAACAAACCATAACCTTTAATTCATCAATAAAGGTTAAAAAAAAAACTTTACGTAGATTATCAAATAATGATAATCTAAAATATCCTGTTTACACACGACCATTACATAATGGTTTACAATACAAATATGTTACAACAAAATAAGTTTCTTGAATGCAGTTTTTACACAATATCATACAAGCATGGACTCCAAATCTTGTCCTTATTTAAGTATGCGACAGCGGAAGCTCTTAATAATCACCTGAGAATAAACATGCTTAAAACGTCAACAAAAATGTTGGTGAGTTATAGGTTTAACCTATATATATCAAATCATAATAATAGACCACAAGATTTCTTATTTCAATACACATCCCATACATAGAGATAAAAATCATTCATATGGTGAACACCTGGTAACCGACATTAACAAGATGCATATATAAGAATATCCCCATCATTCCGGGACACCCTTCGGATATGATATAAATTTCGAAGTACTAAAGCATCCGGTACTTTGGATGGGGCTTGTTGGGCCCGATAGATCTATCTTTAGGATTCGCGTCAATTAGGGTGTCTGTTCCCTAATTCTTAGATTACCAGACTTAATAAAAAGGGGCATATTCGATTTCGATAATTCAACCATAGAATGTAGTTTCACGTACTTGTGTCTATTTTGTAAATCATTTATAAAACCTGCATGTATTCTCATCCCAAAAATATTAGATTTTAAAAGTGGGACTATAACTCACTTTCACAGATTTTTACTTCGTCGGGAAGTAAGACTTGGCCACTGGTTGATTCACGAACCTATAACAATATATACATATATATCAAAGTATGTTCAAAATATATTTACAACACTTTTAATATATTTTGATGTTTTAAGTTTATTAAGTCAGCTGTCCTCGTTAGTAACCTACAACTAGTTGTCCACAGTTAGATGTACAGAAATAAATCGATAAATATTATCTTGAATCAATCCACGACCCAGTGTATACGTATCTCAGTATTGATCACAACTCAAACTATATATATTTTGGAATCAACCTCAACCCTGTATAGCTAACTCCAACATTCACATATAGAGTGTCTATGGTTGTTCCGAAATATATATAGATGTGTCGACATGATAGGTCGAAACATTGTATACGTGTCTATGGTATCTCAAGATTACATAATATACAATATAAGTTGATTAAGTTATGGTTGGAATAGATTTGTTACCAATTTTCACGTAGCTAAAATGAGAAAAATTATCCAATCTTGTTTTACCCATAACTTCTTCATTTTAAATCCGTTTTGAGTGAATCAAATTGCTATGGTTTCATAGTGAACTATATTTTATGAATCTAAACAGAAAAAGTATAGGTTTATAGACGGAAAAATAAGTTACAAGTCATTTTTGTAAAGGTAGTCATTTCAGTCTAAAGAACGACGTCTAGATGACCATTTTAGAAAACATACTTCCACTTTGAGTTTAACCATAATTTTTGGATATAGTTTCATGTTTATAATAAAAATCATTTTCTCAGAGTAACAACTTTTAAATCAAAGTTTATCATAGTTTTTAATTAACTAACCCAAAACAGCCCGCGGTGTTACTACGACGGCGTAAATCCGGTTTTACGGTGTTTTTCGTGTTTCCAGGTTTTAAATCATTAAGTTAGCATATCATATAGATATAGAACATGTGTTTAGTTGATTTTATAAGTCAAGTTAGAAGGATTAACTTTTGTTTGCGAACAAGTTTAGAATTAACTAAACTATGTTCTAGTGATTACAAGTTTAAACCTTCAAATAAGATAGCTTTATATGTATGAATCGAATGATGTTATGAACATCATTACTACCTTAAGTTCCTTGGATAAACCTACTGGAAAAGAGAAAAATGTATCTAGCTTCAACGGATCCTTGGATGGCTCGAAGTTCTTGAAGCAGAATCATGACATGAAAACAAGTTCAAGTAAGATCATCACTTGAAATAAGATTGTTATAGTTATAGAAATTGAACCAAAGTTTGAATATAATTATTACATTGTATTAGAATGATAACCTACTGTAAGAAACAAAGATTTCTTGAGGTTGGATGATCACCTTACAAGATTGGAAGTGAGCTAGCAAACTTGAAAGTATTCTTGATTTTATGAAACTAGAACTTTTGGAATTTATGAAGAACACTTAGAACTTGAAGATAGAACTTGAGAGAGATCAATTAGATGAAGAAAATTGAAGAATGAAAGTGTTTGTAGGTGTTTTTGGTCGTTGGTGTATGGATTAGATATAAAGGATATGTAATTTTATTTTCATGTAAATAAGTCATGAATGATTACTCATATTTTTGTAATTTTATGAGATATTTCATGCTAGTTGCCAAATGATGGTTCCCACATGTGTTAGGTGACTCACATGGGCTGCTAAGAGCTGATCATTGGAGTGTATATACCAATAGTACATACATCTAAAAGCTGTGTATTGTACGAGTACGAATACGGGTGCATACGAGTAGAATTGTTGATGAAACTGAACGAGGATGTAATTGTAAGAATTTTTGTTAAGTAGAAGTATTTTGATAAGTGTATTGAAGTCTTTCAAAAGTGTATAAATACATATTAAAACACTACATGTATATACATTTTAACTGAGTCGTTAAGTCATCGTTAGTCGTTACATGTAAGTGTTGTTTTGAAACCTTTAGGTTAACGATCTTGTTAAATGTTGTTAACCCAATGTTTATAATATCAAATGAGATTTTAAATTATTATATTATCATGATATTATCATGTATGAATATCTCTTAATATGATATATATATACATTAAATGTCTTTACAACGATAATCGTTACATATATGTCTCGTTTAAAAATCATTAAGTTAGTAGTCTTGTTTTTACATATGTAGTTCATTGTTAATATACTTAATGATATGTTTACTTATCATAGTATCATGTTAACTATATATATATCCATATATATGTCATCATATAGTTTTTACAAGTTTTAACGTTCGTGAATCACCGGTCAACTTGGGTGGTCAATTGTCTATATGAAACATATTTCAATTAATCAAGTCTTAACAAGTTTGATTGCTTAACATGTTGGAAACATTTAATCATGTAAAAATCAATATCAATTAATATATATAAACATGGAAAAGTTCGGGTCACTACAGTACCTACCCGTTAAATAAATTTCGTCCCGAAATTTTAAGCTGTTGAAGGTGTTGACGAATCTTCTGGAAATAGATGCGGGTATTTCTTCTTCATCTGATCTTCATGCTCCCAGGTGAACTCGGGTCCTCTACAAGCATTTCATCGAACCTTAACAATTGGTATCTTGTTTTGCTTAAGTCTTTTAACCTCACGATCCATTATTTCGACGGGTTCTTCGATGAATTGAAGTTTTTCGTTGATTTGGATTTCATCTAACGGAATAGTGAGATCTTCTTTAGCAAAACATTTCTTCAAATTCGAGACGTGGAAAGTGTTATGTACAGCCGTGAGTTGTTGAGGTAACTCAAGTCGGTAAGCTACTGGTCCGACACGATCAATAATCTTGAATGGTCCAATATACCTTGGATTTAATTTCCCTCGTTTACCAAATCGAACAACGCCTTTCCAAGGTGCAACTTTAAGCATGACCATCTCTCCAATTTCAAATTCTATATCTTTTCTTTTAATGTCAGCGTAGCTCTTTTGTCGACTTTGGGCGGTTTTCAACCGTTGTTGAATTTGGATGATCTTCTCGGTAGTTTCTTGTATAATCTCCGGACCCGTAATCTGTCTATCCCCCACTTCACTCCAACAAATCAGAGACCTGCACTTTCTACCATAAAGTGCTTCAAACGGCGCCATCTCAATGCTTGAATGGTAGCTGTTGTTGTAGGAAAATTCTGCTAACGGTAGATGTCGATCCCAACTGTTTCCGAAATCAATAACACATGCTCGTAGCATGTCTTCAAGCGTTTGTATCGTCCTTTCGCTCTGCCCATCAGTTTGTGGATGATAGGCAGTGCTCATGTCTAGACGAGTTCCTAATGCTTGCTGTAATGTCTGCCAGAATCTTGAAATATATCTGCCATCCCTATCAGAGATAATAGAGATTGGTATTCCATGTCTGGAGATGACTTCCTTCAAATACAGTCGTGCTAACTTCTCCATCTTGTCATCTTCTCTTATTGGCAGGAAGTGTGCTGATTTGGTGAGACGATCAACTATTACCCAAATAGTATCAAAACCACTTGCAGTCCTTGGCAATTTAGTGATGAAATCCATGGTAATGTTTTCCCATTTCCATTCCGGGATTTCGGGTTGTTGAAGTAGACCTGATGGTTTCTGATGCTCAGCTTTGACCTTAGAACACGTCAAACATTCTCCCACGTATTTAGCAAATACGGGTGCATACGAGTAGAATTGTTGATGAAACTGAACGAGGATGTAATTGTAAGCATTTTTGTTAAGTAGAAGTATTTTGATAAGTGTATTGAAGTCTTTCAAAAGTGTATAAATACATATTAAAACACTACATGTATATACATTTTAACTGAGTCGTTAAGTCATCGTTAGTCGTTACATGTAAGTGTTGTTTTGAAACCTTTAGGTTAATGATCTTGTTAAATGTTGTTAACCTAATGTTTATAATATCAAATGAGATTTTAAATTATTATATTATCATGATATTATCATGTATGAATATCTCTTAATATGATATATATACATTAAATGTCTTTACAACGATAATCGTTACATATATGTCTCGTTTAAAAATCATTAAGTTAGTAGTCTTGTTTTTACATATGTAGTTCATTGTTAATATACTTAATGATATGTTTACTTATCATAGTATCATGTTAACTATATATATATCCATATATATGTCATCATAAAGTTTTTACAAGTTTTAACGTTCGTGAATCACCGGTCAACTTGGGTGGTCAATTGTCTATATGAAACATATTTCAATTAATCAAGTCTTAACAAGTTTGATTGCTTAACAAGTTGGAAACATTTAATCATGTAAATATCAATATCAATTAATATATATAAACATGGAAAAGTTCGGGTCACTACATCAGGGACTCTCATCGGACATTATAAATCGAAGTACTAAAGCATCCGTAACTCGGATGAGGCTTGTTGGGCCAAATAGATCTATCTTTAGGATTCGCGTCAATTGGTGTTTATGAATTCTTTGGCTACCAAGCTAAAAAGGGGCATATTCGATTCGATAATCCAACCATAGAATGTAGTTTTGACTACTTGTGTCTATTTCCAAAACATTCATAAAAGCGCATGTATTCACAGTCCCAAAAATATAAATTGTAAAAGAATTTAAAAAGGGAGCAAATGAAACTCACAATACGATATTTTGTAATAAAAATATTCATACGACGGAATTTAACAATGCAGGGTTGACCTCGGATTCACGAGCCTATATGAAGTATATGTATTAACACATATAATCACAATCAAACAAGTTTTTATATATTTTAAATATATAATATATTACTTATTTATTTTAATAATATTTTTGTTATTTCAAATGTTATATATATAGATATATGATATATTATATATATATATATATATATATATATATATATATATATATATATATATATATATATATATATATATATATATATATATATAATTTAATTAATTTTATGTTAATATAATAATATATTAGTTAATATATTAAAACATATTATTATGTAATATTAGTATACTTGTAATATATAAATATCATTTGTTTGTTTAAATAATAATAATAATAATAATAATAATAATAATAATAATAATAAGAATAAGAATAATAATAATAATAATAATAATAATAATAATAATAATAATAATAATAATAATAATAATAATAATAATAATAATAATAATAATAATAATAATAATAATAATAATAATAATAATAATAATAATAGTAGTAGTAGTAGTAATTTTTTAAAAATAAATATATAGTTCTTATATTAATAATAATGTTACTAGTAATAGTAAAAATGATAGTAATGATAATTCTAATAATAATACTAATGTTAGTTTTTAAAAATGATAATTTTAATAGTGACGATAATACTAATATTTATCTTTAATAATAATAATGATGTGATAATAATAATATCAATAATAATAATAATAATAATAAAAGTAATAATAATAATGATAACAATGATAATACTAATGGTAATAGTAATACTACCTCTTAGAAGTAGTCCTTAAAAAAATTCCCAAGTCTGAGTTTGAACCCGCGACCTCCCGCTAACCCGATAACATGCTTAACCATTTCTCTGTCTGTTATTATATGTTTTAATTCTTCCATTAATTTCTTTATACCAATTTATCTTTTAACATAAACCTCATCATCATTCTTAACATCATCGTCCCGGCCATAATCACCATTCTAACCATTATCATAGTCATCATAATCTTCATTTTTATAAAATCGTATGTGTCACAGGATCATGATCATCATGATCGACTTCATTAGTTTATCATTTTTGATAACATGATCAAGTCATCATCATTTTTATGTTCACCATTCATTATTTTATTTTTACGATTACTATTCGTTCATTATCATCATCATTCGAAATCATTCATCATCACCATATCATCTATATCATCAACGTCATCATAATCACATCATCCTTATCATCATGCATATCATCATCTATCCATCTTAGTATTATCATATCATCATCATTATTTGGATTTTGGTTTAATGATAATCGAAACAGAAACTTCGAGCAGCTGCAGTTGATTTTTGAACCGAAACAGAATCTTCACATAGTTTGATTGCTCTTGGGCTTGTGATCTTGTTCATGAATCATCGGGAATAGTCAAAGGTTAAATGTTTCATGAATCAATTCAAAACTTTTGAGACTCATTATTATAGACTTTGCTTACCGTGTTGAAATCATATAAAGATTAAGTTTAAATTTGATCGGAAATTTCTGGGTCGTCACACTTACATGCACTGCAAGCCATAATTATTTATAGTGCCTTCAGGATGGTCTGAACGAACAATGAAAGATCTCACCCAGTTTAACATACTGCATGTGAACTTATCCTGGGATGGAATGAAAGTATAGTTCCATAATGTAACTATATGCTTTCAGTTACATGCTGAAGTTAGGGTTAACATCGACTAGAACAACATATAGTTGCAACCAATGAAGGAAGAAATATATAGAGTAACCACATCAATGTTATAGATGTTTTAAGCAGTCCCTTCCAAGAGGATAACAAGATTCATAGATTTTTAAAGTATTTTACATTACATTTCCGAAAGAAAATCGCACGAAAGGTGTGATCTTTGAACGAGAGTGAATTCTTCATACAACGAGCGAGTTAATCTGAATTTATCCTTATACTTAAGGGGATGCGCGGATGAGAAGACACGTAAACCCTTGGTCATAAAGAATGGTTTACTCCAAGTGAAAAGAATCTCAAAAATGATTTCTTGTACCTCAACATACTGATTCGTAGAGATGATGTTTACGAGGGTGTTGCGATTAGCCGTGAAATATTGAGAGTAGAAACCCACCTAGTGCCTTTCCTACAATGGGGTGACCACTGAGTGTTCCTCAGAAAACTAATTTATCGGCCCGTGTTTTTGCCATGTCTAACCTTAAAAGGAACATTTTATGAGCGCAAATACTTCCTAACAAATTTTATAAAACTGCCATCCAAAGTGGCTCAAGAGGTTTTAACAAAGATCTTAATGGTAAGCTTCATCCCTAAACGGAGGATGAGAAGAAGTGTGATCCATACATGGTGTAGACTAATACGAAAACCTTTAATAAAATTAACCAAGAAAGTTTTGAAAAACCTTTAAACGTTTGATGTGACAACATAAACGGAACGAAGTTCTTAGTAAATTTAGAAGTATATACAACGTGTACCATCTTGCACAAAATTATTTGACTTAAGTTAACCAACTCAATAAAGGAGCGATTTTTAAATAATTTGAAGGTATAACTTAGTATGTACTAACCAAGATAAGTAAAGGTAAATTTATTAACTTAATTATATACATACATATATGATTTTTATAAATCGCATAAGTGACCGAAAAATTTTATTCCTTTCATTTGTCCATAAATCTCGTCAGGACCGCACAAATAAACAACGTGTAAATTTTTTTGATAAACATAGTTTTTCGTATTTCAGAGGTTACGAGTTGAAAAAGATCGAGTGAAAAATCTTTGAATCATCGGGTGACATGTCACTAGGTAATGAAAACTAATGAATTAAATGTAGTTTTGATAATTATAAGGACATAAGTCTTTGGGCCAAAAATGTTCACGTGCGAAGCCGTTGCTAAAAAGTGAGGTATGAAGGATAGAGCATGAGGATGAGAAGTTAATCGCTTCTTGACTTTGCAAAATGCCAAACAGGTTATGACTAATATTAAAGTCGGAATACTGATGGTGTTAATATCACTAAATGAGAATCCCCTGGAATAAGTCAGGACTTAGAGTTATGTAAGAAAGAGCATCGCTCCAACAGGTGTGGCAAATAAGATCCCTGGGGTAACGCAATAATTTTGAATGGTTTAAGTGTTAGTGGATGCCCAAAGGCTCTGCATGACGTGGCAGTAAGTGCCTTTATCACACAAACACACATGAATCTCTCGATTTCGACAGTTGTAAAGTCTTCATGATGACTTGGATACGAATAACACGAAAAAAAATTATATAACAGGCAATGAAAATTTTATAGAAATCGTTTAAGGTGACAATGTAAGAAAAGAAACGAAGTTCTTAGTAAACTAGAGTTATGTACAACATGTACTATTTTAAGTAAAATATCTTTTGAATAAAAGAATTGATTTGTAAAAGTGAAAGTAAAATTTCATATGTACTAGTCAAAAATAAGTAATTATTTACTTTATTATATATAACATATACGATTTCTAAAATTTGTACGAATGGCAATGAAATAAACTTATTTTTATAAAACTTTGAGAGGACCGCACAGTAAAATAGTGTGTGTAAAATTTTGGCAAACTAAATTTTCATATTTCGGAGGTTACAAGTTGGAAAAAGATTTATGAGGATCGAGTAAAAGATTTTTGAAAATTTCGGGTGATATTTGAGCAACAATGTCACGAGGTAATGAAAACTATTGAATTTAAATGTGGTTGATGACTATTAGTAGGGCATAAGTCCTTCGACCAAAAATGCTTAAGTGTGAAGCTGTTGCTTATAAGTGAGATAAGAATGGGAGAATATGAGGATGAGAACTAACCACCCATTGATTTTTGAAAATTTTGAATGGGTATGACTAATATCGAACTAAGAAGGATGATGGTGTGATTATCATCAAATAAGAAATCTCTCGAAATAAGTTAGGATTTAGAGTCGCGTAAGAATGAGTATCAAATACGATTCTTGGGTAGTCTTTAATATAGAATTTGAATCGATGAAGTGACAGGATACAATTTCCTTTATGTGTCGTCGTGTAAGTTTGTCCATTGTATCAGTTTCCTTCATGGTTAGAAAGTGAGCAGATTTGGTGAGACGGTCAACAATAACCCAGATAGTGTCGTAACTGCCTACCGTTTTCGGTAGCTTCGTGATGAAATCCATTATTATTCCTTCCCATTTCCATTGCGGGATTTCGGGTTGTTGAAGTAACCCAGATGGCTTTTGGTGTTCGGCTTTGACCTTGGGAACAAGTCAGACACTTCCCAACAAAAGTAGCAATGTCCTTTTTAAGGTTCGGCCACCAATATTGTTCCTTGAGATCGTGGTACATCTTACCAGCTCCAGGATGAATCGAATACCGTGACTTATGGGTCTCATCTAGAATAAGGCCTCGTAAATCCTCACAACTAGGTACCCAAATTCTTCCGGCGAAATATCGAAATCCGGTCTCTTTAACCTCGAATCGAGAGACGAGAATGTTCGATCGTTCTTGAGCAATATTCTCCTCAGTCTCCAATTTCTTCACATGTGCCAAAATAGCAAAACGCCCTTTTCTCATGACCTTTTTTGCCTTCATGCAACTAATAAGATTCAGCTTCGGGCTACTTCTCTCCCCGTAAACTATTAATGGCTCACCATTCTCGCGAGGTATATGAATAATCTTCTTACTATAAATAACTTTTGCTTTCATCCTTGAAAGCCAGTCTATTCCAACTATTACATCAAGCTTCCCAAATTGATGGGTGTTAGGTTAATCTTAAGGTTCATTCCAACCAAATCTTATTATACTACCGTGAAAAATTCTATCAATCTTCTCAAATAACATCTGCTTGTGCGTAGGTAACTAATCCTTTCCAACTACTACTTTAAAACTTCCAAGTTTTGTTGACACGAGGTCATCTTCAAATGACCCTCCCGTTAATTTTAAGGTACTACCTTCAATTATTCCTCTATCTCTGCCAACTTACCATTAGCTTGTCCTATAGAATACTTTACTCTCATGGTTGTCAATGGTTTATCATTCATAACACTAAGTTTCTTAGATATATGGTTTCTATCGCTCTAGTATTAAACAACTTCGAGACAATAAAATGTTGTGACGAAACGTACCCTAACTAAAATCAGGATCCATGCGAGTCTCCATAGCTGAGATAATGATTGCTCTACCGCAAGTAAGTCCAAAGTTTTTCCTATTTGAGAACTTTTTCCTTAAGTGTCCAGGGTGTCTATATCTATAACAAATTTTTGGGTTATCAATTCTGCAATAAAGGCCCTCTTTGTACAGTATCTGGGCTAAGTGGTTATTCTTTCCCTACCTCTAACAGACCATAATGCGTATACTCAAGTGGTTCCTATCAAAATTTTCTTTGAATCACTTCATATTCCTTATGTAGTAACATTGGAACTTCTGCATGATTTACTTCAATATAATCACGCTGGCCGGGTGTCATTATATTGTACTAAATCGTACATTCATTCCAATATCACTCCATATGGTCAATGTAACGTGATCACTTCAAGTTCTACTCAATTTCATGTAATGGTGCTTTATCTATGCTATCTCCAAACAAAATCTACATAATTAATCTCACAGTTTCTCGGTGTGGGTGCGTAGGTTCCATAGGTCATGCATCAATGCCTAAATGTCCCGAAATTTTCTTCAAAATGTTCGAGTTCAGGTAATGTCATTAGGTTCCTTTCTAAAAATTCAATCTGGGTCTCGTGTCAAGTTTTACGTGTAGCAAGTAGTAATACGATATGTCTTGAGGTGACTCCCAATTCTTTGGGTATGGCTGAGCATCAGTAAAAGACACTCTGACCTTGTGAAAGGAGATGCCTTCCCGACTTCTCCAATGCCTAAGAGTGTTAGGGGCCTAAGTCCAGAAGTGTCATTAAATCGTCGAGTAGTGGTGAAGAATGAAAGACATAAGTGACGGTCATGAAAGCGTACGGGATACGGGTCAACTTGCGAAAACTTAACAGCCTTCTAATGTTCATACGTTATACGTGGCTAATTAGGGTAAGCTCGGGGGTGGGGCGAGGTGCGGTTACTTTGACAAATCCTCACATATCTCCTCCTCCGAGGATCAACCTTAGTGGGCATGTAGTCCGAGGGGTACTCTTCCTAGATTGCATGAAGTAATGTTTCAATCCCTGGAACGGTGGAACAGTAGTAACAGGTGGATTACATTACTAGTTCTTAGGGTTAGATGAGTAGGAAACGGGTTCAGAAAAACATCTGAACTAGGAAAGATAACTTTTCCAAGCTGGTACAGCGGATAGCAGACATGTAACAAGAAACATCATCAAAAATAACCTAGGTAGTCTATTGCAGTACACAAAACTGTAGTAGATAGTAGTGTCATGCAATAGTATCAGGTAACCAGTAGCATGCAGTAGTAATAAGCAGTAACATGCAATAATATATAACAGTATCATGCAGCAGTTTCGCAGAAACAAGTAAACGAACAAGTTATAGATTAGTCCTATTAGTGAATCCTACTCGACTCTGTCAAGACACACTAATGCAACCTAATTCCCTACAACTAATGCTCTAATACCAAATGTGACGCCCCGTACAAAATCAACGTGTACGGATCATCAACAACAGGATATTTACACGGTTACAACACTATATGCTATTTTAAAACAAGTTTTGCATTCATGAAAAGGTAACGTTTTTACCAACGTCAAATGTTTTACAAAAGATGACGTCTTTACCAACATCGAACGTTTTACAAAAGATGAGGTCTTTACCAACGTCAAAAGTTTTACAAGGATAACGTGCTTCTACGAATAGAAAGCCTTAACATAAGTACGTGACACAAAGGTCATTACAAAACCATTGTTCAAATGTAACATAAGTTGTGAATGCAAAGTAAAAGTTCCATGATTGAGACATCTCTAAACAATGCAGCGAAAGTCTAACACAGCGAGTCTGTAACAGCAAGTCTATAACACCAAGACTATAACAGCAAGTCTAACAGCGGAAGCAACAACGTCTAAGCACCTGAGATATACTGTGACAACCCGGAAATTTCCGACCAAATTTAAACTTTATCTTTATAATATTCCGACACGATAAGCAAAGTCTATAATATTGAATCTCAAAAGTTTTGGAATTATATTCGTGTAATCAATTACCCTTTGACTGTGCTCGACGATTCACGAACATTTATGTGTATATAATATATATATTAATTGAAAACGTTAACAAAGTATTAGATGTATTAAATGAACGTATTTGTTACAATATATTATTGATGGAATTAAAAAGATAATATCAAATGATTGAATTATCAGATACATTGTAGTATGATTAGGAGTCTCGGTTGTGAGGACCACGTTGATTTGAGAAATCTTTCCCTTTTAACGGTATTCGGAATAAATGGTAAAGTAATTTACAAGTAAGAACAAATGTGTCAATTGACAAAGGTTAGACAAAAGTTAGTGGAGAACTGGTTTTCATAATATTACACTGATCTATTTTCAAACGTATGAAAAGGATTTCAAAAACTTAGTTATTGTAATCTGTTATTTATAAAGGTAAATTGATTATATAGAATTGGAAGAATTTAAGTAAAGCTTTATATTATAAATATATATAGTGTTTCAAAAACGTAAACGTGATACGACATAATATTTTTCTATTATTTAAACGATTATAAATGAACTTTGAAATATAATTACTTTTGAAAAACAAAAATATAATTAAATAAATATTTCAATCCCATATAATATGTACAAGATTATATTTTTCTTTGAGAATATATATATATATATATATATATATATATATATATATATATATATATATATATATTACAAAGTAATTAAAAATAATAATTAACTAGATACAAAACGTTTTGATTAATATTATCATATGTACATATAATGAGACGTCAATTTATAGAAGCAAATGACCATAACATTCAAAAGTATAAGTTACATTTCAATTAGTATAATTTATTGGCGAATAAGTCTAATTATTGATAAAGGTACGTGTCGCGAAACATAAAGTACCAGTTTTCTAAGCGTACTAAAATACGTTCGAGAAACCGAAACCGGAACGTAAGTCAGGCGTCAACGTACAATTCATCGTTGCAAAAATTACGAGTCAACTAGGCACGAGAATATAATATAATATTTAATTAATTCTAAAGATTTAATATATATATATATATATATATATATATATATATATATATATATATATATATATATATATATATAATTTATGTAATCAACATGTTTGCGAATGTGTGCTGTAAATGAGGCTCATGCGATCGCATGAGTGCCTCCTCACATCCTCATGCGATCGCATGAGGGGTAGGTGGAGGAAAAGTTCTATATAATGCTCGATTTCTGGTTCCAGCTGAATCCATTCTCAAATCTCTCTCATTCTCTAATATTACTCTGTATTATATATTTAATTTAATTTATTATTATTATTATTAATCTTATTATTATTAGTAGTAGTTTTAGTAGTAGTATTATTATTAGTATTTATACATAAAATACTACGACGGAGTGTTGTTCGAGTAATTCAAAAATGGGTCTCGAGCGGGATTAAGCTAAGGAAATTATGGGTTATAGCTAAGAAGGTGATGGGTATTATTCGGGAGTATTGTGAGTGAAGTCAAACTAGTATTTATAATCTCCGTTGCGTCTACGTATTTTTCTGCAATACTGAATCACAATATTGATACGTGAGCATTCATATCTTATCTTTTATATATTAATAGTGTATCCCTAACTAGTGCTTGAGTATATACGATTATGCATGCTTGTATTTTTAATTTTTGTCGTTAGATAGTTTATGATAAATCACGAATTTGATACTTATGCGATTGAGATAAGGTATATGATATGCATGTCGTTGGAAAGCTGGCGAAAAATTAAGAACTTTTCATTTAGAACTCGTGTGATTTCGATGAACGGTTTAAAAGATATCGTCAATTGAATTATCTATAATTTTAAAGTATTATTGTTAAAATGATTATCTTTATCGTTATCGTTATCGTCGTTATCGTCGTTATTATCGTTATTATTATTTTTATTTAATAATCAATAATAATAATAATAATATTATTATTATTATTATTATTATTATTATTATTATTATTATTATTATTATTATTATTATTATTATTATTAGTATTATTAGTATTATTATTATTATGATTATGATTATCATTATTATTATTAATATTATTAAAATAATTAATATTTTTTTATCAAAACTATTAATTTATTATTTTTATCGTCATTATTATTATTAAAAGTATTACTAATACTAAAACCATCATTTTTATTAAAATTATCATTTTTAATTGAAATATCATTGTTATTATAAAATATCATTATTATTATCATTTTAGTATTATTATTATTTAAAAATTATCATTTTGAATAGAAATATTATTTTTATATAGAATATTATTATTACGGTTAACATTAAAAAGTATTTCTATTATTAAGATTGTCATGATTAGAATTATCATTTTATTATAATCATTAGTAAATATAAATATTGTTATTTTTATTAGTAGAATAATAATAATTATTATTACAAAATAATACAACTTTCACTTATTATTGTTATTATCGATAATATTTTATTAAATCAATATGTGATACAAAGATATTTACAGCTTGTAATATAATTACATTAATAATACCTATCATTATATTTTTATGATATTAAATGAACTTTATAAATTTTATTACTTAAGATATATAAAAGTATATTTTTATTATATAAATTTTAATCTAAAATTTTATTTATTAATAAATGAATTATATTATTACTCTAATAAAATCTGTTAAATATATTAAATATATAAAACGATTATATTTAAGAGATATAATAATCATGCATAGATTTTGAAAGTCATTTGGGTCAAGTTGACTTTTGTTGACTTTTGCATGATAATCTCGAGCATTGGGATTGTGATACACTATGACCTGACCTAAATTGTTAGACAGATATTGACCAATCTATGAATATATATATACTTAATATAGGTTCGTGAATCCGAGGCCAACCCTATACTTGTCAGTGCCATCATATGCATAATTGCTACGAAATACAGTATTGTGAGTTTCATTTGCTCCCTTTAACTCTTTACATTTTTGGGACTGAGAATACATGCGTTGCTTTTATAAATGTTTTACGAAATAGACACAAGTAATCAGAACTACATTCTATGGTTGGATTATCGAATCGAATATCACCCCTTTTAGCTTGGTAGCCTAAGAATTAGGGAACAGACACCCTAATTGACGCGAATCCTAAACGTAGATCTACGGGCACTAACACCCCCATACTGGAAAATGTTATGCTTTAGTACTTCGAGTTTATATTATACAGATGGATTTCTGTTTTGGGGATATTCTATATGCATGATGTTAATGTCGGTTACCAGGAGTTCAATCCATATGAATGATTTTTAAACACTTGCGAGTGTATGATTATTGAATAAAGGAAATCTTGTAGTCTATTGAAATTATGGAAATGATTGATTACGATAAATTAATGAACTCACCAACCTTTTGGTTGACACTTTAAAGCATGTTTATTCTCAGGATTGAAAGAAATCTTCCGCTGTGCATTTACTCATTTCAAAGATATTACTTGGAGTCATTCATGGCATATTTCAAAAGACGTTGCATTCAAGATTGTCGAGTTCAATAAAGATTATTATTAAGTAAATGACATATTAGGTCATTTATAGTTTGGATATTATAAAATGGTATGTATGCCTGTCAACTTTTGATGAAATGAAAGTTTGTCTTTTAAAACGAATGCAATGTTTGTAAAAATGTATCATATAGAGGTCAAATACCTCGCAATGTAACCATATGTTATTGTATTCGTCCTTATGGATTAGGACGGGACGCTTCATGTGGTATCAGAGCGGTGGTCTTAGCGAATCAGGTCTGCATTAGTGTGTCTAACTGATAGTCGTTAGGATGCATTAGTGAGCCTGGACTTCGACCTTAGTTGCATGTCAAAAAGTTTTTCTGATCATTTCTTGTCGGAAACTACATACTTATCATTCTTAGTCTAGACACATCTTACTGCATTGATTGCTTGAATAGTGTATAGATAAAATTCATATCTTAGCGTATCTGCTAAATCACATCTTAGCGTATCTGTTACTGTAAACTTTTCCTGTCATATTCCGTAAATTCCTCCGTAATCTACGAAATCTTTTACTCTATATATATAGATATTCTATGTAATTAGAATACCATCCGATAGCCGGAAATTATTTCATATCGAAAAATCCTTTATTCAATCGTACGAAATGGAACTCGCCACTAGTTCAAGTTGCTCGGATTCTGATATGGAGTTTCACTCGAGCTCCAAAAGCAGTGTGACCGAAATGGATCCACCAATAAGCCATCATCTATTCTGGATAAATTGGGGATGGGTTTGTAGCTTACTTAATCACTGGAGACAAGAAGAAGGTGATCCCTTCCATCCACCACATTGCCCTCTTGGCGATGAACCTGAAGCACTTACCGGCGAACCTATTCGAGATACCATTTTCTCTCTCATTTCCAGAGTATCTCGTCACGATTATATACTATCTCACATTCTAAATCTTATTCACCCACTCGTCTGGACCGACAATCACCCTGGTGTAATAGAAGAAGTCAACGAGCTTCGCGCTCGAGTGGTGGCTTTAGAGAATATGGTGCAAAGATTACAAGCACCAGCAACAGCACTGGCAACAACAGTATCACCATCATCAACGCCAACAGTACCATTACCACCAATAACAACATCCGCATCCCACACCTCAACCTCACAATCTGTACCTCGAACATCAACGTCATACGCACCGTAGATAACAAGGAGTACCAACAACAATGACCGATGAAGTATTGATTCATAACTTCATTATAAAAACATTCCGCGGTGATTATGTAATCTCCAAAGTCTTAGAGATTATTTATTCTAGACCTAACCATAAATCAGATGAGTGGACTGAAATAATAAAAGAAACCCTGACCGAAATGGTGCACAATTTACAAGCTAGACTTGTTTTACCAGCAGCATCAACAGTACCGTTAGCATCACCAACACAGTCTGTGCCGTCAGCATCATCATCATCAGCAGCACCTACAACATCACAAGCTCCACTAGATCCATAATCTCCGCAACATCATCACTAATCCACAACGCGTATATTGTATTAACGAGTTAAGAAGTATTAACTCATTCCCCTTGAAGAAATTATATATATATATTTTACATATATATGAATTTTGAGATAAAAATAAATCTTTTCGTACTAAGCTATTACATGTGAATTGTAGTAACCCGAACTTTTCCATGTTTATATATATTAAATGAAATTGTTATTTACATGATTAAGTGTTTCCAACATGTTAAGCAATCAAACTTGTTAAGACTTGATTAATTTAAATAGGTTTCATATAGACAATTGACCACCCAAGTTGACCGGTGATTCACGAACGTTAAAACTTGTAAAAACTATATGATGACATATATATGATTATATATATAGTTAACATGATATTATGATAAGTAAGTATCTCATTAGGTATTTTAACAATGAGTTATATATATAAAATTGAGTTTATTGAATTAAGAAACTCGAAACGATATATATAACGATTATCGTTATAACAACGTCTTACTAAATACATATGAATCATATTAAGATATTGATACACTATGTTTAATCATGATAAATGATAAGTAAACATGTCATTAAGTGTATTAACAATGAACTACATATGTAAAAACAAGACTACTAACTTAATGATTTCGAAACGAGACATATATGTAACGATTATCGTTATAACAACATTTAACTGTATATATATATCATACTAAGATATATTAATATATCATAATATCATGATAACATAATAATTTAACATCTCTTTAGATATAATAAACAATGCGTTAATAACATTTAACAAGATCGTTAACCTAAAGGTTTCAAAACAACATTTACATGTAACGACTAACGATGACTTGACGACTCAGTTAAAATGTATATACATGTAGTGTTTTAATATGTATTCATACACTTTTGAAAGACTTCAAGACACTTATCAAAATACTTCTACTTAATAAAAATGCTTATAATTACATCCTCGTTCAGTTTCATCAACAATTCTACTCGTATGCACCCGTATTCGTACTCGTACAATACACAACTTTTAGATGTATGTACTATTGGTATATACACTCCAATGATCAGCTCTTAGCAGCCCATGTGAGTCACCTAACACATGTGAGAACCATCATTTGGCAACTAGCATGAAATATCTCATAAAATTACAAAAATATTAGTAATCATTCATGACTTATTTACATGTAAACAAAATTACACATCCTTTATATCTAATCCATATACCAACGACCAAAAACACCTACAAACACTTTTATTCTTCAATTTTCTTCATCAAATTGATCTCTCTTAAGTTCTATCTTCAAGTTCTAAGTGTTTTTCATAAATTCTATAAGTTCTAGTTTCATAAAATCAAGAATACTTCCAAGTTTGATAGCTTACTTCCAATCTTGTAAACTGATCATCCAACCTCAAGAAATCTTTCTTATTTATAGTAAGATATCTTTCTAATACAAGGTAATACTCATATTCAAACTTTGATTCAATTTCTATAACTATAACAATCTTATTTCGAGTGGAAATCTTACTTGAACTTGTTTTCGTGTCATGATTCTGCTTCAAGAACTTTCAAGCCATCCAAGGATCCTTTGAAGCTAGATCTATTTTTTTCATTTCCAGTAGATTTATCCACAAAACCTGAGGTAGTAATGATGTTCATAACATCATTCGATTCATATATATAAAACTACCTTATTCGAAGGTTTAAACTTGAAATCACTAGAACATAGTTTAGTTAATTCTAAACTTGTTCGCAAACAAAAGTTAATCCTTCTAACTTGAATTTTAAAATCAACTATACACATGTTATATATCTATATTATATGCTAACTTAATGATTTAAAACCTGAAAACACGAAAAACACAATAAAACTGGATATACGCCGTAGTAGTAACACCGCGGGCTGTTTTGGGTTAGTTAATTAAAAACTATGATAAATTAAATGTTGTTCTTCTGGGAAAATGATTTTCCTTATGAACATGAAACTATATCCAAAAATCATGATTAAACTCAAAGTGGAAGTATGTTTTCCAAAATGGTCATCTAGACGTCGTTCTTTCGACTGAAATGACTACCTTTACAAAAACGACTTGTAACCTTTATTTCTGACTATAAACTTATACTTTTTTTGTATAGATTCATAAACTTAAGTTCAATATAAAACCATAGCAATTGGATTCACTCAAAACGGATTTAAAACGAAGAAGTTTTGGGTAAAACAAGATTGGATATTTTTACTTGTTGTAGCTACGTGAAAATTGGTAACAAATCTATATTAATCATATCCTAGCTAACTTATATTGTATAATACATATATTCTAATATATTATGTAATCTTGGGATACCATAGATACGTATGCAAATGTTTTGACATATCATATCGACCCATCTATATATATTATTTGGAACAACCATAGACACTCTATATGCAGTAATATTGGAGTTAGCTATACAGGGTTGAGGTTGATTCCAAAAATATATATACGTTGAGTTGTGATCTAGCCTGAGACGTTTATACACTGGGTCGTGGATTGGGTCAAGATAATATATATCAATTTATTTCTGTACATCTAACTATGGACAACTAGTTGTAGGTTAATAACGAGGACAGTTGACTTAATAAACTTAAAGCATTAAAACTTATTAGAAATGTTGTAAATATATTTTGAACATACTTTGATATATATGTACATATTTGTTATAGGTTCGTGAATCGACCAGTGGCCAAGTCTTACTTCCCGACGAAGTAAAAATCTGTGAAAGTGAGTTATAGTCCCACTTTTAAAATCTAATATTTTTGGGATGGGAATACATGCAGCTTTATAAATGTTTTACAAAATAGAAACAAGTACATGAAACTACTTTCTATGGTTGAACGATCGAAGCCGAATATGCCCCTTTTACTTGGTAACCTAAGAATTAGTAAACCAGTCTACTAATTGACGCGAATCCTAAAGATAGATCTATTGGGCCCAACAAACCCCATCCGTTGTAGCGGATGCTTTAGTACTTTGAGTTTTTATATCATGTCCGATGGATGTCCCAGAATGATGGGGATATTCTTATATGCATCTTGTTAATGTCGGTTACCAGGTGTTCACCGTATGAACTATTTTTATCTCTATGTATGGGATGTATTGAAATATGAAATCTTGTGGTCTATTATTATGATTTGATAATATATAGGTTAAACCTATAACTCACCAATATTTTTGTTGACGTTTTAAGCATGTTTATTCTCAGGTGATTATTAAGAGCTTTCGCTGTTGCATACTAAAATAAGGACAAGATTTGGAGTCCATGCTTGTATGATATTATGTAAAACTGCATTCAAGAAACTTATTTTGATGTAATATATTCATATTGTAAACCATTATGTAATGGTCGTTTGTAAACGGTATATTTTAGATTATCATTATTTGATAATCTACGTAATGCTTTTTAAACCTTTATCGATAAAATAAAGGTTATGGTTGTTTTAAAAATGAATGCAGTCTTTGAAAAACGTCTCATATAGAGGTCAAAACCTCGCGACGAAATCAATTAATATGGAACGTTTATAATCAATATGAACGGGACATTTCATGAATCTTAACCAGTAGGTACTGCTCAGTTAGTTCATGTTACTAATATGCTATGATGTACATCTTTCATTAACGACTTAAACATCGTTAACTACAATATCTGTTTCAACTCAATGAATTCCATTTCATAATAAATCAAGTGTATTATTCAATTACATGTTTGATTTTACACATTCATTTTCGATGTACTCGAAAATTCCTAGAAATCATCATTCGTGTATTGCGTAGTTCACAAGAATTTCCACAAACACCTAACATCATTCATCAAAGAAATATCAATAGATGAATAATGAAGTGGTATTTCATAATTTCATTCAAATAAAAGAAATATTCAGTGAAGATTACGTAACTTCTGAAGTTTTAGGGATTTCTCAATCGTAATTTCAACCATAATTCAAATGAGTTTAATGAAATATTAACTTATTAAATCTGTATTACATCTGAAGATGATATACATATATTTTCATAAAGACTGTAATGCAAATTCTCCTGTACAAAATATTAACTTGTGAAATTTTTAACGGGTAGGTAATACCCGAGAGATATATAAATTCACAATTAATATGTTACATTCTTCGATTCTGATTCAGCAATCATTAACTATACTCACTACCTTCACAACGATACACATTCTTTCATAGAAATCAGAACAACCATTTCAACCAAACTCGATTACATATTCTGATTTTAACAGATCAGAATCCAAGTTAAGATATAACCGATACCTTTACTCTTAAATCCCTATGTCTTTCAAAGTTATACTTTGACTTCAAAATTGTGCTAGAACATCACTTCTACCCAGAAAAATATTCGTATCATTCAAAATTCTAGAACATCATATGTATATTAACGATTACAATCTGTGTCCGAACCCTTCAAAATTCCTGAAGACACTTCAAATAATGAACAATTGAGATGATGATCCAACCACATGTTACCCACAGTCATGCACCTAAAAAACTCTTGAAACCAAAGTCGTAGTTTAACACGTTCCCGCATCAGATCCTTTGTCATCTATTAGCAAAAATAACTTTACGATTCCTTTTCAAAGTAACAAATTTTGTCACAGCTCCAGCAAGTCAACCTCGACTTTTCAGTTGATACAGTCTTATTATAACCTCGATATATATGTTGCCCTTTCACCATCGTTACCGGGGAGCCATTTATGTTCCACCACATTAGCAATAGACTTACCAACAACTTCACTAATCTTTAACTTTCTGAAAAATCATTATATTTATCGAAACCCCATCATTTACTCATCCGCATCTTGTAACAAGAATTGTCATGCCAATTACTGGGATTCAGCAATCAGTATTTTGAAATCTCGCAGCATGTCACGCCAACAATTATATGTATACATATAACGTCTATCTCCTAGACTTACATATTTCGAATGTGAAGTTACTAAAAAACACCCCAAATCTACGAATTAGTTCTCCGAATTTTTGGAAAAGCTGAATGAAGCAACAGAGACTGTAGGAGACTGTTGACAAATTACAAAGACGAAATCTACCTTCAAAGAATCCATATGATTCAGTGTCTGCTGAAATTCTTAGCAAATACCTTGCTCCTTACTCTAAAACCCTTGCGGACAATATTCTTCATCATCCTCTTATCTTAAGTATTCAAAGATATCATCGTATCTTCCATTATAAATATCCTCCATATTTTTGAAGATATTTTCATAACCATTCTTATCTGAAATCATTTATCCCTTCGCGCTATCTGTGTTGCATCATAAAAGAAACTATTTTAGTTTCTAAATTCTGAAACCTTCGAGTTTAAAATATGAATGTTTTTGAAGTATTGTTAGGAACTGAAGCATGAGTTAGTATAATATAATGACACTTGATCAACGTGATTATATTACGGTAAGTCATTCTGAGTTTCTAAATGGAACGTGATGATTCACAGATCATAACGTCATCATGTGCCATGTTACACGACTCTTGTATTCTACTTAACTCTAAACATATCAAGAAAATATTTTTCTTGATGATTCGGTCTTTTGCGGGATATTCTGGTAACTTGACAAATCAAGATCGTGCCATTACAATTTCCTTCTTAGAACATTAATTATGTTCATTCCAAAATTCATACTTACGAATTCTGGACCATTATTCACTTGATTTAAAGTCGGGAAGAGAAAATAAAAGACTGAAGTTCCAAAATGGGGGTATAAATCGCAGCAAATAAGAGAGAGCATTAACTGTGGATGTCGATGATTATAGAAAGACAGAACAGGGACTTTGAAAAATAAGGAAAGATATAAAGCCCGACGACAACACATAAATTACAAACCGTGCATATCAATACGTATTGCCACGTAAAGGCACGGGAGAATTAAAATTACTATAACCCCAAGGTAATAGTAAAAATAAATAAAATCCACCGGTGGTAGATGAAAAAGAAGAATGACAGATATGAAAGTTAGGAATATATCAAGAAGCAGAACTGGATGAAGCATTTTGATGAATGCTTTAAAGTATGAGTTGAGGGAGAAAGAATAAAAGGTGTGAGTTGTGGAAATAAGGAAATGAAAGGGGTAGATATATAGTAAAATATCCGACAGAGCAATCAAAACAGATTATCGCATTTAATCAAAGCGGATCCTAATTCCCTTAATTTTCGAAGAACCAAATCTTATTACGAAGATTTTCTCTAAAAATCCCTTAAATTTTGGAAATCAACCGTGACTACGTCACCGTTTAAGACGAACCTGCATTTACTTATTTCACTCTTTTGTGATAACTTCACTCGTACACTTCACATAAACAGATTGTTTTAGCCATATTACTCGCTGATGATAAAACTCTAATTTTTAGCCCGCAGGCGTCATGAAAACATATCTATTGTCAACCATGACCATCCAAATCAAATTTCGGGACGAAATTTCTTTAACGATTAGGTACTGTGACAACCCGAAAATTTCCGACCAAATTTAAACTTTATCTTTATAATATTCCGACACGATAAGCAAAGTCTGTAATATTGAATCTCAAAAGTTTTGGAATTATGTTCGTTTAATCAATTACCCTTTGACTGTGTTGGACGATTCACGAACATTTGTGTATATATATGTGTATATAATATATATATTAATTGAAAACATTAACAAAGTATTAGATGTATTAAACGAACATATTTGTTACAATATATTATTGATGGAATTAAAAAGATAATATCAAATGATTGAATTATCAGATACATTGTAGTATGATTAGGAGTCTCGGTTGTGAGGACCACGTTGATTTGAGAAATCTTTCCTTTTTAATGGTATTCGGAATATGAAAGGACCCGTTCATATACATTATAAATGATTCTCAATAGTTGATTACATCGCGAGGTATTTGACCTCTATATGATACATTTTACAAACATTGCATTCGTTTTTAAAAGACAAACTTTCTTTACAACGAAAGTTGACGGCATGCATACCATTTCATAATACATCTAACTATAATTGACTTATTAATAATCTTGATGAACTCAACGATTCGAATGCAACGCCTTTCAAAATATGTCATGAATGACTCCGAGTAATATCTCTAAAATGAGCAAATGCACAGCGGAAGATTTCTTTCATACCTGAGAATAAACATGCTTTAAAGTGTCAACCAAAAGGTAGGTGAGTTCATTAGTTTATCATAATCATTCATTTCCATCATTTTAATAGACCACAAGATTTTCATTTCTCACAAATATACGTCCCATGCATAGAGACAAAAATCATTCATATGGATTAAACACCTGGTAACCAACATTAACAATATGCATATAAGAATATCCCCTATCATTCCGGGAAATCCTTCTGACATGATAAAAACAACATCGAAGTACTAAAGCATCCGCTACAACGGATGGGGTTCGTTAGGCCCAATAGATCTATCTTTAGGATTCGCGTCAATTAGTAGACTGGTTTACTAATTCTTAGCTTACCAAGTAAAAAGGGGCATATTCGGCTTCGATCGTTCAACCATATAATGGAGTTTCGATTACTTATGTCTATTTCGTAAAACATTTATAAAAATTGCGCGTGTATTATCAGCCCAAAAATATAAAGGGTAAAAAGGCAAATGAAATTCACCATATTGTAGTAAAAATACATATAACATCATTGAACAAGTGCAAGGTTGGCCTTGGATTCACGAACCTAAATAAATTATACATTTATATATGTTGGTCAATATTTGTCTAACAAATTAGGTCAAGTCATAGTGTACCACAATCCTAATGCTCGAGAATAATATGCAAAAGTCAACAAAAGTCAATTTAACTCAAAATGATTTCCAAAATTTATACATGATTATTATATAGTTTAAATATTTTCGTTTTATATTTTTAAAAGATTTTATTAGAGTAAATAATATAATTCATTTATTATTAAAATTTATATAATAAAAATATACTTTTATATATTTTAATTAATAAAATTTATAAAGTTCATTTAATATCATAAAAATAATATGATAGATTTTATTAATGTAATTATATTAAACGTAGTAAAATATCTTTGTATCGTATATTTATTTGATAAAATAATATCGATAATAATAAGTAAAAGTTACATTATTTTGTAATAATAATTATTGTTATTCTATTAATAAATATATCAATATTTATATTTACTAAAAATGATATTATGATAAAATAATAATTCTAATTATGATAACTTTAATATTTACGATACTTTTTAATATTAACTTTAAAATAATAATTTTAATTTAAAAATGATAATAATGATATTTTATAATAACAATGTCATTTCTATTAAAATGGTAATGATAGTTTTAATACTAATAATACTTTTAATAATAATAATAATGATAATGATATTTTTATCTAAATCAATATCTTACAATATTTTAATTTCATCATGATACCTATACTCATTATTTCCTAATCGATTCGTTTAATAGCTTTTAATCATCTTTTATATCGCGTTCATATTAATGATAATAATAGTAATCATAATAATTAGATGTTACTAATATTAGTTTTAATTATAGTAATACTAATAATAATAAATATTATGATAATATTAATGATAATAATAATAATAATAATACTAATTATAACTTTAACGATAGTAATAATAATAAAAATAACAATTTTAATGATAATACCTTTTATTGATAATAATAATAATAATAATAATAATAATAATAATGATAATAATAATAATAATAATAATAATAATAATAATAATAATGATAATGATAATAATAATAATAATAATAATAATAATAATAATAATAATAATAATAATAATAATAATAATAATAATAATAATAATAATTAGATAAAAACTATAACGACGATAATAACGACGATAATAATAATCATTTTTAATAATAATACAAAAATTCAATTGACTATAACTTCTAATCCGTTCATCGAAACCATTCGATATCTAAATGAAAAGTTCTTAATTTTTCGCTAGCTTTCCAACGACATGCATATCTTATACCTTATCTCAACCGCATACGTAACTAATTCAGAATTCAACATATCCTATCTAATAACAATATCAAAAGTACAAGCATGCATAATCCTATATTCTCGAGCACTAGTTAGGGATACACTATTAGTATGTACAAATTAAATTACGAGTACTCACGTATCAATATTGAGATTCAGTATTACAGAAAAGGTACGTAAATGCAACGGAGATGATAAACACTAAATTGACCTCACGAGCATACCCATGAACCATACACATCACCTCCATAGCTATAACCCATAATTTCCTTAGCCCTATCCTACTCATAAAACCTGTTTCGAAATAGCTTGCTCATGACCTCGTCGTAATATTTTATGTATAATACTTAATAATATCACTCCTAACACCACTAATACTAATAATAATAGTAATAACAACAACAACAACAATAATAATAATAATAATAATAATAATAATAATAATAATAATAATAATAATAATAATAATAATAATAATAATAATAATAATATTTGTATGTGTGTGTAAAAATCTCGAGATAGATAGATAATCTGGACCAAAACTCGCACGATTTATAGTATCTAACCCATCCAGCCATCCCATGCGATCGCATGGGATGTGTTTGGTTTTATCATGCGATCGCATGATCGCTTATGGCAGCTGGTATCCACTTTTTATTTTCTTGCCGACACTCTCAACTTGTTACAACGTACATAGTTATTATGTATATATATTATTTTAATAAATAATATATTTAATCTTTAGAATTAATTAAATATTATATTATATTTACGTGCGTAGTAAAAATGTAATTTTTACTAAAATGACTCTTACATTGTCACTCGACTCATGTACCACTTTCGGTTTTTCGAGCGCACTTTCGTACGTTTAGAAAACTAGCCTTTTACGTTACGCGACGTGTACCTTTAATAATAATTTGACTTATTTATCAAAAATTTACTTCATGAAAATGTATCTTATAAAATTTGAGCATCGTGGTCATTTGCTTCTATAAATCAATGACTCGTTGTTTAATAGTAATAGTATTATTTTCAATTGGGACGTATTATGACTAAGTTAAAATATATATATTTTTATTTAGAATCGTAAATTTGTACATAATAACTATATTTGAATTATTTTAACTAATGATATAATATTTAGTCTTTCAAAACCAAATATATTTCAAAATCCGTTTTATATAATTTCACTCGTTTTATATAATAGTAGTTATTTTACCAATAATATTTTTAATATGAAAACTAAATAGTCGGTTTATCGAGGGACACAAGTTAATCAAAGTAAAGTACACTTTTGAAATTTAAACGGAAATGATTACTAACTTTTGACTAACTCTCGTTAATGATACTTTTGTAAATCACTTTTACCAAATATTCCGGATACCGTTAAAAAGGAAAGGTTTTCTAAATCAAAGTGGACCTCTCAACAGAGACTCGTAATCATAATTCAATGTATCTAATAATTCAATCATTTGATATCATCTTTTAATTCCATTGATAACTATTAGAATATATTTTGAAACAAATACGTTTATATAAAGTATTATACGTCTAATACTTTGTTAATGTTTTCAAGTTATAATATATACACATATACATATATAATCATGTTCGTTCATATAATAGTTCGTAAATATTTGGAATTTGGTCGAGGTTAAAGGAGTGTATGAACACAATTTAAAATTCTTGAGATTCAACTTACAAATTTTGCTTATCGTGTCATGAATATATAAAGATTAAAGTTTAAATTTGGTCGGAAATTTCCGGGTTGTCACAGAATAAATGGTAAAGTAATTTACAAGTAAGAACAAATGTGTCAATTGACGAAGGTTAGATAAAAGTTAGTGGAGAACTGGTTTTCATAATATTAGACTGATCTATTTTCAAAAGTATGAAAAGGATTTCAAAAACTGAGTTATTGTAATCTGTTATTTATAAAGGAAAATTGATTATATAGAATTGGAAGAATTTAAGTAAAGCTTTATATTATAAATATATATATAGTGTTTCAAAAACGTAAACGTGATATGACATAATATTTTTCTATTATGTAAACAATTATAAATGAACTTTGAAATATAATTACTTTTGAAAAACTAAAATATAATTAAATAAATATTTCAATCCCATATAATATGTACAAGATTATATTTTTCTTTGAGAATATATATATATATATATATATATATATATATATATATATATATATATATATATATATATATATATATATATATATATATTTTACAAAGTAATTAAAAATAATAATTAACTAGATACAAAACGTTTTGATTAATATTATCATATGTACATATAATGAGACGTCGATTTATAGAAGCAAATGACCATAACACTCAAAAGTATAAGTTACATTTCAATTAGTATAATTTATTGGCGAATAAGTCTAATTATTGATAAAGGTACATGCCGCGAAACATAAAGTACCAGTTTTCTAAGCGTACGAAAATGCGTTCAAGAAACCGAAACCGGAACGTAAGTCAGGCGTCAACATACAATTCATCGGTGAAAAAATTACAAGTCAACTAGGCACGAGAATATAATATAATATTTAATTAATTCTAAAGATTTAATATATATATATATATATATAAATATAAAATTTATGTAATCAACATGTTTTGCGAATGTGTGCTGTAAATGAGGCTCATGCGATCGCATGAGTGCCTCCTCACATCCTCATGCGATCGCATGAGAGGTAGGTGGAGGAAAAGTTCTATATAATGCTCGATTTCTGTAACGTCCTCCAGATAGGGTCTGGAAGAAACGTCACTAATATCAAATAAACCAACATATTATAATATACGAGAACAATACTACATGATAAAATCAAACTTTATTGAGAGTACGCATCGGAAAATGAAATGTCGTTACAAGAATTGAAATTACAATAAAGTAAATGTTTAAAATGCAAGAATAGTAAATGTGATATCTCTTGTTCCTAAGTCCAAGTAGCATAACATAAGCAGTAAGTAAGTAAGTAAGCTTGAATCAATCAGCACCTGAGACAAACATGCTAAAGTGTCAACCAAAAAGGTTGAGTGAAATCATAGGTTTAACAAAAGTATTTATCGTTGTTTTTAGACCACAAGATTTAGTTTATAAAGTTGATCTCGCAGATCAAAAAGTTATGCCAATGCGTGATATTTAGACTAAACGTTCAAGTTTGCCCCAAAGACAAGTTGTAGTTTATAGTTGTCGGTTTAATTTCATTATTAAGTAATACAAAGACTTAGTCAAATGTATCGGGGACGTTACTCCCGATAGGCCTACCCCCAATAATTAAGCATGCATTCCACGAGCAATTAAAAATATCACTGTAGAGACTTAGTCGGACATAGCCGGGTATAGCATAGTTTAGTAGTTTGGTACTTGTGTCTAAGTTATAAAATGTAAAAACAGTATGTGTCTCACCCCAATAAAAGTAAGTAAGTTTGCTAGCAATAAAGAGTGGGTCTATGAATTCACCTTAGTAAGTAGAGAGAGAGGGTTATTCTTCGGAATAGAAAGTTAGATGAGTGAGCAGAAAAGTCAACCTATTGACATTTAAGAGTAGTAAGTGTTTTTGCCCAAGTTTAAGTAGATGTTTAAGTATGATAGTGTTGTAAGTATAGTTCATTTTACTAAGTTTCCTTTCCTAGTAAGTTTCTTATTTTAGAAAGTTTTCACTTTTAGTAGATTTCTTATCTTAGTAAGTTTCTATAACTAGAAAGTTTCTACTTTAAGAGTGTTTTCCATTTTAGGATACTTGCCGTATTAGATAAGCTTCCAATCACCCCTTTCCCTTTGAATGGCCATTTCAGGTCTAGGGGTTTGAGCTATAGGATCCTTTAAATCGGAAATCCAAACCCTTCCGCCTAGAGTTTCGTAGAAACCATTCATCAAGAAAGTTCGAAGATCTATACATCTCTAATACATATCCCAAAATGTTTTTATGTGTTATAATATAAGTAGTAGGTTATAGGTGTTAGTAATAGTAATAGTGTATACATGTTAATTAATAGTATAAGTAGTATTACGGTATCATTAATTAGGGTTAGTTAATTAAAGTAGTATTTTAATGATTAGGGTTTAGGGTTTTGAGGATCTAAATAATATGAATGTTAAGATCATGCACGAATATGATTATGAATATAAACATGAATTGAAAGAAAGATTTAAACGTTTTAAGATTTTGGATCATACCTTGTTAATGATGATGAAGATTAACAAGAAACAAGAAGAAAACTTGGTGATGAAGATCAAATAACCCAAATAATAAAGAACACGCTTCAAAATCTTGATGAACACGAAGAACAAGCTTGAAGATCCGAATACCACAAGAGAGGGAGAAGGAGAGATTGTTTTTGTGAGAGGATTTTGGTGTGATTTGTGAATGAGAAACTAGGAGTCTAGGAGTGTTTATATAGTGCAAGTATTAGTGTTAGTCAACATAAGGATGTTCTAATTAATGATTTTATTTTATTTTATTTTATAATTTTTAGTCAACAATAGGTGGTACTAGTTATATATATATATATATATATATATATATATATATATATATATATATATATATATATATATATATATATATATATTATTTTTTATTCAACATAAGGATGTAATTGTTTAATATTCTTTAGTCTCATTATTATTATTATTATTATTATTATTATTATTATTATTATTATTATTATTATTATTATTATTATTATTATTATTATTATTATTATTTTTACATTTACTACATGATAAGTATTATTTTCTTTTTACTAATTCATGACTTTTATATATTTTTTTTATTTAGTTCCCAATTGTTTTATTATTTATATAAATGTCACTTTTTATTTATTACTTATAGGTTATTAGTTATAATATTACATAAATGCATAAATTTTAATTAGCAGTGAGTGTCGACTAACAGTTTATTATTTTCATCTTTTATTAACTTGTCAATTATTGCACAAAGTTAATTAATGTGTTTTATAACTCTTAACACTTAACAATTGTTGATTAAAGTTTAATCATTAAGTTTTAATTATATTGTTTGGGCATTTAATATTGGAAAAATATAGAATGGAAAAATGAGGGTCGTTATAGTACCTCCCCGTTATTAGAAACTTCGTCCCGAAGTTTTAAGTAGAGCTCTCGTTTGCATCAGCAGTTGAGAAGAGATGGGGGGTATATCCGTATCATTTAGTCTTCACGTTCCCATGTATGTTAGGGGCTTCTACGCGAATCCCAACGGACTTTAACAATAGAGTTTGATTTTCATGTTCCCGGGTACGGTCGAGGCCAATGAGTGTTAACAATAAGTATATTGTTTTGTTTACATGTTTGATCTCATGATCCTTAACCTTAATAGGTCGTTTACAAGTGCATTAAATGCGGAGAATTTTCCAAAGAATAACAAGAGTGTCGTTTGACTAGTTTTTTTTTTTTTTAAAGGAAAGATGATGCTATACTAGCATGAAATGTATTATTGAGCTCGTTAAGATCTTGAGTGTTTATGCCACAATAGTAGGGCATATAAAATAGAGTAGAGTACGTAAAGATTTCAGTTACGTAGTTTGATGTATGGCTGGTGTTTGTTAGAGATAGTACCAGCTTCAAGTTTCGAAAGGTAACCATAATACCTTTAGTTTTCAAGAGATGTCTAATAGACAAATGAGATGTTAGTTGAGAGTTCGTTGATCTCAGGATAATACGAGCGATTAAATTTAAGACATCGTTCAGTATACATGAGAACTTGTCTTTAGAAATAGTTTCAGAATGTAGCTCTAAGATTTATGATTTCAGTTTCATGTCAAATCATAGATTAATACTTGACTAGAATAACATCTAGTTGCAAACCAAAAAGGAAGAAATATTTAGAGTATCTTCATAAATGTCTAAGGTAACTCCTTCAGAGTAAGAAAAGTGTTTTCGCACAAATGGCGAGTCGGTCTATTATTTACTTATGAGTTTAAATGTGGATGAGAATAAATGTGAATCATTGATTATAAGGTATTGTTTCTACCATGAAGGAACCTTTGCTTCCTTGTTCAAAAGATCGTAGTTTTGATGTTTACGAGAGCGTCGTGGTTTGGCTGTGAAATACCAGAAGTATAAACTTCTTAACGAATAACATAGCAAGGAAGAGATGATGTACGTAAAGAGGTAAGTCTTGTTCTTACACGGAGAATGAGAATAAAGGTGATCCAAACACATTGGAGAGCAATAAGAAAGTTTTAATAATAAACCAAAGTAATTTTTGAAAAGTTGCGACATTTGTTATAACAATATAAACGAAGTGGAGCTATTGGTAAAACTTGAGTTATGTACAACACGTACTATTTTATGTGAAATAATTTGAACAATACGAAAAAAGAGTTGTTTAAAAGAATGTTTAATTTAATGAAACAAAGGTAAATTGCTAAAAATGCGAAAGTGTTTATATAATTAGTGAAAGTAATTTTAGAGGAGGTGACGAAATGATGTTCATAGTACAACTAGGGTTACGTAAAATTTTGTAAAGTAATTTCGATTTAATCAAAGTGGAAATTTGTAGAAGTGAAAGTATAATTTGATATGTACTAGTCAAAGTACGTAAAGTTAAGTTTATGTATAAGGTTTTATAAATCACATAAGTGAAAAATCATTTTTTATAAATTTCGAGATAGTTTGAAAATAAAGACCCGTGTAAGAAATCTTTGAAAAACAGGATACTTGTATTTAAGAGTTTATTTGTTTGAGAAAAATTGATTGAAGATTTTAAAATTCCAGAGGATAATTGTGTAATAATTGTTTCAAGGTAGTGAAAACTAATGGATCGACTTTTATCAGGGCATGAGTCCTTGGACTCGAAATGTTAACATTAAAGTTAGAAGGATGATAATGTGATTATCATCAAATGAGTAAATCCCTCGGATTTAGAGTTATGTATGAAAGAACTTCAAATAAGATTTGCAACTTTGAATCGTTCGAATGATAGTGAGAGTTCGAGAACTCGGCATGAATAATCTGGCAGTCGCATAGACAAGTATAAATAAATGCTAAAGCAGTGACTTTCAACTACGTAATGATTGTTGGAATTCAGCCTTAATTGGTCTGAGAGGAGGATACGTTAAAGTATGATGGAATCATTTCAATTGTTACAGAAGTTTTTCAGATGAGTTTAGCTCAAGCCACAACTTGAGATAGTGTATTTCACCTCTGGTTTTTGAGTTGACAATGATCGATTATTGTTTGAGTATGGCACCATTACTTGCATGGTGCCAAGTAGTCTATTATAAGTAGATGTATGAGTATAGAAGTTTCTTGACTATGATAGTTAAAACGATACATGTATGGAGGTTCCATTCTTCAGAAGATTATGCATATGAGATATTTATCATCTCGACATAGATAATGTAATGGTGTTTGTAATATCGACTTTGGAGGGTTCAAATGACATGGGTTTTTGAAAGTCATATGAGAATTTACACCGAGAGTGTAATAACAAGTGATGATTATGTATCAATGATCAGGAGATATCCATTTAGGATGAATGAATTTCAAGATTTGATTGTCTACAACTTTTTATGGTACATGAAAGTTTGTTAAATGAGTATGAGATAGATATATAGTTTGATTAGAATGAGTTCTTCGTATCTACTAAATATCAAGATGATCATTTTTCTCTTTTCATGCCCTTGCATTTGGTTTTTTGAACAAATAGCTTGAGAGTTTTTCTTTGATTCACTTTCTATTCCATACGTCATGATATTGGAATATCTCTATGAATTACCGTAATATAATCACGTTGGCCACCGTCATTATATTTCACTAATTCATATTTCCTTTCCAATGTCACTCCATAAGGTCAGGATATGTGATCAATGATGACTTCTAATATAGTGTCTTAAGGACAGCAGTAATCTTAGCTGGATCGACAACATGTCGGTTTTAAGCCAAAACTTGCACTTTGGAAAAGTTTGCGTAGAGTTGTTTTTTTCTCAAGAATGAGTTTGTAAATGTTGCTCACGTCCTTTATCACTCTTGGAGCAGTTCGAAATGCCATCCGTGAAAACAGTTACTAACTTATGGTTGGCTAGTTTTAAGTTGCAGTCTTTATAGACTTGGTTAACCTTCATATCTTTGATAGTTATGGAAGTTGTGGAAGACGTAGTCAGACGAGGAAATTATGAAACATCGTGGTAAGAGTTGGTGTAGTTGGACGAACCATGATTCTTCACTACATAAGGGTGTATAGAAGTTTGATAAATCCGATAGGATAAAGATGAATATGATATAAACGAAACACTTTATAATATTAAGAACGAGGCATTAAATAAGCCTTTTTAATACACTATTCGGATATAGAAATGGTTTAAGGCATAGCCTTTACAAAGATGAGAAATTGGAATAGGATAAACTAGGAAATATTAGGATTGAAGTAGTCTTCATATTTCTTCTTCTCATCCTCAACCTTCTTCATAAACTTCTCAACTTTCTCATTCTTCGCCTTTTGTTTCTCATGCAGGAACTCGAGGCGATTTTCCTCCATCTTCAATCTAAAGTTAACATCTTCTCTTAGGTAGGCAAGAGATTGCTTCCCCCATCGGGCATTTCTATCACCTTCATACTTCACCAACTTTATCTCCTTCTTTAGCTCAGCATTTTCCTCCATGAGCCTCCTGATCGCTAGGTCTTTTTCCTTCATTTGAACATCGATCCTTGCAATATGATGAATTAGGCCATCGGTAGTTTTTCGCAGATTCATGATCTCGTACTTGGCATCAACTTCTTCGTAGGAAAGAGATCGGGATCTTTTCTTTGACGGGCTATCTTCTTTAAAATCAGCAGGGCGTTTCCCTTTACTTTCCGTTCTTGGAGTAGGGTAGTATTCGGGAGAATTAGGTAAAGTATTTGGACTATAGTTTGGTGAGGGAGGACCACTAAAGCCATAAGGTGGACTTTGGACTGGTCTTGCAGTTGTGTAACAACCCAACCCATAATCCATAGATTAAAATTTTTTTTTATACAACACAATTACACGCCAAATAAATATGTAACCCATTTCATGAGTTCCATTTAAAACGCACAACAATTAATTGTTTACAAAAGGCACGAGGGCCACGAATAAAGTTTAGTACAAGTTTGACCCATTACAAATGATAGTTTACAATCCAAACGACACTTCGAGCATTGTTTGGGACTAAACTACCCAAAACGTTAGGCCAACATCAAAACTCCAATAAAGCATCATCACGGGACACCTAATGTCCGATAACCCCCTTGCCCTTAACTGCGCATGCATCTAAAAAGATAAACAATGAGAGGGTAAGCTAACGCTTAGTGAATGCAATAATTATACACATACATGTATAATCTACTTACATGCAATCACATACACAATTACCTCATACACGCTAGCAATTTAAAAGACATACCAACGAAAGGCATAACGCTACATCTCCAAGACCACAAGCTAGCACAACGATAACATATATAACTCGAATAATGTGAAAACACCACACAACAAACACATAGCCATGGTTAACCAATAGTACAAGGAATGGTACTTCGAATTTCCCATTGGTGTTCCCAACAACCGTTAGTGTACAACAAATTATAACACTAACCCCGAAGTGGTATCGATCGCCCGAACTTTAAACCCACCCGTCACGTGTAATGTGGTATCGAACGCCCGAACTTTAAACCCACACTACATGCCCACACACATATATGACATGGCATCGAACGCCCGAACTTAAACCCATATCATATATTGACCCGATGTGGTATCGACCGCCCAAACTTAAACCCACATCAAATCTCGTACAAGTAAATACATTATATACACATATGCATAATCATTCCACTCACCTCAAGACTCTTGTGGAAGCTAACCGAGCTTGCAAACCTTCAATGTAACGTACCTATTACATTATGCATTTTATTAACATACAATCTAGTTGAATTAAATGCCAACTTCTAACCCTTGAGCATTTAATGACCCGATTGCATTAAATGACTCAACTACACCAAAACTGCCCATTAATGGCCACGCCTCGTCATAGATCACTTAAGGCTAGTGATTAGGGTCTATTAACATCAACTAACATAAACTTGGTGTATTTCATAACCATTTCACCCGATTAGGTCAACTAGTGCTCTTTTGACTCTTTGACTCACAAACCAAGTCAAACTTACACATTAAAAATTCTTTCATCCTTTTAAAAGTGCATTAGTGACTAACAACATCACTTAGCACTTACAACCTCAAATCACAAGACCAAACCCTAGTGATAATGCTAAAAACGAACATATATTTCATAGCATTATTCCTCAAGAAAGACAAGCTTTTAGTTGCAATTGTTCTATTTACAAGAGATATTCGTTTAAATAATAAAAGGTGAAGACAAAAGACAGATTCGACGAATTGAAGACGCAAACGACCAAAAAGCTCAAAAGTACAAAAGACAATCAAAGAGGTTCCAATTATTGATAAGAAACGTCTCGAAATTACAAGAGTACAAGATTCAAAACGCAAAATACAAAATATAAAATTGTACGCAAGGACGTTCGAAAATCCGGAACCGGGACCAGAGTCAACTCTTAACGCTCGACGCAACGGACTAAAAATTACAAGTTAACTATGCATATAAATATAATATAATATATAATTAATTATATTAATTATATATATATTATATATATATATTTAAAAACCGTCGGCAGAGAAAACTCCAAGGACTGAGCTGTAAAATTAACCTCCGCGACTCGCGGAGTTTGAAGGGGATTTTGCCGCGAGTTGCGGAGCCCCAAATTTCAACTCTGGCTATAAAGCAAACCGAATTCTGATCAAAATTTCATATTCTATTTCTCTCTTCTCTATCTATACGATATATATATATATATAATTTATATTTTAATTTTAATTTTAATTATAATTCTAATAATAAGGGTATGTTAGCGAATGTTGTAAGGGTGTAAGTCGAAATTCTGTCCGTGTAACGCTACGCTATTTTTAATCATTGTAAGTTATGTTCAACCTTTTTACATTAATGTCTCGTAGCTAAGTTATTATTATGCTTATTTAAAACGAAGTAATCATGATGTTGGGCTAATTACTAAAATTGGGTAATTGGGCTTTGTAATTGGGCTTTGTACCATAATTGGGGTTTGGACAAAAGAACGACACTTGTGGAAATTAGACTATGGGCTATTAATGGGCTTTATATTTGTTTAACTAAATGAAAGTTTGTTAATGTTAATATAAAGATTTACAATTGGGCGTCCCTATAAATTACCATATACACTCGATCGGACACGATGGGCGGGGTATTTATATGTACGAATAATCGTCCATTTAACCGGACACGGGAATGGATTAATAGCCACTAGAATAATTAAAACAGGGGTGAAATTACATTCAAGGGTAATTGGTGTAATTGTTAACAAAGTAGTAAAACCTTGGTTTACACGCAGTTGATAACCTGGTGTATTCATTAAACAAAGTATTAAAACCTTGTTACAATTCGAATCCCCAATTAGTTGGAATATTTAACTTCGGGTATAAGAATAATTTGATGAGGACACTCGCACTTTATATTTATGACTGATGGACTGTTATGGACAAAAACCAGACGGACATATTAAATAATCCAGGACAAAGGACAATTAACCCATGGGCATAAAACTAAAATCAACACGTCAAACATCATGATTACGGAAGTTTAAATAAGCATAATTCTTTTATTTCTTATTTAATTTCCTTTATTTTATATTTAATTGCACTTCTAATTATCGCACTTTTATTTATTGTTATTTAATCGCACTTTTAATTATCGTACTTTTTAATTATCGCAATTTTATTTTATCGCATTTTTATTATTCGCAATTTCATTATCGTTATTTACTTTACGCTTTAATTTAAGTCTTGTATTTATTTTATATTTTACATTAGGTTTTAACTGCGACTAAAATCTTAAAATCGACAAACCGGTCATTAAACGGTAAAAACCCCCCTTTATAATAATAATATTACTTATATATATATATTTGTATTTTTATAAAAGTAAACTAATATAGCGTTGAGCTTTGTTTAAAGATTTCCATGTGGAACGAACCGGACTTACTAAAAACTACACTACTGAACGATTAGGTACACTGCCTATAAGTGTTGTAGCAAGGTTTAAGTATATCCATTCTATTAATAAATAAATATCTTGTGTAAAATTGTATCGTATTTAATAGTGTTTTCTGCTAAAATTAATAACTATTTTATATACACCTCGCATAACATCAAGTATTTTTGGCGCCGCTGCCGGGGAACACTCTTAAAAGCCGGAAGCGCAACGCTAATATAAAAAAAAAAAAGATTTTTTGTTTACTTTTATTAAAATTCGCTTTTGTAAAAATACGTTTTAAATATTCGAAAATATAAAAAGAAAAACAAAAATATATGTATTTTTAAGATTTTGTTAAATATTTAAGTTTTATAAGTTTCTTTATTTTTATTTTAGTTTATAAAAATATAAGTTTTAATTTTAATATCTTTTATTTATATAAAAATTAAAAACAGAAAATAAAATAAATAAATAAATAAAGAAAAACGCGTTGAAGATAAATCTGTCAGCTGAAATTCTGAACCCCGCGACTCGCGGGGTTTTCTTTATAAAATGCCGCAACTCGCGGAGGGTATCTGACAGGCGACAGGAAGCCCTAATCGAGCATTAATTACGGGTTATTATTAATATTAATTATTATTATTATTTAAACCTAATTATTATTATTATTATTATTGTTATTAGTTTTATTTTTACTTTTACTTTTTATTTATATATTTTAGTTAAATTAGTTTTATTAAATTGTAAAATTAGTAGTTTTATTAAAAAATTAATATAAAAATAATATTTTTATAAAAATTGTACTTTTTACAACTTTTTGTATATTTTTATATTTTGTACCCTTTTTAATCGTTGTAGCGTAATATTTGTATTTTTCGCTCATATTTAATTTTAAACTTAGTTTTTGCTATAGTTATTTTTACTCCTAGATTTTTAGGCTTTGCCGTAGAATTCCTTAAGTGCTTTTTCTTTAGACTAAGATTTAGGTGCTTTAGAATTTTGCGACGCCTTTTTAAGTTATAGTTTCTTTTTAAGTTATTTCCATTTGGGATTTAGTTTTTCCTGTAAGCTTTAATATTTTTAGACCTTTTACTATGTATCAATTATCATTCCAATTAGTAATTTCAATTTGCGATTATAATTTTAAGTTAGTTGTAGTAATAAGGTTAGGTTAGTTAAGTATTTTTAAGTTTTTATAAGTTTCTTTTATTTTTCCGTCACCTTTTATTTTTCAACCATTTTTTTTTTCTTTTTCGACCTTTTGCGACGAACTCTTTTTCTCTCTTATTTCTCGCCATTCTAGTTTTTAGGACTTAGAATTTTTTCTACTTCTTATCTAAATTTCTTAAAATTACGAAAATTTATTTTAAGTGGTTAAATTAATAGACATCAAAATTTTCTGGTTCGTAGTAATAGTTGGATTTGTACGTGGACCGGGTTATTGGAGCCAAACAGTCCTCAATTATATTGAGACCAAACGAATCATGCTCCTCTGCTGCATCTTTTGGCTATTCAAAACGTGGTCAAAATCAGAAAAGTCTATTGATTGGATAACTTATTATAATTTTTCTTTCCTTTTTAAAACTAATAGGATATTCAGTGAATGCACCGAGCAAGACGTTCATCACCTTTTGTACGTTCACCACCTGTAACTAGATCAAGACATCGTTTAACAAATATAACCGCCGTTGATTTTTCTTTAGAATCGTCATCCAGTCAACCAAGTACTTCAGTTCAAATTTCCGATAATCCAGTTTTTGAAACAAACCTCACAATTGAGAATCCGGAAAATATTCAGGAACGGTTCGTAGATCCTGAACCACTAAACTTTCCTCCGGAACCACCAATCATTCAAACAGAGATTGTTGAGGAACGAACCATTAAAACAGAATCATCTAGTGATACCGATTCAACAAATTCAATTATGGAGAATCTGGAACCTTTAAGTATGGAAGACCGAATGAGAGCTAAACGCACTGGCCAAGGTCACGCAATTACTCATCCAGACATTAATGCGCCAGATTATGAAATCAAAGGACAAATTTTACACATGGTGACTAATCAATGCCAATTTAGTGGTGCGCCGAAGGAAGATCCAAATGAACATCTACGTACCTTTAATAGGATCTGCACACTATTTAAAATCCGAGAAGTGGAGGATGAACAGATATATCTCATGTTATTTCCCTGGACTTTAAAGGGAGAAGCCAAAGATTGGTTGGAATCGTTACCTGAAGGGGCGATCGATACATGGGACGTTTTAATTGACAAATTTCTTAAACAATTCTTTCCTGCATCTAAAGCCGTAAGACTTCAAGCAGAAATTGTTACGTTTACACAAAAACCAAATGAAACTCTATATGAGGCGTGGACAAGATATGGAAAGTTATTAAGAGGATGTCCGCAACATGGTTTAGACACATGTCAAATAGTACAAATATTCTACCAAGGATGCGACATCACTACAAGAAAAGACATAGATATAGCAGCTGGTGGTTCTATTATGAAGAAAACCGAAACTGATGCTTACAAAATTATTGATAATACTGCTTCCCACTCACATGAGTGGCATCAAGAAAAAGACATCATTAGATCATCTAAAGCAGCTAGAGCCGATTCTAGCCATGACTTAGATTCCATTTCCGCAAAGATAGATGCTGTGGAAAGACGAATGGAAAAGATGACTAAGGATATTCACTCAATACGAATTAGTTGTGAGCAGTGTGGAGGACCACATTTGACAAAAGATTGTCTCAGTATTGAATTAACAATGGAACAAAGAGAGAATATTTCATACATAAACCAAAGGCCTGGAAATAATTATCAGAATAATTATCAACCGCCAAGACCGATTTACAATCAAAACCAGAATTATAACCGAAATATTCCATACAACAACCAACAAGGTCCTAGCAATCAACAAGTATCCAATAATACTTACAATCAGCAAAGACCGAATTTTCAAAACAAACCACCACAACAAACCGATGATAAAAAGCCGAATTTAGAAGATATGATGACGAAGCTAGTTGAAACTCAAACGCAGTTTTTCACATCTCAAAAACAAACCAATGAACAAAATGCTCAAGCATTTAGAAATCAACAAGCTTCTATTCAAAATCTGGAACAAGAAGTAAGTAACCTAGCAAGGTTAATAGGTGAAAGAAAACCGAGAAGTCTACCTAGCGATACAAATGCTAACCCCCGAAATGAAACAGCTAAAGCTATTACCACAAGAAGTGGTACAACACTTAAACCACCTGAAATACCTGTAACTTCTGATGAAACTATTCCTACTCCACAAGAACCACAACCTGATCAAGATAAGGAAAAAGAACCGGTAGTTGAAAAGGTTAATGAAAATAACACAGTTAAGGATAAACCTTATGTTAAACCATACCAACCACCACTTCCTTACCCGAGTAAAATGAAGAAAGAGAAACTTGAAGCCGAGCAATCCAAATTCTTGGATATGTTTAAACAGATAAATGTAAATCTTCCTTTCATTGATGTAATTTCAGGAATGCCAAGATATGCTAAATTCTTGAAAGATCTAATCTCAAATAGAAAGAAAATGGAAGAACTCTCGGCTGTTACTATGAATGCTAATTGTTCAGCAGTGCTGTTGAATAAGATACCAGAAAAACTATCTGATCCAGGAAGTTTCACAATTCCATGTTTTCTGGGTAGTCTTAGTTCAATAGAAGCATTGGCAGACTTAGGTGCTAGTATAAATCTAATGCCGTATTCACTATACACTAAACTAGACCTTGGAGAATTGAAACCAACCAGAATAAGCATACAACTAGCCGATAGATCAATAAAATATCCTTGAGGGATAATGGAAAATATGCTAGTTAAAGTTGGTAATTTAGTATTTCCAGTAGATTTTGTTGTTCTGGACATGGAAGAAGATTCTCAAGTTCCTCTAATATTAGGAAGACCATTCTTAAACACGGCTAAAGCAATGATAAACGTGTTCGGTAAGAAATTGACCCTAAGTATAGAGGATGAGAGTGTTACCTTTTCAGTGGATAGAGCCATGCAACAACCACAATCTGCAGATGATACATGTTATTATATTCAAACTATAGATGCCCATGCGGAATTATTAGAAGAATTTCCAGAATTACAAGGAACAGGAGAATGTTCTTTAGGAGAAGGTAATGAACCAATTGATGAAGCTGAAATGTTAGCTACACTTATAGCTAATGGATATGAACCAACAACAAAAGAAATTCAAATGCTAAAAGAAGAAGACAGATATCGATATAAATCATCGATAGAAGAACCTCCGAAATTAGAGTTAAAGCCACTTCCAAACCATTTGGAATACGCTTATTTACATGGTGAATCTGAATTACCTGTAATAATATCGTCTTCTCTTACTGAAAATGAGAAATCACAACTCATTTCTGTGTTGAAAGCTCATAAACCAGCCATTGCATGGAAGATTCATGATATTAAAGGAATAAGTCCTTCGTATTGCACACATAAAATCCTTATGGAAGAAGGTCATAAAACGTATGTGCAACGCCAACGAAGACTAAATCCTAATATGCAAGATGTAGTTAAGAAAGAGATTATTAAACTGCTAGATGCAGGTTTAATTTATCCAATCTCTGATAGTCCATGGGTAAGCCCAGTTCAATGCGTGCCTAAGAAGGGTGGCATGACTGTCATTACAAATGAGAAAAATGAGCTTATTCCTACTAGGACTGTAACAGGATGGCGTGTATGTATTGATTATAGAAAATTAAATGACGCCACCAGAAAAGATCACTTTCCCTTACCTTTCATAGATCAAATGTTGGAAAGATTAGCCGGAAATAGTTACTATTGTTTTCTAGATGGATTTTCCGGATATTTTCAAATTCCAATAGCACCCGAAGATCAAGAGAAAACCACATTCACGTGCCCTTATGGTACTTTTGCTTACAAACGCATGCCATTTGGACTTTGTAACGCCCCTGCAACCTTTCAAAGGTGTATGATGGCGATTTTTCACGACATGATAGAAGAATGCATGGAAGTATTCATGGATGACTTTTCAGTCTTCGGTGATACATTTAAATCATGTCTAGTTAATCTGGAACGAATGCTAATTAGATGCGAACAATCAAATCTAGTACTTAATTGGGAGAAATGCCATTTCATGGTTAAAGAAGGCATCGTTCTTGGACATAAAATTTCAAAAGAAGGAATTGAAGTGGATAGAGCTAAAGTAGATGTAATTGCTAAACTTCCACATCCCACAAATGTTAGAGGAGTTAGGAGTTTTCTAGGGCATGCCGGTTTTTACCGACGTTTCATAAAAGATTTTTCTAAAATTGCCACTCCTATGAATAAACTCCTAGAAAAGGATGCGCCATTCATCTTTTCAGATGAGTGTATCAAATCTTTTAATATTCTTAAAGAAAAACTCACTAATGCACCGATCATGATAACACCAAATTGGAATCTACCATTTGAACTAATGTGCGATGCAAGTGATTTTGCAATGGGAGCCGTTTTAGGACAAAGGATTGAAAAACGATTTCAACCTATATATTATGCTAGTAAGACATTACAAGGAGCACAAACGAACTATACAACTACTGAAAAAGAACTCCTTGCTATTGTCTTTGCTTTTGACAAATTTCGATCATATCTCGTTCTAGCAAAAACGGTGGTCTATACCGACCATTCTGCTCTTAGATACCTATTTTCAAAACAAGATGCTAAACCAAGATTAATCCGTTGGATCTTACTCTTACAAGAGTTTGATATTGAAATCCGAGATAAAAGAGGAGCAGAAAATCTCGCCGCTGATCATCTTTCTCGTCTTGAAAATCTTGAGTTAGAAGTTCTAAATGAATCAGCCATACAAGACAACTTTCCTGATGAATATCTATTGAAGATAGATTATAAAGAAATCCCCTGGTTTGCAGACTATGCAAACTACTTAGTTTGTGGATTCCTTGAAAAAGGATTATCGTACCAAAGACGAAAGAAATTCTTCAGTGATATAAAACACTATTTTTGGGAAGATCCACATCTGTTTAAAAGTTGTCCCGATGGAATAATACGCCGATGTGTATTTGGAGATGAAGCTAGTAAAATATTAAACCATTGTCACACAGGACCAACAGGAGGGCATTATGGGCCTCAACTAACAGCAAGAAAAGTTTATGAAGCTGGATTCTATTGGCCTACAATTTACAAAGACGCACACCTTCTTTGCAAATCCTGTGATGCATGTCAAAGGGCCGGAAAAATAAGTCAACGTGATGAAATGCCACAAAATGTCATCCAAGTATGTGAAGTATTTGACATTTGGGGTATTGACTTTATGGGTCCATTTCCAAAATCTCATAATAATCTATATATACTCGTAGCCATTGATTATGTATCTAAATGGGCGGAAGCACAAGCTCTCCCAACTAACGATGCACGAGTTGTAGTCAACTTTTTAAAACGTCTTTTTGCAAGGTTTGGAACACCGAAAGCTTTAATAAGTGATCGGGGTACTCATTTCTGTAATAATCAACTTGAGAAAGTTCTTAAAAGATATGGAGTAACTCATAAAATCTCCACCGCATATCATCCACAAACAAGTGGACAAGTTGAAAATACCAACCGAGCTTTAAAACGTATTCTAGAGAAAACCGTAGGATCAAATTCGAAGGAATGGTCCATTAAATTGGAGGATGCACTCTGGGCTTTTAGAACAGCCTACAAAACTCCAATTGGAACCACACCTTTTAGACTTGTTTATGGAAAAGTATGTCATCTTCCAGTAGAAATTGAACACAAAGCATTTTGGGCTTTGAAGACATGTAATCTTGATTTACATGAAGCCGGACGTCTACGATTAAGTCAACTAAACGAATTAGAAGAATTAAGACATGAAGCATACGAAAATTCGTTAATCTATAAAGAAAGAACGAAGAAATGGCATGATAAAAGAATCAGAAGTTCAAAAGAATTTAAAGAAGGAGACAGAGTTCTTCTTTTCAATTCACGATTCAAGCTATTTCCTGGAAAATTGAAATCAAGATGGTCTGGACCATTCATAGTCAAAAGAGTTTTCCCATACGGAACGATAGAATTAATAAATTCAAATGGGATTGAATTTAAAGTTAATGGTCACAGAGTTAAACATTACATACATGGTCCGATGGAAGTCGACAACGAAGTTAATCACAATTTTGACACCACAGCTAACTAAGTGTGGGGAGAATCAAGTCTTTAAAAGATAATATGTATTTCTGTTAGAGTTAGATTGTCTGTTTTCGTGTAGTTCTCGAAAATGGAACCCGAATGGTCTTTCCCTAGCAGACCCTAAAGAACTAGTCTTCTCCCCCCATTCTGAATTTTTATTTTTTTAGGTTTTTACGAAATGAAGACTGTCTGTGAACTAAACCATGGTCTAATGCTACACGCTTTGATCACTAAAAGAAATAATGACATACTACCGAGCGAATTAGTATCAGTAATCAGAGAAAGAATGGACGGAGTTAGAAAAGAATCCAGATGCGAAGATAATAAGTTACAATTTGGTAAAGGAAAATCAAAATCCGCAGCGAATAGAAGAGCACGACACCTAGAACGATGTCACAAATGCGGAAAATGGTCACATGGAGGTAAATGTTCAAATAATCAAACCTATTCAAATACCGAATTTGTTACTTTATGCAGAGACGGACCGTTCATATGTTTAGAAGAAAAGACACTGAATGCTCGAGGTTACGCTTATGTAGCAATGGAAAACCAATTAAACCGACTATCTTATGAATGGAATAGATCATATAACTAAGAAATCTATTTCACAGGTATGTCTGTACAGTTTTTAGTTTTTATTTTTATTTTTAACCTTTTGATAATAAACGCTAATTTGTTCGCTAAAAAGTATTAAATTGGTATTAAATAAAATTAGGTTTGGCGACCGAAATTATTGATATCATTCAAAAATTTATTACATCACTGCGAAATTTAACGTTTATTCTTAAGGTATAAATATCTTTAATCAATCAACCCAAAATATTTCAAAAATTCGTCATGAGTTAAATTAGGTCTTGGAACCGAAATTTCTTTACCGAAAAGAGGGGCGCATATTTTTGATAATATTTGATTGATTAAAGTGGGATAAAAAGCCAAAAAGATTTTTTTTATTTTTACCATGTTTTTATAATTAATATTTAAATCTTAAATTAATATTGTAAATTTTGTAAAAACAATATATTTAAAATTGTAAATATTTGAAAAATTAATATAAGTTTGGTATGAATTTATAATATGAATTTTTAAATTAAGTTTGGTGTGAATTTTTAATTTTTAAAATATGAAATTTTAATTTTATGCATTTCAAATCTTAAGTTTGGTGTGAATTTTTAATTATTAATTTTTAATTTTGAATTTTATATTTAAGTTGTGTGAATTTAAAAACAAAAATTTACTTTATCTCATTAAGTTAAGAATATGATTTTTAAAATTCGTCGTAAGTTGAAGACTAGGTCTTTGAACCGAAATTGCTTTACCCGAGGGAGGGACGAGAACTTTTATTATCATTATTTTTAATCTTATTGAATTAGAGTATGCCAAAAACATTGAAAAAACCCAAAAATCTTAGCTTTTAAAACAATCGCTACAAAAAGACAAATTTTAAAATTTTGTCGAGAGACGGACTAGGACATCGATCCGAAACGACCTCGTCCTAAAAAACAAGGGAAACAAAATTTTAAAATTAAATACTTAATTGTTTTATAAGTTAAAGATAATAAAAAAAAAAAAGAGCAAACTCCGCGACTCGCGGAGTTTGAAAGGGAAATCTCCGCGACTCGCGGAGGGACCAAAACCCAGAAAAAAAATAAAACGCAAAAACAGATCAGTTTACTCCCCACAAAAACACACTGCAAAAATACAGCTCGAAACTGCACCCGAAAAAACACGAAAAACACCCCCAAAAATCCCAATTTTTAACCGTTAATCACCAAATTTTTTGCTAAAATCATGTTGAGAAGGATGCTATCTAAGAATTACTCAAGAAAAACGGTAAATTTCTACACCTAAACACCATTTAATTCGAAATTTGATGTTCTTGAGCTATTTTTTCCCCAATTTGATTTTGATGCTTTTTAGTGTAATTATGCTTAAATTGTTTATGTATTATGCTTGTATAACCTAGATTGATGCTGTTTAACATGATTAGAAGCCTTAAACTTCAAATTTTGAGTAATCTAGGGTTTGTGTTCTTGAGCAAATTTGGGGCTTTTTGATATAAACAGGTTATGGCCGATTTTTGTCATGAATTGTTGCTAAATTGAGTAGTGTAACATGTCTAGGTAGTTAAATGATCCAAACTTTGAGTCTAAACATGATTTTGAGAATTAAAGTGGACTTTTTCAAGTCTAAAATTCATGAACTTGATTTTTGAAAGATAATGCCATTTGAGACTTGTTTAATTGCTAGTAATGATTATTTTGACATGTTATTTGAGTTGAATGCTTATGAACTTGGCCAAAATTTTCGTATATGCTTATTTGAAAAAGTGTAGATTTGATAAAAATGTGAAAATAAGTTTAAGTTTGATATAAATTGATAATGTCATTGTAATTATTTTGATTGATGATTTTGCTGACACTAATGCATATTTGGATGCACAAAATTTGTGTTTGATGTGTTTTGCAGAATGAAAGGGGTGAATCTTCATCCCAAGCCCGCAATGCTCCTGCTGAGAATTTGGAACAACAGGAGGTGGATAACTACTACAAGCAGGATGTACCTCATCCAGTCATGACTTTTTCCGATATGCACTTGGAAGAGTTGCACCCGAACCTGAGATTTGACAGACTTTGGATAGATTATCCAAAATATCAACGGGGTTTGCATACTCTTCACTCTAAGGTTGTTGAGGTACCGAGGGTCATAGAATGGGGACCCTTAGAAGCTGTAGAATTGGCCGGGCCAATTAGGGAATTACTTGTACAGAGGTATGGTAATTCTTCTTTTAATGACTGGATATGTTTATTCACCATACGCAGACCTGTATATAAAGTATGGTGTGAAGAATTGTTATGTAGTATAGAGTTGAATGATCGGGTAGCTAGTTTAACCGATCGTTCTTTTATTAGATTTTTGTTAGGCGGTTCGATGCGCCACATGTCTTTACTGGACATGGCTCAGGCTTTACGTATATATACGCCTGAGGAGTTAGCGTCTGCCGATTGTAGAGGATTGATACTAAACGGTAGAAAGATAGATGAGAATTTTGATACACACGGTGTGTGGAGTCAAATGACAAGCCATCACCGTTTCAAAGGGGGAAACTACTCTTATTTGGATATAGATAGAGCCGAATTAAGAGTGATACATAGGTTTTTAGCTAATTCGATTACACAAAGAGGTAAGAACAAAGAAAAAGTAAATGAACAAGATTTGTTTTACCATATGTGTATTCGAGACCCACAAAGCGCTGTAAGTATACCATATTGTGTGGGTTATTATTTATCAGCTATGGTTCGGGGGATGCGACCACATAGCATAATAGGAGGTGGTATTTTTATTACTTTGATTGGTGAATATCTCGGTGTGGATATAAGTCGGGGGGGATTATTACTAGAAGAGCCGGAACCCCGCGATACTATAGGTTTAAATGTATACCATGGTGCGAAAGTTTTGAAGCGGCGAAATAACGCCGCAGTACGATACCATGGTAGACATCCACAGGTGGAGAGAAACCAGCAACAAGGTAATGTAGGAAGGGGGAATGAGATGCAAGAAATGCATAGGTTTATAGCTTCTCAGGAATACGAAAATGCTAGACAGAGAGCATTTGAAGATTGGCAAGTTCATCAGAACCAGATCATAGCTCATTGCCAACATATAGGTAGAAACTATATTCCTACACCGAAACCCATCTTCCCTCCTTGGTCTATAGAGATGCAGCCACCATATCCTACGTATGACCCTGCCGAAGCATTCTATAGCACTTATGGTTATGCCTGGAACCCCTATTGGTACCAATATCATCCTTAGTTTACTTATTTTTTTATTTTATTTTGTAATTTGTAATTATTGATACGTTTAATACTTTTGTTAATATTGTAATCATTTTTATAATTATCTAACTTTTATTCTTAGATTTTAATAATTTTTGAACGTGGGGTAATATACCAAACTTCAAAAATATGTATATATGTTTGCAGTTTATCTTATGTACACAACAGGGTAAAACAACGCATTTTCAAAGACTGGCATTAAGTTCAGCAAAAGCAACTAATTTTGACGACAAGATGCAAAATATATGTGAAATAACAACAAGACGGAATGAACAAATGATGTGCACCATTTATCATTCAGCAAACAAACGCCAATATATTTGGAAACTTTGGTAAAAATTTAATCATTTTCACACAAATCACCCTCAATAATTTAAATTGTTACTGATTTCTTGCAAATGAGGGCATTGCAAGATCTTAAGTGTGGGAAGGGATTAAATTCTTTCGGATTTTAAAATTTTTATATTAAACACTTGGTTACCATTAAAAATACTAGTAAAGCAGTAGTTGTATTAGAATCTAGTGCTCTCTGATAAAAAAGAACAGCCCTAGTCTTATATACTGACTACCCAATTCTAGTAAAATTTTTCAAAATTTTCAATTAAATGAATTTAAAATCATGTTTATACATATTTATGAACGATAAAACTAGGTTTTAACACCGAAATTATTGTTACCTCGGAAAGGACATAAATTGAGAAACAAACTAAAATGTTAAAATTCATTTAAAATGGAATAGAGGACGATAAAAAGGAAAATAAAAGCCAAGTGTGGGAAAATTTACCAAGTTATCTTAACATATGTCACATATATCTGTAACAAATAACTGAAAATACTTTTGCTTTGGACTAAACTAAACTGTTTTACTCGATGAAAGAAAAGAAGAGATGGATCTACACGATGAATCAATTCCATCATTAAAAGGAAGTAAAGTCTTCCGAAAAAGACACGCGCTTCTTGATTTAGGTCATGAAGTTGTCGTCCAGACCAGCTGTAGGTTGACGAAAAATCTAGAAAAGTCATCACTAAAATTAGCAGGAAATCCACGGACCTCAGCATTAAACAGGGTCGCCAAGTGGTCAGATTTATCCTAACCATGAGAAGGATTTATCTCGTACAATGGGGGGGCACCATGCAAATTAGCTGAATAAGACTAATGAATCAGATTTCCAGAAAGGATAATCTCCTTAAAGATTAAAAATCAGCTTTTAAGACTGATATTACTCAATCCTAGAGATTGACCTTAAAGATTGAGAATTACAAACTCATGGAATTCGATGATATCTAAACTCGAGCTTAAACGAGAAAATATTTTGATCAAAATTACAAACCGATTTGTTTTCTGAAAACCCTATTTTCAATGCGTTCATTACCATTGAACGTAAAATCCTAGGAATTCACCTGGAATTCATTAGGTCACCTGAACCAAATCGGGTGTCAACCGTAAGAACGGTGGTTGCATAGCATGGTCAAAGACAGGACCTTGTGCCAGACCGAAAAAATTATAAGGGTGAGCTTTACTATTGCTCCTACCAAGGATAGTAATTGCGTCCGACACGTTATAGACCATAATCAAAAGCATGTCACGGGACATTGCCTTAACAGTTGCTTGTTCAACGCTTTCCTTTCAACCGGACGGTAGTTTACCGAAAGGTAATATACGGGACAAGTAAACTGAACGTGTTTCTTTCCAAATACAAGGTTAGCAAGTGGGTGACACAAAACCGCAAGTTTTGAGCTAAAATTTTCAAATCTGAAACCCACCAAACCCACAAAAATATTTTGCAAACACTGGTAAAGGGTTATTCCGGAAAACTTATCTAGGGTAAAAACTAGATTTAATTTTCAAAAGATCAAATGTTTTCATAAAGATCCAATTTCCTTAATGGATCTAAATTTTTATAGTCATGTGGGACTGTAAACCATATCGTTACTACCATTGTTTATACCGCCGTATAGAAATCACTGATGTACAAAGTGTGAAGAATAAAGAAGTGATTCTAGTATTTCAAGACAATATTGCTTGAGGACAAGCAACGCTCAAGTGTGGGAATATTTGATAATGCTAAAAACGAACATATATTTCATAGCATTATTCCTCAAGAAAGACAAGCTTTTAGTTGCAATTGTTCTATTTACAAGAGATATTCGTTTAAATAATAAAAGGTGAAGACAAAAGACAGATTCGACGAATTGAAGACGCAAACGACCAAAAAGCTCAAAAGTACAAAAGACAATCAAAGAGGTTCCAATTATTGATAAGAAACGTCTCGAAATTACAAGAGTACAAGATTCAAAACGCAAAATACAAAATATAAAATTGTACGCAAGGACGTTCAAAAATCCGGAACCGGGACCAGAGTCAACTCTTAACGCTCGACGCAACGGACTAAAAATTACAAGTTAACTATGCATATAAATATAATATAATATATAATTAATTATATTAATTATATATATATTATATATATATATTTAAAAACCGTCGGCAGAGAAAACTCCAAGGACTGAGCTGTAAAATTAACCTCCGCGACTCGCGGAGTTTGAAGGGGATTTTGCCGCGAGTCGCGGAGCCCCAAATTTCAACTCTGGCTATAAAGCAAACCGAATTCTGATCAAAATTTCATATTCTATTTCTCTCTTCTCTATCTATACGATATATATATATATATATAATTTATATTTTAATTTTAATTTTAATTATAATTCTAATAATAAGGGTATGTTAGCGAATGTTGTAAGGGTGTAAGTCGAAATTCTGTCCGTGTAACGCTACGCTATTTTTAATCATTGTAAGTTATGTTCAACCTTTTTACATTAATGTCTTGTAGCTAAGTTATTATTATGCTTATTTAAAACGAAGTAATCATGATGTTGGGCTAATTACTAAAATTGGGTAATTGGGCTTTGTAATTGGGCTTTGTACCATAATTGGGGTTTGGACAAAAGAACGACACTTGTGGAAATTAGACTATGGGCTATTAATGGGCTTTATATTTGTTTAACTAAATGAAAGTTTGTTAATGTTAATATAAAGATTTACAATTGGGCGTCCCTATAAATTACCATATACACTCGATCGGACACGATGGGCGGGGTATTTATATGTACGAATAATCGTCCATTTAACCGGACACGGGAATGGATTAATAGCCACTAGAATAATTAAAACAGGGGTGAAATTACATTCAAGGGTAATTGGTGTAATTGTTAACAAAGTAGTAAAACCTTGGTTTACACGCAGTTGATAACCTGGTGTATTCATTAAACAAAGTATTAAAACCTTGTTACAATTCGAATCCCCAATTAGTTGGAATATTTAACTTCGGGTATAAGAATAATTTGATGAGGACACTCGCACTTTATATTTATGACTGATGGACTGTTATGGACAAAAACCAGACGGACATATTAAATAATCCAGGACAAAGGACAATTAACCCATGGGCATAAAACTAAAATCAACACGTCAAACATCATGATTACGGAAGTTTAAATAAGCATAATTCTTTTATTTCATATTTAATTTCCTTTATTTTATATTTAATTGCACTTCTAATTATCGCACTTTTATTTATTGTTATTTAATCGCACTTTTAATTATCGTACTTTTTAATTATCGCAATTTTATTTTATCGCATTTTTATTATTCGCAATTTCATTATCGTTATTTACTTTACGCTTTAATTTAAGTCTTGTATTTATTTTATATTTTACATTAGGTTTTAACTGCGACTAAAATCTTAAAATCGACAAACCGGTCATTAAACGGTAAAAACCCCCCTTTATAATAATAATATTACTTATATATATATTTGTATTTTTATAAAAGTAAACTAATATAGCGTTGAGCTTTGTTTAAAGATTTCCCTGTGTAACGAACCGGACTTACTAAAAACTACACTACTGAACGATTAGGTACACTGCCTATAAGTGTTGTAGCAAGGTTTAAGTATATCCATTCTATAAATAAATAAATATCTTGTGTAAAATTGTATCGTATTTAATAGTGTTTTCTGCTAAAATTAATAACTATTTTATATACACCTCGCATAACATCACCTAGATAATAGCTATTTAGGGTTTCCTTTTAACAATCCAACCCAAAATCCACCCATTTAACCCTCAAATGGGTCACACAAGTTCCATATGAACCAAACCCTAGCTTGAACTAAATGAAACTCAAAACTTAGTATTGAGACTTACCAAAACTATTCGCTTGTTGCTAATAACGGGGAGAGCAACTTTAATTCTTCCTTCTAGGATTGATTCACAAAACTTCACCTTCAAATCTTGAGTTTAATCTAAGTGGGTTTTAGGATTTGAGAGGAAAAAGTGAAAGAAAATGGAAAAGAAATAAGAAATGGAGAACAAGTGGCTGATATTAAAAGCTCCAAACAGATCTACACGCAAAAAGACCAAATTGCCCCTAAACCCTATTTAATTTGAGCAGAATTCGGAGTTTGATCTGCAGGGATGCCGCGGCGCGGCGCCATTCGTCGCGGCACGACGAATCGAAGGAAAAATGATCACTCTTAACCCTCTTTCTGATCCTGGTTTGCTTCAATGGTCGCGGCGCGGACCCGTTTGTCGCGGCGCGGCGTTAGCCTAGGTCTGGTCACTTCGACAATTTAACATGAATCAAGGGTTCAACAACTAGCACACCTCATTGACCCTTCCTATGCACGTCTAAACTTCAACCTTAAGTCTCACATGACTCAACGCCATCACGTCACATTCATATACGCGTACACGCACGCATTCGAATATACCCATATATATATACACACATATACATATATGCACTTACACCTAACTAACACTTTAGTTCATTTAATCACATAACGAATAAGTTATAAGTGTACTATTGATTAAGTACGTACCTTTAGACGCGCACAGGAAAACGGGGTGTTACAACTCTCCCCCACTTAAATCGGAGCGCGTCCTCGCGATCCAAGCCGCATGACACGAGGGAAGGTAAGCCAACATGAATTCTTCAGGCTCCCAAGTAAACTCGGAACCTTTACTACGACGCCATTGGACCTTAAAGGTCCTCACCTCTTTGTTACGCAACATTTTTACCTTCTCATCGAGTATAGCAATCGGCTCTTGAACGTATTCTAACTTGTTGTTTAGCTCAATTTCGTCTAAAGGTATCCATGAAGAATCATCCGCAAGACACTTACGAAGGTGGGAAACATCAAATGTGTTATGGATCCCCGCAAGTTCTTAGGGTAATTCCAAACGATACGCGACTTCACTAACACGAGCTAAAACTTTAAACGGCCCAATAAACCGAGGAGCTAACTTTCCCCATTTTTGAAACCGAATGATACCCTTCCATGGCGAAACCTTAAGCATCACCATATCGCCTTCTTCAAATTCGATCGGTCGCCTACGTTTATCGACGTAAGACTTTTGTCTATCTTGCGCCGCCTTTAAACGAGCCTGAATCATATCGATTTTTCTATTTGTCTCCAATACCAAGTCGGTGCTCCCGACTTCCCTTTGACCCACTTCACCCCAAAAAATCGGGGTTCGACACCTCCTACCGTATAACATCTCATATGGTGGCATTCCAATACTAGAGTGAAAACTATTATTGTACTAGAATTTCACCAATGGAAAATGTTCGTCCCAACTACCGCCAAAATCAATAATAGACACACGTAACATATCCTCCAATGTTTGATTTGTACGTTAGGTTTGACCATCCATTTGAGGATGATACGTCGTACTCATATTCACCCTCGTACCCATGTCTTCATGAAACTTCTTCCAAAATCGAGAAGTAAAACGCGTGTCCCGATCCGAAACAATAGACGCGGGAACGCCATGTCTCGATATCACCTCTTTAATGAACATCTTAGCGAGTGCCTCCGACGAAATTGCTTTTTTAATAGGAAGAAACAATGCACTCTTCGTCAATCTATCGACAATCACCCAAATAGTGTCAAATTGGGTTCTTGCTGTTTTCGGCAACTTGGTAATAAAATCCATGGTAATATGCTCCCACTTCCACATCGGAATTTCTAGCGGTTTCAACTTACCATACGGCTTTTGGTGTTCGGCTTTAACTTGCAAACACGTGACGCATTGCTCAACATACTTAACAACGTCGCGTTTCATGCCCGGCCACCAATAATCTTTCTTCAAATCATTGTACATCTTCGTCGCACCTGGATGTATGGAATACTTAGACTTGTGTGCCTCATCAAGAAGCACCTTTCAGAAATCACCTATCTTAGGCACCCACACTCTTTCTTAAAAAGACAATAAACCACGCGAACCCATCGTAATGAATTCCGATTGCCCCACAATTCGTTCTGCATGCTTGTTGTGAACGTAAGCCTCTATTTGAATCACACCAAGTTTTTCAAGAAAATCGTTAGTAATAATCATACGTAACAATCCCAATCGTAACGCCGGGTGGTGACTCTTTCGACTTAACGCATTCGCGACCACATTCGCTTTGCCCTGATGATAAAGTATCTCACAATCATAATCCTTCACCACATCCATCCATCTACGTTGACGATAATTTAAATCCCGTTGATCAAAAAGATGTTTCAAACTCTTGTGATCCGAATAAATCGTACACTTGACACTGTAGTGACCCGAACTTTTTCGAACCTTTCTATGATTATATGTTTAATGAAAACTATATTTACATGATTAAATGTTTCCAACATGTTAAGCAATCAAACTTGTTAAGACTTGGTTAATTGAAACGAAAATTTTGTAAACGTCTGATTACCCAGTTTGACCAATGATTCACGAACGCTATAAGTTGTATATGACATGATGATATATAAATGAATAAATATATATGTTTAACATGATATAATGATCATCAAGTATCTCATTAAAAATAGTAACAATAAGTTATATACTTAAAAAGGAGACTATTGACGTATGAAACTCGAAACGATACATATAACGATTATCGTTATAACCACGTCTTACTAAATATATATGAAGCATATTAATACATTTTTATATTATATATAACATGATAATATGATAATTAAATATATCATTAAGTGTTTTAACAATGAACTACATAAGTAAAAACAAGACTACTAACTTAAGGATTTCGAAACGAGACATATATGTAACGATTATCGTTGTAACGACATTTAAATGTATATATCATATTAAGATATATTAATATATCATAATATCATGATAATATAATAATTTAAAATCTCATTTGATATTATAAACTTTGGGTTAACAACATTTAACAAGATCGTTAACCTAAAGGTCTCTAAACAACACTTACATGTAACGACTAACGATGACTTAACAACTCAGTTAAAATGTATATACATGTAGTGTTTTAATATGTATTCATACACTTTTGAAAGACTTCAAGACACTTATCAAAATACTTCTACTTAACAAAAATGCTTACAATTACATCTTCGTTCAGTTTCATCAACAATTCTACTCGTATGCACCCGTATTCGTACTCGTACAATACACAGCTTTTAGATGTATGTACTATTGGTATATACACTCCAATGATCAGCTCTTAGCAGCCCATGTGAGTCACCTAATACATGTGGGAACCATCATTTGGCAACTAGCATGAAATATCTCATAAAATTACAAAAATATGAGTAATCATTCATGACTTATTTACATGAAAACAAAATTACATATCCTTTATATCTAATCCATACACCAACGACCAAAAACACCTACAAACACTTTTATTCTTTAATTTTCTTCATCTAATTGATCTCTCTCAAGTTCTAAATTCAAGTTCTAAGTGTTCTTCATAAATTCTACAAGTTCTAGTTACATAAAATCAAGAATACTTTCAAGTTTGCTAGCTCACTTCCAATCTTGTAAGGTGATCATCCAACCTCAAGAAATCTTTGTTTCTTACAGTAGGTTATCATTCTAATACAAGGTAATAATCATATTCAAACTTTGGTTCAATTTCTATAACTATAACAATCTTATTTCAAGTGATGATCTTACTTGAACTTGTTTTCGTGTCATGATTCTGCTTCAAGAACTTCGAGCCATCCAATGATTCATTGAAGCTAGATCCATTTTTCTCTTTTCCAGTAGGTTTATCCAAGGAACTTAAGGTATAATGATTTTCATAACATCATTCAATTCATACATAAAAAGCTATCATATTCGAAGTGGTAAACTAGTAATCACTAGAACATAGTTTAGTTAATTATAAACTTGTTCGCAAATAAAGTTAATCCTTCTAACTACACTTTTAAAATCAAATATACACATGATCTATATCTATATGATATGCTAACTTAATGATTTAAAACCCGGAAACACGATAAACACCATACAACCGGATTTACGCCGTCGTAGTTACAACCGGATTTAAAACCCGGAAACACGATAAACACTATACTTCTGTGAAAATGATTTTTCTTATGAACGTGAAACCATATCCAAAAATCATGGTTAAACTCAAAGTGAAAGTATGTTTTTCAAAACAGTGATCAAGATGTCGTTCTTTCGACGGAAATGACTACCTCTTTCAAAAATGACTTTTAACTTGTATTTCCAACTATAAACCTATACCTTTTCTGTTTAGTTTCATAAATTCAAGTTCAATACGAAACTGTGGCCACTTAAATCACTCAAAACGGATTAGAAACGAAGAAATGGCGAGCAAAACAAAATTGGTAAAAACTACTCATTTTAGCTACGTGAAAATTGGTAACAAATCTTTTCCAACCATAACTTAATCAACTTGTATTGTATATTATGTAATCTTGAGATACCATAGACACGTATACAATGTTTCGACCTATCATGTCGACACATCTATATATATTTCGGAACAACCATAGACACTCTATATGTGAATGTTGGAGTTAGCTATACAGGGTTGAGGTTGATTCCAAAATATATATAGTTTGAGTTGTGATCAATACTGAGATATGTATACAATGGGTCGTGGATTGATTCAAGATAATATATATCGATTTATTTCTGTACATCTAACTGTGGACAACTAGTTGTAGGTTACTAACGAGGACAGCTGACTTAATAAACTTAAAACATCAAAATGTATTAAAAGTGTTGTAAATATATTTTGAACATACTTTGATATATATGTACATATTTGTTATAGGTTCGTGAATCAACCAGTGGCTAAGTCTTACTTCCCGACGAAGTAAAAAAATCTGTGAAAGTGAGTTATAGTCCATTTTTAAAATCTAATATTTTTGGGATGAGAATACATGCAGGTTTTATAAATGATTTACAAAATAGACACAAGTACGTGAAACTACATTCTATGGTTGAATTATCGAAATCGAATATGCCCCTTTTTATTAAGTCTGGTAATCTAAGAATTAGGGAACAGACACCCTAATTGACGCGAATCCTAAAGATAGATCTATTGAGCCTAACAAACCCCATCCAAAGTACCGGATGCTTTAGTACTTCGAAATTTATATCATATCCGAAGGGTGTCCCGGAATGATGGGGATATTCTTAAATATGCATCTTGTTAATGTCGGTTACCAGGTGTTCACCATATGAATGATTTTTATCTCTATGTATGTGATGTGTATTGAAATATGAAATCTTGTGGTCTATTATTATGATTTGATAATATATAGGTTAAACCTATAACTCACCAACATTTTTGTTGACGTTTTAAGCATGTTTATTCTCAGGTGATTATTAAGAGCTTTCGCTGTCGCATACTTAAATAAGGACGAGATTTGGAGTCCATGCTTGTATGATATTATGTAAAAACTGCATTCAAGAAACTTATTTCGTTGTAACATATTTGTATTGTAAACCATTATGTAATGGTCGCGTGCAAACAGGATATTTTAGATTATCATTATTTGATAATCTACGTAAAGCTTTTTAAACCTTTATTGATGAAATAAAGGTTATGGTTTGTTTTAAAATGAATGCAGTCTTTGAAAAACGTCTCATATAGAGGTCAAAACCTCGCAACGAAATCAATTAATATGGAACGTTTTTAATCAATAAGAACGGGACATTTCAGTTGGTATCAGAGCGTTGGTCTTAGAGAACCAGAATTTTGCATTAGTGTGTCTTATCGAGTTTGTTTGGATGCATTAGTAATTCTGGACTTCGACCGTGTTTACTTGAAAAATGATTGCTTAACAAATTTTGTTGGAAACTATATATTTTTAACATGTGAATATTATGTGATGTATTAATCTCTTAACGTGTTTGATATTATGTGATAGATGTCTACCTCTAGAACAAGTCCCATTAACTCACCTAATAATAATGAAGAGTCAAATATAAATTGGAATGATTCGTGGACTGATTCACAAGTTCCCGAAGAGGAACCAGAAGAAGAGTCGGAACCGGAAGAAGAATCGGAACCGTAAGAAGAATCGGATCCGGAAGAAGAAATAGAACCAGTGGGGGAAATAATAAAATGGTTAAGTAGAAGAAAATCCTCAACCAACCGACCAAAGTTAATTATGGTCAATGGTGTTTCCGCCAAGGAAGCAAAGTATTGGGAGGATTACCAATTCTCCGATGAATCGGATCCCGACAAGGATTCCGATGATGTTATAGAAATTACCCCAACACAATTTAATAAGGCAAAAGAGAACAATAAGAGAAAGGGCATAAAAATAGAGAAATTTGATTCCAAACCCGATGAACTTTATATGTATCGTCAACACCCGTATTTCTTAAGTTGTGACAATAACCCGGGAACCTCTAAAACACCAGTTCTAAACCAATGTGGAAAACGACGGCTCGTATTAGGGGAACATCATATATCCCTAGAAACTTGGCAAAACGAACCAAAACCGAAGAAGAAGAAACAAGCGAGTCGGAATAAGATAGTTGTATTCATGTGGTGTAATATATGTAATATAGTGTGCTTATGCTTTATGATATATGTAAAAATTGCTTGTATTAATAAGTATTTTTTTATGAATCTAACTCTTGTCTATTTTACAGTATAAAAACACAAAATGGATAGACAACCCAATATTTTAAGAGACCTACCCGAAGACATGATTGATAAAATCTTGTCTAGAGTCGGTCAGAATTCCTCGGCACAACTATTTAAGGCGAGATCAGTTTGTAAGACATTTGAAGAACGTTCCAAGAATGCCTTGGTTTATAAAAGGCTTTCGTTTGAAAGATGGGGGATATCACATTGGGAAATCCATAAGTTACGATGTGTTTACTTTGACGCATATATTGCGGGGAACCCAAATGCTATTTTACGCAACGGGTTAAGAAATTATTTTGACTCAATATATCCGAATATAGGACTTCGTGATTTAGAAAAAGCGGCTAACATGCAACATAAAGAAGCATGTTATGCTTACGGGTTAGTAATGTTCGCTTCTCACCAAAGTGAGAACAAGAACATCGGGCTACAACTATTAAACAAAACGTTCGCACAAGTGACGGAGTCGGTAATTGGGGTAAGAAATGAGGTTTTTAGATTGTTACAGGACTGTTGGACATTATGTAACCCTCGTCCCTTTGACGACGTTACAACACGCTGTCTTATCAACGGCCATAACGGTTATGTTCCACAAGACCAAGGATGGGAAGTAGTCCTAGTAAAACCAGAATGCATGACTTGTTTCTGGACGTATGAATTACGTGTCTTTATTGCCTTTATTGAACGACTTGTGTACTAGCTAGAATTATCTTCACAACCATCTTGTATCAAATTTATTGTGTGCTATATTTCATGCTATATGTAAAATAAGCTATATTGTAAGTTTGTAAAATATTGTGTAAAAGTTTGAACGCGAAATATTATTATAATCAGTTTTTCATATAGAATTGTAGTAGTTGAATTGTATATTAGCTACTAAGTATGAACTTAACGGGTAGGTACTACCCGAATTTAAACTTATAAAACGCTAATATGAAGAAAAAGCTTTTATAAATGAGTTCATATTATGCTACGAGATACTATTGACTACTCTTAATATTCTGTATGATTAACTTGTTTCATTTGACTATTTTGAAGGAAATGGCACCAACTACTCGACACACCTTGAATATGAGCGAAGAGGAATTTCGTGCCTTTCTTGCTTCAAACATAGCCGCGGTACAGGCTGCGCTATATACCAACAATAACCTTGGATCTAGCAGTACAGGAAATCGTGTAGGATGCACCTACAAAGAATTCACTGCCTGTAAACCTTTGGAATTTGATGGAACCGAAGGACCAATCGGATTGAAACGGTGGACTGAGAAGGTCGAATCGGTGTTTGCCATAAGTAAGTGTACTGAAGAGGACAAAGTGAAGTACGCTACGCATACCTTCACAGGTACTGCGTTAACATGGTGGAATACCTATCTAGAGCAAGTGGGACAAGATGATGCTTACGCACTACCGTGGTCAGCATTCAAGCACTTGATGAACGAGAAGTACCATCCCAGAACCGAGGTCAATAAGCTCAAGACAGAACTTAGAGGGTTACGAACCCAAGGATTTGATATTACCACGTATGAAAGACGATTCACAGAATTGTGCCTATTGTGTCCGGGAGCGTTCGAAGATGAGGAAGAGAAGATCGACGCGTTTGTGAAAGGATTACCGGAAAGAATCCAAGAAGATATAAGTTCACACGAGCCAGCCTCCATACAACAGGCATGTAGAATGGCTCACAAACTAGTGAACCAGATTGGGGAAAGAATTAAAAAACAGGCGGCTGAAGAGGCCAATGTGAAGCAAGTCAAAAGAAAGTGGGAGGAAAACGGTGATAAGAATCACCAATACAACAACAACAGCAATTACAACAATAATCGCAACAACTATCCCAACAATCGCAACATCAATCGCAACTACAACAAACGACCCAACAACAACAACAACAACAACAACAACTATAACAATCATCCCAACAACAATAACAACCGCAACAACAATAATAATCAGAAGCAGCTATGCCAAAGGTGTGAAAAGTATCACTCGGGGTTCTGCACCAAATTTTGCAACAAGTGTAAAAGAAATGGTCATAGCGCAGCGAAGTGTGAGGTCTACAGACTAGGGGTTAACAGAACGAAAGGAACAAATGGTGTCAGAACGAGTAATGGTGGAGCAAGTAGTGTCGGAGCAAGTTATGCCAATGTAGTTTGTTATAAATGTGGAAAACCGGGCCACATTATTAGAAATTGCCCGAACCAGGAGAACACGAATGGACAAGGCCGCGGAAGAGTTTTCAATATTAATGCGGCAGAGGCACAGGAAGACCCGAAGCTTGTTACGGGTACGTTTCTTGTTGACAATAAATCTGCTTACATTTTATTTGATTCGGGTGCGGATAGAAGCTATATGAGTAGAGATTTTTGTGCTAAATTAAGTTGTCCATTGATGCTGTTGGATAGTAAATTTTTACTCGAATTAGCAAACGGTAAATTAATTTCAGCAGATTATATATGCCGGAATCGAGAAATTAAACTGTGTAGCGAAATATTTAAGATTGATTTGATACCAGTAGAGTTAGGGAGTTTTGATGTAATAGTTGGCATGGACTGGCTGAAGAAGGTGAAAGCAGAGATCGTATGTTATAAAAATGCAATTCGCATTGTACGAGAAGAAGGAGAACCCTTAATGGTGTACGGAGAAAAGGGCAACACGAAGCTATATCTTATTAGTAATTTGAAGGCACAAAAACTAATAAGAAAAGGTTGCTATGTTGTTCTAGCACATGTCGAGAAAGTACAAACTGAAGAAAAGAGAATCAATGATGTTTTTGTCGCAAAAGAATTTCCCGATGTATTTTCAAAAGAATTACCGGGACTACCTCCACATCGATCTGTTGAATTTCAAATAGATCTTGTACCAGGAGCTGCACCAATAGCTCGTGCTCCTTACAGACTCGCACCCAGCGAGATGAAAGAACTGCAAAGTCAACTGCAAGAACTATTAGAACGTGGTTTCATTCGACCAAGCACATCACCATGGGGAGCTCCTGTTTTGTTTGTCAAGAAGAAAGATGGTACATTTAGGTTGTGTATTGACTACAGAGAGTTGAACAAACTTACCATCAAAAACCGTTATCCACTGCCGAGAATTGACGACTTATTTGATCAACTACAAGGTTCGTCGGTTTATTCGAAGATCGATTTACGTTCTGGATATCATCAAATGCGAGTAAAGGAGGATGATATTCCAAAAACTGCTTTTAGGACGCGTTATGGTCATTACGAGTTTATGGTTATGCCGTTTGGATTGACTAACACACCAGCTGTGTTCATGGACCTTATGAACCGAGTGTGTGAGCCATATCTTGACAAGTTTGTCATTGTTTTCATCGATGACATACTTATTTACTCAAAGAATGATCAAGAGCATGAAGAACATTTGAGAAAAGTGCTAGAAGTATTGAGGAAAGAAAAACTGTACGCTAAGTTTTCAAAGTGTGCATTTTGGTTGGAAGAAGTTCAATTCCTCGGTCACATAGTGAACAAAGAAGGTATCCAGGTGGACCCGGCAAAGATCAAAACCGTTGAAAAGTGGGAAACCCCAAAAACTCCAAAGCATATACGTCAATTTTTAGGATTGGCTGGTTACTACAGAAGATTCATCCAAGATTTCTCCAAAATAGCAAAACCCTTGACTGCATTAACGCATAAAGGGAAGAAATTTGAATGGAAGGATGAACAAGAGAAGGCGTTTCAGTTATTGAAGAAAAAGCTAACTACGGCACCTATATTGTCATTGCCTGAAGGGAATGATGATTTTGTGATATATTGTGACGCCTCAAAGCAAGGTCTCGGTTGTGTATTAATGCAACGAACGAAGGTAATTGCTTATGCGTCTAGATAATTGAAGATTCACGAGCAAAATTATACGACGCATGATTTGGAATTAGGCGCGGTTGTTTTTGCATTAAAGACTTGGAGGCACTACTTATATGGGGTCAAAAGTATTATATATACCGACCACAAAAGTCTTCAACACATATTTAATCAGAAACAACTGAACATGAGGCAGCGTAGGTGGATTGAATTGTTGAATGATTACGACTTTGAGATTCGTTACCACCCGGGGAAGGCAAATGTGGTAGCTGACGCCTTGAGTAGAAAGGACAGAGAACTCATTCGAGTAAAATCTATGAATATAATGATTCACAATAACCTTACTACTCAAATAAAAGAGGCGCAACAAGGAGTTTTAAAAGAGGGAAATTTAAAGAATGAAATACCCAAAGGATCGGAGAAGCATCTTAATATTCGGGAAGATGGAACCCGGTATAGGGCTGAAAGGATTTGGGTACCAAAATTTGGAGATATGAGAGAAATGGTACTTAGAGAAGCTCATAAAACCAGATACTCAATACATCCTGGAACGGGGAAGATGTACAAGCATCTCAAGAAACATTTTTGGTGGCCAGGTATGAAATCCGATGTTGCTAAATACGTAGGGGAATGTTTGACGTGTTCTAAGGTCAAAGCGGAGCATCAGAAACCATCAGGTCTACTTCAACAACCCGAAATCCCAGAATGGAAATGGGAAAACATTACCATGGATTTCATCACTAAATTGCCAAGGACTGCAAGTGGTTTTGATACTATTTGGGTAATAGTTGATCGTCTCACCAAATCAGCACACTTCTTGCCAATAAGAGAAGATGACAAGATGGAAAAGTTAGCACGACTGTATTTGAAGGAAGTCGTCTCCAGACATGGAATACCAATCTCTATTATCTCTGATAGGGATGGCAGATTTATTTCAAGATTCTGGCAGACATTACAGCAAGCATTAGGAACTCGTCTAGACATGAGTACTGCCTATCATCCACAAACTGATGGTCAGAGTGAAAGGACGATACAAACGCTTGAAGACATGCTACGAGCATGTGTTATTGATTTCAGAAACAGTTGGGATCGACATCTACCGTTAGCAGAATTTTCCTACAACAATAGCTACCATTCAAGCATTGAGATGGCTCCGTTTGAAGCACTTTATGATAGAAAGTGCAGGTCTCCGATTTGTTGGAGTGAAGTGGGGGATAGACAGATTACGGGTCCGGAGATAATACAAGAAACTACTGAGAAGATCATCCAAATTCAACAACGGTTGAAAACCGCCCAAAGTCGACAAAAGAGCTACGCTGACATTAAAAGAAAAGATATAGAATTTGAAATTGGAGAGATGGTCATGCTTAAGGTTGCACCTTGGAAAGGTGTTGTTCGATTTGGTAAACGAGGGAAATTAAATCCAAGGTATATTGGACCATTCAAGATTATTGATCGTGTCGGACCAGTAGCTTACCGACTTGAGTTACCTCAACAACTCGCGGCTGTACATAACACTTTCCACGTCTCAAATTTGAAGAAATTTTTTGCTAAAGAAGATCTCACTATTCCGTTGGACGAAATCCAAATCAATGAAAAACTTCAATTCATTGAAGAACCCGTTGAAATAATGGATCGTGAGGTTAAGAGACTTAAACAAAACAAGATACCGATTGTTAAGGTTTGATGGAATGCTCGTAGAGGACCCGAGTTCACCTGGGAACGAGAAGATCAGATGAAGAAGAAGTACCCGCACTTATTTCCAGAAGATGAGCCAACACCTCCAATCGCTTAAAATTTCCGGACGAAATTTGTTTAACGGGTAGGTACTGTAGTGACCCGAACTTTTCCGAACCTTTCTATGATTATATGTTTAATGAAAACTATATTTACATGATTAAATGTTTCCAACATGTTAAGCAATCAAAATTTTTAAGACTTGGTTAATTGAAACGGAAATTTTGTAAACGTCTGATTACCCAGTTTGACCAATGATTCACGAACGCTATAAGTTGTATATGACATGATGATACATAAATGAATAAATATATATGTTTAACATGATATAATGATCATCAAGTATCTCATTAAAAATAGTAACAATAAGTTATATACTTAAAAAGGAGACTATTGACGTATGAAACTCGAAACGATACATATAACGATTATCGTTATAACCACGTCTTACTAAATATATATGAATCATATTAATACATTGTTATATTATATATAACATGATAATATGATAATTAAATATATCATTAAGTGTTTTAACAATGAACTACATAAGTAAAAACAAGACTACTAACTTAAGGATTTCGAAACGAGACATATATGTAACGATTATCGTTGTAACGACATTTAAATGTATATATCATATTAAGATATATTAATATATCATAATATCATGATAATATAATAAATTAAAATCTCATTTGATATTATAAACTTTGGGTTAACAACATTTAACAAGATCGTTAACCTAAAGGTCTCAAAACAACACTTACATGTAACGACTAACGATGACTTAACGACTCAGTTAAAATGTATATACATGTAGTGTTTTAATATGTATTCATACACTTTTTAAAGACTTCAAGACACTTATCAAAATACTTCTACTTAACAAAAATGCTTACAATTACATCCTCGTTCAGTTTCATCAACAATTCTACTCGTATGCACCCGTATTCGTACTCATACAATATACAGCTTTTAGATGTATGTACTATTGGTATATACACTCCAATAATCAGCTCTTAGCAGCCCATGTGAGTCACCTAACACATGTGGGAACCATCATTTGGCACCTAGCATGAAATATCTCATAAAATTACAAAAATATGAGTAATCATTCATGACTTATTTACATGAAAACAAAATTACATATCCTTTATATCTAATCCATACACCAACGACCAAAAACACCTACAAACACTTTCATTCTTCAATTTTCTTCATCTAATTGATCTCTCTCAAGTTCTAACTTCAAGTTCTAAGTGTTCTTCATAAATTCTACAAGTTCTAGTTACATAAAATCAAGAATACTTTCAAGTTTGCTAGCTCACTTCCAATCTTGTAAGGTGATCATCCAACCTCAAGAAATCTTTGTTTCTTACAGTAGGTTATAATTCTAATGCAAGGTAATAATCATATTCAAACTTTGGTTCAATTTCTATAACTATAACAATCTTATTTCAAGTGATGATCTTACTTGAACTTGTTTTCGTGTCATGATTCTGCTTCAAGAACTTCGAGCCATCCAAGTATCCGTTGAAGCTAGATCCATTTTTCTCTTTTCCAGTAGGTTTATTCAAGGAACTTAAGGTAGTAATGATGTTCATAACATCATTCGATTCATACATAAAAAGCTATCATATTCAAAGTGGTAAACTAGTAATCACTAGAACATAGTTTAGTTAATTCTAAACTTGTTCGCAAATAAAGTTAATCCTTTTAACTACACTTTTAAAATCAACTATACACATGATTTATATCTATATGATATGCTAACTTAATGATTTAAAACCCGAAAACACGATAAACACCATAAAACCGGATTTACGCCGTCGTAGTTACAACCGGGGGCTGTTTTGGTTTGGATAATTAAAAACTATGAAAAACTTTGATTTAAAAGCTATACTTCTGGGAAAATAATTTTTCTTATGAACATGAAACCATATCCAAAAATCATGGTTAAACTCAAAGTGAAAGTATGTTTTTCAAAACAGTCATCAAGATGTCGTTCTTTCGACGGAAATGACTACCTCTTTCAAAAACGACTTGTAACTTGTATTTCCGACTATAAACCTATACCTTTTCTGTTTAGTTTCATAAATTCAAGTTCAATACGAAACCGTGGCCGCTTAAATCACTCAAAACAGATTAGATAAGAAGAAATGGTGAGCAAAACAAAATTGGTAAAAACTACTCATTTTAGCTACGTGAAAATTGGTAACAAATCTATTCCAACCATAACTTAATCAACTTGTATTGTATATTATGTAATCTTGAGATACCATAGACACGTATACAATGTTTCGACCTATCATGTCGACAAATCTATATATATTTCGGAACAACCATAGACACTCTGTATGTGAATGTTGGAGTTAGCTATACAGGGTTGAGGTTGATTCCAAAATATATATAGTTTGAGTTGTGATCAATACTGAGATATGTATATAATAGGTTGTGGATTGATTCAAGATAATATATATCGATTTATTTCTGTACATCTAACTGTGGACAACTAGTTGTAGGTTACTAACGAGGACAGCTGACTTAATAAACTTAAAACATCAAAATGTATTAAAAGTGTTGTAAATATATTTTGAACATACTTTGATATATATGTACATATTTGTTATAGGTTTATGAATCGACCAGTGGCCAAGTCTTACTTCTCGACGAAGTAAAAAAATCTGTGAAAGTGAGTTATAGTCCCATTTTTAAAATCTAATATTTTTGGGATGAGAATACATGCAGGTTTTATAAATGATTTACAAAATAGACACAAGTACATGAAACTACATTCTATGGTTGAATTATCGAAATCGAATATGCCCCTTTTTATTAAGTCTGGTAATCTAAGAATTAGGGAACAGACACCATAATTGACGCGAATTCTAAAGATAGATCTATTGAGCCTAACAAACCCCATCCAAAGTACTGGATGCTTTAGTACTTCGAAATTTATATCATATCCGAAGGGTGTCCCGGAATGATGGGGATATTCTTAAATATGCATCTTGTTAATGTCGGTTACCAGGTGTTCACCATATGAATGATTTTTATCTCTATGTATGGGATGTGTATTGAAATATGAAATCTTGTGGTCTGTTATTATGATTTGATAATACATAGGTTAAACCTATAACTCACCAACATTTTTGTTGACGTTTTAAGCATGTTTATTCTCAAGTGATTATTAAGAGCTTTCGCTGTCGCATACTTAAATAAGGACGAGATTTGGAGTCCATGCTTGTATGATATTGTGTAAAAACTGCATTCAAGAAACTTATTTCGTTGTAACATATTTGTATTGTAAACCATTATGTAATGGTCGCGTGTAAACAGGATATTTTAGATTATCATTATTTGATAATCTACGTAAAGCTTTTTAAACCTTTATTGATGAAATAAAGGTTATGGTTTGTTTTAAAATGAATGCAGTCTTTGAAAAACGTCTCATATAGAGGTCAAAACCTCGCAACGAAATCAATTAGTATGGAATGTTTTTAATCAATAAGAACGGGACATTTCAGACACCATACAAGTAATGGCACCAAATTTTCAAAGCATGGACCACCGCGGATAATTCGAGATCATGAGTCGGGTATCTCTTTTCATGTTCCTTTAATTGGCGAGAGGCGTAAGCGATGACTTTACCTCGTTGCATTAGAACACACCCGAGCCCATTCAAAGAAGCATCACAATAGACCGTCATATCAACTACACCTTCTGGCAATACTAAGACCGGAGCTTTACACAATTTCTCTTTCAACAATTGAAAAGCGATTTCTTGCTCGTTCTCCCAATTGAATCTCGTATTCTTCCTTGTCAACTTAGTTAATGGTGAAGCAATCTCGGAAAAGTCTTGGATAAACCGACGATTGTAACCGGCCAATCCGAGAAAACTTCGGATTTTCGTAGGCGTAGTCGGTCGTCCCCAATCCTTCACCGTCTCTATCTTCCCCGGATCCACTTGAATACCATCCTTGTTCACAATATGGCCAAGGAATTGAACCTCCCTTAGCCAAAATTTACATTTTGAGAATTTAGCATACAACTTCTCTTTTCTCAACGTCTTCAATACTTCGCGCAAGTGGTGTTCATGTTCCGTCATGCTCTTAGAATAGACAAGAATATCATCAATGAACACAATTACCGACTTGTCCAACATAGGTTGGCACACTCGATTCATAAGATCCATGAATACCGCCGGTGCATTCGTAAGACCAAAAGGCATAACCACAAATTCAAAATGCCCGTAACGCGTTCGAAAGGCCGTTTTCTCAATATCTTCCTCACGGACCGGCATTTGGTGATAGCCGGACCGTAGGTCAATTTTTGAGAAATACGTCGCACCTTGGAGTTGGTCAAACAAATCATCAATCCTAGGCAATGGATAAAGATTCTTGATCGTCACCTTGTTCAACTCCCGATATTCGATACACATCCGCATACTTCCATCCTTCTTTTTCACGAATAAAATAGGAGCACCCCATGGCGAAGCACTCGGTCGAATGAAACCCTTCTCAAGTAACTCTTGAATTTGATTCAACAATTCTTGCATTTCCGTCGGTGCTAAACGATAAGGAGTTTTAGCAATGGGAGTAGCTCCCGGAACCAACTCAATGCGAAATTCGACTTGTCTTTCCGCCGGAACACCCGGTAACTCATCCGGAAAAACATCTTCAAATTCACTAACCACCGGAATTTCATGAATGGGTGGTGGCTCATCACGAGTATCAACAACATGGGCAAGAAAAGCCATGCCACCACTAACAAGGAAACGACGTGCCCGTTTAAAAGTGCATCCCGGTACAAGTCTTCTACGTTTATCACCATGAATAATTAACTCTACCCCACTTGGGGTCTTCACACGAATAGATTTTTCATGGCACGCAATATCGGCTCTATTATGATCGAGCCAATTCATACCAACCACGATATCAAAATCACCCAACGTCATCGGAATGAGATCAATATTAAAGTTCTCGGAACCAAACACAATATTAAAATTCTTACACACATCAACCACTAGCACCGTCTTGCCATCCGCTATTTCGACTTCTACCGGACGACTTAACTTAGCTAACAGTTTATTAAGTTTAGGCACAAATTTTGGAGACACAAACGATAAATTTGCACCGCTATCAAATAGAATCCTTGCCGGATTAGAGTTAACCATGAAAGTACCTGAAACAACTTCATTGGATTGCTTAGCTTCGTCATTGGTCATCAAATAATTACGTCCCCTAGCCGACCCCGACGCCTTCTCCATTCTCTTAACTTGATCATTTCGGAGTTCGGGGCACTCCGACTTTCGGTGCCCTTCTTGTTGACAATTGAAACATGTGATCACATTAATACGCGGTTTTGGGCAATCACGAGAGTAGTGACCTTTTTGCCTACAATTGAAACAAGTGACCATGTGACCACTAGAAGCACCCTTCTTCACGCTACCGTCACTTTCGGATGCTCCCTTACTCTTCTTGTTCAAAAAATTAGAAGCTTCAAACTTTCATTTACTTGGCGCATAACTAACCGGACTCGGAGGTTGCACTTCAAACCCCTTCGCCACTGCCAAAAGCTTATCAAAGGTCTCAACATGACCAATACTAATTTTACCCTTCAAATCATCTCTAAGGGTCGCATGAAAGTCTTCCATTAACAATTGATCATACCCCACATACTCGGGGCAAAAACGCGCCTTAGCGAGAAAGTTGGTTTTAAGAGTGTTTAGGTCCAAAGACCCTTGACGTATGTTCCTTAACTCGTTGCGCAATTTGGAAAGATCCGCTTGCGTACGATATTCAAGGAAAAACTCCTTCTTGAAATCCACCCAAGATAACCCCACAAAAGCCGCATCACCCACCATATCAATCTTGCCATTGAGCCAATCTTTAGCATGGCCCCTTAACAAACTAGTAGCAAGCCTTGTTTTCTTTTCGGGAGGGCACTCGGTCGTGCGAAAACAGCCTTCAACATCGAAAATCCAAGCCGCACTCTTCATGGGGTCGGGATCCCCGTGAAAGTGAGGAGGCTTAGTCGCCAAGAAGTTCTTATAGCTAAACTCCAACTCATCCACATTTTGAGGTCTAGGAAACCTCCTTTCAACTTCTTCTTTAATGGAATTAGTCATCCGTTCTTGAATCATATCGACAATTTGTTCCGCCGACTCTTCGAATATTTGTTTAACCCTTCGTGAGAAAACCGAAACATAGTTTTCTAAAGCGGTCTCAATCTATGAGAGGGACCACCATTGCCATTGGTATTCGTTCCGTTTCTCGTCTTCATTCTAAAGATTAAAAATGGATTAGACATCACCAACAATTTAATACACATATATACCTATGCATATGACCGCACACACACCACATCTAGCTCGATACTTGTCGCACATCCTTGCTTGACTTGACTTGTAAACGTAATAGTGGTCGCGACTCACTATTACGCTCACATGCTGTGCCATGCTCAAACGTGTCACTACCATCTTGCTCGATGTTCAAAACAACAACACATGATTAGTAACATCATAACATAGCATAGTTGTCCACTTATGCATCAAAGAACTAATCAAACTCTGCACTGTCCCTTAGTCCTACAAGTCCCGCATATAATTCCACAACACAAAAGTCTAAGTCTAGGCGCCTATCTCAAGTCACCTAAATCCCTTAGACCATGCTCTGATACCACTTGTAACAACCCAACCCGTAATCCATACGATAAATTTTTTTTTTATACAACACAATTACACGCCAAATAAATATGTAACCCATTTCACGAGTTCCATTTAAAACGCACAACAATTAATTGTTTACAAAAGTCACGAGGGCCACGAATAAAGTTTAGTACAAGTTTGACCCATTACAAATGATAGTTTACAATCCAAACGACACTTCGAGCATGGTTTGGGACTAAACTACCCAAAACGTTAGGCCAACATCAAAACTCCAACAAAGCATCATCACGGGACACCTAATGTCCGATAACCCCCTTGCCCTTAACTGCGCCTGCATCTAAAAAGATAAACAACGAGAGGGTTAGCTAATGCTTAGTGAATGCAATAATTATACACATACATATATAACCTACTTACATGCAATCACATACACAATTACCTCATACACGCTAGCAATATAAAAGACATACCAACGTAAGGCATAACGCTAAATCTCCAAGACCACAAGCTAGCACAACGATAACATATATAACTCGAATAATGTGAAAACACCACACAACAAACACATAGCCATGGTTAACCAATAGTACAAGGAATGGTACTTCGAATTTCCCATTGGTGTTCCCAACAACCGTTAGTGCACAACAAATTATAACACTAACCCCGGAGTGCTATCGATCGCCCGAACTTTAAACCTACCCGTCACGTGTAATGTGGTATCGAACGCTCGAACTTTAAACCCACACTACATGCCCACACACATATATGACATGGCATCGAACGCCCGAACTTAAACCCATATCATATATTGACCCGATGTGGTATCGACCGCCCAAATTTAAACCCACATCGAATCTCGTACAAGTAAATACATTATATACACATATGCATAATCATTCCACTCACCTCAAGACTCTTGTGGAAGCTAACCGAGCTTGCAAACCTTCAATGTAACGTACCTATTACATTATGCATTTTATTAACATACAATCTAGTTGAATTAAATGCCAACTTCTAACCCTTGAGCATTTAATGACCCGATTGCATTAAATGACTCAACTACACCAAAACTGCCCATTAATGGCCACGCCTCGTCATAGATCACTTAAGGCTAGTGATTAGGGTCTATTAACATCAACTAACATAAACTTGGTGTATTTCATAACCATTTCACCCGATTAGGTCAACTAGTGCTCTTTTGACTCTTTGACTCACAAACCAAGTCAAACTTACACATTAAAAATTCTTTCATCCTTTTAAAAGTGCATTAGTGACTAACAACATCACTTAGCACTTACAACCTCAAATCACAAGACCAAACCCTAGATAACAGCTATTTAGGGTTTCCTTTTAACAATCCAACCCAAAATCCACCCATTTAACCCTCAAATGGGTCACACAAGTTTCATATGAACCAAACCCTAGCTTAAACTAAATGAAACTCAAAACTTAGGGTTGAGACTTACCAAAACTATCCTCTTGTAGCTAATAACGAGGAGAGCAACTTTAATTCTTGCTTCTAGGATTGATTCACAAAACTTCACCTTCAAATCTTGAGTTTAATCTAAGTGGGTTTTAGGATTTGAGAGGAAAATGTGAAAGAAAATGGAAAAGAAATAAGAAATAGAGAACAAGTGGCTGATATTAAAAGCTCCAAACATATCTACACACAAAAAGACCAAATTGCCCCTAAACCCTATTTAATTTGAGCAGAATTCGGAGTCTGATCTGCAGGGATGCCGTGGCGCGGCGCCATTCGTCGCGGTGCGATGAATCGAAGGAAAAATGATCACTCTTAACCCTCTTTCTGATCCTGGTTTGCTTCAATGGTCGCGGCGCGGACCCGTTTATCGCGGCGCGGCGTTAGCCTAGGTCTGGTCACTTCGACAATTTAACATGAATCAAGGGTTCAACAACTAGCACACCTCATTCACCCTTCCTATGCACGTCTAAACTTCAACCTTAAGTCTCACATGACTCAACGCCATCACGTCACATTCATATACGCGTACACGCACGCATTCGAATATACCCATATATATATACACACATATACATATATGCACTTACACCTAACTAACACTTTAGTTCATTTAATCACATAACGAATAAGTTATAAGTGTACTATTGATTAAGTACGTACCTTTAGACGCGCACGGGAAAACGGGGTGTTACAAGTTGAAGGATATCCAGTAGCTTCTTCGATAGCAGGTTTGAAGTGAGTCATTACTTCAGATGGTTTGAAAAGAATTATCTTGTCGTTTTTATTAACGCTTGACATCCTATCATTAGGAAAGAGACTTTGATTACCATTTTAAGCCAAGATTATCAAGGCAAGGTTGTTAAGATTATAAGGCAATCCTAAGTGCTTTAAAGTCTAAGGCAGGAAAGGTTATAGTTTTCTAGATTGCTAAGGCACCCTAGCTAGCAAGTAAGGCACACATAAAGATTCAATCTTGGTTCTCTATAAAAGCCAGGTTTGCTCTGATACCACTCTGTAACATCCTCCAGATAGGGTCTGGAAGAAACGTCACTAATATTAAATAAACCAACATATTATAATATAGGAGAACAATACTACATGATAAAATTAAACTTTATTAAGAGTACGCAGCGGAAAATGAAATGTCGTTACAAGAATTGAAATTACAATAAAGTAAATGTTTAAAATGAAAGAACAGTAAATGCGATATCTCTTGTTCCTAAGTCCAAGTAGCATCACATAAGCAGTAAGTAAGTAATTAAGCTTGAATCAATCAGCACCTGAGACAAACATGCTAAAGTGTCAACCAAAAAGGTTGAGTGAAATCATAGGTTTAACAAAAGTAGTTATCGTTGTTTTTAGACCACAAGATTTAGTTTATAAAGTTGATCTCGTAGATCAAAAAGTTATGCCAATGCGTGATATTTAGACTAAACGTTCAAGTTTGCCCCAAAGACAAGTTGTAGTTTATACTTATCGGTTTAATTTCATTATTAAGTAATACAAAGACTTAGTCAAATGTATCGGGGACGTTACTCCCGATAGGCCTACCCCCAATAATTAAGCATGCATTCCACGAGCAATTAAAAATATCACTGTAGGGACTTAGTCGGACATAGCCGGGTATAGCATAGTTTAGTAGTTTGGTATTTGTGTCTAAGTTGTAAAATGTAAAAACAGCATGTGTCTCACCCTAATAAAAGTAAGTAAGTTTGCTAGCAATAAAGAGTGGGGCTATGAATTCACCTTAGTAAGTAGAGAGAGAGAGTTATTCCTCGGAATAGAAAGTTGGATGAGTGAGCAGAAAAGTCAACCTATTGACATTTAAGAGTAGTAAGTGTTTTTGCCCAAGTTTAAGTAGATGTTTAAGTATGATAGTGTTGTAAGTATAGTTCGTTTTACTAAGTTTCCTTTCCTAGTAAGTTTCTATTTTTAGAAAGTTTCCACTTTTAGTAGATTTCTTATCTTAGTAAGTTTCTATAACTAGAAAGTTTCTACTTTAAGAGTGTTTTCCATTTTAGGATACTTGCCGTATTAGATAAGCTTCCAATCACCCCTTTCCCTTCGAATGGCCATTTCAGGTCTAGGGGCTTGAGCTATAGGATCCTTTAAATCGAAAATCCAAACCCTTCCGCCTAGAGTTTCGTAGAAACCATTCGTCAAGAAAGTTCGAAGATCTATACATCTCTAATACATATCTCAAAATATTTTTATGTGTTATAATATAAGTAGTAGGTTATAGGTGTTAGTAATAGTAATAGTGTATACATGTTAATTAATAGTATAAGTAGTATTAGGGTTTCATTAATTAGGGTTAGTTAATTAAAGTAGTATTTTAATGATTAGGGTTTAGGGTTTTGAGGATCTAAATAATATGAATGTTAAGATCATGCACGAATATGATTATAAATATAAACATGAATTGAAAGAAAGATTTAAAAGTTTTAAGATTTTGGATCATACATTGTTAATGATGATGAAGATTAACAAGAAACAAGAAGAAAACTTGGTGATGAAGATCAACTAACCCAAATAATAAAGAACACGCTTCAAAATCTTGATAAACATGAAGAACAAGCTTGAAGATCCGAATACCACAAGAGAGGGAGAGGGAGAGATTGTTTTTGAGAGAGGATTTTGGTGTGATTTGTGAATGAGAAACTAGGAGTCTAGGAGTGTTTATATAGTGCAAGTATTAGAGTGTTAGTCAACATAAGGATGTTCTAATTAATGATTTTATTTTATTTTATAATTTTAGTCAACAATAGGTGGTACTAGTTTATATATATATATATATATATATATTATTTTTTATTCAACATAAGGATGTAATTGTTTAAGATTCTTTAGTCTCATTATTATTATTATTTTTACATTTACTACATGATAAGTATTATTTTCTTTTTACTAATTCATGACTTGTATATATTTTTTTTATTTAGTTCCCAATTGTTTTATTATTTATATAAATGTCACTTTTTATTTATTACTTATAGGTTATTAGTTATAATATTACATAAATGCATAAATTTTAGTTAGCAGTGAGTGTCGACTAACAGTTTATTATTTTCATCTTTTATTAACTTGTCAATTATTGCACAAAGTTAATTAATGTGTTTTATAACACTTAACACTTAACAATTGTTGATTAAAGTTTAATCATTAAGTTCTAATTATATTGTTTGGGCATTTAATATTGGAAAAATATAGAATGGAAAAATGAGGGTCGTTATAATTTCTGGTTCCAGCTGAATCCATTCTCAAATCTCTCTCATTCTCTAATATTACTCCGTATTATATATTTAATTTATTTTATTATTATTATTATTAATCTTATTATTATTAGTAGTAGTTTTAGTATTATTATTATTAGTATTTATACATAAAATACTACGACGGAGTGTTGTTCGAGTAATTCAAAAATGGGTCTCGAGCGGGATTAAGCTAAGGAAATTATAGGTTATAGCTAAGGAGGTGATGGGTATTGTTCGGGGGTACTGTGAGTGAAGTCAAACTAGTATTTATCATCTCCGTTACGTCTACGTATTTTCCTGCAATATTGAATCACAATATTGATACGTGAGCATTCATATCTTATCTTTTATATATTAATAGTATATCCCTGACTAGTGCTCGAGTATATACGATTATGCATGCTTGTATGTTTAATTTTTGTCATTAGATAGTTTATGATAAATCACGAATTTGATACTTATGCGATTGAGATAACGTATATGATATGCATGTTGTTGGAAAGCTGGCGAAAAATTAAGAACTTTTCATTTAGAACTCATGTGATTTCGATGAACGGTTTAAAAGATATCGTCAATTGAATTATCTATAATTTTTAAAGTATTATTGTTAAAATGATTATCGTTATCGTTATCGTTATCGTTATCGTCGTTATTATCGTTATTATTATTTTTATTTAATAATCAATAATAATAATAATATTATTATTATTATTATTATTATTATTATTATTATTATTATTATTATCATCATCATTATTATTATTAATATTATTAAAATAATTAATATTTTTATCAAAACTATCAATTTATTATTTTTATCATCATTATTATTATTAAAAGTATCACAAATACTAAAACCATCATTTTTATTAAAATTATCATTTTTAATAGAAATATCATTGTTATTATAAAATATCATTATTATTATCATTTTAGTATTATTATTATTTAAAAATTATCATTTTGAATAGAAATATTATTTTTATATAAAATATTATTATTACGGTTAACATTAAAAAGTATTGCTATTATTAAGATTGTCATGATTAGAATTATCATTTTATTATAATCATTAGTAAATATAAATATTGTTATTTTTATTAGTAGAATAATAATAATTATTATTACAAAATAATACAACTTTCACTTATTATTGTTATTATCGATAATATTTTATCAAATCAATATGTGATACAAAGATATTTTACAACATGTAATATAATTACATTAATAATACCTATCATTATATTTTTATGATATTAAATGAACTTTATAAATTTTATTACTTAAGATATATAAAAGTATATTTTCATTATATAAATTTTAATATAAAATTTTATTTATTAATAAATGAATTATATTATTACTCTAATAAAATCTGTTAAATATATTAAATATATAAAACGACTATATTTAAGTTATATAATAATCATGCATAGATTTTGAAAGTCATTTTGGCTCAAGTTGATTTTTTTTTTTTACTTTTGCATGATAATCTCGAGCATTAGGATTGTGATACACTATGACCTGACCTAAATTGTTAGATAGATATTGACCAATCTATGAATATATATATACTTAATATAGGTTCGTGAATCTGAGGCCAACCCTATACTTGTCAGTGCCATCATATGCATAATTGCTACGAAATACAGTATTGTGACTTTCATTTGCTCCCTTTTACTCTTTACATTTTTGGGACTGAGAATACATGCGCTGCTTTTATAAATGTTTTACGAAATAGACACAAGTAATCGAAACTACATTCTATGGTTGGATTATCGAATCGAATATCACCCCTTTTAGCTTGGTAGACTAAGAATTAGGGAACAGACACCCTAATTGACGCGAATCCTAAAGGTAGATCTACGGGCACTAACACCCCCCATATTGGAAAATGGTATGCTTTAGTACTTCGAGTTTATATTATACAGATGGATTTCTGTTTTGGGGATATTCTATATGCATGATGTTAATGTCGGTTATCAGGTGTTCAATCCATATGAATGATTTTTAAACACTTGTGAGTGTATGATTATTGAATAAAGAAAATCTTGTTGTCTATTGAAATTATGGAAATGATTGATTACGATAAACTAATGAACTCACCAACCTTTTGGTTGACACTTGAAAGCATGTTTATTCTCAGGATTGAAAGAAATCTTCCGCTGTGCATTTACTCATTTAAAAGATATTACTTGGAGTCATTCATGGCATATTTCAAAAGACGTTGCATTCAAGATTGTTGAGTTCAATAAAGATTATTGTTAAGTAAATGACATATTAGGTCATTTATAGTTTGGATATTATAAAATGGTATGTATGCCTGTCAACTTTCGATGAAATGAAAGTTTGTCTTTTAAAACGAATGCAATGTTTGTAAAAATGTATCACATAGAGGTTAAATACCTCGCAATGTAACCATATGTTATTGTATTCGTCCTTATGGATTAGGACGGGACGCTTCATATACATGCTTTAAAAAGTCAACACGAATGTTGGTGAGCTATAGTTTGATTGTAAACAACAATGTAATGTAGACCACGAGATTTCGTATTCAAAACAGTATCTCAAATCCGTATGATAAAGTATATGCTTATCCGTGGGCACTCGGTAACTAACTTAACGTAAAAATAATATATCACCCCCTAAAAGTACACTTGGCAAGTGCGTATGTTCTCGAAGTATTAAACACCGGTTAAATGCTAGCGCGACTAGCCTGAGTGGGGATGTAAAACCCTATGGATCCATATCTAAGATTCGCGTCTACCGGTTCATAAACCAATAGTTAAACGTTACCGAGCTAAGGGGAATCTTTGTGCCGTTATGTCACCCATACATATATAAAGTTTAAGTACTCGTGTCTAGTATGTAAAACATAAAAAGCGCATGTATTCTCAGTCCCAAAAATAGTTAAAGTAAAAAGGGAGCTATAACTCATAGTGAATGTGCGGTAAAATCGATACGAAAATGTAAGCAGGTAGTAAGTCGGTCCAAACAAGTAAGTTGGTCGATCCAAAAAGGTCCTCAACCTAAGTCAATGGTTACTAAGTCAGTAAATCGTCCCCAAAAGTTTAAAAGTAAATAATCATCATCGTCATCATCATTCGTAAAAGATAAAGTAAGTTTTCAACAAGAATAGAGGTCTAAACAAAAGTCCGAATTCAATCAGCTGCTACGACCTCTATACAAACTGAAAAGAGGCGCGGCCAGTGGCCAAGGCTCCGTATGTGAGTCCTCTTACTGTTTTCAAATTTTCAGATCCTAACTCAATGTCGTTTCACCGTGGCGACAGTTCAAGCGCGAGTAGGTCAGAAATTTCAGCACGTTGTTACAAAGGCGTAGTGATTTTCGAAAGGCTATAAATCCTAAACCGTATATCGGATTTAGGCGAGTCTTAAACGAAAAGTCATATACTCGAATCGAACTATCTGAAAATCAACTTTCCAGAAGTCCCAGGAGTCTGATCAGACCTTGAAAAACAGTAAACAAGTGCTCCAGTGGGTTTCTTGGTGTTTGATGCTCATCACGGTTCTCATTCTTGATGCGTATAAGCCTCAAGTGTACAACTCTTGATGTTTAGCATCACTTTGACCAAGTTTCAACCATCAACACACAATGTCAAGACTAAGAAGAAATACAACTCACTTAAGAGTTTTAGAAGGATGATGAACCAAGGTTACATCATGTTCTTAGTCTTAACACAAATACAAGTTATATTCAAGATTAAAGCTACAAACTTTGATTCAAATCAAGCAAGACCTTAAGTCACATAACTTAGATCAAACAAAGTAATGAAATCCTAAGCTAGAAAGCTTGGATCCCTTAACAATAATTATGAGATTTCAAAGCTAGAAAACTTGAATCTTTTATGTTCTTGAAGATCTTTAAAGCAAAAAGCTAGATCTTCAAGTTTCATGAAGATCATAAACACAAGTTTTGAACTTTTAACAAACATAAAGTGATTTTAAGCTACAACACTTAGATCCAACAAAGTAATGAAGATCCAAAGCTAGAAAGCTTGAATCTTTTATGTTCTTGAAGATCTTTAAAGTAAAAAGCTAGATCTTCAAGTTTCGTGAAGATCGTAAACACAAGTTTTGATCTTTTAACAAAAATAGAGTGATCATAAGCTAGAAAGCTTAGATCCAACAAAGTAATGAAGATCCAAAGCTAGAAAGCTTGAATCTTTTATGTTCTCGAAGATCTTTAAAGCAAAAAGCTAGATCTTCAAGTTTCATGAAGATCATAAACACAAGTTTTGATCTTTTAACCAAAATAAAGTGATCATAAGCTAGAAAGCTTAGATCCAACAAAGTAATGAAGATCCAAAGCTAGAAAGCTTGAATCTTTCATGTTCTTGAAGATTCTTAATCGAAGTTTGAATCTACAAGATATAACAAGATCAAAAAGCTAAAAAGCTTGATCCTTTAATGATGATGATGATGATGTCAAAATTTAAGAAGAAAAAGAAGAAGAAATAAAATTCAAGAACTTACAATTTTAGTGTGAGAAAGACTAGAAAGAAAATTAGAGAGCAAGTGTGTGTAAAATGAGATCAAGTGTGAAATGAAAGAATAAGGCTTGTATTTATAGTGGTGGAGGTGGTGCTTTGTGTCTCCAAAACCGTAGGCCAAGGGGGGACAACTTTTGCTTTTTGCATGGTGGTGGTCTAAAGGTGGTGCTTGTTGTTGGGATCCCATGCAACATGTGTAGTAATGGTTAACAAAAATGCTAGTATGTTGGCTCATCTTAATGAGTTTTTGTCCTACATCTTAATGGGTCATAAATTCATTAAAGTTTGGCTAATTTAATGGTCCATTAACTAGAGTAGGGTGGGTCTAAGTCCATGAAGGTAAAAAGTCCAATAAGACTAACTAGTGTGTATTAGTAAATTACTAAGCGTAATTAAGCAACCAATAGGTCAAGTAATTGTCATTAGAAAATAACAATTAGTATCAAGTAGTCATAATATTCCAATTATGACCAAAGTTAAACGTGTACCAAGTACATAGCTCGTTTCAAACGACAAGTGACACTAATGGTCGTAAAAGCATTCGAGGATCAAGTTAAGTAACTAATTACTTAATAACACGTTGTAAGGCATTAACGAAAGTAATTAACATGAAATAAGATCCCAGAGCATAAACTAGCTCAGTTACGCACATATACGCAGATTCGTGAAAGTATAGAGCACAAAAATATAAGTCAAAAAGTCGGGTCGTTACATGAAAGAGTGAAGGAACAACATATATGTATCGAGCACATTAGAACTCATGAAATGTTTGCGGATTCTCTAACTAAAGGTCTTCCACCCAATGTATTTACAAGTCACGTGACTAAAATGAGTTTTTGTCGAGACCTTACATGATGTTATAGTTAGTGTACTATTTCATGATAACATTGAATTATTAATGAAAACACTTTAAGACAATATCATCCACTATAATGCTTTTTATATTTACTTCAAATGTGTACACTTAACTTTCAATATAGATAAACTAATTTGTGTACCACATTATGCCTTTGTCAATTCGGCATAAGGAAATCATACATTTTATTTAGTACTGTTAGTATAATTGGTTGGGGTCCTGTGTCAAACGCGACACGTAAGGCTGTATCATTTTGCTTTGGTGCTATATGAGATCATGATAATTACGATAAACTTGGCCAACCTAATTTAGTTTATCTACAAATGGTAAATCGCCGAAGTGTGAGAAAATTAGAATTAATCCATATTCTATTTGGTGTTTTACCATCTGTCCCGCTAATGTTTTCCTAAATGACAATAACTATTCTAACTAATAATGACGGTTATTTAATGAAAATAACTGTCATAACTATATAAATAAATTTGAGCATGGATTTTCCTACATATTGTCATTAAAATATTTCTCTCAAGAACATCAAATAATTGGAGAGAACAATCCCTCGACATCGTCAAACTTTAATTTCAATTCGATTCTTTTATCAAATAAGTTTTAATTTGACGTTCTTGTTATATGTAATGATTACATGATTGATTCAGATGATAAATTAATTAATTAAATAATAGAAAAAATTTTGTAATTGGAATTATTGGTTCCAATTTTCTTTACCTTCTTTGTAATTTTTATATTTTTACTTTGTATTCTTTCTAGTGTTGTGATAGTTTAACAATAAAAATTTCATCCATCAAAGGAAAAAAGTTCAAAAGTAATCGTCATAATCGATCGAAGGTTTGGTGACTCTAAAAATAAATAAAAATAAATAAAAATAAAAAGTTAAGAGAACAAACGGTGGTCACTATCGTCTGATTACTCACACGTGTCGCCTCAACTCGGATTCCAAACACAAATTCCATTATGATTTCATAACAAAAACATTTCGATTCCGTCCATAATACATTACTCTCTGTATTTTTACTGTGTTCTTTGACATTTTGTCTCTCGCCGAATTTTTTAACCTCAAATCCGATGAAACATTTCTGTCAAACCACCTTTCTGTTTTCAGCTGATTGACTTCATCACTAGCTTCATTTTGACCTTACTCATGGATCAGGTTATTTTGTTACTGTATTTATTTATTTATTTTTTGTTTAATTCACAGTTTAATAATGGAATCTGCTTCTTGGTTTTTCGTATTATAAATAAAGTTGAAGTCTTGCATTACTTGTATTTAGTTTCTATGTGGGTTTTTAACGGGGGGTTATTTAGGGTTGTGTGAAGCTTGAATATGCATTCTTTTGTTGGTAGTTGTATGATTCAGTTTGATAGTTGTGATATTATTACTGGGATTTTTGTATTTTTAGGGAAGTTTAAGTCTTGCATTATTAGCATTTAGTTTCTATGTGGATATTTATTGGCGATTTTAGGGTTATGTACAATTTGGGACAATATATATTTATTGGTGCTTGTATGGTTTAATTTGATTGTTATGATAATGATAATGGCATTACATTTGACACTTATTATAGGTAGTTTTGTATTTCTTATCTATGTGGGGTGCTTTTCAGTGGGAATTTTACTATTTAAGAATTGATATTTCTGTGGTTTATGTTAATATTAGTGTAGTGTAAAAAGATTAAGTCATGGGCCTTCATGATGGAAGTTTGAGCTGATTTTGAGAAATTTATTCATTGATTGAGTAGCTAATAAGTGTAAATTTAGGAACTATCTAGATTAAGCAAGTTTTATTTTAGTTCAAGATGCGTAGGATCCAGAAAAAGTTTGACTCGAACAAGCTCAAGTTCGAATGACCTATGAAAACAAGACTGCTTAGCCACTGTAGTTACATATGCATTTGCACTTAAATAATAATTAAAGTTCAGATGAGGTTGATGAATTTAGAGTCTTACCTTATCAAGATTGAGTTTGGCTTTTCAAAGATTTCGAGCGAAACTCTTTTTATCTAAGTTGATTTTTGCCTAGTTTCATGTGGATGCCTTATGTGTTGTGTTTACTGCAAAAGTTCCATGTTGGCATTTTTGTACTCTACATGTTCAAGAATTTCATGCTTCAATTGCATTAAAGTAAGCGTAGATACAAAAATGTGAATAGTTAATACTACAATATCCCAATAAAAAGATCACATTGAAGGTTTTAAAAATATTTCAGTATCAAGCCCTTCAATTAAATGGTAAGACTGTAAGAGTACGAACTCCTGCTAGTAGCAATATTTTTTTGTTTGCGAAAGCATACAACATATCTTCATTTCTTTACAAGACTACTAAAATAACTAGATAATCGTAAGACAATCAGAATAGATTACACTAGAGTGCAAACTAATTATTGCAGAAAAGGAGATTGCATGTAGATTGTATAGTCTCAAACTATCAGAAAGGTTAATCGGTCAAGAAAGGTTAATCGGCCGAAACTAGTCGGGCGTTGAACTACTTTGACTGTATTTGATCTACTTTGACCGGATAAATCCGACTTTGAACTACAGTAATAAATAGGGCTTTGACCCTAAATTGGACTTTTCGCAACTTTGACCAAGTCGCCCTAGTCGGAGACTAGTTAGGGAACTTTTATAACCATGATTTGCGATAAATAACTATAAAGTTCATTCTTAATTCTTATAAACACCATGAACTCAAAGATTTATGTTTGCTTCTATGTATTATATGTCCTGAAATGGCAAAAATACATAAGATGCATAAAATTTAACTACGCAATTTCTATAATTAATATGTTATTTTTCTTATTTTTTGGGTTTTTATGCGCGTGTGTTGATCTTAGTATTCTGTAATAGTTCGAAGAAGATTCTTTTTATCATTCCTTAGAGGAAGAACCAATTAATGTTGACTCTCTACTTGTGGAACCACGGTCTGACCAAGTTTCAGTTAGTGGTGTATGGTGTTATGAAGAAGATAACATCGCTAAATGTATCAAAAATGAAGATGCTTCCTACAATATACGTACGTTTTTTTATAGAAGCTATTATTTTATTTGAGTGATGTTAATTAATATGTCATACGTACGTGTTTGCAAGCAGATATTAATTAACTGCACTTACTGATTTGCCCTTTGACGATTGCAACATTTTCCAAATTGATTGCCACTTTTTTTTTATACCGAATCTGACCTATTTATATGTTTTTCGTCACTACAAAAAAATAATAGCAAGTGTATTAAACGTAATACTCTAGAATAACAGTGCAAATGGTGATGACAAGCTGTTAATAAATTCTCGACGAACTTGTACATTTTGTTAGTACCGGGTTTGCAATTCAAATAAGTATTTTTGAGGAGTTGGTGGAGTTATTCGGTTTTTAATAAATGCTACTTTTAATCTCTTATAAAGGCACCTCTTATTCGAATATAAACGCTCAAGGCTTAGAGACGACAAAGTGTAATGTACGTTTTCTTCTCTATCTCAAGTTAACAGTAATATGTATTACGAGTCTATAACTACATATGATTCGCTCTATCGTTGTCGTATTCTACAAGTAGAGATATATATGTCTGATACGTTTTTAGTACTCATTTTTCATTGTAAAGCATTGTATAGTATCTGTATAGTCCAACATTGGAAATTATTTGTCTGATATGTTTAAACATTTTTTACTCGAACTTATATTAATGTTTAATTGTGTCAACTACTCTTATAATGTTAAGGTTTTTGAAAATAGTTTTTCAGCTGCTAGATTAGCTTTTTGTAATCGTAAACATTACTGTAACAGAAGTTTTGAAAATTAGGTATGGTTAGTATTAATTATACATTGATGACATGACTTGTACTAGTTCGACACCTATGAGTTTGAATCCTAGATTCGCCACTAAGTGATATTGAGTATCTTTATAAAATTTGAAAACAGTACACGATGGCAGTTTGTAGCATATCAGTAACTTGTGTTCTCTCATATTTGTTCTATTTATCTTTATGAAATTGCATATTTGTAGGCACCTGATGTTTTGCCCCACGAAGTTGGAGCGGAACGTCTTCTAGCAGTAAATGGCATCTCTACGTGTGATAATTATCTTTTAGGTTCTTCTATATATCATTATTTATTCCTCTATATAACCCATAACCCATTTTTATTAAAATGGGTCAACTTTGCCACCTGTAGAGCCCATTTCAAATTACTACCAACTACTTACATATTCAGTTATTTACTATTTACCACAGATATTGGATATGTTGAGCAAAGTTCGTGTATGGACTACGTATCTAACGAAATTTTGCATGTTGCAAATTCGAGCTCTGAGAACCCATTTCCCATTTTTCGTAATACAGACAAGGGCAGTTTTGGAATACAAAATTCATCGACCAAAAACATTCCCGCATTCGAATGCCAGAAGTACTTCATTGACAAGACAATGTTCGACTTTGGAGATAAATTTGAGGATTATTCTAAATCCTTCACAGATGAAGAAAATAATGAAAATATTATGTCACCTCACGTTGGACAAAACGGTATGGAAATAACCGAATTTTGTAAAGACGGGCCAAAGAGCTCTGTTCAAGATCACGGTATTGGTGAAGTTACAAACAAAAGATCACGTAAGCCTACACAACGTTACATTGACGAGTCATCTCGTATGAGTCTTATGAAGTGTAAGAAAAGAAAAGAAGGTGCTTCGGTGTTGAAAGTCAAAACGTCAGCGGTTAGACGTCTCAAACATCAAAATGAGTCGGAACATAAACGAAAAGAAAAAATGTCATCTTGTGATATCTCGTTTGATTATGCTATTCAAGTACCGTTTGATTGTGAAGGCCCAACAGAATGTCAGAAAAACACTTCACCGAAAAAGAGTTCACCAGCTAAGGTATGCTAATTTTCAGAATCCTTGTTTATACATATTTTGCTGGGTTTAACATCAAATTTCATTTATTCTTGTGCTGACGTCTTCATAAAAGTTATATCAAATTTGCATATAAGAAGTACTCCCTCCGTTCCAATTTAATTGTCCCCAGACAAAAAAAATTACACAGTTTAAGAAAAACTTTTAAGAAAAAGTGACTATCACATGTACATTTTCTTTACTTCACAGCTGCAGGTTAAAAACGATGTCGGGAATTATTTGAGCGGATCTGAAGATGATTCCGAGGTGATGAAGTCTATCACGAGTGGGAATCAGAGGAAGCTTCATAAACTGTGGACAGTTTCAGAAGTAAAAAAGTTACTCGATGGCGTTGCTCATTTTGGGGTAGGCAAATGGACTCGTATAAAGAAATTGCTATTTTCATCATCAGTTCATCGAACCCCTGTAGATCTGAAGGTACTTTTCTGATTTTATAATGTTACAATGTCATGTTTTTAATATAGTTATTAGTCTTCGTGTTACAAACTTACGGTTTCTTTTTGTAGGACAAATGGCGAAATCTTTTGAAAGCAAGTGGTGTACTGAAGGTGACTAGGATAAAGGTTAGTCATCTTGTTTCCTTTTATGTCTTTGATATACTCCCGAAGTCTCGATATATCGAACAATATGGATGAGATCGGTACAGATACCGAACCGTACCGTACCGATACCGACAATAACGAAACCGAAATTATATCAAGTATTTGGTTTTTTCAGGAGGACCCGAAAAGATGTCAGCCGTGGCGTCCATTACCGAAGTCGATACTTTGTCGTGTGAGAGAATTAGCGTCTGTTTATCCGTCCCCAAACTCGAAGATTTCCAAATCAAAGTTTCCGCTTGCACAACATGTCTCATCTCCTGCGAGGATTAAGGGTAGTCAGGTTCTTGATTTTCTTAAATAAATACGTGTACAGATGAAAATATTAACCACTCATTGAAAAACAATTGGCTTCGATTAAGCTCTTATTATTCGAACATGTTGCTAGATTTGTAGGTTACTGGATAAAATGTAGTTAGCGTATCGCGGTGATTAATTGCAGGTGGTATTACGATACACGTAACGAGTGTTGTTATTAGAGGTGGTAAAATGGGTGGGTAACAAGTTGGGTAACTTCTGTGACAGGTCATAACAATTCAGGTGAAAATTTATTTATGTTCATGTTTCACATATAACACTATTCTAGTATTCTGGATGTAATTTAACCAATGCATGATTCTTAAAAACTTGGTACCACTTAAATTTTTCAAAAACAATAAAATGGATACAATTGATATATGGTCAAATTACATCTTACTTAATCAACTACAACAAAGATATGGCATGACAACTAAGACAGATGTTGTGGAATGATACACACGAATGGATGTTACACGTGGCAGATGAACATATATAACAACCGTTAATTGATTGGTTGGTTGGTTATGAGTCAGTTACATGGAAGTGAAAATGGTGTGGATTTGGGGAGTAATAAAAGTATAATGAGTATGGAGATAGCAGGAGAAATGGGAAGTATGGGATGGAATTAAATCGTTAGTTATACATCTTGGATTCATATGAGTTGCCAACTAATCAAGTGTCAGTGTGTAACTTATTATTGTAACTTGTTCTGCAACACGTGATGATCATTACTTGCCCTATCCAATTATTTAAAAGAACCTTCTATTCTATGAAAAAAGGTTGACTTCTTCATTGACATAAAAGTCTTTTAAGTAGTAACATTCTTTAAGATTAAGAAGATTTTGCTTTAATTATGGTCATATGTAATGTTACAAATGGGATTTAGCTACAGAAAATATTATGGGAAATTGTTTAAAATACACTTTTTTTTTTTTTTTAGGCTTCAAACAAAATACACTTTTTTTAAAAAAATTGTCTTTTTACACCATTCGATAGACGGGATTTCCGTCTACCACCTTTATCTGTCGTCTACTACCATTTTTACAAAGTAGTTGACGGTGAGATAAAGGTGGTTGACAGAATTTACAAAGTAGTCGACCGTCTACTGCCTTGTTGTTGCTGTCTACTGCCTTGTTGTTGTTGTCTACTGCCTTGTAGACACTAACAAGGCAGTAGACAGCAACAACAAGGCAGTAGACAGCAGCAACAAGGCAGTAGACAGTCGACTACTTTGTAAATGTCTGTCTACTGCTTTGTTCTCGCTGTCTACTAACCCTGCCAGTAGACGGGAATTCGTCTACCACCTTTATCTCATCATCGACTACTTTGTAAAAATGGTAGTAGACGACAGATAAAAGTGGTAGACGGAAAGCCCGTCTACCGAATGGTGTAAAAAGACAATTTTTTTAAAAAAAATGTATTTTGTTTGAAGCCTTAAAAAAAAAGTGTATTTTGATCAATTTCCCAAATATTATTGATGAAAACATTGAATGTGTTCTCTTATCCACGAGATATATCAATGTGACCTGTAACACAAACTTTACTTGATGAGGTGTATTAACTAATTCTAATTGACACTTGCAAAGCGTTACGACATATATCACTGTAACACAAACTTGATGAGTATTCGCTTTCATGTTAACAAATCAAAAGATATAAACAGATTAAAATTGATACCAAACTTGTAAAAAATATCATTTGAATTTATGAAACTGAATTACTTCTCTGAATAGTCTCAATCAGCATGATGATTTGCATGCATATATGATCTGGTGATGTAAAGTATGCATACATACCCAAGGGGATGTATCACTTATTCACTTTGCTGGCTTTCATTTACTCCCCATCATGTTTGTGCAACTTATGAGCTCAAGAGGGTCCCTCTGGTCACATTTTCATCTCAAGCTAGTGATTTGACGTACACATGATTCACACAGGATTAAGCCCATCAAAAGTATCTTAACCCATGAAGTGTTTCAACTTCATCTTCGATTTAGTAGTATTCTTGCAGGACTGATATCAAATCAATCGTATACTCGATCAACAAAATACACTTGAATTTCTATCAATCAACACTATGTAATGGGCGTTTTGATGTTGTTAAATGATACCTAGAGTTGTTAGATATTTTGGGAAGCAAAGAACAGAGTGAATGCAGCTAGGGTTGTGCAAAGTGAGTAACCCTTGAATGAAAACCCGTAACCCTCTATTTATATGACATGGTCTCCATCCGTACAGAAGTGATTCTTGTCCATACGAATGCCTCACTCATCCGCATATGATAGACTCATTCGTACGGATGACAAACTCATCCGTATGGACGACTTATAACTTTGATTATACACATTAACGAACGTACATTTGATCAAGTTACGATACAATAAACGCATAAAGTGTTAGGATTTAGGACCCAAACAAGACAAGTGATTGATCATAATCACTAACCCACGAACGACAAACGAATAATTAAAGCAAAACGATAAATAAATGACACGGGATTTAACGTGGTTATATCCCAACTCCAAAACACGGAGAAGGGTTTACTCCACGGGCGCAAACCAGAGATTTTTCACTATCGTGCACACATGTTAGGGTTACAATAGGGTGTTTATATAGTCAAATCTAAACAAGGAAACAACTTAAAGAGCAAAAAAAACACGCTTTTCCTCACCATGCTCCCGAATAGGCTTAAGTCGCGTCGTGGCTTAAGGCATGATTTCAGAACAGCCTTTTTTACAACTTTCGAACATCATCCATGTGTTAATCCATGCCGCGCCTTAACACTAAAACACACTTTTTCTTGTTGTTTTGATATCCTTCACACATCCAACAATCTCCCACTTGAAGGGTGATCTAAACACAGTCCATTTTATCAACCTATACTCGATCAACACTTCGACTCTTAAATGTACCTTTAACACCCCGTCAAAAATTCCTTAAACGGAATGTTAACTCTGGTCCCAGTGCTTGGCTTGACTTCTACGTGACGACAATAATTTACAGCGGAAGCAATTTAATACCTGAGAATAAAACACGCAAAACGGATCAACAATAATGTTGAGTGAATCTAAAGGTTTTAGGTAAACAATACAGTATGTTTAAGAAATAATATATTTCCGAAAAACGTTTAATAGTGGAAGACCACCAAAGTTTTATATCAAAAGTTCGCATACATCAATGTCAAGTGTTAACTGTTCGTAATCAGTGATATCAAGTTCCAAATGTGTGACACCAAAATAGTTTCGTTTCATATACTTGTAGACATTACCATGTCTAGTTTTAAATGTTTGTAAACCACAGTTTCAAGTAACGAATCATAGTATCTGAAAAACGGTTATCAGAAAAATAGTTTAATTTCCTTGACCACGAGATTTTACAAGTACAACACAAAGTCATAAAACGTATGCATAATATGAGCACCTGAATACTAGCAATGACCCGAGTATAGAAGTCACTATACCCGCCTTTACCTCGTAAAATATTATACACTTGTTCAAATGTATTTAATGTTCAAAATAAATGCGCCACGGTTAATATTGTTTGGGCGAGGTTGTCAACCTAACGGATCCGTCCATCTAAATTGTGCTTACACCGATGGTATTAAAAGTATTCAAGCTAGAGGCTTTTTGAACAAACTCAATATGCATATATAGTACTCATGTCAATACAAAAGCAGTTGAAAACATGTAAAAAGCGGGACTGTAGACTCACCTTTGAATAAAGCTCGGATTGAAAAGTGAACAATTAACTTGTACGGTTTATAGCCGAGTAATGCAACCTAAGTATACGTATTTAGGTTGGTCAATATATATATCTTAAATAAGTGTGGTTTCATAGTGTACGTTGTCTTATTGCTTGACTCGACGCGTTCCAAAGTAAAAGTCAAGTATATCATGCAAGTCAAACAAAGTCAACCGAAGTCAAACCGAAAGTCAAACTTGGTCAATGTGGTCAACTAAAGTCAACATCAGTAGGTTCATGTCAAATATTGGTCAACATGTCAAACCTAAGTCAAACAACACGTTTCAGGTCATGAATGATCATTTTCACAATTTCAGTTTATCGTTGTGCACCAAGTTCATGAACACGTAGCATACTTAGCACATTATCTCATAGCATAAAATTTAAGTAGACATGGAAAACTCCAGGTCATAAATATACTTAAAATAGATTCCAAAAAGTCCGGCCAGGGGCTCATACGATAATTAAAAGTCAGGAATCAGAAGGGGTACATTTGGGGTTTGCCAAGTCAGTTTTTGACCGCGCACTGATTTCGTTTTGGCTATAACCGTAGTTAGTAACATGAAATTGATACAATACCAGTGGACATAGTTCAAAGACAAATCAAAGTAACACATATAAGAAATCTAGCAACTTTTGTTAAGCCAATTTGTACAGTTTATTCGTGCAAGTTAAATGTTCAGTTTTTCAGCTCAAATCAGAATCCACATAAAGTACGGCTCTATTGTACCCAATGCATAAGCTTTCAGAGATTGACATAAACTAAAAATAAGTCACATATCATGTTAAGTTTCATTTTCCAGAAGCATACTGAAATGTCCCGTTCTTATTGATTAAAAACGTTCCATATTAATTGATTTCGTTGCGAGGTTTTGACCTCTATATGAGACGTTTTCAAAGACTGCATTCATTTTTAAAATAAACCATAACCTTTATTTCATAAATAAAGGTTTAAAAAGCTTTACGTAGATTATCAAATAATGATAATCTAAAATATCCTGTTTACACACGACCATTACATAATGGTTTACAATACAAATATGTTACATCGAAATCAGTTTCTTGAATGCAGTTTTTACACAATATCATACAAACATGGACTCCAAATCTTGTCCTTATTTTAGTATGCAACAGCGGAAGCTCTTAATATTCACCTGAGAATAAACATGCTTTAAACGTCAACAAAAATGTTGGTGAGTTATAGGTTTAACCTATATATATCAAATCGTAACAATAGACCACAAGATTTCATATTTCAATACACATCCCATACATAGAGATAAAAATCATTCATATGGTGAACACCTGGTAACCGACAATAACAAGATGCATATATAAGAATATCCCCATCATTCCGGGACACCCTTCGGATATGATATAAATTTCGAAGTACTAAAGCATCCGGTACTTTGGATGGGGTTTGTTAGGCCCAATAGATCTATCTTTAGGATTCGCGTCAATTAGGGTGTCTGTCCCCTAATTCTTAGATTACCAGACTTAATAAAAAGGGGCATATTCGATTTCAATAATTCAACCATAGAATGTAGTTTCACGTACTTGTGTCTATTTTGTAAATCATTTATAAAACCTGCATGTATTCTCATCCCAAAAATATTAGATTTTAAAAGTGGGACTATAACTCACTTTCACAGATTTTTACTTCGCCGGGAAGTAAGACTTGGCCACTGGTTGATTCACGAACCTATAACAATATATACATATATATCAAAGTATGTTCAAAATATATTTACAACACTTTTAATATATTTTGATGTTTTTAGTTTATTAAGTCAGCTGTCCTCGTTAGTAACCTACAACTAGTTGTCCACAGTTAGATGTACAGAAAAATAAATCGATAAATATTATCTTGAATCAATCCACGACCCAGTGTATACGTATCTCAGTATTGATCACAACTCAAACTATATATATTTTGGAATCAACCTCAACCCTGTATAGCTAACTCCAACATTCACATATAGAGTGTCTATGGTTGTTCCGAAATATATATAGATGTGTCGACATGATAGGTCGAAACATTGTATACGTGTCTATGGTATCTCAAGATTACATAATATACAATACAAGTTGATTAAGTTATGGTTGGAATAGATTTGTTACCAATTTTCACGTAGCTAAAATGAGAAAAATTATCCAATCTTGTTTTACCCATAACTTCTTCATTTTAAATCCGTTTTGAGTGAATCAAATTGCTATGGTTTCATATTGAACTCTATTTTATGAATCTAAACAGAAAAAGTATAGGTTTATTGTCGAAAAAATAAGTTACAAGTCGTTTTTGTAAAGGTAGTCATTTCAGTCGAAAGAACGACGTCTAGATGACCATTTTAGAAAACATACTTCCACTTTGAGTTTAACCATAATTTTTGGATATAGTTTCATGTTCATAATAAAAATCATTTTATCAGAATAACAACTTTTAAATCAAAGTTTATCATAGTTTTTAATTAACTAACCCAAAACAGCCCGCGGTGTTACTACGACGGCGTAAATCCGGTTTTACGGTGTTTTTCGTGTTTCCAGGTTTTAAATCATTAAGTTAGCATATCATATAGATATAGAACATGTGTTTAGTTGATTTTAAAAGTCAAGTTAGAAGGATTAACTTTTGTTTGCGAACAAGTTTAGAATTAACTAAACTATGTTCTAGTGATTACAAGTTTAAACCTTCGAATAAGATAGCTTTATATGTATGAATCGAATGATGTTATGAACATCATTACTACCTTAATTTCCTTGGATAAACCTACTGGAAAAGAGAAAAATGGATCTAGCTTCAATGGATCCTTGGATGGCTCGAAGTTCTTGAAGCAGAATCATGACACGAAAACAAGTTCAAGTAAGATCATCACTTGAAATAAGATTGTTATAGTTATAGAAATTGAACCAAAGTTTGAATATGATTATTACCTTGTATTAGAATGATAACCTACTGTAAGAAACAAAGATTTCTTGAGGTTGGATGATCACCTTACAAGATTGGAAGTGAGCTAGCAAACTTGAAAGTATTCTTGATTTTATGAAACTAGAACTTTTGGAATTTATGAAGAACACTTAGAACTTGAAGATAGAACTTGAGAGAGATCAATTAGATGAAGAAAATTGAAGAATGAAAGTGTTTGTAGGTGTTTTTGGTCGTTGGTGTATGGATTAGATATAAAGGATATGTAATTTTGTTTTCATGTAAATAAGTCATGAATGATTACTCATATTTTTGTAATTTTATGAGATATTTCATGCTAGTTGCCAAATGATGGTTCCCACATGTGTTAGGTGACTCACATGGGCTGCTAAGAGCTGATCATTGGAGTGTATATACCAATAGTACATACATCTAAAAGCTGTGTATTGTACGAGTACGAATACGGGTGCATACGAGTAGAATTGTTGATGAAACTGAACGAGGATGTAATTGTAAGCATTTTTGTTAAGTAGAAGTATTTTGATAAGTGTATTGAAGTCTTTCAAAAGTGTATAAATACATATTAAAACACTACATGTATATACATTTTAACTGAGTCGTTAAGTCATCGTTAGTCGTTACATGTAAATGTTGTTTTGAAACCTTTATGTTAACGATCTTGTTAAATGTTGTTAACCCAATGTTTATAATATCAAAAGAGATTTTAAATTATTATATTATCATGATATTATGATGTACAAATATCTCTTAATATGATATATATACATTAAATGTCGTTACAACGATAATCGTTACACATATGTCTCGTTTCAAAATCATTAAGTTAGTAGTCTTGTTTTTACATATGTAGTTCATTGTTAATATACTTAATGATATGTTTAATTATCATAATATAATGTTAACTATATATATAACCATATATATGTCATCATATAATTTTTACAAGTTTTTAACGTTCGTGAATCACCGGTCAACTTGGGTGGTCAATTGTCTATATGAAACCTATTTCAATTAATCAAGTCTTAACAAGTTTGATTGCTTAACATGTTGGAAACATTTAATCATGTAAATATCAATCTCAATTAATATATATAAACATGGAAAAGTTCGGGTCACTACAGTACCTACCCGTTAAATAAATTTCGTCCCGAAATTTTAAGCTGTTGAAGGTGTTGACGAATCTTCTGGAAATAGATGCGGGTATTTCTTCTTCATCTGATCTTCACGCTCCCAGGTGAACTCGGGTCCTCTACGAGCATTCCATCGAACCTTAACAATTGGTATCTTGTTTTGCTTAAGTCTTTTAACCTCACGATCCATTATTTCGACGGGTTCTTCGATGAATTGAAGTTTTTCGTTGATTTGGATTTCATCTAACGGAATAGTGAGATCTTCTTTAGCAAAACATTTCTTTAAATTCGAGACATGGAAAGTGTTATGTACAGCCGCGAGTTGTTGAGGTAACTCTAGTCGGTAAGCTACTGGTCCGACACGATCAATAATCTTGAATGGTCCAATATACCTTGGATTTAATTTCCCTCGTTTACCAAATCGAACAACGCCTTTCCAAGGTGCAACTTTAAGCATGACCATCTCTCCAATTTCAAATTCTATATCTTTTCTTTTAATGTCAGCGTAGCTCTTTTGTCGACTTTGGGCGGCTTTCAACCGTTGTTGAATTTGGTTGATCTTCTCGGTAGTTTCTTGTATAATCTCCGGACCCGTAATCTGTCTATCCCCCACTTCACTCCAACAAATTGGAGACCTGCACTTTCTACCATAAAGTGCTTCAAACGGCGCCATCTCAATGCTTGAATGGTAGCTGTTGTTGTAGGAAAATTCTGCTAATGGTAGATGTCGATCCCAACTGTTTCCGAAATCAATAACACATGCTCGTAGCATGTCTTCAAGCGTTTGTATCGTCCTTTCGCTCTGTCCATCAGTTTGTGGATGATAGGCAGTACTCATGTCTAGACGAGTTCCTAATGCTTGCTGTAATGTCTGCCAGAATCTTGAAATAAATCTGCCATCCCTATCAGAGATAATAGAGATTGGTATTCCATGTCTGGAGACGACTTCCTTCAAATACAGTCGTGCTAACTTCTCCATCTTGTCATCTTCTCTTATTGGCAGGAAGTGTGCTGATTTGGTGAGACGATCAACTATTACCCAAATAGTATCAAAACCACTTGCAGTCCTTGGCAATTTAGTGATGAAATCCATGGTAATGTTTTCCCATTTCCATTCTGGGATTTCGGGTTGTTGAAGTAGACCTGATGGTTTCTGATGCTCAGCTTTGACCTTAGAACACGTCAAACATTCTCCCACGTATTTAGCAACATCGGCTTTCATACCCGGCCACCAAAAATGTTTCTTGAGATCCTTGTACATCTTCCCCGTTCCAGGATGTATTGAGTATCTGGTTTTATGAGCTTCTCTAAGTACCATTTCTCTCATATCTCCAAATTTTGGTACCCAAATCCTTTCAGCCCTATACCGGGTTCCGTCTTCCCGAATATTAAGATGCTTCTCTGATCCTTTGGGTATTTCATCCTTTAAATTTCCCTCTTTTAAAACTCCTTGTTGCGCCTCCTTTATTTGAGTAGTAAGGTTATTATGAATCATTATATTCATAGATTTTACTCGAATGGGTTCTCTGTCCTTCCTGCTCAAGGCATCGGCTACCACATTTGCCTTCCCCGGGTGGTAACGAATCTCAAAGTCGTAATCATTCAATAATTCAATCCACCTACGCTGCCTCATATTCAGTTGTTTCTGATTAAATATGTGTTGAAGACTTTTGTGGTCGGTATATATAATACTTTTGACCCCATATAAGTAGTGCCTCCAAGTCTTTAATGCAAAAACAACCGCGCCTAATTCCAAATCATGCGTCGTATAATTTTGTTCGTGAATCTTCAATTGTCTAGACGCATAAGCAATCACCTTCGTTCGTTGCATTAATACACAACCGAGACCTTGCTTTGATGCGTCACAATAAATCACAAAATCATCATTTCCTTCAGGCAATGACAATATAGGTGCCGTAGTTAGCTTTTTCTTCAATAATTGAAACGCTTTCTCTTGTTCATCATTCCATTCAAATTTCTTCCCTTTATGCGTTAATGCAGTCAAGGGTTTTGCTATTCTGGAAAAGTCTTGGATGAACCTTCTGTAGTAACCAGCTAGTCCTAAAAACTGGCGTATGTGTTTCGGAGTTTTCGGGGTTTCCCACTTTTCAACAGTTTCTATCTTTGCCGAATCCACCTTAATACCTTCTTTGTTCACTATGTGACCGAGGAATTGAACTTCTTCCAACCAAAATGCACACTTTGAAAACTTAGCGTACAATTCTTCCTTCCTCAATACTTCTAACACCTTTCTCAAATGTTCACCGTGTTCTTGGTCATTCTTTGAGTAAATAAGTATGTCATCAATGAAAACAATGACAAACTTGTCAAGGTATGGTCCACACACTCGGTTCATAAGGTCCATGAACACAGCTGGTGCATTAGTTAAACCAAACGGCATGACCATAAACTCGTAATGACCGTAACGTGTTCTGAAAGCAGTCTTTGGAATATCATCTTCTTTCACCCGCATTTGATGATACCCGGAACGTAAGTCAATCTTTGAATAAACAGACGAGCCTTGTAGTTGATCAAATAAGTCGTCGATTCTCGGTAGTGGGTAGCGGTTCTTGATGGTAAGTTTGTTCAACTCTCGGTAGTCGATACACAACCTGAATGTACCATCTTTCTTCTTGACAAACAAAACAGGAGCTCCCCACGGTGATGTGCTTGGTCGAATGAAACCACGCTCTAAAAGTTCTTGTAATTGGCTTTGCAGTTCTTTCATCTCGCTGGGTGCGAGTCTGTAAGGAGCACGAGCTATTGGTGCAGCTCCTGGTACAAGATCTATTTGAAATTCAACGGATCGATGTGGGGGTAATCCCGGTAATTCTTTCGGAAATACATCGGGAAATTCTTTTGCAATGGGAACATCATTGATGCTCTTTTCTTCAGTTTGTACTTTCTCGACGTGTGCTAGAACAGCATAGCAACCTTTTCTTATTAGTTTTTGTGCCTTCAAATTACTAATAAGATGTAGCTTCGTGTTGCCCTTTTCTCCGTACACCATTAAGGGTTTTCCTTTTTCTCGTATAATGCGAATTGCATTTTTGTAACAAACGATCTCTGCTTTCACTTCTTTCAACCAGTCCATACCGATTATCACATCAAAACTCCCTAACTCTACTGGTATCAAATCAATCTTAAATGTTTCGCTAACCAGTTTAATTTCTCGATTCTGACATATATTATCTGCTGAAATTAATTTACCATTTGCTAATTCGAGTAAAAATTTACTATCCAAAGGCGTCAATGGACAACTTAATTTAGCACAAAAATCTCTACTCATATAGCTTCTATCCGCACCCGAATCAAATAAAACGTAAGCAGATTTATTGTCAATAAGTAACGTACCCGTAACAAGCTCCGGGTCTTCCTGTGCCTCTGCCGCATTAATATTGAAAACTCTTCCGCGGCCTTGTCCATTCGTGTTCTCCTGGTTCGGGCAATTTCTAATGATGTGGCCTGGTTTTCCACATTTATAACAAACTACATTGGCATAACTTGCTCCGACACTACTTGCTCCGCCATTACTCATTCCGACACCATTTGTTCCTTTCGTTCTATTAACCCCTGGTCCGTAGACTTCACACTTCGTCGCGCTATGACCATTTCTTTTACACTTGTTGCAAAATTTGGTGCAGAACCCCGAGTGATACTTTTCACACCTTTGGCATAGCTGCTTCTGATTGTTGTTGTTGTTGTTGTTGCGGTTATTATTGTTGTTGGGATGATTGTTGTAGTTGCTGTTGTTGTTGTTGTTGTTATTGGGCCGTTTGTTGTAGTTGCGATTAATGTTGCGATTGTTGGGATAATTGTTGCGATTATTGTTGTAATTGCTGTTGTTGTTGTATTGGTGATTCTTATCACCGTTTTCCTCCCACTTTCTTTTGACTTGCTTCACATTGGCCTCTTCAGTAGTCTGTTCTTTAATTCTTTCTTCAATCTGGTTCACTAGTTTGTGAGCCATTCTACATGCCTGTTGTATGGAGGCGGGCTCGTGTGAACTTATATCTTCTTGGATTCTTTCCGGTAATCCTTTCACAAACGCGTCGATCTTCTCTTCCTCATCTTCGAATGCTCCCGGACACAATAGGCACAATTCTGTGAATCGTCTTTCGTACGTGGTAATATCAAATCCTTGGGTTCGTAACCCTCTAAGTTCTGTCTTGAGCTTATTGACCTCGGTTCTGGGACGGTACTTCTCGTTCATCAAGTGCTTGAATGCTGACCACGGTAGTGCGTACGCATCGTCTTGTCCCACTTGCTCTAGATAGGTATTCCACCATGTTAACGCAGAACCTGTGAAGGTATGCGTAGCGTACTTCACTTTGTCCTCTTCAGTACACTTACTTATGGCAAACACCGATTCGACCTTCTCGGTCCACCGTTTCAATCCGATCGGTCCTTCGGTTCCATCAAATTCCAAAGGTTTGCAGGCAGTGAATTCTTTGTATGTGCATCCTACACGATTTCCTGTACTGCTAGATCCAAGGTTATTGTTGGTATGTAGCGCAGCCTGTACTGCGGCTATGTTTGAAGCTAGAAAAGTACGGAATTCCTCTTCATTCATATTCACGGTGTGTCGAGTAGTCGGTGCCATTTCCTTCAAAATAGTTAAATGGAACAAGTTAATCATACAGAATATTAAGAGTAGTTAATAGTATTTCGTAGCATAATATGAACTCATTTATAAAAGCTTTTTCTTCATATTAGCGTTTTATAAGTTTAAATTCGGGTAGTACCTACCCGTTAAGTTCATACTTAGTAGCTAATATACAATTCAACTACTACAATTCTATATGAAAAACTGATTATAATAATATTTCGCGTTCAAACTTTTATACAATATTTTACAAACTTACAATACTGCTTATTTTACATAAAGCATGAAATATAGCACACAATAACTTTGATACAAGATAGTTGTGAAGACAATTCTAGCTAGTACACAAGTCGTTCAGCAAAGGCAATAAAGACACGTAATTCATACGTCCAGAAACAAGTCATGCATTCTGGTTTTACTAGGACTACTTCCCATCCTTGGTCTTGTGCAACATAACCGTTATGGCCGTTGATAAGACAGCGTGTTGTAACGTCATCAAAGGGACGAGGGTTACGTAATGTCCAACAGTCCCGTAATAATCTAAAAACCTCATTTCTTACCCCAATTACCGACTCCGTCACTTGTGGAAACGTTTTGTTTAATAGTTGTAGCCCGATGTTCTTGTTCTCACTTTGGTGAGAAGCGAACATTACTAATCCGTAAGCATAACATGCTTCTTTATGTTGCATGTTAGCCGCTTTTTCTAAATCACGAAGTCCAATATTCGGATATATTGAGTCAAAATAATTTCTTAACCCGTTGCGTAAAATAGCATTTGGGTTCCCCGCAATATATGCGTCAAAGTAAACACATCGTAACTTATGGGTTTCCCAATGTGATATCCCCCATCTTTCAAACGAAAGTCTCTTATAAACCAAGACATTCTTGGAACGTTCTTCGAATGTCTTACAAACTGATCTCGCCTTAAATAGTTGTGCCGAAGAATTTTGGCCGACTCTAGACAAGATTTCATCAATCATGTCTCCGGGTAGGTCTCTTAAAATATTGGGTTGTCTATCCATTTTATGTTTTTATACTGTAAAATAGACAAGAGTTAGATTCATAAAAAAATACTTATTAATACAAGCAATTTTTACATATATCATAAAGCATAAGCACACTATATTACATATATTACACCACACGAATACAACTATCTTATTCCGACTCGCTCGTTTCTTCTTGTTCGGTTTTGGTTCGTTTTGCCAAGTTTCTAGGGATATATGATGTTCCCCTAATATGAGCCGTCGTTGTCCACATTGGTTTAGAAAAACCTGGTGGTTTAGAGGTTCCCGGGTCATTGTTACAACTTAAGGACTTCGGGGGTTGACGATACATATAAAGTTCATCGGGGTTGGAATTAGATTTCTCTATTTTTATGCCCTTTCCCTTATTATTTTCTTTTGCCTTTTTAAATTCAGTTGGGGTAATTTCTATAACATCATCGGAATTCTCGTCGGAATCCGATTCATCAGAGAATTGGTAATCCTCCCAATATTTTGCTTCCTTGGCGGAAACACCATTGACCATAATTAACTTTGGTCGGTTGGTTGAGGATTTTCTTTTACTTAACCGTTTTATTATTTCCCCCACTGGTTCTATTTTTTCATCCGGTTCCGATTCTTCTTCCGGTTCCGATTCTTCTTCCGGTTCCGACTCTTCTTCCGGTTCCTCTTCGGGAACTTGTGAATCAGTCCACAAATCATTCCAATTTACATTTGACTCTTCATTATTATTAGATGAGTCAATGGGACTTGTTCTAGAGGTAGACATCTATCACATACTATCAAACACGTTAAGAGATTAATATATCACATAATATTCATATGTTAAAAATATATAGTTTCCAACAAAAATGTTAAGCAATCATTTTTAAAGAAAACACGGTCGAAGTCCAGACTCACTAATGCATCCTAACAAACTCGATAAGACACACTAATGCAAATTTTCTGGTTCTCTAAGACCAACGCTCGGATACCAACTTAAATGTCCCGTTCTTATTGATTAAAAACGTTCCATATTAATTGATTTCGTTGCGAGGTTTTGACCTCTATATGAGACGTTTTTCAAAGACTGCATTCATTTTTAAAACAAACCATAACCTTTATTTCATAAATAAAGGTTTAAAAAGCTTTACGTAGATTATCAAATAATGATAATCTAAAATATCCTGTTTACACACGACCATTACATAATGGTTTACAATACAAATATGTTACATCGAAATCAGTTTCTTGAATGCAGTTTTTACACAATATCATACAAACATGGACTCCAAATCTTGTCCTTATTTTAGTATGCAACAGCGGAAGCTCTTAATATTCACCTGAGAATAAACATGCTTTAAACGTCAACAAAAATGTTGGTGAGTTATAGGTTTAACCTATATATATCAAATCGTAACAATAGACCACAAGATTTCATATTTCAATACACATCCCATACATAGAGATAAAAATCATTCATATGGTGAACACCTGGTAACCGACAATAACAAGATGCATATATAAGAATATCCCCATCATTCCGGGACACCCTTCGGATATGATATAAATTTCGAAGTACTAAAGCATCCGGTACTTTGGATGGGGTTTGTTAGGCCCAATAGATCTATCTTTAGGATTCGCGTCAATTAGGGTGTCTGTCCCCTAATTCTTAGATTACCAGACTTAATAAAAAGGGGCATATTCGATTTCGATAATTCAACCATAGAATGTAGTTTCACGTACTTGTGTCTATTTTGTAAATCATTTATAAAACCTGCATGTATTCTCATCCCAAAAATATTAGATTTTAAAAGTGGGACTATAACTCACTTTCACAGATTTTTACTTCGCCGGGAAGTAAGACTTGGCCACTGGTTGATTCACGAACCTATAACAATATATACATATATATCAAAGTATGTTCAAAATATATTTACAACACTTTTAATATATTTTGATGTTTTTAGTTTATTAAGTCAGCTGTCCTCGTTAGTAACCTACAACTAGTTGTCCACAGTTAGATGTACAGAAAAATAAATCGATAAATATTATCTTGAATCAATCCACGACCCAGTGTATACGTATCTCAGTATTGATCACAACTCAAACTATATATATTTTGGAATCAACCTCAACCCTGTATAGCTAACTCCAACATTCACATATAGAGTGTCTATGGTTGTTCCGAAATATATATAGATGTGTCGACATGATAGGTCGAAACATTGTATACGTGTCTATGGTATCTCAAGATTACATAATATACAATACAAGTTGATTAAGTTATGGTTGGAATAGATTTGTTACCAATTTTCACGTAGCTAAAATGAGAAAAATTATCCAATCTTGTTTTACCCATAACTTCTTCATTTTAAATCCGTTTTGAGTGAATCAAATTGCTATGGTTTCATATTGAACTCTATTTTATGAATCTAAACAGAAAAAGTATAGGTTTATTGTCAAAAAAATAAGTTACAAGTCGTTTTTGTAAAGGTAGTCATTTCAGTCGAAAGAACGACGTCTAGATGACCATTTTAGAAAACATACTTCCACTTTGAGTTTAACCATAATTTTTGGATATAGTTTCATGTTCATAATAAAAATCATTTTCTCAGAATAACAACTTTTAAATCAAAGTTTATCATAGTTTTTAATTAACTAACCCAAAACAGCCCGCGGTGTTACTACGACGGCGTAAATCCGGTTTTACGGTGTTTTTCGTGTTTCCAGGTTTTAAATCATTAAGTTAGCATATCATATAGATATAGAACATGTGTTTAGTTGATTTTAAAAGTCAAGTTAGAAGGATTAACTTTTGTTTGCGAACAAGTTTAGAATTAACTAAACTATGTTCTAGTGATTACAAGTTTAAACCTTCGAATAAGATAGCTTTATATGTATGAATCGAATGATGTTATGAACATCATTACTACCTTAATTTCCTTGGATAAACCTACTGGAAAAGAGAAAAATGGATCTAGCTTCAATGGATCCTTGGATGGCTCGAAGTTCTTGAAGCAGAATCATGACACGAAAACAAGTTCAAGTAAGATCATCACTTGAAATAAGATTGTTATAGTTATAGAAATTGAAACAAAGTTTGAATATGATTATTACCTTGTATTAGAATGATAACCTACTGTAAGAAACAAAGATTTCTTGAGGTTGGATGATCACCTTACAAGATTGGAAGTGAGCTAGCAAACTTGAAAGTATTCTTGATTTTATGAAACTAGAACTTTTGGAATTTATGAAGAACACTTAGAACTTGAAGATAGAACTTGAGAGAGATCAATTAGATGAAGAAAATTGAAGAATGAAAGTGTTTGTAGGTGTTTTTGGTCGTTGGTGTATGGATTAGATATAAAGGATATGTAATTTTGTTTTCATGTAAATAAGTCATGAATGATTACTCATATTTTTGTAATTTTATGAGATATTTCATGCTAGTTGCCAAATGATGGTTCCCACATGTGTTAGGTGACTCACATGGGCTGCTAAGAGCTGATCATTGGAGTGTATATACCAATAGTACATACATCTAAAAGCTGTGTATTGTACGAGTACGAATACGGGTGCATACGAGTAGAATTGTTGATGAAACTGAACGAGGATGTAATTGTAAGCATTTTTGTTAAGTAGAAGTATTTTGATAAGTGTATTGAAGTCTTTCAAAAGTGTATAAATACATATTAAAACACTACATGTATATACATTTTAACTGAGTCGTTAAGTCATCGTTAGTCGTTACATGTAAATGTTGTTTTGAAACCTTTATGTTAACGATCTTGTTAAATGTTGTTAACCCAATGTTTATAATATCAAAAGAGATTTTAAATTATTATATTATCATGATATTATGATGTACAAATATCTCTTAATATGATATATATACATTAAATGTCGTTACAACGATAATCGTTACACATATGTCTCGTTTCAAAATCATTAAGTTAGTAGTCTTGTTTTTACATATGTAGTTCATTGTTAATATACTTAATGATATGTTTAATTATCATAATATAATGTTAACTATATATATAACCATATATATGTCATCATATAATTTTTACAAGTTTTTAACGTTCGTGAATCACCGGTCAACTTGGGTGGTCAATTGTCTATATGAAACCTATTTCAATTAATCAAGTCTTAACAAGTTTGATTGCTTAACATGTTGGAAACATTTAATCATGTAAATATCAATCTCAATTAATATATATAAACATGGAAAAGTTCGGGTCACTACACATACATGCTCATTCAATAAACACAATCCACAAAGTATAAAACAGAGAGCAATTTAAGATTCGATTCTAGTTTAGTTAGTCACATTCGCACGCGATTATCTGAAGATCTAGATACAATTAGCCTATGATATCTACATGAAAGATGAAGTACTTTTTTGTAGATTTCAAATATGCAAATATTTAATCACAGAAGTTAACACATTTTATCATACAAGGTTATTTTCATGCAAGTGCTGTATAAAACTACTTTTACACTAATTCAAGCATATCTCGGGTTATACATAAGCAAACGACATGATATCCTAGTCTAAATTGAGTGTTTTTAAATTATATTTCCAGTGGTACCAGTTTCACATGTCAATTCGTTGTCTATCAATACCAGATTTCTGATCAATCACGAAAACACAACGTTAATTTCAATTAAGCATAACTCGATCATCCGGAAACGAAATCAAGCGAATCCAAAGCCTAAACTCAATAGTTTTTTTGCAAGGAATCTAATTATCACATAATATCATGCATTTTAAAAACTTAAAATCACTGTACATGCAATAAACAATTCGGTTTTCAAGTTAATCAACACAACCGGACAAATTAACGCATCAATTAATAATCACACATCAAGACTTGACCAATAGACAACCTATTACATGAAACCTTAACAAAAATCTGATTTTAAAGATTAGGGTTTATGTAAATATACCTTTGATCGTGAAAAGAATTATATCAACCCGCGTAGAGTACGAAGGGAATTGCAACTTTTGTGTTTAAGGTTTAATCAAAAAGTTAAAAATTGATGGTGCTAGGGTTGGATGGTGGTCGACGTTCGTGGGATGGAAAGAGGAAGAGAAAGTCGACTGCTAATTGTAATTGTGAGGGTTATGTACTAGCTTAGGTTAACACTAAGTATTTATATTAAACCCTAAAATTAATAAGTAACAACCAAGTCACTCAAGTAAGCAAAATTTAAAAATAAAAGGGGTGGAAGAGGGGTGTTCGGCCGATGGGGCCCTCTATGGGTATCCCGGGCTCTCGTTTTGCAAAAGCGCGTGCTCGTGGCTCGTTTCAAGTGCCGTTTAGTCGTACCAAAGGCCCGGAACGTTAAACCGATCTTTAAACGCAACCAAACATTAATTTATTAAAAACCCAATAAATTAAATATTTTAAAAAAAAGTTAATAATTAATAATTTAATTATTAAAATAAACCCGAGCGTTTCGTTGCTCAAAAAGTAGTTATCAAAATCGTATCGTTTTTATCGTATTTCATTATCCGAAATATTTATTTGAATTAATATCGACCCATATTAATTATTGTAACCCTCCAAAGATCAAGTATGCATTTAATACACATAAACACCCAAAAGTTAAATAGTCGCCGTTAAATAAACTAACGGAAGGTTAACGGAAGTAACGGAAAAAGCAGGGTTGTTACATTACCCACCTGTTATTGAAAATATCGTCCCGAAATTTTAGTGAACGTTCGCTGAAGTAGCTTCCTCGGGAAACAGTTGCGGGTATTTCAGCCTCATCTGGTCTTCACGCTCCGACGTGAACTCTGGTCCTCTTCTCGCGTTCCACCGAACTCTAACGATAGGAATTCTGCTTTTTTTCAACTGTTTGACCTCACGGCCTAAGATTTCGACAGGTTCCTCAATGAAATGAAGTTTGTCGTCGATGCGTAGTTCCTCTAAAGGAATGTTCAAATTATCATCGGCTAGGCATTTCTTTAGATTGGATACATGAAAAACGTCATGAATACCGCTGAGTGCTTGTGGTAGTTCCAATCTGTAAGCTACCGGTCCAACTCTTTCAGTTATCTCGAACGGCCCAACTTATCTAGGACTCAGTTTACCTCGTTTCCCAAATCGTACAACACCTTTCCAAGGTGATACCTTAAGCATAACTTTGTCACCAACTTGAAACTCTATATCCTTCCGTTTAACATCGACGTAACTCTTTTGACGACTCCGAGCCATTCTCAATCATTCCTGAATCTGTAGAACTTTCTCCATTGTCTCCGGAATAATCTCAGGGCTTGTCAATTGACTATCTCCCAATTCGCCCCAACAAACGGGAGATCTACACTTCCTTCCATACAATGCTTCGAAAGGTGCAGCCTTAATGCTCGCATGTTAGCTGTTATTGTACGAGAACTCAGTTAGTGGTAAATACTTATCCCATCCGTTACCGAAATCAATGACACATGCCCTCAACATGTCCTCAAATGTCTGAATAGTTCGCTCACTCTGGCCATCTGTCTGGGGTGATATGTTGTACTCATATCTAAACGAGTCCCCATTGCTTTCTGTAATGACTGCCAAAATCTGGAAGTGAATCTGCTGTCGCGATTGGATATGATAGATATAGGCACTCCGTGTCTAGAGACGACTTACGTAATGTAGATCTGAGCCAACTTCTCCATTTTATTAGTTTCTCTTATCGGTAGAAAGTGTGCAGACTTAGTGAGACGATCCACGATAACCCAAATAGTATCGTGACCTCCCGCCGTTCTCGGCAGTTTCGTGATGAAGTCCATGGTAATACCTTCCCACTTCCACTGGGGAATCTCTGGTTGAGTTAATAATCCTGATGGCTTCTGATGCTCAGCCTTGACTTTAGCGTAAGTCAAGCACTTACCGACATAGGTAGCAATGTCAGCTTTCAAATTTGGCCACCAATAAAATGCTTTCAAATCCTGGTACATTTTATCTGATCCCGGATGAATTGAGTACCTTGACTTGTGTGCCTCCTCCAACACTAGTTCTCTCAATCCACCAAACTTTGGTACCCATATTTGATTAGCAAAGTACCGTATTCCGTCCTCTTTGATGTCAAATTTCTTATCCATTCCTCTGAGAAATTCCACATCGACATTTTATTGTTTCATGGCTTCTTGTTGTGCTTCGCGGATTTGTGATATGAGATTCGTACGGACAACTATATTAAGAGCTTTAACCCTGAGAGGTTTCTCCCGATCTTTTCTTCTTAAGGCATCCGCCACAACATTCATCTTGCCCGGATGGTAGTGAAGTTCGCAGTTATAATCGTTAAGCAGTTTCATCCAATGTCGTTGTCTCATGTTGAGCTGTTTCTGATCGAATATGTGATGCAAACTCTTATGGTCAGTGAAGATAGTAAACTTGGTTCCATACAGGTAGTGTCTCCACATTTTAAGTGCAAAGACAACAGCTCCTAGTTCAAGGTCGTGCGTAGTGTTGTTCTGCTCGTGAATCTTTAACTGACGCGATTCATAAGCAATAACCTTATTTCGTTGCATAAGAACACAACCCATTCCTTGACGTGAGGCATCGCAGTAAATAACAAAATCTTCACTTCCTTCGGGTAGAGACAATACTGGTGCAGTTGTTAACTTCTCTTTCAATAACTGAAATGCGGTTTCTTGCGGTTCTGACCACTCATACTTCTTGCCCTTATGAGTCAACACGATCAATGGTCGGGCGATCTTAGAGAATCCTTCAATGAATCTCCTGTAGTAACCAGTTAGGCCCAAAAATTGCCGGATTTGAGTTGGCGTCTTTGGAGTTTCCCAATTCTTAACTGACTCAATCTTTGCCGGATCAACCTGTATTCCCTTAGCCCCTACGACATGGCCAAGAAATTGTACCTCTGGTAATCAAAAGTCACACTTAGAGAACTTTGCATACAACTGCTCATCTCTAAGTATAGTCAAAATCGATCGTAGATGCTGTTCGTGCTCTTCCTTGTTATTGGAGTACACCAATATATCATCAATAAACACAATGATGAATTTATCTAGGTATGGCTTACACACACGGTTCATGAGGTCCATGAACACTGCTGGTGCGTTCGTCAACCCAAACGGCATCACTGTAGGCTCATAATGTCCATAACGTGTTCTAAACGCTGTCTTCGGGACATCAGTTTCTTTGACTCTCAATTGGTGATACCCGGATCTCAAATCAATCTTAGAATAACAACTAGATCCCTGTAGTTGATTAACTAAGTCATCAATCCTCGGTAGCGGATACCGATTCTTGATTGTCAACTTGTTCAATTCTCTGTAGTCGATACGCCATCTCATCGACCCATCCTTCTTCTTAACAAACAAGACTGGAGCTCCAACTCGGAAATTCATGGCTATGTGACCCACCTTCTAGTACCTGTCACAAATTAGGGCATTACAACTCTGATGTTCTTCACCACAGGGAGCTCTTGTAGTTCTAAAGGTGTAAGTCCGTATATTGTACGCGTAACGGGTGCAGCTGCTGGCACCAAATCAATCCGAAATTCGACTTCACGGTGGGGTGGATGTGTAACCTCAGGGCAATCTCTAATAGTTGGGAAATATTCGGGTCTCTTAAATGTCGGCTCATCTTTACTCACATGTGCCAGAATTGCGAGACATTCTCATCTCATGTACCTCTGGACCTTCGAGTAATTAGTTTAACATGATGGTGTACTGATCTCTTCTCCGTACACTATTATCGTCAGTGAAAGAAATTCGAATAGTCTTCTGGTCGTAGCTGCCTCGGTTGTATCGTCAGATAACCAGTTTGTTTCAACCACTAAGTTAAAACTTCCCATTTTAATAGTTTTATAGAGTACACGTTGTCTAAGGAAGGTACAGGGTTATAAATGTTGTGACCAAATTCTCTAGCGTTAAAGCTTCTCTCAGCACCGGTGTTGACAACATATATAAACATTATGGTTGATGAGCGAGAACATGATGAATTTCATGGAAAACGAAAATGAACAAGGTGTAATGGCAACTCAAAAAAAATCTGATATTTAATCGAAAAGGGTTGGTGCAAACTTCCAGACGTGCGTGTCTCGTGGAAACAGATGAAGTGTAGTTCGCGTCGATGTGTTCAAAGTTGGTTGGTAATGTTTGTGGGTATAATGAAAATGATTGCTGCTTAAGAAAAGTACGTTGGAAAAGAATGAGAAGGAATACGGTAAAAGTAGTATTACTAGTAGAAATGAGTGATGACGTTAGCGATAAGTAGCGATGGGTTGTGATAAGCAGTGATGATAGTAGTGACATATAAGTTGTTAGATCGCATGCTCGCATCATAAGTATATATACACATGTATACCAATTGTACCCAATAGGGCATAATAGTTATCAGTCAGTAGACTCGTGTTGGAAAACAAAATCATGAACGGCAGGTGGCTGAATGATTGGTAAGTTGGATGTCGGGTAGACGACATCTACTACGTATTGTGCGGGCGGTTATCAGGAATTTCTCCTCTAAAGACATATCAGAATTGAGTTGTGATGTACATTAGCGAGTAGGAAAACGCGGAGGTGTTGGTAGTGTCGAGTATTACTTAGTAGTGGTAAGCAGTAATGAGTAATATTGAGTAGTAGCAAGTTGCAAGGGGTAGCAATAAGTAGTATTTAGCAACGACAAACAGTGAGAAGCAGTGATCATTTGTGACTAGCAGTGAGAGGCGGCATTTAGTAGTAGTTAGTAGCATTAAACAGTGTTGAGTAGTGGTATGAGGTGACGAGTGTGTTCAAGTAGTATCTTTGTAGTGACAAGTAGTGATCGGCGGTGGCGGACAGTGTCGAGCAGTGATGAGTTGGGTCAAGATTACAAGTTATAATACAATTAATTTTGCACAGTGTAAGTTTCTACTCACATTTAAGATTACACTCTAAACGTTGATTATCCAAGTAACCTACTTGACTCGGCCCCAATTCCTTATTTTGCGATGTCGGAACTTCTATATGAGTTACCGTAATGTAATCCCGGTCATTACATTACGTTATCTCACATTTCCATTCGACATCACTCCATAAGTTCAAGATAGCGTAGTCAACTTAATTCATTTAAGTCTCGCGTCGTGTTTACGTATGAGATTCGTGATACAGTATTTAGTCTAAGTCCGTATCGTATTGGTATAAGGTGTATATGTTTATGATGTGATGTGTAGCCCTACATGTGGCATGGTGTCACAAACAGTGCAAGTATGATGCATAAAAGTCGTCCAAGACACACGGCTATAGACTAGACTTCACTAATGCGCCCTACGGTTAGACACACTAATGTATCCTAGTTCCCTATATTGTAATTGTGAGGGTTATGCACTAGCTTAGGTTAACACTAAGTATTTATATTAAACCCTAAAATTAATAATTAACAACCAAGTCCCTCAAGTAAGCAAAATTTAAAAATAAAAGGGGTGGAAGAGGGGTGTTCGGCCGATGGGGCCCTCTATGGGTATCCCGGGCTCTCGTTTTGCAAAAGCGCGTGCTCGTGGCTCATTTCAAGTGCCGTTTAGTCGTACCGAAGGCCCGGAACGTTAAACCGATCGTTAAACGCAACCAAACATTAATTTATTAAAAACCCAATAAATTAAATATTTAAAAAAAAGTTAATAATTAATAATTTAATTATTAAAATAAACCCGAGCGTTTCGTTGCTTAAAAAGTAGTTATCAAAATCGTATCGTTTTTATCGTATTTCATTATTCGAAATATTTATTTGAATTAATATCGACCCATATTAATTATTGTAACCCTCCAAAGATCAAGTATGCATTTAATACACATAAACACCCAAAAGTTAAATAGTCACCGTTAAATAAACTAACGGAAGGTTAACGGAAGTAACGGAAAAAGCAGGGTTGTTACAGTACCCGTCTATACTGCCAAAAAAGCTTTTTGGGACACTCACACTCTAACCATCAAGCTAGCAGCTTTCGATAAAGAGCACCTCAACTTGTAAAGAAATGTAATCAACAAATAACCTAAACTTCAAATATCATCCCACAACAACAATTTGATTTCCTAACCATAATCCATTTAAACAATACCGTCGGATAAACGAACCCGGACACACTGCACTTCTATGCCATGGGAAGGAAGACTTTCGACACCTTTAAACTGAGCTACAATCGAATCACCGTTACTCGCTTGGGATCATCTCAGTTTCTAGCGCCACCATCTTCTAACACGAAGATCATCTTCATACACCAGAAGACCAATTGAAGTATGCGACTCTTCAATTATAGGATTCTTCATGAGATTACACCGCCTCATCGATCACTCTAGACATGTCCAATCTCGAACACACCTGTTAATGATCACCCTCGTACAGGATTTCACCGTCTATCTATGATTTTCCTTCCCAGCAATCAGAAAATCCAATTGACGCCCTCGTAGACTCTTCATCAAGGCTCCAGTGAGAATGCAGTCACAACCTAGAAATCTACTAACTTTTCAACGTTTTGCTTTATCGCTCGTTCACTGACCTCCTCATAGCTGTGAATTTCACAAACCCATCTTCTCATCCTAAGCACGCTTCCATTGTACGAGTAAGAAATAAAACCGCGGCAACTCGATAAGAAACTTGATTCGTACCACCAGTCAGTCACAAATTTCTTTGCCATCGGAGAGTAAAACAAGTACTCGAAGCCCTAGTGTTACCCGGAATCATCACACTAATCTTGAGAACATTGGAGACAACGTCGCATAATCATCTCCACAACTCCACTAGTCTACTAACTCCCACTAGCTCGATAACTTCCATCGGTTACCAAACTCACATTGAGTTCCCGACACCCTCAACGATCCTATAAAAGCTCAAGTTCCAGGACTTAAACGATTATCCGATCCCATTCATCATCTAAAAACTCCTAATTGATCACCCTCGAAGAAGAACCCGCTCCATTAGTTATACCATCAACCAAACCCGAGCAACCGTTGAACGTGCTCTATCCGACACCCTTCGACAACCAATTACCCTTAGTGACAAGAAGCTTAAATCAGCCTGCATACTCTATAAACCCTGGAATATTGACCAAACACCATTGGTCATCCCGTTTCCAAACCCCGCAAGCACTATTCTTCCCCGATACTCCCACTATCGGCTTTCAACCCGATGCAAAATCTTGTTCGTTATTCAACCGCTCTAAACAGAGAGAAAAAATCAACCTCCTAAGCTTCCATAACAAACCTACATCTCTGAAAACATAGCTTGTATCGCTTGAAGTTTCACGAGACAAAACCGTCTCGCACTCGCGTCTTCAAACCCGAAAAAATTCATCATGAAAACTGTCCACATTCGAAAAAAACGTATCTCAAAATCCAACAGTCCGATCAGCCTCAAAATTTTACAGCAACTAGATCTATGCATCTTATACTTACAGTAAAATTTTAAATACGATCCAACGGTTAACGATCCCGCTACGAATTTTCTACTACAGCAGCTCCTGGAACTCCGAATTTGAAAGTTCAATCATTCTTTCGCACGGGATCGCGAAGAACGAGAACTCAAATCCGACACCCGGATCTCCTGAAAAAATCTATCTGAAACGAACCCATCGACCCGACCTCTGACTTCGTAACCCTTCGCGAAAAAATAAATCACCATCATAATGCAATATGCGTTCCGATTACAAAATAACTTTCAAGAATCGTCACTCGAATCTTGTGTGATCAACTCTCCCGGATACATCGAAATATCCATGAGTTCATCGCGACCAACTAAGTCACCTGGTCTCGATACATGTTGCAAACAAAATCCCTAGCTCGTCGTTTGATCTAAGCTTGATGAGAAAACCGAATCATCAACCATATCTAAGAAACTTGCTTTCAAATTCGTCATCGCTCCCAAAGTCGAAACCTTGAGCTCTTGATACCACTTGTTAGGATTTAGGACCCAAACAAGATAAGTGATTGATCATAATCACAAACCCACAAACGGCAAGCGAATAATTAAAGCAAAACGATAAATAAACGATACAGGATTTAACGTGGTTTTATCCCAACTCCAAAACACGGAGAAGGGTTTACTCCACTGGCGCAAACCAGAGATTTTTCACTATTAATTTCGTGCACACATGTTAGGGTTATAATTGGGTGTCTATATAGGCAAATCTAAACAAGGAAACAACTTAAAGAGCAAGAAAACGCATTTTTCCTCGTCAGGCTCCCAGATAGACTTAAGTCGCGTCGTGGCTGGAGGAGCCGAGTCGTGGCTTAAGGCATGATTTCAGAACAGCCTTTTTTACAACTTTTGAACCTCATCCATGTGTTGAGTCATGACGCGCCTTGACACTAAAATGCACTTTTTCTTGTTGTTTTGATATCCTTCACACATCCAACATAAAGCATACAAGTTAATCAAGCAAACAATAACCAAAGTCCGTTTAAATATGAATGTTCAAATACAATACAATTACAATTACAATTACAATGTTGAATGTTACAGTGATTAATTAAAAGATAAACGTAATAAATGAGTTATGAACTATGGACTCAACATTTATGCACCAACAATTCTTACAAAACACTCTATAAAAATAAATAAATAAACTCCAAGACCACTCCCATATGAGGACGACTGAAGTGTTAGAATACAAGAACAAAAAAAAAGAAGTCAAATTACCTATTTTGGTAATTTGACTTTTAAGGATCAGAAAATGATAACTCCTAAATTATACAGTTTTTTGATAACATTTTGAGGAGTTATCTTAGTATTTTTGAGTCATTTTGATACTAAAACACACTAAAATGGGTAAAAATGGGAAAAAGGTATTTCTAATGATTATGTCCAAGTTATGTATTAAACAGGATCAAAAATGAAGAAAATTACAAATTGGCTAAATGAAGCCGCCGGCATGACAGAAAGGAAGCCGCCGGCTTTGTCAAGAAAAGTACAGAATGTTCCAGAATTGATAAAATATTGAAAGAACTTGTTGATCAAGCAAAAAGGCAAGGAAGCCGCCGGCTTCCCAATGAAGCCGCCGGCATGAGTTACACGTTTTCTTAACTTATTGATCAAGTCAAGTAAAAATGAAAACAAAATCAAGATAAAATCAGAAAGATACGGCAAATAAATGAAGCCGCCGGCCTGGCACTGAAGCTGCCAGCTTTGTTATGAAGGTTACAGAGATTTACTTTACGATCAAGTTTAACTTACACGAGGAGTCACCGACTCAAGGCAAGCCGCCGGCTTCCCACTGAAGCCGCCGGCTTGGCCCACCGACTCAAAACACTATAAATTGAAGCCTTTTGTTTCAGTTTTGATATGTTCAAAATTTCATAAGTTTTGTAGAGGTAGTTAGTTCGTTTTTTAGGGGTTTTCTCTAAACCCTTAGATTAAATTTACTATTTTGTAATCAAGATTCAAGTTTATTCAAGTTATTTTACATCTACCTTCTTTTACGAGGTATGATTCTATCTTTAATTTATTGTTTCATCTATTTTATTTTCTGTAATTGTTTCTGTTTGTCTTTTATCATGAATTAAACGTTTATAGTGATTACGTGGATAAAAAGTCAACTTCATCTGGAATTCAGATGAAGTCGCCGGCTTCACAACCAAGCCGCCGGCTTGGTGTGAAGGAAGCCGCCGGCTTTGTGCTTCGTCCTGTGCAGTTTCTGGTTCTTTTCCAGATCTGTATGGTTGAGTTTCTGTGATGATATTTAAACTATTTTGAATCTGTTTTGCTTGATTACACTTGTTTGCCATGCTTAATGTTTAAATAACATGATTTTAGGGTTGATTAGTTCTTGATCTTATAAATTTATTATTTGATTCATGCTACTTGTTTAGATCTAGTCCATCAAACTTGTTAAATTGAATTGCATGCAACTAAGTTAAAGAGTTTAATAGTGATAAACTTGTTTAATTTGAATTACGCTTATATAATAAAGATTGATTTTGTTAGGTTTAATCGAAGATCCTTAGTTTGGATTTGTTTAATTAATGATTGCATAAGAACTTAGTAGTAATTGACTTTCAGCTAGTAACTTGAGTTGATCTACTTGGTGTTTAATAGCTTATATAATTTGTTAGTCTATTTGCATGTTGATCATCATCATAAGATTGATATGTATCAAGTAATTGAATTGAACATGAAGAATTAAAATGTTAGTTATGAACATCACATACCTAGCATATGCTTTAAATCCTTCTTATTGATTGATATGCGACACTTAGTTTAACCTATTAAGGGATAATAATTGGTCTATGATTGTTATTTTACTTTGTGTTAATATAAGTCATGAGCTCATCTAATATGAATTCCGTATGAATTGATTGTCCATGTAATTACTTGTATAATTACTTGTATATTTATTTGTTTCATTATCTTTAATTTTGAATCTTTAATTCCTTGTTTTATTTTGTTTATCTCTTAAAAACCAAACTCTTTCCTAAGAGCAATCTATCCTATAAAAATCATAAAAACATATCTTTAATTCTTTAATAAGAATTAAATAATAAAAACAACTCTTATTGATGTCCAGCTTCTCTCTTGGGACGATAACCTTAAATACTACACTTGATCGGGTTTTCTTGCTCGTTAGGGTCTTAAAGTGTATTAATAAAGGTTTTATAAATTTAAAAGTTGAAATAAAAGATTAAGCACTATCGCACACACTTTCAACACATCAACTTTTTGGCGCCGCTGCCGGGGAGAAGCGCGGTAAAAACGGATATTTGAATTTATTTTTGGTTTATCAAGAATTCTTGTCGGGTGGTTCGAAAATTTCTACTTGGACTTGGTTGTTGGACTTCCGATTTAAAGGGTCCTGCCTCTCCAATAGATCTACCTTACCACTTCGTATTGAAGGAATGATAGATTGAAAGTTTATTTATTTATTTGTTATAAGCGATAAAAGTTGTTAATTAATATTTATATTATTTAAAATTTACTTATGTTCTAAAATACTTCTTAAATAGAAAACTTAAAAATATAAATCCTTTAAGGCTTAAAATTTTTCTCCTAAGACATTTCTTTTTATGATTCTAGATCAAATGAATACTCGATCCAAGAAACCGGTCTTACAAAGAACGTTGTCAAATCCTGATATATTACTTAAACTTTCTAAGGAGTCGAAAATAGTTAAGAAATTAGATTTCCAAGAAGGAACTACTTCTGATGATGATTCGTTGTCTAGCCCTCCATCTAATCCTAATTCTAATTTGGGATGTCTTTTTGGTTCAGAAATTAAAATGACTGGTTCAATGGAAGCGTTAATGAAAGCTGGTCGAGAAGGGTTAGGTCATGCTATTACTCAGCCCAAAATTAAATAGAATTTTGATATTAAGGGTCCTATTTTTCATTTGCTAAAAGATAATCAATTTAGGGGTACGGAGAAGGAAGATGCTAATGCTCACATTCAAAATTTTAAAGATATCTGTAATCTGTTTAACATTAATAATGTGGAGAGTAACATTATTTATCTTCGTCTCTTCCCATGGTCACTAAAGGATGAAGCTAGGGAATGGTTGAACTCGTTACCTGAGGGAGATATTACTAGTTGGGATACAATGGTTGAAAAGTTTCTCACTCGATTCTTTCCTGCGTCTAAAACTGTCACCCTTCAAACTGAAATTGCTAATTTTCGTCAAGAAACTAACGAGTCTCTTTATTCTGCGTGGGTTCGATTTGGTCAAATGCTTAGAGGTTGACCGCAACATGGTTTGGATAAGTTTAAAAAGGTAACTACTTTTTATAAGGGTTGTGATATTGCTACAAGAAGAGAAATTGATACATCTGCTGGAGGAAACATTATGAGCAAAACTGCCGAAGAAGCCGAAACTCTTATTAACAAGTTGGCTGCTCATTCTCATGAATGGCACCAAGACTTAGATATTTCTCGTTCGGTAAAATCTTTTAGTTATGATTCTGAAGATATGGTTAAAGCTATGAATGTGCAATTGGGTAATTTAGGAAGGCAAATTGAAAAGCTTACTAAGGAAATGCATATGATTAAGGTAGGTTGTGAAAAATGCCAAGGTCCTCATGCTACTAAAGATTGTGTTTCTAGTCTTACCATGGAGCAAGTCGAGAATGTTTCGTATGTTAATAAATTTCAAGGAAACCCAAATTACCGAAATAATTATAATGCGCCTTATCCTGCTAATAATAATAATAATAAAAATCCGCCTGGTTTCTTTCCTGTTAGAGCACCTTTTATTCCAAATCCTAATGCTCAAAAATCTAATCTTGAAGAAAGCATCCTCACTTTTATTAAAAATCAAAATGAAGCTAATGATAACATAAAAGCTCAACTTTCCCAAGTGCAAAATAATCATCAAGCATCGATTCAAAACTTAGAGCGCAATGTTACTAAGTTATTCAAACTTGTCGAGGGAAAAGTTCCGGTTGAATCTGAAGTTTCTAAGGATGTTCGTTTTGAAAAGGTAAATGCAATTACTTTTATTAATATAAGTGATAGTGATGACAGTGAAGGTTCTGTTGACTCTGAATATGACTTTGATAAGGGACCTAGGGAAAATGATCCTGAATATAATAGGTTTTGGGAGACTGTTAAGGGAATATCTGAAAGAGAACATCTTGGAAGAAAAGCAGTCCGTGAATATGTAGCCTCTAGGGGAGCTGATATAATGTGGGAGTATGACTTAACTGAGGAGGAATTGTCCAAAGAGGAAGAAGGAATGAATGGTGGATATCCTGATTCAGAAGACGAAGATGTTGCTACTAAATCCAAATCCATTAAGGAAGAGGATATTGACTTAGATAAATATGTGGACAAAGTAGTTGAAGAAACAACTCGCAAGATAGATAATGAAGCCAAAGAAGTCACAAAGTTAGCTGAATTATTGAAAGGAAATAAGCGTTGGGTATTCATTCCACCACGTGATGAAATTCAACATGATAATTTGGTCAAGGAAACTGAATTTGTTGGTAAAGTGTCATTAAAGCCGATAGAAATTTCAATTTCTTACTTTCCAATAGTTCGTGCTAATTCTGGAGAATTTCATATCCCTTGTGAAATTAATGGTTCCACATCTATTCGTGCATTAGCTGATAGTGGGTCTAGTGTGAATATGATGCCTTTTAGTATGTTTGAGCGATTAAAGCTAAACACGCTAGAACCTATTGATGGAAATGTTTATCTCGGTACTCAAAGTTTAAGTCGTCCAAGGGGTATTGTGAAAAATGTTAAAGTTAACATAGGGTCAACTAAATTTCTTATTCATTTCCTTGTTATGGACATAGTGGAACATAAAATCACACCTATTCTTTTGGGAACACCGTTTCTATGTGTATCAAAAGCCATCATCAATTATGTCAGCAATACTATTATTATTCACCAAGGACACCATAGTGAAACCCTACCTATAACTTCAAAATCAGGTTTGAAAAGGAAGTTGAATGAGTATGAAAAAAGTAAGTGTGAAGAGAATAAGCCTAAGGAGTAATTCCGTGAGAAGAAAATAGACGCGCAAACAACTCTCTAATCAAAACTACCTATCCCTATATGTTTATTTATTAGGATTATATTATGTCTAAGTGTTTTAATTGTTTTTATTACTTTATTATGAATGTAAGAGCAATATAGCTCCTAAGTGTTTAAGTGATTAAGTGATGCATAATTATTAATAAAATATTATGTTTATGTTATACTTGTGTTATTTAATATTTTTGTTAAGTTATTTATTCGATTAAAAAAAAAAAAGTCTGCAAAAGTGCTCGCAAATCGTATTATGATCCTACAAAACAAGTAACATCACTCTTTTCCTTATTTTTAATTATGTCCTTTGATTATTTGTTTATAAATGCAATGAGGACATTGCATAATCTAAGTGTGGGGAGGGAAGTGATTAATCACTTGAAATAATATAAAATATACTATTAAATTTTCCCGAAAAAGGTTGAAAAATGGGTATAATTTTTAATTTTTTTTCGATTTTTCGAAAGGTTAAATACTTAGTCAAACTTATGTCTTTCTACTAACTTAATCTTAATACTAATAAAAGAACTACTCTCAATTTCGAGATCGGATTACTTGTTTAAGATAAGTAAATTGAAAGCCAAAAAATGTGAAACGAGTGCAAGCTTATAGCCACTACCATATGGCATAAGAAGCATGGACCACTGAGGCAAAAGCAAAAGAGTCCCAAAGTAAGGGCCAATTTAGAAATTGTCAAATGTTAAGCTAAAAGCTAAGCATGAAAGCAAAAGAAAAGAAAGGAAAAAGAGCCCAATGAAGGCCAACAAAAGAAAAGAGTTCCAATGAGAACCATACACTTATAAAAGTTAGAAAACAAAAGAGTCCAAGGATGACCAAACTGTATAAATTTGACTTAATAACCATTAGGACTACTTGTAATCCTTGGTCTGGTTCAGACTAGTTCTTATGAATAATAAATACTAACTTTTTATTAAGACATACTTTTGACTTTGCAATTTTACTTTAAATACCCATGATATAATTTATAAGGTTTACTTGAGGACAAGTAAAAGTTTAAGTGTGGAGAATTTGATAACTCCTAAATTATACAGTTTTTTGATAACATTTTGAGGAGTTATCTTAGTATTTTTGAGTCATTTTGATACTAAAACACACTAAAATGGGTAAAAATGGGAAAAAGATATTTCTAATTATTTTGTCCAAGTTATGTATTAAATGTAGTGACCCGAACTTTTCCATGTTTATATATATTAATTGAGATTGATATTTACATGATTAAATGTTTCCAACATGTTAATCAATCAAACTTGTTAAGACTTGATTAATTGAAATAGGTTTCATATAGACAATTGACCACCCAAGTTGACCGGTGATTCACGAACGTTAAAACTTGTAAAAACTATATGATGACATATATATGGATATATATATATAGTTAACATGATATTATGATAAGTAAACATATCATTAAGTATATTAACAATGAACTACATATGTAAAAACAAGACTATTAACTTAATGATTTTTAAACGAGACATATATGTAACGATTATCGTTGTAAAGACATTTAATATATATATATATATATATCATATTAAGAGATATTCATACATGATAATAGCATGATAATATAATAATTTAAAATCTCATTTGATATTATAAACATTGGGTTAACAACATTTAACAAGATCGTTAACCTAAAGGTTTCAAAACAACACTTACATGTAACGACTAACGATGACTTAACGACTCAGTTAAAATGTATATACATGTAGTGTTTTAATATGTATTTATACACTTTTGAAAGACTTCAATACACTTATCAAAATACTTCTACTTAACAAAATGCTTACAATTACATCCTCGTTCAGTTTCATCAACAATTCTACTTGTATGCACCCGTATTCGTACTCGTACAATACACAGCTTTTAGATGTATGTACTATTGGTATATACACTCCAATGATCAGCTCTTAGCAGCCCATGTGAGTCACCTAACACATGTGGGAACCATCATTTGGCAACTAGCATGAAATATCTCATAAAATTACAAAAATATGAGTAATCATTCATGACTTATTTACATGAAAACAAAATTACATATCCTTTATATCTAATCCATACACCAACGACCAAAAACACCTACAAACACTTTCATTCTTCAATTTTCTTCATCTAATTGATCTCTCTCAAGTTCTATCTTCAAGTTCTAAGTGTTCTTCATAAATTCTACAAGTTCTAGTTACATAAAATCAAGAATACTTTCAAGTTTGCTAGCTCACTTCCAATCTTGTAAGGTGATCATCCAACCTCAAGAAATCTTTGTTTCTTACAGTAGGTTATCATTCTAATACAAGTTAATAATCATATTCAAACTTTAGTTCAATTTCTATAACTATAACAATCTTATTTCAAGTGATGATCTTACTTGAACTTGTTTTCGTGTCATGATTCTGCTTCAAGAACTTCGAGCCATCCAAGGATCCGTTGAAGCTAGATCCATTTTTCTCTTTTCCAGTAGGTTTATCCAAGGAACTTAAGGTAGTAATGATGTTCATAACATCATTCGATTCATACATATAAAGCTATCTTATTCGAAGGTTTAAACTTGTAATCACTAGAACATAGTTTAGTTAATTCTAAACTTGTTCGCAAACAAAAGTTAATCCTTCTAACTTGACTTTTAAAATCAACTAAACACATGTTCTATATCTATATGATATGCTAACTTAATGATTTAAAACCTGGAAACACGAAAAACACCGTAAAACCGGATTTACGCCGTCGTAGTAACACCGCGGGCTGTTTTGGGTTAGTTAATTAAAAACTATGATAAACTTTGATTTAAAAGTTATTATTCTGAGAAAATTATTTTTATTATGAACATGAAACTATATCCAAAAATTATGGTTAAACTCAAAGTGGAAGTATGTTTTCTAAAATGGTCATCTAGACGTCGTTCTTTCGACTGAAATGACTACCTTTACAAAAACGACTTGTAACTTATTTTTCCGACTATAAACCTATACTTTTTCTGTTTAGATTCATAAAATAGAGTTCAATATGAAACCATAGCAATTTGATTCACTCAAAACGGATTTAAAATGAAGAAGTTATGGGTAAAACAAGATTGGATAATTTTTCTCATTTTAGCTACGTGAAAATTGGTAACAAATCTATTCCAACCATAACTTAATCAACTTGTATTATATATTATGTAATCTTGAGATACCATAGACACGTATACAATGTTTCGACCTATCATGTCGACACATCTATATATATTTCGGAACAACCATAGACACTCTATATGTGAATGTTGGAGTTAGCTATACAGGGTTGAGGTTGATTCCAAAATATATATAGTTTGAGTTGTGATCAATACTGAGATATGTATACACTGGGTCGTGGATTGATTCAAGATAATATTTATCGATTTATTTCTGTACATCTAACTGTGGACAACTAGTTGTAGGTTACTAACGAGGACAGCTGACTTAATAAACTTAAAACATCAAAATATATTAAAAGTGTTGTAAATATATTTTGAACATACTTTGATATATATGTATATATTGTTATAGGTTCGTGAATCAACCAGTGGCCAAGTCTTACTTCCCGACGAAGTAAAAATCTGTGAAAGTGAGTTATAGTCCCACTTTTAAAATCTAATATTTTTGGGATGAGAATACATGCAGGTTTTATAAATGATTTACAAAATAGACACAAGTACGTGAAACTACATTCTATGGTTGAATTATCGAAATCGAATATGCCCCTTTTTATTAAGTCTGGTAATCTAAGAATTAGGGAACAGACACCCTAATTGACGCGAATCCTAAAGATAGATCTATTGGGCCTAACAAACCCCATCCAAAGTACCGGATGCTTTAGTACTTCGAAATTTATATCATATCCGAAGGGTGTCCCGGAATGATGGGGATATTCTTATATATGCATCTTGTTAATGTCGGTTACCAGGTGTTCACCATATGAATGATTTTTATCTCTATGTATGGGATGTGTATTGAAATATGAAATCTTGTGGTCTATTATTATGATTTGATATATATAGGTTAAACCTATAACTCACCAACATTTTTGTTGACGTTTTAAGCATGTTTATTCTCAGGTGATTATTAAGAGCTTCCGCTGTCGCATACTTAAATAAGGACGAGATTTGGAGTCCATGCTTGTATGATATTGTGTAAAAACTGCATTCAAGAAACTTATTTTGTTGTAACATATTTGTATTGTAAACCATTATGTAATGGTCGTGTGTAAACAGGATATTTTAGATTATCATTATTTGATAATCTACGTAAAGCTTTTTAAAACCTTTATTTATGAAATAAAGGTTATGGTTTGTTTTAAAAATGAATGCAGTCTTTGAAAAACGTCTCATATAGAGGTCAAAACCTCGCAACGAAATCAATTAATATGGAACGTTTTTAATCAATAAGAACGGGACATTTCAGTTGGTATCCGAGCGTTGGTCTTAGAGAACCAGAAAATTTGCATTAGTGTGTCTTATCGAGTTTGTTAGGATGCATTAGTGATTCTGGACTTCGACCGTGTTTTCTTTAAAAATGATTGCTTAACATTTTTGTTGGAAACTATATATTTTTAACATATGAATATTATGTGATATATTAATCTCTTAACGTGTTTGATATTATGTGATAGATGTCTACCTCTAGAACATGTCCCATTGACTCACCTAATAATAATGAAGAGTCAAATGTAAATTGGAATGATTCGTGGACTGATTCACAAGTTCCCGAAGAGGAACCGGAAGAAGAGTCGGAACCGGAAGAAGAATCGGAACCGGAAGAAGAATCGGAACCGGAAGAAGAATCGGAACCGGTGGGGGAAATAATAAAACGGTTAAGTAAAAGAGAATCCTCAACCAACCGACCAAGATTAATTATGGTCAATGGTGTTTCCGCCAAGGAAGCAAAATATTGGGAGGATTACCAATTCTCCGATGAATCGGATTCCGACGAGAATTCCAATGATGTTATAGAAATTACCCCAACTGAATTTAAAAAGGCAAAAGAAAATAATAAGGGAAAGGGTATAAAATAGAGAAATCTAATTCCAACCCCGATGAACTTTATATGTATCGTCAACCCCCGAAGTCCTTAAGTTGTAACAATGACCCGGGAACCTCTAAACCACCAGGTTTTTCTAAACCAATGTGGACAACGACGGCTCGTATTAGGGGAACATCATATATCCCTAGAAACTTGGCAAAACGAACCAAAACCGAAGAAGAAGAAACGAGCGAGTCGGAATAAGATAGTTGTATTCGTGTGGTGTAATATATGTAATATAGTGTTCTTATGCTTTATGATATATGTAAAAATTGTTGTATTAATAAGTATTTTTTTTTATGAATCTAACTCTTGTCTATTTTACAGTATAAAAACACAAAATGGATAGACAACCCAATATTTTAAGAGACCTACCCGGAGACATGATTGATAAAATCTTGTCTAGAGTCGGTCAGAATTCTTCGGCACAACTATTTAAGGCGAGATCAGTTTGTAAGACATTCGAAGAACGTTCCAAGAATGCCTTGGTTTATAAAAGGCTTTCGTTCGAAAGATGGGGGATATCACATTGGGAAATCCATAAGTTACGATGTGTTTACTTTGATGCATATATTGCGGGGAACCCAAATGCTATTTTACGCAATGGGTTAAGAAATTATTTTGACTCAATATATCCGAATATTGGACTTCGTGATTTAGAAAAAGCGGCTAACATGCAACATAAAGAAGCATGTTATGCTTACGGATTAGTAATGTTCGCTTCTCACCAAAGTGAGAACAAGAACGTCGGGCTACAACTATTAAACAAAACGTTCCCACAAGTGACGGAGTCGGTAATTGGGGTAAGAAATGAGGTTTTTAGATTGTTACGGGACTATTGGACATTACGTAACCCTCGTACCTTTGACGACGTTACAACACGCTGTCTTATCAACGGCCATAACGGTTATGTTCCACAAGACCAAGGATGGGAAGTAATCCTAGTAAAACCAGAATGCATGACTTGTTTCTGGACGTATGAATTACGTGTCTTTATTGCCTTTGCTGAACGACTTGTGTACTAGCTAGAATTATCTTCACAACCATCTTGTATCAAATTTATTGTGTGCTATATTTCATACTATATGTAAAATAAGCGGTATTGTAAGTTTGTAAAATATTGTGTAAAAGTTTGAACGCGAAATATTATTATAATCAGTTTTTCATATAGAATTGTAGTAGTTGAATTGTATATTAGCTACTAAGTATGAACTTAACGGGTAGGTACTACCCGAATTTAAACTTATAAAACGCTAATATGAAGAAAAAGCTTTTATAAATGAGTTCATATTATGCTACGAAATACTATTAACTACTCTTAATATTCTGTATGATTAACTTGTTCCATTTAACTATTTTGAAGGAAATGGCACCGACTACTCGACACACCGTGAATATGAATGAAGGGGAATTCCGTACTTTTCTAGCTTCAAACATAGCCACAGTACAGGCTGCGCTACATACCAACAATAACCTTGGATCTAGCAGTACAGGAAATCGTGTAGGATGCACCTACAAAGAATTCACTGCCTGCAAACCTTTGGAATTTGATGGAACCGAAGGACCGATCGGATTGAAACGGTGGACCGAGAAGGTTGAATCGGTGTTTGCCATAAGTAAGTGTACTGAAGAGGACAAAGTGAAGTACGCTACGCATACCTTCACAGGTTCTGCGTTAACATGGTGGAATACCTATCTAGAGCAAGTGGGACAAGACGATGCGTACGCACTACCGTGGTCAGCATTCAAGCACTTGATGAACGAGAAGTACCGTCCCAGAACCGAGGTCAATAAGCTCAAGACAGAACTTAGAGGGTTACGAACCCAAGGATTTGATATTACCACGTACGAAAGACGATTCACAGAATTGTGCCTATTGTGTCCGGGAGCATTCGAAGATGAGGAAGAGAAGATCGACGCGTTTGTGAAAGGATTACCGGAAAGAATCCAAGAAGATATAAGTTCACACGAGCCCGCCTCCATACAACAGGCATGTAGAATGGCTCACAAACTAGTGAACCAGATTGAAGAAAGAATTAAAGAACAGACTGCTGAAGAGGCCAATGTGAAGCAAGTCAAAAGAAAGTGGGAGGAAAACGGTGATAAGAATCACCAATACAACAACAACAGCAATTATAACAATAATCGCAACAACTATCCTAACAATCGCAACATCAATCGCAACTACAAGAAACGGCCCAACAATAACAACAACAACAACAACAACAACAACAACAACAGCAGCAACCACAACAATCATCTTAACAACAATAATAACCGCAACAACAACAACAATCAGAAGCAGCTATGCCAGAGGTGTGAAAAGTATCACTCGGGGTTCTGCACCAAATTTTGCAACAAGTGTAAAAGAAATGGTCATAGCGCGGCGAAGTGTGATGTCTACGGACCAGGGGTTAACAGAACGAAAGGAACAAATGGTGTCGGAACGAGTAATGGCGGAGCAAGTAGTGTCGGAGCAAGTTATGCCAATGTAGTTTGTTATAAATGTGGAAAACCGGGCCACATTATTAGAAATTGCCCGAACCAGGAGAACACGAATGGACAAGGCCGCGGAAGAGTTTTCAATATTAATGCGGCAGAGGCACAGGAAGACCCGGAGCTTGTTACGGGTACGTTTCTTATTGACAATAAATCTGCTTACGTTTTATTTGATTCGGGTGTGGATAGAAGCTATAGGAGTAGAGATTTTTGTGCTAAATTAAGTTGTCCATTGACGCATTTGGATAGTAAATTTTTACTCGAATTAGCAAATGGTAAATTAATTTCAGCAGATAATATATGTCAGAATCGAGAAATTAAACTGGTTAGCGAAACATTTAAGATTGATTTGATACCAGTAGAGTTAGGGAGTTTTGATGTGATAATCGGTATGGACTGGTTGAAAGAAGTGAAAGCAGAGATCGTCTGTTACAAAAATGCAATTCGCATTATACGAGAAAAAGGAAAACCCTTAATGGTGTACGGAGAAAAGGGCAACACGAAGCTACATCTTATTAGTAATTTGAAGGCACAAAAACTAATAAGAAAAGGTTGCTATTCTGTTCTAGCACACGTCGAGAAAGTACAAACTGAAGAAAAGAGCATCAATGATGTTCCCATTGCAAAAGAATTTCCCGATGTATTTCCGAAAGAATTACCGGGATTACCCCCACATCGATCCGTTGAATTTCAAATAGATCTTGTACCAGGAGCTGCACCAATAGCTCGTGCTCCTTACAGACTTACACCCAGCGAGATGAAAGAACTGCAAAGCCAATTACAAGAACTTTTAGAGCGTGGTTTCATTCGACCAAGCACATCACCGTGGGGAGCTCCTGTTTTGTTTGTCAAAAAGAAAGATGGTACATTCAGGTTGTGTATCGACTACCGAGAGTTGAACAAACTTACCATCAAGAACCGCTACCCACTACCGAGAATCGACGACTTATTTGATCAACTACAAGGCTCGTCTGTTTATTCAAAGATTGACTTACGTTCCGGCTATCATCAAATGCGGGTGAAAGAAGATGATATTCCAAAGACTGCTTTCAGAACACGTTACGGTCATTACGAGTTTATGGTCATGCCGTTTGGTTTAACTAATGCACCAGCTGTGTTCATGGACCTTATGAACCGAGTGTGTGGACCATACCTTGACAAGTTTGTCATTGTTTTCATTTATGACATACTTATTTACTCAAAGAATGACCAAGAACACGGTGAACATTTGAGAAAGGTGTTAGAAGTATTGAGGAAGGAAGAATTGTACGCTAAGTTTTCAAAGTGTGCATTTTGGTTGGAAGAAGTTCAATTCCTCGGTCACATAGTGAACAAAGAAGGTATTAAGGTGGATCCAGCAAAGATAGAAACTGTTGAAAAGTGGGAAACCCCGAAAACTCCGAAACACGTACGCCAGTTTTTAGGACTAGCTGGTTACTACAGAAGGTTCATCCAAGACTTTTCCAGAATAGCAAAACCCTTGACTGCATTAACGCATAAAGGGAAGAAATTTGAATGGAATGACGAACAAGAGAAAGCGTTTCAGTTATTGAAGAAAAAGCTAACTACGGCACCTATATTGTCATTGCCTAAAGGAAATGATGATTTTGTGACTTATTGTGACGCATCAAAGCAAGGTCTCGGTTGTGTATTAATGCAACGAACGAAGGTGATTGCTTATGCGTCTAGACAATTGAAGATTCACGAACAAAATTATACGACGCATGATTTGGAATTAGGCGCGGTTGTTTTTGCATTAAAGACTTGGAGGCACTACTTATATGGGGTCAAAAGTATTATATATACCGACCACAAAAGTCTTCAACACATATTTAATCAGAAACAACTGAATATGAGGCAGCGTAGGTGGATTGAATTATTGAATGATTACGACTTTGAGATTCGTTACCACCCGGGGAAGGCAAATGTGGTAGCCGATGCCTTGAGCAGGAAGGACAGAGAACCCATTCGAGTAAAATCTATGAATATAATGATTCATAATAACCTTACTACTCAAATAAAGGAGGCGCAACAAGGAGTTTTAAAAGAGGGAAATTTAAAGGATGAAATACCCAAAGGATCGGAGAAGCATCTTAATATTCGGGAAGACGGAACCCGGTATAGGGCTGAAAGGATTTGGGTACCAAAATTTGGAGATATGAGAGAAATGGTACTTAGAGAAGCTCATAAAACCAGATACTCAATACATCCTGGAACGGGGAAGATGTACAAGGATCTCAAGAAACATTTTTGGTGGCCGGGTATGAAAGCCGATGTTGCTAAATATGTAGGAGAATGTTTGACGTGTTCTAAGGTCAAAGCTGAGCATCAGAAACCATCAGGTCTACTTCAACAACCCGAAATCCCGGAATGGAAATGGGAAAACATTACCATAGATTTCATCACTAAATTGCCAAGGACTGCAAGTGGTTTTGATACTATTTGGGTAATAGTTGATCGTCTCACCAAATCAGCACACTTCCTGCCAATAAGAGAAGATGACAAGATGGAGAAGTTAGCATGACTGTATTTGAAGGAAGTCGTCTCCAGACATGGAATACCAATCTCTATTATCTCTGATAGGGATGGCAGATTTATTTCAAGATTCTGACAGACATTACAGCAAGCATTAGGAACTCGTCTAGACATGAGTACTGCCTATCATCCACAAACTGATGGGCAGAGCGAAAGGACGATACAAACGCTTGAAGACATGCTACGAGCATGTGTTATTGATTTCGGAAACAGTTGGGATCGACATCTACCGTTAGCAGAATTTTCCTACAACAACAGCTACCATTCAAGCATTGAGATGGCGCCGTTTGAAGCACTTTATGGTAGAAAGTGCAGGTCTCCGATTTGTTGGAGTGAAGTGGGGGATAGACAGATTACGGGTCCGGAGATTATACAAGAAACTACCGAGAAGATCATCCAAATTCAACAACGGTTGAAAACTGCCCAAAGTCGACAAAAGAGCTACGCTGACATTAAAAGAAAAGATATAGAATTTGAAATTGGAGAGATGGTCATGCTTAAAGTTGCACCTTGGAAAGGAGTTGTTCGATTTGGTAAACGAGGGAAATTAAATCCAAGGTATATTGGACCATTCAAGATTATTGATCGTGTCGGACCAGTAGCTTACCGACTTGAGTTACCTCAACAACTCGCGGCTGTACATAACACTTTCCACGTCTCGAATTTGAAGAAATGTTTTGCTAAAGAAGATATCACTATTCCGTTAGATGAAATCCAAATCAACGAAAAACTTTAATTCATCGAAGAACCCGTCAAAATAATGGATCGTGAGGTTAAAAGACTTAAGCAAAACAAGATACCAATTGTTAAGGTTCGATGGAATGCTCGTAGAGGACCCGAGTTCACCTGGGAGCGTGAAGATCAGATGAAGAAGAAATACCCGCATCTATTTCCAGAAGATTTGTCAACACCTTCAACAGCTTAAAATTTCGGGACGAAATTTATTTAACGGGTAGGTACTGTAGTGACCTGAACTTTTCCATGTTTATATATATTAATTGAGATTGATATTTACATGATTAAATGTTTCCAACATGTTAAGCAATCAAACTTGTTAAGACTTGATTAATTGAAATAGGTTTCATATAGACAATTGACCACCCAAGTTGACCGGTGATTCACGAACGTTAAAACTTGTAAAAACTATATGATGACATATATATGGATATATATATAGTTAACATGATATTATGATAAGTAAACATATCATTAAGTATATTAACAATGAACTACATATGTAAAAACAAGACTATTAACTTAATGATTTTTAAACGAGACATATATGTAACGATTATCGTTGTAAAGACATTTAATATATATATATCATATTAAGAGATATTCATACATGATAATAGCATGATAATATAATAATTTAAAATCTCATTTGATATTATAAACATTGGGTTAACAACATTTAACAAGATCGTTAACCTAAAGGTTTCAAAACAACACTTACATGTAACGACTAACGATGACTTAACGACTCAGTTAAAATGTATATACATGTAGTGTTTTAATATGTATTTATACACTTTTGAAAGACTTCAATACACTTATCAAAATACTTCTACTTAACAAAAATGCTTACAATTACATCCTCGTTCAGTTTCATCAATAATTCTACTCGTATGCACCCGTATTCGTACTCGTACAATACACAGCTTTTAGATGTATGTACTATTGGTATATACACTCCAATGATCAGCTCTTAGCAGCCCATGTGAGTCACCTAACACATGTGGAAACCATCATTTGGCAACTAGCATGAAATATCTCATAAAATTACAAAAATATGAGTAATCATTCATGACTTATTTACATGAAAACAAAATTACATATCCTTTATATCTAATCCATACACCAACGACCAAAAACACCTACAAACACTTTCATTCTTCAATTTTCTTCATCTAATTGATCTCTCTCAAGTTCTATCTTCAAGTTCTAAGTGTTCTTCATAAATTCTACAAGTTCTAGTTACATAAAATCAAGAATACTTTCAAGTTTGCTAGCTCACTTCCAATCTTGTAAGGTGATCATCCAACCTCAAGAAATCTTTGTTTCTTACAGTAGGTTATCATTCTAATACAAGGTAATAATCATATTCAAACTTTAGTTCAATTTCTATAACTATAACAATCTTATTTCAAGTGATGATCTCACTTGAACTTGTTTTCGTGTCATGATTCTGCTTCAAGAACTTCGAGCCATCCAAGGATCCGTTGAAGCTAGATCCATTTTTCTCTTTTCTAGTAGGTTTATCCAAGGAACTTAAGGTAGTAATGATGTTCATAACATCATTCGATTCATACATATAAAGCTATCTTATTCGAAGGTTTAAACTTGTAATCACTAGAACATAGTTTAGTTAATTCTAAACTTGTTCGCAAACAAAAGTTAATCCTTCTAACTTGACTTTTAAAATCAACTAAACACATGTTCTATATCTATATGATATGCTAACTTAATGATTTAAAACCTGGAAACACGAAAAACACCGTAAAACCGGATTTACGCCGTCGTAGTAACACCGCGGGCTGTTTTGGGTTAGTTAATTAAAAACTATGAAAAACTTTGATTTAAAAGTTATTATTCTGAGAAAATTATTTTTATTATGAACATGAAACTATATCCAAAAATTATGGTTAAACTCAAAGTGGAAGTATGTTTTCTAAAATGGTCATCTAGACGTCGTTCTTTCGACTGAAATGACTACCTTTACAAAAACGACTTGTAACTTATTTTTCCGACTATAAACCTATACTTTTTCTGTTTATATTCATAAAATAGAGTTCAATATGAAACCATAGCAATTTGATTCACTCAAAACGGATTTAAAATGAAGAAGTTATGGGTAAAACAAGATTGGATAATTTTTCTCATTTTAGCTACGTGAAAATTGGTAACAAATCTATTCCAACCATAACTTAATCAACTTGTATTATATATTATGTAATCTTGAGATACCATAGACATGTATACAATGTTTCGACCTATCATGTCGACACATCTATATATATTTCGGAACAACCATAGACACTCTATATGTGAATGTTGGAGTTAGCTATACAGGGTTGAGGTTGATTCCAAAATATATATAGTTTGAGTTGTGATCAATACTGAGATATGTATACACTGGGTCGTGGATTGATTCAAGATAATATTTATCGATTTATTTCTGTACATCTAACTGTGGACAACTAGTTGTAGGTTACTAACGAGGACAGCTGACTTAATAAACTTAAAACATCAAAATATATTAAAAGTGTTGTAAATATATTTTGAACATACTTTGATATATATGTATATATTGTTATAGGTTCGTGAATCAACCAGTGGCCAAGTCTTACTTCCCGACGAAGTAAAAATCTGTGAAAGTGAGTTATAGTCCCACTTTTAAAATCTAATATTTTTGGGATGAGAATACATGCAGGTTTTATAAATGATTTACAAAATAGACACAAGTACGTGAAACTACATTCTATGGTTGAATTATCGAAATCGAATATGCCCCTTTTTATTAAGTCTGGTAATCTAAGAATTAGGGAACAGACACCCTAATTGACGCGAATCCTAAAGATAGATCTATTGGGCCTAACAAACCCCATCCAAAGTACCGGATGCTTTAGTACTTCGAAATTTATATCATATCCGAAGGGTGTCCCGGAATGATGGGGATATTCTTATATATGCATCTTGTTAATGTCGGTTACCAGGTGTTCACCATATGAATGATTTTTATCTCTATGTATGGGATGTGTATTGAAATATGAAATCTTGTGGTCTATTATTATGATTTGATATATATAGGTTAAACCTATAACTCACCAACATTTTTGTTGACGTTTTAAGCATGTTTATTCTCAGGTGATTATTAAGAGCTTCCGCTGTCGCATACTTAAATAAGGACGAGATTTGGAGTCCATGCTTGTATGATATTGTGTAAAAACTGCATTCAAGAAACTTATTTTGTTGTAACATATTTGTATTGTAAACCATTATGTAATGGTCGTGTGTAAACATGATATTTTAGATTATCATTATTTGATAATCTACGTAAAGCTTTTTAAAACCTTTATTTATGAAATAAAGGTTATGGTTTGTTTTAAAAATGAATGCAGTCTTTGAAAAACGTCTCATATAGAGGTCAAAACCTCGCAACGAAATCAATTAATATGGAACGTTTTTAATCAATAAGAACGGGACATTTCAGTTGGTATCCGAGCGTTGGTCTTAGAGAACCAGAAAATTTGCATTAGTGTGTCTTATCGAGTTTGTTAGGATGCATTAGTGATTCTGGACTTCGACCGTGTTTTCTTTAAAAATGATTGCTTAACATTTTTGTTGGAAACTATATATTTTTAACATATGAATATTATGTGATATATTAATCTCTTAACGTGTTTGATATTATGTGATAGATGTCTACCTCTAGAACATGTCCCATTGACTCACCTAATAATAATGAAGAGTCAAATGTAAATTGGAATGATTCGTGGACTGATTCACAAGTTCCCGAAGAGGAACCGGAAGAAGAGTCGGAACCGGAAGAAGAATCGGAACCGGAAGAAGAATCGGAACCGGAAGAAGAATCGGAACCGGTGGGGGAAATAATAAAACGGTTAAGTAAAAGAGAATCCTCAACCAACCGACCAAGATTAATTATGGTCAATGGTGTTTCCGCCAAGGAAGCAAAATATTGGGAGGATTACCAATTCTCCGATGAATCGGATTCCGACGAGAATTCCAATGATGTTATAGAAATTACCCCAACTGAATTTAAAAAGGCAAAAGAAAATAATAAGGGAAAGGGCATAAAAATAGAGAAATCTAATTCCAACCCCGATGAACTTTATATGTATCGTCAACCCCCGAAGTCCTTAAGTTGTAACAATGACCCGGGAACCTCTAAACCACCAGGTTTTTCTAAACCAATGTGGACAACGACGGCTCGTATTAGGGGAACATCATATATCCCTAGAAACTTGGCAAAACGAACCAAAACCGAAGAAGAAGAAACGAGCGAGTCGGAATAAGATAGTTGTATTCGTGTGGTGTAATATATGTAATATAGTGTTCTTATGCTTTATGATATATGTAAAAATTGCTTGTATTAATAAGTATTTTTTTTTATGAATCTAACTCTTGTCTATTTTACAGTATAAAAACACAAAATGGATAGACAACCCAATATTTTAAGAGACCTACCCGGAGACATGATTGATGAAATCTTGTCTAGAGTCGGTCAGAATTCTTCGGCACAACTATTTAAGGCGAGATCAGTTTGTAAGACATTCGAAGAACGTTCAAAGAATGCCTTGGTTTATAAAAGGCTTTCGTTCGAAAGATGGGGGATATCACATTGGGAAATCCATAAGTTACGATTTGTTTACTTTGATGCATATATTGCGGGGAACCCAAATGCTATTTTACGCAATGGGTTAAGAAATTATTTTGACTCAATATATCCGAATATTGGACTTCGTGATTTAGAAAAAGCGGCTAACATGCAACATAAAGAAGCATGTTATGCTTACGGATTAGTAATGTTCGCTTCTCACCAAAGTGAGAACAAGAACATCGGGCTACAACTATTAAACAAAACGTTCCCACAAGTTACGGAGTCGGTAATTGGGGTAAGAAATGAGGTTTTTAGATTGTTACGGGACTATTGGACATTACGTAACCCTCGTCCCTTTGACGACGTTACAACACGCTGTCTTATCAACGGCCATAATGGTTATGTTCCACAAGACCAAGGATGGGAAGTAATCCTAGTAAAACCAGAATGCATGACTTGTTTCTGGACGTATGAATTACGTGTCTTTATTGCCTTTGCTGAACGACTTGTGTACTAGCTAGAATTATCTTCACAACCATCTTGTATCAAATTTATTGTGTGCTATATTTCATACTATATGTAAAATAAGCGGTATTGTAAGTTTGTAAAATATTGTGTAAAAGTTTGAACGCGAAATATTATTATAATCAGTTTTTCATATAGAATTGTAGTAGTTGAATTGTATATTAGCTACTAAGTATGAACTTAACGGGTAGGTACTACCCGAATTTAAACTTATAAAACGCTAATATGAAGAAAAAGCTTTTATAAATGAGTTCATATTATGCTACGAAATACTATTAACTACTCTTAATATTCTGTATGATTAACTTGTTCCATTTAACTATTTTGAAGGAAATGGCACCGACTACTCGACACACCGTGAATATGAATGAAGAGGAATTCCGTACTTTTCTAGCTTCAAACATAGCCACAGTACAGGCTGCGCTACATACCAACAACAACCTTGGATCTAGCAGTACAGGAAATCGTGTAGGATGCACCTACAAAGAATTCACTGCCTGCAAACCTTTGGAATTTGATGGAACCGAAGGACCGATCGGATTGAAACGGTGGACCGAGAAGGTTGAATCGGTGTTTGCCATAAGTAAGTGTACTGAAGAGGACAAAGTGAAGTACGCTACGCATACCTTCACAGGTTCTGCGTTAACATGGTGGAATACCTATCTAGAGCAAGTGGGACAAGACGATGCGTACGCACTACCGTGGTCAGCATTCAAGCACTTGATGAACGAGAAGTACCGTCCCAGAACCGAGGTCAATAAGCTCAAGACAGAACTTAGAGGGTTACGAACCCAAGGATTTGATATTACCACGTACGAAAGACGATTCACAGAATTGTGCCTATTGTGTCCGGGAGCATTCGAAGATGAGGAAGAGAAGATCGACGCGTTTGTGAAAGGATTACCGGAAAGAATCCAAGAAGATATAAGTTCACACGAGCCCGCCTCCATACAACAGGCATGTAGAATGGCTCACAAACTAGTGAACCAGATTGAAGAAAGAATTAAAGAACAGACTGCTGAAGAGGCCAATGTGAAGCAAGTCAAAAGAAAGTGGGAGGAAAACGGTGATAAGAATCACCAATACAACAACAACAGCAATTATAACAATAATCGCAACAACTATCCTAACAATCGCAACATCAATCGCAACTACAAGAAACGGCCCAACAACAACAACAACAACAACAACAACAACAACAACAGCAACCACAACAATCATCTTAACAACAATAATAACCGCAACAACAACAACAATCAGAAGCAGCTATGCCAAAGGTGTGAAAAGTATCACTCGGGGTTCTGCACCAAATTTTGCAACAAGTGTAAAAGAAATGGTCATAGCGCGGCGAAGTGTGATGTCTACGGACCAGGGGTTAACAGAACGAAAGGAACAAATAGTGTCGGAACGAGTAATGGCGGAGCAAGTAGTGTCGGAGCAAGTTATGCCAATGTAGTTTGTTATAAATGTGGAAAACCGGGCCACATTATTAGAAATTTCCCGAACCAGGAGAACACGAATGGACAAGGCCGCGGAAGAGTTTTCAATATTAATGCGGCAGAGGCACAGGAAGACCCGGAGCTTGTTACGGGTACGTTTCTTATTGACAATAAATCTGCTTACGTTTTATTTGATTCGGGTGCGGATAGAAGCTATATGAGTAGAGATTTTTGTGCTAAATTAAGTTGTCCATTGACGCCTTTGGATAGTAAATTTTTACTCGAATTAGCAAATGGTAAATTAATTTCAGCAGATAATATATGTCGGAATCGAGAAATTAAACTGGTTAGCGAAACATTTAAGATTGATTTGATACCAGTAGAGTTAGGGAGTTTTGATGTGATAATCGGTATGGACTGGTTGAAAGAAGTGAAAGCAGAGATCGTCTGTTACAAAAATGCAATTCGCATTATACGAGAAAAAGGAAAACCCTTAATGGTGTACGGAGAAAAGGGCAACACGAAGCTACATCTTATTAGTAATTTGAAGGCACAAAAACTAATAAGAAAAGGTTGCTATGCTGTTCTAGCACACGTCGAGAAAGTACAAACTGAAGAAAAGAGCATCAATGATGTTCCCATTGCAAAAGAATTTCCCGATGTATTTCCGAAAGAATTACCGGGATTACCCCCACATCGATCCGTTGAATTTCAAATAGATCTTGTACCAGGAGCTGCACCAATAACTCGTGCTCCTTACAGACTTGCACCCAGCGAGATGAAAGAACTGCAAAGCCAATTACAAGAACTTTTAGAGCGTGGTTTCATTCGACCAAGCACATCACCGTGGGGAGCTCCTGTTTTGTTTGTCAAGAAGAAAGATGGTACATTCAGGTTGTGTATCGACTACCGAGAGTTGAACAAACTTACCATCAAGAACCGCTACCCACTACCGAGAATCGACGACTTATTTGATCAACTACAAGGCTCGTCTGTTTATTCAAAGATTGACTTACGTTCCGGGTATCATCAAATGCGGGTGAAAGAAGATGATATTCCAAAGACTGCTTTCAGAACACGTTACGGTCATTACGAGTTTATGGTCATGCCGTTTGGTTTAACTAATGCACCAGCTGTGTTCATGGACCTTATGAACCGAGTGTGTGGACCATACCTTGACAAGTTTGTCATTGTTTTCATTAATGACATACTTATTTACTCAAAGAATGACCAAGAACACGGTGAACATTTGAGAAAGGTGTTAGAAGTATTGAGGAAGGAAGAATTGTACGCTAAGTTTTCAAAGTGTGCATTTTGGTTGGAAGAAGTTCAATTCCTCGGTCACATAGTGAACAAAGAAGGTATTAAGGTGGATCCAGCAAAGATAGAAACTGTTGAAAAGTGGGAAACCCCGAAAACTCCGAAACACGTACGCCAGTTTTTAGGACTAGCTGGTTACTACATAAGGTTCATCCAAGACTTTTCCAGAATAGCAAAACCCTTGACTGCATTAACGCATAAAGGGAAGAAATTTGAATGGAATGACGAACAAGAGAAAGCGTTTCAGTTATTGAAGAAAAAGCTAACTACGGCACCTATATTGTCATTGCCTAAAGGGAATGATGATTTTGTGATTTTTTGTGACGCATCAAAGCAAGGTCTCGGTTGTGTATTAATGCAACGAACGAAGGTGATTGCTTATGCGTCTAGACAATTGAAGATTCACGAACAAAATTATACGACGCATGATTTGGAATTAGGCGCGGTTGTTTTTGCATTAAAGACTTGGAGGCACTACTTATATGGGGTCAAAAGTATTATATATACCGACCACAAAAGTCTTCAACACATATTTAATCAGAAACAACTGAATATGAGGCAGCGTAGGTGGATTGAATTATTGAATGATTACGACTTTGAGATTCGTTACCACCCGGGGAAGGCAAATGTGGTAGCCGATGCCTTGAGCAGGAAGGACAGAGAACCCATTCGAGTAAAATCTATGAATATAATGATTCATAATAACCTTACTACTCAAATAAAGGAGGCGCAACAAGGAGTTTTAAAAGAGGGAAATTTAAAGGATGAAATACCCAAAGGATCGGAGAAGCATCTTAATATTCGGGAAGACGGAACCCGGTATAGGGCTGAAAGGATTTGGGTACCAAAATTTGGAGATATGAGAGAAATGGTACTTAGAGAAGCTCATAAAACCAGATACTCAATACATCCTGGAACGGGGAAGATGTACAAGGATCTCAAGAAACATTTTTGGTGGTCGGGTATGAAAGCCGATGTTGCTAAATATGTAGGAGAATGTTTGACGTGTTTTAAGGTCAAAGCTGAGCATCAGAAACCATCAGGTCTACTTCAACAACCCAAAATCCCGGAATGGAAATGGGAAAACATTACCATGGATTTCATCACTAAATTGCCAAGGACTGCAAGTGGTTTTGATACTATTTGGGTAATAGTTGATCGTCTCACCAAATCAGCACACTTCCTGCCAATAAGAGAAGATGACAAGATGGAGAAGTTAGCACGACTGTATTTGAAGGAAGTCGTCTCCAGACATGGAATACCAATCTCTATTATCTCTGATAGGGATGGCAGATTTATTTCAAGATTCTGGCAGACATTACAGCAAGCATTAGGAACTCGTCTAGACATGAGTACTGCCTATCATCCACAAACTGATGGGCAGAGCGAAAGGACGATACAAACGCTTGAAGACATGCTACGAGCATGTGTTATTGATTTCGGAAACAGTTGGGATCGACATCTACCGTTAGCAGAATTTTCCTACAACAACAGCTACCATTCAAGCATTGAGATGGCGCCGTTTGAAGCACTTTATGGTAGAAAGTGCAGGTCTCCGATTTGTTGGAGTGAAGTGGGGGATAGATAGATTACGGGTCCGGAGATTATACAAGAAACTACCGAGAAGATCATCCAAATTCAACAACGGTTGAAAACTGCCCAAAGTCGACAAAAGAGCTACGCTGACATTAAAAGAAAAGATATAGAATTTGAAATTGGAGAGATGGTCATGCTTAAAGTTGCACCTTGGAAAGGCGTTGTTCGATTTGGTAAACGAGGGAAATTAAATCCAAGGTATATTGGACCATTCAAGATTATTGATCGTGTCGGACCAGTAGCTTACCGACTTGAGTTACCTCAACAACTCGCGGCTGTACATAACACTTTCCACGTCTCGAATTTGAAGAAATGTTTTGCTAAAGAATATATCACTATTCCGTTAGATGAAATCCAAATCAACGAAAAACTTCAATTCATCGAAGAACCCGTCAAAATAATGGATCGTGAGGTTAAAAGACTTAAGCAAAACAAGATACCAATTGTTAAGGTTCGATGGAATGCTCGTAGAGGACCCGAGTTCACCTGGGAGCGTGAAGATCAGATGAAGAAGAAATACCCGCATCTATTTCCAGAAGATTCGTCAACACCTTCAACAGCTTTAAATTTCGGGACGAAATTTATTTAACGGGTAGGTACTGTAGTGACCCAAACTTTTCCATGTTTATATATATTAATTGAGATTGATATTTACATGATTAAATGTTTCCAAAATGTTAAGCAATCAAACTTGTTAAGACTTGATTAATTGAAATAGGTTTCATATAGACAATTGACCACCCAAGTTGACCGGTGATTCACGAACGTTAAAACTTGTAAAAACTATATGATGACATATATATGGATATATATATATATAGTTAACATGATATTATGATAAGTAAACATATCATTAAGTATATTAACAATGAACTACATATGTAAAAACAAGACTATTAACTTAATGATTTTTAAACGAGACATATATGTAACGATTATCGTTGTAAAGACATTTAATATATATATATATATCATATTAAGAGATATTCATACATGATAATAGCATGATAATATAATAATTTAAAATCTCATTTGATATTATAAACATTGGGTTAACAACATTTAACAAGATCGTTAACCTAAAGGTTTCAAAACAACACTTACATGTAACGACTAACGATGACTTAACGACTCAGTTAAAATGTATATACATGTAGTGTTTTAATATGTATTTATACACTTTTGAAAGACTTCAATACACTTATCAAAATACTTCTACTTAACAAAAATGCTTACAATTACATCCTCGTTCAGTTTCATCAACAATTCTACTCGTATGCACCCGTATTCGTACTCGTACAATACACAGCTTTTAGATGTATGTACTATTGGTATATACACTCCAATGATCAGCTCTTAGCAGCCCATGTGAGTCACCTAACACATGTGGAAACCATCATTTGGCAACTAGCATGAAATATCTCATAAAATTACAAATATATGAGTAATCATTCATGACTTATTTACATGAAAACAAAATTACATATCCTTTATATCTAATCCATACACCAACGACCAAAAACACCTACAAACACTTTCATTCTTCAATTTTCTTCATCTAATTGATCTCTCTCAAGTTCTATCTTCAAGTTCTAAGTGTTCTTCATAAATTCTACAAGTTCTAGTTACATAAAATCAAGAATACTTTCAAGTTTGCTAGCTCACTTCCAATCTTGTAAGGTGATCGTCCAACCTCAAGAAATCTTTGTTTCTTACAGTAGGTTATCATTCTAATAAAAGGTAATAATCATATTCAAACTTTAGTTCAATTTCTATAACTATAACAATCTTATTTCAAGTGATGATCTTACTTGAACTTGTTTTCGTGTCATGATTCTGCTTCAAGAACTTCGAGACATCCAAGGATCCGTTGAAGCTAGATCCATTTTTCTCTTTTCCAGTAGGTTTATCCAAGGAACTTAAGGTAGTAATGATGTTCATAACATCATTCGATTCATACATATAAAGCTATCTTATTCGAAGGTTTAAACTTGTAATCACTAGAACATAGTTTAGTTAATTCTAAACTTGTTCGCAAACAAAAGTTAATCCTTCTAACTTGACTTTTAAAATCAACTAAACACATGTTCTATATCTATATGATATGCTAACTTAATGATTTAAAACCTGGAAACACGAAAAACACCGTAAAACCGGATTTACGCCGTCGTAGTAACACCGCGGGCTGTTTTGGGTTAGTTAATTAAAAACTATGATAAACTTTGATTTAAAAGTTATTATTCTGAGAAAATTATTTTTATTATGAACATGAAACTATATCCAAAAATTATGGTTAAACTCAAAGTGGAAGTATGTTTTCTAAAATGGTCATCTAGACGTCGTTCTTTCGACTGAAATGACTACCTTTACAAAAACGACTTGTAACTTATTTTTCCGACTATAAACCTATACTTTTTCTGTTTAGATTCATAAAATAGAGTTCAATATGAAACCATAGCAATTTGATTCACTCAAAACGGATTTAAAATGAAGAAGTTATGGGTAAAACAAGATTGGATAATTTTTCTCATTTTAGCTACGTGAAAATTGGTAACAAATCTATTCCAACCATAACTTAATCAACTTGTATTATATATTATGTAATCTTGAGATACCATAGACACGTATACAATGTTTCGACCTATCATGTCGACACATCTATATATATTTCGGAACAACCATAGACACTCTATATGTGAATGTTGGAGTTAGCTATACAGGGTTGAGGTTGATTCCAAAATATATATAGTTTGAGTTGTGATCAATACTGAGATATGTATACACTGGGTCGTGGATTGATTCAAGATAATATTTATCGATTTATTTCTGTACATCTAACTGTGGACAACTAGTTGTAGGTTACTAACGAGGACAGCTGACTTAATAAACTTAAAACATCAAAATATATTAAAAGTGTTGTAAATATATTTTGAACATACTTTGATATATATGTATATATTGTTATAGGTTCGTGAATCAACCAGTGGCCAAGTCTTACTTCCCGACGAAGTAAAAATCTGTGAAAGTGAGTTATAGTCCCACTTTTAAAATCTAATATTTTTGGGATGAGAATACATGCAGGTTTTATAAATGATTTACAAAATAGACACAAGTACGTGAAACTACATTCTATGGTTGAATTATTGAAATCGAATATGCCCCTTTTTATTAAGTCTGGTAATCTAAGAATTAGGGAACAGACACCCTAATTGACGCGAATCCTAAAGATAGATCTATTGGGCCTAACAAACCCCATCCAAAGTACCGGATGCTTTAGTACTTCGAAATTATATCATATCCGAAGGGTGTCCCGGAATGATGGGGATATTCTTATATATGCATCTTGTTAATGTCGGTTACCAGGTGTTCACCATATGAATGATTTTTATCTCTATGTATGGGATGTGTATTGAAATATGAAATCTTGTGGTCTATTATTATGATTTGATATATATAGGTTAAACCTATAACTCACCAACATTTTTGTTGACGTTTTAAGCATGTTTATTCTCAGGTGATTATTAAGAGCTTCCGCTGTCGCATACTTAAATAAGGACGAGATTTGGAGTCCATGCTTGTATGATATTGTGTAAAAACTGCATTCAAGAAACTTATTTTGTTGTAACATATTTGTATTGTAAACCATTATGTAATGGTCGTGTGTAAACAGGATATTTTAGATTATCATTATTTGATAATCTACGTAAAGCTTTTTAAAACCTTTATTTATGAAATAAAGGTTATGGTTTGTTTTAAAAATGAATGCAGTCTTTGAAAAACGTCTCATATAGAGGTCAAAACCTCGCAACGAAATCAATTAATATGGAACGTTTTTAATCAATAAGAACGGGACATTTCATTAAACAGGATCAAAAATGAAGAAAATTGCAAATTGGCTGAATGAAGCCGCCTGCATCACAGAAAGGAAGCCGCCGGCTTTGTCAAAAAAAGTACAGAATGTTCCAGAATCGATAAAATATTGAAAGAACTTGTTGATTAAGAAAAAAGGCAAGGAAGCCGCCGGCTTCCCAATGAAGCCGCCGGCATGAGTTACACGTTTTCTCAACTTATTGATCAAGTCAAGTAAAAATGGAAATAAAATCAAGATAAAATCAGAAAGATACGGCAAATAAATGAAGCCGCCGGCCTAGCACTGAAGCCGCCGGCTTTGTTATGACGGTTACAGAGATTTACTTTACGATCAAGTTTAACGTGCACGAGGAGTCACCGACTCAAGGCAAGCCGCCGGCTTCCCACTGAAGCCGCCGGCTTGGCCCACCGACTCAAAACACTATAAATTGAAGCCTTTTGTTTCAGTTTTGATATGTTCAAAATTTCATAAGTTTTGTAGAGGTAGTTAGTTCATTTTTAGGGGTTTTCTCTAAACTCTTAGATTAAATTTACTATTTTGTAATCAAGATTCAAGTTTATTCAAGTTATTTTACATCTACCTTCTTTTACGAGGTATGATTCTATCTTTAATTTATTGTTTCGTCTATTTTATTTTCTGTAATTGTTTTTGTTCGTCTTTTATCATGAATTAAACGTTTATAGTGATTACGTGGATAAAAAGTCAACTTCATCTGGAATTCAGATGAAGCCGCCGGCTTCACAACCAAGCCGCCGGTTTGGTGTGAAGGAAGCCGCCGGCTTTGTGCTTCGTCATGTGCAGTTTCTGGTTCTTTTCCAGATCTGTATGGTTGAGTTTCTGTGATGATATTTAAACTATTTTGAATCTGTTTTGCTTGATTACACTTGTTTGCCATGCTTAATGTTTAAATAACATGATTTTAGGGTTGATTAGTCCTTGATCTTATAAATCTATTATTTGATTCATGCTACTTGTTTAGATCTAGTCCATCAAACTTGTTAAATTGAATTGCATGCAACTAAGTTAAAGAATTTAATAGTGATAAACTTGTTTAATTTGAATTACGCTTATATAATAAAGATTGATTTTGTTAGGTTTAATCGAAGATCCTTAGTTTGGATTTATTTAATTAATGATTGCATGAGAACTTAGTAGTAATTGACTTTCGGCTAGTAACTTGAGTTGATCTACTTGGTGTTTAATAGCTTATATAATTTGTCAGTCTATTTGCATGTTGATCCTCATCATAAGATTGATATGTATCATGTAATTAAATTGAACATGAAGAATTAAGATGTTAGTTATGCACATCACATACCTAGCATATGCTTTAAATCCTTCTTATTGATTGATATGCGACACTTAGTTTAACCTATTAACGGATAATAATTGGTCTATGATTGTTATTTTACTTTGTGTTAATATAAGTCATGAGCTCATCTAATATGAATTCCGTATGAATTGATTGTCCATGTAATTACTTGTATAATTACTTGTATATTTATTTGTTTCTTTATCTTTAATTTTGAATCTTTAATTCCTTGTTTTATTTTGTTTATCTCTTAAAAACCAAACTCTTTCCTAAGAGCAATCTATCCTATAAAAATCATAAAAACATATCTTTAATTCTTTAATAAGAATTAAATAATAAAAACAACTCTTATCGATGTCCAGCTTCTCTCTTGGGACGATAACCTTAAATACTACACTTGATCGGGTTTTCTTGCTCGTTAGGGTGTTAAAGATTATTAATAAAGGTTTTATAAATTTAAAAGTTGAAATAAAAGATTAAGCACTATCGTACACACTTTCAACACATCAGAAAACTATGTTCATCATTTCCCGTTATGGAGGCATGTCACATGGTCAGCTAGATTCCAACAAAACGGGTCAAATAACAGCAAAGTCAGAATAGTTTCCTCAGTTGTATTTGGGGGTTCCAAAAGTAAATTGGATCCTTCCCAAATGTAGAATTAGCTGTTATCTTATTTGTGTATAAAACACCAGTAGCTTGTAAACATGCAATCCAATTCAATTTGTATCAAAAACCACATTGTTCAATACAAAGATCATATTATCTTTTCACTATTATCAAATTATCTTTTAAACATGGTATCAGAGCTAACGGGATCGATCTAGTGATCAAGATTCGCGTTTTTAGCTGCAATCATTTACCAATTGAGTACGCCACCATGTCTATTAACGGTAGCCAAACTCCACCATAAACCCAATCAACCAACAGTAACCAGATCAATGATCTAACCAACCAGCTTGCAGACTTGCTCAAGTACAGCATAGGGTTTCAACAACCCAAAATATCAGATACACCAAAGATTGGTTTGAGTCTTAATAGCTTAAACTATGCACTGTGGTCAAGGATGATGAAAGTAGCTATTGGAGGCAAATCCAAGGCTCTTTTGAAACACTTAACCACTGGTCATGTTGATAGCAACCATGAAAATTATGATCAATGGGAACAAGAAGACCTCATTGTCTTTTCATGGTTGATACAAAACATAGAACCCAATCTTACAAGCAATTTAACCTCGTTTTCAACAGCCAAACTGCTATGAGAAGCTTTAATCACCACCTATAGCAGTGGTGTTGATAAACTTCATGTAAGACCCATTTATTCGTACGATGTACATATGTAGAGCATGTACAACGTATAACGGATATATATATATATATATATATATATATATATATATATATATATATATATATATATATATATATATATATATATATATATATATATATAAAGGGCGTATGATGGGTTTAACGATTTATTATTGGAATTGTGACGTGTAATTATTAAGTGTATGTATATACGAATGCATGAGAGTATATGTGTGTGCATGAGATTAAGTACGTGTGCATGCATGGCGTGTTTACGGTGATCGAACATAGTTGTGTATATGCGTGGTGTAAGTAGTACGAACGAAGGAAGTACGTATATATATATATATATATATATATATATATATATATATATATATATATATATATATATATATGTGTGTGTGTGTGTGTGTGTGTGTGTGTATGTGTGTGTGTGTGTATGTGTGTGTATCGAATAACTGTGTATATAGGTGCATGCATGAATAAAGAGTACGAGAATTGATCGAAGGTTGTTATAAGTTTTCTAAGGTGTATGTACGTGTGATGTATGAAGGGTACGAGACGCAAGTGAGTGGAATGGTTTTAGTACGCGAAAAATGGACGAAACGTGCTCAAGGTCGCGGCGTGGGCAGCTTTGTCACGGCGCGACATTCCAAAGAAATCAAGATCAGGAGCTCGATAAAATGGATCCCAGACCAAGGCAACTCTCGCGGCGCGAGTGGCCTGTCTGCGGCGTGACCACACTACAACTCTGGTTCCGAACTTTTGTAATTTTAAGAGGTATTGAGGGCATTTCGGTCATTTTGCGTGTGGAGCTGTTTGAGATATTAAATCTCATCCACCCATCTCATTTTCTTATTTCTTTTTCCTTTTTCTTCTCCATTTCCTCTCTTTTCTTCAATTCTCCAAATCATTCAAGAGGAATTTTGGAAAGGAAGATTCGTGATTCGATCTTTGGCGCTAGAGGCAACCTTGTTCCCCTCGTTCTTAGCTACGATTTGATACTAGTGGTAAGTCTTCTATCCGAATTTCGTTCTTGTGATTCATGTTCATATTTTAGGGGTTTTTGATTGTGAGTTCATAATGAAACCCCATTAGTTGTTAATGGAAGGTTAACACCAAGATTCGGGTTTATAAGTGATGAAGGCGGGTTTTGGGTTGGAAGCCAATTTAGCCATGATTTAGGACTTGTAATTGGGTTTAATCACTAGGTTTAGTGATAATGGAAGTGTTGGAACCCATTTTAGTGTATCTGAAAGACTAATTTTGAAATGAGTCAAAATTAGGGTTTACGGGTGATTTTGAGAATGATAAGTGTTTAACATTTGTGTTTAGGTTTAATTGGCGTATTAGGACCATTTTCACTTGTGTTAGTGATTATTGGTTAGTTTGGGCGCGGTTTGTGCTTGGAAGTGCATTTGGGTCGAAATTGCACCAAGTGTCAATTGGGTTGGTTTGTAAGTCCACCCTAATTGTGTTATTTATATTGTGATAATGGAATAGGTACGTTCCATTGACGTGTTGCGGATTTGTTCGGTTGCATTCATCAAGACGACAAGGTGAGTGTTAATATCCTATGTGCATATGTATGTGTAGGGTGGGTGCGGGTCGGGTGAAGTGGTTCTCGATTATATAGCTCACTTCACATATAGGTGGATATGTTGGACTTGTGTATAAGTCCAATTGGCACGGTTGTGCGTTTTGGTTGACCACCTTTGGCGAGGTGCACACCTTGTGTGTACGTTATCACATGTGCTTGTGATGTGGATTATATAACCCCAATGGCGAAGGGTTGATATTGAGTTGTGTTTTAGATAACCCCAATGATATGGATTTCTATAATCCCGGGACCGTGGGTTTTGATTTGGGAAGTGGATCACGTGTCAATGCGGGTTCACGATGACGCGTATAGTTTCGGTCATCTTATTGAGGTAGTGATCTCGTGTGGATGCGGATTTACTAAGGCTCGTGTAGTTCGGCCAACCTCGATGTTGTTGTGTTATTGAAGATAATAGTCTCGTGTGGATGCGGATTTACTAAGGCTCGTGTAGTTCGGCCAATCTTCATTTGATATTGGGTTAAGGGGTTAACTTTGGGTGGTTTTATGCTTTATTATACATTTGGATATTGTTGTATTGTTGTGTTGTAGCTAACCCTCCGGGTGTAGCTTATTGGCGTGGTACATATCGTTGTTGGTGTACTTACATTGTTGATATTTTAGCTTGTGTATAGTGATCGTACAATATGCTTAGATTAGCTTGCCTTTATGCATGGACTCCGGTATGTGCTATTTGATAATTATTGTGTGGCGTGTCCACTTTATGCATATATATGTATGTAGTATATTCTCACTCACTAAGCATTAGCTTACCCTCTCGTTATTGATATTTTTATAGGTTCACGTGATGGCGACTCGGGTAAGCGTGTGGATTAGAGATCTTGGCTAGGTTGCTTAGAAGATCTAGCTTTTGGACTCAATTTAGGATTGGGTAGCATAGTCCCAATCGCCATGCTCGATTTTGTGTAAAAGTAACTAGTCGGGTCATGAGTAATAACTGGGATATGATTTAACAAACGTATTATTGTATTAAGGAGTTTAAATTATTATTGTATGTTTTTAAGTTCGTTGAACTTACTTTGATAACAAATACATTTTGGAAATTGTGTAATGGGACCTAAAGTGTTATTTAATGTATATTAAAAGGGGAAAAAAATTTATGGGCCGGAAATCGACGGGTTGGGTCGTTACACTTCAAACATATGATCTCTATGTTAAAGCAACTGAAATCAAGCAAGGAAATATGCATCTCGAAGAACTATGGATCCGGATGCAGGGCATTTGGGGAGAGCTTGAATCCAGGGATCCAAATCCCATGGAAAATGCCTCTGACATCATTAAATATAACAAGATTCGAGCTGAGCATAAACTTAACTCTTTTAGTTCTTAAATGCCCTAGATCAAAAATACGATACAATCAAAAGAGAGTTGCTTCGATTGAACCCTATACCAACGGTTGAAGAGGCATACGCCGCCGTTAGGAAAGAGGCAGCTCATCGACAAATATTGGGGCTATCATCGAGTGATTCTTCAACCAATCATGAGATTGCAACTGGTTTAGTTGAAATCGATGGCAAAAAATCCTCACATCATTTAACCCAGGTTAATCGAAGCACAAACCCTCAAAAAATTGATAAATCAAAGCTTAAATGCACCAAATGTGGAAAATCACGACATACAAGGGACCAGTGTTTTGAGATTAAGGGGTTTCCTGATTGGTGGAACAAGCCAGGAAAGGTTGCAGCAGCCATGACCGACTCAGACACAACCGCCACAACCACCACCACCGAATTAGGGTTTGGTGGAGTTACAGCATGTAATGACCCGTACTTTTTCGATCGTTCTATACTTATAAGATTAATATTTACATAAATTAAACCTTACCAACATGATAAGCAATCCAAATTGTTGAGAATTATGTTTTGAAAAGAGTTTTACACAACGTTTGACCGTCTAGTTGACCGATGATATCACGAACTATATAACATATGATAATTATACGTTTGTGTATATATATGTATATATACATATTTAACATGATCTAAGAATGTTGTAATACCTCATTTTGTATTAATAACAATAAGTTATAAGTATATTTCGAAACTACTAACTTAAGTTTTCAAAACGATAACCATACGTAATGTTATTTGACATAAATACTTATGACCTATAATGTTTATACATATATCGTATATGTAATGTATTTAATCACTTTTAAGGACTTAAATACATAAAACAATATAAGTATATTCACAAAAGATAGCTATATTTGAATTCTCGTTCCGTTTTCACAAGATTTCTATACGTATATCTAGGGTATATGTACCCGTATCATACCTAGCTTCTATACGTATTTACTATTGGTATATACACATCAAATCACCACCAACCAGCCCTTGTTCATGCCTTATGTATAAGGTAATTAGAAATTGGATGCTAGCATTGAAAGTCATACAAAATAACAAAAGGAAAACTTGTCTTTGTCTCCCCCCATTCACGTTTTTTTAAAGGGCAAGGAGTACTCCATTTTGATTCATTTTCACTTCCATTTTCTAGCTAAACACACACACTTTCATGAGCCTTAAACCCCTTAACCATCTCAGCTCACAACCATGAAGATCTAGTTCCAAAAACATCACTTAATCATCATAAGAAAACCCTTACAAAAACACTTCAAGAATCCTTCCAAGAACACAAGCTTACTTCCAATCTTTCATCCAATTCCATCACTCTTTTGGTTCTAGGTTTTTACTCCTCTTTTACAGCAATCTTGTCCAAGTAACTTGAGGTAGTAACTTTGTTCATAACCTTATTCGATTCATATATATATAGCTATCTTATTTTATGGTATAAAATTTTAACAACAAGAACATAGTTTGAATGTTTTCAAACTTGTTTGCAAACTAAATAGATCCTTCTAACTTAACTTTAAAATACTTCAAGACCTGTAATATATCATAAAGATATGCTAACTTAACAAGGTATAACTTGGTTTTTCAAAGTACACCTTAAAAACTGAATTTACGACGTCGGAGTGTAACCGGGGGCTGTTTTGGGTTGGATAATTAAAAACCATCTTGAACTTTGAATTGGAGGCTTATTTTCTGGAAAATTGATTTTTACTATGAATAAGTTAACACATAAAAATTTCATGATTTAACTCAAAGTATAAGTATTTTTAGAAAAATAATCATTTAAGGTTGTTTACATGATGGAAAATGATCAACTTCATAAGTTTCACCAAAGTTTGACCTATGACCTGTGATTTCGAATACAAACTAAGGTATTTACAGTTCATATTCTTAAAGAAGGACTCGATCCAAGGAAGTGGCAAGTTGAACCAACGAAAACGGAGTTGTAACGAAGAAACTATGACTAAAACAAGATCGGATATCCAAAACTAGTTTAGCCACGAAAATAATTGGAGAAAAATTAAATGAATCACATCTTTCTAAAATAACATGATATTTTATATATATGTACTCATAATTTAAATTTATATATTTCAGGACCACCCGTAAACAATACGAGAAGATTAATCATAAGATCCCATGATTGTACGCAACACGTCATTTGACAACACCGGTACTTTATGTACGCAACACGTCATTTGACAACACCGGTACCATGGGTCAAGATTAATCCCGACCAATACGAATACGATGGGGGTTTTATTTATTTCGATGGGGGTTTTATTTAATTATTAAAACACCTAAAAATGAACCATTAAAATTAAATTACTAACTACGGACTAAGAAGACATAAAAAGTATTATAAGTATATATATGTGACGATTGTTTAAAATAAAAATATATTGATATATTATATATGGATAGGTTCGTGATATCAACCGGAGACCAAGTCAAAATATATATCTTCAAGGCAAAAGTGAGTATATAGTCCCACTTTTAAACTCTAAATATTTCGGGATGAGAATACATGTATTTTATGTTTTACGATATGGACACAAGTAACTGAAAAATATATTCTACGTTGAGTTGTACCACTGGCATACTTCCCTGTAGCTTGGTAACTACTATTTACAGCGGTATTGTAAACGCGAATCCTGTTGATAGATCTATCGGGCCTGACAACCCCAACCGGACTGGACGACCAGTATTCAACGGTTGCACAGTACTTCGTTTCGTGACTACACTTGGTACGGTGTAGTAAGATTTCATAATAAAGGGAATATGCGACGTGATTAAATGTTAAGTATGGTTACCAAGTGCTCAACCACTTAGAATATTTTTATTAAAATGTTTACATATGAAATCTTGTGGTCTATACTTATATCGCTGCTGGCATTAAACCTATATCTCACCAACTTTATGTTGACGTTTTAAACATGTCTATTCTCAGGTGATAATTAGAAGCTTCCGCTGCAACATGTTGAATTTAAGCAAGATCTTGAGTATGCATATTTGTGTCAAAAATAAAACTGCATATCCGAGGAATTGTAATGTAAAATATGCTAGAAATCGTATTGTTATCATCACATGTAAAGTTTGTAAGTCTAAGATTATTGCTAAACGATAATCATCTTTATTTTGTCTAAAGCTTGTATTAACATAAGAGTTATGGTTTGTAATGTAAAATAAATGCAGTTGTTCTTTTAAAAATGTCGCATATAGAGGTCAATACCTCGCAATGAAATCATACGTTATCTAACTCGTTCTTATGGTTAAGGACGGGTTATGACATGTGGTATCAGAGCGGTGGTCTTAGCGAACCAGGTTTGCATTAGTGTGTCTAACTGATAAGTCGTTAGGATACATTAGTAAGTCTGGACTTTGACCGGGCCTGATTTAAAAACCATTGCTTATCATTGTTGGTTAAAATTTATATGTAAATATTATGTAGTACTAATGGGTTAGTTGTTGTGTGATAGATGTCGGGCTCAAAACTTGTTATCACATTCAGCGACTCCGAACCAGAATCTTCAGATGGTGTTCCAGTCATTAACCTATCCGATGACGAAAATAATATCTTTGGGGAAGACTCACAAATTCCGGATGAACCAACTATAGGGAACCCGGAAAGTGAACCCGAGGAGGAAAGTGAACCCGAGGAGGAAAGTGAACCCGAGGAGGAAAGTGAACCCGAAGAAGAAATACAGGAAATTACGAAAGACAAGTTCGAACTAGGAAAGAAACGAAAGGCTAATGAATTAGAAAATTCAAATCCCGAGTTTAGTGAGGATGATGTGGCACCAACTCCACTAGACACTACCACCCCTATTCCCGCTATTCCTATTCGTTCTATCCCGGCATCTAGTTCTTCAGCCCCACAGCCAAAATATAGGCAGACAGCCAGGATAAGTGTTAAGCGATTCTTTGAACCTAAACGTCTTAGAAAATAGATCAAACGATGCGCTGCCGTATTAAACCATGGGATCATATAATGTTTTGTATAATATTATTAGTGTGGTTTTCTTAATGTTCGATGTAAGATAAGCATATGTAAAATAGTGAAGTGTGAAATGCAATAATTTTCCATGGTTAAGTATTATTTGGGTGGTAGTAATTGATTTTCGTACTAAGCTATTAAGTATGAACTTTAACGGGTAGGTACTACCCTAGATATAATTATAAAATGCTAATAAGAAGAAAAGGCTTTTATAATAATAACTGGTTCATATTATTAATAAGCTACGATGTACTGTAAATACATACTACATCTATAATATTCCATGTGAATAATTATTTTTTTTTCATTCTTATTGAAGATTATGGCGCGATTGAACCGAATGACGGAACAAGAAATCCAGGAACTCATCAACCAGCGAGTAAACGACAGAATGTTATGGGTCGAAGCTGCAAGAGCTGCTGCAGTTAACCCAAATCCTCGTGTAGGATGCACCTACAAGACTTTTCAAGCTTGCAAGCCCTCATCATTCAGTGGAACAGAAGGACCGATCGGTTTAACCCGGTGGATAGAAAAGATGGAGACTGTGTTTAAAATCAGTGGTTGTGTTGAAAAGGACATGACCAAGTATGCATCGTGCACTTTACAAGATAGTGCACTCACGTGGTGGAAAAATTATGTGAAGGCTGTAGGAGGAGATGTAGCTTATGATACTCCATGGGAAGAATTCAAAATAATGTTAATCAACGAGTATTGTCCAATGAACGAGGTTAGGAAGTTGGAAGATGAATTACGAAGCCTGAAGGTTGTTGGTACTGAAATCACCAACTACAATCAGCGATTCATGGAATTAGTTTTGCTATGTCCTGAATTGGTTCCAACCGAAGAACGGAAGATTGAAATGTACAAAGATGGTTTGCCCAAAAAGGTCAAGGCAAATGTTACAGCATCGAAACCTAAGACAATTCATGAAGCTATAACCATGGCAAATGAGCTAATGGATCAGGTCATCATGGATAAGAAAGTATCTAATACTGATGTGAAGGTATCAGGTAACAAAAGGAAGTGGAATGGAAATTATGGTCGAGGTAACCAACAACAATCTTTTAAGAAACAAGAAATCACGCAAGGAGCGGGTAGTGGTTTAAGCTTTGGTTACAAAGGACAAAATCCTTTATGTAACCGATGCCACAAACATCACTCTGGCTACTGTAATGTGGTATGCAACAAATGTAATCGAAAGGGTCATCTTGCTGAAGATTGTAGGGCTCTCGTTACAAATACAAATGGTACCAAGACTCCTGCCACCAATGCAAATAGAACTGCTTTGGCTACCATTACTTGTTATGGGTGTGGAAAACAAGGTCACTATAAGAGCCAGTGCCCGAATCCTGAGAAGAATATCGGACCTGCACGTGGGAGAGCATTTATTATTAATGCTAGAGAGGCACGTGAAGACCCGGAGCTTGTTACGGGTACGTTTACCATTAATAACTTATCAGCATCTATTATATTTGATACTGGTGCCGATAGAAGTTACGTGTGTAGAAATTTTTACACTAAATTGAATTGTTCATCATTACCTCTAGATGCTAAGTACATGATTGAGTTAGCTAATGGTAAACTAATTAAAGCCGATAAAATTTGTCGTGATTGTAAAATAAATTTAGCCGGAGAAACGTTTAAAATTGACTTGATACCCGTAGAATTAGGAAGTTTTGATGTAATAGTCGGCATGGATTGGATGTCCAAAGTAGGAGCTGAAGTTGTGTGTGCCAAGAAGGCAATTCGCATTCCTTGTAAGGATAAAATGCCGGTGATGATTTATGGAGAGAAGGGTAACTCAAAGCTAAAACTCATTAGCTGTTTGAAAGCCAAGAAGTGTTTAGAAAAGGGATGTTATGCTATTCTAGCACATGTTAATAAAGTCGAAAAGAAAGAAAAAGAGAAGTGCATCAATGATGTGCCTGTGGCAAGAGATTTTCCTGAAGTATTTCCGGAAGAGTTGCCGGGATTACCTCCATTTAGATCTGTAGAATTTCAAATAGATCTTGTACCAGGAGCTGAACCGGTTGCCCGTGCTCCATATAGACTTGCACCGTCCGAGTTAAAAGAACTTCAGAGTCAGTTAAAAGAATTACTGGATCGTGGATTCATACGACCAAGTACTTCACCGTGGGGAGCTCCAATTTTATTCGTCAAGAAGAAAGACGGATCTTTCCGAATGTGTATAGACTATCGTGAATTAAATAAGTTAACTATCAAGAATCGGTATCCACTACCGAGAATTGACGACTTATTTGATCAACTCCAAGGATCATGTGTGTACTCGAAAATTGACCTAAGATCGGGCTATCATCAATTACGCGTCAAAGAAGAAGATATACCGAAAACTGCTTTTCGGACACGTTACGGTCATTACGAATTTTTGGTCATGCCGTTTGGATTGACGAATGCGCCAGCTGTATTCATGGACCTCATGAATCGAGTTTGTAGTCCATATTTAGATAAGTTTGTTATTGTTTTCATTGATGACATTCTTATCTATTCCAAGAGTGAGCAAGAGCATGAGCAGCATTTAAGGTTGATATTAGAGTTGTTGAGAAAAGAACAGCTATATGCTAAATTTTCTAAGTGTGCTTTCTGGTTGAAAGAAGTGCAATTTCTTGGTCACGTTGTTAGTAGCAAAGGAATTCAGGTTGATCCAGCTAAAATTGAGGCCATTGAAAAATGGGAGACTCCTAAAACACCAACGCAGATACGCCAATTTTTAGGTTTAGCCGGTTATTATAGAAGGTTTATTCAAGATTTTTCCCGAATAGCTAAACCATTGACATCGTTAACACAAAAAGGGAAGAAGTACAAATGGACCTTTGAGCAGGAGAGTGCATTTCAATTACTCAAGAAGAAGTTGACCACGGCACCTATTTTATCGTTACCTGAAGGGAACGATGATTTTGAGATATATTGTGACGCTTCGCGACAAGGTTTTGGTTGCGTTCTTATGCAACGGAAGAAAGTTATTGCATACGCATCCCGACAATTGAAGATTCACGAGCGGAATTATATGACGCATGATCTAGAACTGGGAGCAGTCGTGTTTGCATTGAAGATATGGAGACACTACTTGTATCGGGTTAAATGCACTGTGTTCACTGATCATAAAAGCCTTCAACATATCTTCGATCAGAAACAGCTGAACATGAGGCAACGTAGGTGGGTCGAGCTGATAAACGACTATGATTGTGAGATTCGCTATCATCCTGGGAAAGCGAATGTAGTGGCCGACGCTCTAAGCAGAAAGGAACGGGAACCAATTCGAGTACGAGCAATGAACATAAAAATTCGCATGAATCTCAACTCACAAATCAAAGAAGTTCAACGAGAAGCACTTACTAAAGAAAACATAAGAAATGAAATAATGAAGAAGTATGAGAAGCAACTCGTTATACGGGAAGACGGAATTCGATATTTTGCAAACCGTATTTGGGTACCAAAGTTGGGTGGATTAAGAAAGTTAATATTGAATGAGGCACATAAGACAAGATACTCGATACATCCTGGAGTTGGAAAGATGTATCAAGATCTTAAGACGCATTATTGGTGGCCTAATTTGAAGACAGACGTTGCAACATATGTTGGGGAATGTTTAACTTGTTCCAAAGTCAAAGCAGAACACCAGAAGCCGTCAGGATTACTTCAACAACCAGAAATCCCAGAATGGAAATGGGACGGTATTACCATGGATTTCATCACAAAGTTACCAAAGACTGCCTGGGGATACGACACCATTTGGGTAATTGTTGATCGTCTTACCAAATCTGCACATTTCTTGCCTATAAAGGAAACAGATAGAATGGAGAAATTATTACGATTATATATAAAGGAAATAGTTTCAAGGCATGGAATACCTATTTCCATTATATCTGATCGTGATAGTAGATTTACCTCAAAGTTCTGGCAATCACTACAGGAGGCACTAGGAACTCGTTTAGATATGAGCACCGCATATCATCCGCAAACTGACGGGCAGAGTGAAAGAACAATTCAGACTCTTGAAGACATGCTCAGGGCATGTGTGATCGATTTTGGAAACGGATGGGATAAGTATTTACCGTTAGCAGAATTCTCGTATAATAATAGTTATCATGCGAGCATTAAAGCTGCACCATTCGAAGCACTGTATGGAAGGAAGTGTAGATATCCTATCTGTTGGAATGAAGTAGGAGATCGACAATTAACTGGTCCCGAGATCATACATGAAACTACTGAAAAGATAGTACAAATCAAGGAGAGATTGAGAACGGCCCGTAGTCGCCAAAAGAGCTACGCCGATGTCCGAAGGAAACCATTATAGTTTCAGATCGGTGACATGGTTATGCTAAAGGTATCACCTTGGAAAGGTGTAATACGTTTCGGCAAAAGGGGTAAACTGAACCCAAGGTACGTAGGCCCGTTCAAGATCATCGAACGCATTGGACCGGTAGCTTATCGACTCGAGTTACCGCAACAACTCGCCGGAGTACATAATACATTTCACGTCTCGAACCTTAAAAAGTATCTTGCAAAGGAAGACCTCACCATTCCTATTGAAGAAATTCAAGTTGACGAGAAATTACAATTCGTAGAAGAACCAGTCGAAATCATGGACCGTGAAGTTAAACAGCTCAAGCAGAGCAACATACCGATCGTTAAGGTTTGTTGGAATGCTCGAAGAGGTCCTGAGTTTACTTGGGAATGAGAGGATCAGATGAAACAAAAGTATCCACACTTGTTTCTCGATGACGCAAAATAGGTACAATTTTAAAATTTCGGGACGAAATTTATTTAACGGGTAGGTACTGTAATGACCCGCACTTTTTCGATCGTTCTATACTTATAAGATTAATATTTACATAAATTAAACCTTACCAACATGATAAGCAATCCAAATTGTTGAGAATTATGTTTTGAAAAGAGTTTTACACAACGTTTGACCATCTAGTTGACCGATGATATCACGAACTATATAACATATGATAATTATACGTTTGTGTATATATATGTATATATACATATTTAACATGATCTAAGAATGTTGTAATACCTCATTTTGTATTAATAACAATAAGTTATAAGTATATTTCGAAACTACTAACTTAAGTTTTCAAAACGATAACCATACGTAACGTTATTTGACATAAATACTTATGACCTATAATGTTTATACATATATCGTATATGTAATGTATTTAATCACTTTTAAGGACTTAAATACATAAAACAATATAAGTATATTCACAAAAGATAGCTATATTTGAATTCTCGTTCCGTTTTCACAAGATTTCTATACGTATATCTAGGGTATATGTACCCGTATCATACCTAGCTTCTATACGTATTTACTATTGGTATATACACATCAAATCACCACCAACCAGCCCTTGTTCATGCTTTATGTATAAGGTAATTAGAAATTGGATGCTAGCATTGAAAGTCATACAAAATAACAAAAGGAAAACTTGTCTTTGTCTCCCCCCATTCACGTTTTTTTAAAGGGCAAGGAGTACTCCATTTTGATTCATTTTCACTTCCATTTTCTAGCTAAACACACACACTTTCATGAGCCTTAAACCCCTTAACCATCTCAGCTCACAACCATGAAGATCTAGTTCCAAAAACATCACTTAATCATCATAAGAAAACCCTTACAAAAACACTTCCAGAATCCTTCCAAGAACACAAGCTTACTTCCAATCTTTCATCCAATTCCATCACTCTTTTGGTTCTAGGTTTTTACTCCTCTTTTACAGCAATCTTGTCCAAGTAACTTGAGGTAGTAACTTTGTTCATAACCTTATTCGATTCATATATATATAGCTATCTTATTTTATGGTATAAAATTTTAACAACAAGAACATAGTTTGAATGTTTTCAAACTTGTTTGCAAACTAAATAGATCCTTCTAACTTAACTTTTAAAATACTTCAAGACCTGTAATATATCATAAAGATATGCTAACTTAACAAGGTATAACTTGGTTTTTCAAAGTACACCTTAAAAACTGAATTTACGACGTCGGAGTGTAACCGGGGGCTGTTTTGGGTTGGATAATTAAAAACCATCTTGAACTTTGAATTGGAGGCTTATTTTCTGGAAAATTGATATTTACTATGAATATGTTAACACATAAAAATTTCATGATTTAACTCAAAGTATAAGTATTTTTAGAAAAATAATCATTTAAGGTTGTTTACATGATGGAAAATGATCAACTTCATAAGTTTCACCAAAGTTTGACCTATGACCTGTGATTTCGAATACAAACTAAGGTATTTACAGTTCATATTCTTAAAGAAGGACTCGATCCAAGGAAGTGGCAAGTTGAACCAACGAAAACGGAGTTGTAACGAAGAAACTATGACTAAAACAAGATCGGATATCCAAAACTAGTTTAGCCACGAAAATAATTGGAGAAAAATTAAATGAATCACATCTTTCTAAAATAACATGATATTTTATATATATGTACTCATAATTTAATTTTATATATTTCAGGACCACCCGTAAACAATACGAGAAGATTAATCTTAAGATCCCATGATTGTACGCAACACGTCATTTGACAACACCGGTACTTTATGTACGCAACACGTCATTTGACAACACCGGTACCATGGGTCAAGATTAATCCCGACCAATACGAATACGATGGGGATTTTATTTATTTCGATGGGGGTTTTATTTAATTATTAAAACACCTAAAAATGAACCATTAAAATTAAATTACTAACTACGGACTAAGAAGACATAAAAAGTATTATAAGTATATATATGTGACGATTGTTTAAAATAAAAATATATTGATATATTATATATGGATAGGTTCGTGATATCAACCGGAGACCAAGTCAAAATATATATCTTCAAGGCAAAAGTGAGTATATAGTCCCACTTTTAAACTCTAAATATTTCGGGATGAGAATACATGTATTTTATGTTTTACGATATGGACACAAGTAACTGAAAAATATATTCTACGTTGAGTTATACCACTGGCATACTTCCCTGTAGCTTGGTAACTACTATTTACAGCGGTATTGTAAACGCGAATCCTGTTGATAGATCTATCGGGCCTGACAACCCCAACCGGACTGGACGACCAGTATTCAACGGTTGCACAGTACTTCGTTTCGTGACTACACTTGGTACGGTGTAGTAAGATTTCATAATAAAGGGAATATGCGACGTGATTAAATGTTAAGTATGGTTACCAAGTGCTCAACCACTTAGAATATTTTTATTAAAATGTTTACATATGAAATCTTGTGGTCTATACTTATATCGCTGCCGGCATTAAACCTATATCTCACCAACTTTATGTTGACGTTTTAAACATGTCTATTCTCAGGTGATAATTAGAAGCTTCCGTTGCAACATGTTGAATTTAAGCAAGATCTTGAGTATGCATATTTGTGTCAAAAATAAAACTGCATATCCGAGGAATTGTAATGTAAAATATGCTAGAAATCGTATTGTTATCATCACATGTAAAGTTTGTAAGTCTAAGATTATCGCTAAACGATAATCATCTTTATATTGTCTAAAGCTTGTATTAACATAAGAGTTATGGTTTGTAATGTAAAATAAATGCAGTTGTTCTTTTAAAAATGTCGCATATAGAGGTCAATACCTCGCAATGAAATCATAGGTTATCTAACTCGTTCTTATGGTTAAGGACGGGTTATGACACAGCACCTACAGACACCTCGGGTATACTCAAACCATTTGTATCTTTATTTACAGATTCTTGGTTAAAAAGAGAAAGTAATAATACCTGTATACCGAATATATCTAGAGATAGCACAGATGTAACATCCCGCCTTTTTCCGTTTACTTTTCTGTTTAATTATTTAAAGTCCGTTATATGATTATAACATCCCTCGTTAATACGCGTTTTAAAAATATCCCTATTAGGTAATTCACGCACCCGCAACCGAACTCGAGGGACTAGTTTCGCCAAGGGAGCAAAGATGTGACTAGCTTTTGACTAGTCAACACCCTCCTCCCTTCATTTTCATTTTCATTTCTCTTTTCTTTCACTACTTCCATATTTTCTTTCAATTATCCATTTACAAGATTCATCATCCAAATCACATCTTACAAGCTTCAATCAAAACAAATTACATATTTGGAATCCTTGCAACTTCCTCTTCGATTCCATACCGATTTCATCAAGTTTGGGTAACTTTCTAAAATCACTAGATTTTGTGTTCTTGATGTTTTTAACTTAAAAAGTTGTTAATTAGTGTCTATGGCTCAAGTCTAACATGAATATATGATTTATATGTTCGATTTTGTTATTTGAAGTAACTAGCATGAACATAAACTTTGGTTTGTTTGATTTGGTGATTTGGTTGTTTGAATGATGTTAAATGTTATAAATGCATGTATTAAATGTGTTCCTAACATCACTAGCTTCAATTTGATGTGTAGGTTGCTTTAGAAAACTCCATAAACTTGATTAGTGATTTTGGTGAATTTGGGTTAGGGTTTTGATGAACTTTAAATGCAATTTTTTTTATGTATTGAATGCCATGAATTGTTGTTGGTAAGTGGTTAGTTAGATTATATGTTTGATTACCTACGAAACGGCGTGTCATATGTATGCATTTAATTCCCGAATCATAAATGTGCATTTATGAATTTGAAGCATTTTTATGGTGTGCATTGATTGATCATTTAACTTGGAAAGTCGATTGTTGCAAATGATGTTTTTGGTTGGTGAGATGTATTTAGTTGTGTTCTTTGTCAAATTACCTTTCTAACGATATAAGATACGAGTTCTAAGTGTTAGCGGTTTGTGATTTATACTTGAAAGAGTTTTGATTGAGACTTGGACATTTGAGACTGACCAGGTACCAGCACACGTTAAATGCCGCGGCGCGACCTAAGGCGTATCCAGGTTCTGACCTACTTGTCAATTATACGAAAAATGTTTGCTATGCTACGCACCTCCGATTCACATGTAACTTGTTCTAACATGCTCATATATGATTAAAAACCTCAGAAAAATAGTTCGGGACCCGACCCGAACGTGTTGACTTTGACCGACCAAAGTTGACTTTTAATCAAACTTAAACAAATGTTTGTGCAATCATTCTAACATGCTTTTATACTTGTATCTTGCATGAAACGTGACAATTTGACTCACATGCTTTAGTAATCGAGTCGTAACGAGCCATAGGACTAATTGCACACTTTGACCGACCGTGTTTACCGATATTGATACAAACCTATGTGTTTAGGTCAAGACTAGCATTCGTTCTTGCACACATTTACTTGTTGAAGTACCTTTACATACGTGCACTCAAGGTGAGATCATAGTCCCACTTTTACTCTTTTGAACTTACATTTGGGATGAGAAAACATAAACGTTTCTTTTTACTAAGTGAACACAAGTACAGGAAAACAAACATTCTACATACGAGTTTGAACAAAAATCCTCAATTCGATTATCATTAGTTACACTTGCCGGGTGCAAGCGAGAACTTATGTTATATGGCCATATGGGTTTGACAAACCCTCATTCAAACGGTTCGCTACCGTTTACGAATGGAATATATTTTCGAGAAACAGTGTATGTTCTAACACTATTGTGATGGGGTTCTATGGAAGGAACGTTAAGCATTGATAATTGGGTGCTCATGAAACGAACTTTTGGAATGTATTACTATTATATCAATGTTACAAATCTTGTGGTTCACTTGTACTTACTTACTTAAACCTATGATTTCACCAACGTTTTCGTTGACAGATTTCTATGTTTTTCTCAGGTCCTTGAACGTTTTGTGATACATGCTTCCGCTCATTACTTTTGACACTTGCTTGGATGTCGAGTATACATGCATACGTGGAGCGTCTTTTGGCTACTTTTAAATTGTGTCGCATATGTTTCAATTGTACTTTAAACTTTGTTATGTAACTAGTTGTCGAACTACTTTGTAAACCTCGAAACATCTATACTTTTGAAATGAATGCGACATACTTTTGGTCAAACGTTGTTTTAAAGACTTATGACCACGTAACGGGACCTAAGTAGACGGCGCCGTCAAACATGTTTTGGTCGGGTCGCTACAACAGATAATACAAGCAATCGATCTAGAGATGATAACCCTAGGATGTTAAACAGACGATTTAGAGATAAGGAAGAATTTGGGGATAATCTGTAATAACCCGCCTTTTTTCGTTAATTTATTTTAACGCCCGTCTTTTTTTTTACAATAATCTTTCGTCATCTATATTCGTACCTTTCGTTAACTAACGTTCTTAACATTCCCGTTATTGGATTATAACATCTTTCGTTTACTCTTGCGTGTTTAAAATAATTCGTTTGGTTAATTCTCGCACCCGACTACAAACTCGAGGGACTAATGTTGTCAAGTGGGCAAAGATGTAACTAGTGGTTGACTAGTCAACCACCTCCCTCCCCACCATTCATTATCTTTTCTTTTTCTTTTCCATTTTTCTCTCAACTTTTACTTCCAAACTTTCATCCTTTTCATCTTCATCACTAATTCACCATCTAAATCCAAATCAAGAAGCTAACCTCAAAACAAATTACATATTTGGAATTCTTGCATCATCCTCTTCAATTTGGTACCAATTTCATAGCTTGGGGTAAGCTTTTCAAAATCTCTAATTTTCATAAATTAGACCTTTAAACTTAAAAGTGTGTTAGTTAGTGTCTATGGCTCGAGTCTAGCATGAATATGTGATTTATTTGCTCGATCTTGTTATTTTGAGTAACTAGCATGAACACTTGAAATGGGTTTGTCAAATCCTTGGTTTTGGGTGATTTAATGTTGTTAGATGTTAATGATATTGTGTTAAATGTGTTACTAACATCATTAGCTTCAATTTGATATGTTGGTTAGCTTGGCAAGACCTCATTAACATGATTATTGATTTCATGATTCTTGGTTAGGGTTTGATAGATTTTAAAACGAACTTTTGATGCACCAAATGCTTTGCAATGTTGTTGGTAAGTGTTTAGTTGTATTGTAAGCGTAATTACCTATGAAACGACATACTATATGTGTGTAGTAATGTAAGACCCAAATATTTATTGTACATAATGTATTTATGGTGTACGATGCGTGTATGGAGTGTATGAAGCATGTACGTGTTGCTTGCTCGAACGTCAAAGGAAACTGGACGTTGTCTGAAGTGACAAGGGGTGTACGTATCTTTTCAACTCCCAATAAATTTTGTGTTGATGTTTCAAAGCCTTACCATTGGAAAGAAAATCTTATTAAGTTTCCAACGATATTTAATTCATCGAAAACAGAGCTACGGTCAAAAAGTTATGGCCAAAACAAGTTACTGAAAACTGACCTGTAGGTTGGAGCGACGTTCCACCCTTTGGAGCGGCGCTCCGATTGCGTCTGATGCATTTTTCAGCATTTTTAAAGAGTTTAAATGAGGGGTATTATGGTATTTTCACTTGGGGTCGGTTTGGGGACTTCAAGACTGATCCAAACCCTTATCCTAACTCATTTTCTTCCTTCTCCTTCACCCACACACTTCAAACCCTTGAGAGAGAAACAAGTTCTAGTGAGATAAAGCTCCATTGAAAAGGAAGAAGAAGGATTCGGGTCAAGGCATAGGAAGCAAAGTTGTTCACCTCGTTCACGGCTACGAGTAGATAGTAGTGGTAAGTCCTAAATCCAAAATTCGTTTTCAAGTTTATGTTCATAATTAGGGCTTTTGATTGTATGTTCTTGAACAAAACCCCACTAGTTGTTAAATGGGAAATTTAAACTAGTAATTGGTAAGGAAGACCATTTTGGTGGGTTTAGGTTTGGATGATGAAATTGGTTAGTTCATAAGCATGTTCAATGTTTAAATCACTATTTAACTTGTGTTAAATGTGATTGGAAGTGTAAGTATGCAAATTGGCGTTTTGACTTGATTTTAGGTCAAAACGGGGTTTTGTGAAAATGTCAATCTAAAATGCATTTAAAGGCTAAAATGGGTGTATTTAGGTATTTCGGGAACGCGGGAAGTGGTCTCGTTAGTCTTGGACTTTCGAGTATCGTTAAAAGTGCAAAAAGACGTAGATTGCACTTTATGTCAATTTGGGCGGGTCGTGAGTCCAAATGGGGGATTGGTTGACCAAACCTTGTGCAAAATGTATTAGTGAGACATAATCACTATTCGATTGTGATTATGAGTGGTTCGGGTGAGATTTGACTTAGTCAAAGTTGGTCAAGTGTAAATAGTCGAAATTACACTTGTGATGTTTTAAGTCGAATAGGCTTAAGTTGTTGCTTATTTGCATGTATGATTTGCGTAGGTGATATACGTGAAGTCGGTGGAAGAAGTTCAAGTTTGCGAGTTGCACTTCTTCAAGTAATCGAGGTGAGTGGAAAATTTATACATGTATGTATGTGGTTTATTTACTCGTACGCGATGTGGGCCTTAGGCGCCACATCGTGAGTATTGGGCGTTATGTCACAAGTTGGTGACTTATTGAGGCTATGGGTGAAGAGAACTACGAGTCGGTAGTGTCTCGCTAGGAGATTCACAAGTCGGTGAACCTCTTGGAGGTTCACAAGTCGGTGACCTCGTATGTATTAGCGGGTGATTCACAAGTCGGTGACACCCTATAGTGCTTCACGAGTCGGTGACACTTATTGGTGGTGCTTCACAAGTCGGTGATGTCACATGGCATTCACAAGTCGGTGACTCATAGATATTGGTGGGTAGTTCACAAGTCGGTGACACCCTTTGGTGATTCACAAGTCGGTGATACCTTATGATGAGTCACAAGTTGGTGGCATCTTACGAGTGAGACTCGATGTTATTGGTCATCTACAAGTCGGTAGTGCCATAGCGGGGAACGGTTTGTTATATTTATGCATTGTTGTGATTTTAGTATATTATTGTGACGGTTTATATACTAACGTTGTTGCTAGTCGTATGTTTGGTGTTGCTAGCTCGTTTATGCATTTTGTTTGCATGGTATTGTAAGTGGATGCGTGTAGGTAAATTACATATGTATATGTATTAGTATTGCATTCACTAAGCATTAGCTTACCCTCTCGTTGTTTACATTTTTAGGTACGGAAGTGGATTTGGCAAGGGTATGCTCGGGATTTAGAAGATTTTCCCCTTTTGATGCTTACTTGGATTACTTTTGGATTCGACCTAGGATTTGGGTAGTTTATCCCCAACATCATGCTCATGGTCTTTTGGAACTTAAACTCTTGTGATCGAACTTGTATTTTGTACTTAAGGGACAATTTGGGCATATGTGGGCCCGGGTTTGTAAAACTTATTTTATTAATGGACCATGTTAGTTTTACTTATATGTTTGTGTTGTGAAAAGCGTTTTGTCTAAATACGTTGGGAAGTGGCCGAACATTTTCGTATTTGGGGACTTTTTGGACAGCGGGCTGCCAGACCCATTCTGCGCGCCGCGCCACCAGCTGCACAAAGAAATTTTTTTTATTTCAATTTTCCGCGTGGTCGTTTGTAATTTGGGTTGGGTTGTTACCAGTGGTATCAGAGCATGGTCTAAGGGATTTAGTTGACTTGAGATAGGAGCCTAGACTTAGACTTTTGTGTGTGCTTTTATGCGGGACTTGTAGGATTACGGGTCGGTTCAGGTTTTAGTTATATGGTTTATGTTGTTACTAACCATGTTGTTTTGTGTGGAACATCTAGCGAGATGGTTGTTGTATTCATGAGCTCGGCATGGCTTGTAAACGTAATAATGCTTCGCGACCATTATTACGGTTGCAAGCCAAGTCATGCAAGTGATGTACAACAAGGATTGGACTAGATGGGATGTATGAACGTTGACATACTTATATGTTTGTGAATATTGATTGTGGCGATGTATGTAAATTATTCGTATTGCGTTCCTAACCGAGTTCATTTCTTAGAATGACGACAAGGAACAAACAAGTTAGCGAAGATCAAGGCGAAGACTCTGAATTCACGGCTAAGGTTGAGGCCATCTTTAAACGTCAAAAAGCGGAGTTTCTCGAGGATGTTAGAAAGGTTTTTCGAGAATCGGTTGATGGGCAAGTAACCGAGTTAATCAACGAACGGGTAAATGTCGCGATCGAAGAGGCATTCGAAGCTAGAAACATTTATCCTCGTGGTGAAGGGGGTGATGCTAATGGGGGACATGGAAGGCGGGACTTCCATTACAAAAATTTCAAGGATGCTCAACCTCCGATGTTTAATGGGGTGAGGGATCCATTGAAAAGCACTTGTTCGATTTCTGATATCGAGGGGGCTTTCCGTACTACTGAATGTCCTCCCGAGAAGAAAACGAGGTACGGTTCTAGTATGTTGCGCGAAGAAGCCAAGTTGTGGTGGGATGACAAGATTCAATTGTATGGCGAAGAACAATGTATGAGCTTGTCATGGGATGAGTTCAAAAAGGAGTTCTTTGATTAGTACCGAACTTCTTCCGATCTTGATAGAATCCGGGAAGAGTTACACAATTTGCGACAAGGTTCGATGGACTTGGTTACTCTCAAGTCTACCTTCTTGGCAAAGACTCGTTTTTGTCCGGAGTATGTTGGTGACGATCACAAGTTGATGAAAGATTTCTACCGTACAATGAATGACGAGATGAAGGGTAAGATTAGTCGGGGAATGGCTAAGTTTTTTGAAGAGTTGTTTGAGTTGGCTCGGGGTTTCGAACCGGAGGTGTCGAAGCCAAGTGTGTCCGATGTTAGTAAATGGAAGTTCGAAGCGACGATGTTTTTGAACAAGAAGAGTAAAAGCGCTACCGAAGGTGTCGGAAGCGTAAAGATGAGTGACACGGGTGGTTCTAAATTCGCGTGTTATAATTGTGGGCAAACGGGGCATAAGTCTCGTGATTGTCCGTCGGGTAAGGTCACATGTTTTAAGTGCCGGAAGGAGGGACACCGGAAGTCGGAATGTCCTGAGTGGAATAGTGACGGAGCGCGAAAATATAACGACGCTTGATTCAGGTACTATTCGATTTTAGTACTATCTTTATGCGGGTGATTTTGGGTAATGATTGAGTTTATCCGTGTGTTGTAGTGACTAGCTAGGTCGAATTAGCCCATTATGGTTTGATTAGCCATGTCGGGTTAATCAATTAGATGATAGGTGTTGACCGAGTCGGGTTGACCTAGTATGTTTGACTTAACCAAGTCGGATTAGTCATTAGATGTTAGATGTTGACCGAGTCAGGTTAACCGGGTGGATTTGACTTAACCGAGTCGGGTTAATCAATTGTTGTTAGGGTTTGACCGAGTCGGGTTGACCACGTGTGTTTGACTTAACCAAATAGGGTTAATCAATTATTGTAGGTGTTGACCGGGTCGGGATTGACCAAGGGTGATTGACTAACCAAGCTGGGTTAATCAATTCTTGTTAAGGGTTAGCAGAGGTAGGTTGACCGGGCGTGCTTGACTAACCAAGTCGGGTTAATCGTTTCGGTGTTGGAGGCTTAAACAAGTCGGGTGTAACCGCGATTTGATTAGAGGGTTATTTGTATTTCTCTAAATAAGGGTTAGCGTAGTAATGGTATGTCGTTCGAGAGGCGTTTACGTTGACCTTGTATGTGTGCGAGTATAGTTATGGTTGTTGACTATCTTTGATTGTGTGTAAGTAACCGCATTAACGGTCTAGACGGTAGGGGTTGGGTATAACTCTTGGTGACCCCAAGCATAGCCACTGTAAGTGAAGGGGTTGCTAGGCTTGCTTTGCGGCCTAAGTAGATCTCGACTAGCAGTTAATTGCTAGGGAGTTGTGGGCGTTGAGCCGTAAGGTTCGTGGGATTTTTGTGACTTCGAATAGTCAAGTGACTTATGACACCGAGGATGGACCTTGTAAGGGTCGAGCTATTGAGACTCGGTGGTAGTAATAGGAGTTGCATAGCACTGCGTCAGGTGCCTCCGTATACCTGCAAGTGGAATGCTTTACTCCGGTGTTGTGATTGTTTTGTACTTGGGTACCGATGAGAAACCCGAAGGTACGATAATGGTTTATTGTGATGATTTGCGGGCGTTAACGTTTGACCGATTCGAAGGGTCGAGGTCCGAGTACCTTGAAGTAAGTCCGCGGAAGATTTTTGAGAATGACCAACGTTAGTACCGGTCATGTGTGATGTGGAATGTTGAAATTTCACAAGATATTATCATCTTGACGGTGATAGTGTGGGGTTAAAACCCTAAGTGGGGGAGTGTGTACCCGGAGGGTACGGTGTTGCCCCGGATTAGAAGGCATGTTTGAGCAATTGACGGTAGTCGTCTCGTTTTGTGAGTAACCTAGGGACTTAGAGTGTTGATTTTCGACTGTCTCGTGTAGAGACATATTAGTATAGAGTGCGTTCGGGGGTGAGTCCCTTAGAGTATTGGGGACTTGTACGTGCGAAAGGTGTTAAGATCATCTTTAAAGGACAATCGAAACGAGGTTCACTGGGTAATCGTGGACGGGTTATGGAAATTGTGGAGTTGCGCGTTGGTTGGAATACCGAAGGGCTTGCAAGAAATTCCATCACCGTGTGCGTGGTGCGGATGATTCAATTGGGTTGTCGATTGACGGTAGAGCTCTAAGTCGTGAGTTAGAGTGCACCAAGGAGTCATGAAGGATGGTTATGTGTTTGGAACATTGGGTGGCGAGAAAGAGTTATCGATAGGATGCAAGGGTGGCATCGAGGGGGTGTAGAGTTGTGTGAGAACTCGGAAAGTTGAGGAAGGTGTACCTTCCTTGTTCGTGATGAGGTTTAGATCATGAGGACGCGATCCAATTTAAGTAGGGAGAGTTGTAAGACCCAAATATTTGTTGTACATAATGTATTTATGGTGTACGGTGCGTGTATGAAGTGTACGAAGCATGTACGTGTTGCTTGCTCGACCGTCGAAGGAAACTGGACGTTGTCTGAAGTGACAAGGGGTGTACATATCTTTTCAACTCCCAATAAAGTTTGTGTTGATGTTTCAAAGCCTTACCATTAAAAATAAAATCTTATTACGTTTCCAACGATATTTGATTCATCGAAAACAGAGCTACGGTCAAAAAGTTATGGCCAAAACAAATTACTGAAAACTGACCTGTAGGTTGGAGCTGCGCTCCACCCTTTGGAGCGGCGCTCCGATTGCGTCTGATGCATTTTTCAGCATTTTTAAAGAGTTTAAATGTGGGGTATTATGGTCTTTTCACTTGGGGTCGGTTTGGGGACTTCAAGACTGATCCAAACCCTTATCCTAACTCATTTTCTTCCTTCTCCTTCACCCACACACTTCAAACCCTTGAGAGAGAAACAAGTTCTAGTGAGATAAAGCTCCATTGAAGAGGAAGAAGAAGGATTCGGGTCAAGGCATAGGAAGCAAAGTTGTTCACCTCGTTCACGGCTACGAGTAGATAGTAGTGGTAAGTCCTAAATTCGAAATTCGTTTTCAAGTTTATGTTCATAATTAGGGCTTTTGATTGTATGTTCTTGAACAAAACCCCACTAGTTGTTAAATGGGAAATTTAAACTAGTAATTGGTAAGGAAGACCATTTTGGTGGGTTTAGGGTTGGATGATGAAATTGGTTAGTTCATAAGCATGTTCAAGTGTTTAAATCACTAGTTAACTTGTGTTAAATGTGATTGGAAGTGTAAGTATGCAAATTGGCGTTTTGACTTGATTTTAGGTCAAAACGGGGTTTTGTGGAAATGTCAATCTAAAATGCATTTAAAGGCTAAAATGGGTGTATTTAGGTATTTCGGGAACGCGGGAAGTGGTCTCGTTAGTCTTGGACTTTCGAGTATCGTTAAAAGTGCAAAAAGGCGTAGATTGCAGTTTATGTCAATTTGGGCGGGTCGTGAGTCCAAATGGGGGATTGGTTGACCAAACCTTGTGCAAAATGTATTAGTGGGACATAATCACTATTCGATTGTGATTATGAGTGGTTCGGGTGAGATTTGACTTAGTCAAAGTTGGTCAAGTGTAAATAGTCGAAATTACACTTGTGATGTTTTAAGTCGAATAGGCTTAAGTTGTAGCTTATTTGCATGTATGATTCGCGTAGGTGATATACGTGAAGTTGGTAGAAGAAGTTCAAGTTTGCGAGTTGCACTTCTTCAAGTAATTGAGGTGAGTAGAATATTTATACATGTATGTATGTGGTTTATTTACTCGTACGCGATGTGGGCCTTAGGCGCCACATTGTGAGTATTAGGCGTTATGTCACAAGTTGGTGACTTATTGAGGCTATGGGTGAAGAGAACTACAAGTCGGTAGTGTCTCGTTAGGAGATTCACAAGTCGGTGAACCTCTTGGAGGTTCACAAGTCGGTGACCTCGTATGTACTGGCGGGTGATTCACGAGTCGGTGACACTTATTGGTGGCGCTTCACAAGTCAGTGATGTCACATGGCGTTCACAAGTCGGTGACCCATAGATATTGGTGGGTAGTTCACAAGTCGGTGACACCCTTTGGTGATTCACAAGTCGGTGACACATTATGATGAGTCACAAGTTGGTGGCATCTTACGAGTGAGACTCGATGTTATTGGTCGTCTACAAGTCGGTAGTGCCATAGCGGGGAACGGTTTGTTATATTTATGCATTGTTGTGATTTTAGTATATTATTGTGACGGTTTATATACTAACGTTGTTGCTAGTCGTATGTTTGGTGTTGCTAGCTCGTTTATGCATTTTGTTTGCATGGTATTGTAAGTGGATGCGTGTACGTAAATTACATATGTATATGTATAAGTATTGCATTCACTAAGCATTAGCTTACCCTCTCGTTGTTTACATTTTTAGGTACGGAAGCGGATTTGGCAAGGGTATGCTCGGGATTTAGAAGATTTTCCCCTTTTGATACTTACTTGGATTACTTTTGGATTCGACCTAGGATTTGGGTAGTTTATCCCCAACATCATGCTCGTGGTCTTGTTGGAACTTAAACTCTTGTGGTCGAACTTGTATTTTGTACTTAAGGGGCAATTTGGGCATATGTGGGCCCGGGTTCGTAAAACTTATTTTATTAATGGACCATGTTAGTTTTACTTATATGTTTGTGTTGTGAAAAGCTTTTTGTCTAAATACGTTGGGAAGTGGTCGAAAATTTTCGTATTTGGGGACTTTTTGGACAGCGGGCTGCCAGACCCATTCTGCGCGCCGCGCATGGGAATGGCGCGCCGTGCCACCAGCTGCACAAAGAATTTTTTTTTTATTTCAATTTTCCGCGTGGTCGTTTGTAATTTGGGTTGGGTTGTTACAAGTAAGTTCCCGAATCATGAAATGCGTTTTACGAACTTGAAACTTTGATAATGAACTTTTAACGATCATTCGACGAGGATTTTGTTATTGTAAATGGTGAATTTGATTTATGAAATGTGTTTAGTTGTTTCCCTCATCAAATTACCTTTCTAACGATATAAGATACTTGTTTTGAATGTTTACGGTTCATGATTTATGGTTGTTTGAAGTTTGGTTCGTGCACTAGATAAAATTCACCAACAGCTCCTAGAATCCCAACCTTCGTGATCGCGGAGCCCTTCTCACACATAGCTTCGTGATCGCGGAGCAGTGCTCTGGAAGTGCTGAACTGGATGTCCAAAATGACTTTGTGATTTCACGTTTTCACCCCCGCTTAACCGCAACTCCGATTAACATGAAACTTGGACAACATACTTATATGTGGTTTCTTATCATGGAAAAATTGTCGGAAACCCGACCCGACCCGACCCCGTTGACTTTGACTTTGACCAAGTTTGACTTTTAGTCAAACTTAACCAAATGCTAATGCAATCGTTCTAACATACTTTTATACTTATGTCTTGCATGAAACTTGATAATTTGACTCACATGCTATATTAATCTAGTCGTAACGAGCCATATGACTAATTGAACAACTTTGACCGATCGTGTTTTACCGTTATTGATACAACCTATTTGTTTAGGTCAAGACTAGCATACGTTCTTGCACACGTTACTTTGTGAAGTACATTTATATCCGCGCACTCAAGGTGAGATCATAGTTATGATGACCCGGGAATTTCCGACCAAATTTAAACTTGATCTTTATATGATTTCGACACGATGAGCAAAGTCTGTAAAGTTGAGTCTTAAAATTTTTAAACTGTTTACATGAATTTATTTAACTCTTGACTATTCCCGACGATTCACGAACAATTGTTATCAGTAAATATGTATGTATATATATATATATATATATATATATATATATATATATATATATATATATATATATATATATATATATATATATATAACATAAATGTAAGTATATAAGCTAATTGGAAATAATAAAATATAAATTAAACATTTGAATTAGATATATAAAATAGATACAAAATAATTTAGTTGTAATGAATCTATAATCATATATGGTTACATTACATAATTAATAATATGTAATATTAAAATATTAAATTTAGATTACAAGTTAAAATATAGTTGCTATCGTAATATTAATGTTACTTTCAATAGTTAAAACCAATATTAGTATTATTAATATTATTTTAGATATATAACTTAAAGATAGGAAAGTTGATATATATAAATTCTTATATTTTTATTGTTACTAATATTATCATTATCAATATTAATATTATCATAATTAGTATTATTATTACTACTTTTATTATTTAGATTAATATTAAGTATTATTAATATAATTAGTATTATTATTATTTTTATTAACAGTATTCATTTTAAGACATTTATATTATTAACAATAATACAGAATATAAATAATCAGCTGATTCCAAATTGTGTACTAGGTCGACTGTAGATATATTTTGTTACTACATACTTTTATTCCACTGATTGAAAATTTTGTCTAAATTGGCTACGAATCATTGGCAACCTTTATTTCAATCACCATGAAGCAATTCAATTAAATAAAACAGACAGTAAACAAAATTTGTTACAAGTCTTTTTCTAACTTTATTTTCTTTGTTTTGTTTGCTCGAATCTTTAAATCGAAAATGGAATATTATAAAACAATCTATCAACTCAAGTTGATCAAGGAAATCATTCACCATCGTTTGATCACCATCCTTTCCATTGAACCACCCTCTAGTACTCGTTTTCTTTCTATTTTAAAACTACACATACACCATCGTTATTCTAATGATTGCTACTACTATCTGTTTCGATTTCAACAATCACCACCAACAAAACCATACCAACGTGACCCAACAATCCCCACTTCTTGATGCCACCGCTGCTATAATTGTTTATGTTTTCATTCAAATCACCGTAAACTTCCTTTCCTGTCCGGTTTGTAATACGATAAAACCACCACTCCACCACTTCAAATCCATAATCATGATCACAAAATGGCTACAATATTTCTGTTTTGCTACTAGATACAACAGTCCCGTTTGTTCTCTGTTTCAGTCCAAGAATGACCCAAACAAACCCATGATTCCTTCTATTATTTCTACTGCTACGTTATTTTTTTTTTGTTCAAGTCGAACTGCATAAATCTCGGTGGCAGATCATTTTTGTTTCAAATTTTTTTTGGAATCTTACGTGAAACATGGAGAAGGTAATCAATGATAATTTAAAGGTAAAGATAGTGGAAGACAAAGAATGATGGAGATACATGATATAAGTGATGATGATGTCGAAAGGAAAAGTGGAGGGGTCTTAGTGGGGACTTTTTTCTTGAATCCTACAAACCCCGTATAGTTCTTTGATTATATCATAATATATCTTGGATAGGACTTATAATATAACTGAACTACCTTTATATTACGTTATCAATTTAGTCCACTTGGATTCGGTATTATTGGTGAGACAGGACCCAATTTACGTGTTCTGGGAAACGAATTAGGATGAGGTTAGGATAGTAGAACGATGAGGATTGGATTAGTAATGATGTTGATGATATGAACGAGCGTTGGTAAAGAAGTGATGACTATTATGAAACGATTAATGATGATGATGTTATGATGATACTTAATATGATGAAGAATGATAATAATGAGTATGAAGAAGAAAACTGACGTAATGGTTATAAGGATTTATTCCGTAAGATATTCAGAAAAACATAAATAGAGTGATGGTTAAGAGCATGTGTATTTAACTGAGAGGTCTTGGGTTCGAGCCCGAGCAAGGGCACTTATTTTTTTAACTTATTCTCTGAGGTAGTTTTCTATTATTATTATTATTATTAATATCACTAAGATTATTAGTATTATTATTATAATTATCATTAATATTATTATTTTTAACATTATTATTATTATCATATCATTAGTAAAAATATAAGTATTATTATTAACATTATCATTATAATTATTATGATTAATAATTACTATTAAGAATTATTATTATTATCACTATTATTATTATCCCTAATATTGTATTAGTATCATTTTAGTACTATTATTATTATTATTACTAACAAAAGTATTAATAATATGGTTATCATTATTAGTATTGTAATATTAAAAATTTTATCATTTTTACAAAACTTGATATTTTGTTATCATTACAACTATATAATTATTATTATTAACATTATTATGAGATTTTTATTAAAAACTATCATTAACGTTATCATTAATAGAATTATCAATACTATTATCATTATTATCAATATTAGTATTAGTATTATAATTATTTTATCATCTTAAATATTATTTTGTATTACTAAATTACTGTTTTAACAAACGAATGATACAAATATATTTATTTCATATAACATTACAAAAATTATACCTTTACTTAAAAATATATAAAATGATAATAATGAAGTAAATAAGTTATTGATATAAAAATTTATCATTTATAATACTATATAAACTGTTCGATTACAAATATGTATATTAATAAGTACACAAATGATATAGGTTTTCCAAGGTCAATCCTACAATTGTTAAATGTCGTCATATGTATTTTTACTACAAAATACATTAGGTGAGTTTCATTTGCTCCCTTTTTAAATGCTTTTGCAATATATATTTTTGGAACTGAGAATACATGCGCTATTTTATAACTGTTTTATGAAATAGACACAAGTAATTGAAATTACATTATATGGTTGAATTATCAAAATCGAATATGCCTCTTTTTATTAAGTCTGGTAATCTAAGAATTAGGGAACAGACACCCTAATTGACGCGAATCCTAAAGATAGATCTATTGGGCCTAACAAACCCCATCCAAAGTACCGGATGCTTTAGTACTTCGAAATTTATATCATATCCGAAGGGTGTCCCGGAATGATAGGGGATATTCTTATATGCATCTTGTTAATGTCGGTTACCAGGTGCTCAATCCATATGAATGATTATTTTTTGTCTCTATGCATGGGACGTATATTTATGAGAAATAAAAATCTTGTGGTCTATTAAAATGATGGAAATAATTATTTATGTTAAACTAATGAACTCACCAACCTTTTGGTTGACACTTTTAAGCATGTTTATTCTCAGGTACGAATTAAGTCTTCCGCTGTGCATTTGCTCATTTTAAGGACATTACTTGGAGTCGATCATCGCAATGGAACCTAATGTTGAGGACTTCGTCCAGATGGATTAGGACGGCTCTTTACAGTTGATATCAGAGCGGTGGTCTTAGCGAACCTGGTCTTGCATTAGTGTGTTTAATTGATAGTTGTTTAGATGCATTAGTGAGTCTGGACTTTGACCGTGTCTACATGTCAAAAGATTTGTTTATCATTTAGTGTCGAAAATTATTTGCTTATCATCCTTAAAGTCTAGACACGTCTTACTGCCTCTATTGCATAGACTGTGTATAGATAAGTTCATATCTTAGCGTATCTGTTATTGTTACCTTTGCCTGACAGCTTCCGTAGATTTCTCCATAACTTATGGGATTTTAGTATTATATTGTATATGTAAATTATGTATTGTAGGGTACTAATCTACATCCTATAATATATTTCTTATCGAAAAATCCTTCATCTGATCTTACGAGATGAATCCCTCAACCAGTTCGAATTCCTCGGATTCCGACAGCTATTCCAATATGGAGTTTCACCTAAGCTCCGAAAGCAGTGTCACCAGAATGAATCAACAAATCAGCCATCCCCAATTTATCTGATGGGTTCGTAGACAACTTAATCAATGGAGGCGCGAAAAAGGCGATCCCCTCCACCAACCGAATTCACCTCTTGGCGAAGAACCTGAAGCACTTACCGGCGAATTTATCCGAAATACCATTTTCACACTCATTTCCAGAGTACCTCGCCACAATTATATCCTATCCACAATTTTAAATCTTATTCATCGGCTCGTTCCAACCGACAATCATCCTGGAATAATAGAAGAAGTCAACGAATTTCGCGCTCGAGTAATCGATTTGGAGAATATAGTGCAAAATCTACCAGCTTCAGCAACATCACCGGCACCAATAGTACCATCAATAACAGCACTAGTACCATCAACACACCATGCCTCAATATCACCATCTGTACTTCGAGTATGATCTTCGTTCTACGTATTGTTCTACATTATTTATCTTCGTTCGACATGATGATTATGTAATCTCTAATGTTTTAGAGATTATGTACTCTAATTCTAGCCGTAAATCAGATGAGTTTAATATCATATTAACTCATTAAATCCATGATTACATCTAAAGAAAATATATATGTTTTTATATTTTCATAAAGATTGTAATTAAAAATTCTTTTGTGCAAACTGTTAATGGTGAAAATATTTTAACGGGTAGGTAATACCCGAGGAATATTTAGATTTCACATTAATAAGTTACACTGTACATTCTTCGAATCTGATTCAACAAGTCATTTACTATCGTACTTACAACCACAGCTATACGAATCTGTTCACCGCAGAATAACCATTTCCATTCGATTATATTTGGATTTTTAATTATCAGAATCCAACAAGTGGCATAATGAAGAAAACATTTGACAAAATAAAATTTCTTAGAAACAAACAAATTAACTACGAGAAATTTTGTTAAGAATCCACGCTAACAAAATCCTAGCTAACTGTTCCTAGCTAACTGTTAATTCTGTCATAACCCGTCCTTAACCATAAGAACGCATTAGATAACGTATGATTTCATTGCGAGGTATTGACCTCTATATGAGACATTTTTGAAAGAAAACTGCATATATTATACATTACAAACCATAACCATTATTTTTGTTACAAGCTTAAGACAATAAAAAGAAGATTAACGTTTAGCGATAATCTTCGACTTACAAACTTTACAAATGATGACAACAACACGGTTTCTAGCATATTTTACAATACAACATCTCGGATATGCAGTTTTATTTTTGACACAAACATGCGTACGCAAGATCCTGGTTAGATCCAACATGATGCAGCGGAAGCTTTAGAAATCACCTGAGAATAGACATGTTTTAAAAAGGTCAACATAAAGTTGGTGAGATATAGGTTTAATGCCGGCAGCAATATATATATAGACCACAAGATTTCGTATATATAAACAGTTTAATAAAAGTATTCTAAGTGGTTGAGCACTTGGTAACCATACTTAACATTTTCACGTCGCATATTCCCTTTAATATGAAATCTTACTACACCGTACCAAGTGTAGTCACAAAACGAAGTACTGTGCAACCGTTGAATACTGGTCGTCCAGTCCGGTTGGGGTTGTCAGGCCCGATAGATCTATCAACAGGATTCGCGTTTACAATACCGCTGTAAATATTAGTTACCAAGCTACAGGGAAGTATGCCAGTGGTACAACTCAACGTAGAACATATTTTTCAGTTACTTGTGTCCATATCGTAAAACATAAAATACATGTATTCTCATCCCGAAATATTTAGAGTTTAAAAGTGGGACTATATACTCACCCTTGTCTTGATGATATATATATTTTGACTCGGTCTTCCGGTTGATATCACGAACCTATCCATATATAATATATCAATATGTTTTCATTTTAAAACAAACGTTATATATATATATACTTGTTATACTTTTAATATTTTGAATATTTCCTTAGTCCGCAGTTAGCATTCCGATGTTAGTAATTCAATTTTAATGGTTCATTTTTAGATGTTTAATATACCCGCAATAAACAAAACCCCCAACGAAATAAATAAAACCCCATCGTATATGTATTGGTCGAGATTAATCTTGACCCACGGTACCGGTGTTGTCAAATGACGTATTGCGTACATAAAGTACCGGTGTTGTCAAATGACGTGTTGCGTACAAACATGGGATCTTATGATTAATCTTCTCGTGTTGCTTACGGGTGATCCTGAACCATATGAAATTGAATTGTAAGTACATATATATAAAATATCATGTTATCTTAGAAGTATGTGATTTTATGTAAATTTTTCCAATGAATCCCGAAGTCATTTAAGTCTTGGATAACCAATTTTGTTTCGGTCATAGTTTCTTCGTTACAAGTCCGTTTTCGTTGATTCAAATTGCCATCTTCTTGGATCGAGTTCTTCTATAAGACTATGAACTGTAAATACCTTGGTTTGTATTCAAAATCATACGGCATAGGTGAAAGTTTAGTGAAACATATGAAGTTAAACATTTTTGTTACAACAAAATCATTTAATGACCATTTTTCTAAAAATACTTATACTTTGAAAAACCAAGTTTTACCTTGTTAAATTAGCATATACATAAGTTATATTACAGGTCTTGAAGTATTTTAAAAGTTAAGTTAGAAGGATCTATTTAGTTTGCAAACAAGTTTGAAAACATTCAAACTATGTTCTTGTTGTTAAACTTGTATACCACAAAATATGATAGCTATATATATATGAATCGAATAAGGTTATGAACATAGATTCTACCTCAAGTTCCTTGGATGAAGTTGCTGTAAAAGAGAAGTAAGAAGCTAGAATCAAAAGGGTGATAGAAGTGGATGAAAGATTGGAAGTAAGTTGGTGTTCTTGGAGGGTTTTCTTGAAGTGTTTTTGTATGGTTTTCTTATGGTGTTTTAGTATGGTTTTTGAAGCTAGATCTTCAAGGTTTCTTGCTGGGTGATTATGGAGGTTAAGAGTGAAGAGAGAGTGTGTGTTTATCTTAAGAAATTTGGAGTTAAAATGAAAGAAAATGGTGATACATATATAGCTAAAAAAAACGTGAATGGGGGGGTATGGAGACAAAAATTCAAGCTATCATTTTATGTATCTAGTCTTATTTGCATCCAAGTTCAATTACCTAGCTCTAAGGGCAGTAACAAGAGTAGGTTTGGTGGTGATTTGATGTGTATTTACTATTAGTAAATACGTATAAAAGCTAGGTATGATACGAGTATAAATACTCTAGGTATACGTATAGAAATTTTGTGAAAAATGGAATGAGGATTCAAATATAGCTATCTTTTGTGAATACACTTATATGGTTTTATGTATTTAAGTCTTTAAAAGTGATTAAATACATTACTTATACAATATATGTATAAACATTATATGTCTTAAGTATTTATGTCAAATAACGTTACGTATAGTTATCGTTTTGAAAACTTAAGTTATTAGTTTCAAAATATACTTATAACTTGTTGTTATTAATACAAAATGAGATATTAAAACATTTATTAATCATGTTAAATATGTATATATACATATATATACACAAACGTATAATTATCATATATTGTATAGTTCGTGATATCATCGGTCAAACTAGACGGTCAAACGTTGTGTAAAACTCTTTTCGGAAATATAAATCTCGACAATTTGGATTGCTTATCATGTTGGCAAGGTTTAATTTATGTAAATATTAATCTTATAAGTATAGAATGATCGAAAAAGTGCGGGTCGTTACATTACCTCCCCGTTAAATAAATTTCGTCCCGAAATTTTAAAAATTGTACCTATTTTGCGTCATCGAGAAACAAGTGTGGATACTTTTGCTTCATCTGATCCTCTCGTTCCCAAGTAAACTCGGGACCTCTTCTAGCATTCCAACGAACCTTAACAATCGGTATATTGCTCTGTTTGAGCTGTTTAACTTCACGGTCCATGATCTCGATTGGTTCTTCGACGAATTGTAGTTTCTCGTCGACATGGATTTCTTCGAGAGGAATGGTGAGGTCTTCCTTTGCAAGACACTTCTTAAGGTTTGAGATGTGAAAGGTATTATGTACTCCGGCGAGTTGTTGCAGTAACTCGAGTCGATAAGCTACCGGTCCAATGCGTTCGATGATCTTGAACGGGCCTACGTACCTTGGGTTCAGTTTACCCCTTTTGCCGAACCGTATTACACCTTTCCAAGGTGACACCTTTAGCATAACCATGTCCCCGACCTGAAACTCTAATGGTTTCCTTCGGACATCAGCGTAGCTCTTTTGGCGACTACGGGCTGTTTTCAATCTCTCCTTGATTTGCACTATCTTCTCAGTCGTTTCATGTATGATCTCGGGACCAGTTAAATGCCGATCTCCTACTTCATTCCAACAGATAGGAGATCTACACTTCCTTCCATACAATGCTTCGAATGGTGCAGCTCCAATGCTCGCATGATAACTATTATTATACGAGAATTCTGCTAACGGTAGATACTTATCCCATCCGTTTCCAAAATCGATCACACATGCCCTGAGCATATCTTCAAGAGTCTGAATTGTTCTTTCACTCTGCCCATCGGTCTGCGGATGATATGCGGTACTCATATCCAAACGAGTTCCTAGTGCCTCCTGTAGTGATTGCCAAAACTTTGAGGTAAATCTACCATCACGATCGGATATAATGGAAATAGGTATTCCATGTCTTGAAACAACTTCCTTTATATACAATCGTAATAGTTTCTCCATTCTATCCATTTCCTTTATAGGCAAGAAATGTGCAGACTTGGTGAGACGATCAACAATCACCCAAATGGTGTCGTATCCCCAGGCAGTCTTTGGTAACTTCGTGATAAAATCCATGGTAATACCATCCCACTTCCATTCTGGGATTTCTGGTTGTTGAAGTAACCCTGACGGCTTCTGGTGTTCTGCTTTGACCTTAGAACAAGTTAAACACTCCCCAACATATGTTGCAACGTCGGTCTTTAAATTAGGCCACCAATATCGTGTCTTAAGATCTTGATACATCTTTCCAACTCCAGGATGTATCGAGTATCTTGTCTTATGTGCCTCGTTCAATATCAACTTCCTTAATCCACCCAACTTCGGTACCCAAATACGATTTGCAAAATATCGAATTCCATCTTCCCGTACAACGAGTTGCTTCTCATACTTCTTCATTATTTCATTCTTTATGTTTTCTTCATTAAGTGCTTCTCGTTGAACTTCTTTGATTTGTGAGTTGAGGTTCATGCGAATTTTTATATTCATTGCTCGAACTCGAATTGGTTCTCGTTCCTTTCTGCTTAAAGCATCAGCCACCACGTTCGCCTTCCCGGGATGATAACGAATTTCACAATCATAGTCGTTTATTAACTCGACCCACCTACGTTGCCTCATGTTCAATTGTTTCTGATCAAAAATATGTTGAAGGCTTTTATGATCAGTAAACACAGTGAATTTAACCCCATACAAGTAATGTCTCCACATCTTCAATGCAAACACGACTGCTCCCAGTTCTAGATCATGCGTCGTATAATTCCGCTCGTGAATCTTCAATTGTCGGGATGCAAATGCAATTACTTTCTTCCGTTGCATAAGAACGCAACCAAAACCTTGTCGCGAAGCGTCACAATATATTTCGAAATCATCGTTCCCTTCTGGTAACGATAATATAGGCGCCGTAGTTAACTTTTTCTTCAGTATTTGAAATGCGTTCTCCTGCTCCGAGGTCCATTCATATTTCTTCCCTTTTTGCGTTAACGCTGTCAACGACTTAGCTATTCGGGAAAAATCTTAAATAAACCTTCTATAATAACCGGCCAAACCCAAAAATTGGCGTATCTGCGTTGGTGTCTTAGGAGTCTCCCATTTTTCAATAGCTTCAGTTTTTGCTGGATCAACCTGAATTCCTTCGCTATTAACAACGTGACCAAGAAATTGCACTTCTTTCAACCAGAAAGCACACTTAGAAAATTTAGCATAAAGTTGTTCTTTTCTTAACAACTCTAATATCAACCTTACATGCTGCTCATGCTCTTGCTCACTCTTGGAATAGATAAGAATATCATCAATGAAAACGATAACAAACTTATCTAAATATGGACTACAAACTCGATTCATGAGGTCCATGAATACAGCTGGCGCATTTGTCAACCCAAACGGCATGACCAAAAATTCGTAATGACCATAACGTGTCCGAAAAGCAGTTTTCGGAATATCCTCTTCTTTGACGCGTAGTTGATGATAGCCCGATCTTAAGTCGATTTTCGAATAAACACATGATCCTTGCAATTGATCAAATAAGTCATCAATTCTCGGTAGTGGATACCGATTCTTGATAGTTAACTTATTTAATTCACGATAGTCTATACACATCCTAAAAGATCCATCTTTCTTCTTAACAAACAAAATTGGAGCTCCCCACGGTGAAGTACTTGGTCGTATGAATCCACGGTCCAGTAATTCTTTTAACTGACTTTGAAGTTCTTTTAACTCGGACGGTGCAAGTCTATATGGAGCACGAGCCACTGGTGCAGCTCCTGGTACTAAATCTATTTGAAATTCTACCGATCTAAATGGAGGTAATCCCGGCAATTCTTCCGGAAAAACTTCAGGAAAATCTCTTGCCACAGGCACGTCGTTGATACACTTTTCTTTCTTTTCAACTTTATTAACATGTGCTAGAATAGCATAACATCCCTTTTCTAAACACTTCTTGGCTTTCAAACAGCTAATGAGTTTTAGCTTTGAATTACCCTTCTCTCCATAAATCATCACCGGTATTTTATCCTTACCAGGAATACGAATTGCCTTCTTGGCACAAACAACTTCCGCTCCTATTTTGGACATCCAGTCCATGCCGACTATTACATCAAAACATCCTAATTCTACGGGTATTAAGTCGATTTTAAACGTTTCTCCGGCTAGATTTATTTCACAATCACGACAAATTTTATCAGCTTTAATTAGTTTACCATTAGCTAACTCAATCAAGTACTTAGCATCTAAAGGTAATGATGGACAATTCAATTTAGTGTAAAAATTTATACACACGTAACTTCTATCGGTGCCAGTATCAAATAAAATAGACGCTGATAAGTTATTAATGGTAAACGTACCCGTAACAAGCTCCGGGTCTTCTCGTGCCTCTCTAGCATTAATGACAAACGCTCTTCCACGTGCGGGTCCGCCATTCTGATTCGGACACTGGCTCTTATAGTGACCTTGTTTTCCACACCCAAAACAAGTAATGTTAGCCAAAGCAGTTCTATTTGCGTTGGTGGCAGGAGTCTTGTTACCATTTGCATTTGCAACGAGAGCCTTACAATCTTCAGCAAGATGTCCCTGTCTATTGCATTTAGTGCACAACACACTACAGTAACCAAAGTGATGTTTGTGACAACGGTTGCATAAAGGACTTTGTCCTTTGTAACCAAAGCCTGAACCGCTACCCGCACCTTTCGGGGTTTCTGGTTTCTTAAAAGATTGCTGTTGGTAACCTCGATCATAATTTCCGTTCCACTTCCTTTTGTTACTTGATACCTTCACCTCAGTAGTGAATGCTTTCTTATCCAGAATGACCTGATCCATTAACTCGTTCGCCATGGTTATAGCTTCATGAATTGTCTTAGGTTTCGACGCCGTAACGTTTGCCTTGACCTTCTTGGGCAAACCACCTTTGTACATTTCAATCTTCCGTGCTTCGGTTGGAACCAATTCAGGACATAGTAAAACCAATTCCATGAATCGCTGATTGTAGTTGGTGATTTCAGTACCAACCACCTTCAAACTTCGTAACTCATCTTCTAACTTAATAACCTCATTCCTTGGACAATACTCGGTGATTATCATCGCTTTGAATTCTTCCCATGGAGTATCATAAGCTACATCTTCTCCCACCGCCTTCACATAATTCTTCCACCATGTGAGTGCACTATCTTGTAAAGTGCACGATGCAAACTTGGTCATGTCTTTTTCATCACAACCACTGATTTTGAACACCGTCTCCATCTTTTCTATCCATCGGGTTAAACCGATCGGTCCTTCCGTTCCACTGAATGATGAGGGCTTGCAAGCTTGAAACGTCTTGTAGGAGCATCCTACACGAGGATTTGGGTTAACTGCAGCAGCTCTTGCAGCCTCAACCCATAACATTCTGTCGTTCACTCGCTGGTTGATGAGTTCCTCGAGTTCTTGTTCCGTCATTCGATTCAATCGCGCCATTTCCTAATGAAAGAAAATAATTATTCACATGGAATATTATAGATGTAGTGTGTATTTATAGTACATTTATAGCTTGTTAATAATATGAACCAGGTATTATTATAAAAGCCTTTTCTTCTTATTAGCGTTTTATAATTATATCTTGGGTAGTACCTACCCGTTAATGTTCATACTTAATAGCTTAGTACAGAATCAATTACTACAATCTAAATAATACTTAACCATGGAAAATTATTGCATTTCATACTTCGCTATTTTACATATGCTTACATCAAACCTTAAACAAACCACACTAATAATATTATACAAAACATTATGTGATTCCATGGTTTAATACGGTAGCGCATCATTTGGTCTATTTCCCAAAACATTTATGTCCAGGGAATCCCCCAACGCGAATCCTAGCTGTCTCCCTACGTTTTGGCTGAGGTGCCGAAGAACTAGATGCGGGGATAGCACTAATAGGAATAGCGGGGATAGGGGTGGTAGTGTTGAGTGGAATTGGTGCCACTTCATTCTCATTAAACTCGGGATTTGGATTTTCTAATTCATTAGCCTTTCGTTTCTTTCCTAGTTCGAACTCGTCTTTTGTAATTTCCTGTATTTCTTCCTCGGGTTCACTTTCCTCCTCGGGTTCACTTTCCTCCTCGGGTTCACTTTCCTCCTCGGGTTCACTTTCCTCCTCGGGTTCACTTTCCGATATTTCTATAGTTGGTTCATCCGGAAATTGTGAGTCTTCCCCAAAAATACCACTTTCGTCATCGGATATGTTAATGACTGAAACACAATCTGAAGGTTCTGATTCGGAGTCGCTGAATGTGATAATAAGTTTCGAGCCCGACATCTATCACACAACAACTAACCCATTAGTACTTACATAATATTTACACATAAATTTTAACCAACAGTGATAAGCAATGGTTTTTTTTTTTTTAAAATCAGACCCGATCAAAGTCCAGACTTTACTAATGTATCCTAACGACTTCTCAGTTAGACACACTAATGCAAACCTGGTTCGCTAAGACCAACGCTCTGATACCACATGTCATAACCCGTCCTTAACCATAAGAACGCATTAGATAACGTATGATTTCATTGCGAGGTATTGACCTCTATATGAGACATTTTTGAAAGAAAACTGCATATATTATACATTACAAACCATAACCATTATTTTTGTTACAAGCTTAAGACAATAAAAAGAAGATTAACGTTTAGCGATAATCTTCGACTTACAAACTTTACAAATGATGACAACAACACGGTTTCTAGCATATTTTACAATACAACATCTCGGATATGCAGTTTTATTTTTGACACAAACATGCGTACGCAAGATCCTGGTTAGATCCAACATGATGCAGCGGAAGCTTTAGAAATCACCTGAGAATAGACATGTTTTAAAAAGGTCAACATAAAGTTGGTGAGATATAGGTTTAATGCCGGCAGCAATATATATATAGACCACAAGATTTCGTATATATAAACAGTTTAATAAAAGTATTCTAAGTGGTTGAGCACTTGGTAACCATACTTAACATTTTCACGTCGCATATTCCCTTTAATATGAAATCTTACTACACCGTACCAAGTGTAGTCACAAAACGAAGTACTGTGCAACCGTTGAATACTGGTCGTCCAGTCCGGTTGGGGTTGTCAGGCCCGATAGATCTATCAACAGGATTCGCGTTTACAATACCGCTGTAAATATTAGTTACCAAGCTACAGGGAAGTATGCCAGTGGTACAACTCAACGTAGAACATATTTTTCAGTTACTTGTGTCCATATCGTAAAACATAAAATACATGTATTCTCATCCCGAAATATTTAGAGTTTAAAAGTGGGACTATATACTCACCCTTGTCTTGATGATATATATATTTTGACTCGGTCTTCCGGTTGATATCACGAACCTATCCATATATAATATATCAATATGTTTTCATTTTAAAACAAACGTTATATATATATATATACTTGTTATACTTTTAATATTTTGAATATTTCCTTAGTCCGCAGTTAGCATTCCGATGTTAGTAATTCAATTTTAATGGTTCATTTTTAGATGTTTAATATACCCGCAATAAACAAAACCCCCAACGAAATAAATAAAACCCCATCGTATATGTATTGGTCGAGATTAATCTTGACCCACGGTACCGGTGTTGTCAAATGACGTATTGCGTACATAAAGTACCGGTGTTGTCAAATGACGTGTTGCGTACAAACATGGGATCTTATGATTAATCTTCTCGTGTTGCTTACGGGTGATCCTGAACCATATGAAATTGAATTGTAAGTACATATATATAAAATATCATGTTATCTTAGAAGTATGTGATTTTATGTAAATTTTTCCAATGAATCCCGAAGTCATTTAAGTCTTGGATAACCAATTTTGTTTCGGTCATAGTTTCTTCGTTACAAGTCCGTTTTCGTTGATTCAAATTGCCATCTTCTTGGATCGAGTTCTTCTATAAGACTATGAACTGTAAATACCTTGGTTTGTATTCAAAATCATACGGCATAGGTGAAAGTTTAGTGAAACATATGAAGTTAAACATTTTTGTTACAACAAAATCATTTAATGACCATTTTTCTAAAAATACTTATACTTTGAAAAACCAAGTTTTACCTTGTTAAATTAGCATATACATAAGTTATATTACAGGTCTTGAAGTATTTTAAAAGTTAAGTTAGAAGGATCTATTTAGTTTGCAAACAAGTTTGAAAACATTCAAACTATGTTCTTGTTGTTAAACTTGTATACCACAAAATATGATAGCTATATATATATGAATCGAATAAGGTTATGAACATAGATTCTACCTCAAGTTCCTTGGATGAAGTTGCTGTAAAAGAGAAGTAAGAAGCTAGAATCAAAAGGGTGATAGAAGTGGATGAAAGATTGGAAGTAAGTTGGTGTTCTTGGAGGGTTTTCTTGAAGTGTTTTTGTATGGTTTTCTTATGGTATTTTAGTATGGTTTTTGAAGCTAGATCTTCAAGGTTTCTTGCTGGGTGATTATGGAGGTTAAGAGTGAAGAGAGAGTGTGTGTTTATCTTAAGAAATTTGGAGTTAAAATGAAAGAAAATGGTGATACATATATAGCTAAAAAAAACGTGAATGGGGGGGTATGGAGACAAAAATTCAAGCTATCATTTTATGTATCTAGTCTTATTTGCATCCAAGTTCAATTACCTAGCTCTAAGGGCAGTAACAAGAGTAGGTTTGGTGGTGATTTGATGTGTATTTACTATTAGTAAATACGTATAAAAGCTAGGTATGATACGAGTATAAATACTCTAGGTATACGTATAGAAATTTTGTGAAAAATGGAATGAGGATTCAAATATAGCTATCTTTTGTGAATACACTTATATGGTTTTATGTATTTAAGTCTTTAAAAGTGATTAAATACATTACTTATACAATATATGTATAAACATTATATGTCTTAAGTATTTATGTCAAATAACGTTACGTATAGTTATCGTTTTGAAAACTTAAGTTATTAGTTTCAAAATATACTTATAACTTGTTGTTATTAATACAAAATGAGATATTAAAACATTTATTAATCATGTTAAATATGTATATATACATATATATACACAAACGTATAATTATCATATATTGTATAGTTCGTGATATCATCGGTCAAACTAGACGGTCAAACGTTGTGTAAAACTCTTTTCGGAAATATAAATCTCGACAATTTGGATTGCTTATCATGTTGGCAAGGTTTAATTTATGTAAATATTAATCTTATAAGTATAGAATGATCGAAAAAGTGCGGGTCGTTACAAATTCCGTATTACATTTTATTTATCGCAATTTAATTATCGTAATTTATTTTATCGTAATTTAATTCTCGCAATTTTATTTATTGTTATTTAATTTCTGTTATTTACTTTACGCACTTTATTTATCGTCATTTAATTTCCGTTATTTATTTTACGCACTTTAAATATCGGGACACGTATACAAGGTTTTGACATATCATATCAACGCATCTATATATATTATTTGGAATAACCATAGACATTGTATATGCAGTAATGCCAGAGTTAGCTATACAGGGTTGAGGTTGATTCTACAATAATATATATAGTTTGAGTTGTGATCGAGTCTGAGACATGTACACGGGTCACGATACATATTAATTAATTCGAATATTATATATTCAACTATATATGAATTATTGGACTGTTAACTGTGGACTATCGACTGTGAACTGCCAACTTTGGACAATTAAAATGAATTAAAATATTGATTAAAACATATGAAACTAAACAATTCTTCAAGTTAGCCACTTGATTTCATCTTAAACCTTATTTGTATCTTGACAATTACAATCTACGATTCAAACCTTTCATGATTCTTGAAAACACCTCAATCGAGAGGATGAACCAACCGCACTTCATCTACGTAAGAAGAGATTGATGCATATAGTTATGCACTTGAAAACTCTTGGAACCTGAATAAAAGTTTAACACGTATCTGTGCTAATTCCTTTAGTATTATTATTACCAAAAATAACTTGGTAATTCCTTTTAAAGTAGCAAATTTTGTCACAGCTCCAGCAAGTCAACTTCGACTTTTTGTTCGAAACAACCTTATTATCACCTTGATTTATATGCATGCTCTTTTATTGTTACCAGAGAACCTTTTATATTCCACCATATTACCAGCAGATGTACCAGCAACCTCGTCGCTCTTTAGTTTAAATCTCTCCGACAAATCACTATATTTACCTATTGATGTCTCATCATGTACACATCCGCATCTTGTAACAAAATTGCCATACCAATTACCTGGAATCAACAAATCTGTATTGTGAGTCTCGCAACATTTCCACATCAACAGTTATATGTATCCATATAACATTTATCTCCTAGAACTATGATCTTCCATTCTGAAATTCTGAAAAGCACCCAGTCTGCGAATTAATACTCTGAATTTTGAAAAGTTGAATGAAGCAACAAAAACTGTAAATGACCTTAATCATCGAAAGTTTGATGATAAAGAATAGTATGTTGAAAAAGCTCAGAAAAGTTGGAACTGGAAAATGGATTGAGCTAACTACGAAGGAGACCAAGGAAAAATACAAGGACCACACCATATATTCAAAGAATCCAAGTAATTCTGGATCCGATGAAACCTTCAATGTATATCTTACTCCATACCCATATTTAAAATCTTGCGAAAAATCTTTCTTCATCAACCATCGAACTTAGAAATTCCAAAATATCATCATAAATATCCTCGATATCTGAAGATATTTTCATAAATATTCTCGTCCGAAATTATTTATCTCTTCGTGCTATCTATATTACATCATAAAGGAAACTACTTAGTTTCTAAATTTCTTTAACATTCGAGTTTGAATTATGAATGATTTTGAAGTAGTGTTAGAGATTGATGCATGAGTTAGTATAATATAATGACACTTGATCAACTTGATTATATTACATTAAGTCATGCTGAGTTTCTAATAGAACATGATGATTCACAGATCATAACGTCATCACGTGCCATGTTACATAACTTTTTCATTCTGCTTAACTTCTGAACATATCAAGAAAGTATATTCTTGATAGTTCTATTCTCAGTGACTCTGGTAATTTGACAAATCAAATTGTGCTATTACATACTTTCTTGTTTAGAGCATTAAGTTCATTCGAAACTCCATACTTACGAATTCTGGATCGTTACTCGTTTTACTAGAGATCGAGAGGAGAATAAAAAGGCAAAGAGCTCCGAAACATAAGGGAAGATACAAAACTCGATAACAACACGGAGGTTACAAACCGTGGATATTAATACGAATAGAAATATAAAGACACGGTAGAATTAAGAATAGTATCACCTCAAGGTAATAGTATAAGTAAACAAATTTTTCTGGTGAATGAATGTAAAGAAGGATGACAGAAATGATAATTAGGAAAATATCAGGGATTAGAACGGGATTAAGTATTTTCACAATCTTTTGGATGTAGGAACTAAGAAAGAAAGTATAAAAATGGTGAGAATAATGGAACGAAAGAGTTTAATTTATAATGGGAATATCAGACAGAGTAATCGAGGCAGATCACCGTATTTAATTATAAAGATCTTAATTTCCTTATTCATCTAAGAATAAAATCTTTTAGATTTCGAAGATTTTCTTTAAATCCATTGAATTCCGGAATTCAACCATGACTACGTCAAAAGTTAAGACACATCTTATTTTCTAAATTCAACCCTGTTTACGTCAAAAGCTAAGAAAAATCTTATTTCTCTTCAATTCACTCTTTTGCGATAGCTTCATTCGTATCCTTAGAATAATCGAATCATTATCATTATTATTCAATGATGATAAACCTCTAATTATTAACTCATATTGGTCATGAAAACATTTTTATTGTTAGCGATCACCACCTCACTCAAATTTCGGGATGAAATTTCTTTAACGGGTAGTTACTGTGATGACCCGGGAATTTTCGACCAAATTTAAACTTGATCTTTATATGATTTCGACACGATGAGCAAAGTCTGTAAAGTTAAGTCTTAAAATTTTTAAACTGTTTACATGAATTTAACCCTTGACTATTCCCGACGATTCACGAACAATTGTTATCAGTAAATATATATATATATATATATATATATATATATATATATATATATATAAACATAAATGTAAGTATATAAGCTAATTTGAAATAATAAAATATAAATTGAACATTTGAATTAGATATATAAAATAGATACAAAATAATTTAGTTGTAATGAATCTATAATCATATATGGTTACATTACATAATTAATAATATGTAATATTAAAATATTAAATTTAGATTACAAGTTAAAATATAGTTGCTATCGTAATATTAATGTTACTTTCAATAGTTAAAACCAATATTAGTATTATTAATATTATTAATATTATTTTAGATATATAACTTAAAGATAGGAAAGTTGATATATATAAATTGTTATATTTTTATTGTTACTAATATTATCATTATCAATATTAATATTATCATAATTAGTATTATTATTACTACTTTTATTATTTAGATTAATATTAAGTATTATTAATATAATTAGTATTAGTATTATTATTATTTTTATTAACAGTATTCATTTTAAGACATTTATATTATTAACAATAATACAGAATATAAATAATCAGCTGATTCCAAATTGTGTACTAGGTCGACTGTAGATATATTTTGTTACTACATACTTTTATTCCACTGATTGAAAATTTTGTCTAAATTGGCTACGAATCATTGTCAAACTTTATTTCAATCACCATGAAGCAATTCAATTAAATAAAATAGACAGTAAACAAAATTTGTTACAAGTCTTTTTCTAACTTTATTTTCTTTGTTTTGTTTGCTCGAATCTTTAAATTGAAAATGGATTATTATAAAACAATCTATCAACTCAAGTTGATCAAGGAAATCATTCACCATCGTTTGATCACCATCCTTTCCATTGAACCACCCTCTAGTACTCGTTTTCTTCCTATTTTAAAACCACACATACACTATCGTTATTCTAATGATTGCTACTACTATCTGTTTCTATTTCAACAATCACAACCTACAAAACCATACCAACATGACCCAACAATCCCCACTTCTTGATGCCACCGCTGCTATAATTGTTTATGTTTTCATTCCAATCACCGTAAACTTCCTTTCCTGTCCGGTTTGTAATACGATAAAACCACCACTCCACCACTTCAAATCCATAATCATGATCACAAAATGGCTACAATATTTTTGTTTTGCTACTAGATACAACAGTCCCGTTTGTTCTCTATTTCAGTCCAAGAATGACCCAAACAAACCCATGATTCCTTCTATTATTTCTACTGCTACGTTATTTTTTTTTTGGTTCAAGTCGAACTGCATAAATCTCGGTGGCAGATCGTTTTTGTTTCAATTTTTTTTTTTGGAATCTTACGTGAAACATGGAGAAGGTAATCAATGATAATTTAAAGGTAAAGATAGTGAAAGACAAAAAATGATGGAGATACATGATATAAGTGATGATGATGTCGAAAGGAAAAGTGGAGGGGTCTTAGTGGGGATTTTTTTCTTGAATCCTACAAACACCGTATAGTTCTTTGATTATATCATAATATATCTTGGATAGGACTTATAATATAACCGAACTACCTTTATATTACGTTATCAATTTGGTCCACTTGGATTCGGTATTATTGGTGAGACAGGACCCAATTTACGTGTTCTGGGAAACGAATTAGGATGAGGTTAGGATAGTAGAACGATGAGGATTGGATTAGTAATGATGTTGATGATATGAACGAGCGTTGGTAAAGAAGTGATGACTATTATGAAACAATTAATGATGATGATGTTATGATGATACTTAATATGATGAAGAATGATAATAATGAGTATGAAGAAGAAAACAGACGTAATGGTTATAAGGATTTATTCCGTAATATATTCAGAAAAACATAAATAGAGTGATGGTTAAGAGCATGTGTATTTAACTGAGAAGTCTTGGGTTCGAGCTCGAGCAAGGGCACTTATTTTTGGAACTTATTCTCTGAGGTAGTTTTCTATTATTATTATTATTAATATCACTAAGATTATTAGTATTATTATCATAATTATCATTAATATTATTATTTTTAACATTATTATTATTATCATATCATTAGTAAAAATATAAGTATTATTATTAACATTATCATTATAATTATTATGATTAATAGTTACTATTAAGAATTATTATTATTATCACTATTATTATTATCCATAATATTGTATTAGTATCATTTTAGTACTATTATTATTATTACTAACAAAAGTATTAATAATATGGTTATCATTATTAGTATTGTAATATTAAATTTTTTATCATTTTTACAAAACTTGATATTTTGTTAGCATTACAACTATATAATTATTATTATTAACATTATTATGAGATTTTTATTAAAAACTATCATTAACGTTATCATTAATAGAATTATCAATACTATTATCATTATTATCAATATTAGTATTAGTATTATAATTATTTTATCATCTTAAATATTATTTTGTATTACTAAATTACTGTTTTAACAAATGAATGATACAAATATATTTATTTCATATAACATAACAAAAATTATACTTTTACTTAAAAATATATAAAATGATAATAATGCAGTAAATAAGTTATTGATATAAAAATTTATCATTTATAATACTATATAAACTGTTCGATTACAAATATGTATATTAATAAGTACATAAATGATATAGGTTCGTGAATCCAAGGTCAACCCTACAATTGTTAAATGTCGTCGTATGTATTTTTACTACAAAATACATTAGGTGAGTTTCATTTGCTCTCTTTTTAAATGTTTTTGGAATATATATTTTTAGGACTGAGAATACATGCACTATTTTTAAAACTGTTTTACGAAATAGACACAAGTAATTGAAATTACATTATATGGTTGAATTATCAAAATCGAATATGCCCCTTTTATTAAGTCTGGTAATCTAAGAATTAGGGAACAGACACCCTAATTGACGCGAATCCTAAAGATAGATCTATTGGGCCTAACAAACCCCATCCAAAGTACCGGATGCTTTAGTACTTCGAAATTTATATCATATCCGAAGGGTGTCCCGGAATGATAGGGGATATTCTTATATGCATCTTGTTAATGTCGGTTACCAGGTGTTCAATCCATATGAATGATTATTTTTTGTCTCTATGCATGGGACGTATATTTATGAGAAATGAAAATCTTGTGGTCAATTAAAATGATGGAAATGATTATTTATGTTAAACTAATGAACTCACCAACCTTTTGGTTGACACTTTTAAGCATGTTTATTCTCAGGTACGAATTAAGTCTTCCGCTGTGCATTTGCTCATTTTAAGGACATTACTTGGAGTCGATCATCGTAATGGAACCTAATGTTGAGGACTTCGTCCAGATGGATTAGGACGGGTCTTTACAATAGTCCCATCTTTTCAAAAACTTTTTGTAACACCGGCCATTTTTTTTTTTTTAATACATAGCGGAAGACTTTAATAATAAACACAATATAAGTCACGTCATTACGTTTAAGTTTACACAACAGTGTTACGTTATCACAAAACATTATTTATACAAAAGTCCACATCAGAGTTGGGTTGTCAAACATGTCTTCTGCAATAGCACCCTTCCCGACTAACAGTACCTAAACCTACAAGGGGAGAATATGTGGGGGATTAGCGCACCGCTAAGTGAATGGAATCTATCTAACAGATATAGCTTAAGCCACACACAAGCTATATACATCAACAATACCTGCTAACTACCAACTAGCATACAAAAGACAATACGAGGATCGGCGGCTTGTACGAGCACACGACTCCCAGCTGATCGGGCCTGAGTCTACCGATAGTCCCTGCTACTCAATTCACAGTATAGTCATCCAGATGCAGGGGGTGCATCGTTCACACTATACTCCACAATTAGTAGCCTATGGACCCAACCTCCCCTAGGCACGGTTGACCTCATACGGACTCTAACCTCTCCTAGGCACGGTCTCGAGTCCCCAGTCTCCCTAGGCCCGACTGGTGCCATTCACACAGTGTACACAAATTCACATACAACATCAGGCAACGATATTATTATTCTAACATGGCAATTTCTACACTATGCATGGTAAAAGAGTCGACCACAGTAGCATGATATGCTACTTAAACTCTATCCGTAGATAGACCCACTCACCAATTACCAGCAACTGCTCAGTTATTATTTCTGAGCTTCTTCCTTGTCCTTATCTCCTGAGAACAACAAAAACCAAGTTAAAATAGTGTTCCCATCAAGATTAGACACACTGACAGCGAATTATAGCAAATTCATAAAAAAATGCGTCCGCTAAAATTTTCATGCTTAACACTTATGCACTTTCAAAATTTACATCCTGAACACCAAAATATAAACGGGCAGCATAACGACTAGAAAAAAGGCACTTTGGTAAAACATTCTGCCCTGTACACACAGTCGGTCGACTGTCTCCTCAATCGGTCGACTGACATAGACAGTCGGTCGACTTTTGACACAACCGGTCGACTGACTTTCCCAATCGGTCGACTTATTTGGTATCACCACAATCGGCCGAAAGTCGAACTCAGTCGGTCGGTTCACTAGCCAGTCGGTCGATTGTCGACCGACAGTCGGCCGACTGTGTTCATCATCTGCAGATTCTGAACACAACCTACGGACTTCAAGCTAAATTCACCAAAACTCGATCTAGAGCTCGTTTTCGACACCAAAACTTACCACAACTCAATTACTACATGTTATAGACTATAAACCCATAAAGTTTTGACCATAACAACATCAAATCCATGGATTTTGACACAAAATCAAGCTTATGAACAAATACACTTAAAAACACCATTTTAACACTAAATTGATCATGAAAGCTCATGATTCATACCTTAAAAGAATCAGTAGAGTGTAAAGAACGTGATTTCAAGACCAATTCGAGCTCAAGATCAACAATGGAGAATTAGGGTTTGGTTAGGTGGGAGGGATGAAGGTACGGGTGTGTGTGGGAAAATTCTAGAAATGGAAAGAAGAAGGCAGTACACTAGTCTCTTAGTTGGGTTTAATTCCCACACTGAGCAACACACGGGTATTTACCAGTTATCTGAAATCTTTCGCACAAGATTAGGTAACCCAAACGAGGTCTAACTGAAATAAACAAACCTGTTCTGGGACCCTTGTCACAAACTGGACACAACACAAATATAATAAAACACTAATGAAATAATTAAAATAAAAGCACTTAAGACTAAGTACAAACCCTAAGGCAAAATAGACAACTTACAACTAGCCCAGTTTCAGTCTGTTACACTTTTATTCTTTAAATCATGGGATGAGACACATATATGTATCATACTTTTATGCTTTGAACACAAGTATGAAAACAAACATTCCACAGCGAGTTAGAACAAAAAGCCTTAATTCAATTATCATTAGTTACACTTGCAGGGTGTAAACGTGAACTTATGTTGTGTGGCCACATGGGCTTGACGAGCCCTCACTCAGGCGGTTCGCTACCTTTAATGGGTGAAATGTATTTTCGGGTATAGTGTAGGTTCTAACACTATGATAACGGGGTTCGTAAAACAGTTAAGTCTTGATAATTGGGTGCTTGTGAACGTACAACAACTTTGGAATGCAAACGATTTGGATAATCAACATATACAAAATCTTGTGGTTCTAAAACAACGTTTACAAATACACCTATGATTTCACCAACGTTTTTCGTTGACAGTTTTCTATATGTTTCTCAGGTTCATACTTGGCTACTTGATACATTCTTCCGCACACTTTGATTACTTGCTTGGGGTCAAGCTTACATGCATACGCTAGTGATAGCACATTTGGATTCAACTTAAAGCATAAACACTTACGCTATTTATAGCAATCGTGATTTTTAACTTATATTATGTCACAAGTCATTTCATCTATATTTTATAACTTTTGTAAACATATACCTGTTGTCGGACCGTTTGGTAACTTAAAACTTTGCAAGTCATACACGTTTCAAATGAATGCGACATAATTTTGGTCAAACGCGTCTCATTTAGGGACTATGACCACGTAACGGGACCTAAGTTAACGGCGCATGGCCATTTTGACGGGTCGTTACATAATCAATTTTGGGAACCAAATAATCGTCTGTACACGCGTGGGGAACAAGTGCATCGGTTAAAGGATAAACACAGGCTGGAAAAAGAAACGTATATAATAAATAATAGAGTAATTAAATTAAATAAATTAAGTGGTTTGGGTAAAGGGAAGTCAGATGGGCCGTTTAAAATTACTAGTGGGCTTGGTGAAAAGAACTTTGGGCTATTTAAAGGGAATAGACTTTCTTCCTGGAATACTACCACACAGCCCAATAAGTCCCCTCATATGTCCATTAATGAGTTAGACAAGTCCATATCGAAATTTAAGCCCAACATTGTTCGAAAAATTAATGTACCTAATGAGTCCCGACCTATTTTGAAATGTCCCGTTCTTATTGATTAAAAACGCTCCATATTAATTGATTTCGTTGCGAGGTTTTGACCTCTATATGAGACGTTTTTCAAAGACTGCATTCATTTTAAAACAAACCATAACCTTTATTTCATCAATAAAGGTTTAAAAAGCTTTACGTAGATTATCAAATAATGATAATCTAAAATATCCTGTTTACACACGACTATTACATAATGGTTTACAATACAAATATGTTACAATGAAATAAGTTTCTTGAATGCAGTTTTTACACAATATCATACAAGCATGGACTCCAAATCTTGTCCTTATTTAAGTATGCGACAGCGGAAGCTCTTAATAATCACCTGAGAATAAACATGCTTAAAACGTCAACAAAAAAATGTTGGTGAGTTATAGGTTTAACCTATATATATCAAATCGTAACAATAGACCACAAGATTTCATATTTCAATATACATCCCATACATAGAGATAAAAATCATTCATATGGTGAACACCTAATTACTGACATTAACAAGATGCATATCTAAGAAAATCCCCATCATTCCTGGACACCCTTCGGATATGATATAAATTTCGAAGTACTAAAGCATCCGGTACTTTGGATGGGGTTTGTTAGGCCCAATAGATCTATCTTTAGGATTCGCGTCAATTAGGGTGTCTGTTCCCTAATTCTTAGATTACCAGACTTAATAAAAAGGGGCATATTCGATTTCGATAATTCAACCATAGAATGTAGTTTCACGTACTTGTGTCTATTTTGTAAATCATTTATAAAACCTGCATGTATTCTCATCCCAAAAATATTAGATTTTAAAAGTGGGACTATAACTCACTTTCACAGATTTTTTACTTCGTCGGAAAGTAAGACTTGGCCACTGGTCGATTCACTAACCTATAACAAATATGTACATATATATCAAAGTATGTTCAAAATATATTTACAACACTTTTAATACATTTTGATGTTTTAAGTTTATTAAGTCAGCTGTCCTCGTTAGTAACCTACAACTAGTTGTCCACAGTTAGATGTACAGAAATAAATCGATATATATATTATCTTGAATCAATCCACGACCCAGTGTATACATATCTCAATATTGATCACAACTCAAACTATATATATTTTGGAATCAACCTCAACCCTGTATAGCTAACTCCAACATTCACATATAGAGTGTCTATGGTTGTTCCGAAATATATATAGATGTGTCGACATGATAGGTCGAAACATTGTATACGTGTCTATGGTATCTCAAGATTACATAATATACAATACAAGTTGATTAAGTTATGGTTGGAATAGATTTGTTACCAATTTTCACGTAGCTAAAATGAGTAGTTTTTACCAATTTTGTTTTGCTCGCCATTCTTCGTTTCTAATCCGTTTTGAGTGATTTAAGCGGCCACGGTTTCGTATTGAACTTGAATTTATGAAACTAAACAGAAAAGGTATAGGTTTATAGTCGGAAATACAAGTTACAAGTCATTTTTGAAAGAGGTAGTCATTTCCGTCGAAAGAACGACATCTTGATGACTGTTTTGAAAAACATACTTTCACTTTGAGTTTAACCATGATTTTTGGATATGGTTTCATGTTCATAAGAAAAATCATTTTCCCAGAAGTATAGCTTTTAAATCAAAGTTTTTCATAGTTTTTAATTATCCAAACCAAAACAGCCCCCGGTTGTAACTACGACGGCGTAAATCTGATTTTATGGTGTTTATCGTGTTTCCGGGTTTTAAATCATTAAATTAGCATATCATATAGATATAGATCATGTGTATAGTTGATTTTAAAAGTGTAGTTAGAAGGATTAACTTTATTTGCGAACAAGTTTAGAATTAACTAAACTATGTTCTAGTGATTACTAGTTTACCACTTCGAATATGATAGCTTTTTATGTATGAATCGAATGATGTTATAAACATCATTACTACCTTAAGTTCCTTGGATAAACCTACTGGAAAAGTGAAAAATAGATCTAGCTTCAACGGATCCTTGGATGGCTCGAAGTTCTTGAAGCAGAATCATGACACGAAAACAAGTTCAAGTAAGATCATCACTTAAAATAAGATTGTTATAGTTATAGAAATTAAACCAAAGTTTGAATATGATTATTACCTTGTATTAGAATGATAACCTACTGTAAGAAACAAAGATTTCTTGAGGTTGGATGATCACCTTACAAGATTGGAAGTGAGCTAGCAAACTTGAAAGTATTCTTGATTTTATGTAACTAGAACTTGTTGAATTTATGAAGAACACTTAGAACTTGAAGTTAGAACTTGAGAGAGATCAATTAGATGAAGAAAATTGAAGAATGAAAGTGTTTGTAGGTGTTTTTGGTCGTTGGTGTATGGATTAGATATAAAGGATATGTAATTTTGTTTTCATGTAAATAAGTCATGAATGATTACTCATATTTTTGTAATTTTATGAGATATTTCATGCTAGTTGCCAAATGATGGTTCCCACATGTGTTAGGTGACTCACATGGGCTGCTAAGAGCTGATCATTAGAGTGTATATACCAATAGTACATACATCTAAAAGCTGTGTATTGTACGAGTACGAATACGGGTGCATACGAGTAGAATTGTTGATGAAACTGAACGAGGATGTAATTGTAAGCATTTTTGTTAAGTAGAAGTATTTTGATAAGTGTCTTGAAGTCTTTCAAAAGTGTATGAATACATATTAAAACACTACATGTATATACATTTTAACTGAGTCGTTAAGTCATCGTTAGTCGTTACATGTAAGTGTTGTTTTGAGACCTTTAGGTTAACGATCTTGTTAAATGTTGTTAACCCAAAGTTTATAATATCAAATGAGATATTAAATTATTATATCAAATGGATTTCAACGGGTTCTTCAATGAATTGAAGTTTTTCATTGATTTGGATTTCGTCCAACGGAATAGTGAGATCTTCTTTAGCAAAACATTTCTTCAAATTTGAGACGTGGAAAGTGTTATGTACAGCCGCGAGTTGTTGAGGTAACTCAAGTCGGTAAGCTACTGGTCCGACACGATCAATAATCTTGAATGGTCCAATATACCTTAGATTTAATTTCCCTCGTTTACCAAATCGAACAACACCTTTCCAAGGTGCAACCTTAAGCATGACCATCTCTCCAATTTCAAATTCTATATCTTTTCTTTTAATGTCGGCGTAGCTCTTTTGTCGACTTTGGGCGGTTTTCAACCGTTGTTGAATTTGGATGATCTTCTCAGTAGTTTCTTGTATTATCTCCGGACCCGTAATCTGTCTATCCCCCACTTCACTCCAACAAATCGGAGACCTGCACTTTCTACCATAAAGTGCTTCAAATGGAGCCATCTCAATGCTTGAATGGTAGCTATTGTTGTAGGAAAATTCTGCTAACGGTAGATGTCGATCCCAACTATTTCCGAAATCAATAACACATGCTCGTAACATGTCTTCAAGCGTTTGTATCGTCCTTTCACTCTGCCCATCAGTTTGTGGATGATAGGCAGTACTCATGTCTAGACGAGTTCCTAATGCTTGCTGTAATGTCTGCCAGAATCTTGAAATAAATCTGCCATCCCTATCAGAGATAATAGAGATTGGTATTCCATGTCTGGAGACGACTTCCTTCAAATACAGTCGTGCTAACTTCTCCATCTTGTCATCTTCTCTTATTGGCAGGAAGTGTGCTGATTTGGTGAGATGATCAACTATTACCCAAATAGTATCAAAACCACTTACAGTCCTTGGCAATTTAGTGATGAAATCCATGGTAATGTTTTCCCATTTCCATTCTGGGATTTCGGGTTGTTGAAGTAGACCTGATGGTTTCTGATGCTCAGCTTTGACCTTAGAACACGTCAAACATTCTCTTACGTATTTAGCAACATCAGCTTTCATACCCGGCCACCAAAAATGTTTCTTGAGATCCTTGTACATCTTCCCCGTTCCAGGATGTATTGAGTATCTAGTTTTATGAGCTTCTCTAAGTACCATTTCTCTCATATCTCCAAATTTTAGTACCCAAATCCTTTCAGCCCTATACCGGCTTCCATCTTCCCGAATATTAAGATGCTTCTTCGATCCTTTGGGTATTTCATGATTTAAATTTCCCTCTTTTAAAACTCCTTGTTGCGCCTCCTTTATTTGAGTAGTAAGGTTATTGTGAATCATTATATTCATAGATTTTACTCGAATGGGTTCTCTGTCCTTCCTGCTCAAGGCGTCGGCTACCACATTTGCCCCTTCCCCGGGTGGTAACGAATCTCAAAGTCGTAATCATTCAACAATTAAATCCACCTACGCTGCCTCATATTCAGTTGTTTCTGATTAAATATGTGTTGAATACTTTTATGGTCGGTATATATAATACTTTTGACCCCATATAAGTAGTGCCTCCAAGTCTTTAATGCAAAAACAACCGCGCCTAATTCCAAATCATGCATCGTATAATTTTGTTCGTGAATCTTCAATTGTCTAGACGCATAAGCAATCACCTTTGTTCGTTGCATTAATACACAACCGAGACCTTCTTTGATGCGTCACAATAAATCACAAAATCATCATTCCCTTCAGGCAATGACAATATAGGTGCCGTAGTTAGCTTTTTCTTCAATAACTGAAACGCTTTCTCTTGTTCATCCTTCCATTCAAATTTCTTCCCTTTATGCGTTAATGCAGTCAAGGGTTTTGCTATTCTTGAAAAGTCTTGGATGAACCTTCTGTAGTAACCAGCTAGTCCTAAAAACTGGCGTATGTGTTTCGGAGTTTTCGGGGTTTCCCACTTTTCAACAGTTTCTATCTTTGCCGGATCCACCTTAATACCTTCTTTGTTCACTATGTGACCGAGGAATTGAACTTCTTCCAACCAAAATGCACACTTTGAAAACTTAGCGTACAATTCTTCCTTCCTCAATACTTCTAACACCTTTCTCAAATGTTCACCGTGTTCTTGGTCATTCTTTGAGTAAATAAGTATGTCATCAATGAAAATAATGACAAACTTGTCAAGGTATGGTCCACACACTCGGTTCATAAGGTCCATGAACACAGCTGGTGCATTAGTTAAACCAAACGGCATGACCATAAACTCGTAATGACCGTAACGTGTTCTGAAAGCAGTCTTTGGAATATCATCTTCTTTCTTACCCGCATTTGATGATACCCGAAACGTAAGTCAATCTTTGAATAAACAGACGAGCCTTGTAGTTGATCAAATAAGTCATCGATTCTCGGTAGTGGGTAGCGGTTCTTGATGGTAAGTTTGTTCAACTCTCGGTAGTCGATACACAACCTGAATGTACCATCTTTCTTCTTGACAAACAAAACAGGAGCTCCCCACGGTGATGTGCTTGGTCGAATGAAACCACGCTCTAAAAGTTCTTGTAATTGGCTTTGCAGTTCTTTCATCTCGCTGGGTGCGAGTCTGTAAGGAGCACGAGCTATTGGTGCAACTCCTGGTACAAGATCTATTTGTAATTCAACAGATTGATGTGGAGGTAGTCCCGGTAATTCTTTCGAAAATACATCAGGAAATTCTTTTGCGACAAAAACATCATTGATGCTCTTTTCTTCAGTTTGTACTTTCTCGACATGTGCAAGAACAGCATAGCAACCTTTTCTTATTAGTTTTTGTGCCTTCAAATTACTAATAAGGTGTAGCTTCGTGTTGCCCTTTTCTCCGTACACCATTAAGGGTTCTCCTTCTTCTCGTACAATGCGAATTGCATTTTTATAACATGCGATCTCTGCTTTCACCTTCTTCAGCCAGTCCACGCCAACTATTACATCAAAACTCCTTAACTCTACTGGTATCAAATCAATCTTTAATATTTCGCTACCCAGTTTAATTTCTCGATTCAGGCATATATAATCTGTTGAAATTAATTTACCGTTTGCTAATTCGAGTAAAAATTTACTATCCAACGGCGTCAATGGACAACTTAATTTAGCACAAAAATCTCTACTCATATAGCTTCTATCCGCACCCGAATCAAATAAAACGTAAGCAGATTTATTGTCAATAAGAAATGTACCCGTAACAAGCTCCGGGTCTTCCTGTGCCTCTGCCGCATTAATATTGAAAACTCTTCCGCGGCCTTGTCCATTCGTGTTCTCCTGGTTCGGGTAATTTCTAATAATGTGGCCCGGTTTTCCACATTTATAACAAACTACATTGGCATAACTTGCTCTGACACTACTTGCTCCGCCATTACTCGTTCCGACACCATTTGTTCCTTTCGTTCTATTAACCCCTGGTCCGTAGACCTCACACTTCACCGCGCTATGACCATTTCTTTTACACTTGTTGCAAAATTTGGTACAGAACCCCGAGTGATACTTTTCACACCTTTGGCATAGCTGCTTCTGATTGTTGTTGTTGTTACGGTTATTATTGTTGTTGGGATGATTGTTGTAGTTGCTGTTGTTGTTGTTGTTGTTGTTGTTGTTGTTGGGCCGTTTGTTGTAGTTGCGATTGATGTTGCGATTGTTGGGATAGTTGTTGCGATTATTATTGTAATTGCTGTTGGTGTTGTATTGGTGATTCTTATCACCGTTTTACTCCCACTTTCTTTTGACTTGCTTCACATTGGCCTCTTCAGCAGTCTGTTCTTTAATTCTTTCTTCAATCTGGTTCACTAGTTTATGAGCCATTCTACATGCCTGTTGTATGGAGGCGGGCTCGTGTGAACTTATATCTTCTTGGATTCTTTCCGGTAATCCTTTCACAAAAGCGTCGATCTTCTCTTCCTCATCTTCGAACGCTCCCGGACACAATAGGCATAATTCTGTGAATCATCTTTCGTACGTGGTAATATCAAATCCTTGGGTTCGTAACCCTCTAAGTTCTGTCTTGAGCTTATTAACCTCGGTTCTGGGACGGTACTACTCATTCATCAAGTGCTTGAATGCTGACCATGGTAGTGTGTAAGCATCATCTTGTCCCACTTGCTCTAGATAGGTATTCCACCATGTTAACGTAGAACCTGTGAAGGTATGCGTAGCGTACTTCACTTTGTCCTCTTCAGTACACTTACTTATGGCAAACACCGATTCGACCTTCTCGGTCCACCGTTTCAATCCGATCGGTCCTTCGGTTCTATCAAATTCCAAAGGTTTGCAGGCAGTGAATTCTTTGTAGGTGCATCCTACACGATTTCCTGTACTGCTAGATCCAAGGTTATTGTTGGTATGTAGCGCAGCCTGTACTGCGGCTATGTTTGAAGCAAGAAAGGCACAAAATTCCTCTTCGCTCATATTCAAGGTGTGTCGAGTAGTTGGTGCCATTTCCTTCAAAATAGTCAAATGAAACAAGTTAATCATACAGAATATTAAGAGTAGTCAATAGTATCTCGTAGCATAATATGAACTCATTTATAAAAGCTTTTTCTTCATATTAGCGTTTTATAAGTTTAAATTCGGGTAGTACCTACCCGTTAAGTTCATACTTAGTAGCTAATATACAATTCAACTACTACAATTCTATATGAAAAACTGATTATAATAATATTTCGCGTTCAAACTTTTACACAATATTTTACAAACTTACAATACCGCTTATTTTACATATAGCATGAAATATAGCACACAATAAATTTGATACAAGATGGTTGTGAAGATAATTCTAGCTAGTACACAAGTCGTTCAGCAAAGGCAATAAAGACACGTAATTCATACGTCCAGAAACAAGTCATGCATTCTGGTTTTACTAGGACTACTTCCCATCCTTGGTCTTGTGGAACATAACCGTTATGGCCGTTGATAAGACAGCGTGTTGTAACGTCGTCAAAGGTACGAGGGTTACGTAATGTCCAACAGTCCGGTAACAATCTAAAAACCTCATTTCTTACCCCAATTACCGACTCCGTCACTTGTGGGAACGCTTTGTTTAATAGTTGTATCCCGATGTTCTTGTTCTCACTTTGGTGAGAGGCGAACATTACTAACCCGTAAGCATAACATGCTTCTTTATGTTGCATGTTAGCCGCTTTTTCTAAATCACGAAGTCCTATATTCGGATATATTGAGTCAAAATAATTTCTTAACCCGTTGCGTAAAATAGCATTTGGATTCCCCGCAATATATGCGTCAAAGTAAACACATCGTAACTTATGGATTTCCCAATGTGATATCCCCATCTTTCGAACGAAAGCCTTTTATAAACCAAGGCATTCTTGGAACGTTCTTCGAATGTCTTACAAACTGATCTCGCCTTAAATAGTTGTGCCGAGGAATTCTGACCGACTCTAGACAAGATTTCATCAATCATGTCTCCGGGTAGGTCTCTTAAAATATTGGGTTGTCTATCCATTTTGTGTTTTTATACTGTAAAATAGACAAGAGTTAGATTCATAAAAAAAATACTTATTAACACAAGCAATTTTTACATATATCATAAAGCATAAGCACATTATATTACATATATTACACCACACGACTACAACTATCTTATTCCGACTCGCTCGTTTCTTGTTCTTCGGTTTTGGTTCGTTTTGCCAAGTTTCTAGGGATATATGATGTTCCCCTAATACGAGCCGTTGTTTTCCACATTGGTTTAGAAAAACTTGGTGGTTTAGAGGTTCCCAGGTTATTGTCACAACTTAAGAAATACGGGTGTTGACGATACATATAAAGTTCATCGGGTTTGGAATCAAATTTCTCTATTTTTATGCCCTTTCTCTTATTGTTCTCTTTTGACTTATTAAATTGTGTTGGGGTAATTTCTATAACATCATCGAAATCCTTGTCGGGATCCGATTCATCGGAGAATTGGTAATCCTCCCAATACTTTGCTTCCTTGGCGGAAACACCATTGACCATAATTAACTTTGGTTGGTTGGTTGAGGATTTTCTTCTACTTAACCATTTTATTATTTCCCCCACTGGTTCTATTTCTTCTTCTGGTTCCGATTCTTCTTCCGGTTCCGATTCTTCTTCCGGTTCCTCTTCGGGAACTTGTGAATCAGTCCACGAATCATTCCAATTTACATTTGACTCTTCATTATTATTAGGTGAGTCAATAGGACTTGTTCTAGAGGTAGACATCTATCACATAATATCAAACACGTTAAGAGATTAATATATCACATAATATTCACATGTTAAAAATATATAGTTTCCAACAAAATTTGTTAAGCAATCATTTTTCAAGTAAACACGGTCGAAGTCCAGACTCACTAATGCATCCTAACAAACTCGATAAGACACACTAATGCAAAATTCTGGTTCTCTAAGACCAACGCTCGGATACCAACTGAAATGTCCCGTTCTTATTGATTAAAAACGTTCCATATTAATTGATTTCGTTGCGAGTTTTTGACCTCTATATGAGACGTTTTTCAAAGACTGCATTCATTTTAAAACAAACCATAACCTTTATTTCATCAATAAAGGTTTAAAAAGCTTTACGTAGATTATCAAATAATGATAATCTAAAATATCCTGTTTACACACGACTATTACATAATGGTTTACAATACAAATATGTTACAATGAAATAAGTTTCTTGAATGCAGTTTTTACACAATATCATACAAGCATGGACTCCAAATCTTGTCCTTATTTAAGTATGCGACAACGGAAGCTCTTAATAATCACCTGAGAATAAACATGCTTAAAACATCAACAAAAAAATATTGGTGAGTTATAGGTTTAACCTATATATATCAAATCGTAACAATAGACCACAAGATTTCATATTTCAATATACATCCCATACATAGAGATAAAAATCATTCATATGGTGAACACCTGGTAACCGACATTAACAAGATGCATATTTAAGAATATCCCCATCATTCCGGGACACCCTTCGGATATGATATAAATTTCGAAGTACTAAAGCATCCGGTACTTTGGATGGGTTTTGTTAGGCCCAATAGATCTATCTTTAGGATTCGCGTCAATTAGGGTGTCTGTTCCCTAATTCTTGGATTACCAGACTTAATAAAAAGGGGCATATTCGATTTCGATAATTCTACCATAGAATGTAGTTTCACGTACTTGTGTCTATTTTGTAAATCATTTATAAAACCTGCATGTATTCTCATCCCAAAAATATTAGATTTTAAAAGTGGGACTATAACTCACTTTCACAAATTTTTTACTTCGTCGGGAAGTAAGACTTGGCCACTGGTCGATTCACGAACCTATAACAAATATGTACATATATATCAAAGTATGTTCAAAATATATTTACAACACTTTTAATACATTTTGATTTTTTAAGTTTATTAAGTCAGTTGTCCTCGTTAGTAACCTACAACTAGTTGTCCACAGTTAGATGTACAGAAATAAATCAATATATATTATCTTGAATCAATCCACGACCCAGTGTATACATATCTCAGTATTGATCATAACTCAAACTATATATATTTTGAAATCAACCTCAACCCTGTATAGCTAACTCCAACATTCACATATAGAGTGTCTATGGTTGTTCCGAAATATATATAGATGTGTCGACATGATAGGTCGAAACATTGTATACGTGTCTATGGTATCTCAAGATTACATAATATACAATACAAGTTGATTAAGTTATGGTTGGAATAGATTTGTTACCAATTTTCATGTAGCTAAAATGAGTAGTTTTTACCAATTTTGTTTTGCTCGCCATTTCTTCGTTTCTAATCCATTTTGAGTGATTTAAGCGGCCATGGTTTCGTATTGAACTTGAATTTATGAAACTAAACAGAAAAGGTATAGGTTTATAGTCGGAAATACAAGTTACAAGTCGTTTTTGAAAGAGGTAGTCATTTCCGTCGAAAGAACGACATCTTGATGACTGTTTTGAAAAACATACTTTCACTTTGAGTTTAACCATGATTTTTGGATATGGTTTCATGTTGTAACAGCCCAACCCGTTAACCAACCAAATACGCGTTAAAAAAAAATTTGTATACTCAGTGTAGTGCGCGGCGCGCACCACCCTCTGTGCGCGGCGCGCACAGAGGCCTGGACAGTTCTGATCAACTTGTTCGTTTCACGCGAAAAGATCTTCGACTTCCCGACACAATTAGACCAAACGATTTTCACAACACATTATAATAAGTAAAATTAATACGTTTTGATAATAAACAAGTTTTACGACACCGGGCCCACATCGGCCCGTTTTACGAGTTAAGTACGAAGTACAATTTTCGACCCCAGTTTCTAACACAAAATAAAAGCCGAGCATGGCGATTGGGGATACGCTACCCAATCCTAATCCAAATCCAAAGCAAGTCCACTAATCCCTGCGCTCACCCGAGCCACCGTCTCCAAAGCAAATCTATAAAAAAAGGTAAACAACGAGAGGGTAAGCTAACGCTTAGTGAATGCAATAATTATACATATACATATATAATATACCTACTTGCATACACTTACACAAATACCTCATACACGCTAGCAAGTTACATAGCATACCTTCGCAAGTATAACTCTAAATTCTTCAAGACCACAAGCTAGCACCACAACAACATATATATAACTCGAATAATATAAAATGTTACACTACAACACGTCACCATGGTTAACCGATTACACAAGGGAATGGTACTTCGAATTTCCCACCGGTATTCATAACAACCGTTAGTGTACAACGAAATATATCACTAAGCCCTAGGCCATTCGGACAACGAAATATCCGTTCAAAGCAATCGTTAGTGTACAACGAAATATATCACTAACTCTTGGTCGGATTGGACAACGAAATATCCGTTCAAAGCAATCGTTAGTGTACAACGAAATATATCACTAACTCTTGGTCAGATTGGACAACGAAATATCCGTTCAAAGCAATCGTTAGTGTACAACGAAATATATCACTAACTCTTGGTCGGATTGGACAACGAAATATCCGTTCAAAGCAATCGTTAGTGTACAACGAAATATATCACTAACTCTTAGTCGGATTGGACAACGAAATGTCCATCGTTAGTGTACAACGAAATATATCACTAACTTTGGTGGTATAGACAACGCATACCCGGCCCCTTCCCCGCCCTACAAATAGATACATTATATACGCACATGTATAATCATTCCACTCACCTTGTCGCCTTGATGAAATGCTACCGAATAATCCGCAACTCGCCGATGAAATGTACCTATTCCATCATCACAATTACAACAACACACTTAGAGTGGATTTACAAACCAACTCAATTCGACCTTTAGTGCAAATTCGACCAATTGCACTTACAACCCCAAAACGCGCCCAAACTAACCAATAATCACTAACACAAGTGAAAATGGTCTTACTATGCCAATTGAACCCAATCTTAAGTGTTAAACACTTATCATTCTCAAAATCAATCAAAACCCCAATTTTGACTCATTTCCAAAATTAGTCTTTCAAATACACAAAATGGGTTCTAACACTTCCATAATCACTAATCCTAGTGATTAAACCCAAATACAAGTCCTAATCATGGCCAATTTTTTCACCAACCCAAAATCCACCAACAACAAACAATAACCCGATTACTAGCATTAATAAACTTACTTCATGAGTTTAAATGGGTTTCCTAACAATTTTAAGTTCAAACTCTAACTCGAGTACCAAAATCAACCAATGAAATTCGGAGTTTGAACTTACCGAAACTACCACAACGTAGCAGTGAACGAGATGAACAACTTTAAAACCCGAGCTTTGGTGAGAATCCAACTCCTTCTTCCCCAAATAAAGCTTTATCTCTCTAAACTCTTCTCTCACTAGGGTTTGGAGATAAGAGTGATGAATGGATGTGAAATTGATCCACAATTGGATCCAAACCAGTTGATATGGCCACAGATCTAACCCCAAGTGAAATGACCAAAATGCCCATCATTAAACTCAAAAAGCAGAAAAATAGAATCCTGTCGCTGGCAGTGTGCGCGGCGCGCTCACTTAGTGGTGCGCGGCGCGCACAGTGGTCTGAGCAGTTTCCTGAGCTTTTTAATTTACGCCATGCACTATACATTTATGTACGCCATTTGCACTCTATGTACCATGAATATTTGGGTGTTACAACTCTCTCCCACTTAGAATCGATCACGTCCTCGTGATCCTCGTCACTTAACCGTCCGGATCTACACTCCACGGTCCTCAACATAAGTTCCAAATTCGATCTCCACCACATTACGCATTAATCCGAAGATTATTCCAATAACTAAAAACACACTTGTACGCGTTCCAAAACATGCAATACATACAACATCCGAAATCCATAACGATCACTTGGAATACGCGAGACCGCTACGTACTCTTCCAACTTCTCTAGGCAATCCTTCTCTAAGAGTCACCATTAATAACCAAATCGTCACCCACGATCTATTAAAATTCACAAATTCAAGCACAAGAATTTGTTAAATCCCTCCAATCGGGAAAACTCAACCGATCTCGTACAGAGATATCAATCCCTGGACGTACTCTCACCAAGTACAATGCTAAGAACAACCAAGTTTCAACCTAAGGTCAACGACCCAAACGATGAACACCAAGCAAAAACGAATCCTTACGGATAACACTTACCCCTAGCATCCCCCGTAGTGCGCAAACACGGCTAGTACGCAACTATTGTACATCGTAAACAAGCGACCAAAACCGCTAACGTCCAAATCGACTAAGGCATCACATGTTCAAATCGTGTGAGTAAAACACGGCTATTACTCACAATTATACGCACAAACACGGCTATGTGTATAAATATGGAATGTGGATAACACATGAATGGTACTCCCATTCAGATATGGTTATACCACGATTAACCAATAATACAAGGGAATGGTACTTCGGATTTCCCATCGGTGTTCCCAACAACCGTTAGTGTACAACGAAATATAACACTAACCCCCGAGGTGTTCCAAAACGGCTATGCAACACTATTACCAACGTGTGAGTTAAAATCGGCTATTATTCACCACCATGTGCACAAAATGGCTATGTGCACAATTCATACGGTCAATTAACATCATAAACCTACAAGTAACGGTTCTTTCCGAAAACCGCTCACCATCAATCACAACCAAGAGTGGTTAAATAAGAGCTAATCCTTCCGGATATCACTCATCACCTATCGCTAGTCAAACGCGGTCAACCTAGAGATAACCCCAAATAAACACATACACGTAAGCACCTCGTAGTACACAATAATGGCTATCGTGTAACTACCACCCAAAGTATACGATAATGAGGCATCGTACCCTTTCTCAAAGTCCCATTATGCTATTTCCAAAGGTAACCAAACGGCTAACACAATCGAGCCAAGAACCACCCATATTGCGCATAGGCACAACAATAATTCCCTATAAGAGAATCCGGCACGCACATCCCTTAACCGAGGGATCTTACCTTGCTCGTCGAACGCGTAAATTATCTCCCAATGAGATTTACCACATCACCACCTCGGTGATAATTTAAATCCAAAAACCATAAGTACAATTTATTCCAAATCGTACTTTTCCCACAATCGACCAATGTAGGTCTCAACACTAGCTTCGAATCCCTACGAGCATCGTCCAAATATCACTACAATAGAACACCTTCGTGCGAGAGTACAAACTCCCCCACTTAGAACTCCGCTCCGTAACCACATCACCGAACAATAGCATCCCGTGGAACGACCACTTATCAACATACACAACCAATATCCTCATTGGTCATAGTCCTCGAATTCTCATGGATTCGTTTTCAACAATAAATCCCGACGATAAACACATGCTCACTCTCACGAAAGGAGTGACCACTAATCCAACAACTAATGCGCCATTTGCATTATCATAACCCCTAAAAGAGAGACGAGGTACACCCGTCTTGCATAGTTCCTAATACGCACGTCATCAAACCTTGCTCCAACTTTGAGCATACGAAGGTTTTTAACCTATTCTTAAACACTTCAAACGAAGAGTTTACCACAAATTTCGCAACTTAAACCTTGCAATGCTCTGGTTGCTATAGCTTGTCAAATTTCCACCTAGTCACTCATGTACTTAAGGGTTTCTCCCCGGTACCCTAAGTACAATGTAACCGCAACACCATCGGAGTCGATCACCACGCTAGTAGGTATGAAAGAGGCACCTAATGTTGCGTCCCGTAGACTCCATTACTAACATTCATCTAGGCCAAACACTTGATCTCAATGGTTCCGTCCACCCGACGAACCTCATGGTTCATCAACTTCAACACGAAAGCGTGCACGCTCTAACATTCGAACACCAAAGCCCATTTCCATGGCTTGGTAGAAATGCTTTCCGAAATATTAAGGAATGCTTGGTTGCACCAAGTCTTACGCCCTTCGCCCGACAACCAAACGTCACTATAGGGTACTTCCATTAGGAACTTCACCCATAACAATAAAACACGCAACACAACGCACTCAACAAAACCGTACACATCGGCACACAATAAATATTCAAAGGACATATTTATTAAAAACGAAAAGTGCCTTAACGTCCCCTTACGGCATTTGCCACCGCCAACTCGAGACAATCCGGCTTGCAATGTCCCTCTTTATGACAATAGTAGCACATTCCGTCATCACTTCTCGGTATCGTGCACTCCCATAGCTTGTGGCCCCTAACACCACAATTGAAACATCTAGGCACACGAGAACTCGTAATTCCTTTCTCTACATTTCCCATGCTCACACTTGCACCCTTAGCCTTCTTACTTGGAGCACCATACGAATCAACCCTTCTCTTACTCGAAGGTTCACCAATTATCGATCGCGAATGCGATTCAAAGCCCCTAGCCACGGTGAATAACCCCGCGAACGAGTTCACTTGACCAATGCTAATTTTGTTCCGCAAGTCATCATTCAAAGCTCGACAGAAATCTTCCATCAACATACGATCATTCCCAATATACTCCAGGCAAACACGAGCCTTTGCCATAAAGGTCATCTTGAGAGTATTCAAATCCATAGAACCTTGTTGCATATTTCGTAACTCATTATGAAAGTCCAACAAATCCGCTCGAGTCCGGAACTCCTCGAAGAATTCCTTCTTAAAATCGTCCCACGATAGCCCCTTAAATGCTTCACCACCAACAATATCAATCTTACTATCCAACCACTCTCTTGCCCTACCCCGCAACAAGCTAGTAGCGAGTCTCGTCCTCTTCTCGGGAGGGTAATCAATAGAACAAAAACACCCTTCGGCATCCGAGATCTATGTTGTGCTTATCAAAGGATCCGGTTTCCCGTCATATATCGGAGGTTTAGTCTTCATGAAGCTCTTACGACAACGCTCCATTTCACCATTACTTCGAAAATCGGAATACATCCTACCCATTTGCTCCGCAACGGCGGCCGCAACTCTAGCATTAAACTCAACGTCGTTCGTCTCGATCCCATTTCCCGTCACCATTTTAAGAAATGCAAAGATTAGATCATGAACGTATAGAACCATACATGCAACGTCGCCCCATCTTGCTCAATAATCGTCTTACATAACTTGTTAGACACGATTTGCACCCGTATTAATGATAGCTAGTCACTAATACGCGAACACGTCGCATCCACTCGTTAGTACCACGACCATCTTGCTCGATGATTTTCTCAAACACAAACATAAACACAAAACAACGCATTAGTATATTAATAACATCCGCATATTAATATAAACGTTAGTCCACCTATAAACTAGGTCACTAACCAATTTCCCTTTCCGACCCGTAATCCTACAAGTCCCGCAACAATTTCGCACACATAAAATTCTAAGTCTAGGCACCTATCTCAAGTCACCTAAATCCCTTAGACCATGCTCTGATACCACTTGTAACAGCCCAACCAGTTAACCAACCAAATACGCGTTAAAAAAAAATTTGTATACTCAGTGTAGTGAGCGGCGCACACCACCCTATGTGCGCGGCGCGCACAAAGGCCTGGACAGTTCTGATCAACTTGTTCGTTTCACGCGAAAAGATCTTCGACTTCCCGACACAATTAGACCAAACGGTTTTCACAACACATTATAATAAGTAAAACTAACACGTTTTGATAATAAACAAGTTTTACAACACCGGGCCGACATCGGCCCGTTATACGAGTTAAGTACGAAGTACAATTTTCGACCCCAGTTTCTAACACAAAATAAAAGCCGAGCATGGCGATTGGGGATACGCTACCCAATCCTAATCCAAATCCAAAGCAAGTCCACTAATCCCCGCGCTCACCCGAGCCACCGTCTCCAAAGCAAATCTATAAAAAAGGTAAATAACGAGAGGGTAAATACTATTAATTTTAGCAGGAAATACTATTAAATACGATACAATTTTACACAAGATATTTATTTATTTATAGAATGGATATACTTAAACCTTGCTACAACACTTATAGGCAGTGTACCTAATCGTACAGTAGTGTAGTTTTTAGTAAGTCCGGTTCGTTCCACAGGGAAAATCTTTAAACAAAGATTAACGCTATATTAGTTTACTTTTATAAAAATACAAATATATATATAAGTAATATTATTATTATAAAGGGGGGTTTTACCGTTTAATGACCGGTTTGTCGATTTTAAAATTTTAGTCGCAGTTAAAACCAAATGTAAAATAATAAATAAATACAAGACTTAATTTAAAGCGTAAAGTAAATAACGATAATGAAATTGCGAATAATAAAAGTGCGATAAAATAAACTTGCGATAATTAAAAAGTACGAAAATTAAAGTGCAATTAAATATAAAATAAAAGAAATTAAATATGAAATAAAAGAATTATGCTTATTTAAACTTCCGTAACCATGATGTTTGACGTGTTGATTTTAGTTTTATGCCCATGGGTTAATTGTCCTTTGTCCTGGATTATTTAATATGTCCGTCTGGTTTTTGTCCATAACAGTCCATCAGTCATAAATATAAAGTGCGAGTGTCCTCGTCAAATTATCCTTATACCCGAAGTTAAATATTCCAACTAATTGGGGATTCGAATTGTAACAAGGTTTTAATACTTTGTTTAATGAATACACCAGGTTATCGACTGCGTGTAAACCAAGGTTTTACTACTTTGTTAACAATTACACCAATTACCCTTGAATGTAATTCACCCCTGTTTCAACAATTCTAGTGGCTATTAATCCATTCCCGTGTCCGGTTAAATGAACGATTATTTGTACATATAAATACCCCGCCCATCGTGTCCGATCGAGTGTATATGGTAATTTATAGGGACGCCCAATTGTAAATCTTTATATTAACATTAACAAACTATCATTTAGTTAAACAAATATAAAGCCCATTAATAGCCCATAGTCTAATTTCCACAAGTGTCGTTCTTTTGTCCAAACCCCAATTATGGTACAAAGTCCAATTACCCAATTTTAGTAATTAGCCCAACATCATGATTACTTCGGATTAAATAAGCATAATAATAACTTAGCTACGAGACATTAAATTAAAAAGGTTGAACATAACTTACAATGATTAAAAATAGCGTAGCGTTACACGGACAGAATTTCGACTTATACCCTTACAACATTTGCTAACATACCCTTATTATTAGGATTAAAATTAAAATTAAAATTAAAATATAAATTATAAATATAAATATTACGTATATAGATAGAGAGATTGATGGATATTGGATGATAAATTGATCAGAATTCGTTGGGCTTTATAGGGAGTTTCAGTTTTTGGGGCTCCGCGACTCGCGGCCCATTCCTTCTTCAAACTCCGCGAGTCGCGGAGTTTGTAATTATAGCTCACTCCATTTTGGCTCTTTGTTTACCGACGGTTTATTATATAAATATAATATATATATAATTTATATAATTAATTATATATTATATTATATTTATATACATAGTTAACTTGTAATTTTTAGTCCGTTGCGTCGAGCGTTGAGAGTTGACTCTGGTCCCGGTTCCGGATTTTCGAACGTCCTTGCGTACAATTTAATATCTTGTACTTTGCGTTTTGAATCTTGTACTCTTGTAATTTCGAGACGTTTCTTATCAATAATTGGAACCTCTTTGATTGTCTTTTGTACTTTTGAGCTTTTTTGGTCGTTTGCGTCTTCAATTCGTCGAACCTGTCTTTTGTCTTCACCTTTTATTATTTAAACGAATATCACTTGTAAATAGAACAATTGCAACTAAAAGCTTGTCTTTCTTGAGGAATAATGCTATGAAATATATGTTCGTTTTTAGCATTATCAAATATTCCCACACTTGAACGTTGCTTGTCCTCAAGCAATATCGTCTTGAAATACTAGAATCACTTCTTTATTCTTCACACTTTGTACATCAGTGATTTCTATACGGCGGTATAAACAATGGTAGTAACGATATGGTTTACAGTCCCACATGACTATAAAAATTTAGATCCATTAAGGAAATTGGATCTTTATGAAAACATTTGATCTTTTGAAAATTAAATCTAGTTTTTACCCTAGATAAGTTTTCCGGAATAACCCTTCAACGGTGTTTGCAAAATATTTTTGTGGGTTTGGTGGGTTTTAGATTTGAAAATTTTAGCTCAAAACTTATGGTTTTGTGTCACCCACTTGCTAACCTTGTATTTGGAAAGCAACACGTCCAGTTTACTTGTCCCGTATATTACCTTTCGGTAAACTACCGTCCGGTTGTAAAGGAAAGCGTTGAACAAGCAACTGTGAAGGCAATGTCCCCTGACATGCTTTTAATTATGGTCTATAACGTGTCAGACGTAATTACTATCCTTGGTAGGAGCAATAGTAAAGCTCACCCTTATAATTTGTAGGTTTGGCACAAGGTCCTGTCTTTGACCACTATGCAACCACCGTTCTTACGGTTGACACCCGATTTGGTTCAGGTGACCTAATGAATTCCAGGTGAATTCCTAGGATTTTACGTTCAATGGTAATGAACGCATTGAAAATGGGTTTTTAGAAAACAAATCGGTTTGTAATTTTGATCAAAATATTTTCTCGTTCAGGCTCGAGTTTAGATATCATTGAATTCCATGAGTTTGTAATTCTCAATCTTTAAGGTCAATCTCAAGGATTGAGTAATATCAGGCTTAAAAGCTGATTTTTGATCTTTTAAGGAGATTATCCTTTCTGGGGATCTGATTCATTAGTCTTATCCAGCTAATTTGCATGGTGCCCCCCCATTGTACGAGATAAATCCTTCTCATGGTTAGGATAAATCTGACCACTTGGCGACCCTGTTTAATGCTGAGGTCCGTGGATTTCCTGCTGATTTTAGTGATGACTTTTCTAGGTTTTTCGTCAACCTACAGTTGGTCTGGACGACAACTTCCTGACCTAAATCAAGAAGCGCGTTTCTTTTTCGGAAGACTTTACTTCCTTTTAATGATGGAATTGATTCATCGTGTAGATCCATCTCTTCTTTTCTTTCATCGGGTAAAACAGTTTAGTTTAGTCCAAAGCAAAAGTTTTTTTCAGTTATTTGTACAAAAATATGTGACATATGTTTTGAATAACTTGAAGAATTTTCCCACACTTGGCTTTTATTTTCCTTTTTATTGTCCTCTATTCCATTTTAAATGAATTTTAACATTTTGGTTTGTTTATCAATTTATGTCCTTTCCGAGGTAACAATAATTTCGGTGTTAAAACCTAGTTTTATCATTCATAAATATGTATAAACATGATTTTGAGTTCATTTAATTAAAAATTTTGAAAAATTTTACTAGAATTGGGTAGTCAGTATATAAGACTAGGGTTGTTCTTTATTATCAGAGAGCACTAGATTCTAATACAACTACTACTTTACTAGTATTTCTAATGGTAACCAAGTGTATAAAGTAAAAATTTTAAAATCCGAAAGAATTTAACCCCTTCCCACACTTAAGATCTTGCAATGCCCTCATTTGCAAGAAATCAGTAACAATTTAAATTATTGAGGGTGATTTGTGTGAAAATGATTAAATTTTACCAAAGTTTCCAAACATATTTGTGTTTGTTTGCTGAATGATAAATGGTGCACATCATTTGTTCATTCCGTCTTGTTGTTATTTCACATATATTTTGCATCTTGTCGTCAAAATTAGTTGCTTTTGCTGAACTTAATGCCAGTCTTTGAAAATGCGTTGTTTTACCCTGTTGTGTACATAAGATAAACTGCATACATATATACATATTTTTGAAGTTTGGTATATTACCCCACATTCAAAAATTATTAAAATCTAAGAATAAAAGTTAGAAAATTATAAAAACTATTACAATATTAAATAAGTATTAAATGTATCAACATTACAAATTACAAAATAAATAAAACTAAGTAGACTGGGGATGATACTGATACCAGTAGGGGTTCCACGCATAACCATAGGTGCTATAAAATGCTTCGGCTAGGTTATACGTAGGATACGGTGGTTGAATCTCTATAGACCAGGGAGGGAATATGGGCGATGGAGTAGGAATATAGTTTCTACCTATATGTTGGCAATAAGCTATGATTTGGTTTTGATGAACTTGCCAATCTTCAAATGCTCTATGTGTAACAGACTCGTCCCACATCGGTGGGAGAGGAAAATAAAGCACTCCTTATAAGGGTGTGGATACCTCTTCTGGTATGACGCGTTTTGAGGGTGTTTACCCGAGAAGCAAATCCGTGAGGTAGAAGTGCGATCCGGGGTTGTACTCGTGCGCGGGTAGCCCGTCGGTGATCGGCTTGTGTCCAAAGCGGACAATATCATACTAGGGCTGATGGTGATGTTACTTATGGTATCAGAGCTGGGGCCCGCATTGATGTGCACTGCAGGGACGCAGTGTCTCGAAGGGGGGAGAGTTGTAACAGACTCGTCCCACATCGGTGGGAGAGGAAAACAAAGCACTCCTTATAAGGGTGTGGATACCTCTTCTGGTATGACGCGTTTTGAGGGTGTTTACCCGAGAAGCAAATCCGTGAGGTAGAAGTGCGATCCGGGGTTGTACTCGTGTGCGGGTAGCCCGTCGGTGATCGGCTTGTGTCCAAAGCGGACAATATCATACTACGGGCTGATGGTGATGTTACTCTATGTCTAGCATTTTCGTACTCCTGTGAAGCTATAAACCTTTGCATTTCTTGCATTTCATTTCCCCCTCCTACATTACCTTGCTGTTGGTTTCTCTCAAACTGTGGATGTCTACCATGGTATTGTACTGCAGCATTATTTCGCCACTTCAAAACTTTCGCACCATGGTATACATTTAAACCTATTATATCGCGAGGTTCTGGTTCTTCGACTAATAATCCCCCCCGACTTATATCCACACCGAGATATTCAGCAATCAAAGTAATAAATATACCACCTCCTATTATGCTATGCGGTCTCATCCCCCTAACCATAGCTGATAAATAATAACCCACATAATAAGGTATACTTACAGCGCTTTGTGGGTCTCGAATACACATATGGTAAAACAAATCCTGTTCATTTACCTTTTCCTTGTTCTTACCTCTTTGTGTAATCGAATTAGCTAAAAACCTATGAATTACTCTTAATTCAGCTCTATCTATATCCAAATAAGAGTAATTTCCCCCTTTGAATCGGTGATGGCTTGTCATTTGACTCCATACACCATGTGTATCAAAATTTTCATCTATCTTTCTACCATTTAGTATCAACCCTCTACAATCAGCAGATGCTAACTCCTCAGGCGTATATATACGTAAAGCCTGAGCCATGTCTAGTAAAGACATGTGGCGCATCGAACCTCCTAACAAAAATCTAATAAAAGATCGATCGGTTAAACTAGCTACCCGATCATTTAATTCTATACTACACAACAATTCTTCACACCATACTTTATATACAGGTCTATGCATGGTGAATAAACGTACCCAGTCGTTAAAAGTAGAATTACCATACCTCTGTGCAAGTAATTCCCTAATTGGCCCGGCCAATTCTACAGCTTCTAATGGTCCCCATTCTATGACCCTAGGTACCTCAACAACTTTAGAATGAAGAGTATGCAAACCCCTTTGGTATTTTGGATAATCTATCCAAAGTCTGTCAAATCTCAGGTTCGGGTGCAAATCTTCCAAGTGCATATCAGAAAATGTCATGACTGGATGAGGTATATCTTGTTTGTAGTAGTTATCCACCTCCTGTTGTTCCACATTCTCAGCAGGAGCATTGCGAGCTTAGGATGAAGATTCACCCCTTTCAGTCTGCAAAACACATCAAACACAATTTTTGTGCATCCAAATATGCATTAGTGTCAGCAAAATCATCAATCAAAATAATTACAATGACATGATCAATTTATATCAAACTTAAGCTCATTTTCATATTTTCATCAAATCTACACTTTTTCAAATAAGCATATACGAAAATGTTCACCAAGTTCATAAGCATTCAACTCAAATAACATGTCAAAATAATCATTACTAGCAATTAAACAAGTTTCAAGTGGCATTATCTCTCAAAAATCAAGTTCATGAATTTTAGACTTGAAAAAGTCCACTTTAATTCTCAAAATCATGTTTAGGCTCAAAGTTTGGATCATTTAACTACCTAAACATGTTACACTACTTAATTTAGCAACAATTCATGACAAAAATCGGCCATAACCTGTTTATATCAAAAAGCCCCAAATTGCTCATGAACACAAACCCTAGATTACTCAAAATTTGAAGTTTAAGGCTTCTAATCATGTTAAATAGCATCAATCTAGGTTATACAAGCATAATACATAAGCAATTTAAGCATAATTACACTAAAAAGCATCAAAATCGAATTGGGTATAAAATTGCTCAAGAACACTAATTTTCGGATTAAATGGTGTTTAGGTGTAGAAATTTACCGTTTTTCTTGAGTAATTCCTTGATAGCATCCTTCTCAACATTATTTTAATAAAAGATTTGATGATTAATGGTGAAAAAATTCGATTTTTGTGTGATATTTTCGGGTTTTTTCGCAGTATGTTTTGTGGGTGTTGTGTGGACTGAGCTGTTCCAGCTCCTTTATTTTTTTCTGTAATTCGGTCCCTCCGCGAGTCACGGTGTTTGAACCTTCAAACTCCGCGAGCCGCGGAGTTTGTATATTTTTTTTTAACATCTTATACTAATTAAAACAATTAAGTAATTAATTTTAAAATTTTGTTTCCCTTGTTATTTAGGACGAGGTCGTTTCGGATCGATGTCCTAGTCCGTCCTTCGACAAAATTTTAAAATTTGTCTTTTTGTAGCGATTGTTTTAAAAGCTAAGATTTTTGGGGTTTTTTAATGTTTTTGACATACTTTAATTCAATAAGATTAAAAATAATGATAATAAAAGTTCTTGTCCCTCCCTTGGGTAAAGCAATTTCGATTCAAAGACCTAGTCTTCAACTTACGACGAATTTTAAAAATCATATTTTTAACTTAATGAGATAAAGTAAATTTTTGTTTTTAAATTCACACAATTTAAATATAAAATTCAAAATTAATATTAAAAATTCACACCAAACTTACAATTTAAAATGCATAAAAATAAAATTCATATTTTAAAAATTAAAAAATTCACACCACACTTAATTTAAAAATTCATATTATAAATTCACACCAAACTTATATTAATTTTTCAAATATTTACAATTTTAAATATATTGTTTTTTCAAAGTTTACAATATTAATTTAAGATTTATATATTAATTTTAAAAACATGGTAAAAATAAAATTAAAAATCTTTTTGGCTTTTTATCTCACTTTAATCAATCAAATATTATCAAAAATATGCGCCCCTCTTTTCGGTAAAGTAATTTCGGTTCCATGACCTAATTTAACTCATGACGAATTTTTGAAATATTTTGGGTTGATTGATTAAAGATATTTATACCTTAAGAATAAACGTTAAATTTCGCAGTGATGTAATAAATTTTTGAATGATATCAATAATTTCGGTCGCCAAACCTAATTTTATTCAATACCAATTTAATACTTTATAGCGAACAAATTAGCGTTTATTATCAAAACGTTAAAAATAAAAATAAAAAAATAAAAACTGTACAAACATACCTGTGAAATAGATTTCTTAGTTATATGATCTATCACATTCATAAGATAGTCGGTTTAATTGGTTTTCCATGGCTACATAGGCGTAACCTCGAGCATTCAGTGTTTTTTCTTCTAAACATATGAACGGTCCGTCTCTGCATAAAGTAACAAATTCGGTGTTTGAATAGGTTTGATTATTTGAACATTTACCTCCATGTGACCATTTTCCGCATTTGTGACATCTTTCTAGGTGTCGTGCTCTTCTTTTCGCTGCGGATTTTGATTTTCCCTTACCAAATTGTAACTTATTATCTTCGCATCTGGATTCTTTTCTAACTCCGTCCAATCTTTCTCTGATTACTGATACTATTTCACTCGGAAGTGTGTCATTATTACGTTTAGTGATCAAAGCGTGTAGCATTAGACCATGGTTTAGTTCACAGGCAGTCTTCATTTCCTAAAAAAAATAAAAATTCAGAATGGGGGGAGAAGACTAGTTCTTTAGGGTCTGCTAGGGAAAGACCGTTCGGGTTCCATTTTCGAGAACTACATGAAAACAGACAATCTAACTCTAACAGAAATACATAAACCCCCTATACTTAGTTAGCTGTGGTATCGAAATTGTGATTAACTTCATTGTCTTCTTCCATCGGACCATGTATGTAATGTTTAACTCTGTGACCATTAACTTTAAATTCAATCCCATTTGAATTTATTAATTCTATCGTTCCGTATGGGAAAACTCTTTTGACTATGAATGGTCCAGACCATCTTGATTTCAATTTTCCAGGAAATAGCTTGAATCGTGAATTGAAAAGAAGAACTCTGTCTCCTTCTTTAAATTCTTTTGAACTTCTGATTCTTTTATCATGCCATTTCTTCGTTCTTTCTTTATAGATTAACGAATTTTCGTATGCTTCATGTCTTAATTCTTCTAATTCGTTTAGTTGACTTAATTGTAGACGTCCGGCTTCATGTAAATCAAGATTACATGTCTTCAAAGCCCAAAATGCTTTGTGTTCAATTTCTACTGGAAGATGACATGCTTTTCCATAAACAAGTCTAAAAGGTGTGGTTCCAATTGGAGTTTTGTAGGCTGTTCTAAAAGCCCAGAGTGCATCCTCCAATTTAATGGACCATTTCTTCGGATTTGATCCTACGGTTTTCTCTAGAATACGTTTTAAAGCTCGGTTGGTATTTTCAACTTGTCCACTTGTTTGTGGATGATATGCGGTGGAGATTTTATGAGTTACTCCATATCTTTTAAGAACTTTCTCAAGTTGATTATTACAGAAATGAGTACCCCGATCACTTATTAAAGCTTTCGGTGTTCCAAACCTTGCAAAAAGACGTTTTAAAAAGTTGACTACAACTCGTGCATCGTTAGTTGGGAGAGCTTGTGCTTCCGCCCATTTAGATACATAATCAATGGCTACGAGTATATATAGATTATTATGAGATTTTGGAAATGGACCCATAAAGTCAATACCCCAAATGTCAAATACTTCACATACTTGGATGACATTTTGTGGCATTTCATCACGTTGACTTATTTTTTCGGCCCTTTGACAAGCATCACAGGATTTGCAAAGAAGGTGTGCGTCTTTGTAAATTGTAGGCCAATAGAATCCAGCATCATAAACTTTTCTTGCTGTTAGTTGAGGCCCATAATGCCCTCCTGTTGGTCCTGTGTGACAATGGTTTAAAATTTTACTAGCTTCATCTCCAAATACACATCGGCGTATTATTCCATCAGGACAACTTTTAAACAGATGTGGATCTTCCCAAAAATAGTGTTTTATATCACTGAAGAATTTCTTTCGTTTTTGGTACAATAATCCTTTTTCAAGGAATCCACAAACTAAGTAGTTTGCATAGTCTGCAAACCATGGAATTTCTTTATAATCTATCTTCAATAGATATTCATCAGGAAAGTTGTCTTGTATGGCCGATTCATTTAGAACTTCTAATTCGGGATTTTCAAGACGAGAAAGATGATCAGCGGCGAGATTTTCTGCTCCTCTTTTATCTCGGATTTCAATATCAAACTCTTGTAAGAGTAAGATCCAACGGATTAATCTTGGTTTAGCATCTTGTTTTGAAAATAGGTATCTAAGAGCAGAATGGTCGGTATAGACCACCGTTTTTGCTAGAATGAGATATGATCGAAATTTGTCAAAAGCAAAGACAATAGCAAGGAGTTCTTTTTCAGTAGTTGTATAGTTCGTTTGTGCTCCTTGTAACGTCTTACTAGCATAATATATAGGTTGAAATCGTTTTTCAATCCTTTGTCCTAAAACAGCTCCCATTGCAAAATCACTTGCATCGCACATTAGTTCAAATGGTAGATTCCAATTTGGTGTTATCATGATCGGCGCATTAGTGAGTTTCTCTTTAAGAATATTAAAAGATTTGATACACTCATCTGAAAAGATGAATGGAGCATCCTTTTCTAGGAGTTTATTCATAGGAGTGGCAATTTTAGAAAAATCTTTTATGAAACGTCGGTAAAAACCGGCATGCCCTAGAAAACTCCTAACTCCTCTAACATTGGTGGGATGTGGAAGTTTAGCAATTACATCTACTTTAGCTCTATCCACTTCAATTCCTTCTTTTGAAATTTTATGTCCAAGAACGATGCCCTCTTTAACCATAAAATGGCATTTCTCCCAATTAAGTACTAGATTTGATTGTTCGCATCTAATAAGCATTCGTTCAAGATTAGCTAGACATGTTTCAAATGTATCACCGAAGACTGAAAAGTCATCCATGAAAACTTCCATGCATTCTTCTATCATGTCATGAAAAATCGCCATCATACACCTTTGAAAGGTTGCAGGGGGCATTGCAAAGTCCAAATGGCATGCGTTTGTAAGAAAAAGTACCATAAGGGCACGTGCATGTGGTTTTCTCTTGGTCCTCGGGTGCTATTGGAATTTGAAAATATCCGGAAAATCCATCTAGAAAACAATATTAACTATTTCCGGCTAATCTTTCCAACATTTGATCAATGAAAGGTAAGGGAAAGTGATCTTTTCTGGTGGCGTCATTTAATTTTCTATAATCAATACATACACGCCATCCTGTTACAGTCCTAGTAGGAATAAGCTCATTTTTCTCATTTGTAATGACAGTCATGCCACCCTTCTTAGGTACGCATTGAACTGGGCTTACCCATGGACTATCAGAAATTGGATAAATTAAACCTGCATCTAGCAGTTTAATAATCTCTTTCTTAACTACATCTTGCATATTAGGATTTAGTCTTCGTTGGCGTTGCACATACGTTTTATGACCTTCTTCCATAAGGATTTTATGTGTGCAATACGAAGGACTTATTCCTTTAATATCATGAATCTTCCATGCAATGGCTGGTTTATGAGCTTTCAACACAGAAATGAGTTGTGATTTCTCATTTTCAGTAAGAGAAGACGATATTATTACAGGTAATTCAGATTTACCATGTAAATAAGCGTATTCCAAATGGTTTGGAAGTGGCTTTAATTCTAATTTCGGTGGTTCTTCTATCGATGATTTATATCGATATCTGTCTTCTTCTTTTAGCATTTGAATTTCTTCTGTTGTTGGTTCATATCCATTAGCTATAAGTGTAGCTAACATTTCAACTTTATCAATTGGTTCATTACCTTCTCCTAAAGAACATTCTCCTGTTCCTTGTAATTCTGGAAATTCTTCTAATAATTCTGCATGTGCATCTATAGTTTGAATATAATAACATGTATCATCTGCAGATTGTGGTTGTTGCATTGCTCTATCAACTGAAAAGGTAACACTCTCATCCTCTATACTTAGGGTCAATTTCTTACCGAACACGTCTATCATTGCTTTAGCCGTGTTTAAGAATGGTCTTCCTAATATGAGAGGAACTTGAGAATCTTCTTCCATGTCCAGAACAACAAAATCTACTGGAAATACTAAAGTACCAACTTTAACTAGCATGTTCTCCATTATCCCTCTAGGATATTTTATTGATCTATCGGCTAGTTGTATGCTTATTCTGGTTGGTTTCAATTCTCCAAGGTCTAGTTTAGTGTATAGTGAATACGGCATTAGATTTATACTAGCACCTAAGTCTGCCAATGCTTCTATTGAACTAAGACTACCCAGAAAACATGGAATTGTGAAACTTCCTGGATCAGATAGTTTTTCTAGTATCTTATTCAACAGCACTGCTGAACAATTAGCATTCATGGTAACAGCCGAGAGTTCTTCCATTTTCTTTCTATTTGAGATTAGATCTTTCAAGAATTTAGCATATCTAGGCATTCCTGAAATCACATCAATGAAAGGAAGATTTACATTTATCTGTTTAAACATATCCAAGAATTTAGATTGCTCGGCTTCAAGTTTCTCTTTCTTCATTTTACTCGGGTAAGGAAGTGGTGATTGGTATGGTTTAACATAAGGTTTATCCTTAATTGTGTTATCTTCATTAACCTTTTCAACTACCGGTTCTGTTTCCTTATCTTGATTAGGTTGTGGTTCTTGTGGAGTAGGAATAGCTTCATCAGAAGTTACAGATATTTCAGGTGGTTTAAGTGTTGTACCACTTCTTGTGGTAATGGCTTTAGCTGTTTCATTCCGGGGGTTAGCATTTGTATTACTAGGTAGACTTCCCGGTTTTCTTTCACCTATTAACCTTGCTAGGTTACTTACTTCATGTTCCAGATTTTGAATAGAAGCTTGTTGATTTCTAAATGCTTGAGCATTTTTTTCATTAGTTTGTTTCTGAGATGTGAAAAACTGCGTTTGAGTTTCAACTAGCTTCGTCATCATATCTTCTAAATTCGGCTTTTTATCATCGGTTTGTTGTGGTGGTTTGTTTTGAAAATTAGGTCTTTGCTGGTTGTAAGTATTATTGGATACTTGTTGATTGCTAAGACCTTGTTGGTTGTTGTATGGAATATTTCTGTTATAGTTCTGGTTTTGATTGTAAATAGGTCTTGGCGGTTGATAATTATTCTGATAATTATTTCCAGGCCTTTGGTTTATGTATGAAATGTTCTCTCTTTGTTCCATTGTTAGTTCAATACTGAAACAATCTTTTGTCAAATGTGGTCCTCCACACTGCTCACAACTAATTCGTATTGAGTGAATATCTTTAGTCATCTTTTCCATTCGTCTCTCAACAGCATCTATCTTTGCGGAAATGGAATCTAAGTCATGGCTAGAATCGGCTCTAGCTACTTTAGATGATCTAATGATATCTTTTTCTTGGTGCCACTCATGTGAGTGGGAAGCAGTGTTATCAATAATTTTGTAAGCATCAGTTTCAGTTTTCTTCATAATAGAACTACCAGCTGCTATATCTATGTCTTTCCTTGTAGTGATGTCGCATCCTTGGTAGAATATTTGTACTATTTGACAGGTGTCTAAACCATGTTGCGAACATCCTCTTAACAACTTTCCAAATCTAGTCCACGCCTCATATAGAGTTTCATTCGGCTTCTGTGTGAATGTAACAATTTCTCCTTGAAGTCTTATGGCTTTAGATGCAGGAAAGAATTATTTAAGAAATTTTTCAACTAAAACGTCCCATGTATCAATCGCCCCTTCAGGTAACGATTCCAACCAATCTTTGGCTTCTCCCTTTAAAGTCCAAGGAAATAACATGAGATATATCTGTTCATCCTCCACTTCTCGGATTTTAAATAGTGTGCAGATCCTATTAAAGGTACGAAGATGTTCATTTGGATCTTCCTTCGGCGCACCACTAAATTGGCATTGATTAGTCACCATGTGTAGAATTTGTCCTTTGATTTCATAATCTGGCGCATTAATGTCTGGATGAGTAATTGCGTGACCTTGGCCAGTGCGTTTAGCTCTCATTCGGTCTTCCATACTTAAAGGTTCCAGATTCTCCATAATTGAATTTGTTGAATCGGAATCACTAGAGGATTCTGATTTAATGGTTCGTTCCTCAACAATCTCTGTTTGAATGATTGGTGGTTCCGGAGGAAAATTTAATGGTTCAGGATCTACGAATCGTCCCTGAATATTCTCCGGATTCTCAATTGTGAGGTCGGGTTCAAAAAATAGATTATCGGAAATTTGAACTGGAGTACTTGGTCGACTGGATGACGATTCTAAAGAAAAATCAACGGCGGTAATATTTGCTAAATGTCTTGATCTAGTTACAGGTGGTGAACGTACAAAAGGTGGTGAACGTCTTGCTCGGTGCATTCACTGAATATCCTATTAGTTTTTTTTTTAAAGGAAAGAAAAATTATATAAGTTATCCAATTAATAGACTTTTCTGATTTTGCCCACGTTTCGAATAGCCAAAAGATGCAGCAGAGGGGCAGGATTCATTTGGTCTCAATATAATTGAGGACTGTTTGGCTCCAATAACCCGGTCCACGTACAAATCCAACTATTACTACGAACCAGAAAATTTTGATGTCTATCAATTTAACCACTTAAAATAAATTTTTGTAATTTTAAGAAATTTAGATAAGAAATAGAATAAAAATCTATGTCCTAAAAACTAGAATAGCGAGAAATAAGAAGGAAAAAGAGCGCGTCGAAAAAGATCGAAAAAGAGAAGGGGTGAAAAATAAAAGGCGTCGAAAAATAAGAAAAAGAAAAAAAAATGACTTATAAAACTTAAAAACACTCGACTAACCTAACCTTATTACCACAACTAACTTAAAATTATAATCGCAAATTGAGATTATTAATTGAAATGATAATTGATACATAGGTAAAAGTTGTCTAAAAATATTAAAGCTTACAGGAAAAACTAAATCCCAAATGGCAATAACTTAAAAAGAAACTAAAACTTAAAAAGGCGTCGCAAAATTCTAAAGTACCTAAATCTTAGTCTAAAGAAAAAGCACTTAAGAGATTTTACGGCAAAACCTAAAAATCTAGAAGTAAAAATAATTATGGCAAAAACTAAGTTTAAAACTAAATACTAGCGAAGAATACAAATATTACGCTAAAGCAATTAAAAAGGGACAAAATATAAAAATATACTAAAAGTTGTAAAAAGTACAATTTTTATAAAAATATTATTTTTATATTAATTATTTTATAAAACTATTAATTTTATATATAATAAAACTAATTAAAATTTAAAATACAATTTAATTTAAAAACTTAAACTAATTATAATAATAATTAAGTAATTAGGGTTTATTAATAATAATAATAATAATAAAATCCGTAATTAATGCGAAATTAGGGTTCTGTCACGTGTGTCAGGGAGGCTCCGCGAGTCGCGGTATTCGAGGCTGCAAACTTCGCGAGTCGCGGGATTCCAATTTTCAACTCAGGTACAGTTTAAAATTCGACGCATTTTTTTTTTTCTATATTTTCTGTTTAAATCAAAATATTTATATAATAAAAACTTATATTTAAAAACTAAAATAAAAATAGAACTACTTTATAATTTTAAAAATATCTTACAAATAGATTTATATATATATTAAATTTTTTTTTCGATTTTTTTTTATGTTCTAAATAAACACAAAATATTTAAATAAAACTTATATTTTTATAAAATAAAAATAAAGAAACTTTATAAAACTTAAATATTTAACAAACTCTTAAAAATATTTATATTTTTGTTTTCTTTTTATATTTGCAAATAATTAAAAACGTATTTTTTTACAAAAACGTATTTTTATAAAAGTAAACTAAAAATAAAAATCTTTTTTTTTTTATATATTAGCGTTGCGCTTCCGGCTTTTAAGCGAATCCCCGGCAGCGGCGCCAAAAATACTTGATGTTAAAGCTAAGGGGTATAAAATACTATTAATTTTAGCAGGAAATACTATTAAATACGATACAATTTTACACAAGATATTTATTTATTTATAGAATGGATATACTTAAACCTTGCTACAACACTTATAGGCAGTGTACCTAATCGTACAGTAGTGTAGTTTTTAGTAAGTCCGGTTCGTTCCACAGGAAAAATCTTTAAACAAAGCTTAACGCTATATTAGTTTACTTTTATAAAAATACAAATATATATATAAGTAATATTATTATTATAAAGGGGGGTTTTACCGTTTAATGACCGGTTTGTCGATTTTAAAACTTTAGTCGCAGTTAAAACCAAATGTAAAATAATAAATAAATACAAGACTTAATTTAAAGCGTAAAGTAAATAACGATAATGAAATTGCGAATAATAAAAGTGCGATAAAATAAACTTGCGATAATTAAAAAGTACAAAAATTAAAGTGCAATTAAATATAAAATAAAAGAAATTAAATATGAAATAAAAGAATTATGCTTATTTAAACTTCCGTAACCATGATGTTTGACGTGTTGATTTTAGTTTTATGCCCATGGGTTAATTGTCCTTTGTCCTGGATTATTTAATATGTCCGTCTGGTTTTTGTCCATAACAGTCCATCAGTCATAAATATAAAGTGCGAGTGTCCTCGTCAAATTATCCTTATACCCGAAGTTAAATATTCCAACTAATTGGGGATTCGAATTGTAACAAGGTTTTAATACTTTGTTTAATGAATACACCAGGTTATCGACTGCGTGTAAACCAAGGTTTTACTACTTTGTTAACAATTACACCAATTACCCTTGAATGTAATTCACCCCTGTTTCAACAATTCTAGTAGCTATTAATCCATTCCCGTGTCCGGTTAAATGAACGATTATTTGTACATATAAATACCCCGCCCATCGTGTCCGATCGAGTGTATATGGTAATTTATAGGGACGCCCAATTGTAAATCTTTATATTAACATTAACAAACTATCATTTAGTTAAACAAATATAAAGCCCATTAATAGCCCATAGTCTAATTTCCACAAGTGTCGTTCTTTTGTCCAAACCCCAATTATGGTACAAAGTTCAATTACCCAATTTTAGTAATTAGCCCAACATCATGATTACTTCGGATTAAATAAGCATAATAATAACTTAGCTACGAGACATTAAATTAAAAAGGTTGAACATAACTTACAATGATTAAAAATAGCGTAGCGTTACACGGACAGAATTTCGACTTATACCCTTACAACATTTGCTAACATACCCTTATTATTAGGATTAAAATTAAAATTAAAATTAAAATATAAATTATAAATATAAATATTACGTATATAGATAGAGAGATTGATGGATATTGGATGATAAATTGATCAGAATTCGTTGGGCTTTATAGGGAGTTTCAGTTTTTGGGGCTCCGCGACTCGCGGCCCATTCCTTCTTCAAACTCCGCGAGTCACGGAGTTTGTAATTACAGCTCACTCCATTTTGGCTCTTTGTTTACCGACGGTTTATTATATAAATATAATATATATATAATTTATATAATTAATTATATATTATATTATATTTATATACATAGTTAACTTGTAATTTTTAGTCCGTTGCGTCGAGCGTTGAGAGTTGACTCTGGTCCCGGTTCCAGATTTTCGAACGTCCTTGCGTACAATTTAATATCTTGTACTTTGCGTTTTGAATCTTGTACTCTTGTAATTTCGAGACGTTTCTTATCAATAATTGGAACATCTTTGATTGTCTTTTGTACTTTTGAGCTTTTTTGGTCGTTTGCGTCTTCAATTTGTCGAATCTGTCTTTTGTCTTCACCTTTTATTATTTAAACGAATATCACTTGTAAATAGAACAATTGCAACTAAAAGCTTGTCTTTCTTGAGGAATAATGCTATGAAATATATGTTCGTTTTTAGCATTATCATTAGTGTACAACGAAATATATCACTAACTCTTGGTCGGATTGGACAACGAAATATCCGTTCAAAGCAATCGTTAGTGTACAACAAAATATATCACTAACTCTTGGTCGGATTGGACAACGAAATATCCGTTCAAAGCAATCGTTAGTGTACAACGAAATATATCACTAACTCTTGGTCGGATTGGACGACGAAATTTCCATCGTTAGTGTACAACGAAATATATCACTAACTTTGGTGGTATAGACAACGCATACCCGACCCTCCCCCGCCCTACAAATAGATACATTATATACGCACATGTATAATCATTCCACTCACCTTGTCGCCTTGATGAAATGCTACCGAATAATCCGCAACTCGCCGATGAAATGTACCTATTCCATCATCACAATTACAACAACACACTTAGAGTGGATTTACAAACCAACTCAATTCGACCCTTAGTGCAAATTCGACCAATTGCACTTACAAACCCAAAACGCGCCCAAACTAACCAATAATCACTAACACAAGTGAAAATGGTCTTACTATGCCAATTGAACCCAATCTTAAGTGTTAAACACTTATCATTCTCAAAATCAATCAAAACCCCAATTTTGACTCATTTCCAAAATTAGTCTTTCAAATACACAAAATGGGTTCTAACACTTCCATAATCACTAATCCTAGTGATTAAACCCAAATACAAGTCCTAATCATGGCCAATTTGTTCACTAACCAAAAATCCACCAACAAAAAACAATAACCCGATTACTAGCATCAATAAACTCACTTCATGAGTTTAAATGGGTTTCCTAACAATTTTAAGTTCAAACTCTAACTCGAGTACCAAAATTAACCAATAAAATTCGGAGTTTGAACTTACCGAAACTACCACAACGTAGCCGTGAACGAGATGAACAACTTTAAAACCCGAGCTTTGGTGAGAATCCAACTCCTTCTTCCCCAAATGAAGCTTTCTCTCTCTAAACTCTTCTCTCACTAGGGTTTGGAGATAAGAGTGATGAATGGATGTGAAATTGATCCACAATTGGATCCAAACCAGTTGATATGGCCACAAATCCAACCCCAAGTGAAATGACCAAAATGCCCATCATTAAACTCAAAAAGCAGAAAAATAGAATCATGTCGCTGGCAGTGTGCGCGGTGCGCTCATTTAGTGGTGCGCGGCGCGCACAGTGGTCTGAGCAGTTTCCTGAGCTTTTTAATTTACGCCATGCACTATACATTTATGTACGCCATTTGCACTCTATGTACCATGAATATTTGGGTGTTACACATGTTCATAAGAAAAATCATTTTCCCAGAAGTATAGCTTTTAAATCAAAGTTTTTCATAGTTTTTAATTATCCAAACCAAAACAGCCCCCGGTTTTAACTACGACGGCGTAAATCCGGTTTTATGGTGTTTATCGTGTTTTCGGGTTTTAAATCATTAAGTTAGCATATCATATAGATATAGATCATGTGTATAGTTGATTTTAAAAGTGTAGTTAGAAGGATTAACTTTATTTGCGATCAAGTTTAGAATTAACTAAACTATGTTCTAGTGATTACTAGTTTACCACTTCGAATATGATAGCTTTTTATGTATGAATCGAATGATGTTATGAACATAATTACTACCTTAAGTTCCTTGGATAAACCTACTGGAAAAGAGAAAAATGGATCTAGCTTCAACGGATCCTTGGATGGCTCGAAGTTCTTGAAGCAGAATCATGACACGAAAACAAGTTCAAGTAAGATCATCACTTAAAATAAGATTGTTATAGTTATAGAAATTGAACCAAAGTTTGAATATGATTATTACCTTGTATTAGAATGATAACCTACTGTAAGAAACAAAGATTTCTTGAGGTTGGATGATCACCTTACAAGATTGGAAGTGAGCTAGCAAACTTGAAAGTATTCTTGATTTTATGTAACTATAACTTGTAGAATTTATGAAGAACACTTAGAACTTGAAGTTAGAACTTGAGAGAGATCAATTAGATGAAGAAAATTGAAGAATGAAAGTGTTTGTAGGTATTTTTGGTTATTGGTGTATGGATTAGATATAAAGGATATGTAATTTTGTTTTCATGTAAATAAGTCATGAATGATTACTCATATTTTCGTAATTTTATGAGATATTTCATGCTAGTTGCCAAATGATGGTTCCCACATGTGTTAGGTGACTCACATGAGCTACTAAGAGCTGATCATTGGAGTGTATATACCAATAGTACATACATCTAAAAGCTGTGTATTGTACGAATACGAATACGGGTGCATAAGAGTAGAATTGTTGATGAAACTGAACGAGGATGTAATTGTAAGCATTTTTGTTAAGTAGAAGTATTTTGATAAGTGTCTTGAAGTCTTTCAAAAGTGTATGAATACATATTAAAACACTACATGTATATACATTTTAGCTGAGTCGTTAAGCCATCGTTAGTCGTTACATGTAAGTGTTGTTTTGAGACCTTTAGGTTAACGATCTTGTTAAATGTTGTTAACCCAAAGTTTATAATATCAAATGAGATTTTAAATTATTATATTATCATGATATTATGATATATTAATATATTTTAATATGATATATACATTTAAATGTCGTTACAACGATAATCGTTACATATATGTCTCGTTTCGAAATCCTTAAGTTAGTAGTCTTGTTTTTACTTATGTAGTTCATTGTTAATACACTTAATGATATATTTAATTATCATATTATCATGTTATATATAATATAACAATGTATTAATATGCTTCATATATATTTAGTAAGACGTGGTTATAACGATAATCGTTATATGTATCGTTTCGAGTTTCATACGTCAATAGTCTCTTTTTAAGTATATAACTTATTGTTACTATTTTTAATGAGATACTTGATGATCATTATATCATGTTAAACATATATATTTATTCATTTATATATCATCATGTCATATACAACTTATAGCGTTCGTGAATCATTGGTCAAACTGGGTAATCAGACGTTTACAAAATTTCCGTTTCAATTAACCAAGTCTTAACAAGTTTGATTGCTTAACATGTTGGAAACATTTAATCATGTAAATATAGTTTTCATTAAATATATAATCATAGAAAGGTTCAGAAAAGTTCGGGTCACTACATATTTCGTGTCAAAACAAATTTTCTATTTTAACGAAAATACAAAAAGATCCATCCGAAGAAAATATTGCTTCAAATAATATCAAATCTAAGTCTTGGATTTTTGATTGTGGGGCAACGGATACTATGGCATTTGACGAAAAAGACATTATTTTTAAAACGAAACCTAGAAAAAATAAAATTGAAACCGCTAACGGGGAAATTGTTCAAGTTAAAAGTGGCGGTACTATTGAAATTTCACCAACTATTAAATTACCTAATTGTCTATATATTCCAGCTTTATCTCATAAGCTGTTATCGGTAAGTCATGTTACAAAATAATTAAACTGTAAAGTCCTGATGTATCCGACTTTCTGCATCTTGTAGGACATTCGGACAGGACTGTTGATTGGACGTGGCACTGAAAAGGGAGGGTTATACTATGCTGACGAAGTTTCTCAACAAGGTACCGTGTCACTTGCTCACGGAACACCTACAAGGGAAGCTTGGTTATGGCATAGAAGATTAGGTCACCCGTCAGCCGGATATTTACATGCTTTATTTCCTAGTTTGTTTCCGTCAAATGTTGTTTTAAATTATGAAACTTGTATTTTGGCTAAAAGCCACCGTATTACTTTTAAACCTAGTGATATTAGGAAAGATGTACATTTTGCTCTAATTCATTCTAATGTGTGGGGACCAGCTCCGGTCATTGGGGGAAAGAATTTGAGATATTTTGTCCTATTTATTGATGACCATACAAGAATGACATGGATTTATTTCTTAACACATAAATCAGAAGTATTTGAAAATTTTTCTCACTTTTATAAAATGGTAAAAACTCAATTTAATAAAAATATACAAGTTTTACGATCTGATAACGGAGGTGAATTTGCCAATACTTCCATGAAATCTTTTTGTGAACAAAATGAGATTATTCACCAAACATCCTGTGCTCATACTCCCGAACAAAATGGAGTAGCTGAACGAAAAAACAGACTTCTCTTAGAAATGACACGAGCCTTATTAATTGAATCTAAAGTTCCAAAAAGTTTTTGGCCCGGAGCTCTTGCTTCCGCTACTTACCTTATTAACCGACTGCCTACTAAGGTTTTGGGAACAAAAACCCCTAGAGATACTTTATCTCAATTTCACACTCTTTCAACCTCACTAAATATTGAACCACGAATATTTGGGTGCTCTGTCTTTGTTCACATCCCAAACGTTGAACGCACCAAACTTGATCCGTGTGCTGAAAAATGTGTTATGGTGGGTTATGGCATAAATCAAAAGGGGTATCGATGTTATAGTCCTAGAAAGCGCCATATCTTCACCCCAATGAACTACGACTTTATAGAAACTGAATACTTTTATATTACCCAACTCACGAGTGAGGGGGAGAAAGAGGATAATGACACTCTCAGTTGGATAAACTGGATACCTAAATCTGACAATATCCAAACATCAACACCAAATCCCAATCCCGTACCAAACCCTGATCCCGTACCAAACCCTGATCCTGAATCACCAAATCCGAGTCCCGAATCGCCAACCATTGATCAAAATGAAACTTCCTCGAGTAATGAACAAGGAGAACAAAACAGTTCAACTTCTGCTGAAAACACAGAAAGATATGTTTTACCACAAAAAACCAACAGAGGAGTACCACCCAAGAGATATTCTCCAGAAAAAGAAGCTCAAAAATCAAGGTATCATATAGCTAATATTGCACAAGGAATCTTATCCAGTGAAGCACAAAAATTCAACTCTGCTTTATACTATGAAAAAATTCCAACAAATGTTAACCAAACCATGAAATCTGAGAAATGGAAGAAGGCCATGGAAAAAGAAATGGAAGCACTCAAGAAAAGTAACACTTGGGAAAAATGTGTCATCCCTCAAGGAAAAAAACTAGTAGGGAATCGATGGGTGTTTACAATAAAATACAAACCAGATGGTACCATTGAAAGATACAAAGCCCGACTTGTTGCTAAGGGATATACTCAAACATATGGGATCGATTATTCCCAGACCTTCTCACCAGTTTCAAATATTGATACCATCAGGGTCCTGTTCTCAATTGCTGCAAATGATGATTGGCCACTTCATCAATTTGATGTGAAAAATGTCTTTCTACATGGTGAACTAAAAGAAGAAGTCTATATGGAAGCTCCTCCAGGGTTCTCCGACAACTTCAAAAATGGGGAAGCTTGTCGACTTAAGAAATCTTTATATGGGTTAAAACAATCCCCACGGGCTTGGTTTGGGAGATTCACACTATTTATGAAAAAAATATGATTTTAAACAAAGCAACTCGGATCATACACTCTTTTTTAAATGAAAGGAAAACTTAATTACATGCTTAATCATTTATGTTGATGATATGATTATTACATGAAATGATAAAAAGGAGATTTCTAACTTTAAGTGAAACTTATTTAAGGAATTTGGAATGAAAGATTTAGGCAACCTCAAATATTTCTTGGGGATTGAAGTATTAAGATCCCAACAGGGAATATTTATCTGTCAAAAGAAATACGTTCTTGATTTTCTTGCAGAAACAGGTATGATTGATTGCAAACCTGCGGGTACCCCTATGATTCCGAATCAAAAGCTGTATATGGAAGATGAAGAGGATTTTATTGATAAAGGGCAATATCAAAGGATGGTGGGAAAACTCATCTACCTCGCACATACTCGACCAGATATATCACATGCAGTAGGAGTTGTGAGTCAGTTCATGCATCAACCTCAGGTTCATCATATGGAAGCCGTAATAAGAATCATCATATACTTAAAGAAAACAGCCGATCATGGAGTTGTATTTAAAGGAAATGGTCACGTAAAGACTCAGATATACACCGATGCAAGTTGGGCTGGAGACAAATGAGATAGAAAATCTACATCCGGTTTCTTCACACTCGTCGGAGGTAATCTAGTGGTATGGAGAAGTAAGAAACAAAAGGTTGTGTCACTGATAATGCTAAAAACGAATATATATTTCATAGCATTATTCCTCAAGAAAGACAAGCTTTTAGTTACAATTGTTCTATTTACAAGTGATATTCGTTTAAATAATAAAAGGTGAAGACAAAAGACTGATTCGACGAATTGAAGACGCAAACGACCAAAAAGCTCAAAAGTACAAAAGACAATCAAAGAGGTTCCAATTATTGATAAGAAACGTCTCGAAATTGCAAGAGTACAAGATTCAAAACGCAAAGTACAAAATATTAAATTGTACGCAAGGACGTTCGAAAATTCGGAACCGGGACCAGAGTCAACTCTCAACGCTCGACGCAACGGACTAAAAATTACAAGTCAACTATGCACATAAATATAATATAATATTTGAATAATTCTTATAATTATTTATATATTATAATAAATAATAAAAACCGTCGGCAAGAAAGACTCCAAACTGGACTGAGCTGTAATTTCATTCTCCGCGACTCGCGGAGTTTGAAGGCCAAAAATGCCGCGAGTCGCGGAGCCCCAAGTTTTGAAAGTCCCTATAAAGCCAACCGAATTCTGAGCATTTATCATCATATATCATTCTCTCTATCTATATACGTAAAATATATATATATATAATTTATATTTTAATTTTTATTTTAATTTTAATCCTAATAATAAGGGTTTGTTAGCGAATATTGTAAGGGTGTAAGTCGAAATTCTGTCCGTGTAACGCTACGCTATTTTTAATCATTGTAAGTTATGTTCAACCTTTTTATATTAATGTCTCGTAGCTAAGTTATTATTATGCTTATTTAATCCGAAGTAATCATGATGTTGGGCTAATTACTAAAATTGGGTAATTGGGCTTTGTACCATAATTTGGGTTGGGATAAAAGAACGACACTTGTGGAAATTAGACTATGGGTTATTAATGGGTTTTATATTAACTAAACAATACCTTGTTAATTTAATATACAAACTTATAATTCGACGTATTTATATATTACCATATACACTCGATCGGACACGATGGGCGGGGTATTTATATGTACGAATAATCGTTCATTTAACCGGACACGAGAATGGATTAATAGCCACTAGAATAACTAAAACAGGGGTGAAATTATGTACAAGGACACTTGGTATAATTGATAACAAAATATTAAAACCTTGGGTTACACTCAGTCAACATCCTGGTATAATTATTAAACAAAGTATTAAAATCTTGTTACAGTTTAAGTCCCCAATTAGTTGGAATCTTTAACTTCGGGTATAAGGATAATTTGACGAGGACACTCGCACTTTATATTTATGACTGATGGACTGTTATGGACAAAAACCAGACGGACATATTAAATAATCCAGGATAAAGGACAATTAACCCATGGGCATAAAACTAAGATCAACACGTCAAACATCATGATTACGAAAGTTTAAATAAGCATAATTCTTTTATTTCATATTTAATTTCCTTTATTTTATATTTAATTGCACTTCTAATTATCGCATTTTTATTGTTATTGTATTTATTTGCACTTTTAATTATTATACTTTTTAATTATCGCAAGTTTATTTTATCGCATTTTTATTAATCGAAATTTCATTATTGTTATTTACTTTACGCTTTAAATTAAGTCTTGTATTTATTATTTTACATTTGGTTTTAACTGCAACTAAAGTTTTAAAATCGACAAACCGGTCATTAAACGGTAAAAACCCCCCTTTATAATAATAATATTACTTATATATATATTTGTATTTTTATAAAAGTAAACTAATATAGTGTTAAGCTTTGTTTAAAGATTTTCCCTGTGGAACGAACCGGACTTACTAAAAACTACACTACTGTACGATTAGGTACACTGCCTATAAGTGTTGTAGCAAGGTTTAAGTATATCCATTCTATAAATAAATAAATATCTTGTGTAAAATTGTATCGTATTTAATAGTATTTTCTTGTAAAATTTAATAGTATTTTATATACACCTCGCGAAACATCAAGTATTTTTGGCGCCGCTGCCGGGGAACTACTCTTAAAAGCCGGAAGCGCAACGCTAATATAAAAAAAAAAAAAAAATTTAGTTTACTTTTATTAAAATTCATTTTTTATAAAAATACGTTTTAAATATTCAAAAATATAAAAAGAAAAACAAAAATATGGGTATTTTTAAGATTTTGATAAATATTTAAGTTTTATAAAGTTTCTTTAGTTTGTAAAAATATAAGTTTTATTTAATTTATTTTATAAATATATTTTATAAACATAAAAAACCGAAAAAAATATATATATATATCTAGCTTTAAGATTTTTATTTATAAAATTATAAAGTAGTCTATTTTTTTTATTCTAGTTTTGTTTTAAATATAAGTTTTTATTATACACATATATTTTTTTTATATAAACAGAAAAATATAAAAACAGAAAATAAAAAAATAAAAAAAAACGCGTCGAATTTTAAACCTGTCAGTTGAAATTTGGAACCCCGCGAGTCGCGGGGTTTGATGCTTTGAATACCGCAAGTCGCGGAGATAACCTGACACGCCGACAGAACCCTAATCAGGCATTAATTACGAATAATTATTATAATTATTAATATAAAACCCTAATTAGGTTTTAATTAAATAATTATTTTAGTTTTTATTAATATTTTGTTTAATTAGTTTAATTAATTTGTAAAATTTGTAGTTTTAATAAATAAATAATATAAAAATAATATTTTTATAAAAATTGTACTTTTTACAACTTTTTGTATATTTTTATATTTTGTCCCTTTTCAATCGTTTTAACGTAATATTTGTATTTTTAGCTCATATTTAGTTTTAAACTTGGTTTTTGCCATAGTTATTTTTACTTCTAGATTTTTAGGCTTTGCCGTAAAATCCCTTAAGTGCTTTTTATTTAGACTAAGATTTAGGTGCTTTAGAATTTTGCGACGCCTTTTTAAGTTTTAGTTTCTTTTTAAGTTATTTCCATTTGGGATATAGTTTTTCCTGTAAGCTTTAATATTTTTAGACACCTTTTACTATGTACCAATTATCATTCCAATTAGTTATCTCAATTTGCGATTATAATTTTAAGTTAGTTGTAGTAATAAGGTTAGGTTAGTCAAGTATTTTTAATTTTTATAAGTTTCTTTTATTTTTCCTTCACCTTTTATTTTTCAACCATTTTTCTTTTTCGACCTTTTTCGACGAATTCTTTTTCTTTCTTATTTCTCGCTATTCTAGTTTTAGGACATAGATTTTTATTCTACTTCTTATCTAAATTTCTTAAAATTACGAAAATTTATTTTAAGTGGTTAAATTGATAGACATCAAAATTTTCTGGTTCGTAGTAATAGTTGGATTTGTACGTGGACCGGGTTATTGGAGCCAAACAGTCCTCAATTATATTGAGACCAAACGAATCCTGCCCCTCTGCTGCATCTTTTGGCTATTCGAAACGTGGGCAAAATCAGAAAAGTCTATTGATTGGATAACTTATTATAATTTTTCTTTCCTTTTAAAAACTAATAGGATATTCAGTGAATGCACCGAGCAAGACGTTCACCACCTTTTGTACGTTCACCACCTGTAACTAGATCAAGACATTTAGCAAATATTACTGCCGTTGATTTTTCTTTAGAATCGTCATCCAGTCGACCAAGTACTCCAGTTCAAATTTCCAATAATCCATTTTTTGAACCCGACCTCACAATTGAGAATCCGGAGAATATTCAGGAACGGTTCGTAGATCCTGAACCACTAAACTTTCCCCCGGAACCACCAATCATTCAAACAGAGATTGTTGAGGAACGAACCATTAAATCAGAATCCTCTAGTGATTCCGATTCAACAAATTCAATTATGGAGAATCTGGAACCTTTAAGTATGGAAGACCGAATGAGAGCTAAACGCACTGGCCAAGGTCACGCAATTACTCATCCAGACATTAATGCGCCAGATTATGAAATCAAAGGACAAATTCTACACATGGTGACTAATCAATGCCAATTTAGTGGTGCGCCGAAGGAAGATCCAAATGAACATTTACGTACCTTTAATAGGATCTGCAAACTATTTAAAATCCGAGAAGTGGAGGATGAACAGATATATCTCATGTTATTTCCCTGGACTTTAAAGGGAGAAACCAAATATTGGTTGGAATCATTACCTGAAGGGGCGATCGATACCTGGGACGTTTTAGTTGACAAATTTCTTAAACAATTCTTTCCGGCATCTAAAGCCGTAAGACTTCAAGCAGAAATTGTTACGTTTACACAGAAGCCAAATGAAACTCTATATGAGGCGTGGACAAGATATGGAAAGTTATTAAGAGGATGTCCGCAACATGGTTTAGACACCTGTCAAATAGTACAAATATTCTACCAAGGATGCGACATCACTACAAGAAAAGACATAGATATAGCAGTTGGTGGTTCTATTATGAAGAAAACCGAAACTGATGCTTACAAAATTATTGATAACACTGCTTCCCACTCACATGAGTGGCACCAAGAAAAAGATATCGTTAGATCATCTAAAGCAGCTAGAGCCGATTCTAGCCATGACTTAGATTCCATTTCCGCAAAGATAGATGCTGTCGAGAGACGAATGGAAAAGATGACTAAAGATATTCACTCAATACGAATTAGTTGTGAGCAGTGTGGAGGACCACATTTGACAAAAGATTGTCTCAGTATTGAATAAACAATGGAACAAAGAGAGAATATTTCATACATAAACCAAAGGCCTGGATATAATTATCAGAATAATTATCAACCGCCAAGACCGATTTACAATCAAAACCAGAATTATAACAGAAATATTCCATACAACAACCAACAAGGTTCTAGCAATCAACAAGTATCCAATAATACTTACAACCAGCAAAGACCTAATTTTCAAAACAAACCACCACAACAAACCGATGATAAAAAGCCGAATTTAGAAGATATGATGACGAAGCTAGTTGAAACTCAAACGCAGTTTTTCACATCTCAGAAACAAACTAATGAACAAAATGCTCAAGCATTTAGAAATCAACAAGCTTCTATTCAAAATCTAGAATAAGAAGTAAGTAACCTAGCAAGGTTAATAGGTGAAAGAAAACCGGAAAGTCTACCTAGTGATACAAATGCTAACCCCCGGAATGAAACAGCTAAAGCTATTACCACAAGAAGTGGTACAACACTTAAACCACCGGAAATACCTGTAACTTCTGATGAAACTATTCCTACTCCACAAGAACCACAACCTGATCAAGATAAGGAAAAAGAACCGGTAGTTGAAAAGGTTAATGAAGATAACACAGTTAAGGCTAATCCTTATGTTAAACCATACCAACTACCACTTCCTTACCCGAGTAAAATGAAGAAAGAGAAACTTGAAGCCGAGCAATCCAAATTCTTGGATATGTTTAAACAGATAAATGTAAATCTTCCTTTCATTGATGTGATTTCAGGAATGCCTAGATATGCTAAATTCTTGAAAGATCTAATCTCAAATAGAAAGAAAATGGAAGAACTCTCGGCTGTTACCATGAATGCTAATTGTTCAGCAGTGCTGTTGAATAAGATACCAGAAAAACTATCTGATCCAGGAAGTTTCACAATTCCATGTTTTCTGGGTAGTCTTAGTTCAATAGAAGCATTGGCAGACTTAGGTGCTAGTATAAATCTAATGTCGTATTCACTATACGCTAAACTAGACCTTGGAGAATTGAAACCAACCAGAATAAGCATACAACTAGCCGATAGATCAATAAAATATCCTAGAGGGATAATGGAGAACATGCTAGTTAAAGTTGGTACTTTAGTATTTCCAGTAGATTTTGTTGTTTTGGACATGGAAGAAGATTCTCAAGTTCCTCTTATATTAGGAAGACCATTCTTAAACACGGCTAAAGCAATGATAGACGTGTTCGGTAAGAAACTGACCCTAAGTATAGAGGATGAGAGTGTTACCTTTTCAGTTGATAGAGCAATGCAACAACCACAATCTGCAGATGATACATGTTATTATATTCAAACTATAGATGCACATGCAGAATTATTAGAAGAATTTCCAGAATTACAAGGAACAGGAGAATGTTCTTTAGGAGAAGGTAATGAACCAATTGATGAAGCTGAAATATTAGCTACACTTATAGCTAATGGATATGAACCAACAACAGAAGAAATTCAAATGCTAAAAGAAGAAGACAGATATCGATATAAATCATCGATAGAAGAACCACCGAAATTAGAGTTAAAGCCACTTCCAAACCATTTGGAATACGCTTATTTACATGGTAAATCTGAATTACCTGTAATAATATCGTCTTCTCTTACTGAAAATGAGAAATCACAACTCATTTCTGTGTTGAAATCTCATAAACCAGCCATTGCATGGAAGATTCATGATATTAAAGGAATAAGTCCTTCGTATTGCACACATAAAATCCTTATGGAAGAAGGTCATAAAACGTATGTGCAACGCCAACGAAGACTAAATCCTAATATGCAAGATGTAGTAAAAAAAGAGATTATTAAACTGCTAGATGCAGGTTTAATTTATCCAATTTCTGATAGTCCATGGGTAAGCCCAGTTCAATGCGTGCCTAAGAAGGGTGGCATGACTGTCATTACAAATGAGAAAAATGAGCTTATTCCTACTAGGACTGTAACAGGATGGCGTGTATGTATTGATTATAGAAAATTAAATGACGCCACCAGAAAAGATCACTTTCCCTTACCTTTCATAGATCAAATGTTGGAAAGATTAGCCGGAAATAGTTACTATTGTTTTCTAGATGGATTTTCCGGATATTTTCAAATTCCAATAGCACCCGAGGACCAAGAGAAAACCACATTCACGTGCCCTTATGGTACTTTTGCTTACAAACGCATGTCATTTGGACTTTGCAATGCCCCAGCAACCTTCCAAAGGTGCATGATGGCGATTTTTCACGACATGATAGAAGAATGCATGGAAGTTTTCATGGATGACTTTTCGGTCTTCGGTGATACATTTGAATCATGTCTAGTTAATCTGGAATGAATGCTAATTAGATACGAACAATCAAATCTAGTACTTAATTGGGAGAAATGCCATTTCATGGTTAAAGAAGGCATCGTTCTTGGACATAAAATTTCAAAAGAAGGAATTGAAGTGGATAGAGCTAAAGTAGATGTAATTGCTAAACTTCCACATCCCACCAATGTTAGAGGAGTTAGGAGTTTTCTAGGGCATGCCGGTTTTTACCGACGTTTCATAAAAGATTTTTCTAAAATTGCCACTCCTATGAATAAACTCCTAGAAAAGGATGCTCCATTCATCTTTTCAGATGAGTGTATCAAATCTTTTAATATTCTTAAAGAAAAACTCACTAATGCACCGATCATGATAACACCAAATTGGAATCTACCATTTGAACTAATGTGCGATGCAAGTGATTTTGCAATGGGAGCCGTTTTAGGACAAAGGATTGAAAAACGATTTCAACCTATATATTATGCTAGTAAGACGTTACAAGGAGCACAAACGAACTATACAACTACTGAAAAAGAACTCCTTGCTATTGTCTTTGCTTTTGACAAATTTCGATCATATCTCATTCTAGCAAAAACGGTGGTCTATACCGACAATTCTGCTCTTAGATACCTATTTTCAAAAAAAGATGCTAAACCAAGATTAATCCGTTGGATCTTACTCTTACAAGAGTTTGACATTGAAATCCGAGATAAAAGAGGAGCAGAAAATCTCGCCGCTGATCATCTTTCTCGTCTTGAAAATCCCGAATTAGAAGTTCTAAATGAATCGGCCATACAAGACAACTTTCCTGATGAATATCTATTGAAGATAGATTATAATGAAATTCCATGGTTTGCAGACTATGCAAACTATTTAGTATGTGGATTCCTTGAAAAAGGATTATCGTACCAAAGACGAAAGAAATTCTTCAGTGATATAAAACACTATTTTTGGGAAGATCCACATCTGTTTAAAAGTTGTCCCGATGGAATAATACGCCGATGTGTATTTGGAGATGAAGCTAGTAAAATATTAAACCATTGTCACACAGGACCAACAGGAGGGCATTATGGGCCTCAACTAACAGCAAGAAAAGTTTATGATGCTGGATTCTATTGGCCTACAATTTACAAAGACGCACACCTTCTTTGCAAATCCTGTGATGCTTGTCAAAGGGCCGGAAAAATAAGTCAACGTGATGAAATACCACAAAATGTCATCCAAGTATGTGAAGTATTTGACATTTGGGGTATTGACTTTATGGGTCCATTTCCAAAATCTCATAATAATCTATATATACTCGTAGCCATTGATTATGTATCTAAATGGGCGGAAGCACAAGCTCTCCCAACTAACGATGCACGAGTTGTAGTCAACTTTTTAAAACGTCTTTTTGCAAGGTTTGGAACACCGAAAGCTTTAATAAGTGATCGGGGTACTCATTTCTGTAATAATCAACTTGAGAAAGTTCTTAAAAGATATGGAGTAACTCATAAAATCTCCACCGCATATCATCCACAAACAAGTGGACAAGTTGAAAATACCAACCGAGCTTTAAAACGTATTCTAGAGAAAACCGTAGGATCAAATCCGAAGGAATGGTCCATTAAATTGGAGGATGCACTCTGGGCTTTTAGAACAGCCTACAAAACTCCAATTGGAACCACACCTTTTAGACTTGTTTATGGAAAAGCATGTCATCTTCCAGTAGAAATTGAACACAAAGCATTTTGGGCTTTGAAGACATGTAATCTTGATTTACATGAAGCTGGACGTCTACGATTAAGTCAACTAAACGAATTAGAAGAATTACGACATGAAGCATACGAAAATTCATTAATCTATAAGGAAAGAACGAAGAAATGGCATGATAAAAGAATCAGAAGTTCAAAAGAATTTAAAGAAGGAGACAGAGTTCTTCTTTTCAATTCACGATTCAAGCTATTTCCTGGAAAATTGAAATCAAGATGGTCTGGACCATTCATAGTCAAAAGAGTTTTTCCATACGGAACGATAGAATTATTAAATTCAAATGGGATTGAATTTAAAGTTAATGGTCACAGAGTTAAACATTACATACATGGTCCGATGGAAGTTGACAACGAAGTTAATCACAATTTCGACACCACAGCTAACTAAGTGTGGGGAGAATCAAGTCTTTAAAGGATAATATGTATTTCTGTTAGAGTTAGATTGTCTATTTTCGTGTAGTTCTCGAAAATGGAACCCGAATGGTCTTTCCCTAGCAGACCCTAAAGAACTAGTCTTCTCCCCCCATTCTGAATTTTTATTTTTTTAGGTTTTTACAAAATGAAGACTGCCTGTGAACTAAACCATGGTCTAATGCTACACGCTTTGATCACTAAACGTAATAATGACATACTACCGAGTGAACTAGTATCAGTAATCAGAGAAAGAATGGACGGAGTTAGAAAAGAATCCAGATGCGAAGATAATAAGTTACAATTTGGTAAAGGAAAATCAAAATCCGCAGCGAAAAGAAGAGCACGACACCTAGAAAGATGTCACAAATGCAGAAAATGGTCACATGGAGGTAAATGTTCAAATAATCAAACCTATTCAAACACCGAATTTGTTACTTTATGCAGAGACGGACCATTCATATGTTTAGAAGAAAAGACACTGAATGCTCGAGGTTACGCCTATGTAGCTATGGAAAACCAATTAAACCGACTATCTTATGAATGGGATAGATCATATAACTAAGAAATCTATTTCACAGGTAAGTCTGTACAGTTTTTATTTATTATTTTTTTATTTTATTTTTAACCTTTTGATAATAAACGCTAATTTGTTCGCTAAAAAGTATTAAATTGGTATTGAATAAAATTAGGTTTGGCGACCGAAATTATTGATATCATTCAAAAATTTATTACATCACTGCGAAATTTAACATTTATTCTTAAGGTATAAATATCTTTAATCAATCAACCCAAAATATTTCAAAAATTCGTCATGAGTTAAATTAGGTATTGGAACCGAAATTACTTTACCGAAAAGAGGGACGCATATTTTTGATAATATTTGATTGATTAAAGTGGGATAAAAAGCCAAAAAGATTTTTAATTTTATTTTTTACCATGTTTTTAAAATTAATATATAAATCTTAAATTAATATTGTAAACTTTGTAAAAACAATATATTTAAAATTGTAAATATTTGAAAAATTAATATAAGTTTGGTGTGAATTTATAATATGAATTTTTAAATTAAGATTGGTGTGAATTTTTTATTTTTAAAATATGAATTTTTAATTTTATGAATTTTAAATTTTAAGTTTGGTGTGAATTTTTAATATTAATTTTGAATTTCATATTTAAGTTGTGTGAATTTAAAAACAAAAATTTACTTTATCTCATTAAGTTAAAAATATGATTTTTAAAATTCGTCGTAAGTTGAAGACTAGGTCTTTGAACCGAAATTACTTTACCCGAGGGAGGGACGAGAACTTTTATTATCATTATTTTTAATCTTATTGAATTAAAGTATGCCAAAAGCATTAAAAAAAACCCCAAAAATCTTAGCTTTTAAAACAATCGCTACAAAAAGACAAATTTTAAAATTTTGTCGAAGGACGGACTAGGACATCGATCCGAAACGACCTCGTCCTAAATAACAAGGGAAACAAAATTTTAAAATTAATTACTTAATTGTTTTATAAGTTAAAGATTATAAATGTATACCATGGTGCGACAGTTTTGAAGAGGCGAAATAAATGGATATAAGTCGGGGGGATTATTAGTAGAAGAACCAGAACCCCGCGATACTATAGGTTTAAATGTATACCACGGTGCGAAAGTTTTGAAGAGGCGAAATAACGCCGCAGTACAATACCATGGTAGACATCCACAGGTTGAGAGAAACCAACAGCAAGGTAATGTAGGAGGGGGAAATGAGATGCAAGAAATGCAAAGGTTTATAGCTTCTCAGGAGTATGAAAATGCTAGACAGAGAGCATTTGAAGATTGGCAAGTTCATCAGAACCAAATCATAGCTCATTGCCAACATATAGGTAGAAACTATATTCCTACACCAAAACCCATCTTCCCTCCCTGGTCTATAGAGATGCAACCACCGTATCCTACGTATAACCCTGCCGAAGCATTCTATAGCACCTATGGTTATGCCTGGAACCCCTATTGGTACCAGTATCATCCCTAGTCTACTTAGTTTTTTTTTTATTTTGTAATTTGTAATGATTGATACGTTTAATACTTATGTTAATATTGTAATAGTTTTTATAATTTTCTAACTTTTATTCTTAGATTTTAATAATTTTTGAATGTGGGGTAATATACCAAACTTCAAAAATATGTATATATGTTTGCAGTTTATCTTATGTACACAACAGGGTAAAACAACGCATTTTCAAAGACTGGCATTAAGTTCAGCAAAAGCAACTAATTTTGACGACAAGATGCAAAATATATGTGAAATAACAACAAGATGGAATGAACAAATGATGTGCACCATTTATCATTCAGCAAACAAACGCCAATATATTTGGAAACTTTGGTAAAAATTTAATCATTTTCACACAAATCACCCTCAATAATTTACATTGTTACTGATTTCTTGCAAATGAAGGCATTGCAAGATCTTAAGTGTGGGAAGGGGTTAAATTCTTTCGGATTTTAAAATTTTTACTTTATACACTTGGTTACCATTAAAAATACTAGTAAAGCAGTAGTTGTATTAGAATCTAGTGCTCTCTGATAATAAAGAACAGCCCTAGTCTTATATACTGACTACCCAATTCTAGTAAATTTTTTTAAAATAAACTCAAAATCATGTTTATACATATTTATGAACGATAAAACTAGGTTTTAACACCGAAATTATTGTAACCTCAGAAACGACATAAATTGAGAAACAAACCAAAATGTTAAAATTCATTTAAAATGGAATAGAGGACGATAAAAAGGAAAATAAAAGCCAAGTGTGGGAAAATTTACCAAGTTATTCAAAACATATATCACATATTTCTGTAACAAATAACTGAAAATACTTTTGCTTTGGACTAAACTAAACTGTTTTACCTGATGAAAGAAAAGAAGAGATGGATCTACACGATGAATCAATTCCATCATTAAAAGGAAGTAAAGTCTTCCGAAAAAGAAACGCGCTTCTAGATTTAGGTCAAGAAGTTGTCGTCCAGACCAGCTGTAGGTTGACGAAAAATCTAGAAAAGTCATCACTAAAATCAGCAGGAAATCCACGGACCTCAGCATTAAACAGGGTCGCCAAGTGGTCAGATTTATCCTAACCATGAGAAGGATTTATCTCGTAAAATGGGGGGGCACCATGCAAATTAGCTGGATAAGACTAATGAATCAGATCCCCAGAAAGGATAATCTCTTTAAAAGATCAAAAATCAGCTTTTAAGACTGATATTACTCAATCCTAGAGATTGACCTTAAAGATTGAGAATTCAAACTCATGGAATTCAATGAAATCTAAACTCGAGCTTGAACGAGAAAATATTTTGATCAAAATTACAAACCGATTTGTTTTCTGAAAACCCTATTTTCAATACGTTCATTACCATTGAACGTAAAATCCTAGGAATTCACCTGAAATTCATTAGGTCACCTGAACCAAATCGGGTGTCAACCATTGATCAAAATGAAACTTCCTCGAGTAATGAACAAGGAGAACAAAACAGTTCAACTTCCGCTGAAAACACAGAAAGATATGTTTTACCACAAAAAACCAACAGAGGAGTACCACCCAAGAGATATTCTCCAGAAAAAGAAGCTCAAAAATCAAGGTATCATATAGCTAATATTGCACAAGGAATCTTATCCAGTGAAGCACAAAAATTCAACTCTGCTTTATACTATGAAAAAATTCCAACAAATGTTGACCAAACCATGAAATCTGAGAAATGGAAGAAGGCCATGGAAAAAGAAATGGAAGCACTCAAGAAAAGTAACACTTGGGAAAAATGTGTCATCCCTCAAGGAAAAAAACTAGTAGGGAATCGATGGGTGTTTACAATAAAATACAAACCAGATGGTACCATTGAAAGATACAAAGCCCGACTTGTTGCTAAGGGATATACTCAAACATATGGGATCGATTATTCCCAGACCTTCTCACCAGTTGCAAATATTGATACCATCAGGGTCCTGTTCTCAGTTGCTGCAAATGATGATTGGCCACTTCATCAATTTGATGTGAAAAATGTCTTTCTACATGGTGAACTAAAAGAAGAAGTCTATATGGAAGCTCCTCCAGGGTTCTCCGACAACTTCAAAAATGGGGAAGCTTGTCGACTTAAGAAATCTTTATATGGGTTAAAACAATCCCCACGAGCTTGGTTTGGGAGATTCACACTATTTATGAAAAAAAATATGATTTTAAACAAAGCAACTCGGATCATACACTCTTTTTTAAACGAAAGGAAAACTTAATTACATGCTTAATCATTTATGTTGATGATATGATTATTACATGAAATGATAAAAAGGAGATTTCTAACTTTAAGTGAAACTTATTTAAGGAATTTGGAATGAAAGATTTAGGCAACCTCAAATATTTCTTGGAGATTGAAGTATTAAGATCCCAACAGGGAATATTTATCTGTCAAAAGAAATACGTTCTTGATTTTCTTGCAGAAACAGGTATGATTGATTGCAAACCTGCGGGTACCCCTATGATTCCGAATCAAAAGCTGTATATGGAAGATGAAGAGGATCTTATTGATAAAGGGCAATATCAAAGGATGGTGGGAAAACTCATCTACCTCGCACATACTCAACCAGATATAGCACATACAGTAGGAGTTGTGAGTCAGTTCATGCATCAACCTCAGGTTCATCATATGGAAGCCGTAATAAGAATCATCATATACTTAAAGAAAACAGCCGATCATGGAGTTGTATTTAAAGGAAATGGTCACCTAAAGACTCAGATATACACCGATGCAAGTTGGGCTGGAGAAAAATGAGATAGAAAATCTACATCCGGTTTCTTCACACTCGTCGGAGGTAATCTAGTGGTATGGAGAAGTAAGAAACAAAAGGTTGTGTCACTGATAATGCTAAAAACGAACATATATTTCATAGCATTATTCCTCAAGAAAGACAAGCTTTTAGTTGCAATTGTTCTATTTACAAGTGATATTCGTTTAAATAATAAAAGGTGAAGACAAAAGACTGATTCGACGAATTGAAGACGCAAACGACCAAAAAGCTCAAAAGTACAAAAGACAATCAAAGAGGTTCCAATTATTGATAAGAAACGTCTCGAAATTACAAGAGTACAAGATTCAAAACGCAAAGTACAAAATATTAAATTGTACGCAAGGACGTTCGAAAATCCGGAACCGGGACCAGAGTCAACTCTCAACGCTCGACGCAACGGACTAAAAATTACAAGTCAACTATGCACATAAATATAATATAATATTTAAATAATTCTTATAATTATTTATATATTATAATAAATAATAAAAACCGTCGGCAAGAAAGACTCCAAACTGGACTGAGCTGTAATTTCATTCTCCGCGACTCGCGGAGTTTGAAGGCCAAAAATGCCGCGAGTCGCGGAGCCCCAAGTTTTGAAAGTCCCTATAAAGCCAACCGAATTCTGAGCATTTATCATCATATATCATTCTCTCTATCTATATACGTAAAATATATATATATAATTTATATTTTAATTTTAATTTTAATTTTAATTTTAATCCTAACTAATAATAAGGGTTTGTTAGCGAATATTGTAAGGGTGTAAGTCGAAATTCTGTCCGTGAAACGCTACGCTATTTTTAATCATTGTAAGTTATGTTCAACCTTTTTATATTAATGTCTCGTAGCTAAGTTATTATTATGCTTATTTAATCCGAAGTAATCATGATGTTGGGCTAATTACTAAAATTGGGTAATTGGGCTTTGTACCATAATTTGGGTTTGGATAAAAGAACGACACTTGTGGAAATTAGACTATGGGTTATTAATGGGTTTTATATTAACTAAACAATACCTTGTTAATTTAATATACAAACTTATAATTCGACGTATTTATATATTACCATATACACTCGATCGGACACGATGGGCGGGGTATTTATATGTACGAATAATCGTTCATTTAACCGGACACGGGAATGGATTAATAGCCACTAGAATAATTAAAACAGGGGTGAAATTATGTACAACGACACTTGGTATAATTGATAACAAAATATTAAAACCTTGGGTTACACTCAGTCGACATCCTGGTATAATTATTAAACAAAGTATTAAAATCTTGTTACAGTTTAAGTCCCCAATTAGTTGGAATATTTAACTTCGGGTATAAGGATAATTTGACGAGGACACTCGCACTTTATATTTATGACTGATGGACTGTTATGGACAAAAACCAGACGGACATATTAAATAATCCAGGACAAAGGACAATTAACCCATGGGCATAAAACTAAAATCAACACGTCAAACATCATGATTACGGAAGTTTAAATAAGCATAATTCTTTTATTTCATATTTAATTTCCTTTATTTTATATTTAATTGCACTTCTAATTATCGCATTTTTATTGTTATTGTATTTATTTGCACTTTTAATTATTATACTTTTTAATTATCGCAAGTTTATTTTATCGCATTTTTATTAATCGAAATTTCATTATTGTTATTTACTTTACGCTTTAAATTAAGTCTTGTATTTATTATTTTACATTTGGTTTTAACTGCAACTAAAGTTTTAAAATCGACAAACCGGTCATTAAACGGTAAAAACCCCCCTTTATAATAATAATATTACTTATATATATATTTGTATTTTTATAAAAGTAAACTAATATAGCGTTAAGCTTTGTTTAAAGATTTTCCCTGTGGAACGAACCGGACTTACTAAAAACTACACTACTGTACGATTAGGTACACTGCCTATAAGTGTTGTAGCAAGGTTTAAGTATATCCATTCTATAAATAAATAAATATCTTGTGTAAAATTGTATCGTATTTAATAGTATTTTCTTGTAAAATTTAATAGTATTTTATATACACCTCGCGAAACATCAGTCACTTTCAAGTGTCGAGTCAGAATTTAGAGGTATAGCAAAAGGAATAGTCGAAGCCCTATGGGTAAAAAAAACTGCTGACAGGGATTGGTTTCCCAACAAAAGAAGCAATTCAAATCTTCTGCGATAATGAAGCAGCAATCGCCATCTTAGAAAATCCTGTTCAACATGATCGTACCAAACATGTTGAAATCGATCGACATTTTATTAGAGAAAAGCTAGATGACGAAATCATTTCACTTCCATCAATTAGATCAGAAGATCAGTTAGCCGACATACTTACTAAATCCATCAACGACAGACTCTTAAGTGAAGTTCTCCACAAGTTGAACATTGGAAATCCCACTATTCAATTTGGGGGGAAGTGTTAGAATACAAGAACAAAAACAAAGAAGTCAAGTTACCTATTTTGGTAATTTGACTTTTAGGGATCAGAAAACTATGTTCATCATTTCCCGTTATGGAGGCATGTCACATGGTCAGCTAGATTCCAACAAAACGGGTCAAATAACAGCAAAGTCAGAATAGTTTCCTCAGTTGTATTTGGGGGTTCTAAAAGTAAATTGAATCCTTCCCAATGTAGAATTAGCTGTTATCTTATTTGTGTATAAAACACCACTAGCTTGTAAACATGTAATCCAATTCAATTTGTATAAAAAACCATATTGTTCAATACAAAGATTAGATTGTCTTTTCACTATTATCAAATTGTCTTTTAAACATGAAGAACTGGATTGCTAGCTCAACGCCACGTCATATGACATGTGATGTGTTAACTATCAAATGGTTTGTATAACTAGCCATTTGTAATATTGTTCCCCCGTCCGTGAAAAAGCAACAAATCCAAGAGTGAAATTTGTGGATCAAATGAGCATTTGTTATCACTCTCTGTTAAAAGGAGCACACTTTTGAATTGGGGTGCGACAAGTAATTCTTATTTAATTTAATCATTATGATCTTATCTATTGTTAGTAGTAGTATATAAAGCTGTACTTATAGTACAACACTAAAGTGAATATTTATTTAGAAAGTGGAAGTTCGGTACGGGTTTGTACATCTTTCGTTTCCGTATCATACGTGTAAAAGATAGTGCGTCTGTGAAAGGCCAAAACAAGCACAAAATGTTACGTATTTAATTTTGCAACTACCCTCTTCATGACATTTGTAAAATTATGGTTCTCTGAATCCTAGAATTTACGGTTATCCCAAAAGATCGTCATTTCAGCTAACATATTGGTGACAATCATATATCAAGATGCTATAGATACCCGTTACACATTCCTAAATCTTTGATCGTAAAGTTAGGTTTGGCCACTTAACATAACTAGACCAACCTAGACTATTTTGGTTGTAGTGTGAAGCAAAATTAAACAAGAAACTAGTGTGTGGAGCATGGTCACGTTTGGTTATTACACACTAATTACCTATGCTAATGATGAATAATACCAAATAACCAGTGCATAATGACATATAAAGGTATGCGTTAACATTCTCCCACATTTAAAGCGGGAGAAGCACAAACGCTTAAACTGGATCTGAACACATTTAACATAGATATAAAAAGTATTTTTTTTTCTCTCAATTGTTGCTCGAAGTTGAACTGATATTGTGTATTGCTTGACTGTATGTTCTTTTTCCGTAACGTGTTTTTTTTCTTTACATCGTGGCTTGCTTTGCCTAAGGATTTAGCAGAACTTGGGCAGACAACTTTTTTTGGGCAATAACAATCATCTTCAACGCTGCAAAAAAAAAAAAAAAAAAAAAAAAAGATTTAACAAAAAAAAAATCGGGGTTTTTTTTTTTATTATATATGAAATATAAAAATACGATGATTGGCGTTTTGATTTTAAAAAACACTAATGATATAACATTCTTGGGCGAATGTAGAGGATGTGACACGACTATTTATGTAAATTATATAAAAAATAGTGATTTTATGGTCTGAGCCATTAAAATATTTAAAATTAGTTCATTTAAGACCCCCTCGATTTTGATCCGCCTCCGCCATTAAAACTTATAAATGACAGAAGAAGAAACCATTAAAACTTATAAATGACAGAAGAAGAAAACATAATTGATGAAAAACGTTATGGGCTATATTATATATAAGCTACTAACAGAGGATTAGTAAGAAGATAACAGTTGACACAGTAAAGCGACTTAGAACTGACCATGACTCCATGAGCTTGTATCTATTTTAACCATTTTGGTGTTTTAAATGAACTGATACGTATATAAAATAGTAAAACAGTTGACAAATACTATACAAAAAGGTTTTTTTAAATTCTTAAAGTTGGATCCATATAAGTAGACTTTTTTTAGAAAGTGAAAGGTATGACTCAGTTTAAGCCAAATGGGACGAGCACCATGAAAAGCTCTCAATAAAAAATAAACAAAAGTGATGATCCTACCATTTGTTTCCACTAACACTATATGTGATTCACAAAAGCCATTTTAAGATTAGATAGCTATGAGTCAATCCTTAACTCATTTTCAAAGACCCCTCCTAAACCACAATCTTTGAACTACATCAATCCATTGACTCCAGACACATAGCCAAATCTACTTTACAGCCTAAATCTATATAAATGGAGTATCAAGTGATCAATTACTCGATGGCCCACCGATACTAACTTAATCAAGTAATGTTAATAGTCAAACAAGTCTAACATCAGTTTTGTGGAAAAAGGATAAACAAGTAACGGATAAGGGTTTTTCTGTTCAGAATATTCTAGGAGTAACTTAATTTTTACTCTCATGTACAAGGCATAACCGAATTAATTCATGACTGTTTCTGACCGTTTCACTGGCCGCCCAAGATATGCTTCTAGTGATGATCGAACCTCAATCACTAGGCTATCCTATAATAATTTACATGTTGGCAAAAAGACTGCTTCTAAAAGTGAACATCCCTATTTTTTCTAACTTTTTACCTGTTGTTTTAAGACATTTCAAGGATGTATATTTCAAGAATTGCTATAAAAGAAGAAGCCAATTTACAAAGTTAGACCCACACAAGTTGGAAGTGGATAGATAGAAGAAAAGTATCGAGGGCATGGCTTAAGATTCTTGGACAAAGTGCAATTTCACACACTTTTAATTCTTACATGTTACTACCACTTAAAGATATCCTAAAATAATATGCATACATGTGAATGTCTGTTAGAAAATAACTTATTTGTGAAACAAGAGTCCTCTTGTAATCATATATGACTGAAATATAATAATCTCAATACCCCCATGAATGCATATTCAAAGTACAGTATTGCAACATAAGATCATAACCACATAAACTTCCAACTCTATCACCCTTTCACATATCCCCATTGAGCTACCCATTTCCCTCTCTCTCTAAATACACATTTATATTTATATATTCTATATTAAAATTAGAAGTGTTACTAAAAGCCATGAACATGTCATTGTTCACAGTAACTCCAACTTCATAGGTAATTTGGTAATTTGCAAAAAGAAAAAAATTCATTATATTCGTACAACTTTTTTTCATTTCCTTTGTCCCCCTTCCTTTTTCATTCCTTTATTTTTAAAGGTTCAACCAATCGACCTTTAACCGTGTTTTTTAAAAAACCGACCGTTAACTGATCAAAATCGCTCTCTAAACCCAAAATCCTAAACCCTAAACTCTAAACCGTTCGTGTTAAAATATTCAATCTAAACCCTAATGTCTGAACCCTAAACCTTAATTTCTAAACCCAAAACCCTAATTTCTAAACCCTAATAGGTAAACCCTAATTTTTAACCCCTAATATCTAATCCCTTAAAAAATACTCAGAATCAAAACATTCGATGCATTGAATGTTTTCATTTTTTTCTTCGAGCGTTTTACCGTCAAAATAATAACATTCATCACAAAGTGTCTTTTTTAAATGTTCATATTTTCATGTGATCTTGATACCTGAAAAAAAAATTCGAAAAAAACGAAAAAAAGTTACTTCCCCCTTCACCCAAAAAAGTGCTTCTTTCTTGATTAAATATATATATATATATATATATATATATATATATATATATATATATATATATATATATATATATATAGGATCACATTAAATGTGCCAATAAGCTCTGAGATATTCAATCACAAAACACTAGCTATATATGATCACTCCTACCTCCAAACTAACAATACAAGATCTCACTCTACTTCACACACAGAACTATATACACACATATCTACTATATATATATATACACCTTCATACATAACTAAGATGACGAATGGGATGGCTATGAAATCATGGGTTAAAAAGTGGAAGAAGATGAATGATGGAGGAATTGTACCTTCATCTGCAAGTTGTGATAAGTGTTGTCAATGGGCATTCAATTGGCCATCATCATGCATGCACGAAGATGACGAAGCTTCGATCCCACGAGATGTCCCGAAAGGTCATACGGTAGTTTATGTAGGGAAAAATCAGAGGAGGTTTGTGATCAAGGTGAAATTACTAAAACACCCTTTGTTCAGCGCATTGTTGGATCAAGCTCGAGAAGAATACGACTTCACTAATGATTCCAGACTCAGCATTCCATGTGACGAAGAGGTTTTTCTCAGCGTAGTTCGGTGTGCCACGTCACCTCATGATCGAAGAATTCCTCTGTGCATTTGACTTTTCATAAGTCAAACGGATTGTTCCTGCAATATTATTATATATATTTATATTTATATTTATGTAAAGAGATAACTTAATATTGTATGCGATTAGCTATAACTATGATCGAGCTCTATTATGAGAAATGAAGGCTGTTTTTTTACGGATGAGGATCAAATATGAACATCGTGCGCAATAATTTCTTAACAATAAACATATCACGTTTTCCCTCTTCAGGTTATCCGATGAGGGTAAGTATTTTTACTCACTTGTACGGGTAACCCATAAGAGATATTACACAATTCAAACCAACACATGCATTAATAAATAGGTTAAATTGACGCCTTTAGTTGCAGCATTCAGCATTTAGTATCTAGTGGCAAGATATGTATGAAAATAAGGACGCGACAACGATGTATAGTGCGAAACGTATGGATAAGAAACAGCCAAAACAAATAAAAATTCACCTCTCACATATCAGATAAAGATAATGACATTCTTCCAGAATAATCAAATGCAGCCCTATGCACCTAAGCCAAGTAAATATAGTTTACATGAAAAGATTTTTTTTTTTTTTTTTTTTTTTGAACGGCTAGATGCCTAAAAGTTTACATGAAAAGATGCCTAAAAGCAATTTTTCATTTCTAAGGGGTTTTTATTTTTTTCCTTTCTATAGCCAACATAAAATGGTGACTGAAATAAACTAAACTTTGAGACAGACGATATAAATATTATCGAATCAAGATAAACTGTTATACGGACAAGCTTCGACCGTTGTCATCTGCATGTGGTTCAAGTTACAGATATGAAAAGAGATTTGTGTGCACATAGAGAGTGACATAATATGAGAAGCAGAGTAATAAGTTTATCAAAGATGTAGCATCAGGTGTAATGTAATAGCATCGGGTGTAGGAGCTGTCAGTAATTGAAGTTGTAAGTTTATCAAAGATGTATGATTAAAAACAAACTCGGTAAAAATTAATTAGGTAAAATGCTCAAGCCATCTTCAGCATAAGAAACATTATAGTCCTTCTCTCAAAATAAGAAAAAGATGGCATAACTTTAATTGTAATAACAGGAGACATATCTAAAATATATGGATGTTATACCGCTATATATAAAAGGAGAAAAAAATGAGTAATATACACAATTAACAATTTATAGATGGTCTTAAAAATTAATTTGACAGCTGTGGGATTTGAACCCACGCCCTTTCGGACCAGAGCCTAAATCTGGCGCCTTAGACCACTCGGCCAAACTGTCTTGTTTAATCTTAATTCAATTACACTTAATAGTACGGACAGCATAATTTATCCGCTATAAATATGCAACCCAACAAATTATACAAGTATATATATACTATTATCTCAAGTTAATTCATTGGTCAAGTTGACCAAAGTAGATTAGGCAAACTATTTCCATATCCTTGAATATTTTTAGAAACTCAAAGAAACGTAATGAACCCTTTGTCAAAGTCAAATACCATTAATTGTTTCGAGTGCTTATATATAAATAAAAAATAGAAAATTGCATAAAGCTAAAATACCGTTATATTGTGTATTGTGGATACACCAATTAACATCCTCTTAGATACCATATTCAATCACTTTTTGACAGATGCAGTAGGCTTCATGTTGATAATAGATTATAGATACTTATATTCAGCCTGTACATTAGTGGCATAACAAGCGCACGTAAAGTGTTCGATGAAATGCTTAAGAGAAGCATGGTTTCTTGTTCACCTTTGTTTTATGGAATAACAACAATGGTTTTACATAGAAAGTACTAATGCTGTTTCTTCGTGTGCACCCAGCTGGTGCCATAGCTAATCAGTGTATTTATAGGAACGCATTGAGGACGTGTACAAGCTTGAACATCATTAGTCTTGCTGCGCCTCATCAAAGTTCGGTCATCACATCTTTTTTACAAAAGGGTTTCTCGGAGATTTCGGACCTAACTGTTGGGAAATCACTACATGGTTATTGTATAAAGAACGTTGGTCGTTTGAGCATATTTCATGCAAATACATTGATAAGTATGTACTCGAAATACGGAAAGTTTGACAGTGCGTGGTACGTGTTTGATGAAATGCCTCAGAGAAATGAAGCTACCTGGAATTCCATGGTATCGACTTTAGTCCGAGTTCCTCTATACTCGAATGCTTTTCTTTTGTTCAGTCAAATGCGTGCTCAAGGATTTGAATCAAGTGGATTCGTGATAGCCAGTTTGTTGACTGGTTGCACGAGTTCTGAAGTTATGGTACAACAAGGGTTTCAAATACATGGTTTAATTCTGAAAAACGGCTTGTTGGATAATGTGTATGCGGGAACTGCCCTTTTAAATTTCTATGCTAGTTATGGATATCATGCTCGTGCACGTAATCTTTTTGATAAGATGCCAGAAAAGAACGTTGTGACTTGGACTTCATTGATGGTTGGCAACTCTGACAATGGAAAATTTATGGAGGTTATAAACTTATACAGACAAATGCGATACGAAGATGTCGATATTAACCAGAACACATTTACCACTGTGATTACTTCGTGTGGGTGGCTAGAAGATGAATCATTGTGTGGTCAAGTTCTTGGACATGTCAGTAAGTATGGATATGAACACAATCTTTCAGTGGCTAATTCTCTTATATCCATGTTTGGAAATTTAGGTAAGATACAAGATGCCTGTTATATTTTTAATCAAATGAGTTTGCACGACACCATTTCATGGAATTCAATGATTTCTGCATACGCACGTAATTATTCATATGAAGACGCCTTCCGTTGCTTTAACTTGATGCGTCATGTTCATGAGAAGCTGGACCCAATTACACTTTCTGCCCTATTATCAGTGTGTGGTTCAATAAACAATTACCTATGGGGTGCAGCGGTTCATGGTTTGGTGCACAAACTTGGGTTGGATCTAAATTTATCTATATGCAATACTCTCTTGGGTGTCTTTTCAGAAACTGGAAGAATTAAGGACATGGCTCGATTGTTTGATGAAATGCCTGAGAAGGATTTAATCTCATGGAATTCACTATTAGCTGCTTATGAACAGGAAGGGGCCCACATGGATGCTTTGAAAGTTTTCGTGAAAATGATTCGGAGACAAAAAAATGTAAATCACGTGACGTTTGCTAGTGTGTTAGCTGCTTGTTCAGATCCTGAGTTCTTAGTAAAAGCTGAAATTCTTCACGCGCTTGTATTTACATCCGGGTTCCACAACAACTTGATTGTCGGAAACGCATTGATCGCAATGTATGGAAAGCATAAGAGTATGCAAAAAGCCGAACGTGTTTTCGAAAGGATGCATGAGCGGGACTTGGTGACATGGAACAGTCTAATTGGAGGGTATGCAGACTGTGAAGAACCTGACCAGTCAATCAAAGTATTCAAATTAATGAGAAACAGTAATGAACCGGTAAATTACATAACGTTGATTAATGTGCTTAGTTCTTGTGTTGCTCCAAATTACCTTCTTAGCCACGGGATGCCATTACACGCTTATGTGATTCTTACTGGTTTTGATTCGGATGATTATGTGAAGAATTCTCTTATTACAATGTATGGGAAGTGTAAGGATCTCATTTCAAGTAAACGTATCTTTGATGCAGTTGTTGACAACGATTATGTTTCGTGGAATGCGATGGTTGCTGCTAACGCGCACCATGGTCATGGTGAAGAAGCTTTAAATACGTTTTCAGAGATGAACAGAACTGGTATAAATTTGGATCATTTTAGCTTTTCTGCAGCTCTTGCAGCTGCAGCTAATATGTATAGTCTTGAAGAAGGTCAACAACTTCATTGTTTGACCGTTAAATTTGGGTTTGACTCATATCGATATGTTAAGACAGCCATCATGGATATGTATGGAAAATGTGGCGAAATAAATGATGTGTTGAAAATGCTTCCAGAACCAAAAACGAGACCACGTGTGCTATGGAACATACTGATATCAGCTTTTGCGAGACAGGGATCGTTTGTAGAAGCCCAGGAAGCTTTTCACGAAATGATAAGGACAGGTTTAAAACCTGATCATGTCACGTTCGTTTCTATTTTATCTGCATGTAGTCATGGTGGTTTAGTAGATGAGGGTCTTGCGTATTATTCTTCGATGACACCTAAGTTTGGAGTTAAGATTGGTATAGAACATTGTGTTTGTGTAATTGATCTTTTAGGACGATCAGGGAGGCTTAAAGAGGCGGAAGATTTCATCTTGAAAATGCCGGTCCAACCGAATGACTTTGTCTGGCGCAGCTTGCTGGCGGCATGCCGGATTCATGGTGATTCAAGACTCGGGAGACTAGCGGTTGATCATCTTCTTGATACAAACCCTTCAGATGACTCTGCTTTTGTTTTATTCTCAAATGTATGTGCAACTTCTGGGAAATGGGATGCGGTTCATGATCTAAGGGTGGAAATGGAATCTAGTAATGTTAAGAAGAAACCCGCGTGTAGTTGGATCAAGATTAAAAGAAAGGTGAGTTCTTTTGCAATAGGAGATAAATCCCACCCTGAAAGTGACAAAATATATGGAAAACTAAATGAGCTCAAGAAGATGATCAAGGAAGCTGGTTATGTTCCGGATATAAGTTTCTCATTGCAAGATCTTGATGAAGAACAAAAAGAGGATCATTTATGGAAGCATAGTGAAAGATTGGCACTTGCATATGGATTGGTTAATACTCCGGATGGCTCGGGTGTGCAGATATTTAAGAACCTTAGGGTTTGTGGTGATTGTCATTCGGTTTTCAAGTTTATAAGCGAAATTGAAAGAAGAACTATTGTACTAAGAGATCCTTTTAGATTTCATCATTTTAGTGATGGCAAGTGTTCTTGTGGTGACTATTGGTAGTAAAAAGGTGAATTCAGAATTTTACCCAAGTTCACGTGAAATTTTCTTGTAATTTACTCTAAAACTTCTGATTTAAATGTTACACCTTTATATGAATCTTAAGTTTATGAACTCACCAAAAACAAATTGCATGTAGGTACACATTCATATGAATCTTCAGAACACAGTATCATCCATTTTTTGACGTTGAACAAGTGATATCGCTCCAACTGTCGATAGATCTTGAGCTTCCTTTTCAAACGAGTCCATGTCTACTGGTGAGCCTGTTGTTTGTTGACTGGTTCCATGTTTTAGGGTTATTTTGAAACTGATACTTAGGCACATGGAAACACCCTAAATTTGTAAATGACAATATGTTTCTTTTTATGTATTTCAGCTGCCACACATGTTGTCATCTTAGAAGGTTTTTGCTGCTGCTGTTTCTGCTCATGGTATTGATAACCAAGATGGAGTTCTTGTTTCTGCCGGTGAAGGGTTTTACACTGCAGTCAGGTCTGTTTGTAAGCTACAAGTCAACTGCTTTTTTTTGGGTAACGGGTCACTATTACTACGAGGTAAATTTCACAAAACAACTGAAAACTTACAAGAATCGGACAATAACTTCACAATATACCTGGCAATTGAGTCCCATACTCTTAAATTTGGGTCAATTTGTAGTGACCCGAACTTTTCCATGTTTATATATATTAATTGAGATTGATATTTACATGATTAAATGTTTCCAACATGTTAAGCAATCAAACTTGTTAAGACTTGATTAATTGAAATATGTTTCATATAGACAATTGACCACCCAAGTTGACCGGTGATTCACGAACGTTAAAACTTGTAAAAACTATATGATGACATATATATGGATATATATATAGTTAACATGATATTATGATAAGTAAACATATCATTAAGTATATTAACAATGAACTACATATGTAAAAACAAGACTACTAACTTAATGATTTTTAAACGAGACATATATGTAACGATTATCGTTGTAAAGACATTTAATGTATATATATCATATTAAGAGATATTCATACATGATAATATCATAATAATATAATAATTTAAAATCTCATTTGATATTATAAACATTGGGTTAACAACATTTAACAAGATCGTTAACCTAAAGGTTTCAAAACAACACTTACATGTAACGACTAACGATGACTTAACGACTCAGTTAAAATGTATATACATGTAGTGTTTTAATATGTATTTATACACTTTTGAAAGACTTCAATACACTTATCAAAATACTTCTACTTAACAAAAATGCTTACAATTACATCCTCGTTCAGTTTCATCAACAATTCTACTCGTATGCACCCGTATTCGTACTCGTACAATACACAGCTTTTAGATGTATGTACTATTGGTATATACACTCCAATGATCAGCTCTTAGCAGCCCATGTGAGTCACCTAACACATGTGGGAACCATCATTTGGCAACTTGCATGAAATATCTCATAAAATTACAAAAATATGAGTAATCATTCATGACTTATTTACATGAAAACAAAATTACATATCCTTTATATCTAATCCATACACCAACGACCAAAAACACCTACAAACACTTTCATTCTTCAATTTTCTTCATCTAATTGATCTCTCTCAAGTTCTATCTTCAAGTTCTAAGTGTTCTTCATAAATTCTACAAGTTCTAGTTACATAAAATCAAGAATACTTTCAAGTTTGCTAGCTCACTTCCAATCTTGTAAGGTGATCATCCAACCCCAAGAAATCTTTGTTTCTTACAGTAGGTTATCATTCTAATACAAGGTAATAATCATATTCAAACTTTGGTTCAATTTCTATAACTATAACAATCTTATTTCAAGTGATGATCTTACTTGAACTTGTTTTCGTGTCATGATTCTGCTTCAAGAACTTCGAGCCATCCAAGGATCCGTTGAAGCTAGATCCATTTTTCTCTTTTCCAGTAGGTTTATCCAAGGAACTTAAGGTAGTAATGATGTTCATAACATCATTCGATTCATACATATAAAGCTATCTTATTCGAAGGTTTAAACTTGTAATCACTAGAACATAGTTTAGTTAATTCTAAACTTGTTCGCAAACAAAAATTAATCCTTCTAACTTGACTTTTAAAATCAACTAAACACATGTTCTATATCTATATGATATGCTAACTTAATGATTTAAAACCTGGAAACACGAAAAACACTGTAAAACCGAATTTACGCCGTCGTAGTAACACCGCGGGCTGTTTTGGGTTAGTTAATTAAAAACTATGATAAACTTTGATTTAAAAGTTGTTCTTCTGGGAAAATGATTTTTCTTATGAACATGAAACTATATCCAAAAATCATGGTTAAACTCAAAGTGTAAGTATGTTTTCTAAAATGGTCATCTAGACGTCGTTCTTTCGACTGAAATGACTACCTTTACAAAAACGACTTGTAACTTATATTTTCCGACTATAAACCTATACTTTTTCTATTTAGATTCATAAAATAGAGTTCAATATGAAACTATAGCAATTTGATTCACTCAAAACGGATTTAAAATGAAGAAGTTATGGGTAAAACAAGATTGGATAATTTTTCTCATTTTAGCTACGTGAAAATTGGTAACAAATCTATTCCAACCATAACTTAATCAACTTGTATTGTATATTATGTAATCTTGAGATACCATAGACACGTATACAATGTTTCGACCTATCATGTCGACACATCTATATATATTTCGGAACAACCATAGACACTCTATATGTGAATGTTGGAGTTAGCTATACAGGGTTGAGGTTGATTCCAAAATATATATAGTTTGAGTTGTGATCAATACTGAGATATGTATACACTGGGTCGTGGATTGATTCAAGATAATATATATCGATTTATTTCTGTACATCTAACTGTGGACAACTAGTTGTAGGTTACTAACGAGGACAGCTGACTTAATAAACTTAAAATATCAAAATGTATTAAAAGTGTTGTAAATATATTTTGAACATACTTTGATATATATGTACATATTTGTTATAGGTTCGTGAATCGACCAGTGGCCAAGTCTTACTTCCCGACGAAGTAAAAATATGTGAAAGTGAGTTATAGTCCCACTTTTAAAATCTAATATTTTTGGGATGAGAATACATGCAGGTTTTATAAATGATTTACAAAATAGACACAAGTACGTGAAACTATATTCTATGGTTGAATTATCGAAATCGAATATGCCCCTTTTTATTAAGTCTGGTAATCTAAGAATTAGGGAACAGACACCCTAATTGACGCGAATCCTAAAGATAGATCTATTGGGCCTAACAAACCCCATCCAAAGTACCGGATGCTTTAGTACTTCGAAATTTATATCATATCCGAAGGGTGTCCCGGAATGATGGGGATATTCTTATATATGCATCTTGTTAATGTCGATTACCAGGTGTTCACCATATGAATAATTTTTATCTCTATGTATGGGATGTATATTGAAATATGAAATCTTGTGGTCTATTGTTACGATTTGATATATATAGGTTAAACCTATAACTCACCAACATTTTTGTTGACGTTTTAAGCATGTTTATTCTCAGGTGATTATTAAGAGCTTCCGCTATCGCATACTTAAATAAGGACGAGATTTGGAGTCCATGCTTGTATGATATTGTATAAAAACTGCATTCAAGAAACTTATTTTGTTGTAACATATTTGTATTGTAAACCATTATGTAATGGTCGTGTGTAAACAGGATATTTTAGATTATCATTATTTGATAATCTACGTAAAGCTTTTTAAACCTTTATTGATGAAATAAAGGTTATGGTTTGTTTTAAAATGAATGCAGTCTTTGAAAAACGTCTCATATAGAGGTCAAAACCTCGCAACGAAATCAATTAATATGGAACGTTTTTAATCAATAAGAACGGGACATTTCAGTTGGTATCCGAGCGTTGGTCTTAGAGAACCAGAATTTTGCATTAGTGTGTCTTATCGAGTTTGTTAGGATGCATTAGTGAGTCTGGACTTCGACCGTGTTTACTTGAAAAATGATTGCTTAACAAATTTTGTTGGAAACTATATATTTTTAACATGTGAATATTATGTGATATATTAATCTCTTAACGCGTTTGATATTATGTGATAGATGTCTACCTCTAGAACAAGTCCCATTGACTCACCTAATAATAATGAAGAGTCAAATGTAAATTGGAATGATTCATGGACTGATTCACAAGTTCCCGAAGAGGAACCGGAAGAAGAGTCGGAACCGGAAGAAGAATCGGAACCGGATGAAGAAATAGAACCGGTGGGGGAAATAATAAAACGGTTAAGTAAAAGAAAATCCTCAACCAACCGACCAAGGTTAATTATGGTCAATGGTGTTTCCGCTAAGGAAGCAAAATATTGGGAGGATTACCAATTCTCCGATGAATCGGATTCCGACGAAAATTCCGATGATGTTATAGAAATTACCCCAACTGAATTTAAAAAGGCAAAAGAAAATAATAAGGGAAAGGGCATAAAAATAGAGAAATCTAATTCCAACCCCGATGAACTTTATATGTATCGTCAACCCCCGAAGTCCTTAAGTTGTAACAATGACCCGGGAACCTCTAAACCACCAGGTTTTTCTAAACCAATGTGGAAAACGACGGCTCGTATTAGGGGAACATCATATATCCCTAGAAACTTGGCAAAACGAACCAAAACCGAAGAAGAAGAAACAAGCGAGTCGGAATAAGATAGTTGTATTCGTGTGGTGTAATATATGTAATATAGTGTGCTTATGCTTTATGATATATGTAAAAATTGCTTGTATTAATAAGTATTTTTTTTTTATGAATCTAACTCTTGTCTATTTTACAGTATAAAAACACAAAATGGATAGACAACCCAATATTTTAAGAGACCTACTCGGAGACATGATTGATGAAATCTTGTCTAGAGTCGGTCAGAATTCTTCGGCACAACTATTTAAGGCGAGATCAGTTTGTAAGACATTCGAAGAACGTTCCAAGAATGCCTTGGTTTATAAAAGGCTTTCGTTTGAAAGATGGGGGATATCACATTGGGAAATCCATAAGTTACGATGTGTTTACTTTGACGCATATATTGCGGGGAACCCAAATGCTATTTTACGCAATGGGTTAAGAAATTATTTTGACTCAATATATCCGAATATTAGACTTCGTGATTTAGAAAAAAGCGGCTAACATGCAACATAAAGAAGCATGTTATGCTTACGGATTAGTAATGTTCGCTTCTCACCAAAGTGAGAACAAGAACATCGGGCTACAACTATTAAACAAAACGTTCCCACAAGTGACGGAGTCGGTAATTGGGGTAATAAATGAGGTTTTTAGATTGTTACGGGACTGTTGGACATTACGTAACCCTCGTCCCTTTGACGACGTTACAACATGCTGTCTTATCAACGGCCATAACGGTTATGTTCCACAAGACCAAGGATGGGAAGTAATCCTAGTAAAACCAGAATGCATGACTTGTTTCTGGACGTATGAATTACGTGTCTTTATTGCCTTTGCTGAACGACTTGTGTACTAGCTAGAATTATCTTCACAACCATCTTGTATCAAATTTATTGTGTGATATATTTCATGCTATATGTAAAATAAGCGGTATTGTAAGTTTGTAAAATATTGTGTAAAAGTTTGAACGCGAAATATTATTATAATCAGTTTTTCATATAGAATTGTAGTAGTTGAATTGTATATTAGCTACTAAGTATGAACTTAACGGGTAGGTACTACCCGAATTTAAACTTATAAAACGCTAATATGAAGAAAAAGCTTTTATAAATGAGTTCATATTATGCTACGAAATACTATTAACTACTCTTAATATTCTGTATGATTAACTTGTTTCATTTGACTATTTTGAAGAAAATGCCACCGACTACTCGACACACCGTGAATATGAATGAAGAGGAATTCCGTACTTTTCTAGCTTCAAACATAGCCGCAGTACAGGCTGCGCTACATACCAACAATAACCTTGGATCTAGCAGTACAGGAAATCGTGTAGGATGCACCTACAAAGAATTCACTGCCTGCAAACCTTTGGAATTTGATGGAACCGAAGGACCGATCGGATTGAAACGGTGGACCGAGAAGGTCGAATCGGTGTTTGCCATAAGTAAGTGTACTGAAGAGGACAAAGTGAAGTACGCTACGCATACCTTCACAGGTTCTGCGTTAACATGGTGGAATACCTATCTAGAGCAAGTGGGACAAGACATGCGTACGCACTACCGTGGTCAGCATTCAAGCACTTGATGAACGAGAAGTACCGTCCCAGAACCGAGGTCAATAAGCTCAAGACAGAACTTAGAGGGTTACGAACCCAAGGATTTGATATTACCACGTACGAAAGACGATTCACAGAATTGTGCCTATTGTGTCCGGGAGCGTTCGAAGATGAGGAAGAGAAGATCGACGCGTTTGTGAAAGGATTACCGGAAAGAATCCAAGAAGATATAAGTTCACACGAGCCCGCCTCCATACAACAGGCATGTAGAATGGCTCACAAACTAGTGAACCAGATTGAAGAAAGAATTAAAGAACAGACTGCTGAAGAGGCCAATATGAAGCAAGTCAAAAGAAAGTGGGAGGAAAACGGTGATAAGAATCACCAATACAACAACAACAGCAATTACAACAATAATCGCAACAATTATCCCAACAATCGCAACATCAATCGCAACTACAACAAACGGCCCAACAACAACAACAACAACAACAACAACAACAACAACAACAACAACAACAACAACAGCAACTACAACAATCATCCCAACAACAATAATAACCGCAACAACAACAATCAGAAGCAGCTATGCCAAAGGTGTGAAAAGTATCACTCGGGGTTCTGCACCAAATTTTGCAACAAATGTAAAAGAAATGGTCATAGCGCGCCGAAGTGTGAGGTCTACGGACCAGGGGTTAATAGAACGAAAGGAACAAATGGTGTCGGAACGAGTAATGGCGGAGCAAGTAGTGTCGGAGCAAGTTATGCCAATGTAGTTTGTTATAAATGTGGAAAACCGGGCCATATTATTAGAAATTGCCCGAACCAGGAGAACACGAATGGACAAGGCCGCGGAAGAGTTTTCAATATTAATGCGGCAGAGGCACAGGAAGACCCGGAGCTTGTTACGGGTACGTTTCTTATTGACAATAAATCTGCTTACGTTTTATTTGATTCGGGTGCGGATAGAAGCTATATGAGTAGAGATTTTTGTGCTAAATTAAGTTGTCCATTGACGCCTTTGGATAGTAAATTTTTACTCGAATTAGCAAATGGTAAATTAATTTCAGCAGATAATATATGTCGGAATCGAGAAATTAAACTGGTTAGCAAAACATTTAAGATTGATTTGATATCAGTAGAGTTAGGGAGTTTTGATGTGATAATCGGTATGGACTGGTTGAAAGAAGTGAAAGCAGAGATCGTTTGTTACAAAAATGCAATTCGCATTATACGAGAAAAAGGAAAACCCTTAATGGTGTACGGAGAAAAGGGCAACACGAAGCTACATCTTATTAGTAATTTGAAGGCACAAAAACTAATAAGAAAAGGTTGCTATGCTGTTCTAGCACACGTCGAGAAAGTACAAACTGAAGAAAAGAGCATCAATGATGTTCCCATTGCAAAAGAATTTCCCGATGTATTTCCGAAAGAATTACCGGGATTACCCCCACATCGATCCGTTGAATTTCAAATAGATCTTGTACCAGGAGCTGCACCAATAGCTCGTGCTCCTTACAGACTCGCACCCAGCGAGATGAAAGAACTGCAAAGCCAATTACAAGAACTTTTAGAGCGTGGTTTCATTCGACCAAGCACATCACCGTGGGGAGCTCCTGTTTTGTTTGTCAAGAAGAAAGATGGTACATTCAGGTTGTGTATCGACTACCGAGAGTTGAACAAACTTACCATCAAGAACCGCTACCCACTACCGAGAATCGATGACTTATTTGATCAACTACAAGGCTCGTCTGTTTATTCAAAGATTGACTTACGTTCCGGGTATCATCAAATGTGGGTGAAAGAAGATGATATTCCAAAGACTGCTTTCAGAACACGTTACGGTCATTACGAGTTTATGGTCATGCCGTTTGGTTTAACTAATGCACCAGCTGTGTTCATGGACCTTATGAACCGAGTGTGTGGACCATACCTTGACAAGTTTGTCATTGTTTTCATTGATGACATACTTATTTACTCAAAGAATGACCAAGAGCACGGTGAACATTTGAGAAAGGTGTTAGAAGTATTGAGGAAGGAAGAATTGTACGCTAAGTTTTCAAAGTGTGCATTTTGGTTGGAAGAAGTTCAATTCCTCGGTCACATAGTGAACAAAGAAGGTATTAAGGTGGATCCGGCAAAGATAGAAACTGTTGAAAAGTGGGAAACCCCGAAAACTCCGAAACACATACGCCAGTTTTTAGGACTAGCTGGTTACTACAGAAGGTTCATCCAAGACTTTTCCAGAATAGCAAAACCCTTGACTGCATTAACGCATAAAGGGAAGAAATTTGAATGGAATGATGAACAAGAGAAAGCGTTTCAGTTATTGAAGAAAAAGCACACTACGGCACCTATATTGTCATTGCCTGAAGGGAATGATGATTTTATGATTTATTGTGACGCATCAAAGCAAGGTCTCGGTTGTGTATTAATGCAACGAACGAAGGTGATTGCTTATGCGTCTAGACAATTGAAGATTCACGAACAAAATTATACGACGCATGATTTGGAATTAGGCGCGGTTGTTTTTGCATTAAAGACTTGGAGGCACTACTTATATGGGGTCAAAAGTATTATATATACCGACCACAAAAGTCTTCAACACATATTTAATCAGAAACAACTGAATATGAGGCAGCGTAGGTGGATTGAATTGTTGAATGATTACAACTTTGAGATTCGTTACCACCCGGGGAAGGCAAATGTGGTAGCCGATGCCTGGAGCCGGAAGGACAGAGAACCCATTCGAGTAAAATCTATGAATATAATGATTCATAATAACCTTACTACTCAAATAAAGGAGGCGCAACAAGGAGTTTTAAAAGAGGGAAATTTAAAGGATGAAATACCCAAAGGATCGGAGAAGCATCTTAATATTCGGGAAGACGGAACCCGGTATAGGGCTGAAAGGATTTGGGTACCAAAATTTGGAGATATGAGAGAAATGGTACTTAGAGAAGCTCATAAAACCAGATACTCAATACATCCTGAAACGGGGAAGATGTACAAGGATCTCAAGAAACATTTTTGGTGGCCGGGTATGAAAGCCGATGTTGCTAAATACGTAGGAGAATGTTTGACGTGTTATAAGGTCAAAGCTGAGCATCAAAAACCATCAGGTCTACTTCAACAACCCGAAATCCCGGAATGGAAATGGGAAAACATTACCATGGATTTCATCACTAAATTGCCAAGGACTGCAAGTGGTTTTGATACTATTTGGGTAATAGTTGATCGTCTCACCAAATCAGCACACTTCCTGCCAATAAGAGAAGATGACAAGATGGAGAAGTTAGCACGACTGTATTTGAAGGAAGTCGTCTCCAGACATGGAATACCAATCTCTATTATCTCTGATAGGGATGGCAGATTTATTTCAAGATTCTGGCAGACATTACAGCAAGCATTAGGAACTCGTCTAGACATGAGTACTGCCTATCATCCACAAACTGATGGGCAGAGCGAAAGGACGATACAAACGCTTGAAGACATGCTACGAGCATGTGTTATTGATTTCGGAAACAGTTGGGATCGACATCTACCGTTAGCAGAATTTTCCTACAACAACAGCTACCATTCAAGCATTGAGATGGCGCCGTTTGAAGCACTTTATGGTAGAAAGTGCAGGTCTCCGATTTGTTGGAGTGAAGTGGGGGATAGACAGATTACGGGTCCGGAGATAATACAAGAAACTACCGAGAAGATCATCCAAATTCAACAACGGTTGAAAACCGCCCAAAGTCGACAAAAGAGCTACGCTGACATTAAAAGAAAAGATATAGAATTTGAAATTGGAGAGATGGTCATGCTTAAAGTTGCACCTTGGAAAGGCGTTGTTCGATTTGGTAAACGAGGGAAATTAAATCCAAGGTATATTGGACCATTCAAGATTATTGATCGTGTCGGACCAGTAGCTTACCGACTTGAGTTACCTCAACAACTCGCGGCTGTACATAACACTTTCCACGTCTCGAATTTGAAGAAATGTTTTGCTAAAGAAGATCTCACTATTCCGTTAGATGAAATCCAATTGTTAAGGTTCGATGGAATGCTCGTAGAGGACCCGAGTTCACCTGGGAGCGTGAAGATCAGATGAAGAAGAAATACCCGCATCTATTTCTAGAAGATTCGTCAACACCTTCAACAGCTTAAAATTTCGGGACGAAATTTATTTAACGGGTAGGTACTGTAGTGACCCGAACTTTTCCATGTTTATATATATTAATTGAGATTGATATTTACATGATTAAATGTTTCCAACATGTTAAGCAATCAAACTTGTTAAGACTTGATTAATTGAAATATGTTTCATATAGACAATTGACCACCCAAGTTGACCGGTGATTCACGAACGTTAAAACTTGTAAAGACTATATGATGACATATATATGGATATATATATATATATAGTTAACATGATATTATGATAAGTAAACATATCATTAAGTATATTAACAATGAACTACATATGTAAAAACATGACTACTAACTTAATGATTTTTAAACGAGACATATATGTAACGATTATCGTTGTAAAGACATTTAATGTATATATATCATATTAAGAGATATTCATACATGATAATATCATGATAATATAATAATTTAAAATCTCATTTGATATTATAAACATTGGGTTAACAACATTTAACAAGATCGTTAACCTAAAGGTTTCAAAACAACACTTACATGTAACGACTAACGATGACTTAACGACTCAGTTAAAATGTATATACATGTAGTGTTTTAATATGTATTTATACACTTTTGAAAGACTTCAATACACTTATCAAAATACTTCTACTTAACAAAAATGCTTACAATTACATCCTCGTTCAGTTTCATCAACAATTCTACTCGTATGCACCCGTATTCGTACTCGTACAATACACAGCTTTTAGATGTATGTACTATTGGTATATACACTCCAATGATCAGCTCTTAGCAGCCCATGTGAGTCACCTAACACATGTGGGAACCATCATTTGGCAACTAGCATGAAATATCTCATAAAATTACAAAAATATGAGTAATCATTCATGACTTATTTACATGAAAACAAAATTACATATCCTTTATATCTAATCCATACACCAACGACCAAAAACACCTACAAACACTTTCATTCTTCAATTTTCTTCATCTAATTGATCTCTCTCAAGTTCTATCTTCAAGTTCTAAGTGTTCTTCATAAATTCTACAAGTTCTAGTTACATAAAATCAAGAATACTTTCAAGTTTGCTAGCTCACTTCCAATCTTGTAAGGTGATCATTCAACCTCAAGAAATCTTTGTTTCTTACAGTAGGTTATCATTCTAATACAAGGTAATAATCATATTCAAACTTTGGTTCAATTTCTATAACTATAACAATCTTATTTCAAGTGATGATCTTACTTGAACTTGTTTTCGTGTCATGATTCTGCTTCAAGAACTTCGAGCCATCCAAGGATCCGTTGAAGCTAGATCCATTTTTCTCTTTTCCAGTAGGTTTATCCAAGGAACTTAAGGTAGTAATGATGTTCATAACATCATTCGATTCATACATATAAAGCTATCTTATTCGAAGGTTTAAACTTGTAATCACTAGAACATAGTTTAGTTAATTCTAAACTTGTTCGCAAACAAAAGTTAAATCTTCTAACTTGACTTTTAAAATCAACTAAACACATGTTCTATATCTATATGATATGCTAACTTAATGATTTAAAACCTGGAAACACGAAAAACACTGTAAAACCGAATTTACGCCGTCGTAGTAACACCGCGGGCTGTTTTGGGTTAGTTAATTAAAAACTATGATAAACTTTGATTTAAAAGTTGTTCTTCTGGAAAAATGATTTTTCTTATGAACATAAAACTATATCCAAAAATCATGGTTAAACTCAAAGTGTAAGTATGTTTTCTAAAATGGTCATCTAGACGTCGTTCTTTCGACTGAAATGACTACCTTTACAAAAACGACTTGTAACTTATATTTCCGACTATAAACCTATACTTTTTCTATTTAGATTCATAAAATAGAGTTCAATATGAAACCATAGCAATTTGATTCACTCAAAACGGATTTAAAATGAAGAAGTTATGGGTAAAACAAGATTGGATAATTTTTCTCATTTTAGCTACGTGAAAATTGGTAACAAATCTATTCCAACCATAACTTAATCAACTTGTATTGTATATTATGTAATCTTGAGATACCATAGACACGTATACAATGTTTCGACCTATCATGTCGACACATCTATATATATTTCGGAACAACCATAGACACTCTATATGTGAATGTTGGAGTTAGCTATACAGGGTTGAGGTTGATTCCAAAATATATATAGTTTGAGTTGTGATCAATACTGAGATATGTATACACTGGATCGTGGATTGATTCAAGATAATATATATATCGATTTATTTCTGTACATCTAACTGTGGACAACTAGTTGTAGGTTACTAACGAGGACAGCTGACTTAATAAACTTAAAACATCAAAATGTATTAAAAGTGTTGTAAATATATTTTGAACATACTTTGATATATATGTACATATTTGTTATAGGTTCGTGAATCGACCAGTGGCCAAGTCTTACTTCTCGACGAAGTAAAAATCTGTGAAAGTGAGTTATAGTCCCACTTTTAAAATCTAATATTTTTGGGATGAGAATACATGCTGGTTTTATAAATGATTTACAATTAGACACAAGTACGTGAAACTATATTCTATGGTTGAATTATCGAAATCGAATATGCCCCTTTTTATTAAGTCTGGTAATCTAAGAATTAGGGAACAGACACCCTAATTGACGTGAATCCTAAAGATAGATCTATTGGGCCTAACAAACCCCATCCAAAGTACCGGATGCTTTAGTACTTCGAAATTTATATCATATCCGAAGGGTGTCCCGGAATGATGGGGATATTCTTATATATGCATCTTGTTAATGTCGATTACCAGGTGTTCACCATATGAATAATTTTTATCTCTATGTATGGGATGTATATTGAAATATGAAATCTTGTGGTCTATTGTTACGATTTGATATATATAGGTTAAACATATAACTCACCAATATTTTTGTTGACGTTTTAAGCATGTTTATTCTCAGGTGATTATTAAGAGCTTCCGCTATCGCATACTTAAATAAGGACGAGATTTAGAGTCCATGCTTGTATGATATTGTGTAAAAACTGCATTCAAGAAACTTATTTTGCTGTAACATATTTGTATTGTAAACCATTATGTAATGGTCGTGTGTAAACAGGATATTTTAGATTATCATTATTTGATAATCTACGTAAAGCTTTTTAAACCTTTATTGATGAAATAAAGGTTATGGTTTGTTTTAAAATGAATGCAGTCTTTGAAAAACGTCTCATATAGAGGTCAAAACCTCGCAACGAAATCAATTAATATGGAACGTTTTTAATCAATAAGAACGGGACATTTCACAATTGGGTAAAGCTATCTGGTCAATTGGGTCTCGAGAAAAATTAGGTCGAGCAATGTAAATTAAAACTTAAAGAAAGTTTCAATACGTTTCCCTCCAACCTATTGGGTCCTATACAAAATATAAAAGAAAAGGTCTAATGTGTATCAATTCCCAAATCTCAATAATTAGAGATAGGTCTAATGGGTTTTGTGACTGGGTCAAATGGGTCGAGAATAACAAGTTTCATCCGTCAAATTTTATGAAAGCATTCATGGTTATATCGTTGTTGTATGTATCTTAACATTTTCTTATATATATTATAAATAAATAATAATAACTAAAATAATATAATAGTGTAAAAATCGATGTAAAAAGTGTATGACCTGTTTGGACCCAATTGACCCGTGACCTGTTTCGACCTGTTACCTAACCCAACCTGACCCATCTTGACCCGTTTAAAATTTTTAGCCGTTTGACCCATGACCCATTTCAAGCCAAAACCATTTTAACCCGTTACCCAAACCGACCCAGCCTGACCCGTTTGTCAGGTATACTTCACACTTATGGCTCAAGACATTATAATCTACCAAGCTGAATGAAAAAAGTAAATCTTACAAACAACCCCAGATGATACACGACACCAAAGAACCTAGCAAAATAGGACCCGTAAGTCGTAACCATGCACCATTTCACAAAAGGAAAGGATGTTACGAGGTGATTTCTTAAATTTTAGCGTTAACATCCTAAGACAAACATTTGCATAATAAACTTCAGATACTTGATCCACCAATCTTGTTCCCTTTCCCTTCTTGTATAAAACAAAAGTTAAGTGCTTTGTCTTTTTATTCCATGTTCTAAAAAACACTTTGGCTGATTCAGGATATTTTCATATAGGATGTTACGAGTATGGTATTAGATAGAAAACTCTCCGAATGGCGTGCTACGCAATTCGATGCTGAATATAGCACATCTAGTGATACACTTTGAAAGCTAATGCAGCCAGCGAAACAATAGTGAAGAGCACCATGGGCAGACTGTAAAGTAAGTCCATAACTTTGTTTTCTTTGTATATTATGTGCCTAATTAATGAGTAAAAAGAAAACATGGATTACTAAGATTATATTATATGTCATTTGAGGTGTTTACTTTATGGGACATTTGTAAGTACGTTTGAATACGGTTATGGAGTTTATGAGTAATAAGTATCAAATATCAGCTAAAATAGATGAGCTGCAAGCCAGCCGCTTGAAACTGTATGAATCAGATAATGAGATGGACCTATTTTTTAGAAATTTTTTCATCAAAGAAAATTGTAATCATTAATTATTTACGCAAGAGTCCTCTCGAAATCCTTCTTTGTACTGTATGTCTTGTATATATGTTAGCTATGTTGAGCATTTCAAAACTTATAGGTGTGTTATTAAACTTAATAATTATGTTTTGGTTAACACCGTGATTAATTGAGGGATGCGATTCATAATGAGAAATTGCTTATCAAACCTGGCCCAAAGGATCTGATAAAATTGGATGTGATTAAAATATGTCACTTGAGCTTAGAAAAAGAAAACAAGGAAGTGACAACATAATAAAGTAAAGTATAGTGACTGAAATAAAATCTTTACCCTCTTTTGATGACATATATCAAATGATTGTATGTATGTGACGGCATAGCAAATGATGTTTTTACACGATATACGATCATACAATACATACATATTTACCATTTATAAAAAGTGAACCATACGTCGTTAAAAGATTTTCTCTATTGTAATTTGTTGATTCCGTTTTTCGTGTAAACAATAGTTATTTCAAAAAGAAAAATACAAAAAAGGTTTTTCTAACTTATATGTATATTCATAAAAAATATATAACAACTTAGATATGTGGCAATAACGATCTCACATTATGATTTTTTTTCGAAAAGCAACCATATAATTATAAAACTCGAGAACATTCAAGGGGGTAACTGCAGTACATCAACGAGACTATATCACGAGCCATATCCGCAGTGAGTCAGTTTGCCGAGGGAGCAACATAAGCAAGACGCACGAAGGAATCGACCAACTAATCTGCCAATGATACAGACTACATGAGTAAAAATACAATTTAAACACTACTTAACATCGAACTAGGATTAGCCAACCATTCAATCTTTTTTCTTTTGAATCGCTTGGAGATCCATTCGTACGATTTTAGTTGTATCTTTAGAAGCGCATTTGCACCAGCCCACGATTTATATGTGAATACCTTTTGATCGCGATTCCACCATATTAGATAAGCACGCGACCACTCAACTGCTTGCCACAATTTAGAACTAGAAGGTGATAATAGAACACGACACTTCCCTCTAAAGGCATCATGGATACTTAGATTCGTAACACCGCCAAAGCCTCACCATTTACATACCCTTTCCCATATATCCAAAGCGTACGTGCTTACAAAAGATAAAGGCATGATCTCACATTATAATTAAGATCAGGTATTTTCATTAAGCAAAGACATCTATTATCAACATAAACATTTTTATCTAGAGAGTCCATCTTTACTTGATTATAGGAAATCATTTTTAATTCCTTCTCATCAAATCCACAATATCTAGCTATTTGATGACAACAAAACAAGTAGTTAACTCATTACAAGAAAATAAGCTCATTTCCAAAGACTAGTACGTTGTCACTCGACTTATGTCCTAGTTCTGGTTTTACGAATGCTACCTCGTACGTTTTGAAAACTAACACTTTACGTTACGCGACGTGTACCTTTAACAAAAATTAGACTTAAACATCAATAAATCCTATTATAAGAAATTTAACTTATATAATTGAGCGTTGCGGTCATTTGCTTCTATAAATCAGTGGCTCGTTGTTTATCAAAATATATTATTTTAAATCAAGACGTTTTATGATAAAGTTAATATATATATATATATATATATATATATATATATATATATATATATATATATATATATATATATATATATATATATATTTAGAATTATAAATTTATGCATAATATATATGTTTGAAATATTTATCTAATGATATAATATTTGTCATTTCAAAACTAATTATATTACAAAGATTATTATATATAATCGTAGAATTTACTATGTCATAGCACGTTTACGTTTTTGAGACACTATATATATAAATTTATAATATAAAGCTTTAATCGATTTCTTCTAATTCTATATAATCAATTTACCTTAATAGATTATAATAACTCAGTTTTTGAAATCATTTTCATATATTTGAAAATAGATCAGTCGAACATTATGAAAACCAGTTCTCCACTAACTTTTGTCTAACTCACGTCAATTGACACATTTGATCTTACTTGTAGATGACTTTACCATTTTCCGAATATTGTTAAAATAGGAAGATTTCTCAAATCAATGTAGACCTCTCAACAAAGACACGTAATCATGATTCAATGTATCTGATAATTCAATCATTTGATATTATCTTCTTATTCTATCGATAAACATATTGAAACAAATACGTTCATGTAAAGTATTATACGTTTAATACTTTGTTAATAATCTCAAGTTGCATATATATTTATAATCATATCTATTTACATAATGGTTCGTGAATCGTCGTAATTTGGTCGAGGTTAAATGAATGTATGAACACAGTTTAAATTTCTTGAGATTTAACATTACAGATTTTGCTTATCGTGTCGAAAACATATAAAGATCAAGTTTAAATTTATTCGGAAATTTTCGGGTTGTCACACTCAACAGACAGCCGACCGACTGACGAAGTCAGTTGACCAACTGTCTAACTGGTTTATGCCTCATTTGTTAGGTTACACATCATATTAACCCTAGGTCGTCTGCAGCTCGGTCCATACGTCGAAATACCACAGAATATCACTCTAGGCTTCGTGTTAATCAAGATCAAATCTTGGTTTGACTCGTACGAACCCGAAAACACCTAGATATTCGATTTATTGTTCGTTCTAGTGTTATTCCGCCTCTAGATCGTGTTAGGTTGATTCTAAGATCCTAATAGAACGTCTACAACTCGTATAACAACTTTTGTTGAACTCTTATTGTCTTGATATGATTAATAGTCTCACACCTTACCTGCTGTGAAAGAAAGAGATCATAAAGGCTAAAAACATACACTTAACATAAATTTCCTCAAAATCACAATGTCGGTAGTCTGTCCTAGACAGTCGGTCGTCTGTCTCTAGTCCGACGGTCTACTGTCTAGTCCGATGGTCGACTGTCTCTATAAACACAAACGGTCGACTGACACACTCCGACGGTCGACTGTCTAGACAGTCGGCGAACTGTGTTCTTCAGGTGCAGTAGCAGCTAACTCACGGGTTTAAGTCAAAATTCACCAAATCTCGCTCCTGGACTCTATCTTAACCTCAAAGCTGAACACAACTTGTTTATAAAACATCTCGGGACATAAACCCATAAATTTTACACCAAATTAACAAAAATTTGAACAATTTGACGCCAAAATCCCTTTTTGACAAAACCTAATATAAACACCCGATTTAACACAGACTTGGACATGAAATCACACAAATCTTACCTTGTTTGAATCTTAGAAACCACTTGCAACTGATTTCTTGCACAATCAAACTCCAAAAACGAGTTTTGATGATTAGATGATGGAATGGTTAGGTTTGTCATGCAAAAACTTGAATATACTGTAAACTTACTTTTACATTTTGTGATGATAATCAGTTGCTAGTTGCTAGTGCAAGAAATATACTGTAAAAGTAAGTTTAGAGTATATTCAAGCTTAGAATTTGTCATCCAAGTTAACCTTATTATTGTAATATAGATAGATATAGATATATAGTAGAAATTATTCATATAGAAAAGTGGCTATGTTAATAAATATTATTCACTATCACTATCTATCTATCTATTCTATTCTATCTTATAAAAGGGTGTTGACGCTGAGGTCATCACCAGCTTCTAAGGTTGTAACATGTGCTTCAAGAGTTGTAACTTACCAACTTGGATGATGTCATATTAATTATATTAATTATTATTTAATTTAAATATATACGGAGTAATATACGGAGTATATTAAAACTGACGCCTCTCTTCACAATTAAATTACCCAATTACAAATTCCAGCTCCGTTTTTAAATTTAGGTTTCTGCTTTCTCTATTGTTCATTAGTTTCTTTTCAATTTCTTTAAAATCCTAAGCTTCATGTCTTCAACCCAAGTTCTTTCACTACCAAAGCTGCAAATCTGGCTAGAATCATTGTTCATGAGCTAAGATTCTTACCGTAATCCAACCAAAATTGATCGGAAGGTATTGTATTATTCTTTAATGCCATCTTCTCCATCAAGACAAATACGAAATTTTCATGCTTTTTCAGTTTTATGAAGTTTTGGAACAGATTCTAAATCGATTTCCATCTAAAAGCAGGTTTGTTGTAGCTTTCGATACTGATTTTTTGTTTTTATTATTAGTTGTTGTGCTTTGTTAGTTTGATTTGGTAATTTTAGATTTTTATTTGGTGGGTTTAGGGTTTTATTTGGTATGTTTACTTGGTGTTTGTTGCAGATTGTGATGGTAGTTTTGTTGTTGTAATTTGATGATGGATGAAAAAACACAATAAAGATATGTATGTTCAGTTCACTCTATTCTAAACCTAAACATAAAGGTATTATTAATTCAACCAAATGTATGTATTTCTTTGATGTACCCCAGGTGTTCGATGAAATGACATAAATTAATTTACCTCTCCGATGTATCTTTTCTTTGTTATGTTAGAGGCAATGGACAAGACGAGTTATTAGCAACTCAGTAAGGCATGTAGATGAATATAGACTAAGGTTTGAGCAAATAAACTTAATTTATGAAAAGATAAGAGCATGTGAGTTTGATCAGTGAACTATGACAATGGGAGTAGTTTAACATTGATTGATTGTAGATAGATGGAGTGCATCTTCGTTTTCAGCTCAAGTTTCTGCAACAATTACAATTAGTTATGAGGTATCTTTTGTTTACTCAATAACAGATCACAATCAGTAATAGACATTTTCGTAATTCTGTCACGGTGAAATGTTGCAATTTGCAGTTACCACATAGAGCTCAAAAAAAAATTTCACGTCAAGGAACATTTTGCAACATTGGTTGTTGATGTTGTTATGAGTCAAGCATGTACCATAATTTTGAGAGGTGCAAGGTATGATATAGCAGCCTTAAGTAATTTCATCTTTTGCACAAATGTATTTTGATTACTTAGTTATTGTTGTTTTATGTTTAGGACAGTTAAATTCAAGTTTTACAGATACTGCCTATGGTGTTAAGTACTCATCAATTACTTCAAAGGTTAGTTTTTTCAAGATATTTATTCATTTATTATGTTACTCCGTAGTATTTCCGACTATAAAAATTGTGAACATTAGTTACTTCTCCTAATAGGCCATATGAGACCAACAATTATCAATTTAATGTTTAACATCAAAAAGATAATATGTGAAATTTTCTAAAGTCTTGTGCACTATAATCATATGGATTTTTTTAGTTATATTGCTTGATTTCTTATACAATGATACCTTTTCAATAGATTATTCAGTCTTAGACATCATTCCAGATTGACATGGCTTTTGTATTCATTTCTTGGAGAGGTATTATACATACTCTTATTGTTTTCTTTATTCTTTATTTTTAGTTATGGTTTTTATTCGATCTTTTGGGATGTCATTCGGAAGGTATAAATATTAAGAAATACAGCCATTATTTTAATGAGTTTTTATCGTCTACCCTAAGTTTTTTAAGATGGAATGCACATGGTGTCGATTATGGTTGTGGCTATAGTATTGTTGGCACTTGCTTATTTTTGTTTAATAAGTAAACTGTGTTGTTCTCTTATTTGCTATTGGCAGAACTATTTAACGGTACTATTTTATCAAGTAGAAAATATGTTGTGTGTTCCCGATCGTAGTTTATGTGTTCAAGTGGTGAAATTCGGTTTGCTTATCTATTTGTTTAACTTTTGATTCCTAATGTTACTTTTGGTACCCTACATATATACCTTAACGGTGGCAATTTCAAATCATTTATATGTGTCCATCAAATCGGTACATTATATAGCATAGTGTAAATTTGCATGCAAATTATATATGAGACTTTTATGTGTTGCATTTGGTTATTGTTATTATTAGTGATGAGTGAGGCGACGAAAAAATGATTTTAATGATGTATTGTTTATTGTAGAATGGGTTTATGGCTACTTAATATGGAAAGAATAAGAATCAAAGTGTTGGGAAATTACGGCCTCACTAATTCCCACCACCCAGCCCAACAATAATAGTAAAGAAATAAGAACAATACACAACACAAGATTTAACGTGGAAACTCCAAAATAGGAGAAAAACCACCGGCCCCCAAAGAGAGAAATACACTATATCACAAATTGTTACAATGACATAGACAACTCTCTTAAGCTAACTACACTCTCCAAAGTATTTAACTAAAACAACTCCCCAAAAAGGGTAAGAAAGAAAGAAATAATCAAATACTTAAAGTGTATTGATTGGTGCAATTTGGAATGAAGACTTAGCCCCTCTTATATAACCAAGTCACTCACCCCTCACATCTTCCTCCCACCAATGTGGGATAAACATATCTTCTACTAGCCAAAATAAACCAACAAATCTCCACCTTTTGGATAGAAGAAGATAACCATGCTTCCACATTGCAAGGATAACCGATGTAGACGCTTCCTCGACGACAACTTCAAGATCCTCATCTTCATGCCGTTGACATTATCTCCCAAGAGACAAAACTTGCATCTTCATCGAACATTGTCTAAACCGACAATCATTGTCATCACAGACAATCATAACTCTTAACAAGAATTATCATACTCCACCATTAAGAGTATAGCACTTAGAATATCACTTTCCAAGCATTTCACCTCGGCACATGTTGTTGAACAACCAGCTGAAACTTTATGGTGCAACTTCCCTGTTTGGCTTTCCCGAAAGTCCCATCAGCTACAACATCAGTTTCCACCACACAGCCTGCATCAACGCCAAACCAATGCCCATGTGTAATTGTGGAACCGCTAACGAACATCCCTTTCCACGGTGGCGCGGACACACCATGAGGATGACGTGACTTCAGAGGAATTCGTCACTCTCCGTAACAACGGAGACAATGTTAGCGTCTTTGGAGCCATTTGCCGGATTAGCTCCACCGGGACAATTAACCCTTACATGCCCAGTCTTCCCGCACTTCCAGCATGTCAGATTCTTTCTAGAGTTTCTCTTCTGCCTATCCGAACACAACACTATCGTATCTCCTGATGACGAGACCCCGTTACCTTCCAGTCTTTTCTCCTCGGATAGGAGCTTGCTAGTAACGTCTTCAAACTTCAGAGTTTTCTTCCCATACATCAAAATAGGTTTCATGTGTTCATAAGACGATGATAAAGATAATATCAACCTCAAAGCTTTATCTTCATCATCCGTTTTAACTCCAATAGCCTCCAGTTCTGAAACAATACCGTTAAGAATACTTAGATGATCTGAAATCTTTGAACCCCCATCCATACGCAGAGTATGAAATTGTTCTTTAAGACACAACCGATTTGAGATGCCCTTGCCCTGGTACAACTGCTCTAGTTTAACCCAAAGCTCATTTGCCGTTGATAACCCGTGCACATTTGCAAGCACGTTCTTTGCAAGACACAAACGAATCGCACTTGCCGCCCTCAAATCCATATCATCCCATTCTTCTTCATCGAACTTCTTGCTAGAATCACTGCCGGGAACAAGGGTGGGTTTACCCTTCAAAGCCTTGTGTAAACCAGACTGAATCAACACATCCTTGACTTGAACCTGCCATAAGCCAAAATTGATCCTCCCATCAAATTTCTCAACATCAAACCTCATTGGACTGAACTTCGACATCGTATCCGTATCCTATAAACAACACTTTCTCTGATTTTGCTCACGTTTCGAATAGCCAAAAGATGTAGCAGGTAGCCAGGACCCTTTAAATCGGAAATCCACAACTAGGCCACTAACAAATCCAACTATTACTACGAATCAGAAAAAATATTGTCTAACCAGATACCCTATACGATCAATAGAACTCGTTTCTGATGTGGACGATCCACTCACGTGGCAACCACAGAGCATACTCCGACTCCTATAACCGAGACCCCCGTCAAACCTGACGCTCTGATACCAGTTGTTGGGAAATTACGGCCTCACTAATTCCCACCACCTAGCCCAACAATAATAGTAAAGAAATAAGAACAATACACAACACAAGATTTAACGTGGAAACTCCAAAGTAGGAGAAAAACCACCGGCCCCCAAAGAGAGAAATACACTATATCACAAATTGTTACAATGACATAGACAACTCTCTTAAGCCAACTACACTCTCCAAAGTATTTAACTAAAACAACTCCCCAAAAAGGGTAAGAAAGAAAGAAATAATCAAATACTTAAAGTGTATTGATTGGTGCAATTTGGAATGAAGACTTAGCCCCTCTTATATAACCAAGTCACTCACCCCTCACATCTTCCTCCCACCAATGTGGGATAAACATATCTTCTACTAGCCAAAATAAACCAACACAAAGGTGTTCGAGAACAAATATGGTGGAACGGTTTGTTGACTCTAAACGAAATACAAATATTGAGCTCTCAATGTATGTTAAATCAGATAATTAAGAGGGAATGAGAATGGCATTATTGGTTAGTAGCTCCAAGCGTGTATCTCAAACTGTATATGTATATAATGTTTGTTCACTATGCATTTCTGTCTGATTTGATATCTATATATGGCCTTGGGTGCATTAGTGCATAGGCTCAAATTATGACCCATGAATTGTGCTATATTGTATTACAATAGAATTTTAATTGATAGTAATATTTATATTTATTGAATTTGAAATGATAATATTCACATTTTCTCAGTAAGTAACTTATTTTGTTAATATTGTGTATGTCTTTTATCACAACCCGTGAATTCACGGGTCACTAAACTAGTAATTATGTATTTCAAAGTGAATAATACATTATACAAATTCAATGATCTTTGTATTTAATTAATTCTTATTCCACATTTGCATTGTCACAAACATTATTTTTTTTACCACCAAAAATGATATTAATGTTAGAAACTCACACAACACGCTAGGGAGCTAGAGGCGGATGGTAGTGAAGACTCAAGAGGACCTTGGTCATTCCAATTTGTTGAGCTGTAGTGTAATTTTTATATATTTTTTTTAAATTTTATTTTTTGCATTATTGGGCCTTCCTTAATTGTCACCGTTATACCTTTTATTTCATTGGACCCTTCTAATAGAAATTTTCACATTCCTCCACTGTAAGGATTAATAAAAAAAATGATATTATTATTGTAACAAACATTATTATTGTGTAGTCATCTTTATTGGGTGAATTAGTGTAGTTATAATAATAATATTTGTTACAACTACATAAAAAATGATACGGAGTATAACTCTAAATTATTATTGGATGACAACTACTACAAATGGTTATCACAAGTTTTAGATTTTTGTCACGCAATGTTCGTTTATGTAGTCATCTTTATTGGGCCTCTTATAAAAATGGAGGTGCCTTGTATTTGTACTGTTATTGCCATGTACGAGTACTTCATATCATCATTTTGATGATTCATGTATCTTTTAATTTAATTCTCTGTTTTTCAACAAAAAAATAATAATAATAAAATAAAATAAAATAAAAAAAAAAAACATTATTATTACTCCTTAAATTCTTAACTTGTATCCATCGCTAAGTTTGTGACTTATTACTAAAACTCAACAATAAGAAACTTTAGATAACTACGGGAAGAATTACTTTCTTATCATAATGACATTACATTAGATATTAAACATATGTTTAACAAAATAACACTTGATCAATGTTCTTGCAACGACATAACTCTAAAGTCTGTGTAATCGTTCTACAAAGTAACCTTCTCGATCTAAATGTTTACATTTTATCATATATTCTTACTTTCGATAAATTAAAAAATCTTTTAGTCAGCAATTCACAAAAAAAAAAAAAAAAAAAATTATTTTATCACATAGTTTGGTAGAGTGCCCGTGCTCTCTCTGTCTCCATAGAAATCCACCGCCCTTGCATGTCGTAACGTTTTCAGATTGTCACTTTTGAAGCTTCTTTGAAGTTTCCTCTTAATAATTTACGTATACATAAATAATGCAATTAATACAATATTACTAAAAATAACAGTAATAACTAATAAAGTTACACTAAGACACACACACAACTATTTATGCATCCAACACAAAGTTAACCAATTCACCACTCTAATGCATACAAATAGTAAAAAAAAAAAAAATGCATACAAATAGTAAGAGATTTGGACTATTCAATAACTTATTGGTCAGTATTAAAGATATGAAAACGAAAATTGAACTAGTTTAGTAACTTTTGGTCAAAATAGAAATAAACGAGACCAAAATGGCATGAAGTTGCTTTATTTAGGAAATCACGAGGGGACCATCACGTTGGATTACAACCAATAAGATCCCCAGAAATTCCAACACTTACACCCAAAGCAAAAATACCTCTGCTCCCAAATTAATAGCGTAGTTTCATAATAAATAAATATAAATATAAATATAAATATAAATATATAGATAATAACAACAACAATAATATAATAATAATAATAATAATAATAATAATAATAATAATAATAATAATAATAATAATAATAATAATAATAATAATAATAATAATAATAAGGTAAAATTATTATATGGCCGCCGTATGTAAGACAAAACTTTAGGTAAAAATTAAGGGTAAATTGTATATTAAACAAATGTATAATCTAGAAACGAAATTAGTTTTTTTTAATCTATAATATAAATATAAATTGGTGTTAAGGGAGTAACACATAGAAAATTACCGCTAGTACTTGGTATTCCTATTGTTAAAAGAACTAACTTATGCATACCTTCATTTTAGTAATTTATTATTGCTATATATGTTATCATCGAGTATAATTAATGGTGTACAGTCTGCTGATGTATAATTTAAAAAAAAAAAATTCCCAGAAAATAAAAAAAAATTATTTTTTTTAAATTTTACGTCAGGAGACTAACTGCCACGTTAGCAGACTGACTGCCACGTGTCAATCTATGTGGCACAGTCCGCTGACGTGAAATTTAAAAAAAGAAAAAATTTGAAAAAGTTTTTTTCCAGATTTTTTTTTTTTTTTTTTTTTTGGAAATTATTTTCAAAGAACAGGTGAATATGATAGTTGCATGTGTATGTGCATTTATATGTGAGTTCTTTGAATTATCTCTCACTCTTAATTCTCTCTGAATCTTATATATATATATATATATATATATATATATATATATATATATATATATATATATATATATATATATATATATATATAAAATATAATATAATAACAATAATAAAACTATTACTCCTATGTAATCATTAATTAAAGAATTTCTATATTGCAATATGTCACCCTGTAATATGATTTTCTAATATTTATATTGACCTTTAAGTGAGATGATTAAGTTAATAATTATACATCTCCTCATAATTTTACAATAAAATTATCTATAATGCCCCTATATAATATAATACTCCCTGTTATTTAAGGAAACTCTCATTCACTTATAATACCCCGTATCACATAGTAAAAGATTTGCCCAAGATCCAGGGAAAAAAAATACGTCATCCCAATATATATTTGAAGTGTTCTAAGCTATTTGCATAGGTTTTGTACCCTCATCTTACTCGTTCGTTGGGATAATTATTGGGTGAATCCAATCTTCAATGAGGTATGTTTGAAAATTGAGAATTAATTCCAATGTTTTTGCTTTACATAATATATATGAGGGGTAGTTTTTCTACTTTAAATTGAACTACTAGAGGTGGACCAACTTTGTACACAATTGTTTAGCCATATGCACAAAAAATAAAATGAGAGTTAATTTCTTAACTCTCAAAGGCAATTCTAATACTACGTTGCATTGATAGTTATACTGTTTTAAAAGTGATAATAAGAGTGTGTTATGCATATTTGTTTTGGCTGTTTGAGAGAAAATTTTGAGTTCTTGAGAATGAAAGTAGAAGAGAAACAAGAAAACCAAGAACAGTCAAAACTGAAAATAAATAATTTTCTATGTAATTCGATAACTTAATACAATTACATACACATATTCCCTAAATGACTAAACTATCCGGGCTTAGCCTGGGTGGCCACTCCCTGTTGTGCAGAGTTGGTATCCACCTAGTGGTGCAGGTTCGAATCCTGGGAGGGGAGGTTTTCTCTCATATGGTGAATCACCATTCCACTTCTGGTGGGTGGGGTCCTCAGACAAAACCGGTCGGGTTCACCTCCTGAAATAAGGTTGTGCGAAGATTCGAGAGTGGGTTTCCTCCTTCGGGTGCGTGAGTCAGTAACCAACTAACCAGTCGTTAAAAAAAAAAAAAAAAAAACTAAGTATGAATTATTCTTCTCTCTAGAGGTCCCAACTCTCCATTACGTTAAATCGAAATACTAATAACAAAATTGTTGTTTATCATATTTAAGAAAATTATTTTAATTGTTAAAAAAATATATGGCCGATATTGAGAAATCATTGGTTATAGTGCTACTATAACAAAATTATATAACGTTAGAGATTTCAATAATGTAACATTTGGATTGGCTTTAGGTGCGATTTGTTTTTAAAGATGTTTTTTTTTTTTTTTTTTTTTTTTGAAAATTTGCGGACCATGTCTGTAAAGAAGATGTAACCTAAATGTCCGAATACTGATTACTGAAGACTGTTTATTTTTATGTTTGCAAAAAACTTAATTCTGTCTGCAACACTTATGAACATATTTCAAAGTCTGCGGGGTTGCGAACAGAATAAGATATTATTCTATCTTATGCCTTCTGAAAAAAAAACAGTCTGCAGTAAAAAATTCTGCAAACACACATATATAAAACATAAAAAGATCTGCAGACTGAAAAAACAAACAATTCCTTACTTTCTTCTAAAGATGCTAATTTTGAACTTTTGAAGATAAGTTTGATATTTTTAGTAGACATATAAATTTGTTATAACAATCTAAAAAAGTTAATAATAACCGTAATCCATATTCAAGTCCCGTAAAATTGCGAGTTATAAACTAACTACGGAGTAAAAAATAAAAGAAAAAGCAACGTGTGTAAATCACCGATAAAAATACTTCCTTTATAAGTAATTAAATATAGATAAAATTATATTTAATGATCACACCTTTTAGAACAGAAGATTTATATAATCACTTAACTAATTATATCTATATATTTAAAAGGTATAGTCAAAGTGAATAGTAACCACACAAGTTTCACAAACTACCTCAATCTTTTACTTATTTACATTTTAGCCTCAAAATATATAATAGTTAGCTTTATAGCTTTTATAAATTTACCACAAACTTTTAACATTTTATACTTTAACCATTAAACTTCTCATTCATTATAAATCGACCACATACTTTATATACTACCTAATAGACAAAAACGATTAATAGTCACCAGGGGCGTTTTCGTTCTTTCATTTTTTTCCCCTTTTCCCACCTTTTTTTTTTCTAAAAAAGCCCTCATAGTTTGTTCAAATATTAAAATCGACCCCCCAAAGTGTCAAATACTCATTTTCATAAAAAAATTTAAATAAACTCCACCCAAATATTCAACGGACCATATCTTCTCGCTCGCAACGAGTTAAATTTTTCTGACACCATCGTTAAACTCGAAATAATTTTAGGAGCACACCGTCACTAACTATACGCAAAACAGACGCTTTTTAAAAAACGCTAAATATTTGAGGTACTTTTCATACACGTCGATTTTGCGTTAAATTTTTAAAAGTCGACAATTCCATAGTGAAACGCGGAGATGTACATATATTAATTTAAAATAACATTTAAATCTTTCACGGATTATACCTTTTAGTTCGAATCGAATTGCGCTTCAACGATATCATCTTTAACCACGAAATAATTTTACAAACTAAACGCAATATAATACATTGAAAACCGAACCCCGGCGCGAAGCGAGGGTTCGAACACTAGTTATTTTTAAAACTCATTTAATCCTCAAACAGTGTTGATATAAAAAACTAGAAAAAAGTAATAAACAAAAAATAATATATTTAATCAGAGTTTATTTTATATATTAAACACGGAGTACCAATTTAAATTTATATATAAAATCAAATTTAGTTTCCGTTCACAAAAGGACAAAATAAACCCCGGTACAAACATTCCTATACCCGGTTTCTGTTTGCCCAGTGTGTCTGCGCGATAATGGCTGTAACATTATCCAAAAACAGAAACCCTCATTTTTCGTTACAGGGACCACACCACAATTTTACACCTAGTATCTATAAAGCTTATTATATAGAGTATATGTGTGTGTATATATATGTATACACTTCAAGAATACAATATAAACCCTTTGTAAGAGCAGGGTAAGTAATAATAGTGTTCTTGCAAAATCAAATGTATTTCATTTCATTTTATATCTTCGAGTTGTTTGATATGAAATCAACAAAGAGTGATTAAAAAAAAAAAAAAAAGAGTAATAATGTTGGAGGAGAAATGGTGAAATGTAATTTCATTTTTACCTTTAAAAGGGTTTTTGCAGCTCTAAATTATCACATATACCAGTGTATATACATGTATGTATTCGTATTTACGATGTGTATATGTTAATTTAGGGCTTTTAGTGTTTTCAACTAATTCCTTCTTTCAATTTATATTTTGTTACTTTGTACATACAATTTTTATTGTTATTCTATATGTAGTATGTATTAATATAATATATATGTATATGTATTATATATGTTTGGAAGTATATGTATGTATGTATTTGTCGGGTTTTTAAGGGTATGATTTAATGACATGGCTGCTGACTATGAGCATGATGCTCCCATGTCTGTACTGATTTATTTATTTTTTATTGTTTTTTTTTTTATTCCCTAAAAATTGATAATTATTGAAACTGATGATGTTTAAGTTGAAAACATGTAGAGAAGAAATGTTTTCAAGAATGTCGATGTCGGAGAAACGAGAAAAGCTTAAGGCGTTAGTGAATTCAAGGTTACATATGAAGAAGAACAAGAAGAGGAAGAACAGAAAACAATATAATAATGTTGATATAAACGAGATTTTTGGGAACAAAATTATAAAACGAAAAAGATTAAATGAACATGTGAACAAAAAATCGATCAAAAAAGTTGGAAGAAAGTTGAAGCTAAAACAAGTTGTCGGGTTAATCGAACGAGAGTCTGGTTCGTGTTCTATACATAATAACACAAGGTATTTTTTTGCAATATTGACAGTTGTTAGTTTCATTTTTTCAAGAGTTTGATCAATTTCATGTTTTTATGTATAAGATATATTTAGTATATGTCTCTGAATTATTAAAGTTTTTTTTTTTTTAAGGGTCGTGTTAGATTCGGAAGGAATTTGTGGTGGTAATCAAGAATCTGTGAACGAGCCTTTCCGTATCTCTTCAACGGTATTTTATATAGCATTGCTCGAGCCTTTTTTATGAGCGAAAAGGATATGAAACCGACGGAGTTAAAAATAATAGTCATTCTCGAGTTTTTATGTCAAGTGGAAAGAATTATGATGGAAAGTATATGAGTTTTTTGTTAACAATTTTCGCCTATATTTGAGCGGATTGGAAGGGAAATCTATGTATTTATCTTAATATTAAATTAAAATTAAGATCATTTGTTTTGATCAGTGATTACTATAAATAGTAGTATCACTATTTTGTGAGTTTTGGGTTTGTTTATCTATCATGGTTTGTTCCATGTTATAAATGGTTGCAAAATGGGTGGGTCAGGTAAACCAATTAGAGTCAAACGGGTAGTTTTAATGTACCTGCCAAAACAGGTCATTTTACCTGAAACACATTTTGTCCAACATATTTGAACAAATAAAATAACTAGTTTGTCAAATAGAATCTTTTTTTTTTTTTTTTTTTTTGATAAAAGAATACTGGATGGATGTTTTATTCACCCAAAAAGACGTTGGGTGACTTTTGACCCGTTTATTTTTAAGGCATTACGTGTTAGAATGAATGATACGAATCCTCTCATTTTATAAGTAAAAGGTTAATTATGTGACCTTAACAAACATGATTAAAAGATTCACAATACAGGCACATGTTTATAGTCAAATTAGCCAGTAGTTCAATTTGTAAAATTCAGTTGGTTAAATTTGTGACCATTTTTGTTATGATATTCTTAACGCGTAGGATGATGTGGCTTGTGAGACTCTGCTTGAAAAGGGTGAACCTGTTGAGATTGATTACGGGTTGAGACGTTTATGTGCAATCTGCAGGATTGGTGAAGATCTTTTGTGAGTAACAAAAATATTACTTTATATTCTTCATATTTTCATTCTTTTTCTACATATTTGTAACTGAATAAATCTACGAATTTGTAGGTTATGCCCTCAACGAGGATGGCTTTGCGGCTCATGTATAAAAAAGAAGACCGAATCTTGTGAGCATTCTGTTTTATTGTATCACAATTTTACAAGATATCATGATGATTATTTACAGATGATGAGTATAGTGTTATTGTATTAAGTATGCATTTACTGATACAAGTTAGTTATGCATGTTTACAGGCACTTGTGACTTATCTGAGTTACCATTCGAGGTTTCAAGTGAAACTCGTAATCATATACTTCCGTATGTTAATAAACTTCGTGATTATTGGCACCGAGGTCACAATGCTATTTTCTTTGATTGTCAGGTAATTTTCTAATATATATTTCTTTTTATCAGAGGTGGTATGATGGGCGGGTCACGTAATGGCTCAAAATAGGTTTCGCTTGAAACAGGCTCGTTTTAGTTCATCTGGTAAAAATCCACAAGTTTTAATACATAATAAATGTTTTCAATAAATGTTAACAGAAAGAAAAAAAAAGGAGGTTTTATAAATTAAAACTTGGATTTGGGCAACTACAGTTCATTTGACCCATTCCTTCACGAGTTTTTTTTATCTGATCCGTATGAGATTAAAATAACCTAGATCAACTCAGTTACTACGTAACGGGCCAAAATTGCCACCTCTAGTTTATACTATATTCTTCTTTTTCTTTCATATAAATAAGTATGAGATTAAAATAACCCAAATCAACTTAGTTGCTACATAACGGGTCAAAATTGCTACCTCTAGTTTATACTATATTCTTCTTTTTCTTTCACATCAGTAAGTCAAAACTGATTACTTTACTGACTGGATGTTGCAGGACCGGCTACGTAAGGTGGTATTTTTCATATTATCGTTACTGGATAACGTTAAAAAACCTATTCTAATCATAGCTGCTAATAATGCTTTATCCCCTTGGGAGGACGAATTTCAAAAATGGAATAAGCTCACTACTTTCGTAACATACAAAGGGAGCAACGATGCCCGGGCCCACATTAGAGCAAACGAATTTTACAGTGAAAATGGGTCTGTAAAGTTTCAAGTGCTTTCATCTTCTCGAGAAGATATTGCTGAGGTACGTTATATTATATTGTATTTGTAGTGTATTGTAGTAATAATCATATGAAACTACTACAACATAAAGTATAGTTTTTGTAATCATATTTGAGATAAGTAGTTACCTACCCGAAACTGAAAGTCTTTTGGGTCAACCCGACCCATTTCAACTGCACCAAAGAAGTACAAGTTTGACCCATTACTCAAAAATGATATTTATGTTGCAGGATCTGGAAATGGTTAATCAAATTAAATGGGGATTAATAGTTATTGATCGGTGCCAGAGCCCCAAAATCTCAACACATTATAAGAAACTTAAAATGCTCGAGGCTGATATGAAGCTACTAACACTAACCAGTGAAATAGCGGTATGTTTCTTTACTCGCCTTGTTTATTTATTATCACGATATGTTGACTTTCCGTGTGACCTTAGCCCAATGATGGTTTCAGGACTACGAAAGTATTCTTTCGTTGCTTGATCCTAAGTTCGAAGAGATAGATACAGACGTCAATATGGAAACTAGTGATAATACTACTCGCAAATTGAAAGAAAAGTTGTCACCTTTTATTGCGTTTGAGTACAACTACACTCGCGAGTTCAAAGAGTATTGGGTCCCGGTTCATCTTTCTCAAATGCAAATCAAACAATATTGTTCATTGTTAGATTCAAATATGGAGGTACTTTCGTCCTGTTTATGGGACAGCTCTCCACTCCATGCGATTCTGACCCAAACCCAAAAGGTCGCTTTCGGCTAGCTTGTAATTACTATGATCAATGATCAATATATAGTTGTAAGTGTTTACTGATTATAATGGTTATTATTTACAGTGTTGTGACCACCCGTATCTGGTGGACCCTACTTTGCGTAATTCGTCCAAAAAAGATGCTGCCGTTGATACATTGGGTGCTGAAATTAATGTTAGTGGCAAACTGCAGCTTCTTGACAAGTTTTTGTTAGAGATTGAACGGCGTGAATTAAAAGTACTTATTCTTTATCAGGTAACAAAATTCTTATAATTAGTCTGCATATTGAGACTATTTCGTTTTTTCAATATATTTGTGACGCAGAAGTTACAAATGGGCGGTTTGGGTTTGGGTCAAATTGGGTTCGTATAGGAAGGTTTAACTTAACATCACTTTTTGTCAAGTATGCTGTTTCTTTTTTTGTAAGAGTTAGTTTGTTAAGTATAATCACAAATAATAATTATCTGAAATTAAATTATTTCGAAGGTTATCAAGTATAACCTAAATATATGAACTTTTATACTATTTTAAATGAAATCTTCTAAGTTAATGATGTGTTATATTTTCTTGATTAGTTAAAAAAACTCGACTCGTTCAACTCATTTGACTCATTTTGACCCGTTACAGATCTAACATAACATAAATCTTCTTTTTAACTAAATAGTGTAGTAAAATGAGTGTCTTTTATTTCATGCAGCCAGTGGCTAATTCTGAAAAGATATCGATTGGAGATATTTTGGATGATCTCGTCGATCGTAGATTCGGTCAAGATTTCTATGTAAGAATACCAGAAAAGATTACATGCAATTCTATACGTAAAAAGAAAAAACAAGCGTTGGAAGACTTCAACAATCTACAGAGTACAAAGTTCATATGCCTACTCGATTATCACTCGTGTCATTCAAGCATTTGTCTTTCGAATGTAGACGTTGTGATTCTTTTCAACAGTAATTGGAACCCGCTGAACGACATACGAGCCTTGCAGAAGATCACTTACGAGTGTGGGCCCGTGAGAGTCTTCCGGTTATATTCAGCATTCACTTTAGAAGAAAAGGCGTTAATTATTTCGAAAGAAGGAACAATTCTTGATGTCAATGACTATAACGTTAATTCGACAGTGTTTCAACAACTTTTAGCTTGGCGCGTGTCTTACTTATTTGGTAAGCTGGAAAGCGAAACTGAAGATTCTGAAGCGTCGTCATTATTCATAAATAACTTGGTTGGTGAGCTGTCATCGTTGTTGCGAAAGAAAAGTGGAGGTCCCACAAGCTGTTCACATATATCTAAAGCAGAACTTAAAGATGGAAGTTATTGTAGAAGTATTTTGTTGTTGGGTGAAATGGAAAACAAAAGTAGTTCGATTGAAGACGAGTTGATAAATGATGAACCTATGACTTTTTGGACTAATTTGATGACAGATAATCATCAAAAACAGAAAAATTCGAGTAACAGATTATCTCGAAGGGTTCAAAATTCGACCAAAAACTCTGGTTTCTGGTACGAAGATGATGAAATATTTTCCGTTATGATTAAAAGAAAACCAAGAAGCAAAAGAAAAGTGTGTGATGAAAACAAGAAAAGAAAATTTCCAGGTTAGACTACTTTTATATGATATCAAAAGAGGGAAATTTTAAATGAAGTTATCTACTTTATTTAAGTAATATGTTCATTTTTGTTATTTCTGGTTATATTACGTCGATGTTCATACAGGGTGGTGTGCACAACATATTGGCGGTCATCGATCATCTGAAAGAAAAGTGTGTAATAAAACTAAGCAAAGAAAACTTTCAGGTTAGACTACTTTTTTATTTTTATAATATAGAAAGGAGAATTTTAAATGAAGGTATTTACTCTTTTCAAGCAATATGATCATTTTTGTTGTTGTTTTCTGGTGTTAACAATGTTAATACAGGGTGGCGTGCACAACGTATTGGCGGTCATCGATCATCTAAAAGGTTACCTACCCCTAGCCAGGTACTTGACAACATTATTTAAGATTATGGACTGAATAGTCATTCTTTATTAGTTAAGTGACTAATTGTGTAAGTTTAGTACTGTTTTGTTAGTTAATAGTGGTTAGTTAGTTAGTTACTTAGCCATTTTCTATATTTACTGTAATTTTTTCTTAACAATATTACTTCTGCATATCTCATATCATTGCGTTTACTGGCTTGATGAAGATGGTTTTTACACGCTCAATGTATTATTGTGTTTACAGGATACACATTTTCTTGTTTCGTAACTAAATTTCAGATTTTACTAAAAACCATCACTAGATATCCCAGTGGTTGGGGCCTGAGTTCCTTGCAAGAGGTCTCAGGTTCGATACCCGTATAGGGCGAATATTTAGTGGTGGCCAGGGATGGGTTGGAAACGGCCAGGGAGTAATCCTTTCGGGCTGCGTACATATGGGGTCGGATTACTCGCCCTCCCGGGTAGTCCAAACAGAAAAAACCTTCTACCTTTTACAGTAATTAAAAAACATTTTTTTATGTTATGCTAGAACAATCAACATGTTTGTACTTCTAGTCCAAAACCTCTGGGAACCGAATTAGAAAGAATTCGAAAGGAACAAGATGACATCACCAAGTTGCATCAAGAAAAGGTTTTTTCTTCAAAATGACATTTTTTTTTATTTCTTTTAATTAGTTAATAATGAAATTAATTTGAATTGCATCATGATAATGGATGTTGTTTATATGTAGAAATCCCATCTCCTTACTGAATGTGAAAAAGAGATATTAGAGATACGGAAGACGTATGATGCAATGATCGAGGAATTTGAGACGAGTTCAATGAACGAAATGAAGATTGTTGAAGATTATTACAAGCTTGTTTGTGCTAATAACATATTGGCCGAGCTTTTGGCACGTTATTGCGATGATCCTCCCAATACACGTCTTTTGAAGGAAAAAAATAAAGGTACTTAACCTACTAATCTACTTTTGGTGTACTCATCATGTTACATGTACTTATGTTTATGGTAAAATAACTGACCTGCAATTCTCTTTGTAAAAAGTTCTACCTAAATATTTTGCGCATCCAATGTGATTGCAAATATTTTTAAGGAGTAACTTTTTGAATATAAAGATTTAACTATTCAAAGTACACTCAGCTAGTTACCGCCTTGTTTGACCCGTTTGATCTTACCCATTTGACCCTTTAACATAAACTATCAATTCATAACTGGATGGGCAAAAATTACCACCTGTACTCATATAGACAATAATTCTGTCATCACGATTCACAAACTGGTTCTTTAAATTACATTATGATTATGTTTTTTTTGTCTGTTTCTTTTGATTACAGAAACGGGCACATTACAAATTCCCGACATCTCTGCATCTGCATATGCACGACCAGTGAACCCATGTTCAACCAGCGGGCCCAACACTACTTTCTCTAGGTCAAGTCCATGTAAATCGGGGGTACGGGCCCCAGCCCCTCATCTTATGGCAAACCGATCATTGTTTGCATCAAATTCTAGCATCCAAACCACACCAAAACCTTCCGTTCTTGAGTCATTCAACTCATCTACACTAGTACCACCAGTGAACCCAAGCGAACCCATTTATAACCAGCGGTCCCACCTTTGTTTCTCCGAGCAAATTTCAAGCGGATTAGAAGAACGTGTTCCAGCTCCTAATCTGACCATGCCTGACCCGTTTTTTATTGATCCATTTCCCAATTTGTCAACTTCTCCAAAAACGCCGTTAAAGAAAGAAGATCTTGCCCGTTCAACCTGACAGATGTTACGATATTGGTGATCCTAGTCTTTCGTTCTGGGGCACACTTCAGTTTCTTCGTAGCTTTTTGGATAGTTTAGCAATCAGAATTTTAAAATAGTTAGCATACAACAGTGCAGTACATGGTCGGTTAGCATAGATACAAGAACATGTTACACGATATCAAATTTTGTCGATCTTACGTAGGTACATGTAACAGTGACTCGACAGGGACATGTTATGTTACAAACACTGATGTATATGCTACAAACTTTTGTTGATATTTTGCAGATGCATGTCTTATATTTGTTAAAGCGTAGTTGTGTGTTTATGTGAACAGATGTTATGAACTGTGCTTACTTATATAGAAACTTTTTGTACTTTAATCAATCTTTAATTCTTTATTCTTCATCATGCTCAACTTAACCTGTACAATTTGTACCCAATTAAGTACCTTGATTATTGTGGTGGATAGTATACATGTTTTGACATATAGACCGTCAAGGTGATGAGTTTTATCAAATAAATAAATAAATAAATCAGTGATGTGTGAGTCGACTTTCTGAAAAGCACTAAGTTTACAAAATGTTAAATAGGCCTTTTCTTGGTGCGTTTGTTTATTCCGTTTGATGTGTTTGTCGTGGTAGTAGCCTTAGTTGGTTTGTAGCAGTAGCCTTGGTTTTAGGTTGGGTTTCTCGGGTTGCGATGTTGTTTTAGGTGCTCTCTTAGTGAACAACTGCCATAAGATACCCCCTAAATAACTGCCATATGACAAGTTAAGACAGATGCCTCCGCAGGTTTTCATAACCAATTGCAAAGCAAAATTGCATTATAAAATCTCCAAGCGAGATTCGAACTCGAGATCTCACGGACACCTATAAGAGCGGTAACCACTCAACTATGTTTTGTGCATTTTTTTAGTAGGTCTTTGTATCGTTTAAGGCTCGTTCATCTTTGATTATTTATTTTGGCAAATATAAATAATAAATAATATAAAAACGGATTAAAAAATCAGCATGATACAAATGGATACGACAGAAAAAAAAAGAATCCAACCCTAATCAACAATCACAACATATGTTAAACAACAAAATAATCAAATCAAACCTAACCACCAACAAGGTGATAACAAAGTTAACAAAGCTCTCGTAATAAAGACCAATGCTACATCCAAAAGAACCCTAAGTACCGACAATACCAAATCAATTTCGTCGAACACATCGAGTATTCGAGTTGGTGGAAAAACACCAAAGACCATCATATCCGCATGAAATTTGAACGCCGGCTACCGCTTACCTTCAACAGCCACCACAAAACAAAACCTTATGTAACACCAACCATTTTTTATATCACAGCGGAAACATATATTATATTACAAAACATAATTAAGTAATCAACCCAAACATAAGTTATTACAGTAAACCAGGTGTTACGTATTACAAAAACTTTAGTATATAAAAGTAGTACATAATACAGTCATTAGAGTTAGCTATGTCAAACATATCTATCAAATCAACTTCTCCCAAAAACCCAGCTTTACATAGCCTAACTTGCAAGGGAGGAGATGTGGGGTTAGCATAAGGCTAAGTGAATGGAAGCATCCTAACAGCTATAGGCATCTAACATCAAACTAAGTACAATTGCATGACACAACAATTAAACACCCAATGCGGTAACAAAAGGACTGGCGGCTTATACGGGCCTACACCTACTAGCTGATCGGGCTAGAGTTTACCGATAGTTCCTGTTACTAGCTCCCTCGCATAGTAATCAGGACGCAGGGGATGTGTCATTCAAACTATACTAAACGAGTAGTAACACTTGACCCCAACTACACAGATCATAGTTGACCTCTTTCCCAGCTACACAAATCATAGCCGGTGGCCGAGCTACACAAATCATAAACGACAATACCCATGTGCACATAATTATCACAAACAACATAGTACATCATATACTATCGAATCTGGTGAAACATGGCAGGACAACAGTAGCATAACCTGTGACGCCCCGTACAAAATCAATGTGTACGGATCATCAACAACAGGTCCATTACACGGTTACAACACTATATGCTGTTTTAAAACAAGTTTTGCATTCATGAAAAGGTAACATTTTTACCAGCGTCAAATGTTTTACAAAAGATGACGTCTTTACCAACGTCAAATGTTTTACAAGGATAACGTGCTTCTACGAATAGAAAGCATTAACATAAGTACGTGACACAAAGGTCATTACAAAACCTTTGTTCAAATGTAACATAAGTTGTGAATACAAAGTAAAAGTTCCATGATTGAGACATCTCTAAACAATGCAGCGGAAGTCTAACACAGCGAGTCTGTAACAGCAAATCTATAACACCAAGACTATAACAGCAAGTCTAACAGTGGAAGCAACAACGTCTAAGCACCTGAGAAATACATGCTTTAAAAAGTCAACACGAATGTTTGTGAGCTATAGTTTGATTGTAAACAAAAATGTAATGTAGACCACGAGATTTCGTATTCAAAATAGTATCTCAAATCCGTATGATAAAGTATATGCTTATCCGTGGGCACCCGGTAACTAACTTAACAAAGTAATATATCACCCCCTAAAAGTACACTTGGCGAGTGTGTATGTGTACGAAGTATTAAACACCCGTTGACTGCTAGCGCGACTAGCCCGAGTGGGGATGTCAAACCCTATGAATCCATATCTAAGATTCGCGTCTACCGGTTCATAAACCAATAGTTAAACGTTACCGAGCTAAGGGGAATCTTTGTGCCGTTATGTCACCCACACATATATAAAGTTTAAGTACTCGTGTCTAGTAAGTAAAACATAAAAAGCGCATGTATTCTCAGTCCCAAAAATAGTAAAGTAGAAAGGGAGCTATAACTCACAGTGAATGTGCGGTAAAATCAATACGAAAATGTAAGCAAGTAGTAAGTCGGTCCAAACAAGTAAGTTGGTCGATCCAAAAAGGTCCTCAACCTAAGTCAATGGTTACTAAGTCAGTAAATTGTCCCCAAAAGTTTAAAATTAAATAAGTTAAGTCTTAAGTATCATCATTATCATCATCTTACGTAAAAGATAAAGTAAGTTTTCAATAAGAATAGAGATCAAAACAAAGGGCTGACTTCGGACAGCTGCTACGACCTCTATACAAACTGAAATGACGCGCGACCAGTGGCCAAGGCTCCGTTTGTGAGTCCTCTTACCTCTTTCAAATTTTCAGATCCTAACTCGATGTCGTTTGACCGTGGCGATGGTTCAAGCGCGAGTAGGTCAGAAATTTCAGCACGTCGTTACGAAGGCGTAGTGATTTTCGGAAGGCTATAAATCCTAAACCGTACATCGGATTCAGGTGAGTCTTAAACGAAAAGTCATCTAATCAAATCTAAATATCTAAAAATCAACTTTCCAGAAGTCCCAGGTGTCTGATAAGACCCCGAAAAATAGAAACAAGTGCTCCAGTGGGTTTCTTGGTGTTTGATGCTCATCACGGTTCTCATCCTTGATGCGTATAAGTCTCAAGTGTGCAACTCTTTGATGTTTTAGCATCATTATGACCAAGTTTTAACCATCAACACACAACTAAATGTAAAAGCTAACTTTCTATAAGTTTTGAACATCAAAGTTGTCTCTTTATTGTATAAACACAATAAAGCTTCAATCTTTGTCCTTTTGACACAAGTTTATGCATCTTCATCATATGAGATGATGAAGACTTGATTTTTATCACCAATAAACTCATATAAAGGTTACAAGTAAGTGAGATCTACAATAATAACTTAGATCTCAAGTGTTAAGAAACCCTAAGCTAGAAAGCTTGGATCTTTACAAGATTAATGAGACCATAAGCTAGAAAGCTGAGATCTAGTAAAAGTAATGAGATCATAAACTTAAAAAGCTTAGATCTAAACAAAATAATAAAACCCTAAGCTAGAAAGCTTGGATCTTTAATGTTCATGAAGATCCTTAAAGCAAAAAGCTAGATCTACAAGTTACATGAAGATCATAATGTGACGATCGCTCCAAATCCATATGGACGAACACGTCATTCATTGATTTCATTGCGAGGTATTTGACCTCTATGTGATACATTTTGTAACATTGTATTCGTTTGAAAAGGTATTTCATAAATGAATATATAAATTCCAGGTTTTTAACATCTGATGATTTCTACGTATAGACAATCACCATTTAAATGGTTTACAATAATACATCTGTTGACAATACAGTCAAAATAAGATACATGGTAATGGTTTGGTGAATGCAAGTTTCTTGTATATAGCATGTATGACTCCAAGCACATATCTTGTATCACGTATAAGCAAACAGCGGAAGACTTCTAGAATCCTGAGAATAAACATGCTTCAAGTGTCAACACAAAGGTTGGTGAGTTCATAGTTTTAATATTACACATAATCCGTATATCAATGTGGATTACAAAAGTTCAGTTGTTTTATTTAAAACGTTTATCAATAGGTTTTACATAAAAGGTGGATCACAAGATTTCAGTTGTTTCATCCGAAACGTTTATCAAAATATTCTACGAAATTGAGCACCCTGGTAACTAAACTTAACGTATATATAATTTGTACCCTTTGTATAATCATCTTAATAATACACGTAAACCAACGTGTACGCTTCTCAAATAGCATACGTCCGTTAAAAGGCTAGTGCTCTAGCTCGGACGGGGATATCAAGCCCTATGGATCCATATATCACTACTCGCGCCCACCAGTTCTTATAACTGGCAGTTACTAGTTACCAAAGCTAAGGGATTTTCGGTTCAAACTCAGTGTAGAATTTAGTATGTACTTGTATCCATTGCGTTTAAAATAAAGTGCATGTATTCTCAGCCCAAAAATATAGATTGCAAAAGCAATTAAAAAGGGATCAATGAAACTCACGCATATAAATATTGTATATCGGTTAATAAAGCATTTGCATGTATTCTCAGCCCAAAAATGTAGAGAGTAAAAGGGATCTTATGAAACTCACGCATATAAATATTGTATATCGGTTAATAAAGCATTTGCATGTATTCTCAGCCCAAAAATGTAGAGAGTAAAAGGGATCTTATGAAACTCACAGTTAAATATTGATATACAATATTGTAGGAAAGCACGTAGACGCATCGGAGATGATAAACACGAGGTTTGCTTCACAAAAATACCCCCGAACATTACCCATAACCTCCTTGGTAATAACCCATATTTTCCTTAGCTCTAGCTCGCTCGGAAACTCGTTTTGAAAGTGACACGCTCAAGACCTCGTCGTAGTATTTTATGTATAATATTAATACTACTACTAATAATAATAAGATTAATAATAATATTAATCTTAATAATAATAATAATAATAATAATAATAATAATAATAATAATAATAATAATAATAATAATAATAATAATAATAATAATATAAATACGGAGTAATATATGTGTAAAAAAAATGGAAGAATTCGACTGAATTTATAGAGGTTGCCTGCCCAGCCTTCCCATGCGATCGCATGGGTCTGAGGCACAATGGCCATGCGATCGCATGGCCTCTTTTTCCAGCTCACAATCGTTTTGTATTTTAGTTTGTCGACATATTTAAATATAATATATATTATATTTAATTTATATAATTATTTATATATTATATTATATTTACGTACATAGTTAACTTGTAACTTTTGTTCCGATAAGTCGTACGTTGTTACTTGACTTATGTACCGGTTCCGGTTTCTAGAATGTCCTTTCGTACGCTGAGAAAACTTGCATTTTACATTTCGTGACTCTTACCTTTGTTAAAATATAGCCTTAAATTATTCCTAAACTATACCACTCAAAGTATATCTTAAACTTTCGAGTATTTTGGTCATTTACTTCTATAAATCATCGTCTCACTATTTGTTAAAATACATTTTTAAAATAGTGTTTTACTTTAGCAAAGTTACTGTAGCAAAGTCAATTTTTACTGTAGCAATTCACTGTAGCAAAGTAAATTTTACTGTAGCAAATAGTGATTTTCGAAAACACTGTAGCATTTTGGGTACTGTAGCAATTTGAAAATACTTTATCAAATTAGTGTTTTACTGGTTCATCTTAAACGTTTTAGTTAACTTATCTAAATATCAATCAAATCAATAATCGAATGTTACTATCGTTTACTAAATAACTTGAAATCATATATATTTAATTAGATATATAAACCAATAAGTTTAATGTACGGTATTATGCAATTAAAATTTTGTTACGTTTTCAAGTTATAGTATATATATGTATCTATTTACATATAATTGTTCGCGAATCGTTGAGAAAATCGAAGGGTACTTGAATAGTTTAAAAATTTTGAGATTCAGTTTTACAGACTTTGTTTATCGTGTCGAAATCATTAATCCTTTAAAGATTAAGTTTAAATTTAGTCGCAAATTTTTGGGTCATTACACATAAACACAAGTTTTGATCTTTTAACAAAATAAAGTGATCTTAAGCCTTAAAACTTAGATCCAACAAAGTAATGAAGATTCAAAGCTAAAAAACTTGAATCTTTCATGTTCTTGAAGGATTCAAATCAAAGTTTGAATCTACAAGATATAACAAGATCAAAAAGCTAAAAAGCTTTATCTTATGATGATAATGATGTCGTGATTAAGAAAAGAAGAAGAAGAAGAAGAAGAAAATTTTAAGAACTGTAACACCCGTTTTTCAGTTACACGTTATTTCGAACGTCATTCAAAATACGAGGCATGTAAGCGTATATTTGGATCCCAAATAAATTTGGAGATGATGGTTTCTTACCATTGGATAGTAAATCTCATTACGTTTCCAACGATATTTGATTCGTCAAAAACGGAGTTACGGTTTGAAAGTTATGGCCAAAACAAGTTTCAGTTTCAGACTCAGTTCATTGGGACCCCGTCCAACCTTTTTGGACGCCGTCCAACCTTTTTGGACGCCGTCCAAGAGGCCTGATGGGCCATCAGCTCTATTTTACTCAAATTAAAAGGGGTACTTTGGTCTTTTCACTTGTGGACGGATTTGGGGCTTTAATATCAGTTTTAGATCCAATTTTGGATCATGTTTCACATCCATCCTCACTTACACTCCAAACCCTAGAGAGAGAGGGAGAGTTTTAGAGAGGGAAAGCTCCATTGGAGAAGAAGGATGTTGATTTCGGGTTAAGGTGCAAGAGTTATTGTTGTTCACCTCGTTCACGGCTATGTTATGGTAGTGTTGGTAAGCTCTAACTCCGAGTCTAATTGTTAAGATTCTTGTGTACATTTAGGGTTTGAGCTTGTTTAGTTGTGAAACCTGTTTAGATGACGAAGTAGGTTTATTGTGACTTGTTATTTTTGATACTTGGCGGGTTTTGAGTTGGTTGACGTTTTGGCCATGATTAGACTTTGATCTTTAATGTAATCACTTAGTTTAGTGATTATGGAAGTATTGGAACCCATTTGGGTATGTTTGAAATACTCGTTTGAAATGAGTCAAAATTAGGGTTTATGTGTCAAATTGGGTAAGATAAGTGTTTAACACTTGTGATTTAGTTTAATTGGTGTATTAGGGCCATTTTCACTTGTGTTAGTGATTATTGGTTAGTTTTGGCATTTTTGGGACTTATGTCAAAATGGGTCGACTTTGAATTGGGTCAAAATTGATGATGACTCTAATTTGGATTAAATGGATGTTAAACACTTTTGTTAAGTGTTAAATGGCGTTTTTTAAATGAAAGTAATCGCGAGAAGTGATTTTTGGTTAAAATGACATTTTAACAAAAGTCAAATGTGGTCAAAAGCAATATGGGTCGATATTGCACGTGTTATGTTTTTGGTGTACATGGCGTTTGAAATGATTACTACCGAAGTAGTAATTTAGTGTTAAGACCTAGGTTGGTCTAATCGGTATCAAGTATGATTTAGGCTAAATTGTACTTTGTTGAGTGGGTTTAAATTACTACCCGAAGTGGTAGTTGGTTTGTGTCCATTAGGTGTTAAATGGGCGGGTTTTAGCGAGTAAGGTGTAATCCCTTGGTCAAGGGATGTTTGTGTCGGGTTCTCTTTTAGAGAATGACTATTTATGTGTGTACCTATGTGTGATATAGGTGGTTACTTGCTCGGATTTGAGGATGGAGATCATGTTATACATGACTTGTGCGGGCATTTCAAGGTGAGTGGAATAATTATATATGTATGTATATGATTTATTTACTTGTGGGGTATGGGTTAAAGTTCGATGTTGACGATACCATATCCTAGAGTATTTTGTTGTGTTGATGAGGGCTTAAAGTTCGATGTTGACGATACCTCATGTATGGATTTAAAGTTCGATGTTGACGAAGCCATACCACTATTGTAATGACATTCGATGAGGGCTTAAAGTTCGATGTTGACGATACCTCATATGTGGGTTTTAAGTTCGATGTTGACGATACCACATTAATTCATTCGATGAGGGTTTTAAGTTCGATGTTGACGATACCTCATACGTGGGTTTTAAGTTCGATGTTGACGATACCAGATTTATTGGGACGGATGGGATTTAAGTTCGATGTTGACGATACCATTCGTGGGGCTAGCCTTGAGATCTTGAATACTAATGGATGTTGTGAACATCAACGTTTTATGTATTGTAGTGTAGCATATTATTGTTCGAGTTATATGCTATTGTTTGTGCTAGCTTGTGTATTGGAGATTTAGCGTTATACTTTGCGATGGTATGCTAATTATATTGCTAGCATGTATGCGGTAATTGTGTATGTGATTGCAAGTAAGTAGATTATATATGTATATGTATAATTATTGCATTCACTAAGCTTCAAGCTTACCCCTCTCGTTGTTTACCTTTTTACAGGTATTGTGATTATGAAGCTAGCTAGTTGTTAGACTAGATGCTTAGGAGCGCTTAGGCTCGATGGGGTAGCTTTTGGATATTTGGACGCGGATTGGGGATTTGGTAGTCCCCGGGATTATGCTCTTGGTATTGGGTTAGGTTATTGAGTCTTAACCCGTATTTGCGGTGTAAACACTTTTCTTTAATGTTTTGTTGATGTAAAACTCGATTGGGTTGTTACAAAGCGTTGGTTGTTAATTTAAAGTGTTAAATGTATTTTGAAATGAATTGGAGCTGATCAGGTCTGCTGGACGCCGTCCAGATGGGATGGACGCCGTCCAGTATAACGTGGGTTGGGTGTTTTCTGTCTCAGAACACTTTAGTGTAATTGGACGCCGTCCTGTCCTTTGTTACTGGACGCCGTCCAGATGGTCTGTTATAAAAAAAAAATTAAGTCGTGTTTTTGGTGAAACGATGTTGGGTTGTTACAAGTGGTATCAGAGCATAGTCTAAGGGAATTAGGTGACCTTGGAATAGGTGCCTAGTCTTAGACTTGTTGGCGGTTGTGGTTTATTTGCTGGACTTGTAGAAATACGGGTCGGATTGAGATTTGTTAGTGCCTTAGAGTAGGTGGCTAACTAGGGCTTATGTTTGTCCAAAGTATGATTATGTGGGGCCTTATTTCGCGTGTAAATTAGTGCCTTAGATAGCTAGTGCCTAATGTAAGTAGGCGAACTTGGACATTGTTTTAGTGATAGTCACCTAGGATGTAGGTTGATTTGTGGGTGCGGTGTACTTGTGTACATTTATTATTATATTGTATATAGGTGTATATATATACATGTATCTTTTGTGCAGTATCCTAGGGATGAATCTATTGGAGAGATTCGTATCTTTGGCGGTGTTGAGTGATCAAGTTCATGGTAAGGACTTTGGTCATTCGGGTACTAGGAGTTATCGCGTGTTATTTTGTGTAAATGTTGCGTCAGTCCGGGTAAAGTAATTTGCGTGACCATGTGGAAATGGTAAGGTACACATTTGTAATAATGACCGATCACCATTATTACGAAAGTGTATCTTGACACTAAGCATGACATGACAAGTACCGAACGGAGGAAACGTGGCATGGTTGGGGTAGAACGGGACGAATTAGGAATCTTTTATTGGTTCCTAGGGAATAGTGGTCTCGAGTGATGTGCTTGTTGTCACATCAGGTTCATTGCGAGCCGGGAAGTGTTACGATGGATTCGCTTAGTTAAGTAAGCGAGCCAACTCACGAGTTTGGTGCGTGCTCAGTCACCCTAAGTAGTGGTTGCACTGTTGAGATTGTTATTGGTTTTAGTACCCATCGTAACTACGATGATCGATTTACGTGTGCGTATGTGCGACGAGGACTCGAATTCCGTAATGGAATGTGACAAGTCTAATGATTGTAGTTTTGAGTTACACTCGGTATAGTGTGTGGTTAGAGAATCGTGTTAGGATTGTTGTTGTGAGTTGCCTTGGAATTGGCAAATCGAGGAGTCTTCGGGTCGTTAAACTCATGGGAGTGGGATGTAGTGACCTGAACTTTTCCATGTTTATATATATATTAAATGAAATTGTTATTTACATGATTAAGTTTTTCCAACATGTTAAGCAATCAAACTTGTTAAGACTTGATTAATTGAAATAGGTTTCATATAGACAATTGACCACCCAAGTTGACCGGTGATTCACGAACGTTAAAACTTGTAAAAACTATACGATGACATATATATGGTTATATATATAGTTAACATGATTTTATTATAAGTATGTATCTCATTAGGTATTTTAACAATGAGTTATATACATAAAAATGAGACTATTAATTTAAGAAACTCGAAAACGATATATATAACGATTATCGTTATAACAACGTCTTACTAGGTACATATGAATCATATTAAGATATTGATACACTTGGTTAATTATGTTAAATGATAAGTAAATATATTATTAAGTGTATTAACAATGAAATACATATGTAAAAATAAGACTACTAACTTAATGATTTCGAAACGAGAAATATATGTAACGATTATCGTTGTAACGACATTTAACTGTATATATATCATACTAAGATATATTATATATCATAATATCATGATAATATAACAATTTAACATCTCATTTGTTATAATAAACAATGGGTTAACAACATTCAACAAGATCATTAACCTAAAGGTTTCAAAACAACATTTACATGTAACGACTAACGATGACTTAACGACTCAGTTAAAATGTATATACATGTAGTGTTTTAATATGTATTCATACACTTTTGAAAGACTTCAAGACACTTATCAAAATACTTCTACTTAATAAAAATGCTTACAATTACATCCTCGTTCAGTTTCATCAACAATTCTACTCGTATGCACCCGTATTCGTACTCGTATAATACACAGCTTTTAGATGTATGTACTATTGGTATATACACTCCAATGATCAGCTCTTAGCAGCCCATGTGAGTCACCTAACACATGTGGGAACCATCATTTGGCAACTAGCATGAAATATCTCATAAAATTACAAAAATATGAGTAATCATTCATGACTTATTTACATGAAAACAAAATTACATATCCTTTATATCTAATCCATACACCAACGACCAAAAACACCTACAAACACTTTCATTCTTCAATTTTCTTCATATAATTGATCTCTCTCAAGTTCTATCTTCAAGTTCTAAGTGTTCTTCATAAATTTCAAAAGTTCTAGTTTCATAAAATCAAGAATACTTCCAAGATTGCAAGTTTACTTCCAAGTTTTCTAAGTCCATTCCAAGTAATCATCCAAGATCAAGAAACCTTTGTTACTTACAGTAGGTTATCTTTCTAATACAAGGTAATAATCATATTCAAACTTTAATTCAATTTCTATAACTATAACAATCTTATTTCGAGTGGAAATCTTACTTGAAATTGTTTTCGTGTCATGATTCTGCTTCAAGAACTTTCAAGCCATCCAAGGATCCTTTGAAGCTAGATCTATTTTTCTCATTTCCAGTAGGTTTATCCAAGGAACTTGAGGTAGTAATGATGTTCATAACATCATTCGATTCATACATATAAAGCTATCTTATTCGAAGGTTTAAACTTGTAATCACTAGAACATAGTTTAGTTAATTCTAAACTTGATCGCAAATAAAAGTTAATCCTTCTAACTTGACTTTTAAAACAACTAAACACATGTTCTATATCTATATGATATGCTAACTTAATGATTTAAAACCTGGAAACACGAAAAACACCGTAAAACCGGATTTACGCCGTCGTAGTAACACCGCGGGCTGTTTTGGGTTAGTTAATTAAAAACTATGATAAACTTTGATTTAAAAGTTGTTATTCTGGGAAAATGATTTTTATTATGAACATGAAACTATATCCAAAAATTATGGTTAAACTCACAGTGGAAGTATGTTTTCTAAAATGGTCATCTAGACGTCGTTCTTTCGACTGAAATGACTACCTTTACAAAAACGACTTGTAACTTATTTTTCCGACTATAAACCTATACTTTTTCTGTTTATATTCATAAAATATAGTTCAATATGAAACCATAGCAATTTGATTCACTCAAAACGGATTTAAAATGAAGAAGTTATGGGTAAAACAAGATTGGATAATTTTTCTCATTTTAGCTACGTGAAAATTGGTAACAAATCTATTCCAACCATAACTTAATCAACTTGTATTGTATATTATGTAATCTTGAGATACCATAGACACGTATACAATGTTTCGACCTATCATGTCGACACATCTATATATATTTCGGAACAACCATAGACACTCTATATGTGAATGTTGGAGTTAGCTATACAGGGTTGAGGTTGATTCCAAAATATATATAGTTTGAGTTGTGATCAATAATGAGATACGTATACACTGGGTCGTGAATTGATTCAAGATAATATTTATCGATTTATTTCTGTACATCTAACTGTGGACAACTAGTTGTAGGTTACTAACGAGGACAGCTGACTTAATAAACTTAAAACATCAAAATATATTAAAAGTGTTGTAAATATATTTTGAAAATACTTTGATATATATGTATATATTGTTATAGGTTCGTGAATCAACCAGTGGCCAAGTCTTACCTCTCGACGAAGTAAAAATCTGTGAAAGCGAGTTATAGTCCCACTTTTAAAATCTAATATTTTTGGGATGAGAATACATGCAGGTTTTATAAATGATTTACAAAATAGACACAAGTACGTGAAACTACATTCTATGGTTGAATTATCGAAATCGAATATGCCCCTTTTTATTAAGTCTGGTAATCTAAGAATTAGGGAACAGACACCCTAATTGACGCGAATCCTAAAGATAGATCTATTGGGCCTAACAAACCCCATCCAAAGTACCGGATGCTTTAGTACTTCGAAATTTATATCATATCTGAAGGGTGTCCCGGAATGATGGGGATATTTTTATATATGCATCTTGTTAATGTCGGTTACCAGGTGTTCACCATATGAATGATTTTTATCTCTATGTATGGGATGTGTATTGAAATATGAAATCTTGTGGTCTATTGTTACGATTTGATATATATAGGTTTAACCTATAACTCACCAACATTTTTGTTGACGTTTAAAGCATGTTTATTCTCAGGTGAATACTAAGAGCTTCCGCTGTTGCATACTAAAATAAAGACAAGATTTGGAGTCCATGTTTGTATGATATTGTGTAAAAACTGCATTCAAGAAACTGATTTTGATGTAACATATTTGTATTGTAAACCATTATGTAATGGTCGTGTGTAAACAGGATATTTTAGATTATCATTATTTGATAATCTACGTAAAGCTTTTTAAACCTTTAGTTATGAAATAAAGGTTATGGTTTGTTTTAAAAATGAATGCAGTCTTTGAAAAACGTCTCATATAGAGGTCAAAACCTCGCAACGAAATCAATTAATATGGAACGTTTTTAATCAATAAGAACGGGACATTTCAGTTGGTATCCGAGCGTTGGTCTTAGAGAACCAGAATTTTGCATTAGTGTGTCTTATCGAGTTTGTTAGGATGCATTAGTGAGTCTGGACTTCGACCGTGTTTACTTGAAAAATGATTGCTTAACAAATTTTGTTGGAAACTATATATTTTTAACATGTGAATATTATGTGATATATTAATCTCTTAACGCGTTTGATATTATGTGATAGATGTCTACCTCTAGAACAAGTCCCATTGACTCACCTAATAATAATGAAGAGTCAAATGTAAATTGGAATGATTCGTGGACTGATTCACAAGTTCCCGAAGAGGAACCGGAAGAAGAGTCGGAACCGGAAGAAGAATCAGAACCGGAAGAGGAGGAACCGGAGGAGGAAATAGAACCGGTGGGGGAAATAATAAAACGGTTAAGAAAAAGAAAATCCTCAACCAACCGACCAAGGTTAATTATGGTCAATGGTGTTTCCGCCAAGGAAGCAAAATATTGGGAGGATTACCAATTCTCCGATGAATCGGATTCCGACGAGAATTCCGATGATGTTATAGAAATTACCCCAACTGAATTTAAAAAGGCAAAGGAAAATAATAAGGGAAAGGGCATAAAAATAGAGAAATCTAATTCCAACCCCGATGAACTTTATATGTATCGTCAACCCCCGAAGCCCTTAAGTTGTAACAATGACCCGGGAACCTCTAAACCACCAGGTTTTTCTAAACCAATGTGGAAAACGACGGCTCGTATTAGGGGAACATCATATATCCCTAGAAACTTGGCAAAACGAACCAAAACCGAAGAAGAAGAAACGAGCGAGTCGGAATAAGATAGTTGTATTCGTGTGGTGTAATATATGTAATATAGTGTGCTTATGCTTTATGATATATGTAAAAATTGCTTGTATTAATAAGTAATTTTTTTTATGAATCTAACTCTTGTCTATTTTACAGTTTAAAAACACAAAATGGATAGACAACCCAATATTTTAAGAGACCTACCCGGAGACATGATTGATGAAATCTTGTCTAGAGTCGGTCAGAATTCCTCAGCACAACTATTTAAGGCGAAATCAGTTTGTAAGACATTCGAAGAACGTTCCAAGAATGTCTTGGTTTATAAGAGACTTTCGTTTGAAAGATGGGGGATATCACATTGGGAAACCCATAAGTTACGATGTGTTTACTTTGACGCATATATTGCGGGGAACCCAAATGCTATTTTACGCAACGGGTTAAGAAATTATTTTGACTCAATGTATCCGAATATAGGACTTCATGATTTAGAAAAAGCGGCTAACATGCAACATAAAGAAGCATGCTATGCTTACAGGTTAGTAATGTTCGCTTCTCACCAAAGTGAGAACAAGAACATCGGGCTACAACTATTAAACAAAACGTTCCCACAAGTAACGGAGTCGGTAATTGGGGTAAGAAATGAGGCTTTTAGATTGTTACGGGACTGTTGGACATTACATAACCCTCGTCCCTTTGACGACGTTACAACACGCTGTCTTATCAACGGCCATAACGGTTATGTTCCACAAGACCAAGGATGGGAAGTAGTCCTAGTAAAACCAGAATGCATGACTTGTTTCTGGACGTATGAATTACGTGTCTTTATTGCCTTTGCTGAATGACTTGTGTACTAGCTAGAATTATCTTCATAACTATCTTGTATCAAAGTTATTGTGTGCTATATTTCAAGCTTTATGTAAAATAAGCGGTATTGTAAGTTTGTAAAATATTGTATAAAAGTTTGAACGCAAAATATTATTATAATCAGTTTTTCATATAGAATTGTAGTAGTTGAATTGTATATTAGCTACTAAGTATGAACTTAACGGGTAGGTACTACCCGAATTTAAACTTATAAAACGCTAATATGAAGAAAAAGCTTTTATAAATGAGTTCATATTATGCTACGAAATACTATTAACTACTCTTAATATTCTGTATGATTAACTTGTTCCATTTGACTATTTTGAAGGAAATGGCACCGACTACTCGACACACCGTGAATATGAATGAAGAGGAATTTCGTACTTTTCTAGCTTCAAACATAGCCGCAGTACAGGCTGCGCTACATACCAACAATAACCTTGGATCTAGCAGTACAGGAAATTGTGTAGGATGCACCTACAAAGAATTCACTGCCTGCAAATCTTTGGAATTTGATGGAACCGAAGGACCGATCGGATTGAAACGGTGGACCGAGAAGGTCGAATCGGTGTTTGCCATAAGTAAGTGTACTGAAGAGGACAAAGTGAAGTACGCTATGCATACCTTCACAGGTTCTGCGTTAACATGGTGGAATACCTATCTAGAGCAAGTGGGACAAGATGATGCGTACGCACTACCGTGGTCAGCATTCAAGCACTTGATGAACGAGAAGTACCGTCCCAGAACCGAGGTCAATAAGCTCAAGACAGAACTTAGAGGGTTACGAACCCAAGGATTTGATATTACCACGTACGAAAGACGATTCACAGAATTGTGCCTATTGTGTCTGGGAGCGTTCGAAGTTGAGGAAGAGAAGATCGACGCGTTTGTGAAAGGATTACCGGAAAGAATCCAAGAAGATATAAGTTCACACGAGCCCGCCTCCATACAACAGGCATGTAGAATGGCTCACAAACTAGTGAACCAGATTGAGGAAAGAATTAAAGAACAGATGGCTGAAGAGGCCAATGTGAAGCAAGTCAAAAGAAAGTGGAGGAAAATGGTGATAAGAATCACCAATACAACAACAACATCAATTACAATAATAATCGCAACAATTATCCCAACAATCGCAACATCAATCGCAACTACAACAAACGGCCCAACAACAACAACAACAACAACAACAACAACAACAGCAACTACAAGAATCATCCCAACAACAATAACAACCGCAACAACAACAACAATCAGAAGCAGCTATGCCAAAGGTGTGAAAAGTATCACTCGGGGTTCTGCACCAAATTTTGCAACAAGTGTAAAAGAAATGGTCATAGCGCGTCGAAGTGTGAGGTCTACGGACCAGGGGTTAACAGAACGAAAGGAACAAATGGTGTCGGAACGAGTAATGGCGGAGCAAGTAGTGTCGGAGCAAGTTATGCCAATGTAGTTTGTTATAAATGTGGAAAACCGGGCCACATTATTAGAAATTGCCCGAACCAGGAGAACACGAATGGACAAGGCCGCGGAAGAGTTTTCAATATTAATGCGGCAGAGGCACAGGAAGACCCGGAGCTTGTTACGGGTACGTTTCTTATTGACAATAAATCTGCTTACGTTTTATTTGATTCGGGTGCGGATAGAAGCTATATGAGTAGAGATTTTTGTGCTAAATTAAGTTGTCCATTGATGCCATTGGATAGTAAATTTTTACTCGAATTAGCAAACGGTAAATTAATTTCAGCAGATAATATATGCCGGAATCGAGAAATTAAACTGGGTAGCGAAATATTTAAGATTGATTTGATACCAGTAGAGTTAGGGAGTTTTGATGTAATAGTTGGCATGGACTGACTGAAGAAGGTGAAAGCAGAGATCGTATGTTATAAAAATGCAATTCGCATTGTACGAGAAGAAGGAGAACCCTTAATGGTGTACGGAGAAAAGGGCAACATGAAGCTACATCTTATTAGTTATTTGAAGGCACAAAAACTAATAAGAAAAGGTTGCTATGCTGTTCTAGCACACGTCGAGAAAGTACAAACTGAAGAAAAGAGCATCATTGATGTTCCCGTCGCAAAAGAATTTCTCGATGTATTTCTGAAAGAATTACCGGGACTACCTCCACATCGATCTGTTGAATTTCAAATAGATCTTGTACCAGGAGCTGCACCAATAGCTCGTGCTCCTTATAGACTCGCACCCAGCGAGATGAAAGAACTGCAAAGCTAACTGCAAGAACTATTAGAACGTGGTTTCATTCGACCAAGCACATCACCATGGGGAGCTCCTATTTTGTTTGTCAAGAAGAAGGATGGTACATTTAGGTTGTGTATTGACTACAGAGAGTTGAACAAACTTACCATCAAAAACCGTTATCCACTGCCGAGAATTGACGACTTATTTGATCAACTACAAGGCTCGTCGATTTATTCGAAGATCGATTTACGTTCTGGATATCATCAAATGCGAGTAAAGGAGGATGATATTCCAAAAACTGCTTTTAGGACGCGTTATGGTCATTACGAGTTTATGGTTATGCCGTTTGGATTGACTAACGCACCAGCTGTGTTCATGGACCTTATGAACCGAGTGTGTGGGCCATATCTTGACAAGTTTGTCATTGTTTTCATCGATGACATACTTATTTACTCAAAGAATGATCAAGAGCACGAAGAACATTTGAGAAAAGTGCTAGAAGTATTGAGGAAAGAAAAACTGTACGCTAAGTTTTCAAAGTGTGCATTTTGGTTGGAAGAAGTTCAATTCCTCGGTCACATAGTGAACAAAGAAGGTATCCAGGTGGACCCGGCAAAGATCGAAACCGTTGAAATGTGGGAAACCCCAAAAACTCCGAAGCATATACGTCAATTTTTAGGATTGGCTGGTTACTACAGAAGATTCATCCAAGATTTCTCCAAAATAGCAAAACCATTGACTGTATTAACGCATAAAGGGAAGAAATTTGAATGGAAGGATGAACAAGAGAAGGCGTTTCAATTATTGAAGAAAAAGCTAACTACAGCACCTATATTGTCATTGCCTGAAGGGAATGATGATTTTGTGATTTATTGTGACGCATCAAAGCAAGGTCTCGGTTGTGTATTAATGCAACGGACGAAGGTGATTGCTTATGCATCTAGACAATTGAAGATTCACGAGAAAAATTATACTACGCATGATTTGGAATTAGGCGCGGTTGTTTTTGCATTAAAGACTTGGAGGCGCTACTTATATGGGGTCAAAAGTATTATATATACTGACCACAAAAGTCTTCAACACATATTTAATCAGAAACAACTGAATATGAGGCAGCGTAGATGGATTGAATTGTTGAATGATTACGACTTTGAGATTCGTTACCACCCGGGGAAGGCAAATGTGGTAGCCGACGCCTTGAGCAGAAAGGATAGAGAACCCATTCGAGTAAAATCTATGAATATAATGATTCACACTAACCTTACTACTCAAATAAAGGAGGCGCAACAAGGAGTTTTAAAAGAGGGAAATTTAAAGGATGAAATACCCAAAGGATCGGAGAAGCATCTTAATATTCAGGAAGACGGAACCCGGTATAGGGCTGAAAGAATTTGGGTACCAAAATTTGGAGATATGAGAGAAATGGTACTTAGAGAAGCTCATAAAACCAGATACTCAATACATCCTGGAACGGGGAAGATGTACAAGGATCTCAAGAAACATTTTTGGTGGCCGGGTATGAAAGCCGATGTTGCTAAATACGTAGGAGAATATTTGACGTGTTCTAAGGTCAAAGCTGAGCATCAGAAACCATCAGGTCTACTTCAACAACCAGAAATCCCGGAATGGAAATGGGAAAATATTACCATGGATTTCATCACTAAATTGCCAAGGACTGCAAGTGGTTTTGATACTATTTGGGTAATAGTTGATCGTCTCACCAAATCAGCACACTTCCTTCCAACAAGAGAAGATGACAAGATGGAGAACTTAGCACGACTGTATTTGAAGGAAGTTGTCTCCAGACATGGAATACCAATCTCTATTATCTCTGATAGGGATGGCAAATTTATTTCAAGATTCTGGCAGACATTACAGCAAGCATTAGGAACTCGTCTAGACATGAGTACTGCCTATCATCCACAAACTGATGGACAGAGCGAAAGGATGATACAAACGCTTGAAGACATGCTACGAGCATGTGTTATTGATTTCGGAAACAGTTGGGATCGACATCTACCGTTAGCAGAATTTTCCTACAACAACAGCTACCATTCAAGCATTGAGATGGCGCCGTTCGAAGCACTTTATGGTAGAAAGTGCAGGTCTCCGATTTGTTGGAGTGAAGTGGGGGATAGACAGATTACGGGTCCGGAGATATTACAAGAAACTACCGATAAAATCATCCAAATTCAACAAAGATTGAAAACCGCCCAGAGTCGACAAAAGAGCTACGCGGACAGTAAAAGAAAAGATATAGAGTTTGAAATTGGAGAAATGGTCATGCTTAAGGTTTCACCTTGGAAAGGCGTTGTTCGATTTGGTAAACGGGGGAAACTAAATCCAAGGTACATTGGACCATTCAAGATTATAGATCGTGTCGGACCAGTAGCTTACCAACTAGAGCTACCTTAACAACTCGCGGCTGTACATAACACTTTCCATGTCTCAAATTTGAAGAAATGTTTTGCTAAAGAAGATCTCACTATTCCGTTGGACGAAATCCAAATCAATGAAAAACTTCAATTCATTGAAGAATCCGTCGAAATAATGGATCGTGAGGTGAAGAGACTTAAACAAAACAAGATACCAGTTGTTAAGGTTCGATGAAATGCTCGTAGAGGACCCGAGTTCACCTGGGAGCGTGAAGATCAGATGAAGAAGAAATACCCGCATTTATTTCCAGAAGATACGTCAACACCTCCAACTGCTTAAAATTTCGGGACGAAATTTATTTAACGGGTAGGTACTGTAGTGACCCGAACTTTTCCATGTTTATATATATATATTAAATGAAATTGTTATTTACATGATTAAGTGTTTCTAGCATGTTAAGCAATCAAACTTGTTAAGACTTGATTAATTGAAATAGGTTTCATATAGACAATTGACCACCCAAGTTGACCGGTGATTCACGAACGTTAAAACTTGTAAAAACTATACGATGATATATATATGGTTATATATATAGTTAACATGATTTTATTATAAGTATGTATCTCATTAGGTATTTTAACAATGAGTTACATACATAAAAATGAGACTATTAATTTAAGAAACTCGAAAACGATATATATAACGATTATCGTTATAACAACGTCTTACTAGGTACATATGAATCATATTAAGATCTTGATACACTTGGTTAATTATATTAAATGATAAGTAAATATATTATTAAGTGTATTAACAATGAAATACATATGTAAAAATAAGACTACTAACTTAATGATTTCGAAACGAGAAATATATGTAACGATTATCGGTGTAACGACATTTAACTGTATATATATCATACTAAGATATATTATATATCATAATATCATGATAATATAACAATTTAACATCTCATTTGTTATAATAAACAATGGGTTAACAACATTCAACAAGATCGTTAACCTAAAGGTTTCAAAACAACATTTACATGTAACGACTAACGATGACTTAACGACTCAGTTAAAATGTATATACATGTAGTGTTTTAATATGTATTCATACACTTTTGAAAGACTTCAAGACACTTATCAAAATACTTCTACTTAACAAAAATGCTTACAATTACATCCTCATTCAGTTTCATCAACAATTCTACTCGTATGCACCCGTATTCGTACTCGTACAATACACAGCTTTTAGATGTATGTACTATTGGTATATACACTCCAATGATCAGCTCTTAGCAGCCCATGTGAGTCACCTAACACATGTGGGAACCATCATTTGGCAACTAGCATGAAATATCTCATAAAATTACAAAAATATGAGTAATCATTCATGACTTATTTACATGAAAACAAAATTACATATCCTTTATATCTAATCCATACACCAACGACCAAAAACACCTACAAACACTTTCATTCTTCAATTTTCTTCATCTAATTGATCTCTCTCAAGTTCTATCTTCAAGTTCTAAGTGTTCTTCATAAATTCCAAAAGTTCTAGTTTCATAAAATCAAGAATACTTCCAAGATTGCAAGTTTACTTCCAAGTTTTCTAAATCCATTCCAAGTAATCATCCAAGATCAAGAAACCTTTGTTACTTACAGTAGGTTATCTTTCTAATACAAGGTAATAATCATATTCAAACTTTAATTCAATTTCTATAACTATAACAATCTTATTTCGAGTGGAAATCTTACTTGAAATTGTTTTCGTGTCATGATTCTGCTTCAAGAACTTTCAAGCCATCCAAGGATCCTTTGAAGCTAGATCTATTTTTCTCATTTCCAGTAGGTTTATCCAAGGAACTTGAGGTAGTAATGATGTTCATAACATTATTCGATTCATACATATAAAGCTATCTTATTCGAAGGTTTAAACTTGTAATCACTAGAACATAGTTTAGTTAATTTTAAACTTGTTCGCAAATAAAAGTTAATCCTTCTAACTTGACTTTTAAAATCAACTAAACACATGTTCTATATCTATATGATATGCTAACTTAATGATTTAAAACCTGGAAACACGAAAAACACCGTAAAACCGGATTTACGCCGTCGTAGTAACACTGCGGGCTGTTTTGGGTTAGTTAATTAAAAACTATGATAAAATTTGATTTAAAAGTTGCTATTTTGAGAAAATGATTTTTATTATGAATATGAAACTATATCCAAAAATTATGGTTAAACTCAAAGTGGAAGTATGTTTTCTAAAATGGTCATCTAGACGTCGTTCTTTCGACTGAAATGACTACCTTTACAAAAATGACTTGTAACTTATTTTTCCGACTCTAAACCTATACTTTTTCTATTTTTATTCATAAAATAGAGTTCAATATGAAACCATAGCAATTTGATTCACTCAAAACGGATTTAAAATGAAGAAGTTATGGGTAAAACAAGATTGGATAATTTTTCTCATTTTAGCTGCGTGAAAATTGGTAACAAATCTATTCCAACCATAACTTAATCAACTTGTATTGTATATTATGTAATCTTGAGATACCATAGATACGTATACAATGTTTCGACCTATCATGTCGACACATCTATATATATTTCGGAACAACCATAGACACTCTATATGTGAATGTTGGAGTTAGCTATACAGGGTTGAGGTTGATTCCAAAATATATATAGTTTGAGTTGTGATCAATACTGAGATACGTATACACTGGGTCGTGAATTGATTCAAGATAATATTTATCGATTTATTTCTGTACATCTAACTGTGGACAACTAGTTGTAGGTTACTAACGAGGACAGCTGACTTAATAAACTTAAAACATCAAAATATATTAAAAGTGTTGTAAATATATTTTGAACATACTTTGATATATATGTATATATTGTTATAGGTTCATGAATCAACCAGTGGCCAAGTCTTACCTCCCGACGAAGTAAAAATCTGTGAAAGTGAGTTATAGTCCCACTTTTAAAATCTAATATTTTTGGGATGAGAATACATGCAGGTTTTATAAATGATTTACAAAATAGACACAAGTACGTGAAACTACATTCTATGGTTGAATTATCGAAATCGAATATGCCCCTTTTTATTAAGTCTGGTAATCTAAGAATTAGGGAACAGACACCCTAATTGACGCGAATCCTAAAGATAGATCTATTGGGCCTAACAAACCCCATCCAAAGTACCGGATGCTTTAGTACTTCGAAATTTATATCATATCCGAAGGGTGTCCCGGAATGATGGGGATATTCTTATATATGCATCTTGTTAATGTCGATTACCAGGTGTTCACCATATGAATGATTTTTATCTCTATGTATGGGATGTGTATTGAAATATGAAATCTTGTGGTCTATTGTTACGATTTGATATATATAGGTTAAACCTATAACTCACCAACATTTTTGTTGACGTTTAAAGCATGTTTATTCTCAGGTGAATACTAAGAGCTTCCGCTGTTGCATACTAAAATAAGGACAAGATTTGGAGTCCATGTTTGTATGATATTGTGTAAAAACTGCATTCAAGAAACTGATTTCGATGTAACATATTTGTATTGTAAAGCATTATGTAATGGTCGTGTGTAAACAAGATATTTTAGATTATCATTATTTGATAATCTACGTAAAGCTTTTTAAACCTTTATTTATGAAATAAAGGTTATGGTTTGTTTTAAAAATGAATGCAGTCTTTGAAAAACGTCTCATATAGAGGTCAAAACCTCGCAAAGAAATCAATTAATATGGAACGTTTTTAATCAATAAGAACGGGACATTTCATGGGACCCGTATAATGTTGATTGCGTTAGAGTGTTGTGGATTATAGGGTAACATTCCTAATGGAATATCCCTTGTAGTAGTGGTTTTATCGAGTTGTGGAAGGATGTAAGACTTGGTGTTTCCAAGCATCTCCTTTAGTGTTGGATGAAAGGTTTCGTTAGGCTATGTCGTTTTGGCCTTGTGGAAATTGCGGGTAGCGTGTAATCGCTAGGAACTTTTGATAAGGCAATAAACCATAAGGTTGTCGGGTAGGTATGACTTCGGGTCATTATTGTAGAGAGATGGGTGACATCGGGTGTATGGAACCTAAAGTTCAATTTTCTAAAATTCGATTGATTTTGGTGGGAGTCTGCATGACACTGCGTCAGGTGCCTCTTTATACCTGCTAGTGTAATGTTCAACTCCGGTAGTGGTGTGATCACTTTGTGCTTAGGGTGCCCGTGAGATACCCTTGGAAGCATCAGAGATTATAATAGCGATCGACGGGTGATAGAAATTCGACGGTTGCAAAAGTCGAAGTTAAGAGCATTATGATGAATACTTCTTATGAAGTGACGGGTGAGCAAATCTTGTTGCTCTTAAGTGATAGACGGGTAAAAATGACCGGCGAGCCGGTGATGCATTTAATGGTCGGTTAGGCCAAAGGTTATGATGAAGTGTTGATATTGCAGTCGATGCAATTATTATGTCAGATTGGTCACTCTTCTCCATGAGAGTGAGCAATTGTTGGTAAAGGTTCGTTGAGGGGAAGGGTGGGTGATCTCTACTGAGATGCACGACTGATTTATCGGAGTGAGCATGCTTAGGCATATAGACGTATGTGGGACTTTGGTGGAGTCCGCTTTGCGAACGATTAAGGCAGTCGATTGTGATTTGTGGTATGAAGGTGCGAATTCGTTGCGTGTACGACATCTCTGGTAATTTTGTATGACGGCTCTGAGAGCCTAAGGTTAATTTGCAGTGATTCGCTGTTTATCATTAGTGATGAGAATGATCATGTGTGTTGCGGAATGGTAATTCCGCGGTATGTTATCATCTTTGCGGTAAGAATGTGGAGCTAATTCCTAAGTGGGGGAGTTTTTACTGCCGCCTGAGGAAGCTTATGTGGTACTAGATTAGGTGAAGTGTAATACTTCTTGTACAAGGTGGTCGTGTAGTACCAAAGTGCGGTATGAGACCAAGTGTGAAGTTTGAGATCACGGAAGTGAGAGAATGTAACTGTTATTACGGGTGCTCTCGTGATATAAATTTGGGTTGGTGTGAAACTCGAATAGTACTGTCGAGTGAGTGCGAGTTCGAACTGGTGGTGAATACTGTATTTTTCCCTATCGGGAAATGTGATCGTGGAAATTATCAGTGGATTATTCCACTTTATGGACGATTGTGAGGCGGAGATTGTCGGTTTTGACTGTCTCCCATAGAGACACGCGGATGTCGTTTGGTTGCGAGAGTGTGTACCCTAGCGATGTGACCCGTAGGTTGCATCTAAATGTCGAGGCCATCCTTAACGGATGGTCTAGGTAGGAAGGTTCACCCGGCGTGGTAAATATTCGGTGACTCGTGTGGCGAATTGCGGAAATTTTGTGGTGATAATTCGCCCTTGACGGGATTCTAGTATACGATTAGTCTCCATGCTAGTACTAGGAAGCCGTCTTGTGTGGTTGTGTCGTAGGGTTTAGAGGAGGAACCCTGCGTCGAGTGTTGATGTTTTGCTCAGCACATGGTGTATTATTGTTGTCCTGGATTAATCCAGTAACGGATGGTCGTGTGCGGATCGATTGATTGAGTGATATGGTTACGGACAGTGTTGTAAAAGATGGCCGAAACGGGCGCCGCAACGGACGCCGCAATGGATTTGCCTTAGTATCATTGCAACGGGCCTTGAAACGGCAAAAAAGACGGTCAACGCTTAAAAAACAGTCAACAACGCTAAAAACGGAAAAAACGGTCAAAGACGGAAAAAAACGGTCAACTTTATATTTATATATATAAAAATATATATATTTATATATAAGTCAACGTTAGTCAACATCTGTTTCGACCCCGTTTTTTCCGTTGCGACATTTTAAGGTCGCTAACGTTTCGGCCCCGTCTCACGTCTTTTTCAACCTTGGTTACGGATGTAGCTTGTGGCGAGTTGTAGCCAAGAGAACTTGAAGGGATATGTAGTGTTTTTCGTATTTTCCTAAATGGAAATTCTGGACGTGAGTGTATGAGATATAGCTTGTTGCGGTAGTGCACGCTAGTGATTATTAGCGTGTGGTGAGATCTTAGAATTCAAGGGAGATGTTATGGATGTCGGGCTTGGTTGTGTTTCGCAGGATTGAAAGGAACGACAACGATGGTTGTCGGTGAATTGCTCTACTTTTAAGACGATTGTGAAGTGTATGGTACGAGTTTGGATACTCGGCGTAGGAGCAAACTGTTGCAGTTGTTTTGACTCGAGGGTTGATTGCCCGATATCGTTGTAATATGATACATTAGAGCGCGAAGTGAGAATTCAGAGGCATGATTAATACGTGTGTGACTCCGCGTTGGAAGCGAAAATGTTCGAGGGAGAAGTGCTTAACTACTAGTGTTGGTGCGGATCACGAGAACGTGATCCAATGTAAGTGGGGGAGAGTTGTAACACCCGTTTTTCAGTTACGCGTTATTTCAAACGTCATTCGAAATACGAGGCATGTAAGCGTATATTTGGATCCCAAATAAAGTTGGAGATGATGTTCTAAAACCTTACCATTTGATAGTAAATCTCATTACATTTCCAACGATATTTGACTTGTCGAAAACGGAGTTACGGTTTGAAAGTTATGGCCAAAACAAGTTTCAGTTTCAGACTCAGTTCATTGGGACGCCGTCCAACCTTTTAGGACGCCGTCCAAGAGGCCTGACGGGCCATCAGCTCTATTTTACTCAAATTAAAAGGGGTACTTTGGTCTTTTCACTTGTGGACTGTAACAATCCAACCCGTTAACCGACCAAAAATGCAGCATAAAAAAAAAATTAAAACTGAGCTGTCCAGATGGGGTGCGGGGCGCGCACCCACACCAGTGCGCGGCGCGCACAGCCCCCTGGCAGCCCGCTGTCCACTTTTTCCAATTTTCGTAAAAAGATCTCTTGCTTCCCGACACTTTTAGACCAAACGCTTTTCACAACATTTTATATTAGTCAAAACTAACACGTTCCAATAATAAAATGAGTTTTACGAGACCGGACCCACATCGACCGTTTTACGACTTTCGTACAAAATACAAGTTTTCGACCACACGACTTCTAATACAAAATGAAGCCGAGCATGGCGATTGGAGATACGCTACCCAATCCTATCCAATCCCAAAAGCACGATCTTCTAAAACAAACTACGCAAGTCCACTAGTTCCCATGCTTACCCGAGCCACCGTCTCCATGCAAATCTATAAAAATGTAAACAACGAGAGGGTAAGCTAACGCTTAGTAAGTGAGAGTATACTACATACATATATATGCATAAAATGGACATGCCACACCATAATAATCAAAAAGCACATACTGGAGCCTCCAAGCATAAAGGCAAGCTAATCTAAGCATACCGTACGACCGCTATACAACAAGCTAAAAATATCAACAACGTAAGTTCACCTACGACGATATGAACAACGCCATCAAGCTACACCCGGGGGTTAGCTACATCACAACAATACGACAAACATCGATGTTCACAACATCCACTATTATTCAAGATCTCAAGGCTAGCCTAACGAATGGTATCGTCAACATCGAACTTAATTCCCATCCGTCCTAATAAATGTGGTATCGTCAACATCGAACTTAAACCCACATATGAGGTATCGTCAACATCGAACTTAAACCCTCATCGAATGTCACTACAATAGTGGTATGGCTTCGTCAACATCGAACTTTAAATCCATACATGAGGTATCGTCAACATCGAATTTAAACCCTTATCAAAACGAACCAACAATATACTCTAGGTTATGGTATCGTCAACATCGAACTTTAACCCGTACCCCACAAGAAAATAAATCATATACATACATATATAATTATTCCACTCACAAGCCCATGTGATAAAGTACACACGAAGTGTGCACCTCGCCAAAGGTGGTCAACCAAAACGCACAACCGTGCCAATTGGACATGTACACAAGTCCATCAAATCCACCTATATGTGAAGTGAGCTCTATAGCCGAGGTTCACTTCACCCAACCCGCACCCATCCTACACATACATATGTACATAGGATATTAACACTCACCTTGTCGCCTTGATGAATGCTTCCAAGTAATCCGCAACTCGTCAATGGAAAGTACCTATTGCATTATCACAATTACAACAACACACTTAGAGTGGATTTATAACCAACACAATTCGATACTTAGTGCAAATTCGACCAATTGCACTAACAAACACAAAACGAGCCCAAACTAACCAATAATCACTAACACTAGTGACAATGGTCCTAATATGCCAAATTAACCCAATCATAAGTGTAAAACACTTAAAATTCTCAAAACCACCCATGAACCCTAATTTTGACTCAATTCAAAATTAGTCTTTCAAACACCAAATGGGTTCCAATACTTCCATAATCACTAACCTAGTGATTAATTTCAATTACAAGTTCTAATCATGGCCAATTTGTTCACCAAACCAAAATTCACCAACAATAACAATAAACCCGATTACTAGCATCACTAAACTCACTTCATGAGTTAAAATGGGTTTCTCAACAATTTAAGTTCAAACCCTAACTTTGAATATCAAATCAAACAATGAAATTCGGAGTTAGAACTTACCACAACAACCAAAACATAGCTAGGAACGAGGTGAACAACTTTAAAACCCGAGACTTTGATCAATTCAAGCTCCTTCCTCTCCAAAACCCCAATTCTCTCACTAGAATTCTCCCTCTCTCTCTAAGATACATGAGAGTGATGAATGGATGTGAAAATGATCCAAAAGTGGATCCAAACCAGCTGATAAGGCCTGAGATCCGGCCTCAAGTGAAAAGACCAAAAAGCCCTTCATTAAACTTAAAATAGAAAAAGGCAGAATTCTGTCGCTGGGCATGTGCGCGGGGCGCACACCTTATGGTGCGCGGCGCGCACCCATGTCTGGGCAGAATCTGAACTTTGTTTAATTACACAATGCTTCCTGCACTCTATGTAGCATAATTACACTTTCGTACAATAAATATTTGGGTCTTACAACTCTCCCCCACTTAGAATCGATCACGTCCTCGTGATCCCCGTCACTTAACCAAACAGACCACATTCCACGGTCCTCAAACATACGTTCCAAACCGACCTCTACCACAATTATCATAAACTCGGAGATTAAACCACTTACCAATTACACACATGCACGCATTTCAAGACATGCAATGCACACGACATCCGAAAACTACTACAATCGCTTAACATTCGCGGAAACATCATGTTTCCTTCCAATTTCTCTAGGCAATCCTCCCCAATGGACCGCCCTTAACACTAAATCGTCATCCGTGATTTAACAAATCCGCAAATCCGAGCATTAAAACTTGCTCAATCCCTCACATCGGGAAAAACTCAATCAATCTCTTACCGAGATATCAATCCCTTAGCGTACCCTTACCGAGTACAATGCTAAAAGCAACCAAGTCTCAACCTAAGGTCAACAATCCGAAATGATGAAGACCGAACCAAACGAAACCTTAAGGATAACACCAATCACGAAACATCCCCTGTAGTGCGCAACACGACCAATATGCAACTACCGTAACATCATAACAAGGACTAAAACTGATAGCGCCCGAAACGACTAAGGCAACGCTAAACCCAAGGTGTACAAAATCGACTATTGTCACACCCGTAATAACATGTGAGCGAAACACAGCTATCGCATCACTGATCTCACAACATGGTCCTCACGACCCCACCATCGGCGTATAAAACAACCGATAGATCACACCACACGGTCCTTACGACCCCACCATCGGTGTATAAAACAACCGATAGATCACACAACACAACATGGCCGAAAAAACCCGATATTCACGTCCCAAATCACAACGCAATGAATGGTACTCTCATTTCCCACCGGTACTCGCATTTCCCGATAATGTTATACCATGACGATATAACAATACTCCTAACACATAACCAAAATCCAAAGGGAACGATTCCCGCGAATGAACCGTTAGCCACGCAGACGCAACTAGTATGCATCACTAGTCCCTTGAGTGGTATCGTCGCCCGAAATTTAAACCCACCCATCCCACACGCTCTTTTGGCCTCAATCACAACGAGTAGTGCTACATCGCGCACTCCTACACTATAGTGAATCCTGACAGGAATACACTAACCATTCACCCCAAACAACAAGTATATTCACATACTTAGAAACATTCCATTCACTTGGAATCTTTGCACACGCATTATACATACGTGAGAACAACTCCATCACTATCGAGCAAGAGCCACCTATATCGAACGTAGGCACAAAACAATAATTCTCTAGAAGAGAATCCGACACACATACCTTAACCGAGGGATCTCACCTTGCTCGTCAAACACGTCCATTATCTCTCAACGAGATTTACAACATTACCACCTTGGTGATAATTTAAATCCAAATCATAAGTACAATTTAACCGAAATTGTACTCTACCACAAATCGACCAAATCTAGGTCGCGACACCAATTTCGGATCTACTAAGAGCATCATCCGAAATCTCACACTAAAACCTTCTCGTGCGGGAGTGTAACTCCCCCACTTGGAACTACGTTCCATAACCGCCTCGCCGTGGTAACATCATCCGCGATAATTACCACTATCCACCATACGTGACCAATCTCTCCATCGGCCATAACACTCGAATTCTCATGAATTCATTTCGCACACTAGAAATTGTCGTTCACCGTCACCCGTTGGCTTTATTTAAACAACGACACAAAACCAACACAATACGCACCTTGTACAACCGTACAATGCTACCGAAAGGTAGACTTTACCCACAATTTGGGTTCACACGACCCATCACCAAATCTTACTCCAACCTTGAGCACACGAAGGATTTTAACCAATCCTTAAACACTTCGAACGAAAAGTTCATCACAAACTACACAAACTTTACTCTCGCAATCATCCAATTGCTATAGTTTGTCAACTTCCACCTAGTCACTCATGTACCTAAGGGTTTCTCTCCGGTACCCTAAGTACAATGTAACCGCAACACCATCGGAGTTGAACACCACGCTAGTAGGTATGAAAGAGGCACCTATCGTTGCGTCCCGTAGACTCCATTACCAACATTCATCGAGATCCAAAATATTCGACTTCAAAGGTTCCAACCACCCGATGAACCTCACGGTTCATCAATTTCAACACGAGAGCGAACACGCTCTAACATTCGAACACCAAAGCCCATTCCCAAGGCTTGGTAGAACATTTCTCAATACTAAGGAATGCTTGGTTACACCAAGTCTTACGCCCTTCGTCCACCAAATCAAACGTCACCATAGGGTAGTTCCACTAGGAACATCACCCATAACAAAATATGCACAACACAAATGCTTTCAACAAATTCGTACACAACGACACATAATAAATATCCGAAAGGGCATATTTATTAAAACGAAACGTACCTCAATGTCTCCTTGCGGCATTCGCCGCCGCCAACTCGGGACAATCCGGCTTGCGATGTCCCTCTTTATGACAATAGTAGCACATTCCGTCATCACTCTTCGGCATTGTGCATTCCCATAACTTGTGGCTCCTAACACCACAATTGAAACATCTAGGCGCACGAGAACTCGTCGAACCTTTCTCCACATTACCCATACTCGCACCTGCGCCCTTAGTTTTCTTACTTGGAGCACCATACAAATCAACCCTTCTCTTACTTGAAAGCTCCCTAGCTTTCGATCGCGAATGTGATTCGAAACCCCTAGCCATGTTGAATAACTCCGCAAACGAGTTCGCTTGGCCAATGCTAATTTTGCCCTGCAACTCATCATTCAAAGTCCGATAGAAATCTTCCATCAACATCCAATCATTCCCAATATACTCTGGGCAAAAATGAGCCTTCGACATAAAGGTCGTCTTTAGAGTATTCAAGTCCATTGATCCTTGTTGCAAATTTCGTAACTCATTCCGCATTTTCGACAAATCGGCTGAAGTCCGAAACTCCTCGAAGAATTCCCTCTTAAACTCGTCCCATGATAACACCATAAATAGTTCACCACCGACAAGATCAATCTTACCATCCAACCAATCCTTTGCTCTACCCCGCAACAAACTAGTAGCGAGCTTTGTCCTCTTCTCGGGAGGACATTCAATCGTGCGAAAACACCCTTCGACATTCGAGATCCAAGTGGTGCTTAACCAGGGATCCGGTTTCCCATCGTACATCGGAGGTTTAGTCCTCATGAAGCTCTTAAGACAACGCTCCATTTCACTACTACTCCGAAATTCGGAATACCTCCTATCCATTATTTCTTCCAACGCACCCATTTGCTCCGCAACGGCAGCCGCAACTCTAGTATTAAACTCCTCGTCATTCGTCTCGATCTCGTTTCGCGTCGCCATTCTAAAGAATGCAAAACGATTAGTCCATGAACGTATAAAACCATACGCACCACACCGCCCCATCTTGCTAAACACTCGTTGTACATCACTTGTTAGACACGATTTGCACCCGTAATAAGGTTTGCAAGTCCTTATTACGCAGACACGCCGCATCAACTCGTTAGTACAACGACCGCCTCGCTCGATGATAGAAACAAACACAAACAAAATTCTACGCGATATAAATACACGCGAGAATTAAACCACAACACAAATAATATATTAATAATATCCGCATTACTAATATAAACGTTAGTCCACCTACAAACAAGGCACTAACTATAACCTATTCCGACCCGTACTCCTACAAGTCCCGTACAAAATTTAGCACACACAAAAGTCTAAGTCTAGGCACCTATCTCAAGTCACCTAAATCCCTTAGACCATGCTCTGATACCACTTGTAACAACCCAACCCATTAACCGACCAAAAACGCAGCATAAAAAAAATTTAAAACTGAGCTGTCCAGATGGGGTGCGCGGCGCGCACCCACACCTGTGTGCGGCGCGCACAGCCCCCTGGCAGCCCGCTGTCCACTTTTTCCAATTTTCGTAAAAAGATCTCTTGCTTCCCGACACTTTTAGACCAAACGCTTTTCACAACATTTTATATTAGTCAAAACTAACACGTTCCAATAATAAAATGAGTTTTACGAGACCGGGCCCACATCGGCCGTTTTACGACTTTCGTACAAAATATAAGTTTTCGACCACACGACTTCTAATACAAAATGAAGCCGAGCATGGCGATTGGGGATACGCTACCCAATCCTATCCAATCCCAAAAGCACGATCTTCTAAAGCAAACTACGCAAGTCCACTAGTTCCCATGTGATGTTTGCAGCGTGGTATACGAAATAGCTTATATTTTTACAGGAAATACTATTAAATACGATACAATTTTACACAAAATATTTATTTATTTAGAGAATGGATATACTTAAACCTTGCTACAACACTTATAGGCAGTGTACCTAATCGTACAGTAGTGTAGTTTTTAGTAAGTCCGGTTCGTTCCACAGGGAATCTTTTTAAACAAAGCTTAACGCTATATTAGTTTACTTTTATAAAAATACAAATATATATATAAGTAATATTATTATTATAAAGGGGGGTTTTTACCGTTTAATGACCGGTTTGTCGATTTTAAAACTTTAGTCGCAGTTAAAACCAAATGTAAAATATTAAAAATGAATACAAGACTTAAATTAAAGCATAAAGTAAATAACGATAATGAAATTGCGAATAATAAAAGTGCGATAAAATAAACTTGCGATAATTAAAAAGTACGATAATTAAAAGTGCAATTAAATACAATAACAATAAAAATGCGATAATTAGAAGTGCAATTAAATATAAAATATAGGAAATTAAATATGAAATAAAAGAATTATGCTTATTTAAACTTCCGTAATCATGATGTTTGACGTGTTGATTTTATTTTTATGCCCATGGGTTAATTGTCCTTTGTCCTGGATTATTTAATATGTCCGTCTGGTTTTTGTCCATAACAGTCCATCAGTCATAAATATAAAGTGCGAATGTCCTCGTAAAATTATTCTTATACCCGAAGTTAAATATTCCAACTAATTGGGGACTTAAACTGTAACAAGATTTTAATACTTTGTTTAATAATTACACCAGGATGTCGACTGAGTGTAACCCAAGGTTTTAATATTTTGTTATCAATTATACCAAGTGTCCTTGTACATAATTCCACCCCTGTTTTAATTATTCTAGTGGCTATTAATCCATTCCAGTGTCCGGTTAGATGAACGATTATTCGTACATATAAATACCCCGCCCATCGTGTCCGATTGAGTGTATATGGTAATTTATAGGGACGCCCAATTGTAAATCTTTATATTAACATTAACAAACTATCATTCAGTTAAACAAATATAAAGCCCATTAATAGCCCATAGTCTAATTTCCACAAGTGTCGTTCTTTTGTCCAAACCCCAATTATGGTACAAAGCCCAATTACCCAATTTTAGTAATTAGCCCAACATCATGATTACTTCGTTTTAAATAAGCATAATAATAACTTAGCTACGAGACATTAATGTAAAAAGGTTGTACATAACTTACAATGATTAAAAATAGCGTAGCGTTACACGGACAGAATTTCGACTTACACCCTTACAACATTCGCTAACATACCCTTATTATTAGAATTATAATTAAAATTAAAATATAAATTATAAATATATATATATATTTTACGTATGAGGAGAAGAAGAAAAAAAAGATGATGATTACGATCAGAATGCGCGAGCTTTATAGGGATTTTCTGAAATTAGGGCTCCGCGACTCGCGGTATTTTTGCCTTCAAACTCCGCGAGTCGCGGAGTTTGAAATTACAGCTCACAACTTTTGGAGTCTTTCTTGCCGACGGATTTTATATATAAATATAAAATAAAAATAATTAATATAATTATTTATATATTATATTATATTCTTGTGCATAGTAGACTTGTAATTTTTAGTCCGTTGCGTCGAGCGTTGAGAGGTGACTCATGTCCCGGTTCCGGATTTTCGAACGTCCTTGCGTATAATTTAATATCTTGTACTTTGCGTTTTGAATCTTGTACTCTTGTAATTTCGAGACGTTTCTTATCAATAATTGGAACCTTTTTGATTGTCTTTTGTACTTTTGAGCTTTTTGGTCGTTTGCGTCTTCAATTCGTCGAATCTGTCTTTTGTCTTCACCTTTTATTATTTAAACGAATATCACTTGTAAATAGAACAATTGCAACTAAAAGCTTGTCTTTCTTGAGGAATAATGCTATGAATTATATGTTCGTTTTTAGCATTATCAAATATTCCCACACTTAAGCGTTGCTTGTCCTCAAGCAATATCGTCTTGAAATACTAGAATCACTTCTTTATTCTTCACACTTTGTACATCAGTGATTTCTATACGGTGATATATACAATGGTAGTAACGATATGGTTTACAGTCCCACATGACTATAAAAATTTAGATCCATTAAGGAAACTGGATCTTTATGAAAACATTTGATCTTTTGAAAATTAAATCTAGTTTTTACCCTAGATAAGTTTTCCGGAATAACCCTTTACCGGTGTTTGCAAAATATTTTTGTGGGTTTGGTGGGTTTCGGTTTTGAAAATTTTAGCTCAAAACTTATGGTTTTGTGTCACCCACTTGCTAACCTTGTATTTGGAAAGCAACACGTCCAGTTCACTTGTCCCGTATATTACCTTTCGGTAAACTACCGTCCGGTTGTAAAGGAAAGCGTTGAACAAGCAACTGTTAAGGCAATGTCTCCTGACATGCTTTTAATTATGGTCTATAACGTGTCGGACGCAATTACTATCCTTGGTAGGAGCAATAGTAAAGCTCACCCTTATAATTTTTCGGTATGGCACAAGGTCCTGTCTTTGACCACTATGCAACCACCGTTCTTACGGTTGATATCCGTTTTAGTTCAGGTGACCTAATGAATTCCAGGTGAATTCCTAGGATTTTACGTTCAATGGTAATGAACGCATTGAAAATAGGGTTTTCAGAAAACAAATCGGTTTGTAATTTTGATCAAAATATTTTCTCGTTCAAGCTCGAGTTTAGATATCATTGAATTCCATGAGTTTGAATTCTCAATCTTTAAGGTCAATCTCTAGGATTGAATAATATCAGTCTTAAAAGCTGATTTTTAATCTTTAAGGAGATTATCCTTTCTGGGGATCTGATTCATTAGTCTTATCCAGCTAATTTGCATGGTGCCCCCCTATTGTACGAGATAAATCCTTCTCATGGTTAGGATAAATCTGACCACTTGGCGACCCTGTTTGATGCTGAGGTCCGTGGATTTCCTGCTGATTTTAGTGATGACTTTTCTGGATTTTTCGTCAACTTACAGCTGGTCTGGACGACAACTTCATGACCTAAATCAAGAAGCGCGTTTCTTTTTCGGAAGACTTTACTTCCTTTTAATGATGGAATTGATTCATCGTGTAGATCCATCTCTTCTTTTCTTTCATCGGGTAAAACAGTTTAGTTTAGTCCAAAGCAAAAGTATTTTCAGTTATTTGTTACAGATATATGTGACATATGTTTAAGATAACTTGGTAAATTTTCCCACACTTGGCTTTTATTTTCCTTTTTATCGTCCTCTATTCCATTTTAAATGAATTTTAACATTTTGGTTTGTTTCTCAATTTATATCCTTTCCGAGGTAACAATAATTTCGGTGTTAAAACCTAGTTTTATCGTTCATAAATATGTATAAACATGATCTTGAGTTCATTTAATTGAAAATTTTGAAAAATTTTACTAGAATTGGGTAGTCAGTATATAAGACTAGGGCTGTTCTTTATTATCAGAGAGCACTAGATTCTAATACAACTACTGCTTTACTAGTATTTTTAATGGTAACCAAGTGTATAAAGTAAAAAATTTTAAAATCCGAAAGAATTTAACCCCTTCCCACACTTAAGATCTTGCAATGCCCTCATTTGTAAGAAATCAGTAATAATTTAAATTATTGAGGGTGATTTGTGTGAAAATGATTAAATTTTTACCAAAGTTTCCAAATATATTGGCGTTTGTTTGCTGAATGATAAATGGTGCACATCATTTGTTCATTCCGTCTTGTTGTTATTTCACATATATTTTGCATCTTGTCGTCAAAATTAGTTGCTTTTGCTGAACTTAATGCCAGTCTTTGAAAATGCGTTATTTTACCCTGTTGTGTACATAAGATAAACTGCAAACATATATACATATTTTTGAAGTTTGGTTTATTACCCCACATTCAAAAATTATTAAAATCTAAGAATAAAAGTTAGACAATTATAAAAATGATTACAATATTAACAAAAGTATTAAACGTATCAATCATTACAAATTACAAAATAAAAAAAATTAAATATACTAGGGATGATACTGGTACCAATAGGGGTTCCAGGCATAACCATAGGTGCTATAGAATGCTTCGGCAGGGTCATACGTAGGATACGGTGGCTGCATCTCTATAGACCAGGGAGGGAAGATGGGTTTCGGTGTAGGAATATAGTTTCTACCTATATGTTGGCAATGAGCTATGATTTGGTTCTGATGAAATTGCCAATCTTCAAATGCTCTCTGTCTAGCATTTTCGTACTCCTGAGAAGCTATAAACCTTTGCATTTCTTGCATCTCATTCCCCCCTCCTACATTACCTTGCTGTTGGTTTCTCTCAACCTGTGGATGTCTACCATGGTATGGTACTGCGGCGTTATTTCGCCTTTTCAAAACTTTCGCACCATGGTATACATTTAAACCTATAGTATCGCGGGGTTCTGGTTCTTCTATTAATAATCCCCCCCCCCGACTTATATCCACACCGAGATATTCACCAATCAAAGTAATAAAAATACCACCTCCTATTATGCTATGCGGTCGCATCCCCCGAACCATAGCTGATAAATAATAACCCACACAATATGGTATACTTACAGCGCTTTGTGGGTCTCGAATACACATATGGTAAAACAAATCCTGTTCATTTACCTTTTCCTTGTTTTTACCCCTTTGTGTAATCGAATTAGCTAAAAACCTATGAATCACTCTTAATTCAGCTCTATCTATATCCAAATAAGAGTAATTTCCCCCTTTGAAACGGTGATGGCTTGTCATTTGACTCCACACACCGTGTGTATCAAAATTTTCATCTATCTTTCTACCGTTTAGTATCAACCCTCTACAATCGGCAGATGCTAACTCCTCAGGCGTATATATACGTAAAGCCTGAGCCATGTCCAGTAAAGACATGTGGCGCATCGAACCGCCTAACAAAAATCTAATAAAAGAACGATCGGTTAAACTAGCTACCCGATCATTCAACTCTACACTACATAACAATTCTTCACACCATACTTTATATACAGGTCTATGCATGGTGAATAAACGTACCCAGTCATTAAAAGTAGAATTACCATACCTCTGTACAAGTAATTCTCTAATTGGCCCGGCCAATTCTACAGCTTCTAAGGGTCCCCATTCTATGACCCTCGGTACCTCAACAACCTTAGAATGAAGAGTATGCAAACCCCTTTGATATTTTGGATAATCTATCCAAAGTCTGTCAAATCTCAGGTTCGGGTGCAACTCTTCCAAGTGCATATCAGAAAAGGTCATGACTGGATGAGGTATATCCTGCTTGTAGTAGTTATCCACCTCCTGTTGTTCCACATTCTCAGCAGGAGCATTGCGGGCTTGTGATGAAGATTCACCCCTTTCAGTCTGCAAAACACATCAAACACAATTTTTGTGCATCCAAATATGCATTAGTGTCAGCAAAATCATCAATCAAAATAATTACAATGACATGATCAATTTATATCAAACTTAAGCTCATTTTCACATTTTTATCAAATCTACACTTTTTCAAATAAGCATATACGAAAATGTTCGCCAAGTTCATAAGCATTCAACTCAAATAACATGTCAAAATAATCATTACTAGCAATTAAACAAGTCTCAAATGGCATTATCTTTCAAAAATCAAGTTCATGAATTTTAGACTTGAAAAAGTCCACTTTAATTCTCAAAATCATGTTTAGGCTCAAAGTTTGGATCATTTAACTACCTAAACATGTTACACTACTTAATTTAGCAACAATTCATGACAAAAATCGGCCATAACCTGTTTATATCAAAAAGCCCCAAATTTGCTCAAGAACACAAACCCTAGATTACTCTAAATTTGAAGTTTAAGGCTTCTAATCATGTTAAATAGCATCAATCTAGGTTATACAAGCATAAAACATAAACAATTTAATCATAATTACACTAAAAAGCATCAAAATCAAATTGGGGAAAAAATTGCTCAAGAACACAAAATTTCGGATTAAATGGTGTTTAGGTGTAGAAATTTACCATTTTTCTTGAGTAATTCCTAGATAGCATCCTTCTCAACATGATTTTAGTAAAAAATTTGGTGATTAACGGTTAAAAATTGTGATTTTGGGGTGTATTTTTCGGGTATTTTCGAGCAGTTTTCGCAGTGTTTGTGTGTTTTGTGGGTTGGGACTGATCTGTTTTGCGGTTATATTTTTTTCTGATTTTTAGTCCCTCCGCGACTGGCGGTGAAAAACCCTTCAAACTCCGCGAGTCGCGGAGTTTGATATTTTTTATTTTTTTTTATAATCATTAACTTATAAAACAATTAAGTACTTAATTTTAAAATTTTGTTTCCCTTGTTATTTAGGAAGAGGTCGTTTCGGATCGATGTCCTAGTCCGTTCCTCGATAAAATTTTAAAATTTGTCTTTTTGTAGCGATTGTTTTAAAAGCTAAGATTTTTGGGTTTTTTTTAATGTTTTTGGCATACTTTAAATCAATAAGATTAAAAAATAATGATAATAAAAGTTCTCGTCCCTCCCTCGGGTAAAGCAATTTCGGTTCAAAGACCTAGTCTTCAACTTACGACGAATTTTAAAAATCATATTTTTAACTTAATGAGATAAAGTAAATTTTTGTTTTTAAATTCACACAACTTAAATATAAAATTCAAAATTAATATTAAAAATTCACACCAAACTTAAAATTTAAAATGCATAAAATTAAAAATTCATATTTTAAAAATTTACACGACACTTAATTTAAAAATTCATATTATAAATTCACACCAAACTTATATTATGGTTCAAATATTTACAATTTTAAATATATTGTTTTTATAAAGTTTACAATATTAATTTAAGATTTAAATATTAATTTTAAAAACATGGTAAAAATAAGATTAAAAATCTTTTTGGCTTTTTATCCCACTTTAACCAATCAAATAATATCAAAAATATGCGCCCCTCTTTTCGGTAAAGTAATTTCGGTTCCAAGACCTAATTTAACTCATGACGAATTTTTGAAATATTTTGGGTTGATTGATTAAAGATATTTATACCTTAAGAATAAACGTTAAATTTCGCAGTGATGTAATAAATTTTTGAATGATATCAATAATTTCGGTCGCCAAACCTAATTTTATTCAATACCAATTTAATACTTTTTAGCGAACAAATTAGCGTTTATTATCAAAAGGTTAAAAATAAAAATAAAAATAAAAACTGTACAGACATACCTGTGAAATGGATTTCTTAGTTATATGATCTATCCCATTCATAAGATAGTCGGTTTAATTGGTTTTCCATAGCTACATAGGCGTAACCTCGAGCATTCAGTGTCTTTTCTTCTAAACATATGAACGGTCCGTCTCTGCATAAAGTAACAAATTCGGTATTTGAATAGGTTTGATTATTTGAACATTTACCTCCATGTGACCATTTTCCGCATTTGTGACATCGTTCTAGGTGTCGTGCTCTTCTTTTCGCTGTGGATTTTGATTTTCCTTTACCAAATTGTAACTTATTATCTACGCATCTGGATTCTTTTCTAACTCCGTCCATTCTTTCTCTGATTACTGATACTAACTCACTTGGTAGTATGTCATTATTACGTTTAGTGATCAAAGCGTGTAGCATTAGACCATGGTTTAGTTCACAGGCAGTCTTCATTTTGTAAAAACCTAAAAAAAAAATAAAAATTCAGAATGGGGGGAGAAGACTAGTTCTTTAGGGTCTGCTAGGGAAAGACCATTCGGGTTCCATTTTCGAGAACTACACGAAAACAGACAATCTAACTCTAACATAAATACATATTATCCTTTAAAGACTTGATTCTCCCCACACTTAGTTAGCTGTGGTGTCGAAATTGTGATTAACTTCGGTGTCGACTTCCATCGGACCATGTATGTAATGTTTAACTCTGTGACCATTAACTTTAAATTCAATCCCATTTGAATTTATTAATTCTATCGTTCCGTATGGGAAAACTCTTTTGACTATGAATGGTCCAGACCATCTTGATTTCAATTTTCCAGGAAATAGCTTGAATCGTGAATTGAAAAGAAGAACTCTGTCTCCTTCTTTAAATTCTTTTGAACTTTTGATTCTTTTATCATGCCATTTCTTCGTTCTTTCTTTATAGATTAACGAATTTTCGTATGCTTCATGTCTTAATTCTTCTAATTCGTTTAGTTGACTTAATCGTAGACGTCCAGCTTCATGTAAATCAAGATTACATGATTTCAGAGCCCAAAATGCTTTGTGTTCAATTTCTACTGGAAGATGACATGCTTTTCCATAAACAAGTCTAAAAGGTGTGGTTCCAATTGGAGTTTTGTAGGCTGTTCTAAAAGCCCAGAGTGCATCCTCCAATTTAATGGACCATTCCTTCGGATTTGATCCTACGGTTTTCTCTAGAATACGTTTTAAGGCTCGGTTGGTATTTTCAACTTGTCCACTTGTTTGTGGATGATATGCGGTGGAGATTTTATGAGTTACTCCATATCTTTTAAGAACTTTCTCAAGTTGATTATTACAGAAATGAGTACCCCGATCACTTATCAAAGCTTTCGGTGTTCCAAACCTTGCAAAAAGACGTTTTAAAAAGTTGACTACAACTCGTGCATCGTTAGTTGGGAGAGCTTGTGCTTCCGCCCATTTAGATACATAATCAATGGCTACGAGTATATATAGATTATTATGAGATTTTGGAAATGGACCCATAAAGTCAATACCCCAAATGTCAAATACTTCACATACTTGGATGACATTTTGTGGCATTTCATCACGTTGACTTATTTTTCCGGCCCTTTGACAAGCATCACAGGATTTGCAAAGTAGGTGTGCATCTTTGTAAATTGTAGGCCAATAGAATCCAGCATCATAGACTTTTCTTGCTGTTAGTTGAGGCCCATAATGCCCTCCTGTTGGTCCTGTGTGACAATGGTTTAATATTTTACTAGCTTCATCTCCAAATACACATCGGCGTATTATTCCATCGGGACAACTTTTAAACAGATGTGGATCTTCCCAGAAATAGTGTTTTATATCACTGAAGAATTTCTTTCGTCTTTGGTACGATAATCCTTTTTCAAGGAATCCACATACTAAATAATTTGCATAGTCTGCAAACCATGGGATTTCTTTATAATCTATCTTCAATAGATATTCATCAGGAAAGTTGTCTTGTATGGCTGATTCATTTAGAACTTCTAATTCGGGATTTTCAAGACGAGAAAGATGATCAGCGGCGAGATTCTCTGCTCCTCTTTTATCTCGAATTTCAATATCAAACTCTTGTAAGAGTAAAATCCAACGGATTAATCTTGGTTTAGCATCTTGTTTTGAAAATAGGTATCTAAGAGCAGAATGGTCGGTATAGACCACCGTTTTTGCTAGAACGAGATATGATCGCAATTTGTCAAAAGCAAAGACAATAGCAAGGAGTTCTTTTTCAGTAGTTGTATAGTTCGTTTGTGCTCCTTGTAACGTCTTACTAGCATAATATATAGGTTGAAATCGTTTTTCAATCCTTTGTCCTAAAACGGCTCCCATTGCAAAATCACTTGCATCGCACATTAGTTCAAATGGTAGATTCCAATTTGGTGTTATCATGATCGGCGCATTAGTGAGTTTCTCTCTAAGAATATTAAAAGATTTGATACACTCATCTGAAAAGATGAATGGCGCATCCTTTTCTAGGAGTTTATTCATAGGAGTGGCAATTTTAGAAAAATCTTTTATGAAACGTCGGTAAAAACCGGCATGCCCTAGAAAACTCCTAACTCCTCCAACATTGGTGGGATGTGGAAGTTTAGCAATTACATCTACTTTAGCTCTATCCACTTCAATTCCTTCTTTTGAAATTTTATGTCCAAGAACGATGCCTTCTTTAACCATGAAATGGCATTTCTCCCAATTAAGTACTAGATTTGATTGTTTGCATCTAAGAAGCATTCGTTCAAGATTAGCTAGACATGATTCAAATGTATCACCGAAGACTGAAAATTCATCCATGAAAACTTCCATGCATTCTTCTATCATGTCGTGAAAAATCGCCATCATACACCTTTGAAAGGTTGCAGGGGCGTTGCAAAGTCCAAATGGCATGCGTTTGTAAGCAAAAGTACCATAAGGGCACGTGAATGTGATTTTCTCTTGATCTTCGGGTGCTATTGGAATTTGAAAATATCCGGAAAATCCATCTAGAAAACAATAGTTACTATTTCTGGCTAATCTTTCCAACATTTGATCTATGAAAGGTAAGGGAAAGTGATCTTTTCTGGTGGCGTCATTTAATTTTCTATAATCAATACACACACGCCATCCTGTTACAGTCCTAGTAGGAATAAGCTCATTTTTCTCATTTGTAATGACAGTCATGCCACCCTTCTTAGGCACGCATTGAACTGGGCTTACCCATGGACTATCAGAGATTGGATAAATTAAACCTGCATCTAGCAGTTTAATAATCTCTTTCTTAACTACATCTTGCATATTAGGATTTAGTCTTCGTTGGCGTTGCACATACGTTTTATGACCTTCTTCCATAAGGATTTTATGTGTGCAATACGAAGGACTTATTCCTTTAATATCATGAATCTTCCATGCAATGGCTGGTTTATGAGCTTTCAACACAGAAATGAGTTGTGATTTCTCATTTTCAGTAAGAGAAGACGATATTATTACAGGTAATTCAGATTCACCATGTAAATAAGCGTATTCCAAATGGTTTGGAAGTGGCTTTAACTCTAATTTCGGAGGTTCTTCTATTGATGATTTATATCGATATCTGTCTTCTTCTTTTAGCATTTGAATTTCTTCTGTTGTTGGTTCATATCCATTAGCTATAAGTGTAGCTAACATTTCAACTTCATCAATTGGTTCATTACCTTCTCCTAAAGAACATTCTCCTGTTCCTTGTAATTCTGGAAATTCTTCTAATAATTCTGCATGTGCATCTATAGTTTGAATATAATAACATGTATCATTTGCAGATTGTGGTTGTTGCATTGCTCTATCAACTGAAAAGGTAACACTCTCATCCTCTATACTTAGGGTCAATTTCTTACCGAACACGTCTATCATTGCTTTAGCCGTGTTTAAGAATGGTCTTCCTAATATGAGAGGAACTTGAGAATCTTCTTCCATGTCCAGAACAACAAAATCTACTGGAAATACTAAAGTACCAACTTTAACTAGCATGTTCTCCATTATCCCTCTAGGATATTTTATTGATCTATCGGCTAGTTGTATACTTATTCTGGTTGGTTTCAATTCTCTAAGGTCTAGTTTAGCGTATAGTGAATACGGCATAAATTTATACTAGCACCTAAGTCTGCCAATGCTTCTATTGAACTAAGACTTCCCAGAAAACATGGAATTGTGAACCTTCCTGGATCAGATAGTTTTTCTGGTATCTTATTCAACAGCACTGCTGAACAATTAGCATTCATAGTAACAGCCGAGAGTTCTTCCATTTTCTTTCTATTTGAAATTAGATCTTTCAAGAATTTAGCATATCTAGGCATTCCTGAAATCACATCAATGAAAGGAATATTTACATTTATCTGTTTAAACATATCCAAGAATTTGGATTGCTCGGCTTCAAGTTTTTCTTTCTTCATTTTACTCGGGTAAGGAAGTGGTGGTTGGTATGGTTTAACATAAGGTTTAGCCTTAGCTGTGTTATCTTCATTAACCTTTTCAACTACCGGTTCTTTTTCCTTATCTTGATCAGGTTGTGGTTCTTGTGGAGTAGGAATGGCTTCATCAGAAGTTACAGGTATTTCAGGTGGTTTAAGTGTTGTACCACTTCTTGTGGTAATGGCTTTAGCTGTTTCATTCCGGGGGTTAGCATTTGTATCACTAGGTAGACTTCCCGGTTTTCTTTCACCTATTAACCTTGCTAGGTTACTTACTTCTTGTTCCAGATTTTGAATAGAAGCTTGTTGATTTCTAAATGCTTGAGCATTTTGTTCATTGGTTTGTTTTTGAGATGTGAAAAACTGCGTTTGAGTTTCAACTAGCTTCGTCATCATATCTTCTAAATTCGGCTTTTTATCATCGGTTTGTTGTGGTGGTTTGTTTTGAAAATTAGGTCTTTGCTGATTGTAAGTATTATTGGATACTTGTTGATTGCTAGGACCTTGTTGGTTGTTGTATGGAATATTTCGATTATAATTCTGGTTTTGATTGTAAATCGGTCTTGGTGGTTGATAATTATTCTGATAATTATTTCCAGGCCTTTGGTTTATGTATGAAATATTCTCTCTTTGTTCCATTGTTAATTCAATACTGAGACAATCTTTTGTCAAATGTGGTCCTCCACACTGCTCACAACTAATTCGTATTGAGTGAATATCTTTAGTCATCTTTTCCATTCGTCTCTCCACAGCATCTATCTTTGCGGAAATGGAATCTAAGTCATGGCTAGAATCGGCTCTAGCTGCTTTAGATGATCTAATGATATCTTTTTCTTGGTGCCACTCATGTGAGTGGGAAGCAGTGTTATCAATAATTTTGTAAGCATCAGTTTCGGTTTTCTTCATAATAGAACCACCAGCTGCTATATCTATGTCTTTCCTTGTAGTGATGTCGCATCCTTGGTAGAATATTTGTACTATTTGACAGGTGTCTAAACCATGTTGCGGACATCCTCTTAACAACTTTCCATATCTTGTCCATGCCTCATATAGAGTTTCATTTGGCTTCTGTGTAAACGTAACAATTTCTGCTTGAAGTCTTACGGCTTTAGATGCAGGAAAGAATTGTTTAAGAAATTTTTCAACTAAAACATCCCATGTATCGATCGCCCCTTCAGGTAACGATTCCAACCAATCTTTGGCTTCTCCCTTTAAAGTCCAGGGAAATAACATGAGATATATCTGTTCATCCTCCACTTCTCGGATTTTAAATAGTGTGCAGATCCTATTAAAGGTACGTAGATGTTCATTTGGATCTTCCTTCGGCGCACCACTAAATTGGCATTGATTAGTCACCATGTGTAGAATTTGTCCTTTGATTTCATAATCTGGCGCATTAATGTCTGGATGAGTAATTGCGTGACCTTGGCCAGTGCGTTTAGCTCTCATTCGGTCTTCCATACTTAAAGGTTCCAGATTCTCCATAATTGAATTTGTTGAATCGGAATCACTAGAGGATTCTGATTTAATGGTTCGTTCCTCAACAATCTCTGTTTGAATGATTGGTGGTTCCGGAGGAAAGTTTAATGGTTCAGGATCTACGAACCGTTCCTGAATATTCTCCGGATTCTCAATTGTGAGGTTGGGTTCAAAAAATGGATTATCGGAATTTTGAACTGAAGTACTTGGTTGACTGGATGACGATTCTAAAGAAAAATCAACGGCGGTTATATTTGCTAAATGTCTTGATCTAGTTACAGGTGGTGAACGTACAAAAGGTGGTGATCGTCTTGCTCGGTGCATTCACTGAATATCCTATTAGTTTTTAAAAGGAAAGAAAAATTATAATAAGTTATCCAACCAATAGACTTTTTTGATTTTGCCCACGTTTCGAATAGCCAAAAGATGCAGCAGAGGGGCAGGATTCGTTTGGTCTCAATATAATTGAGGACTGTTTGGCTCCAATAACCCGGTCCACGTACAAATCCAACTATTACTACGAACCAGAAAATTTTGATGTCTATTAATTTAACCACTTAAAATAAATTTTCGTAATTTTAAGAAATTTAGATAAGAAGTAGAATAAAAATCTATGTCCTAAAAATTAGAATAGCGAGAAATAAGAAAGAAAAAGAGTTCGTCGAAAAAGATCGGAAAAGAAAAATGGTTGAAAAATAAAAGGTGACGGAAAAATTAAAGAAACTTATAAAACTTAAAAGTACTTTGACTAACCTAACCTTATTACTACAACTAACTTAAAATTATAATCGCAAATTGAGATTACTAATTGGAATGATAATTGATACATAGGTAAAAGGTGTCTAAAAATATTAAAGCTTACAGGAAAACTAAATCCCAAATGAAAATAACTTAAAAAGAAACTAAAACTTAAAAAGGCGTCACAAAATTCTAAAGCACCTAAATCTTAGTCTAAAGAAAAAGCACTTAAGGAATTCTACGGCAAAGCCTAAAAATCTAGAAGCACTTAAGGAATTCTAAAGCACCCATTTGCTCCGCAACGGCAGCCGCAACTCTAGTATTAAACTCCTCGTCATTCGTCTCGATCTCGTTTCGCGTCGCCATTCTAAAGAATGCAAAACGATTAGTCCATGAACGTATAAAACCATACGCACCACACCGCCCCATCTTGCTAAACACTCGTTGTACATCACTTGTTAGACACGATTTGCACCCGTAATAAGGTTTGCAAGTCCTTATTACGCAGACACGCCGCATCAACTCGTTAGTACAACGACCGCCTCGCTCGATGATAGAAACAAACACAAACAAAATTCTACGCGATATAAATACACGCGAGAATTACACCACAACACAAATAATATATTAATAATATCCGCATTACTAATATAAACGTTAGTCCACCTACAAACAAGGCACTAACTATAACCTATTCCGACCCGTACTCCTACAAGTCCCGTACAAAATTTAGCACACACAAAAGTCTAAGTCTAGGCACCTATCTCAAGTCACCTAAATCCCTTAGACCATGCTCTGATACCACTTGTAACAACCCAACCCATTAACCGACCAAAAACGCAGCATAAAAAAAATTTAAAACTGAGCTGTCCAGATGGGGTGCGCGGCGCGCACCCACACCTGTGTGCGGCGCGCACAGCCCCCTGGCAGCCCGCTGTCCACTTTTTCCAATTTTCGTAAAAAGATCTCTTGCTTCCCGACACTTTTAGACCAAACGCTTTTCACAACATTTTATATTAGTCAAAACTAACACGTTCTAATAATAAAATGAGTTTTACGAGACCGGGCCCACATCGGCCGTTTTACGACTTTCGTACAAAATATAAGTTTTCGACCACACGACTTCTAATACAAAATGAAGCCGAGCATGGCGATTGGGGATACGCTACCCAATCCTATCCAATCCCAAAAGCACGATCTTCTAAAGCAAACTACGCAAGTCCACTAGTTCCCATGTGATGTTTGCAGCGTGGTATACGAAATAGCTTATATTTTTACAGGAAATACTATTAAATACGATACAATTTTACACAAGATATTTATTTATTTAGAGAATGGATATACTTAAACCTTGCTACAACACTTATAGGCAGTGTACCTAATCGTACAGTAGTGTAGTTTTTAGTAAGTCCGGTTCGTTCCACAGGGAATCTTTTTAAACAAAGCTTAACGCTATATTAGTTTACTTTTATAAAAATACAAATATATATATAAGTAATATTATTATTATAAAGGGGGGTTTTTACCGTTTAATGACCGGTTTGTCGATTTTAAAACTTTAGTCGCAGTTAAAACCAAATGTAAAATATTAAAAATGAATACAAGACTTAAATTAAAGCATAAAGTAAATAACGATAATGAAATTGAGAATAATAAAAGTGCGATAAAATAAACTTGCGATAATTAAAAAGTACGATAATTAAAAGTGTAATTAAATACAATAACAATAAAAATGCGATAATTAGAAGTGCAATTAAATATAAAATAAAGGAAATTAAATATGAAATAAAAGAATTATGCTTATTTAAACTTCCGTAATCATGATGTTTGACGTGTTGATTTTATTTTTATGCCCATGGGTTAATTGTCCTTTGTCCTGGATTATTTAATATGTCCGTCTGGTTTTTGTCCATAACAGTCCATCAGTCATAAATATAAAGTGCGAATGTCCTCGTCAAATTATTCTTATACCCGAAGTTAAATATTCCAACTAATTGGGGACTTAAACTGTAACAAGATTTTAATACTTTGTTTAATAATTACACCACGATGTCGACTGAGTGTAACCCAAGGTTTTAATATTTTGTTATCAATTATACCAAGTGTCCTTGTACATAATTTCACCCCTGTTTTAATTATTCTAGTGGCTATTAATCCATTCCCGTGTCCGGTTAGATGAACGATTATTCGTACATATAAATACCCGCCCATCGTGTCCGATTGAGTGTATATGGTAATTTATAGGGACGCCCAATTGTAAATCTTTATATTAACATTAACAAACTATCATTTAGTTAAACAAATATAAAGCCCATTAATAGCCCATAGTCTAATTTCCACAAGTGTCGTTCTTTTGTCCAAACCCCAATTATGGTACAAAGCCCAATTACCCAATTTTAGTAATTAGCCCAACATCATGATTACTTCGTTTTAAATAAGCATAATAATAACTTAGCTACGAGACATTAATGTAAAAAGGTTGTACATAACTTACAATGATTAAAAATAGCGTAGTGTTACACGGACAGAATTTCGACTTACACCCTTACAACATTCGCTAACATACCCTTATTATTAGAATTATAATTAAAATTAAAATATAAATTATAAATATATATATATATATATATATATTTTACGTATGAGGAGAAGAAGAAAAAAAAGATGATGATTACGATCAGAATGCGCGAGCTTTATAGGGATTTTCTGAAATTGGGGCTCCGCGACTCGCGGCATTTTTGCCTTCAAACTCCGCGAGTCGCGGAGTTTGAAATTACAGCTCACAACTTTTGGAGTCTTTCTTGCCGACGGATTTTATATATAAATATAAAATATAAATAATTAATATAATTATTTATATATTATATTATATTCTTGTGCATAGTAGACTTGTAATTTTTAGTCCGTTGCATCGAGCGTTGAGAGGTGACTCATGTCCCGGTTCCGGATTTTCGAACGTCCTTGCGTACAATTTAATATCTTGTACTTTGCGTTTTGAATCTTGTACTCTTGTAATTTCGAGACGTTTCTTATCAATAATTGGAACCTTTTTGATTGTCTTTTGTACTTTTGAGCTTTTTGGTCGTTTGCGTCTTCAATTCGTCGAATCTGTCTTTTGTCTTCACCTTTTATTATTTAAACGAATATCACTTGTAAATAGAACAATTGCAACTAAAAGCTTGTCTTTCTTGAGGAATAATGCTATGAATTATATGTTCGTTTTTAGCATTATCACCATGCTTACCCGAGCCACCGTCTCCATGCAAATCTATAAAAATGTAAACAACGAGAGGGTAAGCTAACGCTTAGTGAGTGAGAGTATACTACATACATATATATGCATAAAATGGACACGCCACACCATAATAATCAAAAAGCACATACCGGAGCCTCCAAGCATAAAGGCAAGCTAATCTAAGCATACCGTACGACCGCTATACAACAAGCTAAAAATATCAACAACGTAAGTTCACCTACGACGATATGAACAACGCCATCAAGCTACACCCGGGGGTTAGCTACATCACAACAATACGACAAAAATCGATGTTCACAACATCCACTATTATTCAAGATCTCAAGGCTAGCCCAACGAATGGTATTGTCGACATCGAACTTAATTCCCATCCGTCCTAATAAATGTGGTATCGTCAACATCGAACTTAAACCCACATATGAGGTATCGTCAACATCGAACTTAAACCCTCATCGAATGTCACTACAATAGTGGTATGGCTTCGTCAACATCGAACTTTAAATCCATACATGAGGTATCGTCAACATCGAATTTAAACCCTCATCAAAACGAACCAACAATATACTCTAGGTTATGGTATCGTCAACATCGAACTTTAACCCGTACCCCACAAGAAAATAAATCATATACATACATATGTAATTATTCCACTCACAAGCCCATGTGATAAAGTACACACGAAGTGTGCACCTCGCCAAAGGTGGTCAACCAAAACGCACAATCGTGCCAATTGGACATGTACACAAGTCCATCAAATCCACCTATATGTGAAGTGAGCTCTATAGCCGAGGTTCACTTCACCCAACCCGCACCCATCCTACACATACATATGTACATAGGATATTAACACTCACCTTGTCGCCTTGATGAATGCTTCCAAGTAATCCGCAACTCGTCAATGGAAAGTACCTATTGCATTATCACAATTACAACAACACACTTAGAGTGGATTTACAACCAACACAATTCGATACTTAGTGCAAATTCGACCAATTGCACTAACAAACACAAAACGCGCCCAAACTAACCAATAATCACTAACACTAGTGACAATGGTCCTAATATGCCAAATTAACCCAATCATAAGTGTAAAACACTTAAAATTCTCAAAACCACCCATGAACCCTAATTTTGACTCAATTCAAAATTAGTCTTTCAAACACCAAATGGGTTCCAATACTTCCATAATCACTAACCTAGTGATTAATTTCAATTACAAGTTCTAATCATGGCCAATTTGTTCACCAAACCAAAATCCACCAACAATAACAATAAACCCGATTACTATAATCACTAAGCTCACTTCATGAGTTAAAATGGGTTTCTCAACAATTTAAGTTCAAACTCTAACTTTGAATATCAAATCAAACAATGAAATTTGGAGTTAGAACTTACTACAATAACCAAAACGTAGCTAGGAACGAGGTGAACAACTTTAAAACCCGAGACTTTGATCAATTCAAGCTCCTTCCTCTCCAAAACCCCAATTCTCTCACTAGAATTCTCCCTCTCTCTCTATAAGATACTTGAGAGTGATGAATGGATGTGAAAATGATCCAAAAGTGGATCCAAACCAGTTGATAAGGCCTGAGATCCGGCCTCAAGTGAAAAGACCAAAAAGCCTTCATTAAACTTAAAATAGAAAAAGGCAGAATTCTGTCGCTGGGCATGTGAGCGGCGCGCACACCTTATGGTGCGCGGCGCACACCCATGTCTGGGCAGAATCTGAACTTTGTTTAATTACACAATGCTTCCTGCACTCTATGTAGCATAATTACACTTTCTTACAATAAATATTCGGGTCTTACATGGACGGATTTGGGGCTTTAATATCAGTTTTAGATCCAATTTTGGATCATTTTTCACATCCATCCTCACTTACACTCCAAACCCTAGAGAGAGAGGGAGAGTTTTAGAGAGGGAAAGCTCCATTGGAGAAGAAGGATGTTGATTTCGGGTTAAGGTGCAAGAGTTAATGTTGTTCACCTCATTCACGGCTATGTTATGGTAGTGTTGGTAAGCTCTAACTCTGAGTCTAATTGTTAAGATTCTTGTGTACATTTAGGGTTTGAGCTTGTTTAGTTGTGAAACCCGTTTAGATGACGAAGTGGGTTTATTGTGACTTGTTATTTTTGATACTTGGTGGGTTTTGGGTTGGTTGACGTTTTGGCCATGATTAGACTTTAATCTTGAATGTAATCACTTAGTTTAGTGATTATGGAAGTATTGAAACCCATTTGGGTATGTTTGAAATACTAGTTTGAAATGGGTCAAAATTAGGGTTTATGTGTCAAATTGGGTAAGATAAGTGTTTAACACTTGTGATTTGGTTTAATTGGTGTATTAGGGCCATTTTCACTTGTGTTAGTGATTATTGGTTAGTTTTGGCATTTTTGGGACTTATGTCAAAATGGGTCGACTTTGAATTGGGTCAAAATTGATGATGACTCTAATTTGGATTAAATGGATGTTAAACACTTTTGTTAAGTGTTAAATGGCGTTTTTTAAATGAAAGTAATCGCGAGAAGTGATTTTTGGTTAAAATGACATTTTAACAAAAGTCAAATGTGGTCAAAAGCAATATGGGTCGATATTGCACGTGTTATGTTTTTGGTGTACATGGCGTTTGAAATGATTACTACCGAAGTAGTAATTTAGTGTTAAGACCTAGGTTGGTCTAATCGGTGTCAAGTATGATTTAGGCTAAATTGTACTTTGTTGAGTGGGTTTAAATTACCACCCGAAGTGGTAGTTGGTTTGTGTCCATTAGGTGTTAAATGGGCGGGTTTTGTCGAGCAAGGTGTAATCCCTTGGTTAAGGGATGTTTGTGTCGGGTTCTCTTTTAGAGAATGACTATTTATGTGTATATTGTACCTATGTGTGATATAGGTGGTTACTTGCTCAGATTTGAGGACGGAGATCATGTTATACATGACTTGTGTGGGCATTTCAAGGTGAGTGGAATAATTATATATGTATGTATATGATTTATTTACTTGTGGGGTATGGGTTAAAGTTCGATGTTGACGATACCATATCCTAGAGTACTTTATTATGTTGATGAGGGCTTAAAGTTCGATGTTGACGATACCTCATGTATGGATTTAAAGTTCGATGTTGACGAAGCCATACCACTATTGTAGTGACATTCGATGAGGGCTTAAAGTTCGATGTTAACGATACCTCATATGTGGGTTTTAAGTTCGATGTTGACGATACCACATTAATTCATTCGATGAGGGTTTTAAGTTCGATGTTGACGATACCTCATACGTGGGTTTTAAGTTCGATGTTGACGATACCACATTTATTGGGACGGATGGGATTTAAGTTCGATGTTGACGATACCATTCGTGGGGCTAGCCTTGAGATCTTGAATACTAATGGATGTTGTGAACATCAACATTTTATGTGTTGTAGTGTAGCATATTATTGTTCGAGTTATATGCTATTGTTTGTGCTAGCTTGCGTATTGGAGATTTAGCGTTATACTTTGCGATGGTATGCTAATTATATTGCTAGCATGTATGCAGTAATTGTGTATGTGATTGCAAGTAAGTAGATTATATATGTATATGTATAATTATTGCATTCACTAAGCTTCAAGCTTACCCCTCTCGTTGTTTACCTTTTTACAGGTATTGTGATTATGAAGCTAGCTAGTTGTTAGACTAGATGCTTAGGAGCGCTTGGGCTCGATGGGTAGCTTTTGGATATTTTGACGCGGATTGGGGATTTGGTAGTCCCCAGGATTATGCTCTTGGTATTGGGTTGGGTTATTGAGTCTTAACCCGTATTTGCAGTGTAAACACTTTTCTTTAATGTTTTGTTGATGTAAAACTCGATTGGGTTGTTACAAAGCGTTGGTTGTTAATTTAGAGTGTTAAATGTATTTTGAAATGAATTGGAGCTGATCAGGTCTGCTGGACGCCGTCCAGATGGGATGGACGCTGTCCAGTATAACGTGGGTTGGGTGTTTTCTGTCTCAGAACACTTTAGTGTAATTGGACGCCGTCCTGTCCTTTGTTACTGGACGCTGTCCAGAGGTCTGGAAGCCTGTCCAGATGGTCTGTTATAAAAAAAAAATTAAGTCGTGTTTTTGGTGAAACGATGTTGGGTTGTTACAAGAACTTACAATTTTAGTATGAGAAAGACTAGAGAGAAAATTAGAGAGCAAGTGTGTGTAAAATGAGAATGAGATCAAGTGTGAAATGAAAGAATAAGGCTCGATATTTATAGTGGTGGTGGTGCTAGGTGGCCGTAGGTTATAGGAGGGGACAAGGGGACAACTTTTTGCTTTTTGCATGGTGGTGGTCTAAAGGTGGTGCTTATTGTTGGGATCCCATGCAACATGTGTAGTAATGGTTAACAAAAATGCTAGTATGTTGGCTCATCATAATGGGTTTTTGTCCGACATATTAATGGGTCATAAATCCATTAAAATTAGGCTAAATAAATGGTCCATTAGCTAGAGTAGGGTGGGCCTAAGTCCATTAAGGTAAAAAATCCAATAAGACTAACTAATGTGCATTAGTAAAACACTAAGCGTAATTAAGCAACCAATAAGCCAAGTAATTGTCATTAGAAAATAACAATTAGCATTGCGTAGTCATAATAATCCAATTACGACAAAAGTTTAACGTGTACAAAGTACGTAGCGTGTTTTAAACGATAAGTGACACTAACGGTCATAAAAGCATTCGAGGATCAAGTTAAGTGATTACGCACTTAATAACACGTTGTAAGATATTAATGAAAGTAATTAATCATGAATAAAGATCCTAGAGCATAAACTAGCTCAGTACGCACATATACGCAGATTCGTGAAAGTATAGAGCACAAAAATATAAGTCGAAAATGTCGGGTCGTTACATTACCCACCCGTTAAAGAAAATTTCGTCTCAAAATTTTGAGGAGTGACCAACAACGGTACCGAATTTGAAAAAGAAGAAGCGTATCAAAATTCCGAGAGACTCGTGGGCTCAGAAGTGAGCTATTTACCTTGAAAGGTATTTGGGAGTATAAAAGTAAGAATTGGTATATGCTATTAATTAAGTCTCTTGACCTTAGAGATCAACAAATTGATTTCATTTGTTGTTAACATGAGTATGTCATCTGAATATATATCCACAAAAGGAAAGATGATGTTTTTAGCCTTACAGGCATCTTCAGTAGGCTGGATGCATGAAATGCATCATGAATGTTACCAACTTATCTAAAACATTGAGCGCTTATGTCGCAATACAAAGCTGACAGGTAGAATGGAAAACATGGTGATCACAACCATGCGATTTGATGTCTGGATAGTGTTAGCCACGGATTTTACTAACCCCTTAATTTCGGAAGGAGACTATAGGCATAAAGGACCCGATATTTAAGAAACGTTTCATTTGAATAAATGAATTGAAATTTTAGCTGAGAGTGACTAATCAGACTTACATGCAATGCAAGCCATAATTATTTATAGTGTCTTCAGGACGGTCTGAACGAACAATGAAAGATATCACCCAGTTTAACATACTGCATATGAACTTATCCTTGGATGAAATGAAAGCACGGTTCCATAATGTAACTATTAGCCTTCTGTTACATGTTGAAGTTAGGGTTAACATCGACTAGAACAACATATAGTTGCAACCAATGAAGTAAGAAATATATAGAGTAACCACATCAGTGTTATAGATGTTTTAAGCAGTCCCTTCCAAGAGGATAGCAAGACTCATAGATTTTTAAAGTAATTTACATTACATTTCTGAAAGAAAATCGCACGAAAGGTGTGATCTTTGAACGAGAGTGAACTCTTCTTACAACGAGCGAGTTGATCTGAATTTATCCTTATACTTAAGGGGATGCGCGGATGAGAAGATACGTGAACCCTTGGTCATGAAGAATGGTTTACTCCAAGTGAAAAGAATTTCAAAAATGATTTCTTGTACCTCAACATACTGGATCATACTGGATAATTAGCCGTGAAATATTGAGAGTAGAAACCCACCTAGTGCCTTTCCTACAATAGGGTGACCACTGAGTGTACCTCAGAAAACTGATTTATCGGCCCGCGTTTTTGCCATGTCTAACCTTAAAAGGAACATTTTATGAGCGCAAAGACTTCCTAACAAATTTTATAAAACTGCCATCCAAAGTGGCTCAAGGGTTTTTAACAAAGATCTTAATCGTAAGCTTCATCCCTAAACGGAGGACGAGAAGAAGTATGATCCATACATGCTGTAGACTAATACGAAAACCTTTAATAAAATCAACCAGGGAAGTTTTGAAAACCCTTTAAAAATTTGATGTGACAACATAAATGGAACGAAGTTCTTAGTAAATTTAGAAGTATATACAACGTGTACCATTTTGCACAAAACTATTCGATTTAAGTTAAACAACTCATTAAAGGAGTAATTTTTAAATAATTTGAAGGTATAACTTAGTATGTACTAACCAAAATAAGTAAGGGTAAATTTATTAACTTAATTATATACATACATATATGATTTTATAAATCGCATAAGTGACAGAAAAATTTTATTACTTTCATTTGTCCATAAATCTCGTGAGGATCGCACAAATAAACAACGTGTAAAAATTTTGATAACATAGTTTTTCGTATTTCAAAGGTTACGAGTTGAAAAAGATCGAGTGAAAAATCCTTGAATCATCGGGTGACATGTTACTAGGTAATGAAAACTAATGAATTAAATGTAGTTTTGATAATTATCAGGACATAAGTCTTTGGGCCAAAAATGTTCACGTGCGAAGTCGTTGCTAAAAAGTGAGGTATGAAGGATAGAGCATGAGGACGAGAAGTTAATCGCTTCTTGACTTTGCAAAATGCCAAACAGGTTATGACTAATATTAAAGTCGGAATACTGATGGTGTTAATATCACTAAATGAGAATCTCGTAGAATAAGTCAGGACTTAGAGTTATGTAAAAAAGAACATCGTTCCAACAGGTGTGGCAAATAAGATCCCTGGGGTAACGCAATAATTTTGAATGGTTTAAGTGTTAGTGGATGCCCAGAGGCTCTGCATGATGTGACTGTAAGTGCCTTTATCACACACACACACACACACACACATGAATCTCTTGATTTCAACGGTTGTAAAGTCTTCATGATGACTTGGATACGAATAACACGAAAAATTTTATATAACAAGCAACGAAAATTTTATAGAAATCGTTTAAATGAAGTTCTTAGTAAACTAGGGTTATGTACAACATGTACTATTCTAATATCTTTTGAATAAAAGAATTGAATTGTAAAAGTGAAAGTGAAAGTAAAATTTCATATGTATTAGTCAAAAATAAGTAATTATTTACTTTATTATATATAACATATACGATTTCTAAAATTTGTACGAATGGCAATAAAATGAATTTATTTTTATAAAACTTTGAGAGGATTGCACAGTAAAATAGTGTGTGTAAAATTTTCGCAAATAAAATTTTCATATTTCGGAGGTTATAAGTTGGAAAAAGATTGATGAGGATTGAGTAAAAGATTTTTGAAAATTTCAGGTGATATTTGAGCAACAATGTCACGAGGTAATAAAAACTATTGAATTTAAATATGGTTGATGACTATTAGTAGAGCATAAGTCATTCGACCAAAAATGCTTAAGTGTGAAGCTGTTGCTTATAAGTGAGATACGAATGGGAGAGTATGAGGATGAGAATTAACCACCCATTGATTTTGGAAAATTTTTGAACTGGTATGACTAATATCGAAGTAAGAAGGATGATGGTGTGATTATCATCAAATAAGAAATCTCTCGGAATAAGTTAGGATTTAGAGTCGCGTAAGAATGAGTATCAAATAGGATTCTTGGGTAGTCTTTAATATAGAATTTGAATTGCTGAAGTGACGGGATACAATTTCCTTTATGTATCGTTGTGCAGGTTTGTCCATTATATCGGGTTCTTTCATGGCTAGAAAGTGAGCATTTTTGGTGAGACGGTCAACAATAACCCAGATAGTGTCATAACTGCCTACCATTTTTGGTAGCTTCGTGATGAAATCCATTGTTATTCCTTCCCATTTCCATTGTGGGATTTCGGATTGTTGAAGTAACCCAGATGGCTTTTGGTGTTCGGCCTTGACTTTGGAACAAGTCAGACACTTCCCAACATAAGTAGCAATGTTCTTTTTAAGGTTCTGCCACCAATATTGTTCTGTGAGATCGTGGTACATCTTACCAGCTCCGGGATGAATCGAATACCGTGACTTATGGGTCTCGTCTAGAATAAGGCCTCGTACATCCTCACAACTAGGTACCCAAATTCTTCCGGCGAAATATCGGAGTCCGGTCTCTTTAACCTCCAATCGAGAGACGAGAATGTTCGAGCGTTCTTGAGCAATATTCTCCTCAGTCTCCAATTTCTTCACATGTGCCATAATAGCAAAACACCCTTTCTCATGACCTTTTGTGTCTTCATGCAACTAATAAGGTTCAGCTTCGGGCTACTTCTCTCCCCGTAACTATTAATGGCTCACCATTCTCGCGAGATATACGAATAATCTTCTCACTATAAATAACTTTCGCTTTCATCCTTGAAAGCCAGTCCATTCCAACTATTACATCAAGCTTCCCAAATTGATGGGTGTTAGGTTAATCTTAAGGTTTATTCCAACCAAGTCTTATTATCCTACCATGAAAAATTCTATCAATCTTCTCAAATAACATCTGCTTGTGCGTAGGTAACTAATCCTTTCCAACTACTACTTTAAAACTTCCAAGTTTTGTTGACATGAGGTCATCTCCAGATGACCCACCTGTTAATTTTAAGGTACTACCTTAAATTATTCCTCTATCTCTGCCAGCTTACCATTAGCTTGTCCTATAGAATACTTAACTCTGATGGTTGTTAATGGCTTATTAGTCATAAAACTAAGGTTCTTAGATATAAGGTTTCTATCACTCTAGTATTAAACAACTTCGAGACAATAAAACGTTGTGAAAAAATGTACCCTAACTAAAATCAGGATCCATGCGAGTCTCCATAGCTGAGATAACGATTGCTCTACCACAAGTAAGTCCAAAGTTTTTCCTTTTCGAGAACTTTTTCCTTAAGTGTCCAGGGTGTCTATATCTATAACAAATTTTCGGGTTATCAATTCTACAATGAAGGCCCTTCTTGTACAGTATCTGGGGTACGTTGTTATTCTTTCCCTACCTCTAACAGACCATAATGCGTATACTCAAGTGGTTCCTATCAAAATTTTCTTTGAATCACTTCATATTCCTTATGTAATAACATTGGAACTTCTACAAGATTTACTTCAATATAATCACGCTGGCCGGGTGTCATTATATTGTACTAAATTGTGCATTCATTCCAATATCACTCCATATGATCAATGTAACGTGATCACTTCAAGTTCTACTCAATTTCATCCAACGGTGCTTTATCTATGCTATCACAAAACAAAATCTACATAATTAATCTCATGGCTTCTCGGTGTGGGTGCGTAGGTTCCGTAGGTCATGCATCAATGCCTAAATGTCCCGAAATTTTCTTCAAAATGTTCGGGTTTAGGTAATGTCGTTAGGTTCCTTTCTAGAAATTCAATATGGGTCTCGTGTCGAGTTGTACATGTAGTAAGTAGTAATACGATATGTTTTGAGGCGACTCCCAAGTCTTTGGGTATGGCTGAGCATCAGTGGAAGACACTATGACCTTGTGAAAGGAGATGCCTTCCCGACTTCTCTAATGCCTAAGAGTGTTAGGGGCCTAAGTCCAGAAGTGTCGTTAGATCGTCGAGTAGTGGTGAATAATGAAAGAGATAAGTGACGGTCATGAAAGCGTACGGGATACAGGTCAACTTGCAGAAATTGAACATCCTTCTAATGTTCATACATTGTACGTGGCTAATTACGGTGAGCTCGGGGGGTGGGGCGAGGTGCGGTTACTTCGACAAGTCCTCACATATCTCCTCCTCCGAGGATCAACTTTAGTGGGCGTGTAATCCGAGGGGTACTCTTTCTAGATTGCGTGAAGTAATGTTTCGATCTCTGGAACGGTGGAACGGTAGTAACAGGTGGATTACATTACTAGTTCTTAGGGTTAGACGAGTGGGAAAAGGGTTCAGAAAAACATCTGAACTGGGAAAGATAAATTTTCCAAGTCGGTACAGCGAATAGCAGATATGTAGCAAGAACCAGCATCAACAATAACCTAGGTAGTCTATAGCAGTACACAAAACTGTAGTAGATAGTAGTGTCATGCAGTAGTATCAGGTAACCAGTAGCATGCAGTAGTAATAAGTAGTAACATGCAGTAATATATAACAGTAGCATGCAGTAGTTTCGCAGAAACAAGTAAACGAGCAAGTTGTAGATTAGTCCTATTAGTGAATCCTACTCGACTCGGTCAAGACATACTAATGCAACCTAATTCCCTATAACAAATGCTCTGATACCAAATGTGACGCCCCGTACAAAATCAATGTGTACGGATCATCAACAACAGGTCCATTACACGGTTACAACACTATATGCTGTTTTAAAACAAGTTTTGCATTCATGAAAAGGTAACGTTTTTACCAACATCAAATGTTTTACAAAAGATGACGTCTTTACCAACGTCAAATGTTTTACAAGGATAACGTGCTTCTACGAATAGAAAGCATTAACATAAGTACGTGACACAAAGGTCATTACAAAACCTTTGTTCAAATGTAACATAAGTTGTGAATGCAAAGTAAAAGTTTCATGATTGAGACATCTCTAAACAATGTAGCGAAAGTCTAACACAGCGAGTCTGTAACAGCAAGTCTATAACACCAAGCCTATAACAGCAAGTCTAACAGCGGAAGCAACAACGTCTAAGCACCTGAGAAATACATGCTTTAAATAGTCAACACAAATGTTGGTGAGCTATAGTTTGATTGTAAATAACAATGTAATGTAGACCACGAGATTTCGTATTTAAAACAGTATCTCAAATCCGTATGATAAAGTATATGCTTATCCGTGTGTACCCGGTAACTAACTTAACAAAGTAATATATCACCCCCTAAAAGTACACTTGGCGAGTGCATATGTTTACGAAGTATTAAGCACCCATTGACTGCTAGCGCAACTAGTCTGAGTGGGGATGTCAAACCCTATGGATCCATATCTAAGATTCGCGTCTACCGGTTCATAAACCAATAGTTAAACGTTACCGAGCTAAGGGAAATCTTTGTGCCGTTATGTCACCCACACATATATAAAGTTTAAGTACTCGTGTCTAGTAAGTAAAACATAAAAAGCGCATGTATTCTCAGTCCCAAAAATAGTAAAGTAGAAAGGGAGATATAACTCATAGTGAATGTGCGGTAAAATCGATACGAAAATGTAAGCAAGTAGTAAGTCGGTCCAAACAAGTAAGTTGGTCGATCCAAAAAGGTCCTCAACCTAAGTCAATGGTTACTAAGTCAGTAAATTGTCCCCAAAAGCTTAAAAGTAAATAAGTTAAGTCTTAAGAATCATCATTATCATCATCTTACGTAAAAGATAAAGTAAGTTTTCAACAAGAATAGAGATCGAAACAAAGGGCTGATTTTGGACAGCTGCTACGACCTCTATACAAACTGAAATGACGCGCGGCCAGTGGCCAAGGCTCCGTTTGTGAGTCCTCTTACCTCTTTCCAATTTTCAAATCCTAGCTCGATGTTGTTTGACCGTGGCGATGGTTCAAGCGCGAGTAGGTCAGAAATTTCAGCACGTCGTTACGAAGGCGTAGTGATTTTCGGAAGGCTATAAATCCTAAACCGTACATCGGATTCAGGTGAGAATTAAATGAAAAGTCATCTACTCAAACCGAACTATCTGAAAATCAACTTTCCAGAAGTCCCAGGTGAAATGTCCCGTTCATATTGATTATAAACGTTCCATATTAATTGATTTCATCGCGAGGTTTTAACCTCTATATGAGACGTTTTTCAAAGACTGCATTCATTTTTAAAACAACCATAACTTTTATTTTATCTATAAAGGTTTAAAAAGCATTACGTAGATTATAAAATAATGATAATCTAACATATACCGTTTACACACGACCATTACATAATGGTTTACAATAAGAATATATTACATCAAAATTAAGTTTCTTGAATGCAGTTTTTACATAATATCAAACAAGCATGGACTCCAAATCTTGTCCTTATTTTAGTATGCAACAGCGAAAGCTCTTAATAATCACCTGAGAATAAACATGCTTAAAACATCAATAAAAATGTTGATGTGTTATAGGTTTAACCTATATATTATCAAATCATAATAATAGACCACAAGATTTTATATTTCAATATACATCCCATACATAGAGATAAAAATCATTCATATGGTGAACACTTGGTAACCGACATTAACAAGATGCATATAAGAATATCCCCTATCATTCTGGGAAATCCTTCGGACATGATAAAAACGAATTCGAAGTACTAAAGCATCCGGTACTTTGAATGGGGTTCGTTAGGCCCAATAGATCTATCTTTAGGATTCGCGTCAATTAGTAGATCGGTTTACTAATTCTTAGGCTACCAAGCAAAAGGGGCATATTCGGCTTCGATCATTCACCCATATAATGTAGTTTAAATTACTTGTGTCTATTTCGTAAAACATTTATAAAACTGCATGTATTCTCATCCCAAAATATTAGATTTTAAAAGTGGGACTATAACTCCCTTTCACAGATTTTTACTTCGTCAGGAAGTAAGACTTGGCCACTGGTCGATTCACGAACCTATAACAAATATGTACATATATATCAAAGTATGTTCAAAATATATTTACAACATTTTTATTACGTTTTAATGTTTTAAGTATATTAAGTCAGCTGTCCTCGTTAGTAACCTACAACTAGTTGTCCACAATTAGATGTACAGAAATAAATCGATATATATATATATTATCTTGAATCAATCCACGACCCAGTGTATACACGTCTCAGGCTAGATCACAACTCAAAGTATATATATTTTTGGAATCAACCTCAACCCTGTATAGCTAACTCCAACATTACTTCATATAGAGTGTCTATGGTTGTTCCAAATAATATATATACATGGGTCGATATGATATGTCAAAACATTTGCATACGTGTCTATGGTATTCCAAGATTACATAATATATTAGAATACATGTATAATACAATATAAGTTAGCTAGGATATGATTTGTATAGAATTGTTACAATATTTTCCGTAGCTACAACAATCAAAAAAATATCCAATCTTGTTTTACCCATAACTTCTTCGTTTTAAATCCGTTTTAAGTGAATCAAATTGCTATGGTTTCATATTGAACTCTATTTTATGAATCTAAATAGAAAAAGTATAGGTTTATAGTCGGAAATATAAGTTACAAGTCATTTTTGTAAGAGGTAGTCATTTCAGTCGAAAGAACGACGTCTTGATGACCATTTTGAAAAACATACTTCCACTTTGAGTTTAACCATGATTTTTAGATATAGTTTTATGTTCATAAGAAAAATCATTTTCCCAGAAGAACAACTTTTAAATCAAAGTTTATCATAGTTTTTAATTAACTAACCCAAAACAGCACGCAGTGTTACTACAACGGCGTATATCCGGTTTTACGGTGTTTTTCGGTTTTAAATCATTAAGTTAGCATATCATATAGATATAGAATATGTGTTTAGTTGATTTTAAAAGTCAAGTTAGAAGGATTAACTTTTGTTTGCGAACAAGTTTAGAATTAACTAAACTATGTTCTAGTGATTTCAAGTTTAAACCTTCGAATAAGGTAGTTTTATATATATGAATCGAATGATGTTATGAACATCATTACTACCTCAGGTTTTGTGGATAAACCTACTGGAAATGAGAAAAATAGATCTAGCTTCAAAGGATCCTTGGATGGCTTGAAAGTTCTTGAAGCAGAATCATGACACGAAAACAAGTTCAAGTAAGATTTCCACTCGAAATAAGATTGTTATAGTTATAGAAATTGAATCAAAGTTTGAATATGAGTATTACCTTGTATTAGAAAGATATCTTACTGTAAATAAGAAAGATTTCTTGAAGTTAGATGATCACTTTACAAGATTGGAAGTAAGCTAGCAAACTTGGAAGTATTCTTGATTTTATGAAACTAGAACTTATAGAATTTATGAAGAACATGAAATGTCCCGTTCTTATTGATTAAAAACGTTTCATATTAATTGATTTCGTTGCGAGGTTTTGACCTATATATGAGACGTTTTTCAAAGACTGCATTCATTTTTAAAACAAACCATAACCTTTATTTCATAAATAAAGGTTTAAAAAGCTTTACGTAGATTATCAAATAATGATAATCTAAAATATCCTGTTTACACACGACCATTACATAATGGCTTACAATACAAATATGTTACATCGAAATCAGTTTCTTGAATGCAGTTTTTACACAATATCATACAAACATGGACTCCAAATCTTGTCCTTATTTTAGTATGCAACAGCGGAAGCTCTTAGTATTCACCTGAGAATAAACATGCTTTAAACGTCAACAAAAATGTTGGTGAGTTATAGGTTTAACCTATATATATCAAATCGTAACAATAGACCACAAGATTTCATATTTCAATACACATCCCATACATAGAGATAAAAATCATTCATATGGTGAACACCTGGTAACCAACATTAACAAGATGCATATATAAGAATATCCCCATCATTCCGGGACACCCTTCGGATATGATATAAATTTCGAAGTACTAAAGCATCCGGTACTTTGGATGGGGTTTGTTAGGCCCAATAGATCTATCTTTAGGATTCGTGTCAATTAGGGTGTCTGTTCCCTAATTCTTATATTACCAGACTTAATAAAAAGGGGCATATTCGATTTCGATAATTCAACCATAGAATGTAGTTTCACGTACTTGTGTCTATTTTGTAAATCATTTATAAAACCTGCATGTATTCTCATCCCAAAAATATTATATTTTAAAAGTGGGACTATAACTCACTTTCACAGATTTTTACTTCGTCAGGAAGTAAGACTTGGCCACTGGTTGATTCACGAACCTATAACAATATATACATATATTTCAAAGTATGTTCAAAATATATTTACAACACTTTTAATATATTTTGATGTTTTAAGTTTATTAAGTCAGCTGTCCTCGTTAGTAACCTACAACTAGTTATCCACAGTTAGATGTACAGAAATAAATCGATAAATATTATCTTGAATCAATCCACGACCCAGTGTATACGTATCTCAGTATTGATCACAACTCAAACTATATATATTTTGGAATCAACGTCAACCCGGTATAGCTAACTCCAACATTCACATATAGAGTGTCTATGGTTGTTCCGAAATATATATAGATGTGTCGACATGATAGGTCGAAACATTGTATACGTATCTATGGTATCTCAAGATTACATATTATACAATACAAGTTGATTAATTTATGGTTGGAATAGATTTGTTACCAATTTTCACGTAGCTAAAATGAGAAAAATTATCCAATCTTGTTTTACCCATAACTTCTTCATTTTAAATCCGTTTTGAGTGAATCAAATTGCTATGGTTTCATATTGAACTCTATTTTATGAATATAAATAGAAAAAGTATAGGTTTATAGTCAGAAAAATAAGTTACAAGTCATTTTTGTAAAGGTAGTCATTTCAGTCGAAAGAACGACGTCTAGATGACCATTTTAGAAAACATACTTCCACTTTGAGTTTAACCATAATTTTTGGATATAGTTTCATATTCGTAATAAAAATCATTTTCTCAGAATAGCAACTTTTAAATCAAATTTTATCATAGTTTTTAATTAACTAACCCAAAACAGCCCGCGGTGTTACTACGACGGCGTAAATCCGATTTTACGGTGTTTTTCGTGTTTCCAGGTTTTAAATCATTAAGTTAGCATATCATATAGATATAGAACATGTGTTTAGTTGATTTTAAAAGTCAAGTTAGAAGGATTAACTTTTATTTGCGAACAAGTTTAGAATTAACTAAACTATGTTCTAGTGATTACAAGTTTAAACCTTCAAATAAGATAGCTTTATATGTATGAATCGAATGATGTTATGAACATCATTAATACCTCAAGTTCCTTGGATAAAACCTACTGGAAATGAGAAAAATAGATCTAGCTTCAAAGGATCCTTGGATGGCTTGAAAGTTCTTGAAGCAGAATCATGACACGAAAACAATTTCAAGTAAGATTTCCACTCGAAATAAGATTGTTATAGTTATAGAAATTGAATTAAAGTTTAAATATGATTATTACATTGTATTAGAAAGATAACCTACTGTAAGTAACAAAGGTTTCTTGATCTTGGATGATTACTTGGAATGGATTTAGAAAACTTGGAAGTAAACTTGCAATCTTGGAAGTATTCTTGATTTTATGAAACTAGAACTTTTAGAATTTATGAAGAACACTTAGAACTTGAAGATAGAACTTGAGAGAGATCAATTATATGAAGAAAATTAAAGAATGAAAGTGTTTGTAGGTGTTTTTGGTCGTTGGTGTATGGATTAGATATAGAGGATATGTAATTTTGTTTTCATGTAAATAAGTCATGAATGATTACTCATATTTTTGTAATTTTATGAGATATTTCATGCTAGTTGCCAAATGATGGTTCCCACATGTGTTAGGTGACTCACATGGGCTGCTAAGAGCTGATCATTGGAGTGTATATACCAGTAGTACATACATCTAAAAGCTGTGTATTGTACGAGTACGAATACGGGTGCATACGAGTAGAATTGTTGATGAAACTGAACGAGGATGTAATTGTAAGCATTTTTGTTAAGTAGAAGTATTTTGATAAGTGTCTTGAAGTCTTTCAAAAATGTATGAATACATATTAAAACACTACATGTATATACATTTTAACTGAGTCGTTAAGTCATCCTTAGTCGTTACATGTAAATGTTGTTTTGAAACCTTTAGGTTAACGATCTTGTTGAATGTTGTTAACCCATTGTTTATTATAACAAATGAGATGTTAAATTGTTATATTATCATGATATTATGATATATAATATATCTTAATATGATGTATATACAGTTAAATATCATTACAACGATAATCGTTACATATATGTCTCGTTTCGAAATCATTAAGTCAGTAGTCTTATTTTTACATATGTATTTCATTGTTAATACACTTAATAATATATTTACTTATCATTTAACATAATTAACCAAGTGTATCAATATCTTAATATGATTCATATGTACCTAGTAAGACGTTGTTATAACGATAATCGTTATATATATCGTTTTCGAGTTTCTTAAATTAATAGTCTCATTTTTATGTATATAACTCATTGTTAAAATACCTAATGAGATACATACTTATAATAAAATCATGTTAACTATATATATAACCATATATATGCCATCGTATAGTTTTTACAAGTTTTAACGTTCGTGAATCACCGGTCAACTTGGGTGGTCAATTGTCTATATGAAACCTATTTCAATTAATCAAGTCTTAACAAGTTTGATTGCTTAACATGTTGAAAACACTTAATCATGTAAATAACAATTTCATTTAATATATATATAAACATGGAAAAGTTCGGGTCACTACAGAACACTTAGAACTTGAAGATAGAACTTGAGAGAGATCACTTAGATGAAGAAAATTGAAGAATGAAAGTGTTTGTAGGTGTTTTTGGTCGTTGGTATGTGGATTAGATATAAAGGATGTGTAATTTTGTTTTCATGTAAATAAGTCATGAATGATTACTCATATTTTTGTAATTTTATGAGATATTTCATGCTAGTTGCCAAATGATGGTTCCCACATGTGTTAGGTGACTCACATGGGCTGCTAAGAGCTGATCATTGGAGTGTATATACCAATAGTACATACATTTAAAAGCTGTGTATTGTACGAGTACGAATACGGGTGCATACGAGTAGAATTGTTGATGAAACTGAACGAGGATGTAATTGTAAGCATTTTTGTTAAGTAGAAGTATTTTGATAAGTGTCTTGAAGTCTTTCAAAAGTTTATAAATACATATTAAAACACTACATGTAATTACATTTTAACTGAGTCGTTAAGTCATCTTTAGTCGTTACATGTAAATGTTGATTTGAAACCTTTAAGTTAACGATCTTGTTAAATGTTGTTAACCCAATATTTATTATATCTAATGAGATGTTAAATTATTATATTATCATGATATTATGATATATTAATATATCTTAATATGATATATATACATTTAAATGTCGTTACAACGATAATCGTTACATATATGTCTCGTTTCGAAATCCTTAAGTTAGTAGTCTTGTTTTTACATATGTAGTTCATTGTTAATATACATAATGACATGTTTACTTATCATTTATCATGATTAAACATAGTGTAACAATATCTTAATATGATTCATATGTAATTAGTAAGACGTTGTTATAACGATAATCGTTATATATATCGTTTCGAGTTTCTTAATTCAATAAACACAATTTTATGTATATAAATCATTGTTAAAATACCTAATGAGATACTTACTTATCATAATATCATGTTAACTATATATATAATCATATATATGTCATCATATAGTTTTTACAAGTTTTAACGTTCGTGAATCACCGGTCAACTTGGGTGGTCAATTGTCTATATGAAACCTACTTCAATTAATCAAGTCTTAACAAGTTTGATTGCTTAACATGTTGGAAACACTTAATCATGCAAATATAGTTTTCAATTAATATATAATCATGGAAAAGTTCGGGTCACTACAGTACCTACCCGTTAAATAAATTTCGTCCCGAAATTTTAAGTTGTAGAAGGTGTTGACGAATCTTCTGGAAATAGGTGCGGGTATTTCTTCTTCATCTGATCTTCACTCTCCCAGGTGTACTCAGGTCCTCTACGAGCATTCCATCGAACCTTAACAATTGGTATCTTGTTTTGCTTAAGTCTTTTAACCTCACGATCCATTATTTCGACGGGTTCTTCAATGAATTGAAGTTTTTCGTTGATTTGAATTTCGTCTAACGGAATAGTGAGATCTTCTTTAGCAAAACATTTCTTCAAATTCGAGACATGAAAAGTGTTATGTACAGCTGCGAGTTGTTGGGGTAACTCAAGTCGGTAAGCTACTGGTCCGACACGTTCAATAATCTTGAATGGTCCAATATACCTTGGATTTAGTTTCCCTCGTTTACCAAATCGAACAACGCCTTTCCAAGGTGAAACTTTACGCATGACCATCTCACAAATTTCAAATTCTATATCTTTTCTTTTAATGTCAGCGTAGCTCTTTTGTCGACTTTGGCCGGTTTTCAATCGTTGTTGAATTTGGATGATCTTCTCAGTAGTTTCTTGTATTATCTTTGGACCCGTAATCTGTCTATCCCCCACTTCACTCCAACAAATCAAAGACCTGCACTTTCTACCATAAAGTGCTTCAAATGGCGCCATCTCAATGCTTGAATGGTAGCTGTTATTGTAGGAAAATACTGCTAACGGTAGATGTCGATCCCAACTGTTTCCGAAATCAATAACACATGCTCGTAGCATGTCTTCAAGCATTTGTATCGTCCTTTCACTCTGCCCATCAGTTTGTGGATGTTAGGCAGTACTCATGTCTAGACGAGTTCCTAATGCTTACTGTAATGTCTGCCAGAATCTTGAAATAAATCTGCCATCCCTATCAGAGATAATAGAGATTGGTATTCCATGTCTGGAGATGACTTCCTTCAAATACAGGCGTGCTAACTTCTCCATCTTGTCATCTTCTCTTATTGGCAGGAAGTGTGTTGATTTGGTGAGATGATCAACTATTACCCAAATAGTATCAAAACCACTTGCAGTCCTTGGCAATTTAGTGATGAAATCCATGGTAATGTTTTCCCATTTCCATTCCGGGATTTCGGGTTGTTGAAGTAGACCTGATGGTTTCTGATGCTCCGTTTTGACCTTAGAACACGTTAAACATTCCCCTACATATTTAGCAACATCAGCTTTCATACCTGGCCACCAAAAATGTTTCTTGAGATCCTTGTACATCTTCCCCGTTCCAGGATGTATTGAGTATCTGGTTTTATGAGCTTCTCTAAGTACCATTTCTCTCATATCTCCAAATTTTGGTACCCAAATTCTTTCAGCCCTATACCGGGTTCTGTTTTCTCGAATATTAAGATGCTTCTCCGATCCTTTGGGTATTTCATCCTTTAAGTTTCCCTCTTTTAAAACTCCTTGTTGTGCCTCCTTTATTTGAGTAGTAAGGTTAGTGTGAATCATTATATTCATAGATTTTACACGAATGGGTTCTCTGTCCTTTATGCTCAAGGCGTCAGCTACCACATTTGCCTTCCCTGGGTGGTAACGAATCTCAAAGTCATAATCATTCAACAATTCAATCCACCTGCGCTGCCTCATGTTCAGTTGTTTCTGATTAAATATGTGCTGAAGACTTTTGTGGTCGGTATATATAATACTTTTGACCCCATATAAGTAGTGCCTCCAAGTTTTAATGCAAAAACAACCGCGCCTAATTCCAAATCATGCGTCGTATAATTCTGTTCGTGAATCTTCAATTGTCTAGACGCATAAGCAATTACTTTCGTTCGTTGCATTAATACACAACCGAGACCTTGCTTTGAGGCGTCACAATATATCACAAAATCATCATTCCCTTCAGGTAATGACAATATAGGTGCCATAGTTAACTTTTTCTTCAACAATTAAAATGCTTTCTCTTGTTCATCTTTCCATTCAAATTTCTTCCCTTTATGTGTTAATGCAGTAAAGGGTTTTGCTATTCTGAAAAAGTCTTGGATGAACCTTCTGTAGTAACCAGCTAGTCCTAAAAACAGGCGTATATGTTTCGGAGTTTTCGGGGTTTCCCACTTTTCAACGGTTTCAATCTTTGCTGGATCCACCTGAATACCTTCTTTGTTCACTATGTGACCGAAGAATTGAACTTCTTCCAACCAAAATGCACACTTTGAAAACTTAGCGTACAGTTTTTCTTTTCTCAGCAACTCTAGCACTTTTCTCAAATGTTCTTCGTGCTCTTGATCATTCTTCGAGTAAATAAGTATGTCATCGATGAAAACAATGACAAACTTGTCAAGATATGGCCCACACACTCGGTTCATGAGGTCCATGAACACAGCTGGTGCATTAGTCAATCCAAACGGCATAACCATAAACTCGTAATGACCGTAACGCGTCCTAAAAGCAGTCTTTGGAATATCATCCTCCTTCACCCGCATTTGATGATATCCAGAACGTAAATCGATCTTCGAATAAACAGACGAGCCTTGTAGTTGATCAAATAAGTCGTCGTTTCTCAGTAGTGGGTAGCGGTTCTTGATGGTAAGTTTGTTCAACTCTCGATAGTTGATACACAACCTGAATGTACCATCTTTCTTCTTGACAAACAAAACAGGAGCTCCCCATGGTGATGTGCTTGGTCGAATGAAACCACGCTCTAAAAGTTCCTGTAACTGACTTTGTAATTCTTTCATTTTGCTGGGTGCGAGTCTGTATGGAGCACGAGCTATTGGTGCAGCTCCTGGTACAAGGTCTATTTGAAATTCAATGGATCGATGTGGGGGTAATCCCGGTAATTCTTTCGAAAATACATCGGAAAATTCTTTTGCGACGAGAACATCACTGATGTTCTTTTCTTCAGGTTTAACTTCCTTGATGTGTGCTAGAATGACGTAACAACCTTTTCTTATTAGTTTTTGCGCCTTCAAACTACGAATAAGATTTAACTTCGCGTTGTTCTTTTCTCAGTACACCATTAAAGGTTTTCCTTTTTCACGCATAATGCGAATCGCATTTTTGTAACAAATGACCTCTGCTCTTACCTTCTTCAACCAGTCCATGCCAATTATTACATCAAAACTCCCTAACTCGACTGGTATTAAATCAATCTTAAACGTTTCATCACCCAGTTTAATTTCTCTATCCCGACATATATTATCTGCTGAAATTAATTTACCATTTGCTAATTCGAGTAAAAATTTATTATCCAAAGGCGTCAATGGGCAACTTAATTTAGCACAAAATTCTCTACTCATATAGCTTCTATCCGCACCTGAATCAAATAAAACATAAGCAGATTTATCGTCAATAAGAAACGTACCCGTAACAAGCTCCGGGTCTTCCTGTGCTTCTGCCGCATTAATATGGAAAACTCTTCCACTTCCCTGCCCATTAGTATTCCCCTGATTCGGGCAATTTCTAATAATGTGGCCTGGTTTTCCACATTTATAACAAACAGCGTTGGTATTACTTGCTCCGACACTATTCATTTCAGCATTACTTGTTCCGACATTATTTGTTCCTTTAGTTCTGTTAAACTTTGGTCCGTAGACCTCACACTTTGTTGCGCTATGACCATTTCTTTTACACCTGTTGCAAAATGTTGTGCAAAACCCCTGATGTTTTTCTTCACACCTATGACATGGCTGTTTTTGGTTTTTGTTGCCGTTGTTGTTATTGAGGTTGTTGTTGGGATTATTATTGTTGTTGAAACGGTTGTCGTAGTTGTTGTTGTTGTTGGGATGTTTGTTGTAGTTATTGTTAGGATTGCGGTTATTATTGCGATTGTTGTTGCGGTTGTTGGGATAGTTGTTGCGATTGTGGTTGTAATTGTTGTTATTGTTGTACGGGTGACTCTTGTCACCATTTTCCTCCCACTTCCTCTTGAGTAATTTCGTGTTGGCTTCTTCGACCGCCTGCTCTTTAATTCTTCCCTCAATCTGATTTATGAGTTTATGAGCCATTCGAATTGCCTTCTGTATAGAAGCGGGCTCGTGTGAACTCACATCTTCTTGAATCCTTACTGGTAACCTTTTTACAAATGTGTCGATCTTCTCTTCTTTATCTTCGAATGCTCCCGGACACAATAGGCACAACTCTGTGAATCGTCGTTCATATGTGGTAACGTCGAACCCTTGTGTTCGTAACTCTCTAATTTCTGCCTTGAGTTTATTGACTTCGTTTCTAGGACGGTACTGCTCGTTCATCAATTGCTTGAATGCCGACCACGGTAGTGCGTAAGCAGCATTTTGTCCAACCTGTTCAAGATAGGTGTTCCACTACGTTAACGCAGTACCTGTGAAGGTATGCGTAGCATACTTAACTTTGTCCTCTTCAGTACACTTACTTATAGCAAACACCGATTCGACTTTCTCGGTCCACCGTTTTAATCCAATTGGTCCTTCGGTTCCATCAAATTCCAAAGGTTTGCAGGCAGTGAATTCTTTGTAGGAGCATCCTACACGATTTCTTGCGCCGTTAGCTGCATTGCTAGATTCAGAGTTATTGTTGGTATGTAGCGCAGCCTGTACTGCGGCTATGTTTGCAGCAAGAAAGGTACGAAATTCCTCTTCGCTCATATTCATGGTGTGTCGAGTAGTCGGTGTCATTTCCTTCAAAATAGCCAACTGAATCGAGTTAATCATACAGAATATTAAGAGTAGTCAATAGTATTTCGTAGCATAATATGAACTCATTTATAAAAGCTTTTTCTTCATATTAGCGTTTTATAAGTTTAAATTCGGGTACAATCTACCCGTTAAGTTCATACTTAGTAGCTAATATACAATTCAACTACTACAATTCCATATGAAAACTGATTATAATAATATATCACATACAAATATTCTTCAAACTTACAACTTCGCTATATTACATATAACATGAAATACAGTACACTATGATACAGGACAGTTTTGAAGATAAATCTAGTTAATACTCAAGTTGTTCAGCAAAGAAAATAAAGACACGTAATTCATAAGTCCAGAAACAAGTCATGCATTCTGGTTTTACTAAGACGACTTCCCATCCTTGGTCTTGTAGAAAATAACCGTTATGACCATTGGCTAGGTAGCATGTTGTAATGTCGTCAAAAGGACGAGGGTTTCGTAATGTCCAACAGCCCCGTAATAATCTAAAAACCTTGTTTCTCACCCCAACTACTGAATCCGTCACTTGTGGGAAAGTTTTATTTAAAAACTGCAATCCGATGTTCTTTTTCTCACTTTGGTAAGAAGCGAACATCACTAACCCGTAAGCATAACATGCTTCTTTATGTTGCATGTTAGAAGCTCTTTCTAATTCACAAAATCCTATGTTGGGATATGTTGAGTCAAAATAGGTTCTTAACCCGTAGCGTAAAATTGCATTTGGGTTCCCCGTATTTATCGCTTTAAAGAAAACACGGTGTAACTTAAAGTCTCCCCAATGTGATATACCCCACCTATCAAAGGAAAGCCTTTTATAAATTAAGGCATTTCTGAAAAGTCTTTCAAATGTTTGACAAGTTAATTTCACCATAACTAAATGTGCTGATGAATTCTGACCGACTCTAGACAAGATTTCCTCAATCATATCCTCTGGTAGGTCTTCTAAAATATTCGGTTGTCTACCCTTAACGTCCATTTTGTTTTTATACTATAAAATAGACAAGGATTAGATTCGTAAAAGATAATTAACAAACAATAAAAGCAATTTTTACATAGAACATAAAAGTACAAGCACACTACAATACATTTAATACACAACATGATTACAACCCTCTAATCTGAATCACTGGTTTCTTCTTCTTCGGACTTGGTTCGTTTTCCTAATTTTCTAGGAATATATGGTGTTCCTCTAATACGAGCCGTCGTTTTCCATAATGGTTTAGAAAAACCTGGTGGTTTAGAGGTTCCTGGGTCATTGTTACATTTTAGGAAATACGGATGTTGTTGATACATATAAAGTTCATCGGGGTTGGAATCGGGTTTCTCTATTTTTATACCTTTTCCCTTATTATTTTCTTTCGCTTTATTAAATTGGGTCGAGGTAATTTCTATAACATCATCGGAATCCTCATCGGGATCCGATTCATCAGAAAATTGGTAATCTTCCCAATATTTTGCTTCCTCAGCGGAAACACCATTGACCATTATTAACTTTGGTCTGTTGGTTGAGGATTTTCTTTTATTTAATCGATTTACTATAGGTATCAATATTTCTTCCTCCGGAACCTCTTCTTCTGGTTCCTCCTCTTCTGGTTCCTCTTCTTCTGGTTCCTCTTCTTCCGGTTCCTCCTCTTCCAGTTCCTCCTCTTCCGGTTCCTCTTCGGGAATTTGTGAATCTTCCCAAAATATATTCGACTCTTCATTATTATTAGGTGAATCAATGGGATTTGTACTAGAGGTAGACATCTATCACACAATATCAAACAAGTTAAGAGATTAATATATCACATAATATTTACATGTTAATAATATATAGTTTTCAACAAAAAATGTTAAGCAATCGTTTTTGAAGAAAAACACGGTCGAAGTCCAGACTCACTAATGTATCCTAACAAACTCGGTAAGACACACTAATGCAATTTTCTGGTTCTCTAAGACCAACGCTTGGATACCAACTGAAATGTCCCGTTCATATTGATTATAAACGTTCCATATTAATTGATTTCGTCGCGAGGTTTTGACCTCTATATGAGACGTTTTTCAAAGACTGCATTCATTTTTAAAACAACCATAACCTTTATTTTATCTATAAAGGTTTAAAAAGCATTACGTAGATTATCAAATAATGATAATCTAAAATATATCGTTTACACACGACCATTACATAATGGTTTACAATAAGAATATATTACATCAAAATTAAGTTTCTTGAATGTAGTTTTTACATAATATCATACAAGCATGGACTCCAAATCTTGTCCTTATTTTAGTATGTAACAGCGGAAGCTCTTAATAATCACCTGAGAATAAACATGCTTAAAACGTCAACAAAAATGTTGGTGAGTTATAGGTTTAACCTATATATTATCAAATCATAATAATAGACCACAAGATTTCATATTTTAATATACATCCCATACATAGAGATAAAAATCATTCATATGGCGAACACCTGGTAACCGACATTAACAAGATGCATATAAGAATATCCCCTATCATTCCGAGAAATCCTTCGGACATGATAAAAACGAATTCGAAGTACTAAAGCATCTGGTACTTTGGATGGGGTTCATTAGGCCCAATAGATCTATCTTTAAGATTCGCGTCAATTAGTAGATCGGTTTACTAATTCTTAGGCTACCAAGCAAAAGGGGCATATTCAGCTTCGATCATTCACCCATATAATGTAGTTTAAATTACTTGTATCTATTTCGTAAAACATTTATAAAACTGCATGTATTCTCATCCCAAAATATTAGATTTTTAAAGTGGGACTATAACTCACTTTCACAGATTTTTACTTCGTCGGGAAGTAAGACTTGGCCACTGGTCGATTCACGAACCTATAACAAATATGTACATATATATCAAAGTATGTTCAAAATATATTTACAACATTTTTAATACATTTTAATGTTTTAAGTTTATTAAGTCAGCTGTCCTCGTTAGTAACCTACAACTAGTTGTCCACAATTAGATGTACAGAAATAAATCGATATATATTATCTTGAATCAATCCATGACCCAGTGTATACACATCTCAGGATAGATCACAACTCAAAGTATATATATTTTTAGAATCAACCTCAACCCTGTATAGCTAACTCCAACATTACTGCATATAGAGTGTCTATGGTTGTTCCAAATAATATATATACATGGGTCGATATGATATGTCAAAACATTTGCATACGTGTCTATGGTATCCCAAGATTACATAATATATTAGAATACATGTATAATACAATGTAAGTTAGCTAGGATATGATTTGTATAGAATTGTTACAATATTTCCCGTAGCTACAACAATCAAAAAAATATCCAATCTTGTTTTACCCATAACTTCTTCGTTTTAAATCCGTTTTGAGTGAACCAAATTGCTATGGTTTCATATTGAACTCTATTTTATGAATCTAAATAGAAAAAGTATAGGTTTATAGTCGGAAATATAAGTTACAAGTCGTTTTTGTAAGAGGTAGTCATTTCAGTCGAAAGAACGACGTCTTGATGACCATTTTGAAAAACATACTTCCACTTTGAGTTTAACCATGATTTTTGGATATAGTTTCATGTTCATAATAGAAATCATTTTCCCAGAAGAACAACTTTTAAATCAAAGTTTATCATAGTTTTTAATTAACTAACCCAAAACAGCCTGCGGTGTTACTACAACGGCGTATATCCGGTTTTACGGTGTTTTTCGTGTTTTCCGGTTTTAAATCATTAAGTTAGCATATCATATAGATATATAACATGTGTTTAGTTGATTTTAAAAGTCAAGTTAGAAGGATTAACTTTTGTTTGCGAACAAGTTTAGAATTAACTAAACTATGTTCTAGTGATTTCAAGTTTAAACCTTCGAATAAGGTAGTTTTATATATATGAATCGAATGATGTTATGAACATCATTACTACCTCAGGTTTTTTGGATAAACCTACTAGAAATGATAAAAATAGATCTAGCTTCAAAGGATCCTTGGATGGTTTGAAAGTTCTTGAAGCAGAATCATGACACGAAAACAAGTTCAAGTAAGATTTCCACTCGAAATAAGATTGTTATAGTTATAGAAATTGAATCAAAGTTTGAATATGAGTATTACCTTGTATTAGAAAGATATATTACTATAAATAAGAAAAATTTCTTGAAGTTAGATGATCACTTTACAAGATTGGAAGTAAGCTAGCAAACTTGGAAGTATTCTTGATTTTATGAAACTAGAACTTATAGAATTTATGAAGAACACTTAGAACTTGAAGATAGAACTTGAGAGAGATCACTTAGATGAATAAAATTGAAGAATGAAAGTTTTTGTAGGTGTTTTTGGTCGTTGGTATGTGGATTAGATATAAAGGATGTGTAATTTTGTTTTCAAGTAAATAAGTCATGAATGATTACTCATATTTTTGTAATTTTATGAGATATTTCATGCTAGTTGCCAAATGATAGTTCCCACATATGTTAGGTGACTCACATGGGTTGCTAAGAGCTGATCATTGGAGTGTATATACCAATTGTACATACATCTAAAAGCTGTGTATTGTACGAGTACGAATACGGGTGCATACGAGTAGAATTGTTGATGAAACTGAACGAGGATGTAATTGTAAGCATTTTTGTTAAGTAGAAGTATTTTGATAAGTGTCTTGAAGTCTTTCAAAAGTGTATAAATACATATTAAAACACTACATGTAATTACATTTTAACTGAGTCGTTAAGTCATCGTTAGTCGTTACATGTAAATGTTGATTTGAAACCTTTAAGTTAACGATCTTGTTAAATGTTGTTAACCCAATGTTTATTATATCTAATGAGATGTTAAATTATTATATTATCATAATATTATGATATATTAATATATCTTAATATGATATATATACATTTAAATGTCGTTACGACGATAATCGTTACATATATGTCTCGTTTCGAAATCCTTAAGTTAGTAGTCTTGTTTTTACATATGTAGTTCATTGTTAATATACATAATGACATGTTTACTTATCATTTATCATGATTAAACATAGTGTAACAATATCTTAATATGATTCATATGTAATTAGTAAGACATTGTTATAACGATAATCGTTATATATATCGTTTCGAGTTTCTTAATTCAATAAACACAATTTTATGTATATAACTCATTGTTAAAATACCTAATGAGATACTTACTTATCATAATATCATGTTAACTATATATATAATCATATATATGTCATCATATAGTTTTTACAAGTTTTAACGTTCGTTAATCACCGGTCAACTTGGGTGGTCAATTGTCTATATGAAACCTACTTCAATTAATCAAGTCTTAACAAGTTTGATTGCTTAACATGTTGGAAACACTTAATCATGCAAATATAGTTTTCAATTAATATATAATCATGGAAAAGTTCGGGTCACTACACCAGGAGTCTGATCAGACCCCGAAAAACAGAAACAAGTGCTCCGGTGGGTTTCTTGGTGTTTGATGCTCATCATGGTTCTCATCCTTGATGCGTATAAGCGTCAAGTGTGAAACTCTTTGATGTTTTAGCATCATTATTGAAATGTCCCGTTCTTATTGATTAAAAACGTTCCATATTAATTGATTTCGTTGCGAGGTTTTGACCTCTATATGAGACGTTTTTCAAAGACTGCATTCATTTTTAAAACAAACCATAACCTTTATTTCATAAATAAAGGTTTAAAAAGCTTTACGTAGATTATCAAATAATGATAATCTAAAATATCCTGTTTACACACGACCATTACATAATGGTTTACAATACAAATATGTTACATCGAAATCAGTTTCTTGAATGCAGTTTTTACACAATATCATACAAACATGGACTCCAAATCTTGTCCTTATTTTAGTATGCAACAGCGGAAGCTCTTAATATTCACCTGAGAATAAACATGCTTTAAACGTCAACAAAAATGTTGGTGAGTTATAGGTTTAACCTATATATATCAAATCGTAACAATAGACCACAAGATTTCATATTTCAATACACATCCCATACATAGAGATAAAAATCATTCATATGGTGAATACCTGGTAACCGACATTAACAAGATGCATATATAAGAATATCCCCATCATTCCGGGACACCCTTCGGATATGATATAAATTTCGAAGTACTAAAGCATCCGGTACTATGGATGGGGTTTGTTAGGCCTAATAGATCTATCTTTAGGATTCGCGTCAATTAGGGTGTCTGTTCCCTAATTCTTAGATTACCAGACTTAATAAAAAGGGGCATATTCGATTTCGATAATTCAACCATAGAATGTAGTTTCACGTACTTGTGTCTATTTTGTAAATCATTTATAAAACCTGCATGTATTCTCATCCCAAAAATATTAGATTTTAAAAGTGGGACTATAACTCACTTTCACAGATTTTTACTTCGTCGGGAAGTAAGACTTGGCCACTGGTTGATTCACGAACCTATAACAATATATACATATATATCAAAGTATGTTCAAAATATATTTACAACACTTTTAATATATTTTGATGTTTTAAGTTTATTAAGTCAGCTGTCCTCGTTAGTAACCTACAACTAGTTGTCCACAGTTAGATGTACAGAAATATATCGATAAATATTATCTTGAATCAATCCACGACCCAGTGTATACGTATCTCAGTATTGATCACAACTCAAACTATATATATTTTGGAATCAACCTCAACCCTGTATAGCTAACTCCAACATTCACATATAGAGTGTCTATGGTTGTTCCGAAATATATATAGATGTGTCGACATGATAGGTCGAAACATTGTATACGTGTGGTATCTCAAGATTACATAATATACAATACAAGTTGATTAAGTTATGGTTGGAATAGATTTGTTACCAATTTTCACGTAGCTAAAATGAGAAAAATTATCCAATCTTGTTTTACCCATAACTTCTTCATTTTAAATCCGTTTTGAGTGAATCAAATTGATATGGTTTCATATTGAACTCTATTTTATTAATCTAAACAGAAAAGTATAGGTTTATAGTCGGAAAAATAAGTTACAAGTCGTTTTTGTAAAGGTAGTCATTTCAGTCGAAAGAACGACGTCTAGATGACCATTTTAGAAAATATACTTCCACTTTGAGTTTAATCATAATTTTTGGATATAGTTTCATGTTCATAATAAAAATCATTTTCTCTGAATAACAACTTTAAAATCAAAGTTTATCATAGTTTTTAATTAACTAACCCAAAACAGCCCGCGGTGTTACTACGACGGCGTAAATCCGGTTTTACGGTGTTTTTCGTGTTTCCAGGTTTTAAATCATTAAGTTAGCATATCATATAGATATAGAACATGTGTTTAGTTGATTTTAAAAGTCAAGTTAGAAGGATTAACTTTTGTTTGCGAACAAGTTTAGAATTAACTAAACTATGTTCTAGTGATTACAAGTTTAAACCTTCGAATAAGATAGCTTTATATGTATGAATCGAATGATGTTATGAACATCATTACTACCTTAAGTTCCTTGGATAAACCTACTGGAAAAGATAAAAATGGATCTAGCTTCAACGGATCCTTGGATGGCGTGAAGTTCTTGAAGCAGAATCATGCCACGAAAACAAGTTCAAGTAAGATCATCACTTGAAATAAGATTGTTATAGTTATAGAAATTGAACCAAAGTTTGAATATGATTATTACCTTGTATTAGAATGATAACCTACTGTAAGAAACAAAGATTTTTTGAGGTTGGATGATCACCTTACAAGATTGGAAGTGAGCTAGCAAACTTGAAAGTATTCTTGATTTTATGTAACTAGAACTTGTAAAATATATGAAGAACACTTAGAACTTGAAGATAGAACTTGAGAGAGATCAATTAGATGAAGAAAATTGAAGAATGAAAGTGTTTGTAGGTGTTTTTGGTCGTTGGTGTATGGATTAGATATAAAGGATATGTAATTTTGTTTTCATGTAAATAAGTCATGAATGATTACTCATATTTTTGTAATTTTATGAGATATTTCATGCTAGTTGCCAAATGATGGTTCCCACATGTGTTAGGTGACTCACATGGGCTACTAAGAGCTGATCATTGGAGTGTATATACCAATAGTACATACATCTAAAAGCTGTGTATTGTACGAGTACGAATACGGGTGCATACGATTAGAATTGTTGATGAAACTGAACGAGGATGTAATTGTAAGCATTTTTGTTAAGTAGAAGTATTTTGATAAGTGTCTTGAAGTCTTTCAAAAGTGTATGAATACATATTAAAACACTACATGTATATACATTTTAACTGAGTCGTTAAGTCATCGTTAGTCGTTACATGTAAATGTTGTTTTGAAACCTTTAGGTTAATGATCTTGTTGAATGTTGTTAACCCATTGTTTATTATAACAAATGAGATGTTAAATTGTTATATTATCATGATATTATGATATATAATATATCTCAGTATGATGTATATACAGTTAAATGTCGTTACAACGATAATCGTTACATATATGTCTCGTTTCGAAATCATTAAGTTAGTAGTCTTATTTTTACATATGTAGTTCATTGTTAATATACTTTATGATATGTTTTCTTATCATAGTATCATGTTAACTATATATATATATATATCCATATATATGTCATCATATAGTTTTTACAAGTTTTAACGTTCGTGAATCACCGATCAACTTGGGTGGTCAATTGTCTATATGAAACATATTTCAATTAATCAAGTCTTAAAAAGTTTGATTGCTTAACATGTTGGAAACATTTAATCATGTAAATATCAATCTCAATTAATATATATAAACATGGAAAAGTTCGGGTCACTACAGTACCTACCCGTTAAATAAATTTCGTCCCGAAATTTTAAGCTGTTGAAGGTGTTGACGAATCTTCTGGAAATAGATGCGGGTATTTCTTCTTCATCTGATCTTCCCGCTCCCAGGTGAACTCGGGTCCTCTACGAGCATTCCATCGAACCTTAACAATTGGTATCTTTTTTTGCTTAAGTCTTTTAACCTCACGATCCATTATTTCGACGGGTTCTTCGATGAATTGAAGTTTTTCGTTGATTTGGATTTCATCTAACGGAATAGTGAGATCTTCTTTAGCAAAACATTTCTTTAAATTCGAGACGTGGAAAGTGTTATGTACAGCCGCGAGTTGTTGAGGTAACTCTAGTCGGTAAGCTACTGGTCCGACACGATCAATAATCTTGAATGGTCCAATATACCTTGGATTTAATTTCCCTCGTTTACCAAATCGAACAACGCCTTTCCAAGGTGCAACTTTAAGCATGACCATCTCTCCAATTTCAAATTCTATATCTTTTCTTTTAATGTCAGCGTAGCTCTTTTGTCGACTTTGGGCGGTTTTCAACCGTTGTTGAATTTGGATGATCTTCTCGGTAGTTTCTTGTATAATCTCCGGACCCGTAATCTGTCTATCCCCCACTTCACTCCAACAAATCGGAGACCTGCACTTTCTACCATAAAGTGCTTCAAACGGCGCCATCTCAATGCTTGAATGGTAGCTGTTGTTGTAGGAAAATTCTGCTAACGGTAGATGTCGATCCCAACTATTTCCGAAATCAATAACACATGCTCGTAGCATGTCTTCAAGCGTTTGTATCGTCCTTTCGCTCTGCCCATCAGTTTGTGGATGATAGGCAGTACTCATGTCTAGACGAGTTCCTAATGCTTGCTGTAATGTCTGCCAGAATCTTGAAATAAATCTGCCATCCCTATCAGAGATAATAGAGATTGGTATTCCATGTCTGGAGACAACTTCCTTCAAATACAGTCGTGCTAACTTCTCCATCTTGTCATCTTCTCTTATTGGTAGGAAGTGTGCTGATTTGGTGAGACGATCAACTATTACCCAAATAGTATCAAAACCACTTGCAGTCCTTGGCAATTTAGTGATGAAATCCATGGTAATGTTTTCCCATTTCCATTCCGGGATTTCGGGTTGTTGAAGTAGACCTGATGGTTTCTGATGCTCAGCTTTGACCTTAGAACACGTCAAACATTCTCCTACGTATTTAGCAACATCGGCTTTCATACCCGGCCACCAAAAATGTTTCTTGAGATCCTTGTACATCTTCCCCGTTCCAGGATGTATTGAGTATCTGGTTTTATGAGCTTCTCTAAGTACCATTTCTCTCATATCTCCAAATTTTGGTACCCAAATCCTTTCAGCCCTATACCGGGTTCCGTCTTCCTAAATATTAAGATGCTTCTCCGATCCTTTGGGTATTTCATCCTTTAAATTTCCCTCTTTTAAAACTCCTTGTTGCGCCTCCTTTATTTGAGTAGTAAGGTTATTATGAATCATTATATTCATAGATTTTACTCGAATGGGTTCTCTGTCCTTCCTGCTCAAGGCATCGGCTACCACATTTGCCTTCCCCGGGTGGTAACGAATCTCAAAGTCGTAATCATTCAATAATTCAATCCACCTACGCTGCCTCATATTCAGTTGTTTCTGATTAAATATGTGTTGAAGACTTTTGTGGTCGGTATATATAATACTTTTGACCCCATATAAGTAGTGCCTCCAAGTATTTAATGCAAAAACAACCGCTCCTAATTCCAAATCATGCGTCGTATAATTTTGTTCGTGAATCTTCAATTGTCTAGAAGCATAAGCAATCACCTTCGTTCGTTGCATTAATACACAACCGAGACCTTGCTTTGATGCATCACAATAAATCACAAAATCATCATTCCCTTCAGGCAATGACAATATAGGTGCCGTAGTTAGCTTTTTCTTCAATAACTGAAACGCTTTCTCTTGTTCATCATTCCATTCAAATTTCTTCCCTTTATGCGTTAATGCAGTCAAGGGTTTTGCTATTCTGGAAAAGTCTTGGATGAACCTTCTGTAGTAACCAGCTAGTCCTAAAAACTGGCGTATGTGTTTCGGAGTTTTCGGGGTTTCCCACTTTTCAACAGTTTCTATCTTTGCCGGATCCACCTTAATACCTTCTTTGTTCACTATGTGACCGAGGAATTGAACTTCTTCCAACCAAAATGCACACTTTGAAAACTTAGCGTACAATTCTTCCTTCCTCAATACTTCTAACACCTTTCTCAAATGTTCACCGTGTTCTTGGTCATTCTTTGAGTAAATAAGTATGTCATCAATGAAAACAATGACAAACTTGTCAAGGTATGGTCCACACACTCGGTTCATAAGGTCCATGAACACAGCTGGTGCATTAGTTAAACCAAACGGCATGACCATAAACTCGTAATGACCGTAACGTGTTCTGAAAGCAGTCTTTGGAATATCATCTTCTTTCACCCGCATTTGATGATACCCGGAACGTAAGTCAATCTTTGAATAAACAGACGAGCCTTGTAGTTGATCAAATAAGTCGTCGATTCTCGGTAGTGGGTAGCGGTTCTTGATGGTAAGTTTGTTCAACTCTCGGTAGTCGATACACAACCTGAATGTACCATGTTTCTTCTTGACAAACAAAACAGGAGCTCCCCACGGTGATATGCTTGGTCGAATGAAACCACGCTCTAAAAGTTCTTGTAATTGGCTTTGCAGTTCTTTCATCTCGCTGGGTGCGAGTCTGTAAGGAGCACGAGCTATTGGTGCAGCTCCTGGTACAAGATCTATTTGAAATTCAACGGATCGATGTGGGGGTAATCCCGGTAATTCTTTCGGAAATACATCGGGAAATTCTTTTGCAATGGGAACATCATTGATGCTCTTTTCTTCAGTTTGTACTTTCTCGACGTGTGCTAGAACAGCATAGCAACCTTTTCTTATTAGTTTTTGTGCCTTCAAATTACTAATAAGATGTAGCTTCGTGTTGCCCTTTTCTCCGTACACCATTAAGGGTTTTCCTTTTTCTCGTATAATGCGAATTGCATTTTTGTAACAAACGATCTCCGCTTTCACTTCTTTCAACCAGTCCATACCGATTATCACATCAAAACTCCCTAACTCTACTGGTATCAAATCAATCTTAAATGTTTCGCTAACCAGTTTAATTTCTCGATTCCGACATATATTATCTGCTGAAATTAATTTACCATTTGCTAATTCGAGTAAAAATTTACTATCCAAAGGCGTCAATGGACAACTTAATTTAGCACAAAAATCCCTACTCATATAGCTTCTATCCGCACCCGAATCAAATAAAACGTAAGCAGATTTATTGTCAATAAGAAACGTACCCGTAACAAGCTCCGGGTCTTCCTGTGCCTCTGCCGCATTAATATTGAAAACTCTTCCGCGGCCTTGTCCATTCGTGTTCTCCTGGTTCGGGCAATTTCTAATAATGTGGCCCGGTTTTCCACATTTATAACAAACTACATTGGCATAACTTGCTCCGACACTACTTGCTCCGCCATTACTCGTTCCGACACCATTTGTTCCTTTCGTTCTATTAACCCCTGGTCCGTAGACCTCACACTTCGCCGCGCTATGACCATTTCTTTTACACTTGTTGCAAAATTTGGTGCAGAACCCCGAGTGATGCTTTTCACACCTTTGGCATAGCTGCTTCTGATTGTTGTTGTTGTTGCGGTTATTATTGTTGTTGGGATGATTGTTGTAGTTGCGGTTGCTGTTGTTGTTGTTGTTGTTGTTGGGCCGTTTGTTGTAGTTACGATTGATGTTGCGATTATTGGGATAATTGTTGCGATTATTGTTGTAATTGCTGTTGTTGTTGTATTGGTGATTCTTATCACCGTTTTCCTCCCACTTTCTTTTGACTTGCTTCATATTGGCCTCTTCAGCAGTCTGTTCTTTAATTCTTTCTTCAATCTGGTTCACTAGTTTGTGAGCCATTCTACATGCCTGTTGTATGGAGGCGGGCTCGTGTGAACTTATATCTTCTTGGATTCTTTCCGGTAATCCTTTCACAAACGCGTCGATCTTCTCTTCCTCATCTTCGAATGCTCCCGGACACAATAGGCACAATTCTGTGAATCGTCTTTCGTACGTGGTAATATCAAATCCTTGGGTTCGTAACCCTCTAAGTTCTGTCTTGAGCTTATTGACCTCGATTCTGGGACGGTACTTCTCGTTCATCAAGTGCTTGAATGCTGACCACGGTAGTGCGTACGCATCATCTTGTCCCACTTGCTCTAGATAGGTATTCCACCATGTTAACGCAGAACCTGTGAAGGTATGCGTAGCGTACTTCACTTTGTCCTCTTCAGTACACTTACTTATGGCAAACACCGATTCGACCTTCTCGGTCCACCGTTTCAATCCGATCGGTCCTTCGGTTCCATCAAATTCCAAAGGTTTGCAGGCAGTGAATTCTTTGTAGGTGCATCCTACACGATTTCCTGTACTGTTAGATCCAAGGTTATTGTTGGTATGTAGCGCAGCCTGTACTGCGGCTATGTTTGAAGCTAGAAAAGTACGGAATTCCTCTTCATTCATATTCACGGTGTGTCGAGTAGTCGGTGCCATTTCCTTCAAAATAGTTAAATGGAACAAGTTAATCATACAGAATATTAAGAGTAGTTAATAGTATTTCGTAGCATAATATGAACTCATTTATAAAAGCTTTTTCTTCATATTAGCGTTTTATAAGTTTAAATTCGGGTAGTACCTACCCGTTAAGTTCATACTTAGTAGCTAATATACAATTCAACTACTACAATTCTATATGAAAAACTGATTATAATAATATTTCGCGTTCAAACTTTTATACAATATTTTACAAACTTACAATACCGCTTATTTTACATAAAGCATGAAATATAGCACACAATAACTTTGATACAAGATAGTTGTGAAGACAATTCTAGCTAGTACACAAGTCGTTCAGCAAAGGCAATAAAGACACGTAATTCATACGTCCAGAAACAAGTCATGCATTCTGGTTTTACTAGGACTACTTCCCATCCTTGGTCTTGTGCAACATAACCGTTATGGCCGTTGATAAGACAGCGTGTTGTAACGTCATCAAAGGGACGAGGGTTACGTAATGTCCAACAGTCCCGTAATAATCTAAAAACCTCATTTCTTACCCCAATTACCGACTCCGTCACTTGTGGAAACGTTTTGTTTAATAGTTGTAGCCCGATGTTCTTGTTCTCACTTTGGTGAGAAGCGAACATTACTAATCCGTAAGCATAACATGCTTCTTTATGTTGCATGTTAGCCGCTTTTTCTAAATCACGAAGTCCAATATTCAGATATATTGAGTCAAAATAATTTCTTAACCCGTTGCGTAAAATAGCATTTGGGTTCCCCGCAATATATGCGTCAAAGTAAACACATCGTAACTTATGGGTTTCCCAATGTGATATCCCCCATCTTTCAAACGAAAGTCTCTTATAAACCAAGACATTCTTGGAACGTTCTTCGAATGTCTTACAAACTGATCTCGCCTTAAATAGTTGTGCCGAAGAATTCTGGCCGACTCTAGACAAGATTTCATCAATCATGTCTCCGGGTAGGTCTCTTAAAATATTGGGTTGTCTATCCATTTTGTGTTTTTAAACTGTAAAATAGACAAGAGTTAGATTCATAAAAAAATACTTATTAATACAAGCAATTTTTACATATATCATAAAGCATAAGAACACTATATTACATATATTACACCACACGAATACAACTATCTTATTCCGACTCGCTCGTTTCTTCTTCTTCGGTTTTGGTTCGTTTTGCCAAGTTTCTAGGGATATATGATGTTCCCCTAATACGAGCCGTCGTTGTCCACATTGGTTTAGAAAAACCTGGTGGTTTAGAGGTTCCCGGGTCATTGTTACAACTTAAGGACTTCGGGGGTTGACGATACATATAAAGTTCATCGGGGTTGGAATTAGATTTCTCTATTTTTATGCCCTTTCCCTTATTATTTTCTTTTGCCTTTTTAAATTCAGTTGGGGTAATTTCTATAACATCATCGGAATTCTCGTCGGAATCCGATTCATCGGAGAATTGGTAATCCTCCCAATATTTTGCTTCCTTGGCGGAAACACCATTGACCATAATTAACTTTGGTCGGTTGGTTGAGGATTTTCTTTTACTTAACCGTTTTATTATTTCCCCCACCGGTTCTATTTCTTCATCCGGTTCCGATTCTTCTTCCGGTTCCGATTCTTCTTCCGGTTCCGACTCTTCTTCCGGTTCCTCTTCGGGAACTTGTGAATCAGTCCACAAATCATTCCAATTTACATTTGACTCTTCATTATTATTAGGTGAGTCAATGGGACTTGTTCTAGAGGTAGACATCTATCACATAATATCAAACACGTTAAGAGATTAATATATCACATAATATTCATATGTTAAAAATATATAGTTTCCAACAAAAATGTTAAGCAATCATTTTTAAAGAAAACACGGTCGAAGTCCAGACTCACTAATGCATCCTAACAAACTCGATAAGACACACTAATGCAAATTTTCTGGTTCTCTAAGACCAACGCTCGGATACCAACTGAAATGTCCCGTTCTTATTGATTAAAAACGTTCCATATTAATTGATTTCGTTGCGAGGTTTTGACCTCTATATGAGACGTTTTTCAAAGACTGCATTCATTTTTAAAACAAACCATAACCTTTATTTCATAAATAAAGGTTTAAAAAGCTTTACGTAGATTATCAAATAATGATAATCTAAAATATCCTGTTTACACACGACCATTACATAATGGTTTACAATACAAATATGTTACATCGAAATCAGTTTCTTGAATGCAGTTTTTACACAATATCATACAAACATGGACTCCAAATCTTGTCCTTATTTTAGTATGCAACAGCGGAAGCTCTTAATATTCACCTGAGAATAAACATGCTTTAAACGTCAACAAAAATGTTAGTGAGTTATAGGTTTAACCTATATATATCAAATCGTAACAATAGACCACAAGATTTCATATTTCAATACACATCCCATACATAGAGATAAAAATCATTCATATGGTGAACACCAGGTAACCGACATTAACAAGATGCATATATAAGAATATCCCCATCATTCCGGGACACCCTTCGGATATGATATAAATTTCGAAGTACTAAAGCATCCGGTACTATGGATGGGGTTTGTTAGGCCTAATAGATCTATCTTTAGGATTCGCGTCAATTAGGGTGTCTGTTCCCTAATTCTTAGATTACCAGACTTAATAAAAAGGGGCATATTCGATTTCGATAATTCAACCATAGAATGTAGTTTCACGTACTTGTGTCTATTTTGTAAATCATTTATAAAACCTGCATGTATTCTCATCCCAAAAATATTAGATTTTAAAAGTGGGACTATAACTCACTTTCACAGATTTTTACTTCGTCGGGAAGTAAGACTTGGCCACTGGTTGATTCACGAACCTATAACAATATATACATATATATCAAAGTATGTTCAAAATATATTTACAACACTTTTAATATATTTTGATGTTTTAAGTTTATTAAGTCAGCTGTCCTCGTTAGTAACCTACAACTAGTTGTCCACAGTTAGATGTACAGAAATATATCGATAAATATTATCTTGAATCAATCCACGACCCAGTGTATACGTATCTTAGTATTGATCACAACTCAAACTATATATATTTTGGAATCAACCTCAACCCTGTATAGCTAACTCCAACATTCACATATAGAGTGTCTATGGTTGTTCCGAAATATATATAGATGTGTCGACATGATAGGTCGAAACATTGTATACGTGTGGTATCTCAAGATTACATAATATACAATACAAGTTGATTAAGTTATGGTTGGAATAGATTTGTTACCAATTTTCACGTAGCTAAAATGAGAAAAATTATCCAATCTTGTTTTACCCATAACTTCTTCATTTTAAATCCGTTTTGAGTGAATCAAATTGATATGGTTTCATATTGAACTCTATTTTATGAATCTAAACAGAAAAGTATAGGTTAATAGTCGGAAAAATAAGTTACAAGTCGTTTTTGTAAAGGTAGTCATTTCAGTCGAAAGAACGACGTCTAGATGACCATTTTAGAAAATATACTTCCACTTTGAGTTTAATCATAATTTTTGGATATAGTTTCATGTTCATAATAAAAATCATTTTCTCTGAATAACAACTTTAAAATCAAAGTTTATCATAGTTTTTAATTAACTAACCCAAAACAGCCCGCGGTGTTACTACGACGGCGTAAATCCGGTTTTACGGTGTTTTTCGTGTTTCCAGGTTTTAAATCATTAAGTTAGCATATCATATAGATATAGAACATGTGTTTAGTTGATTTTAAAAGTCAAGTTAGAAGGATTAACTTTTGTTTGCGAACAAGTTTAGAATTAACTAAACTATGTTCTAGTGATTACAAGTTTAAACCTTCGAATAAGATAGCTTTATATGTATGAATCGAATGATGTTATGAACATCATTACTACCTTAAGTTCCTTGGATAAACCTACTGGAAAAGAGAAAAATGGATCTAGCTTCAACGGATCCTTGGATGGCTTGAAGTTCTTGAAGCAGAATCATGCCACGAAAACAAGTTCAAGTAAGATCATCACTTGAAATAAGATTGTTATAGTTATAGAAATTGAACCAAAGTTTGAATATGATTATTACCTTGTATTATAATGATAACCTACTGTAAGAAACAAAGATTTTTTGAGGTTGGATGATCACCTTACAAGATTGGAAGTGAGCTAGCAAACTTGAAAGTATTCTTGATTTTATGTAACTAGAACTTGTAAAATATATGAAGAATGAAAGAACCCGTTCATATACATTATAAACGATTCACAATAGTTGATTACATTGCGAGGTATTTGACCTCTATATGATACATTTTACAAACATTGCATTCGTTTTTAAAAGACAATCTTTCTTTACATCAAAAATTGACAGGCATGCATACCATTTCATAATATTCACTATCCAACTATAAATTGATTTAATAATAATCTTTGATGAACTCAATGACTCGAATGCAACGTTCTTCGAAATATGCTATGAAAGACTCCAAGTAATATCTTTAAAATGAGCAAATGCACAGCGGAAGATTTCTTTAACACCTGAGAATAAACATGCTTTAAAGTGTCAACCAAAAGGTTGGTGAGTTCATTAGTTTATCATAATCATTTATTTCTATCATTTTAATAGACCACAAGAATTTCATTTCCAGTTCTCATAAATATACGTCCCATGCATAGAGACAAAAAATAATCATTCATATGGATTGAACACCTGGTAACCGACATTAACAATATGCATATAAGAATATCCCCATCATTCCGGGATCCTCCTTCGGACATGATATAAATTTCGAAGTACTAAAGCATCCGGTACTTTGGATGGGGTTTGTTAGGCCCAATAGATCTATCTTTAGGATTCGCGTCAATTAGGGTGTCTGTTCCCTAATTCTTAGATTACCAGACTTAATAAAAAGGGGCATATTCGATTTCGATAATTCAACCATAGAATGTAGTTTCACGTACTTGTGTCTATTTTGTAAATCATTTATAAAAATTGCGCATGTATTCTCAGCCCAAAAATATAAAGGGTAAAAAGGCAAATGAAACTCACCATACTGTATTTCGTAGTAAAAATACATATAACGTCATTGAACAAGTGCAAGGTTGGCCTCGGATTCACGAACCTAAATTAATTATATATATTTATGTGTTTGTCAATATTTGTCTAACAAATTAGATCAAGTCATTGTGTACCACAATCCTAATGCTCGAGACTAATATGCAAAAGTCAACAAAAGTAAATTTGACTCAAAATAATTTCCAAAAATCTATACATGATTAATATATAGTTTAAATATCGTCGTTTTATATTTTTAAATATTTTTAAAAGATTTATTAGAGTAAATAATATAATTTATTTATTAATAAATAAAATTTTATATTATATTTATATAATAAAATATACTTTTATATATATTAAGTAATAAAATTTATAGGGTTCATTTAATATTATAAAGATAATATGATAGGTATTATTAAAGTAAGTTATTACACGTAGTAAAATATGTTTGTATCAAATATTTATTTGATAAAATAATATCTATAATGATAGTAAGTAAAAGTTGTATTATTTTGTAATAATAATTATTATTATAAAAATATCAATATTTATAATTACTAAGATGACATTATGATAAACGATAATTCTAATTATGATAACTTTAATATTTACGATAATTTTTAATATTATCTTTAAAATAATAATTCTATTTAAAATAATAATAATAATGATATTTTATAGTAACAATGACATTTCTATTAAAATGATAATTTTTGTTAAAATGATAGTTTTAATACTAACGATAATTTTAATAATAATAGTAATGATAAAAATAATAAGAACGATAATTTTATCTAAATCAATATCTTATAATATTTTAATTTCATCATGATACTCTTACCCATTATTTCCTAATTGTTTCGTTTAATTGCTTTTAATCGTCTTTTATATCGTGTTCGTAATAATGATAATAATAGTAATCAAAATAATTAGGTGTTACAAATATTTGTTTTAATTACACTAATATTAATAATGATAGTTACTATAACATTATTAGTGATAATACTAATAATTATCTTAATGATAATATAGTAATAATAATATTAACAATAACAATAACCATTTTTAAATAATGATATATATATTAATAATGATAATAATAATAATACCAATAATAATAATAATAATAATAATAATAATAATAATTGGATAATAATAATAATACTAATTATAACTTTAACGATAATAACGATAGTAATAATATTAAAAAATAACAATTTTTTTAATGATAAATCCTTTTATTGATAAAGATAATAATAATAATAATAATAATAATAATAATAATAATAATAATAATAATAATAATAATAATAATAATAATAATAATAAGATAAAACTAGAACGACGATAATAACGACGATAATAATAATCATTTTTAATAATAATACAAAAATTCGATGGACTATAACTTCAAATCCGTTCATCGAAATCATTCGATATCTAAATGAAAAGTTCTTAATTTTTCGTTAGCTTTCCAACAACATGCATATCTTATACATTATCTCAGTCGCATATATAACTAATTCAGGATTCAACATAACCTAACTAAAGGCAATATCAAAAGTACAAATATGCATAATCCTATATACTCGAGCACTAGTCAAGGATACACTATTAGTATGTAAAAGTTAAATTATGAGTACTCACGTATCAATATTGAGATTCAATATTGCAGGAAAGGTACGTAGACGCAACGGAGATGATAAACACTATATTGACCTCACGAGCATACCCATGAACCATACCCAATCACCTCCATAGCTATAACCCATAATTTCCTTAATCCAATCCCACTCGAAAAACAATTTCAAAATCACTCGGACAGCACTCTGACGTAATATTTTATGTATACTAATTATATCTTGAAATAATACGGAGTAAATATATATATGTAAATCGATTGAGAGAGTTTAGAGAAAAATATTTTCAAGTTTCTATGAAATAATGAAACCTATTGAATTCTATTTATAATAGATTTTTGAATTATTAAAGTGAATTATTAAAGTATGAATTATTAAAGTGAATTATTAAAGTATGAATTATTAAAGTGAATTATTAAAGTATGAATTATTAAAGTGAATTATTAAAGTATGAATTATTAAAGTGAATTATTAAAGTATGAATTATTAAAGTGAATTATTAAAGTTAAAGTAAAGGTAAAGTTTAAGTATAGTAAAAGTATAAAACTATGTACGTATAATACGCGTATAAATATATATAATATTAATTTAAATCGTTATATATATATTTAATAAAATAAAATATAAATATCGTTATCTTAATCATACTGGTTAAGTAATGAGTTGTCAAAAGTGGTTCTAGATATTTATAAAAGTTATATACGTTTTAATAATAAAGTTCTTTTTAAACTGAAAACGTTTTTGTACGTTTGAAACTAAATCAAATAAATATAATAATTTTGTTTTTCAAAACCAAATATATTTTTAAGAATCATTTTGTTTAAAGGTTAAAATAATGGAAATCGTTATATCATAAAATGTTTTAGAAAAGTAGAATCATATATATTCATAATAGGTTTTAAGTTTTTAAATTACAGTTTGTTGGTGAAGCATGGGATAAAGTTCAAAGGTTAAATAAACGTATGAAATCATCTTAATGAAAAATGTCGAGTTACTTAACTTGTCGATATCCAACATCTAAGTTATTTACACTTCACGTTCTTACTTATAAATCACTTTACCATTTTCCAAATGTTGTCAAAAAGAATAGATTTCTTAAATCACAGTGGACCTCATAACATAGACCCGTAATCATATCATAATGTATCTGATAAATCAATCATTTGATATTATCTTCTAATTCCATCGATAAACATATTGAAACAAATACGTTCATGTAAAGTATTATACGTTTAATACTTTATTAATATTCTCAAGTTATAATATATATATACATATATATACATATTTAATTATATATAACGGTTCGTGAATCGTCAGAATTTGGTCGAGGTTATAATGAATGTATGAACACAATTTAAAATTCTTGAGATTTAACTTAACAAACTTTGCTTATCGTGTCGGAATAATATAAAGATAAAGTTTAAATTTGGTTGGAAATTTCCGGGTTGTCACAAAGAACACTTAGAACTTGAAGATAGAACTTGAGAGAGATCAATTAGATGAATAAAATTGAAGAATGAAAGTGTTTGTAGGTGTTTTTGGTCGTTGGTGTATGGATTAGATATAAAGGATATGTAATTTTGTTTTCATGTAAATAAGTCATGAATGATTACTCATATTTTTGTAATTTTATGAGATATTTCATGCTAGTTGCCAAATGATGGTTCCCATATGTGTTAGGTGACTCACATGGGCTGCTAAGAGCTGATCATTGGAGTGTATATACCAATAGTACATACATCTAAAAGCTGTGTATTGTACGAGTACGAATACGGGTGCATACGATTAGAATTGTTGATGAAACTGAACGAGGATGTAATTGTAAGCATTTTTGTTAAGTAGAAGTATTTTGATAAGTGTCTTGAAGTCTTTCAAAAGTGTATGAATACATATTAAAACACTACATGTATATACATTTTAACTGAGTCGTTAAGTCATCGTTAGTCGTTACATGTAAATGTTGTTTTGAAACCTTTAGGTTAATGATCTTGTTGAATGTTGTTAACCCATTGTTTATTATAACAAATGAGATGTTAAATTGTTATATTATCATGATATTATGATATATAATATATCTCAGTTTGATGTATATACAGTTAAATGTCGTTACAACGATAATCGTTACATATATGTCTCGTTTCGAAATCATTAAGTTAGTAGTCTTATTTTTACATATGTAGTTCATTGTTAATATACTTTATGATATGTTTTCTTATCATAGTATCATGTTAACTATATATATATATATCCATATATATGTCATCATATAGTTTTTACAAGTTTTAACGTTCGTGAATCACCGATCAACTTGGGTGGTCAATTGTCTATATGAAACATATTTCAATTAATCAAGTCTTAAAAAGTTTGATTGCTTAACATGTTGGAAACATTTAATCATGTAAATATCAATCTCAATTAATATATATAAACATGGAAAAGTTCGGGTCACTACAATTATGACCAAGTTTTAATCATCAACACACAACTAAATGTAAAAGCTAACTTTCTATAAGTTTTGAACATCAAAGTTGTCTCTTTATTGTATAAACACAATAAAGCTTCAACTTTTGTCCTTTTGACACAAGTTTATGCATCTTCATCATATGAGATGATGAAGACTTGATTTTTATCACCAATAAACTCATAGAAAGGTTCCAAGTAAGTAAGATCAACAATAATAACTTAGATCTCAAGAACCCTAAGCTAGAAAGCTTGGATCTTTACAAGATTAATGAGACCATAAGCTAGAAAGCTAGGATCTAGTAAAAGTAATGAGATCATAAACTTAAAAAGCTTAGATCTAAACAAAATAATGAAACCCTAAGCTAGAAAGCTTGGATCTTTAATGTTCTTGAAGATCCTTAAAGCAAAAAGCTAGATCTACAAGTTACATGAAGATCGTAAACACAAGTTTTGATCTTTTAACAAAATAAAGTGATCTTAAGCCTTAAAAATTATATCCAACAAAGTAATGAAGATTCAAAGCTAAAAAGCTTGAATCTTTCATGTTCTTGAAGGATTCAAATCAAAGTTTGAATCTACAAGATATAACAAGATCAAAAAGCTAAAAAGCTTGATCTTATGATGATGATGATGTCGTGATTAAGAAGAGAAGAAGAAGAAGAAGAAGAAGAAAATTTTAAGAACTTACAATTTTAGTGTGAGAAAGACTAGAGAGAAAATTAGAGAGCAAGTGTGTGTAAAATGAGAATGAGATCAAGTGTGAAATGAAAGAATAAGGCTCGTTATTTATAGTGGTGGTGGTGCTAGGTGGCCGTAGGTTATGGGAGGGGACAAGGGGATAACTTTTTGCTTTTTGCATGGTGGTGGTCTAAAGGTGGTGCTTATTGTTGGGATCCCATACAACATGTGTAGTAATGGTTAACAAAAATGCTAGTATGTTAGCTCATCATAATGGGTTTTTGTCCGACATATTAATGGGTCATAAATCCATTAAAATTGGGCTAACTAAATGGTCCATTAGCTAGAGTAGGGTGGGCCTAAGTCCATTAAGGTAAAAAATCCAATAAGACTAACTAATGTGCATTAGTAAAACACTAAGCGTAATTAAGCAACCAATAAGCCAAGTAATTGTCATTAGAAAATAACAATTAGCATTGCGTAGCCATAATAATCCAATTACGACAAAAGTTTAACGAGTACAAATTACGTAGCGTATTTTAAATGATAAGTGACAGTAACGGTCATAAAAGCATCTGAGGATCAAGTTAAGTGATTACACACTTAATAACACGTTGTAAGATATTAACGAAAGTAATTAATCATGAATAAAGATCCCAGAGCATAAACTAGCTCAGTAAGCACATATACGCAGATTCCTGAAAGTATAGAGTACTGACTTGGCATGGATATACCATACATAACTCCCTAAATTTATACAAGATTCAAATATCACAAAAAGCACGCACAATCTATCGAGCACTTAAAACCCGGTTGCTATAGTACTTAATGCAAGTATTCTTATCAAGTTCGTCCCGTGAGAGCGGTGTAGATTATGTATTTGAAACTAATAGTTATCCTAGGGGTTTTGTTTGATTGGGGGGGGGGGGGGGGGGGTTGCGAGAGATTTTGACTAATCAACTAAATTTGCGATAAACGAACTAAAACTTAACAAGTAACAAGTAATGAAGAAATGAGAAGTAATCAATATGATGAAGAGTGTTCACTTATCTAATCCTCTTTATGCTTAGATGGCCCTTGTTTTTCCCCAAATTGTTATCACTTAAGTAGTTTGAACTAGTAAATATTCTTAATCCAATTTTACCTTGCAAATTCACATAAGCTTAGCAATACTAGATCAAGTAATGTATGAGTTGATTACTGAGATTATGCCTGGGTTAAAATCACTTAAAACCCTTTAACCATCAAAGTCACCTAAGATAGTCAAACACCACTATGATGAACAAAGGTCAATTGAAAACCAACCTAGCCTAGAAACATAATCACTTGAAATTCCTATTCTAGTTGTCTAGATCACCAAAGGTGTTGAAGCACAAATTGATTCACTACTAAAATTACTTAAAGAGCTACTCAATTCATGTAATCAAAGTAAAACCAATATCAAACATAGCAATGGACCTCATGGCTAACTCAACAACACTAGCTCATGTATTTTCATTAAAAACAACTTTTATTCAATAGATTAAGGGCACATCATGCATTAAAGATTCATAGATAAGCAAACACAAGAGATTTAGCTACTCATAGCAAAGATTACACTAGCAATAATCATGAAAGCATCAATAAACATCATCTTGAGTGATTACAAGCTAAGATTTAAAAATAAATGATGATAAACAAAGATTAGAAGTAAAGATTAAACTTAGATGAAGATTAAGTAAAGATTACAACTATTTGATTCAAAATAAGAAAGATTAAAGTTAAGATTACAACCTAATTTGATAACAAAAGAAAGATCTAGCACTAATGAAGATGAAACTTAAGCTTGCTTCCTCCAAATCACCTTAGAACTCTAATGGATGATGAAATTAGGGTTTTGTGTGTGTAATTCGGAGTAAAACTGCAGCTCTCTTGCCAAATGACCTATCATATTCTATTTATAGTGGTAAGGAAAGTGGGCTGAATCAGCGTCAGGAGCGCCGCTCTTGACATAGGTGCGGCACTCTTGGCTTCATCTGGTGTAGTGCTATTGACTTAGGTGCGGCGCTCTTGGCTTCATCTGGCACGGCGCTGTTGACTTAGGTGCGGCGCTCTTGGAGCTGTAGGAGCGGCGCTTCTGCCTCTGAAGAGCGACGCTTCTGCACACTGTGAATAAATTGAGACAAAATGTTGGTGATTGTGCCACTTTCACCATAGGTGCGGCGCTCTTGGCTGTGAGGTGCGGCGCTCCTTAATCAGGAGCGGCGCTCTTGATGCTGTTTCCTGCACTTGTCATTTTCTTTGCACTATTTGAACATTTCTTGGTCAATTTTACACCAAGTTAGGCATATTGCCTTGAGTGGACACTTTGGCACAGGAAAACAACTTTAAAGCCCCAACGATCATCAAAATCGAATAAAATGAAGTCGATATTGCGTAATAAATATGTCTAAATGGAGCAATATCAAACCCCCTACATTTGAACCTTGCTTGTCCTCAAGCAAGCAAATCAATAGAACAAGGCTTGGAGAAAATAAACGTTTAATGATTAGAGCCAAAGTGTAATGTAGGCAACAAGTGATACCTTTTTAGAATGAGCACTTGTTGGCTATCATGAACTCCAAAACCTTTTAAAATTGACGAGGACCAAGCATTCTCCTACTCTTCTTCTTCCACTAGTGGCATGAGAATAAATCAACGCTTTGACCTCCGTGACCTTGACAATTATGTAGGATTCGCGGGATAGCCATCAATCAAGCCAAAAATCAACGTCATTCATAAAATAAGAAAATTAACCACTATACAAACAAGATGACATAAAATATAGGCAACAAGTTCAAATCACCAAAAAGCTCACAAAATGTACCCAAATTGAGAATGGGTCATGAAAAATCATCAAAATTACCATTCGCCAAGAATTCCTTCATGTAAAAAGCACATGCCCCTAAAATTATGATCCTTTAGTCAACCTCGCGATGGTTATCCCTCTTCCACCTCCATGCCCCCAAAACACCTAATTTTTCATCAATTCCAAAATATGATATCGTCAATTCCAAGTTTAGGGTTAAGGTGGGTGCGCCAAAGCGTAGGGGACTAGGTACCCCTATATTTATGGTCGATCCGGGCATAGGATGACCGGCACTCATCAAGCTTTCTATCACAACTCTATGGTTTCTCTCATAGTAGGGTGAAAGCATTGATGGAGGTTCGTGGAATTAGGGCCCCATGTGGCTAAAATAAGAGATCCATCAATTCCAAATTTTTGGGAGGAATTTGAATTCCTTGCCGAGCGGGTGAGACAAACTTAACTTGGGAGACTTTAACTCCCAAGCTTGGAACAAAAATTGACTTGAAAGACTTTACTTTCAAGTTTGGTACCCGAGATTACTTGGAAGACTTTACTTCCAAGTGTTTGATTTTTTCTACTTCCCACATAACAAGCTTTTATGCTTATTTTAAGAAAAGGTAGGAAGTAGTTACTACCTTTTTGTTAGTTGAAATCTCAACAAGGTGCCATAGCTTTTGGCTACGAGTTGTGTTGTCTAGCAACACTAGCACGAGGCCATTGCTCTTCTTCAAAAAGATAGCATACGTTGAAGCTCGGTGGCTCCTCTTCCCTCGGTATGATACATCGATTGAACCATCTTGAAATGATGAGACAACCAATGTCAATATGAAATGGTGTGGATTAGGAAGTGTCCCACACCAAGTAGTACGAAATTCAGGAGACTTTACTCCCTACCAAAATGGATGGACTTGAGTCATCCGGAAGTGCTAAAGCGCGAAGCTTTAAACACTTGGTATTACAATTGCCAACATAAGGGAAGACTTTACTTCCCCAAAAATTTGAAACACGATGGAAAAAGACTTTACTTTTTCCAAAAAGTTTGAAAATTTTCACAAGTTTTAACCATTTTAGATGTTTATGATGTTAGTTAATGTAATGGTTCAAAACTTGTTCCAAAAATTGATCAACAATGCAAGTTTTAGCCTTTATAGAGCGTATGTGATAAGTTTAACCCAAAAAAGTTCAAAATGACCCGAGATTTACTCTCCCCTACATTTAGTTTGATGCAATGCCCTCATTGTATTAAACGAAAGAATATTTTGAAAATTGAGGGGCATTTTGAATTAGAATAGAGAAGAGAAGAGAAAATAAATACCGGAGTAGATCAATTGATCTTTGTTGTCACCATTCGAGAAACTTAGTCACCAAATTTGCTTGCATGTTGTTGCACCATTCGATGAGCCAAAAGAAGGAGCCAAGTGCATATGGCATTCCCTACAATTTGAAATATGCTCACAAGGTACAAGAATGTGCGGGGCCATACTCGGGTGAGTATGAGCGCCCACAATAAACCCACAATGATCCAAAAATTTCAAGCAAGTTATACCAATAACTATCTCTATAATGATACACGAAACCGAACAATTTACTTCACCAATATCACAAGCAAACAATAGATTCAACGCTTCTCACACAAACATAATATAACAATAATGATAACTACATCATGCATGCACACATCGAATAATCAACCATCACGACAAAGTGACATCAAACACAAACATCCATAGACAAAACATTACGTTCCTAGAAAGTATTTAATTATTACAAACCACAATCAAACTTAAATTGTTTTATCCGGGAATCACATAACCTCCGGATCCAAATACCATCATTCAAACCACAAATAAAATAGTTTTCAAACTTACCACGACCATCAAGCACTTGTTCAAATTTCTTCCCAAACCAACCGCCCATAATTATTACAAACCAACAATTTAAATTAAAAGTTTTCCCAACAAACAAACACCAAATGTTTTCACCAAAGCAAGAGTTAAGAGAGCGAGAACACAACCATAAAAGTTACCACCAACTATACCCTCCTGAGTAAGAGCTTCTGGATTAGTCCGGATTTAGATAGTCGTAGTAGTTTGGCGGTGTAGATTGTTGATTCGGATCTTGTGGTTGTTGGTTCCTTAAGCTTTCGAAGTAAGCGAACTCCTCGGCCCTCCTATACCCTTCATTTGGGTCATAATCAATGAACGGTTGAGTCCTCGGGTGTTGTTGGTCATACGGGTCATACGTAGGAGCAAATGGTTGTGGAGCATTTGGGTTCACACGGCTTAGTTGACTACAATGGACTTTCCATTGTGAAACCGCGCGAAGCCCCGAAAAGTTATAGCTCGCCTCGTATGATTGATTTTGTTGGTTAATGTTGATTTGTTCGAATTAGTTTGCAATCCAAGCGAGATCATACTCGTTCGGGACACCGCTACTTTGACCTTGAGCTCGACTACTCTCATGCCTAACCCTTTCCTCCGTTGCTTCCTCGGCTCTACCAAAATCAAACCATTTCCTCATAATCTTGTTCATGTCCCGCTTAAGAATTCTACCCCCCTTAAAATCTGCATAACCAAATGGATTCATTTCCATGGGCGTAAACCTTGAAAGATCAACCCTCAAATACTTAGCAATCTTTGTCACAAACACACCACCCACCGTACCCTTTTTCGCTTTCGTTCCCATCTTGTCAAAGAGATAATCGGTAATCACATGAGGAACATGAATGTGTGTCTTATGGAAGATTTGGTGAGTCAGCCTGATATCGGGCAAAAAGTCACGTTTTTCCCCACTAAATTAAGCCCTAAAACAATAAAGATTAAAACTTTATCGGCAAAAATATCGCTTTTTCGGTTGATTTCTGTAGATTAAGTAATTACAAAGGCGATGCAAAAAGAATCAAGTAAAACGAAGCTAAAACGAAGATTCTAGAGCGAAAACGGTGAAAGACAAGAAATCAAGTTACGATCCAGTAAATCAAGGCCTGACCAGCACACCATACGGCTTGCCATACGGCCTGCCAGTATGGATACGGCCTGCCAGTATGGATACGGCCTGCCAGATATGTGCCAACACACGAGCCACCATACGGCCTGCCTTGCATACGGCCTGCCAAATACGACCCACCATCAGGCCTGCCATACAGCTTGTCGGCCGTATTTGGCCAAATTCTGGTGTATTTAAGGGCTTTTCTCCATTCATTCCAAGACACACTCAACTTACAATTCCATTTATATTTTCAATATTTTAGTTAGTTTTTAGTAGTAGTTAGCTTAGCTTTTATTTTCCGGAGGATATCCCGGCGAGTCCCTGCGATCCCGGGCAGATTAGTTCGGCTTTTTCAGGTTTTTATCCGAAACGCTTGTCTTTTGTATTAAACATGTATTCTTATCTTTTATGTTTAATAATGCGTTCCGATATTGCCATGATAGCTTAATTTATCTGTATGTTGCCATGATAGAAGTTTGGGTTAGCGTAATTATGTTAATATAGTACGGTTACTGTTATAATGCTGGACTAGGAAGTCTGATAGATTTGTATGCTAGCATCTTAAGAATTGACCAACTTAGGTTGTGATCAGGACTTGTCCACCTATATGAAATTAGCTACTTCATAGGATTAAGACCCTTGGTTATACTGTATCTGAAGATTCTATGAACTTGGTATGGCCGGAGTTCCCGAGAGGCATTTAATGTACTTTTAGGACACGGAACCTAGGAATGAATAACCTAGTATGCCTATTGACTGTTCCGAAGAGACATCTTAGGAGCTGTTAAGATCTAGTTAGTGTCTTTACTGTATGACCCAAGCCTATTGCATGTTCTTGTCTGATTGTTGCCCTAGGTCTTAGTCATATCAACTGTTCAGGTGCTCATTAGGTTTCTATCTGCTTTACTATCAGTATATTAACTGTAATGCTGTATAATGTTTGATTTATTGTGATCTCACTAGTATGATGAAATGGTTGTTAGTTTTCAATTAAGGTTTTGCCAACTTAAACCGACGGACTCCTTCCGTTTGTGATCAGTGTTCAATCAACACGGCACGTTGTTATTCAGTTATCTAAACTGATAACGAGGGTTAGGATTAGAGCTTAACTTACTAATAGACCTAGTACTCTACTGAGGATAACCTCCGAGGTATTGTTACACTTCAGTTATAAGACCAAGTGACATACTTCTCACTGCTCAAAGAGAACTCCGAGAGTTCAGAGATAAGTAGGTCTGTGTAATTGGCTCATCCGACCAGATCTACATCAATCCAAGCATAGTCTTAATATAAGCATAATTACCTTTCCCTAACCCAATACTGATATCTTGGTCAACATTTCCCTGATCTGCATACTCCGGATATCCTTCCACTTTATTTACTTTTCTGCAATTAGGACCTTTAGCTAAAATCGACTACTATCTTTATCTAGGTAATTTAACTAAAATACAATTATCTCCTTGATCTTCAATTCGTTAATCAGCATAAAATTCGACACTAGGTTAACTTACACCTTCTACACCTTAGAAAGTAAAAGTAAATTTAGGCCCCGTAAAATATAAATAAACGAAGACACTGTGTGCTACCGAATCGGGCACCCTGCGACCTAACGACACCGCAGAAATAAAACCGTCCATTAGTGGCATATCACAGCCAAATGTCTAGATAAGACATCTTTTTATTGCTATTAAAACGGTAGTTGACTGTGTTGGCGATGAATCGCGCTATTGTTCTCAAATCATGGGTCCTAAGGGTGTTGGCTACGGTTTTACCCGGGCTAAAGACTCCACTACTAATTTCATGTCAGGCTGCAGGGTAATTAAATTCTTCAGTGTTGAGGACCGGAATGTTGCAATGCAAAAGGTAGTCCCAAAGGGCATCAGAATTCTTAAACTCAGAGTAGATTCCTAAGGCTCTAATGAATTGAAGCATGCTCATTGTTCTTTGTTTTCCCCCCAATTGAAAGGTCATGTAGCCTGGATCAGTGATGCTTGACATCGTGAAATTAACAAATAAGGTTGAGGCGAACTCTAGGGTAGGGACAGCGTAGATGGGCTCATTGTACCTTAAAATTGGGACCCAATGATTGATTCTCTTATTTCCATACTCGACCTCAAAAAGTTGTTCTATTTCATTCGTGAAACCACCCTCGTCTAAAAGTACCCAATCAATTGCCTTTCCAACATAAAAAGTCTCTTTAAGCCTAATTGCTAAACCATCCCTAAAGCGTGGGTTAATTAGGATCGCTTGCAACCAAGGATCCATAGATAGCCTTTGAATATCCTCAGGGATCTGAGTCATTTCTTCATCCCCAGTCTCCTCAACTTCCTGAACTGGCCTCTTACCCCTTCCTTTAACACCTATACTCTTTTGACGCTTCCCACTACCTGAGCCGCCATGCGACTGTGTTGGAACATTGGTCTGCATGTCAAGACAACAAAGAAAAACATTGTGGAGAAATACAAGTTAGCATACAATAGTTCACTTTCAAGCTCTAACTACAATTCCCAAGTTGATTTTAAAAATTCACAATTAGTTTCATCTTATAAGATATGTGCGTGAATAACAAATATGAATAAAACAATTGCATTTAGTCATGACAATAAGTGAGATCAAACATGAGCAAAGACTTAGTGAACTTCCAAACTTTTACAAAAAGTTGCACATTTAGCTCATGCGATAGATTTGTTAACAACATGTAGTATCATAAGCTAAACATGCATTACATTCATCTGCTAGGCTCCTCTTGGTCAAACATGGTCAACATGAAAAAGTTGCAAAAATTCACCCCTAGTCAAAGCCTAATTATTGAAAAATTTGACTAAGATAAGAGTAATCATCAAATCATTTCAACTTTACATGCTATGATATCAATATACCGCAAACAAGCACATTAACACAAACCACAACTCGAATCAGTCAAACCAAGTCAAAACCATAGTTTATGAACCCTAATTTGCAATGTCAAATCATACAAGCATGAAAGATGGATTCAAAGCAAGATTATCATGGTAGACTATTAATTAAGCATCAACATCAACACCTAACACTCTAATTTAGCTCGAATCTAAAAACCCCCAAATTGGATGAACCCTAGAAATCCAAAGTTGAGATTTTTTGTAACTAAGCATGCAAAACATGTTAATCAACAACAATGTAGTCTAGAATCATCAACAAATTGAACATTAACATCGTTATTCAAGCATAATCTACTAATTAAGCATAAAGAGAAAAATTGTAAAAATCACCCAAATCATGTTAAAGAATGAAATAGAATGATACATTCTTACTTTTCCCATGTTAAGTGATGAAGATTTGCAAGAAAATGGATGTAATTTGAAGTATTGGGTCGATTTATGGCGATTAGGGTTGTAGTTGCGCCGCTATTAGAGAGAAAAATTGAGTTGGGTGTGAAAAAATGGTGTTTTGGTCCAAAATTGTTTAAGTAACAGATGCAAAAGCGCCGCACCTGACACAGGTGCGCTGCTCCTGCCAGCTCAAAAGCGCCGCAATTGGGTAAAAGCGTCGCTCCTGGACAAGCAAAAGCGTCGCTCCTAAGTGCGAGAGCGTCGCTCTTGGCTACTTACCAAAAATTGTTCTAAAATATGATGAAAAGCGTCGCTCCTGTGTCAAAAGCGTCACTGTTGATTAGCAAGAGCGCCGCTCCTTCCATAGAAGCGCCGCAATTGCACCCGGATGCAGTTTTTTTTCTCATTTTAAGCACATTTTGACCAAGTTAACAAACTATTTTTGGATTTTTTCCATTTAACAAAATGCAGAAAAGTTATCTAAATGCAAAATAACTAATTGAAAGAAATATCATACAATCCTACATGCAATGCAATTAAAGAAAGCTATAAACAAGATTGTGGAAATTGTTTAACGAGTCTATCACCCGACTCAATTTCCACGTGGATCTTAGCTAACACTAGGGTGGTAAACCTCCCCTCCCCTTGAGCTACGGGAACCGTTACCTTTACCAATTTCATTCAATACCAACGTTATCCAATCATTAATCGCCTTGGTTTCCTTGATCAAATCCTCAAGCTTGCATTTTTCCTGCTTTGACAAGTTTGACACTAAACATTTTCTCAACTTCTCATCCTTTTGGGATGAGACATGATGAATTTGACCGTATAATTTTCGTATTGATTTGTCAATAACATCATTTCTATGATTAAGCTTACTTGGGACTTTTCGAGTCAAACCACCACCACTTCTAGTTGGTGAACCAACTCATTTTGGGCTAGTAGCGCATTGCACACTAGCAACAACTTGTGGTGTGGATGAGGGTTTTTTTGGTAATTTAACATTTTTTGCTCTTAATGCTTACGCATTTCCCTTTGTCTCTAAGGGTCAACTTACCGGTTCTAAAGTCAAAGAAAGAACTCGCGGTTGTCAAAAATGGCCTCCCTAATACTAGGGGTACAACCGGGTCTTCCTTTATATCAACAATCACAAAATTGGTTGGAAATTCTATGCTCCCTACTTTAACAATTAGGTCTTCGGCGATCCCCACACTTGGGTTAATTGATTGATCAATTAATTTCACTCCCATTTTGGTGGGTGAAAGGTCTCCTAGGCCAAGCTTTTTATAAATGGATAAAGGCATGAAATTTATGCTAGCCCCCGAGTCAGCTAATGATGTAAATGGTTTCGACCCGTTTACTTTGCATGGTATTAAGAACGGTCCGGGATCACCCATTTTAGTTGGTAAGTTTTGTTTTATCAAAATTCCATCACACTCCTTAAGCAAGAAAGTGGTGGATGCTTGTTCAACCTCTCCCTTCTTGGCCATAAGTGTTTTCAAGAATTTCCCATAATTGGGCATGTTTTCAAGCACTTCCGCCAAGGGAAGTTTGACATAAATATTATGGTTTTCATCTTGGGTCAACTTACAATCCACATCCTTTAGATGTGTAGGAGGTAATGGTTGAGGTTGGGCGACGGGTGTTTCCTTGTTCCCTTCAATTAATGGTGTAAGTACCTCAACTTTCATGCTTTATGCTTTCATATCCAAGATGCTTTCTACCTTATCCCCTTGCTCCGAGTCACCCAATTCAACCTTCTTTAATTCACCCTCTAGATCCTTGCATATCAACTCGGTAGTTTCCATTGTCATGACACTTTTTACTTGATATGGAATGAACTCTGCTTCATCCGAATCATCCAAGAACTTGAACACACCAAGATCCATGGTATCCATGTCTAAAGCTCCGTCCAAATCAAACTCTCCCTCATCAAGATCGATTTCAAAAACTTGAGGAGATTCGATTTCCTTCTCCTTTGCCATTGAAGAAATAGAATTCACTTGACAATAGTTGTTGTTAGGATTTGAAGAGCTTGCTTGGTTGGCATTTTGATTGGTAGTGTTGCTTTCTATTGGAATAACTCTAGTGGTGTTGTTGTTATTTTGGTTTTGGTTGTTACGGTTGGTGTTGTAATTGGTGCTTGGGTTAACTTGAGTGTTGGATGGTAAGGTTCCTTGAGGTCTTTCGGTAACTTGACTTGAAAGTCTCCCAACGGTGCTCTCAAGATTTTGGAATGAGGCTTAGTTGTGTCGAATTTGTTGCTTTAAGAACTCGTTCTCCTTTAACAAAAATGCTTCGGTTGATTCCACCTTTTTGATATAGGTTTGCATAAGCTCTTCTAGTCCTTTAGAAGATTGGGAAGGTTGGTTATTTGGTTGAGTTTGTTGCAGTTGTTGATTGTAACCTTGGTTGTTTTGGGGTTGACTATAACCTTGGTTTTGATAACTTTGGTTTCCTTGGTAATTTGGGTTAGATTGGTGGTTGTAAGATTGATTATTATAATTTTGTTGGTTGTGGTATTGGAAGTTATTTTGGCGGTTTTGGTTATAGTTGGAATTGTATCCTTGGTTTCGGTTTTGGTTGGAGAATCCGAGAGGTGTGTTGGATAGAATGTTGAATGACACTTGCTTTTGGTTAGGGTTGTAGTAGCTATTGTTCGATTGGAAAGAGTTGTTGCCTTGGTTAGAAATTCCTCCTCTTTGAAAGTTTTGGTTGCTCACAAAGTTCACATGAGCTTCCGAATTCATAGGAATGTCATCCAAGTCAATGTGAGTACATTGATTAACTTGGGGACAATTTTTGGTGAGGTGTGGTCCTTCACACCTTTGACAACCGACTTGCATAGCCACTAGCGTTTGTTGTATCTTTTTCAATTCTTTCCCATATAATTGAAATTGGTTATTCAAGCTTGCCAAGGTAACTTTCCCATCTTCACTCTCCACTTGAGCTACATTCTTTCTCGTCAAATCTCTTGGTGAAGGTGCCCATTCATATATATTAACCGCGATGTCCTCTAGTAACTTTTCGGCCGCATTGGGTGAGTTGTACATAAACACTCCACCCGAAGATGAATCAAAATATTGCTTAGTTTGAAAATTGGTACCCCAGTAGAACGTATTGATGTACTCCTTCTTGGTTAGACCATGCGGTGGGCAAGCTCTTAATAGCTTCTTGAAACGCACCCCACGCATCACACAAAGACTCATCTCCTCTTTGCGTGAACCCATTAATTTCCATTCTTAAACGCTCCACCTTTGAAGGTGGGAAAAAGTGATTGATAAATGCTTCATTCAAATCTTGAAAAGACCTAATCGAATCCGATGACAAGTTCCTTAACCAAGCCTTAGCTTCTCCATCAAGCGTGAATGGGAATGCCCTTAGCTTAAAAGCATCTTCGGTGACATCTTTGTTCTTGTAGATATCACAAATATCGTTAAAATATTGAATGTGATCAAAAGGGTTTTTATCTATAAGCCCGCGAAAAAGTCTATCCTTAAACATTGTGAAAAAGTTACCCTCGATCTTCCAATTTTCCGCTTCGATTGGTGGTTTTGTGATAGTCGGAGGCACAACCGTTTGTGCCACCATTCTAACATTCCACATCGGAGTGTCATTTGGATCATTTGCAACTACTTCATTAACAACCGGTGGAGGATTACCATGTGGATTACCCTCTTCTTCTCTGTCCATTTCTATCAAACAAAATGGCAAAACCTCAAAATTCTTCCTTAATTCCCGTTCTTCTCTACGCTTATAAACCCCGTGTATATGTTTCTCCGGATCGGAAAATGGTTGTGTGAAATCTTGATCCTTGTGGGATCTTCTTATCATACACCAATAGACCTAACCTTCAAAGACAACAAAAACCCAAGTGATTATCCAATACAAAATAATAAATAAAAGACAATAAAAGTAACTTTTGTAAGGACGAATCCTTACAAAAGGATCGAATAACTAAAAGCTTGTACCAAATACACAACCTAACTTAGCTAACCGCTGCCCGGCAGCAGCGCCAAGAAAGTGTGACGTGGCATGGATATACCATACATAACTCCCTAAATTTATACAAGATTCAAATATCACAAAAAGCACGCATAATCTATCGAGCACTTAAAACCCGATTGCTATAGTACTTAATTCAAGTATTCTTATCAAGTTCGTCCCGTGAGAGCAGTGTAGATTATGTATTTGAAACTAATAGTTATCCTAGGGGTTTTGTTTGATTGGGGGGGGTTTGCGAGAGATTTTGACCAATCAACTAAATTTGCGATATACGAACTAAAACTTAACAAGTAACAAGTAATGAAGAAATGAGAAGTAATCAATATGATGAAGAGTGTTCACTTATCTAATCCTCTTTATGCTTAGATGGCCCTTATTTTTCCCCAAATTGTTATCACTTAAGTTGTTTGAACTAGTAAATATTCTTAATCCAATTTCACCTTGCAAATTCACATAAGCTTAGCAACGCTAGATCAAGTAATGTATAAGTTGATTATTGAGATTATGCCCGGGTTAAAATCACTTAAAACCCTTTAACCATCAAAGTCACCTAAGATAGTCAAACACCACTATGATGAACAAAGGTCAATTGAAAACCAACCTAGCCTAGAAACACAATCACTTGAAATTCCTATTCTAGTTGTCTAGATCACCAAAGGTGTTGAAGCACAAATTGATTCACTACTAAAATCACTTAAAGAGCTACTCAATTCATGTAATCAAAGTAAAACCAATATCAAACATAGCAATGGACCTCATGGCTAACTCAACAACACTAGATCATGTATTTTCATTCAAAACAACTTTCATTCAATAGATTAAGGGCACATCATGCATTAAAGATTCATAGATAAGCAAACACAAGAGATTAAGCTACTCATAGCAAAGATTACACTAGCAATAATCATGAAAGCATCAATAAACATCATCTTGAGTGATTACAAGCTAAGATTCAAAGATAAATGATGATAAACAAAGATTACAAGTAATGATTAAACTTAGATGAAGATTAAGTAAAGATTACAACTATTTGATTCAAAATAAAAAAGAGTAAAGTTAAGATTACAACCCAATTTGATAACAAAAGAAAGATCTAGCACTAATGAAGATGAAACTTGAGCTTGCTTCCTCCAAATCACCTTAGAACTCTAATGGATGATGAAATTAGGGTTTTGTGTGTGTAATTCGGAGTAAAACTGCAGCTCTCTTGCCAAATGACCTATCATATTCTATTTATAGTGGTAAGGAAAGTGGGCTGAATCAACGTCAGGAGCGCCGCTCTTGACATAGGTGCGGCGCTCTTGGCTTCATCTGGTGCGGCGCTGTTGACTTAGGTGCGGCGCTCTTGGCTTCATCTGGTGCGGCGCTGTTGACTTAGGTGCGGCGCTCTTGGAGCTGTAGGAGCGGTGCTTCTGCCTCTGAAGAGCGACGCTTCTGCTCACTGTGAAGAAATTGAGACAAAACATTGGTGATTGTGCCGCTTTCACCATAGGTGCGGCGCTCTTGGCTATGAGGTGCGGCGCTCCTTAATCAGGAGCGGCGCTCTTGATGCTGTTTCCTGCACTTGTCATTTTCTTTGCACTATTTGAACATTTCTTGGTCAATTTTACACCAAGTTAGGCATTTTGCCTTGAGTGGACACTTTGGCACAGGAAAACAACTTTAAAGCCCCAACGATCATCAAAACCGAATAAAATGAAGTCGATATTGCGTAATAAATATGTTTAAATGGAGCAATATCAAGTACAAAAATATAAATCGAAAAAGTCGGGTCGTTACATAACCCGCTATTACATACATATAATAATTAAGATAGTCCCACTCACATGATAAACAACAAGAACTAAGAAGTCTAATGTTCCTGAGCCTTCTCTCTGTCCTTATCACCTGAAGATAACATAAGCAGATTCATTATAATGTTCTAAACCTAAATTAGACACACATGTAGCATAACGACTTAAGAAATAGAAAAATAATGAAAGACAATCTGCTGATGTCCATCCGTATGGATATGGCCGAACCGTACGGATCCAAGATCCATCCATACATACTGGGCCCTATCCGTACGGTCCAGTAAATTCTATATCCGTACGGTTACACCTGTAATACCCAGTCAGAATCCATTAACGGCGTATTAACTCTTGTCCCAATGCTTGGCTTGACTTCTACATAACAGCAAGGTTCTACAGCGGAAGCATCTAATACCTGAGATAAAACATGCAAAACGGATCAACATAAAGTTGAGTGAATCTACAGGTTTGAGTAAATAGTTCTCGTATGTTTCATAAAACAGTTTCCATAAATCGTTTGTCGAAAATCATTTCTCAAAATCATTTATCTGAATAAACCGCTAAGGTTTAATCTCAAAAGTTTGCATATAGCAAATGCTAAGTAATAAACTGTTTGTAAGATGTCAAGTTTCAACTGTGAGTGACATCAAAAAGTTATTTTTATTTCATCTGTTTGTAGACATTTCCATGTCTAGTTTCAAGTTTGTAAACATCATGTTTAAGTAACATTCTTCGTAAGTTAGGCCACGAGATTTCTGAAAAGCTTCGTAATAATATACACTTATCATGAGCACTTGATTATAAAGCTTTAACCTTTGCGTAGGCCGAGCCCACGTCTTTAGTTTACCCTATCATGGCGCTACATCGATCAAGTGTACGAGTAACAACAAAATAGACGCCTGTTATGTTTAGGCAAGGTTTGTTAAACCTAACGGTACCGTCCATATAAGTCGAGCTTACAAAGTAACTAATATAATCAAGCTAAGGAATTTTTGATCTGAACTCATATGTATATTCTTGGTAAGTTACTCATTCCTAATATGTAATATAGTTGTAAAAACAGTTTAAGAAATAGTTTCAAAAGCAGCATGTATCTCATCCCAAAAATGTTGATGAAAAAGGGACTGTAGACTCACCTTAGCAAAAGCACCTGAAATATCTTAGCAACACGTACTGTAGTCGAACAATCTCGACCGAACAACGCAACCTAATCACGTAAGTCATCTTAAGTATACACATATAGGTCATACTATGTCAACCCATAATATACGCAAAGTCCTAGTGCTCAGACTGACTCAACGAACAAGTAAAAGGCAACTAATCCAAGCAAGTCAACAAAAGTCAATCAAAGTCAAATCAAAAGTCAACTCGGTCAAAGTGGTCAAATAAAGTCAAACATGTCAGTAGGTCATGAAAATATGGTCAACATGTCAAACCTAGGTCAAGTATCACTTTACAGCTCATCATTAAGCAAATTGCACATTCGCAGTTTAAAGCATGCCTTCGAAATACGTACATCGTAGAAAGATTCAACTATAGCTCATAGCACACAAACCATAAAATTATGACCAACTCCATATCACATATATACTTAAAATCAATTTCGAAAATTCTGGCTAAAGCCTCATACGATAATTAAAAGTCAGAAGTCAGAAGGGGTCTAGTTACGGTTTACTAAATCAGTTTCAGCACGCGCATTAGTTTTGAAATATTTCTCAGAAAATATAGAAAATAGATTTTGATGAACGGCCAATTGGAGTCATCTCAAAACATTCCAAAATTTTAGTGGTAAAATAATCAAACACATCTATTTAGCCATTTCGTACAGTTTAATCAATCTTTACAGACCTTCCAGTTTTGTTCATCAAACAGACATATCATTTAGACGAGCATATATCTCATGGCAATTCATGTTTTCGCAAGTTCGTATACAAATAAAATATGTCAAGTAACATAAAAACTAACATATTCCAGAAGATAAAAGTCTCATTCAACTCCTAGTTCACTCTAGCAATTTTTGTTTAACATTCAAATCAGTTTCAGCTCACTAAACAATACGAATCTTTGTTTTAACATATCGGAAGCATTACAAAAGCGTTTAACGTAAATATTAAGTCTAACATGCATGTTTTTTCACAAGGAATACAATAGTATACTTTTCATTAGCCAAATCATAAAGCACACAACTCAGAAAATTCGGATTACATGTGAAACCCTAACGAAACTTCGATTAAGCATATCTTGAGCATACGATAACGAAATCACGCAAATCCAAAGTCCAAATTTATTAATTTTTCGAGATCTATCCATCTAGATACAATAAAAGATCAGTACACAAACTCATATAATCAGATTCGTTACAATCAAGTTCGGTTTTCATAATAAAGACAACAATCGAGCAAATTAACGATCAACGACAACTTTAAACGCATTCAATTGAGCACTAGACTCTTGTACACCATGTAATAGAAAAAAAATCAGTTCTAATAAGATTAAGGTTAGTGTTTAAACCTTAAAACACAAATCAATTTGTACTAACGTGTAGAGGACGATCAAGGGAAGCACTTTCGTGTAGAACGCAAAAGCAAATAATCAAAATTGAATGGAGTTATGATATGGATGTTAGAGTATTAGTACCGGGCCTATACACTAACATTGTTAGTGTATAGGCCCGGTACTAATACTCTAACAATGGATGATGATCGACGATGAAGATGATGATATGTGGCTGTAAATTTCGTGGCTCTAGGGTAAGGAGGAATAAATGAGTGTATTTCCCTAATTAGGAGTTTTAAGGGTTAGTTTTTGGGCCCTAATTAAGGTTAAATGGACACTAGGAGAAGTAATAGCCCAAAATAAACCAAATGAGGCTCCCTTCTTGTGGATTTCGGCCAAGGGCTGTAAAAAGGGAGTTATTGGGCTCACCAATGTTGCTAGATAAATTCCCTAAGTGTATCCACTAAGTGTCATTTGCCAAAAATGCAAACCGGATCGATAAACGTTAACTAGTCGTTGAAACGAATTCACCGGGTTTAATTTACTAAATAAATAACAAATTAAATAAGTTTTTCATAAAGTCAATAATTATTAAAAATAATTATTTTATCATTTTTCAGAGTTCCGTAAACTGAAAAGCTTTCTAGGCGATTAACTTAATCGTAACGTTTTCTAGTTATTTCGCTCTCCGAAACAAGTTCATAAATTAAAATAGCATGTTAATCCAAGTAATCCAATAGGATCAAGTATGCATTTGAATCAAATAAACACATAAAGTTCTAAGTAATCACCGTTAAATATTTAACGGACAAGTAACGATAGTAACGGAAAAAGTCAGGTTGTTACATTACCCACCTGTTATGAAAAATTTCGTCCCGAAATTTTAGTGCACGTCCGCCGTAGTCGTCTCCTCGGGAAACAGTTACGGATACTTTTGTCTCATCGGATCTTCACGCTCCCACGTGAATTCTGGTCCTCTACGGGCATTCCATCTAACTTTAACGATCAGAATTCTGCTTTTCTTAAGTTGTTTGGCCTCACGGTCTATGATCTCAACAGGTTCTTCAACGAAATTAAGCTTGAGATCAAATTGTATCTCGTCTAAAGGAATTACCAAACTTTTATCCGATAAACACTTCTTCAAATTAGAAACGTGAAATATGTCGTGAATCTCGCTAAGTTCTTGCGGTAGTTTCAGTTTGTACGCTACCGGTCCAATTCTTTCGGTAATCTCAAACGGTCCAATATATCTCGGACTTAACTTTCCTCTTTTGCCAAAACGTACTACACCCTTCCAGGGTGATACTTTGAGCATAACTTTATCTCCAACCTGAAATTCTAAATCTCGCCTTCTAACATCGGCGTAACTCTTTTGACGACTTCACATCGTTTTCAATCTCTCTTGTATCTGCGCGATCTTATCAGTTGTTTCTTGTATGAGCTCAGGACCAGTCAATTGACTATCTCCTAACGCAGTCCAACATACGGGTGATCTGCACTTTCTGCCATACAGTACTTCAAAAGGCGCTGCCTTTATACTTGCATGATAACTATCGTTATATGAAAATTCTACTAACGGTAGATGTCTATCCCATCCATTTCCAAAATCAATAACACATACTCTTAACATGTCTTCTAATGTTTGGATGGTTCTCTCGCTTTGGCCATCTGTTTGCGGGTGATATGCTGTACTCGTATCTAAATGAGTTCCCATTGCCTCTTGCAATGCTTGCCAGAATCTAGATGTAAATCTGCTGCCTCTGTCGAAAATAATGGATATCGGCACTCCATGTCGGGAAACCACCTCCTTTATATAGATCTGTGCCAACTTCTCCATCTTATCAATTTCCTTAATCGGTAGAAAATGAGCTGACTTAGTGAGACGATCAATGATAACCTAAATCGTATCACAACCTCCCACATTCTTGGGTAACTTAGTAATGAAATTCATGGTAATACGTTCCCATTTCCACTGGGAAATCTCTAACTGTGTCAACAGTCCCGACAGCTTCTGATGCTCTGCTTCTACTTAAGCACACGTTGAGCATTTACTAACATAGGTTGCTATATCTGCTTTCATATTAGGCCACCAGTACAGTGCCTTAAGTTCTTGGTACATCTTGTCGGATCTAGGGTGAATAGAATACCTCGTCTTGTGTGCTTCATCTAGCACTAGTTCCCTTAATCCGCTAAATCTCAGTGCCCAAATTCTATCTATAAAGTATCGGGTTCCATCTTCTCGAATGACAATTTCTTGTCCATTCCTCTAAGGGACTCAGTAGTGAGGTTCTCTTCTTTCAATGCCTCTAGTAGTGCATCGCGTATTCGATAAGTATGGTTTGTTCGAATAGTCATGTTCAATGCTCTAACTCGGAGAGGTTTAGCCTTTTCCTTCATGCTCAAGGCATCTGCAACTACATTAGCCTTGCCAGGATGATAGCAAATGTTGCAGTCGTAGTCATTCAATAGCTCTATCCAACGTCTCTGCCTCATATTAAGCTGTTTCTGGTCAAAGATATGTTGCAAACTCTTGTGATCCATGAAAACAGTAAACTTAGTACCATACAAGTAATGTCTCCACATCTTCAGTGCAAAGACCACAACACCAAGTTCCAAATCATGAGTCGTATAATTCTGCTCATGTATCTTCAATTGTCGTGATCCATAGGCAATCAATTTCTTCCGTTGCATCAACACGCAACCAAAACCCTGTAGTGAAGCATCACAATAAATCACGAAGTCCTCTGTTCATTCGTGCAAAGACAAAATCAGGGCAGTAGTTAATTTCTCTTTTAATAACTGAAATGCGGACTCATGCAGCTCAGTCTATTCATACTTCTTACCCTTGTGAGTCATTGTTGTTAACGGCTGGGCAATATTAGAAAATTACTCAATGAATCTTCTATAATAACCGGCAATACCTAAGAATTTCTGAACCTGCATTGGCGACTTAGGAGTCTCCCATTTCTTGACTGTTTCTATCTTCGCAGCCAAAAGTCACACTTCGAAAAAACTTCGCATATGACTGCTCCTTCCTGAGCATCTCTAGTATTAAACGGAGATGTTGTTCATGTTCTCCCTCGTTATTATAATATACCAAAATATCATCAATGAAGACAATAGCAAACTTGTCCAGATATGACTTACACACACGGTTCATGAAATCCATGAACACTGCCGGTGCATTCGTCAATCCAAACGGCATTACGGTAAATTCATGATGTCTGTAGCGTGTTCTAAACACTGTCTTCGGTATATCTGTCTCTTTTACTCTTATTTGATGGTAACCTGACCTCAGATCATCTTAGAGTAACATGCTGATCCTTGAAATCGATCAAACAAATCATCAATCCTTGGTAACGGATATCTATTCTTGATAGTCAGGTTATTTGATACCATGTAATCGATACAAAGTCTCATAGATCCATCCTTCTTCATTACAAAAAGAACTGGAGCTCCCCATGGCAAAGAAATCGATCGAATGAATCCTTTGTCTAAAAGCTCTCGTAACTGACTAGACAGCTCTTTCAATTCTAAAGGTGCAAGCCTATTCGATGCACGTGCTACAGGCGCCACTCCCGGCATTAAGTCAATTAGAAATTCTGCGTCTCTATGCGGTGGAAGACATGGTAATTCTCTCGGAAGGACCTTAAGGAAAATTTCTAACGGTTGGTACATCTTCGGGCTCTTAACTACTTATTCAACTTTGCTGATATGTGCCAGAATTGCGAGACATCCTTATCTCATGTACATCTGGACCTTCGAGCAATTAATGTAACGCAACGGCGTACTGATCTTCTCTCTGTACACCATCATTGATTCGTCTTCAGTAAAAGGAATTCGAATGGTCTTCTGGTCGAACAGCCTCGGTTGTGTCTCAGATAACCAGTCCATTCAAACCACAAGGTCAAATAAAGAAATATGGTAGTCCAAGTAAAATAATTTAACTCCAAGCATCACTCAAGTATATTTCTATTGCAATGGCTCGGCAATCGTCGAAAAAAGTACTGTCCGGTTCAGAAAGTTGTTATGAGCTTAATGGTATGGGACTTAGCTTCTAATTTGCAAAGGATTAGGAGCAATCGTTGATTAAAGTTTGGGGTGAGTTTCGGGTGAGAGACGTTTACGATGGGAGTGTACGATCAAACTTCTTAAAGCAGGACCTCCTTAAACTATAATGACACCAATCATGATGCATTTTATTCCCAGTTAATAGTTCCATAGGGTTCACGTTGTCTAAGGAAGATATTGGATTCCAAATGTTGTAACAGAATGCTCTAGCGATAAAGTTTCTATCGGCACCGATGTTGACAATATATAAAGATTATGATTGCTGAGTAAGAACAGACTCGTGAAGAACTTCACTGAAGTTGATGTTGATAGCAGGGTGAGTTATCAGACTTGTCCCACGTCGGTGGGGGAGAAGAACGGAATACCCTTCATTGGAGAAGGTGTTAATACCTCTTCCGGTAAACTAGTATTGGAAAGCAAATTCGTGAAGCCGCGGGTAGCTGAATGATAGGAAAGTCGGACGTTAAGTAGAAAATATCTACTAAGGATTTCGCAGGCTGTTACAAGAAATTCATCCTCTAGAGATATATCAGAAATGAGTCGTGATGCATAGTAGCTAGTAGTAAATCATGGAGGTGCTAGTAGTGATGAGTAGTATTTAGCCGTGGTAAGTAGTAATGGGTGGCATCAAGTAGTAACTAGTGATTACAAGCAGTGAGAAGTAGGTGATCGGTCGAGACTAGTAGTGAGAGGCGGCGTTGTGTAGTAGTAAGCAACGATAAGTAGTGATATGAGATGATTAGTATGTTCTAGCAGTGTCTTCGTAGTTCCAAGTAGTGATCGGTGGTGGCAGACAGTGTCGAGTAGTGACGAGTTGTGACGTGATTATATGTTTCTTATAGGTTATAATAACAATTAATGCGCACAGTGTAAATTTCTACTCATATTTGAGATTATACGGTTCATGTTCTAAACGGTGTTTATCCTAGTAATCTACTTGACTCGCTCCCAATTTTTAATTTTACGATGTCGAAACTTGTATATGAGTTACCGTAATGTAATCCCGGTCATTACATTACGCTATCTCACATATCCATTCGACATTACTGCGTAAGTTCAAGATGGCATAGTCAACTTAATTCTCTTAAGTGTCGCGTCGTGTGTACGTATGTGATTCGTGATATCATATATCTAGTCCAGGTCCATATCATTATGGGTATAGATGCGTATATGCATGTGATATATATTATGTAGCCATACGTGTAACATAGTAGAGCAAGCAGTGCAAGCATGGCGTATAACAGTCATTCAAAGTACACGGCTATAGACTAGACCCACTAATGCGCCTACGGTTAGCACACTAATGTATCCTAGTTCCCTATAGCCAAAGCTCTGATACCAAATGTAATACCCCGTCAGAATCCACTAACGGCGTATTAACTCTGGTCCCAATGCTTGGCTTGACTTCTACATAACAACAAGGTTCTACAGCGGAAGCAACTAATACATGAGATAAAACATGCAAAATGGATCAACATAAAGTTGAGTGAATCTACAGGTTTGAGTAAATAGTTCTCGTATGTTTCATAAAACAGTTTCCATAAATCGTTTGTCGAAAATCATTTCTCAAAATCATTTATCTGAATAAACCGCTAAGGTTTAATCTCAAAAGTTTGCATATAGCAAATGCTAAGTAATAAACTATTTGTAAGATGTCAACTTTTAACTGTGAGTGACATCAAAAAGTTCTTTTTATTTCATCTGTTTGTAGACATTTCCATGTCTAGTTTCAAGTTTGTAAACATCATGTTTAAGTAACATTCTTCGTAAGTTAGGCCACGAGATTTCTGAAAAGCTTCGTAATAATATACACTTATCATGAGCACTTGATTATAAAGCTTTAACCTTTGCGTAGGCCGAGCCCACGTCTTTAGTTTACCCTATCATGGCGCTACACCGATAAAGTGTACGAGTAACAACAAAATAGACGCCTATTATGTTTAGGCGAGGTTTGTCAAACCTAACGGTACCGTCCCAATAAGTCGAGCTTACAAAGTAACTAATATAATCAAGCTAAGGGATTTTTTATCTGAACTCATATGTATATTCTTGGTAAGTTACTCGTGCCTAATATGTAATATAGTTGTAAAAACAGTTTAAGAAATAGTTTCAAAAGCAACATGTATCTCATCCCAAAAATGTTGATGAAAAAGGGACTGTAGACTCACCTTAGCAAAAGCACCTGAAATATCTTAGCAAAACGTACTGTAGTCGAACAATCTTGACCGAACAACGCAACCTAATCACGTAAGTCATCTTAAGTATACACATATAGGTCATACTATGTCAACCCATAATGTACGCAAAGTCCAAGTGCTCATACTGACTCAACGAACAAGTAAAAGTCAACTAATCCAAGCAAGTCAACAAAAGTCAACAAAAGTCAACCAAAGTCAAACCAAAAGTCAACTCGGTAAAAGTGGTCAAATAAAGTCAAACATATCAGTAGGTCATGCAAACATGGTCAACATGTCAAACCTAGGTCAAGTATCACTTTACAGCTCATCGTTAAGCAAATTGCACATTCGCAGTTTAAAGCATGCCTTCGAAATACGTACATCGTAGAAAGATTCAACTATAGCTCATAGCACACAAACCATAAAATTATGACCAACTCCAGATCACATCTATACTTAAAATTGATTTCAAAAAGTCCAGCTAAAGCCTCATACGATAATTAAAAGTCAGAAGGGGTCTAGTTACGGTTTACTAAATCAGTTTTAGCACGCGCATCAGTTTTGAAATATTTCTCAGAAAATATAGAAAATAGATTTTGACGAATGGCCAATTGGAGTCATCTCAAAACATTCCAATATTTTAGTGGTAAAATAATCAAACATATCTATTTAGCCAATTCGTACAGTTTAATCAATCTTTACAGACCTTCCAGTTTTGTTCATCAAACAGACATATCACTTAGATGAGCATATATCTCATGGCAATTCATGTTTTCGCAAGTTCGCATACAAATGAAATGTGTCAAGTAACATAAAAACTAACATATTCCAGAAGATCAAAGTCTTATTCAACTCCTAGTTCACTATAGGAATTTTTGTTTAACATTCAAATCAGTTTCAGCTCACTAAACAATACGAATCTTTGTTTTAACATATCGGAAGCATTACAAAAGCGTTTAACGTAAATCTTAAGTCTAACATTCATGGTTTTTTGCAAGGAATACAATAGTACACTTTTCATTAGCCAAATCAAAAAGCACACAACTCAGAAAATTCGGATTACATGTGAAACCCTAACGAAACTTCGATTAAGCATATCTTGAGCATACGATAACGAAATCACGCAAATCCAAAGTTCAAATTTATTAATTTTTCGAGATCTATCCATCTAGATACAATACAAGATCAGTACACAAACTCATATAATCATATTCATAACAATCATATTCGGTTTTCATAACAAAGACAACAATCGAGCAAATTAACGATTAACGACAACTCTAAACGCAATCAATTGAGCACTAGACTCTTATACACCATATAATTGAACAAAAATCAGTTCTAATAAGATTAGGGTTAGTGTTTATACCTTAAAACACAAATCAATTAGTACTAGCGTGTAGAGGACGATCAAGGGAAGCACTTTCGTGTAGAACGCAAGAGCAAATAATCAAAATTGAATGGAGTTATGATATGGATGATGATCGACGATGAAGATGATGATATGTGGCTGTAAATTTCGTGGCTCTAGGGTAAGGGGGAATAAATGAGTGTATTTCCCTAATTAGGAGTTTTAACGGTTAGCTTTTGGACCCTAATTAAGGTTAAATGGACACTAGGAGAAATAATAGCCCAAAATAAACCAAATGAGGCCCCCTTCTTGTGGATTTCGGCCAAGGGCTATAAAAAGGGAGTTATTGGACTCACCAATGTTGCTAGATAAATTCCCTAAGTGTATCCACTAAGTGTCGTTAGCCGAAAACGCAAACCGGATCGATAAACGTTAATTTCTCGCGTTCTTAATCTATATAAATTCTAATAAATTAAAAGTATGTTTAAAACATAATAATTACATAAAATAATTATTAAAAGTGAAATACTATTCGTTTCGTTATTTTCTTGTACACGTGTGGTCCATTTCGAGTACCGTTAACCGTACCGGATCTCCGGAACGTTAATTAGTCGTTGAAACGAATTCACCGGGTTTAATTTACTAAATAAATAACAAATTAAATAAGTTTTTCATAAAGTCAATAATTATTAAAAATAATTATTTTATCGTTTTTCAGAGTTCTGTAAACTGAAAAGCTTTCTAGGCGATTAACTTAATCGTAACGTTTTCTAGTTATTTCGCTATCCGAAACAAGTTCATAAATTAATATAACATGTTAATCCAAGTAATCCAATAGGATCAAGTATGCATTTAAATCAAATAAACACATAAAGTTCTAAGTAATCACCGTTAAATATTTAACGAACAAGTAACGATAGTAACGGAAAAAGTCGGGTTGTTACAACACCCATCCGTATGGTTGCAAGACTCATCCGTAGGGATAAAGTCTGCATCTGTACGGACGCAGTTCATCTGCAGCAGTAGCAGGTTTTCGAGCTAAATCACCCAAATCTCGTTTTGCACTGTTTTGACACTAAAACTAGTATAGAAAACACATACAGACCATATGTAAACAATTTGATTTTTTTTAATGATGTTTGTGTGAATATTATATCATTAATTGAGCAAGATAACTAGATATAATATATTGAAGTTTGATATTCATTATAGCCTCTATGTTTTCAATGGTGTCGACTCTTCACGTGAAAATGAAATTTCTACAATGATTACTTGAAGAAATTGGCTAATTGCTAAACGCGCTACTTACGACTCAAATGTTCGTTTGAATATTGATATGTAGATTTTGGATTGTAGGAATGAATGTTGAATTCTAGTGCTTATCGTTGAATGAAATGTATGGTTGTTCATATGGACTAAATTATTTAAAGTGATGATTTTTCCCTCACATGTGTGGCACATGTGGGGGTTAACATTAAAAACTTAACGGAAGTTAGGTTGGAGTATCAATCACAAAAGTTAGACAATGCATAGATACTATCTATTCAAAAAATTAAGTTTAGGTACTGTCAAGAAAATATAAACAAATCACAAGTACCAACGGCATAATTTTTCCTTAATATTTTCCCCGAAAAAAAAAAACTTAATTACTCCCTCCGTCCCAGATTAATTGTCCGCAGAAAAAAACACACAGTTTAAGAAATGTCATTTTCACACTGTAATTTTTCCTAACTTTACAGTTTTACCCTCAATCAATTAATTAGAAAATCCTCTAACATTTGTAATTTAACTAATTCATTAGGGACAATATTGTAAACTTCGTTAAATTTCCTTTCCATTTTTAAAAGTGAACAATTAATTTGTAACGGTAGGAATACTGTATGGTTAATCTGAAATTTAATTTATTTCCGTGAACAAAAGGACAAAATAAACCCCGCTACAAACATTCCTATGGCCAGTGCGTCTGCGCGATAATGACTGTAAAATTATCCAATAACAGAAACCCCAATTTTTGTTACAGGACCACACCACCATTTTATACGGAGTATCTGTAAAGCTTTATATATATGTATATACTTCAAGAATACAACATAAACCCTTGTTGATTTTTGATCAAATAGAATGATAAGTTTGTAAGAGCAAGGTAAGTAATAACAGAATTAGTGCATATATTTCATTTTATATCTTCGAGTTGTTTGATATGAAATCAACAAATGGTAATTATAGCAAAAACAGAGTATTAATGTTGCAGGAGAAATGGTGAAATGTAATTTTATTTTTACTTTTGAAAGGACTTTTTGAAGCTCTAAATTATCACATACACCAGTGTATATACATGTATGTATATGTATTTACCACGTGTATATGTTGATTTAGGGCTTTTGGTGTTTTCAGCTAATTCCTTATTTCAATTAATTTTTGTTACTCTGTATATACATTTTTAATTTTAATTTTAATTTTTATGTATTGGATGTATATGCTTATGAATGTATGTCTATTCATATTCATACATATATATAATATACATATACAATTTGCATATGTATAATATAATATATTGATACTTTGTGCATACATATTTATATATCTGTATGATGTATATGTGCATGAATCTATGTCTATACATACATATAAACATATAAATTATACATAATTATTAATATAATATATTATATTATATATGTTTGGATTGGATTGGAAGTATATGCATGTATTTGTAGGGTTTATTAAGGGTATGATTTAATGACATGGCTGCTGACTATGAGCTTGATGCTCCCATATCTCATGTCTGTATTGATTTATTTTTATTTATTATTATTTTATTTTTTTGGTATTTTGTCAACTAATTTATGATTTCATTTGTCATGGTTCCCTAACAGTGATACTTTTTGCTAGCCTAAACTGATGCTATTTAAGTTTAATAATTAATAAATTATAAATGTAGAGAAGAAATGTTTTCAAAAATGTTGATGTCGGAGAAACGAGAAAAGCTTAAGGCGTTAGTGAATTCAAGGTTATATTTGAAGAAGAAGAAGAGGAAGCACAGATCACTGTATAATGTTGATAAAAATGAGATTTTGGGCAGCAAATATATAAAACGAAAAAGATTAAATGAAAATGTGAACAAAAAATCGTTCAAAAAAGTTGGAAGAAAGTTGAAGTTAAAGCAAGTTGTCGGGTTAATCGAACGAGAGTCTGGTTCGTGTTCTATACATAATAACAACACAAGGTATTTTTATTTTGTTTTGCAATATTGACAGTTGTTATTAGTTTTCATTTTTACAAGAGTTTGATTAATTTTGTGTCTTAATGTATATGATATATGTTATATTTAGCATGTCTCTGAATTATTAAGGATGTTGCATTGCTTTTTTGTAGGGTTGTGTTAGATTCGGAAGTAATTTGCCCTCACAATCAAGATTCTGCAAACGAGCCTTCACATATTGCTTCAGCGGTATATTATTTAACAGTGCATTCTCGAGCCTTTTTACGCGTGAAAAGGATATGAAACAGAGCGAGTTAAAAATAATACAGTTTTTATATCAAGCGGAAAGGATTAGATGGAAAGTACATGAGTTTTTTTTGTTAACTTCGAGCTTTTTGTTAGCAACTTCCACCTATTTTGGGCGGATTGGAAGGGAAATCTATGGATTTATCTTAATATCTTAAGATCATTTTGTTTTGATCCAAGAATTTTAATGTTTACTAAATAGTAATATCACTATTTTCTGAGTTTTAGGTTTGTTTCTCTATCATGGTTTGTTCCATGTTAGGTATTAACTAGATGGTGGCAAAATTGCGGGTCAGGTAGGTAGTCGGAGTCAGACGGAGAATGTCCGACTTTTTTGAACTAAGAAAATAACTAGCTTGTCAAATATAATCTTATTCTTGAATAAATCCTGGATGTTTTATGATCCAAACATACTTTTGGTGACTTTTGACCCGTTTATTTTTTAAAGCATTTTTTGACTTTACAAGATTAACGTGTTAGAATGAATGACATGGATTATCTGATTTCATAAGTTAAAGGTTTAATCATGCGACCTTAACAAACATGATTAAACGATTATCTGCAATACTGACACATGTTTATAGGAAATTAGCCAGTAGTTCATATTATAAAATTCAGTTAGTTAAAAATTTATGACCTTTTTTTTTTGTAATGCATGGTGTAGGATGATATGGCGTGTGAGACTCTGGTTGAAAAGGGTAAACCTGTTGAAATTGATTACGGGTCGAAATGTTTATGTGCAATCTGCATGACTGGTGAAGATCTTTTGTGAGTAACAAAAATATTACCTTAATTCTTCATATTCTTCATATTTTCATCCTTTTTATACATATTTATAACTGAATAAATTTACAAATTTGTAGGTTATGCCCTCAACGAGGATGGCTTTGTGGCTCATGCATAAAAAAGAAGACCGAATCTTGTGAGCATTCTGTTTCATTGGATCACAATTTTGTAAATTCTTTTGGGTTAATATTTTTGGAAGTTTACAATTTGAACAAGATGAGGAAAGTGTTATCTTCTTGATTATGTATTTATTGATACAAGTTAGTTATGCATGTTACAGGCAGTTGTGAGTTATCTGAGTTACCATTCGAGGTTTCAAGTGAAACACGTAATCATGTACTTCCGTATATTAATAAACTTCGTGATTATTGGCACCGAGGTCATAATGCTATTATCTTTGACTGCCAGGTAACTTTTTGATATATATAGTTATCAATCGATAATTGGGCGGGTCACTTAAGGGCTCAAAATAGATATTGGTTGAAACAGGCTCATATTAGTTCGTCTGGTCCACAAGTTTTAATGCATAAATAATGCTTTCAATGTGATAACAAAAACACTTAATACTATATATTTTTAAGTAAACTGTTGCATGAGGTTTCATGAAAAGGATTTGGGCAATTACAGTTCATTTGACCCATTTGCCTTTTCACAAGTTTTTTAATCTGATCCCTATGAGACTAAAATAACTGTTGATACTTAACAGGTCAAAATTGCCACCTCTAGGCGATACTATATTCATCTTTTTATTTCACATAATAAGTCAAAACTGATTACTTTACAAACTGGATGTTGCAGGACCGGCTACGTAAGGTGGTATTTTTCGTACTATCGTTACTGGATAACGTGAAAAAACCTATCCTAATCATAACTGCTACAAATGCTATATCCTCATGGGAGGCCGAATTTTCAAAATGGTCTAAGCTCACTAATTTCATAACATACAAAGGGAGCAACGATGCCCGGGCCCGCATTAGATCAAACGAATTTTACAGTGAAAATGCGTCTGTGAAATTTCAAGTGCTTTTATCTTCTCGAGACAATACCGTTGAGGTACATTATAATATTATATGGTATATAGTTATAATCATTTGAAACTAATATATACCATTTTGGGTCAACCCGACCCATTTCAACTGCACCAAAGAAGTACATGTTTGACCCATTACTCAAAATGATATTCATGTTATTAATTATGTTGCAGGATCTTGAAATTATTAATCAAATTAAATGGGAATTAATTGTGATTGACCAGAGCCCCAAAATCTCAACACATCATGAAAAACTTAAGTTGCTTGAGGCTGATATGAAGCTACTAACAATCACTAGTGGAATAACGGTATGTTTTTTTTTATAAATTTTTTACTTTCCTTGTTTATTTATTACGATGATATGTTGACTTTTCGTTTGACCTAATCACGAGGACGGTTTCAGGACTACCAAAGTATTCTTTCGTTGCTTGATCCTATGTTTGAAGAGATAGATACAGACGTATGTAGGAAAACTAATACTACTTGCAAATTGAAAGAAAAGCTGTCACCTTTTATTGCGTTTGAGTACAAGTACACTCATGAGTTCAAAGAGTATTGGGTCCCGGTTCATCTTTCTCGTATGCAAATCAAACAATATTGTTCATTGTTAGATTCAAATATTGAGGTACTTTCGTCATGTTTATGGGACAGTTCTCCACTACATGACATTCTGACCCAAACCCAAAAGGTCATTTTGGCTAGCTTTTGAGTACTATGATTGATAATTGATATTTTGTTGTAAATGTTTACCGATTTGTATGGTTATTATTTACAGTGTTGTGACCACCCGTATCTAGTGGACCCTACTTCGCGTAATTCGTCTAAAAAAGATGAAGCGGTTGATACATTGGGTGCTGAAATCAATGTTAGTGGCAAACTGCAACTTCTTGACAAGTTTTTGTTAGAGATTGAACGGCGTAGATTAAGAGTACTTGTTCTTTATCAGGTAACATTTTTTTTTTCTTTTAACTTAGTCTGCATATTGAGAGTATTTCGTTTTTTCGATATACTACATATATTTTGTGATGCAGATGTCAAAAAATGGGTGGTTTGGGTAATGGGTCAAATTGGGTTTGTATAGGAGGGTTTAACTTAACATCACTTTTTGTCAAGTATGTTGTTTCTTTTTTTGCAAGAGCTACTTTGTCAAGTATAATTATAATTAATATATAATCTGAATATAAATGTTGTAGAAGGTTATCAAGTATACTCTGGGCCACAAAACTTGATTTCCTCACTTTAATTTATTATTTTAAATCTGGAGAATTCGTTATTATGAACTTTAGATGATATTATTTTAAGTTAATAATGTGTTATATTATCAAGTGCATACACACTATAACTTTGTGTGGGAAGATGAACGAATACGGAGTTTGATGTGTTATACTTTCTTATTTGGTTTTAAAACCTCGACCTGTTGAACTCACTTGACCCATTTTGATCACCCTTTATTTGATGCAGTCGGTAGCTAGTTCTGAAAAGATATCGACTGGTGATATTTTGGATGATCTCGTCGATCGAAGATTTGGCCAAGATTTTTACGTAAGAATCCCTGAAAAGCTTGTTAGCAAATCTCTATGTAAAAAGAAAAAACAAGTGTTGGAAGACTTCAACAATCTGCAAAGTACAAAGTTCATATGCCTACTCGATTATCACTCTTGTCATTCAAGCATTCGTCTTTCAAACGTAGACGTTGTGATTCTTTTCAACAGTAATTGGAACCCTTTGAACGACATAAAAGCCATGCAAAGGATCACTTACGATTGTGGGCCCGTTAGAGTCTTTCGGTTATATTCAGCGTTCACATTAGAAGAAAAATCGCTCATTTTTTCAAAAGAAGGAACAATTCTTGATGTGAATGACTATAATAATAATTCGACACTGTTTCAACAACTTTTAGCATGGCGTGTGTCTTACTTATATAGTAAACTCGAAAGTGAAACTGAAGATTCTGAAGGTTCGTTATCGTTTATAGATAATTTGGTTGGTGAGCTGTCATGTTTGTTGCGAGAGAAGAGTGATGAAGCGGGACCCACAAGCTGTTCAAATATATCTGAAGCAGAACTTAAAGATGGAAGTTATTCTGGAAGTATGACGTTGTTGGGTGAAACGAAAAACAAAAGTAGTTCGATTGAATACGAGTTGATAAATGATGAACCTATGACGTTTTGGACTAATTTGATAACAGATAATCATCAAAAACAGACAAATTCAAGTAACAGGTTATCTCGAAGGGTTCAAAATTCGACCAAAAACACTGGTTTCTGGTATGAAGATGATGAAATTTTTTCTGTTACTATAAAAAGAAAGCCTAAGAGCATAAGGAAAGTGTGATAACACCAAGAAAAGAAAAATTTCAGGTTAGACTACTATTTATATGATACAAAAAAGGGAATTTTCAAATAAGTTATCTACTTTATTATTATTCAAGTAATATAATCATTTGTGTGGTTAATTCTGTTAATATTGAGACAATGTTCATACAGGGTGGTGTGCACTACGTATTGGCGGTCATCGATCATCTAAACGATTAACTACCCCAAGACAGGTACTTGACAACATTATTTAAGAATACAGACTGAATACTCATTCTATAATAGTTAAGGGACTAATTATGTAAGTTTATTAGGTTGGTTGTTAGTACTGTTTTGTTAGTTAATAGTGGTTAGTTAGTTAGTTAGTTAGTTAGCCGTTTTCTATACTTACTGTAATCTTTTCTTAACAATGTAACTTCTGCATATATCATATTATTGCGTTTACTGGCTTGATGAAGATGGTTTTTACATGTTCAATGTAAAATAGGATACGCTTTTTCTCGTTTTGTTACTGAATTTCAGATTTTATTAGTATTACAGTTATTAAAAAGTAGTTTTTTTTTTTTTTTTTTATGTTATGCCAGAAGAAAAAACGTGCGCATACTTCTAGGCCAACACCTCTTGGAACCGAATTAGAAAGAATTCGAAAGGAACAAGATGACATCACCAAATTACATCAAGAAAAGGTTTTTTTTTTTTTCCTTTTTCAAAGTGCTTTTTTTCTTCTTTTAATTAGCTAATTAATTAATGAAACTGAATCGAATTGCATCATGATAATGGATGTTATTTATATGCAGAAATCGTATCTCCTTTCGGAATGTGAAAAAGAGATATTAGAGATACGGAAGACGTATGATGCAATGATCGAGGAATTTGAGACGAGTTCGTTGAATGAAATGAAGATTTTTGAAGATTATTACAAGCTTGTTTGTGCCAATAACACATTGGCCGATCTTTTGGGACGTTATTGTGATGATACTCCCAATGCACGTGTTTTGAAGAAAAACGATAGAGGTGCGTAACCTTCTATTAGTGTAATTAGCATTTACTAATAGTGATAGGGGTCAAAATGGGTCTTTTTTGACCCGAACTAATGATTCTTTTTTGGTAAAATTATTGACCTGCAATACTCTTTGTACAAAGTTAACTTTCTACCTAAATATTTTGCGCGTCCAATGTGATTGCACTTCAGCTAATTACCGCCTTGTTTGACCCGTTTGATCTGACCCATTTGACCCTTTAACCTGAAACTGTCAATTCATAATTGGATGGGCTAAAATTACCACCTGTACTCATTAAGATAGAAGTTTAAAACAAGATTCTATATAGACAATAATTTCTAACATCACAAGTTACATACAAGTTCTTTAACTCACATTATGATTTTTTTTTTTTTCTTCTGTTTCTTTTGATTACAGAAACGGGCACATTACAAATTCCCGACATCTCTGCATCTGCATATGCTCGACCAGTGAAACCATCTACAACCAGCGGGCCCAACACTACTTTCTCTAGGCCAAGTCCGGGTAAGTCGGGGGTACGGGCCCCAGCCCCACATCATCTAATTGCAAACCGGTCATTGTTCGCATCAAATTCTAGCCTCCAAACAACGCCAAAACCTTATGATCTTGAGTCATTTAACTCATCTACTTTAGGACCACCAGTGAACCCAAGCGAACCCATTTATAACCAGCGGTCCCACCTTTGTTTCTCCGGGCAAATTTCAGCCGGATTAGAAGAACGTGTTCCAACTCCTAATCTGAACTCAAACGCATCATTATTTACCTTGTTTAACAACCTTCCAACCACGCCTGACCCCCTTTTTCTTGATCCATTGCGCAACTTGACAACTTCTCCAAACACGCCCTTAAAGAAAGAAGATCTCGCCCGTTCAACCTGACAGATGTTACGATATTGGTTATCCTAGTCTTTCGTTCTAGGGCTAAAATCGCGACAATTCAGTTTCTCGGTAGCTTTTTCGGATAGTTTAGCGATCAGAATTTTAAAATAGTTAGCATACGACAGTGCGTACATGGTCGGCCAGCATAGATACAAGAACATGTTACATGATATCAAATTTTGTCGATCTTACGTGGGTACATGTAACAGTGACTTGACAGGGACATGTTACGTTACAAACACTGATGTTTATGCTACAATCTTTTGTTTATATTTTGCAGATGCATATCTTATCTGTTATGTTTGTTAAGCGTGGTTGTGTGCTTATGTAGTTATGTGAACAGATGCTATGAACTGTGCTTACTTATATATAACCTTTTTGTACTCTTGATAATGCTAAAAACGAACATATATTTCATAGCATTATTCTCCAAGAAAGACAATATTTTAGTTGGTATTGTTCGATTTACAAGCAATATTCGTTTAAATATTAAAAAGTGAAGACAAAAGGCAGATTCGACAAATTGAAGACAAAAAGGTCCAAAGAGCTAAAAAGTACAAGATACAACTAAAAAGGTTCAAAATATTGATGAGGAACGTCTCAAAATGACAAGAGTACAAGTTACAAGACGCAAAGTACACGATATAAAATAATACGCGAAGACGTCCGAAAATCCGGAACCGGGACCTGAGCCAAGAAGAAACGCCCGACGCAACGGACCAAAAATATCTAGTCTACTATGCACAAGAATATAATATAATATATATATAATTATATATAATTATATATTATTATTATTATTATTATTATATTACGTCGGCAAGAAGAAAACAAAGCAATTTGGCTGGATCCAGGGTGGCCATGCGACTCGCATGGCCAGAAGCACAAATCCATGCGAGTCGCATGGAGTGAAATTGCTGGTCAGGTCCTATATAAAGCCAGTTTTCTGCCGAGTTTTACACATAATTTTAATCTCTCTCAATATATACGATATATATATCTATAATTTATATTTTAATTTTAATTTTAATTTTAATTCTAATAATAAGGGTATGTTAGCGAATGTTGTAAGGGTGTAAGTCGAAATTCTGTCCGTGTAACGCTACGCTATTTTTAATCATTGTAAGTTATGTTCAACCTTTTTACATTAATGTCTCGTAGCTAAGTTATTATTATGCTTATTTAAAACGAAGTAATCATGATGTTGGGCTAATTACTAAAATTGGGTAATTGGGCTTTGTACCATAATTGGGGTTTGGACAAAAGAACGACACTTGTGGAAATTAGACTATGGGCTATTAATGGGCTTTATATTTGTTTAACTAAATGAAAGTTTGTTAATGTTAATATAAAGATTTACAATTGGGCGTCCCTATAAATTACCATATACACTCGATCGGACACGATGGGCGGGGTATTTATATGTACGAATAATCGTTCATTTAACCGGACACGGGAATGGATTAATAGCCACTAGAATAATTAAAACAGGGGTGAAATTACATTCAAGGGTAATTGGTGTAATTGTTAACAAAGTAGTAAAACCTTGGTTTACACGCAGTCGATAACCTGGTGTATTCATTAAACAAAGTATTAAAACCTTGTTACAATTCGAATCCCCAATTAGTTGGAATATTTAACTTCGGGTATAATAATAATTTGATGAGGACACTCGCACTTTATATTTATGACTGATGGACTGTTATGGACAAAAACCAGACGGACATATTAAATAATCCAGGACAAAGGACAATTAACCCATGGGCATAAAACTAAAATCAACACGTCAAACATCATGATTACGGAAGTTTAAATAAGCATAATTCTTTTATTTCATATTTAATTTCCTTTATTTTATATTTAATTGCACTTCTAATTATCGCACTTTTATTTATTTTATTTTATCGCACTTTTAATTATCGTACTTTTTAATTATCGCAAGTTTATTTTATCGCACTTTTATTATTCGCAATTTCATTATCATTATTTACTTTACGCTTTAGTTTAAGTCTTGTATTTATTTTATATTTTACATTAGGTTTTAACTGCGACTAAAGTCTTAAAATCGACAAACCGGTCATTAAACGGTAAAAACCCCCCTTTATAATAATAATATTACTTATATATATATTTGTATTTTTATAAAAGTAAACTAATATAGCGTTGAGCTTTGTTTAAAGATTTTCCTGTGGAACGAACCGGACTTACTAAAAACTACACTACTGTACGATTAGGTACACTGCCTATAAGTGTTGTAGCAAGGTTTAAGTATATCCATTCTATAAATAAATAAATATCTTGTGTAAAATTGTATCGTATTTAATAGTGTTTTCCTAGTAAAATAATAACTATTTTATATACACCTCGCTTAACATCAAGTATTTTTGGCGCCGCTGCCGGGGAAATTCGCCGAAGCGAAACGCCATATTTTTAATTTTTAAGTTATAATTAGTTTTGGTAAAATTTATATTTTTAAAAAAAAATTAAAAAATATATAAAAAAAAAAGAGCTTTTAAAATCGAAAAAAAAAAAAAATTTTTTAAGTATATTTTTAAGTTTTTCTTTTATTTTTACAAAATTATAAAGTATTTTAAGTTTATTTTTAAGTTTTTATTTTAATTATATATATATATATTTTATTTAAATTTAAAACAGAAAAAAAAAAGAAAATAAAATATTAAATATTACGTGACCTGTCATTTGAACCAGTCCAATTGAACCAGTTCAGGGTATCCATGCGACTCGCATGACCCACCCTCTTAAATCATGCGACTCGCATGAGGGGTCTGACAAGACCACAACCAAACCCTAATCACGCATTTATTACGGATAATATATTAATATTATTATCTAACCCTAATCTATTATCTATTATTATTATATTTAAGTTTTTAGTTTATTTTAATTAACTTAAAAACTAGTTTTATTATATATAATATTTAATACAAAAATATATAAAATATAAAAATAATATTTTTATAAAATCTAATATTTTTATAACTTTTTATAACTTTTATATTTTGTACCTTTTTAATCGTTGTAGCGTAATATTTGTATTTTTAGCTCATATTTAATTTTAAACTTAGTTTTTGCTATAGTTATTTTTACTCCTAGATTTTTAGGCTTTGCCGTAGAATTCCTTAAGTGCTTTTTCTTTAGACTAAGATTTAGGTGCTTTAGAATTTTGCGACGCCTTTTTAAGTTTTAGTTTCTTTTTAAGTCATTTCCATTTAGGATTTAGTTTTTCCTTGTAAGCTTTAATATTTTTAGACACCTTTTACTATGTACCAATTATCATTCCAATTAGTAATTTCAATTTGCGATTATAATTTTAAGTTAGTTGTAGTAATAAGGTTAAATTAGTTAAGTATTTTTAAGTTTTTATAAGTTTCTTTTATTTTTCCGTCACCTTTTATTTTTCAATCATTTTTCTTTTTCGACCTTTTGCGACGAACTCTTTTTCTCTCTTATTTCTCGCCATTCTAGTTTTAGGACATAGATTTTTATTCTACTTCTTATCTAAATTTCTTAAAATTACGAAAATTTATTTTGAGTAGTTAAATCGATAGACATCAAAATTTTCTGGTTCGTAGTAATAGTTGGATTTGTACGTGGACCGGGTTATTGGAGCCAAACAGTCCTCAATTATATTGAGACCAAACGAATCCTGCCCCTCTGCTGCATCTTTTGGCTATTCGAAACGTGGGCAAAATCAGAAAAGTCTATTGATTGGATAACTTATTATAATTTTTCTTTCCTTTTTAAAACTAATAGGATATTCAGTGAATGCACCGAGCAAGACGTTCATCACCTTTTGTACGTTCACCACCTGTAACTCGATCAAGACATCGTTTAACAAATATAACCGCCGTTGATTTTTCTTTAGAATCGTCATCCAGTCGACCAAGTACTTCAGTTCAAATTTCCGATAATCCATTTTTTGAACCCAACCTCACAATTGAGAATCCGGAAAATATTCAGGAACGGTTCGTAGATCCTGAACCACTAAACTTTCCTCCGGAGCCACCAATCATTCAAACAGAGATTGTTGAGGAACGAACCATTAAATCAGAATCATCTAGTGATACCGATTCAACAAATTCAATTATGGAGAATCTGGAACCTTTAAGTATGGAAGACCGAATGAGAGCTAAACGCACTGGCCAAGGTCACGCAATTACTCATCCAGACATTAATGCGCCAGATTATGAAATCAAAGGACAAATTCTACACATGGTGACTAATCAATGCCAATTTAGTGGTGCGCCGAAGGAAGATCCAAATGAACATCTACGTACCTTTAATAGGATCTGCACACTATTTAAAATACGAGAAGTGGAGGATGAACAGATATATCTCATGTTATTTCCCTGGACTTTAAAAGGAGAAGCCAAAGATTGGTTGGAATCGTTACCTGAAGGGGCGATCGATACATGGGACGTTTTAATTGACAAATTTCTTAAACAATTCTTTCCTGCATCTAAAGCCGTAAGACTTCAAGCAGAAATTGTTACATTCACACAAAAGCCAAATGAAACTCTATATGAGGCGTGGACAAGATATGGAAAGTTGTTAAGAGGATGTCCGCAACATGGTTTAGACACCTGCCAAATAGTACAAATATTCTACCAAGGATGCGACATCACTACAAGAAAAGACATAGATATAGCAGCTGGTGGTTCTATTATGAAGAAAACCGAAACTGATGCTTACAAAATTATTGATAACACTGCTTCCCACTCACATGAGTGGCACCAAGAAAAAGATATCATTAGATCATCTAAAGCAGCTAGAGCCGATTCTAGCCATGACTTAGATTCCATTTCCGCAAAGATAGATGCTTTCGAGAGACGAATGGAAAAGATGACTAAGGATATTCACTCAATACGAATTAGTTGTGAGCAGTGTGGAGGACCACATTTGACAAAAGATTGTCTCAGTATTGAATTAACAATGGAACAAAGAGAGAATATTTCATACATAAATCAAAGGCCTGGAAATAATTATCAGAATAATTATCAACCGCCAAGACCGATTTACAATCAAAACCAGAATTATAACCGAAATATTCCATACAACAACCAACAAGGTCCTAGCAATCAACAAGTATCCAATAATACTTACAATCAGCAAAGACCAAATTTTCAAAACAAACCACCACAACAAACCGATGATAAAAAGCCGAATTTAGAAGATATGATGACGAAGCTAGTTGAAACTCAAACGCAGTTTTTCACATCTCAAAAACAAACCAATGAACAAAATGCTCAAGCATTTAGAAATCAACAAGCTTCTATTCAAAATCTGGAACAAGAAGTAAGTAACCTAGCAAGGTTAATAGGTGAAAGAAAACCGGGAAGTTTACCTAGTGATACAAATGCTAACCCCCGGAATGAAACAGCTAAAGCTATTACCACAAGAAGTGGTACAACACTTAAACCACCAGAAATACCTGTAACTTCTGATGAAACCATTCCTACTCCACAAGAACCACAATCCGAGCAAGAAAAAGAAAAAGAACCGGTAGTTGAAAAGGTTAATGAAGATAACACAGTTAAGGATAAACCTTATGTTAAACCATACCAACCACCACTTCCTTATCCGAGTAAAATGAAGAAAGAAAAACTTGAAGCCGAGCAATCCAAATTCTTGGATATGTTTAAACAGATAAATGTAAATCTTCCTTTCATTGATGTGATTTCAGGAATGCCAAGATATGCTAAATTCTTGAAAGATCTAATCACGAATAGAAAGAAAATGGAAGAACTCTCGGCTGTTACTATGAATGCTAATTGTTCAGCAGTGCTGTTGAATAAGATACCAGAAAAATTATCTGATCCAGGAAGTTTCACAATTCCATGTTTTCTGGGTAGTCTTAGTTCAATAGAAGCATTGGCAGACTTAGGTGCTAGTATAAATCTAATGCCGTATTCACTATACGCTAAACTAGACCTTGGAGAATTGAAACCAACCAGAATAAGCATACAACTAGCCGATAGATCAATAAAATATCCTAGAGGGATAATGGAGAACATGCTAGTTAAAGTTGGTACTTTAGTATTTCCAGTAGATTTTGTTGTTTTAGACATGGAAGAAGATTCTCAAGTTCCTCTCATATTAGGAAGACCATTCTTAAACACGGCTAAAGCAATGATAGACGTGTTCGGTAAGAAACTGACCCTAAGTATAGAGGATGAGAGTGTTACCTTTTCAGTTGATAGAGCAATGCAACAACCACAATCTGCAGATGATACATGTTATTATATTCAAACTATAGATGCACATGCAGAATTATTAGAAGAATTTCCAGAATTACAAGGAACGGGAGAATGTTCTTTAGGAGAAAGTAATGAACCAATTGATGAAGCTGAAATGTTAGCTACACTTATAGCTAATGGATATGAACCAACAACAGAAGAAATTCAAATGCTAAAAGAAGAAGACAGATATCGATATAAATCATCGATAGAAGAACCTCCGAAATTAGAGTTAAAGCCACTTCCAAACCATTTGGAATACGCTTATTTACATGGTGAATCTGAATTACCTGTAATAATATCGTCTTCTCTTACTGAAAATGAGAAATCACAACTCATTTCTGTGTTGAAAGCTCATAAACCAGCCATTGCATGGAAGATTCATGATATTAAAGGAATAAGTCCTTCGTATTGCACACATAAAATCCTTATGGAAGAAGGTCATAAAACTTATGTGCAACGCCAACGAAGACTAAATCCTAATATGCAAGATGTAGTTAAGAAAGAGATTATTAAACTGCTAGATGCAGGTTTGATATATCCAATTTCTGATAGTCCATGGGTAAGCCCAGTTCAATGCGTACCTAAGAAGGGTGGCATGACTGTCATCACAAATGAGAAAAATGAGCTTATTCCTACTAGGACTGTAACAGGATGGCGTGTATGTATTGATTATAGAAAATTAAATGACGCCACCAGAAAAGATCACTTTCCCTTACCTTTCATAGATCAAATGTTGGAAAGATTAGCCGGAAATAGTTACTATTGTTTTCTAGATGGATTTTCCGGATATTTTCAAATTCCAATAGCACCCGAAGATCAAGAGAAAACCACATTCACGTGCCCTTATGGTACTTTTGCTTACAAACGCATGCCATTTGGACTTTGTAACGCCCCTGCAACCTTTCAAAGGTGTATGATGGCGATTTTTCACGACATGATAGAAGAATGCATGGAAGTATTCATGGATGACTTTTCAGTCTTCGGTGATACATTTAAATCATGTCTAGTTAATCTGGAACGAATGCTAATTAGATGCGAAAAATCAAATCTAGTACTTAATTGGGAGAAATGCCATTTCATGGTTAAAGAAGGCATCGTTCTTGGACATAAAATTTCAAAAGAAGGAATTGAAGTGGATAGAGCTAAAGTAGATGTAATTGCTAAACTTCCACATCCCACAAATGTAAGAGGAGTTAGGAGTTTTCTAGGGCATGCCGGTTTTTACCGACGTTTCATAAAAGATTTTTCTAAAATTGCCACTCCTATGAATAAACTCCTAGAAAAGGATGCGCCATTCATCTTTTCAGATGAATGTATCAAATCTTTTAATATTCTTAAAGAAAAACTCACTAATGCACCGATCATGATAGCACCAAATTGGAATCTACCATTTGAACTAATGTGCGATGCAAGTGATTTTGCAATGGGAGCCGTTTTAGGACAAAGGATTGAAAAACGATTTCAACCTATATATTATGCTAGTAAGACATTACAAGGAGCACAAACGAACTATACAACTACTGAAAAAGAACTCCTTGCTATTGTCTTTGCTTTTGACAAATTTCGATCATATCTCGTTCTAGCAAAAACGGTGGTCTATACCGACCATTCTGCTCTTAGATACCTATTTTCAAAACAAGATGCTAAACCAAGATTAATCCGTTGGATCTTACTCTTACAAGAGTTTGATATTGAAATCCGAGATAAAAAGGGAGCAGAAAATCTCGCCGCTGATCATCTTTCTCGTCTTGAAAATCCCGAATTAGAAGTTCTGAATGAATCGGCCATACAAGACAACTTTCCTGATGAATATCTATTGAAGATAGATTATAAAGAAATCCCATGGTTTGCAGACTATGCAAACTACTTAGTTTGTGGATTCCTTGAAAAAGGATTATCGTACCAAAGACGAAAGAAATTCTTCAGTAATATAAAACACTATTTCTGGGAAGATCCACATCTGTTTAAAAGTTGTCCCGATGGAATAATACGCCGATGTGTATTTGGAGATGAAGCTAGTAAAATTTTAAACCATTGTCACACAGGACCAACAGGAGGGCATTATGGGCCTCAACTAACAGCAAGAAAAGTTTATGAAGCTGGATTCTATTGGCCTACAATTTACAAAGACGCACAACTTCTTTGCAAATCCTGTGATGCATGTCAAAGGGCCGGAAAAATAAGTCAACGTGATGAAATGCCACAAAATGTCATCCAAGTATGTGAAGTATTTGACATTTGGGGTATTGACTTTATGGGTCCATTTCCAAAATCTCATAATAATTTATATATACTCGTAGCCATTGATTATGTATCTAAATGGGCGGAAGCCCAAGCTCTCCCAACTAACGATGCACGAGTTGTAGTCAACTTTTTAAAACGTCTTTTTGCAAGGTTTGGAACACCGAAAGCTTTAATAAGTGATCGGGGTACTCATTTCTGTAATAATCAACTTGAGAAAGTTCTTAAAAGATATGGAGTAACTCATAAAATCTCCACCGCATATCATCCACAAACAAGTGGACAAGTTGAAAATACCAACCGAGCTTTAAAACGTATTCTAGAGAAAACCGTAGGATCAAATCCGAAGGAATGGTCCATTAAATTGGAGGATGCACTCTGGGCTTTTAGAACAGCCTACAAAACTCCAATTGGAACCACACCTTTTAGACTTGTTTATGGAAAAGCGTGTCATCTTCCAGTAGAAATTGAACACAAAGCATTTTGGGCTTTGAAGACATGTAATCTTGATTTACATGAAGCCGGACGTCTACGATTAAGTCAACTAAACGAATTAGAAGAATTAAGAAATGAAGCATACGAAAATTCGTTAATCTATAAAGAAAGAACGAAGAAATGGCATGATAAAAGAATCAGAAGTTCAAAAGAATTTAAAGAAGGAGACAGAGTTCTTCTTTTCAATTCACGATTCAAACTATTTCCTGGAAAATTGAAATCAAGATGGTCTGGACCATTCATAGTCAAAAGAGTTTTCCCATACGGAACGATAGAATTAATAAATTCAAATGGGATTGAATTTAAAGTTAATGGTCACAGAGTTAAACATTACATACATGGTCCGATGGAAGTCGACAACGAAGTTAATCACAATTTCGACACCACAGCTAACTAAGTGTGGGGAGAATCAAGTCTTTAAAGGATAATATGTATTTCTGTTAGAGTTAGATTGTCTGTTTTCGTGTAGTTCTCGAAAATGGAACACGTATGGTCTTTCCCTAGCAGACCCTAAAGAACTAGTCTTCTCCCCCCATTCTGAATTTTTATTTTTTTTAGGTTTTTACAAAATGAAGACTGCCTGTGAACTAAACCATGGTCTAATGCTACACGCTTTGATCACTAAACGTAATAATGACATACTACCGAGCGAATTAGTATCAGTAATCAGAGAAAGAATGGACGGAGTTAGAAAAGGATCCAGATGCGAAGATAATAAGTTACAATTTGGTAAAGGAAAATCAAAATCCGCAGCGAAAAGAAGAGCACGACACCTAGAACGATGTCACAAATGCGGAAAATGGTCACATGGAGGTAAATGTTCAAATAATCAAACCTATTCAAATACCGAATTTGTTACTTTATGCAGAGACGGACCGTTCATATGTTTAGAAGAAAAGACAATGAATGCTCGAGGTTACGCCTATGCAGCCATGGAAAACCAATTAAACCGACTATCTTATGAATATAATAGATCATATAACTAAGAAATCTATTTCACAGGTATGTCTGTATAGTTTTTATTTTTATTTTTAACCTTTTGATAATAAACGCTAATTTGTTCGCTAAAAAGTATTAAATTGGTATTGAATAAAATTAGGTTTGGCGACCGAAATTATTGATATCATTCAAAAATTTATTACATCACTGCGAAATTTAACGTTTATTCTTAAGGTATAAATATCTTTAATCAATCAACCCAAAATATTTCAAAAATTCGTCATGAGTTAAATTAGGTCTTGGAACCGAAATTACTTTACCGAAAAGAGGCGCGCATATTTTTGATAATATTTGATTGATTAAAGTGGGATAAAAAGACAAAAAGATTTTTAAATTTATTTTTACCATGTTTTTAAAATTAATATTTAAATCTTAAGTTAATATTGTAAACTTTGTAAAAACAATATATTTAAAATTGTAAATATTTGAAAAATTAATATAAGTTTGGTATGAATTTATAATATGAATTTTTAAAATTAAGTTTGGTGTGAATTTTTAAAAAAAAATATGAATTTTTAATTTTATGCATTTCAAATTTTGAGTTTGGTGTGAATTTTTAATATTAATTTTGAATTTTATATTTAAGTTGTGTGAATTTAAAAACAAAAATTTACTTTATCTCATTAAGTTAAGAATATGATTTTTAAAATTCGTCGTAAGTTGAAGACTAGGTCTTTGAACCGAAATTACTTTACCCGAGGGAGGGACGAGAACTTTTATTATCATTATTTTTAATCTTATTGATTTAAAGTATGCCAAAAAAATTAGAAAATCCAAAAATCTAAGCTTTTAAAACAATCGCTTGAAAATGACAAATTTTAAAATTTTGTCGAGGGACGGACTAGGGCATAGTCCCGAAACGACCTCGTCTTAAAAAGAAACAAAATTTTTAAAATTTTATTAAATTTTATGTTTTAAAAGTATAACCTTTTTAAAAAAAAAAAAAAATAAAAAAAATAAAAAATAAAAAAATACCAGAATTACACCCCATGCGAGTCGCATGGGGGTAAGAGCAAAACCATGCGACTCGCATGGATCAGAAAAACAGGACAGATACAAGTTTCAGTCGAGCTGCTCTTTTTCACAACACACATACACAAACACGAACTTACTTCAAAACCCTCTCAAAAATTCATCATTTTTCACCAAATTTCTTGCAAAACTTCACAATAATCATGCCTAGATTCAGTAGTCTCAACCCCTTCAGGAGAAAGGTAAAGATTTCACCCCTAATCTCTTTAAATTCGAATTTTTGTGTTCTTGAGCTAGAAATTTTATATTTTGATTTTGTTAAATTTAGGTGTAATTAGAGCTAAATTGTTGTTATATTATGCATGTATATCCTAGATAGAAGCTATTTAGCATGAATTGAAGCTAAAAACTTCAAATTTTTAAGAATCTAGGGTTTGTGTTCTTGAGCAATTTGGGGCTTTTTGATATAAACAGGTTATGGCCGATTTTTGTCATGAATTGTTGCTAAATTAAGTAGTGTAACATGTTTAGGTAGTTAATTGATCCAAACTTTGAGCCTAAACATGTTTTTGAGAATTAAAGTAGACTTTTTAAGTCTAAAAATTCATGAACTTGGATAATTTGATATAAAGGCCATTTGAAACATGTTTCATTGCTAGTAGTGATTATTTTGGCATGTTATTTGAGATAAATGCTTATGAACTTGATGTACATTTTTCGTATATGCTTATTTGACAAAGTGTAGATTTGACAAAAATATGAAAATGAGCACTAGTTTGATTTGAATGCCATGTAACAAGTGTTTAATTGTTATAATAATTATTGTTGACATGTTTAAGAGTTTAAATGTGATAAAACATTGTACACATTTTCGTATGTAAAAGTATATAATTGTTATTGTTAAGAAAATGTGTATAAAATGTGTTATGAATTGAACATGTCATCATAATTGTTTCAAGTTATTATTTTGCTAACACTAATGCATATTTGGATGCACAATTTTTGTGTTTTACAGAGAGCCGATACTGGAGGTTCAGGAGCATCATCATCCAGGCAACCAGAGCCTGAACCGGAAATGTTTCATGAACAAGAACAACATATGCAACAAGAAGAAGAAGAACAGGAGGAGCAACATATTCCATATCACGATCAAGATCAATTATTCATGAATCAGTTTCGTCAATTCGCTCCACATCAAAGGATTCTGAGCTTAGACATTAATGAAGATCAGTTACACCCAAATCTGAGATTTGATCGATGTTGGATAGAGTATCCAGATTATCAAAAGAACATGCACATTCTCTACTTTAAGGTTGTTGAAATGCCAAGGGCAATTGACTGGGTACCTTTGGAAACAGTTGACCTTGCCGAACCGATTCGGGAATTATTGGTGCAAAGGTATGGTAATTCTCAGTTTAACGATTGGATGCGCCTATTTTCCATTCGTAGAACCATATATAGGGAATGGTGTATAGAATTACTTAGTACTATTAAGTTAAACAGTGATGTTAGGAGGATAGATGATAGAAGCTTTATTAGATTTCTGTTAGGTGGACGCATGTACAGAATGTCCATGATAGATTTAGCTAGGGCCTTACAGATTTACACCCCTGCTGAACTTTTGAGCCCCGACTGTAATAGCCTGATTGCCCAAGGAGAAAGGGTAGATAGGGAATTTGATATTAACGCCATCTGGAGGCGTATGTCCCACTTTAATGAATTTCACGCCAGTGGAAATCATACATACTTAGATATAGACAGAGCTGAACTCCGGGTGATTCATAGATTCTTAGCAAACACAATTATACAAAGGGGAAGAAATAAGGAGAAATTGACCGTAAACGATTTGTTCTACCTCAAGTGTATTAGAGACCCGAGGAGTTTCGTTAACATTCCCTATTGTGTTGGTTATTATCTCGCTAATGTAGTTTCGGGGATGAAATCGGGGAGTATTATAGGTGGTGGTATTTTCATTACTCTCATTGGAGAGTATTTAGGTGTAGATAAGCACCAAGGGGGTCCAATGAACGAAATAGAGGACGGAGGTGAAACTATAAGTTCAAACCTTTATCACGGTGCAAGGGTATTATTGATGAGACGTGGTCGGGTATATCGATACGAGGGACCTCAGCGACAGGTAGAAAGAGGTTCGGATGATGAAATGGAAGAGGCGAACAACATTATAGGAGTTGTTCGGGAGACTGCTCTTGATTTAGGCGTTCGTATGGAGGATGAATACATGACGAACTATGATAGGCATATGCAGTACGAGGCATGGCAACGTCGGAATGACTACGAGCATTCCCGGCAACGAGAGCATGGCCGATGGGATTATCATCAGCGCCAAATTATAAGCCAGTTGCAGCCTGGCGAGATGTATTATCCGACCCGACCCGCATACTATCCCGCACATCAGCCAGAAATGAGACCACCCTATGATTCATATGATTATGACGCAGCATACCAGTTCACCTATAATCAGCCATGGAACCTGGACGCGAACATGAATTGGGATCCATATCCTAATTTTCCTCCTAACCCACCTCCTGATCAGTAGAGATAAGTTGGTAATTTTTATTTTTATTTTAAACACTTAACATTTTATTACGTTTATGTAATGTTTGATATTCTTATTATTATTGTGTACTAATATTTTTCTTATAGTTTGAAAGTGGGATGCCAAAGTTCCATTTCAAATTGCATGTATGATTATATTTGTATTGTATGTATTCTCTTTTATGCACAAAACAGGGTAAAACAACGCATTTTCAAAGACTGGCATTAAGTTCAGCAAAAGCAACTAATTTTGACGACAAGATGCAAAATATATGTGAAATAACAACAAGACGGAATGAACAAATGATGTGCACCATTTATCATTCAGCAAACAAACGCCAATATATTTGGAAACTTTGGTAAAAATTTAATCATTTTCACACAAATCACCCTCAATAATTTAAATTGTTACTGATTTCTTGCAAATGAGGGCATTGCAAGATCTTAAGTGTGGGAAGGGGTTAAATTCTTTCGGATTTTAAAATTTTTATATTAAACACTTGGTTACCATTAAAAATACTAGTAAAGCAGTAGTTGTATTAGAATCTAGTGCTCTCTGATAAAAAAGAACAGCCCTAGTCTTATATACTGACTACCCAATTCTAGTAAAATTTTTCAATTAAATGAATTCAAAATCATGTTTATACATATTTATGAACGATAAAACTAGGTTTTAACACCGAAATTATTGTTACCTCGGAAAGGACATAAATTGAGAAACAAACTAAAATGTTAAAATTCATTTAAAATGGAATAGAGGACGATAAAAAGGAAAATAAAAGCCAAGTGTGGGAAAATTTACCAAGTTATTTTAAACATATGTCACATATATCTGTAACAAATAACTGAAAATACTTTTGCTTTGGACTAAACTAAACTGTTTTACCCGATGAAAGAAAAGAAGAGATGGATCTACACGATGAATCAATTCCATCATTAAAAGGAAGTAAAGTCTTCCGAAAAAGACACGCGCTTCTTGATTTAGGTCATGAAGTTGTCGTTCAGACCAGCTGTAGGTTGACGAAAAATCTAGAAAAGTCATCACTAAAATCAGCAGGAAATCCACGGACCTCAGCATTAAACAGGGTCGCCAAGTGGTCAGATTTATCCTAACCATGAGAAGGATTTATCTCGTACAATGGGGGGGCACCGTGCAAATTAGCTTGATAAGACTAATGAATCAGATCCCCAGAAAGGATAATCTCCTTAAAGATTAAAAATCAGCTTTTAAGACTGATATTACTCAATCCTAGAGATTGACCTTAAAGATTGAGAATTACAAACTCATGGAATTCAATGATATCTAAACTCGAGCTTGAACGAGAAAATATTTTGATCAAAATTACAAACCGATTTGTTTTCTAAAAACCCTATTTTCAATGCGTTCATTACCATTGAACGTAAAATCCTAGGAATTCACCTGGAGTTCATTAGGTCACCTGAATCAAATCGGGTGTCAACCGTAAGAACGGTGGTTGCATAACATGGTCAAAGACAGGACTTTGTGCCAGACCGAAAAATTATAAGGGTGAGCTTTTACTATTGCTCCTACCAAGGATAGTAATTGCGTCCGACACGTTATAGACCATAATCAAAAGCATGTCACGGGACATTGCCTTAACAGTTGCTTGTTCAACGCTTTCCTTTACAACCGGACGGTAGTTTACCGAAAGGTAATATACGGGACAAGTAAACTGGACGTGTTGCTTTCCAAATACAAGGTTAGCAAGTGGGTAACACAAAACCGCAAGTTTTGAGCTAAAATTTTTAAATCTGAAACCCACCAAACCCACAAAAATATTTTGCAAACACCGGTAAAGGGTTATTCCGGAAAACTTATCTAGGGTAAAAACTAGATTTCAAAAGATCAAATGTTTTCATAAAGATCCAATTTCCTTAATGAATCTAAATTTTTATAGTCATGTGGGACTGTAAACCATATCGTTATTACCATTGTTTATACCGCCGTATAGAAATCACTGATGTACAAAGTATGAAGAATAAAGAAGTGATTCTAGTATTTCAAGACAATATTGCTTGAGGACAAGCAACGCTCAAGTGTGGGAATATTTGATAATGCTAAAAACGAACATATATTTCATAGCATTATTCCCCAAGAAAGACAATATTTTAGTTGGTATTGTTCGATTTACAAGCAATATTCGTTTAAATATTAAAAAGTGAAGACAAAAGGCAGATTCGACAAATTGAAGACAAAAAGGTCCAAAGAGCTAAAAAGTACAAGATACAACTAAAAAGGTTCAAAATATTGATGAGGAACGTCTCAAAATGACAAGAGTACAAGTTACAAGACGCAAAGTACACGATATAAAATAATACGCGAAGACGTCCGAAAATCCGGAACCGGGACCTGAGCCAAGAAGAAACGCCCGACGCAACGGACCAAAAATATCTAGTCTACTATGCACAAGAATATAATATAATATATATATAATTATATATAATTATATATTATATATATTATTATTATTATATTACGTCGGCAAGAAGAAAACAAAGCAATTTGGCTGGATCCAGGGTGGCCATGCGACTCGCATGGCCAGAAGCACAAATCCATGCGAGTCGCATGGAGTGAAATTGCTGGTCAGGTCCTATATAAAGCCAGTTTTCTGCCGAGTTTTACACATAATTTTAATCTCTCTCAATATATACGATATATATATATAATTTATATTTTAATTTTAATTTTAATTTTAATTCTAATAATAAGGGTATGTTAGCGAATGTTGTAAGGGTGTAAGTCGAAATTCTGTCCGTGTAACGCTACGCTATTTTTAATCATTGTAAGTTATGTTCAACCTTTTTACATTAATGTCTCGTAGCTAAGTTATTATTATGCTTATTTAAAACGAAGTAATCATGATGTTGGGCTAATTACTAAAATTGGGTAATTGGGCTTTGTACCATAATTGGGGTTTGGACAAAAGAACGACACTTGTGGAAATTAGACTATGGGCTATTAATGGGCTTTATATTTGTTTAACTAAATGAAAGTTTGTTAATGTTAATATAAAGATTTACAATTGGGCGTCCCTATAAATTACCATATACACTCGATCGGACACGATGGGCGGGGTATTTATATGTACGAATAATCGTTCATTTAACCGGACACGGGAATGGATTAATAGCCACTAGAATAATTAAAACAGGGGTGAAATTACATTCAAGGGTAATTGGTGTAATTGTTAACAAAGTAGTAAAACCTTGGTTTACACGCAGTCGATAACCTGGTGTATTCATTAAACAAAGTATTAAAACCTTGTTACAATTCGAATCCCCAATTAGTTGGAATATTTAACTTCGGGTATAATAATAATTTGATGAGGACACTCGCACTTTATATTTATGACTGATGGACTGTTATGGACAAAAACCAGACGGACATATTAAATAATCCAGGACAAAGGACAATTAACCCATGGGCATAAAACTAAAATCAACACGTCAAACATCATGATTACGGAAGTTTAAATAAGCATAATTCTTTTATTTCATATTTAATTTCCTTTATTTTATATTTAATTGCACTTCTAATTATCGCACTTTTATTTATTTTATTTTATCGCACTTTTAATTATCGTACTTTTTAATTATCGCAAGTTTATTTTATCGCACTTTTATTATTCGCAATTTCATTATCATTATTTACTTTACGCTTTAGTTTAAGTCTTGTATTTATTTTATATTTTACATTAGGTTTTAACTGCGACTAAAGTCTTAAAATCGACAAACCGGTCATTAAACGGTAAAAACCCCCCTTTATAATAATAATATTACTTATATATATATTTGTATTTTTATAAAAGTAAACTAATATAGCGTTGAGCTTTGTTTAAAGATTTCCCTGTGGAACGAACCGGACTTACTAAAAACTACACTACTGTACGATTAGGTACACTGCCTATAAGTGTTGTAGCAAGGTTTAAGTATATCCATTCTATAAATAAATAAATATCTTGTGTAAAATTGTATCGTATTTAATAGTGTTTTCCTAGTAAAATAATAACTATTTTATATACACCTCGCTTAACATCAACTCTAATCAATCTTTAATTCTTTATTCTTTCATCATGTGGATAGTATACATGTCTTTGGAATATTGATTATCAAGGTGATGATTCTGTTAAGTTTCTTCAAAAAGCTTTATCTAAAAAAAGCCAATGATAATTTTAATTTGACATTATTGACTTTCAGAATAATAAAGAAAAAAGCTGAACTACAAATGGTCATTGGCCCAACGGTATCGAGGCCTCTCTAACCATTAGATTTAAGGGTAAAAGTATAGAGAACACACAATATCAACATATTGGCGGAGAAAAATTAGTGTTGTTTTGTCTGAGGGTGTACCGTTGTTTACTTCTTAATGGAATAGTTCAGCGATGAATGTTGAATCATTCAACATTCAGCTCGTTTGTTTCTGACTTTTGAATGACATATGGTGCTGAATGGTTCAACATTCATTGTTAAACCATTCAAAGGTGGAATTATCTCTTAACCATTAAGCATAAAAAATTTATATAATTTCTTTTTAAATTATATTAAGAACACTTATTAAACAATTATATTGTAATTTTTATTCTTGTCAAATGTTAATAAGGTAATTTTACATCATACGCATTATTCGTTTAAAATTATTAATCCGTATCAAACAGATTATTGTAATTAAGGACTAACTTCATTAAAAAAAATCATTGGAACCATTTATCACTACATGGTCAAAACACAAATGTAAAGTAAATGCAAGATATGGTGTAAACTTAAATGGTCAAGCGGTCAATACCCTCTCGTGGACACATAAAATTTCAATCAAAATTTAAAATTTATAAAAATTTGATTTTACTATTTTCATAATGTCTCAATTTTATTTTTAATTTTGTTCAATTTTTTTAAAAAAAAATTCTATTCACTCGGAAACAATATTTGTATTGATCGAATAGAGAGATGACTTTAAGAGTGTTTTTACTCTGAGTTAAAAAAATGACCCGATTAATATAAGGTACGGATTCTTTGTTTGTTCACATCATAATAGTCTTGATCCTCTTTATTTTCGGATAGATCTCACTTCTTCCCGTAAACCACTTGTGTGTATTGGGTTTTGTAGAATCCCAAACTGATAACACATATGGAGTAAGATACTCAACTGAAATAAAACATGGCGACTGCAGCGACGGCAGCTCGATCTGTTTTCCGATCAACTTCCGTACGTAATGTGGCGGCGAGGATGGCTTCTCAACCCAAACCTGCTCCCTCTCCATTTCCAATCCCTAGTCGAAATTCTTTATCGAAACGCATTTTCCGGTATGCAATTTATTTCATAATCTTTTTGGTAATAAGATACCAAAATAATTAACTTTTTATACTGTTCTCAACTATTTTCTATAAAGTTTGTGTCTTTATATATAATTTCTTTATGTGCGTTCTTTTTTTATTTCGGGTTCTTTTTTTTATTTCATTATAAATGTAATGTAATGTAATATATAGGTGTCCAGTTGAAATGAGTGCTTGTTTGGAATCAATGCAACCTTTTCATAGTGTTACTTCCTCAGCTTTGATGACATCAATGCTTACACTTTCTCTAAATGGTTATGCTTCGCTTCCTGAGGGTAATCATCATCATTGTTTCAATTTTTTAACAAATTTTGAATTGTTTCATATGACTTGTTACTTGAAGTCATATATATGTTCTTTTGTGTCTAATATGTTTATGGCTTCAATAGTGTTACATTGAGTGTTTTATTTTTTTAATGCAAGTTGTGTATGTAGTAGACTCTAGACATATTTTGAGGAAGTAGGTAATAGACAGTTAGATGGAATATTAATAAGTGAAAGAGTAGGTGAACCTTTTGTGTGCTTATAGTTCTATCGATTCGATTTTGTTAGAAAAGAAGATAATAGCATGTTATAATCCTCTGGAGATAATGTTGTAAACCACCTACGAATGTCATTGTCTTTAGAAGTACTTTGTTTTTGTGTGTTTTTTAGAATATTTTTTGTTGAACTTATGTGCATTAACATCCTTTCAAAATTGGAATGCGAGTTATTTGAAACCAGAGTACCAGACTCCAGAGCCATCTTCGTATTAGGACTGCATTTGCGTACCCTTAAACAAATCGCGCATTTGATGGTTTGAGATCCGTTAAATAAACCTTTGTTATTGAGATCATATGTTTGCATTGTTACCAAAATCATCCTTTTCCGTTCATTAGGTTTTCCAAAGTTGGTTCCTAATTATTTTAGTTTTTCTTATTGATTAGGTATCTAACGAAGAGTCATAGGTGTCTTCTTGATGTTCTTTTCTTTATGAGTTTCGGGTACGTTGGTCTTTAATAACTCGGCTCTTGTATTTGCTTTCTTTTCTTCAATTAATAATTCAATTTCCCTTTTTCTTTCGTGTCTTCCTTTGATGTACATCCTTCATTTGTAGGTGTTGACAAGACTAGATGAAGATGAAGAAGCAAAGAATTGAATTTGTCTATGTTGTGAAGCTTTCTATAAATGGGGAAAACATTTAGCTCCATTAGTAATAGTTTATAGTTAATATACCTACAGAGAGAATGTATCCTAGAGAGAGAGTGTGGAGAGAGAAATTCCAAAACTACCAAACAAGAGGGGTGAGGGAGAGATCAAATCAGGCGGGCACGAGTGGTAATCGAGGGAAATACAATGGTGACTCTAGTTTCGATTATAGGTGGAAATTCGGTTCACGATTAACATCGTTCATGTTCTTCAACTTTCCCGAAAGATGGACGATAACGGATCTATGGAGGGTGTTTAGGAAATACGGCTCAGTAAGGGATGTTTACATTGCAAGGAATCGATTAAGAAATGGGCACAGATTCGCTTTCGTCAGGTTTGGAGAGGTCCCAGATGAAGGCAGATTGATTAGATCACTGGAAACCATAAGATTTGAAGGGGAAGCGATTAGGGTTTTCAGGGCGACAAATAGGAAAAACGAAACAACTAAGGGGTATGGTCACAACGAAATACCAAATCATCCTGGTTTCTTTAGACCGGAACTCATCAACAGACATGTTAAAGATGGGTGGTCTTTTAAAGATGCAGTTCATGAAAAAAAAAGAAGATTTAAGAGATAAGTTGGATAATAGAAAGGAAGATTTAAGAGAAAGGTTGGATAAGAGAAGGGGTGATAATAAGCATGCTCAAAATGATCTGAGGGATAAGATCAATGTTACTAGGGAGAAAAAAAACAACAGCCCTAATAGCCACCAGCACTCAAAAAATTTTTCTAATGCGTCGAAGATGGTGGTGATCGAGGATGTGAACTGCAATGTTCAAGTTTTACAAAATGCAATAATTGGTTATGTCTCGTCTCTAGAAGTCTTGAGCAAAGTGGATAGTTTATGTAATATGGATGGTCTAATAAACTATACAATAAAGTATCTTGGGGGTTTAAAAGTAATGTTGATCCTAGATGAGTTTCAAACAGCAGAAAACATCCTAGAGAACTCAAATCATCCGGTGGCTAGTTGGCTCTCGAATATACACAGTTGGGAAGAAACTTGCTCAAATGGCAGGTTAGTCTGGCTTTCGATAAGAGGTGTCCCGATCCATTGCTGGAACGAAAACACTTTCATGTCAATTGCTAATTGGTGGGGTTCTGTATTAGAAATGGACAACTGCATGATTATTGAAAAGCAAAATCAAAATCTAGTAATTGGTAGAGTATTGGTGAAATGTGGTTCTACCAAGAACATTAATGAAACAATCATGCTAAAGCACAAAAATAAAGTAGTTCATGTCAATGTGTTTGAAGACTCAAATAAGGAGGTTGAAGTTGATTTTTGCAATGAAAAGTTCTCAGTCCCAGATCAAGATGACGAATTGTTTAGTCCTAATAACAAAGATAAGGAAGCAGACGATGAAAAGGATGAGGATAATTATGATGATGTAAATGATTCGTTTAGTTCCGATGAAGATGATGATTTTCAGATCGAAGACACATATGACCGGTCGGAAGACGTCCAGGGTAACGGTGGTGAAGCTAACTTTTCCGGCAACATAAATTCAAATCAAGAAGAGCAAGGGTCTTGCATGGGAGAAAGTGAAAGCAATAAAAACGGTCATAATGAAGATGAGAATGTCGAGAAAAAAGTTAAGTTTTGTGTAGGTTCCAAAAATGTCAGTAAGGATGTTGGTGTAGAAGTCGACATGGTATTGGAAACACAATCTGCTTCGAGAACTGAGAAGTCATGCGCAAACCCTATAATCTCTAAAGTCACGGATAACCTAAATCAAGTAAACCCAATTGCCAGCCCAATTCCAAAAGATTGTGAACCCACCAGCCCAAAACCCGATCCTAATTCAAACCATAGCCCAAAATGTGCCTTTAATCCATCACCAAACACTTTTCCAAGTCCAAATCCAATACCCCCAAATCCAATTCCAAACACTTTACCAAACACCTTACCAAATCCAATACCAAACACAAAAAATATCCCTAATCCACAAAAAAGCTCCAGCCCATTATTGTTTCCAAGCCCAAACCCCACCTTCCCTAATCCTCAAATAAATTCTAGCCCATGTCATGTCACTAACCCAAATTCAAATTCTTCTGTGTTCCCCCACCTTTCCAAAGCGCATAGTTATCCCACCACCAAGATTAATCACACAAGAAACTCTCCTACACAAAAGCGTTTTTATTCTGTTCCAATTGCCAACCGTTCGAAACCAATCAATCCATCTAAAACCTTCTGTTCTAGCCAAATCCCAAACTCTTTTTCCCCCATTATTCAAACCCGACATCTAACTCCTCATGAACCAAATAGTATAGTCCCTGATCACCACAACCCCAATCTGCAATGTTACTCACCTAAAGAACATCCAACAAACCAAAATCCAAATCATTCCCCAAAACGATCTTTTCGACACCAAACCGCTACAGAATTTCCATCCCCCAATCAATCTACAAGCCCAATCTCCAGAATCAATTTTGATGAGGAGATTGAAATCCCAGATGCCCCTAAACCGAAGCTAAAACTCAAACAAAGATTCAAATCAAACACCTCAAATCACACCACAATCTCAACCAGTAACCGCTCCAGCTCTACTATATGCCTCAATTGCATCAGAAGCACACCTGCGAGAACTACTCCTGGCAACTGGAAATCCTCCTCTAGACTCATGAGGATGAAATCTGTGGCTCGCTTAGGAAGTAACAAGAAGAAAAAAGCTGTTTGTGATAAATGCAATTCAGGCTCAGTTTCGATAATGAACAACTCAAAGAAACATGTGAATACCTCAAGAAGCCAAAAACAACCAAACAACAGTAGACCTTCTGCTTCAATCAACACCTCATGTGATTCTATCAGGAGCAACAACAGCATCAATAAAGTTAACAATTGTGGCACGTCCAAAGCAAACATCAACAAAGAGGTATTTGAATATGGAAAGAAACTTGGCCTTAAGTGGCCTGATGCAGGAAAATTGCAACAGTAAGTATTTTCACCCTTCTCGTCTATTGATATTCTCTATGAAGATAATTTCTATAAACATTAGAGGCTTTGCAAAAGATGGTGCGTTCGGTTGGGTAAAAGACCTATGTAGGGAAGAGAAACCGGACATATTGTGTGTTCAAGAGACGAAAAGTAAAAACATAAGTATGACCTGGGCTACTAGCTTGTGGTGGAATTCTTGTGTTGGTATGATTCAAAAGGAGGCCATAGGAAATTCAGGGGGTTTGCTTCTTATGTGGGACACGTCCTCATTTTCTGTTGATGATTTTGTTGAAAAAGAGCATTTCATTGCGATTAAAGGAAATTGGATAAGTACAAAAAAGGAATCCATTGTGGCAAATGTGTATGGTCCTCAAGATGATGTCGGAAAAAAGTTGATGTGGGAAACCTTAGAAACTCTTATGAAAAAAGTTGATACTAGTTGGTTATTTTGCGGGGATTTTAATGAAGTACGAGATGAAGAAGAGAGATTCAATAGTGTCTACATTCCTAGTCGTGCGTCAAGATTCAATGATTTTATTTCAAACAACAACTTGATTGATATTCCTCTTGGAGGAAGAAAGTTCACTCGAGTATGCGACAATGGAATAAAAATGAGCAAGCTAGATCGATTCCTTGCAACCGAGAAATTTCTAACCTTGTGGGAAGACACTTCGGCTATTGTGATGGATAGAAAATTCTCGGACCATTGTCCGATAATGCTAAGAGATAAAGTAGTTGATTTTGGTCCAAAACCATTTAAATTCTTCAATGAATGGTTAAACATGGAGGGTGTGGATAAAATAATCAGAGATGCTTGGAGTGAGGAAATATTGGGAAGAAGGAAAGATTGTATTTTTCGTAATAAGTTAAAAAATGTGAAAAATGCGCTAAAAGAATGGAGAAGTTCAAATTTTAATAATGTAGATCAAGAAATTAAAGAGGTCAAAGCGAAAGTAGAAAAATGGGAAAAAGAAGCTGAAAATCGAACTTTAAGTGAACAAGAGAGACTTGAATGGATGGAAAATAGAAATAAATGGCTAAGCAAAGAGAGATCGAAGGCAAACATGCTTCGACAAAAGGCTAGAATTAAATGGATTATTGAAGGAGATGAGAACTCGAGCTACTTTCATACGGTGATTAGAAGGAACTATAATAAGAATAACATCAGAGGCATAGTTATAAATGGCATGTGGAATGAAAACGTGGCTGACATAAAAGTTGCAATTCATAAGCACTTTAAAAGCCAATTTGAGAAAAAATGTGTGAACAGGCCGTCCATTGCTGAGCTCGAATATTCCTTTCTATCAGACGAGCAACGATCATATTTAGAACAGCCTTTTACGGAAGAGGAAGTTTTCAAAGCATTAAAAAATTGTGGTAGTAATAAGGCTCCGGGCCCCGACGGGTTCAATATGCGATTCTACAAGGAATATTGGGATCTATTAAAAAGTGATTTCATGAACGCAATAAATTGGTTTTGGGATAAAGGAGAAATTTCCAAGGGTTGCAATGCTTCTTTTATCTCCTTAATACCAAAAGTCAAGGATCCTCTCGGGCTCAACGATTACCGACCCATTAGCCTTATAGGAAGTTTTTATAAGATTGTGTCAAAAGTACTTTCGAATAGAATTCGTACGGTGATTCCAAATGTTGTTGATTTCGAACAAAGTGCTTTTTTGAAGGGTCGCTTTATCTTAGATGGGGTGTTGATTGCTAACGAGACGATAGACTACTACCAAAGAACCAAAAAGAAAGGGTTGGTTTTTAAAGTCGACTTTGAAAAGGCTTTTGATAGCCTAGATTGGGATTATCTACTAGAAGTCATGAGATGTATGGGATTCGGAAATAGATGGTGCAAGTGGATTATGGCATGCTTACAATCAACGTCGATTTCGGTTCTTGTAAACGGGTCCCCAACGGAGGAGTTTTCAATGGGTAGAGGCGTCCGGCAAGGCGATCCTCTTTCCCCGTTCTTATTTATATTAGCGGTTGAAGGTTTTAATATTCTTGCCAAAGCGGCGGTGGATAGAGAATTGTTTAAGGGTATGGAAGTTGGAAGTAACAATATAGTCGTATCACACCTTCAATACGCGGATGATACGATTCTCTTCGGAGATTGGAGTTTCGATAACTTGAAGTCTTATGAATTTACTTAAATGCTTCGAATTAACGTCGGGACTAAAAGTTAACATTAGCAAAAGTTGTCTATATGGAGTTGGAGTCGATAATAACGAATTGATATCGTATGCTAATCAACTTGGATGTAGAATTGGGAAATTTCCGTTCACGTATCTTGGTTTGCCAATTGGCTCAAGAATGAGAAAGTTGAAGGATTGGGAGGTTGTTATTAAAAAATTCAAAAAGAAACTTTCGGATTGGAGTGCACGTTCGGTGTCATTCGGGGGTCGAATCACACTTATAAAATCGGTTCTCTCGAGTCTTCCATTGTATTACTTTTCGTTATACCGTGCCCCGCCTTGTGTGTTAAAAGAACTTGAGCGTGTGAGGAGAGATTTCTTTTGGGGAAAAACCGAGGAGGGTAGAAAAATTGCTTGGGTTAAATGGGAAAAAGTATTGTTGCCTTATTCGGACGGGGGGCTCAATTTGGGTTCCTTAGTTTGTAAAAATCTTGCTCTATTATGTAAGTGGTGGTGGAGGTTTCATAATGAACCCAATTCATTATGGACCAAAATCATTACTAGCATATATGGGCCGTTTGGTGGACTTGGTCATGATGTAATCCCTAACCAACTTTCGTTTTGTAGCACATGGTGCAATATAATAAATGCAGGTCGATCTTTGACAGCAAAAGGCATATATTTCAGCAATTCCTTTCAAAAGAAAATTGGAGATGGCGGTCAAACAGCATTCTGGTCAGAATCGTGGCTCCTTGACATCCCTCTTAGATCGAAATACAGCAGACTCTATCGACTGGAGCTAAACAAAGAGATTAAAGTGAGTGACAGAATCAAATGGGAAAATGGCCGATGGTTATTCAACTGGGAATGGTCAAGGGAACCTAGCGGAAGAACGAAAAGTGAGTTTGAAGAGATGATTGAAAGAATAAACGCCTTCGAAGCTGACCCAAATTCTAGCGATACATGGAAGTGGCTGTTAGCGTCTAACGGTATGTTCACGACAAAAAAACTCAATCACATCATTATGGAAAAATTGTTTGAAGGAGAGAAATCACATCCGGAAACAATCCGAAATATATTAGTACCAAAGAAAGTGGAAGTATTTATTTGGAGATGTAGAAAAAAAAGATTACCGGTGCTATGTGAGTTGGATAAGAAAGGAATAGATCTTCACACAGTGCGCTGCCCCACTTGCGATGATGATGTTGAATCTATTGATCACGCATTAGTATTTTGCAAATTCGCATACGAGGTGTGGTCAAGGATTTATAAATGGTGGGGGTTTGGACCGTACACAAGGGTGAGTATTGCTGAAACTTTCTCGGGGCTAGTAAATCAACAGTGTTCGGATATAGGTGCTCAAGTATGGCAAGGGGTAGAATGGTCTTGTGGATATGTCTTATGGAAGAACCGCAATTCAAAGATTTTCAAGAAGAAAAGTTTGTGCGTGCCATCGTTGGTAAATGAGATACAAATCCTTAGTTATGATTGGATTTCACATCGGTTAAAGAAGCAAAAACTTGACTGGAATACATGGCTAGTGAACCCGTGCGAATATCTAACAATCAAATAGTCAAGAATTGCCACCTCGGCACAATTGGGTCTTTTGACTGTTAGAACAGTAGGTATCATTACATGTAATTTATTAATTGTACCATTAATGTGACACTGTAATTGCTTTGAGATGTTGGTGGCTTTCTGTTTTGGGCTGCCTCATCAGTTTATTAATAAAAATTCTTGTTGCTTTTCAAAAAAAAAAAAAAATAGTTTATAGTTAATAATGGAATATAAACTTTTGAAACGCTATTCATGCAAGTTTGACGTGTTTCGACTTTTATGTTTTTTGGGTTGATGTAAGGTTACACTCTGTTCCGTGATTAAGATTTAGAACCTATTATAACTTCGTTTGAATGTATACCATTTTGGAATGAACTGATCCTCGATTTATTATTTGTATATTGTGTTTAATCAGCTTGCAATGATGATGTGTGATGTATGTTGTGATCCATTTCATAGGGGTGGTTGGTATTGGTTAGATCTTCATCTTGTTAACCAGTTCAGAAGCAGCCAGCTAAAGGATCAAAATTTATCTGGATCTACTAGAATTTGCTCTTGTTTTATTTATTTTCTTTGATTCTTTGATCATTGTTCTATTTTTTTATTTTTTGTATGCAATTTATGAATTGAATAATGTGTTTCCTAACCACCAGTTGGAATAAATTGCTCAATCTTGTTAAATTTTTATGACATATTTATTCCGAATAGTGAATAGCGTCTTTTGGTTTATAGGATTGTTGAGTATTGATGAATGCCAAATTTATTATGTAAAATAGACACTAATTTGCTTTATGTTGATCAGCTTGCAACAATGATGCTTGAAAGGATCTGAGATCTTCGTCGAAAGTTAGACTCGGATGAAGTTAGTTCTTACTGCCTTTATTTGATGCTTTTGAATTGTTGATCATGACTTGACAATTTATGAGATTATTATTTATTCCATCGCGCATCTTATCTTACAATTGTAATTTTTTTATGGCGAAAATAACGAAACTTATATAGAACAAAGGCCGTTTTCCAAAAGAAAACGCTCTCAAAAGGGAATACAAAAGGACAGGAGAAATGAGAAAGTTCGCACCTGGAAACCAACCTTCTAAACATGAACTATCTTTAAACAAGTCTCCCTAACATGAATTATCTTACAATTGTATAAAACACAGATTTATTTGGATATTTATTGATCAAATTCGGTGGAAATAGTAGACTCAATAACAATTTAAATTTGGCTCCTGGTTTTTAAAGATCTCGGAATTAATATATCCACCATCATCATCTTTGATACATTCACCACAATTGTTCATTAACAAGTTTTACTCGATGCATATTCTATGGTGGATTTATCAAAAATAATGATAGATTTATCTCCTCCTATGTCAAATGGCCAACGGCTCTAGTTATTGAGTCGATAGCAAGCATCGATTTATTGACGACTTGACTGACCCATAGAGCCTAAAGTAAATTTCAGGTAGGATTTAAAACCCATGAAAATTTGATTTTACCATTTTTACGGCGTCTCAATTTTATTTATTTTTTTAAAAAAATTTTCTTACCTATTGGCCGGAGGTCCACTCGGAAGCAATCTCTCTATCCGTCGAATAGGGAGAGAGATGACTCTCTCTACTTTTGAGAGTGTTTCCACTCTAGGTGGGGAAATGACTTGTCTTTATTCTCGGATAGGGGAAAAATTGTCTACATCTCACCTCCCCCATACACCATCTACGTGGTATTGGGTTTTGTTGTTGTTGTATGTCAAATGGCCAATTGATTATTGGATCCACAATTCAACAATATATAACTGTTGATTTGTAATTCAGCCATAATCAGACCTTATACATTAAAAAATACTCCCATTTTGGTGGAAATAAATGAGGTACTAATGTAAAAGGCTTCATGTAAATCAAAGTATTTTATTTGCAGCTTCTTTTGTCTAAATAGAAATATATCATGAAGTGTATTCCTAAAAGCAGCTAGATCCCAAACTCAAAGTGATGAAATTTATTCATTAGTTACAAAAGTAATACCAACCAATAGAAGCATGCCACCTGCACAAGCTTTCCTTTGAGAAGATTCTTCATGGCCTTGCTCAAATCACAAAAAAAACTTCTTGTGGGTCTAATTTCCCTTTCCCACAAATCCAAATATTACACTAGAGAAAAATTAGTGCTGCGTAACAAGAAAGAAATGAACTTATATATGCAACTGCACTCAAAGATGGCCGATGATGGCTTTTGTGAATTCGGTGGTTGTTGAAGAGCCACCAAGATCACCAGTTCGGTATTTGCCTTCTGCGATTGTGCTTAGCACAGCCTCTTGGATTTTATCGGCTTTGTCATTCAGATCCAAATGATGAAGCATTGACACCGCACTCAGTAACAATGCAGTTGGGTTCGCCAAATTCTACATACATAAATCATTCAGTTGGATGATTATAGAAAATAGCAATAAAAAGATCAAATTCTTTTAAATACAAAAAAATAGACAAACGTAGTACGCATGTAACAGCTACAATATGTATGAACAGGTAACCTCAGGCGATTTATATCACTGGGTCAAAGGGATAAAACTAAGATAATTAGTTGTAATATTGCCAGATATATACAACTGATGTATCCCATCTCTCAAAATCATTGTATTCATTAACTCTGAAAATAATGTAATGCTATAATTTTGTGATCGTATTTTACCCAACTACTTACTCATTTTTTTAAAAAGTATTAGAAAGGTTAATAATAATATAATAATAATAGCAACAAATAAATAAATAATAATACGTAGTAATTACTTAGACAAGTATTTCATCAACCAGAAAGACCTGACATGAGCTGACCTATTACCCAACACGCCCTGACCCACACTATTTCTAAGATCATAACACAGTTATGATATTCTTGAAAGTGATGGGGAGAGATGTCTTATCCAGAGCAAATATTGGAAGGAAAAAAAGGACTAAATACAAAAAAGGAAAAAAAAAAAAAAAAAAAAAAAAAAAAAAAAACTTTAATGATGAGATGTCTAATGTCTTAATACTAACCTTTCCAGCAATATCAGGAGCTGAACCATGAACAGCCTCAGCAAGAGCAATACCACCCTCTCCAATGTTTAAACTGGAATTGTGTCAAGCGACATGAGAAACTCAACTGGGTACATTAAAAGGGACGAGGGAACTACAGAAATGGATTTAAAAAAACAGAGAGAAAGCACATACCTTGGTGTTAAACCCAATCCTCCAATTAGCCCAGCACAAAGATCACTAATGATGTCACCATAAAGGTTCGGCATTACCAAAACATCAAATAGTGTTGGATTCTTCACTAGCTGTACATTATAAAAAAAATTCATGAGTTCTTTTTCTTGTTATTTCATGAAATCTCATTGTTCCTTTTGAGTAAACTGTGCAAATGAGCTGCTCAAGATAACAAGTAGAAATTTTGACCCATTTTAACAAGAAAAATTTATTACTAATAATTAACACACCAGTTAGTTATAATTTAAAAAAAAAAAAAAAAAAGACAAAAATTTACTACATATAATTGCAATATACATATATAGCAAGTCAACAATATTGTGAGTTTAGAAAGGCATAATAATAAGACATAATATATAACAACAGATATAGGAATACATACCATCATACAGCAATTGTCAATGACAACTTCTTCGTACTTAATCTCAGGGTACTTCTCAGCAACTTCACGACAACACTATAAGAAGATGAATAACATATCAGAATAATGCAACATAAAATGTGCTTAACATATATCTAAGCTGTACTACAATGGAAGACCTTCAAAAATAGACCATCAGTTTTCTGCATGATGTTAGCTTTGTGTACTGCAGATACTCTATCCCTACCATGAGCCTTGGCATAATAGAATGCATATTCAGCCACCCTCAGACTCGCCTGTCGGGTGATGATCTTAAGACTTTCAACAACTCCTCTCACAACCTAATGTCAAAAAATATCAGATTGTATAGCATTAGAATTTATAAAAAACCTGCATAATATTATAATTTTAATGTAAAAACCCAAACTTACCTGATGTTCAAGACCACTGTACTCTCCTTCTGTATTCTCACGGATTGTAACAAGATTAACATCATCATAACGAGTCTTGTAACCAGGTAAACTGTAGCATGGTCTAACATTTGCATACAAATTGAGTTCTTTCCTTAACGTAAGGTTCAGAGAACGATGACCTTTTCCAATCGGTGTAGCCATTGGACCTTTTAAGCCCACCTTGTTTCTTCTTACCGACTCTAGACTCTCCCATGTAACAAAACTTTGGGTTCTTGGATCAACTTCTGTCCCCACATAATGTTCTTCCCATTCAATTGGAACCTCTGCAGCAGTAAACACCTATAGAACGTAACACACCAACAAACGTGACAGGAAAGTTACATTCAAGAATAGCTTATTACAATTATATAGTCTGTATTCAACTATGAAGCCTTTAACGTCTCTCGATTTCGTAAATAGCTTTCAAATCGAGTCTTAACGAATTTCATAGAAGTAGGTTTAATAACAGCCTGCAGTTAAACTGTTTGATTAGCCAATAAAGTCAAAGGTCTCCATCACATATAGTACAAACTATTTCAAATTTCATCCATTACAAACCCTAAAAATCATTCAGTAACTTAATTACATAAAAATTCACAACAAAATGATAAAACTACCAAAAGCTAAAACATCAATACGTCAACTATTACAATACTACAACACATATATACATATAATTGTGATATTGAATCTTCGCTGTTAAAACAACACATATATACTTATTTATGTATACGTAATATAATTGTGATATAGAATTGGACCTGTTTGACAGATTCAGCGATCTCAGGACCGATACCGTCGCCGGGAAACAGAGTGGCGCGGATCAAATTAGTCGATGAGCTATAGTTCCGGTGGACGCTAGGGTTTCTAGTGATCGTGAAGATATCATTGGTTGTACGGCTACGAAGGATCCGTTTCGCGATTTGTAAAGCCGTCATTTTAACGCACACGATCGATTGATGGTTACAAATTGTTAGGTTACAGCAATTATAAAAAAAAAAAAAAAAGAATGATGATGAAGTAGAAGAATATGTTGATTTTTGTAAAATTGGGGGAAATAGAGGGGGTGATTGAAATTTTGCAATTGGGTCCGATCATACAATCATTGGTCAACTATTGGGAAGAGAGCTGATTCGTACACCACCATTTTTAGCCATACACCACTAAATGTGCATCAGACAGTTGTACAGTACAGTGTTTTAAAGCACAGCTAGTGGTGTATGGCTAAAATTTGGTGGTACCCTATTGGAAATGATATTTGCTAATTAAAGTTTTATTTTATTTTATTATTATATACGTAATACAGAAGATTAATTAATTAATTAATTAATTTTTATTTTTCGAAAAGCAAATTTTCATAACCACGAAACAAAGTCAAAAGGCCATCAGGGAGACCCCATTACTATGAACTCGAAGCAGTATACTGATTCAAACATGAAAACAAGTTGCTAAGAATGCAAGTGTAACTCTAATGATTAAACCAAAGAGGATCATGGATCTGATTAAACCAAAGAGGATCATGGATCAGAGATCCAGACTAGCCAATCAAATTTTCAATTCTTGAAACGATTCGAGATTCGCTTGTACGATTTGAGTTGAATTTTCATCAATGTCGTCGGACCATTCCAACACATGTTTTAAAGACTTTTTGTTTGCGGTTTCTCCACAATAAATAGAGACACGTCCACTCTAATGCTTGCCAAACACTCGAGCTGATAGGGGATAGAGATAGGTTACAATTTCCACATAAGGCTTCTTTGATGCTTAAATTTTTAACTGGGCCCAACTCCCCACAATTTATAAATTCTTTCCAAATATTAATCGACAGAAAATCAATGTGTATTCAATTGTCTTCACGTCATCATCACATAGAGGGCATCTAACGGAGTTAAGGTCAATATTATCGAGTTCTGTACGAACCGGTAGCCTCCGTTTCAACACCCTCCATATGAAGATACAAGCTTGCTTCCTTAGGAACAAGGTGATTTTTTAAAGTTTTTAGACCTGATATGCTGCTGCAATTAATTCGGTTGTCAATTAGGCTTGATAATTCTTTTGTAGTGAATTATCAAGCCTAATTCAGGTTTCTTTCAGGTCAGCAGTTGGGGCGTGTTATGTAACTGCGGGAGATGATCGCGTTGATCGTTTAGTCCCCATGAGTGATCATAAACTGTTGTTAAAAAAAAATATAAGTTTATGGGTTCAAGTTCAAGTTCAAGTTAAGACCGGTGGATGATGATATATTTGTGAAAAGAAATTCGTGATAGGAGGGTGTGTTACTTTCAGAAACAATACACATAATTGTTCATGTATTTGAAATAAGGGGAATAATTAGCATATATGTTGAGCCACTTAACACTTTTTCTCCAATTCATATAGGTCATGGGTCAAAACTCACGCATTTGCAGGCACAACACACTCGTATAACTATATAATAAGAGTATAATATGATATTATAAGTATATAATTATATACTGGTATCTATAATTCTGTATATTGCTCTCATGTTCGAAATAATGAGTTAGAGAGATGAATAATTGACAGTTGATTTGACTAAGAAAAATAATTAAAATCCGAATGCAGTTTTATTGTAGCAACATGATCAACTTGTACATTAAGATGTGACACTAGACTAATATATTAGCCTATTTATCATGTGTAAATATCATTCCCTTATACTAAACAACAAGAAACTTCTTGAGTTTTGATCTAAGGGCTAGCGGTGCAAGATTGAGCGAGTCCATTAGGTTTTGTAGCAGTCGGAGGTGAAGGAGATTGAGGTGGTGATGGAGTTGTAGTATGTGGTGGTGGTGGTGGTGGTGGTGATGGAGAGGCCGGCAATGGAAAATTAGGAGGAATTGGGAAAGGGAATGACGGGATAGGGAAGTTAGGAAATGGTTCCCTGGCAAAGACTCCGGTGTCGGAAAACGATATTGCTAGTAAAAAAGATAATAAGAAAAGTTTGAATGGTTTCATTTTGCACTAGAGTTAAGATTGTGATTGTGTATGAGTCTATGTTCTGGTTGGATGAAAAAGGTTTCTATGGGCATAAACTTATATAGAGAGGTTAGGCATCTAAGTTGATTAATTGTTTATTATGCAAAATATAAAATAGTTGTGCATATATTATTTATATTGTTTTGATATTACAACAACAACAACAAAATCCAATCTTACATAAGTGAGGTATGGGAGAGGTAAGATATAGACAATCTTTCTCATATCCTATAATGAAGACAAGTCATTTCTCTACCCAGAGTGAAACGCTCCAAGAGTAGAGAAAATCATTCCTCTCAATGTTCTATGGATAGAGAGATTGTTTCCAAATGAACCTCCGGCATTTAGGCTATAAGCGAAAGTCAAGTCGCCAATAAAATGACGTTGGTTGTTGACTCGATTAATAGAGCCATTTTATTTTGATATTAAGTATTTATAATTATGAAATGTACAGACGAACATATGTTGGCAAATGAGATTTTTATTATGGAAAATGATGTCTACAATATTTAATATATATATATATATATATATATATATATATATATATATATATATATATATATATATATATATATATATATATAAGACAATATATTTAAATTTTATTATATATACTAAATACGAACAATCACTCACCAACCAAACCCCGCCACATCATCAAAAGTACTGTTATACTGTAGCAGTACTGTAGCACTTTAGCAATTTTTTTTTTTTTGCAAATATATATATATATATATATATATATATATATATATATATATATATATATATATATATATATATATTTTTTTTTTTTTTTTTTTTTTTTTTTTTTTTTTTTTTTGCAAATACATACAAATCTAATTCCAATTTACTAATACAATCATATCGTAATATAAGCCTAAAAAAATATAGATAAAAAGGGTTATATTTTTATTTTTCATCACCTTTTTCAATATACTATATATTATTTGATTTTTTATCTTTTAAAAAACCTGCTAAAATTATATGGACCATTGTGATGACCCGGAAATTTCTGACTAAATTTAAACTTAATCTTTGTATGATTAACATTTCCGACACGATAAGCAAAGTCTGTAAAACTGAATCTCAAAATTTTTGAACTACTTTTATATATTTAAATACCCTTCGGTTGTTTTCGACGATTCGCGAACAATTATATGTAAGTAGATACATATATACTATAACTTGAAAAGGTAACAATGTATTAATTATTTGATACCGTACATTAAACTTATTGGTTTAAATATCTATTTGAATATATATGATAAGTTGAAATATTTATTATTAAAATTTATTTATAAATAACTTCCAATGTGTATTTAAAAACTGATTTATGTATATTAAAAATATATATACATATTTATAATTTCAAGTTATTTAGTAAACGATAGTAACATTTTCAAATTGCTACAGTACCCAAAATGCTACAGTATTTTTGAAAATTACTATTTGCTACAGTGAATTGCTACAGTAAAAATTGACTTTGCTACAGTGGTATAGTTTATGGATGATTTAAGACTATATTTTGACAAAGGTACGATTCACGAAACGTAAAGTACAAGTTTTATCAGTATACGATAGGACGTTTGAAAAACCGGAACCGGGACATAAGTCGAGTGACGACGTACGACTTATCGGAACGAAAATTACAAGTCAACTATGCATGTGAATTTAATATAATATATAATTAATTATATAAATTAAATATATTATATTAATAATTAAAAAATATGTCGACAAACTAGAAGTTAAAAGATCATGAGCTGGAAATCCATCTCAAGCGATCGCATGGGAAATGGTCTTGGAGGTCATGCGATCGCATGGCAGTCCTGGACAGGCCACACCTATAAAGCTCGAGATATCTGCCTCTGTTTTAATTTAAAAATTACTCCGTATTATATTTATTAATTATAATATTATTATTATTATTATTATTATTATTATTATTATTATTATTATTATTATTATTATTATTATTATTAAGATTAATATTATTATTAATCTTATTATTATTAGTAGTATTTGTATTATTATTAGTATTATACATAAAATACTACGACGAGGTCATGAGCGTGTCACTTTCAAAATAGTTTTATGAGCCGGATAAAGCTAAGGAAATTATGGGTTATTGTCAAGGAGGTTATGGGTAATATTCATGGGTATTATTTGCAAGTCAAACCTAGTGTTATCATCTCCGTTACGTCTACGTACTTTTCTACAATATTGAATCTCAATATTGATATGTAAGTACTTATATTTTATCTTTTATATAATAATTGTGTATCCATGTCTAGTGCTCGAGTATATATATTTATACATGCTTGTATGCTAAATTTCCTTGTTAAACAGTTTATGATGTACCACGAATTAAATACATATATTACTGGTAAAAGATATATGATATACATGTTTTTGGAAAGCTGACGAAAAATCAATAACTTTTCATTTAGATATCGAATAATTTTGATGAACGAATTAAAAGATATGAGCAACTGAATTATGATTGAAGTTAATTGAAATTGCTTTTGAATCTACAATTAAGATTTAAACAACTTGTTTACGAGATTGATAAATTGGATTTTTGAATATTACCAACCGAGTAAATGAATCCTTATATAAGGTACGTCTCGTTTTGTTAAACTATTGTCAAAATTGACTTTTTGAAACAACATTGGATAACTTTTGTATATCAATATCGAGCATTAGGATTGTGATACAATATGACCTGACCTAGCTTGATAGACATTTATTGACCAACATATGTTCTCTAGGTTGAGATCTACGGTTATTTGGTAATCCGTGTTTCGATCACATTTTGGTGAACGACTTTATATGCTGCTAAGGTGAGTTTCATTGATCCCTTTTTAATTGCTTTTGCAATATATATTTTTGGGCTGAGAATACATGCACTTTATTTTAAACGCAATGGATACAAGTACATACTAAATTCTACACTGAGTTTGAACTGAAAATCCCTTAGCTTTGGTAACTGTTAACTGCCAGTTATAAGAACTGGTGGGCGCGAGTAGTAGTATATGGATCCATAGGGCTTGATATCCCCGTCCGAGCTAGAGCACTAGCCTTTTAACGGACGTATGCTATTTGAGAAGCGTACACGTTGGTTTGCGTGTATTATTAAGATGATTATACAAAGGGTACAAATTATATATACGTTAAGTTTAGTTACCAGGGTGCTCAATTTTGTAGAATATTTTGATAAACGTTTCTGGATTGAACAACTGAAATCTTGTGATCCACCTTTATATACAGATTATACGCAACATTAAAACTATGAACTCACCAACCTTTGTGTTGACACTTGTTAGCATGTTTATTCTCAGGTTTCCTAAGAAGTCTTCCGCTGTTTGCTTAGATGTTAAACAAGCTATGTGCATGGAGTCTTACATGACATATTTTTCAAGGAGACATTGCATTCACCAAATCATCACCATATATCTTATTTTGACTGCATTGTCAACGGAAATACTGTTGTAAACTATTATTTGTGGTGATTGTCTATATGTAGAAATCATCAGATGTCGAAAACCTTTGATTTAAATATTCATTTATGGTGTGCCTTTTCAAAAGAATGCAATGTTTACAAAATGTATCATATAGAGGTCAAATACCTCGCAATGAAATCAATGAATGACGTGTTCGTCCATATAGATTTGGAGCGATTGTCACAACCATAAGGTTTTGTAGAATAAGTAATTTGTTTAGAAGCCTCAAAACTTGATTTGTTTTATTGTTAAATTGAGCATTGCAACCCAGACTGTAACATATATTCAGTTGTTTATGTATTTTTCATTTATATAGTAGAATATTACCATAACAGTTGTCAGGCATTGCGTAAATGCTCTGGGAAGAGTGGACAACATTTTGATGACTTTCAGGCCGAAAACTGTCTAAAGATATAGTAGCGTTAAAATGACACTAATCCGCCGCAAAGCGCGGACCACAAATCTAGTTAGAACCAAATGTACAAAGAAGCGAGCTTGCATACAAAGACCAGCAGGACCCATTTGAACACGACCACCCTAAGCATACACACTAACACGAAATAGACCAACACGAAATACACCAACACGAAATATTTTTTTATATTTCTAAAAATCGTTAATTGAGTTGTATAGTATTTTATAATATAATATAATGTTATAAAGCATAATCAGTGATATACATAGAAATAACTTATGTTAATAAGTTTTTCCGGTATTTCTTGTGGGTACTCGAATTCGATTAGAGTTCACGCCGACAGCCCCGAACAAACACGAGGCAAGGATTAGAAAAAAGAGAAGCACTATTGAGTCATTTTTTTTTTTTTTTTTATGAATTACTCCCTTATTAAGTTGGTCTCTTTAATATTTTAAGATTTAAGATATCTTTATCTATTAATGAATAAATAACTAAAAGGAACGAGTCTTTTAAGAAAAGAAAACAGTTGCATAACTTAAGGTAAATTTGGGATTGAGTATTTTTAGCCAAATGTACTAAATTGTTAGTGAAAAAATACACACCAAACTCAAAACTCTTTGGTTTCTTCCTTTGTCTTATTCTTTGTAAAACATTGATAGCGATTTGCAATATATACACGTGCATCTATGACATGATACACAAGTTATCGTAATATGGAGAAGTACTGTAATAATATAACATTTTATGTATGTAACTAATTCTTGTCTACATACCACATTTTATATATGTAAATTCGATGAAGGAAGTTTATTTATTTTAAATGGTGAGTCAAATAAACTTAATTTATACAGAAAAATGAGATTCGATGCTAAAATTAACTAGCTAGAGGTTCGGTAGCCCACTTCGTTAGGCAAAAAACTTGAGCCCAAAATTTTTAAAAAATAAAATAAAATAAAATAAATTAGCTAAAAGACAAAATTGTTAACGCCATGGTGACGTCAGCAACTCGTTGTTCATCCGCTTAGCCTGTTATTAGTATATAGAATTTATACAGAAGAAATGAGATTGACTGTGTATAACGTATATAATGTGAAATTGTGAATAAACACATTATATAGCGAGTAGAAGATGATCATTCACATTCTAAAAATGTTGGCCATTCTAAGAATCAAAGTATACTTAGAAGTAATTATTAAGTTATTTGCTTGCATTTTTAAGATATCACATTGTGTTTTTTTTTTTACAATGATCATTTCACTCTTCCACGGACGTATACATGTACCGAATACTATACAAGAAAGTTGGCTCCTAAGCCTGAAACCGGGGACAGAGGGCTCGTGGTACCTGCTGATAGGGGTGTTCATCGGTTCGGTTTTTGGTTTTTCGGTTTATTTGATTCGATTTTTTCGGTTTTGAACCTTATAAAATCAAAACCGAAAACCTAACCGAAACCAAATTTAAATATCAAAACCTTAACCAAAATCGAACCGAAAACCGAATTTGATTTTGGTTTGATTTCTGTTAAAGCCAACAATCACTAAAAATAAAAATCCTAACCATCATAAACTTACATGTAAATTAGGAATAACGGTTGTAGAATTAATTTAAGTATACAGAGTATATAACATGTTTATTGTTTAATAAAAATGTAATAATACATCAAATATAACATAAATATATAAAATTATTGTTATAAATATGTATTAATATGTTATTAATTAGAATTCGGTTTTCGGTTAACCAAATTTAAAATTTTCAAAACCATAAACCAAACCAAAAACCGAATTACGAATTCGGTTTCGGTTTCGATCGATCCGAAAATCGTTTAAAAAATTCGGTTTAATTTTTTTTGGTTTGGATTCGATTTGGTATTCGGTTTGAAACTAAATGGTGCACACCCCTACCTGCTGCACAATCTCCCTCCTCTACTTTGAGAACTGTGTGAACGTAGTGGGGGAAAAACCTAAAGAGATGTTGGTATAATATGGGGTCTCCGCTTAAGCAGGATCAAATATGGTTATATTGAAGTTTCGATCGGTTAATAACACTGTAATTGCCCCTACTAGTATCGGAAGTGATAAAAGCTTTGATTCCAATACGGACTGCCCACGTCAATGGTAAAAATCGTTAGATCAGAACATGGGAATAATTTTGATACTAATACGTACTGCCCATTTCAATTGTGACGGGGGGTGTGTACAGGACCATGTACATATTCACCGCGACATGTTGATCAGCAATTACTAGTGAAGCTCCAGTCTAGCAGTCAACTCGATGTGGGAGAGTCATGAGTGCAATTCGATTTGTGGTGAGTAAGGCCTCTTTCTCGTTGATCAATTCGCCTTCGCTCTATTGACAGGTATCTGTTCCTACGACGGGGGTTGTCAATGAACATGTGGATAAGTAGGCCTTTCTTGCAGACCGATCTTCAGCCGAGTTCCTTCCTTCGAAGTCAAATATGATGATACGCTCTGGCGATGTTACCACGAAATAAAAGGCCGGCTAGGTGATCGAAATGGCTCAGTTCAACGAGGACACACACACATTTTCTTATCCAATTTGTACCCCAAAGTTTGCTTACCCATGGATCCGTCCAATATATATATATATATATATATATATATATATATATATATATATATATATATATATATATATATATATATATATATATATATATATAGTGGTAGGATCAAGAGGGAAGTAACCAATCGGGGGAAGCAAAATCTTTTTTTCTTTCTTCGTTTTTTGAAAAAACTTTGTTCACGAACATTATAGATTGGATGAAAATATGAACATTTAATAAAGACACTTTGTGATAAATGTTTTTATTTTGACGAGAAACGCTCGAAGAACTAATATATAACAATTATCGTATTTTTTGAGCGTATGTTGAGGTTTTAGATATTAGGGTTTATAGGGTTTAGATATTAGGGTTTAGAAATTTAGGGTTTAGGGTTTAGATTTAGGATTTAGATTGAGTTTTTAACACGAACGGTTTAGAGCTTAGGGTTTAGGGTTTAGAGTTTAGGGTTTAGGGTTTGGTGTTTTGGGTTTATGTAATAAACCCAAAACACCAAACCCTAAACCCTAAACTCTAAATCGGGCTAAATTTTACTTCGCAAAACATGAAGAAAAAAAACGTTAACATTCTTCACGAACAATATTATCTTGAATGTTATTTTTTTCGATCGTTTTCCCGCCTAAATAATAACATTCATCACGAAGTGTCTTTTCTAAATTTTCATATTTTCGTGTGATCTTGATGCCTGAAAAAAAATTCCAAAAAAAACGAAATTTTTTTTTGCTTCCCCCCGATTGGTTACTTCCTCATTGATCCTGCCCCTATATATATATATATATGTGTGTGTGTGTGTGTGTGTGTCCACTGCTGGAGTTAGGGATGACAATGGATCGGATATGGAGCGGGTGATGCCGCATCCATATCTATATCCATTTAGTTTTTGTCCATCCATATCCATATCCATATCCATATCCGTTTAGTTTCAGGTCATCCATCCATATCCATATCCAGTGGATTAAGCGGGTTAATGGATATCCAATGGATATTAAAAAAGTGTTATAATATTTTCTAATATGCGATCAAAATAAAAACGTAGCATAACAGAAATAAATATAACATAACATAATAAAGTTTTATCCATAAGAATGTGTAATCTTTGTCAAAGATATAACAAAATTTGTTACATTTTTACTATAAAACACGGATTATGAAAAATTTAATATGAAATTTGTAAGTTTATTTTATTAGATATGCGTGTTTTATTGTAATATATTATAGTTATTTCATTATAAAGTTGAAAACAAAATTTAAATTTAACGATAAATGAACTTGTAATAGTAAAAAAAGCATATATCTATATTTATGTATTTATATATGTATTTCGGGTGGTAATGGATATATCCATGGATGAAACTTTTCATCCATGTCCATATCCATATCTATATCCGTATCCATATCCGTATCCGTATCCATATCCATTTAGGTTCGTTCATATCCATCACGATCGGGTGGATCGGGTGGATATCCACCAGATCGGGTGCTCATTGTCATCTCTAGCTGGAGTTGAACCTAAAACTCTTGGTTAAGAGGTCACCTCGATACCAATAGGCTAATGACCCTTCAGTTTCTTAACGAGTTTAATTTATTTGTGATATTTACTTTCCATATTAAGCTAAAATAAAATGTGGTTTATAATAATTAGGTATCAACTAAATTTATTATTTCACTCCTTTAACTTATATCTACAAAAGGTGTTAAGAAAAGTACACCAAAAAGCATTCATTAATTGAGATTTGGTAAATGTAGCCTTCAAGAACACATTTAAGCATGTCATATGAAGTATCACTAATTTCTTTTTTTTATAATTCAAAGTTAGTATAAATAAATGCTGATATCAAATTTAAATTAGAAAAGTTACTATTAAAAAACTATTTAAACATTACAATTAACTCGACTGAGTTTATGAACTTATATATAGTAAGCTTAAGTATAGTTCTAAAGGCTACGTTTAGTAAATCCTTAATTAAAATATTCATGCAACTTTTAGACAATCATTTCCCTATCCTAAAATAAAGACAAATCATTTCTTCACTCGAAGTGAAACACTCTCAAGAGTAGAGAAAGTCATCTCTCTCAATGTTCTATGAATAGGGAGATTGCTTTTAAAAGGACCTCCATCCTATAAGTAGGAAAATTTTTGAAAAAATAAAATAAAATATAAAAAAAATGAGACGCCATGAAAATAGTAGAATCAAATTTCGGTGAGTTCCAAATCCTACATGGAATTCAATTTAGGCTCTAAGCGACAGTCAAGTCGCCAATAAATTGACGCTTGTTGTTGACTCGATTAGTAGAGCCAATATATATATATATATATATATATATATATATATATATATATATATATATATATATATATATAATCAAGGGGAAAGCACTTTTTTGGGGGAAAGTAAATTTTTTTCATTTTTTTTTTTGAATTTTTTTTTCCAGGCATCAAGATCACATGAAAATATGAACATTTAAAAAGGACACTTTGTGATGAATGTTATTATTTTGGCGGAAAAACGCTCGAAGAGAAAAATGAAAACACGCATCATGTGTAATATTATGCTTCTAAATTTTTTTTAGGGTTTAGTAATTAGGGTTTAGAAATTGGGGGGTTAAAAATTAGGGTTTAGCTGTTAGGGTTTAGAAATTAGGGTTTAGGGTTTAGAAATTAGGGTTTAGATTGAATTTTTAACACGAACGGTTTAGAGTTTAGGGTTTAGGGTCTAGGGTTTTAGGTTTAGGGACTATCCCCAAAACACTAAACCCTAAACTCAAAATCGGCTAAATTTTGAAAAAAACTTCATATAAGATGAAAGAAAACAAAGTTCCAAAAATATTATTAGAAATAACATTACTTATGATGAATGTATCAATTATTTATTCGATCGTTTTTCCGCCTAAATAATACTTCATCCGTTTCATTCCAATAGTCCAGTTTTGACTTTTAAGGTCTTTTTTGCTCAACTTTGACCTAAAATAACTTTATTTGTGTTATATATTACTTGATAAAAATTATACTAATGAAAACACATTTAAACATTAATTCATTTATATAAATTTCATCGAATAATATATAACACAAACAAAAATATTTTGAGTCAAAGTTTAATACAAAAGACTTTGAAAAATAAAAGTGGAATATTGGAATAAGACAAACAGAGTAACATTCATCACAAAGTGTCATTTTTAAATGTTCATATTTTCACCTAAACTTAGATGTCTGAAAAAAAAATTCGAAAAAAAGGAAAAAAATTTACTTCCCCCAAAAAAAGTGATTCCCTTTTGATTATGACTATATATATATATATAGATGACATAATTTTGCGTTCGTGGACCAAAAGAAAGGCTTCAAATTGATACTTTTGACAATATTTTTTTAACACGAGAAATGCCCTTCAAACGTAGCTTTGTTTCTAGCTAACCAAATCAGCCAAAGCCTCAGAGCCAACAAGTCTCCAAAATTTAGATGCATTGATACCCATTCCAGAAAATCAATCGGTCGTGACATGACAAGCGCAGAGAGGACCGTCCATCTAATATTCCAATAAAATAAAGTCGAACAAATGACGTAGGCCCAATCACAATCTATCAATATGTGATCTTATTCATGATCAAGGCACCAAGCACATAAAAGATTTTTAACCATGTCGAAGTATATGCCTTTGAAAGAGAACCAAATTCACCGGTATACTATGGATAGCTAACCAATGGAATATAATAACTTTTAGACGAAGTAGGGACATACCATATTATCTTCGCCCACTCCGAAACATGAAAAATGTTAGCGTTGATTAGTGTAGTGACCCGAACTTTTCCATGTTTATATATATTAATTGAGATTGATATTTACATGATTAAATGTTTCCAACATGTTAAGCAATCAAACTTGTTAAGACTTGATTAATTGAAATATGTTTCATATAGACAATTGACCACCCAAGTTGACCGGTGATTCACGAACGTTAAAACTTGTAAAAACTATATGATGACATATATATGGATATATATATATATAGTTAACATGATATTATGATAAGTAAACATATCATTATGTATATTAACAATGAACTACATATGTAAAAACAAGACTACTAACTTAATGATTTTTAAACGAGACATATATGTAACGATTATCGTTGTAAAGACATTTAATGTATATATATCATATTAAGAGATATTCATACATGATAGTATCATGATAATATAATAATTTAAAATCTCATTTGACATTATAAACATTGGGTTAACAACATTTAACAAGATCGTTAACCTAAAGGTTTCAAAACAACACTTACATGTAACGACTAACGATGACTTAACGACTCAGTTAAAATGTATATACATGTAGTGTTTTAATATGTATTTATACACTTTTGAAAGACTTCAATACACTTATCAAAATACTTCTACTTAACAAAAATGCTTACAATTACATCCTCGTTCAGTTTCATCAACAATTCTACTCGTATGCACCCGTATTCGTACTCGTACAATACACAGCTTTTAGATGTATGTACTATTAGTATATACACTCCAATGATCAGCTTTTAGCAGCCTATGTGAGTCACCTAACACATGTGGGAACCATCATTTGGCAACTAGCATGAAATATCTCATAAAATTACAAAAATATGAGTAATCATTCATGACTTATTTACATGAAAACAAAATTACATATCCTTTATATCTAATCCATACACCAACGACCAAAAACACCTACAAACACTTTCATTCTTCAATTTTCTTCATTTAATTGATCTCTCTCAAGTTCTATCTTCAAGTTCTAAGTGTTCTTCATATATTCTACAAGTTCTAGTTACATAAAATCAAGAATACTTTCAAGTTTGCTAGCTCACTTCCAATCTTGTAAGGTGATCATCCAACCTCAAGAAATCTTTGTTTCTTACAGTAGGTTATCATTCTAATACAAGGTAATAATCATATTCAAACTTTGGTTCAATTTCTATAACTATAACAATCTTATTTCAAGTGATGATCTTACTTGAACTTGTTTTCGTGTCATGATTCTGCTTCAAGAACTTCGAGCCATCTGATAATGCTAAAAACGAACATATATTTCATAGCATTATTCCTCAAGAAAGACAAGATTTTAGTTGGTATTGTTCGATTTACAAGCGATATTCGTTTAAATAATAAAAGGTGAAGACAAAAGACAGATTCGACGAATTGAAGACGCAAACGACCAAAAAGCTCAAAAGTACAAAAGACAATCAAAAAGGTTCCAATTATTGATAAGAAACGTCTCGAAATTACAAAAGTACAAGATTCAAAACGCAAAGTACAAAATATAAAATTGTACGCAAGGACGTTCGAAAATCCGGAACCGGGACCAGAGTCAACTCTTAACGCTCGACGCAACGGACTAAAAATTACAAGTTAACTATGTATATAAATATAATATAATATATAATTAATTATATTAATTATATATATATTATATTTATATATAAAAAACCGTCGGCAGAGAAACTCCAAGGGTGTGAGCTGTAAATACTATCTCCGCGACTCGCGGAGTTTGAAGAGGCTTTTGCCGCGAGTCGCGGAGCCCCAAAATTCAACTCTGGCTATAAAGCAAACCGAATTCTGATCAAATTTCATATCTTATTTCTCTCATCTCTCAATATATACGATATATATATATATATATAATTTATATTTTAATTTTAATTTTAATTTTAATTCTAATAATAAGGGTATGTTAGCGAATGTTGTAAGGGTGTAAGTCGAAATTCTGTCCGTGTAACGCTACGCTATTTTTAATCATTGTAAGTTATGTTCAACCTTTTTATATTAATGTCTCGTAGCTAAGTTATTATTATGCTTATTTAAAACGAAGTAATCATGATGTTGGGCTAATTACTAAAATTGGGTAATTGGGCTTTGTACCATAATTGGGGTTTGGACAAAAGAACGACACTTGTGGAAATTAGACTATGGGCTATTAATGGGCTTTATATTTGTTTAACTAAATGATAGTTTGTTAATGTTAATATAAAGATTTACAATTGGGCGTCCCTATAAATTACCATATAAACTCGATCGGACACGATGGGCGGGGTATTTATATGTACGAATAATCGTTCATTTAACCAGACACGGGAATGGATTAATAGCCACTAGAATAATTAAAACAGGGGTGAAATTACATTCAAGGGTAATTGGTGTAATTGTTAACAAAGTGGTAAAACCTTGGTTTACACGCAGTCGATAACCTGGTGTATTCATTAAACAAAGTATTAAAACCTTGTTACAATTCGAATCCCCAATTAGTTGGAATATTTAACTTCGGGTATAAGGATAATTTGATGAGGACACTCGCACTTTATATTTATGACTGATGGACTGTTATGGACAAAAACCAGACGGACATATTAAATAATCCAGGACAAAGGACAATTAACCCATGGGCATAAAACTAAAATCAACACGTCAAACATCATGATTACGGAAGTTTAAATAAGCATAATTCTTTTATTTCATATTTAATTTCCTTTATTTTATATTTAATTGCACTTCTAATTATCGCACTTTTATTTATTGTTATTTTATTTAATCGCACTTTTAATTATCGTACTCTTTAATTATCGCAAGTTTATTTTATCGCACTTTTATTATTCGCAATTTCATTATCGTTATTTACTTTACGCTTTAAATCAAGTCTTTTATTTATTTAATATTTTACATTAGGTTTTAACTGCGACTAAAGTCTTAAAATCGACAAACCGGTCATTAAACGGTAAAAACCCCCCTTTATAATAATAATATTACTTATATATATATTTGTATTTTTATAAAAGTAAACTAATATAGCGTTGAGCTTTGTTTAAAGATTTCCCTGTGGAACGAACCGGACTTACTAAAAACTACACTACTTTACGATTAGGTACACTGCCTATAAGTGTTGTAGCAAGGTTTAAGTATATCCATTCTATAAATAAATAAATATCTTGTGTAAAATTGTATCGTATTTAATAGTTTTTCCTAGTAAAATATAAGCTATTTTATATACACCCCGCTGCACATCAAGTATTTTTGGCGCCGCTGCCGGGGAATTATCTTAAAAGCCGGAAGCGCAACGCTAATATAAAAAAAAAAAAAGATTTTTAGTTACTTTTATTAAAAGTCGTTTTTGTAAAAATACGTTTTAAATATTCAAAAATATAAAAAGAAAAACAAAAATATAAGTATTTTTTTTAAGATTTTGTTAAATATTTAAGTTTTATAAGTTTCTTTATCTTTATTTTAATTTATAAAAATATAACTTTTATTAAATATCTTTTAGAAAAGAAAAAAAACAGAAAACAGAAAATAAAAAAAAAATAAATAAATAAAGAAAACGCGTAAAATTTCAAAGCTGTCAACTGAATTTCTGAACCCCGCGACTCGCGGGGTTTTCTTCTTTAATTGCCGCGACTCGCGGAGCTACTCTGACACGCGAACAGAAACCCTAAATCTGCATTAATTACGGGATTTAATTAATTATTATTATTATTTAAACCTAATTATTATTATTATTATTATTAGTTTTATTTTTATTTTTACTTTTTATTTAATTGTTATATTTTAGTTAAATTAGTTTTATTAAATTGTAAAATTAGTAGTTTTATAAAAAAAATAATATAAAAATAATATTTTTATAAAAATTGTACTTTTTACAACTTTTTGTATATTTTTATATTTTGTACCTTTTTAATCGTTGTAGCGTAATATTTGTATTTTTTAGCTCATATTTAATTTTAAAATTAGTTTTTGCTATAGTCATTTTTACTCCTAGATTTTTAGGCTTTGCCGTAGAATTCCTTAAGTGCTTTTTCTTTAGACTAAGATTTAGGTGCTTTAGAATTTTGCGACGCCTTTTTAAGTTTTAGTTTCTTTTTAAGTTATTTCTATTTGGGATTTAGTTTTTCCTGTAAGCTTTAATATTTTTAGACACCTTTTACTATGTATCAATTATCATTCCAATTAGTAATTTCAATTTGCGATTATAATTTTAAGTTAGTTGTAGTAATAAGGTTAGGTTAGTCAAGTATTTTTAAGTTTTTATAAGTTTCTTTTATTTTTCCGTCACCTTTTATTTTTCAACCATTATTTTTCCTTTTTCGATTTTTTTCGACGAACTCTTTTTCTCTCTTATTTCTCGCCATTCTAGTTTTTAGGACTTAGATTTTTATTCTACTTCTTATCTAAATTTCTTAAAATAACGAAAATTTATTTTAAGTGGTTAAATTAATAGACATCAAAATTTTCTGGTTCGTAGTAATAGTTGGATTTGTACGTGGACCGGGTTATTGGAGCCAAACAGTCCTCAATTATATTGAGACCAAACGAATCCTGCCCCTCTGCTGCATCTTTTGGCTATTCGAAACGTGGGCAAAATCAGAAAAGTCTATTAATTGGATAACTTATTATAATTTTTCTTTCTTTTTAAAAACTAATAGGATATTCAGTGAATGCACCGAGCAAGACGTTCATCACCTTTTGTACGTTCACCACCTGTAACTAGATCAAGACATTTAACAAATATAACCGCCGTTGATTTTTCTTTAGAATCGTCATCCAGTCAACCAAGTACTTCAGTTCAAATTTCCGATAATCCATTTTTTGAACCCAACCTCACAATTGAGAATCCAGAGAATATTCAGGAACGGTTCATAGATCCTGAACCATTAAACTTTCCTCCGGAACCACCAATCATTCAAACAGAGATTGTTGAGGAACGAACCATTAAAACAGAATCATCTAGTGATACCGATTCAACAAATTCAATTATGGAGAATCTGGAACCTTTAAGTATGGAAGACCGAATGAGAGCTAAACGCACTGGCCAAGGTCACGCAATTACTCATCCAGACATTAATGCGCCAGATTATGAAATCAAAGGACAAATTCTACACATGGTGACTAATCAATGCCAATTTAGTGGTGCGCCGAAGGAAGATCCAAATGAACATCTACGTACCTTTAATAGGATCTGCACACTATTTAAAATACGAGAAGTGGAGGATGAACAGATATATCTCATGTTATTTCCCTGGACTTTAAAGGGAGAAGCCAAAGATTGGTTGGAATCGTTACCTGAAGGGGCGATTGATACATGGGATGTTTTAATTGACAAATTTCTTAAACAATTCTTTCCTGCATCTAAAGCCGTAAGACTTCAAGCAGAAATTGTTACGTTCACACAGAAGCCAAATGAAACTCTATATGAGGCGTGGACAAGATATGGAAAGTTATTAAGAGGATGTCCGCAACATGGTTTAGACACCTGTCAAATAGTACAAATATTCTACCGAGGATGCGACATCACTACAAGAAAAGACATAGATATAGCAGCTGGTGGTTCTATTATGAAGAAAACCGAAACTGATGCTTACAAAATTATTGATAACACTGCTTCCCACTCACATGAGTGGCACCAAGAAAAAGACATCGTTAGATCATCTAAAGCAGCTAGAGCCGATTCTAGCCATGACTTAGATTCCATTTCGGCAAAGATAGATGCTTTCGAGAGACGAATGGAAAAGATGACTAAAGATATTCATGCTATACGAATTAGTTGTGAGCAGTGTGGAGGACCACATTTGACAAAAGATTGTCTCAGTATTGAATTAACAATGGAACAAAGAGAGAATATTTCATACATAAACCAAAGGCCTGGAAATAATTATCAGAATAATTATCAACCGCCAAGACCGATTTACAATCAAAATCAGAATTACAACAGAAATATTCCATACAACAACCAACAAGGTCCTAGAAATCAACAAGTATCTAACAATACTTACAATCAGCAAAGACCTATTTTTCCGATTAAACCACAACAAACCGATGATAAAAAGCCGAATTTAGAAGATATGATGACGAAGCTAGTTGAAACTCAAACGCAGTTTTTCACATCTCAGAAACAAACTAATGAACAAAATGCTCAAGCATTTAGAAATCAACAAGCTTCTATTCAAAATCTGGAACAAGAAGTAAGTAACCTAGCAAGGTTAATAGGTGAAAGAAAACCGGGAAGTTTACCAAGCGATACAAATGCTAACCCCCGGAATGAAACAGCTAAAGCTATTACCACAAGAAGTGGTACAACACTTAAACCACCTGAAATACCTGTAACTTCTGATGAAACTATTCCTACTCCACAAGAACCACAACCTGATCAAGATAAGGAAAAAGAACCGGTAGTTGAAAAGGTTAATGAAGATAACACAGTTAAGGATAAACCTTATGTTAAACCATACCAACCACCACTTCCTTACTCGAGTAAAATGAAGAAAGAAAAACTCGAAGCCGAGCAATCCAAATTCTTGGATATGTTTAAACAGATAAATGTAAATCTTCCTTTCATTGATGTGATTTCAGGAATGCCAAGATATGCTAAATTCTTGAAAGATCTAATCTCAAATAGAAAGAAAATGGAAGAACTCTCGGCTGTTACTATGAATGCTAATTGTTCAGCAGTACTGTTGAATAAGATACCAGAAAAATTATCTGATCCAGGAAGTTTCACAATTCCATGTTTTCTGGGTAGTCTTAGTTCAATAGAAGCATTGGCAGACTTAGGTGCTAGTATAAATCTAATGCCGTATTCACTATACGCTAAACTAGACCTTGGAGAATTAAAACCAACCAGAATAAGCATACAACTAGCCGATAGATCAATAAAATATCCTAGAGGGATAATGGAAAACATGCTAGTTAAAGTTGGTACTTTAGTATTTCCAGTAGATTTTGTTGTTTTGGACATGGAAGAAGATTCTCAAGTTCCTCTCATATTAGGAAGACCATTCTTAAACACGGCTAAAGCAATGATAGACGTGTTCGGTAAGAAACTGACCCTAAGTATAGAGGATGAGAGTGTTACCTTTTCAGTTGATAGAGCAATGCAACAACCACAATCTGTAGATGATACATGTTATTATATTCAAACTATAGATGCACATGCAGAATTATTAGAAGAATTTCCAGAATTACAAGGAACAGGAGAATGTTCTTTAGGAGAAGGTAATGAACCAATTGATGAAGCTGAAATGTTAGCTACACTTATAGCTAATGGATATGAACCAACAACAGAAGAAATTCAAATGCTAAAAGAAGAAGACAGATATCGATATAAATCATCGATAGAAGAACCCCCGAAATTAGAGTTAAAGCCACTTCCAAACCATTTGGAATATGCTTATTTACATGGTGAATCTGAATTACCTGTAATAATATCGTCTTCTCTTACTGAAAATGAGAAATCACAACTCATTTCTGTGTTGAAAGCTCATAAACCAGCCATTGCATGGAAGATTCATGATATTAAAGGAATAAGTCCTTCGTATTGCACACATAAAATCTTTATGGAAGAAGGTCATAAAACGTATGTGCAACGCCAACGAAGACTAAATCCTAATATGCAAGATGTAGTTAAGAAAGAAATTATTAAACTGCTAGATGCAGGTTTGATATATCCAATTTCTGATAGTCCATGGGTAAGCCCAGTTCAATGCGTGCCTAAGAAGGGTGGCATGACTGTCATTACAAATGAGAAAAATGAGCTTATTCCTACTAGGACTGTAACAGGATGGCGTGTGTGTATTGATTATAGAAAATTAAATGACGCCACCAGAAAAGATCACTTTCCCTTACCTTTCATTGATCAAATGTTGGAAAGATTAGCCGGAAATAGTTACTATTGTTTTCTAGATGGATTTTCCGGATATTTTCAAATTCCAATAGCACCCGAGGACCAAGAGAAAACCACATTCACGTGCCCTTATGGTACTTTTGCTTACAAACGCATGCCTTTTGGACTTTGCAACGCCCCTGCAACCTTTCAAAGGTGTATGATGGCGATTTTTCATGACATGATAGAAGAATGCATGGAAGTTTTCATGGATGACTTTTCAGTCTTCGGTGATACATTTGAATCATGTCTAGTTAATCTGGAACGAATGCTAATTAGATGCGAAAAATCAAATCTAGTACTTAATTGGGAGAAATGCCATTTCATGGTTAAAGAAGGCATCGTTCTTGGACATAAAATTTCAAAAGAAGGAATTGAAGTGGATAGAGCTAAAGTAGATGTAATTGCTAAACTTCCACATCCCACCAATGTTAGAGGAGTTAGGAGTTTTCTAGGGCATGCCGGTTTTTACCGACGTTTCATAAAAGATTTTTCTAAAATTGCCACTCCTATGAATAAACTCCTAGAAAAGGATGCTCCATTCATCTTTTCAGATGAGTGTATCAAATCTTTTAATATTCTTAAAGAAAAACTCACTAATGCACCAATCATGATAACACCAAATTGGAATCTACCATTTGAACTAATGTGCGATGCAAGTGATTTTGTAATGGGAGCCGTTTTAGGACAAAGGATTGAAAAACGATTTCAACCTATATATTATGCTAGTAAGACATTACAAGGAGCACAAACGAACTATACAACTACTGAAAAAGAACTCCTTGCTATTGTCTTTGCTTTTGACAAATTTCGATCATATCTCGTTCTAGCAAAAACGGTGGTCTATACAGACCATTCTGCTCTTAGATACCTATTTTCAAAACAAGATGCTAAACCAAGACTAATCCGTTGGATCTTACTCTTACAAGAGTTTGATATTGAAATCCGAGATAAAAGAGGAGCAGAAAATCTCGCCGCTGATCATCTTTCTCGTCTTGAAAATCCCGAATTAGAAGTTCTGAATGAATCGGCCATACAAGACAACTTTCCTGATGAATATCTATTGAAGATAGATTATAAAGAAATCCCATGGTTTGCAGACTATGCAAACTACTTAGTTTGTGGATTCCTTGAAAAAGGATTATCGTACCAAAGACGAAAGAAATTCTTCAGTGATATAAAACACTATTTCTGGGAAGATCCACATCTGTTTAAAAGTTGTCCAGATGGAATAATACGCCGATGTGTATTTGGAGATGAAGCTAGTAAAATTTTAAACCATTGTCACACAGGACCAACAGGAGGGCATTATGGGCCTCAACTAACAGCAAGAAAAGTTTATGAAGCTGGATTCTATTGGCCTACAATTTACAAAGACGCACACCTTCTTTGCAAATCCTGTGATGCATGTCAAAGGGCCGGAAAAATAAGTCAACGTGATGAAATGCCACAAAATGTCATCCAAGTATGTGAAGTATTTGACATTTGGGGTATTGACTTTATGGGTCCATTTCCAAAATCTAATAATAATCTATATATACTCGTAGCCATTGATTATGTATCTAAATGGGCGGAAGCACAAGCTCTCCCAACTAACGATGCACGAGTTGTAGTCAACTTTTTAAAACGTCTTTTTGCAAGGTTTGGAACACCGAAAGCTTTAATAAGTGATCGGGGAACTCATTTTTGTAATAATCAACTTGAGAAAGTTCTTAAAAGATATGGAGTAACTCATAAAATCTCCACCGCATATCATCCACAAACAAGTGGACAAGTTGAAAATACTAACCGAGCTTTAAAACGTATTCTAGAGAAAATCGTAGGATCAAATCCAAAGGAATGGTCCATTAAATTGGAGGATGCACTCTGGGCTTTTAGAACAGCCTACAAAACTCCAATTGGAACCACACCTTTTAGACTTATTTATGGAAAAGCATGTCATCTTCCAGTAGAAATTGAACACAAAGCATTTTGGGCTTTGAAGACATGTAATCTTGATTTACATGAAGCCGGACGTCTACGATTAAGTCAACTAAACGAATTAGAAGAATTAAGACATGAAGCATACGAAAATTCGTTAATCTATAAAGAAAGAACGAAGAAATGGCATGATAAAAGAATCAGAAGTTTAAAAGAATTTAAAGAAGGAGACAGAGTTCTTCTTTTCAATTCACGATTCAAGCTATTTCCTGGAAAATTAAAATCAAGATGGTCTGGACCATTCATAGTCAAAAGAGTTTTCCCATACGGAACGATAAAATTGATAAATTCAAATGGGATTGAATTTAAAGTTAATGGTCACAGAGTTAAACATTACATACATGGTCCGATGGAAGTCGACAACGAAGTTAATCACAATTTCGACACCACAGCTAACTAAGTGTGGGGAGAATCAAGTCTTTAAAGGATAATATGTATTTCTGTTAGAGTTAGATTGTCTGTTTTCGTGTAGTTCTCGAAAATGGAACACGTATGGTCTTTCCCTAGCAGACCCTAAAGAACTAGTCTTCTCCCCCCATTCTGAATTTTTATTTTTTTTAGGTTTTTACAAAATGAGGACTGCCTGTGAACTAAACCATGGTCTAATGCTACACGCTTTGATCACTAAACGTAATAATGACATACTACCGAGCGAATTAGTATCAGTAATCAGAGAAAGAATGGACGGAGTTAGAAAAGGATCCAGATGCGAAGATAATAAGTTACAATTTGGTAAAGGAAAATCAAAATCCGCAGCGAAAAGAAGAGCACGACACCTAGAAAGATGTCACAAATGCGGAAAATGGTCACATGGAGGTAAATGTTCAAATAATCAAACCTATTCAAATACCGAATTTGTTACTTTATGCAGAGACGGACCGTTCATATGTTTAGAAGAAAAGACACTGAATGCTCGAGGTTACGCCTATGTAGCCATGGAAAATCAATTAAACCGACTATCTTATGAATGGAATAGATCATATAACTAAGAAATCTATTTCACAGGTATGTCTGTACAGTTTTTAGTTTTTATTTTTATTTTTAACCTTTTGATAATAAACGCTAATTTGTTCGCTAAAAAGTATTAAATTGGTATTGAATAAAATTAGGTTTGGCGACCGAAATTATTGATATCATTCAAAAATTTATTACATCACTGCGAAATTTAACGTTTATTCTTAAGGTATAAATATCTTTAAACAATCAACCCAAAATATTTCAAAAATTCGTCATGAGTTAAATTAGGTCTTGGAACCGAAATTACTTTACCGAAAAGAGGGGCACATATTTTTGATAATATTTGATTGATTAAAGTGGGATAAAAAGACAAAAAGATTTTTAATTTTATTTTTACCATATTTTTAAAATTAATATTTAAATCTTAAATTAATATTGTAAACTTTGTAAAAACAATATATTTAAAATTGTAAATATTTGAAAAATTAATATAAGTTTGATATGAATTTATAAATTTTTTAAGTTTGGTATGAATTTTTAATTTTTAAAATATAAATTTTTAATTTTATGCATTTCAAATTTTAAGTTTGGTGTGAATTTTTAATATTAATTTTGAATTTCATATTTAAGTTGTGTGAATTTAAAAACAAAAATTTACTTTATCTCATTAAGTTAAGAATATGATTTTTAAAATTCGTCGTAAGTTGAAGACTAGGTCTTTGAACCGAAATTGCTTTACCCGAGGGAGGGACGAGAACTTTTATTATCATTATTTTTCATCTTATTGATTTAAAGTATGCCAAAAACATTAAAAAAAAAAAAAAAATAAACCAAAAATCTTAGCTTTTAAAACAATCGCTACAAAAAGACAAATTTTAAAATTTTGTCGAAGGACGGACTAGGACATCGATCCGAAACGACCTCGTCCTAAATAACAAGGGAAACAAAATTTTAAAATTAATTACTAAATTGTTTTAATAAGTTAATGATTATAAAAAAAAAAAAAAAAAAGAGCAAAGTCCGCGACTCTCGGAGTTTGAAGTGCAAAACCTCCGCGACTCGCGGAGGGACCAAAAATCAGAAAAAAAATATAAAGAGCTGAACGATCAGTTCACTCCCCACACAAAAAACAACTCGAAAAATACTGCAAAAACACTGCGAAAAAACCCGAAAAACACCCCCAAAAATCCCAATTTTTAACCGTTAATCACCAAATTTTTTGCTAAAATCATGTTGAGAAGGATGCTATCTAAGAATTACTCAAGAAAAACGGTAAATTTCTACACCTAAACACCATTTAATCCGAATTTTGGTGTTCTTGAGCTATTTTTTCCCCAATTTGATTTTGATGCTTTTTAGTGTAATTAGACTTAAATTGTTTATGTATTATGCTTGTATAGCCTAAATTGATGCTGTTTAACATGATTAGAAACCTTAAACTTCAAATTTTGAATAATCTAGGGTTTGTGTTCTTGAGCAAATTTGGGGCTTTTTGATATAAACAGGTTATGGCCGATTTTTGTCATGAATTGTTGCTAAATTGAGTAGTGTAACATGTCTAGGTAGTTAAATGATCCAAACTTTGAGCCTAAACATGATTTTGAGAATTAAAGTGGACTTTTTTCAAGTCTAAAATTCATGAACTTGATTTTTGAAAGATAATGCCATTTGAGACTTGTTTATTTGCTAGTAATGATTATTTTGACATGTTATTTGAGTTGAATGCTTATGAACTTGGCGAACATTTTCGTATATGCTTATTTGAAAAAGTGTAGATTTGATAAAAATGTGAAAATAAGCTTAAGTTTGATATAAATTGATAATGTCATTGTAATTATTTTGATTGATGATTTTGCTGACACTAATGCATATTTGGATGCACAAAATTTGTGTTTGATGTGTTTTGCAGAATGAAAGGGGTGAATCTTCATCCCAAGCCCGCAATGCTCCTGCTGAGAATTTGGAACAACAGGAGGTGGATAACTACTACAAGCAGGATGTACCTCATCCAGTCATGACCTTTTCCGATATGCACTTGGAAGAGTTGCACCCGAACCTGAGATTTGACAGACTTTGGATAGATTATCCAAAATATCAACGGGGTTTGCATACTCTTCATTCTAAGGTTGTTGAGGTACCGAGGGTCATAGAATGGGGACCCTTAGAAGCTGTAGAATTGGCCGGGCCAATTAGGGAATTACTTGTACAGAGGTATGGTAATTCTTCTTTTAATGACTGGATATGTTTATTCACCATACGCAGACCTGTATATAAAGTATGGTGTGAAGAGTTGTTATGTAGTATAGAGTTGAATGATCGGGTAGCTAGTTTAACCGATCGTTCTTTTATTAGATTTTTGTTAGGCGGTTCGATGCGCCACATGTCTTTACTGGACATGGCTCAGGCTTTACGTATATATACGCCTGAGGAGTTAGCGTCTGCCGATTGTAGAGGATTGATACTAAACGGTAGAAAGATAGATGAGAATTTTGATACACACGGTGTGTGGAGTCAAATGACAAGCCATCACCGTTTCAAAGGGGGAAACTACTCTTATTTGGATATAGATAGAGCCGAATTAAGAGTGATACATAGGTTTTTAGCTAATTTGATTACACAAAGGGGTAAGAACAAAGAAAAAGTAAATGAACAAGATTTGTTTTACCATATGTGTATTCGAGACCCACAAAGCGCTGTAAGTATACCATATTGTGTGGGTTATTATTTATCAGCTATGGTTCGGGGGATGCGACCACATAGCATAATAGGAGGTGGTATTTTTATTACTTTGATTGGTGAATATCTCGGTGTGGATATAAGTCGGGGGGGATTATTAGTAGAAGAACCAGAACCCCGCGATACTATAGGATTAAATGTATACCATGGTGCGAAAGTTTTGAAGAGGCGAAATAACGCCGCAGTACGATACCATGGTAGACATCCACAGGTGGAGAGAAACCAGCAACAAGGTAATGTAGGAGGGGGGAATGAGATGCAAGAAATGCATAGGTTTATAGCTTCTCAGGAATACGAAAATGCTAGACAGAGAGCATTTGAAGATTGGCAAGTTCATCAGAACCAGATCATAGCTCATTGCCAACATATAGGTAGAAACTATATTCCTACACCGAAACCCGTCTTCCCTCCTTGGTCGATAGAGATGCAGCCACCATATCCTACGTATGACCCTGCCGAAGCATTCTATAGCACTTATGGTTATGCGTGGAACCCCTATTGGTACCAATATCATCCTTAGTTTACTTATTTTTTTTTTTTTTTTTTGTAATTTGTAATTATTGATACATTTAATATTTTTGTTAATATTGTAATCATTTCTATAATTGTCTAACTTTTATTCTTAGATTTTAATAATTTTTGAATGTGGGGTAATATACCAAACTTCAAAAATATGTATATATGTTTGCAGTTTATCTTATGTACACAACAGGGTAAAACAACGCATTTTCAAAGACTGGCATTAAGTTCAGCAAAAGCAACTAATTTTGACGACAAGATGCAAAATATATGTGAAATAACAACAAGACGGAATGAACAAATGATGTGCACCATTTATCATTCAGCAAACAAACGCCAATATATTTGGAAACTTTGGTAAAAATTTAATCATTTTCACACAAATCACCCTCAATAATTTAAATTGTTACTGATTTCTTGCAAATGAGGGCATTGCAAGATCTTAAGTGTGGGAAGGGGTTAAATTCTTTCGGATTTTAAAATTTTTACTTTATACACTTGGTTACCATTAAAAATACTAGTAAAGCAGTAGTTGTATTAGAATCTAGTGCTCTCTGATAAAAAAGAACAGCCCTAGTCTTATATACTGACTACCCAATTCTAGTAAAATTTTTCAAAATTTTCAATTAAATGAATTCAAAATCATGTTTATACATATTTATGAGCGATAAAACTAGGTTTTAACACCGAAATTATTGTTACCTCGGAAAGGACATAAATTAAGAAACAAACTAAAATGTCAAAATTCATTTAAAATAGAATAGAGGACGATAAAAAGGAAAATAAAAGCCAAGTGTGGGAAAATTTACCAAGTTATTTTAAACATATGTCACATATATCTGTAACAAATAACTGAAAATACTTTTGCTTTGAACTAAACTAAACTGTTTTACCCGATGAAAGAAAAGAAGAGATGGATCTACACGATGAATCAATTTCATCATTAAAAGGAAGTAAAGTCTTCCGAAAAAGAAACGCGCTTCTTGATTTAGGTCATGAAGTTGTCGTCCAGACCAGCTGTAGGTTGACGAAAAATCTAGAAAAGTCATCACTAAAATCAGCAGGAAATCCACGGACCTCAGCATTAAACAGGGTCGCCAAGTGGTCAGATTTATCCTAACCATGAGAATGATTTATCTCGTACAATGGGGGGGCACCATGCAAATTAGCTGGATAAGACTAATGAATCAGATCCCCAGAAAGGATAATCTCCTTAAAGATTAAAAATCAGCTTTTAAGACTGATATTACTCAATCCTAGAGATTGACCTTAAAGATTGAGAATTACAAACTCATGGAATTCAATGATATCTAAACTCGAGCTTGAACGAGAAAATATTTTGATCAAAATTACAAACCGATTTGTTTTCTGAAAACCCTATTTTCAATGCGTTCATTACCATTGAACGTAAAATCCTAGGAATTCACCTGGAATTCATTAGGTCACCTGAACTAAATCGGGTGTCAACCGTAAGAACGGTGGTTGCATAGTGGTCAAAGACAGGACCTTGTGCCAGATCGAAAAATTATAAGGGTGAGCTTTACTATTGCTCCTACCAAGGATAGTAATTGCGTCCGACACGTTTAATAAGACCATAATCATCTGCATGTCATAGGACATTGCCTTAACAGTTTCTTGTTCAACGCTTTCCTTTAGAACCGGACGGTAGTTTACCGAAAGGTAATATACGGGACAAGTAAACTGGACGTGTTGCTTTCCAAATACAAGGTTAGCAAGTGGGTGACACAAAACCGCAAGTTTTGAGCTAAAATTTTCAAATCTGAAACCCACCAAACCCACAAAAATATTTTGCAAACACCGGTAAAGGGTTATTCCGGAAAACTTATCTAGGGTAAAAACTAGATTTCGAAAGATCAAATGTTTTCATAAAGATCCAATTTCCTTAATGGATCTAAATTTTTATAGTCATGTGGGACTGTAAACCATATCGTTACTACCATTGTTTATACCGCCGTATAGAAATCACTGATGTACAAAGTGTGAAGAATAAAGAAGTGATTCTAGTATTTCAAGACAATATTGCTTGAGGACAAGCAACGCTCAAGTGTGGGAATATTTGATAATGCTAAAAACGAACATATATTTCATAGCATTATTCCTCAAGAAAGACAAGATTTTAGTTGGTATTGTTCGATTTACAAGCGATATTCGTTTAAATAATAAAAGGTGAAGACAAAAGACAGATTCGACGAATTGAAGACGCAAACGACCAAAAAGCTCAAAAGTACAAAAGACAATAAAAAAGGTTCCAATTATTGATAAGAAACGTCTCGAAATTACAAAAGTACAAGATTCAAAACGCAAAGTACAAAATATAAAATTGTACGCAAGGACGTTCGAAAATCCGGAACCGGGACCAGAGTCAACTCTTAACGCTCGACGCAACGGACTAAAAATTACAAGTTAACTATGTATATAAATATAATATAATATATAATTAATTATATTAATTATATATATATTATATTTATATATAAAAAACCGTCGGCAGAGAAACTCCAAGGGTGTGAGCTGTAAATACTATCTCCGCGACTCGCGGAGTTTGAAGAGGCTTTTGCCGCGAGTCGCGGAGCCCCAAAATTCAACTCTGGCTATAAAGCAAACTGAATTCTGATCAAATTTCATATCTTATTTCTCTCATCTCTCAATATATACGATATATATATATATATATATATATAATTTATATTTTAATTTTAATTTTAATTTTAATTCTAATAATAAGGGTATGTTAGCGAATGTTGTAAGGGTGTAAGTCGAAATTCTGTCCGTGTAACGCTACGCTATTTTTAATCATTGTAAGTTATGTTCAACCTTTTTATATTAATGTCTCGTAGCTAAGTTATTATTATGCTTATTTAAAACGAAGTAATCATGATGTTGGGCTAATTACTAAAATTGGGTAATTGGGCTTTGTACCATAATTGGGGTTTGGACAAAAGAACGACACTTGTGGAAATTAGACTATGGGCTATTAATGGGCTTTATATTTGTTTAACTAAATGATAGTTTGTTAATGTTAATATAAAGATTTACAATTGGGCGTCCCTATAAATTACCATATAAACTCGATCGGACACGATGGGCGGGGTATTTATATGTACGAATAATCGTTCATTTAACCAGACACGGGAATGGATTAATAGCCACTAGAATAATTAAAACAGGGGTGAAATTACATTCAAGGGTAATTGGTGTAATTGTTAACAAAGTGGTAAAACCTTGGTTTACACGCAGTCGATAACCTGGTGTATTCATTAAACAAAGTATTAAAACCTTGTTACAATTCGAATCCCCAATTAGTTGGAATATTTAACTTCGGGTATAAGGATAATTTGATGAGGACACTCGCACTTTATATTTATGACTGATGGACTGTTATGGACAAAAACCAGACGGACATATTAAATAATCCAGGACAAAGGACAATTAACCCATGGGCATAAAACTAAAATCAACACGTCAAACATCATGATTACGGAAGTTTAAATAAGCATAATTCTTTTATTTCATATTTAATTTCCTTTATTTTATATTTAATTGCACTTCTAATTATCGCACTTTTATTTATTGTTATTTTATTTAATCGCACTTTTAATTATCGTACTCTTTAATTATCGCAAGTTTATTTTATCGCACTTTTATTATTCGCAATTTCATTATCGTTATTTACTTTACGCTTTAAATCAAGTCTTTTATTTATTTAATATTTTACATTAGGTTTTAACTGCGACTAAAGTCTTAAAATCGACAAACCGGTCATTAAACGGTAAAAACCCCCCTTTATAATAATAATATTACTTATATATATATTTGTATTTTTATAAAAGTAAACTAATATAGCGTTGAGCTTTGTTTAAAGATTTCCCTGTGGAACGAACCGGACTTACTAAAAACTACACTACTTTACGATTAGGTACACTGCCTATAAGTGTTGTAGCAAGGTTTAAGTATATCCATTCTATAAATAAATAAATATCTTGTGTAAAATTGTATCGTATTTAATAGTTTTTCCTAGTAAAATATAAGCTATTTTATATACACCCCGCTGCACATCACCATCCAAGGATCCGTTGAAGCTAGATCCATTTTTCTCTTTTCCAGTAGGTTTATCCAAGGAACTTAAGGTAGTAATGATGTTCATAACATCATTCGATTCATACATATAAAGCTATCTTATTCGAAGGTTTAAACTTGTAATCACTAGAACATAGTTTAGTTAATTCTAAACTTGTTCGCAAACAAAAGTTAATCCTTCTAACTTGACTTTTAAAATCAACTAAACACATGTTCTATATCTATATGATATGCTAACTTAATGATTTAAAACCTGGAAACACGAAAAACATCGTAAAACCGGATTTACGCCGTCGTAGTAACACCGCGGGCTGTTTTGGGTTAGTTAATTAAAAACTATGATAAACTTTGATTTAAAAGTTGTTATTCTGAGAAAATGATTTTTATTATGAACATGAAACTATATCCAAAAATTATGGTTAAACTCAAAGTGGAAGTATGTTTTCTAAAATGGTCATCTAGACGTCGTTCTTTCGACTGAAATGACTACCTTTACAAAAACGACTTGTAACTTATTTTTCTGACTATAAACCTATAATTTTTCTGTTTAGATTCATAAAATAGAGTTCAATATGAAACCATAGCAATTTGATTCACTCAAAACGGATTTAAAATGAAGAAGTTATGGGTAAAACAAGATTGGATAATTTTTCTCATTTTAGCTACGTGAAAATTAGTAACAAATCTATTCTAACCATAACTTAATCAACTTGTATTGTATATTATGTAATCTTGAGATACCATAGACACGTATACAATGTTTTGACCTATCATGTCAACACATCTATATATATTTCGGAACAACCATAGACACTCTATATGTGAATGTTGGAGTTAGCTATACAGGGTTGAGGTTGATTCCAAAATATATATAGTTTGAGTTGTGATCAATACTGAGATACGTATACACTGGGTCGTGGATTGATTCAAGATAATATTTATTGATTTATTTCTGTACATCTAACTGTGGACAACTAGTTGTAGGTTACTAACCAAGACAGCTGACTTAATAAACTTAAAATATTAAAATATATTAAAAGTGTTGTAAATATATTTTGAACATACTTTGATATATATGTATATATTGTTATAGGTTCGTGAATCAACCAGTGACCAAGTCTTACTTTCCGATGAAGTAAAAATCTGTGAAAGTGAGTTATAGTCCCACTTTTAAAATCTAATATTTTAGGATGAGAATACATGCAGGTTTTATAAATGATTTACAAAATAGACACAAGTACGTGAAACTACATTCTATGGTTGAATTATCGAAATCGAATATGCCCCTTTTTATTAAGTCTGGTAATCTAAGAATTAGGGAACAGACACCCTAATTGACGCGAATCCTAAAGATAGATCTATTGGGCCTAACAAACCCCATCCAAAGTACCGGATGCTTTAGTACTTCGAAATTTATATCATATCCGAAGGGTGTCCCGGAATGATGGGGATATTCTTATATATGCATCTTGTTAATGTCGGTTACCAGGTGTTCACCATATGAATGATTTTTATCTCTATGTATGGGATGTGTATTGAAATATGAAATCTTGTGGTCTATTATTATGATTTGATATATATAGGTTAAACCTATAACTCACCAACATTTTTTTGACGTTTTAAGCATGTTTATTCTCAGGTGATTATTAAGAGCTTCCGCTGTCGCATACTTAAATAAGGACGAGATTTGGAGTCCATGCTTGTATGATATTGTGTAAAAACTGCATTCAAGAAACTTATTTTGTTGTAACATATTTGTATTGTAAACCATTATGTAATGGTCGTGTGTAAACAGGATATTTTAGATTATCATTATTTGATAATCTACGTAAAGCTTTTTAAACCTTTATTGATGAAATAAAGGTTATGGTTTGTTTTAAAATGAATGCAGTCTTTGAAAAACATCTCATATAGAGGTCAAAACTTCGCAACGAAATCAATTAATATGGAACGTTTTTAATCAATAAGAACGGGACATTTCAGTTGGTATCCGAGCATTGGTCTTAGAGAACCAGAATTTTGCATTAGTGTGTCTTATCGAGTTTGTTAGGATGCATTAGTGAGTCTGGACTTCGACCGTGTTTACTTGAAAAATGATTGCTTAACAAATTTTGTTGGAAACTATATATTTTTAACATGTGAATATTATGTGATATATTAATCTCTTAACGTGTTTGATATTATGTGATAGATGTCTACCTCTAGAACAAGTCCCATTGACTCACTTAATAATAATGAAGAGTCAAATGTAAATTGGAATGATTCGTGGACTGATTCACAAGTTCCCGAAGAGGAACCGGAAGAAGAGTCGGAACCGGAAGAAGAATCGGAACCGGATGAAGAAATAGAACCGGTGGGGGAAATAATAAAACGGTTAAGTAAAAGAAAATCCTCAACCAACCGACCAAGGTTAATTATGGTCAATGGTGTTTCCGCCAAGGAAAGCAAAATATTGGGAGGATTACCAATTCTCCGATGAATCGGATTCCGACGAGAATTCCGATGATGTTATAGAAATTACCCCAACTGAATTTAAAAAGGCAAAAGAAAATAATAAGGGAAAGGGCATAAAAATAGAGAAATCTAATTCCAACCCCGATGAACTTTATATGTATCGTCAACCCCCGAAGTCCTTAAGTTGTAACAATGACCCGGGAACCTCTAAACCACCAGGTTTTTCTAAACCAATGTGGAAAACGACGGCTCGTATTAGGGGAACATCATATATCCCTAGAAACTTGGCAAAACGAACCAAAACCGAAGAAGAAGAAACAAGCGAGTCGGAATAAGATAGTTGTATTCGTGTGGTGTAATATATGTAATATAGTGTGCTTATGCTTTATGATATATGTAAAAATTGCTTGTATTAATAAGTAATTTTTTTTATGAATCTAACTCTTGTCTATTTTACAGTATAAAAACACAAAATGGATAGACAACCCAATATTTTAAGAGACCTACCCGGAGACATGATTGATGAAATCTTGTCTAGAGTCGGTCAGAATTCTTCGGCACAACTATTTAAGGCGAGATCAGTTTGTAAGACATTCGAAGAACGTTCCAAGAATGCCTTGGTTTATAAAAGGCTTTCGTTCGAAAGATGGGGGATATCACATTGGGAAATCCATAAGTTACGATGTGTTTACTTTGACGCATATATTGCGGGGAACCCAAATGCTATTTTATGCAATGGGTTAAGAAATTATTTTGACTCAATATATCCGAATATTGGACTTCGTGATTTAGAAAAAGCGGCTAACATGCAACATAAAGAAGCATGTTATGCTTACGGATTAGTAATGTTCGCTTCTCACCAAAGTGAGAACAAGAACATCGGACTACAACTATTAAACAAAACGTTCCCACAAGTGACGGAGTCGGTAATTGGGGTAAGAAATGAGGTTTTTAGATTGTTACGGGACTGTTGGACATTACGTAACCCTCGTCCCTTTGACGACGTTACAACACGCTGTCTTATCAACGGCCATAACGGTTATGTTCCACAAGACCAAGGATGGGAAGTAATCCTAGTAAAACCATAATGCATGACTTGTTTCTGGACGTATGAATTAAGTGTCTTTATTGCCTTTGCTGAACGACTTGTGTACTAGCTAGAATTATCTTCACAACCATCTTGTATCAAATTTATTGTGTGCTATATTTCATGCTATATGTAAAATAAGCAGTATTGTAAGTTTGTAAAATATTGTGTAAAAGTTTGAACGCGAAATATTATTATAATCAGTTTTTCATATAGAATTGTAGTAGTTGAATTGTATATTAGCTACTAAGTATGAACTTAACGGGTAGGTACTACCCGAATTTAAACTTATAAAATGCTAATATGAAGAAAAAGCTTTTATAAATGAGTTCATATAATGCTACGAAATACTATTAACTACTCTTAATATTCTGTATGATTAACTTGTTCCATTTGACTATTTTGAAGGAAATGGCACCGACTACTCGACACATGATGTGCGAAATCGTGTCTATAATTTATCTTATGGAAAATACCGGTTTTAAAGATTGCTACACACTAACGGGCAGTGTACCCGATCGTGTAGTAGTATAGATAATGGTAAAATCCGTGTATCATTCCAAGGACAGTATATCAGTCAAACTAGAAGTAGCAACTATATTATGATTAACTAAGTTAATTAAAGTAAAAAGTACAAGTTTTATGTTTTGTGGCTGTTTTAACGATTTAGCCAAATCAAAGAAGGTTAAATGTAAAAACAATATTTTTAGTCTTTTGATTTATAAGATGCAAATAAATGCAAATAAAGCAATAAAGATAGTTTTGAATTAAATCAAAGAGATGAAATGTTCATCTAGATATTTTACCCTCGGTATTGGATGTAAATTAGATATTAAGCCCTGATTGAATAATTATGTGTGTAGTTATCTAATAGGTTTTACTAAGAGTTCTCTCGGATAAACACTCAAATACAATAACAAGCTCAAGGGTTCCCTTTTCACTATAGTTCTTGTATTTGTAATTAAATAACTATAAGCATGCTAATCACCTAAATCGACTCGCCAAGAGTTCTCTTTAGCAAGTACTCAAACTAGAATTACTAAGCGAGGGTTCCCTATAACTTAGACCTCTTCGTTTGTGACTAGTTGATCAACAAGATTAAAGACTTGAATAACAATTGCCTTTGCGTTCGCTCTACACAATTCATTCCTATTTTGTCTAACCGTTTTAATCTAGTTTACCCCCTTGGTCCGGTTTAGCAAACAATCAATCTAAGACAAGTTGATTGTAAATCAATATGATACATTAACAAGAGTTCTCTTTATCAACAACATATCAATTAACTAGATACAAATGGTTCTAACAACAATAAGCATGGTTCTCTATTCAAGCTTCAATCTAACACACATAATACATTCAATCAATAAGATTACATCCAATACCTTGGTTATTAATCTAGACAAACATTAATGAAACTAGCCAATAATCATTGTAACAGACAACAATTCACTCAAATTATAAACTGAAATCATTTCTGAGAACAAGTATATAACCTACAAGAACAAGAGTTCTTGGATGAAGAAGATGTTGATGGATGATGCTTTGATCTTTGGCCTCTTCAAAGAGGATGGAATTCTCCAAGATGCTCCTGAAAATCGTCTCTAAACTTCTCTGTACGTAACTCTGATGAAACAGTCCCAAAAACTGACATTTTAAGGTGGAGAAATTAGGTAAAAAGCAGAAAGTTCGGTCACACCTACTTTGGGACGGCGTCCCAAAAGGCAGGACGGCGTCCCATTTAACTGTCCAGGACGGCGTCCCAATCCACCAAAACGGCGTCCCGTTTCTCAATCCAGGACGGCGTCCCACAGCCCAAGACGGCGTCCCAGGTGGGTTATAAGCACTGTTTCGTTTTCTTTTCAATATTACTTCATTTGAACGAACTCTCACATATCGGAGGCTTTGTTATATCATTTTAAAGCGCTATCTTGATACTAACTCGTATCGGGATCAACCGATGTCATAAATCATCGAAATTCTTTGCAAACTACTCTTCCGATACAAATTCGCGCATCTTGACATATCCCTTGTAGATCATCTTCATTATCTTCGAATATAGAGTATTTTTAGTGATATTGCGATAGATATATATGATGTAATTGAGCAATATCAAAACACCCCACACTTAAACCTTGCTTGTCCTCAAGCAATTCTTTCGTTACAAAGTAGAACACTATCAATCATAATCACACAATATAGATTACAAACATTACATGAATTACTCGAAACACACGAAACACACACGTTGATATGAAAACACAATTCACACTATATGAAACGCACGCTTTAAGTAACACACTCACGCTATATACACTATGGAAACACATGCTTTAAGTATAGTATACTTTTATTGAAATCACACGCACGCTTTATACACAATGGAAACACACACACACATTTTTGGGAGATTAGAGCCAAGTATCCGAAAAATTTGATCCTAGGGAAATCAGGACCTTGATGAAAACGTTTTATGGTTTTGAAAATATCATACTAGTTTTTAAATACTAGACACGTTTTCCGATTTTGTCGGATTTTTAAATTTTTGAAAAATGAGTGCGGGTTTCCCGCTATTGGTCAAGCCAATCCCTCCCACGGTACCTAACATTACAAGATGTCGGTAGAAAATAATGTGCTTAGGAGGATACACATCACATCCGGATATCATTGACAATTATGAGGTAATCATCTAATCCGTTAAGTCAATCATAAAGATTGAATTTTATCAGGCTTAAAAGCTGATATATTACCTTTCCGGAGGTTATCCACTGGGAATCTGATCAATCACTGATAATTTGTGTATCATGGTGCGCTTCCCATTTGGCTAGCAAATCTTCCTCATTGAGATAAGCTTTGACTACCAGTTTCCCTGTTTGATGTTGAGGCCTGGTAGATTTCCAGTCGATTTTAGCAATGACTTTTCAAGACTTTTCGTCACCCTACAACTGGTCTGGACTACAACTTCTGAAATAAATCAGCAAGTGTGTCGTTCGGGAGACTTGACTCCCTTTAGGATGGAATAGATACATCCTATTGGTCATAAGAGGTGGTCGGACGCAACATTGTCCTTGTTAGGAGAAACAATGAGGATCGTCCTTAAGGTTTTCGATCTGGCGCGAGATCCGGTTTCCGACCACGCTATACAATCACCGCTCTCTCACGGTTTACACTCGTTTTGGTACAAGTGACCTACTCGTTAGCTTACTAAACTAGTAGGATTTTCATTCAAATAATTGAATGATGGAGCAACTTCAAAGACTATTAATAATTTAAAATGCAAAACAACATTTGTTTTCTAATTTTTAAGACCATAATGTGTATAAAATGTTTTTTTTTCGGGCTTTTAATCGTTTTTAAGGCTGCTTGAAAATTTTAAAAAAAATTTTATATAAGCTTATAATCAATTAAATTTATAAAATATCTTTAAAAATTTATATTTATGATGGAAATTCGGTTGTTAAACCTGATCTTAATCCGTCTATAAATTTTAAAATCAATTTTATAAAATTTAACCTTTTATAAGTTATTTTGCCTTTAACGCCTTATTTTTAGTAAAACGAGTTCCCGATAAATTTCTACTCCTCACCCCACACTTGAGATCATGCAAGGCCCTCATAGCATGAAATCAGAAAAAGGTTTAAATTTAGAGGGCAAAGTGATAGGGTGATTGTAGAAATTTCCAATTTTTAACCTGTAAATCGTGGAACAAGTAGACGGATGCCGCTGAACTTACTGCCAGCATAAGAACATCGTCTAGTCCGCGATTATCATTATACACACATCATAATATCAAATGTCGCTGAACTTAATGCTAGTCTTGGAAGTTCAATCATGCTGCAAAAAATAAACAAACCACACAAAGCATATAAAAATAACGGTGTTTATTCAACCACATCCGTTTAATCAAACCACACATTAGTATAATTATTACAAACCATAAATGTATCCAAATACATCACACAAATAAAATAGTCTCAAACCAATAGTACAAAATGATCAAATAGGCACGCAGGCCTAGTTACCGTATGGAAAGAAATAATTACCCGAACCATCGCGGTACGGGTGCCCATGTGGATACTCTCTCTCAAATCTTTCCCGAGCTTCCTGCATCGCAGCTGAGGAGTTATAAATCGGATGAGGTGGAGGTGGGTGTTCCGGATCCGTGTAATACTGTGGCGTCAGACGTGTGGTACCGTAGTACTGTTCAGGGTTAGAATAAAATAGCTCAGAGTTATGGTTATTCCAATCAATACCATAACTCATCCATCCCTGATCGTGCACTTGAGCAATCTGTCGTTGCTCCATTCTTTCCTGACTATCCCGCATTTGTTGGTTGTGTGTCCTTTGTTCATTCGGGCTCAATCGCATGTTGTTGACACTACCAACTAAACTATCCCAATTCTCTTGGGACGGTTGCCACGGAACCTGCAAATTAACATTAGTTTGGGCCTCCATTTCAGCCTCCTCTTCCTGCTCCTGTTCCTGTTGAACACCACTGCCACTCGCGCCACCTGCACCGGCTGCCACAAAGGGGACCAAATGCCCATTTGCGTCTTTCATAAGGATTTCGGCATTAATATAAAAAACCTTTTTCAAAGGTTTCATTATACTCGGTAATTCCTGTAATCTGTCGAAATCAATGTTAAAGTGTCGGGCAAATCGGGTTATGTAGTGCCCCCCCAAAAGTGGCTTCCGTACCCGCGTCTCGGTAGCAATGGAAAGAAAATAGTTACCGATTAACCCAGGAATATCGGTATAGGCCCCCCGCTTGATCTGATCCATAATCCACAAATCTAAGGTTTTCACCTTCTCATTACCCTCTATCCTTGCATTAAAAGTACATGCAATGAGGCGGTGAAGCAGCTTATCATCACGGGCTGCGATTTCATTGTACCGATGTTTGCTTGATCGAAAATGAGCAGGCGCAATATTTGGCTTACAAATTCTGCGCCAATAAGAAGTGTCATCAAACTGATGTCGGCCAACGTAATCCGAAGCCCTCAAATATTCACCTAACTGTGTGTCGGTGAATTCTTCAAAAATACCCAAAATTCTACACACTTGAAAACTGCTCAAAGCCCTGTCTTGGCCTCCAAGACGAAACCGTAGAAACTCAGCGGATAAATAATCGGCTACATTGCTAAACCGCATTGTAGAGTAGAATTCTTTAAGAAGCACCGGGTAGATTGGTTCATTGATGCTAAAAAGATGTTCCCAGGCGTGGGCTACTACTCTATTGTATGGAATGGCGAGTAAATTAGTAACATGACGGCGCATGCCCGCCTCCTCTAATGGCCCCCAAATGAAATACCAAGTAGCATTAATGGGCCTGCGGTTTATTCTTTCAAAGGTTCCGGTGTAGTCATCGTCATTCTGTACCTGATTTAACCAAACCCTAGGATCATTGAGATCCTCCCCTTCTTCTTCTCCCGAAGAAGATGATGAATGAGGTTGTTCTTGTGGTGGTGGTGGTTGTCTTGGTGGAGCTAAACCTGATGGTCTTCCCCTTTTAGGTGCCGGTCCTCCCCTGCTTGTTTGTCCCTGCAAAACATTATACACAAAACCAAAAGAACATAGAAATCGTTGTGTTAATGTTAGCCAAAATATAACCGAATAGCAGGAGAGATTAATCACTCAATTCCTAGTTCAAAAGTAGTATGATTCATTTACACAAAAGTGCATGTTCACAAGTTTATACCAGAGTCAACCAAAGTCAACTTGAATTCATTAGCACACTTTCAAAAATGAAAATCATAACATCACAATGTAACACAAACATAGGACTTAAAAGATTCAAGTATGATGTGTCATAGGTCATAGCATTTAACTTTGCATTCTAAACATATTCAACACAAATCATAATGCAATTTTCACAATTTAGCTCAAATGACCTTATAACAACATACATTATGGCATTCCATTCTATTAAATTGATTCAACAGGCCCATACATGTGAAAAACAAGCATACATACTTCAAAATTTCATTACAATTCACAATATGCTTAGCAATTCACTAACTTTCAAAAACGACCCGGCCAAATTGACATCAACATCATCAACACAATCAATTACTTCACAAGAATCATAATCATCAAACATTAACCCAACATCATGAATTAGACACTCAAAATTCGGATTTAAATTTTACAAACCCTAGCATCATGAACAAACCCTAAAGAACATGTAATCTTTGCAAAATAAACACATTAGGGCAATTAAAACAATCTAAGGCATGTTAATCTTCACAATAATCAAGCAAATCAAACACCCCACACTAATCTTTAACCAATTGATATATATAAACATACAATGTAAGTAATTGATAAAGAAAAGTGAAGAAATGTAGAATCCATACCCAGAAGTTCATGATTAGAGGCTTGAAATTGAAGAGGAAATCACGAATTTGATGTAGAAATTTAGGGTTCTTGAGAGTGGTTCGGTTTTTGGGCAGAGAGAAAGAGATAAGAGTGTGTTTTTGTGGATGAAAATGAGATAGAAAGGGTATAAAACGCGTAAAAATTTTCTGACTTGGGGTTCGGGACGTCGTCTCGGAGTGAAGGACGGCGTCTCGATTAGTATTTTGGGACGGCGTCGAGAAAATTAAGACGGCGTCTTGCTCTTTTAAGTGGGACGGCGTCTTGCCGGTAGGGACGGCGTCTCGGTCTGCATATTGGGACGTCGTCTAGGCCAAATGGGACGGCGTCCCGTAACACTAAAACCCACTGATCTGAATTTTCGAGTCGTTCGCGTTTCGAGGTCATACGGGAATCGTTTTGTACCAAACAAAAATTTATAGCACACACAATACAAACCTAATTACAAATGTGAACCATTTTTTTACGAGTCGTTCACCAAACTCGTCCCCGTTTTGATTTAAGCGTTTTTCTTGAAGTTGAGGCTAACCTCATCCTCAATTTCCAGGGGACCATCAACGTAGTGTTTGACCCGGTGGCCATTCACTTTAAAAGTATCGCCTTTCCAGTTCACTATTTCAATTGTACCATAAGGGTACACTCTTTTAACCACATATGGTCCCGTCCATCGGGACTTTAGCTTTCCTGGCGATAACTTAAAACGAGAGTTATAAACAAGGACACGGTCTCCTTCCATGAATTCTTTCGGGTGTTTCAACCGTTTGTCGTGCCATTGTTTCGTCTTTTCCTTGTAAATTAGAGAGTTGTCATAGGCTTCAAGCCTCAACTCGTCTAATTCATTCAATTGGGTCAAACGTAACCGACCCGCTTCTTTGTAATCCAAGTTGCATGCCCTTAATGCCCAATGAGCTTTATGTTCAATCTCCAACGGGAGATGGCATGCTTTTCCGTATACCATACGGAAAGGAGTAGTTCCAATCGGTGTTTTGTAGGCCGTGCGAAATGCCCACAATGCATCATATAACTTGTTGGACCACTCTTTTGGATTAGCACCAACGGTCTTTTCTAGTATGCGTTTTAACGACCTGTTGGTGTTCTCTACTTGCCCACTCGTCTGAGGATGATAGGATGTCGAAATTTTATGGATTACTCCATATCTTTTCAACACCTTTTCCATTTGCTTATTGCAAAAGTGGGTGCCTCGGTCACTTATTAGAGCTTTAGGCGTGCCAAATCTAGAGAACAGCTCCATCAAAAAATTTACTACTACTCGGCCATCATTTGTTGGTAGAGGCTTTGCCTCCGCCCATTTAGACACATAATCGATGGCGACAAGTATGTAGAGATAAGAGTGAGATTTTGGAAAGGGGCCCATAAAGTCAATTCCCCAAACATCGAACACCTCGCATACTTGGATGCTTTGTTGAGGCATTTCATCCCGTTTGGTTATTTGACCCGCCCGTTGGCACGCGTCACAAGCCTTGCAAACAGAGTAGGCATCTTTGAATATAGTAGGCCAATAGAAACCGGCCTCATAAACTTTCCTCCCCGTAATTTGGGGACCAAAGTGACCACCTGTGGGACCACGGTGACAGTCAAGTAGAATTTCGGTGCATTCCTTCCCTGAAACACACCTGCGGATAATTCCATCCGCACATCGCCTGAATAAATAAGGGTCTTCCCAAAAATAATACTTTAGGTCACTAAAGAATTTCTTCCTTTTCTGATGTGACCAACCTGTTTCTAGGTACCCTCCAACAATGTAATTGGCGAAGTCAACAAACCACGGATCCTCCACCTTCTCTACCCTCATTAGGAATTCTCCGGGAAAATCATCTGTAATACTCGATTCATGGAGTACTTCAAGATTGGGATTTTCGAGTCTAGAAAGATGGTCCGCTGCAAGATTTTCTGCACCTTTCTTGTCCTTAATCTCGATATCAAATTCTTGCAAAAGCAAGACCCACCTTAACAATCGAGGTTTTGCATCCGGCTTAGAGAAAAGATATTTTAATGCCGAATGATCAGTAAAGACAACAGTCTTTGATAGGACAAGATAAGATCGGAATTTGTCAAAGGAAAAGACTATCGCAAGGAGCTCTTTTTCTGTTGTTGTATAATTTAATTGGGCTCCTTGTAAAGTCTTGCTTGCATAATAAATGGGTTGAAAACGTTTCTCAACCCGTTGGCCCAAAACTGAACCAACCGCAAAATCCGATGCATCGCACATTAGCTCGAATGGTAAAGACCAATTTGGAGCTATAATTATTGGTGCGTTAACAAGTTTTTCCTTTAAAATTTTGAATGCCTTAGTGCATTCACTTGTGAAAACAAAGGGTGCATCTTTTTCAAGAAGTTTATTCAATGGCGTTGCGATTTTTGAAAAATCCTTAACAAACCGCCGGTAAAACCCGGCATGCCCAAGAAAACTTCTCACACCCTTTACGTTTGAAGGAGGTGGAAGGTTGGCAATGACATCAACCTTTGCTGGATCCACCTGAATACCAACACTTGAGATTTTGTGCCCTAAGACAATGCCCTCTTTAACCATAAAGTGGCATTTCTCCCAATTCAGCACTAAGTTCGACTTCTCACACCTGTTTAGCATTTTCTCCAAATTTAGAAGGCATGAATCAAAAGTGTCACCGAAGACTGAAAAGTCGTCCATGAACACTTCCATGCAATCCTCAATCATATCGTGGAAAATGGCCATCATACACCTTTGGAATGTTGCAGGAGCATTACATAGACCAAAGGGCATTCGGCGATATGAGAAGGTGCCATAGGGACACGTGAAGGTAGTCTTTTCTTGATCTTCTGGGGAGATGGGAATTTGAAAGTACCCCGAAAAACCATCTAGGAAACAATAAAAGCTATTTCCTGCAAGTCTCTCTAACATTTGATCAATAAATGGTAGAGGAAAATGGTCTTTTCTTGTGGCTTCGTTTAACTTTCGATAATCTATACAAACCCGCCACCCCGTAACAGTTCGTGTTGTGATAAGCTCGTCCTTATCATTGGTGGTAACAGTTATACCACCCTTTTTAGGAACACAATGAATCGGGCTTATCCACGGACTGTCTGAAATCGGGTAGATTAGACCCGCATCTAGCAATTTAATGATTTCCTTCTTTACAACGTCTTGCATATGAGGATTTAGTCTCCTTTGACGTTGCACCACTGGTTTGGAATTCTCTTCCATTAAGATCTTGTGCGTGCAATAAGAAGGACTAATTCCTTTTATATCATGGATTTTCCATGCAATGGCCGGTTTGTGGGCCTGTAGCAAGGAAACAAGACGTTCTTTCTCATTTTGAGAGAGAAGTGAGGAAATAATTACCGGAAGCTTTGAATCTTCCTGAAGGAAAGCGTACTCAAGATGATCAGGGAGCGGTTTAAGCTCCAAAATGGGAGGTTCCTCAATTGAGGATCGACTCCGGTACTCGCTATCCTTGCTCAGTTTTTCTATTTCCTCTTCAGTAGGTTCACACTCATTTGCCATCAAAAATGTGGCCATCACATCCATTTCTTCTTCAGTGAATTCATCATCTCCATTTGCCAAATCGTATACACCTGTTTCATCCGATTCGGGAGATTCCTGCAAGAACTCATAATGCGAATCTATGCCTTGCATAAAATAACAAGTATCATCCGAAGATTCGGGATATTTCAATGACTTGTCAATTGCAAAAGTCGCACTAGCTTCACCAATTCTAAGGGTCAACTGCTGGTCATAAACATCAATGACACATCGAGCAGTATTTAAAAATGGCCTACCCAAAATAATTGGTATTCTCTCATCAACTTCCATGTCTAAAACCACAAAGTCAGCCGGGAAAATCAGATTCCCGGTCTTAACTAACAAATTCTCTATTATTCCTCGAGGGAATTTTATAGAGCGATCGGCTAGTTGAATAGCCATTCGTGTAGTTTTGAGTTCTCCAGGGTTTAATTTAAGGTAAATTGAATAGGGCATTAAATTGATACTAGCCCCCAAATCGGCTAATGCCCTCATGCAATCAAGGTCACCCATTAGACATGGAATAGTAAAACTACCCGGATCTTGAAGCTTTTCAGGAAGTGTGTTAGACACAAGCGCGGAACATCTAGCATTTAAGGTTACTGATGAAACGCTTTCCATCTTCTTTCGGTTAGTAAGTAAGTCTTTTAGGAACTTAGCATACTTTGGCATTCCTGAGATAACATCAATGAAAGGCATGTTTATGTTTATCTGTTTAAACATATCTAGAAATTTTAGCCTTTCGGCTTCCAACCTTTCTTGTTGTTGTTTTCTGGGGAATGGGAGCGGTGGTTGATATGGTTTCTCTACGGGTTTTTCCAGTACTTCATTTTCAACCACTTTTTCCGGCTCCTTAACCGGTTCATCGTTTTGGTTCAACGGAACGCTAAAATCAGATTTTTCGGGCATTTGTGGAGCATCATACGCCAAACCACTTCGTGTGGTGATAACATTGGCGTGCTCATTTCTGGGGTTCTTGCTGGTATCGCCCGGTAAACTACCGGGTTTTCTCTCACTCAGTAAATTGGCTAAACCACTCATTTGTTTTTCCAAGTTTTGGATTGATGCTTGTTGGTTACGAAACTGATGTTCGTTTTTCTCGTTGGTTTGATTAATGTTTGTGACCAGCTGAGTTTGTGATGCTATTAACTTTTCCAACATACTCTCTAAATTTGACTTTTTCTCCTCCTGTTGGGGTTTTTGATAATAACCCGGAGTTTGTTGTTGGAACCCACTACTTGACCCTTGTTGAAAATTAGAATTTTGACCTTGAGGGTTGTAGGGGTTGTTAAAGTTACGGTTAAATTGGGCTCTACCCTGAAACTGGTTATTATTTCTTTGGCTTATAAAAGCCACCTCTTCTTTTTGAGCCATGGTTAACCCGGCATCACAATCTTTACCTAAGTGTAGACCACCACAGTATTCACAACCTACTTTCATACTATGGATTTCTTTTGTGATTTTGTCCATGTTTCGGACAACACCGTCAATTTTTACACCTAGGGAGCTGAAATCATCATAAGCACCGGCGCTTTGGACTTGAGCATTTCGAGAAATGGGGCGTTCTTGATGCCACTCATGAGAATAATCGGCTAATTTCTCGATTATCTCATAAGCCTCTTGCTCGGTTTTGTCCATAATAGAACCTCCGGATGCTTGATCAATGGAAATTCGGGTTGCAACTTCGCAACCCTTATAGAAGATTTGAACCTGTTGAAAGGTATCCAAACCATGGTTTGGACAACCTCTAAGCATTTTGGAAAATCTATTCCATGCTTCGTACAAGGTTTCCATAGGCTTTTGACAGAACTGGGTAATCTCCTGTTGGAGTCTCGCTGATTTAGATGCTGGAAAATATTTCTTAAGAAATTTTTCCATCATACTATCCCATGTTCTTATCGTAGCCTCGGCTAATGAATCTAACCAACTTCTTGCTTCCCCGTGAAGTGTCCACGGGAAAAGTCTTAGAAATATAGCCTGGTCAGTTTCTGGTTTTAATTTGAAAAGAAGACATATCTCTTCAAAGAGACGAATATGTTCGTTTGCGTCTTCATTAGGACCGCCACTAAATTGACACCTATTATTAATCATTTGAAGAATAGGTCCTTTAATTTCAAAATTTACCTCACCCGTGAGCGGAGTAATAGCACTACCTTGTCCGGTTCGCGTCGCTTTCATCCTTTCTGCCATTGATTGTCTTTGTACCAACGGTCTTTCTCCTTCCATTTCAAAATTTGGTGGTTGAACTGGTTTACCAAAGTCTGAATATCTAGGCTTGGTGGTACTTGATTCTGAATCAAAAGTTTCCTGCTTTGATGAAGATTCAAAAATATCAAGCACTTCTTTTGGAATTCTACCAAGCTTTCTATCCGGTTCTGTCAATGGTGTAAATAATGGAGATTCTGAACTTCGGGTATGTGGCATATGCAACCTATAATCTGCCAATCACACAACTAACAAAAACTATCACACATACCGATTCTACAAAATTAAAAATCAAAAACTATTAATAATTTAAAATAATTAAGAAACTACTTAATCACAAATTAGTCAATAATCCTATTTTGACACAAAACTGTCCCCGGCAGCGGCGCCAAAAACTTGATGTGCGAAATCGTGTCTATAATTTATCTTATGGAAAATACCGGTTTTAAAGATTGCTACACACTAACGGGCAGTGTACCCGATCGTGTAGTAGTATAGATAATGGTAAAATCCGTGTATCATTCCAAGGACAGTATATCAGTCAAACTAGAAGTAGCAACTATATTATGATTAACTAAGTTAATTAAAGTAAAAAGTACAAGTTTTATGTTTTGTGGCTGTTTTAACGATTTAGCCAAATCAAAGAAGGTTAAATGTAAAAACAATATTTTTAGTCTTTTGATTTATAAGATGCAAATAAATGCAAATAAAGCAATAAAGATAGTTTTGAATTAAATCAAAGAGATGAAATGTTCATCTAGATATTTTACCCTCGGTATTGGATGTAAATTAGATATTAAGCCCTGATTGAATAATTATGTGTGTAGTTATCTAATAGGTTTTACTAAGAGTTCTCTCGGATAAACACTCAAATACAATAACAAGCTCAAGGGTTCCCTTTTCACTATAGTTCTTGTATTTGTAATTAAATAACTATAAGCATGCTAATCACCTAAATCGACTCGCCAAGAGTTCTCTTTAGCAAGTACTCAAACTAGAATTACTAAGCGAGGGTTCCCTATAACTTAGACCTCTTCGTTTGTGACTAGTTGATCAACAAGATTAAAGACTTGAATAACAATTGCCTTTGCGTTCGCTCTACACAATTCATTCCTATTTTGTCTAACCGTTTTAATCTAGTTTACCCCCTTGGTCCGGTTTAGCAAACAATCAATCTAAGACAAGTTGATTGTAAATCAATATGATACATTAACAAGAGTTCTCTTTATCAACAACATATCAATTAACTAGATACAAATGGTTCTAACAACAATAAGCATGGTTCTCTATTCAAGCTTCAATCTAACACACATAATACATTCAATCAATAAGATTACATCCAATACCTTGGTTATTAATCTAGACAAACATTAATGAAACTAGCCAATAATCATTGTAACAGACAACAATTCACTCAAATTATAAACTGAAATCATTTCTGAGAACAAGTATATAACCTACAAGAACAAGAGTTCTTGGATGAAGAAGATGTTGATGGATGATGCTTTGATCTTTGGCCTCTTCAAAGAGGATGGAATTCTCCAAGATGCTCCTGAAAATCGTCTCTAAACTTCTCTGTACGTAACTCTGATGAAACAGTCCCAAAAACTGACATTTTAAGGTGGAGAAATTAGGTAAAAAGCAGAAAGTTCGGTCACACCTACTTTGGGACGGCGTCCCAAAAGGCAGGACGGCGTCCCATTTAACTGTCCAGGACGGCGTCCCAATCCACCAAAACGGCGTCCCGTTTCTCAATCCAGGACGGCGTCCCACAGCCCAAGACGGCGTCCCAGGTGGGTTATAAGCACTGTTTCGTTTTCTTTTCAATATTACTTCATTTGAACGAACTCTCACATATCGGAGGCTTTGTTATATCATTTTAAAGCGCTATCTTGATACTAACTCGTATCGGGATCAACCGATGTCATAAATCATCGAAATTCTTTGCAAACTACTCTTCCGATACAAATTCGCGCATCTTGACATATCCCTTGTAGATCATCTTCATTATCTTCGAATATAGAGTATTTTTAGTGATATTGCGATAGATATATATGATGTAATTGAGCAATATCAACACACCATGAATATGAATGAAGAGGAATTCCGTACTTTTCTAGCTTCAAACATAGCCGCAGTACAGGCTGCGCTACATACCAACAATAACCTTGGATCTAGCAGTACAGGAAATCGTGTAGGATGCACCTACAAAGAATTCACTGCCTGCAAACCTTTGGAATTTGATGGAACCGAATGACCGATCGGATTGAAACGGTGGACCGAGAAGGTCGAATCGGTGTTTGCCATAAGTAAGTGTACTGAAGAGGACAAAGTGAAGTACGCTACGCATACCTTCACAGGTTCTGCGCTAACATGGTGGAATACCTATCTAGAGCAAGTGGGACAAGACGATGCGTACGCACTACCGTGGTCAGCATTCAAGCACTTGATGAACGAGAAGTACCGTCCCAGAACTGAGGTCAATAAGCTCAATACAGAACTTAGAGGGTTAAGAACCCAAGGATTTGATATTACCACGTACGAAAGACGATTCACAGAATTGTGCCTATTGTGTCCGGGAGCATTCGAAGATGAGGAAGAGAAGATCGACGCGTTTGTGAAAGGATTACCGGAAAGAATCCAAGAAGATATAAGTTCACACGAGCCCGCCTCCATACAACAGGCATGTAGAATGGCTCACAAACTAATGAACCAGATTGAAGAAAGAATTAAAGAACAGACTGCTGAAGAGGCCAATGTGAAGCAAGTCAAAAGAAAGTGGGAGGAAAACGGTGATAAGAATCACCAATACAACAACAACAGCAATTACAACAATAATCGCAACAATTATCCCAACAATCGCAACATCAATCGCAACTACAACAAACGGCCCAACAACAACAACAACAACTACAACAATCATCCCAACAACAATAATAACCGCAACAACAACAACAATCAGAAGCAGCTATGCCAAAGGTGTGAAAAGTATCACTCGGGGTTCTGCACCAAATTTTGCAACAAGTGTAAAAGAAATGGTCATAGCGCGGCGAAGTGTGAGGTCTACAGACCAGGGGTTAATAGAACGAAAGGAACAAATGGTGTCGGAACGAGTAATGGCGAAGAAAGTAGTGTCGGAGCAAGTTATGCCAATGTAGCTTGTTATAAATGTGGAAAACCGGGCCACATTATTAGAAATTGCCCGAACCAGGAGAACACGATTGGACAAGGTCGCGGAAGAGTTTTCAATATTAATGTGGCAGAGGCACAGGAAGACCCGGAGCTTGTTACGGGTACGTTTCTTATTGACAATAAATCTGCTTACGTTTTATTTGATTCGGGTGCGGATAGAAGCTATATGAGTAGAGATTTTTGTGCTAAATTAAGTTGTCCATTGACGCCTTTGGATAGTAAATTTTTACTCGAATTAGCAAATGGTAAATTAATTTCAGCAGATAATATATGTCGGAATCGAGAAATTAAGCTGGTTAGCGAAACATTTAAGATTGATTTGATACCAGTAGAGTTAGGGAGTTTTGATGTGATAATCGGTATGGACTGGTTGAAAGAAGTGAAAGCAGAGATCGTTTGTTACAAAAATGCAATTCGCATTATACGAGAAAAAGGAAAACCCTTAATGGTGTACGGAGAAAAGGGCAACACGAAGCTACATCTTATTAGTAATTTGAAGGCACAAAAACTAATAAGAAAAGGTTGCTATGCTGTTCTAGCACACGTTGAGAAAGTACAAACTGAAGAAAAGAGCATCAATGATGTTCCCATTGCAAAATAATTTCCCGATGTATTTCCGAAAGAATTACCGGGATTACCCCCACATCGATCCGTTGAATTTCAAATAGATCTTGTACCAGGAGCTGCACCAATAGCTCGTGCTCCTTATAGACTCGCACCCAGTGAGATGAAAGAACTGCAAAGCCAATTACAAGAACTTTTAGAGCGTGGTTTCATTCGACCAAGCACATCACCGTGGGGAGCTCTTGTTTTGTTTGTCAAGAAGAAAGATGGTACATTCAGGTTGTGTATCGACTACCGAGAGTTGAACAAACTTACCATCAAGAACCGCTACCCACTACCGAGAATCGACGACTTATTTGATCAACTACAAGGCTCGTCTGTTTATTCAAAGATTGACTTACGTTCCGGGTATCATCAAATGCGGGTGAAAGAAGATGATATTCCAAAGACTGCTTTCAGAACACGTTACGGTCATTACGAGTTTATGGTCATGCCGTTTGGTTTAACTAATGCACCAGCTGTGTTCATGGACCTTATGAACCGAGTGTGTGGACCATACCTTGACAAGTTTGTCATTGTTTTCATTGATGACATACTTATTTACTCAAAGAATGACCAAGAACACGGTGAACATTTGAGAAAGGTGTTAGAAGTATTGAGGAAGGAAGAATTGTACGCTAAGTTTTCAAAGTGTGCATTTTGGTTGGAAGAAGTTCAATTCCTCGGTCACATAGTGAACAAAGAAGGTATTAAGGTGGATCCGGCAAAGATAGAAACTGTTGAAAAGTGGGAAACCCCGAAAACTCCGAAACACATATGCCAGTTTTTAGGACTAGCTGGTTACTACAGAAGGTTCATCCAAGACTTTTCCAGAATAGCAAAACCCTTGACTGCATTAACGCATAAAGGGAAGAAATTTGAATGGAATGATGAACAAGAGAAAGCGTTTCAGTTATTGAAGAAAAAGCTAACTACGGCACCTATATTGTCATTGCCTGAAGGGAATGATGATTTTGTGATTTATTGTGACGCATCAAAGCAAGGTCTCGGTTGTGTATTAATGCAACGAACTAAGGTGATTGCTTATGCGTCTAGACAATTGAAGATTCACGAACAAAATTATAAGACGCGTGATTTGGAATTAGGCGCGGTTGTTTTTGCATTAAAGACTTGGAGGCACTACTTATATGGGGTCAAAAGTATTATATATACCGACCACAAAAGTCTTCAACACATATTTAATCAGAAACAACTGAATATGAGGCAACGTAGGTGGATTGAATTATTGAATGATTACGACTTTGAGATTCGTTACCACCCAGGAAAGGCAAATGTGGTAGCCGATGCCTTGAGCAGGAAGGACAGAGAACCCATTCGAGTAAAATCTATGAATATAATGATTCATAATAACCTTACTACTCAAATAAAGGAGGCGTAACAAGGAGTTTTAAAAGAGGGAAATTTAAAGGATGAAATACCCAAAGGATCGGAGAAGCATCTTAATATTCGGGAAGACGGAACCCGGTATAGGGCTGAAAGGATTTGGGTACCAAAATTTGGAGATATGAGAGAAATGGTACTTAGAGAAGCTCATAAAACCAGATACTCAATACATCCTGGAACGGGGAAGATGTACAAGGATCTCAAGAAACATTTTTGGTGGCCGGGTATGAAAGCTGATGTTGCTAAATACGTAGGAGAATGTTTGACGTGTTCTAAGGTCAAAGCTGAGCATCAGAAACCATCAGGTCTACTTCAACAACCCAAAATCCCGGAATGGAAATGGGAAAACATTACCATGGATTTCATCACTAAATTGCCAAGGACTGCAAGTGGTTTTGATACTATTTGGGTAATAGTTGATCGTCTCACCAAATCAGCACACTTCTTGCCAATAAGAGAAGATGACAAGATGGAGAAGTTAGCACGACTGTATTTGAAGGAAGTCGTCTCCAGACATGGAATACCAATCTCTATTATCTCTGATAGAGATGGTAGATTTATTTCAAGATTCTGGCAGACATTACAGCAAGCATTAGGAACTCGTCTAGACATGAGTACTACCTATCATCCACAAACTGATGGGCAGAGTGAAAGGACGATACAAACGCTTGAAGACATGCTACGAGCATGTGTTATTGATTTCGAAAATAGTTGGGATCGACATCTACCATTAGCAGAATTTTCCTACAACAACAGCTACCATTCAAGCATTGAGATGGCGCCGTTTGAAGCACTTTATGGTAGAAAGTGCAGGTCTCCGATTTGTTGGAGTGAAGTGGGGGATAGACAGATTACGGGTCCGGAGATTATACAAGAAACTACCGAGAAGATCATCCAAATTCAACAACGGTTGAAAACCGCCCAAAGTCGACAAAAGAGCTACGCTGACATTAAAAGAAAAGATATAGAATTTGAAATTGGAGAGATGGTCATGCTTAAAGTTGCACCTTGGAAAGACGTTGTTCGATTTGGTAAACGAGGGAAATTAAATCCAAGGTATAATGGACCATTCAAGATTATTGATCGTGTCGGACCAGTAGCTTACCGACTTGAGTTATCTCAACAACTCGCGGCTGTACATAACACTTTCTACGTCTCGAATTTGAAGAAATATTTTGCTAAAGAAGATCTCACTATTCCGTTAGATGAAATCCAAATCAACGAAAAACTTCAATTCATCGAAGAACCCGTCGAAATAATGGATCGTGAGGTTAAAAGACTTAAGCAAAACAAGATACCAATTGTTAAGGTTCGATGGAATGCTCGTAGAGGACCCGAGTTCACCTGGGAGCATGAAGATCAGATGAAGAAGAAATACCCGCATCTATTTCCAGAAGATTCGTCAACACCTTCAACAGCTTAAAATTTCGGGACGAAATTTATTTAACGGGTAGGTACTGTAGTGACCCGAACTTTTCCATGTTTATATATATTAATTGAGATTGATATTTACATGATTAAATGTTTCCAACATGTTAAGCAATCAAACTTGTTAAGACTTGATTAATTGAAATATGTTTCATATAGACAATTGACCACCCAAGTTGACCGGTGATTCACGAACGTTAAAACTTGTAAAAACTATATGATGACATATATATGGATATATATATAGTTAACATGATATTATGATAAGTAAACATATCATTAAGTATATTAACAATGAACTACATATGTAAAAACAAGACTACTAACTTAATGATTTTTAAACGAGACATATATGTAACGATTATCGTTGTAAAGACATTTAATGTATATATATCATATTAAGAGATATTCATACATGATAATATAATAATTTAAAATCTCATTTGACATTATAAACATTGGGTTAACAACATTTAACAAGATCGTTAACCTAAAGGTTTCAAAACAACACTTACATGTAACGACTAACGATGACTTAATGACTCAGTTAAAATGTATATACATGTAGTGTTTTAATATGTATTTATACACTTTTGAAAGACTTCAATACACTTATTAAAATACTTCTACTTAACAAAAATGCTTACAATTACATCCTCGTTCAGTTTCATCAACAATTCTACTCGTATGCACCCGTATTCGTACTCGTACAATACACAGCTTTTAGATGTATGTACTATTGGTATATACACTCCAATGATCAGCTCTTAGTAGCCCATGTGAGTCACCTAACACATGTGGGAATCATCATTTGGCAACTAGCATGAAATATCTCATAAAATTACAAAAATATGAGTAATCATTCATGACTTATTTACATGAAAACAAAATTACATATCCTTTATATCTAATCCATACACCAACGACCAAAAACACCTACAAACACTTTCATTCTTCAATTTTCTTCATCTAATTGATCTCTCTCAAGTTCTATCTTCAAGTTCTAAGTGTTCTTCATATATTCTACAAGTTCTAGTTACATAAAATCAAGAATACTTTCAAGTTTGCTAGCTCACTTCCAATCTTGTAAGGTGATCATCCAACCTCAAGAAATCTTTATTTCTTACAGTAGGTTATCATTCTAATACAAGGTAATAATCATATTCAAACTTTGGTTCAATTTCTATAACTATAACAATCTTATTTCAAGTGATGATCTTACTTGAACTTGTTTTCGTGTCATGATTCTGCTTCAAGAACTTCGAGCCATCCAAGGATCCGTTGAAGCTAGATCCATTTTTCTCTTTTCCAGTAGGTTTATCCAAGGAACTTAAGGTAGTAATGATGTTCATAACATCATTCGATTCATACATATAAAGCTATCTTATTCGAAGGTTTAAACTTGTAATCACTAGAACATAGTTTAGTTAATTCTAAACTTGTTCGCAAACAAAAGTTAATCCTTCTAACTTGACTTTTAAAATCAACTAAATACATGTTATATATCTATATGATATGCTAACTTAATGATTTAAAACCTGGAAACACGAAAAACACCGTAAAACCGGATTTACGCCGTCGTAGTAACACCGCGGGCTGTTTTGGGTTAGTTAATTAAAAACTATGATAAACTTTGATTTAAAGTTGTTATTCAGAGAAAATGATTTTTATTATGAACATGAAACTATATCCAAAAATTATGGTTAAACTCAAAGTGGAAGTATGTTTTCTAAAATGGTCATCTAGACGTCGTTCTTTCGACTGAAATGACTACCTTTGCAAAAATGACTTGTAACTTATTTTTCTGACTATAAACCTATACTTTTTCTGTTTAGATTCATAAAATAGAGTTCAATATGAAACCATAGCAATTTGATTCACTCAAAACGGATTTAAAATGAAGAAGTTATGGGTAAAACAAGATTGGATAATTTTTCTCATTTTAGCTACGTGAAAATTAGTAACAAATCTATTCCAACCATAACTTAATCAACTTGTATTGTATATTATGTAATCTTGAGATACCATAGACACGTATACAATGTTTCGACCTATCATGTCGACACATCTATATATATTTCGGAACAACCATAGACACTCTATATGTGAATGTTGGAGTTAGCTATACAGGGTTGAGGTTGATTCCAAAATATATATAGTTTGAGTTGTGATCAATACTGAGATACGTATACACTGGGTCGTGGATTGATTCAAGATAATATTTATCGATTTATTTCTGTACATCTAACTGTGGACAACTAGTTGTAGGTTACTAACGAAGACAGCTGACTTAATAAACTTAAAACATCAAAATATATTAAAAGTGTTGTAAATATATTTTGAACATACTTTGATATATATGTATATATTGTTATAGGTTCGTGAATCAACCAGTGGCCAAGTCTTACTTCCCGACGAAGTAAAAATCTGTGAAAGTGAGTTATAGTCCCACTTTTAAAATCTAATATTTTGGGATGAGAATACATGCAGGTTTTATAAATGATTTACAAAATAGACACAAGTACGTGAAACTACATTCTATGGTTGAATTATCGAAATCGAATATGCCCCTTTTTATTAAGTCTGGTAATCTAAGAATTAGGGAACAGACACCCTAATTGACGCGAATCCTAAAGATAGATCTATTGGGCCTAACAAACCCCATCCAAAGTATCGGATGCTTTAGTACTTCGAAATTTATATCATATCCGAAGGGTGTCCCGGAATGATGGGGATATTCTTATATATGCATCTTGTTAATGTCGGTTACCAGGTGTTCACCATATGAATGATTTTTATCTCTATGTATGGGATGTGTATTGAAATATGAAATCTTGTGGTCTATTATTATGATTTGATATATATAGGTTAAACCTATAACTCACCAACACTTTTGTTGACGTTTTAAGCATGTTTATTCTCAGGTGATTATTAAGAGCTTCCGCTGTCGCATACTTAAATAAGGACGAGATTTGGAGTCCATGCTTGTATGATATTGTGTAAAAACTGCATTCAAGAAACTTATTTTGTTGTAACATATTTGTATTGTAAACCATTATGTAATGGTCGTGTGTAAACAGGATATTTTAAATTATCATTATTTGATAATCTACGTAAAGCTTTTTAAACCTTTATTGATAAAATAAAGGTTATGGTTTGTTTTAAAATGAATGCAGTCTTTGAAAAACGTCTCATATAGAGGTCAAAACCTCGCAACGAAATCAATTAATATGGAACGTTTTTAATCAATAAGAACGGGACATTTCAATTAGGATCCGAACACCGTAAGAGGCAAAATATAACTCATCGTGAGAAGGAATCCACATCAATGAATCCTCCTTTTTTGTCATTAACTACAAAATTTAGCTCGTCTAACAAGATCATATATTGTTCAGAATCGAATTCGGACAAAGGCAGGGGATGTGTAAATATAAAATTAGTACGTATAATGTAATAACCGGTTATTTGTATATATGGTTAACATTATATATCTTCTCTACACTTTACAAAGCGTAAAGATTAAAGCTGACTTGTCAGACTGTCCTTTTTTCAGATACTTACAGCCACGTGGATTTTTTTTAAATTTTTACAACTTATTTCGTTTACTACTGAAATAACACCTGGCCCAATCATAATTAATCCGTAATTTGTTAATATTACTGATTTGAAACCGTTTTTTGTCTCTCTCTCTCTCTCTCTCTCTTCAAAATTAAAAACCCCCAATTCCTTTTCACCTCCAATCATCCCTTCATGCAGCCGTTTTAGCCGACGCCACTACCGCCGATGAATCCGTCACGTTTTCCTCTGCATAACCGTACAAATTTTATATATCAACATCTGTTTCTTCGAACTCGCCGGAGAAATATCCGGCGACTGGAATACAACTTCACTATCCGGCGCATGGAATACAACCTCACAGGAAGACGATGCCGTACATCAGTGTGAAGCACCAATTCGTTGAAGCCAAATTAGGGCATTCAAAACCGCTTCTTATACAGGTTTGTAATTTCGTTCATTCAATTTACTCGATATCGATTTTTTGTTACATTCATCTTCAATCTCGCCGGTTCACGGTTCCAGTTGGTTTTCAAGGTTTGTGTAATTCTTTTTCTTGTGATTTCTGTTTCATTCATTAGTGGATTTTTGATTTATAAATTGTTGTTTGATTTTGTTGGAGACTAAAATTTGGCAGATACAATTTTTGGTTTAATTATAAAAATGTCGCATGTTACCTTTACTTATACTAATTTCTTCAATTCCAGCATGGAGTGTAACACAATGCGACATGTTTACAATTCTCTGTTTTAAAACACTATTAAGTAATGACCTAATAAGCCTGACAAAGTGTTTGAAGTACAAAGTCTCCTAGATACAAAATCAAAAAAACAGAATTGACTGTTATTGACTGTTTTTTTTTTTTTGACTAATTTTGAACTTGATAATTAACTGTTTTTGACTGCATTACCATTAACATTATCACTAGAAAATCACCATAGAAGAGATTGAAACTAATTTTTGAGCGTTTTGGACTAATTTTACTCTTTGACTTTGTTGACTATTTTTTATCTTGATAATTGACTATTTTGACTACATTAGCATTAGCATATCACATCAAATGAGAGTTGGGAAATGTATGATGACATATACTATATAGGAAATTGGTGTGCCCCTCATTTCATATATATGGATATTGCCATATTGGTGGTGGCAATATGGGCGGGTCAGAGGGTTTGTTAATAAGTCAAAGTGGCTCAGCAAAAACCATTATGTGGAATGATCGGTTTTTATCTTCAGTTACTCTTTGCTTTGTGAAGACGGATCAATTTGAGCTACAATTAAACTCAGAGTAATGGACATGATATTAGTTACCCTCTATTTTGAATATAATTACTGGGATCTGTAATCGTCTAAATAATCCATTAAATTAAATCGCTTTTTACGTGTATAATGTTGTAATCATATTTACAACATTAATACTCCTTGAATTTTAAAAGTAGTTTTAAAAATATGTGGTGGTGACCAGTCCAATCCAACTTGAACCGTTTATGTACTATTATAAAGTCAACCATTTTTGATCAACTGCATAAACATATTGCTACATTAATTTATCCATTATTAATGCTCATACATTTTAGTATTGTATAGATTAATGAAGTGATCTTTTTTTTTTAAGGTTGGGACTGCTGTCGTCACACGAGATGACGGAAGACTCGCGCTTGGAAGACTAGGAGCTCTTTGTGAGCGGGTATAAAGTGTCATCATATTTGTTTTATTGTTTTACCACTATTAATGTGTCATTATTTTTGTTTATGTTTACACCATGTTGTATATTATACTTATTATGAACCTTTTATTAAAGTGCAGATTCAAATACTAAATTCTCAAGGATTTGAGGTTATCTTGGTTTCCTCAGGTACTGTTGGTGCTGATCGACAACGGCTTCTGTGCATGAAAGTAGTCAACAACAGGTACTTACCTGATATAACTGCAACATGAACTTTAATTTGCATAAAAAATTGTTATCATTGTGTCTTTTTTACTTACATTGTTCTTTTACATTTTTTTACTCTGACATAATGCTTACAAATTTATTCCAAGCTTTGGTGACCTTCAAAAACCACAAGTTAAGCTTGATGGTTAGGCGTGTGCAGCCGTTGGACAAAACGGTCTCATGGCACTCTATGATACATTATTTAGTCAGGTTCATTTTAATCTTGCATATGAGCATATCTACTTACTTTGAAATTATTTTATATACTTCTTAACATTTATAATTTTTTTTTTTTTAGTCTTATGTTGCAAACGTGATGCTAAAATGAGATTCTTCCTATTCTGTTTGCAGCTGGACGTGACATCTGCGCATCTGCTTGTCCAGAATTTAGAAAACAACTTACTGAAACAATTGATTTATTAACGTCTTATAAGGTTATTCATGTCTTTAATGAAAATGATGTTGTTAGTATCCGTCGAGCTCCATATGAGGTTTGTTTCCATTAATCTTCCCATTTTTCATTTTTCTATGGCTTTAATGGGTACTACCTATACGTGGCAAACGGGTCAGATTGGTTCATTTTGGGTAACGGGTCCAAACTGTTTTGGGTTGAATGGTCATGGGTCAGATTTTTAATTGTTTCCAGCATATGCTTGAATGGTCATGGGTCATGGAACTAATAGGGTTAATATAGTGCTGGAATTAGGACAATGAGTTGATGTAAACTTATGTGAAGTTAAGGTAGATTTTCCACATATGTCTTTCAGAAATTTCAAACATGTGACTTTTCAGCTATAAGTTTTAATTGTTTCCAGCATATGCTTTAATGATGGTGACAATGAAATTGTAATCACATGTAGCATGAAAAGCATGTCTGATGCATCTAAATATGGAGCACTTAAATATGGAGTACCTAAATATGCATCAAATATGATAATGGCGTTTTGATATACATTTTCATTCCATCAAGAAGCTATGTTTGTAATTATTTTAGTATTTGAGTTTAGTAAATGCATGTTTTGTCATTTTGAGTTAATTCTTATATTTTTGCATACTTAAATTTTACTTTTTCCATGCTATATGAATTTTGCAGCATTTGGCCTTAGATCTCAAGTTATTGTTTGAACAAAGTGTTTGAAGATACCCTTTAAATTTATAAGAATGCTTATCTAATAGTAGAGGTGGCTATTTGGATCCAATTTTATACTACTGAGTCGATTATCTTATGCTTCATCTCTAACAAGTTCATTTGGTTTAAGATATAGATAATGTTTGAATGCAGATCAAGTGTTTCTTCAAATGTCTTAAATAGAGTTTGATTTCATTGTCAGTTGTTTTGCATTGTTGTTGAAAAGGCTACCGGAGGTACTTCGACATTAATCATGAGTCTTAATGGCAAGACCATCTTTGATGTTAAAGTTTTTCAAGAGATTTTAGTTTAATAGAACTACTGTATCAGTGTAGTCATGTGCTTGCAGTTATTATTAATTATATATCCATAAATATTAAATTTTGGGTTGCATTGTTTATATTAAGTTCCTTTTATAAGATTAGGTACTCGAAATTTTCTATTAGGTATCCAAAACATGTTGTTTTTACCCGAAACATGTTGTTTTTGACCCGAAACATGCTATTTTTATGACTTGATGTTGTTTTGACCCAAAACATATGGTATTTTGACCCGAAACATGCTATTTTGACCTATTATTTGTTGTTTTGATCCCAAATATACCGTATTTGTCCCAAATCATCATGTTTTTAACCAAAACATGTTGTTTTTGACCTGAAACATGTTGAATCATAGTCTGTTATACAAAGACCATGGCACATGATTTGAATATCAAGAATATTAATGGATATAGTTTCTGCAATATCAACAAAAATGAACTGGGATTTTGATCATGTTCATGTTGTGAGAGGCGGAAAGGTGAAAAAATAGGGAACAATGGCCGAATCTTGATACAAATACTTCACTTGAATCTTTACTTTCTTCATTGTAAGATAAATGATATAATATATATGTTTCCAATTTGTAAGATTAAGAGTCGCCGTGCAACGCACGGGCTCTTAAAAGCTAGTATCGTTAATATTGGTATAGATAATATTGTAAAATCAATTCCTTAAATATAGGATTGGGTTGTTAAGATTATGATCTATTTATATACCCTGTATATATATGACCGATTGCTAATGAGAATCATACACAGAATTATATTTCTCCATGGTATCCCGAGTATAACACGGTTTCTTCTATCCTTCACTACCTTATCATTCGTCTGCATCTAATTCTTCTCCCTAAATTTCCGATCAAACCATACCACCAATAACCATGTCTGACACCAACAGGCTTCATCCAGCAATCATTGTCAACGATATTCGTAAAATCATCCTGATTATGTTAAAGATGGAAAACGGAAAATACGAATCTTGGCCCGAGTTATTTAAGATTCATTCATTGTCGCGCATTCTTTGTTATTGATCATAGTGTCCCTGCTGCTACTTCATCTGAAACATCAAACACTTCTTCTGCGAATGCAACAGGCATACACGAAAGGCAAAATTCAACGGGCAGGTTTATCTGAATGCAACCCTGTGTCAACCCCAGCCGAGTTGAATGGTAAGTTAAGTTCAAAGTCCGGTAAACCCTATTTTAATCCTACAAAGTACCGAAGATTAGTGGGTGTGCTGTAATATCTAATGTTCACTCGCCATGATATATCTTATGATGTTCAACACATGCACGATCCGAAGGATATACATATGCTTGCTCTTAAATGCATTGTACGCACTTTCAAGGTACATTGTTGCTTGGTTTACACATTAACAGGTCTCCATCACGTGATTTGGTTGCTTTTACTGATGCGGATTGGGGCGGTTGTCCCGACACTTGACACTCCATGTCAGGATATTGTGTATACTTTGGGGATAACTTAATATTATAGTCATCAAAACGCCAACAGACACTTTCTCGTTCTGGTGCCGAAGTCGAATATCGAGGGGTGGCAAATCTCGTTGCTAAATCTTGTTGGCTTCGAAAATTGCTTCTCGAGTTACATTGCCCCATTTCAAAAGCAACCTTTGTTTTTTACGACAAACTAAGTGCTATTTATCTTGCCGGAAATCCTGTCCAACATCAGAGAACGAAGCATATCACACTCGACATTCACTTTGCTCGTGAAAAGGTGGCTAAAGGTCAAGTTCAGGTTCTTCATGTACCAACTCGCTACCAGATTGTGAACATTTTTACTAAAGCGTTACCCATGATACTCTTTGAAGAGTTTCGGTCTAGTCTTGGTATAACTAACGCTTGACCAAATATTTGTTTATATGGTTAAGATTATGTATAACGTTAATATTGGTATAGATAATATTGTAAAACCAATTTCTTAAATAAATGATTAGGTTGTTAGGAGTATGATCATTAACATATTTGTATACCTTGTATATAGGACCGATTGCAAATGAGAATCATACAGAGAGAATCATATCCCTTCATAGGGTCCTTTGAATTTGTTGCTAAAAAATGGTTAACAGTCGCGTCTCTGTAGCACAAAAACTACAACATGCCGTTCAAATTTACTTTTCTATATGAAGCTGAAATGAGATTTGGTATTTTATTAAGTAACCATTCGGATTTATTAGTACTACCAGTAGGCAGTCACATTCCAATAACGCTTATCCCTGTCTTTGGTTAAAGAGCTTCGCCAAACTGGCTGACAAAAAAATTTAATGAAGATAGGTACACTTTAGTGAAAAGGGCGCCAACCAATAAAATTGGCGCTGGTTGACCATTAGTTTTCTGTTATTTGTAACACAGTTCAACTAAAGATTCTAATCAACCAAGCAAATATGTATCCTAAAACTTATTATTAGTTTAAATAAAACACATAAACATATGAGTTTATAGTTTATACTCGTTTCTATGTGAGAAAAATAAACAAACAAACCAGACATACCATCTCAATTCGACGGTAGACCATCATATCGCCAGCATAAAAATATTAACATCACATAACGACATCGATGAAAACCTACCCAAAAAAAAAAAAAAAACATTCTTTTGTCTTCCAAACCCGTTGCGAATACCACATTATCGCCCCTTCATTCTTCATCAGTTACATACCCCCGTTCGCAAAATCTAAAACCTTTCTGAAACTATTTAAGAGTTGAAACATCGAGAAGCCCAAAACTTACGGGCTGCGGCTAAGCCCATCTGTAGATACAGCTAGCAACCGACGTTTGTAACGTTTAAGGACTGATGCCAGATTTTCTTTACCTTTAGGGAATGCCACGTCACCAGCTGCAGTACCTGGTCGGCCTTTTTTAGATGAAATTGCGGTCTCGACATTTTTTACCGATTCCAAGAGGGCGGCGGCGGTGGTGCATTTCCCTTTGTTTGGTTTTACTGGAGGCGGCAAACTGCTTAAGGATTTGGGTGGGGATGATCTTTGTCGGTACGCGCTCGGAAGTTGAAGGCAGAAACATGGGTTTGTCGGCACACGAGGTTTTGAAAACGCTGGCTCGATTATTCCCTGCACAAGTGAACCAACAATCATCATAAAATCAAAGTTTAAGAGGTCCCGTAATGGGGGATTCGGTTAACGGGTCAAACGGTATAACTTTTGGTGCAATTTGGCTTGCGTCAAAAATAATCTAGTACTCTGTACGTCCCACTACAAGTGTACTGTTGACTTTTCAAAGTCTTTATTTGTCAATTTTGACCGTAAATATTATAGTATTTGTTGTATAATATTTAATGAAAATTATACGAGTGAAAACACATTTAAAACTCAATTCATTCATATAATTTTCATCCGATATTATATAACACAAATAAAATGTTTTATGACTTTGAAAAGTTAATAGCGGACAATTATGTTAGTTGTACTTGGCGGTTATATAGTATGATTTGGGAAGTTTAATATTTATGCATTAAAAATAAAATTTAAACTACTTTGACCAGTTTGGCCCATTTCACGGTTTCCTCTTAAGCTAATTTTTTTTTTCTACCCATTTTACCCATTAGGGTAAAAACACAGCCCGAATGCGTTTCATTTCAAAACTGCATAGCAACCCCCATACAAAATACAAGCAAAACCTGAAAAAAATTTATTACCTGCAGACGATTGAGAACGTATGTATACTTCCCCCAAAGTTCGGGCCTGCTTTCCATACGCGAAAGATCGAGAATCCGATGTATACACCATACACCGAAGCTTTTTATAATCTCAACTCTCCATACACAACCCTCACCACAATTCGGAACCGATGTCACAAGATACTTCATGTACTCAGCTTCATTAACTTTTATCCCACCGTGGGCCCCTCGATTCGCATCACCGCCCTCGATATCGTACAGAAACCGCTCACGAGCAGCCACACTATCAATAAGATCCTCATCTAAACCCCCGTTCTGTTTAAACAACCATTCGGAACCTTCTAGATTCAATAGTTTCACAATACATAATCTAAACGACTTGAGAAGATTTGCTTCAGCGTCTGCTTCTAGAATGTTCCCCACATTCGATCGAGCCTTTATCTTTTCAGCTACACCAAATTGTTCTGATGGTTGCTTAGACCACATGGACCACGTGTCCGACCCGAACCCTGGACCGTAACTGGATACGGGCTGGTAAGCAGCTGCATCCCTGGACAAATTTGACCCGCCGTATCCAGAAATAGACCCGGATCTGTATAACGGGCCTGAATATACCGATTGCCCGAGAGTCCCGTAACGTGCGGGCCCGTCCCGTTCGGGTAAAACTTGCGAATCCCGTTTCGGAAGGAGCCCGGAAATATCAGGCATACTGTAATACTTCTTCTCGTGAACGTTTTCTACGGGTGCCGATGGCTGATGATTGTAAAAAGCCCGTTCGGGTTGAATCGAGTTGTTCCTGGATACAACCGGATCCGGAAAGCCCGGAGGCTTTGCGGGTCGTAACCCGTTTTGTTGGGTTTTGGTTAAGGAAACTGGAGCTCTAAAGTTCAATGAAACGAGCGATGGAGATTTAGGAGATACCGGGTCGAAATATTCCAAATTTCTTTGTTTAGTTTGATTGATTAACGACTTGATTTGATACCCATGAACCGTAGCGGGCTGATCAACGTATGTACCCGAAGGTTGAGGTAATCGTAAACTATGGTACCGTTTCTCGGGATCCATCATGTTAAGATTCGGGTTTTGTACATATGTATCCACTAGTTGTTGATAAGTGGACACGAAAGGGGTCGACCCGTGTTGCACCCCGTAAACCGACTCGGATAGTCCGCTAGACAAGGACGTGTTAAAGCTGTTAAACTCGAATTCTGGGTTGACCATTTTTGATATAACCGGACTGGGTTTTACAACGTTTACTTTCGAATCTATACCGAACAACTTGTCGAGTTTGTTACTTTTAGCATCTTGTGTCATTTCTCCATGCAAATCGAATAAAAGTTTCCAGAAATCGTCAAGTGTCGTAGCTAATTGGCGTCTAGCAGCCCGACCTAAGCCCGCTACCCTCGATAGACTACCGGGCCCACTACCGATATCATCGTTTTTCTCACCAAGACCCTTAAATGAGCCGGGCCCGTTTGAGCTTGGAGATTGATTCATTTCCGATACCATTATTGGTACTTCTTCCGGTTCCAATATTGGTACCCTCGAAAGACTACCCGGCCCACTACCGATATGATCATTTTTCTCAACGAGACCCGTGAACGACCCGGGCCCGTTGAAGCTTGGAGATTGATTCATTTCCCGATTGTTATCTTTCATGAATTGCGAGTTTCCATCTATACTCAAAGTCTTTTCCACCAAATCGTCATCTTCCTTTTCGGATACGTTAACAACCGGATTCGCGAAACTATCCACAATCGGTACCGGATCATCCGATTTAGACGACACAACGGGATCGCAAGACGTTTCATCGATGGTAGTCAAATGAGTCACGCTACCATAGTCCAATAGTTCATCGGGCAAATTGATTTCACTTGAATTGGAATTGGAATTAGAATTGAAATTACATTCCGATGAATTCTCGTTCGATGTGATTATAGTTTCTTGATTTACTCTCGTGTCTTCAATCTTTTCTTTAAAAGGTGATTCGGGAAAGATATCTTGAACATCCCGATTATGAACATCAAGTCCGGGACCCGCAGATTTCAAAGGAGTTACGACAAGCCAAATCATTAGCGAGATGGAAAAAACGGAAGCGACGAGAACTACATTATACGGGACCCACATGGTCCACCTAACATTACTCGCCCAATCACTATTTCCAAGTACCATTTCAACCATGAATACAATCACCAAACCTAACATTCCAATATAAGTGGCCCAAACAAGAAACTCAACGAACTGAGAGATTCTATTTACACCCATCACCGATTTCGATGACGCAACACGGAAAAGCGGGACCACTGATGACGGGAGCAAAAGGGCGACTATAATCTGAGTAAAAAGCATTAGTTGGTACGTACCTTCGGCCCCCGAATTCCACGCGCATAAAAGGGCGGGAACTAAAGCTATGAATCTAATTGTTGAGTGATGAAACCAACCGGGAATGTCGATTTTGAAAAAGTTAAGGAGGACCGATTGACCGCTAAATTTCCACGTCAGCGCTGTTGTGTGATATGACATCACCATAACGAGAACTAAAGCGAAAGGCGCCATTAGACTTCTAAATACCTGTCATAACTATAGACATCAGATAAAAATGTTTATGGTTAAAATAAAGTTAAGTGAGATTAAACTGTTTATAGCAGAGTAACCTGATCCATTAGAGACAACGCATCCTGAAAAGTAAGTAAATCAAGGCCCGTACTGTAGAACACGTTTGCCGCCGAATTCATAAGGATGTAATTTATGAGAAAGATGCCACTGAAAACACATGCAATGGCAAAAAGATGATCATGGCATAAAGATCCCTTTGAAACTTGCGTTGATCCCTGATCTTGCTGCAAAAAAAGAAAAAAAAAATTAAAAAAATTAAAAAATGGTAACTTACAACAATCACTACTTGCAAAGTCTTGAAATTTACTAGCAAAATTTCCATTCGTTTTACGTATATCGAAGTAAATCATTTGATTTAGTATCTCAGCCATGAAGTTATACTACTCATTTATTGCCTTGGTAGTATTATTTATACTTATTTTTAATAAAAATAAATAAATAAATAACTCCCAATGTACATGTATCCTTAACGTGTATCCGTTCATTATATCTTTAGATCTCGAATGTGAGCATTTATAGAGAAAGAACAATGTAAAGATACGCTACATATCCGTATAAAAATTAGGGCATTATACCTGGACCATAGATGAATGTTGATAAAAATTATGAGGCATAATGCTAGCACCGAGTAGCGTCATTAATGCAAACGCACTTTCTCCGTTTAAATTTGTAAGTATCCCGCCCATTGAGAAAGATGTATCTTGTTGACTCGTGATTACTCCTAAAAAGTACGAAGATAAAGCGACGGTCGCCAACCACATGCATATGAACTTTGCTTTGCCATTCTCCTAAAAACATATGGTCCGTTTATTCAATCAAATCTTGCTTAAAATAAAACGATGTGTATAAAAATGGATAAGAGATGGAAGATCGAGTTTACCAAGTAACTAGACACAACCGGAAATAGAAAAGCGTCAAGAGAAGTCAAAATGACGCACGGGAAGAGACCAAGGCCGAATGTAAGATTAAGCGCATGCGCGGTTCCCAATATCTTTTCAAATTAGGAAAATTTATAAGTTAGTACATAAATGGTAGTAATATGGTAGAGTGTAATTAAGGATAACAAAATATTACCATTGAAAGGTCCAATGCAATCATAGAAAGTTCCGCTTGAACTCCCAAAAATACACAAGTGATCATGTCATACTCATCACTGCAAATCTACATCGTCATAAAAAAGGAGAGCGATTTGATTAACAAAGAACAAAATCTACAAAACGTCTCTTTTCACATTAATGTATATGGTCATTTTGATATATGAATTTAATTCAACAAATAATAAGAAAATTCCAAACACTAAATCATTTTGATATAGCTTTTTATCAGAAACATTTGATTATCATAAAATCATTATTCATTATTAATCATTATTAGTAGAAGTACCTGGGCAAGATCTTGTCCGGTGACCACAGCGATAGAAGCCGATAGGTATTGACAGAGAACCGCAGCCAAACTAAAAACTAACATAGGTATGATAAGATCGTATCCAAAACGGGCCCCACCTTCGATGGCTGCAACCCATTTTCCTGGATCAACATATGTGATTGCAATAAAAACTACAGGCAAAACAGCCGGAAGCAGCCTGTGTGTCATATTCGGTTGGGATTTTGTGACCAGCTCGTTTGTCAAAAATTACTCTAACAGTACTATTCTCGGAACAAAATTTTAGTCAATGGCTAATTTAATCTATAAAACTCATCTGATATTTGCTCAAGCAGTTTAATCACATGACAACAATAGGCATAACAAGATTTTGACACTCGTTGTGGTCACGATCATAACCAACTTCATGTCAAATTTAAATTACAAATATCCGAGCTTGACATGAAAATGTCATAGACTCCAAACCAATCCGAGTGATATCAAATCCTGATTCACAAAAACAAAAAGAAACGTCAGAAATAAATGCAACACAAATCACTAATCAAAGTAATGCAGTTCATATGTATTACATGCCTTTTATTGACACGATGTTCTGTTCTACCTAAATTGCACGAGTTAATTTACACACATAGTCGCATACGTGTAACGTGTGCGCCTATAACCTAACCTTAATTTATGCCAATGAAGAGTTGACAATTAAATGAGATTCATATAGAACTCTAGGGATATAGTCACAGCCTTAAGGGATTAGGGCTAAACTCCATAAAAACAGCAGTCCATCAAGTTGTTAAATTATTAAAAAAAATGTCATCAGCAAAAAAAAAAAAAAAAAAAAAAAAAAATTTGATATTCCCAGTTATCATTCACAAGTAGAGATTTTTTAATTAGTCAATTAGGTCATTTACAGCTAACCATGTTCAAATTTGTCTCTTAGTCTTCATAAAAGTATTAATCCAAACAGAAATGAATCAAATTCATCCCAACATACAACAAATAACACCTTTTTAAATTAAGTTCATGACGCTCAATTCAATAACTTTAGACCTTCAAATTAGAAAAATTCATAAAACAATAACATATAACTCAGATCTTCATCATCATCCAAAACCCTAATTAAGAATCATTTACTGAGATCTATCAAGATTTACCTTTCTATATCTATTCTAATCAACCCAGAAACAATAATACATACTAGCAAAAACCCATATATGAAATCAAGAAAAAAGTCAAACTTGGACTAATTTTGACATTACTCAGCATATGTTTAGGGTTTTTTGTTGGTGTCAAAAAGCAGTTACCTTTTTGGCTAATTCTTCGGGATAATTTGTTTGTGGGTAGTGATTAAAAGCTGAAGAAGATCAATCAGTCATAGATCAGATGCGGTCTAACAAAGATTGCAGAAGTGAGAGAAAGAGCGAATTAGCTGTGGCTAATGGAAGAGAGAGAAGAGCTGATAGATACAATAATAAAATAATGTTGTATGTATAGATGTTATTGAGTGAATGAATAGTAAATGGTGTAATAATTATAGCTGTGGTTGAAAGAAGCTATCTTGGAATCAGAGACGGCCAAGTGATACCCAGTACAAAAAATTTTAAAAAAATAAAAATCTTTAAAGTTAAAAATGTACTACTGTACAGTACTAAACTAAAATTTACTAATGTGTAAAAATAATATTGAAAATTATATTATAGTATATGTTAAAAAAGAGTACCACATTAACATTAACATTTCATTTCATCCACGGAGTATTTGATAAAATGTTCCAATCTTTTATAGATGTTGACAAATGATTTAACAAAAAGTAACCTACTAAAATAGAAAAGTACCTTATATTTGAGGTTTCAAAAGGTAAGTTTATGTTGATAAAGGTCCAAAAACTATGTAACATGTACATAATATGTGATAATTAAATTAGCATTTATGTATACATTTACTAATTTTTATGAGCATAGATTCTTTCTTCGTACTATTCCCCACTCTTCTCAATCGCCAATGAAACCACCACCATACTTCACATTCAGGCCCATTTTCATTTCTAATCATACCAATGCTATTGCTCCCCCAACTACTTAAAAAAAGAACACATGCCACCACCATCTCCCCAATTGCACTCTTATGCAAATGTTGTAACAAGAATCAGTCCACTCAAACTTTTTTTTTGTACCAGTCAATGAAGATCAAAATACGAATTTTGCAGGTAATAGCGGACAGACAAGAAGAATTTCTACGGTGTTCATCGGTAACATTGCTAGATCGACGAATCCCATGGCGATTAGCAACACTTTAGTAGGTTTGTGTGGATCCAGAACATTGCATGGAGAAGCGGACGCAATTACGCGATTATCAAATTTGCCTTGTTTGAACAGGCTTCGAAAGCAATCGAAAGTATAAACGACAAATTCTTGCAGGGTAATAGATTAAGATTGGGGTTTGCAAAATTTGAAAAACATTTTTTCAACTCGGCTAGTAAACAATGCAGTGGATCAAATTATTATAAAAACACATGAAGAAAAGACACTCCTGGGTTTGCAAAGAATGGTAAGTACTTTAAGACGATTTAACTTCAACCGAATGAAGAAATTAATGAGGGCATAAGCAGGACCGTTTTGATCATCGATAGGGTCGTGTTTTCAAAAGACAAACTCGGTGAATGGCTTTCTATGCGCAAGGCGTTGCTAGACAAATTTTTCCTTTAAGGCAAATATGGAGGAATAATTTGTTGTACAAATGATGAGAGTTTCAATAACATATGTCAAGGACCTCTCAACAATTGTGGTAATGGTGAGTTAGAGGTGATCCCCATGAATGAAAGACGTGGGAAGTACTCGAGACTAATTTGGATGGAAGTTAGAGGCACCACGTTCGAATATGGTTGTATGAAGAATGCAACGGCGGTACTTCAAGAGTGTGGCGAAGTGCTATATATTTCTAAGATGTCTTATGATCTTACACAAGCAAATTCCCTATTCATGTTCATAGAAGTTTTTAAGGCCGCGCGTATGATGGCCGAGCTCAGGGGATTCATGGGTGCAACAGTTCAATTACCTCGTTACCCCGTAGCATGATATTGTCCGTTTTACCCACAGGCGCACGGCTTTTTCTTGGCGACTATACACACGATGGGCATTTTCCCAAGAGGTCACCCATCCCGATAGTGCCCTCGCCCGAGCACGCTTAACTACAGAGTTCTCATGGGATCTTCTGCACATCTAGCCCCAAAACGCGTCATGCTAGGAAAAGTCTCCACACCCTTATAAGACATGCTTTGTTCCCCTCTCCAACCGATGTGGGACGGATGTTACAATCCTACCCTCTAATGAGACACAGCGTACCCGTTGTGCATGTTTGGTCTGGGGCATGGCTCTGATACCACCTATGACGGCCGAGCCCAGGGGATTCCTAGGTGCAACGGTCCAGTTACCTTGTTACCCCGTAGCATGATATTGTCTGCTTTTCCCGCAGACGCACGACTTTTTCTTGGCGACTACACACACGATGGGCACTTCCTTAAGAGGTTACCCATCTCAGTAGTGCCCTCTCCCAAGCACACTTAACTACAGAGTTCTCATGAGATCTATTGCGCATGTAGTCCCAAGACGCGTCATGCTAGGAAAGATCTCCACACCCTCATAAGGCATTCTTCGTTCCCCTCTCCAATCGATGTGGGACGGATGCTACAACATGCATTGATAAGGTAATTAACACGGAGTTAGTAAATAAGCAAAAGGTGAGTGTTTGGGTTCATGAAGTTGGTGACGATTTCATGCCTTCCTATCATATTGATCCTGGTGATCATGAGGATTTCATAAATAAGATTAATAACGCTAGAAAGGAGGATGATATTCGGGATTATAACAATTGCAATATGAATGGAAACGGGGTTCCTAATATTGAAGATGAAGGTGTTGATGGGTTAAATTTGCCCGAGTCTGAACCTGTGTGACGATCGCTCCAAATCCATATGGACGAACACGTCATTCATCGATTTCATTGCGAGGTATTTGACCTCTATATGATACGTTTTGTAAACATTGCATTCTTTTGAAAAGGCACACCATAAATGTATATTTAAATCAAAGGTTTTCGACATCTGATGATTTTTAGATATAGACAATCATCGTAAATAATAGTTTACAATAGTACTTCCATTGACAATGCAGTCAAAATAAGATACATGGTAATGATTTGGTGAATGCAACGTTTCCTTGAAAAATATGCCATGTAAGACTCTATGCACATAGCTTGTCTAACATATAAGCAAACAGCGAAAGACTTCTAGGAAACCTGAGAATAAACATGCTAACAAGTGTCAACACAAAGGTTGGTGAGTTCATAGTTTTAATGTTTCGTATAATCTGTATATAAAGGTGGATCACAAGATTTCAGTTGTTTCATCCAGAAACGTTTATCAAAATATTCTACGAAATTGAGCACCCTGGTAACTAAACTTTAACATCATTATAAGTACCCCTGTTTTAACATACATGCAACCAACATGTACAATACACGCAATCCAACGTGTATTAACCTCAAATAGCATACGTCTGTTTTATAGTTCAGGCTAGGGTTTCTATACCTGGAACAGACGGGGATGTCAAGCCCTATGGATCCATATACAACTATTCGCGCCCACTAGTTCTTATAACCGGCAGTTACTAGTTACCAAAGCTAAGGGATTTTCGGTTCAAACTCAGTGTAGAATTTAGTATGTACTTGTATCCATTGTGTTTAAAATAAAGTGCATGTATTCTCAGCCCAAAAATATAGATTGCAAAAGCAATTAAAAAGGGAGCAAATGAAACTCACCTTAGCAGCACATAAAGTCGTTCACCGAAATGTGACCGAAACTCGGAATACCAAATAACCGTAGATCTCAACCTAGAGAACATATGTTGGTCAATAAATGTCTATCAAGCTAGGTCAGGTCATAGTGTATCACAATCCTAATGCTCGAGACCGACATACAAAAGTTATCAAAAGTCGTTTCAAAAAGTCAATCTGACTCAATACTATAGTTGAATGATCATGGCAATCGAAACATTCTAACATTTCACATAGTTTCCCAATTCTTGTAAAATTAAACTATAGTTTTTATAAGGCTTTAAAATATGATAAAACAATCAATTTTGACAATTGCTCTGTAGCGACCCGACAAAATCGTCATTGACGGCGCCGTCTACTTAGGTCCCGTTACGTGGTCATAAGTCTTTAAAACAACGTTTGACCAAAAGATATGTCGCATTCATTTCAAATGTAAAGATTGTTCAAAGTTTACGAGAATAGTTCCACCACAAGTTACGTTACAAAGTTATAAGTACAAATGAAACTTATGCGACACGATTTAAAAGTAGCCAAAAGACGCTCCGTGTATGCATAAATACTCGACATCCAAGCAAGTATCAAAATAATGAGCGGAAGCATGTAACACATATCGTTCAAAGACCTGAGAAAAACATAGAAATCTGTCAACGAAAACGTTGGTGAAATTATAGGTTTAAGTAAGTAAGTGAGTAAATAAGTAGATTGAACCACAAGATTTGCAACATCGAATTAATAGTTAACCATTCCAAAATTTGTTTCACGAGCACCCAATTATCAATGCTTAACATTTCTCCCATTGAACCCCATCACTTAGTGCTAGAACATACACTGTTTCTCGAAAATATATTTCATTCGTAAACGGTAGCGAACCGTTTGAATGAGGGTTTGTCAAACCCATATGGATCCATACAACATAAGTTCTCGCTTACACCCGGCAAGTGTAACTAATGATAATCGAATTGAGGATTTTGTTCTAAACTCGTATGTAGAATGTTTGTTTTCCTGTACTTGTGTTCACTTAGTAAAGAAATGTTTATGTTTTCTCATCCCAAATGTAAGTTCAAAAAGAGTAAAAGTGGGACTATGATCTCACCTTGAGTGCACGTACGAAAAGTACTTCACAAAATAACGTGTGCGAAGGATAGTGCTAGTCTTGACCTAAACAAATAAGTTGTATCAATTAACCGGTTACGACACAAGGTCGGGTGAAATGTGTTCAATTAGTCCTATGGCTCGTTACGACTCGAAAAGTATAGCATGTGAATCACGTTGTCAAGTTTCATGCAAGAATCAAGTATAAAATAAAGACTAGAACGATTGCATAAGTGTTTAGTTAAGTTTGACTAAAAGTCAAACTTGGTCAAAGTCAAAGTCAACGGGGTCGGGTCGGGTATCCGAAAATTTTTCTAAGTTATATAATCATATATGAGCATGTTGGCCAAGTTTCATGTTAATCGGAGGTCCGTAGCATATCAAACATTTTACGTCAAATGACCAAGCAAAACAGCCCATTTTAGTGTATCAGGACGGTGTCCCAAAATCAGGACGGTGTCCCAATATGAAGAGTGGGACGGCGTCCCAAATTGAAGAGTGGGACGGCGTCCCAAAAATCAGGACGGCGTCCCAATGGGCATTCAGGTCCTGGTTGCAGAAAAACACAAGTGCACGACCCAAACTTCAAACAATCACAATTTATGATCCGCAAACAATTAGAACATGTATTTTATATCACCGGAAAGCTCTTTCGACAAGGAACGCAACTAAGCACTTTTCATCAAGCAAAAACATCATATACAATAACCGAAATCCCGTCAAGTGATCAATAGAGGTTTATTTTCAAGTTTCAAGTTCATCAATTGCAATTTAAGTTTCGGGAATCCAATTTATACATATGATATGCCGTTTTGAAGGTAATGAAACATGTAATACAACTAAACACTTATCAATAACATTAACAAGCATTCAACGCATCAAAAGTTCGTTTTAAGAGTTGTCAAACCCTAACCAAAACCTCAAAATCACTAATCATGTTAATGTAAGGTTTTCATGTCAATCAACACACCAAAACGAAGCAATTGAAGTAATTAACACTTTGAACACACAAACATTAACATCTAAACACATTTCATCATCCAAAATCAAAGATTAAGCATACACTTTTCATTTTCAAGCTAGTTACACCAAAACATCAAGATCGAGCATACAAATCATATATTCATGTTATACACGAGCCATAGACACTAACTAACAACATATCAAGTCAAAAACATGAATTTGAGAAATCTAGAGTTTTAGAAATGTTACCCAAAATCGGTGTAGTTAGTATCAAATCGTAGAGGATGACGAGAGGACTAAGAATATGTAGTCGGATTTGTTGTGAGCTTCCAAGATCAAAATTAGATGATGAATTTTGTGTTTGTATTCTTGAGAGAAAAGGAAGAAAGAAAAAGAGGAAGAAGATGGTGAAATGAAGTGTGTGGTGGTGAGGAGTCACTAGTTAGCCAAGTTTACCCGAGTGGCGAGATTAGTCCCTCAAGTTTGTTGTCGGGTGCGGGAAATAACCAAACGAATATTTTTAAAACGCAAGTTAACGAGAGATGTTATAATCGAGTAACGGGATTATCATGAACACTAGTTAACGAAGTGCACGAGTATAGGTGACGAGGGATGTTATTTAAAAAAAAAACGGTGTTAAAATAATTTAACGGAAAAACGCGGGATGTTACATTATCCACACCTTAAAAGAAATTTCGTCCCGAAATTTAGTTGGAAGTAATAGTCGATGTCTCTTCCTTGAGACCTTGCATTGTCAATGCTATGAATAAGTGAAGATACGTCCTTGGGCATTCCCACGAATTTGGACAGTCGGGGTTTTATGTTGTATTAAGGCTTGGTTTTACGATCCACAGTTTCAACCGGTCTTTCTACGAAGAGGAGTTGTCATCAATAGTAAGTTTATCTAGAAGGATAGCACGTTCCTGTTCCGCAGGACACGTATCTAAGTTTGTTACATGGAACGTAAGGTAAACGGAAACTTAATTGAGTCGGAGGTTCTAAACGGTAGGAAGCGGTTCCAAGACGCCCCAAGATTTCAAAAGGATCAATATTGTGGATATAAATTTCCTCGATTTCCCAAAACGGATTACACCTTTCCAAGGTGTGGTTTTCAATATTACACGGTTACTGACTTTAAATTTGAGAGATTTTCATCTAACATTGGTATAACTCCTTTGGCGACCACGGGCCGTCTTGAGCCCTTCTCGGACTTGAACTATCTCAAAGGTTGTTTCTTGAATGATTTCGGATCTGATGATTTGCTTGTCACCTACTTCGGTCCAACGAATAGGAGAACAACATTTGTGGTTATATAAAGTTTCGAAAAGTGTGCGTTAACACGCAAGCGGTAACTACTGTTGTAAGAGGGATCAACTAAAGGCGACAATACAAGTTTGTAACATGTCTTTCCAAGATGTAAATTGTTCGTTTGCTTAGCTCGTCTGTTTGTGGAAGATACGCAGTACTCACGTCTAAACGTGTTCCGAAGGCTTCTTGTAAACAAGATGTGTAACGAGTATTTTCGATCCGGGATAATTGACAATGATACACCGTGTTGGAATATAATTTCTTAAGGTATGCTTGGACAAGTTAGTTAGGGTTCGAAAGCGTTTGTTGGAACAGGTTTCTTGTCGGCTACTGAAAAATGTTCGTAAGGGCTAGTCACCCTCGTGGCGAATACTAGTAACACGTGAAGAGTCTCTCTCTCCATTGAGAAATTATATAAAAAGGTTTCCGTATACGGAAGTACGAGCGAAAAGATAGGAGTGAAATGAGAACTTAGAATAGGATGAGTTCACATTTTGAGGTAGCCATATTGCGCATCTAGTGGCCAAATGTTGAGACTTGGTGGGAAACGAGATAGTACACGTAGTTGTATAGCTCGGGGTTGAGTAGTAGTTGGCCGTATAACAGAAGCACAAGGACGTTAAGTCAAAGAAGAAAGGGGTATCCTTGGATTGTGTGTTATCTTTGGTCTCAGTAATATCAGACGGTAATAGTGAAATAGCATAGCTATGTATCGTGGTACGCGATGACGAGAAGATTGATCGGATCCATAAATAAGTATTCAAATTCTCCGTGTAAAATAACGAATTTCAGCTTCCTTGATTTCGAGTCGAGAGGGGTTGCCTTTCAGGCGTTCACGTAGAAGTATTTCTATATTTGAGTTCCATTTTGTGTCACACGAATTTATCTAGTAAGGTTGGTGTGAAAAATCACGTTCAAAGTCCGGACACGGAAAATGTTTAATATTTTTTTTCCTTAGTACGTTAACGAGGTTAGAGGACGAGCGATACGGGAAAAATCGGAAATTAATCTTTGGTAATAATCGCGAGATCCAAAATTTTACGAATACAAGTCGGAGTCGTGAGGGTTTCTCCAAAATTAATTAATTAATTCAAATTTTTTTTTTTTTTTTTTTTTTTGCGAGATCTACTGTAATACCTTGACCACTAACAATATGGTTTAGAATTTGGACTTCGTTTAACCAAAATTCTCACTTGGAGAATTCGGCATAGAGTTGCTCTTTTCTCAAGAGTTCGAGCGTAAGACGGAGACGTTGTTCGTTTTTCCTTTCCGCTTGAATAGCTTATAATTATAAGTACGGTAACGGATTTGTCTAGATAAGTTTGCATACGCGGTTTCGGAGGTCTATGAATACGGGCGGAGCCTTAGATAAACTGAACGGCACTAAAAGAAATTTATAACTATCGTAGCGAGTTCGGAAAGCGGTTTAGGAGACATCTTCTCCCTTAACCCTCAATTGATGATAACCAGAATGAAGGTCGATTTTAGAATATACGCGAGATCCGTGTAACGGTTCAAGAGGTTGTTGATACGGGGAAGAGGATATCGGTTCTTAAACGGAAATTATTTAGTTCACTAAAATCACATATATGTGGGGAAAACATTCCCTTCCTAACGTATAGGTTTTGGGCTCCCTAGTTCTATAGATGTCAAATCAAAGTTCGAATTACCTACCCAATAAGTTTGACGTACACTCTCCGATAAATTTTTCGGTACGCAATAGTTTTCCGTTGGTCACTTGAATGGCCTAAGTAATATCTAGGGGGTGGTGGAGTGCAAATAGTAGGCTCTAAAGCCTTGGATACAAAACATTTATCGACATCCGAATCGAATAAACATGAAGTATAGGAGTTGTTAAGAAGAAACGTACCCGTGACTAGTTCATGTCGTCTCGAGCATCCTCGGTGCTAATGTTGGAAGTTCGGCCGCGTGTGTTGGGGTTGGCTTTCTTCGTTGGACATGCATTCCTAAAATGACCCGGTTGGCCACATTCGAAACAAACACCCGGCTTTTGTGTGTTGGGTCCCTTTTGACTGACGGGGGCGGTACTTCCACAATATTTGGCAATATGACCACTTCCCTGGCACCGGTGGCAAATTAGCTTGCCACATTCACCAAAGTGATGCTTGTGGCATTTGTTGCAAAAAGGTCGAGTTCCAACATAACTTTTCTTGCCGACGGAGGTGAAAAGTTCCTTGGCAAAGTTGTTGCTGTTGTAGTTGCTGGATTGAGAGGCTTCCCATTTTCTTTTGTTGTTACCCAGTTGGTCCTCGGCCGTTGGTTCCGGTGCTTCAATTTCATCCACCGTTTCTATAGATTGGCGACCCATCGTTAAAGCCTCTTGTAGGTTGGCGGGTTTGGATGACATTACCCTGTGTTGAATGCTCTTCGGAAGGCCATCCATGTAAAGTTCAACTCTTAGGGACTCGAGAGTCATGAGGTTTGGACACATTAAGACTAGTTCAGCAAACCGTTAATTATAAGCTTCGAGGTCATTCCGGACCGTTTGTAAATTTCTTAGCCCCTGTTCGAGCCTTCGAGTTTCGTCGCGCGGAAAGTATTCGGTGATCATTCCTTCTCTTAATTCGGTCCAAGAGAGTGCGTGGGCTTCATCGATACCCACCGATTGTACATACGTGTTCCACCATGAGAAAGCAATACCGGTGAGAGTGAGGGTGGAAAACTTGACCTTATCTTGGTCCCGACAACCGCTTATGTTAAAAACGGCTTCCGTTTGTTCAAACCATCTGGTGAGAGCAACCGGTCCCTCGGTTCCATCGAAAGTGGGAGGTTTGCACCCCATGAAGTTCTTGTAGGAGCACCCCTCGTTTGAATTACCAGCTCCATGATTATTGTTGTTGGCAAAGTGATCGGCCACGACCGCACCCACGGCGGTGGTTATCATTCGTTGAAGAGCTTGTTCGAGAGTTTCGGAAGGAGTATTGGGTTGACCTTGGTGAGCCATTGTTCCTTCATGACACAAGAATATCATTGATTAGTATTCTCAATAATACTAACCGTGATATAGAATAAAGATAAAGAGAAGTTTTTCCTCGACTCGCCTTAAATTCTTTATGTCATAATGTCGGAACGTTCATATGAGTCACCGTAATATAATCCCGGAAATTATATTACCCTGATTCATATGTGCATTCGACATCATTTCATATAGTCAAGGTGGCGTGTCAATCAAATTAAACAACGTGAGATTAAGAGGAACTAAGAGTAGATATGAGTAGAAGCGTTCGAGTATAAATGCACAAGTAGTCAAGTAATTCCTACTTCAAGTCTATATGCCGGTTGTAGTCTAGACTCACCAATGTACCCTATGACTCGGGGTCGACACCAATGAACTCTAAATCCCTACAACCAACGCTCTGATACCATCTGTAGCGACCCGACAAAATCGTCATTGACGGCGCGGTCTACTTAGGTCCCGTTACGTGGTCATAAGTCTTTAAAACAACGTTTGACCAAAAGATATGTCGCATTCATTTCAAATGTAAAGATTGTTCAAAGTTTACGAGAATAGTTCCACCACAAGTTACGTTACAAAGTTATAAGTACAAATGAAACTTATGCGACACAATTTAAAAGTAGCCAAAAGACGCTCCGTGTATGCATAAATACTCGACATCCAAAGCAAGTATCAAAATAATGAGCGGAAGCATGTAACACATATCGTTCAAAGACCTGAGAAAAACATAGAAATCTGTCAACGAAAACGTTGGTGAAATCATAGGTTTAAGTAAGTAAGTGAGTAAATAAGTAGATTGAACCACAAGATTTGCAACATCGAATTAATAGTTAACCATTTCAAAATTTGTTTCACGAGCACCCAATTATCAATGCTTAACATTTCTCCCATTGAACCCCATCACTTAGTGCTAGAACATACACTGTTTCTCGAAAATATATTTCATTCGTAAACGGTAGCGAACCGTTTGAATGAGGGTTTGTCAAACCCATATGGATCCATACAACATAAGTTCTCGCTTACACCCGGCAAGTGTAACTAATGATAATCGAATTGAGGATTTTGTTCTAAACTCGTATGTAGAATGTTTGTTTTCCTGTACTTGTGTTCACTTAGTAAAGAAATGTTTATGTTTTCTCATCCCAAATGTAAGTTCAAAAAGAGTAAAAGTGGGACTATGATCTCACCTTGAGTGCACGTACGAAAAGTACTTCACAAAATAACGTGTGCGAAGGATAGTGCTAGTCTTGACCTAAACAAATAAGTTGTATCAATTAACCGGTTACGACACAAGGTCGGGTGAAATGTGTTCAATTAGTCCTATGGCTCGTTACGACTCGAAAAGTATAGCATGTGAATCACGTTGTCAAGTTTCATGCAAGAATCAAGTATAAAATAAAGACTAGAACGATTGCATAAGTGTTTAGTTAAGTTTGACTAAAAGTCAAACTTGGTCAAAGTCAAAGTCAACGGGGTCGGGTATCCGACAATTTTTCTAAGTTATATAATCATATATGAGCATGTTGGCCAAGTTTCATGTTAATCGGAGGTCCGTAGCATATCAAACATTTTACGTCAAATGACCAAGCAAAACAGCCCATTTTAGTGTATCAGGACGGTGTCCCAAAATCAGGACGGTGTCCCAATATGAAGAGTGGGATGGCGTCCCAAAATCAGGACGGCGTCCCAAATTGAAGAGTGGGACGGCGTCCCAATGGGCATTCAGGTCCTGGTTGCAGAAAAACACAAGTGCACGACCCAAACTTCAAACAATCACAATTTATGATCCGCAAACAATTAGAACATGTATTTTATATCACCGGAAAGCTCTTTCGACAAGGAACGCAACTAAGCACTTTTCATCAAGCAAAAACATCATATACAATAACCGAAATCCCATCAAGTGATCAATAGAGGTTTATTTTCAAGTTTCAAGTTCATCAATTGCAATTTAAGTTTCGGGAATCCAATTTATACATATGATATGCCGTTTTGAAGGTAATGAAACATGTAATATAACTAAACACTTATCAATAACATTAACAAGCATTCAACGCATCAAAAGTTCATTTTAAGAGTTGTCAAACCCTAACCAAAACCTCAAAATCACTAATCATGTTAATGTAAGGTTTTCATGTCAATCAACACACCAAAACGAAGCTATTGAAGTAACTAACACTTTGAACACACAAACATTAACATCTAAACACATTTCATCATCCAAAATCAAAGATTAAGCATACACTTTTCATTTTCAAGCTAGTTACACCAAAACATCAAGATCGAGCATACAAATCATATATTCATGTTATACACGAGCCATAGACACTAACTAACAACATATCAAGTCAAAAACATGAATTTGAGAAATCTAGAGTTTTAGAAATGTTACCCAAAATCGGTGTAGTTAGTATCAAATCGTAGAGGATGACGAGAGGACTAAGAATATGTAGTCGGATTTGTTGTGAGCTTCCAAGATCAAAATTAGATGATGAATTTTGTGTTTGTGTTCTTGAGAGAAAAGGAAGAAAGAAAAAGAGGAAGAAGATGGTGAAATGAAGTGTGTGGTGGTGAGGAGTCACTAGTTAGCCAAGTTTACCCGAGTGGCGAGATTAGTCCCTCAAGTTTGTTGTCGGGTGCGGGAAATAACCAAACGAATATTTTTAAAACGCAAGTTAACGAGAGATGTTATAATCGAGTAACGGGATTATCATGAACACTAGTTAACGAAGTGCACGAGTATAGGTGACGAGGGATGTTATTTAAAAAAAAAAACGGTGTTAAAATAATTTAACGGAAAAACGCAGGATGTTACATGCTCAACAAGACGAGACATGCCTTATATAGAAATTCATTTACTCGATTAGTAATATTTGAAACTCCAATTTATCAATCTTATAAACAAGTTATTTAAATATCAATTGCAGATTTAAAAGCAATTCAATTAACGTCAATCATAATTCAGTTGACCATATCTTTAAATTCGTTCATCGAAATTACGCGATTTCTAAATGAAAAGTTATTGATTTTTCGCCAGCTTTCCAAAAACATGCATATCATATACTGTAACACCCCAGCTTAACATGACCACAATATTGTCCGCTTTTCCCGCAGGCGCACGGCTTTTTCTTGGCGACCACACATGAGAAGCACTTTCCCAGGAGGTCACCCATCCTGGTAGTGCTCTCGCCCGAGCACGCTTAACTGCAACGTACTCGCACATCTGCTCTGCCTGTGATCCCAAAACGCGTTGTGTCATTTAAGCGTGAGTATTACCTTATAATCCCATGATCACTCATGTCTGTGGGCGATGTGGGATTTGCCTAGGGTGTTACATTCACCCCCTCAGGGACTCATCGTCCTCGATGAGGTTTGCCCCACCACCCCCAACGACACATGAGTGGCTCTGATACCAACTGTAGAGACCCGTCCTAATCCGTCCGGACGAAGTCCATATCGATTATAAACGATTCACAACAGTTGATTACATCGCGAGGTACTTGACCTCTATATGATACATTTTACAAACATTGCATTCGTTTTTGAAAAGACAATCTTTCAATACATCGAGAGTTGACGGCACGCATACCATTTCATAATATATCTAACCATAAATGACTTAATAATAATCTTGATGAATTCGACAACTCGAATGCAACGTCTTTTGAAATATGCCATGAATGACTCCAAGTAATGTTTCTAAAATAAGCAAATGCACAGCGGAAGATTTCTTTCGTACCTGAGAATAAACATGCTTACAAGTGTCAACCTAAAGGTTGGTGAGTTCATTAGTTTAGCAAAAATAATCATTTCATAATTTTAATAGACCACAAGATTTCATATTTCCATTTCTCATAAACATACGTCTCATGCATAGAGACAAAAATATCATTCATATGGATTGAACACCTGGTAACCGACATTCACAATTTGTATACAAGAATATCCCCATCATTCCGGGATCCTCCTTCGGACATGATATAAATTTCGAAGTACTAAAGCATCCGGTACTTTGGATGGGGCTTGTTGGGCCCGATAGATCTATCTTTAGAGTTCGCGTCAATTAGGGTTTTTGTTCCCTAATTCTTAGATTACCAGACTATATAGGGTGATATTCGATTTGATAATCCAACCATAGAATGTAGTTTCGATCACTTGTGTCTATTTCGTAAAGCATTTATAAAAGCAGCACATGTATTCTCAGTCCCAAAAATATATTGCAAAAATATTTAAAAAGGGAATAATGAAACTCACAATACTGTATTTTGTAGTAAAAATACATATGACGACATTGAACAAAGCAAGGTTGGCCTCGGATTCACGAACCTATATCAAATATATATATTAACCCATATAATCGTAATCGAACAAATTTATATTTTATATCTTAAATTATGTATTATATATATTTAATTTGTATATATACTTAAAATGATTAATATTTATATAGTTATATCAATATATGTATGTATATATTAATAATACCTAATTTGTTAAAAATGTTAATATGATTAGTACATACTTCTATGTAATATTACTATGTGTATATTTTTATATCAATAATAGTAACAAAGTTTGTATTCAATTATAATGATAATAATCATAATAATAATAATAATAATAATGATGATAAAAATATTAATTGTAGTAATAATAATAATAATAATAATAATAATAGTGATGAAAATAATAGTAATGTCTCTAAAAATAATACTGATAATAATAGTGATAATAATGATAATCCTAATAGTAATAAAAATGGTAATTTTACTAAAAAACGTTATTTTTTTTAATAATAATGATAATAATAATTTTTAATAAAAATAATATTTTTACTAAAATGATACTTCTCATAATAATGCTAATAATGATAGTTTTAGAAATAATGATTTTAATAATAATAAATATAATAATCATAACAATATTGGTTATAATCATAATGCTAATAATAATAATAATAATAACAATAATAATAATAATAACAATAATAATAATATAATACAACCTTTGAAGAACAAGCTTTCTAAAAAATAAAACGCCACTGGCCATACTCGAACTCATGACCTCTTGATTAAACCAACACATGTCAAACCTTCCCTCTACTTCCATTTTTCTGTTTTAATTCGTATTTTAATTTAATTAACCTATAAGAATCGGTTTATCATCATCCTCTTCAAGCACATAACATCATATAACATTATCGTATCCAATATCATATCCATCATCACATTTCCGTTCACCAACAGAATCATAAACAATTTCATGGCCCAGGAACACGGTTCACTAAGTAATCCTAATACGGCCCAAGTTCTAAATCAAAGATCGTGGCCCAACAGCAGTTTATTAGGCCCAACAATTTAATCGACCCTATCACATGTCCAATAACCTTGATAAATCGACAACCTAATTCAATATGTTTTATTATTTATTGCCGACAGAAAGGGAAACATAAAGCAGCAATAAATTACATCCAAGTGGGTTTTCTTTAAAACAAAAACGGTAGCCATCAAATAATTTATCACAAGTTGCACAAGTGGGGGCTTTCTTTGATGTTGAACGTAATTGGAAACAAATATACAAGTTGCAACCGTAAAACAATTGTTACAGCCATTCTTCATCATTTAATAATATAGTCATCATCTCTATGTTATTGTAACAGAAAACTGAAACAGGAATATCAGTTATAGGGCAAAAGCGAACAAGGTTTTTCAGTTTGATAACGATTCTGTTACGGTGGTTGTTTTGAGTAGGGTTCGAATACAGGAAAATAGAAGATGGAAGAAGTTGCAGGTCGAATAAGATCAAGGGTATGGTAATAGTTGCAAGCATTTTCGGGTTTGTTCACCAACGAGCTGTAGTAGTGGCTCATGATGATAATCAAGGTGGTGATGGAGTGTGGTGGTTCAAGGTGATCTTGGTTTAGTAGTCGTTCAAATAGAAAAGAAAAGAAAATGTAGTAGAGATGGGTTTTAACAACTTACCCGGTTTCCTTGTGAGTGGTTCCCATTAACAGAAAAATAGAAACAGAAATAACAAAGCATGGGATGATCGGTTTGCAGGTTATATCATTGGTTGTTGGTGATCTATGGCGACTTAGGGTGAATGTGTTGGTGGTTTCTCACAGCAAGAACAAGAAATGAAAAGGTGATGAGTGATGATTGTCATGAATAAGAATTGTAGAGAGAGAGATGCATTGGTTGTGATAGTGGCTGGTAGAGGATGCGGGTGGTGTTTGTGGCCTATAAAAGAGTCGTAGCAGAACAAAATCAAGAACATCAGGTGGATGTTATGGTGGTGATCATTATTTTCTCGTGTCGAAACATTTGTGGTTTTCCTAGTAACTTAGTGTTTGAGGTGATGATATGTTAAAGATGTAAGAAGAAAGGTGATGAGCAATGAGTGGTGAAGGTTATACAGAAAGCAAGAAACATGGAAATCAAATTGAATTTGCATATGTATATGTACAAAATAAATAGAAAAATAGATGGTGGAGCACACAATGCAAAAATTAACTCTTGTGAATATGAATTGGGTTTTTATTGAACACGGAAACAAACAAGACAAATGGCCGTAAATCAAGCAAAATATTATAAATTCAAACTCAAAAGTTTCCTCCACTAAAGAAATATGTGTATCATATTAGTTAAAAAAGTTGAATGCAGCCAAAAACAATAATATCCATTATCTAATATAATATTAATTCAGTTTAACAAAACGTGAAATAAAAGAATTCAGTTATGCCGACACATTTTTATTTTATTTTATGGATAGTATTTCGGGCTCCGTTGCTAAACAGCGACTGATAAAAGTCTTCAGAAAAAGAATTTCATATTTTTTTTAAATTAACTATATTTATTTATTTTGGTCATTATGGTATAAAATTCGATCATTAACTATTAAATAAAAATTACATTAATTATTCACTCCCAACCCCCAAGTAAAATATAAAAAAAAATTTTAAAATTCAACAAATAGTTCCTAAATACATTTTTAATAAGCCTAACATTTATATTACTCATTTTCGGATCACCGTTTATTTTGAATTCACATAAGTTTGAATTTAACTTGCTTAATAACAATCGAAACATCAAACGAGTATTACAATCAATTAATATTTATTTTTAATATACGTTATTTATATATAGAGATATATTTTTAAATAATCATTATTATAATATCCTATTTTTATAACAACAACATATAATACTTTAAATTATATTTTTAATTATTATTTATATATACATACACACATATCTATTTACAATTAATTGTTCGTGAATCGTCGGGGTAGTCAAAGGTCAAATGAATACAAAACAGTTCAAAGTTTTTGAGACTCAACATTATAGACTTTGCTTATTGTATCAAAATCATATAAAAGTTAAGTTTAAATTTAGTCGGAAATTCCCGGGTCACTACAGTACCTACCCGTTAAAGAAATTTCGTTCCGAAATTTGAGTGAGGTGGTCATGGTTAACAATAAAAATGCTTTCATGACGAATATGAGTTGATAAATAGAATTTTATCACAGGGTGTAACCTAGATAAAATAATTCGATTATTCGAAGCGTACAAGTGAAGCTATCACAGAACAGTAAATTGAGATAATATGAATTCATCTTAACTTTCGACGTAGTCTTGGTTAATTTTAGAAAATAAGGTGTGTCTTAATTTTTGTTGTAGAGAGTTGAATTTCAGAAAATAAGATGCATCTTAGCTTTTGGCGTCACCTTGGTTGAATTCCGGAATTCAAGGGATTCAAAGAAAATCTTCAAAATCTATAAAATCGGATTCTTCGGGATTTAATGAAATTAAGATCTCTATAATTAAATACGGTGACCCGCCTCGATTACTCTGTCTGATATCTTCACCATAAATTAAGCTCTTCCTTTCCATTATGCTCACCATTCCTATACTTTCCTTCTTATTTCATACATCCAAAAGATTTTGAAAATGCTTAATCCAATTCTAATCCTTGATATTTTCCTAATTATCATTCCTGTCATCCTTCCTTTCAATCTTTCACCAGAAGAATCTGTTTACTTCTAATATTACCTTAGGATGATGCTATTCTTAATTATACCGTGTCTTTATATTGCTATTCGTATTAATATCCACGGTTTGCAACCTTCGTGTTGTTATCGGGCTTTATATTATCTCTTATATTTCAAAATCCCTGCTTCCGTTTTCTATAATCATTGTCATCCACAGTTAATGCTCTCTCCTATTTTGCTGCGATTTATACTCCAATTTTCTATTTCTTTTGGAGCTTTGTCCCTTCGTTTCTTCTTTTTATAATTGGACATCTATGGTGATGGTCCAGAATTCGTAGATATGGAGTTTTGAATGAATTAATGTTCTAAACAAGAAAGGACATTATAGCACTATTTGATTTATCAAATTACCAGAATCACTGAGAATAGAACTATCAAGAATATATTTTCTTGATATGTTCATAAGTTAATCAAAATGAAAGAGTTATGTAACATGACACATGATGACGTTATAATCTGTGAATCATCATGTTCCATTTAGAAACTCAGCATGACTTACTGTAATATAATCACGTTGATCAAGTGTCATTATATTATACTAACTCATGCATCAGTTCCCAACATTACTTCAATAACATTTATATTTTAAGCTCGAAGGTTTACAGAATATAGAAACTAACAGTTTCTATATGATGTAACACTGATAGCACTAATAGATTAATGATTTCAGATAAGAATAGTTACGAAAATATCTTCAGAAATATGGAGGATATTTATAATGAAAGATACGATAATATCTCGGAATATCTAAGATCAGAGGATGATAGAAACTATTGTCCGCAAGAGTTTAGAGTCAGAAGCAAGGTATTCGCTAAAGATTTCATCAGAAACAGAATCATCAGGATTCTTAATGTACAAGTTTAGTCCTTGTGATTTGTTCAGAGACTCCTTCGTAGTTTGCTCAATCAGTTTTTCAGTTTCAAACTTTTTATGAGCTTTACCAACCTACAATCCTTTATCATTAAACTTTTGACGATTAAGGTCGTTTACGGTTGTCTACTGTTTCTGCTGCTTCATTCAGCTTTTTCAACATTCAGAGTATTGATTTGTAGATTAAGTGATGTTTAGGATTTCAGAATGAAAGACCATAATTCTAAGAGATAAATGTTATACATATAACTGTTGATGTTGATATGCTGTGAGTTTTCAAAGTACTGATTGCTGATTCCCGGTAATGGGTATGACAGTTCTCGTTACAAGATGCGGATGAGTATATGATAGGATTTCAATGAATAAATATAAGGATATATCGGAGAGATTTAAACTAACAAGCAACGAGGTTGCTGGTACGTCTACTGGTAATATGGTAGAATATGAAAGGTTCCCCGGTAACATTAAAAGATCACGCATATATATCAAGGTTATAATAAGGTTGTTTCGAACGAAAAGTCGGAGTTGTCTTGCTGGAGCTGTGACAAAATTCGCTACTTTGAACAGGGATTATCAAGTTATTTTGGGTAATAATAACACTAAGGAATTAGCACAACTACGTGTTAAACGTTTACTCAGGTTCCGAGTGTTTTCAGGTGCATAACTATATGCATCAATCTTTTCTTCTATAGATGAAATGCGGTTGGATCATTCTCTTGATTGAGGTGTTTTCAAGAATCATGAAAGGTTTGAACGCAGATTGTAATCGTCAAGATACAAATGAGGTTTAAGATGAACGTCAAGTGGCAACTTGAAGAATTGTTTAGTTTCATATATTATAATCGATATTTTAATTTATTTTAATTGTTCAATGTTATTAGTCCTCAGTCGATAGTCCACAGTTGACAGTCCAATAATTCATTTATAATTTAATATATAATATTCGAATTAATTAATACATATCGTGACCCGTATACATGTCTCAGACTCGATCACAACTCAAACTATATATATTATTGTAGAATCAACCTCAACCCTGTATAGAGAACTCGATCATTACTGCATATAGAGTGTCTATGGTGATTCCAAATAATATATATAGATGCGTCGATATGATATGTCAAAACCTTGTATACGTGTCCCGATATTTAAAGTGCGTAAAATAAATAACAGAAATTAAATAACGATAAATAAAGTGCGTAAAGTAAATAACAGAAGTTAAATGACGATAAATAAAATTGCGAGAATATAAATTACGATAACATAAAATGTGATGCAGAATTAACAGTTAGCTAGGAACAGTTAGCTAGGATCTTGTTAGCGTGGTTTCTTAACAAAATTTCATATTGTTAATTAGTCTGTTTCTAATCAATTTTTATTGTGTCCATTATTTCTTCATTATGCCACTTGTTGGATTCTGATAGGTTAAAATTCAAATATGAAGTTGAATTTGAATGAAAATAGTTATTCTTTGGTAAACGGATACGTATATCGGATGTTGTAAATAGGATAGTAAATGACTGTTCAATCAGATTCGGAGAATGTACAGTATAACTTATTAAAGTGAAATCTAAATATTCCTCGGGTATTACCTACCCGTTAAAATATTTTCACCATTAACAGTTTGTACAAAAGAATTTTTAATTATAATCTTTATGAAAACATATATACATATATATTTTCTTCAGACGTAATCATGGATTTAATGAGTCAATGTGATATTAAACTCATCAGATTTACGGCTAAAACTAGAGTACATAATCTCTAAAACATTAAAGATTACATAATTGCCATGAAGGACGAAGATAGTTTATGTAGAACGATTCGTAGAACGATGATTATATTCGAGGTACCGAATGAGACGTTGAGGCGTGTGACGTTGAAACTTGGGTTGTTGGTGGTAATGGTATTGATGTTGTTGCTGAAGCTGGTAAGTTTTGCACCATATTCTGCAATTTGATTACTCGAGCGCGAAGCTTGTTGGCTTCTTCCATTATTCAGGAATGATTTTCGGTTGTAACGAGCGGCTGAATAAGGTTTAGAATTGTGGATAGAATATAATCGTGTTGAGATATTCGGGAAATTAGGGTAAAAATAGTGTTTCGGACTGGTTCGCCGGTAAGTGCTTCAGGTTCATCGTCAAGAGATAAATTAGGTTGGTGGAAGGGATTGCCTTCTTCGCGTCTCTATTGATGAAGTCGACTACGAACTCATCATATGAATTGGGGTTAACTGATTGGTTGATTCATTCTGGTGACGCTGATAGGTGAAACTCCATATTGGAATGGCTGTCGGAATAACTATCGGAATAGCTATCGAAATCTGAGGGACTCGAACTGGTTGAGGGATTCATCTCGTACGATCAGATGAAGGATATTCGATATGAAATAAATTATAGGATGTAGATTAGTACCCTGCAATACATAGTTTACATATGCATATATAATACTAAAATCCCATAAATTACTGAGGAATATACGGAAGTTATCAGGCAAAGGTAACAATAACAGATACGCTAAGATATGAATTTATCTATACACTGTCTATGCAATAGAGACAGTAAGACATGTCTAGACTAAGAATGATAAGCAGGTAATTTCTTAAGGACGATAAGCAGATGATTTCCGACTAGAAATGATAAGCAAAACTTTTGACATGCAAACACGGTCGAAGTCCAGACTCACTAATGCATCTAAACAACTATCAGTTAGACTCACTAATGCAAGACCTGGTTCGCTAAGACCATCGCTCTGATACCAACTGTAACACTCCAGCTTAACATGACCACAATATTGTCCGCTTTGCCCGCAGGCGCACGGCTTTTTCTTGGCGACCACACATGAGAAGCACTTTCCCAGGAGGTCACCCATCCTGGTAGTGCTCTCGCCCGAGCACGCTTAACTGCAACGTACTCGCACATCTGCTCTGCCTGTGATCCCAAAACGCGTTGTGTCATTTAAGCGTGAGTATTACCTTATAATCCCATGATCACTCATGTCTGTGGGCGATGTGGGATTTGCCTAGGGTGTTACATATACCTTTTATCAGTAATTTATGTATTTAATTCGTGATTCATCATAAACTGTTTAACGACGAAATTTAGCATACAAGCATGCATAAACATATATACTCGAGCACTAGACATGGATACACTTTTAATATATAGAAGATAAGATATGAATGCTCACGTATCAATATTGTGATTCAATATTGCAGGAAAGTACGTAGATACAACGGAGATGATAAACACTAGGGTTGAATTGCAAACAATACCCATGAACATTACCCATAACCTCCATAGCTATAACCCATAATTTCTTTAGCTTTAACCCGTTTGAGAACCCATTTTGAAAGTGACACGCTCATGACCTCGTCGTAGTATTTTATGTATAATAATACTACTAATAATAATAAGATTAATAATAATAAGATTAATTTTAATAATAATAATAATAATAATAATAATAATAATAATAATAATAATAATAATAATAATAATAATAATAATATAAATAATAATACGGAGTAAAGATAGATAGATGTGTGTGTTTGTGAAGTAAACTGATCGAGCTTTTATAGATGTCTCCTGAATTCAGACCCCATGCGATCGCATGGGTTCTGTGCCTATATGCCATGCGATCGCATGGCTGCTCCTGCCAGCTCACATTTGTTTTGTAATTTAGCTCGTTGACATAATTAAATATTAATATAATATATATAATTTAAATTAATTAATTATATATTATATTATATTCTCGTGCATAGTTGATTTGTAATTTTTGTTCCGATAAATCGTACGTCGTTACTCGACTTGTGTCCCGGTTCCAGTTTTTCGAACGTTACTTCGTACGCTTAGAAAACTAGCACTATACGTTTAGTGACTCGTACCTTTGTTAAAATATAGACTTAAATTATCCATAAACTATACCACTCGAAATATAACTCATACATTTGAGTGTTTTGGTCATTTACTTCTATAAATCATCGTCTCGTAATTTATTAATATAATAGTATTTATCAAACGTTTCATAACCAAGTTAATATCTATTCTCAATATTTATAAACACGTTTTTAAATATACGTCGCAAGCTATTCATACAATTAATATCCCAACTTATCATAAATAATCAAATAGATATTTAAACCAATAAGTTTAATGCACAGTATCATACAATTAATACTTGTTATGCTTTCAAGTTATAGTATATATATGTATCTATTTACATATAATTGTTCGCTAATCGTTGAGAACAATCGAAGGGTAATTGAACATATGAAAGTAGTTCAAAAATATTGAGATTCGGTTTTACAGACTTTGCTTATAGTGTCGGAAACGTTAATCATACAAGATTAAGTTTAAATTTAGTCAGAAATTTCCGGGTCATCGCAGTACTTATCCGTTAAAGAAATTTCGTCCCGAAATTTGAGTGAGGTCGTCATGACTAACAATAAAAATGTTTTCATGATGAATATGAGTTGATAAATAGAGTTTTATCACTGTTGAATAATATGGATAAAACAATCCGATTACTCGAAGCGTTTGAGGGAAGTTATCGTAATAGAGTGAAATGAGAAATAAAGATTCGTCTTAATTCTTGACGTAGTAACGTTTGATTTCCGGAATTTAAGGAATAGAAAATCTTCATAATTTAAATAAGATTTGATTCTTAGGGAATTAAGGAGATTAAGATCTTCTTTAATTAAATGCGGTCACCTGCCTCGATTGCTCTGTCTGTTATTTCGCTATAAATTAACCTCTTTCGTTTCATTATTTTTACCACTCCTACATCTTCTTCCTTATTTCATACTTCCAAAAGATTGTGAAAATGCTTAATCCAGTTCTGATTTTTGATATTTACCTGGCTATCGTATCCTTCATTCTTCTTTTTCATCTGCCACCGGAGGAATTTATCTTCTTCTACTATTACCTTGGGGTTATAGTGTTTTTCATTCTCCCGTGTCTTTATATTGCTATACCCATTGATATACACGGTTTGTAAATTCCGGGGTTGTTATCGGGCTTTATATTCTCCATTATATTTCGGAGCTTCATGCTTTCGTTTTCTCTTCCCGACCTTAAGTCAAGCGGATAATGGTCCAGTATTCGTAGGTATGAAGTTTTGGATGAACATAACTAATGGTCTAAGAAAGAAATTGTAATGGCACGACTTGATTTGTCAAATTACCAGAATATCCGAAAAAGACCCAATCATCAAGAAAATTATTTTCTTGATATGTTTAGAGGTTAAATAGAATGAAAGAGTTATGTAACATGGTTCATGATGAGGGCGGGATATGTGAACCTTTATCACGTTCCATTAGAAACTCAGCATAACTTACTGTAATATAATCACGTTGATCAAGTGTCATTATATTATACTAACTCATGCTTCAGTTCCCAACACTACTTCAAAAACATCCATTTTTCAAAATTTTCAGAATTTAGAAACTAAAATTGTTTCTTTTATGATGTAACACAGATAGCGCGAAGAGATAAATAATTTCGGATAATAATAGTTATGAAGATATCTTCAGAAATATCGAAGATATTTATAATGAAAGATATAATGATATCTTAGAATTTCTAATATCGAAGGATGATGAAGAAGATTTGTTCGTAACGGTTTTGAGTCAGGAGCAAGGTATTCGTTAATGACTTCAGCAGATACTGAATCATTTGTATTTTTTGAAGGCAGGTTTAGTCTTTGTGATTTGTCCACAGCCTTCTTCATGATTTGCTCAATCCGTTTTTCAGTACCAAACTTTCTCTTTTTCTGTGCTTTTCCAACACACTACTCTTTATCATCAAACTTTCGACTGTTAAAGTCGTTTACAGTTTTTGCTGCTTCATCAGCATTTTTCCAAAATTCGGAGAACTAGTTTCGCAGTTTGGGTGTTTTTCAGAAACTTCACATTCGAAGTAAGTAAGTCTAGAAGATAGATATTATATGCATATATATAACTGTTGGTGTAGAATTGCTGCGAAATTCGAAAAACTGATTGCTAATTCCCGGTAGTTGGTATGGCAATTACCGTTACAAGATGTGGATGAGTACATGATAGGGTTTCAATGAACAATTATAATGGTTTTTCGGAGAGACTTTAAGTCACAGATTAATGAATTTGCTGGTACATTTACTGTTAATGTGGTGGAACATGAAAGGTTCCCCAGTAACAAAAACGTATATGCCAAAGTTACAAGTCTGAAAGGTCGTCGTTGACTGGTTGAACGGTTGATAATACTGGATACTTTGAAAAGGAATTGCAAGGTTATTTTCGGTAAAAACAATGCTAAAGGATCTTTCACAGTTTTAAAGTCAAAGTATAGCTTTGAAAGATGTAGAGATCTAAGAATGATGTCACCGGTTTAGAGTTATGACTTGGATTCTGATCCGTCAATATCAGAATATGTAATTGAATTTGTATGAAAACGATTGTATATCGTTGTGAGCACTGTTAATAATTTTTGAATCAAAGTTGAAGAATGTACAGTGTAACATATTAATTGCGAACTTATATATTTCCCGGGTATTACCTACCCGTTAAAGATTTCACAATTAATACTTTGTACAAAAGAATTTTTATTATCGTCTTTATGAAAATATATGTATGTATATTTTCTTCAGATGTAACACAGATTTAATGAGTTAATATCATATTAAGCTCATTTGATTTTCGGCTTGACTTAGAAATGATTAATATCTAAAACATTAAAGATTACATAATCTTTGCGGAGTATTTCGCTAATGTAATCGATACTTCATTATTTATTCTTATTCCTCGGTGAAGGATGTTGATGCTCGTGGAATTTTTGTGAACCTTACAAGGCACAGATGATGTTTTCTGGAAAGTTTCGAGTACATCGAAAATGAAAATGTAAAATCAATTATGTAATTGAATAATACACTTGGTTTATTATGAAATGGAATTCATTAAGTTGAAACAGAGATTGTAGTTAACAATGGTTAAGTTGTTAAGGAAGGATGTACATTATTGCATATTAGTAATATGAATTAACCGAGTAGTACCTACCAGTTAAGATTCACACGTAATAGCTTAGTACGAAAAGATTTATTTTGATTTCAAAATTTATATATATTAAATATACATAAAATTTCTTCAGTGGAAATGAGTTAATACTTCATCGCTTATTGTTGCTGGTATTTCTTGGTAACTACGGTGTGTATGACGTTGATGCTCATGGAACAGATTATGAAGTTGAGGTTTGCGATGCGGTTGTTGTTGGTGGTGGTAATGGTACTGTTGGTGTTGTTTTCGGTGGTACTGTTGATGCCGGTGATGCTGCTGGTGCTTGTAACCTTTGCACCATATTCTCCAAAGACACTACCCGAGCGCGAAGCTCGTTGACTTCTTCTATTACACCGGGATGATTGTTGGTTCGGACGAGCGGATGAATAAGATTCAGAATTTGAGATAGTATATTATCGTGATGAGATACTCTGGAAATGAGAGAGAAAATGGTGTATCGAACAGGTTCGCAGGTAAGTGCTTCAGGTTCTTCGCCAAGAGGGAAATGCGGTGGATGGAGGGGATCACCTTTTTCTTGTCTCCAATGACTAAGCAGGCTACGAACCCATCCCCAATTCATCCAGAATAGGTGATGGCTGATTGGTTGATCCATTCCGGTTACACTGTCTTCGGAGTTCAGGTGAATATCCATATCGGAATAGCTGTCGGAGTTTAAGGAATTTGAACTAGATACGGGATCCATCTTGTATAATTAGAGAGATGATTTTTGGATATGAAATAGATTATAGAATTTAGATTGGTACTCTTTAATACATAATTTACATATGTATATATAATACCAAAATTCCATAAATCACGGAGGAATTTTCGAAAGATGTCAGGAAAAGTTTACAGTAATAGATACGCTAAGATATAAATTTTGTCTATACACTATTCATGCAATAACTGCAGGCAAACGTGTCTTAGACTTAAGAATGATAAGCATGTAATTTCTGACAAGAAACGATAAGCAAAACTTTTAACATGCAGACACGGTCGAAGTCCAGACTTACTAATGCATCCTAACAACTATCAGTTAGACACACTCATGCAAGACCTGGTTCGCTAGGACCAATGCTCTGATACCAATTGTAATATAAATAGGGATAAACACCATCCCACCTAGTGCCTTAACTATCCGGCGACCACTGAGTGTACCTCAGATACTGATTTTAGGGCCTGCCTCTCGGCTACTGCCAACCCTTGTAAGGGATCGCAAGGAGTAAGAGTCAATGCTTCACCACAGGTCACACTGTGAGAACCTCCTTTACGACTAACCCACCACACATGAACGGGGTTATACCAGATCTGATACCACATGTAATATGTGGGGATGCATCCCACTCAGTGCCATCCCAGCTAACCGCCTGGTGACCACTGAGCGTACCTCAGACACTGATTTTACGGTCCTGCCTCTCGGTAAAACCAACCATATTCGGACCGCGAGGAGTAAGAGCCAATGCTTCGTCACAGGTAACACTGTGAGAACCCCCTCTACGATTAAGCCGATGAAACAGCTTAAACCATCTCTGATACCAACTGTGATGATCACTCCAAATCTATATGGATGAACACGTCATTCATCGATTTCAATGCGAGGTATTTGACCTCTATATGATACGTTTTATAAACATTGCATTCTTTTGAAAAGGCACACCATAAATGAATATTTAAATCAAAGGTTTTCGACATCTGATGATTTCTACATATAGACAATCACCGTAAATAATAGTTTACAATAGTACTTCCGTTGACAATGCAGTCAAAATAAGATACATGGTAATGATTTGGTGAATGCAACGTTTCCTTGAAAAATATGCCATGTAAGACTCTATGCACATAGCTTGTCTAACATATAAGCAAACAGCGGAAGACTTCTAGGAAACCTGAGAATAAACATGCTAACAAGTGTCAACACAAAGGTTGGTGAGTTCATAGTTTTAATGTTTTGTATAATCTGTATATAAAGGTGGATCACAAGATTTCAGTTGTTTCATCCAGAAACGTTTATCAAAATATTCTACGAAATTGAGCACCCTGGTAACTAAACTTTAACGTTATTATAAGTACCCCTGTTTTAACATACATGCAACCAACATGTACAATACACGCAATCCAACGTGTATTAACCTCAAATAGCATACGTCTGTTTTATAGTTCAGGCTAGGGTTTCTATACCTGGAACAGACGGGGATGTCAAGCCCTATGGATCCATATACAACTATTCGCGCCCACCAGTTCTTATAACCGGCAGTTACTAGTTACTAAAGCTAAGGGATTTTCGGTTCAAACTCAGTGTAGAATTTAGTATGTACTTGTATCCATTGTGTTTAAAATAAAGTCATGTATTCTCAGCCCAAAAATATAGATTGCAAAAGCAATTAAAAAGGGAGCAAATGAAACTCACCTTAGCAGCACATAAAGTCGTTCACCGAAATGTGACCGAAACTCGGAATACCAAATAACCGTAGATCTCAACCTAGAGAACATATGTTGGACAATAAATGTGTAGTGACCCGAACTTTTCCATGTTTATATATATTAAATGAAATTGATATTTACATGATTAAGTGTTTCCAACATGTTAAGCAATCAAACTTGTTAAGACTTGATTAATTGAAATAGGTTTCATATAGACAATTGACCACCCAAGTTGACCGGTGATTCACGAACGTTAAAACTTGTAAAAACTATATGATGATATATATATGATTATATATATAGTTAACATGATATTATGATAAGTAAGTATCTCATTAGGTATTTTAACAATGAGTTATATACATAAAATTGTGTTTATTGAATTAAGAAACTCGAAACGATATATATAACGATTATCGTTATAACAACGTCTTACTAATTACATATGAATCATATTAAGATATTGTTACACTATGTTTAATCATGATAAATGATAAGTAAACACGTCATTATGTATATTAACAATGAACTACATATGTAAAAACAAGACTACTAACTTAAGAATTTCGAAACGAGACATATATGTAACGATTATCGTTGTAACGACATTTAAATGTATATATATCATATTAAGATATATTAATATATCATAATATCATGATAATATAATAATTTAATATCTCATTAGATATAATAAACTTTGAGTTAACAACATTTAACAAGATCGTTAACTTAAAGGTTTCAAATCAACATTTACATGTAACGACTAACGATGACTTAACAACTCAGTTAAAATGTATATACATGTAGTGTTTTAATATGTATTCATATACTTTTGAAAGACTTCAAGACACTTATCAAAATACTTCTACTTAACAAAAATGCTTACAATTACATCCTCGTTCAGTTTCATCAACAATTTTACTCGTATGCACCCGTATTCGTACTCGTACAATACACAGCTTTTAGATGTATGTACTATTGGTATATACACTCCAATGATCAGCTCTTAGAAGCCCATGTGAGTCACCTAAAACATGTGGGAACCATCATTTGGCAACTAGCATGAAATATCTCATAAAATTACAAAAATATGAGTAATCATTCATGACTTATTTACATGAAAACAAAATTACACATCCTTTTGAAGGTATTTCGTATGCCCGAGAGACATATTAAATTAATGTGGCCAACATGTTATGATCCAAGTCGGGTCATACCCAATAACAAGCTTACCAACACTTTATTTGTATTTAATCTTAACGACTGGATCGTTAAATAAATACGCGACACTTGAACTTTAAGAAATCGGTTTTCTGAAATGTTATTACTTGAAACAAATTATTTGGATAATTTGTATTTAATTATTTATAGGTTTAAATAATTATGTTGTGTTATATTTTATAAAATTGGTTTATAAAATAAGTGATTTAACAAATGCATACTTTATATAACAAGTTTTATATAATTACAAAGTATTTTATAACAAGTTGTATAAAATATAAACCTTGTTATAAAATTAATAGTGTGCAGATTTTGGAGTCTCCAAGGAGACACCCATGCTTTGTTTTGTCACTTTTAAGATAGCACAACTCCTTAGGTACATGCTTAAGTAGTCTACCAAGGTCTTGACTCAAGTAATGGAAGTAACACAAATCAAAAGATCATAAAAACTGCACACAATTCAGCTCTTTTGCTGCCTGCTGCCGTGACCTTTTGGAGGTCAAAAGGAGTTCAAATTTTGATCTTTGCAAGCTCTAATTAAGTGTCATTAAATCCTAACTAAAGTACTAGGTGTTGGAGGTTGGCTTGGGGTATTATCTCTTGAGGTTCCATAGTTTTGGAACTCCATTCATCACCAACTTTTGAAGGTAGCTGCTGTCCAAATCAGTAAGCTCAAAAGGAAGAGGTTCTTGCTTGGTTATTTAGCTCATTAAGTGTCTAAATCCTAACTTAAATCAAGGGTGGTTTTGGTGCTTCAAAGGCTTGAAGTTCTACACTTTTGTTCATCATCTTACTACCATTTTGAACAGCCCTTAAACTTGTTTTAAGGAGGTATATAACTCTTCCTTTTCTTGTTAATTGTAAGCATAATGTTCACAACTTGATCCATGGGATTTAGCTTTAAATTGGTTAAAGTTTAACAAGTAAAACTTGATAATTACACGCTTCCGTTTATAATGATTCTTAAAAGGTTTTAAGATATATCAAACTTGTTAAATCCCAACAATGGTATCTAGAGATGAAGTTGTTGAAATATGCTTCGAATTGTTGTTTTAAAACCCATTAACTTTGCATTCTAAGTACATGCATGAAAGAAGAATGCAAAAATCATGGGTTTTGGGAGGGTGTTTGATGAATGCCGAATTGTTAGGGCTCCAAAATTGGGGTTGGGCTCTTGCATTTTGGTCACAATTGGTTGCATGTTGATGTTCACAATCCTAGCCTTGACCGTGTGTTGATTGCATGCTATATTTGGTTGATTTATGATTCATTTGGTTTGTAATTATAATTATTCAATGGCATGTAATAATTGTTCAATTGGTTTGTAATAATTCATTCATTTGGTTATGTAATTCATTTTATATTTGGTATGTAAAATAGAATAGGTTGTAATTTCATTTTCTAGATAAAATGTATTAGGATACATATTTTGTAAAAATGAAGATACAAGATGATGAATGAAGACTTGAAGAACACAAGTAGCATTTGGATGCAAGGTTAAGTGGGAGATTGGAAATCTCTTGCTTTGTGTTGAAAACCCTTACCCGGTGACATTTGTTTTCGGCTAAACAAATGTCCACCTAAATGGCTAGATTGTGAACATACTTATTTTGCATGTGTGGTTGTTTGTATGTTTATGGATTGTATGTTTGATTGTAACAAATTAATCACACAAGTTAACAACAAACATAACGACAATTTAATTGGTTAAATTAGACGTATTAAGTACATGCAAAATGGTAATTTAAATGGTTGAATTAAAATTGCAACCAAAAACCTTAATAAATGGTTATTAAGAACAAGAAAAGGATAACAAATATAAATTGGTTTATATCAAGTAATTGGCTCAATTACAAGACATGAAATTGGTTTTTCATAAGTACCATACACTAAATGCATGTTGGTGTATGGCATAAATGTTTTCTCAAACTAGAAATAACGAAAACTTAAAATCCCTTTTAAACAACAAGACAAACAAGTTAAATGCCATCCTTTTGTGCAAACACTTAAAAATATTAGGGAACTCTTAATGGGATAAAGGCCACCTAACCGTTATGAGCAAACTAATATGATTGAGGTAAATTTCGCACACTTGTGGGATAAAGGTCACCTAACCACTAGTATGTTGAATTTACACGTTAGCACAAGTAGGACGACTTGATTTGGGAATCATGAACTTAGGGTCACCGAAGCATGATGAACAAATAGGCGTTGATGGGATAATATGCCATGCAAAAGGATTGCATGATCCCATAACTTAGAAGTTGCAAAAGGATTGCAATTGTCATATAATGACTACCTAGCTAAATCAAATGACGGGATAAAGGTCACCTAACCGAAATTTGGTTTACCGTTGGATTCTAAAATTTAATAAATATCAATTGGATTTAAAGGGTATTGATTGTTAAATTAAAATTAATACTTAAACAACTTTGTTAAATTTTGTAGATGGCCGCCAATAACAACAACATGCAAAACGCACCTATTAACTTGAACAACCTATCGTTAAGGTCTCTCCTCGAGAAAGACAAACTCAACCATACGAACTTTATGGATTGGTTCCGCAATCTTAGGATTTTCCTCAAACTTGAGGATAAGGCGTATGTGTTGGAAGACCCCATTCCCGATCAACCCGACGAGGATGATACGGAAGGCATGGCTTATTGGGATAAGTATTGCGCCGATTCGGTGCAAGTCGCTTGCCTAATGCTTGGGACTATGATACCCGAACTCCAAAAGGATTTCGAACATCATAGTGCATATGACATGATTACGCAATTGAAGGAGATGTTCCTTCAACAAGCACGTGTCGAGCGCTTCGAAACGGTTCGAGCGTTACATGCATGTCGTATGGATGACACCCAATCCGTATCCTCTTATGTCCTCAAAATGAAAAGCCTTATTGATCGCGCAAACCGTCTTAATCTCAACATATCTAATGAGTTAGCCACCGATCTTATCCTTAACTCCCTATCAAAAAGGTTTGATCAATTTGTAATTAATTACAATATGAATGGGATGGATAAGAGCATAGGTGAGCTTCATGGTATGCTTAGAACGGCGGAAACTAGCATGGGTAAAAGGGCTTTACCCGTGTTAGCAATCGATCAAGGTGGGTCAAAAGGTAACACCTCTAAGCCAAAGGTGGCCAAGAGAAAAGGACCCGCCCATCAAGGCAAAGGGAAAGGGAAGATGGTTACCCCAACTATCAACAAGGCTAAGAAGCAAAAGGTAGCCGAGAAGGCAAACCCCAAAGAAGACCCATGTTTCGGTTGCGGTGAGATGGGTCATTGGAAACGAAACTGTCCGATCTATCTTAAGGAGTTGAAGGACAAGAGGGATGCAGGGCAAACCTCAGGTAATATATATATGGTATATATAGATCTTAGTATTACTTCTTCTAATAAATGGGTATTAGACACGGGATGTGGAACTCATATTTGCAATTCTTTGCAGGGGTTCAAAAGAAGTGATCATAAGGCGGGAACATCAAGTCTCTATATGGGCAATGGTGCAAAGGTGCATGTTAAAGCTCAAGGAGATTTTATTTTGAAGCTTCCAAGCGGATTGGAACTTATTTTAGAAAATGTTTTGTATGCTCCGGATTTGTGTAGAAACATTATTTCTATTTCTCGCTTAAAACAATGTGGTTACGTTGTTAATTTTATTGATGATGATATTCATGTTTCTAAAGACAATGTATTCTATTTCAAGGCTTCGCCTTCAAATGGAATTTATGAATTGGTTCATGATGACGCATCATCGAGCTCTATATACCATACAAGCACCAAGAAACTCAAAAGGGATTTGAGTGATTCCTATTTATGGCATTGTCGCCTTGGCCATATAAACAAGAACCGAATGCATACACTTCAAAAGAATGGACTTTTGAAATCAAATGAACTAGACTCATTTGATGTATGTGAATCTTGTTTACAAGGCAAAATGACAAAAGCACCTTTCCAAGGGACCTATGAAAGGGCTAAAGACTTATTGGGATTAATACATTCGGATGTATGTGGACCCTTTAAGCCCATAACTAGGAATGGTGAAAGATACTTCGTTACTTTCATTGATGACTTCAGTCGTTTCGGATATGTCTACTTGTTAAGACACAAGGACGAAACGTTTGAAGCATTCAAAGAATATCAAAACGAAGTACAAAATCAACTCAATAGGACAATTAAGGTACTTCGTACCGATAGAGGAGGTGAATACCTAAGCGATGCCTTCCAAGATCATCTTAGGAGTTGTGGGATTATCTCACAACTTACTCCACCCGGAACACCCCAACTTAATGGAGTTTCCGAAAGGAGGAACCGAACCCTAATGGATATGGTTCAATCTATGATGGCAAGAAGCTCGTTACCTCTATCATTTTGGGGTTATTGTCTATGCTCCGCGGCTCGTATTCTAAATATGGCCCCAACCAAGAAAGTGGAACGAACTCCTCATGAGATGTGGTTTGGAAAACCTCCATCTCTATCATACTTAAAGTTATGGGGATGTGAAGCTTATCCTAAGCGTTACGTCCCTAATAAGTTGGATGCTCGATCCACGAAGTGTATCTTCATAGGATATCCCAAGGATGATATGGGATACTATTTCTATGATCCATCCGAGCAGAATGTATTTGTTGCTCGGAAGGCGGAATTCCTTGAAACTAAGTTCCTAATGGAAGGAAATAGTGAAAGGAAGATAGATCTTGAAGAGGTTCAAGATCAAGTAGATGATACACAATTGGTTGACACTAGCACTCAACATGAAAATGTTGAGAGTGATCAAATGGATGATCAATATACACAAGACATTCGTAGATCTGGTAGGATTAGCAATCCTCCTGAGAGATATGGGTTTCTCATAGATGGTTGCTATACGGTTGATTTGGATGAACCAACAAACTACCAAGATGCTTTATCAAGGATTGATAAAGATAAATGGCAGGAAGCCATGAAATCTGAGATGCAATCCATGTATGACAACCAAGTTTGGGAACTTGTTATGCAACCCCCTGGCTCTAGGCTAGTTGATTGCAAATGGCTTTTCAAAATGAAAACCGACGTACATGGAAACTTGGATACATACAAAGCTAGACTTGTAGCAAAAGGTTTCACTCAAACTCAAGGGGTTGACTATGATGAAACTTTTTCGCCTGTGGCAATGCTAAAGTCTATCAGGATATTATTTGCCATTGCTGCTCATTATGATTACGAAATATGGCAAATGGATGTCAAGACCGCTTTCCTAAATGGATATCTTATGGAAGATGTCTATATGGTTCAGCCTGAAGGTTTTGTTGATCCGAAATATCCTAAAAAGGTATGCAAGTTAAAAAAGTCAATCTACGGATTGAAACAAGCATCTAGAATGTGGAATCATCGTTTTAATGAGGAAGCTGAGAAATTTGGCTTCATTAAAAATGGTGATGAAGCTTGTGTATATAAGAAAGCTAGTGGGAGCACTATCATGTTCCTTGTATTATATGTGGATGATATATTGTTATTTGGGAACGATATTCCGACAATGCAAGGTGTTAAAACTTGGTTAAGTAAATGCTTCTCCATTAAGGATCTTGGAGAAGCACAATACATTTTGGGGATTGGGATCTACAGGGATAGATCCAAGAAATTGATAGGTTTGAATCAAAGTGCATACATTGAAAAGATCTTGAAAAGGTTCAAGATGGAGAACTCTAAGAAAGGTTTGGTACCTATTCAAAAGGGAACACTTCTCAGTTCATCTCAGTGCCCCACCACGAAAGATGAACAGGAGAGAATGAAGAAAGTCCCATATGCGTCTGCCATTGGGTCTATCATGTATGCAATGATATGCACTAGACCGGATGTGTCATGCGCTCTTAGCCTGACAAGTAGATACCAGAATAACCCAGGAAACAGTCATTGGATTGCTGTTAAAAGTATATTGAAATACCTTAGGAGGACTAAGGATATGTTTCTAATATATGGGTCTGGTGAGGAGGAACTCGCTGTAAAAGGTTACGTGGATGCGAGTTTCCAAACTGATCGAGATGATTCTCGATCACAATCCGGTTATGTCTTCACATTAAATGGTGGTGCGGTCTCTTGGAAGAGTTCAAAACAGGATGTTGTTGCATTATCCACTACAGAGTCGGAGTACATTGCCGCCTCATTGGCAGCTCAGGAAGCTGCATGGATGAAGAAATTCATAGACGACTTAGGAGTGGTCCCATCCATTCAGGACCCTCTTGAGATCTTTTGTGACAACGAGGGTGCGATTGCTCAAATCAAAGAACCTCGTGCTCACCAAAAGACCCGTCACATTGAGCGGAGATTCAACTACATAAGGGATGAAGTTGAAAAGGGAAAGATATGTATTCGCAAAGTTCACACAGATCTTAACATAGTGGATCCTCTCACGAAGCTCTTACATGGATCAAAACATGCTGGACATGTTTATGCGTTAGGGCTTCGATATTCTAGTGATTGGTCATGATCTGTTTTAAGTATTGTAACGGAATGAAGTAGTTCAAACTCATTATACAATTATGGAATTAATTTATCTTGAGTTATGTTCCTATTTTGCATATTTTATCCATGAATAAGTAATTATTCTAAAATTCTGTAGTCGATCACATTCGTGGGAACAAGTGTGAGGTTTAGACTATTATGAACTTGGATTGGTATACATTCACTGGATGAATGTGGGGCAAGGTTGCAACCAAGGTTCATAGATATTTGTGGGACACAAATATTGAAAGACCCGCTCTCAAGACTTACTAAATAGAGCCTTTGTGGTCGATCACATGTAGTCTTGATTAAAGGCGAATATCATTGTATCCTCTGACCTGAGATACATATTGGGTTCGGATATTTACCAAGTATTGTGCCTTGATTCTTTCCTTCGCTAGTCTGAAATATGGTAGTTCATAAGGGAGAGCTCAGGTACAATGCAAGATACATATTTAGGACGTATGTAGTCAAGATGGAATATGTCCCTCTTATTCGTTGAGAGTCAGATGTCTAAGGCCTGATAAAGTTAAATCTATAAGAGAGTGATCACTCTGTATCTCTTGGATTTAACATGACATCTAGGACAAAAGGAAATAATGATAGATTCACCTATTCATGTTCGAGACGGGAACACGAAAAGGATGATGTTATTGAATGGCACAAAGTCATAACATATTGGGGGTGATGGACGGTCGTTAGGTGGTATCCGTCACTTGCATTAATTTCTTATGTTTCTCGTGCAAGTGGGAGATTGAAGGTATTTCGTATGCCCGAGAGACATATTAAATTAATGTGGCCAACATGTTATGATCCAAGTCGGGTCATACCCAATAACAAGCTTACCAACACTTTATTTGTATTTAATCTTAACGACTGGATCGTTAAATAAATACGCGACACTTGAACTTTAAGAAATCGGTTTTCTGAAATGTTATTACTTGAAACAAATTATTTGGATAATTTGTATTTAATTATTTATAAGTTTAAATAATTATGTTGTGTTATATTTTATAAAATTGGTTTATAAAATAAGTGATTTAACAAATGCATACTTTATATAACAAGTTTTATATAATTACAAAGTATTTTATAACAAGTTGTATAAAATATAAACCTTGTTATAAAATTAATAGTGTGCAGATTTTGGAGTCTCCAAGGAGACACCCATGCTTTGTTTTGTCACTTTTAAGATAGCACAACTCCTTAGGTACATGCTTAAGTAGTCTACCAAGGTCTTGACTCAAGTAATGGAAGTAACACAAATCAAAAGATCATAAAAACTGCACACAATTCAGCTCTTTTGCTGCCTGCTGCCGTGACCTTTTGGAGGTCAAAAGGAGTTCAAATTTTGATCTTTGCAAGCTCTAATTAAGTGTCATTAAATCCTAACTAAAGTACTAGGTGTTGGAGGTTGGCTTGGGGTATTATCTCTTGAGGTTCCATAGTTTTGGAACTCCATTCATCACCAACTTTTGAAGGTAGCTGCTGTCCAAATCAGTAAGCTCAAAAGGAAGAGGTTCTTGCTTGGTTATTTAGCTCATTAAGTGTCTAAATCCTAACTTAAATCAAGGGTGGTTTTGGTGCTTCAAAGGCTTGAAGTTCTACACTTTTGTTCATCATCTTACTACCATTTTGAACAGCCCTTAAACTTGTTTTAAGGAGGTATATAACTCTTCCTTTTCTTGTTAATTGTAAGCATAATGTTCATAACTTGATCCATGGGATTTAGCTTTAAATTGGTTAAAGTTTAACAAGTAAAACTTGATAATTACACGCTTCCGTTTATAATGATTCTTAAAAGGTTTTAAGATATATCAAACTTGTTAAATCCCAACACCTTTATATCTAATCCATATACCAACGACCAAAAACACCTACAAACACTTTCATTCTTCAATTTTCTTCATCTAAGTTGTCATAACCCGTCCTTAACCATAAGAACGCGTTAGATAACGTATGATTTCATTGCGAGGTATTGACCTCTATATGAGACATTTTTAAAAGAAAAACTGCATATATTATACATTACAAACCACAACCATTATTTTTGTTACAAGCTTAAGACAATAAAAAGAAGATTAACGTTTAGCGATAATCTTCGACTTACAAACTTTACAAATGATGACAACAACACGGTTTCTAGCATATTTTACAATACAACATCTCGGATATGCAGTTTTATTTTTGACACAAACATGCGTACGCAAGATCCTGGTTAGATCCAACATGATGCAGCGGAAGCTTTAGAAATCACCTGAGAATAGACATGTTTTAAAAGGTCAACATAAAGTTGGTGAGATATAGGTTTAATGCCGGCAGCAATATATATATAGACCACAAGATTTCGTATATAAACAGTTTAATAAAAGTATTCTAAGTGGTTGAGCACTTGGTAACCATACTTAACATTTTCACGTCGCATATTCCCTTTAATATGAAATCTTACTACACCGTACCAAGTGTAGTCACAAAACGAAGTACTGTGCAACCGTTGAATACTGGTCGTCCAGTCCGGTTGGGGTTGTCAGGCCCGATAGATCTATCAACAGGATTCGCGTTTACAATACCGCTGTAAATATTAGTTACCAAGCTACAGGGAAGTATGCCAGTGGTACAACTCAACGTAGAACATATTTTTCAGTTACTTGTGTCCATATCGTAAAACATAAAATACATGTATTCTCATCCCGAAATATTTAGAGTTTAAAAGTGGGACTATATACTCACTGTTGTCTCGAAGATATATATAATTTGACTCGGTCTTCCGGTTGATATCACGAACCTATCCATATATAATATATCAATATGTTTTCATTTTAAAACAAACGTTATATATATATATACTTGTTATACTTTTAATACTTTGAATATTTCCTTAGTCCGAAGTTAGCTGTCCGAGGTTAGCAATTCAATTTTTAATGGTTCATTTTTAGATGTTTAATATACCCGCAATAACTAAAACCCCCAACGAAATAAATAAAACCCCAACGTATATGTATTGGTCGAGATTAATCTTGACCCACGGTACCGGTGTTGTCAAATGACGTATTGCGTACATAAAGTACCGGTGTTGTCAAATGACGTGTTGCGTACAAACATGGGATCTTATGATTAATCTTCTCGTGTTGCTTACGGGTGATCCTGAACCATATGAAATTGAATTATGAGTACATATATATAAAATATCATGTTATCTTAGAAGTATGTGATTTTATGTAAATTTTTCCAATGAATCCCGAAGTTGAAAATGTCTAGGATAGCCAATTTTGTTTCGGTCATAGTTTCTTCGTTACAAGTCCGTTTTCGTTGATTCAAATTGCCATCTTCTTGGATCGAGTTCTTCTTTAAGACTATGAACTGTAAATACCTTGGTTTGTATTCAAAATCATACGGCATAGGTGAAAGTTTAGTGAAACATATGAAGTTAAACATTTTTGTTACAACAAAATCATTTAATGACCATTTTTCCAAAAAAATACTTATACTTTGAAAAACCAAGTTTTACCTTGTTAAATTAACATATAAATAAGTTATGTTACATGTCTTGAAGTATTTTAAAAGTTAAGTTAGAAGGATCTATTTAGTTTGCAAACAAGTTTGAAAACATTCAAACTATGTTCTTGTTGTTAAACTTTTGTACCACAAAATAAGATAGCTATATATATATGAATTGAATAAGGTTATGAACATAAATTCTACCTCAAGTTCCTTGGATAAGTTTGCTGTAAAAGAGGAGTAAGAAGCTAGAATCAAAAAGGTGATAGAAGTGGATGAAAGATTGGAAGTAAGTTGGTGTTCTTGGAGGGTTTTCTTGAAGTGTTTTTGTATGGTTTTCTTATGGTGTTTTAGTATGGTTTTTGAAGCTAGATCTTTATGGAACTTTGCTGGATTGTTATGGAGTTTAGAGAGTAAGAAAGAGTGTGTGTTTTTAGCTAGAGAATTTGAGATAAAATGAATCAAAATGATGGAGTACTCATACTCCTTAAAAACGTGGGAATGGGGGGACAAGGACAAAAATTTCAAGTTATGATTTCATGTATCTAGCCTTATTTGTGTCCAAGTTCAATTACCTAGCTCTAAGGGCAGTAACAAGAGTAGGTTTGGTGGTGATTTGATGTGTATTTACTATTAGTAGATACGTATAGAAGCTAGGTATGATACGAGTATAAATACTCTAGGTATACGTATAGAAATTTTGTGAAAAATGGAATGAGAATTCAAATATAGCTATCTTTTGTGAATACACTTATATGGTTTTATGTATTTAAGTCTTTAAAAGTGATTAAATACATTACTTATACAATATATGTATAAACATTATATGTCTTAAGTATTTATGTCAAATAACGTTACGTATAGTTATCGTTTTGAAAACTTAAGTTAGTAGTTTCAAAATACACATATAACTTGTTGTTATTAATACAAAATGAGATATTAAAACATTTATTAATCATGTTAAATATGTATATATACATTTATATACACAAACGTATAATTATCATATATTGTATAGTTCGTGATATCATCGGTCAAACTAGACGGTCAAACGTTGTGTAAAACTCTTTTCGGAAATATAAGTCTCGACAATTTGGATTGCTTATCATGTTGGCAAGGTTTAATTTATGTAAATATTAATCTTATAAGTATAGAATGATCGAAAAAGTGCGGGTCGTTACATTACCTCCCCGTTAAATAAATTTCGTCCCGAAATTTTAAAATTGTACCTATTTTGCGTCATCGAGAAACAAATGCGGATACTTTCGTTTCATCTGATCCTCTCGTTCCCAAGTAAACTCGGGACCTCTTCTAGCATTCCAACGAACCTTAACAATCGGTATATTGCTCTGTTTGAGCTGTTTAACTTCACGGTCCATGATTTCAATTGGTTCTTCGACGAATTGTAGTTTCTCGTCGACATGGATTTCTTCAAGAGGAATGGTGAGGTCTTCCTTTGCAAGACATTTCTTAAGGTTTGAGACGTGAAAGGTATTATGTACTCCGGCGAGTTGTTGCGGTAACTCGAGTCGATAAGCTACCGGTCCAATGCGTTCGATGATCTTAAACGGGCCTACGTACCTTGGGTTCAGTTTACCCCTTTTTCCAAAACGTATCACACCTTTCCAAGGTGACACCTTTAGCATAACCATGTCCCCGACCTGAAACTCTAATGGTTTCCTTCGGACATCGGCGTAGCTCTTTTGGCGACTGCGGGCTGTTTTTAATCTCTCCTTGATTTGCACTATCTTCTCAGTCGTTTCATGTATGATCTCGGGACCAGTTAATTGTCGATCTCCTACTTCATTCCAACAGATAGGAGATCTACACTTCCTTCCATACAATGCTTCGAATGGCGCAGCTCCAATGCTCGCATGATAACTATTATTATACGAAAATTCTGCTAACGGTAGATATTTATCCCATCCGTTTCCAAAATCGATCACACATGCCCTGAGCATGTCTTCAAGAGTCTGAATTGTTCTTTCACTCTGCCCGTCGGTCTGCGGATGATATGCGGTACTCATATCCAAACGAGTTCCTAGTGCCTCCTGTAGTGATTGCCAAAACTTTGAGGTAAATCTACTATCACGATCGGATATAATGGAAATAGGTATTCCATGCCTTGAAACAACTTCCTTTATATACAATCGTAATAGTTTCTCCATTCTATCTGTTTCCTTTATAGGCAAGAAATGTGCAGACTTGGTGAGACGATCAACAATCACCCAAATGGTGTCGTATCCCCAGGCAGTCTTTGGTAACTTTGTGATGAAATCCATGGTAATACCATCCCATTTCCATTCTGGGATTTCTGGCTGTTGAAGTAACCCTGACGGCTTTTGATGTTCTGCTTTGACTTTAGAACAAGTTAAACACTCCCCAACATATGTTGCAACGTCGGTCTTTAAATTAGGCCACCAATAACGTGTCTTAAGATCTTGATACATCTTTCCAACTCCAGGATGTATCGAGTATCTTGTCTTATGTGCCTCGTTCAATATCAACTTCCTTAATCCACCCAACTTCGGTACCCAAATACGATTTGCAAAATACCGAATTCCATCTTCCCGTACAACAAGTTGTTTCTCGTACTTTTTCATTATTTCATTCTTTATGTTTTCTTCATTGAGTGCTTCTCGTTGAACTTCTTTGATTTGTGAGTTGAGATTCATACGAATTTTTATGTTCATTGCTCGAACTCGAATTGGTTCTCGTTCTTTTCTGCTTAAAGCATCAGCCACCACATTCGCCTTCCCGGGATGATAACGAATTTCACAATCATAGTCGTTTATTAACTCGACCCACCTACGTTGCCTCATGTTCAATTGTTTCTGATCAAAAATATGTTGAAGGCTTTTATGATCAGTAAACACAGTGAATTTAACCCCATACAAGTAGTGTCTCCACATCTTCAATGCAAACACGACTGCTCCCAATTCTAGATCATGCGTCGTATAATTTCGCTCGTGAATCTTCAATTGTCGGGATGCGAATGCAATAACTTTCTTCCGTTGCATAAGAACACAACCAAAACCTTGTCGCGAAGCGTCACAATATATTTCAAAATCATTGTTCCCTTCTGGTAACGATAAAATAGGCGCCGTAGTTAACTTCTTCTTCAGTATTTGAAATGCGTTCTCCTGCTCCGAGGTCCATTCATATTTCTTTCCTTTTTGCGTTAATGCTGTCAACGGCTTAGCTATTCGGGAAAAATCTTGAATAAACCTTCTATAATAACCGGCTAAACCCAAAAATTGGCGTATCTGTGTTGGTGTCTTAGGAGTCTCCCATTTTTCAATAGCTTCAGTTTTTGCTGGATCAACCTGAATTCCTTCGCTATTAACAACATGGCCAAGAAATTGCACTTCTTTCAACCAAAAAGCACACTTAGAAAATTTAGCATATAGCTGTTCTTTTCTTAACAACTCCAATATCAACCTTAAATGCTCTTCATGCTCTTGCTCACTCTTGGAATAGATAAGAATATCATCAATGAAAACGATAACAAACTTATCTAAATACGGACTACAAACTCGATTCATGAGGTCCATGAATACAGCTGGCGCATTTGTCAATCCAAACGGCATGACCAAAAATTCGTAATGACCATAACGTGTCCGAAAAGCAGTTTTCGGAATGTCCTCTTCTTTGACGCGTAGTTGATGATAGCCCGATCTTAAGTCGATTTTTGAATAAACACATGATCCTTGCAATTGATCAAATAAGTCATCAATTCTCGGTAGTGGATACCGATTCTTGATAGTTAACTTATTTAATTCACGATAGTCTATACACATCCTAAAAGATCCATCTTTCTTCTTAACAAACAAAATTGGAGCTCCCCACGGTGAAGTACTTGGTCGTATAAATCCACGATCCAGTAATTCTTTTAACTGACTTTGAAGTTCTTTTAGTTCGGATGGTGCAAGTCTATATGGAGCACGAGCCACTGGTGCAGCTCCCGGTACTAAATCTATTTGAAATTCTACAGATCTAAATGGAGGTAATCCCGGCAATTCTTCCGGAAAAACTTCAGGAAAATCTCTTGCCACAGGCACGTCGTTGATACACTTTTCTTTCTTTTCGACTTTATTAACATGTGCTAAAATAGCGTAACATCCCTTTTCTAAACACTTCTTGGCTTTCAAACAGCTAATGAGTTTTAGCTTTGAATTACCCTTCTCTCCATAAATCATCACCGGCATTTTATCCTTACCAGGAATACGAATTGCCTTCTTAGAACAAACAACTTCCGCTCCTATTTTGGACATCCAGTCCATGCCGACTATTACATCAAAACCTCCTAATTCTACGGGTATTAAGTCGATTTTAAACGTTTCTCCGGCTAGATTTATTTCACAATCACGACAAATTTTATCGGCTTTAATTAGTTTACCATTAGCTAACTCAATCATGTACTTAGCATCTAGAGGTAATGATGAACAATTCAATTTAGTGTAAAAATTTATACACACGTAACTTCTATCGGCGCCAGTATCAAATAAAATAGATGCTGATAAGTTATTAATGGTAAACGTACCCGTAACAAGCTCCGGGTCTTCTCGTGCCTCTCTAGCATTAATAACAAACGCTCTTCCACGTGCAGGTCCGCCATTCTGATTCGGACACTGGCTCTTATAGTGACCTTGTTTTCCACACCCAAAACAAGTAATGTTAGCCAAAGCAGTTCTATTTGCGTTGGTGGCAGGAGTCTTGTTACCATTTGCATTTGTAACGAGAGCCTTACAATCTTCAGCAAGATGTCCCTGTCGGTTGCATTTGGTGCACAACACACTACAGTAACCAAAGTGATGTTTGTGACAACGGTTGCATAAAGGACTTTGTCCTTTGTAACCAAAACCTGAACCACTACCCGCACCTTTCGGGGTTTCTGGTTTCTTAAAAGATTGCTGTTGGTAACCTCGATCATAATTTCCGTTCCACTTCCTTTTGTTACTCGATACCTTCACCTCAGTAGTGAATGCTTTCTTATCCAGAATGACCTGATCCATTAACTCGTTCGCCATGGTTATAGCTTCATGAATTGTCTTAGGTTTCGATGCTGTAATGTTTGCCTTGACCTTTTTGGGCAAACCACCTTTGTACATTTCAATCTTCCGTGCTTCGGTTGGAACCAATTCAGGACATAGTAAAACCAATTCCATGAATCGCTGATTGTAGTTGGTGATTTCAGTACCAACCACCTTCAAACTTCGTAACTCATCTTCTAACTTAATAACCTCATTCCTTGGACAATACTCGGTGATTATCATTGCTTTGAATTCTTCCCATGGAGTATCATAAGCTACATCTCCTCCTACCGCCTTCACATAATTCTTCCACCATGTGAGTGCACTATCTTGTAAAGTGCACGATGCAAACTTGGTCATGTCTTTTTCATCACAACCACTGATTTTAAACACCGTCTCCATCTTTTCTATCCATCGGGTTAAACCGATCGGTCCTTCCGTTCCACTGAATGATGATGGCTTGCAAGCTTGAAACGTCTTGTAGGAGCATCCTACACGAGGATTTGGGTTAACTGCAGCAGCTCTTGCAGCCTCAACCCATAACATTCTGTCGTTCACTCGCTGGTTGATGAGTTCCTCGAGTTCTTGTTCCGTCATTCGATTCAATCGCGCCATTTCCTAATGAAAGAAAATAATTATTCACATGGAATATTATAGATGTAGTGTGTATTTATAGTACATTTATAGCTTGTTAATAATATGAACCAGGTATTATTATAAAAGCCTTTTCTTCTTATTAGCGTTTTATAATTATATCTAGGGTAGTACCTACCCGTTAATGTTCATACTTAATAGCTTAGTACAGAACCAATTACTACAATCTAAATAATACTTAACCATGGAAAATTATTGCATTTCATACTTCGCTATTTTACATATGCTTACATCAAACTTTAAACAAACCACACTAATAATATTATACAAAACATTATGTGATTCCATGGTTTAATGCGGCAGCGCATCATTTGGTCTATTTCCCAAAACATTTATGTCCAGGGAATTCCCCAACGCGAATCCTAGCTGTCTCCCTACGTTTTGGCTGAGGTGCCGAAGAACTAGATGCGGGGATAGCACTAATAGGAATAGCGGGGATAGGGGTGGTAGTGTTGAGTGGAATTGGTGCCACTTCATTCTCATTAAACTCGGGATTTGGATTTTCTAATTCATTAGCCTTTTGTTTCTTTCCTAGTTCGAACTCGTCTTTTGTAATTTCCTGTATTTCTTCCTCGGGTTCACTTTCCTCCTCGGGTTCACTTTCCGATATTTCTATAGTTGGTTCATCCGGAAATTGTGAGTCTTCCCCAAAAATACCACTTTCGTCATCGGATATGTTAATGACTGAAACACAATCTGAAGGTTCTGATTCGGAGTCGCTGAATGTGATAATAAGTTTCGAGCCCGACATCTATCACACAACAACTAACCCATTAGTACTTACATAATATTTACACATAAATTTTAACCAACAGTGATAAGCAATGGTTTTTTTTTTTTTTTTTTTAAATCAGACCCGGTCAAAGTCCAGACTTTACTAATGTATCCTAACGACTTCTCGGTTAGACACACTAATGCAAACCTGGTTCGCTAAGACCAACGCTCTGATACCACATGTCATAACCCGTCCTTAACCATAAGAACGCGTTAGATAACGTATGATTTCATTGCGAGGTATTGACCTCTATATGAGACATTTTTAAAAGAAAAACTGCATATATTATACATTACAAACCACAACCATTATTTTTGTTACAAGCTTAAGACAATAAAAAGAAGATTAACGTTTAGCGATAATCTTCGACTTACAAACTTTACAAATGATGACAACAACACGGTTTCTAGCATATTTTACAATACAACATCTCGGATATGCAGTTTTATTTTTGACACAAACATGCGTACGCAAGATCCTGGTTAGATCCAACATGATGCAGCGGAAGCTTTAGAAATCACCTGAGAATAGACATGTTTTAAAAGGTCAACATAAAGTTGGTGAGATATAGGTTTAATGCCGGCAGCAATATATATATAGACCACAAGATTTCGTATATAAACAGTTTAATAAAAGTATTCTAAGTGGTTGAGCACTTGGTAACCATACTTAACATTTTCATGTCGCATATTCCCTTTAATATGAAATCTTACTACACCGTACCAAGTGTAGTCACAAAACGAAGTACTGTGCAACCGTTGAATACTGGTCGTCCAGTCCGGTTGGGGTTGTCAGGCCCGATAGATCTATCAACAGGATTCGCGTTTACAATACCGCTGTAAATATTAGTTACCAAGCTACAGGGAAGTATGCCAGTGGTACAACTCAACGTAGAACATATTTTTCAGTTACTTGTGTCCATATCGTAAAACATAAAATACATGTATTCTCATCCCGAAATATTTAGAGTTTAAAAGTGGGACTATATACTCACTGTTGTCTCGAAGATATATATAATTTGACTCGGTCTTCCGGTTGATATCACGAACCTATCCATATATAATATATCAATATGTTTTCATTTTAAAACAAACGTTATATATATATATACTTGTTATACTTTTAATACTTTGAATATTTCCTTAGTCCGAAGTTAGCTGTCCGAGGTTAGCAATTCAATTTTTAATGGTTCATTTTTAGATGTTTAATATACCCACAATAACTAAAACCCCCAACGAAATAAATAAAACCCCAACGTATATGTATTGGTCGAGATTAATCTTGACCCACGGTACCGGTGTTGTCAAATGACGTATTGCGTACATAAAGTACCGGTGTTGTCAAATGACGTGTTGCGTACAAACATGGGATCTTATGATTAATCTTCTCGTGTTGCTTACGGGTGATCCTGAACCATATGAAATTGAATTATGAGTACATATATATAAAATATCATGTTATCTTAGAAGTATGTGATTTTATGTAAATTTTTCCAATGAATCCCGAAGTTGAAAATGTCTAGGATAGCCAATTTTGTTTCGGTCATAGTTTCTTCGTTACAAGTCCGTTTTCGTTGATTCAAATTGCCATCTTCTTGGATCGAGTTCTTCTTTAAGACTATGAACTGTAAATACCTTGGTTTGTATTCAAAATCATACGGCATAGGTGAAAGTTTAGTGAAACATATGAAGTTAAACATTTTTGTTACAACAAAATCATTTAATGACCATTTTTCCAAAAAAATACTTATACTTTGAAAAACCAAGTTTTACCTTGTTAAATTAACATATAAATAAGTTATGTTACATGTCTTGAAGTATTTTAAAAGTTAAGTTAGAAGGATCTATTTAGTTTGCAAACAAGTTTGAAAACATTCAAACTATGTTCTTGTTGTTAAACTTTTGTACCACAAAATAAGATAGCTATATATATATGAATTGAATAAGGTTATGAACATAAATTCTACCTCAAGTTCCTTGGATAAGTTTGCTGTAAAAGAGGAGTAAGAAGCTAGAATCAAAAAGGTGATAGAAGTGGATGAAAGATTGGAAGTAAGTTGGTGTTCTTGGAGGGTTTTCTTGAAGTGTTTTTGTATGGTTTTCTTATGGTGTTTTAGTATGGTTTTTGAAGCTAGATCTTTATGGAACTTTGCTGGATTGTTATGGAGTTTAGAGAGTAAGAAAGAGTGTGTGTTTTTAGCTAGAGAATTTGAGATAAAATGAATCAAAATGATGGAGTACTCATACTCCTTAAAAACGTGGGAATGGGGGGACAAGGACAAAAATTTCAAGTTATGATTTCATGTATCTAGCCTTATTTGTGTCCAAGTTCAATTACCTAGCTCTAAGGGCAGTAACAAGAGTAGGTTTGGTGGTGATTTGATGTGTATTTACTATTAGTAGATACGTATAGAAGCTAGGTATGATACGAGTATAAATACTCTAGGTATACGTATAGAAATTTTGTGAAAAATGGAATGAGAATTCAAATATAGCTATCTTTTGTGAATACACTTATATGGTTTTATGTATTTAAGTCTTTAAAAGTGATTAAATACATTACTTATACAATATATGTATAAACATTATATGTCTTAAGTATTTATGTCAAATAACGTTACGTATAGTTATCGTTTTGAAAACTTAAGTTAGTAGTTTCAAAATACACATATAACTTGTTGTTATTAATACAAAATGAGATATTAAAACATTTATTAATCATGTTAAATATGTATATATACATTTATATACACAAACGTATAATTATCATATATTGTATAGTTCGTGATATCATCGGTCAAACTAGACGGTCAAACGTTGTGTAAAACTCTTTTCGGAAATATAAGTCTCGACAATTTGGATTGCTTATCATGTTGGCAAGGTTTAATTTATGTAAATATTAATCTTATAAGTATAGAATGATCGAAAAAGTGCGGGTCGTTACATAAGTGATCTCTCTCAAGTTCTATCTTCAAGTTCTAAGCGTTCTTCATAAATTCTATAAGTTCTAGTTTCATAAAATCAAGAATACTTTCAAGTTTGCTAGCTTACTTCCAATCTTGTAAAGTGATCATCCAACTTCAAGAAATCTTTCTTATTTACAGTAAGATATCTTTCTAATACAAGGTAATACTCATATTCAAACTTTGATTCAATTTCTATAACTATAACAATCTTATTTCGAGTGGAAATCTTACTTGAACTTGTTTTCGTGTCATAATTCTGCTTCAAGAACTTTCAAGCCATCCAAGGATCCTTTAAAGCTAGATCTATCTTTCTCATTTCCAGTAGGTTTATCCACAAAACCTGAGGTAGTAATGATGTTCATAACATCATTCGATTCATATATATAAAACTACCTTATTCGAAGGTTTAAACTTGAAATCACTAGAACATAGTTTAGTTAATTCTAAACTTGTTCGCAAACAAAAATTAATCCTTCTAACTTGACTTTTAAAATCAACTAAACACATGTTCTATATCTATATGATATGCTAACTTAATGATTTAAAACCGAAAAACACGAAAAACACCGTAAAACCGGATATATGCCGTCGTAGTAACACCGCGGGCTGTTTTGGGTTAGTTAATTAAAAACTATGATAAACTTTGATTTAAAAGTTGTTCTTCTGGGAAAATTATTTTTCTTATGAACATGAAATTATATCCAAAAATCATGGTTAAACTCAAAGTGAAAGTATGTTTTCCAAAATGGTCATCTAGACGTCGTTCTTTCGACTGAAATGACTACCTTTACAAAAACGACTTGTAACCTGTATTTCTGACTATAAAATTATACTTTTTATGTATATATTCATAAACTTAAGTTCAATATGAAACCATAGCAATTGGATTCACTCAAAACGGATTTAAAACGAAGAAGTTATGGGTAAAACAAGATTGGTTATTTTTGCTTGTTGTAGCTACGTGAAAATTGGTAACAAATCTATATTAATCATATCCTAGCTAACTTATATTGTATTATACATGTATTCTAATATATTATGTAATCTTGGGATACCATAGACACGTATGCAAATGTTTTGACATTTCATATCGACCCATCTATATATATTATTTGGAACAACCATAGACACTCTATATGCAGTAATGTTGGAGTTAGCTATACAGGGTTGAGGTTGATTCCAAAAATATATATAGTTTGAGTTGTGATCTAGCCTGAGACGTGTATACACTGGGTCGTGGATTGATTCAAGATAATATATATCGATTTATTTTTGTACATCTAATTATGGACAACTAGTTGTAGGTTACTAACAAGGACAGCTGACTTAATAAACTTAAAACAGTAAAACGTATTAAAAATGTTGTAAATATGTTTTGAACATACTTTGATATATATGTACATATTTGTTATAGGTTCGTGAATTGACCAGGGGCAAGTCTTACTTCCCGACGAAGTAAAAATCTGTGAAAGTGAGTTATAGTCCCACTTTTAAAATATAATATTTTGGGATGAGAATACATGCAGTTTTATAAATGTTTTACGAAATAGACACAAGTAAATGAAACTACATTATATGGGTGAATGATCGAAGCCGAATATACCCCTTTTGCTTGGTAGCCTAAAAATTAGTAAACCGATCTACTAATTGACGCGAATCCTAAAGATAGATCTATTGGGCCTAACGAACCCCATCCAAAGTACCGGATGCTTTAGTACTTCGAATTCGTTTTTATCATGTCCGAAGGATTTCCCGGAATGATAGGGGATATTCTTATATGCATCTTGTTAATGTCGGTTACCAGGTGTTCACCATATGAATGATTTTTATCTCTATGTATGGGATGTATATTGAAATATGAAATCTTATGGTCTATTATTATGATTTGATAATATATAGGTTAAACCTATAACTCACCAATATTTTTGTTGACGTTTTAAGCATGTTTATTCTCTGGTGATTATTAAGAGCTTCCGCTGTTGCATACTAAAATAAGGACAAGATTTGGAGTCCATGCTTGTATGATATTATGTAAAAACTGCATTCAAGAAACTTATTTTTGACGTAATATATTCTTATTGTAAACCATTATGTAATGGTCGTGTGTAAACGGTATATTTTAGATTATCATTGTTTGATAATCTACGTAATGCTTTTTAAACCTTTATAGATAAAATAAAGGTTATGGTTGTTTTAAAAATGAATGCAGTCTTTGAAAAATGTCTCATATAGAGGTCAAAACCTCGCGACGAAATCAATTAATATGGAACGTTTATAATCAATATGAACGGGACATTTCAGTTGGTATCTGAGCGTTGGTCTTAGAGAACCAGAAAATTGCATTAGTGTGTCTTATCGAGTTTGTTAGGATGTATTAGTGAGTCTGGACTTCGACCGTGTTTTTTTCTTTAAAAACGATTGCTTAACATTTTTTTGTTGGAAACTATATATTATTAACATGTAAATATTATGTGATATATTAATCTCTTAACGTGTTTGATATTGTGTGATAGATGTCTACCTCTAGTACAAATCCCATTGATTCACCTAATAATAATGAAGAGTCGAATATATTTTGGGAAGATTCACATATTCCCGAAGAGGAACCGGAAGAGGAGGAACCGGAAGAGGAGGAACCGGAAGAAGAGGAACCAGAAGAGGAGGAATCAGAAGAGGAGGAACCAGAAGAAGAAGAGGTTCCGGAGGAAGAAATATTGATACCTATAGTAAATCGATTAAATAAAAGAAAATCCTCAACCAACAGACCAAAGTTAATAATGGTCAATGGTGTTTCCGCCGAGGAAGCAAAATATTGGGAAGATTACCAATTTTCCGATGAATCGGATCCCCATGAGGATTCCGATGATGTTATAGAAATTACCTCGACCCAATTTAATAAAGCGAAAGAAAATAATAAGGGAAAAGGTATAAAAATAGAGAAACCCGATTCCAACCCCGATGAAATTTATATGTATCGGCAACATCCGTATTTCCTAAAATGTAACAATGACTCGGGAACCTCGAAACCACCAGGTTTTTCTAAACCATTATGGAAAACGACGGCTCGTATTAGAGGAACACCATATATTCCTAGAAAATTAGGAAAACGAACCAAGTCCGAAGAAGAAGAAACCAGTGATTCAGATTAGAAGGTTATAATCATGTTGTGTATTATATGTATTGTAGTGTGCTTGTACTTTTATGTTCTATGTAAAAATTGCTTGTATTGTTTGTTAGTTATCTTTTACGAATCTAATCCTTGTCTATTTTACAGTATAAAAACAAAATGGACGTTAAGGGTAGACAACCGAATATTTTAGAAGACCTAATAGAGGATATGATTGAGGAAATCTTGTCTAGAGTCGGTCAGAATTCATCAGCACATTTAGTTATGGTGAAATTAACTTGTCAAACATTTGAAAGACTTTCCAGAAATGCCTTAGTTTATAAAAGGCTTTCCTTTGATAGGTGGGGTATATCACATTGGGGAGACCGTAAGTTACGCCGTGTTTTCTTTAAAGCGTTAAATGCGGGGAACCCAAATGCAATTTTACGCTACGGGTTAAGAACCTATTTTGACTCAACATATCCCAACATAGGATTTCGTGAATTAGAAAGAGCTTCTAACATGCAACATAAAGAAGCATGTTATGCTTACGGGTTAGTGATGTTCGCTTCTTACCAAAGTGAGAAAAAGAACATTGGATTGCAACTTTTAAATAAAACCTTCCCACAAGTGACGGATTCAGTAGTTGGGGTGAGAAACAAGGTTCTTAGATTATTACGGGGCTGTTGGACATTATGAAACCCTCGTCCTTTTGACGACATTACAACATGTTGCCTAGCCAATGGTCATAACGGTTATTTTCCACAAGACCAAGGATGGGAAGTCGTCTTAGTAAAACCAGAATGCATGACTTGTTTCTGGACTTATGAATTACGTGTCTTTATTTCCTTTGCTGAACAACTTGCGTATTAACTAGATTTATCTTCAAAACTGTTCTGTATCAAAGTGTACTATATTTCATGTTATATGTAATATAGCGATGTTGTAAGTTTGAAGAATATTTATATGTGATATATTATTATAATCAGTTTTTCATATGGAATTGTAGTAGTTGAATTGTATATTAGCTACTAAGTATGAACTTAACGGGTAGGTAGTACCCAAATTTAAACTTATAAAATGCTAATATGAAGAAAAAGCTTTTATAAATGAGTTCATATTATGCTACGAAATACTATTGACTACTCTTAATATTCTGTATGATTAACTCGATTCAGTTGGTTATTTTGAAGGAAATGGCACCGACTACTCGACAAACCATGAATATGAGCGAAGAGGAATTTCGTACCTTTCTTGCTGCAATCATAGCAGCAGTACAGGCTGCGCTACATACCAACAATAACTCTGAATCTAGAAATGCAGCTAACGGCGCAAGAAATCGTGTAGGATGCTCCTACAAAGAATTCACTGCCTGCAAACCTTTGGAATTTGATGGAACCGAAGGACCAATTGGATTGAAACGATGGACCGAGAAAGTCGAATCGGTGTTTGCCATAAGTAAGTGTACTGAAGAGGACAAAGTTAAGTACGCTACGCATACCTTCACAGGTACTGCGTTAACGTGGTGGAACACCTATCTTGAACAGGTAGGACAAAATGCTGCTTACGCACTACCATGGTCGGCATTCAAGCAATTGATGAACGAGCAGTACCGTCCTAGAAACGAAGTCAATAAACTCAAGGCAGAACTTAGAGAGTTACGAACACAAGGGTTCGACGTTACCACATATGAACGACGATTCACAGAGTTGTGCCTATTGTGTCCGGGAGCATTTGAAGATGAAGAAGAGAAGATCGACGCGTTTGTAAAAGGGTTACCAGTAAGGATTCAAGAAGATGTGAGTTCACATGAGCCCGCTTCTATACAGAAGGCAAGTCGAATGGCTCATAAACTCATAAATCAGATTGAGGGAAGAATTAAAGAATAGTCGACCGAAGAAGCCAACACGAAACAACTCAAGAGGAAGTGGGAGGAAAACGGTGACAAGAGTCACCAGTACAACAACAACAACAACAATTACAACCACAATCGCAACAACTATCCCAACAACCGCTTCAACAACAGCAATAATAACCGCAATCCTAACAATAACTACAACAAACATCCCAATAACAACAACAACAACCACAACAACCGTTTCAACAACAATAACAATCCCAACAACAACCTCAATAACAACAACGGCAACAAAAACCAAAAACAGCCATGTCATAGGTGTGAAGAAAATCATCAGGGGTTTTGCACGACATTTTGCAACAGGTGTAAAAGAAATGGTCATAGCGCGACAAAGTGTGAGGTCTACGGACCAAAGTTTAACAGAACTAAAGGAACAAATAATGTCGGAACAAGTAATGCCGAAATGAATAGTGTCGGAGCAAGTAATACCAACGCTGTTTGTTATAAATGTGGAAAACCGGGCCACATTATTAGAAATTGCCCGAATCAGGGGAATACTAATGGGCAGGGCCGTGGAAGAGTTTTCAATATTAATGCGGCAGAAGCACAGGAAGACCCGGAGCTTGTTACGGGTACGTTTCTTATTGATGATAAATCTACTTATGTTTTATTTGATTTGGGTGCGGATAGAAGCTATATGAGTAGAGAATTTTGTGCTAAATTAAGTTGCCCATTGACGCCTTTGGATAGTAAATTTTTACTTGAATTAGCAAACGGTAAATTAATTCCAGCAGATAATATATGTTGGGAGAGAGAAATTAAACTGGGGGATGAAACGTTTAAAATTGATTTAATACCAGTCGAGTTAGGGAGTTTTGATGTAATAATTGGCATGGACTGGTTGAAAAAGGTGAGAGCAGAGGTCGTTTGTTACAAAAATGCGATTCGCATTATGCGTGAAAAAGGAAAACCTTTAATGGTGTACGGAGAAAAGAACAACGCGAAATTAAATCTTATTAGTAGTTTGAAGGCACAGAAACTAATAAGAAAAGGTTGTTACGTCATTCTAGCACACATCAAGGAAGTTAAACCTGAAGAAAAGAAATCAGTGATGTTCCCGTCGCAAAAGAATTTCCCGATGTATTTCCGAAAGAATTACCGGGACTACCTCCACACCGATCCGTTGAATTTCAAATAGACCTTGTACCGGGAGCTGCACCAATAGCTCGTGCTCCATACAGACTCGCACCTAGTGAAATGAAGGAACTTCAGAGCCAATTACAGGAACTTTTAGAGCGTGGTTTCATTCGACCAAGCACATCACCATGGGGAGCTCCTGTTTTGTTTGTCAAGAAAAAAGATGGTACATTCAGGTTGTGTATCGACTACCGAGAGTTGAATAAACTTACCATCAAGAACCGCTACCCACTACCGAGAATCGACGACTTATTTGATCAACTACAAGGCTCGTCTGTTTATTCGAAGATCGATTTACGTTCTGGATATCATCAAATGCGGGTGAAGGAGGATGATATTCCAAAGACCGCTTTTAGGATGCGTTACAGTCATTACGAGTTTATGGTTATGCCGTTTGGATTGACTAACGCACCAGCTGTGTTCATGGACCTCATGAACCGAGTGTGTGGGCCATATCTTGATAAGTTTGTCATTGTTTTCATCGATGATATACTTATTTACTCGAAGAATGATCAAGAGCACGAAGAACATTTGAGAAAAGTGCTAGAGTTGCTCAGAAAAGAAAAACTGTACGCTAAGTTTTCAAAGTATGCATTTTGGTTGGAAGAAGTTCAATTCCTCGATCACATAGTGAACAAAAAAGGTATTCAGGTGGATCCAGCAGAGATTGAAACCGTTGAAAAGTGGGAAACCCCGAAAACTCCGAAATGCATACGCCAGTTTTTAGGACTAGCTGGTTACTGCAGAAGGTTCATCCAAGACTTTTCCAGAATAGCAAAACCCTTGACTGCATTAACGCATAAAGGGAAGAAATTTGAATGGAAAGATGAACAAGAGAAAGTGTTTCAATTGTTAAAGAAAAAGTTAACTACGACACCTATATTGTCATTACCTGAAGGGAATGATGATTTTGTGATATATTGTGACGCCTCAAAGCAAGGTCTCGGTTGTGTATTAATGCAACGAACGAAAGAATTGCTTATGCGTCTAGACAATTGAAGATTCATGAACAGAATTATACACGCATGATTTGGAATTAGGCATGGTTGTTTTTGCATTAAAGACTTGGAGGCACTACTTATATGTAGGGGTGTTCATTTTCGGATATCCGAAATTCGGATATCCGAAATTTCGGATATCCGAAAATTCGGATAGTGAAAAACCCCATCCGAAATCCGAATCCGAAATTTCGGATATCCGATTTTCGGATATTCGAAATTTCGGATTCGGATATCGGATTATCCGATATCCGATATTTTTGAAGAACTTCGAATATTTTCGGATAATTTTCCGGATATTCGGATAATTTTCCGGATATTCGGATAATTTTCGGATATTTCGAATATTTTTGGGATATATTTCGGATTTTTTTCGGATTTTTTCGGATTTTTTAAAAATTTTCGGATATTCGGATATCCGAATATCCGAAAATTTTAAAAACTCCATCCGATATCCGAATCCGAAAAATCGGATATCCGATTTTCGGATATCCGAATTTTCGGATATCCGATTTTTCGGATATTTTCGGATTCGGATTTCGGATAATTCGGATTCGGATTTCGGATTCGGATATTTTGAACACCCCTACTTATATGGGGTCAAAAGTATTATATATACCGACCACAAAAGTCTTCAACACATATTTAATCAGAAACAACTGAATATGAGGCAGCGTAGGTGGATTGAATTGTTGAATGATTACGACTTTTGAGATTCGTTACCACCCGGGGAAGGCAAATGTGGTAACCGATGCCTTGAGCTGAAAGGACAGAGAACCCTTTCGAGTAAAAGCTATGAATATAATGATTCACACTAACCTTACTACTCAAATAAAGGAGGCGCAACAAGGAGTTTTAAAAGAGGGAAATTTAAAGGATGAAATACCCAAAGGATCGGAGAAGCATCTTAATATTCGGGAAGATGGAACCCGGTATAGGGCTGAAAGAATTTGGGTACCAAAATTTGGAGATATGAGAGAAATGGTACTTAGAGAAGCTCATAAAACCAGATACTCAATACATCCTGGAATGGGGAAGATGTACAAGGATCTCAAGAAATATTTTTGGTGGCCAGGTATGAAAGCCGATGTTGCTAAATACGTAGGGGAATGTTTGACGTGTTCTAAGGTCAAAGAGGGGCATCAGAAACCATCAGGTCTACTTCAACAACCCGAAATCCTGGAATGGAAATGGGAAAACATTACCATGGATTTCATCACTAAATTGCCAAGGACTGCAAGTGGTTTTGATACTATTTGGGTAATAGTTGATCGTCTCACCAAATCAGCACACTTCCTGCCAATAAGAGAAGATGACAAGATGGAGAAGTTGGCAAGACTGTATTTGAAGGAAGTCGTCTCCAGACATGGAATACCAATCTCTATTATCTCTGATAGGGATGGCAGATTTATTTCAAGATTCTGGCAAACATTACAGCAAGCATTAGGAACTCGTATAGACATGAGTACTGCCTATCATCCACAAACTGATGAGCAGAGCGAAAGGATGATACAAACGCTTGAAGACATACTACGAGCATGTGTTATTGATTTCGGAAACAGTTGGGATCGACACCTACCGTTAGCAGAATTTTCCTACAACAACAGTTATCATTCTAGTATTGAGATGGTGCCGTTTGAGGCACTTTATGGTAGAAAGTGCAGGTCTCCGATTTGTTGGAATGAAGTGGGGGATAGACAGATTACGGGTCCAGAGATAATACAAGAAACTACCGAGAAAATCATCCAAATTCAACAACGATTGAAAACCGCCCAGAGTCGACAAAAGAGCTACGCGGATAGTAAAAGAAAAGATATAGAGTTTGAAATTGGAGAAATGGTCATGCTTAAGGTTTCACCTTGGAAAGTCGTTGTTCGATTTGGTAAACGGGGGAAACTAAATCCAAGGTACATTGGACCATTCAAGATTATAGATCGTGTCGGACCAGTAGCTTACCAACTGGAGCTACCTCAACAACTCGCGGCTGTACATAACACTTTCCACGTCTCGAATTTGAATAAATGTTTTGCTAAAGAAGATCTCACTATTTCGTTGGACGAAATCCAAATCAATGAAAAACTTCAATTCATTGAAGAACCCGTCGAAATAATGGATCGTGAGGTTAAGAGACTTAAGCAAAACAAGATACCAATTGTTAAGGTTCGATGGAATGCTCGTAGAAGACCCGAGTTCACCTGGGAATGAGAAGATCAGATGAAGAAGAAATACCCGCACTTATTTCCAGAAGATACGTCAACACCTCCAACTGCCTAAAATTTCGGGACGAAATTTATTTAACGGGTAGGTACTGTAGTGACCCGAACTTTTCCATGTTTATATATATTAAATGAAATTGATATTTACATGATTAAGTGTTTCCAACATGTTAAGCAATCAAACTTGTTAAGACTTGATTAATTGAAATAGGTTTCATATAGACAATTGACCACCCAAGTTGACCGGTGATTCACGAACGTTAAAACTTGTAAAAACTATATGATGACATATATATGATTATATATATAGTTAACATGATATTATGATAAGTAAGTATCTCATTAGGTATTTTAACAATGAGTTATATACATAAAATTGTGTTTATTGAATTAAGAAACTCGAAACGATATATATAACGATTATCGTTATAACAACGTCTTACTAATTACATATGAATTATATTAAGATATTGTTACACTATGTTTAATTATGATAAATGATAAGTAAACATGTCATTATGTATATTAACAATGAACTACATATGTAAAAACAAGACTACTAACTTAAGGATTTCGAAACGAGACATATATGTAACGATTATCGTTGTAACGACATTTAAATGTATATATATCATATTAAGATATATTAATATATCATAATATCATGATAATATAATAATTTAACATCTCATTAGATATAATAAACATTGGGTTAACAACATTTAACAAGATCGTTAACTTAAAGGTTTCAAATCAACATTTACATGTAACGACTAACGATGACTTAACGACTCAGTTAAAATGTATATACATGTAGTGTTTTAATATGTATTCATACACTTTTTAAAGAATTCAAGACACTTATCAAAATACTTCTACTTAACAAAAATGCTTACAATTACATCCTCGTTCAGTTTCATCAACAATTCTACTCGTATGCACCCGTATTCGTACTCGTACAATACACAGCTTTTAGATGTATGTACTATTGGTATATACACTCCAATGATCAGCTCTTAGCAGCCCATGTAAGTCACCTAACACATGTGGGAACCATCATTTGGCAACTAGCATGAAATATCTCATAAAATTATAAAAATATGAGTAATCATTCATGACTTATTTACATGAAAACAAAATTACACATCCTTTATATCTAATCCATATACCAACGTCCAAAAACACCTATAAACACTTTCATTCTTCAATTTTCTTTATCTAAGTGATCTCTCTCAAGTTCTATCTTCAAGTTCTAAGCGTTCTTCATAAATTCTATAAGTTCTAGTTTCATAAAATCAAGAATACTTCCAAGTTTGCTAGCTTACTTCCAATCTTGTAAAGTGATCATCCAACTTCAAGAAATCTTTCTTATTTACAGTAAGATATCTTTCTAATACAAGGTAATACTCATATTCAAACTTTGATTCAATTTCTATAACTATAACAATCTTATTTCGAGTGGAAATCTTACTTGAACTTGTTTTCGTGTCATAATTCTGCTTCAAGAACTTTCAAGCCATCCAAGGATCCTTTGAAGCTAGATCTATCTTTCTCATTTCCAGTAGGTTTATCCACAAAACCAGAGGTAGTAATGATGTTCATAACATCATTCGATTCATATATATAAAACTACCTTATTCGAAGGTTTAAACTTGAAATCACTAGAACATAGTTTAGTTAATTCTAAACTTGTTCGCAAACAAAAGTTAATCCTTCTAACTTGACTTTTAAAATCAACTAAACACATGTAATATATCTATATGATATGCTAACTTAATGATTTAAAACCGGAAAACACGAAAAACACCGTAAAACCGGATATACGCCGTCGTAGTAACACCGCGGGCTGTTTTGGGTTAGTTAATTAAAAGCTATGATAAACTTTGATTTAAAAGTTTTTCTTATGGGAAAATTATTTTTCTTATGAACATGAAATTATATCCAAAAATCATGGTTAAACTCAAAGTGGAAGTATGTTTTCCAAAATGGTCATCTAGACGTCGTTCTTTTGACTGAAATGACTACCTTTACAAAAATAACTTGTAACCTGTAATTCCGACTATAAACTTATACTTTTTCTGTATAGATTCATAAACTTAAGTTAAATATGAAACCATAGCAATTGGATTCACTCAAAACGGATTTAAAACCAAGAAGTTATGGGTAAAAGAAGATTGATTATTTTTGCTTGTTGTAACTACGTGAAAATTGGTAACAAATCTATATTAATCATATCCTAGCTAACTTATATTGTATTATACATATATTCTAATATATTATGTAATCTTGGGATACCATAGACACGTATGCAAATGTTTTGACATATCATATCGACCCATATATATATATTATTTGGAACAACCATAGACACTCTATATGCAGTAATGTTGGAGTTAGCTATACAGGGTTGAGGTTGATTCCAAAAATATATATAGTTTGAGTTATGATTTAGCCTGAGACGTGTATACACTGGGTCGTAGATTGATTCAAGATAATATATATCGATTTATTTATGTACATCTAATTATGGACAACTAGTTGTAGGTTACTAACAAGGACAGCTGACTTAATAAACTTAAAACAGTAAAATGTATTAAAAATATTGTAAATATATTTTGAACATACTTTGATATATATGTACATATTTGTTATAGGTTCGTGAATCGACCAGTGGCCAAGTCTTACTTCCCGACGAAGTAAAAATCTGTGAAAGTGAGTTATAGTCCCACTTTTAAAATCTAATATTTTAGGATGAGAATACATGCAGTTTTATAAATGTTTTACGAAATAGACACAAGTAAATGAAACTACATTATATGGGTGAATGATCGAAGCCGAATATACCCCTTTTGCTTGGTAGCCTAAGAATTAGTAAACCGATCTACTAATTGACGCGAATCCTAAAGATAGATCTATTGGTCCTAACGAACCCCATCCAAAGTACCGGATGCTTTAGTACTTCGAATTCGTTTTTATCATGTCCGAAGGATTTCCCGAAATGATAGGGGATATTCTTATATGCATCTTGTTAATGTCGGTTACCAGGTGTTCACCATATGAATGATTTGTATCTCTATGTATGGGATGTATATTGAAATATGAAATCTTGTGGTCTATTATTATGATTTGATAATATATAGGTTAAACCTATAACTCACCAACATTTTTGTTGACGTTTTAAGCATGTTTATTCTCAGGTGATTATTAAGAGCTTCCGCTGTTGCATACTAAAATAAGGACAAGATTTGAAGTCCATGCTTGTATGATATTATGTAAAAACTGCATTCAAGAAACTTATTTTTGATGTAATATATTCTTATTGTAAACCATTATGTAATGGTCGTGTGTAAACGGTATATTTTAGATTACCATTGTTTGATAATCTACGTAATGCTTTTTAAACCTTTATAGATAAAATAAAGGTTATGGTTGTTTTAAAAATGAATGCAGTCTTTGAAAAACGTCTCATATAGAGGTCAAAACCTCGCGACGAAATCAATTAATATGGAACGTTTATAATCAATATGAACGAGATATTTCAAAATGTCTATCAAGCTAGGTCAGGTCATAGTGTATCACAATCCTAATGCTCGAGACCGACATACAAAAGTTATCAAAAGTCATTTTAAAAAGTCAATCTGACTCAATACTATAGTTGAATGATCATGGCAATCGAAATATTTTAACATTTCACATAGTTTCCCAATTCTTGTAAAATTAAACTATAGTTTTTATAAGGCTTTAAAATATGATAAAACAATCAATTTTGACAATTGCTCAACAAGACGAGACGTGCCTTATATAGAAATTCTTTTACTCGATTAGTAATATTTGAAAATCTAATTTATCAATCTTATAAACAAGTTGTTTAAATATCAATTGCAGATTCAAAAGCAATTCAATTAACGTCAATCATAATTCAGTTGACCATATCTTTAAATTCGTTCATCGAAATTACGCGATTTCTAAATGAAAAATTATTGATTTTTCGCCAGCTTTCCAAAAACATGCATATCATATACCTTTTATCAGTAATTTATGTATTTAATTCGTGATTCATCATAAACTGTTTAACGACAAAATTTAGCATACAAGAATGCATAAACATATATACTCGAGCACTAGACATGGATACACTTTTAATATATAAAAGATAAGATATGAATGCTCACGTATCAATAATGTGATTCAATATTGCAGGAAAGTACGTAGACACAACGGAGATGATAAACACTAGGTTTGACTTGCAAACAATACCCATGAACATTACCCATAACTTCCATAGCTATAACCCATAATTTCTTTAGCTTTAACCCGTTTGAGAACCCATTTTGAAAGTGACACGCTCATGACCTCGTCATAGTATTTTATGTATAATAATACTACTACTAATAATAATAAGATTAATAATATTATTATTAAATATAATAATAATAATAATAATAATAATAATAATAATAATTATAATAATAATAATAATAATAATAATAATAATAATAATAATAATAATAATAATAATAATATAAATAATAATACGGAGTAAAGATAGATAGATGTGTGTGTTTGTGAAGTAAACTGATCGAGCTTTTATAGATGTCTCCTGAATTCAGACCCCATGCGATCGCATGGGTTATGTGTCTATATGCCATGCGATCGCATGGCTGCTCCTGCCAGCTCACATTTGTTTTGTAATTTAGCTCATCGACATAATTAAATATTAATATAATATATATAATTTAAATTAATTAATTATATATTATATTATATTCTCGTGCATAGTTGATTTGTAATTTTTGTTCCGATAAGTCGTACATCGTTACTCGACTTATGTCCCGGTTTCAGTTTTTCGAACGTTACTTCGTACGCTTAGAAAACTAGGACTATACGTTTAGTGACTCGTACCTTTGTCAAAATATAGACTTAAATTATCCATAAACTATACCACTCGAAATATAACTCATACATTTGAGTGTTTTGGTCATTTACTTCTATAAATCATCGTCTCGTAATTTATTAATATAATAGTATTTATCAAATGTTTCATAACCAAGTTAATATCTATTCTCAATATTTATAAACACGTTTTTAAATATACGTCGCAAGCTATTCATACAATTAATATTTCAACTTATCATAAATAATCAAATAGATATTTAAACCAATAAGTTTAATGCACAGTATCATACAATTAATACTTGTTACGCTTTCAAGTTATAGTATATATATGTATCTATTTACATATAATTGTTCGCGAATCGTTGAGAACAATCGAAGGGTAATTGAACATATGAAAGTAGTTCAAAAATATTGAGATTCAGTTTTACAGACTTTGCTTATCGTGTCAGAAACGTTAATCATACAAGATTAAATTTAAATTTAGTCAGAAATTTCCGGGTCATCACAACCTGTAACTCCGGTCAGGAAGTTTAATGGTGGCAATGGTAACTATTTTTTAAACTGTGATTTGGGAAGTTCTCAAACAGTCTCCGAGTTATGTCTAGAAGGTGATAATGTGATTTCTAATTCAAATTTAAATTTGGAAGTGTATGAGAAATATAAAGAATCGATTTTAAAGAAATTATCGTGTTCTATGCCAATAAAAGAGAAAGTCGTAACATATTTGTGGAAAATATACCCTGGGATCTTAAAGTAAATCTTGAGAGTACATTTAGGGTGGCATAGAATAACCATGCGGATGTACTTCCTGCTCCATCCCAACTTCCAACACACCTATTTGTTCTATTTCGATGAACAAGCCCAAGTCCCCTTAATTTTGGAATCTATTAAAGTATTAAAGAAGCCCATTGATGATGGGTTGGCCTAAACAAAATCTACTTTTGATGTAGAATTACCCAGCGAACCACGTTTCTTTCACTCTGCAAGATACACACATGAGAAACATGATTTACATCAATGTCCAACCCTTGATTGTCGTTTTGCCTATGACATTTACAAGAAAAACTCACTAAAATCAAAGATTCAATCCAAAAAAGGCTATCACGAGTTCAAATAGAAGTCCTTCAAAGGGTCACAAGAAGAAGAAAGTAAATTTAAGAGAGTTCAATGATGATGTTGATGCCGAGTTGGATGATTCTGTTGATGACGAAACGATTGATGTAAAACATTCATGTATCCTACGTAAACCTATTAAATAAGTGGTACACGTCAATATCCAAAGAAACATCTTAAGGCTAAAAATAATGAAGAATTCAGGAACTTCTTAGAAGGTATGTTTGATAGTAGTGAATGCCTTAATAATTCTAAACAATGAGGATGAAAACTTGGAATTCTAGGGGACTGGGTAATAAAGAGAAAAGGAAAAGAATACGCGAGTTGGTTTCTAAGTTCAAATCCAAGTGGTGGCCAAAAATTTGTACAAATCATGAGCCTATATAGAAAGCTTTTGTGTTCACCACTACTGCTGAAACTCCCCTTGGTAATATGATATCAGATCTTTCTAAGGTAAAAAGTTACATTTATCTCCTATTTGGTGTGAGCTAGTGAAGCTTCAAAGTTTAGATAGTTGATTGATATCCTTATCCTCAAAGTTGGAAATGAAAAAATTGGTAATGGGTCGAAAATTCTTTTTTGGGAGGATATTTGGATTAGTGTGTCCAAGTTAAGAAGTTAATTCGCAGCTATTTTTTGGCTTTCATCTATAGAAGAAGCAAAAATTCGGATATGACTTTTGTTCATGAAATTAGTTTTATATCTTGTGATTTTAGGGTGCCAACTAATTTGGATGGGTATGAACAAATTCAAGCTCAATCTATGTTGGTTTTGTTGGCTCCAGTTGTTATTAATCGTGAAAATGAGGATGAGATCTGATGGGTCCAATCGGTTGATAAGATATATACGGTGGCAGAAGGTGTTCGTTTAATGCTAGTCTCATACACCGATGTAGAATTCAAGTGGATGAAAAATATATGGAATAAACATGTGAGAGTCGCCAATTCTACATATGGTCTTCAAAACTGCAGTTATTAATGGAAAGCAAAGGTGCCTAGAGTTGGTTTTTGTTTGTAAGTTTCGGACTATATGTATGTCTTTTTCGTTATTGGTTTAATATAACTTTAATAGTTATGGGCCTTAACAGGGGGACATGGTTAATGTATATCCTCATTGTCTAGTGTAATCCTCAAATTTTTCACTTTCGTGAATATTTGGTATCAATTCAATTCCTCTTTTGCCAAAAAAATTTTTTTTTTTTTATTAGCCACTATATATGAATTGCATACTGTCAAACATATTTTAAAGTTGAATATTAGTACATCACCACGGTATTCTAACATGTGTGGCGGTATATGAAAAAAGAATCATCTCCTTGATTTTATAGAGATTTTTAGTTTAAATATCATTAATAATATGTTCGTGATGTTTGACTGTATATATAATATGTGCTTTAAAGAGTATAAATTAAATTTTAACCCTTAATAATAATAATTATAAATATAATATTCTAAAACTAGTAGTAGTATAAATATATTAGATTGTTACATTAAATGAATAAAAAATATTTAATAATAAGGTTCTAATACATACATTTTGTGGTACTTATTTGACGTATATACATGAACACACACTTTGAGTTCAAAACAAAATCTACTAAATTATTTAAAAAAATCATATCAAAATTGTATTTTTTAAAACACTTACTTATCCGTCATTCATTTGTACTCGTTCATGTGTGGTGTTTTTAATGTGTCTGCTTGTGTTGATAAGAATCTCGACTAATAATTTATGTTTGACAAGATGCCCCATTTGTTGTCTAGAGCTCAAGTTGATAACTGTTAAGGTAAATCGTCCGTTTATGGTCTCAATGAAGTTGGTCCACCCACGAGAAAATTAACCGGATTTTCATTTGGTTTTGAAGAGTCTTGAAGGCTATCGAGTTAATTCCAAAACAATCCCCAAATCTAAGAAGACTAAGGCCAAAAGGTTCACGACGCCGAGTTGAAAATTTTAACGTTGATGGCATTTGACTTCCTTTGTAGAGGCCTGTTTTTCCTTCATTTTCTTGGTGATTTTTCATGGTGTATGGTTTCTAATCATCCCTCGTAGATTTGTTTGTTTGCTCTATATTTCGTTTATTGGTTTTGTCTGAGGGTGTGGATTTTATGTCTAGAATGTTCTCTTTTTTGTTCTTAGGTTTATATCTTCTAGTTCCTGGTTTGGCTCGTTTGAGGGCTAGTTTATATACTCGTTCATTCTATTAATGAAGTTATCATTTTTTCGAAAAAATATGTTGTACTCTTTCATTAAATGGGCCTTGCATTTCATTTGATCCTCCAATAGATGGGCTATTGACCGAAACGCCCATTTTTAACTAACTATAACAATTCTACCTCAAAATAAGAAAATTTTCAAAATGCCCTCGCAAGTCGCAAGGTGCCTTGCGAGCCTTGTAACTTGGGCAGTGCTCGATCATCATCGAGAAAACTCGGGTTGTGAACGATTGTGGTCAAGTCGTAAGGTGCTTGCGAGCCTTGCGAATGGGTGATACTTGTGCTTTTTGGCTTGCGATCTTGCGAGTTAGGCGTAAATCATGCATTCACAAGGCTAGAAAGTGACATGGCGAAATGGGGTAAGGTTCTTAAGCTTTGAAACGTCATATCTTAGCACCCGTAGGTCCAATTTAGGCATCGTTTTTTTAGATCGTGTATTTTTTCGAGTTATATCTGTTGGTAAGTAACAGAAGGCGATTCGTCCCACAAAATTTCCAAAATTCAGTCTCGAAGACCTTCAATTTTGCCGTTTCCCTTGATTTTGACTTTTAAACGCACTTTAACCGCTCATAAGTTGCTATAGAACCTTCTAAAATGTGATTAGTTTAATACTTCAACATCATTGACTAAAACTAAATGAATCCCCTTAATATATTTGAACTGAATTATACAACTCGAAAATCACACATTTGTACATAAATTACAACTCGCAATATGCGGTCATTTTTTGAATAGAAACCGGGAAGTTGGTTATAATAAAAACATATGGATCTCTAAAATACGCATTTCTAAAAAAAGTGGTTCCTAAATACGAGTTACGGATCAAAAGTTATAGCGATCTGAAATTTTCGCTTGTGCCTGACCGCTCCAAGTCACAAGGTCGCAAGAACACCTTGCGACCCAGAGTTCGCATTGCAATCTAGTCGCAAGGCACCTTGCGACTTGCGAGGTATTTTGACAATTTTCTTATATTAAGGGCAAATTGTTATAGTTCGTTTAAAAAATGGGCGTTTTGTTTGTTCCATGAATCAGAATAGTTTGGATTACAAAAAGATGACAACAAAATAAATACGATGAAAAAAGCTCCAGATATATTCCACTCTAAGGCCACTCCCTATCTTAACAACCTTTAACATAAGTTCTCTCTTCCACATCGGTGCTGCATCAGCACATAAAACATTAACATTCCTTTAACTAATCCCTCCCTATCTTACACTCTTGCCTCAAACTTTAACCCATTTAAATTAATTTTTAAATACAATAAAGAAATTAAAATAATTAGAATTTAAACAAAAGAAAGCAAAAAAGTAAATGTAGGACCCACTTTTATTCGTCAAACCTCCGTTGCAGGAAATATTGATGAAGAGGCTAGCGAAGAGGAGCCCATCTTTGTTCAAGCTTGGCACATGTTGATGGAGGCAGTGACCATGAGATAAGTAGTCGCCTAATATACTCCTACTATTTATAGTGGTCCGGAGCCACCAACGATGTTGGAGTAAAGTGAAAAAGGACTTAAAAAAATAAATGGGACTAACACGTGGTTGGTAAGATAAAAAGGGATTCCAGCATGTTGGTCGCATATGGTGACAAGGAGATCACCAAATGTTACATATGGTACGTGAGTGCATGTTTTATTACGTGAGATATGTGATTGAGCATAAAGTTACTTTTTGGAATCGCATATGGGGACATTATCCTTACCAAACGTGAGGCTTGTTAGGATCTAAATTATATTGCAATTTGGACTCCTTGTTATGTTGCGATCCGATTTGTTTATGCACTATAAACAGACCCTATGTAACCCATGCAATTATGCATGAAAATTATCAATAATATACTCTTAGTTGGTCTGTGGATTAAAGTAATCACATTGATTACATATAATCACGTTATATCTTGTGTTCTTTAATTTTTCGAGTTTTACTTTCGGTTGTATTTGTGGGTGGGTGATTGTGCTTAATCACTTGTATTGTTTGGCTCCTAAATCTCCTTTCAACTGGTATCAAGAGTTCAAGGTTCGATTTGGGAACGATGGCAGAAGACGGTTTCGAATTTTGGAAGAGGAAAATCGACGATTACTTATATCAGAAATAGTACACCAACCCTTGTTGGAGACTCAACCTGAAGGTATGAGTGATTCCGATTGGACATTATTGGATCACCAAGCTTTGGGTGTGGTTCGTCTTTCACTTACCAAGAATGTTTTAGGCAACGTTATGAATGAGAAGATGACGCTTACTTGTTCGAAGGCTCTCTCCAACATGTATGAAAAACCTAACACCGCTAATAAGGTTTTTCTTAGGCGTCAATTGTTCAATAAGAAGATGAAGGAAGGTATGAGTGCATCGGATCATATCAACGAGTTCAACAATATCATATCGAGGATAGCATCAGCGAAGATTGTGTTTGATGATTAACTAAAGGCGCTAATCTTGCTTTCATCTTTACCGGAAAGTTGGTCGGGAATAGCTACCGCGGTTAGTTACTCCACGGGCACTACTAAGCTGGTATTTGAAGGAATTAGGGATTTGATTTTTGGTGAAGGCACTCGTAGGAGAAACTCGGGGGAATCGTCATCCGGTTCTTTGTTGAGTACCGAAAACCGTGGTAGGAAAATTAAATTTCGGTGAAACGAAGGGTAGGAGAAAGTCTAAGAAGAGGTATCTATCTAAGGTCCAAAGTGAAGTTATTTGTTGGGGGTTGCAGACAAAAGGGGTATTATCAATGTAGTTTCAAGACTACAAAAGGTGTGAACTTGACCATGGTAGATACAGATGATGCACTTTTGTGAGAGTCTTGGATTATAGATTCAGGAGCTTCTTTTCAGGCTTCTCCCACTATGAGTGTGATGAAGAATTTTTGGTCGTATCGAGGTAAGGTAAGATTGACAAACAACAAAAGGCTTGAGATTGAGGGCATTGGAGATGCTATATTGAGTACTACTCTTGGGTCTAGTTAGACATTGAAAGACGTGAGGTTCAATCCTAAGTTAAATATGAAGCTTATCTCGATCGATCAATTGGATGAAGAAGGTAACACGATTACTTTTAAAAACCGTCAATGGAAGGTGACTAGGGGTAGTTGTTTCATGGCTCATGGACATAAACGGGGAACTCTTTATATGGTTGAGGTGTTTGATGAAGACATGGTGGTTTTTATAGTTGATGTTGGAGCCGAGTCTACTCTATGGAACCGAAGACTCAGGCATATGAGCGAGAAATGTATGAGGATGCTTGTTTCGAGTGGGAGAATTCTGGATTTGAAAAAGTAGAGTTTGGGTTTTGCGAACCATGTGTTTATGAGAAGCAAAAGAAGGTGACTTTTGGGAAATCGGAGAATGCACCCAATTTGGAGAAATTCGAGATAGTTCATACCGATGTGTTTGGTCCAACAAATTTAGAACCACACAGAGGTTCTCGCTACTATGTCACCTTCATTGATGACTCCACTCGAAAGGTACAAGTTTATTTTATCAAAGTTAAATCTGATGTGTTTGATACTTTTGTGAAGTGGAAAGCTATGGTAGAAAATGAGCCTAATCTAAAGGTCAAGTGCTTGAAGTCGGATAATGGAGGAGAATATGGTAGTCTTGAGTTTAAAGACCATTGTGCAAAGCTCTGTATTAAAATGTTGAAAATGTTACCGGAGACCCCGCAACACAATGGGGTCGTCGAATGTATCAATCGTACGTTGAATGAAAGGGCTAAGAGTATGAGACTACATGTCGGTTTGCCTAAGATCCTTTGGAGGGATGTGGTTAATACAACATCTTATTTGATCAATAGAGGACCCTCAACACCGTCAGGTTTTCTAATTCCCGAGGAAATATGGCAAGGTAAAAAGGTGAGTTATGGTTACCCTAGGATTTTTGGGTTGTAATGCATATGTGCAAACCCAAATGTGGATAGAAAAAATCTTGAGGGTAAGTCAAAGAAGTGCACTTTCATTGGTTATGGTTCGGATAAAATGGGTTACCGATGTTGGGATAACGAGGGTGGAAAAGAAATGCGCTCACGTGATGTTACTGAAGACTCGGTTTATGGAAAATCGGAAACGATGGACCCTAAACCGAAATGTTACTTTTGACGATGTTTCTATTAACGATCTTGCAGGTTCTAGTGGGAGTTTGGGAAACAATGAATTGCCGAATAATGGTGAGAGGTCGGAACGTGACAATGATGTAGATGGTTCGGAATGCCGAACATAGTGCGAGTTCTAGTGATGCAGAGGGTGCTAATGAAAACAGTTCAACCATTCCGAATCCTCCTACACCAAGACGCTCGACTAGAGTGCCCAAGCCTAATCCTATGTGTTCTTCATCAACAAACTACTTTATTTATACGGAGAATGGTGAACTTGAAAGTTACTTTAAGGCGAGAAAATCCAAAGAATTCATACGATGGGAGCTTGCCATGAAAGAAGAGATGGGGTCTCTTAAGAAGAATGAAACTTGGTCACTAGTGAAACTACCTCATGATAAAAGGGCATTGCAAAACAAATGTGTGTATTGTATGAAGAATGAGATGGATGCCAAGAAAAGGTACAAGGCTCGGTTATTGGTTAAAGGATTTCAACAAAAGGAAGGGGTTGACTAAAACGAGATCTTTTCACTGGTAGTTAAAATGACTGCTATTCGATTGGTACTTTGTATGGTTGCATATGAGGACTTACATCTAGAACAATTAGATGTGAAGACCGCATTCTTGCATGGAGATCTAGATGAAGAGATCTATATGAAGCAACCTGAGGTGTTTGGGGTAAAGGGTAAAGAGAAGTGGGTTTGTAAGTTACAGAAAAATTTGTATGGATTGAAGCAAGCACATCGAAAATGGTTCTTGAAGTTTGATGAGTTTATGAAGAAGAATGGGTTTATGCGCTGTGAAGCGAAACATTGTTGCTACTTGAAAAAATTCAAGTCCTCTTACATAATCTTATTGTTATATGTTGATGATATGTTACTTGCGAGATCCGACATGTCAAAAATCAACAAGTTAAAGGGATTGCTTTCCCGTGAGTTCTTGGTGGTGTTCGGCAAATACTTGGTATGAGTATTGTGCTTGATCATGTGAAAGGTACTATATAGTTGTTTTAATCCAAATATATTGAGAAAGTGGTAGAGAAGTTTAACATGGATGAATAAAAGGCTCGTTCTATACCTTTGGGTAGCGCGGTAAAGTTATCGTAGAGTCAATCACCCAAATCAGAGGAAGACAAAGTGGAGATTGAAAAGGTTCCATATACAAAGGCCGGTGGGTAGTGTTATGTATGCCATGGTTTGTACGAGACCGAATATTGCTCATTCGGTGGGAGTTGTTACTCGCTACATGTCTAATCCGGAGAAAGAGAATTGGAAAGCCGTAAAATAGTTCCTTCGTTATTTTAAAGGTACTTCTAGAATGGGAGTGTGCTTTACTAAAAACAAAGTCATATTTAGGGGTTATGTGGATGCTAATTTGGGTGGATATGATGATTCGGGAAGAAGCACTACGGGTTATGTGTTTACGGTTGGTAAGACGACGGTTGATGTGCAAAACGTGGCATATGAATTGTTGTATGAAATAGTATGGAAAAATACCGATTAAAAAGTGTTACACACTAACGGGCAGTGTACCCAATCGTGTAGTAGTATAAATAATAGTTTAGTTCCGTGTATCGTTCCAAGGACAGTTGTATTAGTCAAACTAGAATTAAAAACTATATTATGATTAACTAAGTAAATGAAACTTAAAGGTACAAGATATTATGTTTTTGTGGCTATTTAACGATTTAGCCAAATCAGAGAAGATTAAAAGTAAAAACAATATTTTTGGTGTTTTAAGTTTATGAAAGTAAAAAGATAGTTTTGATATCAAATTAAGGAAATATGCTCATCTAGACTTTTTACCCTTAATGTTGAACGTTATTTAGGATTAAGATCGGATTGATTGGTTATGCACGAGAACTAATTAATTGGTTCACCAAGAGTAGTCTTGCGCAAACACTCAAACGGGATTACACGACGCAAGTGATGTTCTTGTCATCTAAGACCTCCTATTTGTAATCAACTAATTCAACTAGTTTGAAGACTTGAAGAATGATCAAGTCAATGGTGTGTTGTACATGATCTACTCCTATATCAACTAAAGGTTTAACTTAGTTCATTCCCTTGGTCCGGTTAAATGCTCAATTCACCCAACCCAAGTAATTAACTAAGTGTTATAATAAGATCCTTATAAACGTCACTAGATAAGGCAAATCACTAACATATGTTAATTAATGGAACTAGGTAGTTGAAAGTGTGTATAACAGATTCTAAGGAATTGGTCATTCTCCTAGACAATTACACATACTAATTAAGCTATTCCAAAGTATCTACAAGAGCTGTTCTTGCATTCTTATGTAAATTAACCATTTGAACTCAACTTATCCCTTTTGGTAAAAGATGGATAAACACATGTCACTAGGTGTAAATCAATACATTAACTTAAAAAGATGATGTTTCTTAATCAAATGAACATATCAACTAGTTGAATCGAAAGGATTAAACTTAACAAGAATGGTTCTTGTATTCAAACATCAAACTATCGTGCATAATAACAATCAATCGATAGTAAACATTCAACATTTTGGTTATTTATCTAGATGAACATAAAATGGACTAGCCAACAATCATGCTTGAAAGCTTAAACAAAACAGTAACAAAGATAGAATTCATTGTAAATACAAGATTGACCTTTTAGGAGTAATCTTGGATGAAGCTCTTGAATGATCCTTGATTCTTCAATGATTTGAGTGCTTAGATGCACTTTGATAAGCCCAAGAACTGCTTTGAATCGTATGTTTTTGTCTCAGAACAGAAAGTAAAAATGGTACCCAAGAAATGAAGCTGGAAATGGAATTAAATAAGCTGAACAGTTGGTGAAAAGCACTGTGCGCGGCGCGTACAGTAAGGGTGCGCTGAGCGCACTCTTCACCTAACCTACTTTTTCTTTACAGCTCGACATCGCACGTTAAAATCTGCTTTTCTGGTAAAAGTGCGCGTAGGGGTGCGTTGAGCGCACTACTGTGCGCGGCGCGCACAAAGCTTAGCGTACTTTGGTTTTGGCCAAAAAATCTTCTGATCAAAATTATGCCTTGTGCACTGAGTGCACCCTTTGTGGTGCGCTGAGCGCACCCTTCTATCTTTGGCTTTCTGGTCTTGGTTTCGATATCTGAGCTGTATCATACATAATCTTCCATATTTCTTCAAGTTTACAATGATTCTAGACTATATTACAATAATATGAAATACAAACGGAATTACTATGTTTACATACGAAATAAACAACAATAGGATGTGATATTACGACTAAAGGTATGACTAATTTGAGTAATATCAAAATCCCCCATACTTAACTCTTGCTTGTCCTCAAGCAAGTCTTGTTCTAATCATTCGTATACAAAACACAAACATCAATTAATCACACGCATTATTTGAAGTACATATTACACGAATCACACGAATCACGCAAAACACACACAAACTCACGCTATATGAAACCCATAAAACACAAATGGAATACACACTCACACTTTTATGAACACATATTTACACAATTGAAATACACACTCGTTGAGGTACACACACAATTTATGAAACACACGCACACATTTGGATTATTTAGGAGAGACGAACTTTGGTGAAAGTTCTTTAAAAGTTTGGATCCTTAGGGAAAATTGGATCTTTGAGAAAACGTTTTAAGATTTTGAAAATGTCAATGCTAGTTTTTAAACTAGACACGTTTTCTGGATTTAACCTCAAATTCCGGTTGAGGGTAGCTGAAAACCGAAGTCTCAGTCGGCGATTAGCAAGCTATCCGCCCCCATGATTGTAGTATCATAGAACTCTTAACCAGGCGCCCCTGACGCCATATAAATATCGATCTTGCATGTCAATTTGTACAATTTAGATCAAGGGATAAAAATGTGAAGACTGAGCTATCGCGCGGGACAGATCCTGCTCCAGCTTATATACCGTAATCGGTTTTACACTGGACAGCTCCTTGGATTTACCCTTCCAAGTTTATTTTCGGGTTTGAAAGTTCAAGACTTTCCCTTCCCACTGTACCTTATATCGTGAAATGATATTGGTATGAAATGACATGGTTTAGGAAGTTTGCTATATCAAGTAAGGTGACATTCGGAAGACTTTACTTCCTTCAAGGATGGACTAGATGCATCCTTTCCGTTTAGTGACTTTTATTTCTTTTATTTCCAAGCCAAAGTACTTTAATCATTTTAACTTTGCAAAACTTTGTGATAATAATTCGAAAAGATTAGTAACATCCCCCACACTTGGCTTTTTCGCTAATACTTTTAGTTCAAAAATTTAAAAATTTTCATAAAATGTGACAATAAGCCAAGTTGCATTGCACATCCGAGAGAATTACCCCCTCCCCCACACTTAAGATTAAGTAAGGCCCTCATTACTTAAAATCAGAAATAATTTAAAAATTCACGAGGGCATTAGTGTGAAAAGAGTTCGAAAAACCTTGGCATAAAGCCGGAGATCGTGAAATGTAGGTGAGCGATGGCGCTGAACTTAATGCCAGCATAAGAACATCGTTCATTCCTTAATCTCTATCACAAATTCCAAATTGATTGTACTTCGCTGAACTTAATGCCAGCATCACTAAACCTTAACAATAAGAAATAAACAAACACACAAAATAAAATAGATAAAAGTGGTGTATTTAACACAACCACCACAAACGTCAAGCGTACAACATAAATATTCTAATTATTACACACCGTTTTTTTAAAAGAAACCATTCTGAAAATTTCCAAAATGTTACCAAATAGGGCACATGAGCCCTCTAATTGTCACCAAAGAAGTTACCAAAAGGCCAGCCAGAGTAGGTGCCCGAACCATTATTCCTAGGTCTTTCCTGCGGGTATTGCTCCTCAAAGCGTCTTTGTGCATCTTGCATGACCGCTTGTTCCTCATATAACGGAGGACTAGGAATTCGGTTTGGTGTGTGGTAATAGGTCGGATGTTGGTAGGAAGTAACATAATATTCTTGTGGGTTTTGCATATATAAACCAACATTATGGCGAAGCCAATCGCCCCTGTAATTCCCCCACCTTTGGTCATACCTTACAGCCTTATTATGCTCGCGCTGCTCTTCATGATATTGGTTGAATTGTTGCCTTTGCTGCTCATATTGGTCATCCATGTTTTGATAACCTACCTGCATGTCATGAAATCCAGAAATTACTTCCTCCAACTCTTCTTCCCTTGACCTTTGTGTCCGCCTACGCCTTCGCCTTTGAGCTTGAGGTAACTCTTCTTCAGTTTCAGGTTCTTCCATGCGAACCTCTTCCTCCGCATCATCTCTTCCAACACCGCTACCACCCGCTTCATGATCATGGGCACGTGGTGGTTCGTTTACCCTCAGAATAAATGGAATAAGCCTTTGATGATTATTATAGCTCAAAAATTCTGCATTCAAATAATAAGTCTTGTTTAAAGGCTTCATTATTGTACTGTTTAGAATCAACCGAGATAAATCAACACCAAAATGCCTAGCAATCTGGGTGATGTAATGCCCACCAACAATCTGATTCAACCCTCTATCTCCCCTCGAATTATCAAGATAACCCGCCAACGTAGATGGAATGTCGACACTGCTTTGGTTGTAGATTTTGTCTACAAGAAAAACATCGAGACGTGTTACCTTATTTGTGCCATGTTTTCTTGCATTAAACGTACATGCAACTAGCCGATGAAGCATTCTTTTGTCTTTATCATTTATATCGGTAAACTTGCTTCGGATATAGGAGAATTTAGTGTCGCTCATATCGTTCCAAAACGGGCGTGGATCATAAGAATCGTCATAATACTCGGATGATCGTAAATATGCATTGAGTTGGTCATCATCTATTTTGATATATAGCTCGAATATTCGAGCAAGCTCAATTTGACTAAGTGCCCGATCGATCCTACCTAAACGAAATCTCATGAAGTTTTGATTTGCCGGGTCCATAATGAGATCAACACGTAAAGATGCTATGAATTCTTTGCACAATTGCGGGTATACGACATCATTTGTAATGACCCTGGAATTTCCAACGTTAATTTATTAATAATTATTATTATTAATACGTGTGATTAAACGAATGTATGTTATTACATTTACACGTTGCCATGATTGCCCGTACTTGACTTTTAAGTGCCCGAAACGTCTTTGTGACACACGAAACTTCACGAATAATATTTTTAGATATTATTTGCATTCATGATTAAGTTTTATTAATCATTTTGATTAACTAAGGTTATTAGTTGATTACTTGGGCCTTTACTAGTATTATTGGACTTTTACTTGAATTATCACTTATTTGGACTTGGGCTCACTTTGTTGGACTTGATTAGCACACCCTACATTTTAAATGGACTTAGTTGGCCCACTAACTCATGTAAGTATCACATTATATCATAACTAGTTAGTTTTGTGCAATTAGAATCTAGTTACACCATGTTTCCATGCAAATGCCATCCATTAACCAACTTTAATACCTTTACCATGCAAGAACCTCTTGGATCAAACCCTTCCTCCCTCTTTTTGCTGCTGAATGCCGTGGCCCTTATGGCCATGTAGGGTGTTCAAAATTCTTTTTTTTTTTGTATTACAATTACTTGCATTTACTCTTTCATAAAACACACACAATTTACTACACTTTTCTCTCAAGCTTTTTCTCTCTTTTTCTCTCAAATACTTGTAAGTAATATGAACTTTTCTCTCCTATTTTTCCTTGCTAAAAACCGATTTCATAAGCATTCATCATCATCAATCTTTGTTTGTTGTTTGATTCTTGTTACAAGTTGTTGTTACTTACTTACTAACTTTCAAGAATCTAACTTTCTAGTTTTAATTCTTCTTTTATCTTGAACCTTCAAGAACATACAAGACATAAACTCTCTAGTTTATGATCTTCACTTAATACTTGTTCTAAGTTTATAAAGTTCATGGTTGAAAGACATACTTGAAGTTCATGAAGTAAACTTTAAAGCTTACTTTCTAAAGATCAAACTTTGGTTTGAATCTTTAAAGTATGAACAACCATGAATAATTTACTTGTTTACTTAGTTTACTTCTTCTTGCACTTTACTTTCATGTAATTAGTTTAAATGGTCAAGTACTACAAGTTAGTCTTGATCTCATTAATCTTGAACTTAAAGTTAACTTAAAAGTTCAAGAACATGTAAATGAGTTTTCTTTAAAAATAACTTTGTATACTTATGCTTGATCTAGACTTTGAGTCTTGGATCTTCAAGATCTAACTAAGAACTATGTTCTACATCTTAAGATCTTGATTAGTTAGTTTACTTTCAAGTTTGTAACTTATTATTAGTCTTAAAGTTCATGTATGTGTTAGATCTAAGACTTTGATGTAACTTTGGTTCATCAAACTTCATACAACTCTTAAGTGAGTTGTGCTTCATGTCTTAGACTTGCACTAGTGTTATGATGGTCAAGACTTGGTTAAGATGATGTAAACACACCCATGAGTTGTACACTTGAAGCTATATGCATCAAGGATGAGAACCATGATGAACATCAAGCACCAAGACCACCGGAACCCACTTAAACTTACTGTTTCTGTCCAAAACCTACTGACCTGATGTTTCTGTAACATACCAGCAGACCTGGGCTGTTCTAACCTTGATTTTTAGATAGAACTTTTTGAGTAGATAACTTTTCATATAGGACTCGTCTTAATCCGAGTTACGGTTTAGGATTTATGGCCCTCCGAGCGTCACTATGTCTTTTAACGTTGTGCAGAAATTTCAGACCTACTCGCACTTAAACCATCACCACGGTTAAACGAAGACGAGTTTGATTCTGTAAATTTTACCACACTTAAGGGACTCATATACGGATCCATGGCCACTTGTCTCACATTAATTCAGTAAGGGCAGAGGCCGTGGTGACTGATCGAAGTCAGCCTTTGTTTTAAACTACTTTCATAAACGAAACCTATTTTACGTCTTTTGTTTGATGATGAATGATGATGACCTTTATGACCTTAAATACATACTTTTAAACCTATTAAGACAATTTACTGACTTAGTACTATTTGACTTAGGTTGAGGACCTTCGGACCGATTACTTGCACACCTTTTCCGAACCGACTTTACGACTACATTATCATTGTGAGTTATAGCATTCCCTTTTTACTTTAACTTATTTTGGGAACTGAGAATACATGAGGATTTTATGTTTTACATACTAGGCACGAGTACTTAAACTTTATATATGTGTGGGTTATACAACGGCATAAACATTCCCTTTAGCTCGGTAACGTTTAATCATTGGTTTTTGAACCATGAACGCGAATCTTAGATATGGATCCATAGGGTTTGACATCCCCACTCGGGCTAGTTGCGCTAGCATTTAACGAGTGTTTAATACTTTGTAATACATACGCACTCGCCAAGTGTACTTTCAGGGGGTATTTTAAACGTTAAGTTAGTTACCAAGTGCCCACGGTTAAGCATATACTTTTACATACTTTGAAACGCTAGTTGTAGCACTGAAATCTCGTGGCCTACTTACATTACTGTTATACTTAAACTATAGCTCACCAACCTTTGTGTTGACGTTTTTAAGCATGTTTTTCTCAGGTGCTTGAGGTTAGCTTCCGCTGTGTACTAGTCGTGCTGTAGAACCCGCTGCTTAGAGTTGTTATCGCATGACTACTTATCTTGCATTCAAACTTATTTACTTTTGAAACTATGTTATGTAATGACCATTGGGGTCACGTACACTTATTATTTGCTTCTACTTAGTGAAACATGCCTTTGGATTGTAAAACATTTGACGTTGGTTTTGACGTCACTTTTTTTTATGAATGCAACTCTTTTGAAATCGCATATAGTACTTAACCTTGTAATGATCCTGTTGTTGATGGTCCGTACATGATGATTTAGTATGGGGCGTCACATTTGGTATCAGAGCATTGCTTGTAGGGAATTAGGTTGCATTAGTGAGTCTAAGACCGACCCGAGTAGGATTCTCTAATAGGACTAATCTACAACTTGCTAGTTTACTTGTTTCCGCTGAATTTACTGCATGCTACTGCTTACTTTTTCCGCTATATGCCGTATGCTACTACATGATTTCACTACTGCATGATGCTACTTGCTTTCGATTGCATGCTACCTTCATACGAATTACTGTTATTGCTATGCTAGTTACCGTTATACATGATTTAAACTGTTGGCCTATTATTTGCTTGCTTTATGACATACTGACATGGAAAAATTATTTTTCCTTGTTCAGATGTCGGATGTTCCACCTGCTGGCATTTTGGGCAGTACAGACTCAGACCCCGTCGCCCTACCTACTGCTACACCTGCTGCTGCTACTGCCGATACACCGGCCCCGACACCCACTAGTGATCCCGGCGCTTCTACTTCCGAAGCTGGTACTAGTGCACCTGCCCCAGTGTCTGCTCCCGGACCCTCGAGGTCACAGCTCCGCATTGGTGGTATTGAGATCCCCGCGAAGTTCGGGGAAGGGCCGTTTCATAACCACATGCGCACGCCTTGCCAACGCACTCCCGACGGACGTTTAGTCGTGATTCCGCCAGGCAGACACAGACATATGTTGGCCGCCTTCGGACGCTTTGGATTACCAGCTCAGCCACCAGTGTCACCACCACACGATTCGGATGACTCATCATCCGCCGATTCTTCATCATCAGACAACTCCAGCGATGATGAGGATCCTGCTGATAGACCTATTCAGGCACCCTCCACCCCGCCGAAGAAGCGGTACCGTTTTGACGGCACCGTAATTCCAGGGGTGAATGGAGGTCGTGCTTTTACTGACGCATTTGGCCATCGTCGTAGGGTTACCGCCCGTAAACGGGTTGTGCCATACCCTGCCGACCCTCAGATATGTAAGGTTCCCCGTTACGTATTGACCATTCCTGGAACCGTACCGCCTAGATTTAGATACGGACCACTTACATCTAGGGACGTACCGTCTACATCCGGAGCTGGACCATCTACATCAGCACCACCGGCACCACCCACCCCACCTGCACCGCCTGCCCCACCAGCTCCCTCTAACGAGGAACTGATGAGGGAGGTTGAGATCCTCCGAGCTCGAGTCACTGAGCTTGAGGAGCAGTTGGCTCGAGGAGCAGTTCACCCGCCTTCACCGTAGGACTTTGTATTCAGATTTCATGATGTAATCTAGTTGTAGTTTCATGTATTTCATATGTATTGTACGAACTTATGCGATGTATGAAACTTATTATTATTAATGGAAATTTGCGTTGTTTACTTTTTTTGCACAAGTGTCCTATTTACATTACTATGTGGTGATTTGTGGTACTTATATCTAGTTGCGTTACTTAATCAACATGTGTTGTGCTGTTTTCATGTTGGTTGCTATATACTATATTATTACTATACTGAATGCTGGATTTTGACTTGGGTCAAAATTTTTGTTTAGAATATCATGGCTAACGGAAGATCCACACCTACCGCCGCCCAGATTGAGGACATGATCAACGAACGGGTCGCTGCAGCCCTAGCAGAAAGAAATCTCCAAGCTCCACCGCCATCACCACCGGTTATTCCACCCATTCGAAATGGGTGTACATACAAGGAATTCCAGAGCTGCAAACTGCATAACTTCAGCGGCACCGAGGGACCGGTTGGTCTCACCAGATGGTTCGAGAAACTTGAATCAGTATTTCGAGTTAGCAACTGTTCGGAGGACAACAAGACCAAGTTTGCATCTTGCACGCTATCTGACGGCGCGCTAACGTGGTGGAACACGCTAGCTCAAGCAAAAGGCATTGACGAGGCGTATGCTACGCCATGGGAGGAATTCAAGGCTGCAATGATTGATGAGTATTGTCCGAGAACCGAAATCCAGAAGATGGAAATCGAATTTATGCAGTTGAAGGCCGTAGGGAACGACCTTAACAGTTACAATCGTAGGTTTTTGGAGTTAGCACTGATGTGTCCGACCATGGTCACCCCCGAATTCAAGCGCATGGAGAAATACTTCTCGGGACTCCCTAAGTCTATCAAAGGAAATGTCACCTCATCCAAACCACCGAATGTTCCCGAAGCAATGCGCATGGCGCATACTCTCATGAATCAGATTCTTATTGATGAGCCGGAGAAGGCTAAGTTTGAAGCTGGTAGTAGCGAAAAGAGGAAATGGGACAACAACCATAACAACCACAACAACCACAACAACCACAACAACAACAACAACAACAACAACAACAACAACAACAACAACAACAACAACAACAATAACAGGGGGAGAAACTACGATCAGACCCCCGCCAAGAGGCACAACAACGGTGGAAACCCTAATCCCAACAACAACACCAACACCAACCCGAACTACAAAGGAACCTTACCACAATGCAAACGGTGCTACAAACACCACACTGAGTATTGCAATGTTGTCTGCGAGAAGTGCCAACGGGCTGGGCATATCGGGAAAGACTGCAAGGTCACCACTTTGAATGGGAAGCCGAACACCAATGGACCTAAGAAGTGCTACGAATGTGGACAGACGGGCCATTTCAGAAATGCGTGCCCAAACAAGCGAAAAGACGGAGGACCACCCCGTGGTAGAGCTTTTAATGTTAATGCAAGGGATGCACGCGATAACCCCGACTTGGTGACAGGTATATTCACAATCAACAATCTTTTAGCTTTTGTCTTGTTTGATACTGGTGCGGATAGAAGTTATGTATGTAGACATTTTTGCGATAAGATTAATTGGTCATTAGTCCCGTTAAAAGAAAGTATGCTTGTCGAGGTCGCCAATGGAAAACTTGAAAAGGTTGACCATATTAGTCGTGGAGCTATTATCAACATAGCTGGTGCAGATTTCGAAATTGATTTGATACCTATCAAACTAGGAAGTTTTGACGTGATCGTCGGTATGGATTGGTTGAGCAAGATAAAGGCCGATATAATCTGCGGAGATAAAGCACTTCGCATACCACAAGGAGATGGCGAACCACTGGTTATCTATGGAGAGAGATGTACCTCGAAGTTGAACCTCATTAGTTGCGTGAAAGCGCAAAAGATTATGAAGAAGGGACGTTTTGCTGTCCTAGCACATGTGAAAGCGGTAGAAACTGAGGTGAAGAGCGTGAACGACGTTCGAATTGTGAACGAATTTTCCGATGTCTTCCCAGAGGAATTGCCTGGATTGCCGCCGCAGAGAGCTGTAGAGTTTCAGATTGATGTAGTGCCAGGAGCTGTACCTGTAGCTCGCGCACCTTATAGACTCGCACCTTCCGAGATGCAATAATTACAGAGTCAACTACAGGAGCTGTTAGACCGTGGATTTATCCAACCAAGCTTCTCGCCTTGGGGCGCACCTGTATTGTTTGTGAAGAAGAAGGATGGATCCTTCTGTATGTGTATCGACTACCGTGAACTCAACAAATTGACTATCAAGAATCGGTATCCTCTTCCACGAATTGACGATCTTTTTGATCAACTACAAGGATCGAGCATTTATTCAAAGATCGATTTGCGATCCGGATATCATCAGCTGAGGGTGAAGGAAAGTGACGTGATGAAAACTGCATTCAGGACCCGTTATGGTCATTATGAGTTTATCGTGATGCCATTCGGTTTGACAAATGCACCTGCCGTGTTCATGGACCTCATGAATCGTGTCTGCAAGCCTTACTTGGACAATTTTGTTATCGTCTTCATAGATGGTATCCTCATCTACTCTAAGAGCGAAGAATAACATGAGCAACACCTCCGATTAATGCTTGAACTCTTAAGACAAGAGCAACTTTACGCCAAATTCTCCAAGTGTGAATTTTGGTTGAAGGAAGTACAATTTTTGGGTCATGTTGTAAGCGACCAGGGTATCAAAGTTGATCCCGCCAAGATTGAAACCATCAGCAAGTGGGAGACCCCCACTACTCCGACGCATATTCGCCAATTCCTAGGCCTCGCCGGTTATTACCGAAGATTCATCGAAGGATTTTCTCTGATTGCGCGTCCTTTGACCGCTCCGACTCACAAGGGCAAGAAGTTCACTTGGGAACCCGCACACAAATCAGCATTCCAAACCTTGAAGAAGAAGTTGACCACCGCACCTATCCTATCACTTCCTGAGGGCAGTGACGACTTTGTTGTTTATTGTGATGCATCGAAGAGTGGTTTTGGTTGTGTACTGATGCAACGATCAAAAGTTATTGCCTATGCCTCCCGACAATTGAAGATTCACGAGCGGAACTACACTACACATGATCTTGAACTTGGAGCCGTTGTCTTTGCACTCAAATTGTGGAGACATTATTTGTATGGGACTAAGAGCACTATTTTCACCGATCACAAGAGTCTCCAGCACATCTTTGATCAGAAGCAACTGAATATGAGACAGCGTCGATGGATCGAGACGCTCAACGACTACGACTGTGAACTTCGCTATCACCCTGGCAAGGCCAATGTTGTAGCTGACGCTTTAAGCCGAAAGGAGAGGATGGCACCTCTTCGTGTTAGGGCTCTGAACATCACCATCCATTCAAACCTCAACAACCAGATCAGAGTAGCCCAAGTTGAGGCTCTCAAGGAGGAGAATATATCCCATGAACATTTGAACATACTTGTCTCTCAATTCGAGGTTAGGGAGTCTGGACTCCGATGTTATGCCAGAAGAATTAGGGTACCTCTTTATGGAGATCTACGGAACCTTATACTTGATGAAGCACACAAATCGAGATATTTGATTCACCCCAGTGCGGGCAAGATGTACCATGACCTTAAAGAACAGTATTGGTGGCCGAATCTTAAGAAGGACGTTGCGACTTATGTTGGTAAGTGTTTGACCTGCTCAAAGGTTAAAGCCGAGCATCAGAGACCTTTTGGTTTACTTCAACAACCGGAAATCCCACAATGGAAGTGGGAAAGGATAACAATGGACTTCATCACCAAGCTACCAAAGACGGTGGGTGGATAAGATACCATCTGGGTTATTGTTGACCACCTCACCAAATCTGCACACTTTCTAGCAATGAAGGAAACTGATACAATGGAAAGCCTTGCTCAATTATACATCAAGGAGGTTGTATCTTGTCACGGTGTACCCTTATCGATCATCTCAGATCGCGATCCCCATTTTGCTTCTAGATTTTGGCGTTCTTTGCAAGAAGCCATGGGAACTCGTCTCGACATGAGCACTGCTTATCATCCTCAGACTGACGGGCAAAGTGAACGAACGATTCAGACCTTGGAGGACATGCTGCGTGCATGTGTCATTGATTTTGGAAAGGCCTGGGAAAGACATTTGCCACTCGCCGAATTCTCGTACAACAACAGTTATCACTCTAGCATTAATGCTGCACCTTTTGAAGCATTGTATGGCCGTAAGTGCCGATCCCCTATTTGTTGGGCCGAAGTAGGCGAAAAGCAAATCACCGGACCCGAGGTAGTCCACCAAACGACGGAGAAGATTGCTCAGATACAAGCGAGACTTAAGACTGTCCGCGATTGTCAAAAGAGTTATGCCAATCTTAAACGTAAAGACTTTGAATTCAATGTCGGTGACCGTGTAATGTTAAAGGTTGCACCTTGGAAAGGTGTGATCCGTTTTGGAAAACGTGGGAAGTTAAACCCACGATACATTGGTCCTTTTGAAATCTTGGAACGGGTTGGACCCGTTGCTTACCGTTTGGATCTACCAGCGCAATTGAGCTCAGTTCATCCTACCTTCCATGTGTCAAACTTAAAGAAGTGTCTTGCTGCACCTGAACTTATCATACCACTTGAGGAACTTACGATTGACGACAAACTTCACTTTGTGGAAGAACCTGTTGAAATTATGGATCGTGAGATCAAAACTTTGAAATGCAACAAGATTCCGATCGTCCGAGTGCGATGGAATGCCAAACGAGGACCTGAGTTTACTTGGGAGCGAGAGGATCAAATGATGCGGAAGTATCCTCACCTTTTCCCAACTCCTCCATCTACCTCAGCTTAAATTTCGGGACGAAATTTTCTTTAACAGGTGGGTAATGTAACGACCCTGGAATTTCCAACGTTAATTTATTAACAATTATTATTATTAATACGTGTGATTAAACGAATGTATGTTATTACATTTACACGTTGCCATGATTGCCCGTACTTGACTTTTAAGTGCCCGAAACGTCTTTGTGACACACGAAACTTCACGAATAATATTTTTAGATATTATTTGCATTCATGATTAAGTTTTATTAATCATTTTGATTAACTAAGGTTATTAGTTGATTACTTGGGCCTTTACTAGTATTAGTGGACTTTTACTTGAATTATCACTTATTTGGACTTGGGCTCACTTTGTTGGACTTGATTAGCCCACCCTACATTTTAAATGGACTTATTTAGCCCACTAACTCATGTAAGTATCACATTATATCATAACTAGTTAGTTTTGTGCAATTAGAATCTAGTTACACCATGTTTCCATGCAAATGCCATCCATTAACCAACTTTAATACCTTTACCATGCAAGAACCTCTTGGATCAAACCCTTCCTCCCTCTTTTTGCTGCTGAATGCCGTGGCCCTTATGGCCATGTAGGGTGTTCAAAATTCTTTTTTTTGTATTACAATTACTTGCATTTACTCTTTCATAAAACACACACAATTTACTACACTTTTCTCTCAAGCTTTTTCTCTCTTTTTCTCTCAAATACTTGTAAGTAATATGAACTTTTCTCTCCTCTTTTTCCTTGCTAAAAACTGATTTCATAAGCATTCATCATCATCAATCTTTGTTTGTTGTTTGATTCTTGTTACAAGTTGTTGTTACTTACTTACTAACTTTCAAGAATCTAACTTTCTAGTTTTAATTCTTCTTTTATCTTGAACCTTCAAGAACATACAAGACATAAACTCTCTAGTTTATGATCTTCACTTAATACTTGTTCTAAGTTTATAAAGTTCATGGTTGAAAGACATACTTGAAGTTCATGAAGTAACTTTAAAGCTTACTTTCTAAAGATCAAACTTTGGTTTGAATCTTTAAAGTATGAACAACCATGAATAATTTACTTGTTTACTTAGTTTACTTCTTCTTGCACTTTACTTTCATGTAATTAGTTTAAATGGTCAAGTACTACAAGTTAGTCTTGATCTCATTAATCTTGAACTTAAAGTTAACTTAAAAGTTCAAGAACATGTAAATGAGTTTTCTTTAAAAATAACTTTGTATACTTATGCTTGATCTAGACTTTGAGTCTTGGATCTTCAAGATCTAACTAAGAACTATGTTCTACATCTTAAGATCTTGATTAGTTGGTTTACTTTCAAGTTTGTAACTTATTATTAGTCTTAAAGTTCATGTATGTGTTAGATCTAAGACTTTGATGTAACTTTGGTTCATCAAACTTCATACAACTCTTAAGTGAGTTGTGCTTCATGTCTTAGACTTGCACTAGTGTTATGATGGTCAAGACTTGGTTAAGATGATGTAAACACACCCATGATTTGTACACTTGAAGCTATATGCATCAAGGATGAGAACCATGATGAACATCAAGCACCAAGACCACCGGAACCCACTTAAACTTACTGTTTCTGTCCAAAACCTACTGACCTGCTGTTTCTGTAACAGACCAGCAGACCTGGGCTGTTCTAACCTTGATTTTTAGATAGAAATTTTCGAGTAGATAACTTTTCATATAGGACTCTTCTTAATCCGAGTTACGGTTTAGGATTTATGGCCCTCCGAGCGTCACTATGTCTTTTAACGTTGTGCAGAAATTTCAGACCTACTCGCACTTAAACCGTCACCACGGTTAAAAGAAGACGATTTTGCTTCTGTAAATTTTATCACACTTAAGGGACTCATATACGGATCCATGGCCACTGGTCTCACCTTAATTCAGTAAGGGTAGAGGCCGTGGTGACTGATCGAAGTCAGCCATTGTTTTAAACTACTTTCATAAACGAAACCTATTTTACGTCTTTTGTTTGATGATGAATGATGATGACCTTTATGACTTTAAATACATACTTTTAAACCTATTAATACGATTTACTGACTTAGTACTATTTGACTTAGGTTGAGGACCTTCGGACCGATTACTTGCACACCTTTTCCGAACCGACTTTACGTCTACATTATCATTGTGAGTTATAGCATTCCCTTTTTACTTTAACTTATTTTGGGAACTGAGAATACATGCGGATTTTATGTTTTACATACTAGGCACGAGTACTTAAACTTTATATATGTGTGGGTTATACAACGGCATAAACATTTCCTTTAGCTCGGTAATGTTTAATCATTGGTTTTTGAACCATGAACGCGAATCTTAGATATGGATCCATAGGGTTTGACATCCCCACTCGGGCTAGTCACGCTAGCATTTAACGAGTGTTTAATACTTCGTAATACATACGCACTCGCCAAGTGTACTTTCAGGGGGTATTTTAAACGTTAAGTTAGTTACCAAGTGCCCACGGTTAAGCATATACTTTTACATACTTTGAAACGCTCGTTGTAGCACTGAAATCTCGTGGCCTACTTACATTACTGTTATACTTAAACTATAGCTCACCAACCTTTGTGTTGACGTTTTTAAGCATGTTTTTCTCAGGTGCTTGAGGTTAGCTTCCGCTGTGTACTAGTCGTGCTGTAGAACCCGCTGCTTAGAGTTGTTATCACATGACTACTTATCTTGCATTCAAACTTATTTACTTTTGAAACTATGTTATGTAATGACCATTGGGGTCACGTACACTTATTATTTGCTTCTACTTAGTGAAGCATGCCTTTGGATTGTAAAACATTTGACGTTGGTTATGACTTCACTTTTTTTTTATGAATGCAACTCTTTTGAAATCGCATATAGTACTTAACCTTGTAATGATCCTGTTGTTGATGGTCCGTACATGATGATTTAGTATGGGGCGTCACATCATTGAACCGCATAATTCTTTCCCATGCCCTGATTGTTATTAACCTGCCCGTTAAAATCCGGTATTTGACCTCCAACATTCTCGACACTCTATCATATTCCCGTGCTTCTACCAATGGAGCCGGGTCAAAATACCACGTGGCAACACATGATTTGTTTGCTACCCAATTATATGCACTTGCGTAATCCGGATGGTCTCGGACATAAGCTAACCAAATCCTTGGATCATTTTGTTCCGGTGATCCTTCAGGTGAAGGTTGTCGTTCATTTGGTGGAGAATTTTGTTCATCTGAAGAATCTTGTTCTTCTCGGTACCGGTGTGAAGGTTCTTCTTGTCGTTGATTTCCCCTTGATCTAAAGTTGTACTGCACACATAAAACATACACCAAAACAAAAGAGGCGCATAGAAAATAGTATGCATTAGTGTGAGTTTATCATAAATCAAGTGTATGTTCAAAAATACATATAGCACATAATTATATTAATCATTCATGTAAACATTTTCTCAAAAGATCCAAGATTAACATAACTAGTCTAGCGTTTAGAAACCAAATTTGAACATGAACCTCATATCATTCTCATCCCTTTCACATTAGACACAAAGTAATGGAAACTTAACAATTTGCAAGAATTTATATCAATTAAGAATCAAAACATGTTAGATTTCCAAAACATGAACCATGTCATGCTCAAAATGTGATACATACTTATGAAGTACACAAATTATCTCAAACATTCACAAACACTTAGCTAGGAACCAAATTCAACCAAATTCAAAGCCAACATTCGGATTTAAATTCTACATAAACCCTGGAATCATGAATATACCCTAAAAACACAATGTAATATGATTTCAAGGCATACAAGGCAATTATAACAACCTAAAGCATGTTAATGCTTATAACAATTATCAATTCAAGAAAACCCACATAAATTTCTTAAACAATCCAAAAAATTAAGCATGAAATTGAATTATTGGAAAGAAAATTAAGTGGAATCATATGAACATACCTTAGGCATCTTGATTTAGGCTTTGATTTGAGAAGAATTTGTTAAAATTTGAAGAATTGAAATTAGGGTTTGGAGTGTTTTAGTGAAAGAGAGCAAATGGATCTGAAATTTTTGGGTAAGGAATGAATGAAATCGAGTGTGTGGTGTTAAAGAGCAGATAAAATCGTGGACCCCACAAAAAATTGAATCAGATCCGAGTTTTTTGAGAGAGTGCGCCAAGCGCACACTTAGGGGTGCGCGGCGCGCACTAGTGCTCCAAGTGAAAAAACCTACTGACCCAATTTTTACAAAGTGCGCTGAGCGCACATATGAGGGGTGCGCGGCGCGCACAGTTGTTTTTAGGTATTTTTCACGTTTGGTCAGTACAGGGGGGTTGGTAACAGATTGGTGATCGTAATGGTATTCAACAAAAATTAAAATCACTCAAAAATCATTAAAAAAATCACGCAATCCTAATCCTAACATTTGTGAAGGTTTAAAATCGAGTCGCTTCACTCGACTCTCCCCCAAACTTTAGGTAGCTTTGGGGTTGAAAATGAGTTTTACCTCATCTTCAATGTTCATGGGTCCATCAACATATAGTTTGACCCTGTGTCCGTTTACCTTAAACGTATCACCCTTTGCATTCCTTAATTCCACCGATCCATATGGAAAAACCTTGTTAACAACAAATGGTCCCATCCATCGGGACTTGAGTTTTCCAGGAAAAAGTTTAAATCGTGAGTTGAATAACAAAACACGATCACCCTCTTTAAAATCTTTTGGATTCTTAAGACGGTTATCGTGCCAAACTTTGGTCTTTTCCTTGTATATGAGTGAGTTTTCATAGGCGTTATGTCTCAACTCATCCAACTCATTTAGTTGGTTTAAACGAAGGTTTCCCACGTCTTCAAGATCGAGATTACAAGTCTTAAGAGCCCAATGTGATTTGTGCTCTATCTCCAAAGGGAGATGACATGCCTTCCCATAGACTAGGCGGTAAGGTGTGGTTCCAATAGGAGTTTTGTAGGCAGTTCTAAATGCCCACAAAGCATCGTCAAGCTTCGTTGACCACACCTTAGGATTTGATCCAACCATTTTCTCAAGGATCCTTTTAAGTGCCCGATTCGTATTTTCAACTTGCCCACTTGTTTGTGGGTGATAAGATGTAGAAATTTTATGGGTTATCCCATAGCGTTTCAACACATTTTCTAATTGGGTGTTGCAAAAATGGGTACCCCGATCACTAATTAAAGCCTTCGGGGTACCGAATCGGGCAAAAAGCTCTTTAAGAAAAGTTACAACAACTCGTGCATCTTTTGTGGGGAGAGCCTTTGCCTCAGCCCATTTTGACACGTAGTCAACGGCAAAGAGTATGTATTGGTTGGAATGAGATTTTGGGAATGGTCCCATGAAATCAATGCCCCAAATATCGAAAACCTCACAAACTTGGATTATGTTTTGAGGTATTTCGTCTCTTTGACTAATCTTTCCTGCCCTTTGGCAAGAATCGCACGATTTACATATTTGGTGGGCATCTTTAAAGATGGTAGGCCAATAAAAACCGGCCACATAGACTTTTCTCCCCGTGATTTGGGGTCCGAAATGTCCACCAGTGGGACCAAGATGACATTGGAGAAGAATTTAGTTGCATTCTTCCCCGGAGACACATCGACGGATTATCCCATCGGGACACCGTTTAAAGAGATACGGGTTTTCCCAAAAATAGTATTTCAAGTCACTGAAATTTTTTTTCCGTTTTTGATGTGACATACCGGTTTTTAGGAATCCACCCGCAAGATAGTTGGCTATGTCTACAAACCAAGGATCATCAATTTTCTCAATTCTCATGAGATTTTCATCAGGAAAATTATCTTAAATAACGGTCTCATGGAGAACCTCAAGATTTGGGTTCTCAAGGTGAGAAAGGTGATCGGCTGCTAGGTTTTCGGCCCCCTTTTTGTTTTTAATATCAATGTTGAATTCCTGCAAAAGCAAGACCCAACGTATTAATCGGGGTTTAGCATCTTGCTTAGTAAGCAAGTACTTTAAGGCCGAGTGGTCCGTGTAGACAACCATCTTTGCTAGTACCAAGTAAGATCAGAATTTGTCAAATGAAAAGACAATTGCCAGGAGTTCCTTCTCGGTGGTTGTGTAATTAAGTTGGGCTCCTTGCAATGTTTTACTAGCATAATAAATGGGCTGGAAATGTTTTTCAATTCTTTGCCCCAAGACGGAACCAATAGCAAAGTCACTCGCATCACACATAAGTTCGAACGGAAGTGACCAATTCGGTGATATGAGAATGGGTGATTGTGTGAGCTTTCCTTTAAGAAGATTAAAGGCGTTAAGACACTCGTCCGTAAAGACAAATGGAGCGTCTTTCTCAAGAAGTTTGTTCATTGGGGTTGCAATTTTAGAAAAATCTTTAATGAATCGACGGTAAAAACCGGCGTGCCCCAGAAAACTTCTTACACCTTTCACATTCGACGGTGGTGGTAATTTGGCTATGACTTCCACTTTAGCTCTATCCACCTCCAGACCTGCACAAGAAATTTTATAACCTAATACAATGCCCTCTCTTACCATAAAATGGCATTTTCCCCAGTTAAGTACAAGATTAGATTCTTCACACCTAATCAACATACGCTCAAGATTATTAAGACATGAGTCAAAAGAATCACCGAAGACTGAAAAGTCATCCATGAATACTTCCATAAAGTCTTCAATCATATCATGAAAAATAGCTACCATACACCTTTGAAAGGTAGCAGGAGCATTGCATAAGCCAAAGGGCATACGTCGATAGGAGAAAGTACCATAAGGGCATGTAAAGGTGGTTTTCTCTTGGTCCTCGGGTGCTATAGGGATTTGGAAATATTCTGAGAAACCGTCAAGAAAACAATAAAAGTTCTTTCCTGCTAACCTTTCCAGCATTTGATCAATGTAAAGAAGGGGAAAGTGGTCTTTTCGGGTAGCATCATTTAATTTTCTATAATCAATACATACCCTCCAACCCGTGATAGTCCTAGTGGAAATTAATTGGTCGTTTTCGTTGGTGATAACGGTCATGCCACCCTTTTTGGGCACACATTAGACCAGACTCACCCAAGGACTATCCGAAATTGGGCAAATAAGACCAGCATCGAGGAGTTTGACAATCTCCTTTTTAATGACTTCTTGCATATTAGGGTTCAGTCGCCTTTGTCTTTGTACACATGGCTTGTAGTTATCTTCCATTAATATCTTATGTGTACAATAAGAGGGACTTATACCCTTGATGTCATGAATTTTCCATGCTAGATCCGGTTTATGGGCTTTTAACATGGAAACAAGTTTAGACTTCTCACTTACAGAGAGTTCGGATGAAATGATAACAGGGAGAGTAGAATTCTCTTGAAGGTAAGCATATTCCAAGTGACTTGAGTTCCAAAATGGGAGGTTCTTCAATCGATGTTTTACATCAGTACTCATTTTCTAAATCTAACTTTCTGTATTCTTCATCATTTGGCTCATAACCGTTAGCCATCAAGGTGGTCAACATCTCCACTTCTTCCACCATGTTCTCTTCATCACCTTCTGCCAAAATGCATTCTCCCGAACCTTGAAATTCTGGAAATTCCTTCAACAACTCTGAATATGTGTCTATGGTTTGCAAATAATAACATTTATCATCAGTAGACTCGGGGTATTGCAAGGCATGGTCAACGAAAAAGGTAACCTTAATATCCTCAATGCTAAGGGTTAATTTCTACCCATGAACATCTATCATAGCTCTAGCGGTATTGAGGAAAGGTCGACCCAATATAAGAGGCACACGTGTGTCCTCTTCCATGTCCAAAATTACAAAATCGGCCGGAAATACTAGGGTACCCACTTTTACTAACATATTCTCTAAAATTCCACGAGAGAATTTAACAGAGCGGTCCGCTAGTTGAATTGCCATTCGGGTTGGTTTTAGTACCCCGGGGTCTAGCTTAACATATAATGAATAAGGCATTAAATTTATGCTAGACCCTAAATCCGCTAATGCTTTAATGCATTCCAAATCTCCTAGGAGACATGGTATGGTAAAACTCCCAGGATCTGCTAACTTCTTTGGTATTTTGTTCATCAAAATTCCGAAACAATTAGCATTCATGGTGATGGATGAAAGTTCCTCCATTTTCTTCCGATTAGTAAGTAAGTCTTTTAAGAACTTAGCATACTTGGGCATACCTAAAATCACATCAATGAAAGGCATATTTATGTTAATTTGTTTAAACATATCTAGAAATTTTGACCTTTTGGCTTCGAGCCTTTCTTGTTGTTGTTTCATTGGGTATGGGAGCGGTGGTTGATATGGCTTCACTACGGGTTTCTCACGTTCTTCCTTCTCAACCACTTGTTCCGGCTCCTTAACCGGTTCATCATTTTTGTTCAATGGAACACTGAAATCAAAATCTTCAGGCATTCTTGGAGCTTTGTATGCTAGACCACTCCATGTGGTGATAACATTGGCGTGCTCATGTCGGGGGTTTTTATTAGTATCGCCCGGTAAACTCCCTGGATTTCTTTCACTAAGTAAACTAGCTAAACCGTTCATTTGCTTCTCCAAATTCTGAATTGAGGCTTGTTGGTTTCTAAACTGATGTTCGTTCTTCTCATTTGTTTAGCTTATATTGGTGACAAGCTGGGTCTGAGATGCAATTAACTTCTCCAACAAACTCTCCATATTTAACTTTTTCTCTTCTTGTTGGGGTTTTTGATAAAAACCCAGAGTTTGTTGTTGGAACCCACTACTTGACCCCTGTTGGTAATTGGAATTTTGACCTTGAGGGTTGTAGGGGTTGTTGAAGTTTCGATTAAATTGGGCTCTTCCTTGAAATTGATTATTATTTCTTTGGCTTATGAAAGCCACTTCTTCTTTTTGAGCCATTGTTAAACCGGCATCACAATCTTTTCCTAAATGGAGACCACCACAGTATTCACAACCTACCTTCATACTATGAATTTCCTTGATGATTTTGTCCATGTTTCGAGCAACACCGTCTATTTTCACACTTAGGGAACTAAGGTCATCATAAGCACCAGCGCTTTGGACTTGGGCATGACGAGTAATTGGTCTTTCTTGATGCCACTTATGAGAATAATCGGCTTGCTTCTCGATTATCTCATAAGCTTCTTGCTCGGTTTTGTCCATGAGTGAACCTCCGGACGCTTGATCAATGGAAATTCGGGTTGCAACATCACAACCCTTGTAAAAAATTTGAACTTGTTGGAAGGTATTCAGACCATGGTTTGGACAACCTCTTAGCATTTTGGAAAACTGATTCCATGCTTCATATAAGGTTTCCATTGGCTTTTGACAGAATTGGGTAATTTCTTGTTGAAGTCTCGCGGACTTAGAAGCTGGAAAATATTTCTTAAGAAATTTTTCCATCATACCATCCCAAGTTTCTATCGTAGCCTCGGCCAATGAATCTAACCAACTTTGTGCTTCCCCGTGGAGTGTCCATGGGAAAAGTCTTAAAAATATGGCCTGATAAGTGTCTGGTTTAAGTTTGTATAGAAGACATATCTCTTAAAAAAGACGAATATGTTCGTTTGCATCTTCATTCGGACCACCACCAAATTGACATATGTTGTTAATCATTTGGAGAATAGGTCCTTTTATTTCAAATTTTTCTTCACATGTGGGCGGAGTAATGGCACTACCTTGTCTGGTTCGGGTTGCTTTCATCTTGACCGCCATTGATTGTCTTGGTACCACCTACCTTTCCTCTCCTTCCATTTCAAAATTTGGAGGATGAACGGTTTCACCAAATTCAGAATATTTTGGCTTGGTGGTACTTGATTCTGAATCAAAAGTTTCTTTCTATGATGAAGATTCAAAAAGTTCAAGTACTTCTTTTGGGATCCTACCAAGCTTTCTATCAGGTTCTGTAAGCGGTGTAAGTAATGGAGAATCTGAACTTCGGGAATGTGGCATATGCAACCTAAAATCTGTCAATCACACAACTAACAAAACTATTAAACGCACCGATTCTATAAGTTTAAAAATCAAAGACTATTAATAATTTAAAAAGAATTAAGAAACTACTTAATCACAAATTAGTTAACAATTCTATTTTGACACAAAACTTTCCCCGGCAGCGGCGCCAAAAACTTGATGTGCAAAACGTGGTATATGAATTGTTGTATGAAATAGTATGAAAAAATACCGATTAAAGAGTGTTACACACTAACGGGCAGTGTACCCGATCGTGTAGTAGTATAAATAATGGTTTAGTTCCGTGTATCGTTCCAAGGACAGTTGTATTAGTCAAACTAGAATTAAAAACTATATTATGATTAACTAAGTAAATGAAACTTAAAGGTACAAGATATTATGTTTTTGTGGCTATTTAACGATTTAGCCAAATCAGAGAAGATTAAAAGTAAAAACAATATTTTTGGTCTTTTAAGTTTATGAAAGTAAAAAGATAGTTTTGATATCAAATTAATGAAATATGCTCATCTAGACTTTTTACCCTTAATGTTGAATGTTATTTAGGATTAAGATCAGATTGATTGGTTATGCACGAGAACTAATTAATTGGTTCACCAAGAGTAGTCTTGCGCAAACACTCAAACGGGATTACATGACGCAAGTGATGTTCTTGTCATCTAAGACCTCCTATTTGTAATCAACTAATTCAACTAGTTTGAAGACTTCAAGAATGATCAAGTCAATGGTGTGTTGTACATGATCCACTCCTATATAAACTAAAGGTTTAACTTAGTTCATTTCCTTGGTCCGGTTAAATGCTCAATTCACCCAACCCAAGTAATTAACTAAGTGTTATAATAAGATCCCTATAAACGTCATTAGATAAGGTAAATCACTAACATATGTTAATTAATGGAACTAGGTAGTTGAAAGTGTGTATAACAGATTCTAAGGAATTGGTCATTCTCCTAGACAATTACACATACTAATTAAGCTATTCCAAAGTATCTACAAGAGCCGTTCTTACATTCTTATGTAAATTAACTATTTGAACTCAATTTATCCCTTTTGGTAAAAGACGGATAAACACATGTCACTAGGTGTAAATCAATACATTAACTTAACAAGATGATGTTTCTTAATCAAATGAACATATCAACTAGTTGAATCGAAAGAATTAAACTTAACAAGAATGGTTCTTGTATTCAAACATCAAACTATCGTGCATAATAACAATCAATCAATAGTAAACATTCAACATTTCTGTTATTTATCTAGATAAACATAAAATGGACTAGCCAACAATCATGCTTGAAAACTTAAACAAAACAGTAACAAAGATAGAATTCATTGTAAATATAAGATTGACCTTTTAGGAGTAATCTTGGATGAAGCTCTTGAATGATCCTTGATTCTTCATTGATTTGAGTGCTTAGATGCACTTTGATAAGCCCAAGAACTGCTTTGAATCGTATGTTTTCGTCTCAGAACAGAAAGTAAAACTGGTACCCAAGAAATGAAGCTGGAAATGGAATTAAATAAGCTGAACAGTTGGTGAAAAGCACTGTGCGCGGCGCGCACAGTAAGGGTGCACTGAGCGCACTCTTCACCTAACCCACTTTTTCTTTACAGCTCGACATCGCACGTTAAAATCTGATTTTCTGGTAAAAGTGCGTGATAATGTTAAAAAGGAACATATATTTAGTATCAATATCATTCCAATATGTAAAGTTTTTAGTTACTATTGTTCTATTTTTATGTAATAATCGTTTAAATAAATAAGTGCGAAGATAAAAGAAGAAAATGACGATTTGAAGACGCAAATGACCAAAAAGCTCAAATGTACAAGATATAATCCAAGTGGTTCAATTTATTGATGAGAAACGTCTAAAAGTGACAAGAGTACAAGCCGCGAAACGCAAAGTACAAGATTTCTAAGCGTACGAAAGGACGTTCGAAAATCCGGAACCGAGACATGAACCAACTATCAACGTGCGACTCAACGGAGCTAAAATTACAAGTCAACTATGCACAAGAATATAATATTATATATAATTAATTATATATATATTATATATTATTTTAATCAAAGCAGCCCACGTTTAATTCATTTGGTGAGCTGGAATCCGAAGCTCCGCACTCGCGGAGCTGTGAAGCATAAAACCTCCGCACTCGCGGAGCTGTACAGTTCAATGTGGGCCTATAAAAGGCCGCGCATTCTGATCGATTTCCTTACACCTTTTTCTTTTTCTTTCTTTCAATCTATCGATATATATATATATTTATATTTATAATTTTAAGTTTAATTTAATAATAATAATAATAATAATAATAATAATAATAATAATAATAATAATAATAATAATAATAATAATAATAATAATAATAATAATAATAATAATAATAATAATAATAATAATAATAATAATAATAAGGTTATTGTAAGAAATGTTTTACGGGTTTTAAATTCGGAACTCTGTCCGTGTAACGCTACGCGATAAATAATCACTGTAAGCTATGTTCTTCCTTTTTAAATTAATGTATCGTAACTAAGTTATTATTATGCTTATTTGAGCCGAAGTAATCGTGATGTTAGACTAAATATTAAGATGGGGTTATTGGATTTTGTACCATAACTAAGGTTTGGACAAAAGACCGACACTTGTGAACATTGGACTATTGACTATTAATAGGTAGGGGCTATTGTCTAATCGAATGACAACTCATTGGAACCTGTCGAACCTATCTTCAAATTAGTTAATCTAATAATTATTAAAATGATTATGTATGTCCTATTTAGTGACATTTATACGACATCTTTTACGATCATTTAATTAATTATTCGGGTTGGGTAATTGATTATTCATTCTGATCAAGTGGGTAAATTAATATTCATATCTCATTAAAACAGGGGTGGATTACATACAAGGATAATTGGTGTAATTGTTAACAATGTATTAAAACCTTGGATTACACGCAGTCGATAACCTGGTGTAATCATTAAACAAAGTATTAAAACCTTGTTACAGTTCGAATCCCTAATTAGTTGGAATATCTGACTTCGGGAATAAGGTTAATTTGACGAGCATTTTATAATTATGACTGATGGACTATTATGGACAAAAACCAGATAGGTATCAAATAAACCAGGACAAATGACAATTAACCCGGGTAACAATTAATTAAAATCAAAACGTCAAACATCATGATTACGGAAGTTTAAATAAGCATAATTCTTTTATTTCATATTTCATCGTACCTTTATTTACTGTCATTTTAATTACTGCAATTTAATTTATCACAATTTAAATTCTGTCATTTATATTATCGTCATTTATCTTTACGCTTAAAATATAAAATCGACAAACCGGTCTTTAAACGGTAAACCCCCCTTTTTATAATAATAATAATACTACTTACTTATATATATATATATATATATATATATATATATATATATATATATATATATATATATATATATATATATATATATATATATACAAATATAGTTTAAAATATATATAGCGTTAAACTCAGCTAGCTCCCTATGGAACGAACTGTACTTACTAAAAACTACACTACTCTACGATTAGGTACACTGCCTATAAGTGTTGTAGCAAGGTTTAGGTATATCCCATTCTATATAAATAAATAAAACTTGTATCATATTTCGCCGTATTTAGTATAAAAAAATATAACTATTTCGTATACACCGCTGCACACATCAGTGCGCGTAGGGGTGCGTTGAGCGCACTACTATGCGTGGCGCGCACAAAGCTTGGCGCACTTTGATTTTGGACAAAAAAATCTTCTGATCAAAATTATGCCTTGTGCGCTGAGCGCACCCTTTGTGGTGCGCTGAGCGCACCCTTTTGTCTTTGGCTTTCTGGTCTTGGTTTCGATCTCTGAGCTGTATCATACATAATCTTCCATATTTCTTCAAGTTTACAATGATTCTAGACTATATTACAATAATATGAAATACAAACGGAATTACTATGTTTACATACGAAATAAACAACAATATGACGTGATATTACGACTAAAGATATGACTAATTTGAGTAATATCAACGGTTAGTTGGTTATCTCGATTACAAAGAAGTGTGGCATTATCTACAACTGAATACGAATATATGGCCGCGGCGGAAGCCGGTAAAGAGTTAATTTGGTTGAAGAACTTCTTAGGTGAATTCGGGAAAAGACAAGACTATAACGTCTTATATTATGACAATAAAAGTGCAGTTCATCTTGGAAAGAATCTGGTTTTTCATAGACGTATGAAACACATCAATCTAAAGTATCATTTTATTCGCGAACTCATAAATGATGGTACTTTAGTTTTGGCAAAAGTCCTTGGTACGAAGAATCCTGCCGATGTGTTTACTAAGGTGGTAACGACAGAAAAGTTGTGGTTTTGCATAGCCTCAACCGGTCTTCTCATGGCTTGATGAGAAAAGACGACCGACTAGAGAGTTAGAGAGTTGATGGTTCGATTCTAAAAAGTAGTGTTGAAGACATTATATCGAAAGTCTGCTTATCCGAAGATTGTGATAGGAGTGTGCGTGTCCCAAATGGAGTTTGATAGTATAAATGGTGTTTTAACTTTCTTGGTTAGAATTTTGAATTGTTGGACTGACGAAGATTAAGTTTGTTTAAATACTCTTTTAAGTGGGATGATGGAGTTAAGTAAAGAAGGACTTAAACAAATAAATGGGACTAACACGTGGTTGGTAAGACAAAAAGGGATTCCAACATATGGTCGCATATGGTGACAAGGAGATCACCAAATGTGACATATGGTTCATACGTGAGTGCATGTGTTATTACATGAGATATGTGATCGAGCATAAGGTTACTTTTTGGAACAAAGAGGTCGAATATGGGGACATTATCCTCACCAAACGTGAGGCTAGTCAGGATGCTGAATTATATTGCAATTTGGACTCCTTGTTATGTTGCGATTCCTATTCGTTTATGCACTATAAATAGAACCTATGTAACCCGTACATGTATTGAAAATTATCAATAACATACTCTCTAGTTGGTCTGTGGATTAAAGTAATCACATTGATTACATGTAACCAAATTATATCTTGTGTTCTTTAATTTTTTGCACTTTACTTTCGTTTGTCGTTGTGGATGAGTGATTGTGCTTAATCACTTGCGTTGTTTGGGTCGGCTTTTCATTTGGGCTTTTGTTACCTTCCAAAGCTATGTTCTTCCTTTCAATAAGGTGTGAAAAATACTTGGCCATCAACAAGTCGTCGTCAAAAGTTATTAAAAATTACGTAAAAATTTGATATTTCAAACTAGTTGGTTTTGTTTAATGAAGTTTTAATAAACAAATATGTAATAATCAGGTTGTTTTTTTTTTTTTTTTTTTTTTTTTTTTTTTTTTTTTTAATTCAATAGCAGCATACTTATTTCGTAGAAATTATTATATATTTTTAATCTCACTAAAGTATATCCTTTTGCTTATGTAGTTTAGCTATTTCATGTGTTATTTCATACATATCAAATATCACTAAAAACTTGGAGAAAAATATAAGAAAATGCATAAATATACATATGGGAAAAAAGTAAAATTATATGAGTAATGTTAATTATGTAATACACGAGTATTTGTTATAATCAAAATAATAAATATATATACTGTAACCAGAGGCGAAGCCAGGATTAAAAGATGAGGGTGACTTAGTCGATAAATAGATATTATATTTATAGCCTTTAAACTAATTTTTAAAGTGACAATATCTTGAACATTTGGGCCAATTAATTTACAATTATTTGGATATAAAAATACATTTGAGATTGATAATTGAGGGACGCTTATAGTAATTTCGACATAAAATACACTTGAGATTTGAGTTTTATTTGAACCTTGGGAGAGGCTGAGTACCCCTCAGTCTCCCTTGTCTTCGCCTGTGACTGTATCTGACAGAAATTAACACTATACAAGAAGTTTCATACGAATTAATCATAATATTACGTAAGTAGGTCGTGTAAAATTTAAGTAAATACATTTCTTTCAATCATTTTGTTAATCACTTCACTATAAATATATCATAAAATAAATTACCACTACTACTATAGGAGTATACAAAGTAGATGTTACGGATCCCATGTCGACTCACATGAATATGTGGCTACTGGTGAGTGGTTTGTAAGTCCCAAGTGTTCTTTCTTTCTTTTTGACTCCTAATTCCTCGTAATGGTGACTTATAGAGTGATAGTTTATACCCAAAGAAAAGGTGTTAACCGCAACCAGTATACCTATGCCCATGGCTCTTTAAAGGTAAGGTATTGTTACATATCCCGCATCGACTCATATACATATGTGATGAGTACCAAAGGGCCTTTGGCCTAGTGGTATTGAGGAGTCCCTTTGACCTTGAAGTCATGAGTTCGAGTCATATTTAGGACATTATTCGTGTAAAATTTGTAGGATTCGTTCTACTAAAAAATATGTGTTGGGTGGTTTATAACTTCAAGTGTTCCCACTTCATTCAAGCTACCTTTCGACAGTAAAGTTTATACTCGTGCTTATGGCTAATCTCAGCTCACCTTCCGTTCATCCCAGAGACGGTAGAGAAACACATGATTTCATTTTAAATCGAGATTCTAAACTATTTTTGTCGGTATGTTTTAACCAAAGAACACTAAATAATATAGTATGATTCACAATATTTCATAAAAATAAACTCTTAGAACATTATCGAAGACTTTTCTCAAACATTCTTCATGTTGTAAGTCGACATAGTTTTGGAAGGTAACAAAAGCCCAAATGAAATCATGAATGGCAAGTCCGTAAAAGTCCATCTCCAGTTCTCCACAAAGTGGGGCTCTTATCATTTGAATGTGACTATATTTTGTAAACTTTTTTGGACCCAAAAATATATCAACATATAATCCGCAATGTACCAACGATAAATATTCAAGGATAGTGCATACTGAATAAAAGAAAAAACAGGTTTTTCACTCTTTAATCTATTTTTGTTTAGGTAAAGAGTTACCCCGATGAACTTTTATTAAAAATAATAAAAGAAATTGATACAAAACACGAGGCACATCTGCTTTAGGAAAGCCCCAAAGCCAAGCAAAACAACCAAACCTACAAAAGGTCAAGCGCAAAACAACCACCAAAAGAAGAAGAAAAAAAAACAGCCTAATCTTCACTCTAGAATCCAAGCGATCTTAAACAGCTTAATGTTGCGAGTCTCTTTGAAGCGAACCGAAAATAGCTTTAAACGAACTGAAGCATAAATCTCCCCAAATAATTCTTTAGCAGATCGCTTCTTTGAATCGAACAATCTGGAGTTCCTTTCTAACCAAATAAAATACACCGCAGCTGTGAACAAAAGCTTGGCCACAAGAGTATTTGCACAATTCTTGTCTTTAGAACCCGCAATGTCATCGACTACATTGGACCAGTCATGGCTTCTAAGCCCATGCGCATACTGTTTGACATACTCCCAAACTACTCTCGAGTAACGACAACCAAAAAAAAGATGGCTATGGGAATCTTGACATTCGAAACAAAGGGGGCATTCAAGAACCTGGCCTTGTCTAATTTCCCATGTCTTTAGGTTGTCCTGAGTTTTTAGCTTTTGTTTCATAAGAAGCCAAAGAAGAAATGAATGTCTAGGAATGCTATTGGAATGCCAAACAACCTCAAACCATGGGACAACGGAACCAGCTGGACGAATTACCTCATAAGCTTGTCTCACAGAAAATTGATGGAGTATACCTTCAGTATGATGCCACTGTAACTGATCGCATTTTTCAGAAATAATAGGAACATGAATCGAGTTTAGCACCGGGTATTTCACATGCCAGTTATGAGGCCACTTCCAAGATTTATCCAGAATCAAATCTTTCACTCGAGCATAACGATAAAAGCCCGCTGCATTAATGTCTCTCCAAGAAATAATATCCGTTAATGGGCCAATGTTGTTCCACTTATCAAACCAAGCAAGAGCTTTTGCCCCGTCACCTACACCATGTGCTTACGAATAATACCTCTACAATTTAAGAGTTTTCTCCAACTCCAACTCGCATCCGGTCTAATTGGAGCATCCGAAAAAGAGTAATTGCCTATGCGATAGGCATGAACCTATTTAACCCACAAGGATTCCTTTTGGGTTAGAATACTCCATATATGAGTAGTAATGAGAGCAATATTCCAATACTTTAATCTTTTTAAACCAAGACCCCCTTCTTCTTTCGGAAGACATAGATCATCCCATTTTACCTTAGCCTTCCCCCTCTTCATGTCGCCTTGACACCAAAGGAAGCCGCGAAGAAGCTTTTCAATATCCTTGATGATAGATTCCGGTAAAATGAAAACAGAAGCCCAATAAACCTGCATAGATGTTAACACAGAAATAATAAGTTGCACTCTCCCAGCGAAAGAAAGGAACTTGTTTTTCCAATCTTCAATCTTCCGTTTAACTCTCTCCACTAGGATTTTGCAATCTCGATACATCAAGCGAGAAGAAACTAGCGGAACACCCAAGTATCTAACAGGAAGTTGCCCTTCTTCAAATGGTAATATATTAAGAATCGCCTCCTTTAGAACGTTATAAACATTTGCAAAGAAGGCAGTACTTTTAGGAAGGCTAAGGGTCAATCCTGAGCATGCCTTGAACTCTTCAAGGGCGTCTCTAATAACCTCTACCGAATTCAAGTCCGCAGCAGCAAAAAGAAAAAAATCATCTGCAAAACACAGGTTAATGAGTTTTAGTTGCTCACACTTCGGATGATATCTGAAGTCGTCCCCATTTGAAGCTCTTCTGATCAACATCAAAGATAACGCCTCCATAATCAACGTAAAGAGATAGGGTGATAGAGGGTCCCCTTGACGCAGCCCGCGCTTTCCCGGAAAATAATCATGCAAATCACCACCATTAATATTTATAGAATAATATGCAGTAGAAACACATCTCATAATCCATTTCACCATCTTGTGGGGATAACCGAAGCCTACTAAACACTTCTTCAAAAACCCCCAATCAACCGTGTCGTACGCCTTTTGAATATCAACTTTAAAGGCACATCTCGGAACACCTCGATTAAGGTGATAGTTCTTCATTATTTCCAGGGTAAGTAGAATGTTATCCGAGATCCTTCTTCCAGGCACAAAAGCTAACTGATTATCACTCACAATTTCATCCAAGCTAATTTTAATTCTATTGGAAATGACTTTACTGATACACTTATATAAAACATTACAACAAGATATAGGACGGAACTCAGTCACCTTCGTGGGGGGTTTGAACTTTCGGAATTAAGCTGATAATAGTATGGTTGATCTCTTTCAAAAGTCTACCATTGTGGAAAAAGTCTTTCACAGCTTGAACCACATCGTCGCCAATAATATCCCAAGCTTGTTTAAAAAACGCCGCAGAGTAGCCATCAGGGCCCGGGGATTTTGAGTCATTTATATCGAATATAGCCCTCCTGATTTCTTCTGTCGTCACCTCAGTAACCATATTTGCAGCTGTATCTGTACCAATTCTTTTTGTAAACAGAGTCGAAGGGTCCACAATTGGGCTACAAGTCATCCTCGAGCCCAAGAACTTTTTGAAATGTTGAGTAATAATTGTACAAACTTCTCGACCTTCAACTATCGTCCCTTCTTGATTTTGAATAGCATGGATTTTACCACGATGGTTCCGCCCTTTAACCACATTATGAAAATACCTTGAGTTACTATCGCCAACACGCAACCATTCAATTTTTGATTTTTGCTTTAGAAAACACTCTTCTTCATATATTATAGCATCATTATATTTTCTGAGAGTAATGCTTTCCTGCTTTCTAACTTCTCGACACTCTGGATTTTTATCGAGCTTCGCTTGCACCTCATCAAGGTCTTTCCTTAAATTAATAACATTTTCATGTAAATTTCCCTTGCTCACCATTAGTTTTCTCATTTCTTTCTTTAACAGACGAAGCCGTTTTGTGATTCGAAACATCATGTGACCTTGAAAATCCACCTTCCAGCCTTCGGTTACAGCTTCTTTAAACTTTTTATGCTCTGTTATGTAATTACTAAACTTGAATGGTTTAGGCTTATTCTTGTGGTTCTGCGCAAATTTCAAAATGGCGGGGCAATGGTCCGAGGTACGATAAGCCTGAAACAATACATAAGCATCAGTGAATTTAGCAATAAAAGAGTCATGAGAGAAGAAAGAATTTAAATTGAAGAGATCCGATGGGAGCTCAGATCCGATCGGAGATCTAGTGTGAAAAACCCTCTCTTTAATCTATTTAGAAATGTGAATATATATATTTTATTTAAAAAAACGTACTTAAATTGAATTATCTCATCATAACACTTTCACATGTCATCACAAAATACACTGCTATGAATTTTGAACTTCGAGTATATACTAGAAAATATTATAGAGATATTATTTATAATAGATTTAATAATAGATTTATTATGTTTAGTTTTATTATGGTTTTCTATTGTAATTAATCTACGGAGTATTTGTTATGTAACCTTAGTTACTTGTTATCCAAGTTATCCTAGCTTATCGATATGATATCATGTAATCACTTTAATGAAGAATCAAATATATACTCCGTATTTATTATTAAAGGGTTAATAAAGTTGGGAAGATGATATGTTTGTCAGGAGGAATATTCAAATGAAACCAAATTTTAAGTTGAGATTTAAGGGATCAATCAGAGTGCGACATGTGGCGCGATAATTACATGTGATTGGAAAAAAAAAATTACAAAAAAAAAAAATTTCAATATTTTTTTCCGAAATTTTTTTTTTTCCGAATTTTTTTTTTAATTTTTTTTTCAATCACATGTGATTGGATTTGACATGCAGTAAATCACATGTGATTCTGCATGCCAATCACAATCACATGTGATCCTGCATGTCAAATTCAATCACATGTGATTGAATTTTTTTTTTATAGTAAAATGACGATTTTCAGTTAATTTGTGCTAAAACCTTTAAACACCAAGTTTTTGATCAAATCACCAAATTAAAGTCTGAAATTTTGAAGATTTGATCACAAAACGCTAACAAACTTGATCAAATGGTCGCTTTCCGGTTGAAATTTTTTATTTTGAAAAAAACAAAAATTTGAATTTTTTTCAAAAAAAAATTTTGAATTTTTTTTCAATCACATGTAATTGGATTTGACATGCAGAATCACATGTGATTGTGTTTTACAATCACATGTGATTGGGCTTTACAATCACATGTGATTGGATTTGAAATGCTAAATTTTTTTAAAAAGAAAAAAAATTTTGAACTTTTTTTTTTCAATCACATGTGATTGTTGCACCACATGTTGCGCTCTGATTGGTCCGTTGGATTTCAAGTAAATTATTGGATTTAAATGATTACAACTCTGTTTATCCTTCCGACACTAATTCGCTAATCCTTTGATCTCTTTGTGATCCGGAGGGATCTCTTTCATTTATTTACTTTTTTTTTCGTTATTTAAACCAAATAATATATATTCTATAATCTATCTCCTCGGCTATTTTTCATCAATTTCATCTACAATTCTAAGAGATTAGGCTAGACCGTAGAAACTACAGAACTATTAAAATACGATCAAAGTAAATCAAGAAAAAAAATCGTCTATTTTTGTCGTACTCTGCGCAGCTGCGAGAGAATTAACGTCACGAGCTCGTTAACAGTTGAATCGTTGTGATTCTTGAATATGTGGTTGAGAATGGTGGAAAACCGTGTGTACTTTTAAATTTTATAAACGCAGCGGAACGTGAAAATAAACATCTTTTATTATCTTTAAAATAAACATCATTTATTTTAATATGAACTTTCAAGTAAAACATTCACACGACTAACGATACCAACAAGATCCAATTACATCATAATAATTGTCATGAATATTAATCAAAAGAGGAGTTAACGGTATACCTTTCTTGAAGAAACTGATGAACGGAGAGAAACCTACGATCAAAGGATATGATCGTCTCTTTGGATAGTCCACTACACTTTCAAACAACGTCAATGGATGCTAGTCCAAACCCAAGTAATTTATTATAATAATCTAATTATTATAATAAACAAACAATACTCCGTAATCGATATCTTCTTTATTTTCAATTGAAACGCACAATTAAATGAAAACTCTGTGTCTTGGTTTTCGTGAAACATAAGAAAAATGAGTTTGAATCTTATTATGTTTCTTAGTTATCGTTTGTAAACAACAGGCCACAAATTATTTTGAGATTTCTTTATTTTGTATATTACATGTGCTTCCTTTAAACAAAATAATATCCATGTATGTAAAGTAAGCTGACTTCATAGCAACAACCAACATTCAACCTTTTCTATATTTATTAATTTATAAATGAAGTAAAAGTTGGATAAAATATATACGCATGTTTGTGTTTTGAATTACTTATCTCATCTAACATTCAATGACCAACTAACATTCGTATATATATAATTAATTAATTCAAAATTAATTAATCATTCAATTAATTCATAACGGAGTATTTTAACTTGTTTCGTTACTTGAGTAATATATATACATCATACATATATTATATTAACGTCTAGGTGTATATATGTGTGATCTCGAAGGCTTAAATACATTTAGTCATATAATTATATGTTGTACCTTGCACATTAATCTTACAGACTCTCACTTGTGTATGGTACAACAACAAGTAACTATATAAACAATGGATACCGTCTACCAACAGGCCATTGTCCCTAAATTCACGTGAGGGTAGTTTCTCAGAACTGCATACAGTAAGTGTTAAATGTCATGTGTCCCTTTGTTTCAGATACTTTAGTTAAACTTGAGATATGGATCATCGGGTCATTCTCATTTGTTTAACAATTTTATTTCTCGATCTTAGAACTGAATTAGATCACCAAATTAATTAAGTATCATCTTAATTACATCTGGGTGCGGCCACACAAATATCTTATTCATTCATCGAGGAGCTCAAAAGTATCTAACTCCAAACATTTTGGAGAAACAAATCCTATATTGCATACACGTGTCTCCCACGAGCTTTATATTATACCCAATAATGGCCTTTATTACAGTCTTATTCAGAACATCATTTAACCATATCAAACTACAATATTCCACACATCGAAACTGGCATGCATCTCAAGTCTAAGGACATAAAGACATAATCACTAAATGATTCAATACTGATAACGATCCATGTAGTGACATCTCGGTTGGGTCATTCCAATATCCATCATCAATGAATGCATATGAATTTGGTCTCTACAAGTTAACTATTTATCATCAATAAATATAACCAACATTCATATTAATCTTAATTCATGTTATTCCCATAACATGATTGATTATGGAGATTTTGAATAATCAACAATTACTCATGGATTAAACATGCTAATATAGAACACAGTGATATAAATGAAACTGATCATACCAACTATATATCAATTCATTAAGATAAAACTACTTAATGTTCCTAAAAATATCCAAATACTAAATTACAAATTAAAAAGATCAGCAGCATAACGAAGTCCAATACTACTAGCATGATCATCATGCTTGTTGTGTGTCATGGGCTTCGTGAACGGGTCAGCCACATTATCATCTGTATGAACCTTAAGAATACTAATATCATTCCTCTCAACGACTTCTTGAATGTAGTCAAACTTTCGAAGAATGTGTCTGCTACCTTTACGTACACGTGATTCTTTCGCAAGTATAATAGCACTTGAATTATCACAGTACATTTCCATAGGGGATTCAATGCTGGGAACTACTCTGAGTTCAGCAATAAACTTCCTAATCCAGACAGCTTCTTGAGCAGCTTCTCAGGCAGCAATGTATTCTGCTTCCGTTGTAGACTGTGAAACTATGCTCTGCTTTGAGCTTCTCCAATCAACTGTCCCGTCATTCATGACAAAGACATACCCTGATTGGGATCGAGAATCATCTCGATCAGTTTGGAAACTAGCATCTGTATAACATCTAATACTCAACTCTTCTTCCAAACCACCGTAAACCAAGAACATATCTTTAGTTCTCCGCAAATACTTAAGAATGCTCTTAACAGCAATCCAATGTTCTTCACCTGGATTCTGTTGATAACGACTCATCAAACTCAAAGCTAACGAGACATCAGGTATAGTACATAACATGGCATACATAATGGATCCTATAGCCGAAGCATACGGAACACATTTCATTCGTCTTATCTCATTAGGTGTGATAGGACTTTGAGACTTGCTCAAGGTTATGCCATTTTGCATGGGCAATGCTCCGCGCTTGAAGTTTTGCATGTTAAATCTTCGTAAGATTTTGTCAATGTATGTACTTTGACTCAAACCAATAAGCCTTTTTGTGACGACCCGGGAATTTCCGACCAAATTTAAACTTTATCTTTATATTAATCCGACACGATAAGCAAAGTTTTTTAAGTTAAATCTCAAGGATTTTAAACTATGTTCATACATTCATTTAACCTCGACCAAATTTCAATGATTCACGAATTATTAAATAAACGAATTTGGAATAGTGATTGTAACGTATATTTAAAACATGTTCATTAAATATATATGTTTTCAAATTAAGTACACAGTAGTAACGCTCGCCTAGTGACGCAATTGATATTTAAAGCGATTAGTACATAAATTAAATGTATCTATTTAATATTTTTTTAAATGAAAACGTTATGCGTTAAATTATTTTTAAACGAAATAAAAATAAACTTTGAAATATAAATAGTTTTGAAAAACTAAATGTTATAATACAAACTTATATTTCTAAATATGTATATATACATCTTTATATTTTAACTTAGTCATAAAACGTCATAATTTAAAATAATATATTTTGATAAACAACGAGTCACCGATTTATAGAAGCAAATGACCACAACACTCAATTATATAAGTTGCATTTTTTATAAAGTAATTTGTTGATGAGAAAGTCAAATTATTAATAAGGGTACATGTTGCGTAACGAAAAAGACTAGTTTCCTAAACGTACGAAAGTGCGCTCGAAAAACTGAAAGTGGTACATGAGTCGAGAGTCAACGTACTACACATCGGTGTAAAAATTACAAATTAACTATGCACAAGAATATAATATAATATTTAATTAATTCTATAGATTAAATAACATTTATATTATATTAATTAAAATGACACGTGGTTTGGAAACAAAACCGTGTGCTAATTGTTGTGCGTTCACATGGATAGAAATGTCAAGCCACCTTTATAAATCAAGCAACTCTGGTTCTATTGTAAATGATATATTATCTCGATCTCTCTCTGAATGATATTACTCTTTATATTATTTATTTTATTATTATTATTATTATTATTATTATTATTATTATTATTATTATTAATATTATTATTATTATTATTATTATTATTATTATTATTATTATTATTATTATTAATCATATAAATATTATTAGTAGTATTAGGAGTAACTAGTATTAGTAATATACATAAAATACTACGACAAGGAGTGCACGCGAGTTGTTGCAACATGGGTTTTATGAGTAGGATAGGGCTAAGAAAATTATGGGTTATAGCTATGGAGGTGATGGGTACGGTTCATGGGTTTGCTCATGAGGTCAATCTAATGTTTATCTTCTCCGTTGCGCCTACGTATCTTTCCTGCAATATTGAATCTCAATATTGATACGTGAGTACTTGTAAATAAATTTTTACATAACAATAGTGTATCTCTGACTAGTGCTCGAGTATTTAGGATTATGCATGCTTGTACTTTTGATATTGCCCATAGTTAGGTTATGTTGATTCTTGAATTAGTTACACCTGCGGTTGAGATAAGGTATAAGATATGCATGTTGTTGGAAAGCTAGCGAAAAATTAAGAACTTTTCCTTTAGATGACGAATGGTTTCGATGAACGGATTAGAAGTTATAGTCAATTGAAATTTTGATATTATTATTAAAAATGATTATTATTATCGTCGTTATTATCGTCGTTCTAGTTTTTATAAAATTATTATTATTATTATTATTATTATTATTATCAATAAAAAGTATTATCATTAAAAATTGTTATTTTATTATTATTACTATCGTTAAAGTTAAAGTTATAATTAGTATTATTATTATTATTATCATTAAAATGAACGCGACATAAAGGATGATTTAAAAGCTACTAACAAATTGATTAGGAAATAATGAATATGGGTATCATGATGAAATTTAAATATCGTAAGATATTGATTTAGATAAAATTATCATTTTTTACAAAAAATATTATTTTATATCATTGTTAATATAAAATTTCATTATTTTTATAATATCATTTTTAGTAAATATAAAAATTGATATTTTTATCAATAGAATAATAATAATTATTATTACAAAATAATACAACTTTTACTTATTATTTTTATAAATGTTAAATTATCAAATAAATAAGTAATACAAATAATATAATTACCTTAATAAAACCTATCATAATATTTTATGAACTCTATAAATTTTATTACTTAAGATATATAAAGTAAATTTTTATATAAAATTTTATTTATTAATAAAAGAATTATATTGTTTACTCTAGTAAAATCTTTTAAAAATATTTAAAAATACAAAACGACGATATTTAAACTATATAATAATCATGTATAAAATCTTGAAATCATTTTTAGTCAAATTGACTTTTGTTGACTTTTGCATATTAGACTCGAGTATTAGGATTGTGGTACACTATGTCTTGACCTAATTTGCTAGACAAATATTAACAACACACAAATATATATACTTAATTTAGGTTCGTGAATCCGAGGCCAACTTTGCACTTGTTCAATGACGTTATATGTATTTTTACTACGAAATACAGTATGGTGAGTTTCATTTGCTCCCTTTTTAATTGCTTTTGCAATATATATTTTTGGGCTGAGAATACATGCAATATTTTATAAATGCTTTACGAAATAGAGACAAGTGATTAAAAATGATATTCTGCGGATTGATGTGCTAGGTAATTTAGTTACATGTTATAAGAGCATGTAAGCGCGAATCCTAAAGATAGATCTATCGGGCTTAACACCCCCATCCTGTAGGCTGCACTAGACATAAGAGCTAGTGGGCGGATGTTTAGTACTTCGAGGATTATTTATACACTTGCGAGTGTACGTATCCATCTTTGCGAAGATGACTTATTATATTATTGTTAAGGTTGGTTACTGAGGCCTCAACATAAGCAGAACGGTTTTATACACTTGCGAGTGTACATATATTTATAAATGGAAATCTTGTGGTCTATTAAAATATTGAAATGATAGTTATGATAAACTTATGAACTCATTAACCTTTTGGTTGACACTTTAAAGCATGTTTATTCTGAGGTATTAAAGAAATCTTCCGCTGTGCATTTGCTCATTTTAGAGATATTACTTGGAGTCATTCATGACATATTTCAAAAGATGTTCCATTCAAGTCGTTGAGTTCATCAAGATTATTATTAAGTCAATTATAGTTGGATATATTATGAAATGGTATGCATGCCGTCAACATTCGATGAAATGAAAGTTTGTCTTTTAAAAACGAATGCAATGTTTGTAAAATGTATCATATAGAGGTCAAATACCTCGCGATGTAATCAACTGTTGTGAATCGTTTGTAATCGATATGGACTTCGTCCGGATGGATTAGGACGGGTCATTTCAGTTGGTATCAGAGTGGTGGTCATAGCGAACCAGGTCTTGCGTTAGTGTGTCTAACTAGGAATTGTTAGGATACATTAGTGAGTCTGGACTTTGACCTAGTAGTTGTTAGGTTATATTAATAAGTCTGGACTTGAACCTGGTCTGCATGTCAAAAAGTTTTGCTTATCATTTGGTGTCGAAAATTATCTGCTTATCATTCTTAGTCTAGACACGTCTTGCTGCATTGATTGCATGAATAGTGTATAGACAAAATTCATATCTTAGCGTATCTGCTAAATCATATCTTATCATATCTATTATTGTAAACTTTGCCTGACATATCCCGTAAATTCTGCCGTAATCTACGAAACCTTTTGCTCTATATATATAGATATTATATATAGTTAGAATACCATCCAACATTCAAAAATCAATCCCTTATTCAAATCGTACGAAATGGAATTCGTCATTAGTTCAAGTCCCTCGGATTCCGAAATGGAATCTCACTCAAGCTCTGAAAGCAGTGTGACCGGAATGGATCAACCAATCAGCCATCATCTATTTTGGATGAATTGGAGATGGGTTCGTAGCCTCCTTAATCATTGGAGACAAGAAGAAGGCGATCCCTTCCATCCACCACATTGCCCTCTCGGCGAAGAACCTGAAGCACTTAGTGGCGAACCTGTCCGAAACACCATTTTCTCTCTCATTTCCAGAGTATCTCGTCACGATCATATACTATACCAAATTCTATATCTTATTTATCCGCTCGTCTGAACCGACAACCACCCTGATGTAATAGAAGAAGTCAACGAACTTCGCGCTCGAGTAGTGGCTTTGGAGAATATGGTGCGAAGGTTAGAAACACCAGCAGCAGCACCAGCAGAATAAAAAGTACCACCATCAGCAACATCAACAATACCACCACCACCACCAACAGCAACATCCGCATCCCACACCTCAACATCACAATCTATCCCACGAATATCAACAACATACACACCATAGATACAAAGGAATACCAACAACAATGAACGATGAAGTATTGATCCATAACTTCATTAATATTCTGCGAAGAATATGTGGTTCCTAATAGTTTTAGATGTGACAACCCGGAAATTTCCAACCAAATTTAAACTTTAATCTTTATATGTTTCCGACACAATAAACAATATTTGTTAAGTTAAATTTCAAGAATTTTAAACTATGTTCATACATTCATTCAACCTCGACCAAGTTCCAACGATTCACGAATCATTAAACGAATATGATTATATATGTATATGTGTATATATATTATAACTTGAAACGTAAACGAAATATTAGATTAAATACTTTATATGATTGTATCTGTTTCAAAATGTTTATCAATGGAATTAGAAGATAAGATCAACTGATTGAATTATCAGATATATTAAATTATGATTACAAGTCTCTGTTGAAAGGCCCACGTTGATTTGAGAAATCTTTCCATTTTAACAATATTCGGAAAATGGTAAAGTAATTTATAAATAAGAACAAATTGTCAATCATTGAGAACTAGACAAAGGATAGTGGAAGATTGAATCTCATAAAGACTCGATTGATCTATTTAGTTTCAAACGTACAAAAACGTTTTCAGTTTAAAAAGAACTTTATTATTAAAACGTATATAACTTTTATAAATATCTAGAACCACTTTTGACAACTCATTACTTAACTAGTATGATAAAGATAACGATATTTATATTTTATTTTATTAAATATATATAACGATTTAAATTAATATTATATATATTTATACGCGTATAATACGTACATAGTTTTATACTTTTACTATACTTAAACTTTACCTTTACTTTACTTTAACTTTAATAATTCACTTTAATAATTCATACTTTAATAATTCATACTTTAATAATTCACTTTAATAATTCATACTTTAATAATTCACTTTAATAATTCATACTTTAATAATTCACTTTAATAATTCAATAATCTATTATAAATAGAATTCAATAGGTTTCATTATTTCATAGAAACTTGAAAATATTTTTCTCTAAACTCTCTCAATCGATTTACATATATATATTTACTCCGTATTATTTCAAGATATTATTAGTATACATAAAATATTACGACGGAGTGTCCGAGTGATTTCGAAATTGTTTTTCGAGTAGGATAGGATTAAGGAAATTATGGGTTATAGCTATGGAGGTGATTGAGTATGGTTCATGGGTATGCTCGTGAGGTCAATATAGTGTTTATCATTTCCGTTGCGTCTACGTACCTTTCCTGCAATATTGAATCTTAATATTGATGCGTGAGTACTCATAATTTAACTTTTACATACTAATAGTGTATCCCTGACTAGTGCTCGAGTATTTAGGATTATGCATGCTTGTACTTTTGATATTGCCCTTAGACAGGTTAGGTTGAATATTGAATTAGTTACACTTGCGGTTGAGATAAGGTATAAGATATGCATGTCTTTGGAAAGCTAGCGAAAAATTAAGAACTTTTCCTTTAGATATCGAATGGTTTCGATGAACGGATTAGAAGTTATAATCAATTGAATTTTCGATATTTTTATTAAAAATGATTATTATTATCGTCGTTTTTATCGTCGTTCTAGTTTTATCTTATTATTATCATTATTATTATCTTTATCAATAAAAGGGATTTATCATTAAAAATTGTTTTTTTTATTACTATCGTTATTATCGTTAAAGTTATAATTAGTATTATTATTATTATTATTAGTATTATTATTATTATTATTATTATTAGTATTATTATTATTATTATCATTATTAATATATATATATCATTATTTAAAAATGGTTATTGTTATTGTTATTATTATTATTACTATATTATCATTAAGATAATTATTAGTATTATCGTTAATAATATTATAGTAACTATCATTATTAATATTAGTGTAATTAAAACAAATAATTGTAACACCTAAATATTTTGATTACTATTATTATCATTATTATGAACACGATATAAAAGACGATTAAAAGCTATTAAACGAAACGATTAGGAAATAATGAGTAAGAGTATCATGATGAAATTAAAATATTATAAGATATTAATTTAGATAAAATTATCGTTCTTATTATTTTTATCATTACTATTATTATTAAAAGTATCGTTAGTATTAAAACTATCATTTTAACAAAAATTATCATTTTAATAGAAATGTCATTGTTACTATAAAATATCATTATTATTATTATTTTAAATAGAATTATTATTTTAAAGATAATATTAAAAATTATCGTAAATATTAAAGTTATCATAATTAGAATTATCGTTTTATCATAATGTCATCTTAGTAATTATAAAAATTGATATTTTTATAATAATAATTATTATTACAAAATAATATAACTTTTACTTACTATCATTATAGATATTATTTTATAAAATAAATATGTGATACAAACATATTTTACTACGTGTAATAACTTACTTTAATAATACCTATCATATTATCTTTATGATATTAAATGAACCCTATAAATTTTATTACTTAATATATATAAAAGTATATTTGATTATATAAATTTAATATAAAATTTTATTTATTAATAAATAAATTATATTATTTACTCTAATAAATCTTTTTAAAATATTTAAAAATATAAAACGATGATATTTAAACTATATATTAATCATGTATAGATTTTTAAAAATTATTTTGAGTCAAATTTACTTTTGTTGACTTTTGCATATTAGTCTCGAGCATTAGGATTGTGGTACACTATGACTTGACCTAATTTGTTAGACAAATATTGACCAACATATAAATATATATAATTAATTTAGGTTCGTGAATCCGAGGCCAACCTTGCACTTGTTCAATGACGTTATATGTATTTTTACTACGAAATACAGTATGGTGAGTTTCATTTGCCTTTTTACCCTTTATATTTTTGGGCTGAGAATACGTGCGCAACTTTTATAAATGATTTACAAAATAGACACAAGTACGTGAAACTACATTCTATGGTTGAATTATCGAAATCGAATATGCCCCTTTTTATTAAGTCTGGTAATCTAAGAATTAGGGAACAGACACCCTAATTGACGCGAATCCTAAAGATAGATCTATTGGGCCTAACAAACTCCATCCAAAGTACCGGATGCTTTAGTACTTCGAAATTTATATCATGTCCGAAGGAGGATCCCGGAATGATAGGGGATATTCTTATATGTATCTAGTTAATGTCGGTTACCAGTTGTTCACCATATGAATGATTATTTTTGTCTCTATGCATGGGACGTATATTTATGAGAACTGAAAATGAAATTCTTGTGGTCTATTAAAATGATGGAAATAAATGATTATGATAAACTAATGAACTCACCAACCTTTTGGTTGACACTTTAAAGCATGTTTATTCTCAGGTGTTAAAGAAATCTTCCGCTGTGCATTTGCTCATTTTAAAGATATTACTTGGAGTCTTTCATAGCATATTTTGAAGAACGTTGCATTCGAGTCATTGAGTTCATCAAAGATTATTATTAAATCAATTTATAGTTGGATAGTGGATATTATGAAATGGTATGCATGCCTGTCAATTTTCGATGTAAAGAAAGTTTGTCTTTTAAAAACGAATGCAATGTTTGTAAAATGTATCATATAGAGGTCAAATACCTCGCAATGTAATCAACTATTGTGAATCGTTTATAATGTATATGAACGGGTCCTTTCAGTTGGTATCAGAGCGGTGGTCTTAGCGAACCAGGTTTGCATTAGTGTGTCTAACTGATAAGTCGTTAGGATGCATTAGTGAGTCTGGACTTCGACCGTGTCTGCATGTCAAAAGTTTTGCTTATCATTCTGTGTCGAAAATCATCTACTTATCATCTGTAGGAAATTACCTATTTATCATTCTTAAGTCTAGACACATCTTACTGCATTAATTGCATGAATAGTGTATGGACAAAATTCATATCTTATCGTATCTGCTAAATCATATGTTAATGTATCTGTCACTGTAAACTTTGCTTGACATATTCCGTAAATTCCTCCGTAACCTAGGAAATCTTTTGCTCTATATATTTAGATATTCTATGTAATTAGAATACTATCCGATAGCTGGAAATCATTTCAATCGAAAAATCTTTTATTCAATTGTACGAAATGGAATTCGTCATTAATTCAAGTTCCTCAGATTCCGAAATGGAATCCCACTCAGGCTCCGAAAGCAGTGTGACCGGAATGGATCAACCAATCAGTCATCACCTATTCTGGATGAATTGGGGATGGGTTCGTAGCCTCCTCAATCATTGGAGACAAGAGGAAGGCGATCCTTTTCATTCACCACATTGCCCTCTTGGAGAAGAACTTGAAGCACTTACCGGCGAACCTGTCCGAAACACCATTTTCTCGCTCATTTCCAGAGTATCTCGTCACGATTATATATTACATCAAATTCAAGATTTTATTTACCCACTCGTTCGAACCGACAATCATCCCGGTGTAATAGAAGAAGTCAACGAGCTTCGCGCTCGGGTAGTGGCTTTAGAGAACATGGTGCAAAGGTTACAAACACCAGCAGCAACATCAGCAGCATAACCAGTACCACCATCATCAATGCCAACAGTACCATTACCACCTCCAACCACAACCGCGTCGTAAACCTCAACTTCACAATCTGTTCCACGAGCATCGACGTCATAAGCTCTATAGATAACAAGGAAGACCAACAGCAACAAATGACGAAGTATTAATTCATAACTTCATTGGAGAAACATTCCGCGGCGATTATGTAATCTCTAAAGTCTTAGAGATTATCTAATCTAGCCCTAACCATAAATCAGTTAAGCGAACCAAAATGATGGAAGGAAGAGTAGAAACCCTGACAAAAATGGTGTGTGATTAACAAGCTAAACTTGCTTTACCAACAACATCAATAGTACCATCAGCGTTACCAGCATCGTCAGTACAGTCAACATCCGAATCAACAACACCGATAACATCACAAACTCCGTCAGTTCAAGAATCACTGTGGACATCATTACGAATCAATAACGTTTATATTGTATCAACGAGTTATGAAGAATTAACTCATTTCCTCTGAAGAAATTATATGTATATTATATATATATATATATATATATATATATATATATATATATATATATATATATATATATATATATATATATATATATTGAAATAAATCTTTCAGTGCTAAGCTATTGTGTGTGAATCTTAACTACTCGGTTAATTCATATTACAAATATGCAATAATGTACGTCCTTCGGCCGCAACTTAACCAGCGTTAACTACAATCTCTGTCGCAATTCAACAAATTCCAATTCATAATAAATCAAGTATATATTTGATTTTACACTTTCATCATCAATGTACCCGAAACTTTTCAGATAACATCATTCGTACTTTGCGAAATTCACAAGAATTCCACGAACCGAACACCATACATCAACAAATAACGAAGTATTGATTCATAATTTTAATGTCATTAAAGAAATACTGCGTAAAAGTTATGTACTTTTTAAAGCCTTTAGGGATTATTCAATTCTAGTTTCAACCGTAAATTAAATGAGTTTAATTTAACATTAACTCATTAAATCTATGTTACATCTGAAGAAAATATACATATATATATTTTCATAAAGACTGTAATAAAATTCTTTTGTACAAAATATTAATTGTGAAATTTTTTTTTAACGGGTAGGTAATACCCGAGAGATATATAAATTCACAATTAATATGTTACATTCTTCGAATCTGATTCAGCAAATCATCCATTATACTCCCTACTTTCACAACAATATACATTCTTTTATAGAAATCAAAACAACCATACTCATTCAAAATTTAATTACATATTCTGATTTTGAAATCTCAAAATTTAACTTGAGATATGACCAAAATCATCACTCTTAGATCCTTACATCTTTCACAAGCTATATTTTGAATTCAAAACTGTGTTAGAACATCAAATGTATGTTAACGATTACAATCTGTGTTCAAACCCTTCAAAAATTTCTGAAGACACTTCGAATGATGAGCAATCGAGATGATGATCCAACCACATGTTACCCACAGTTATGTACCCGAAAAACTCTTGAAACCAAAGTAAAAGTTTAAACAACGTATCCGCATCAGATTCTTTGGCATTTATTAGCAAAAATAACTTTGGGACTCCTATTCAAAGTAGCCAGTTTTGTCACAGCTCCAGCAAGTCAACTTCGACTTTTCAGTCAGACTAACCTTATTATAACCTTGAGATATACACCATCGTTACCAGGGAACCTTTTACATTCCACCATATTATTAGCAGATGTACCAACAACTTCATTACCCTTTGACTTTAGCCTCTCCAAAAAGTCATCATAATTATTCATTGAAACCCCATCATTTACTCATTCGCATCTTGTAATGAGAATTGCCATACGAATCATTGGGAATTAGCAATCAGTATTTTGAAATCTTGCAGCATGTCTGCGCCAACAGTTATATGTGTATATATAACGTCTATCTTCTGGACTTAATTTGAATGTGAAGTTTCTGAAAAACACTCCGAACTACGAATTGGTTCTCCGAAAATGGAAAAAATGCTGATGAAGCAGCAAAAACTATAAACGACTTTAAATGGTAAAAGCTGGATGATAATGATGAAGTGTGCTGGCAAAGCGCAGAAAAAGAGAAGTTTTGGAACTGGAAAACGGATTGAGCAAAGTAGGAAGGAGGCTGTGGACAAATTACAAAGACTGAACCTTGACTTTAAAGGATCCAAATGATTCAGTACCTGCTGAAGTCATTAACGAATACCTTGCTCCTGACTCTAAACCCCTGCGGACAATATTCTTCATCATCCTCTGATATTAGAAATTCTAAAATATCATCATATCTTTCATTATAAATATCCTCCATATTTCTGAAGTTATTTTCTTAATTTTTCTTATTTGAAATCATTTACCTCTTCGCGCTATCTGTATTACATCATAAAAGAAACTATTTTAGTTTCTAAATTCTGAAAGATTCAAGTTTAAAATAGGAATATTTTGAAGTAGTGTTGAGAACTGAAGCATGAATTAGTATAATATAATGACACTTGATCAATGTGATTATATTACAGTAAGTCATGCTGAGTTTCTAAATGGAACGTGATGATTCACAGATCATAACATCATCATGTGCCATGTTATACGACTCTTGTATTCTATTTGACCTCTAAAATATCAAGAAAATATTTCTTGATGATTCGGCCTTTTCCAAGGTATTCTAGTAATTTGACAAGTCAAGATCGTGCCATCACAATTTCCTTCCTAGAACATTAACAATGTTCATTCCGAAATTCATATCTGTGAATTATGGACCATTACAAGCGGTGCTTAATCGCAAGAAGAAGAAACGAAAGGACAAAACTCCGAAATAGAAATTGGGGTATAAATTGCAGCAAATAAAAGAGAGCATTAACTGTGAATGATAATGATTATAGAAGACAGAAGTAGAGACTTTGAAATATAAGGGAACATATAAAGCTCAACGACAAACCAGAAATTATAAACCATATATCGATGCATATAGCAATATAAAGACACGGGAAAACTAGAAACACTATAAACCCAAGAGTATAGTAGAAGTAAATAGATTCTTCCGGCGGTAGATGAAAAAGAAGAATGACCGATATGAAAGTTAGAAGTATATCGAGAATCAGAACTAGATGGAGCATATTGATGAATACTTTAAAATATGAGTTGAGGGGGAAAGAATAGAAGGTGATGAAACATGACTAGGAACCTAGAAAGCAACAGATTTAACTCACACAATGACGGAATAAGTGAATCAAACCCTCTAGTGAATAGGTTAAACTTTTTGGGATTAATTTAGTCAAACCACAACTAAATCAAGTGTGATTAGATCAACACCTAGAGCTATTATTCACAACCTGGGTGATTTGGGTTGAGAGAAAATCGGAGGAGCTCACCAGATCTGAGTGTGTGTAACAAATGAGAGGCTTAACCTAAAATGAAGAACATAAGACTCTATATACCTCTGCTGTTGACTCACCCATACGATTCATTCATCACATGTACGAGTTGGCTTCATCAGCCGCACGGATGATCACTCACTCATGTCTTCACATTTAGGTTGTAATTGTGACTTAGCTCAGCATCAACCGTGCGTATGAGCCTATCAGCCGTACTAGTGAGGCTTCACTCGTACGTCTGACCTAGTCTAACATAGTCAAACATCCAAATCTCGTTCCTGCAGTTCCTGTAACTACATACAAACACGGATAGAATAATAACGAGCAATCATGGTGGCCTGTAAACTGTTGTACCTGCAATGGACGTGGGTAGATGTCTAGGAACTTGCATAAAATGCATCAACAGAAGGTGTGAGTTGTAAGGAAACGAAGGAGGTGAATTTATAAGAAAATCTCCGACAGAATAATTAAAATGGACGATCGCATTTAAAGCGGATCCTAATTTCCTTGATTACCGGAGAGTCAAATCTTATTAAGAAGATTTTCTTCAAATCCCTTGAAATCTGGGAATCAATCATATCTACGTCAAATGATAAGATGAATCTACACTTACTCATTTCACTCTTCTATGTTAGCTTCATTCGTACTCTTCATATAAATGGATTGTTTATCCAAATTATTCGCTGATGATAAAACTCTAATTTTCAGCCCGTATGTATCATGAAAACATACTTATTATCATTCACGACCTTTCCACTTAAATTTCGGGACGAAATTTCTTTAACGGGTAGGTACTGTGACAACCCGGAAATTTCCAACCAAATTTAAACTTTAATCTTTATATGTTTCCGACACAATAAGCAATATTTGTTAAGTTAAATTTCAAGAATTTTAAACTATGTTCATACATTCATTCAACCTCGACCAAGTTCCAACGATTCACGAATCATTAAACGAATATGATTATATATGTATATGTGTATATATATTATAACTTGAAACGTAAACGAAATATTAGATTAAATACTTTATATGATTGTTTCTGTTTCAAAATGTTTATCAATGGAATTAGAAGATAAGATCAACTGATTGAATTATCAGATATATTAAATTATGATTACAAGTCTTTGTTGAAAGGCCCACGTTGATTTGAGAAATCTTTCCATTTTAACAATATTCGGAAAATGGTAAAGTAATTTATAAATAAGAACAAATTGTCAATCATTGAGAACTAGACAAAGGATAGTGGAAGATTGAATCTCATAAAGACTCGATTGATCTATTTAGTTTCAAACGTACAAAAACGTTTTCAGTTTAAAAAGAACTTTATTATTAAAACGTATATAACTTTTATAAATATCTAGAACCACTTTTGACAACTCATTACTTAACTAGTATGATAAAGATAACGATATTTATATTTTATTTTATTAAATATATATAACGATTTAAATTAATATTATATATATTTATACGCGTATAATACGTACATAGTTTTATACTTTTACTATACTTAAACTTTACCTTTACTTTACTTTAACTTTAATAATTCACTTTAATAATTCATACTTTAATAATTCATACTTTAATAATTCACTTTAATAATTCATACTTTAATAATTCACTTTAATAATTCATACTTTAATAATTCACTTTAATAATTCATACTTTAATAATTCACTTTAATAATTCAAAAATCTATTATAAATAGAATTCAATAGGTTTCATTATTTCATAGAAACTTGAAAATATTTTTCTCTAAACTCTCTCAATCGATTTACATATATATATTTACTCCGTATTATTTCAAGATATTATTAGTATACATAAAATATTACGACGGAGTGTCCGAGTGATTTCGAAATTGTTTTTCGAGTAGGATAGGATTAAGGAAATTATGGGTTATAGCTATGGAGGTGATTGAGTATGGTTCATGGGTATGCTCGTGAGGTCAATATAGTGTTTATCATTTCCGTTGCGTCTACGTACCTTTCCTGCAATATTGAATCTCAATATTGATGCGTGAGTACTCATAATTTAACTTTTACATACTAATAGTGTATCCCTGACTAGTGCTCGAGTATTTAGGATTATGCATGCTTGTACTTTTGATATTGCCCTTAGACAGGTTAGGTTGAATATTGAATTAGTTACACTTGCGGTTGAGATAAGGTATAAGATATGCATGTCTTTGGAAAGCTAGCGAAAAATTAAGAACTTTTCCTTTAGATATCGAATGGTTTCGATGAACGGATTAGAAGTTATAATCAATTGAATTTTCGATATTTTTATTAAAAATGATTATTATTATCGTCGTTTTTATCGTCGTTCTAGTTTTATCTTATTATTATCATTATTATTATCTTTATCAATAAAAGGGATTTATCATTAAAAATTGTTTTTTTATTACTATCGTTATTATCGTTAAAGTTATAATTAGTATTATTATTATTATTATTATTATTATTAGTATTATTATTATTATTATTAGTATTATTATTATTATTATCATTATTAATATATATATATATATCATTATTTAAAAATGGTTATTGTTATTGTTATTATTATTATTACTATATTATCATTAAGATAATTATTAGTATTATCGTTAATAATATTATAGTAACTATTATTATTAATATTAGTGTAATTAAAACAAATAATTGTAACACCTAAATATTTTGATTACTATTATTATCATTATTATGAACACGATATAAAAGACGATTAAAAGCTATTAAACGAAACGATTAGGAAATAATGAGTAAGAGTATCATGATGAAATTAAAATATTATAAGATATTAATTTAGATAAAATTATCGTTCTTATTATTTTTATCATTACTATTATTATTAAAAGTATCGTTAGTATTAAAACTATCATTTTAACAAAAATTATCATTTTAATAGAAATGTCATTGTTACTATAAAATATCATTATTATTATTATTTTAAATAGAATTATTATTTTAAAGATAATATTAAAAATTATCGTAAATATTAAAGTTATCATAATTAGAATTATCGTTTTATCATAATGTCATCTTAGTAATTATAAAAATTGATATTTTTATAATAATAATTATTATTACAAAATAATACAACTTTTAATTACTATCATTATAGATATTATTTTATAAAATAAATATGTGATACAAACATATTTTACTACGTGTAATAACTTACTTTAATAATGCCTATCATATTATCTTTATGATATTAAATGAACCCTATAAATTTTATTACTTAATATATATAAAAGTATATTTGATTATATAAATTTAATATAAAATTTTATTTATTAATAAATAAATTATATTATTTACTCTAATAAATCTTTTTAAAATATTTAAAAATATAAAACGATGATATTTAAACTATATATTAATCATGTATAGATTTTTAAAAATTATTTTGAGTCAAATTTACTTTTGTTGACTTTTGCATATTAGTCTCGAGCATTAGGATTGTGGTACACTATGACTTGACCTAATTTGTTAGACAAATATTGACCAACATATAAATATATATAATTAATTTAGGTTCGTGAATCCGTGGCCAACCTTGCACTTGTTCAATGACGTTATATGTATTTTTACTACGAAATACAGTATGGTGAGTTTCATTTGCCTTTTTACCCTTTATATTTTTGGGCTTAGAATACGTGCGCAACTTTTATAAATGATTTACAAAATAGACACAAGTACGTGAAACTACATTCTATGGTTGAATTATCGAAATCGAATATGCCCCTTTTTATTAAGTCTGGTAATCTAAGAATTAGGGAACAGACACCCTAATTGACGCGAATCCTAAAGATAGATCTATTGGGCCTAACAAACTCCATCCAAAGTACCGGATGCTTTAGTACTTCGAAATTTATATCATGTCCGAAGGAGGATCCCGGAATGATAGGGGATATTCTTATATGTATCTAGTTAATGTCGGTTACCAGGTGTTCACCATATGAATGATTATTTTTGTCTCTATGCATGGGACGTATATTTATGAGAACTGAAAATGAAATTCTTGTGGTCTATTAAAATGATGGAAATAAATGATTATGATAAACTAATGAACTCACCAACCTTTTGGTTGACACTTTAAAGCATGTTTATTCTCAGGTGTTAAAGAAATCTTCCGCTGTGCATTTGCTCATTTTAAAGATATTACTTGGAGTCTTTCATAGCATATTTTGAAGAACGTTGCATTCGAGTCATTGAGTTCATCAAAGATTATTATTAAATCAATTTATAGTTGGATAGTGGATATTATGAAATGGTATGCATGCCTGTCAATTTTCGATGTAAAGAAAGTTTGTCTTTTAAAAACGAATGCAATGTTTGTAAAATGTATCATATAGAGGTCAAATACCTCGCAATGTAATCAACTATTGTGAATCGTTTATAATGTATATGAACGGGTCCTTTCATTAGAGATTACTTAATCTGGCTCAAACCGAAAAGCAAATGAGATTAATATCATATTAACTCATTAAATCCATGATTACATCTAAAGAAAATATATATGCAAGTATATTTTCATAAATATTGTAATTGAATTTTTTTTTTACAAACTGTTAATGGTGAAAATATTTAAACGGGTAGGTAGTACCCGAGGAATATTTAGATTTCACATTAATAAGTTACACTATACATTCTTTGAATCTAATTCAACGTTCAATCACTATCCTACAGATACACGTATCTGTTCACCACAGAATAATTATTTCCAAGTCAATTTCATTTGGACTTTTATCTATCAGAATCTAACAAGTGGCATAATGAAGAAAAATATTGGACAAAATAAAAATTGTTAGAAACAAATGAATTAACTAATTAAAATTTTGTTAAGAATCCACGCTAACTGTTCCTAGCTAACTGTTCCTAGCTAACTGGTTACATTTTATTTATCGCAATTTAATTATCGCAATTTATATTCTCGCAATTTTATATATCGTCATTTAATTTCTGTTATTTATTTTACGCACTTTAAATAATCGGGACACGTATACAAAAGTTTTGACATATCATATCGACGCATGTATATATATTATTTGGAATAACCATAGACACTCTATATGCTGTAATGCTAGAGTTCGCTATACAGGGATGAGGTTGATTCTGTAATAATATATATACTTTGAGTTGTGATAGAGTCTGAGACATGTACACGGGTCACAATATGTATTATTTAATTTGAATATTATATATATATGAATTATTGAATTGCTAACTGTGGACTATCAACTGAGGACCAACATTGGACAATTAAAATGAATTAAAATATTGATTATAACATATGAAACTAAACAATTCTTCAAGTTTGCCACTTGATCTCATATTAAACCTCGTTTGTATCTTGACAATTACAATCTGTGTTCAAACCTTTCATAATTCTTGAAAACACCTCAATCGAGAGGATGAACCAACCGCACTTCATCTACGGAAGAAAAGATCGATAAATATAGTTATGCACCTGAAAACTCTCGAAAACTAAGTAAACGTTTAACGCGTAGCTGTGCTAATTCTTTTAGCGTTATTATTACTGAAAATAACTTTGCAATCTCTTTCCAAATTAGCCAATTTTGTCACAGCTCCAACAAGTCAACTTCGATTTTTTCGTTCGAAACAACCTTATTATAACCTTGATATATATGTGTGCTCTTTTATTGTTACCAGGGAACTTTTTATATTCCATCATATTACCAGCAGACGTACCAGCAACCTCGTTGCTCCTTGGCTTAAATCTCTTTGACAAAACACTATATTTATCCATTGAAGTCTTATCATGAACTCATCGGCATCTTGTAACCAGAATTTCCATACCAAGTATCGGGAAATCAGCAATCAGTATTTTGAATCTCGCAGCGTTTCTACATCAAAAGTTATATATACATATAACATTTATCTCCTAGAATTATGATATCTCATTCTGAAACTCTGAACAAATCACAAGGACTAAACTTGTACAAAAAAAAAAATCCTGATGATTCTGTTTCTAATGAAATCTTTAGCGAATACCTTGCTCCTTAATCACTCTAAATCATCGTGAATGAATTTCTTCATCACAACTTGATTCTAAAATTCTAAGATATTATTGTATCTTTCATTATAAATATCCTCCATATTTCGGAAGATATTTTCATAACTATTCTTATCTGAAATCATTAATCTCTTCATGCTATCAGTGTTACATCATATAGAAACTGTTAGTTTCTATATTCTGTAAACTTTCGAGCTTAAAATATGAATGTTATTGAAGTAATGTTGGGAACTGATGCATGAGTTAGTATAATATAATGACACTTGATCAACGTGATTATATTACAGTAAGTCATGCTGAGCTTCTAAATGAAACGTGATGATTCACAGATCATAACGTCATCATGCACCATGTTACACGACTCTTACATTCTGTCTAAATCTATAAACATATCAAGAACATGTTTTTCTAGATAGTCCTATTTTTTTCCCTTGAATTCTGGTAATTTGACAGGTCAGATTGTACTATTACCATTTCTTTCCTAGAACAATTAACTGTGTTCATTCCAAAATTTATATATGTGAATTCTGGACCATTACAAGAGATGCCTAACCGCAAGAAGAAGAAACGAAGGGACAAAGCTCCAAAATAAAAATTGGAGTATAAATCGCAGCAAATGGGATGGAGTATTAACTGTGGATGACAGTGTTTATTGAGAATAGAAATAGGGACATTGAAATATAAGAGAGAATATAAAGTCCGATAACAACATATAAATTACAAACCGTGTATATCAATGTTTATCGCAACATAAAGACACGAGAGAATTAAAAGCACTATAACCCCAAGGGCAAAGTAGAAGTAAGCAGATTCCTCTGGTGGAAGTTGAAAAAGGAGAATGATTGTTACGATAGTAAAGGTGAGGATAAGGATTAAAACTGGATTGAGCATTTTCACAATCTTTGGAAATTAAGTGTAGGAATGATAAAAGATATGAAACGGAAGAAGTTAATTTATAGTGAAATATTTGATAGTGAAATCAAGGCAGATCTCCTCATTTAATTAGAGAATCCTAATTTCCTGATTTGCCGAAGAATCAAATCTTTTAGATTTCGAAGATTTTCTTTAAATCTCTTGAATTCCGGAATTCAACCAAGACAACGTCAAAAGTTAAAACAAAGTTTTATTTCTCATTTTATTTCTTTTACGATAGCTTCACTCGTACTCTTCAAGTAATCGAATTGTTTTATCTATATTACTCAATGATGATGAAACTCTAATTTCTAGCTCGTACGTGTCATGAAAACATTCTTATTGTTAGCCATGACAACCACACTTAAATTTCGGGACAAAATTTCTTTAACGGGTAGGTACTGTGACGATCCGGGAATTTTCAACCAAATTTAAACTTTATCTTTATATTAATCCGACATGATAAGCAAAGTTTGTTAAGTTAAATCTCAAGGATTTTAAACTATGTTCATACATTCATTTAACCTCGACCAAATTTCAATGATTCACGAACCATTAAATAAACGAAAGTTGGAATAGTGATTGTAACGTATATTTAAAACATGTTCATTAAATATATATGTTTTCAAATTAAGTACACGGTAGTAACGTTCGCCTAGTGACGCAATTTATATTTAAAGCGATTAGTACATAAATTAAATGTATCTATTTAATATTTTTTTAAATGAAAACGTTACGCGTTAAATTATTTTTAAACGAAATAAAAATAAACTTTGAAATATAAATAGTTTTGAAAAACTAAATGTTATAATACAAACTTATATTTCTTAATATGTATATATACATCTTTATATTTTAACTTAGTCATAAAACGTCCTAATTTAAAATAATATATTTTGATAAACAACGAGTCACTGATTTATAGAAGCAAATGACCACAACATTCAATTATATAAGTTGCATTTTTTATAAAGTAATTTGTTGATGAGAAAGTCAAATTATTAATAAGGGTACACGTTGCGTAACGAAAAAGACTAGTTTCCTAAACGTACGAAAGTACGCTCGAAAAACCGAAAGTGGTACATGAGTCGAGGGTCAACGTACTACACATCGGTGTAAAAATTACAAATCAACTATGCACGAGAATATAATATAATATTTAATTAATTCTATAGATTAAATAATATTTATATTATATTAATTAAAATGATACGTGGTTTTGAAACAAAACCGTGTGCTAATTGTTGTGAATTCACATGGATAGAAATGTTAAGCCACCTTTATAAATCGAGCAACTCTGGTTCCATTGTAAATGATATATTATCTCGATCTCTCTCTGAATGATATTACTCTTTATATTATTTATTTTATTATTAATATTATTAATATTATTAATATTATTATTATTATTATTATTATTATTATTATTATTATTATTATTATTATTATTATTATTATTATTATTATTATTATTATTAATCATATAAATATTATTAGTAGTATTAGGAGTAACTAGTATTAGTAATATACATAAAATACTACGACAAGGAGTGCACGCGAGTTGTTGCAACATGGGTTTTATGAGTAGGATAGGGCTAAGAAAATTATGGGTTATAGCTATGGAGGTGATGGGTACGGTTCATGGGTTTGCTCATGAGGTCAATCTAGTGTTTATCATCTCCGTTGCACCTACGTACCTTTCTTGCAATATTGAATCTCAATATTGATACGTGAGTACTTGTAAATAAATTTTTACATAACAATAGTATATCCCTGACTAGTGCTCGAGTATTTAGGATTATGCATGCATGTACTTTTGATATTGCCCATAGTTAGGTTATGTAGAATCTTGAATTAGTTACACCTGCGGTTGAGATAAGGTATAAGATATGCATGTCGTCGGAAAGCTAGCGAAAAATTAAGAACTTTTCCTTTAGATGACGAATGGTTTCGATGAACGGATTAGAAGTTATAGTCAATTGAAATTTTGATATTATTATTAAAAATGATTATTATTATCGTCGTTATTATCGTCGTTCTAGTTTTTATCAAATTATTATTATTATTATTATTATTATCAATAAAAAGTATTATCATTAAAAATTGTTATTTTATTATTATTACTATCGTTAAAGTTAAAGTTATAATTATTATAATTAGTATTATTATTATTATTATCATTAAAATGAACGCGACATAAAGGATGATTTAAAAGCTACTAACAAATTGATTAGGAAATAATGAATATGGGTATCATGATGAAATTTAAATATCGTAAGATATTGATTTAGATAAAATTATCATTTTTTACAAAAAATATTATTTTATATCATTGTTAATATAAAATTTCATTATTTTTATAATATCATTTTTAGTAAATATAAAAATTGATATTTTTATCAATAGAATAATAATAATTATTATTACAAAATAATACAACTTTTACTTATTATTTTTATAAATGTTAAATTATCAAATAAATAAGTAATACAAATAATATAATTACCTTAATAAAACCTATCATAATATTTTATGAACTCTATAAATTTTATTACTTAAGATATATAAAGTAAATTTTTATATAAAATTTTATTTATTAATAAAAGAATTATATTGTTTACTCTAGTAAAATCTTTTAAAAATATTTAAAAATACAAAACGACGATATTTAAACTATATAATAATCATGTATAAAATCTTGAAATCATTTTTAGTCAAATTGACTTTTGTTGACTTTTGCATATTAGACTCGAGTATTAGGATTGTGGTACACTATGTCTTGACCTAATTTGCTAGACAAATATTAACAACACACAAATATATATACTTAATTTAGGTTCGTGAATCCGAGGCCAACTTTGCACTTGTTCAATGACGTTATATGTATTTTTACTACGAAATACAGTATGGTGAGTTTCATTTGCTCCCTTTTTAATTGCTTTTGCAATATATATTTTTGGGCTGAGAATACATGCAATATTTTATAAATGCTTTACGAAATAGAGACAAGTGATTAAAAATGATATTCTGCGGATTGATGTGCTAGGTAATTTAGTTACATGTTATAAGAGCATGTAAGCGCGAATCCTAAAGATAGATCTATCGGGCTTAACACCCCCATCCTGTAGGCTGCACTAGACATAAGAGCTAGTGGGCGGATGTTTAGTACTTCGAGGATTATTTATACACTTGCGAGTGTACGTATCCATCTTTGCGAAGATGACTTGTTATATTATTGTTAAGGTTGGTTACTGAGGCCTCAACATAAGCAGAACGGTTTTATACACTTGCGAGTGTACATATATTTATAAATGGAAATCTTGTGGTCTATTAAAATATTGAAATGATAGTTATGATAAACTTATGAACTCACCAGCCGTTTGGTTGACACTTTAAAGCATGTTTATTCTGAGGTATTAAAGAAATCTTCCGCTGTGCATTTGCTCATTTTAGAGATATTACTTGGAGTCATTCATGACATATTTCAAAAGATGTTGCATTCGAGTCGTTGAGTTCATCAAGATTATTATTAAGTCAATTATAGTTGGATATATTATGAAATGGTATGCATGCCGTCAACATTCGATGAAATGAAAGTTTGTCTTTTAAAAATGAATGTAATGTTTGTAAAATGTATCATATAGAGGTCAAATACATCGCGATGTAATCAACTGTTGTGAATCGTTTGTAATCGATATGGACTTCGTCCGGATGGATTAGGACGGGTCATTTCACTTTTGGATCTATTTCTATAGATCCTGATTCCAAAAATATACTTAGCTTCTCCAATATCTTTCATGGCAAAACATTTTCCAAGCCAAGATTTGACATCTTGCAAAGTTGGAATGTCATTTCCAATAAGTAGTATGTCATCAACATACAAGATCAAGAAGACAACTTTGCTCCCACTAGCTCTAATATAAACACAGGGCTCATCTTGGTTTTGAGAAAAACCAAACACTTTGATTTTCTGATCAAACTTAAGAATCCAGCTCCTGAATGCTTGCTTTAATCCATAAATGGATTTTACAAGCTTCCATACTTTAGTAGGATGCTTAGGATTCACAAACCCTTCCGGCTGAACCATATATACGTCCTCGCTTAGGTCGTCATTTAGAAAAGCGGTTTTGACATCCATTTACCATATTTCATAATCATGAAAAGCAGCTATGGCAATAAGTATCCTAATTGATTTAATGATCGCGACTGGTGAAAAAGTTTCCTCATAATCAATTCCTTGAGTTTGAGTATAACCTTTTGCCACCAACCGAGCCTTAAAAGTGTTTACATTACCGTCCATGTCAGCCTTCTTTTTAAAGACCCATTTACTCCCCACTGTCTTCAAATTGGGTGGAAGATCAATCAAGTCCCATACTTGATTATCTTCCATGGACTGCATCTCTGCCTTCATAGCATCTCGCCATTTGTAAGATTATGGATCTCACATGGCTTCACCGTAGCTAGAGGGTTCATCATAATCCCCTAGATGAGGTTCATCTGAATTAATCAGAAGATTTAGCCTTCCAGGTTGGTGAGGAATTCTACTAGATCTACGAAGTATAGGTGCAACACGTTCTGGCTCATCAACAGTGTGTTCAGCTTCAACGTGCGGTTGGCTAGTGCCTTCAGAAGGTATGTTACTTTGTGATTCTTGAATTTCCTCAAGATCTACTTTACTCCCACTGACTTCTTGTAAGAGAAGATCTCTTTCAAAGAATTTAGCAAACCGAGCAGTAAACACTTTGTTTTCAGCTTGGTAGTAAAAGTAGTAACCCATTGTTTCCTTTGGGTATCCCACAAAGTGACATTTGATACCTCTGGGTTCTAACTTGTTTGAAGTGTCACGTTTCACATACGCTTCACAACCCCAGACTTTCAAATAAGTCAACTTAGGACTCTTTCCATGCTATAACTCATATGGTATCTTTTCTGCCTTCTTGGTTGGAACCATATTTAGTATGCGTGCAGCAGACTCTAATGCATAACCCCAAAAAGACATTGGTAGAGTAGTTAGACTCATCATTGATCGAACCATATCAAGTAAAGTTCGATTCCTCCATTCCGACACACCATTGTGCTGTGGTGTGTAAGGTGGAGTGAACTGTGAGACAATCCCACAATACTTCATTTTGGAAGATTTTGAATGTTTCAAAAACTTCATGTTTATGTTTCAGCAAGTAAACATAACCATATCTACTATAATCATCAGTAAATGTAACGAAGTATGATTCACCATTTCTAGACATAGTTCTAAAAGGGCCACACACATCAGTATGTATTAGTTCTAAAAGATTTTTAGCTCTTTCACCTAAACCGGAGAAAGGAGCCTTTGTCATCTTTCCACATAAACATGACTCGCATACATCAAATGACTCAGAGCCAGTTGATTCCAAAATCCCATCAGATTGGAGTTTTGAAATGCGTTGTTTGTTTATATGACCAAGACAACAATGCCATAGATAGGTATTATTCAAGTCTTGCTTGACTCGTTTGGCAGTACAGGTATATACAGAATTATTATTTGAAATCACACGATTCATATCAATTTCAAAAATACCATCACGTGGAATAGCATTAAAATAAAATACATTATTCTTAGAAACTGAAATACCAAGGTGCGTAAAAGTAAGTTCAAAACCAATATCTTTCAAAAGAGAAACAGAAATTACATTGCTCGTAATACTAGGAGCATAATGACATTGTTCCAACAAAACAATAAGACCACTAGGTAGAGTAAGCTCATAGGTGCCAATAGCTTCGACAGCAGCTCGAGCCCCATTGCCCACTCTTAAGTCTAGTGTGTTGTTCTTCAGTCTCTTACTTCTTCTCATTCCCTGCATATTGTTACAGATGTGAGTACCACGGCCAGTATCAAAAATCCAGGAATCACTAGAAAAAGTATATAACTGTATATGAAATATACATGATTTGCTGGTCTGGCCAGCTTTGCCTTTTCTCAACTCAGATAGGTAGGAAGGACAGTTCCTCCTCCAATGGCCAACTTTTCCACAATGGAAACATTCGGCGTCTTTCGCTGGGTTTTCTTTCTTGGGAGGTGGTGAAATCTTTTTCTTAGCAATTGACTTGCCTTTTTCTTTTCCCCAAGTTTTCGGCTTATTCTTTCTCACCTTACCATCCCTAATCATCAGGACACATGGATTGGAAACCTTATATGGAATATCCTGTTCAGCAGTTTTGAGCATCGAGTGCACCTCTGCCAGAGATTTCTCCCAATCTTGCATATTGTAATTCATTACAAATTGGTGATATGATTTTGGTAGTGAAACCAAAACCGTGTTCACAGCCAAGTTAGGCGGCAAGGTAATTCCAAGTTTTTCCAATCGGTCAATGTAGCTTTTCATTTTCAAGACATGAGAGCTCACTGATTGACCCTCATCCATTTTTCATGTTTGAAGAAGCTTATAAGTTTCATATAACTCTTGACTAGCCTATTTTTGAAATATATTTTTCAGCTCAGTCATCATATCATATGTTGTACGATCTTCCATTTCCTTTTGGAGGTCAGAAGTCATACTAGCAAGCATGATTAAAGCTATCTTCTCTTGCTCATCAAACAACTTCTGATAAGCATTCTTTTGAGCAGCAGTAGCTGTCTCAGGAGGAGCTTCGGGTAAGGGTTCTTCAATTTTGTTCAACTTTCCTTCATATTTGAGAACAATTCTCAGGTTGGGTACTAATCGAGGAAGTTTGAACCATTGAGTTTCTCCTTCTCCAACAAAGAACGGAGGGTGTTTTGGTTTACGTTTTGACTGTTTGACATCTACAAAAGAACAAGGTTCAATTTTAGTATCTTCGATATAATACTTTAATAAATTAATTACCCAAGTTTTAATATATTTAAAAACAATTAATTTACGAAAGCCTAAGATCCACATAGAGATTCCATAACTACATCTGTTGATCAGCTAGCAGTTATAGAGTCTACTGGTAGGTAGCGAGTACCAATTGCATCACAGGTACAACTCTTAGATCTTTATGGGACCTTGAGATATGTGTAGTCTAACAAACCACTATTATCTATTGGCATGTTTTTCCCATTCTTGCCTCGAACTCAGGTCTCACCGTGAATACGATTAAGTCGTCCAATTTGAAAACAGTGGAAATTCAGCCTAGTCTCACTCGTAACTGAAAATCCACCTCGTGGCTATAATTCGATTAGGTCTCACCGTAATCAAAAAATAACAAGGAGTGTTTGCAAGCTCATTGGATGGTCATGACTTAAATTTGACGGGTGTTTAAAAAAGTTTGTGTTAACGAATAATGCATGCACACAAGATTCGCTACACTATTTGTTAAAAATTATTTTAACCAGTTTTATATATGTTGATCGTGTTTATGTATCTAGTTTGTTATTTTATTTTATATATAAAAATAACAAATACACAAACGTGTATCGTTTTAAAACAATTTTAAAAGATTTCGGTCATATATAATTTGTGTTTCAAAAATCATTTAACTTTAAACTCATTTGAGTTTAACTTTTAAAATCATCAATTTTAATCTTTGAAACTGTTTCCGATTTTATTTGATGTTTTCATCAAAAACATTTAGCATATATTCTAATCAACAATTATATATAAATGCAAAAATAAAACACAACCATATCATGCATCACACACACATAGTCTAGCCCAAAAAATCCTATGCTCGATCCCATGAGCCGACATGGGATCAAGAGGTCAAACTAAGGGTAATATCGTAGCTCCCACTTGATTCAAGAATCAAGTGAAAACTTGACAAACGCCATCGTTGTCCACTTGACCTGTTCGCCATCTTCTAAGTCAAACTCCACGTTGCATCTTGATCACGTTGCATCTTGATCACGTTGCATCTTGATCTTTAATCTTCATCTTATTCCATTTATTTAAAATTGAAAAATACAATTAATCTAATACTTTTACAATTTAGAATAAACTTGAATACAATACTATGAAAATGAAAAATAAATATAATACAATTTTGGCTTCAAAATGGCCTTTCTAATAAAATAAATAATCAACATGACATAATATTGCCGTAATCAACAATCACAACAATCATACATAGGTCGGGGCATTATGGACTATGTGTGCAATCACAATTTTAATAACTACATTATTAAAACCTACATATGGCTTGTCCATGGTTACAATGCATGTGTACAACCATGGAATGAAATAAACAACAATTATTCAAGCCATAAAAAATAAATTCAAAATTTATAACAGTGATTTTTTTTCAGATCTTATTCGTGCGTCATGAGGTAATCAACAAAGTTGACTTTCAAAACCATAAAGGTTTTGATTTTTACCAATTCACCACAAAGCTAAATCTTAAGAAAATCACGCGATAATTAAGATGGTGTAAAAGCGGCTCGGATACCACTGATGGAAAACCGTGTGTACTTTTAAATTTTATAAACGCAACGGAACGTGAAAATAAACATCTTTTATTATCTTTAAAATAAACATCATTTAATTTAATATGAACTTTCAAGTAAAATATTCACACGATTAACGATCCTAACAAGATCCAATTACATCATAATAATTATCATGAATATAAATCAAAAGAGGAGTTAACGGTATACCTTTCTTAAAGAAACTGATGAACGGAGAGAAACCTACAATCAAAGGATATGATCGTCTCTTTGGGTAGTCCACTATACTTTCAAACAACGTCAATGGATGCTAGTCCAAACTCAAGTAATTTATTATATAATCTAATTATTATTATTATAATAAACAAACAATACTCCGTAATCGATATCTTCTTTGTTTTCAATTGAAACGCACAAATAAATGAAAACTCTGTGTCTTGGTTTTCGTGAAACATAAGAAGAATGAGTTTGAATCTTATTATGTTTCTTAGTTATCGTTTGTAAACAACATGCCACAAATTATTTTGAGATTTCTTTATTTTGTATATTACATGTGCTTCCTTGAAACAAAATAATATCCATATATGTAAAGTAAGCTGACTTCATAACAACAACCAACATTCAACCTTTTCTATATTTATTAATTTATAAATGAAGTAAAAGTTGGATAAAATATATACGCATGATGTTTGTGTTTTGAATTACTTATCTCATCTAACATTCAATGACCAACTAACATTCGTATATATATATAATTAATTAATTCAAAATTAATTAATCATTCAATTAATTCATAACAGAGTATTTTAACTTGTTTCGTTACTTGAGTAATATATATACATCATACATATATTATATTAACGTCTAGGTGTATATATGTGTGACCCCGAAGGCTCAAATGAATTTAGTCATATAGTTATATGTTGTACCTTGCACATTAATCTTACAGAGAACACATAGACACACAATCTGTTTGGATTTCCGATTGAAGATTTTCTACAAGTACATATAAATTCCGAAGTTGCTGTAGTTTTTTAATCTTCTCTTTTATGTGTTGCCACCGAAAACGGCTTGAAAACTGCAATATGCGAATCTTTATAATAAGTGATGCGCCTATATACTCGACGCAATAGTATCCCTGCCATTGACTTATACTGAGATTTGGTAATATCCTTTCCTAAATTATACGAGTAGTGTGTCACTTTCTTACGGAAAGAATATGTTTTGCCAAATTGTATGGCATTATAAACTCAAGGTATATCTCTTATGCTATAACTCTGCTAAAATCATTAGCCACAGTTTACATTTATGTTTTATCAATATTGTTGTATATTTGTGTTGCTAATCTTATTATGTTTTTTTAGTTGCGCTGCTGTTGTTTTGAGAGTAATTTGTTCTGTTTTTGTTGAAGAATGTTTTAATTGTGTGTTTCTTGGTATAGTTACTTATATCCTGTAAACTTGCAGTACTTGATTCAATTTATTTTATCTTGTGTTTGAAGTATTTGTGTGTTTTGAGATGCAATTACTGTCATTATACATTACATCGGTTCATATTCGGTTTGTTTAAGTACCAAGTGTGTTTTATTTGCCCTTTTGTATCTTAAAGAATAAGTTCACAAAAAGAAAACTTAATAGTTAAACAAGCAAATTACAGTAAGGACATAAGCAAAATGAGCTAGCCAAATACTCCCTTATATATAGGCAAATTAATCGTTCTTAGTATATATTCAGTTAAATTTGTTATTATACTTTGGTGAACATTGTTCCTTGTTTTGTGTGAGATGAATCTAGTTCATATGAAAACTGAAAAGTTAATTGAAGGTTTCTTCATTTGAGGTCATGTATGCTTCTGTAATATTTGTAATACTCTAGTACATTGCTTTATGACTTATAACTGATGAAGGTGCATTTTCTATTTAATGGTATTGTCTGTCAAACTGAATTTCTGGTTTTTTGTTGTGAAAGCAATCAGGATTTTTAGAAGTAAGAAGTTGATGTAACTTTGTAACAAATCTAACCTTTGCAGGTTTAATGTAAAATTACCTATAGCAGTAACTTAGTTCTCCTAATAGTAGCTAGTTATCTTTTCTGGATTCTTGAACATATCCTTAATTGACTGTCAGAATACACATTCGCATACCCTTTATATCAAAAGTATGCTTTGATAGTTATATGATATATGATATTCTGTTTATGATTCATTGTTAAATTAACTTTCAAATGGTTTTATCTATACCAGTACAAGACTACAAGTTGTTATTATACTTTGCTATAATTGACACATTTGACCATTTCCTAAAGGCTATCAATATGATACAAAACCTAACACGAATGAATCAGTGATATTTGGTTTACTGAACTGTGTTTACATTCTGGTGCTGGATCCTGATGACAGAAATTGTGACGACCCGACAAAATCGTCATTGACGGCGCCGTCAACTTAGGTCCCGTAACGTGGTCATAAGTATTTAATACAAGGTTTGACCAAAATATGTCGCATTCATTTCAGTTGTAAAGATGTTTCAAGTTTACAAAAGTAGTTTAACAACTAGATACGTTAGAACGTTTAAAGTACAAATGAAACCTATGCGACACAATTTAAAGTAGAGCCAAAAGACGATCCATGTATGCATGTATACTCGACATCCAAGCAAGTATCAAAATAGTGTGCGGAAGCATGTATCACTTAGTATTCAAGTGTAATGCCCTGTACAAAAACATCGTGTACGAATCATCAACAACAGGATCATTACAATGTCAAATACTATATGCTGTTTCAAAACAAGTTTGCATTCATGAATAAAGGTGACGTTTTAACCAACGTCAAATGTTTAGCAACCAAAAGTATGCTTCTACGAATAGCAAGCAATAATAGTACGTGACCCGTAGGTCGTTACAAATACATTGTTTCAAAAGTAAGATAGTTTGAATGCAAATTAAACGTTTCATGCGGTGACATCTCTAATAAGCTCAGCGGGAGTCTACAAGGCATGACTAGTACAACAGTGGAAGCAAGCAAACCTTAAGCACCTGAGAAAAACATGCTTAAAAACATCAACACAAAGGTTGGTGAGCTATAGTTTAAGTATAACAGTAATGTAAGGTAGGCCACGAGATTTCAGTGCTTCAACAGTGTTTCAAAACAGTATAAAAAGTATATGTATAACCGTGGGCACTTGGTAACTAACTTAACGTTTATCACCCCCTAAAAGTACACTTGGCGAGTACGTATGTTTACGAAGTATTAAACACCCATTAAATGCTAGCGCTACTAGCCCGAGTGGGGATGTCAAACCCTATGGATCCATATCTAAGATTCTCGTTCACCGGTTCAAAGACCAATGACTAAACGTTACCGAGCTAAGGGGAAAGTTTATGTCGTTGTATAACCCACACATATATAAAGTTTAAGTACTCGTGCCTAGTATGTAAAACGTAAAATGCGTATGTATTCTCAGTTCCCAAAATAGTTAAAGTAAAAAGGGATGCTATAACTCACAGTGTAAAGTAGTAGTAAAGTTGATTCGGGAAAGTAAGCAAGTATGTAGGTCCGGAAAGTCCTCATCCTATGTCAAAAGTTACTAAGTCAGTAAATCGTTCCCAAAGGTTTAAATGTATGTAAATTAGGTCTTAAGTATCATGATCATTGATCATTCATCAAAAAGTGTATAGTAAGTTTTAAGTCAAGACTAGGGTTTAAAACAAAGGCTGACTTCGTTCAGTCACCACGACCTCTATACAAACCGAAATGAGGTGAGACCAGTGGCCATGGCTCTGTATATGAGTCCTTTAGTTGCTGTAAAAATTCCAGAACCAAAATCATCTTTTTTTGCTAGTGGCGACGGTTTAAGTGCGAGTAGGTCAGAATTTTCAGCACAACGTTAAAAGGACATAGTGACGTTCAGAGGGCCATAGATCCTAAACCGTAACTCGGATTAAGACGAGTCTTAAACGAAAAATTATCTAATCGAACAGAGATAACTGAAAATAAACTTTACAGTAGCCCAGGTATTCTGATCAGACCCGAGAAATAGTAGGTTTAGTGTTCCGGTGGGTTCTTGGTGCTCGATGCTCATCACGGTTCTCATCCTTGATGCATATAGCTTCAAGTGTACTACTCGTTGATGCGTTTGCATCATATTTACCAAGTTTTGACCATAATAACACAAATGTAAGTCTAAGATAAGTAGCACAACTCAATTAAGTGTTTCAAGTAGTTTGATGAACCAAAGTTACATCAAGATCTTAGATCCGACACATACATGAACTCTAACAGTAATATTAAGCTACAAACTTGAAAGTAAACTAAATAATTAAGATCTTAAGTTGTAGAACATAGTTCTTAGTTAGATCTTAAAGATCCAAGACCCAAAAGTCTAGATCTAAAGTTACTAAGTTAAATCCTAAGTCATAACACTTGAATCTTTACTTTAATGAAACCATAAGTTATGAAACTTAGATTCTCATCTTGTAAAGTGTATGTAAGCTCATAAGCCCTTGTTTGCAACAAAATTAAAAGACCATAAGCTATAGAAACTTAGATCTTTCATAAGTATATGAAGTTATAACTAGAAAGTTATACTTCCATGTTCTTGAACTTATAAAGTTAACTTTAGTTTCAAGAAGTATGAGATCAAGATTAACTTGTAATACTTGACCATTAAACCATAATAACGAATTCAAAAGTACAAGAAATGAAGAAATAAACTAATCTACAAGTTATTAAGTTCATGGTTGTTCATACTTTTAAAGATTCAAGCCAAGGCTTTGATCTTTAAGAAAGTAAACCTTAAGTTTACAAACATGAACACAAGTAATGATTTTACAACTCATGAACTTTCTTTTTTTAAAACATTAAGTGTAGAACCATAACTAGAAAGTTTAGGTTCTTGTATGTTCTTGTATGAATAAGATGATATGAAGAACAAACTAGAAAGTTTGATTCTTACAATTAGTAAGTAAACAACAACAAACAACTACAAATAACAAAGCAAGTAAATGATGATGATATGGATGCTTATATTTCGGTTTTGAAGAGAAAAAGGAAAGGAGAAATAAAGCTTGTAACTTACAAGAAAAGAGAGAAAAGATGAGAGAAAGTTGCAAGTATTTTTGTGTGTGTGTGAAATGAGGTGAACTAGCAAATAAGTAATCAAAAAATTTGAAAATGAACTCCCCCACCACCCTACTTGGCCGACGGTCAAGGCTCCCAACAAGGCAAGGTTCAAATCTACTTTCTACATGGGAGAGTGGCGTGAGATTGAAGTAGTATTAAAGCTAAATGGTTATGGGAACAAGGTGTAAAGATACAAGTAACTAGATTCCTTTACTTATGTTAATTAATCCATGCTTCCATTAGTAAATCACTAGCTTAAATGATGGGCTTACAAGTCCATTAAGTGTGTAGGGTGGGCTTCCAAGTCCATATCAAATAATAAAAGCCCAAGTTCAAGTAAGTATGCAATTAATCAAATAAAGCCCAAGTAATTAACTAGTAACCTTAGTTAATTAAAATGACTAATAATAATTAATCATGAATGTAAATAATATTCGAAAATATTATTCGTGAAAAGTACGTATGTCACAAAGACGAGTCGGGCATGTAAAGTCAAGTACGGTAGCAAGTAAATGTATAAAAATACATTCATTAAACACAAGCATTAATAAAAAATTATTAATAATTAAACGTTAGAAAATCCAGGGTCGTTACATTACCCACCTGTTAAAGAAAATTTCATCCCAAAATTTTAAGCTGAGGTAGATGGAGGAGTCGAGAAAAGGTGAGGATACTTCTGCATCATTTGATCATCTCGTTCCCAGGTAAACTCAGGTCCTCGTTTGGCATTCCTTCGTACTTGGACGATCAGAATCTTGTTGTGTTTCAAATTTTTGACCTCACCGTCCATAATTTCAACAGGTTCCTCCACGAAGTGGAGTTTGTCATCAATTGTAAGTTCCTCCAAAGGTATGGCATGTTCCGGTTCAGCAAGACACTTCTTCAAATTCGATACATGAAAAGTAGGATGAACGGAGCTCAATTGAGTTGGAAGATCCAAACGGTAAGCAACGGGTCCAACACGCTCCAAGATTTCAAAAGGACCAATGTATCGTGGATTTAACTTTCCACGCTTTCCAAAGCGGATCACACCTTTCCAAGGTGCAACCTTCAACATCACACGGTCACCCACGTTGAATTCAAAGTCTTTACGTTTAAGATCAGCATAACTCTTTTGACGATCACGGGCCGTCTTAAGTCTCGCTTAAATTTGAGCAATCTTCTCAGTTGTTTCATGGACTACCTCGGGTCCGGTGATTTTCCTTTCGCCTACTTCGGGCCAACAAATGGGAGATCGGCACTTGCGGCCATACAACGCTTCAAAGGGTGCGGCATTAATACTTGAGTGATAACTGTTGTTGTAAGAAAATTCGGCTAGCGGCAAATGCCTTTCCCAGGCCTTTCCAAAATCAATGACACATGCACGCAACATGTCCTCTAAAGTCTGAATTGTGCATTCTCTTTGCCCGTCGATCTGTGGATGATACGCAGTACTCATGTCGAGACGGGTTCCCAAGGCTTCTTGCAAAGAACGCCAAAATCTAGAAGCAAAACGGGGATCGCGATCTGAGATGATCGATAAAGGTACACCATGACAAGATACAACCTCTTTGATGTATAGTTGAGCGAGTCTCTCCATCGTATCCGTTTCCTTCATAGCTAGGAAGTGTGCAGATTTGGTAAGACGGTCAATGATAACCCAGATGGTATCGTATCCGCCCACCATCTTTGGTAGCTTAGTAATGAAATCCATTGTTATCCTTTCCCACTTCCATTGTGGGATTTTCGGTTGTTGAAGTAATCCAGAGGGCCTCTGATGCTCGGCCTTTACTTTCGAGCAAGTCAAACATTTCCCGACATAAGTTGCAACATCCTTCTTAAGATTCGGCCACCAGTACTGTTCCTTAAGATCGTGGTACATTTTGCCCGCTCCGGGATGAATCGAATATCTCGACTTGTGGGCTTCATCTAGTATAAGGTTCCGTAGATCTCCATAAAGAGGTACCCAATTCCTTCCGGCAAAATATCGAAGTCCAGTCTCCTTAACCTCGAATCGAGAGACGAGAATGTTCAAGTGTTCATGAGATATATTTTCCTCCTTGAGAGCCTCATCTTGGGCTTCTTGGATCTGGCTATTGAGGTTCGAATGAATGGTGATGTTCAGGGCTCAGACACGAAGAGGTGCCATCCTCTCCTTTCGACTCAAAGCGTCGGCTACAACATTGGCCTTACCAGGATGGTAACGAAGTTCACAATCATAGTCATTCAACGTCTCGATCCATCGACGCTGTCTCATATTCAGTTGCTTTTGATCGAAAATGTGTTGGAGGCTTTTATGATCGGTGAAAATAGTGCTCTTAGTTCCATAGAGATAGTGTCTCCACAGTTTTAATGCGAAGACAACGGCTCCAAGTTCAAGATCGGTAGTAGTGTAGTTTCGTTTGTGAATCTTCAATTGACGGGAAGCATAAGCGATAACCTTTGTGTGTTGCATCAGTACACAACCAAAACCACTTTTCGAAACATCGCAATAAACGACGAAATCGTCACTGCCTTCAGGAAGTGATAAGATAGGTGCGGTGGTTAACTTCTTTTTCAAAGTTTGAAATGATGATTCCTGTTCGGGTTCCCAAATGAACTTCTTCCCTTTGTGAGTTAGCGCGGTCAAAGGACGCGAAATCAGAGAGAAACCTTCAATAAATCTTCGGTAGTAATCGGCGAGACCTAAAAATTGGCGGATGTGCGTCGGAGTAGTGGGGGTTTCCCACTTACTGATAACTTCGATCTTTGCGGGATCTACCTTGATACCCTGGTCGCTCACAACATGACCCAAAAATTGGACTTCCTTCAACCAAAATTCAAACTTGGTGAATTTGGCATAAAGTTGCTCTTGTCTCAAGAGTTCCAACACTAGACGAAGATGTTGTTCATGTTCTTCTTCGCTCTTGGAGTAGATGAGGATATCATCTATGAAGACGATAACGAACTTATCCAGGTATGGCTTGCAGACACGATTCATGAGATCCATAAACACGGCAGGTGCGTTTGTTAAACCGAATGGCATTACGAGAAACTCATAATGTCCATAACAAGTCCTGAATGCAGTCTTCATCACGTCGCTCTCTTTCACCCTCAATTGGTGATAACCGGATCACAAATCGATCTTAGAGTAAACGCTTGATCCTTGTAGTTGATCAAAAAGATCGTCAATTCGGGGAAGAGGATACCGAATCTTGATCGTCAATTTGTTGAGTTCGCGGTAGTCGATACACATGCAGAATGATCCGTCCTTCTTCTTCACAAATAAAACAGGTGCGCCCCAAGGCGAGAAACTTGGTTGGATAAATCCACGGTCTAGCAGTTCTTGTAATTGGTTCTGCAACTCTTGCATTTCGGAAGGTGTGAGTCGATAAGGTGCGCGAGCTACAGGTGCAGCTCCTGGCACTAAGTCGATCTGAAACTCCACTGCTCTCAGTGGCGGTAATCCAGGCAATTCTTCCGGAAAGACATCGGAAAATTCGTTCACAATTCGTACGTCCTCCACGCTCTTCACCTCGGTTTCTAACATTTTCACATGTGCTAGAACAGCAAGACGTCCTTTCTTCATGATCTTTTGCGCTTTGATGCAACTAATGAGATTTAGTTTCGAACTACATCTCTCTCCGTAAATAACCAGTGACTCACCATTTCCGTGTGGTATACGAAGAGCTTTATCTCCACAGATAATGTCAGCCCTTATCTTGGTCAATCAGTCCATACCGACAATAACGTCAAAGCTTCCTAACTTAATGGGTATCAAGTCAATCTCGAAATCCACACCAGCTATATTTATAATAGCTCCTCGGCTAATTTGGTCAACTTTCTCAAGTTTCCCATTGGCTACCTCTACAAGCATACTCTCCTTTAAATTAACTAACGACTAATTTATCTTAGAGCAAAAGTGTCTACATACATAACTTCTATCGGCACCAGTATCAAATAGGACAGAAGCTAATAGGTTGTTGATAGTGAATATACATGTGACCAAGTAGGGGTTCTCACGGGTGTCCCTTGCGTTAACGTTGAAAGATCTGCCACGCGGTGGTCCGCCGTCCTTTCGCTTGTTGGGACACTCATTTCTGAAGTGGCCCATCTGTCCGCATTCATAACACTTTCTCGGTCCATTGGGGTTCGGCTTCCCAGTCATGGTGGTGATCTTGCAGTCCCTGCCAATATGCCCGGTCCTCTTGCACTTTTCACAGACAACATTACAGTACCCAGTATGGTGCTTGTAGCACCTCTTGCACTGTGGCAGACCGCCCTTGTAGTTGGGGTTTGAGCCAGTGTTTGGGTTGGGGTTCCCACCGTTGTTGTTTCCTTTGAAACCCTCATGTCGCTTTGCTGGGTTTTAATCATAGGCTCTACCCTTGTTGTTATCCCACTTACGCTTATCACTACTACCCGCTTCGGACTTAGCCTTTTCCGGTTCATCGATGATGATTTGGTTCATTAAAGTATGCGCCATGCGCATTGCTTCCGGGACATTGGGCGGCTTAGACGATGTGACATTTCCCTTAATGGACTTAGGAAGTCCCCACAAGTACCTTTCCATACGCTTAAACTCCGGGGTAACCATGGTATGACACATCAGGGCTAATTCTAGATACCTACGGTTGTAACCATCGAGTTCGTTTCCCACAACCTTCAACTGCATAAAATCAATCTTCATTTTCTGGATCTCAGTCCTAGGGCAATATTCTTCAATCATGGCCCCCTTAAACTCTTCCCATGGAGTGGCATACGCCTCATCAATACCCTATGCTTGGGACAGAGTGTTCCACCAAGTTAGTGCGCCGTCTGACAGCGTACATGAAGCATACTTGGTTTTGTTCGCCTCTGAGCAGTTACTAACTTAGAACACAGATTCTAATTTCTCAAACCACCTAGTGAGACCAACCGGCCCCTCAGTTCCACTAAAGTTGTGGGGCTTGCAGCTTTGAACTCTTTGTATGTACACCCATTACGAATGGGTTGGATAACTGGCGGAGGTGGAGCTTGGGGGTTCATTTCTGCTAAAGCTGCGGCGACTCATTCATTGATCATTTCCTCGATTTGGGCTGCGGTGGGTGTTGATCTTCCATTGGCCATTGATGTTCTAAACAAAAATTTTGACTCAAGTCAAAATCCAGTATTCAATAAATAATAATACAGTATATGGTAACCAACATGGAATCAATACATCACATGTTTATTAAGAAACGCAACTAGATACAAGTACCACAAAACCATCATACAGTAACGTAAATAGAACACTTGTGCAAAAAGTAAACAACACAAAATTCCAATCATTAATAATAAGTTGCATACATCCGCATATGTTCGTACAGTACATAAGTAATACATGAAACTACAAATGAGATTACATAATGAAATCTACTACAAAAGCCCTACGGTGACGGTGGGTGTAGGATGTCCAATACGTGGGACATTTGGTCCTCGAGCTCAGTTACCCGAGCACGGAGGATCTCCACCTCCCTCATTAGTTCCTTGACAGAGGGAGATGGTGGGGCAGGCAGTGCAGTCAGTACGGGTGGTGCTGGTGGAGCTGGTGGTGCAGATGGTCTGGCTCCAGAAGTAGAGGCTGCAAAGCGGTAAGGCTTACGGATGAAGGGGTCAGCAGGATACGGTACAAGCCGCTTACGGGCGGTAACTCTAGTCCTCAGTCCATGTGCGTTAACCATTGAAACGGTACCGCTTCTTCGGCGGGGTGGAGGGTGGCTGTACAGGTGCATCATCAGGGTCCTCATCTGAATCCTCGTCACTAGAGTCATCAGAGGATGAGTCATCGGATGAAGAATCGGCAGATGATGGGTCGCCTAAATCAGCTGGGGGTGGCTGCACGGGTGGCTCTCCTCGGGCGGCCATCATCTATCGGTATCTGCCGGGTCCGATCGGCACGAGACGTCCATCAGGAAGGCGTCGGCACCAATGGTTATGCTCATTACGGACTGGACCTTCCCCAAGTTCCGCGGGAATCACAGCACCACCGGGATGGTGCTGTGGCTCCGGAGGTCCTGGGGCAAGTGGAGCTGGAATTTCCGGTGGGTCCTCGGCTCCGTCTGAGGTAATCACTGGGCCGGGTGCATGGCTACTAGCTCCGAAGGACGAAGCGCCTGAGTCACTGGAGGGTGTCGACGACGAGATTTGAGAATCGGCAACGATGGCAGGCGAGGTGGCTGATGAGTCTGTGTCGCTGTCCAAAATGATGACAGGTGGAATATCCGACATCTGAACAAGGAAAAATAACTTTTTCCATGTCAGTAAGTCATAAAGCAAGCACGTATTAGGCAAAGTAACTACGACAGTCTAAATCATGTATAACAGTAAGTAGCATGGCAATAACGGCAAGTATCATGCAATCGAAAATAGATAATAGCATGCAGTAGTGAAGTCATGTAGTAGCATACGGCATATAACAGTAAAAGTAAGCAGCAGCATGCAGCAAATTCCTCAGAAACAAGTAAACTAGCAAGTTGTAGATTAGTCCTATTAGTGAATCCTACTCGGGTCGGTCCAGACTCACTAATGCAACCTAATTCCCTACAACCAATGCTCTGATACCAAATGTAATGCCCTGTACAAAACCATCATGTACGAATCATCAACAACAGGATCATTACAAGGTCAAATACTATATGCTGTTTAAAAACAAGTTTGCATTCATGAATAAAGGTGACGTTGGTTAAAACGTCACCTTTATTCATGAATGCAAACTTGTTTTGAAACAGCATATAGTATTTGACCTTGTAATGATCCTGTTGTTGATGATTCGTACACGATGGTTTTGTACGGGGCATTACATCAAGGACCTGAGAAAAACATAGAAAATCTGTCAACGAAAACGTTGAAGAAATCATAGGTTTAGTAAGTAAGTTGTATTGAACCACAAGATTTAGTATAAGTTGATTATCCAAATCGTTTATATTCCAAAGGTGTTGTTTGTATCACGAGCACCCAATTATCAAGGCTTTACTGAATGGTACCTCTGAATCATAGTGCTAGAACCTACACTATACACGTTAAAATTACATTTCATTCGCCAACGGTAGCGAACTGTCCGAACGAGGGTTCGTCAAACCCGTATGGCCACACAACATAATTTCGCGCTTACACCCTGCAAGTGTAACTAATGATAATTGAATTGAGGAATTTTGTTCTAACTCGTACGTGGAATGTTTGTTTTCGTACTTGTGTTCAAAGTATAAAAGTATAAACCGTATGTGTTTCTCATCCCATAATTTAAAAGTATAAAAGTTGTTGAAAAGATGGGACTATGATCTCACCTTGAGTGCACGAGTATAAAGGTACTTCACAAAGTAACGTGTGCAAGAATGAATGCTAGTCTTGACCTAAACAAGTAGGTCGTATCAATAACGGTAAAACACGGTCGGTCAAAGTTGTTCATTTAGTCCTATGGCTCGTTACGACTCGATTATATAGCATGTGAATCAAGTTGTCAAGTTTCATGCAAGAATCAAGTATAAGGGAAAGGTTATAACGATTAAATAAAGTATTAGTTAAGTTTGAATAAAAGTCAACTTTGGTCAAGTCAAAGTCAACAAAAAAGTCAACACATTCGGGTCAGGTCTCAGACAATTTTTCTGAGCTAATTTATCATATATGAGCATGTTAATACAAGTTACATGTTAATCGGAGGTGCGTAGCATAGTTGACCTAGTCACCACTTTGGCTACTTGACACGATTAGTCCCTCAAGTTTAAAAGCGGGTGCGTGAATTAAATGAACGAATCATTTTGAATATGCTAGAGTAAACGAGAGATGTTATAATTAACTAACGGAAATATTGAAAACGCTAGTTAACGAAAGATACGAATTTAGATAACGAAAGATGTTATTTAAAGAAAAAGACGGGTGTTAAAATAAATTAACAGAAAAAGGCGGGTAATTACATTACCCACACCTTAAAAGAAATTTCGTTCCGAAATTTAGTTGGAAGTAGTAGTTGTTGTTTATTCCTCGAGACCTTGCGTTGTCAATCTCTAAATGGATAAGGATACTTCTTTATGTTTGATACATGGAATGTAGGATGAATGGAACTTAATTGAGTTGGAAGATCTAAACGGTAAGCAACGGGTCCAATACGCTCTAAGATTTCAAAAGGACCAAGATATCGCGAATTTAGCTTTCCACGTTTCCCGAAACGGATTACACCTTTCCAAGGTGTGACTTTTAACATTACACGATCACCCACTTGGGATTCGAGAGGTTTACGTCTAACATCGGCATAGCTCTTTTGGAGACTACGGGTCGTCTTGAGCCTTTCTTGGGTTTGAACGATCTTAACGGTTATTTCACGAGTGAGTTCAGGTCCTGTGGGTTGCTTGTCGCCTACTTCGGTCCAACAATTAAGAGACAACATTTGCGGCCATATAAAGCTTCAAAAGGTGCGGCGTTAATACTCGAATGATAACTATCATTGTAAAAGGAATCGACTAAAGGCAACAATACAAGTTCGTAATATGTCTTCCGGGGTTTGAATCGTATGTTCGCTTGATCTGTCGGTTTGTGGATGATACGTGGTACTCATGTTTAAACGTGTTCCCAAGGCTTCTTATAAATCTAGAAGTGAAATGAGCATCTCGATTCGAGATAATTGACGATGGCACACCGTGCTGGAATAGAATTCCTTCAATGAACAGTTGTGCAAGTTTTCCCATCTTGTCGGTTTCTGAATACGTTTGATAAGATTATTCCCCCTTCGTGGTGAATACTGGTATAGTGTGTGGAGTCTCTCTCCATTGAGAGATTGGATGATAAGATTTCCTTATACGAAAGTATGAGCGTAATGATAGGAGGAGTTTTCATTTTTGATATAGCCGCATTGCGCATCTTGTGGTCAAATGTTAAGACTTGGTGGAAACGAGATAGTACACGTAGTTATATATGTTTTGGAGTTGAGTAGTAGCTGGCCATATATCAGAAGCATAAGGACGATAAGTCAATGAAGGAAGAGGTATCCTTGGATTGTGTGTTATCTTGGGTTTCGGTAATATAAGAAGACAACAGTGAAATAACAGAGTTATGTAACGTGGTACGTGGTGATGAGAAGGTTGATCGAGCCCCATAATTAAGTATCCAAATTTCTTTTGGGGCTATTTGAATTCAGGCCTGCATCAACGTTTTCCATAACGACAGCTGATGCATATGCTAAAGCTAAAGCAAGAAAAGCCCTTTTATCGATCTTGATTATATGCCGTAGTACCTACGCCTCACCTGGCCTGCGAGCGGCTGCAAAGGCTCACAATGCCCCTTTTTAATAAGTTAGTTAGGACTTTCCTGCATCTGGAGCTTACGTTAGAAGAGAAAAAGGGGGCTAGGGTGAGCTGAGGGGGGACAACGTAAGTGAGCGAATGTGTGTAAGCCCAGTCAAACATAACTGTTCTAGGCGGGATGGGCCGCCCACCTTTGAATGGTGTTGGTCCTACGGACTATGAACGGATTCACCCTCTGGCCTCTGGGCACGTCGGAACCGCATTTGATGGGGGGCTCTCACAGGTCTACTCGCCAGTGTCTTCCTTCCACAAGTTCTACCTACTCGACATTAGCTGTATCCCATACCTCCCCATATCGTATTTAACTAAACCCTATCCCTCACTTTGACTGTTCACCATATGTGTATCGTACCGACCCCCTATCATACGTACAATAATTTCTTCCTTCTCCCCATGTCACTCATTCACATGCGGGTTGACCCCGAAGGCCGAATTCTATGGTAGAGAACGCTGTAATAATAATTGGGCCATGAGAGACTTTTTTAAGTATTGCAAAAGAAAGGGTCCAAATCCTGAAGGAAGCTAAAAAGCGCTGTTTGATGAGCCTGCGTAGTACGCTAAGCGCAGGTGTAGCTCCCCATGGTGTTCATTTAAGTTCTCATACATCCCGCTACGGTTTGGCTTGGTAAACAACTATTTCTCTTTCACCCAGGGGAACGCGACAATCAGAGAAGAGGTAAGGGTAATGTTACAATGAATGAGGATTGGTGTTGAAAGAGGGCTTACTCTCCTTATCGTATCGAGAGAGTGTTAAAAGTCAACTAGAGGACTCCATGCTACTGGTCTAAAAACGGAGAGAGGAATTCCTCTAAGTCGTATGATCAATGTTAATAATATTTCTCGATGCTAATAACAACCCTACATTGATCCACCGAAGGAAGATCAATGAGATAAGGGTTAACCTTTCTAGTCCTTCCTAACAAGTCTCATAACAACTCGTCATTGATGACCGATGGGAAAACAATGAAAGAAGGGTTGACCCGTTATAGGAACTGGTTGACTTAAGACAGAATGGCTTTAGTCAACGCTTATAAACCAGTTATATGAACAGGTTGACTTAAGAAAGAATGTCTTTTGTCAACTTTCATGTATGTTAGGACCAAAACCCTTTTTAATAAGGGTGCGAAGCAGCCAATAGCAGTCTGTTCTCGCCTATCGATAGATAGCAGGTTGCTTCCAAGCTCAAACCAACGGAACGTACCCTTGTTTAATTAGAGATTTTAATTTAAATTTAAAAATCAATAACAGGTAATTTGACAAAGTTTCAAGAACTTGGTACTTAATTATTTTTTCAACCTCCATCATCTATGAACAAATAAATGTGAGTGGTTAATCAATCAATCGATCCTTAATATTAACATGTCTTCAAATAGGTACCACATATATACACCACATCTTATTTTTTTTTTCTAATGACAACTCTTAAAAGTGGATGATTATTTACAATGTATAAACACATTCCAAATTCTTTAATGACATTACTCATTAGGTCCATATTTAGAAAAATCCTTTTTTTTATTTATGCACATTCATTCATTTATATTGAATTAAATTAAGATGCAATGAGGTTTGATATACAGAATTGTAAGTAAGCAAATTACCACTTTGTTATGAATTTAATTAATTTTGTAAGTGTTTAGAAGCAAATCTAATCTTTGAAATATTGCAACCTACTGGTATTATGTTATATTGAGCATTTGAACTTTAATTGTGTTATTTTACTAAGTATTATATAATGTAATTTAATTCAACAACGAGATTGAGCTGTTTACTTGCGGATTTGTTAGCAATTTTAGAAGATTTTCAATTGTCATAATATCTTGATCAACAACTTTTATAACTCAGACTTTAGAGATTTTCGCTCAAAAAGACGTGAAAATGAGTTTTAAAGTGCGTACGTGTTTAAGGGGTAAACGGTATAATCACGGTTGTTGGTTGAATTTAACTAAAATCGAGTTAACAAGCAAAAAAAAAACTGTTGAATCGAACGAATTTTAGGAATTCACCGTTTGGTGTGTTGTTTTGTTTATATGATTTTTTGGAGCATCTGAGTTTTTGAATCAAATTGGGCGTCTTATTAAACGAGCAACACACACCATGCGTGTTGCTGGTTGGTTTGTGTGTGGTTGTGTTTACACTTGCGTGTCTCCTTAGATACTCGGTGACCACGCATCACACATCAACCTGCACGCTCTGTGCGTGATACGTGGTGCATGAACAGGGGGCAAGATTGCAATTAAAAAAAATTATGGGCATATCGTCAAACACTTTACGATTTAGATGTATTTTGAAAAATTTCCCCTATTTGTATGCATCAGGAAAAAACTAAAAAAAAATAAAAAATAAAAAATAAAAATAATATTGTAATTGTAATAAGATAGTACAAGATAAGATTAATAATAACTGACCAGTGACTTTCGAAGTTTTCTGACAATTTCACCAACACGTCTTCATGGAAATTAATTAGTTTATACCCTCAACTTGAACAATATACAAGGTTTGAAATATAGTTAATTAGTTTCTAGAGTAATTAGTTCTGCTTCTTTTATCGATTGATCAGCCAAGAGATCTCCCTACTTGAACGGTTATTTTTAGGATTTTGCAAGGATACATTTATTAATGTCATCTTCTTCAACTTCATTCGATCAAAAGAAGTTTAAGTATGATGTTTTTTTAAGCTTTAGAGGTGAAGATACGCGTAAGACCTATGTAGATCATCTTTATTACGCGCTTATACAAAAAGGCGTTCGGACCTACAAGGATGACGAGGAGATCAAGCAAGGGAGAAAGATAAGTGATGAGCTCATCAATTCAATTCAAGAATCAAAATTATACATAATTGTTTTCTCCAAGAACTATGCATCTTCATGCTGGTTCTTAGACGAGCTTGTCAAGATTATGGAGTGCCAGAAGGCAGCAGACCAGAGCGCTTGCCCGGTCTTCTAAGCAGTGGAGCCCACCGAAGTCCGCAAACAAATCGGCCAAGTAGGAGATGCATTTACCAAACATGAAAATGTAGAAACTGTTGGGAAATGGAGAAGGGCTATGGAAGAAGTAGCTGGTCTTGCTGGGTGGGAGTTAAAGACAAATTATAATTGTAAGAATTTAATTGTTGATGTCTTTCTTTCCAAACTCAATCGAGTATATATACAAATACATGGGCTTTGCCTACCATGTCCTACAAGTACAAATCTATTCTATATATATCGAGATACACTTTGAAATAGAATACAAGTCTAATATTATAGAAGATCTCGGAATATCTATCTAATATAGGTCACTAATACACCCCCGCAGTTTCAGCGGGAGGAGGCCGGATGCTGAAGATGTCTGCAATTTGAAAACGTGAAGGGACGTGAAGAACCAGAACTTCACCGCGTGCAACTTTTTCACGTACAAACTGAATATCCATTTCAATATGTTTGGTACGTTGATGCTGAACTGGATTGCCAGAGAGATAAATATCCGAAATATTGTCACAAAAAACAAGAGTACAAAGTGGGAGTGGACAATGTAATTCTAACAGGAGATTTCGGATCCAACATGTATCAGAAACAACATTCGCAACACCACGATACTCAGCCTCTGCGATGGAGCGAGAAAGAGTTGGTTGCCGTTTCGACGACCAAGAGATTAAATTATCACCAAGATAAACACAATACCCAGAAGTAGAGCATCTCGTATCGTGACACCCGGTCCAATCGGCATCTGTATAAGCAAGAAGAAGACTTGTAGGTGATTTATACAAATGTAAACCATAATCAAGCGTGCCCTGTAAATACCGAACAATGCGTCGTAAAGCATGTAAGTGTGACTCCCGTGGATCATGCATATGTAGAGAGACCTGTTGGACGGCATAAGAAATATCCGAGCGAGTAAAAGTCAAGTACTGTAAAGCCCCCGCTAGACTGCGAAATTTGGTTGGATCATCAACAGGATTACCATCGGTGGAGCGTAACTTAGGAGCAGTGTCCACTGGAGTACGTACTGGGTTACAATTTAGTAATCCAGCATGCGTAATGATATCCTTGGCATACGTTGATTGGTTTAAGAAAAGACTATTCGAATGTCGAGTGATGGCAATACCCAAAAAGTAGCTCAACGGACCAAGATCCTTCATGGCGAACTCCTGTGCTAATAAATCAATGATGGAGAGTCGTAGCTTAACATTGGAAGTAGTAAGGATAATGTCATCAACGTAAAGTAATGGATGATCCATGTCGGAACTATTGCAATAAATAAACAGAGAATTATCACCTGTAGAGTTAATAAACCCAATCCTTTTGACGAAACCTGCAAAACGTTGATACCAAGCACGAGGAGCCTGTTTAAGGCCATATAATGACTTCTTAAGAAGACATACATGGTTGGGAAATTTAGGATCGCGAAAACCCATCGGTTGATGTATGTATACCGTTTCCTGCAAATGACCATGTAAGAAGGCGTTCTTGACGTTGAGCTGATGAATCGACCATGAACATGAAACAACAAGTGATAGTACAGTGCGAATATTAGTAGGTTTAACCACTGAACTAAAAGTCTCATAGCAATCAACTCCAACTTGTTGTGACCTGCCATCACAAACCAAACGAGCCTTATAGCGCTGAAAAGAACCATTAGAACACATTTTATGTTTAAACACCCACATAGATCGTATGCTATTCATGTTATTTACCCGTGGTACCAAAACCCAAGTCTTATTATCAATTAAAGCATTAAATTCATCGGTCATAGCCATTTTCCAATTAGAGTCAAGTAACGCCTCTTTGGGAGTGCGTGGGATAGCAGATAGAGAGGTGGAAACGGAGAGATTGAAGGGAGTTTTGGGCTTGTATATACCTGACATACTACGATGTGACGATTGCTCCAAATCTATATGGACAATACGTCATTCATTGATTTCATTGCGAGGTATTTGACCTCTATATGATACGTTTTGTAAACATTGCATTCTTTTGAAAAGGCACACCATAAATGAATATTTAAATCAAAGGTTTTAGACATCTGATGATTTCTACATATAGACAATCACCGTAAATAATAGTTTACAATAGTACTTCCATTGACAATGCAGTTAAAATAAGATACATGGTGATGATTTGGTGAATGCAACGTTTCCTTGAAAAATATGCCATGTACGACTCCATGCACATAGCTTGTCTAACATATAAGCAAACAGCGAAAGACTTCTAGGAAACCTGAGAATAAACATGCTAACAAGTGTCAACATAAAGGTTGGTGAGTTCATAGTTTTAGTGTTTCGCATAATCTGTATATAAAGGTGGATCACAAGATTTCAGTTGTTTCATCCAGAAACGTTTATCAAAATATTCTATAAGATTGAGCACCCTGGTAACTAAGCTTTAACGTCTATCTAATAAGTACCCCCGTGTTTAACATGCAACCAACATGTACGATACACTCAAATAGCATACATCTGTTTTATAGTTCAGGCTAGGGTTTCTATACCTGGAACAGACGGGGATGTCATGTAACATCCCACCTTTTTCCGTTTTCTTTTCCGTTATACTAATTTAAACTCTGTTATATGTTACAACATCTCCCGTTAATACGCGTTTTAAAATATTCCGTTTAGGTATTTTTCGCACCCGACTACAAACTCGAGGGACTAAAATTGACACGGGGCAAACTAGTTGACTAGGTCACCTAGTCTACCCCAATTACCACCATTCAACCATCTCTCACTCTCTCTCTCTTTCTCTCTAGCAAGAACACACCCAATTTCCAAATTCATTCATTCATCATCTAAATCCGGATTAGGGAGCTAGCAACCAAATAAATTACATATTCTTGATCCTCTCATCATCCTCTTCGATTTGATGCTAACTACTTCGATTTTGGGTAACATTTCTAAAACACTAGATTTCTTTAAATTTGTGTTCTTGACTTAAGAGTGTGTTAATTAGTGTCTATGGCTCATTGTGATGTCGTGTATGTAATTTGTATGCTCGATTTGTTGTTTTTGGTGTAACTAGCTTGAATATGAAAATTGCTTGCTTAATCTTTGATTTTGGATGATTAAAAGTTGTTTAATTGTTAAAGTTCATGTATTAAATGTGTTACTAGCATCATTAGCTTCAAATTGATGTGTAGGTTGATTAAGAAAACTTCAAAAACATGATTATTGATTTTGAGATGTTTGACTAGGGTTTGATAGTTCTTGACATGAATTTTTGGATGCTTGAATGTCATGGAATGTTAATTGTTAGTGTTTAGTAGTAATGTATGCTTCATTACCTTCAAAACGGCATATCATATGTGTGAATTGGTTTCCCGAAACTCAAAATGCAATTGATGAACTTGAAACTTAGGAAATGGACTTTTATTGTTCGCTTGATGAGATTTCGGCTATTGTAAATGATGTTATTGTTGGACCATAAGTGCTTAGTTGTATTCCTCGTCAAAATGCCTTTCCAACGATATATGATAGGTATTATAAGTGTTTGCGGGTCAAGAGTTGGGTTGGAAAAGGTTTTGGTTCGTGCATACTTTGAAAAACTGACCAGAATTCTCTGCCCAGATGGTGGCGCGGCGCGCCCCATCCCCGCGCGGCGCGCAGATGTGCCTGGTCAGATTCTGACCTCCTCGTCCCATTTCACGTGAAATGTTTGATGACCTACGGACCTCCGATTCACATGAAACTTGTTTTAATACACTTGTATATGAATAATTAGCATAGAAAAATAGTCCGGGACCCGACCCGAACGTGTTGACTTTTTCGTTGACTTTGACCGACCAAAGTTTGACTTTTTGTCAAACTTAACCAAATGATTATGCAACCTTCCTAACTTGTTTATATACTTGTACCTTGCATGAAACTTGACAATTTGATTTCACATGCTACATAATCGAGTCGTAACGAGCCATAGGACTAATTGAACATCCTTGACCTATCGTGTTTACCGTTATTGATACGACCTATTTGTTTAGGTCAAGACTAGCACTATCCTTCGCACACGTTATTTTGTGAAGTACTTTTCGTACGTGCACTCAAGGTGAGATCATAGTCCCACTTTTACTCTTTTTGAACTTATATTTGGGATGAGAAAACATAAACGATTCTTTTGAACTAAGTGAACACAAGAACGGGAAAACAAACATTCTACATACGAGTTTAGAACAAAAATCCTCAATTCGATTATCATTAGTTACACTTGCCAGGTGTAAGCGAGAACTTATGTTATATGGCCATATGGGTTGACAACCCTCATCTTTGACGGTTCGCTACCGTCTACGGATGAAATATATTTTCGAGAATCAGTGTTTGTTCTAGCACTATGGATGGGGTATACAATGGATGGAATGTTAAGCTTTGATAATTGGGTGCTCGTGAAACAAACTTTTGGAATGTATTACTATTATTTCATTGATGCAAATCTTGTGGTTCACTTGTACTTACTTACTTAAACCTATGATTTCACCAACGTTTTCGTTGACAGATTTCTATGTTTTTCTCAGGTCCTTGAACGATACATGATACATGCTTCCGCTCATTATTTTGATACTTGCATTGGATGTCGAGTATACATGCATACATGGAGCGTCTTTTGGATACTTTTAAATTGTGTCGCATAAGTTTCATTTGTACTTAAAACTTTGTATCGTAACTTGTGGTGGAACTATTCTTGTAAAACTTGAACAACCTTTACATTTGAAATGAATGCGACATATCTTTTGGTCAAACGTTGTTTTAAAGACTTATGACCACGTAACGGGACCTAAGTAGACGGCGCCGTCAATGACGATTTGGTCGGGTCGCTACAGATGGTATCAGAGCGTTGGTTGTAGGGATTTAGAGTTCATTAGTGTCAACCCCGAGTCATAGGGTACATTGGTGAGTCTAGACTACAACCGGCATATAGACTTGAAGTAGGAATTACTTGACTACTTGTGCATTTATACTCGAACGCTTCTACTCATATCTACTCTTAGTTCATCTTAATCTCACGTTGTTTAATTTGATTGACGCGCCACCTTGACTATATGAAATGATGTCGAATGCACATATGAATCAGGGTAATATAATTTCCGGGATTATATTACGGTGACTCATATGAACGTTCCGACATTATGACATAAAGAATTTAAGGCGAGTCGAGGAAAAACTTCTCTTTATCTTTATTCTATATCACGGTTAGTATTATTGAGAATACTAATCAATGATATTCTTGTGTCTTGAAGGAACAATGGCTCCTCGTCGTGTACGCCGCAATGAAACTCCCGAACAAGCTCTCGAACGGATGATAGCCACCGCCGTAGATGCGGCCATGGCCGGTCACTCATCCAACAACAATAATAATAACAACCACAACAACAACAACAACAACAACCAAGGAGTTGGTCATAAGGCCAACGATTGTAAAAGTGCCACTCCCGTCGCTCGAAAGTGGCCCAATGCACCAAAGACGGGCACTTGTTACGAATGTGGCCAAACGGGTCATTATAGAAATGCATGCCCAAAGAAGAAAGATAACCCCAATACGCGCGGCCGAGCTTTCAACATAAACACCGAGGAAGCCCGGGATGACACTGAACTAGTCACGGGTACGTTTCTTCTCAACAATTCTTATGTCTCTTGCTTATTCGATTCAGGTGCCGATAAATGCTTTGTATCCAAGACTTTGACTCATTCTTTTAGCACTCCACCTCTTCCATTAGATACCACTTATACCATTGAAGTGGCTAACGGGAAACTATTAAGTGCCGACACATATTACCGGGGGTGTACGATAAACATTTTGGGTAAGGAATTTGAAATTGATTTGATACCCATGGAACTAGGAAGCTTTGATGTAATAATCGGTATGAATTGGTTAGTCAAAACGAAATCTCACATTCTTTGTGATCTTAACGCAATCCGAATTCCTATCGAGAATGGTGAACCTTTGATCGTCTATGGCGATAAGAGTTGCACCGGACTCAACCTCGTTTCGTGTGTTAAAGTTAGAAAACTACTCCGTAAGGGTTGTTTTGCGATCCTTGCTCACGTTAAGAAAGTCGAGTCCGATGAGAAGCACATCGATGATGTGCCAATTGTTAGTGACTATTCCGATGTATTTCCCGACGAATTGCCGGGTCTTCCGCCTCATCGACCGGTTGAATTCCAAATCGATCTTATTCCGGGAGCCACACCCGTAGCGCGTGCACCATATAGACTCGCTCCATCTGAAATGCAAGAATTGCAAAGTCAAATCCAAGAACTACTTGATCGTGGTTTTATCCAACCTAGCCATTCACCTTGGGGCGCTCCGATTTTGTTTGTTAAAAAGAAAGACGGATCCCTACGAATGTGCATTGATTATCGTGAACTAAATAAATTGACGGTTAAGAACCGATATCCTCTTCCTCGCATCGATGACCTCTTTGATCAACTACAAGGGTCTTGTGTATATTCGAAAATCGATCTCCGCTCGGGTTATCATCAATTGAGGGTTAAGGGGGAAGATGTCTCCAAAACCGCTTTCCGAACTCGTTATGGTAGTTATGAATTCCTTGTCATGCCATTTGGTCTCACTAACGCACCGGCGGTGTTCATGGATCTTATGAACCGCATGTGCAAACCGTATCTCGATAAATTCGTTATTGTGTTCATCGATGACATATTGATCTATTCTAAAAATGAAGAAGAGCACGAACAACATCTCCGACTTGTGCTTGAACTTTTAAGACAAGAACAACTCTATGCCAAATTCTCCAAGTGTGAATTTTGGTTAAAGGAAGTTCAATTTCTTGGTCATGTTGTAAGTGACCAAGGTATTAAAGTCGATCCAACGAAAATCGAAGCCATTAGCAAATGGGAGACTCCTACTACTCCTACTCACATTCGTCAATTTTTGGGTCTCGCCGGGTACTATCGTAGATTCATCGAAAACTTCTCTTTGGTTGCACGTCCTCTAACCGCATTAACTCACAAGGGAAAGAAATTCATCTGGGCGACCGAACATGAATCCGCATTCCAAATCTTGAAAACGAAGCTAACCACCGCTCCTATCTTGTCACTTCCCGAAGGCAATGATGACTTTGTTGTATATTGTGATGCCTCGAAACATGGTTTTGGGTGTGTATTGATGCAACGAACGAAAGTCATTGCTTATGCTTCTCGACAACTCAAAATTCATGAACGAAACTATACGACACATGATCTCGAACTCGGAGCCGTTGTCTTTGCACTTAAAATGTGGAGACACTATCTTTACGGGACCAAGAGTACTATCTTTACCGACCACAAAAGCCTCCAACACATTTTCGATCAAAAGCAACTAAACATGAGACAACGAAGGTGGATTGAAACCTTAAACGATTACGATTGCGAGCTTCGTTACCATCCCGGGAAGGCAAATGTAGTAGCCGATGCCTTAAGTCGAAAAGAAAGAGCGGTGCCTCTTCGTGTCCGAGCCTTAAACATCACCATCCACACAAACCTTAATATCCAAATTCGGGTAGCCCAAGATGAGGCTCTCAAGGATGAAAACCTTTCACACGAGCTCTTGAACATTCTCGTCTCTCGATTCGAAATTTGGGAGACCGGACTCCGATATTACGCCGGAAGGATTTGGGTGCCTAGTTATGGGGACCTACGAAGCCTTATTTTAGATGAAGCCCATAAGTCACGATACTCGATTCACCTCGGTGCCAATAAGATGTACCACGACCTTAAACAACTATATTGGTGGCCGAACATCAAAAGGGACGTAGCTACTTATGTTTCCAAGTGTTTGACATGTTCCAAAGTCAAAGCCGAACACCAAAGACCGTCCGGACTACTTCAACAACCCGAGATCCCGCAATGGAAGTGGGAAAGGATAACGATGGATTTTATCACCAAGCTACCAAAAACGACGGGCGGTTATGATACCATTTGGGTTATTGTTGACCGTCTCACCAAATCCGCACACTTCCTTGCCATGAAAGAAACGGACAAAATGGAGAAACTTGCACAACTTTACATTAAGGAGATCGTAGCCCGACACGGTGTACCTTTATCGATTATCTCCGACCGAGATGGCCGTTTCGTTTCTAGATTTTGGCGTACATTGCAAGAAGCGTTGGGAACGCGTTTAGACATGAGCACCGCATATCATCCTCAAACCGATGGACAAAGCGAACGTACAATTCAAACCTTAGAGGACATGTTACGAGCTTGCGTGGTTGATTTCGGAAAAGCTTGGGACAAGCACTTACCTCTCGCCGAGTTCTCTTACAACAATAGTTATCACGCGAGTATTAAAGCCGCACCTTTTGAAGCGCTATATGGCCGCAAATGTCGTTCACCTCTTTGTTGGGCCGAGGTAGGCGACGTGCAAATCACCGGACCCGAACTCATTCACGAAACCACCGAGAAAATCGTTCAAATCCGAGATAGGCTTAGGATGGCCCGAAGTCGTCAAAAGAGCTATACCGACAAACGACGCAACGATCTTGAATTTCAAGTCGGTGACCGAGTAATGTTAAAAGTCGCACCTTGGAAGGGTGTAATCCGTTTTGGGAAACGCGGGAAGCTAAATCCGCGGTATATTGGTCCTTTCGAAATCTTGGAGCGTATTGGAACCGTTGCTTATCGTTTAGATCTTCCGCCTCAATTGAACTCCGTTCATCCTACCTTCCATGTATCTAACTTGAAAAAGTGTCTTGCCGAACCCGATATCGTCATCCCTCTCGAAGAACTTACTATTGATGACAAACTTCATTTTGTGGAGGAACCGGTTGAAATTGTGGACACCTCCGTCAAGACATTGAAACAAAGCCGAATCCCGATTGTCAAGGTTCGTTGGAATGCCAAAAGAGGACCCGAGTTTACTTGGGAAAGACAAGATCAAATGCAAAGGAAGTATCCTCATCTATTTGTGAATTCAGAAACGCAAGATCTCGAGGAAGAAACAACGACTACTACACCTACTTAAATTTCGGGACGAAATTTCTTTTAAGGAGTAGGTAATGTAACATCCCACCTTTTTCCGTTTTCTTTTCCGTTATACTAATTTAAATTCCGTTATATGTTACAACATCTCCCGTTAATACGCGTTTTAAAATATTCCGTTTAGGTATTTTTCGCACCCGACTACAAACTCGAGGGACTAAAATTGACACGGGGCAAACTAGTTGACTAGGTCACCTAGTCTACCCCAATTACCACCATTCAACCATCTCTCACTCTCTCTCTCTTTCTCTCTAGCAAGAACACACCCAATTTCCAAATTCATTCATTCATCATCTAAATCCGGATTAGGGAGCTAGCAACCAAATAAATTACATATTCTTGATCCTCTCATCATCCTCTTCGATTTGATGCTAACTACTTCGATTTTGGGTAACATTTCTAAAACACTAGATTTCTTTAAATTTGTGTTCTTGACTTAAGAGTGTGTTAATTAGTGTCTATGGCTCATTGTGATGTCGTGTATGTAATTTGTATGCTCGATTTGTTGTTTTTGGTGTAACTAGCTTGAATATGAAAATTGCTTGCTTAATCTTTGATTTTGGATGATTAAAAGTTGTTTAATTGTTAAAGTTCATGTATTAAATGTGTTACTAGCATCATTAGCTTCAAATTGATGTGTAGGTTGATTAAGAAAACTTCAAAAACATGATTATTGATTTTGAGATGTTTGACTAGGGTTTGATAGTTCTTGACATGAATTTTTGGATGCTTGAATGTCATGGAATGTTAATTGTTAGTGTTTAGTAGTAATGTATGCTTCATTACCTTCAAAACGGCATATCATATGTGTGAATTGGTTTCCCGAAACTCAAAATGCAATTGATGAACTTGAAACTTAGGAAATGGACTTTTATTGTTCGCTTGATGAGATTTCGGCTATTGTAAATGATGTTATTGTTAGACCATAAGTGCTTAGTTGTATTCCTCATCAAAATGCCTTTCCAACGATATATGATAGGTATTATAAGTGTTTGCGGGTCAAGAGTTGGGTTGGAAAAGGTTTTGGTTCGTGCATACTTTGAAAAACTGACCAGAATTCTCTGCCCAGATGGTGGCGCGGCGCGCCCCATCCCCGCGCGGCGCGCAGATGTGCCTGGTCAGATTCTGACCTCCTCGTCCCATTTCACGTGAAATGTTTGATGACCTACGGACCTCCGATTCACATGAAACTTGTTTTAATACACTTGTATATGAATAATTAGCATAGAAAAATAGTCCGGGACCCGACCCGAACGTGTTGACTTTTTCGTTGACTTTGACCGACCAAAGTTTGACTTTTTGTCAAACTTAACCAAATGATTATGCAACCTTCCTAACTTGTTTATATACTTGTACCTTGCATGAAACTTGACAATTTGATTTCACATGCTACATAATCGAGTCGTAACGAGCCATAGGACTAATTGAACATCCTTGACCTATCGTGTTTACCGTTATTGATACGACCTATTTGTTTAGGTCAAGACTAGCACTATCCTTCGCACACGTTATTTTGTGAAGTACTTTTCGTACGTGCACTCAAGGTGAGATCATAGTCCCACTTTTACTCTTTTTGAACTTATATTTGGGATGAGAAAACATAAACGATTCTTTTGAACTAAGTGAACACAAGAACGGGAAAACAAACATTCTACATACGAGTTTAGAACAAAAATCCTCAATTCGATTATCATTAGTTACACTTGCCGGGTGTAAGCGAGAACTTATGTTATATGGCCATATGGGTTGACAACCCTCATCTTTGACGGTTCGCTACCGTCTACGGATGAAATATATTTTCGAGAATCAGTGTTTGTTCTAGCACTATGGATGGGGTATACAATGGATGGAATGTTAAGCTTTGATAATTGGGTGCTCGTGAAACAAACTTTTGGAATGTATTACTATTATTTCATTGATGCAAATCTTGTGGTTCACTTGTACTTACTTACTTAAACCTATGATTTCACCAACGTTTTCGTTGACAGATTTCTATGTTTTTCTCAGGTCCTTGAACGATACATGATACATGCTTCCGCTCATTATTTTGATACTTGCATTAGATGTCGAGTATACATGCATACATGGAGCGTCTTTTGGATACTTTTAAATTGTGTCGCATAAGTTTCATTTGTACTTAAAACTTTGTATCGTAACTTGTGGTGGAACTATTCTTGTAAAACTTGAACAACCTTTACATTTGAAATGAATGCGACATATCTTTTGGTCAAACGTTGTTTTAAAGACTTATGACTACGTAACGGGACCTAAGTAGACGGCGCCGTCAATGACGATTTGGTCGGGTCGCTACATGTCAAGCCCTATGGATCCATATACTACTACTCGCGCCCACCAGTTCTTATAACTGGTAGTTAACAGTTACCAAAGCTAAGGGATTTTCGGTTCAAACTCAGTATAGAATTTAGTATGTACTTGTATCCATTGTGTTTTAAAATAAAGTGCATGTATTCTCAGCCCAAAAATATATTGCAAAAGCAATTAAAAAGGGAGCAATGAAACTCACCTTAGCAGCATATAAAGTTGTTCATCAAAATGTGATCGAAACTCGGATTACCAATTAATCGTAGATCTCAACCTAGAGAACATATGTTGCTCAATAAATGTCTATCAAGCTAGGTCAGGTCATAGTGTATCACAATCTTAATGCTCGAGATCGACATACAAAAGTTATCCAAAGTCGTTTCAAAAAGTCAATTTTGACAATAGTTCAACAAACGAGACGTACCTTATATAAGAATTCATTTACTCGGCTGGTAATATTTAAAAATCCATTTTATCAATCTTGTAAACAAGTTGTTTAAATCTTAATTGGTAATTTCAATTAACGTCAATCATAATTCAGTTGATCATATCTTTTAATCCGTTCATTGAAACTATTCGATATCTAAATAAAAAGTTATTGATTTTTCGTCAGCTTTCCAAAAACATGTATATCATATACCTTTTACCAGTAATATATGTATTTACTTCGTGATTCATCATAATTGTTTAACAACAAAATTTAGCATACAAGCATACATAAATATATATACTCAAGCACTAGACATGGATACACAATTAATATATAAAAGATAAGATATGAATGCTTACGTATCAATATTGTGATTTAATATTGTAGGAAAGTACATAGACGCAACGGAGATGATAAACACTAGGTTTGATTCAAAAATATACCCCCGAACATTACCCATAACCTCATTGGCTATAACCCATAATTTCCTTAGCTCTATCCCGCTTGAAAACTATTTTGAAAGTGACACGCTCATAACCTCGTAGTAGTATTTTATGTATAATACTAATTAATAATATTAATAATAATAAGATTAATAATAATAATAATAATAATAATAATAATAATAATAATAATAATAATAATAATAATAATAATAATAATATAAATAAAATGAATAAATACCTACGAAGTAATATATATCAGAGAAAAGAGTGTGCCACAAACGAACTGAAAACTTCGAAATTTATAGACCTGGCCTGAAATAGTACCCCATGCGATCGCATGGGATTTAGCCTTCTTGGCCATGCAATCGCATGGCTAAGGGATCCAGCTCACATTGTTTTAACATTTTGCTTGTTGACATGTTTTTATAATATAAATATAAATATAATATATTTAATTTATATAATTAATTATATATTATATGAAATTCACGTGCATAGTTGATTTGTAATTTTTGTTCCGATAAGTCGTACGTCATCACTCGACTTATGTCCCGGTTCCGGTTTTTCGAATGTCCTTTCGTACATTTAGAAAACTTGCATTTCACGTTTCGTGTCACGTACCTTTGTCAAAATATAGTCTTAAATTATCCATAAACTATACCACTCAAAGTATATCTTAATCTTTCGAGTGTTTTGGTCATTTACTTCTATAAATCATTATCTCGTTATTTGTTAAAATACATTATAAAATAGTGTTTTACTGTAGCAAATAGTGATTTTCGAAAACACTGTAGCTTTTCGGGTATCGTAGCAATTCAAAAATACTGTAGCAAATTAGTGTTTTACTGGTTCATCTTATACGTTTTAGTTAACTTATCTAAATATCAATCAGATAATCAAACTGTAACAGACTGAAACCCGGGCTAGTTATAAGTGGACTATTTTGCCCTTAGAGTTTGTGCTTAGTCTTAAGTGCTTTTTATTTTAATTATTTTATTAGTGTTTTATTATAATTGTGTTGTGATCAGTTTGTGACACGGGTCCCAGAACAGGTTTGTTTATTTCAATTGGACCTCGTTTGGGTTATCTAATCCTGTGCGAAAGATATCAGATAACTGGTAAATACCTGTGTGTGATGGGGTATTGTGTTTAACACAAATATATAAGCTTTGACCTGCTCATTTTGTGATGTTTCCAGAAAATTCATTCTTTACTCCCGTACCTAACTTTCACCTCTTCAAAAACCCTAATCCTTAAACATTGATCTTGAGCTCAAATTGTGTTAGAATCGTGTTTGTTATCGTTTACTGAGTCTATCAAGGTAAGTAACATGTAATTTTGTATTCAATTCGTTGTTAAATTCATAGTTTTGTGTGAGTTTTGTAAAAAGCTTTAATTTGTGTCAAAACAAGTGATTTAAGTGTTGTTATGGTTAAATTGTTGTGGGTTTTGAGTCTAGAACAAGTAGTGAACAAGTTGTGGTCGATTTTGGTGTTTAAAACGAGCTCTAGATCGAGATTTGAGGATTTCATCGTGAAGTCCGTAGCCTTTGTTCAGTTTCTGAGGAAGATGGACACAGTCGGCCGACTGTCGGTCAACAGTCGACCGACTGAGGGTGAACCGACCGATTGTTGAGTGAACCGACCGACTGTTGAGTGAACCGACCGACTGAGATTTACCTTCGGCCGATTGATTTAATACCAAGTGAATTGACCCACTGGTAAGGTCAGTTGACCGGTTGTATCGACAGTCGACCGACTGTCAGTGTCAGTCGACCGACTATGTGCAGGGCAGAATGTTTTATCAAAGTGCCTTTTTCTAGCCGTTATGCTGCCCGTTTATATTTTGGTGTTCTGGATGTAAATTTTGAAAGTGCATAAGTGTTAAGCATGAAAATTTTAGCGGACGCATTTTTTTTTTACTAATTTGCTATAATTCGCTGTCAGTGTGTCTAATCTTGATGGGAACACTATTCTAACTTGGTTTTTGCTGTTCTCAGGAGATAAGGACAAGGAGGAAGCTCAGAAATAATAACTGAGCAGTTGCTGGTAATTGGTGAGTGGTTCTATCTACGGATAGAGTTTAAGTAGCATATCACGCTACTGTGGTTGACTCTTTTACCATGCATAGTGTAGGAATTGCGATGATAGAATAATATCGTTTACCTGATGTTGTATGTGAATTATGTGTACACTGTGTGAATGGCACCAGTCGGGCCTAGGGAGACTGGGCACTCGAGACCGTGCCTAGGAGAGGTTAGAGTCCGTATGAGGTCAACCGTTCCTAGGGGAGGTTGGGTCCATAGGCTACTGATTGTGGAGTATAGTGTGAACGATGCATCCCCTGCATCTGGATAACTATACTGTGAATTGAGTAGCAGGGACTATCGGTAGACTCAGGCCTGATCAGCTGAGAGTCGTGTGCTCGTACAAGCCGCCGATCCTCGTATTGTCTTATTGTATGCTAGTTGGTAGTTAGCAAGTGTTGTTGTTAGTATATAGCTTGTGTGTGGCTTAAGCTATATCTGTTAGATAGATTCCATTCACTTAGCGGTGCGCCAATCCCCCACATGTTTCCCCTTTGCAGGTTTAGGTACTGCTAGTTGGGATGGGTATTGATGCAGAAGATATTTTTGACAACCCAACTCTAATGTGGACTTTTGTATAAATAATGTTTTGTAATAACGTAACACCGTTGTGTAAACTTAAACGTAATTACACGGATTAATGTAATAACGTGACATATATAGTGTTTGTAAATAAAGTCTTCCGCTGTGTGTCTAAAAAAAAAATGGCCGGTGTTACAAGTTGGTATCAGAGCATGGTTTGGCAGCAAGTACGTGTGCGTATTTTGTTCCCAAACCCTGGGGCAAGTCAAACATGTCTGTGGGAGTGGGGGGCTAAGTGAAAATAGGATATACGTGTGTTAGTTGTGATTGAACTAACTGATATCCACTAAGCTTTTGTGTAAGCTATTTTGTAGCACAGGTATGGCTGATAGAAACGCAACTGGCCCATCCAACCCCGGAACATTCAGAGCACCAGAAGAGGGTGTTGAGTCTGATGATGATCAGAATAGTTACATCCTTCAGTTAGAAAGTAAGCTAAAAGAGGCTGAAGACAAAATTAATGAGCTTGAATTAGTGAGGCATTCTGGAAATGATGATACACCACCTGGATTCCCAACTGCGCAATCCCAAACGATACCTAATGCGCACCAGAACCAGTATCAGAATCAAATACCTAACCAATACTATATGCCACCGCAAAACACTTTTACCTACCAAAATCCCATGATGATGAATCCATACCAAATGCAAATGTTTCAACAACATTACATATAACCACCCAAAAGATGTACTTATAAGAACTTCCGTGATTGAAAACCCTCCGAGTTTTCTGGAAGTACCGATCCGACTGTAACTCTCAATTGGTTGCGAGATATAGAAAGGGTATTTGAAGCGTGTCAGTGTGAACCTGAGCTGAAAGTAACATATGCTAGTCGACTGTTGAAAGGTAGGGCTATGATTTGGTGGGATTCCTTAATTTCCAGTATACCGAAAGAACAAGTGAGTATGATCACTTGGGAGCAGTTTCATGGGAAGGTGTGTGAACAATATTGTAATCCATTTGATATGAACCGAATCAAGACTGAGTTTCTTGAAATGAAGATGACACCTCAAATGACGATCGACGAGGTAGTAGAGAAGTATATGGATAAACTGAGGTTTGTACAACAGTGAGTGCCAGATGAAGCGTCTCGTATACAGAATTTTGTTAATATCATTTTGCCAGAGTACCGAACTTTTGTTACAACGGCTACGTCATTGTCTCAAGCGGTTGTGATGGCTAAGATGGTAGAAAGTGATGTTCAGGCCGCCAGAAACAGAATGTTTGGTAATGTGCTACAACAAGGTGGGCAAGTATCTGGTCAATTAGGATCTAAATCCAAGAAGTCTAGTGGGTTTAAATCGAAGGGTAAAAGTGGTCAGAGTAGTTCTGGGTCGGGATCAGGTAAAGGTAATTGGTGTCACACATGTCGATCTTCTCACAGTGGTCAGTGTTTAGAGGCTACAAGAAGATTCTTAAAGTGTGGTGTTGTTGGGCATGAGTCTTCAGCATGTTCGTATCCAAATAGTGTGTGTTGGAGTTATCACAAACCAGGGCATCGTGCAGTTAGTTGTCCGTCGAAGAGTGGTAGTTCTGGGGCAGGATCAGGGGCGCGTTCGGCATCAGCCGGAGGGTCAACTGCCTCGAGTAGGCAGAAGAGGAAGAACTCTCCAACAGTAGAGGCTAGAGCTTTTCAGATGTCAGTTGAGAATGCCGTGGCAACCGATGAAGTGATCACCGGTATGTTTCTAATCAACTCAATACCTACTCGCGTATTGTTTGATTGTGGTGCCAATAGGTGTTTTATGTCCCTAGATTTCTGTGCTAAGTTGAATTTACCAGCTACTGTGTTACCCAAGCCGGTTAGTGTAGAAGTAGCTGATGGTAAGACCACACCCGTCACAACATATGTGTCTGGGGTTTGTATTGAGATCGAAGGGAAGTCTTTCCCGGTGACTTGTCTAGTGTTACCTATTCCTAGCTTTGATGTAGTATTAGGAATGGATTGGCTGAGCTCGCTTAGGGCTAATATTAAGTGCGATAGGAAAATGATTACCTTTCGTTCGATCAATGGAACCCGTGTTGTGGCCCGGGGGGAGCGGGGCGGGTATAATTTTCCGTTGATAACCATGATGAAAGCGAAAAAGTCTATGGGAAAGGGTTGTGATTTGTTTCTTGCGTATGTGATTGATGCGAAGAAAGAAAAGTGAACAGTGGCTGATATTCCAGTAGTATCAGAATTTCCCGAAGTGTTCCCAGATGAGTTACCAGGTCTGCCGCCTGTAAGGGAAGTCGAATATAAGATTGAGTTGGTTCCTGGAACAATTCCAGTTTCAAAAGCTCCATACCGATTAGCGCCGTCTGAAATCCGTGAAATGATATCACAGATTCAAGAGTTATTAGATCGTGGGTCTATCCGACCGAGTTCTTCACCGTGGGGTGCTCCGGTATTGTTTGTTAAAAAGAAAGATGGGTCAATACATATGTGTATTGATTATCATGAATTGAACAAAAGAACAATGAAAAATAAGTATCCTTTACCTCGAATAGACGATTTGTTCGATCAGTTACAGGGTGCTTCATTATTTTCCAAGATAGATTTACGATCCGGGTATCATCAGGTTCGTGTTGCTGAATCAGATATACCGAAAACAGCATTCAGAACTAGGTATGGTCATTATGAATTTCTTGTCATGCCGTTTGGGTTGACGAATGCGCCAGCAGTCTTCATGGATTTAATGAATAGAGTGTGTCGTCCGTTCTTAGATAAGTTTGTGATTGTGTTCATAGACGATATACTAGTGTATTCAAAGACAGAGAGTGAACATGCTGAACACCTGAGACAGGTTTTGAATTTGCTGAAACGTGAGCAGCTATTTGCAAAATTTTCGAAATGTGAATTTTGGTTACGTGAAGTGCAGTTTTTGGGTCATGTGATTTGTGCTGAAGGTATAAAGGTTGATCCGATAAAGATAGAAGCGGTAATGAATTGGAATTCTCCGAAGACTCCGACTGAGATTAAGAGTTTTCTGGGATTGGCTGGTTATTATCGCAGGTTTATCAAAGATTTTTCTAAAATAGCGGGTCCGTTGACTAAGTTGACTCGTAAAGGTGTAGCCTTTCGATGGACTGATGAACAGGAAAAAGCTTTTCAGATTTTGAAACAGCTACTGTGTCAGGCACCAGTGTTAGCTTTACCAGAAGGTTCAGACGACTTCGTGGTATACTGTGATGCGTCATTTGCTGGGTTGGGTTGTGTCTTAATGCAGAGAGATAAAGTAATCGCCTACGCCTTGCGACAGTTGAAAGTTTATGAGAAGAATTATCCAGTGCATGATCTTGAAATGGCTGCAATAGTGTTTGCTTTGAAACTGTGGAGACACTATTTGTATGGAACCCATTGTGTTATTTATACAGATCATAAGAGTTTGCAATATCTTCTCACAGAAAGAATTGAATATGTGTCAGAGACGGTGGCAAGAGTTGATCAAGGATTATGATTGTGAAATTAAATATCATCCGGGTAAGGCAAATGTGGTTGCAGATGCGCTAAGTCGTAAAAAGTCAAGTGAAAATGTGAAATTCCTTCGTTTGAATATAACTCCAGATTTAATTAACAGCTTAAGAACCGTTCAGACCTGTGCTTTGGAGGACGAACATATTAAATCTGAACAAATGATCAAACGAAAAGTGGACTTAATTGATGACTCACGTGGACTAAAGACTTTAAACAATCGTGTTTGGGTGCCTAAGCTTGGAGATTTGAGGGATTTAATTATGACAGAAGCTCACAAATCCAGATTGATAGTACATCCGGGTAGTAATAAGATGTATCATGATTTGAAAACAGTGTATTGGTGGCCGACAATGAAAACAGATATCGCTCGATATGTCGAAAAGTGTCATATTTGTGCTCAAGTGAAGGCAGAACACCAGAAACCTTATGGTTCATTACGTCAGTTACAGATTCCATAGTGGAAATGGGAACATATAACGATGGATTTTGTGACCAAACTACCAAGAACTCAGAAACGACACGATATGATTTGGGTAATAGTGGATCGTCTAACTAAAAGTGCTCATTTTCTTGCTACTCGTGAGACAACTTCGTTAAGTGAGTTAGCCGATTTGTATGTGAAAAAAATAGTTAGTCGACATGGTGTGCCGTTATCGATCGTTTCAGACAGAGATTCCAGATTTGTGTCAAACTTTTGGAATAGTCTTCAATAGAATCTGGGTACACGTGTGAATTTAAGTACAACTTATCATCCTCAGACAGATGGTCAGATTGAAAGAACGATACAGACTTTGGAGGATATGTTAAGGGCTTGTGTGTTAGAATACGGTGGTTCGTGGGATACACATTTGCCGTTGGTTGAATTCGCGTATAATAATTCATATCATTCGAGTATAGGGATGCCGTCCTATGAAATGTTGTACGGTCGTCGTTGCAGAACTCCGACTTGTTGGTTAGAAGCTGGGGAGAAACAGTTTGCAGGTCCCGAAATTGTTCAAATGACAGCTGAAAAAGTTGCAATTGCGAGAGAAAAGTTGAAAGCCTCTAGAGATAGGCAGAAAATGTATGCTGATCCGCGTAGACGTCCGGTAACCTTTAATGTGGGTGAACGAGTGTATCTAAAAGTTTCGCCGTGGAAAGGAGTTATCAGATTCGGTAAACGTGGTAACTTAGCACCAAGATTTATTGGTCCATTTAAGATCAGTGAAGTGTTGAATGATCAGACTGTGGTGTTAGATCTTCCGCCAGAGTTAGCCGGTATTCATAATACATTTAACGTGTGTTATCTTCGTAAGTGTAAAGTCGATGATGAAACGCAACTCCTTCCTTTAGAAGATTTAAGGGTCGATTTGAATAAGAAATTGGTGGAAGAGCCGGTCCGTGTAGTTGACCGAAAGGTGACTAAGTTGAGAAATAAAGAGATACCGATGGAGTTGATCGAGTGAAAACACAGTTTGGGTTCTAATCTTACGTGGGAAACGAAAGAGTTGATGAGAAACCGCTACCCTCATTTGTTTGACCAAGACCAGATTCTGAGGACGGAATCTCCTTAAGGGGGTGGATTTGTAACAGACTGAAACCCGAGCTAGTTGTAAGTGGACTATTTTGCCCTTAGGGTTTGTGCTTAGTCTTAAGTGCTTTTTATTTTAATTATTTTATTAGTGTTTTATTATAATTGTGTTGTGATCAGTTTGTGACAAGGGTCCCAGAACAGATTTGTTTATTTCAATTGGACCTCGTTTGGGTTATCTAATCCTATGCGAAAGATATCAGATAACTGGTAAATACCCGTGTGTGATGGGGTATTGTGTTTAACACAAATATATAAGCTTTGACCTGCTCATTTTGTGATGTTTCCAGAAAATTCATTCTTCACTCCCGTACCTAACTTTCACCTCTTCAAAAACCCTAATTCTTAAACATTGATCTTGAGCTTAAATTGGTGTTAGAATCGTGTTTGTTATCGTTTACTGAGTCTATCAAGGTAAGTAACATGTGTTTTTGTATTCAATTCGTTGTTAAATTCATGGTTTTGTGTGAGTTTTGTAAAAAGCTTGAATTTGTGTCAAAACAAGTGATTTAAATGTTGTTATGGTCAAATTGTTGTGGGTTTTGAGTCTAGAACAAGTAGTGAACAAGTTGTGGTCGATTTTGGTGTTTAAAACGAGCTCTAGATCGAGATTTGAGGATTTCATCGTGAAGTCCATAGCCTTTGTTCAGTTTCTGAGGAAGATGAACACAGTCGACCAACTGTCGGTCGATAGTCGACCGACTGAGGGTGAACCGACCGATTATTGAGTGAACCGACCGACTGAGATTTACCTTTGGCCGATTGATGTAATACCAAGTGAATCGACCGACTGGTAAGGTCAGTTGACCGGTTTTGTCGACAGTTGACCGACTGTCAGTGTCAGTCAACCGACTGTGTGTCCAGGGCAGAATGTTTTACCAAAGTGCCTTTTTCTAGCCGTTATGCTGCCCGTTTATATTTTGGTGTTCTGGATGTAAATTTTGAAAGTGCACAAGTGTTAAGCATGAAAATTTTAGCGGACGCATTTTTTTTACTAATTCGCTGTCAGTGTGTCTAATCTTGATGGGAACACTATTCTAACTTGGTTTTTGCTGCTCTCAGGAGATAAGGACAAAGAGGAAGCTCAGAAATAATAACTGAGCAGTTGCTGGTAATTGGTGAGTGGGTCTATCTACAGATAGAGTTTAAGTAGCATATCATGCTACTGTGGTTGACTCTTTTACCATGCATAGTGTAGGAATTACTATGATAGAATAATATCGTTTGCCTGATGTTGTATGTGAATTATGTGTACACTGTGTGAATGGCACCAGTCGAGCCTAGGGACATTGGGGACTCGAGACCGTGCCTAGGAGAGGTTAGAGTCCGTATGAGGTCAACCGTGCCTATGGGAGGTTGGGTCCATAGGCTACTGATTGTGGTGTATAGTGTGAACGATGCATCCCCTCATCTGGATAACTATACAGTGAATTGAGTAGCAGGGACTATCGGTATACTTAGGCCCGATCAGCTGAGAGTCGTGTGCTCGTACAAGCCGCCGATCCTCGTATTGTCTTATTGTATGCTAGTTGGTAGTTAGCAAGTGTTGTTTTTAGTATATAGCTTGTGTGTGGCTTAAGCTATATCTGTTAGATAGATTCCATTCACTTAGCGGTGTGCTAATCCCCACATGTTTCCCCTTTGCAGGTTTAGGTACTACTAGTCGGGATGAGTATTGATGCAGAAGACATGTTTGACAACCCAACTCTGATGTGGACTTTTGTATAAATAATGTTTTGTAATAATGTAACACCGTTGTGTAAACTTAAACCTAATTACATGGATTAATGTAATAACGTGACATATATAGTGTTTATAAATAAAGTCTTCCGCTGTGTGTCTAAAAAAAAAAATGGCCGGTGTTACACAAACCGATAAGGTTAATGCACAGTATCATTTTCATAACACTTTGTTACGTTTTCAAGTTATAGCATATGTATCTATAATTGTTCGCGAATTGTTGAGAACAATCGAAGGGTAATTGAATAGTTCAAAATTTTGAGATTCAACTTCATAGACTTTGCTTATCGTGTCGAAAATGTTAAAGATTAAGTTTAAATTTGGTCAGAAATTTTCGGGTCATCACAGTACCTCCCCGTTAAAGAAATTTCGTCTCGAAATTTGAGTGAGGTCGTCATGGCTAACAATAAAAATGTTTTCATGACGAATATGAGTTGATAAATAGAATTTTTATCACCGTTGAATAATATGGATAAAACAATCCAATTACTCAAAGCGTATGAGGGAAGTTATCGAAATAGAGTGAAATGGAGAATAGAGATTCATTTTTAACTCTTGACGTAGTAACGATTGATTTTCGGAATTTAAAGAATAGAAAATCTTCATTATCTAAATAAGATTTGATTTTTTGGAATTTGCGAAAATTAGGATTTTCTTTGATTAAATGCGTAATCTGTCTCGATTGCTATGTCTGATATATCGTTATAAATTGACCTCTTCCGTTTCATTTATTTTCACCACTCCTATAATCTTCTTCCTTATTTAATACTTCTTAATAGATTGTGAAAATGCTTCATCCAGTTCTAATTCTTGATATACTCCTAACTTTCATATCTATCATTCTTCTTTTTCATCTGCCACCGGAGGAATCTATTCACTTTTACTATACTCTTGGCTTTATAGTGTTTTTTAGTTCTCCCGTGTCTTTACGTTGCAATACTTATTGATATTGATGGTTAGTAATTTATTTGTTTTTATCGGCTTTATATTCTCCGTTATATTTCGAAGCTTCATGCTTTCGTTCTCTCTTCCCGCCTTCAAGTCAAGCGAATAATGGTCCAGAATTCGTAGGTATGGATTTTGAAATGAACATAGTTAATGTTCTAAGAAGGGAATTGTAATGGCACGATCTTGATTTGTCAAATTACCAGAATATCTGGAAAAGACCGAATCATCAAGAAATATATTTTCTTGATATATTTAGAGTTTATATAGAATGAAAGAGTTATGTAATATGGTTCATGATGAGGGTGGGATCTGTGAACCTTTATCACGTTCCATTAGAAACTCAACATGACTTACTGTAATATAATCACGTTGATCAAGTGTCATTATATTATACTAATTCATGCTTCAGTTCCCAACACTACTTCAAAATATTCATATTTTAAACTTGAAGGTTTCAGAATTTAGAAACTAAAATAGTTTCTTTTATGATGTAATACAGATAGCGCGAAGAGGTAATGATTTCAGATAAGAATGGTTATGAAAAATATCTTCAGAAATATAGAGGATATTTATAATGGAAGATACGATAATATCTTAGAATATTTAAGATAAGATGATGATGAAGAATATTGTCCGCAAAGGTTTTAGAGTAAGGAGCAAGGTATTTGCTAATGACTTCATCAGAAACAGAATCATCAGGATTCTTTAAATATAGAGTTTGGTCCTTGTATTTGTCCTTGGTCTCCTTTATGATCTGTTCAATTCGTTTTCCAGTTCTAAACCTTCTCTTTTTCTGTGCTTTTCCAACACACTACTCTTTATCATTAAACTTTCTACTGTTTAAGTCGTTTACAGTTTTTGCTGCTTCATCAGCATTTTTCCAAAATTCGGAGGACTAGTTTCACAGTTTGGGTTGTGTTTTTCAGAAACTTCACATTCGAAGTATGTAAGTCTAGAAGATAGACATTATATGTATATATATATATAACTGTTGGCGTAGAATTGCTGCAAAATTTGAAATACTGATTGCTAATTCCCAGTAGTTGGTATGGAAATTATTGTTACAAGAGGTGGATGAGTACATGATAGGGTTTCAATGTGTATAAGGATTTTTCGGAAGGTCAAGGAACTATAAAGTTGTTGGTAAATTTACTAGCTAATGTGATGGAACATAAAAGGTTCCCCAGTAACAAAAATGTATATGTCAAGGTTATAATAAGGCTAATCTGAAAAGTCGAAGTTGACTGGTTGGAAGTGTGATAAAACTGGATACTTTGAAAAGGATGGCAAGATTATTTTCGATATTAACAACGCTAAAGGATGTTGCACAGTTTTGAAGTCAAAGTATAGCTTTGAAAGATATAGAGATCTAAGAATGATGTTACTGGTTCAGAGTTATGACTTGGATTCTGATCCGTCAATATCAGAATATGTAATCGAATTTGTATGAGAATGATTGTATATCGTTGTGAGTATTGTTAATAATTTTTGAATCAAAGTTGAAGAATGTACAGTATAACATATTACCTGTGAACTTATATATTTCCTCCGGGTATTACCTACCCGTTAAAGATTTCACAATTAATATTTTGTACAAAAGAATTTTTATTACCGTCTTTATGAAAATATATGTATGTATATTTTCTTCGGATGTAATACATATTTAATGAGTTAATATCATATTAAGCTCATTTAATTTTCGGCTTGACTTAGAAATGAATAATCTCTAAAACATTAGAGATTACATAACCTTGCGGAGTATTTCGCTAATGTAATCAATACTTCATTATTTATTCTTATTCCTTGGTGAAGGATGTTGATGCTCGTGGAATTTTTGTGAACCTTATAAGGCACAGATGATGTTTTCTGGATAGTTTCGAGTACAACGAAAATGAAAATGTAAAATCAATTATGTAATTGAATAATACACTTGGTTTATTATGAAATGGAATTTATTGAGTTGAAACAGAGATTGTAGTTAACGAAGGTTAAGTTGTGTACATCATAGCATATTAGTAATATGAATTAACAGAGTAGTATTTACCCTTTTTCAATTCATACATAATAGCTTAGTACGAAAAGATTTATGATGGTTTTAAAATTTATATATATAAGATATAAATATAAATTCTTTAGAGGAATTAAGTTATTACTTCATAACTCATTGATACAATATACTCGTTGTTGACTCGTAATGATGTCCACGGTGCTTTCTTGAACTGACATAGCTTGTGATGTTAGAGGCGATGTTGACAACACTGACTGTGCTGGTGAGGCTAAGGGTACTATTGATGCTGTTGGTAAAACAAGTCTAGCTTGTACCTTACGCACCATTCTTGTTAAGGTTTATATTCTTCCTTCTATCATCTCTATTCATCTGATTTACGGTTAGAACTGGGATAAATAATCTCTAAGATTTTAGAGATTACATAATCGCCGTAGAATATTTCTTCGATGAAGTTATGAATCAATACTTCATCATTTATTGTTGTTGGTACCCCTTGGTACCTATGGTGAGTATGATGTTGATATCCGAGGTATAGATTGTGATGTTGAGGCGTGTGATGGGGATGTTATTGTTGGTGGTGGTAATGATACTATTGGTGTTGATGATGGTGGTACCGGTTATGCTGCTGGTACTGCTGCTGGTGTTCGTAACCCTTGCACCATATTCTCCAAAGCCACAACCTGAGCACGAAGCTCATTGACTTCTTCTACTATCCCCAGATGATTGGTGGTTAGGATAAGCGGATGTGTTACATCCTCAATCGGGCCTAGATGTAAGATTACTAGATTGCCCTTAAGTTTGTATTGCGTTATTATATGCTTTTATTTTTATTCAATATTTATTATTATTTGATGATGTGGTTAGGACCAGTTTGTGACAAGGGTCACAGAACAGGTTTGTTTATTTAATTTGGACTCCTTTTGGGTTGCTAAATGACGTACGAAAGATATCAGATAATTGATAAATACCCGTGTGTTGCACAGTATGGGAAATTAACCTGAATTAAGTGACTAGTGCATGTGTTCTTTCTTTCCATTTTCTAGACCCTTCTTCCCAAACACTCCCGTACCTTCCCTTCCACCTACAATCAAACCCTAATCCTTAATCTTTAGCTAGAGCTCAAATTGTTCATATCTTTGTGTTCCTTGTGATTCACTGATTCTTTTAAGGTAAGAATCACAAGCTTCCATGCTCTAATCTTTGAGAAATTTAAGATTTTGTGTTAGTTTTGTAAAAAGCTTGAATTTGTGTCAAAACAAGTGATTTAAGTGTTGTTATGGTCAAATTGTTGTGGGTTTTGAGTCTATAACAGGTAGTGAATAAGTTGTGGTCGATTTTGTTGTTTAAAACGAGCTCTAGATCGAGATTTGAGGATTTCATCGTGAAGTCCGTAGCCTTTGTTCAGTTTCTGATGAAGATGAACACACTCGGCCGACTGTCGGTCGACAGTCGACTGACTGAGGGTTGAACCGACCGATTGACGAAGACAACCGACCGACTGTTGAGTGAACCGAACGACTGAGATTTTCCTTCGGCCGATTGATGTAATACCAAATAAGTCGACCGACTGGTAAGGTCAGTCGACCGATTGTATAGACAGTCGACTGACTGTAAGAGCCAGTCGACCGACTGAGTGTCCAGAGCAGAATATTTTACCTAAGTGTTGATTTTTAGCCGTTATGCTGCCCGTTTGTATTTTGGTGTTTAGGATGTAAATTTTGAAAGTGCATAAGTGTTAAGGAGAAAATTTGTAGCGGACAGTTTTCTGACAAAATTTTCTGTATTGTGTTATTTGGTGTTTATGGACATAAACTAACTCGTGTATATGTATTTCTCAGGAGAAAAGGAGAAAAGGAGAAAGAGAAGGTTCAGTGATTAGATAGCTGAACACCTTCTCGTTTGCTGGTATTTGGTGAGTGGGACTAACTGGAGAATATAGTATATAGTAGCATGTTATATTATGACTGTCATGCTTGTTAGATATACTTATTGTTGTGGTTAGTTAGTACATTGTGATGACTGCATGTTGGTTGATGCTTGTATGCTGGAGCCCAGTACGTCCCTATTGTGTGGTGGCCTCGGTAGGAGAGATCAACCTGCGGGTTGGGTTCCTCATGTGGTGTCCTAGACAATCGTGGTGTATATACATGTGAATGATGCGTCCGTCGCGTGTGGATTATGTATATACATACGGTGGTGGAGGAACTTCTGGTAAGCCCCAGTCCGATCAGCTGGTGGTTAATGGTTTGGCCGAGCCGCCAGAGTCTCTGTAGACGACACTTGGGTGATGTTTGTGTGTTAGACTATTGTGACATGATTAGTATAACACTTATGTATGCTATGGTCTGTAGTTAGTCGTACTCACTTAGCTTCGTGCTAATTCCCCTCCATCTCCTCCCTGCAGGTTGTTAGCTTTTGTAGATAGTGCTTTTGGGAGAATACGGGCATAATGATGTTATGTTTGACAGGGTTAACTCTGATGTGGTCTTTTAGAATATGAATTGTGTACTTTTGAAAACAGAATGTATTTACGTCTCTTCCTGTTAATATGTAAATTGTTTTAATGACACGTGACATCGGTTTGTATCAAATGTCGATATCGTATTTAATTAATATTATGCTTCCGCCACGTATTTATTAAAAAAAAAAATATAGCGGTGTCACAAGTTGGTATCAGAGCCAGGTTTGGCAGCATGTGCATTGTGATCTACATGTCATGTTCCCATATTTAGAAGTGTCATGTCAAACATAACATGCTGGGGATGGGTTAAGTGAGTACTAGGACAGGATATGTGTTAGTTGTTAGTACTAACATAATTTATAATAAGCTTTGGTGTGAGTGTTGTGGTAGTGCAGCAATGACAGATAACGAAGCTAACGCTACTGTCCCTACTGTCCCTGGAACTTGTACTTTTAAAGCCCCTGACGAAGATGGACATGTATCTTCAGAAGAAGAAACTTCTCAAGAAGTAATAGAACTTCAAAGTCGGTTACTAGAAGCTCAGGAGAAAATTAAGGAATTGGAACAAGAACGGGCGCAATGGAACCCTAATACCACTGCGTTGAACACAACCTTTCCTCCTAACTTTTATACTCAAGCTGGTGGCAGTTCCCAATCACATTTTCCTCAAACTATCTATCAAAACTATCAAATGCCATTTCCGTTTAACCCGACTTTTCCTAATCAAATGATGTATCCATTTCAAGTCCCTGAGACAAGGAGGAAGTGTACCTATAAACAGTTTATGGACTGCAAACCCCCTGAGTACAGTGGTCACACAAACCCTACAACGACGCTCAATTGGTTAAGAGAAGTGGAACGAGCATTAGAAGCATGTTTTTGTGAGCCTGAATCTATGGTACTGTTTGCAAGTAGGCTTCTCAAGGGTGAAGCAATGGAATGGCGGGACTCTATCACTGCATATTTACCCAAAGAACAGATCAGTCAGATAACTTGGGAACAGTTCGCTGCTAAAGTTCGTGAGCAGTATTGTTCTGAGTATGAGATGGAAAGATTGAAAACCGAGTTTCTGAGTATGAAAATGACAGAAAGTATGACGATTGATGAGGTTTTCAGAGATTTCACATCTAAGCTAAGGTTCGTTCAACAGTGGGTACCAATTGAGAAAGATAAGATTCAGCATTTTATGCGGGTGATTAAGCCAGAATACAGAACTGTTGCGAGATTTGCAATAACTTTGGCACAGGCTCATGAGATGGCTAAAGTTACTGAAGGTGATATAATGGCAGCGAAAAGAGAAAGTTCGAAAAGTGGATCTTTTGGAGGAAAATCAGAAAGTCAATCGGGTGGTCAATCTGTTCAGCAATCAAGTAAACAATCAGGATTTCGTGGTAAGAAGTCAGGTGGGTTTAAACAGAAAAGTAAGTCTGGTATGAGTGGATCGGGTTCTAGTCAGTCTGGTTGGTGTAATGTTTGTAAGTCGACTCATGTTGGTCCATGTTCTCCAATGACCCGAAGATGCTTGAGATGTAGAGTACTAGGTCATGAAACAACAATTTGTTCCTTTAAGTCTGATGTGTGTTGGACTTGTCATCAAGTAGGTCATAGATCAGCTAATTGTCCATCTGCGCCGAGAGCCGGTTCTGGGGCAGGGTTAGGGGCGAGGTCATCAACTTCTGGGGGATCTTCTGCTTCTACCGCCGGGCAGAAGAGAAAGAATCCTTCAACAGCAGAGGCAAGGGCATTCCAGATGACGGTAGACGCTGCAACCACTACCGATGACGTCATTACCGGTATGTTCTTGGTTAATTCCTTGCCAGCTCGTGTGTTATTTGATTCTGGAGCGAATCGATCTTTTATGTCCTTAGGCTTCTGTGATAAGTTGAAGTTGCCTGTTAGAATGTTAGATGCGCCTTTGGGAATAGAAGTAGCTGATGGTAAAATGGTTCCATGCACATCATCTGTGTCTGGAATTACCATCGAAATTGACGGCCATTCTTTTCCTTTAACCTGTTTGTTGATGCCTATACCTAGCTTTGATGTAGTCATAGGCATGAATTGGTTAAGAGCTAATAAGGCAAATATTAAGTGTGATAAGAAGATGATTTCTTTCCGTTTAGCCGACGGATCCCGAGTGATAGCTAGGGGAGAGCGCAGCGGATTTAAATTTCCTATGGTTTCCCTAATGAAAGCTCAGAAGTCGATATCGAAAGGGTGTGATTCATTCTTAGCCTACGTGATCGATGTTAAGAAAGAAAAGAAACAGATGACCGATATCCCCGTTGTGTCAGAATTTCCAGAAGTGTTTCCAGATGATCTACCAGGGTTACCTCCAGTACGTGAAGTAGAGTATAAAATTGATTTGGTTCCAGGTGCTACGCCAGTTGCAAAAGCTCCTTACAGATTAGCTCCATCAGAAATCCGAGAAATGATGTCTTAGATTCAGGAATTGTTAGATAAGGGGTTTATTCGACCAAGTTCTTCACCATGGGGTGCTCCTGTGTTGTTTGTGAAAAAGAAAGATGGGTCGCTTCGTATGTGTATAGATTACCGTGATTTGAATAAGAGAACAATAAAGAATAAGTATCCCTTACCGAGAATAGATGATTTATTCGATCAGTTACAGGGTGCTTCTTACTTTTCAAAGATTGATTTACGTTCAGGGTATCATCAGGTACGTGTTGCAGAGAGTGATATACCGAAAACAGCATTCAGAACTAGATATGGTCATTATGAATTTTTAGTTATGCCATTTGGGCTGACAAACGCGCCAGCAGTGTTTATGGATCTCATGAACAGGGTGTGTCGTCAGTATCTTGACAAGTTTGTGATTGTCTTCATAGATGATATCTTGATATATTCGAAAACCGAGAAAGATCATGCTGCACATTTGAGATTGGTATTAGAACTTCTGAAACAGGAATAGTTGTACGCTAAGTTTTCTAAGTGTGAATTTTGGCTGCGGGAAGTACAGTTTCTGGGTCATGTGATTTGTGAACAGGGTATTAAAGTGGATCAGTCTAAGATAGAGGCCGTAATAAATTGGAACTCACCGAAAACGTCGACAGAAATTAAGAGTTTTCTGGGTTTAGCAGGTTATTACCGTCAATTTATCAAAGACTTCTCTAAAATAGCAGGTCCATTGAATAAGTTAACTAGAAAAGATGTAGCCTTTCGATGGACTGATGAACAAGAAAAGGCTTTTCAGACTCTCAAACAGTTGTTATGTCAAGCACCGGTTTTAGCTTTACCAGAGGGAACAGAAGATTTTATGGTCTACTGCGATGCGTCATGTGCAGGTCTGGGTTGTGTTTTGATGCAGAGAAGTAAAGTTATAGCGTATGCTTCACGACAGTTGAAGAATCATGAACGAAACTACCCTACTCACGATTTAGAGTTAACTGCAGTTGTGTTTGCTTTGAAGCTTTGGAGACATTATTTGTATGGTACACATTGTGAAATCTATACAGATCATAAGAGTCTTCAATATATCTTTTCGCAGAAAGAATTAAATATGCGTCAACGTCGATATTTAGAATTGATTAAAGACTACGATTATGAGATTAAGTACCATCCGGGTAAAGCAAATGTGGTCGCAGATGCTTTGAGTCGCAAGAAAACAGTCAAAAATATTAGATTTATGAGAATTGAGATAGTTTCAGACTTGATTGATCGATTGAAAACCGTTCAGTTAGTAGCTTTGAATGACGAAAACCTAAAGACTGAACAAATGACTAAAAGAAAATTTGACCTATGCAATGATTCTAGAGGATTAAAGACCTATAAAGATCGAATTTGGGTGCCTATGCTTGGAGATTTGAGGGATTTAATCCTTACTGATGCACATAAATCGAGATTATCAGTGCATCCAGGTAGTACTAAGATGTATAGAGACTTGAAAATATTGTATTGGTGGCCGACAATGAAGACAGATGTTGCAGGTTTCGTTGAGAAATGTCATATTTGTGCGTAAGTTAAAGCAGAACATCAGAAACCGTATGGATCTCTAAGACATTTAGAAATTCCTCAATGGAAATGGGATCATATAACGATGGATTTTGTAACCAAGTTACCCCGAACCCAGAAAGGACATGACATGATCTGGGTGATTGTGGATCATTTAACAAAGAGTGCTCACTTTTTAGCTACTCGTGAAACAGCTTCGTTAAGTGATTTGGCAGAATTGTACTTGAAAGAGATCGTTAGTCGACATGGTATACCGTTGTCAATAGTTTCCGATAGAGATACTAGGTTTGTATCGAACTTCTGGAACAGTTTACAACAGAATTTGGGTACACGTGTGAATCTAAGTACAGCATATCATCCACAGACAGACGGACAGAGTATTCAGACATTAGAAGATATGTTGAGAGCGTGTGTCTTAGAATATGGTGGTTCTTGGAATTCACATCTTCCATTGATAGAGTTTGCTTACAATAATTCATATCATTCGAGTATCGGAATGCCGCCGTATGAGATGTTGTATGGTCGAAAGTGTAGAACTCTGACATGTTGGTTAGAAGCAGGTGAGAAACAATTTGCAGGTCCCGAAATTGTTCAGATAACTGCAGAAAAGGTTGAAATTGCACGTGAGAAGTTAAAAGCAGCCAGAGACAGACAAAAGATGTATGCTAATCCGCGCAGATGTCCGGTGACATTTAATGTAGGTGATCGTGTTTATCTGAAAGTTACGCCATGGAAAGGGGTGATCAGATTTGGTAAACGTGATAAACTAGCACCGAGGTTTATTGGGCCATTTCTGATCAAAGAAATTTTGAATGATCAGACTGTTGTTTTAGATCTTCCATCAGAGTTAGCAGGAATACACAACACGTTCAACGTGTGCTATCTGAGAAAGTGCAAAGTAGACGATAAAAGTCAGATTCTTCCATTGAAAGACTTGAAAGTTGATTTAACTAAGAAACTAGTAGAAGAACCGGTTAGAATAGTGGACATGAAAGTCACCAAGTTAAGGAAGAAACAGATTCCAATGGTATTAGTGGAGTGGCGACGTAGTTTAGGTTCTAACTTGACATGGAAAACCGAGGAGTTAATGAGAGCGCGCTATCCCCAGTTGTTTGACCTTGACCAGATTCCGAGGACGGAATCTTCTTAAGGGGGGTAGATTTGTAACATCCTCAATCGGGCCTAGATGTAAGATTACTAGATTGCCCTTAAGTTTGTATTGCGTTATTATATGCTTTTATTTTTATTCAATATTTATTATTATTTGACGATGTGGTTAGGACTAGTTTGTGACAAGGGTCACAGAACAGGTTTGTTTATTTAATTTGGACTCCGTTTAGGTTGCCAAATGACGTACGAAAGATATCAGATAACTGATAAATACCCGTGTGTTGCACAGTGTGGGAAATTAACCTAAATTAAGTGACTAGTGCATGGGTTCTTTCTTTCCATTTTCTAGACCCTTCTTCCCAAACACTCCCGTACCTTCCCTTCCACCTACAATCAAACCCTAACCCTTAATCTTTAGCTAGAGCTCAAATTTTTCATATCTTTGTGTTCCTTGTGATTCACTGATTCTTTTAAGGTAAGAATCACAAGCTTCCATGCTCTAATCTTTGAGAAATTTAAGATTTTGTGTTAGTTTTGTAAAAAGCTTGAATTTGTGTCAAAACAAGTGATTTAAGTGTTGTTATGGTCAAATTGTTGTGGGTTTTGAGTCTATAACAGGTAGTGAACAAGTTGTGGTCGATTTTGGTGTTTAAAACGAGCTCTAGATCGAGATTTGAGGATTTCATCATGAAGTCCGTAGCCTTTGTTCAGTTTCTGATGAAGATGAACACACTCGGCTGACTGTCGGTCAACAGTCGACCGACTGAGGGTTGAACCGACCGATTGACGAAGAAAACCGATCGACTGTTGAGTGAACCGACCGACTGAGATTTACCTTCGGCCGATTGATGTAATACCAAATAAGTCGACCGACTAGTAAGGTCAGTCGACCGATTGTATAGACAGTCGACCGACTGTAAGAGCCAGTCGACCGACTGAGTGTCCAGAGCAGAATATTTTACCTAAGTGTTGATTTTTAGCCGTTATGCTGCCCGTTTGTATTTTCGTTTGTATTTTGGTGTTTAGGATGTAAATTTTGAAAGTGGATGTAAATTTTGAAAGTGCATAAGTGTTAAGGAGAAAATTTGTAGCGGACAGTTTTCTGACAAAATTTTCTGTATTGTGTTATTTGGTGTTTATGGACATAAACTAACCCGTGTATATGTATTTCTCAGGAGAAAAGGAGAAAGAGAAGGTTCAGTGATTAGATAGCTGAACACCTTCTCGTTTGCTGGTATTTGGTGAGTGGGACTAAATGGAGAATATAGTATATAGTCGCATGTTATATTATGACTGTCATGCTTGTTAGATATACTTATTGTTGTGGTTAGTTAGTACATTGTGATGACTGCATGTTGGTTGATGCTTGTATGCTGGAGCCCAGTGCGTCCCTATTGTGTGGTAGCCTCGGTAGGAGAGATCAACCTGCGGGTTGGGTTCCTCATGTGGTGGCCTAGACAATCGTGGTGTATATACATGTGAATGACGCGTCCGTCGCGTGTGGATTATGTATATACATACGGTGGTGGAGGAACTTCTGGTAAGCCCTAGTCCGATCAGCTGGTGGTTAATGGTTTGGCCGAGCCGCCAGAGTCTCTGTAGACGACACTTGGGTGATGTTTATGTGTTAGACTATTGTGACATGATTAGTATAACACTTATGTATGCTATGGTCTGTAGTTAGTCGTACTCACTTAGCTTCGTGCTAATTCCCCTCCATCTCCTCCCTGCAGGTTGTTAGCTTTTGTAGATAGTGCTTTTGGGAGAAGACGGGCATGATGATGTTATGTTTGACAGGGTTAACTCTGATGTGGTCTTTTAGAATATGAATCATGTACTTTTGAAAACAAAATGTATTTACGTCTCTTCCTGTTAATATGTAAATTGTTTTAATGACACGTGACATCGGTTTGTATCAAATGTCGATATCGTATTTAATTAATATTATGCTTCCGCCACGTATTTATTAAAAAAAATATATATAGTGGTGTCACAGGATGAATAAGATTTACAATATTGGATATTACGTAGTCGTTGCGAGCTGTTCTGGAAATGAGGGTGAAAATGGTGTTACGAACGGGTTCGCCGGAAAGTGCTTCAGGTTCTTCGCCAAGAGGTGAATGTGGTGGATGGAAGGGATCACCTTCTTCCTGTCTCCAATGATTAAGTAGATTACGAACCCATCCCCAATTTATCCAGAATAGATGATGGCTAATTGGTTGATCCATTCCGGTTACGCTATTTCGGAACTTGAGTGGAAATCCATATCGGAATAGCTGTCGGAATCTGAGGAATTCGAACTAGATGCGGAATTCATCTTACACGGTTTGGATAAAGGATTTTTAATATGAAATGATTTTTGGATATCGGATGATATTCTGATTACATAGAATACTATATATAATACATGGGATTTGTAAATTACAGAGGAACTTTCGAAAGCTGTCAGATAAAGTTTATAGTAACATATACGCTAAGATATGAATTAGCAGATACGCTATGATACGAATTTTATCTATACATTAGTCATGTAATCAATGCAGGAAACGCGTCTAGACTTAAGAATGATAAACAGGTAATTCCCGACAAGAAATGATAAGCAAAACTTTTGACATGCAGACACAGTCGAAGTCCAGACTTACTAATGCATCCTAACAACTATCAGTTAGATACACTCATGCAAGACCTGGTTCACTAGGACCAACGCTTTGATACCAACTGTGACAATCGCTCCAAATCCATATGGACAATACGTCATTCATTGATTTCATTGCGAGGTATTTGACCTCTATATGATACGTTTTGTAAACATTGCATTCTTTTGAAAAGGCACACCATAAATGAATATTTAAATCAAAGGTTTTCGACATCTGATGATTTCTACATATAGACAATCACCGTAAATAATAGTTTACAATAGTACTTCCGTTGACAATGCAGTTAAAATAAGATACATGGTGATGATTTGGTGAATGCAACTTTTCCTTGAAAAATATGCCATGTACGACTCCATGCACATAGCTTGTCTAACATATTAGCAAACAGCGGAAGACTTCTAGGAAACTTGAGAATAAACATGCTAACAAGTGTCAACACAAAGGTTGGGGAGTTCATAGTTTTAGTGTTTCGCATAATCTGTATATAAAGGTGGATCACAAGATTTCAGTTGTTTCATCCAGAAACGTTTATCAAAATATTCTATAAGATTGAGCACCCTGGTAACTAAGCTTTAACGTCTATCTAATAAGTACCCCTGTGTTTAACATGCAACCAACATGTACGATACACTCAAATAGCATACGTCTGTTTTATAGTTCAGGCTAGGGTTTCTATACCTGGAACAGACGGGGATGTCAAGCCCTATGGATCCATATACTACTACTCACGCCCACCAGTTCTTATAACTGGCAGTTAACAGTTACCAAAGCTAAGGGATTTTCGGTTCAAACTCAGTGTAGAATTTAGTATGTACTTGTGTCCATTGCGTTTTAAAATAAAGTGCATGTATTCTCAGCCCAAAAATATATTGCAAAAGCAATTAAAAAGGGAGCAATGAAACTCACCTTAGCAGCATATAAAGTTGTTCATCAAAATGTGATCGAAACTCGGATTACCAATTAATCGTAGATCTCAACCTAGAGAATATATGTTGGTCAATAAATGTCTATCAAGCTAGGTCAGGTCATAGTGTATCACAATCCTAATGCTCGAGATCGACATACAAAAGTTATCCAAAGTCGTTTCAAAAAGTCAATTTTGACAATAGTTCAACAAACGAGACGTACCTTATATAAGGATTCATTTACTCGGCTCGTAATATTTAAAACTCCATTTTATCAATCTTGTAAACAAGTTGTTTAAATCTTAATTGTAGATTCAAAAGTAATGTCAATTAACGTCAATCATAATTCAGTTGACCATATCTTTTAATCCGTTCATCGAAACTATTCGATATCTAAATGAAAAGTTATTGATTTTTCGTCAGCTTTCCAAAAACATGTATATCATATACCTTTTACCAGTAATATATGTATTTACTTCGTGATTCATCATAACTGTTTAACGACAAAATTTAGCATACAAGCATACATAAATATATTATCGAGCACAAGACATGGATACACAATTAATATATACAAGATAAGATATGAATGCTTACGTATCAATATTGTGATTTAATATTGTAGGAAAGTACGTAGACGCAACGGAGATGATAAACACTAGGTTTGATTCACAAATATATCCCCGAACATTACCCATAACCTCCTTGGCTATAACCCATAATTTTCTTAGCTCTATCCCGCTTGAAAACCATTTTGAAAGTGACACGCTCATAACCTCGTCGTAGTATTTTATGTATAATACTAATTAATAATATTAATAATAATAAGATTAATAAAAATATTAATCTTAATAATAATAATAATAATAATAATAATAATAATAATAATAATAATAATAATAATATAAATAAAATAAATAAATACCTACGGAGTAATATATATCAGAGAAAAGAGTGTGCCACAAACGAACTGAAAACTTCGAAATTTATAGACCTGGCCTGAAATAGTACCCCATGCGATCGCATGGGGTTTAGCCTTCTTAGCCATGCGATCGTATGGCTAAGGGATCCAGCTCACATTGTTTTAACATTTTGCTTGTCGACATGTGTTTATAATATAAATATAAATATAATATATTTAATTTATATAATTAATTATATATTATATTAAATTCACGTGCATAGTTGATTTGTAATTTTTGTTTCGATAAGTCGTACGTCGTCACTCGACTTATGTCCCAGTTCCGGTTTTTCGAATGTCCTTTCGTACATTTAGAAAACTTGCATTTCACATTTCGTGTCACGTACCTTTGTCAAAATATAGTCTTAAATTATCCATAAACTATACCACTCAAAGTATATCTTAATCTTTCGAGTGTTTTGGTCATTTACTTCTATAAATCATTATCTCGTTATTTGTTAAAATACATTTTAAAATAGTGTTTTACTGTAGCAAATAGTGATTTTCGAAAACACTGTAGCTTTTCGGGTATCGTAGCAATTCGAAAATACTGTAGCAAATTAGTGTTTTACTGGTTCATCTTATACGTTTTAGTTAACTTATCTAAATATCAATCAGATAATCAAACTGTAACAGACTGAAACCCGGGCTAGTTGTAAGTGGACTATTTTGCCCTTAGAGTTTGTGCTTAGTCTTAAGTGCTTTTTATTTTAGTTATTTTATTAGTGTTTTATTATAATTGTGTTGTGATCAGTTTGTGACACGGGTCCCAGAACAGGTTTGTTTATTTCCATTGGACCTCGTTTGGGTTATCTAATCCTGTGCGAAAGATATCATATAACTGGTAAATACCCGTGTGTGATGGGGTATTGTGTTTAACACAAATATATAAGCTTTGACCTGCTCATTTTGTGATGTTTCTAGAAAATTCATTCTTCACTCCCGTACCTAACTTTCACCTCTTCAAAAACCCTAATCCTTAAACATTGATCTTGAGCTGAAATTGGTGTTAGAATCGTGTTTGTTACCGTTTACTGAGTCTATCAAGGTAAGTAACATGTGTTTTTTTATTCAATTCGTTGTTAAATTCATAGTTTTGTGTGAGTTTTGTAAAAAGCTTGAATTTGTGTCAAAACAAGTGATTTAAGTGTTGTTATGGTCAAATTGTTGTGGGTTTTGAGTCTAGAACAAGTAGTGAACAAGTTGTGGTCGATTTTGGTGTTTAAAACGAGCTCTAGATCGAGATTTGAGGATTTCATCGTGAAGTCTGTAGCCTTTGTTCAGTTTCTGAGGAAGATGAACACAGTCGGCCGACTGTCGGTCGACAGTCGACCGACTGAGGGTGAACCGACCGATTGTTGAGTGAACCGACCGTCTGAGATTTACCTTCGGTCGATTGATGTAATACCAAGTGAATCGACCGACTGGTAAGGTCAGTTGACCGGTTGTGTCGACAGTCGACCGACTGTCAGTGTCCGTCGACTGACTGTGTTTACAGGGCAGAATGTTTTACCAAAGTTCCTTTTTCTAGCCGTTATGCTGCCCGTTTATATTTTGGTATTCAGGATGTAAATTTTGAAAGTGTTTTGAAAGTGCATAAGTGTTAAGCATGAAAATTTTAGCGGACGCATTTTTTTTACTAATTTGCTATAATTCGCTGTCAGTGTGTCTAATCTTGATGGGAACACTGTTCTAACTTGGTTTTTGCTGTTCTCGGGAGATAAGGACAAGGAGGAAGCTCAGAAATAATAACTGAGCAGTTGCTGGTAATTGGTGAGTGGGTCTATCTACGGATAGAGTTTAAGTAGCATATCATGCTACTGTGGTTGACTCTTTTACCATGTATAGTGTAGGAATTGCTATGATAGAATAATATCGTTTGCCTGATGTTGTATGTGAATTATGTGTACACTGTGTGAATGGCACCAGTCGGGCCTAGGGAGACTGGGAACTCGAGACCGTGCCTAGGAGAGGTTAGAGTCCGTATGAGGTCAACCGTGCCTAGGGGATTTTCGAAATAGTGATTTTTGAAAACACTGTAGCTTTTCGGGTATCGTAGCAATTCAAAATACTGTAGCAAATTAGTGTTTTACGGGTTCATCTCATACATTTTAGTTAACTTATCTAAATATCAATCAGATAATCAAACCGATAAGGTTAATGCACAATATCATTTTCATAACACTTTGTTACGTTTTCAAGTTATAGCATATGTATCTATAATTGTTCGCGAATTGTTGAGAACAATCGAAGGGTAATTGAATAGTTCAAAATTTTGAGATTCAACTTCATAGACTTTGCTTATCGTGTCAGAAACGTTAAAGATTAAGTTTAAATTTGGTCAGAAATTTCCGGGTCATCACATACGAGTATGGACCGTACGAGTTGTTTGGGCTGGAGGTGTGGGCTGTTAGGAGGAGATGGACTAGCAGAATTTGGCTCTGCAGGCCGAGGAGAAGAAAGGGTTGGCTGCGGATCAAGTTGGGCCGCAGAAGAGGAGTGGGTCACAGGATGATTTTGGGCAAAAGAAGGGGGTGGTTTCAAACTGTTGGACGTGTTGTTTATGGGCTGATGGACCTCGGGCCTAACACAAATGGATGGATCATCTATAAAAGAGTTATATGCTGGAGGGTTAGAAGGATTGAATTTGGAGAAAGGAAACTCAGTTTCGTGAAAGATAACATGACGCGCAATAATTATTTTATTATTGGAAATATCATAACACTTATATCCACGATGATGTGTTGGGTAGCCGAGAAAAACACATGGAGTGGATCGAGCATGAAGTTTGTGTATGGTGGTGGAAGGGAGAAATGGGTAACACAGGCATCTAAAAACACGTAAATGATCATAAGAGGGATGGCGTTTATAGAGAAAGTGAGTAGGCGTAGAGTTATTTAAAAGTTTGTTGGGAAGGATGTTGAGAAGGTATGTTGCCATTTGGAGTGCATGGTGCCAAAAATTAACTGGCATTGAGGAATGAGATAAGAGGGTCCGCATGATGTTGTTAATAGCGCGAATTTTACGCTCGGCTTTCCCGTTTTGAGAGGAAGTGTAGGGACAAGAGAAACGAAAAGACATACCGTTAGTCATGTAAAAATTATGAAAGGAATTATTATTATATTCTTTGCCATTGTCACATTGAAAGTTTTTTATCGACATGTTAAATTGAGTTTTGATGTGGTTATTAAGAGCAAGAAAGGTGGAATATACTTGTGATTTATTGGAGAGCGGTGATGTTATGCGAGGTGTATACGAAATAGTTATATTTTTATTGTGAAATACTATTAAATACGATACAATTTTACACAAGTTATTTATTTATTTATAGAGTGGATATACCTAAACCTTACTACAACACTATAGGCAGTGTACCTAATCGTAAAGTAGTGTAGTTTTTAGTAAGTCCGGTTCGTTCCGCAGGGAGCTAGCCAAGTTTAACGCTATATTTTTAAACTATATATATATATATATATATATATATATATATATATATATATATATATATATATATATATATATATATATATATATATATATAAGTATTATTATTATTATTATAAAAATAAAAAGGGGGTTTTTACCGTTTAGTGACCGGTTTGTCGATTTTATGTCTTAAGTCACAATTAAAACCTAATGTAAAATATTAAAAATAAAAATGACTTAATTTAAGGCGTAAAGTAAATGACGATAAATAAAAATGCGATAATTGAAAGTACGATAATTAAAAGTGCAATAAATAAAATGACAGTAAATAAAAGTGCGATGAGATATAAAATAAAGGAATTATGCTTATTTAAACTTCCGTAATCATGATGTTTGACGTGTTGATTTTAGTTTATTACAATGGGTTAATTGTCCTTTGTCCTGGATTATTCGATATGTCCATCTGGTTTTTGTCCATAACAGTCCATCAGTCATAAATATAAAGTGCGAGTGTCCTCGTCAAATTATCCTTATACCCGAAGTCAAATATTCCAACTAATTGGGGACTTAAACTGTAATAAGGTTTTAATACATTGTTAATGATTACACCAGGTTATCGACTGTGTGCAATCCAAGGTTTTAATACTTTATTAACAATTATAACAAGTGTCCTTGTATGTAATCCACCCCTGTTTTAATGAGTCCATTGACTATTAATCCATTCCCGTGTCCGGTTAAATGAACGATTATTAGTATTTATAAATATCCCGCCCATCGTGTCCGATCGAGTATATGAGGTTATTTATAATTACCTCAAATTGTAAATCTCTATATTAAATTAATGAACTATCATTCAGTTAAACAAATATAAAGCCCATTAATAGCCCATAGTCCAATTTCCACAAGTGTCGGTCTTTTGTCCAAACCCCAATTATGGTACAAAGCCCAATAACCCCGTCTTTAATATTTTGTCCAACATCATGATTGCTTCGGCTTAAATAAGCATAATAATAACTTAGCTACAAGACATTAATTTAAAAAGGTTGAACATAACTTACAATGATTATTAATAGCGTAGCGTTACACGGACAGAATTTCGATTTACAAACTTAAAACATTCGCCAACATAACCTTATTATTATTAAACTTTAAATTAAAATTAAAATTATAATTATATATATATATATATATAATATATATATATATATATATATATATATATATATATATATATATATATATATATATATATATATATATATATATATATATATATATAATATATAATATATACGTAGATAGAAAGAAGGAAAATGAATGATGAATCGAGCAGAATGCTTATAGGCCCACTTGATCACTGTGTGCTCTGCGAGTGCGGTATTTTTGTTCTTCATAGCTCCGCAGTCGCGGAGCTTTGGATTCCAGCTCATTGATCAAATCCAAAACGTGGGCTGCGTATAATTATAATATATAATAATATATATAATTAATTATATATTATATTATATTCTTGTGCATAGTTGACTTGTAATTTTTGGTCCGTTGCGTCGCACGCTGATAGTTGGTTCATGTCTCGGTTCCGGATTTTCGAACGCCTTTTCATATAATTTAATATCTTGTACTTTTCTTTTTGCGGCTTGTACTTTGCCATTTTTAGACGTTTCTCATCAATAATTTGAATCACTTGGATTGTACTTTGTACTTTTTAGCTTTTTGGTCGTTTGCGTCTTCAAATCGTCGAATCGGTCTTTTGTCTTCACCTTTTATTATTTAAACGAATATCACTTGTAACTAGAACAATTGCAACTAAAAGCTTGTCTTTCTTGAAGGATAATGCTATGAAATATATGTTCATTTTTAGCATTATCAAATATTCCCACACTTGAGCGTTGCTTGTCCTCAAGCAATATAGAACTTGAATATAACTTTACTAGAATCACTTCTTTTATTCTCACACTTTATAAATCAGTGATTTTAATATGGCGGTATGAACAATGATAGTAACGATGTGGTTTACAGTCCCACATGACTATAAAAATTTAGATCCTTTAGGAAATTGGATCTTTATGAAAACATTTGATCTTTTGAAAATTCATTCTAGCTTTTACCCTAGATAAGTTTTCCGGAATAACCCTTTACCGGTGTTTGCAAAATGTTTTTGTGGGTTTTGTGGGTTTCAGATATTTAAAATTTTAGCTCAAAACTTATAGTTTTGTGTCACCCACTTACTAACCTTGTATTAGGAAAGCAACACGTCCAGTTTACTTGCTCCGTATATTACCTTTGGGTAAACTACCGTCCGGTTGTAAAGGAAAGTGTTGAACAAGCAACTGTTAAGGCAATGTCCCGTGACATGCAGATGATTATGGTCAAAAACGTGTCGGATGTAATTACTATCCTTTGTAGGAGCAATAGTAAAGATCACCCTATAATTTTTCGGTCTGGCACAAGGTCCTGTCTTCGACCATGCTATGCAACCACCGTTCTTACGGTTGACACCGATTTGGTTCAGGTGACCTAATGAATTCCGGTGAATTCTTAGAATTTTACGTTCAATGGTAATGAACGCATTGAAAATAGGGTTTCAGAAAACAAATCGGTTTGTAATTTGATCAAAATATTTTCTCGTTCAAGCTCGAGTTTAGATATGATTGAATTCCATGAGTTTGAATTCTCAATCTTTAAGGTCAACCTCAAGGATTGAGTAATATCAGGCTTAAAAGCTAATTTTTGATCTTTAAGGAGATTATCCTTTCTGGAGATCTGATTCATTAGTCTTATAAGCTAATTTGCATTGTGTCCCCCATTGTACGAGACAAATCCTCTCATGGTTAGGATAAGTCTGACCACTTGGCGACCCTGTTTGATGCTGAGGTCCGTGGATTTCCAGCTGATTTTCGAGAGAACTTTTCAAGGTTTTTCGTAAGCTCTACAACTAGTCTGGACGACAACTTCCTGACCTAAATCAAGAAGCGCGTGTATTTTTCTCGGAAGACTTTACTTCCTTTTAAATCAAGTGGCACATTTCTTTCAAATATATTATAAGAAATCGGGTTAAACTGATAAAATCGTTCAAAACAAAAGTATCTTTAATTATTTGTACAAAGATATGTGATATGTGATTTAAATAACTTGGTAAAAATTTCTCACACTTGGCTTTTATTTTCCTTTCTTTGCCTTTTTATTCTCCTATATTCCATTTTAAATAAATTCTAACATTTTTGGTCGTTTCTCAATTTATGTCCTTTACGAGGTAACAATAATTTCGGTGTTAACACCTAGTTTTATCGTTCATAAATATGTATAAACCTGATTTTGAATTCATTTATTTGAAAATTTTTAAATTTTTTTTACTAGAAGTGGGTAGTCAGTATATAAGACTAGGGCTGTTCTTTATTATCAGAGAGCACTAGATTCTAATACAACAACTGCTTTACTAGTAAAATTTAACGGCGGCTATTAAACTAAGTGTATAAGTCAAAAAATTTTAAAAACCGAAAGAATTTAATCTCTTCCCACACTTAAGATCTTGCAATGCCCTCATTTGCAAGAAATCAGTAGCAAATTAAATTATTGAGGGTGTGACGATTGCTCCAAATCCATATGGACAAACACGTCATTCATCGATTTCATTGCGAGGTATTTGACCTCTATATGATACGTTTTGTAAATATTGTATTCTTTTGAAAAGGCACACCATAAATGAATATTTAAATCAAAGGTTTTCGACATCTGATGATTTCTACATATAGACAATCACCGTAATAAAATAGTTTACAATAGTACTTCCGTTGACAATGCAGTCAAAATAAGATACATGGTGATGATTTGGTGAATGCAACGTTTCCTTGAAAAATATGCCATGTAAGACTCCATGCACATAGCTTGTCTAACATATAAGCAAACAGCGGAAGACTTCTAGGAACCTGAGAATAAACATGCTTTAAAGTATCAACATAAAGGTTGGTGAGTTCATAGTTTTAATGTTTCACATAATCTGTATATAAAGGTGGATCACAAGATTTCAGTTGTTTCATCCAAAAACGTTTATCAAAATATTCTACAAGATTGAGCACCCTGGTAACTAAGCTTTAACGTCTATAATAAGTACCCCTGTTTTAACATACATGCAACCAACATGTACAATACACGCAAACCAACGTGTACTAAACTCAAATAGCATACGTCTGTTTTATAGTTCAGGCTAGGGTTTCTATACATGGAACAGACGGAGATGTCAAGCCCTATGGATCCATATACAACTACTCGCGCCCAACAGTTCTTATAACCGGCAGTTACTAGTTACCAAAGCTAAGGGATTTTCGGTTCAAACTCAGTGTAGAATTTAGTATGTACTTGTGTCCATTGCGTTTAAAATAAAGTGCATGTATTCTCAGCCCAAAAATATAGATTGCAAAAGCAATTAAAAAGGGATATATAAACTCACCTTAGCAGCACATAAAGTCGTTCACCGAAATGTGAACGAAACTCGGAATACCAAATAACCGTAGATCTCAACCTAGAGAACATATGTTGGTCAATAAATGTCTATCAAGCTAGGTCAGGTCATAGTGTATCACAATCCTAATGCTCGAGATCGACATACAAAAGTTATCAAAAGTCATTTCAAAAAGTCAATTTGACTCAATACTATAGTTGAATGATCATGTCAATCGAAATATTTTAACATTTCACATAGTTTCTCAATTCTTGTAAAATTAAACTATAGTTTTTATAAGGCTTTAAAATATGATAAAACAATCAGTTTTGACAATTGCTCAACAAGACGAGACGTGCCTTATATAAAAATTCACTTACTCGATTAGTAATATTTAAAAATTCAATTTATCAATCTTATAAACAAGTTGTTTAAATATCAATTGCAGATTCAAAAGCAATTTCAATTAATGTTAATCATAATTCAGTTGACCATATCTTTAAATTCGTTCATCGAAATTACGCGATTTCTAAATGAAAAGTTATTGATTTTTCGCCAGCTTTTCAAAAACATGCATATCATATACCTTTTATCAGTAATATATGTATTAAATTCGTGATTCATCATAAATAGTTTAACAACAAAATTTAGCATACAAACATGCGTAAATATATATACTAGAGCACTATACATAGATACACTATTAATATATAAAAGATAATATATGAATGCTCACGTATCAATATTGTGATTCAATATTGCAGGAAAGTACGTAGACGCAATAGAGATGATAAACACTAGGTTTGACTTGCAAATAATACCCACGAACATTACCCATAACCTCCATAGCTATAACTCATAGTTTTCTTAGCTCTATCCCGTTTGAAAACCCATTTTGAAAGTGACACGCTCATGACTTCATCGTAGTATTTTATGTATAATACTACTAATAAAAATAATAAGATTAATAATAATAATATTAATCTTAATAATAATAATTATTATAATAATAATAATAATATAAATATAAATATATATACGAGTGTAATATGTATGTGTGCAAACAAAATGGAACGAATTCGACTGAATTTATAGATCCTGACATGTTCCAGCGCTCCATGCGATCGCATGGTTTATGGGCATCGTGGCCATGCGATCGCATGGCCCTATGATCCAGCTCACAATTGTTTATCTCGTTGTTTGTCGACAATAATATTTAATTATATTTATAATATAATTAATTTATATAATTATTTATATATTATATTAAATTCCCGTGCATAGTTGATTTGTAATTTTTGTTTCGATAAGTCGTACGTCGTCACTCGACTTATGTCCCGCTTCCGGTTTCTCGAATGCATTTTCGTACGCTTAGAAAACTAGTACTTTTCATTACGCGACGTATACCTTTATCAAAAATTAAACTTAATCATTGATAAACTATATCACTCGAAGTGTAGCTTTAATCAATTAAGTGTTTTGGTTATTTGCTTCTATAAATCATCGTCTCGTAGTATATACATATACATATATACATTTTCATTTTAAAATAGTATTTTACTGTAGAAAATAGTGATTTTTGAAAACACTGTAGCATTTCGGGTACTGTAGCAATTCGAATATACTGTAGCAAATTAGTGTTTTACTGGTTCAACTTAAACGTTTTAGTTAACTTATCAAAATATCAATCGAATCAATAATCGAATGTTACTATCGTTTACTAAATAACTTGAAATCATATATATATATATATATATATATATATATATATATATATATATATATATATATATATATATATATATATATATATATATATATATATATATATATATATATATATATATATATATATATATATATATATATATATATATATATATATATATATATATATATATATATATATATATATATATATATATATATATATATATATATATGCACATTAAGTTATATATATATTGTTCGTGAATCTTCGAGAACAGTCAAAGAATAATTGATTACATGAATATAGTTCCAAAACTTTCGTGACTCAACATTACCGACTTTGCTTATCGTGTCGAAAATATTAAATCATTTAAAGATAAAGTTTAAATTTGGTCAAAAATTTCCGGGTTGTCACAGAGGGTGATTAGCGTAGAAAAATGATTAAATTTTACCAAAGTTTCCAAACATATTGTTATTTGTGTTGAATAATAAATGGTGCACACCATTTGTTCATTCTGTCTGTTGTTATTTCACATATATTTTTCATCTTGTCGTCAAAATTAGTTGCTTTTGCTGAACTTAATGCCAGTCTTTGAAAATGCGCTGTTTTACCCTGTTTTATACATGAGATAAACTACAAACATATATATACATATTTTTGAAGTTGGGTATATCACCCCACATTCAAAAATTATTAAAATCTAATAATAAAAGTTAGAAAATTATAAAAACTATTATAGTATCAAAAGAAGTATTAAAAGTATACAATTATAACTTACTAAATAAATAAAAATAGGCATAAAAGAAAATTAGGGTTGATGAGGATGGTTCCAGTAGGGATTCCATTCATAGCCGTAAGTGCTGTAGAATGCTTGAGCTGGGTCATATGTAGGGTACGGTGGTCGGGTCTGTATAGTCCAGGGAGGAAATACGGGCATTGGAGTAGGAATGTAGTTTGTATTTATGTATGCACAATGACTTATGATTTGGCTTTGATGATACTACCAATCTTGAAATGCTCGTTGTCTAGTCATTTCATACTCATGTTGAGCCATAAAAATTTTCATTTCTGTCATCTGATTCCCCCCTCCCGCATTACCTTGCTGCTGATCTCTTTCGACGTGTGGATGATTGCCATCATATGGTGCTGCAGCGTTATGTTGTTTCTTTAAAACCTTAGCACCATGATACACGCGTAAATCTATTCTATCACGGGGTTCTGGTTCTGCCATTAATAATCCCCCCGGACTTCTATCCACACCGAGATGCTCAGCAATTAAAGTAATAAAGATACCACCTCCTATTATACTATTAGGCCGCATACCCCTAACCATAGCCGATAAATAATAACCCACACAATAAGGTATACTTACAGCGCTCGAATACACATGTGGTAAAATAAATCTTATTCATTTACCTTTTCTTTGTTCCTACCTCGCTGTGTAATCGAGTTTGCTAAAAACCTGTGGATCACTATTAACTCAGCTCTATCAATATCAATATAAGAGTAAGATCCCCCACAAAATTGATTATGGCTAGTCATTCTACTCCATATTCCATTCATATCCAACCCTCCTACCATTAACTATCAACCTTTGACAATCAGTAGATGCTAGTTCCTCAGGCGTATATATATGTAAAGCCTGAGCCATATCTAGTAGAGACATATGGCGCATCTCACCTCCTAATAAAAATCTAATAAAGCTCCGATCGGTTAAGGTAGCTACCCGATCATTTATTTCAATACTACATAATAATTCCACACACCATTCTCTATATACAAGCCTACATATATTGAACAAACGTTCCCAATCATTAAAAGTAGAATTACCATACCTTTGTATAAGTAATTCTCTAATTGGATCGGCCAATCCCACTGCTTCTAATGGTTCCCAATCTATTACCCTGGGTACTTCAATATCATTAGACTGAAGGGTGTGTAAGTTCCTCTGATATTTTGGATAGTCTATCCAAAATCTGTCGAACCTCAAGTTTGGGTGTAAATTTGCCTCAGTGATATTTGAAAATGAAATGACTTGATGAGGTATATTTTGTCTGTATTGGTCGTTAATCTCCTGCTCGTCTGCATTAGGAGGAGCATTGCGACCCTGGGATGAAGATTCACCCCCTTTCAGTCTGCAAAACACATTAAACACAATTTTTGTGCATCCAAATATGCATTAGTGTTAGCAAAATCATTAATCAAAACAATCATAATGATATGTTTAATCCATATTAAACTTTATACGCATTTTCATAATATTAACAATTCTACACTTTTACAAATAAACATATATGAAAATGTATACAATGTTCCTTAGCATTCATCTTCTAAAATATGTCAAAAATAATCATTATAGCAATTAAACAAGTTCCACATGGCATTCATATCAATTAAATCGAGTTCATGCATTTTTGACTCAAAAAGTCCACTTTAATACTCAAAAATCATGTTTAGGATCAAAGTTTTCATTTAGCAATCTAAACATGTTACACTACTTAATTTAGCATAAACTAACAACAAAATTCGGCCATAACCTGTTTATATCAAAAAGCCCCAATTTTGCTCAAGAACACAAACCCTAGATTACTCAAAATTTGAAGTTTAAGGCTTCTAATCATGTTAAATAGCATCAATCTAGGTTATACAAGCATAATATACAAACAATTTAAGCACAATTACACTAGAAATCATCAAAATCAAATTAGGTATATTTTTGCTCAAGAACACTAAAAATTCGGATTAAAGAGTGTTTAGATGTAGAAATTACTGATTTCCTTTAGTAACTTCTTGGAAAGAATTTCCTCATCGTGATTTTAACAAAAAATTTGATGATTAACGGTGAAAAATAGTGATTTTGAGAGTATTTTTTGAAATGTCACGTTCATATTGATTATAAATGTTCCATATTAATTGTTTTCGTTGCGAGGTTTTGACCTCTATATGAGACGTTTTTCCAAGACTGCATTCGTTTTTAAAACAAACCATAACCTTAATTTTATTAACAAGTTTAAAAGGACACCACCTAGATTATCCATAAATGATAATCCTAAAATATCACAGTTACACACTACCAATACATATTGGTTTACAATATTAATATGTTACAAGAAAGTAAATCTCGAATGCAGTTTTAAACAATATTATACAAACATGCTGACACCAAATCTTGTCCATATTTTAGCATGCAATAGCGGAAGCTCTTAATAATTACCTGAGAATAAACATGCTTTAAACGTCAACAAAAATGTTGGTGAGTTATAGGTTTAACCTATATATTTATCAAATCGCAATAATAGACCACAAGATTTCATATATCAATAGACATCCCATACATAGAGATAAAAATCATTCATATGGTGAACACCTGGTAACCGATCTTAACAAGATGCATATAGAATATCCCCTATCATTCCGAGACTCCCTTCGGACATGATGAATTCGAAGTACTAAAGCATCCGGTACTTTGGATGGGGCTCGTTGGGCCCAATAGATCTATCTTTAGGATTCGCGTCAATTAGGGTGTCTGTTCCCTAATTCTTAGATTACCAGACTAAAAAGGGGCATATTAAGTTTAATAATCCAGCCATAGAATGTAGTTTCATTTACTTGTGTCTATTTTGTAAAACATTTATAAAACTGAATGTATTCTCATCCCAAAATATTAGATTTTAAAAGTGGGACTATAACTCACTTTCACAGATTTTTACTTCGTCGGGAAGTAAGACTTGGCCACTGGTCGATTCACAAACCTATAACAAATATGTACATATATATCAAAGTATGTTTAAAATATATTTTACAATATTTTTAATACGTTTTGCTGTTTTAAGTTTATTAAGTCAGCTGTCCTCGTTATTAACCTACAACTAATTGTTCACAGTTAGATGTACAGAAAATAAAGCAATATATATTATCTCAAATCAATCCACGACCTCGTGTATACAAGCCTCAGGCTAGATCACAACTCAAAGTATATATAATATTTTGGAATCAACCTCAACCCTGTATAGCTAACTCCAACATTACTGCATATAGAGTGTCTATGGTTGTTCCGAAATATATATATAGATGGGTCGATATGATATGTCAAAACATTGTATTCGTGTCTATGGTATCCCAAGATTACATAATATATTAGAATACATGTATCATACAATATGAGTTAGCTAGGATATGATTAATATAGATTTGTTACCAATTTTCACGTAGCTATAACAAGAAAAATTATCCAATCTTGTTTTACCCATAACTTCTTCGTTTTAAATCCGTTTTGAGTGATTCAAGTTGCTATGGTTTCATATTGAACTTAAGTTTATGAATCTAAACAGAAAAAGTATAATTTTATAGTCATAAATACATGTTACAAGTTGTTTTTGTAAAGGTAGTCATTTCAGTCAAAAGAACGACGTCTAGATGACCATTTTGGAAAACATACTTTCACTTTGAGTTTAACCATGATTTTTGGATATAGTTTCATGTTCATAAGAAAAATCATTTTCCCAGAAGAACAACTTTTAAATCAAAGTTTATCATAGTTTTTAATTAACTAACCCAAAACAGCCCGCGGTGTTACTACGACGGCGTATATCCAGTTTTACGGTGTTTTTCGTGTTTTCAGGTTTTAAATCATTAAGTTAGCATATTATATAGATATAGAACATGTGTTTAGTTGATTTTAAAAGTCAAGTTAGAAGGATTAACTTTTGTTTGCGAACAAGTTTAGAATTAACTAAACTTTGTTCTAGTGATTACATGTTCAAATCTTCGAATAAGATAGTTATACATATATGAATCGAATGATGTTATGAACATTATTACTACCTCAAGTTTAGTAGGTAAACCTACTGGAAATGATGAAAAAATAACTTGAGCTTCAAAGGATCTTTGATGGCTTGAAAGTTCTTGAAATAGAATCATGACACAAAAACAAGTCCAAGTAAGATTATTACTCGAATTAAGATAGTTATAGTTATAGAAATTGAATCAAAGCTTGAATATGAATATTACCTTGATTTAGAAATATAACCTACTGTAAATAACAAAGGTTTCTTGATCTTAGATGATTGCTTGGAATGGATTAGGAAACTTGAAAGTAAACTTGTAAACTTGGAAGTGTTCTTGATGTGTTCTTGAGTAATTGTTTTTATGATGATTATAGGTAATAACCAAAGCTTGTATTTGATAATTTTTGCTGGAAAAATAGTAACTTAGACATTCATGAAAGAGTGTGTGTGTTTTGAGAGAGAATTGGGAAGATAATTGGAAGTGAAATGGAGTAGGTGGTGAGTGGTGAAGGGGGTGGGGTTAAAAGGAGTTCTTGCTTTTGTTTCCTTGCTCATAAGTCATGCTAGATGTTAAATTATGGTTCTCACATGGTTAGGTGACTCACATGGGCTGCTAAGAGCTGATCATTGGAGTGTATATACCAATAGTAAATACATTTAGAAGCTGTGTATTGTATAAGTACAAATACGAGTGTATACGAGTAGAATTGTTGATGAAAATGAATGAGGATGTAATTGTAAGCATTTTTGTTAAGTATAAGTACTTGGATAAGTGTCTTGAAATCTTTCAAAAGTGTATGAATACATATTAAAACACTACATGTATATACATTTTAACTGAGTCGTTAAGTTATCGTTAGTCGTTACATGTAAATGTTGTTTTGAAACCTTTAAGTTAACGATATTGTTAAATGTTGTTAACACATTGTTTATTATATCTAATGAGATGTTAAATTATTACATTATCATGATATAATGATGTATTAATATATCTTAATATAATATATATACAGTTAAATGTCGTTACAATGATAATCGTTACATATATGTCTCGTTTCGAAATCCTTAAGTTAGTAGTCTTGTTTTTACATATGTAGTTCATTGTTATTATAATTAATGATATGTTTACTTATCATTTAACATGTTTATATATAATGTATCAATATCTTAAAATGATTCATATGTAATTAGTAAGACGTTGTTATAACGATAATCGTTATATATACCGTTTTCAAGTTTCTTAATTCAATAGTCTCATTTTTATGTATATAACTCATTGTTAAAATACTTAATGATGTACATACTTATCATAATATCATGATAACTATATATATATCCATATGTATGTCATCATATAGTTTTTACATGTTTTAACGTTCGTGAATCGCCGGTCAACTTGGGTGGTCAATTGTCCATATAAAACCTATATCAATTAATCAAGTCTTAACAAGTTTGATTGCTTAACATGTTGGAAACACTTAATCATGTAAATATCAATTTCATTTAATATATATAAACATGGAAAAGTTCGGGTCACTACAGTACCTTCCCGTTAAATAAATTTCGTCCCGAAATTTTAAGCAGTTGGAGGTGTTGACGTATCTTCTGGAAATAGGTGTGGGTATTTCTTCTTCATCTGATCTTCTCATTCCCAGGTGAACTCAAGTCCTCTACGAGCATTCCATTGAACCTTAACAATTGGTATCTTGTTTTGCTTAAGTATTTTAACCTCACGATCCATTATTTCGACGGGTTCTTCGATGAATTGAAGTTTTTCGTTGATTTGGATTTCGTCTAACAGAATAGTGAGATCTTCTTTAGCAAAACATTTTTTCAAATTCGAGACGTGGAAAGTGCTATGTACAGCCACGAGTTGTTGAGGTAACTCAAGTCGGTAAGCTACCGGTCCGACACGATCAATAATCTTGAATGGTCCAATATACCTTGTATTTAATTTCCCTCGTTTACCAAATCGAACAACACCTTTCCAAAGTGCAACTTTAAGCATGACCATCTCTCCAATTTCGAATTCTATATCTTTTCTTTTAATGTCAGCGTAGCTCTTTTGTCGACTTTGGGCGGTTTTCAACCGTTGTTGAATTTGGATGATCTTTTCGGTAGTTTCTTGTATTATCTCCGGACCCGTAATCTGTCTATCCCCCACTTCACTCCAACAAATTGGAGACCTGCACTTTCTACCATAGAGTGCTTCAAACGGTGCCATCTCAATGCTTGAATGGTAGCTATTGTTGTAGGAAAATTCTGCTAACGGAAGGTGTCGATCCCAACTGTTTCCGAAATCAATAACACATGCTCGTAGCATGTCTTCAAGCGTTTATATTGTCCTTTCGCTCTGCCCATCAGTTTGTGGATGATAGGCAGTACTCATGTCTAGACGAGTTCCTAATGCTTGCTGTAATGTCTGCCACAATCTTGAAATAAATCTGCCATTCCTATCAGAGATAATAGGGATTGGTATTCCATGTCAGGAGACGACTTCCTTCAAATACACTCATGCTAACTTCTCCATCTTGTCATCTTCTCTTATTGGCAGGAAGTGTGCTGATTTGGTGAGACGATCAACTATTACCCAGATAGTATCAAAACCAGTTGCAGTCCTAGGCAATTTAGTGATGAAATCCATGGTAATGTTTTCCCATTTCCATTCCGGGATTTCGGGTTGTTGAAGTAGACCTGATGGTTTCTGATGCTCAGCTTTGACCTTAGAACACGTCAAACATTCTTCTACATATTTAGCAACATCGACTTTCATACCCGGCCACCAAAAATGTTTCTTGAGATCCTTGTACATCTTTCCCGTTCCAGGATGTATTGAGTATATGGTTTTATGAGCTTCTCTAAGTACCATTTCTCTCATATCTCCAAATTTTGGTACCCAAATTCTTTCAGCCCTATACCGAGTTCCGTCTTCCAGAATATTAAGATGCTTCTCCGATCCTTTGGGTATTTCATCCTTTAAATTTTCTTCTTTTAAAACTCCTTGTTGCGCCTCTTTTATTTGAGTAGTAAGGTTATTGTGAATCATTATATTCATAGCTTTTACTCGAATGGGTTCTCTATCCTTTTTACTCAAGGCGTCGGCTACCACATTTGCCTTCCCCGGGTGGTAACGAATCTCAAAGTCATAATCATTCAACAATTCAATCCACCTGCGCTGCCTCATGTTCAGTTGTTTCTGATTAAATATGTGTTGAAGACTTTTGTGGTCGGTATATATAATACTTTTGACCCCATATAAGTAGTGCCTCCAAGTCTTTAATGCAAAAACAACCACGCCTAATTCCAAATCATGCGTCGTATAATTCTGCTCGTGAATCTTCAATTGTCTAGACGCATAAGCAATTACCTTCATTCGTTGCATTAATACACAACCAAGACCTTGCTTTGAGGTGTCACAATATATCACAAAATCATCATTCCCTTCAGGTAATGACAATATAGTTGCCGTAGTTAACTTTTTCTTTAACAATTGAAACGCTTTCTCTTGTTCATCCTTCCATTCAAATTTCCTCCCTTTATGCGTTAATGCAGTCAAGGGGTTTGCTATTTTGGAAAAATCTTGGATGAATCTTCTGTAGTAACCAGCCAATCCTAAAAATTGACGTATATGCTTCGGAGTTTTTGGGGTTTCCCACTTTTCAACGGTTTCAATCTTTGCCGGATCTACCTGAATACCTTCTTTGTTCACTATGTGACCGAGGAATTGAACTTCTTCCAACCAAAATGCACACTTTGAAAATTTAGCATACAGTTTTTCTTTCCTCAACAACTCTAGCACTTTTCTCAAATGTTCTTCGTGCTCTTGATCATTCTTTGAGTAAATAAGTATGTCATCGATGAAAACAATGAGAAACTTGTCAAGGTATGGTCCACACACTCGGTTCATGAGGTCCATGAACACAGCTGGTGCGTTAGGCAACCCAAACGGCATAACTATAAACTCGTAATGACCGTAACGCGTCCTAAAAGCAGTCTTTGGAATATCATCCTCCTTCACCCGCATTTGATGATACCCAGAACGTAAATCAATCTTCGAATAAACCGATGAGCCTTGTAGTTGATCAAATAAGTCGTCGATTCTTGGTAGTGGGTAGCGGTTCTTGATGGTAAGTTTGTTCAACTCTCGGTAGTCGATACACAACCTAAATGTACCATCCTTCTTCTTGACAAACAAAACAGGAGCTCCCCATGGTTATGTGCTTGGTCAAATGAAACCACGCTCTAAAAGTTCTTGTAACTGAGTTTGTAATTCTTTCATTTCGCTGGGTGCGAGTCTGTATGGAGCACGAGCTATTGGTGCACCTCCTGGTACAAGGTCTATTTGAAATTCAACGGATCGATGTGGAGGTTATCCCAGTAATTCTTTCGGAAATACATCGGGAAATTCTTTTACGACGGAAATATCATTGATGTTCTTTTCTTTGGTTTGTACTTTCTCGACATGTGCTAAAATAGCATAGCAACCTTTTCTTATTAGCTTTTGTGCCTTTAAATTACTAATAAGATTTAGCTTTGCGTTGCTCTTTTCTCCGTACACCATTAAGGGTTTTCCTTTTTCCCGTACAATGCGAATTGCATTTTTGTAACATACGATCTCTGCTCCCACCTTTTTCAACCAGTCCATGCCAATTATCACATCAAAACTTCCTAACTCTACTTGTATCAAATCAATCTTAAATGTTTCACTAACCAGCTTAATTTCTCGATTCCGACATATATAATCTACTGTAATTAATTTACCGTTTGCTAATTCGAGTAAAAATATATTATCCAAAGGCATCAGTGGACAACTTAATTTAGCACAAAAATCTCTACTCATACAGCTTCTATCCGCACCCGAATCAAATAAAACATAAGCAGATGTATTATCAATAAGAAATGTACCCGTAACAAGCTCCGGGTCTTCCTGCGCTTCTGCCGCATTAATATTGAAAACCCTTCCGCAGCCTTGTCCATTAGTATTCTCTTGGTTTGGACAATTTCTAATAATGTGGCCCGGTTTTCCACATTTATAACAAACTACGTCGGCATTATTTGTTCCGACCTTATTTGTTTCTTTATTTTTGTTGTTCTTTGGTCCGTAAACCTCACATTTTGCCGCGCCATGACCACTTCTCTTACACTTGGTGCAAACTGTTGTGCAAAACGCATTCGGATGGTACTCTGCACACTTGAAGCATGGTTGTTTCTGTTGTTTGTTGTTATTGAGGTTGTTGTTGGGATTACTATTGTTGTTGAAATGGTTGTTGTAGTTGTTGTTGTTGGGATGTTTGTTGTATTTATTGTTAGGATTGCGGTTATTGTTGCGATTGTCGTTGCGGTTGTGGTTGTAATTGTTATTGTTGTTGTACTGGTGACTCTTGTCACCGTTTTCCTCCCACTTCCTCTTGAGTTGTTTCGTGTTGGCTTTTTCAGCCGCATGTTCTTTAATTCTCCCCTCAATCTGATTTATGAGTTTATGAGCCATTCGACTTGCCTTCTGTATGGAAGCGGGCTCATGTGAACTCACATCTTCTTGAATCCTTACTGGTAACCCTTTTACAAAGGCGTCGATCTTCTCTTCTTCATCTTCGAACGCTCTCGTACACATTAGGCACAAATCTGTGAATCGTTGTTCAATAGTGGTAATGTCGAACCCTTGTGTTCGTAACTCTCTAAGTTCTACCTTAAGCTTATTTACTTCATTTCTAGGACGGTACTGCTCGTTCATCAATTGCTTAAATGCCGACCACGGTAGAGCGTAAGCAGCATTTTGTCCTACCTGTTCAAGATAGGTGTTCCAGCACATTAACGTAGTACCTGTGAAGGTATGCGTAGCGTACTTAATTTTGTACTCTTCAGTACACTTGCTTATGGCAAACACCGATTCGACTTTCTCGGTCCACCGTTTCAAACCAATTGGTCCTTCAGTTCCATCAAATTCCAAAGGTTTGCAGGCAGTGAATTCTTTGTAGGAGCATCCTACACGATTTCTTGTGGAATTAGTTCCACTGCTAGATCCAGAGTTATTGTTATTTTGCATCGTAACCTGTACTGCAGCTATATTTTCTGCAAGGAAAACATGGAAGTCTTCCTCACTCATGTTCAAATTCTGACGAGTCGTCGGTGCCATTTCCTTCAAAAATATCCCAAAAGAATTAAGTTAATCATATAGAATATTAAGAGTAGTCAATAGTATTTCGTAGCATAATATGAACTCATTTATAAAAGCTTTTTCTTCATATTAGCATTTTATAGTTTTAATTCGGGTAGTACCTACCCGTTAAGTTCATACTTAGCAGCTATTATACAATTCCACTACTACGATTCTATATGAAAAACTTATTACAATAATACTTCGCGTTCAAACTTATACAATATTTTACAAACTTACAATACCGCTATTATACATATAGGATGAAATATAGCACATAATAACATTGCTACTCGGCAGCTATAAAGGCAATTCTAGTTAATACGCAAGTTGTTCAACAAAAGAAATAAAGACACGTAATTCATAAGTCCAGAAACAAGTCATGCATTCTGGTTTTACTAAGACGACTTCCCATCCTTGGTCTTGTGGAAAGTAACCGTTATGACCATTGGCTAGGCAGCATGTTGTAATGTCGTTAAAAGGACGAGGGTTTCGTAATGTCCAACATCCCCGTAATAATCTAAAAACCTTGTTTCTCACCCCAACTACTGAATCCGTCACTTGTGGGAAGGTTTTATTTAAAAGTTGTAATCCGATATTCTTTTTCTCACTTTGGTAAGAAGCGAACATCACTAACCCGTAAGTGTAACATGCTTCTTTATGTTGCATGTTAGAAGCTCTTTCTAACTCACGAAATCCTATGTTGGGATATGTTGAGTCAAAATAGGTTCTTAACCCGTAGTGTAAAATTGCATTTGGGTTCCCTGCATTTAACGCTTTAAAGAAAACATGGTGTAACTTACGGTCTCCCCAATGTGATATACCCCACCTATCAAAGGAAAGCCTTTTATAAACTAAGGCATTTCTGGAAAGTCTTTCAAATGTTTGACAAGTTAATTTCGCCATAACTAAATGTGCTGATGAATTCTAACCGACTCTAGACAAGATTTCCTCAATCATATCCTCTGGTAGGTCTTCTAAAATATTCGGTTGTCTACCCTTAACGTCCATTTTGTTTTTATACTGTAAAATAGACAAGGATTAGATTCGTAAAAGATAATTAACAAACAATACATGCAATTTTTACATAGAACATAAAAGTACAAGCACACTATAATGCATATAATACACAACATGCTTACAACCCTCTAATCCGAATCACTGGTTTCATCTTCTTCGAACTTGGTTCATTTTCCTAATTTTCTAGGGATATATGGTGTTCCTCTAATACGAGCCGTCGTTTTCCACAATGGTTTAGAAAAACCTGGTGGTTTAGAGGTTCCCGAGTTATTGTTACATTTTAGGAAATACGGACGTTGTTGATACATATAAAGTTCATCGGGGTTGGAATCATGTTTCTCTATTTTTATACCTTTTCCCTTATTATTTTCTTTTGCTTTATTAAATTGGGTCGAGGAAATTTCTATAAAATCATCGGAATCCTCATCGGGATCCGATTCATCGGAAAATTGGTAATCTTCCCAATATTTTGCTTCTTTGGCGGAAACACCACTGACCATTTTTAACTTTGGTCCGTTGGTTGAGGATTTTCTTTTATTTAATCGATTTACCGTAGGTATCAATATTTCTTCCTCCTGAACCTCTTCTTCTTCCGGTTCCCCTTCTTCCGGTTCCTCCTCTTCCGGTTCCTCTTCGGGAATATGTGAATCTTCCCAAAGTATATTCGACTCTTCATTATTATTAGGTGAGTCGATGAGATTTGTACTAGAGGTAGACATCTATCACACAATATCAAACACATTAAGAGATTAATATATCACATAATATTTACATGTTAATAATATACAGATTCCAACAAAAAAATGTTAAGCAATCGTTTTTGAAGAAAAACACGGTCGAAGTCCAGACTCACTAATGCATCCTAAAAAACTCGGTAAGACACACTAATGTAAAAATTCTGGTTCTCTAAGACCAACGCTCGGATACCAACTGAAATGTCCCGTTCATATTGATTATAAACGTTCCATATTAATTGATTTCGTTGCGAGGTTTTGACCTCTATATGAGACGTTTTTCCAAGACTGCATTCATTTTTAAAACAAACCATAACCTTAATTTTAACAACAAGGTTAAAAGGACACCACCTAGATTATCCAGAAATGATAATCTAAAAATATCACACTTACACACTACCAATACATATTGGTTTACAATATTAATATGTTACAACAAAGTAAATCTCGAATGCAGTTTTAAACAATATTATACAAACATGCTGACACCAAATCTTGTCCATATTTTAGCATACAATAGCGGAAGCTCTTAATAATTACCTGAGAATAAACATGCTTTAAACGTCAACAAAAATGTTGGTGAGTTATAGGTTTAACCTATATATTTATCAAATCGCAATAATAGACCACAAGATTTCATATTTCAATATACATCCCATACATAGAGATAAAAATCATTCATATGGTGAACACCTGGTAACCGACCTTAACAAGATGCATATAGAATGTCCCCTATCATTCCGGGACTCCCTTCGGACATGATGAATTCGAAGTACTAAAGCATCCGATACTTTGGATTGGGCTCGTTGGGCCCAATAGATCTATCTTTAGGATTCGCGTCAATTAGGGTGTCTGTTCCATAATTCTTAGATTACCAGACTAAAAAGGGGCATATTCGGTTTAATAATCCAGCCATAGAATGTAGTTTCATTTACTTGTGTCTATTTTGTAAAACATTTATAAAACTCATGTATTCTCATCCCAAAATATTAGATTTTAAAAGTGAGACTATAACTCACTTTTCACAGATTTTTACTTTGTTGGGAAGTAAGACTAGGCCACTGGCCGATTCACGAACCTATAACAAATATGTACATATATATAAAAGTATGTTCAAAATATATTTTACAACATTTTTAATACGTTTTGCTGTTTTAAGTTTATTAAGTCAGCTGTCCTCGTTAGTAACCTACAACTAGTTGTCCATAGTTAGATGTACAGAAAATAAAGCAATATATATTATCTCGAATCAATCCACGACCTTGTGTATACAAGCCTCAGTCTAGATCACAACTCAAAGTATATATAATATTTTGGAATCAACCTCAACCCTGTATATCTAACTCCAACATTACTGCATATAAAGTGTCTATGGTTGTTCCGAAATATATATATAGATGGGTCGATATGATATGTCAAAACATTGTATTCGTGTCTATGGTATCTCAAGATTACATAATATATTAGAATACATGTATAATATAATATGAGTTAGCTAGGATATGATTAATATAGATTTGTTACCAATTTTCACGTAGCTACAACAAGAAAAATTATCCAATCTTGTTTTACCCATAACTTCTTTGTTTTAAATCCGTTTTGAGTGATTCAAGTTGCTACAGTTTCATATTGAACTTAAGTTTATGAATCTAAATAGAAAAAGTATAAGTTTATAGTCGGAAATAAAGGTTACAAGTTGTTTTTGTAAAGGTAGTCATTTTAGTCGAAAGAACGACGTCTAGATGACCATTTTGGAAAACATACTTCCACTTTGAGTTTAACCATGATTTTTGGATATAGTTTCATGATCAAAAGAAAAATCGTTTTCCCAGAAGAACAAATTTTAAATCAAAGTTTATCATAGTTTTTAATTAACTAACCCAAAACAGCCCGCGGTGTTACTACGACGGCGTATATCCAGTTTTACGGTGTTTTTCGTATTTTCAGGTTTTAAATCATTAAGTTATTATATCATATAGATATAGAACATGTGTTTAGTTGATTTTAAAAGTCAAGTTAGAAGGATTAACTTTTGTTTGCGAACAAGTTTAGAATTAACTAAACTATGTTCTAGTGATTACATGTTCAAATCTTCGAATAAGATAGTTATACATATATGAATCGAATGATGTTATGAACATCATTACTACATCAAGTTTAGTAGATAAACCTACTGGAAATGATGAAAAAATAACTTGAGCTTCAAAGGAACTTTGATGGCTTGGAAGTTCTTGAAATAGAATCATGATACAAAAACAAGTCCAAGTAAGATTATTACTCGAATTCAGATAGTTATAGTTATAGAAATTGAATCAAAGCTTGAATATGAATATTACCTTGATTTAGAAAGATAACCTACTGTAAATAACAAAGGTTTCTTGATCTTAGATGATTGCTTGGAATGGATTAGGAAACTTGGAAGTAAACTTGTAAACTTGGAAGTGTTCTTGATGTATTCTTGAGTAATTGTTTTTATGATGATTATAGGTAATAACCAAAGCTTGTATTTGATGATTTTTGCTGGAAAAATAGTAACTTAGACATTCATGGAAGAGTGTGTGTGTTTTAAAAGAGAATTGGGAAGATAATTGGAAGTGAAATGGAGTAGGTGGTGAGTGGTGAAGGTGAGTGGGGTTAAAAGGAGTTCTTGCTTTTGTTTCCTTGCTCATAAGTCATGCTAGATGTTAAATGATGGTTCCCACATGGTTAGATGACTCACATGGGCTGCTAAGAGCTGATCATTGAAGTGTATATACCAATAGTAAATACATTTAGAAGCTGTGTATTGTACAAGTACAAATACGAGTGCATACGAGTAGAATTGTTGATGAAAATGAATGAGGATGTAATTGTAAGCATTTTTGTTAAGTAGAAGTACTTGGATAAGTGTCTTGAAGTCTTTCAAAAGTGTATGAATACATATTAAAACACTACATGTATATACATTTTAACTGAGTCGTTAAGTCATCGTTAATTGTTACATGTAAATGTTGTTTTGAAACCTTTAAGTTAACGATCTTGTTAAATGTTGTTAACACATTGTTTATTATATCTAATGAGATGTTAAATTATTACATTATCATGATATAATGATGTATTAATATATCTTAATATGATATATATACAGTTAAATGTCGTTACAACGATAATCGTTACATATATGTCTCGTTTCGAAATCCTTAAGTTAGTAGTCTTGTTTTTACATATGTAGTTCATTGTTATTATACTTAATGATATGTTTACTTATCATTTAACATGTTTATATATAATGTATCAATATCTTAAAATGATTCATACGTAATTAGTAAGACGTTGTTATAACGATAATCGTTATATATACTGTTTTCAAGTTTCTTAATTCAATAGTCTCATTTTTATGTATATAACTCATTGTTAAAATCCTTAATGAGGTACATACTTATCATAATATCATGATAAATATATATATATATATATATATATATATATATATATATATATATATATATATATATATATATATATATATATATATATATATATATGTATGTATGTCATCATATAGTTTTTACAAGTTTTAACGTTCGTGATGTAGGATCCTAGATCTCATGAATACCATGAATGTGAACAATTAACCACATGAATGTAGAGAGCATTAGTCAAACTAGTCAACTATATTCCACGGCTCTCTTGAATACATTACAAATCGGTGGCTAATGTTAGTGATTAACGGAGGCTTGGTGTTCTATATATAGACCTCATCTATAGAACACCTCCCTTACAATCTAAGGGATATAATTAGCTCTTTCTAGAGACCTAACAATCTCCCCCTAAGAGATAACTATGTCTCGAAGATTGCTCACTAGGTAAAATGCATACAAAATTACAATAAGAAAGAGTTAACTATTTCTAACTAACTCCCCCTCGAATCTTGCATGGCCATTGAAGTAGATCTTTGAAACTTGGAGTTCTTCTACCTTCAATGGTCTTTGAGTTTGCACAGGGGAATGCACATTCTCTTGACATTCATCGAAGCATCACTTTATGTTGATGAAGAATTCAACTCCCCCTCAACACTTCCCTTGATTAGTAAGCTCGAAAAACTTTGAGAAACTCCCCCTTCAAAGTATATGGGGCACGGCCGATCAAGTTTGATTTCAATCAAACACATGATCGTCACATAAAGCGTATAGATCATTGGCTCCTTCGAAGTTCCTAACGTCTCATGTACTCCCCCAAGGATATGGAAGTCTCTTTCGGTTTCATATGCTCACTCGTCAAAGAAGTAACGCTTTAACTTTGTCACTTTGAAGTACGAGTCCAATACCGTACGCGTATTGAAGTCACACGCACATCAACCATATACATATCTCCCCCACAATGATTCTCGCATGAATATTGTATGAAATAAGAGCTTCATTGTTTAAAATGGTTGACGTGCTCGGAAAATCTCCAAAATATGGTAGATAACGTGTATGAGAAAAGCCGTGTGAATCCGAGCCTCGAAAATAGTTAAAAAAATACGCTTTGGAGGTCAAGATTCGGTAAAGGACCATCCTTGAAAATCTGAAATTGAGGCAGATTCAGTAGTAGGACTGTCCTTGTAAAATTCAGAAAACATTCAGGGACTGAAAGTGTAACAATCACATAAAACCATCAGATTCGGTATCCACAACTGTTGGTGTAAAAACTTGAAACATGTCAAGCCTTCCAGGAATATTAGGGCCATTAAAGTCTAATAAGCCCAATATGTAAATCAGATTCGGTAACCGAATACCAAATCGTGCAAGTCAAAACCGAGTCTGATCATAACCAATACTGAATCATCATCAATACTAAATCATGATCATAACATCCATACCGAAGTGAATCAGAGAAATATTAACCAGTAACTGCTATATACCGAATCAGATTCAATTAACCATATCAACTGAATGTAATTCATATGCAATTTGAACCGAGTCTTCTTCATGAAGCTGATGAAGAACAAATTTGCCAAAAATCAAATATGTTGAAATTGAGCTTCAAAATAAATTGAAATTGATCCCTGGACTAGCGATTAGCACTTTGTGATAAGAATTCATGGCCAAAACTTCATCAGTTAATAAAAATTATTGAAGAACACGATAACCGCTATTGATGAGCTTGAACTTTAATTTCGAGTTGTAGATCATTTCAGTCGATAATCATAGCATGAAAAATGTTCAGAAACCTTCCACAAACACTCAAAAATTATATGTATGAACTGAATCAACACACAGCTTTTGGATTTGATCGATTTCAGTTCGTTTGACTTTTTAGGCGAAACTTTGACTCCGAAATTTGTCCTTGTTTTTGCGAATTGAGATCTGAAATTTGGCGTACAGATTCATGACATGAATACGAAGATATCTACAATTTTACTTTTTCTCAAATCGTGACAAATCAGTCCGGAGCTCAAAACGGTGAACGTTTTCGCCTAACAATGAACGCGATCTGAAAATCTAGGAATCTGAAGTTGTTAATTCATTTTGATGCATCACGAGTGTTAGGATTAAGATAAGAAACGAGAATATGAGCTTGATTTGGTCTTTAAACTTCAGTTTGATGTTCGCACAAATCGATATAGGTGAGCGGTTATGAACATGAACAAAAGCTATGAAGTGTGATGAAGATGTTAAAGAGAATTGTTATGATTCATAAGATGATGATATGAAGAGTTTGTAGAGAATCACAACTACATAATTGTGGAAGAGTTTGAGAATTTTAGGATGATGTTGATCATGAAATACACGAACTGTAGCAAATAAGATGAGTTTGATCTTTTTATTTTTTGATTTTCGGAATATGAATATGAAAATAATAAGAATTAGAAAATGTGTTGATGAATTTGTGATATGTGTTTTGGATATTTGAATACGTGTGTAAGTTGATTTGATTTGAAATGTTTTGATCCGGAAGTGAGATTCGGTTTCGAAAAAATTTTCCAAAAATTTTTCGAAAAAATTTGAAGATCTTCATATCTTCATGATGAAGATATGAAGGTTTGATGTTGAAGGTTTGAAGATGTATGTGTTTTGGTTTGAAGGTTTTGAAGGTGTAGGAAAAACATTCATAATATTCATAAAGATCTCCTTCATGTGATGAAGGCCTAAGCTCTAATACCAATTGTAGGATCCTAGATCTCATGAATACCATGAATGTGAACAATTAACCACATGAATGTAGAGAGCATTAGTCAAACTAGTCAACTATATTCCACGGTTCTCTTGAATACATTACAAATCGGTGGCTAATGTTAGTGATTAAGGGAGGCTTGGTGTTCTATATATAGCCCTCATCTATAGAACACCTCCCTTACAATCTAAGAGATATAATTAGCTCTTTCTAGAGACCTAACACGTGAATCGCCGGTCAACTTGGGTGGTCAATTGTCCATATAAACATATTTCAATTAATCAAGTCTTAACAAGTTTGATTGTTTAACATGTTGGAAACACTTAATCATGTAAATATCAATTTCATTTAATATATATAAACATGAAAAAGTTCGGGTCACTACATTTTTGTGGGTATTTTCGCAGCAATTTTTGGGTGTGGTGTGATTGGGGACTGGTCTGTCGACCAGTTAACCCTTTCTGGATTTTCATTTCTATGCGAGTGCGGATGTGGGACCCTTTCAAGCTCCGCGAGTGCTGATTTCCCTTTTTTTTTATAAAATCTTTAATAATGAAACATTTAAAAATTTTGTTTTCCTTTTTATTTAGGATGAGGTTGTTTCGGTACGTTTACCTAGTCCGTCCCTCGACAAAATTTTAAAATTTGATTGTTTAAAAAAAAATAAAGATTTTGGGTTTTTTAAATGTTTTTGGCATACTTTAATTCAATAAGATTAAAAATAATGATAATAAATTTTATCGTCCCTCCCTTGGGTAAAGCAATTTCGGTTCCATGACCTAGTCTTCAACTTACGATGAATTTTAGAAATCATATTTTTAACTTAATGAAATAAAGTACATTTTTGTTTTTAAATTCACACCAAACTTAAATTTAAAATGCATAAAATTAAAAATTCATATTAATAACATTAATATTTTTATACATTAATTTTACAAACTTATATTGAAAATATTAATTTTTTAAAATATTTACAAACTTAAATATATTGATTTTAAAAATTTACAATATTAATTTTAAAAATATGGTAAAAATAAAATTAAAAATTATTTTGGTCTTTTATCCCACTTTAATCAATCAAATATTATCAGAAATATACGCCCCTCTTTTGGGTAAAGTAATTTCGGCTACATTACCTAGTTTTACTCCTGACGAATTTTTGAAATATTTTGGATTGATTGATTAAAGATATTTATACTTTATGAATAAACGGTAAATTTCGAAGTGATGTAATAAATTTTTGTATGATATCAATAATTTCGGTTTAGCATACCTAATTTTATTGAATATTAATTTAATACTTTATAGCGAACGATTCAGCGTTTATTATTAAAAGGTTAAAAGCAATAAATAAAAAACAAATAAAAACTGTACATACTTACCTGTGAGATAGAATTCTTAGAGACTTGCTTTAGCCGACTCATAGGAGAGTCGTGTGATTTGGTTTTCCATAGCTACATAAGCGTAACCTCGATTTTTCAATAACTTTTCTTCTAAACATATGAACGGTCCTTCTCTGCATAAAGTAACAAATTCGGTATTTGAATATGTTTGATTGTTAGAACATTTACCTTCATGTGACCATTTTCCGCATTTATGACATCTTTCAAGGTGTCGTGCTCTTCTTTTTATTGCGGATTTTGATTTTCCTTTACCAAAATGTATCTTATGATGATTCTTCCTGAGTTCTTTCCTCACTTCGTCCATTTTTCCTCTTATGAATGATACCAGTTCACTCAGGAAGATGTTATTATTACGTTTAGTAATCAAAGCGTGTAGTAGTAGACCATGGTTCAGATCAAAGGAATTCTTCATCTCGTAAAACCTAAAAGAAATAAAAATTCAGAATGGAGGGAGAAGACTAGTTCTTTAGGGTCTGCTAGGGAAAGACCATTCAGATTCCATTTTCGGAAACTACACGAAAACAGAAAATCCAACTCTAACAGAAATACATATTACCCTTAAAAGATTTGATTCTCCCCACACTTAGTTAGCTATGGTGTCGAAATTGTGATTAACTTCATCTTCAACTTCCATTAGACTATCTATGTAATGTTTAACTTTGTGACCATTAACTTTAAATTCAATCCCATTTGAATTTATCAACTCTATTGTTCCATATGGGAAAACTCTTTTGACTATGAATGGTCCAGACAATCTTGATTTCAATTTTTCAGGAAATAGCTTGAATCGTGAATTGAAAAGAAGAACTTTGTCTCCTTCCTTAAATTCTTTTGAACTCCTGATTCTTTTATCATGCCATTTCTTCGTTCTTTCTTTATAGATTAATGAATTTTCATATGCTTCATGTCTCAATTCTTCTAATTCGTTTAGTTGACTTAACCGTAGACGTCCGGCTTCATGTAAATCAAGATTACATGTCTTCAAAGCCCAAAATGCTTTGTGCTCAATTTCTACTGGAAGGTGACATGCTTTTCCGTAAACGAGTTTAAAAGGTGTGGTGCCAATTGGAGTTTTGTAGGCTGTTCTAAAAGCCCAGAATGCATCCTCCAATTTCATGGACCATTCCTTCGGATTTGATCATACGGTTTTCTCTAGAATACGTTTTAATGCTCGGTTGGTATTTTCAACTTGTACACTTGTTTGTGGATGATAAGCGGTTGAGATTTTATGAGTTACTCCATATCTTTTGAGAACTTTCTCAAGTTGATTATTACAAAAATGAGTACCCCGATTGCTTATTAAAGCTTTCGGTGTTCCGAACCTTGCAAAAAGAGGTTTTAAGAAGTTGACTACAACTCGTGCATCGTTAGTTGGGAGAGCTTGTGCTTCCGCCCATTTAGATACATAATCAATAGCAACGAGAATGTAGAGATTATTATGAGATTTTGGAAATGGACCCATAAAGTCAATACCCCAAACGTCAAATACTTCACATACTTGAATGACATTTTGTGGCATTTCATCACGTTGACTTATTTTTCCGGCCCTTTGACAAGCATCACAGGATTTACAAAGAAGGTGTGCGTCTTTGAAAATTGTAGGCCAATAGAATCCAGCGTCGTAGACTTTCCTTGCTGTAAGTTGAGGCCCATAATGCCCTCTTGTTGGTCCTATGTGAAAATGGTTTAAGATTTGACTAGCTTCATCCCCGAATACACATCGGCGGATTATTCCATCGAGACAACTTTTAAACAAATGTGGATCTTCCCAAAAATAGTATTTTATATCACTAAAGAATTTCTTTCGTTTTTGGTACGACAACCCTTTTTCAAGGAATCCACATACTAAGTAGTTTGCATAGTCTGCAAACCATAAAATTTCATTATAATCGATCTTCAAAAGATATTCATCAGAAAAGTTATCTTGTATGGCCGATTCATTTAGAACTTCTAATTCGGAATTTTCAAGACGAGAAAGATGATCAGCGGCGAGATTTTCTGCTCCCTTTTTATCTCGGATTTCAATATCGAACTCTTGTAAGAGTAAGATCCAACGGATTAATCGTGGTTTGGCACCTTGTTTTGAAAATAGGTATCTAAGAGCAGAATGGTCGGTATAGACCACCATTTTTGCTAGAATGTGATACGAACAAAATTTATCAAAAGCAAAGACAATAGCAAGGAGTTCTTTTTCAGTAGTTGTGTAATTCGTTTGTGCTTGATAATGCTAAAAACGAACATATATTTCATAGCATTATTCCTCAAGAAAGACAAGCTTTTAGTTGTAATTGTTCTATTTACAAGTGATATTCGTTTAAATAATAAAAGGTGAAGACAAAAGACAGATTCGATGAATTGAAGACGCAAACGACCAAAAATCTCAAAAGTACAAAATACAATCAATAAGGTTCCAATTATTGATAAGAAACGTCTCGAAATTACAAGAGTACAAGATTCAAAACGCAAAGTATAAGATATTAAATTATTCGCAAGGACGTTAGAAAATCCGGAACCGGGACCAGAGTCAACTCTCAACGCTCGACGCAACGGACTACAAATTTCAAGTCAACTATGCACATGAATATAATATAATATATAATTAATTCTTAAAATTAATATATATATTATATTATATTTAAAAACCGTCAGCATAAAAAAACAAATACTTTTGAGTCTCCCCAGCTGGCCATGCGATCGCATGGCCTGGAGGAAGAAACTCCATGCGATCGCATGGTGCACAGTTCCAGCCCACATGCCTATAAAAATCGAGCTTTGGTGTAACACAAAACACATCTTTTTCCTTCTTCATCATACGTAAATTATATATATATATATATATATATATATATATATATATATATATATATATATATATATATATATATATATATATATATATATATATATATATTTATATTTTAATTTTAATTTTAATTTTAATTTCTAATAATAAGGGTATGTTAGCGAATGTTGTAAGGGTGTAAGTCAAAATTCTGTCCGTGTAACGCTACGCTATTTTTAATCATTGTAAGTTATGTTCAACCTTTTTACATTAATGTCTCGTAGCTAAGTTATTATTATGCTTATTTAATCCGAAGTAATCATGATGTTGGGCTAAAAATATTAAAATTGGGTAATTGGGCTTTGTACCATAATTGGGGTTTGGACAAAAGAACGACACTTGTGGAAATTAGAATATGGGCTATTAATGGGCTTTATATTTGTTTAACTAAATGATAATTTGTTAATTTTAATATAAAGATTTACAATTGGACGTCCCTATAAATAACCATATACACTCGATCGGACACGATGGGCGGGGTATTTATATGTACGAATAATCGTTCATTTAACCGGACACGGGAATGGATTAATAGCCACTAGAATTATTAAAACAGGGGTGAAATTATGTACAAGGACACTTGGCATAATTGATAACAAAGTATTAAAACCTTAGGTTACACTCAGTCGACATCCTGGTGTAATTATTAAACAAAGTATTAAAATCTTGTTACAGTTTAAGTCCCCAATTAGTTGGAATATTTAACTTCGGGTATAAGGATAATTTGACGAGGACACTAGCACTTTATATTTATGACTGATGGACTGTTATGGACAAAAACCAGACGGACATATTAAATAATCCAGGACAAAGGACAATTAACCCATGGGCATAAAACTAAAATCAACACGTCAAACATCATGATTACGGAAGTTTAAATAAGCATAATTCTTTTATTTCATATTTAATTTCCTTTATTTTATATTTAATTGCACTTCTAATTATCGCACTTTTATTTATTGTTATTGTATTTAATTGCACTTTTAATTATCGTACTTTTTAATTATCGCAAGTTTATTTTATCGCACTTTTATTTATCGCAATTTCATTATCGTTATTTACTTTACGCTTTAAATTAAGTTTTTTATTTATTTAATATTTTACATTTTGTTTTAACTGCGACTAAAGTTTTAAAATCGACAAACCGGTCATTAAACGGTAAAAACCCCCCCTTTATAATAATAATATCACTTATATATATATTTGTATTTTTATAAATTTAAAAATAATATAGCGTTAAGCTTTGATTAAAAGATTTTCCCTGTGGAACGAACCGGACTTACTAAAAACTACACTACTATACGATTAGGTACACTGCCTATAAGTGTTGTAGCAAGGTTTAAGTATATCCATTCAATAAATAAATAAATATCTTGTGTAAAATTGTATCATATTTAATAGTATCTCATAGTAAAATTTAAGCTATTTTATATACACCTCGCATAATATCAAGTAATTTTTGGCGCGGCTGCCGGGGAACGCCGAAACGAAACGCCACACATATAAAAAAAATACGCTTTTGTAAAAATACGTTTTAAATATTCAAAAATATAAAAAGAAAATAAAAATATAAATATTTTTAAGAGTTTGTTAAATATTTAAGTTCTATAAAATTTCTTTATCTTTATTTTATAAAAATATAAGTTTTATTTAATTTATATAAATATATTACATAAATATATAAAACAGAAAATTCAAAACAGAAAAAAAAAATATAAAAACACTCGGGCCTGCTACTGTAGCAGCCCGTAACCTGGCCCAAAACCTCAGCTCATGCGATCGCATGAGCTCGAAGGCATAAACTCATGCGATCGCATGAGAGTGTCTGACACGCCAACAGGAAACCCTAACTGCATTAATTACAGGTATTATTATTATTATTTAATAAACCCTAATTAGGTTTTATTATTTAATTAGTTATTAGTTTTTAGATTTAATTTATATATTTAGTTTAATTAGTTTAATTAAATTTTAAAATTAATAGTTTTATAAAATAAATAATATAAAAATAATATTTTTAAAAAAATTGTACTTTTTACAACTTTTAGTATATTTTATATTTTATTTTTTTTAATTGTTTTTAGCTTAATATTTGTATTTTTCGCTCGTATTTAGTTTTAATCATAGTTTTTGCCATAGTTTTTTTTTTATATTTAGATTTATAGGCTTTGCCGTAAAATCCCTTAAGTGCTTTTTCTTTAGACTAAGATTTAAGTACTTTAGAATTTTGCGACGCCTTTTTAAGTTTTAGTACCTTTTTAAGATATTGCCATTTGGATATAGTTTTACTTGTAAGCTTTAATATTTTTAGACGCCTTTTACCTATGTATCAATTATCATTCCAATTAGTAATCTCAATTTGCGATTATAATTTTAAGTTAGTGATAGTAATAAGGTTGGGTTAGTCAAGTTTTTTTAAGTTTTATAAGTCACTCTTTTTTTTTTCTTATTTTTCGACGCCTTTTATTTTTCGACCTTTTTCGACGCGCTCTTTTTCTTTCTTATTTCTCGCCATTCTAGTTTTAGGACATAGATTATTTTTTCTACTTCTGATCTATACTTCTTAAAATTACGAATATTTATTTTAAGTGGTTAAATTGATAGACATCAAAATTTTCTGGTTCATAGTAATAGTTGGATTTGTACGTGGAACGGGTTATTGGAGCCAAACAGTCCTCAATTATATTGAGACCAAACGAATCCTGCCCCTCTGCTGCATCTTTTGGCTATTCGAAACGTGGGCAAAATCAGAAAAGTCTATTAATTGGATAACTTATATAATTTTTCTTTCCTTTTAAAAACTAATAGGATATTCAGTGAATGCACCGAGCAAGACGTTCACCACCTTTTGTTCGTTCACCACCTGTAACTAGATCAAGACATCTAGCAAATATTACCGCCGTTGATTTTTCTTTAGAATCGTCATCCAGTCAACCAAGTACTCCAGTTCAAATTTCCGATAATCCATTTTTTGAACCCGACCTCACAATTGAGAATCCGGAGAATATTCAGGGACGATTCATAGATCCTGAACCATTAAATTTTTCTCCGGAACCACCAATCATTCAAACAGAGATTGTTGAGGAATGAACCATTAAATTAGAATCCTCTAGTGATTCGGATTCAACAAATTCAATTATGGAGAATCTGGAACCTTTAAGTATGGAAGACCGAATGAGAGCTAAACGTACTGGCCAAGGTCGCGCAATTACTCATCCAGACATTAATGCGCTAGATTATGAAATTAAAGGACAAATTCTACACATGGTGACTAATCAATGCCAATTTAGTGGTGCGCCGAAGGAAGATCCAAATGAACATCTTCGTACCTTTAATAGGATTTGCACTCTATTTAAAATTCGAGAAGTGGAGGATGAACAGATATATCTCATGTTATTTCCCTGGACTTTAAAGGGAGAAGCCAAAGATTGGTTGGAATCGTTACCTGAAGGGGCGATCGATACATGGGACGTTTTAGTTGAAAAATTTCTTAAACAATTCTTTCCAGCATCTAAAGCCGTAAGACTTCAAGGAGAAATTGTTACGTTCACACAGAAGCCAAATGAAACTCTATCTGAGGCGTGGACAAGATTTGGAAAGTTATTAAGAGGATGTCCGCAACATGGTTTAGACACCTGTCAAATAGTACAAATATTCTACCAAGGATGCGACAACACTACAAGGAAAGACATCGACATAGCAGCTGGTGGTTCTATTATGAAGAAAACCGAAACTGATGCTTATAAAATTATTGATAACACTGCTTCCCACTCACATTAGTGGCACCAAGAAAAAGATATCGTTAGATCATCTAAAGCAGCTAGAGCCGATTCTAGCCATGACTTAGATTCCATTTCCGCAAAGATAGATGCTGTCGAGAGACGAATGGAAAAGATGACTAAAGATATCCACTCAATACGAATTAGTTGTGAGCAGTGTGGAGGACCACATTTGACAAAAGATTGTCTCAGTATTGAATTAACAATGGAACAAAGAGAGAATATTTCATACATAAACCAAAGGCCTGGAAATAATTATCAGAATAATTATCAACCGCCAAGACCGATTTACAATCAAAACCAGAATTATAATCGAAATATTCCATACAACAACCAACAAGGTCCTAGCAATCAACAAGTATCCAATAATACTTACAATCGGCAAAGACCTAATTTTCAAAACAAACCACCACAAACCGATGATAAAAAGCCGAATTTAGAAGATATGATGACGAAGCTAGTTGAAACTCAAACGCAGTTTTTCACATCTCAAAAACAAACCAATGAACAAAATGCTCAAGCATTTAGAAATCAACAAGCTTCTATTCAAAATTTGGAACAAGAAGTAAGTAACCTAGCAAGGTTAATAGGTGAAAGAAAACCGGGAAGTCTACCTAGTGATACAAATGCTAACCCCCAGAATGAAACAACTAAAGCCATTACCACAAGAAGTGGTACAACATTTAAACCACCTGAAATACCTGTAACTTCTGATGAAGCTATTCCTACTCCACAAGAACCACAACCTGATCAAGATAAGGAAAAAGAACCGGTAGTTGAAAAGGTTAATAAAGATAACACAGCTAAGGATAAACCTTATGTTAAACCATACCAACCACCACTTCCTTACCCGAGTAAAATGAAAAAAGAGAAACTTGAAGCCGAGCAATCCAAATTCTTGGATATGTTTAAACAGATAAATGTAAATCTTCCTTTCATTGATGTGATTTCAGGAATGCCTAGATATGCTAAATTTCTGAAAGATCTAATCTCAAATAGAAAGAAAATGGAAGAGCTCTCGGCTGTTACTATGAATGCTAATTGTTCAGCAGTGCTGTTGAATAAGATACCAGAAAAATTATCTGATCCAGGAAGTTTCACAATTCTATGTTTTCTGGGTAGTCTTAGTTCAATAGAAGCATTGGCAGACTTAGGTGCTAGTATAAATTTAATGCCGTATTCACTATACGCTAAACTAGTCCTTGGAGAATTGAAACCAACAAGAATAAGTATACAACTAGCCGATCGATCAATAAAATATCCTAGAGGGATAATGGAGAACATGCTAGTTAAAGTTGGTACTTTAGTATTTCCAGTAGATTTTGTTGTTCTGGACATGGAAGAAGATTCTCAAGTTCCTCTCATATTAGGAAGACCATTCTTAAACACGGCTAAAGCAATGATAGACGTGTTTGGTAAGAAACTGACCCTAAGTATAGAGGACGAGAGTGTTACCTTTTCAGTTGATAGAGCAATGCAACAACCGCAATCTGCAGATGATACATGTTATCATATTCAAACTATAGATTCACATGCAGAATTGTTGGAAGAATTTCCAGAATTAAAAGGAACAGGAGAATGTTCTTTAGGAGAAGGAACTGAACAAATTGATGAAGCTGAAATGTTAGCTACACTAATAGCAAATGGATATGAACCAACAACAGAAGAAATTCAAATGCTAAAAGAAGAAGACAGATATCGATATAAATCATCGATAGAAGAACCTCCAAAATTAGAGTTAAAGCCACTTCCAAACCATTTGGAATACGCTTATTTACATGGTGAATCTGAATTACCTGTAATAATATCGTCTTCTCTTACTGAAAATGAGAAATCACAACTCATTTCTGTGTTGAAAGCTCATAAACCAGCCATTGCATGGAAGATTCATGATATTAAAGGAATAAGTCATTCGTATTGCACACATAAAATCCTTATGGAAGAAGGTCATAAAACGTATGTGCAATGCCAACGAAGACTAAATCCTAATATGCAAGATGTAGTTAAAAAAGAAATTATTAAACTGCTAGACGCAGGTCTAATTTATCCAATCTCTGATAGTCCATGGGTAAGCCCAGTTCAATGCGTGCCTAAGAAGTGTGGCATGACTGTCATTACAAATGAAAAAAATGAGCTTATTCCTACTAGGACTGTAACAGGATGGCGTGTTTGTATTGATTATAGAAAATTAAATGACGCCACCAGAAAAGATCACTTTCCCTTACCTTTTATTGATCAAATATTGGAAAGATTAGCAGGAAACAGTTACTATGGTTTTCTTGATGGATTTTTCGGATATTTTCAAATTCCAATAGCACCCGAAGATCAAGAGAAAACCACATTTACGTGCCCTTATGGTACTTTTGCTTACAAACGCATGTCATTTGGACTTTGCAACGCCCCTGCAACCTTTCAATGGTGCATGATGGCAATTTTTCACGACATGATAGAAGAATGCATGGAAGTTTTCATGGATGACTTTTTAGTCTTCGGTGATACTTTTGAAACATGTCTAGCTAATCTTGAACGAATGCTGATTAGATGCGAACAATCAAATCTAGTTCTTAATTGGGAGAAATGCCATTTCATGGTTAAAGAAGGCATCGTTCTTGGACATAAAATTTCAAAAGAAGGAATTGAAGTGGATAGAGCTAAAGTAGATGTAATTTCTAAACTTCCACATCCAACCAATGTTAGAGGAGTTAGGAGTTTTCCAGGGCATGCCGGTTTTTACCGACGTTTCATAAAAGATTTTTCTAAAATTGCCACTCCTATGAATAAACTCCTAGAAAAAGATGCTCCATTCATCTTTTCAGATGAATGCATCAAATCTTTTAATATTCTTAAAGAGAAACTCACTAATGCGCAGATCATGATAACACCGAATTGGATTTTACCGTTTGAACTAATGTGCGATGCAAGTGATTTTGCAATGGGAGCCGTTTTAGGACAAAGGATTGAAAAACGATTTCAACCTATATATTATGCTAGTAAGACGTTACAAGGAGCACAAACGAATTACACAACTACTGAAAAAGAACTCCTTGCTATTGTCTTTGCTTTTGACAAATTTCGTTCAGATCTCGTTCTAGCAAAAACGGTGGTCTATACCGACCATTCTACTCTTAGATACCTATTTTCGAAACAAGATGTCAAACCAAGATTAATCCGTTGGATCTTACTCTTACAAGAGTTCGATATTGAAATCCGAGATAAAAGAGGAGCAGAAAATCTCGCCGCTGATCATCTTTCTCGTCTTGAAAATCCCGAATTAGAAGTTCTAAATGAATCGGCCATACAAGACAACTTTCCTGATGAATATCTATTGAAGATAGATTATAATGAAATACCATGGTTTGCAGACTATGCAAACTACTTAGTATGTGGTTTCCTTGAAAAAGGATTATCGTACCAAAAATGAAAGAAATTCTTTAGTGATATAAAACACTATTTCTGGGAAGATCCACATCTGTTTAAAAGTTGTCCAGATGGAATAATACGCCGATGTGTATTCGGAGATGAAGCTAGTAAAATTTTAAACCATTGTCACACAGGACCAACAGGAGGGCATTATGGGCCTCAACTAACAGCAAGAAAAGTTTATGATGCTGGATTCTATTGGCCTACAATTTACAAAGACGCACACCTTCTTTGCAAATCCTGTGATGCTTGTCAAAGGGCCGGAAAAATAAGTCAACGTGATGAAATGCCACAAAATGTCATTCAAGTATGCGAAGTATTTGACATTTGGGGTATTGACTTTATGGGTCCATTTCCAAAATCTCATAATAATCTCTACATTCTCGTAGCCATTGATTATGTATCTAAATGGGCGGAAGCACAAGCTCTCCCAACTAACGATGCATGAGTTGTAGTCAACTTTTTAAAACGTCTTTTTGCAAGGTTTGGAACACTGAAAGCTTTAATAAGTGATCGGTGTACTCATTTCTGTAATAATCAACTTGAGAAAGTTCTCAAAAGATATGGAGTAACTCATAAAATCTCCACCGCATATCATCCACAAACAAGTGGACAAGTTGAAAATATCAACCGAGCTTTAAAACGTATTCTAGAAAAAACCGTAGGATCAAATCCGAAGGAATGGTCCATTAAATTGGAGGATGCACTCTGGGCTTTTAGAACAGCCTACAAAACTCCAATTGGAACCACACCTTTTAAACTCGTCTACGGAAAAGCATGTCATCTTCCAGTAGAAATTGAACACAAAGCATTTTGGGCTTTGAAGACATGTAATCTTGATTTACATGAAGCTGGATGTCTACGGTTAAGTCAATTAAACGAATTAGAAGAATTAAGACATGAAGCATACGAAAATTCGTTAATCTATAAAGAAAGAACGAAGAAATGGCATGATAAAAGAATCAGAAGTTCAAAAGAATTTAAAGAAGGAGACAGAGTTCTTCTTTTCAATTCACGATTCAAGCTATTTCCTGGAAAATTGAAATCAAGATGGTCTAGACCATTCATAGTCAAAAGAGTTTTCCCATACAGAACGATAGAATTAATAAATTCAAATGGAATTGAATTTAAAGTTAATGGTCACAGAGTTAAACATTACATAGATAATCCGATGGAAGTTGACAACGAAGTTAATCACAATTTTGATACCACAGCTAACTAAATGTGGGAAGAATCAAGTATTTAAAGGATAATTTGTATTTCTGTTAGAGTTAGATTTTCTGTTTTCGTGTAGTTCTCGAAAATAGAACCCGAATGGTCTTTCCCTAGCAGACCCTAAAGAACTAGTCTTATCCCCCCATTCTGAATTTTTTTTTTTTTTTGATTTTTACGAAATGAAGACTTCCTGTGAACTAAACTATGGTCTAATGCTACACGCTTTGATCACTAAACGTAATAATGACACACTTCCGAGTGAACTAGTATCAGTAATCAGAGAAATATTGGACGGAGTAAGAAAAGAATCCAGATGCGAAGATAATAAGTTACAATTTGGTAAAGGAATATCAAAATACGCAGCGAAAAGAAGAGCACGACACCTAGAAAGATGTCACAAATGCGGAAAATGGTCACATGGAGGTAAATGTTCAAATAATCAAACCTATTCAAACACCGAATTTGTTACTTTATGCAGAGACGGACCGTTCATATGTTTAGAAGAAAAAACACTGAATGCTCGAGGTTACGCCTATGTAGCTAAGGAAAACCAATTAAACCGACTATCTTATGAGTGGGATAGATCGTATCACTAAGAATACTATCTCACAGGTAAGTCTGTACAGTTTTTATTTTTTTTTTATTTTTATTTTTAACCTTTTGATAATAAACGCTAATTTGTTCGCTATAAAGTATTAAATTGGTATTGAATAAAATTAGGTTTGACGACCGAAATTATTGATATCATTCAAAAATGTATTACATCACTGCGAAATTTAACGTTTATTCTTAAGGTATAAATATCTTTAATCAATCAACCCAAAATATTTCAAAAATTCGTCATGAGTTAAATTAGGTCATGGAACCGAAATTACTTTACCGAAAAGAGGGGCGCATATTTTTGATAATATTTGATTGATTAAAGTGGGATAAAAGCCAAAAAGATTTTTAATTTTATTTTTTACCATGTTGTTAAAATTAATATATAAATATTAAATTAATATTTTGAACTTTGTAAAATCAATATATTTAAGTTTGTAAATATTTGAAAAATTAATCTTTTTAATATAAGTTTGTATGTATAAAAACAAAAATATAATATAAGTTTGGTGTAAATTTATAATATGAATTTTTAATTAAGTTTAATATGAATTTTTAATTTTATGCATTTTAAATTGAAGTTTGGTGTGAATTTAAAAACAAAAATTTACTTTATTTCGCTAAGTTAAAAATATGATTTTTAAAATTCGTCGTGAGTTGAAGACTAGGTCGTTGAACCGAAATTGCTTTACCCGAGGGAGGGACGAGAACTTTTATTATCATTATTTTTAATCTTATTGAATTAAAGTATGCCAAAAACATTAAAAAATCCAAAAATCTTTACTTTTAAAACCGCGCTTTGATTTGACAAATTTTAAAAATTTTGTCGAGGGACAGACTAGGACATCGATCCGAAACGCCCTCATCCTAAAAAGAAACAAAATTTTAAAATTTTATTAATTTTATGTTTTATAAAGTATAAGGTTTTATTAAAAAAAAAAAAAAGGGTGAAAACACTGTACCCGGGAATCCATGCGATCGCATGGAGTTTGGCCTTTGGTACCATGCGATCGCATGGGGACCAAATGCAGGCCAGACTCAAAACAGACAGCAGGTCTGTCTTCTCCACACAACACACACAAAAACACGAAACTCTCTCAAATCTTCACCAAATTTCACCAATTTTCCACAGTAATTCGTCATTTTTCTTGCTCTAATCATGCCTAGATTCTCATTCTTCAGCAAAATGGTAAAAATTACACCCCTAACCTCATAAATTTGCTAGTTTTTGTGATAAATTCCAATTTTCTACCTAATGCAATTTTGTTAATTTCTAGTGTAATTAGTGTTAAATTGTTAGTATTTTATGCATGTATAACCTATATTGATGCTATTTAACATGATTTGAAGCCAAAAACTTCAAAATTTTTAGAAATCTAGGGTTTGTGTTCTTGAGCAATTTGGGGCTTTTTGATATAAACAGGTTATGGCCGATTTTTGTCATGAATTATTGCTAAATTGAGTAGTGTAACATGTTTAGATAGTTAAATGATCCAAACATTGATCCTAAACATGATTTTTAGAGATTAAAGTGGACTTGTTAAGTCCAAAATTCATGAACTTGATTAATTTGATATATTTGCCATTTGAGACTTGTTTAATTATTAGTAATGACTATTTTGACATGTTATTTGAGTTAAATGCTTATGAATTTTGTATACATTTTCATATGTGCTTATTTGAAAAGTGTAGAATTGTGAAAAATTGTGAAAATGTGTATAAGTTTAATTTTGATTTAACATGTTATAGTGATTGTTTTAAGTTGTTATTTTGCTAACACTAATGCATATTTGGATGCACAAATTTTGTGTTTAATGTGTTTTGCAAAAAGCCGATACTGGAGGTTCAGGAGCATCATCATCTAGACGACCAGCACCAGCACCAGAACCAGAACCAGAAATACAACACGAACAACAACCACAACAGGAACAACAACAGCAGCCTGATCAGCACGTACCTTATTATGATCTGGTACAGTTTGTTGATGAATTCATAGTATTCCCAATGAGGCCGCCAGTAGAATTCCCAATGATTCCTGAGCACACTCTGCATCCTAATCTGAGATTTGATAGGAGATGGAGAGATTACAAGACATATCAAAGGAACAAATTCAAATTGGTAACAAAAAATGTAGAGGTGCCAAGGGTAATCGATTGGGCCCCTTTGGAAACGGTCCATCTAGCTGACCGTGTTAGACAGCTTTTGGTATAAAGGTATGTCAGTTCTTCTTTTACAGATTGGGAACGTCTTTTCACCATTCGTAGGCCTGTATATAAGGAATGGTGTGTTGAGTTGATGAGTACTGTATCACTTGATACAAATATAGTTAGAATAGATGATAGAAGATTTCTTAGGTTTATCCTTGGCGGTAGGATGTACAGAATGTCCATGCTGGACATGGCCAGGGCCTTACAGATATATACTCCTGGTGAGTTGCTACTACCCGATTGTACAAATTTGATTCATTATGGTGAAAGGGTAGATAATAACTTTGACGCTGACGCCATTTGGAAGTGTATGTCATATTTTGATGTTTTTACACGAGCAGGAGGACACTCCTATACACATATTGACAGAGCCGAGCTTCGTATTATTCATAGATTTTTTGGCTAACTCGATTACACAGAGAGGTCACAATAAAGAAAAAATTACCTTACATGATTTATTCTACCTAAAGTGTATTCGGGATCCTAGAATCTTTGTCAATATCCCTTACTGTGTTGCTTTTTATTTATCTAAAATGGTAGAGGGAATGCAGGAAGGGAGTATAATAGGAGGAGGTATTTTTATTACTCTCATTGGAGAGTATTTAGGTGTTGATAGGAACCAAGGGGGTCCATTACAGCTTTGTAGAGAAGAGGTTGAGCCCTTAGGATTGAAAGTTTATGTGGGTGCTAAGGTATTGAAAAGTAGACGTAACCAGGCAGTACCCTATGAGGGATCTCATCCTCAGGTAGAGAGAGGCTCAGACGAGGAAATGGAGGAGGCGGAAGACATTAGGGATGTCTTTCGAGATGCTATTCTTGACGTCCACGTTCGTATAGATGAGGAAGCAATGACGAACGCGGCCAGACATAGTATGTACGAGCAGTGGAACTCCGAACGAGTATACGAGGATTATAGGCGACGCCAACACGATAGCTGGTTAGTTCATCAGCACCAAATCAAGAGCCAGCTATCATATCAGGTACCAAATAACTATGTACCTACTCGACCTGCTCATTTTCCGCCACATAGCCCCGATATCCGATCACCCTTTAACCGGTATGACTATAACCAAGCCTATCAAAACACCTATAACCAACAATGGAACCCACCTGACGAGATGAACTGGAACCCATATCCAGACTGATTTAGTTCCATTTGGTTATTTATATGATTTTTATGTTTTTATCTTTTTACTTATTCATGTTTAAACTTATGTTATTGAATATACTTATGTAATCTTTATCATTTTTATTATTATTGTGTACTAATATTTCACATTTAGGATTTGAAAGTGGGATATTAAGTCCCATTTCAAATTGCCATGCATGTTTATATTTGTATGTATGTATATTGTAAATTGTACAAAACAGGGTAAAACAGCGCATTTTCAAAGACTGGCATTAAGTTCAGCAAAAGCTACTAATTTTGACGACAAGATGACAAATAAATGTGATGTAACAACAGACGGAATGAACAAATGATATGCACCATTTATCATTCAGCAAACAAACGCCAATATGTTTGGAAACTTTGGTAAAATTTAATCATTTCTACGCTAATCACCCTCAATAATTTAAATTGTTACTGATTTCTTGCAAATGAGGGCATTGCAAGATCTTAAGTGTGGGAAGGGGTTAAATTCTTTCGGATTTTTAAAATTTTTATCTTAAACACTTGGTTACCATTAAAAATACTAGTAACGTAGTAGTTGTATTAGAATCTAGTGCTCTCTGATAATAAAGAACAGCCCTAGTCTTATATACTGACTACCCAATTCTAGTAAAATTTTTCAAAATTTTCAATTAAATGAACTCGAAATCATGTTTATACATATTTATGAACGATAAAACTAGGTGTTAACACCGAAATTATTGTTACCTCGGAAAGGACATAAATTGAGAAACAAACCAAAATGTTAAAATTCATTTAAAATGGAATAGAGGACAATAAAAAGGAAAATAAAAGCCAAGTGTGGGAAAAATTACCAAGTTATCTTAAACATATGTCACATATTTCTGTAACAAATAATTGAAGATACTTTTGCTTTGGACTAAACTAAACTGTTTTACCCGATGAAAGAAAAGAAGAGATGGATCTACAAGATAAATCAATTCCATCGTTAAAAGGAAGTAAAGTCTTTCGAAAAAGAAACGCGCTTCTTGATTTGGGTCATGAAGTTGTCGTCCAGACCAGCTGTAGGTTGATGAAAAATCTAGAAAAGTCATCTCTAAAATCAGCAGGAAATCCACGGACCTCAGCATAAAACATGGTCTCCAAGTGGTCAGATTTATCCTAACCATGAGAAGGATTTATCTCGTACAATGGGGGGCACCGTGTAAATTAGCTTGATAAGACTAATGAATCAGACCCCCAGAAAGGATAATCTCCTTAAAAGATCAAAAATCAGTTTTTAAGACTGATATTACTCAATCCTTGAGATTGACCTTAAAGATTGAGAATTCAAACTCATGAAATTCAATGATATCTAAACTCGAGCTTGAACGAGAAAATATTTTGATCAAAATTACAAACCGATTTGTTTTCTGAAAACCCATTTTCAATGCGTTCATTACCATTGAACGTAAAATCCTAGGAATTCATCTGGAATTCATTAGGTCACCTGAACCAAATCGGGTGTCAACCGTAAGAACGGTGGTTGCATAGCATGGTCAAAGACAGGACCTTGTGCCAGACCGGAAAATTATAATGGTGAGCTTTACTATTGCTCCTACAAAGGATAGTAATTGCGTCCGACACGTTAAAGACCATAATCAAAAGCATGTCACGGGACATTGCCTTAACAGTTGCTTGTTCAACGCTTTCCTTTACAAACGGACGGTAGTTTACCGAAAGGTAATATACGGAGCAAGTAAACTGGATGCGTTGCTTTCCCAATACAAGGTTAGCAAGTGGGTGACACAAAACCACAAGTTTTGAGCTAAAATTTTCAAATCTGAAACCCACCAAACCCACAAAAATATTTTGCAAACACCGGTGAAGGGTTATTCCGGAAAACTTATCTAGGGTAAAAGCTAGATTTAATTTTCAAAAAAATCAAATGTTTTCATAAAGATCCAATTTCCTAAAGGATCTAAATTTTCATAAGTCATGTGAGACTGTAAACCACATCGTTACTACCATTGTTTATACCGCCGTATTGAAATCACTGATGTACAAAGTGTGAAGAATAAAGAAGTGATTCTAGTATTTCAAGACGATATTGCTTGAGGACAAGCAACGCTCAAGTGTGGGAATATTTGATAATGCTAAAAACGAACATATATTTCATAGCATTATTCCTCAAGAAAGACAAGCTTTTAGTTGTAATTGTTCTATTTACAAGTGATATTTGTTTAAATAATAAAAGGTGAAGACAAAAGACAGATTCGATGAATTGAAGACGCAAACGACCAAAAAGCTCAAAAGTACAAAATACAATCAATAAGGTTCCAATTATTGATAAGAAACGTCTCGAAATTACAAGAGTACAAGATTCAAAACGCAAAGTACAAGATATTAAATTATTCGCAAGGACGTTCGAAAATCCGGAACCGGGACCAGAGTCAACTCTCAACGCTCGACGCAACGGACTAAAAATTTTAAGTCAACTATGCACATGAATATAATATAATATATAATTAATTCTTAAAATTAATATATATATTATATTATATTTAAAAACCTTCGGCATAAAAAAACAAAGACTTTTGAGTCTCCCCAGCTGGCCATGCGATCGCAAGGCCTGGAGGAAGAAACTCCATGCGATCGCATAGTGCACAGTTCCAGCCCACATGCCTATAAAAATCGAGCTTTGGTGTAACACAAAACACATCTTTTTCCTTCTTCATCATACGTAAATTATATATATATATATATTTATATTTTAATTTTAATTTTAATTTTAATTTCTAATAATAAGGGTATGTTAGCGAATGTTGTAAGGGTGTAAGTCAAAATTCTGTCCGTGTAACGCTACGCTATTTTTAATTATTGTAGGTTATGTTCAACCTTTTTACATTAATGTCTCGTAGCTAAGTTATTATTATGCTTATTTAATCCGAAGTAATCATGATGTTGGGCTAAAAATATTAAAATTGGGTAATTGGGCTTTGTACCATAATTGGAATTTGGATAAAAGAACGACACTTGTGGAAATTAGAATATGGGCTATTAATGGGCTTTATATTTGTTTAACTAAATGATAATTTGTTAATTTTAATATAAAGATTTACAATTGGACGTCCCTATAAATAACCATATACACTCGATCGGACACGATGGGCGGGGTATTTATATGTACGAATAATCGTTCATTTAACTGGACACGGGAATTGATTAATAGCCACTATAATTATTAAAACAGGGGTGAAATTATGTACAAGGACACTTGGCATAATTGATAACAAAGTATTAAAACCTTGGGTTACACTCAGTCGACATCCTGGTGTAATTATTAAACAAAGTATTAAAATCTTGTTACAGTTTAAGTCCCCAATTAGTTGGAATATTTAACTTCGGGTATAAGGATAATTTGACGAGGACACTCGCACTTTATATTTATGACTGATGGACTGTTATGGACAAAAACCAGACGGACATATTAAATAATCCAGGACAAAGGACAATTAACCCATGGGCATAAAACTAAAATCAACACGTCAAACATCATGATTACAGAAGTTTAAATAAGCATAATTCTTTTATTTCATATTTAATTTCCTTTATTTTATATTTAATTGCACTTCTAATTATCGCACTTTTATTTATTGTTATTGTATTTAATTGCACTTTTAATTATCGTACTTTTTAATTATCGCAAGTTTATTTTATCGCACTTTTATTTATCGCAATTTCATTATCGTTATTTACTTTACGCTTTAAATTAAGTCTTTTATTTATTTAATATTTTTCATTTTGTTTTAACTGCGACTAAAGTTTTAAAATCGACAAACCGGTCATTAAACGGTAAAAACCCCCCTTTATAATAATAATATTACTTATATATATATTTGTATTTTTATAAATTTAAAACTAATATAGCGTTAAGCTTTGATTAAAAGATTTTTCCTGTGGAACGAACCGGACTTACTAAAAACTACACTACTATACGATTAGGTACACTGCCTATAAGTGTTGTAGCAAGGTTTAAGTATATCCATTCAATAAATAAATAAATATCTTGTGTAAAATTGTATCGTATTTAATAATATCTCCTAGTAAAATTTAAGCTATTTTATATACACCTCGCATAACATCAGTGCTCCTCGTAACGTCTTACTAGCGTAATAAATAGGTTGAAATCGTTTTTCAATCCTTTGTCCTAAAACGGCTCCCATTGCAAAATCACTTGCATCGCACATAAGTTCAAATGGTAGATTCCAATTTGGAGTTAGCATGATCGGCGCATTAGTGAGTTTTTCTTTAAGAATATTAAAAGATTTGATGCATTCATCTGAAAAGATGAATGGAGCATCCTTTTCTAGGAGTTTATTCATAGGAGTGGCAATTTTAGAAAAGTCTTTTATGAAACGTCGATAAAAACTGGCATGCCCTAGAAAACTCCTAACTCCTCTAACATTGGTGGGATGTGGAAGTTTAGCAATTACATCTACTTTAGCTCTATCCACTTCAATTCCTTCCTTTGAAATTTTATGACCAAGAACGATGCCTTCTTTAACCATGAAATGATATTTCTCCCAATTAAGTACTAGATTTGATTGTTCGCATCTAATAAGCATTCGTTCAAGATTAAATAGACATGTTTCAAAAGTATCACCGAAGACTGAAAAGTGATCCATGAAAACTTCCATGCATTCTTCTATCATGTCGTGAAAAATTGCCATCATGCACCTTTGAAAGGTTGCAGGGGCGTTGCAAAGTCCAAATGACATGCGTTTGTAAGCAAAAGTACCATAAGGGCACGTGAATGTGGTTTTCTCTTGGTCCTCGGGTGCTATTGGAATTTGAAAATATCCGGAGAAACCGTCAAGAAAACAATAGTAACTATTCCCGGCTAATCTTTCCAACATTTGATCAATGAAAGGTAAGAGAAAGTGATCTTTTCTAGTGGCGTCATTTAATTTTTTATAATCAATACAGACACGCCATCCTGTTACAGTCCTAGTAGGAATAAGCTCATTTTTTTCATTTGTGATGACAGTCATGCCACCCTTCTTAGGTATGCATTGAACTAGGCTTACCCATGGACTATCAGAGATTGGATAAATTAAACTTGCATCTAGCAGTTTAATAATTTCTTTCTTAACAACATCTTGCATATTAGAATTTAGTCTTCGTTGGCATTGCACATAGGTTTTATGACCTTCTTCCATATGGATTTTATGTGTGCAATACGAAGGACTTATACCTTTAATGTCATGAATCTTCCATGCAATAGCTGGTTTATGAGCTTTTAGCACAGAAATGAGTTGAGATTTTTCATTTTTCGTAAGAGAAGACGATATTATTACAGGTAATTCAGATTCACCATGTAAATAAGCGTATTCCAAATGGGTTGGAAGTGGCTTTAACTATAATATTGGTGGTTCTTCTATCGATGATTTGTATCGATATCTGTCTTCTTCTTTTAGCATTTGAAGTTCTTCTGTTGTTAGTTCGTATTCATTAGCCATGAGTACAGCTAACATTTCAGCTTCATCAATTGGTTCAGTTCCTTCTCCTAAAGAACATTCTTCTGTTCCTTGTAATTCTGAAAATTCTTCTAACAATTCTGCATGTGAATCTATAGTTTGAATATAATAACATGTATCATCTGCAGATTGTGTTTGTTGCATGGCTCTACAACAGAAAAGGTAACACTCTCGTCCTCTATACTTAGGGTCAATTTCTTACCAAACACGTCTATTATTACTTTAGCTGTGTTTAAGAATGGTCTACCTAATATGAGAGAACTCGAGAATCTTCTTCCATGTCCAGAATAACAAAATCTACTGGAAGTACTAAAGTACCAACTTTAACTAGCATGTTTTCCATTATCCCTCTAGGATATTTTACTGATCGATCGGCTAGTTGTATGCTTATTCGTGTTGGTTTCAATTCTTAGAGGTCTAGTTTAGCGTATAGTGAATACGACATTAAATTTATACTAGCACCTAAGTCTGCCAACGCTTCTATTGAACTTAGACTACCCAGAAAATATGGAATTGTGAAACTTCCTGAATCTGAGAGTTTTTCTGGTAGCTTATTCAACAGCACTGCAGAGTAATTAGCATTCATTGTAACAGCCGAGAGTTCTTCCATTTTCTTTCTATTTGTGATTAGATCTTTTAAGAATTTAGCATATCTAGGCATTCCTGAAATCACATCAATGAAAGGAAGATTAACATTTATTTGTTTAAACATATCCAAGAATTTAGATTGTTCGGCTTCAAGTCTTTCTTTTCTCATTTTACTCGGGTAAGGAAGTGGTGGTTGGTATGGTTTAACATAAGGTTTAGCTTTAACTGTGTTATCTTCATTAACCTTCTCAACTACCGATTCTTTTTCCTTTTCTTGCTCAGGCTGTGGTGCCTGTGTAGTAGGAATAGAGTCATCAGAAATTACAGGTATTTCAGGTGGTTTATGTGTAATACCACTTCTCGTGGTAATGGCTTTAGCTGTTTCATTCCTGGGGTTAGCATTTGTATCGCTAGGTAGACTTCCCGGTTTTATTTCACCTATCAACCTTGCTAGGTTGCTTACTTCTTGTTCCAGATTTTGAATAGAAGCTTGTTGATTTCTAAATGCTTGAGCATTTTGTTCATTGGTTTGTTTCTGAGATGTGAAAAACTGCGTTTGAGATTCAACTAGCTTCGACATCATATCTTCTAAATTTGGCTTTTTATCATCGGTTTGTGGTGGTTTAATTGGAAAAATAGGTCTTTTCTGATTGTAAATATTGTTGGATACTTGTTGATTGTTAGGACCTTGTTGATTGTTGTATGGAACATTTCGGTTATAATTATGATTTTGATTGTAGATTGGTCTTGGCGGTTGATAATTACTTTGATAATTATTTCCAGGCCTTTGGTTCATATATGAAACATTCTCTCTTTGTTCCATTGTTTGTTCAATACTGAGACAATCTTTTGTCAAATGTGATCCTCCACACTGCTCACAACTAATTCGTATTGCGTGAATATCTTTAGCCATCTTTTCTATTCGTCTCTCGAAAGCATCTATCTTTGCGGAAATGGAATCAAAGTCATGGCTAGAATCGGCTCTAGCTGCTTTAGATGATTTAACGATGTCTTTTTCTTGATGTCACTTATGTGAGTGGGAAGCAATGTTATCAATAATTTTATAAGCTTCTGTTGCGGTTTTCTTCATAATGGAACCACCAGCTGCTATGTTGAAAGGACCCGTTCATATACATTATAAACGATTCAAAATAGTTGATTACATCGCGAGGTATTTGACCTCTATATGATATGTTTTACAAACATTGCATTCGTTTTTAAAAGACAAACTTTCTTTACATTAAAAATTGACGGCATGCATACCATTTCATATTACATCCAACTATAATTGACTTAATATTAATCTTGATGAACTCAACGACTCGAATGCAATGTCTTTCAAAGTAGGTCATGAATGACTCCAAATAATATCCTTAAAATGAGCTAATGCACAGCGGAGGATTTCTTTAATACCCGAGAATAAACATGCTTTAAAGTGTCAACCAAAAGGTTGGTGAGTTCATTAGTTTATCATAATCAATCATTTTTGTAATAGTAATAGACCACAAGATTTCATATACATAAACGTTTTAATAAAAAATATTCTAAGTGGTTGAGCACTTGGTAACCATACTTAACATTTAATCAACGTCGCATATTTCCTTTATTATGAAATCTCACTACACTGTACCAAGTGTAGTCACTGAAAATGAAGTACTATGCAACCGTTGAATACTGGTCATCCAGTCTGGTTGGGGTTGTCAGGCCCGATAGATCTATCAACAGGATTCGCGTTTACAATACCGCATGTAAATGGTAGTTACCAAGCTATTAGGGAAAAATATGCAAAGTGGTACAAGTCAACGTAGAATATGTTTTTAGTACTTGTGTCCATTTCATAAAACAGTTATAAAACAGTGCATGTATTCTCAGCCCAAAAATATATATAAAAAGGGAGTAATGAAACTCACTTTTGCCTTGAAGGTATTTAACATGACTTGGTCTCCGATAGATATCACGAACCTAACCATATATATAATATATCAACATATTTTCTTTTTAAGTAATCGTTATATATATATATATATATATATATATATATATATATATATATATATATATATATATATATATATATATATATATATATATATATATATATATATATATATATATATATATATATATATATATACTTTTAATACTTTTAATATTTTCTTATTCCGTAGTTAGCAGTCCGATGTTAGTGGTCCACAATTAGTTGCTTAAATAAAATAAATAAAAACCCCATCGTATTCGTATTGATCAGAATTAATCTCGACCCATGGTACCATGTTGTCAAATGACGTGTTGCGTACATAAAGTACCGTGTTGTCAAATGACGTGTTGCGTACAATCATGAGGTCTTATGATTAATCTTCTCGTGTTGTTTACGGGTGGTCCTGAAATATATAAAATAAAATCATAAATAATTATATATATAAAATATTATATTAATTAGAAAAGATATGATTAATTTACTTTTTCTCCAAATATTTTCGTAGCTAAACTAGCTTCGGATACCCAATCTTGTTTTAGTCGTAGTTTCTTCATTACAACTCCGTTTTTGTTGGTTCAACTTGCCACTTCCTTGGATCGAGTCAAATTTTAAGAATATGAACTGAAAATACCTTAGTTTGTAATCGAAATCACAGGTTATAGGTCAAACTCTGATAAAACTTATGAAAGTGATCATTTTCCATCATAAAAACAACATTTAATGATCATTTTTCTAAAAATACTTACACTTTGAGTTAAATCATGAAATTTTTATGTGTTAACATATTCATAAGAAATATCATTTTTCCAGAACATGAACTTCCAGTTCAAAGTTCAAGATGGTTTTTAATTATCCAACCCAAAACAGCCCCCGGTTGCACTCCGACGATGTAGATTCAGTTTTTAAGATGTTCTTTGTAAAACCAAGTTATATCTTGTTAAGTTAGCATATCATTATGATATATTACAGGTCTTGAAATGTTTTAAAAATTAAGTTAGAAGGATCTATTTAGTTTGCAAACAAGTTTGAAATCATTCAAACTATGTTCTTATTGTTAAAATTTTACAATATAAAATAAGATAGCTATATAAATATGAATCGAATAAAATTATGAACAAGGTTACTACCTCAAGTTACTTGGACAAAGTTACTGTAAGAGATAAGAAAAAATCTTGGAATCAAAGAGTGGTGGAGTTAGATCAAAAGGTTGGAAGTATACTTCTTCAAATGGGTGGTTATTTTGATATGTTCTTGAAAGAGTTTTCTTATGGTGTTTAAGGCTTGTAATTGAAGCTAAATGATGGGGAAAATGCTTGGAGATGATCAAGTATGAAGTTAGGAGTATTTTAAGAGAGAAATGAGGGTGTAGGTATGAGAAAATGGAGTGAAGAAATGGTGTTCATTCATAAAAACGTTTTTAGTTTATAAAGAAAGAAAAGGATTTCTAATTTTGTTTTCTTACTAATAATTCATGCTACTTGAAAAATCCTAGTTACCTCATATCTAGGACAGTAATAATGTTGATTAGGATGTTGATTTGATGTGTATATACCAATAGTAAATACGTATAGAAGCTGGGTATGATACGAGTACATATACCCTAGATATACGTATAGAAATCTTGAGGAAACGGAACGAGGATTCAAATATAGCTATCTTTTGTAAATATACTTATATTATTTTATGTATAAAAGCCCTTTAAAAGTGATTAAATACATATCTATACGATACATGTATAAACATTATAAGTTTTAAGTCAAAGAACGTTACGTATAGTTATCGTTTTGAAAACTTAAGTTAGTAGTTTCAAAATATACTTATAACTCATTGTCATTAGTACACAATGAGATGTTAAACCATCCTTAAATCATGTTAAATATATATAAATACATATATATACACAAACGTATAATTATCGTATGTTATATAGTTCGTGATATCATCGGTCAAATTGGACTGTCCAACGTTGTGTAAAACTCTTTTCAAAAACACAAGTCTCAACAATTTGGATTGCTTATCATGTTGGTAAGGTTTAATTTATGTAAATATTAATCTCATAGGTATAAAATGATCGGAAAAATCTGGGTCGTTACAGCACCTACCCGTTAAATAAATTTCGTCCCTAAATTTGATCGAGATCGTCATGGCTAACCATAAAAATATTTTCATGACGAATATGAGTTGATAAATAGAGTTTTATAATCATTGAGTAATATAGATAAAACAATTTGATTACGCGAAGAGTATAAGTGAAGCTATCACAAAAGAGTGAAATGAATAAATGCAAATTCGTTTTAACCAGTGACGTAATCACGGTTGATTTTCAGATTTAGAGGAAATCTTCGTCATAAGATTTGGGTTCTTCGATAATTAAGGAAATTAGAATCCTCTTTGGTTAAATGCGATGATCTGTCCTGATTGTTCTGTCTGGTACTTCACTATAAATCAACCATCTTCGTTTCCTTACAACTCACACCTTCTATTCTTTCTCCCTCAACTCATATTTTAAAGTATTTGTCAATATGCTCCATCCAGTGCTGATTCTTGATATACTCCTCACTTTCATATCTGTCGTTCTTCTTTTTCATCTGCCGCCGGAAGAATCTATTTACTTCTACTATACTCTTGTTTTATAGTGTTTTTAGTTCTACCGTGTCTTTATATTGCTATATGCATCGATATATATGGTTTATAATTTTCGGGTTGTCATTGGACTTTATATCTTCCCTTATATTTCCAAGTATCTGCTTCTGTCTTCTATAATCATTGTCATCTACAGTTAATGCTCCATTCTATTTGCTGCGATTTATACTCCCATTTCTATTTCAGAGCTTCATTCTTTCATTTCCTCTTCTTGCGATTAAGCACCGTATATAATGGTCCAGATTTCGTAGATATGAATTTCGGAATGAACATAGTTAATGTTCTAAGAGTAAAATTGAAATGGCACGATCTTGATTTGTCAAATTACCAAAATTCAAGAGAAAAGATAGAATTATCAGAAAGAATATGTTCTCGATATGTTTGGAGATTAGGTAGAATGTAAGAGTTGTGTAACATGGCACATGATGACGTTATAATCTGTGAATCATCACATTCCATTAGAAACTCAGCATGACTTACTGTAATATAATCACGTTGATCAAGTGTCATTATATTATACTAACTCATGCTTCAGTTCCCAACACTACTTCAAAAACATTCATAATTTAAATTCGAATTTTTTAGAATTTAGAAACTAATACAGTTTCCTTTATAATGTATCACTGATATCGCGAAGAGATAAAAGATTTCAATTAAGAATAGTTATGAAAATATCTTCAAAAATATGGAGGATATTTATAATGAAAGATATGATGATATCTTAGAATATTTAAGATAAGAGGATGATGAAGAATATTATCCACAAGGGTTTAGAGTCAGGAGCAAGGTATTTGATAATGACGATACTGAATCATTTGGATTCTTTGAAGGTAGGTTTAGTCTTTGTGATTTGTCCACAGCCTCCTTCATACTTTGCTCAATCCGTTTTCCAGTTCCAAACCTTCTCTTTTTCTGAGTTTTGCCAACACACTATTTTTTATCATCAAACTTTTTACTGTTAAGATCGTTGACAGTTTCTGCTGCTTCATCAGCATTTTTTAAAATTTCGAGAACTAGTTCGCAGTTTAGGTATTTTTCAGAAACTTCACATTCGAAGTATGTAAGTCTTGGAGGTAGACGTTATATGTATATATAACTGTTGATGTAGACATGCTGCAAGATTTCAAAATACTGATTACTGATTCTCAATAATTGGTATGGCAATTCTTGTTAAAAAGTGCGAATGAGTATATGATAGGGTTCTAATGAATATATCGATTTTTCTGAAAATCAAAGATCAGTGAAATTGTTGGTAAGTTTATTGCTAATGTGGAGGAACATAAACGGTTCTCCGGTAATGATGGCGAAAGGGCATCGTATATGTCGAGATTATAATAAGACCGTTTTAATTGAAAAGTCGAAGTTGACTTGTGGAGCTGTGACACAACTGTCTACTTTGGTAAGGAATTGAATGGTCATTTTTGCTAATAAATGCCAAAGAGTCTGACACGGATACGTGTTAAACTATGACTTTAGTTTCGAGAGTTTTTCAGGTGTATACTGTGGGTAACATGTGGTTGGATCATCATCTCGATTGTTCATTATTTGAACCGTCTTCAGGAATTTCGAAGGGTTTGGACACAGATTGTAATCGTTAATATACCTATGATGTTCTAACACAGTTTTGAAGTCAAAGTATAGCTTTGCAAGATGTAAGGATTTAAGAGTGATGATTTTTGGCTATATCTCGAATTAAATTTTGCGATTTCAAAATCAGAATATGTAATTGAATTTGAATGAGTATGGTTATTTTAATTTCTATAAAAGAATGTATATTGTTATGACAATAGTGAGTATAGTTGATGATTGCTGAATCAGATTCGAAGAATGTAACATATTAATTGTGAATTTTATATATCTCTTGAGTATTACCTACCCGTTAAAAAAATTTTCACAATTAATATTTTGTACAAAAGAAATTTATTACAGTCTTTATGAAAATATACATGTGTATATTTTCTTCAGATGTAATACAGATTTGATGAATTAATACTAAATTAAGTTCATTTGATCTTAGGCTGGAGTTAGAAATGAATAATCTCTAACATTAGAGATTACATAATCTTCACAGAGTATTTCACTACTGTGATCAATACTTCATTATATGCGTTGTTGATTAGTAATGATGTCCACGGTGATTCTTGAACTGACGGAGCTTGTAATGTTATAGGTGCTGCTAATTCTGACAATGCTGACGGCAGTGACTATGCTGGTGATGCTAATGGTACTGCTGATGCTGTTGGTAAAACAAGTAAATCACGCACCATTCTTGTCAGGGTTTCTACTCTTCCTCCTATCATTTTGGTTCACTCATCTGATTTATGGTTAGGGCTAGAGTAGATAACTTCAAAGACTTTAGAGACTACATAATCGTCGCATAATGTTTCTTCAATGAAATTATGAATCAATACTTCATCGTTTGTTGTTGTTGGTATTCTTTGGTATCTACAGAGCGTATGACATTGGTGCTCGTGGGACAGATTGTAAAGTTGAGGTTTGCGATGCGGTTGTTAGTGGTGGTGGTAATGGTACTGTTGATGTTGTTGATGGTGGTACTGGTTATGTTGCTGGTGCTGCTGCTGGTGTTTGTAACTTCTGCAACATATTCTCTAAAGCCACTACCCGAGCGCGAAGCTCGTTGACTTCTTCTATTACACCGGGGTGATTGTCGGTTCGGACGAGCGGATAAATAAGATCTAGAATTTGGTGTAGTATAAAATCATGATGAGATACTCTGGAAATGAGAGAGAAAATGGTGTTTCGGACAGGTTCGCCGGTAAGTGCTTCAGGTTCATTGCCAAGAGGGCAATGTGGTGGATGGAAAGGATCGCCTTCTTCTTGTCTCCAATGATTAAGGAGGCTACGAACCCATCCCCAATTCATCCAGAATAGATGATGGCTGATTGGTTGATCCATTACAGTCACACTGCTTTCGGAGCTTGAGTGGGATTCCATTTCGGAATCCGAGGGACTTGAACTAATGACGAATTCCATTTCGTACGATTTAATAAAAGATTTTTCGATATGAAATGATTTTTCCGGCTATCGGGTGGTATTCTAATTACATAGAATATCTATATATATAGAACAAAATATTTCGTAGATTACGGAGGAATTTACGGAATATGCCAGGCAAAGTTTACTGTAACAAATACGCTAAGATATGAATTAGCAGATACGCTAAGATATGAATTTTGTCTATACACTATTCATGCAATCAATGCAGTAAGATGTGTCTAGACTAAGAATGATAAGCAAATGATTCCCTAAGAATGATAAGCTGGTAATTTTCGACAAGAAATGATAAGCAAAACTTTTGACATGCTGACACGGTCGAAGTCCAGACTCACTAATGCATCCTAACGACTATCAGTTAGACACACTAATGCAGACCTGGTTCGCTAAGACCACCACTCTGATACAAACTGAAAGGACCCGTTCATATACATTATAAACGATTCAAAATAGTTGATTACATCGCGAGGTATTTGACCTCTATATGATACGTTTTACAAACATTGCATTCGTTTTTAAAAGACAAACTTTCTTTACATTAAAAATTGACGGCATGCATACCATTTCATATTACATCCAACTATAATTGACTTAATATTAATCTTGATGAACTCAACGACTCGAATGCAACGTCTTTCAAAGTAGGTCATGAATGACTCCAAATAATATCCTTAAAATGAGCTAATGCACAGCGGAAGATTTCTTTAATACCTGAGAATAAACATGCTTTAAAGTGTCAACCAAAAGGTTGGTGAGTTCATTAGTTTATCATAATCAATCATTTCCGTAATAGTAATAGACCACAAGATTTCATATACATAAACGTTTTAATAAAAAATCTTCTAAGTGGTTGAGCACTTGGTAACCATACTTAACATTTAATCAACGTCGCATATTCCCTTTATTATGAAATCTCACTACACTGTACCAAGTGTAGTCACTGAAAATGAAGTACTGTGCAACCGTTGAATACTGGTCATCCAGTCCGGTTGGGGTTGTCAGGCCCGATAGATCTATCAACAGGATTCGCGTTTACAATACCGCATGTAAATGGTAGTTACCAAGCTATTAGGGAAAAATATGCAAAGTGGTACAAGTCAACGTAGAATATGTTTTTAGTACTTGTGTCCATTTCGTAAAACAGTTATAAAACAGTGCATGTATTCTCAGCCCAAAAATATATATAAAAAGGGAGTAATGAAACTCACTTTTGCCTTGAAGGTATTTAACACGACTTGGTCTCCGATAGATATCACGAACCTAACCATATATATAATATATCAACATATTTTCTTTTTAAGTAATCGTTACATATATATATATATATATATATATATATATATATATATATATATATATATATATATATATATATATATATATTTTCTTAGTAATCGTTACATATATATATATATATATATATATATATATATATATATATATATATATATATATATATATATATATATATATATATATATATATATATATATATATATATATATATATATACTTTTAATACTTTTAATATTTTCTTAGTCCGTAGTTAGTAGTCCGATGTTAGTGGTCCACAATTAGTTGCTTAAATAAAATAAATAAAAACCCCATCGTATTCGTATTGATCAGAATTAATCTCGACCCATGGTACCATGTTGTCAAATGACGTGTTGCGTACATAAAGTACCGTGTTGTCAAATGACGTGTTGCGTACAATCATGAGGTCTTATGATTAATCTTCTCGTGTTGTTTACGGGTGGTCCTGAAATATATAAAATAAAATCATAAATAATTATATATATAAAATATTATATTAATTAGAAAAGATATGATTAATTTACTTTTTCTCCAAATATTTTCGTAGCTAAACTAGCTTCGGATACCCAATCTTGTTTTAGTCGTAGTTTCTTCATTACAACTCCGTTTTTGTTGGTTCAACTTGCCACTTCCTTGGATCGAGTCAAATTTTAAGAATATGAACTGAAAATACCTTAGTTTGTAATCAAAATCACAAGTTATAGGTCAAACTTTGATAAAACTTATGAAAGTGATCATTTTCCATCATAAAAACAACATTTAATGACCATTTTTCTAAAAATACTTACACTTTGAGTTAAATCATGAAATTTTTATGTGTTAACATATTCATAAGAAATATCATTTTTCCAGAACATGAACTTCTAATTCAAAGTTCAAGATGGTTTTTAATTATCCAACCCAAAACAGCCCCCGGTTGCACTCCGACGATGTAGATTCAGTTTTTAAGATGTTCTTTGTAAAACCAAGTTATATCTTGTTAAGTTAGCATATCATTATGATATATTACAGGTCTTGAAATGTTTTAAAAATTAAGTTAGAAGGATCTATTTAGTTTGCAAACAAGTTTGAAATCATTCAAACTATGTTCTTATTGTAAAAATTTTACAATATAAAATAAGATAGCTATATAAATATGAATCGAATAAAATTATGAAAAAGGTTACTACCTCAAGTTACTTGGACAAAGTTACTGTAAGAGATAAGAAAAAATCTTGGAATCAAAGATTGGTGGAGTTAGATCAAAAGGTTGGAAGTATACTTCTTCAAATGGGTGGTTATTTTGATATGTTCTTGAAAGAGTTTTCTTATGGTGTTTAAGGCTTGTAATTGAAGCTAAATGATGGGGAAAATGCTTGGAGATGATCAAGTATGAAGTTAGGAGTATTTTAAGAGATAAATGAGGGTGTAGGTATGAGAAAATGGAGTGAAGAAATGGTGTTCATTCATAAAAACGTTTTTAGTTTATAAAGAAAGAAAAGGATTTCTAATTTTGTTTTCTTACTAATAATTCATGCTACTTGAAAAATCCTAGTTACCTCATATCTAGGGCAGTAATAATGTTGATTAGGATGTTGATTTGATGTGTATATATCAATAGTAAATACGTATAGAAGCTGGGTATGATACGAGTACATATACCCTAGATATACGTATAGAAATCTTGAGGAAACGGAACGAGGATTCAAATATAGCTATCTTTTGTAAATATACTTATATTATTTTATGTATAAAAGACCTTTAAAAGTGATTAAATACATATCTATACGATACATGTATAAACATTATAAGTTTTAAGTCAAAGAACGTTACGTATAGTTATCGTTTTGAAAACTTAAGTTAGTAGTTTCAAAATATACTTATAACTCATTGTCATTAGTACACAATGAGATGTTAAACCATCCTTAAATCATGTAAAATATATATAAATACATATATATACACAAACGTATAATTATCGTATATTATATAGTTCGTGATATCATCGGTCAAATTGGACTGTCCAACGTTGTGTAAAACTCTTTTCAAAAACACAAGTCTCAACAATTTGGATTGCTTATCATGTTAGTAAGGTTTAATTTATGTAAATATTAATCTCATAGGTATAAAATGATCAGAAAAATCTGGGTCGTTACATATGTCGATGTCTTTTCGTGTAGTAATATCGCATCCTTGATAGAATATTTGTACTATTTGATAAGTGTCTAAACCATGTTGATGACATCCTCTCAACAACTTTCTAAATCTTGTACACGCCTCATATAGAGTTTCATTTAGCTTTTGCGTAAACGTAACTATTTCTCCTTGAAGTCTCACGGCTTTAGATGCCGGAAAGAATTGTTTAAGAAATTTTTCAACTAAGACATCCCATGTATCAATCGCCCCTTCAGATAACGATTCTAATCAATCTTTGGCTTCTTCCTTTAAAGTCCAGGGAAATAACATGAGATATATCTGTTCATCCTCCACTTCTCGGATTTTAAATAGAGTACAGATCATATTAAAGGTTCGAAGATGTTCGTTTGGATCTTCGTTCGGCGCACCACTAAATTGGCATTGATTTGTTACCATGTGTAGGATTTGTCCTTTGATTTCATAATCTGGTGCATTAATGTCTGGTTGAGTAATTGCATGACCTTGGCCAGTGCGTTTAGCTCTCATTCGGTCTTCCATACTTAGAGGTTCCAGATTTTCCATGATTGAAATTGTTGAATCTGAATCATTAGAGGATTCTGACTTAATGGTTTCTTCCTCGAAAATCTCTAGATGAGTGATTTGTGGGTCGGGAGGAATGATTAGTGGTTCAGGATCTCTGAATTGTCCCTGAATATCCTCCAGATTCTCAATTGTGAGGTCGGGTTCAAAAAATGGATTATCGGAAATTTGAATTGGAGTACTTGGTTGACTAGATGACGATTCTAAAGAAAAATCAACGGCGACAATATTGGCTAGATGTGTTGATCGAGTTACAGGTGGTGAACGTATGAAAGGTGGTGAACGTTTTGCTCGGTGCATTCACAGAATATCCTATAAGTTATAAAAATAAAAGTTATATAATTTATCAAATTAATAGACTTTTCTGATTTTGTCCACGTTTCGAATAGCCAATAGATGCAGCAGGTAGCCAGGACCCTTTAAATCGGAAGCCCACAACTCGCCACTAACAAATTCAACTATTACTACGTACCATAAAATTTTGGATGTCTATCAATTTAACCGCTTAAAATAATTTTCGTCGAAATTTAAAGAAAATAATAAAAAAAAAAATCTATGTCCTAAAGACTAGAGCGTCGAGAAATAAGAAAGAAAAAGTGTGCGTCAAAAAACGTCGAAAAATAAAAGGTCGAAAAATAATAATAAGAAAGTAGCGCATCGAAACTTAAAAGCCTAAAAACTAAGAATTAAAACTTACGTCTAAAGGTATTAAAGCTTAAAAGAATTCTATATCCAAAACGGCAATAACTTAATAGGCACTAAAATTTATTGAACTAAAGCGATAAGCGACGTCGTAAATTCTAAATCGTCTAATTCTTAGTCTAAATAAAAAGCACTTAAGGAATTTTACGGCAAATCTTAGAAATCTAAAAATAAAAATAACTACGGTAAAATACTAATCTTAAAACTAATTACGAATGATAAAATATACAATATACGAATAAACAATTAAAAAGATACAAAATTTAAAAATAAAACTAAAGTTATAAAAATACAATTTTTATAAAAATATTATTTTTATATTATTATTTAAAAAAGTATTAAGTTTAAATTAATAATAATAAAAACACTTAATATTACAAATTTAATTAAAACTAAAACTAATTAATATTTAACTAAACCCTAATTAGGTTTAATAATAATAATAATTAATAATTAACCCTAATTTCGTAATTAATGCACGTACCAGGTTTGACCTGTCAGACTGCTCCGCGAGTGCGGATTTTTGCTACCCAATAACTCTGCGAGTGCGGAGGATGCAGGCTCAGATGAGATGCAGGCTTAAATTACGCAAGTTCAGTTTTAATATATATATATATATATATATATATATATATATATATATATATATATATATATATATATATATATATATATATATTTTATTTTTTTACTTTTAATTTATATTTTTTGTTTTTAGTTTTTATAAAATATAACTTATATAAAACTTATATTTTAACAATTACTTATTAGATAAAATAAACTTTTTAATTAAAACACCTAAATAGATATATATATTTTTTTATGTTTTTATATTTTTGTTTTTAAAACGTATTTTGTACAAAAGTAAATTAAGACTTAATAAAAATCTTTTTTTTATATAGCGTTTCGCTTCGTGGTTGTTGAGTTCCCCGGCAGCGGTGCCAAAAATATTTGATGTTATGCGAGGTGTATACGAAATAGTTATATTTTTATTGCGAAATACTATTAAATACGATACAATTTTACACAAGTTATTTATTTATTTATAGAATGGATATACCTAAACCTTGCTAAAACACTATAGGCAGTGTACCTAATCGTAAAGTAGTGTAGTTTTTAGTAAGTTCGGTTCGTTCCGCAGGGAGCTAGCCAAGTTTAACGCTACATTTTTAAACTATATATATATATATATATATATATATATATATATATATAAGTATTATTATTATTATAAAAAGGGGTTTTTTACCGTTTAGTGAACGGTTTGTCGATTTTATGTCTTAAGTCACAATTAAAATCTAATGTAAAATATTAAAAATAAAAAGGACTTAATTTAAGGCGTAAAGTAAATGACGATAAATACAAATGCGATAATTGAAAGTACGATAATTAAAAGTGCAATAAATAAAATGACAGTAAATAAAAGTGCGATGAGATATAAAATAAAGGAATTATGCTTATTTAAACTTTCGTAATCATGATGTTTGACGTATTGATTTTAGTTTATTGCCATGGGTTAATGGTCCTTTGTCCTGGATTATTCGATATGTCCATCTAGTTTTTGTCCATAACAGTCCATCAATCATAAATATAAAGTGCGAGTGTCCTTATACCCGAAGTCAAATATTCTAACTAATTGGGGACTTAAACTGTAATAAGGTTTTAATACATTATTAATCATTAGACTAGGTTATCGACTGTGTGCAATCCAAGGTTTTAATACTTTATTAACAATTACACCAAGTGTCCTTGTATGTAATCCACCCCTGTTTTAATGAGTCCATTGACTATTAATCCATTCCCTTGTCCGGTTAAATGAACGATTATTAGTATTTATAAATTTCCCGCCCATCGTGTCCGATCGAGTGTATGTGATTATTTATAATTACCTCAAATTGTAAATCTCTATATTAAATTAACGAACTATCATTCAGTTAAACAAATATAAAGCCCATTAATAGCCCATAGTCTAATTTCCACAAGTGTCAGTCTTTTGTCCAAACCCCAATTATGGTACAAAGCCCAATAACCCCGTCTTTAATATTTAGTCCAACATCATGATTACTTTGACTTAAATAAGCATAATAATAACTTAGCTACGAGACATTAATTTAAAAAGGTTGAACATAACTTACAATGATTATTAATAGCGTAGCGTTACACGGACAGAATTTCGACTTACAAACTTAAAACATTCGCCAACATAACCTTATTATTATTAAACTTTAAATTAAAATTAAAATTAAAATTATATATATATATATATATATATATATATATATATATATTTTACGTAGATAGAAAGAAGGAAAATGAATGATGAATCGAGCAGAATACGTGGCCTTTTATAGGCCCACTTGATCACTGTGTGCTCCGCGAGTGCGGTATTTTTGTTCTTAATAGCTCCGCAGTCGCGGAGCTTTGGATTCCAGCTCATTGATCAAATCCAAAACGTGGGCTGCGTATAATTATAATATATAATAATATATATAATTAATTATATATTATATTATATTCTTGTGCATAGTTGACTTGTAATTTTTGGTCCGTTGCATCGCACGCTGATAGTTGGTTCATGTCTCGGTTCCGGATTTTCGAACGCCTTTTCTTATAATTTAATATCTTGTACTTTGCTTTTTGCGGCTTGTACTCTTGCCATTTTTAGATGTTTCTCATCAATAATTTGAATCACTTGGATTGTACTTTGTACATTTTAGTTTTTTGGTCGTTTGCGTCTTCAAATCGTCGAATCTGTCTTTTGTCTTCACCTTTTATTATTTAAACGAATATCACTTGTAACTAGAACAATTGCAACTAAAGCTTGTCTTTCTTGAAGGATAATGCTATGAAATATATGTTCGTTTTTAGCATTATCAAGGAAAAGTCCACAAGAAGTTGGTAAAGTCGTGCAGGAAAAGAACATAAAATCGATGACCTGCGGTACTTAAAATTGAGGAAGTCCACACATCACTATGCACAATATCAAATGGTAAAAAAGTAGAGTTTGAAGAATCTAAGAAAGGCAATTTTATTTGTTTCCTAAAAACACAAGATTGACAAACATTTGTCTTATTGCTAGCCCTATTACAAGCAATCGCGTCATTATTTCTAAGAAAAGATAAAATATTATTTCCTGGATGTCCCAAACGGTGATGCCAAAGTTGTTGAGACACAGTAAGAAAAGCAGACGGTGATCCAAGAGTGCGAAGCAAGGAGGTGGAGAGTGGATAAAGGTCGCCGGTGCTATTACATCTCATGATTGGCGTGCTCCTCAGGAAGTCCTTCACAGTAAAACCAAATGGGTCAAATTCAAGTGAAACATGATTATTCTTTATATAAACGTCTAACAGAATCCAATTTTTTTATTAATTTCGGAGAGTGTAACACATGATTTAATAAGAGTGGTCTAGTGAGGGTAGGAAAAGAAACGTTACCATACCCATAAACAGGAATTCCTTGGCCATTCCCTACAAAAATATTTTTATTAATGCTCAAAGGATAATAGGACTTAAGTGTACCTGAGGAGGAAGCCATATGAGAAGTCGCGCCAGTGTCCATGTACCAATTTTCGTCTGGTGGATGAAGCGAGAGAGTATGAAACGCTGCATCAATGTCTGTAGGTGCATAACTAGCTTGCGAAACATAAGAAGAAGAGTTATGAGAATTGGGCCGTGTACCCAAAAGACCTGGACCTGCATTATTAAATTGCTGTGTAGTGGGCCGAGCCCAATTAGAAGTAGGAAAAGATGGAGGAGGGGTGGTCCACGGCTGCCAAGCCCATAGCTGATACTGTGGGGGATATTGATTCCACGTCAACTAATTGAACCCTAACCCCCATTCGATTGTTGGCGACCTCGTCCACCACGACCACCTCTGCCACCACAATTGCCGGCATTCCTAAAACTGCCACGCCGGTAATTATTATTGTTATTGTAGGTCATATTCAAATGAGAGTAATTGTGCATCGATGATGAATTTTGAGCAGCAGAAGAGAGACTTCTATTCGAAGAATCGGAAGTGGCGGCAACCAGAGCTGATTCGGTATGGTGAGTAGCGGCAGCTTGCTGCTGTTTACGAGTTTCCTCCTAAATCACCATTGAATGAGCCTCATAAAAATCAGGTAACTTTTTCATATTTGCAATTTGGGATGAAACAACGTCATAGCTTTCGGGCAAACCCGCAATAAGTTGTAGTACCAGTCGACTATTGTTAACAGTTTCACTGACGTTTGCTAACTGATCTGACTGAAGTTTAAGTTGTTGACAATATGCAGACACATTCGGAAAGTTTTCCATTCGAATGGTATAGAATTGTGCATTGAGGTAAAGCGCACGCGAGTGTTCGTTGTCTTGAAAAATATTGCAAAGACGTTCCCAAGCGAGTTGAGCTGTTGTATCCGGAGCTAGTATGGTTTCAAGAAGATCAGGGGATATGGTCCCATATATCCATTGTAGGACAATGGGATCCAAGCGAGACTAGGTTGCAGGAACTGGTGTCGTTGAAGCAACAGAAGTGGAGGATTGTTCGGTAGTGGCAGCAGGGATGATGTGATCAATAACATCATATGAGAGGCAGTGGATTTTAAAGAGTTCTGCCCACGCGGTGTATTTACTCTTTTCGGTATCGAGAATAATAAGTATGAAGTTCTTTATGTTTGTGACTGAATGTGCTGGGTGAAAATTGGATTTGTCTGCCATGATATAGTAACTCGTAGGGCTAGAGAAGGAGAGAAAAAGAAAACGATTGAGAAAGGTATCGTAGGAGGCCTGATACCATGTAAGAATTTAATTGTCGATGTCTTTCATTCCAAACTCAATCGAGTATATATACAAATACATGGGCTTTGCCTAACTTGTCCTACAAGTACAAATCTATTCCATATATATCGAGATACACTTTGAAATAGAATACAAGTCTAATATTATAGAAGATTGATGTTCTGCGAGGTGTATATAAAATAGCTTATATTTTACAAGGAAATACTATTAAATATGATACAATTTTACACAAGATATTTATTTATAGAATGGATATACTTAAACCTTGCAACAACACTTATAGGCAGTGTACCTAATCGTACAGTAGTGTAGTTTTTAGTAAGTCCGGTTCGTTCCACAGGGAATCTTTTAACAAAGCTTAACGCTATATTAGTTTTATTTTATAAAAATACAAATATATATATATATATATATATATATATATATATATATATATATATATATATATATATATATATATATATATAAGTAATATTATTATTATAAAGGGGGGTTTTTACCGTTTAATGAAAGGTTTGTCGATTTTAAAACTTTAGTCGCAGTTAAAACCAAAATTAAAAATAAATACAAGACTTAATGTAAAGTAAATAACGATAATGAAATTGCGATAAATAAAAGTGCGATAAAATAAACTTGCGATAATTAAAAAGTACGATAATTAAAAGTGCAATTAAATACAATAACAATAAATAAAAGTGCGATAATTAGAAGTGCAATTAAATATAAAATAAAGGAAATTAAATATGAAATAAAAGAATTATGCTTATTTAAACTTCCGTAATCATGATGGTTGACGTGTTAATTTTAGTTTTATGCCCATGGGTTAATTGTCCTTTGTCATGGATTATTTAATATGTCCGTCTGGTTTTTGTCCATAACAGTCCATCAGTCATAAATATAAAGTGCGAGTGTCCTCGTCAAATTATTCTTATACCCGAAGTTAAATATTCCAACTAATTGGGGACTTAAACTGTAACAAGATTTTAATACTTTGTTTAATAATTACACCAGGATATTGACTGCGTGTAATCCAAGGTTTTAATAATTTGTTAACAATTATGCCAAGTGTCCTTGTACATAATTTCACCCCTGTTTTAATAATTCTAGTGGCTATTAATCCATTCCCGTATCCGGTTAAATGAACGATTATTCGTACATATAAATACCCCGCCCATCGTGTCCGATCGAGTGTATATGGTTATTTATAGGGACGTCCAATTGTAAATCTTTATATTAAAATTAATAAACTATCATTTAGTTAAACAAATATAAAGCCCATTAATAGCCCATAGTCTAATTTCCACAAGTGTCGTTCTTTTGTCCAAACCCCAATTATGGTACAAAGCCCAATTACCCAATTTTAGTAATTAGCACAACATCATGATTACTTTGTTTTAAATAAGCATAATAATAACTTAGCTACGAGACATTAATGTAAAAAGGTTGAATATAACTTACAATGATTAAAAATAGCGTAGCGTTACACGGACATAATTTCGACTTACACCCTTACAACATTCGCTAACATACCCTTATTATTAGGATTAAAATTAAAATTAAAATTAAAATTAAAATATAAATATAAATATTTATGTATACATATAGAGAGAGAGATTTTTTAGGATATTTTTACGATCAGAATTCGCTGGCTTTTATAGGAATTTTCGTCCAGGGGGACTCCGCGAGTCGCGTAATTTTTTGCCTTCAAACTCCGCAACTCGCGGAGTTTAGAATTACAGCTCACCCAGCTTTGGCTCTTTGTTTGCCGACGATTTATAAATATATTATAATATATATATTAATTTTAAGAATTAATTATATATTATATTATATTTATATACATAGTTAACTTGTAATTTTTAGTCCGTTGCGTCGATCGTTGAGAGTTGACTCTGGTCCCGGTTCCGGATTTTCGAACGTCCTTGCGTACAATTTAATATCTTGTACTTTGCGTTTTGAATCTTGTACTCTTGTAATTTTGAGACGTTTCTTATCGATAATTGGAACCTCTTTGATTGTCTTTTGTACTTTTGAGCTTTTTGGTCGTTTGCGTCTTCAATTCGTCGAATCTGTCTTTTGTTTTCATATTTTTATTATTTAAACGAGAATCACTTGTAAATAGGGCAATTGCAACTAAAAGCTTGTCTTTCTTGAGGAATAATGCTATGAAATATATGTTCGTTTTTAGCATTATCAAATATTCCCACACTTGAGTGTTGCTTGTCCTCAAGCAATATAGTCTTGAAATACAAGAATCACTTCTTTATTCTTCACACTTTGTACATCAGTGATTTCTTTACGGCGGTATAAACAATGGTAGTAACGATGTGCTTTACAGTCCCACATGACTATAAAATTTAGATCCTTTAAGGAAATTGGATCTTTATGAAAACATTTGATCTTTTTGAAAATTCAATCTAGCTTTTATCCAAGATAAGTTTTCCGGAATAACCCTTCACCGGTGTTTGCAAATTCTTTTTGTGGGTTTGGTGGGTTTCAGATTTGAAAATTTTAGCTCAAAACTTGCGGTTTTGTGTCACCCACTTGCTAACCTTGTATTAGGAAAGCAACACGTCCAGTATACTTGCTCCGTATATTACCTTTCGGTAAACTACCGTCCGGTTGTAAAGGAAAGCGTTGAACAAGCAACTGTTAAGGCAATGTCCCCTGAAATGCTTTTAGTTATGGTCTATAACGTGTCGGACGCAATTACTATCCTTGGTAGGAGCAATAGTAAAGCTCACCCTTATGATTTTTCGGTCTGGCACAAGGTCCTGTCTTTGACCATGCTATGCAACCACCGTTCTTACGGTTGACACCCGATTTGGTTCAGGTGACCTAATGAATTCCAGGTGAATTCCTAGGATTTTACATTGAAAGGTAATGAACGCATTGAAAATGGGTTTTCAGAAAACAAATCGGTTTATAATTTGATCAAAATATTTTCTCGTTCAAGCTCGAGTTTAGATATCATTGAATTCCATGAGTTTGAATTCTCAATCTTTAAGGTCAATCTCAAGGATTGAGTAATATCAGTCTTAAAAGCTGATTTTTGATCTTTAAGGAGATTATCCTTTCTGGGGATCTGATTCATTAGTCTTATCCAGCTAATTTGCACGGTGCCCCCCCCATTGTACGAGATAAATCTTTCTCATGGTTAGGATAAATCTGACCACTTGGCGACCCTATTTTATGCTGAGGTCCGTGGATTTCCTGCTGATTTTAGAGATGACTTTTCTAGATTTTTCATCAACCTACAGCTGGTCTGGACGACAACTTCATGACCTAAATCAAGAAGCGCGTGTCTTTTTCGGAAGACTTTACTTCCTTTTAATGATGGAATTGATTCATCGTGTAGATCCATCTTTCATTACAGTAAATCGGGTAAAACAGTTAATTTGGTCCAAAACAAAAGTATTTTCAATTATTTGTTACAGAAATATGTGACATATGTTTAAGATAACTTGCTAATTTTTCCCACACTTGGCTTTTATTTTCCTTTTTATTGTCCTCTATTCCATTTTAAATGAATTTTAACATTTTGGTTTGTTTCTCAATTTATGTCCTTTCCGAGGTAACAATAATTTCGGTGTTAATACCTAATTTTATCATTCATAAATATGTATAAACATGATTTTGAGTTCATTTAATTGAAAATTTTGAAATTTTTTACTAGAATTGGGTAGTCAGTATATAAGACTAGGGCTGTTCTTTATTATCAGAGAGCACTAGATTCTAATACAACTACAGCTTTACTAGTATTTTTAATGGTAACCAAGTGTTTAAGATAAAAATTTTTAAAAATCCGAAAGAATTTAACCCCAATATTCCCACACTTGAGCGTTGCTTGTCCTCAAGCAATATAGTCTTGAAATATAAGAATCACTTCTTTATTCTTCACACTTTGTACATCAGTGATTTCTTTACGGCGGTATAAACAATGGTAGTAACGATGTGGTTTACAGTCCCACATGACTATAAAATTTAGATCCTTTAAGGAAATTGGATCTTTCTGAAAACATTTGATCTTTTTGAAAATTCAATCTAGCTTTTATCCTAGATAAGTTTTCCGGAATAACCCTTCACCGGTGTTTGCAAATTCTTTTTGTGGGTTTGGTGGGTTTCAGATTTGAAAATTTTAGCTCAAAAGTTGCGGTTTTGTGTCACCCACTTGCTAACCTTGTATTAGGAAAGCAACACGTCCAGTATACTTGCTCCGTATATTACCTTTCGGTAAACTATCGTCCGGTTGTAAAGGAAAGCGTTGAACAAGCAACTGTTAAGGCAATGTCCCCTGACATGCTTTTAATTATGGTCTATAACGTGTCAGATGCAATTACTATCCTTGGTAGGAGCAATAGTAAAGCTCACCCTTATGATTTTTCGGTCTGGCACAAGGTCCTGTCTTTGACCATGCTATGCAACCACCGTTCTTACGGTTGACACCCGATTTGGTTCAGGTGACCTAATGAATTCCAGGTGAATTCCTAGGATTTTACGTTCAAAGGTAATGAACGCATTGAAAATGGGTTTTCAGAAAACAAATCGGTTTATAATTTGATCAAAATATTTTCTCGTTCAAGCTCGAGTTTAGATATCATTGAATTCCATGAGTTTGAATTCTCAATCTTTAAGGTCAATCTCAAGGATTGAGTAATATCAGTCTTAAAAGCTGATTTTTGATCTTTAAGGAGATTATCCTTTCTGGGGATCTGATTCATTAGTCTTATCCAGCTAATTTGCACGGTGCCCCCCCCCATTGTACGAGATAAATCCTTCTCATGGTTAGGATAAATCTGACCACTTGGCGACCCTGTTTTATGCTGAGGTCCGTGGATTTCCTGCTGATTTTAGAGATGAATTTTCTAGATTTTTCATCAACCTACAGCTGGTCTGGACGACAACTTCATGACCTAAATCAAGAAGCGCGTGTCTTTTTCGGAAGACTTTACTTCCTTTTAATGATGGAATTGATTCATCGTGTAGATCCATCTTTCATTACAGTAAATCGGGTAAAACAGTTAATTTAGTCCAAAACAAAAGTATTTTCAATTATTTGTTACAGAAATATGTGACATATGTTTAAGATAACTTGGTAATTTTTCCCATACATGGCTTTTATTTTCCTTTTTATTGTCCTCTATTCCATTTTAAATGAATTTTAACATTTTGGTTTGTTTCTCAATTTATGTCCTTTCCGAGGTAACAATAATTTCGGTGTTAATACCTAATTTTATCATTCATAAATATGTATAAACATGATTTTTTGTTCATTTAATTGAAAATTTTGAAAAATTTTACTAGAATTGGGTAGTCAGTATATAAGACTAGGGCTGTTCTTTATTATCAGAGAGCACTAGATTCTAATACAACTACTGCTTTACTAGTATTTTTAATGGTAACCAAGTGTTTAGGATAAAAATTTTTAAAAATCCGAAAGAATTTAACCCCTTCCCACACTTAAGATCTTGCAATGCCCTCATTTGCAAGAAATCAGTAACAATTTAAATTATTGAGGGTGATTAGCGTAGAAATGATTAAATTTTACCAAAGTTTCCAAACATATTGTTGTTTGTGTTGAATGATAAATGGTGCACATCATTTGTTCATTCCGTCTTGTTGTTATTTCACATATATTTTGCATCTTGTCGTCAAAATTAGTTGCTTTTGCTGAACTTAATGCCAGTCTTTGAAAATGCGTTGTTTTACCCTGTTGTGTACATAAGATAAACTGCAAACATATATACATATTTTTGAAGTTTGGTATATTACCCCACATTCAAAAATTATTAAAATCTAATAAAAAAAATTAGAAAATTATAAAAACTATTACAATATTAACATAAGTATTAAATGTATCAACATTACAAATAATAAAATAAATAAAACTAAGTAGACTAGGGATGATACTGATACCAGTAGGGGTTCCATGCATAACCGTATGTGTTATAGAATGCTTCGGCTGGGTTATACGTAGGATACGGTGGTTGGATCTCTATAGACCAGGGAGGAAATAAGGGCGATGGAGTAGGAATATAGTTTCTACCTACATGTTGGCAATGAGCTATGATTTGGTTTTGATGAACTTGCCAATCTTCAAATGCTCGATGTCTAGCATTTTCATACTCTTGTGAAGCTATAAACCTTTGCATTTCTGTCATTTCATTTCCCCCTCCCACATTACCTGGCTGTTGGTTTCTCTCAACCTGTGGATGTCTACCATGGTATTGTACTGCGGCGTTATTTCATCTCTTCAAAACCTTCGCACCATGGTATACATTTAAACCTATTGTATCGCGGGGTTCTGGTTCTTCGACTAATAATCCCCCCGACTTATATCCACATTGAGATACTCAGCAATTAATGTAATAAATATACCACCTCCTATTATACTGTGTGGTCTCATCCCCCTAACCATAGCTGATAAATAATAACCCACACAATACGGTAAACTTACAGCGCTTTGTGGGTCTCGAATACACATGTGGTAAAACAAATCCTGTTCATTTACCTTTTCCTTATTCTTACCTCGTTGTGTAATCGAATTGGCTAAAAACCTATGAATTACTCTTAACTCTACTCTATCTATATCTAAATAAGAGTAATTTCTCCCTTTAAATCGGTGATGGCAAGTCATTTGACTCCATACACCATGCGTATCAAAATTTTCATCAATTTTCCTACCGTTCAATATCAACCCTCTACAATCGGTAGATGCTAACTCCTCAGGCGTATATATACGTAAGGCCTGAGCCATGTCTAGTAAAGACATGTGGCGCATCGAACCTCCTAACAAAAATCTAATAAAAGATCGATCGGTTAAACTAACTACCCGATCATTTATTTCTATACTACACAATAATTCTTCACTCCATACTTTATATACAGGTCTACGCATGCTGAATAATCGTACCCAATCGTTAAAAGTAGAATTACCATACCTCTGTGTAAGTAATTCTCTAATTGGCCCGGCCAATTCTACAGCTTCTAATGGTCCCCATTCTATTACCCTAGGTACTTCAACAACTTTAGAATGAAGAGTATGCAAGCCCCTTTGGTATTTTGGATAATCTATCCAACGTCTGTCAAATCTCAAGTTCGGGTGCAAATCTTCCAAGTGCATATCTGAAAATGTCATAACTGGATGAGGTATATCTTGTTTATAATAGCTATCAACATCCTGTTGTTCCGCATTCTCAGGAGGAGCATTGCGAGCTTGGGATGAAGATTCACCCCTTTCAGTCATTTTTCTTGAGTAATTCCTTGATAGCATCCTTCTCAACATGATTTTAGTAAAAGATTTGATGATTTTTGGTGAAAAAATTCGATTTTTGTGTGATTTTTCGGGTGTTTTTCGCAGTTATTTGTGGGTGTGGTGTGTGCAGACTGATCTGTTCGGCCCCTTTTATTTTTTTTCTGTATTTTACATCCTCCGCGAGTCGCGGCATTTGGCCATTGCAAACTCCGCGAGTCGCGGTGCTTTTTTTTTTTAAATCCTTAACTTATAACAAATATAAAATAAATTTAAAATTTTGTTTTCCTTTGTTTTAGGATGAGGTCGTTTCGGATCGATGTCCTAGTCCGTCCTTCGACAAAATTTTAAAATTTGTCTATTTAAAGCGCGGTTTTAAAAGCAAAGATTTTTTTTAGGTTTTTTTTAATGTTTTTGGCATACTTTAATTCAATAAGATTAAAAATAATGATAATAAAAGTTCTCGTCCCTCCCTCGGGTAAAGCAATTTCGGTTCAAAGACCTAGTCTTCAACTTACGACGAATTTTAAAAATCATATTTTTAACTTAGCGAAATAAAGTAAATTTTTGTTTTTAAATTCACACCAAAAATAAATTTAAAATGCATAAAATTTTAAATTCACACCAAACTTAATTAAAAATTCATATTATAAATTCACACCAAACTTATATTTAATTTTGTTGTTATACATACAAACTTAAAAATATTAATTTTTTCAAATATTGACAAACTTAAATATATTGATTTTACAAAATTCAAAATATTAATTTAATATTTATATATTAATTTTAAAAACATGGTAAAAAAATAAAATTAAAAATCTTTTTGGCTTTTATCCCACTTTAATCAATCAAATATTATCAAAAATATACGCCCCTCTTTTCGGTAAAGTAATTTCGGTTCCATGACCTAATTTAACTCATGACGAATTTTTGAAATATTTTGGGTTGATTGATTAAAGATATTTATACCTTAAGAATAAACGTTAAATTTCACAGTGATGTAATAAATTTTTGTATGATATTAATAATTTCGGTCGCCAAACCTAATTTTATTGAATACCAATTTAATACTTTAAAGCGAACAAATTAGCGTTTATTATCAAAAGGTTAAAAATGAAAATAAAAAATAAAATCTGTACAGACTTACCTGTGAGATAGTATTCTTAGTGATATGATCTATCCCATTCATAAGATAGTCGGTTTAATTGATTTTCCATGGCTACATAGGCGTAACCTCGAGCATTCAGTGTTTTTTCTTCTAAACATATGAACAGTCCGTCTCTGCATAAAGTAACAAATTCGGTGTTTGAATAGGTTTGATTATTTGAACATTTACCTCCATGTGACCATTTTCCGCATTTGTGACATCTTTCTAGGTGTCGTGCTCTTCTTTTTGCTGCAGATTTTGATTTTCCTTTACCAAATTGTAACTTATTATCTTCGCATCTGGATTCTTTTCTTACTCCGTCCAATCTTTCTCTGATTACTGATACTATTTCACTCGGAAGTGTGTAATTATTACGTTTAGTGATCAAAGCGTGTAGCATTAGACCATGGTTTAGTTCACAGGCAGTCTTCATTTCGTAAAAACCTAAAAAAAATAAAAATTCAGAATGGGGGGAGAAGACTAGTTCTTTAGGGTCTGCTAGGGAAAGACCATTCGGGTTCCATTTTCGAGAACTACACGAAAACAGAAAATCTAACTCTAACAGAAATACATATTATCCTTTAAAAGACTTGATTCTCCCCACACTTAGTTAGCTGTGGTATCGAAATTGTGATTAACTTCGTTGTCGACTTCCATCGGACTATCTATGTAATGTTTAACTCTGTGACCATTAACTTTAAATTCAATCCCATTTGAATTTATTAACTCTACTGTTCCATATGGGAAAACTCTTTTGACTATGAATGGTCCAGACCATCTTAATTTTAATTTTCCAGGAAATAGCTTAAATCGTGAATTGAAAAGAAGAACTCTGTCTCCTTCTTTGAATTCTTTTGAACTTCTGATTCTTTTATCATGCCATTTCTTCGTTCTTTCCTTATATATCAACGAATTTTCGTATGCTTCTTGTCTTAATTCTTCTAATTCGTTTAATTGACTTAACCGTAGACGTCCAGCTTCATGTAAATCAAGATTACATGTCTTCAAAGCCCAAAATGCTTTGTGTTCAATTTCTATTGGAAGATGACATGCTTTTCCATAAACAAGTCTAAAAGGTGTGGTTCCAATTGGAGTTTTGTAGGCTGTTCTAAAAGCCCAGAGTGCATCCTCCAATTTAATGGACCATTTCTTCGAATTTGATCCTACGGTTTTTTCTAGAATACGTTTTAAAGCTCGGTTGGTATTTTCAACTTGTCCACTTGTTTGTGGATGATAAGCAGTGGAGATTTTATGAGTTACTCCATATCTTTTAAGAACTTTCTCAAGTTGATTATTACAGAAATGAGTTCCTCGATCACTTATTAAAGCTTTCGGTGTTCCAAACCTTGCAAAAAGATGTTTTAAAAAGTTGACTACAACTCGTGCATCGTTAGTTGGGAGAGCTTGTGCTTCCGCCCATTTAGATACATAATCAATGTCTACAAGAATATAGAGATTATTATGAGATTTTGGAAATGGACCCATAAAGTCAATACCCCAAATGTCAAATACTTCACATACTTGAATGACATTTTGTGGCATTTCATCACATTGACTTATTTTTCCGGCCCTTTGACAAGCATCACAGGATTTAAAAAAAGAAGGTGTGCTTCTTTGTAAATTGTAGGCCAATAGAATGCAGCATCATAAACTTTTCTTGCTGTTAGTTGAGGCCCATAGTGCCCTCCTGTTGGTCCTGTGTGACAATGGTTTAAGATTTTACTAGCTTCATCTCCGAATACACATCGGCGTATTATTCCATCTGGACAACTTTTAAACAAATGTGGATCTTCCCAGAAATAGTGTTTTATATCACTGAAGAATTTCTTTCGTTTTTGGTACGATAATCCTTTTTCAAGGAATCCACATACTAAGTAGTTTGCATAGTCTGCAAACCATGGAATTTCATTATAATCTATCTTCAATAGATATTCATCAGGAAAGTTGTCTTGTATTGCCGATTCATTTAGAACTTCTAATTCGGGATTTTCAAGACGAGAAAGATGATCAGCGGCGAGATTTTCTGCTCCTCTTTTATCTCGGATTTCAATATCGAACTCTTGTAAGAGTAAGATCCAATGGATTAATCTTGGTTTAGCATCTTGTTTCGAAAATAGGTATCTAAGAGCAGAATGGTCAGTATAGACCACCGTTTTTGCTAGAACGAGATATGAACGAAATTTGTCAAAAGCAAAGACAATAGCAAGGAGTTCTTTTTCAGTAGTTGTATAATTCATTTATGCTCCTTGTAACGTCTTACTAGCATAATATATAGGTTGAAATCTTTTTTCAATCCTTTGTCCTAAAACGGCTCCCATTGCAAAATCACTTGCATCGCACATTAGTTCAAACGGTAGATTCCAATTTGGTGTTATCATGATCGGCGCATTAGTGAGTTTCTCTTTAAGAATATTAAAAGATTTGATGCATTCATCTGAAAAGATGAATGGAGCATCCTTTTCTAGGAGTTTATTCATAGGAGTGGCAATTTTAGAAAAATCTTTTATGAAACGTCGGTAAAAACCGGCATGCCCTAGAAAACACCTAACTCCTCTAACATTGGTGGGATGTAGAAGTTTAGTAATTACATCTACTTTAGCTCTATCCACTTCAATTCCTTCCTTTGAGATTTTATGTCCAAGAACAATGCCTTCTTTAACCATGAAATGGCATTTCTCCCAATTAAGTACTAGATTTGATTGTTCGTATCTAATAAGCATTCGTTCAAGATTAGCTAGACATGATTCAAATGTATCACCGAAGACTGAAAAGTCATCCATGAAAACTTCCATGCATTCTTCTATCATGTCGTGAAAAATCGCCATCATGCACCTTTGAAAGGTTGCAGGGGCGTTGCAAAGTCCAAATGGCATGCGTTTGTAAGCAAAAGTACCATAAGGGCACGTGAATGTGGTTTTCTCTTGATCTTCGGGTGCTATTGGAATTTGAAAATATCCGGAAAATCCATCAAGAAAGCAATAGTAACTATTTTCGGCTAATCTTTCCAACATTTGATCAATGAAAGGTAAGGGAAAGTGATCTTTTCTGGTGGCGTCATTTAATTTTCTATAATCAATACAAACATGCCATCCTGTTACAGTCCTAGTAGGAATAAGCTCATTTTTCTCATTTGTAATGACAGTCATGCCACCCTTCTTAGGCACTCATTGAACTGGGCTTACCCATGGACTATCAGAAATTGGATAAATTAAACCTGCGTCTAGTAGTTTAATAATTTCTTTTTTTACTACATCTTGCATATTCGGATTTAGTCTTCGTTGGCGTTGCACATACATTTTATGACCTTCTTCCATAAGGATTTTATGTGTGCAATACGAAGGACTTATTCCTTTTATATCATGAATCTTCCATGAAATAGCTGGTTTATGAGCTTTCAACACAGAAATGAGTTGTGATTTCTCATTTTCAGTAAGAGAAGACGATATTATTACAGGTAATTCAGATTCACCATGTAAATAAGCATATTCCAAATGGTTTGGAAGTGGCTTTAACTCTAATTTCGGAGGTTCTTCTATCGATGATTTGTATCGATATCTGTCTTCTTCTTTTAGCATTTGAATTTCTTCTGTTGTTGGTTCATATCCATTAGTTATAAGTGTAGCTAACATTTCAGCTTCATCAATTGGTTCAGTTCCTTCTCCTAAAGAACATTCTCCTGTTTCTTGTAATTCTGGAAATTCTTCTAACAATTCTGCATGTGAGTCTATAGTTTGAATATGATAGCATGTATCATCTGCAGATTGTGGTTGTTGCATTGCTCTATCAACTGAAAAGGTAACACTCTCATCCTCTATACTTAGGGTCAGTTTCTTACCAAACACGTCTATCATTGCTTTAGCCGTGTTTAAGAATGGTCTTCCTAATATGAGAGGAACTTGAGAATCTTCTTCCATGTCCAGAACAACAAAATCTACTGGAAATACTAAAGTACCAACTTTAACTAGCATGTTCTCCATTATCCCTCTAGGATATTTTATTGATCGATCAGCTAGTTGTATGCTTATTCTTGTTGGTTTCAATTCTCCAAGGTCTAGTTTAGCGTATAGTGAATACGGCATTAAATTTATACTAGCACCTAAGTCTGCCAATGCTTCTATTGAACTAAAACTACCCAGAAAACATGGAATTGTGAAACTTCCTGGATCAGATAGTTTTTCTGGTATCTTATTCAACAGCACTGCTGAACAATTAGCATTCATAGTAACAGCCGAGAGTTCTTCCATTTTCTTTCTATTCGAGATTAGATCTTTCAGAAATTTAGAATATCTAGGCATTCCTGAAATCACATCAATGAAAGGAATATTTACATTTATCTGTTTAAACATATCCAAGAATTTGGATTGCTCGACTTCAAGTCTTTTTTTTTCATTTTACTCGGGTAAGGAAGTTGTTGTTGGTATGGTTTAACATAAGGTTTAGCCTTAACTGTGTTATCTTCATTAACCTTTTCAACTAACGGTTCTTTTTCCTTATCTTGTTCAGATTGTGGTTCTTGTGGAGTAGGAATAGCTTCATCAGAAATTACAGATATTTCAGGTGGTTTAAGTGTTGTACCACTTCTTGTGGTAATGGCTTTAGCTGTTTCATTCCGGGGGTTTGCATTTGTATCACTAGGTAAACTTCCTGGTTTTCTTTCACCTTTTAACCTTGCTAGGTTACTTACTTCTTGTTCCAAGTTTTGAATAGAAGCTTGTTAATTTCTAAATGCTTGAGCATTTTGTTCATTCGTTTGTTTCTGAGATGTGAAAAACTGCGTTTCAGTTTCAACTAGCTTCGTCATCATATCTTCTAAATTCGACTTTTTATCATCGGGTTGTGGTTTGTTTTGAAAATTAGGTCTTTGCTGGTTGTAAGTATTGTTGGATACTTGTTGATTGCTAGGACCTTGTTGGTTGTTGTATGGAATATTTCGGTTATAGTTCTGATTTTGATTGTAAATAGGTCTTGGCGGTTGATAATTATTCTGATAATTATTTCCAGGCCTTTGGTTTAGATATGAAACATTCTCTCTTTGTTCCATTGTTAATTCAATACTGAGACAATCTTTTGTCAAATGTGGTCCTCCACACTGCTCACAACTAATTCGTATTGAGTGTATATCCTTAGTCATCTTTTCCATTCGTCTCTCGACAGCATCTATCTTTGCAGAAATGGAATCTAAGTCATGGATAGAATCGGCTCTAGCTGCTTTAGATGATCTAACGATATCATTTTCTTGGTGCCACTCATGTGAGTGGGAAGCAGTGTTATCGATAATTTTGTAAGCATCAGTTTCGGTTTTCTTCATAATAGAACCACCAGCTGCTATATCTATGTCTTTTCTTGTAGTGATGTCGCATCCTTGGTAGAATATTTGTACTATTTGACAAGTGTCTAAACCATGTTGCGGACATCCTCTTAATAATTTTCCAAATCTTGTCCACGCCTCATATAGAGTTTCATTCAGTTTCTGTGTGAACGTAACAATTTCTCCTTGAAGTCTTACGGCTTTAGATGCCGGAAAGAATTGTTTAAGAAATTTTTCAACTAAAACGTCCCATGTATCAATCGCCCCTTCAGGTAACGATTCCAACCAATCTTTGGCTTCTTCCTTTAAAGTCCAGGGAAATAACATGAGATATATCTGTTCATCCTCAACTTCTCTTATTTTAAATAGTGTGCAGATCCTATTAAAGGTACGAAGATGTTCATTTGGATCTTCCTTCGGCGCACCACTAAATTGGCATTGATTAGTTACCATGTGTAGAATTTGTCCTTTGATTTCATAATCTGGCGCATTAATGTCAGGATGAGTAATTACGTGACATTGGCCAGTGCGTTTAGCTCTCATTCGGTCTTCCATACTTAAAGGTTTCAGATTCTCCATAATTGAATCGGAATCACTAGAGGATTCTGATTTAATGGTTCGTTCCTCAACAATCTCTGTTTGAATGATTGGTGGTTCCGGAGGCAAAATTAATGGTTCAGGATCTATGAATCGTCCCTGAATATTCTCCGGATTCTCAATTGTGAGGTCGGGTTCAAAAAATGGATTATCAGAAATTTGAACTGGAGTACTTGGTCGACTGGATGACGATTCTAAAGGAAAATCAATATTTGCTAAATGTCTTGATCTAGTTACAGGTGGTGAACGTACAAAAGGTGGTGAACGTCTTGCTCGGTGCATTCACTGAATATCCTATTAGTTTTTAAAAGGAAAGAAAAATTATATAAGTTATCCAATTAATAGACTTTTCTGATTTTGTCCACGTTTCGAATAGCCAAAAGATGCAGCAGAGGGGCAGGATTCGTTTGGTCTCAATATAATTGAGGACTGTTTGGCTCCAATAACCCGGTCCACGTACAAATCCAACTATTACTACGAACCAGAAAATTTTGATGTCTATCAATTTAACCACTTAAAATAAATTTTCGTAATTATAAGAAATTTAGATAAGAAGTAGAATAAAAATCTATGTCCTAAAAACTAGAATAGCGAGAAATAAGAAAGAAAAAGAGCGCATCGAAAAAGGTCGAAAAAGAAAAAAAAATTGAAAAAGGCGTCGAAAAATGAAAAAGAAAAAGAGTGACTTATAAAACTTAAAAATACTCGACTAACCCAACCTTATTACTATCACTAACTTAAAACTATAATCGCAAATTGAGATTACTAATTGGAATGATAATTGATACATAGGTAAAAGGCGTCTAAAAATATTAAAGCTTACAAGTAAAACTATATCCCAAATGGAAATAACTTAAAAAGAAACTAAAACTTAAAAAGGCGTCGCAAAATTCTAAAGCACTTAAATCTTAGTCTAAAGAAAAAGCACTTAAGGGATTTTACGGCAAAGCCTAAAAATCTATAAGTAAAAATACTATGGCAAAAACTTATGTTTAAAATTAAATATGAGCGAAAAATACAAATATTACGCTAAAACAATTAAAAAGGGACAAAATATAAAAATATACTAAAAGTTGTAAAAAGTACAATTTTTATAAAAATATTATTTTTATATTATTTATTTTATAAAACTATTAATTTTTATATATTAATAAAACTAAATAAACTTAATATTACAAATTAAATAAATAAAACTAAATTAATTAATATTAATTAACTAAACAAACCCTAATTAGGGTGTTAATAATAAAAATTAAAATATACTCCGTAATTAATGCGATATTAGGGTTCTGTGTGGCCCGTGTCAGACGGCTCCGCGAGTCACGGTTGGTCCGGTTCAATAACTCCGCGAGTCGCGGAGGGTTCGGGCTCAGACGAGATGCAGGTCAAAATTCAACAGGTCAGTTTTATTTATATTTTATTTATTTATTTTTCTGTTTTAAATAAAATATATTTATATAAATTTAATAAAACTTATATTATAAAACCTAAAATAAAAATAGAAATATTTTATAATTTTATAAATAAAACTCTTAAAACTAGATTTATAAATGTTTTTTTTTGGTTTTTTTATGTTTTAATAAAAACAAAATATTTAAATAAAACTTATATTTTTTTATAAAATAAAAATAAAGAAACTTTATAAAACTTAAATATTTAACAAACTCTTAAAAATATTTATATTTTTGTTTTCTTTTTATGTTTTCGAATATTTAAAACGTATTTTTACAAAAGCAAACTAAAAATAAAAATCTTTTTTTCTTCTTTATATTAGCGTTGCGCTTCCGGCTTTTAAGCTAGAAATTGAGTTCCCTGGCAGCGGCGCCAAAAATACTTGATGTTCTGCTAGGTGTATATAAAATAGCTTATATTTTACAAGGAAATACTATTAAATATGATACAATTTTACACAAGATATTTATTTATTTATAGAATGGATATACTTAACCTTGCTACAACACTTATAGGCAGTGTACCTAATCGTACAGTAGTGTAGTTTTTAGTAAGTCCGGTTCGTTCCACAGAGAATCTTTTAACAAAGCTTAACGCTATATTAGTTTTATTTTTTTAAAAATATAAATATATATATAAGTAATATTATTATTATAAAGGGGGGTTTTTACCGTTTAATGACCGGTTTGTCGATTTTAAAACTTTAGTCGCAGTTAAAACCAAAATTAAAAATAAATACAAGACTTAATGTAAAGTAAATAACGATAATGAAATTGCGATAAATAAAAGTGCGATAAAATAAACTTGCGATAATTAAAAAGTACGATAATTAAAAGTGCAATTAAATACAATAACAATAAATAAAAGTGCGATAATTAGAAGTGCAATTAAATATAAAATAAAGGAAATTAAATATGAAATAAAAGAATTATGCTTATTTAAACTTCCGTAATCATGATGGTTGACGTGTTGATTTTAGTTTTATGCCCATGGGTTAATTGTCCTTTGTCCTGGATTATTTAATATGTCCGTCTGGTTTTTGTCCATAACAGTCCATCAGTCATAAATATAAAGTGCGAGTGTCCTCGTCAAATTATCCTTATACCCGAAGTTAAATATTCCAACTAATTGGGGACTTAAACTGTAACAAGATTTTAATACTTTGTTTAATAATTACACCAGGATATTGACTGCGTGTAATCCAAGGTTTTAATACTTTGTTAACAATTATGCCAAGTGTCCGTGTACATAATTTCACCCCTGTTTTAATAATTCTAGTGGCTATTAATCCATTCCCGTGTCCGGTTAAATGAACGATTATTCGTACATATAAATACCCCGCCCATCGTGTCCGATCGAGTGTATATGGTTATTTATAGGGACGTCCAATTGTAAATCTTTATATTAAAATTAACAAACTATCATTTAGTTAAACAAATATAAAGCCCATTAATAGCCCATAGTCTAATTTCCACAAGTGTCGTTCTTTTGTCCAAACCCCAATTATGGTACAAAGCCCAATTACCCAATTTTAGTAATTAGCCCAACATCATGATTAATTAGTTTTAAATAAGCATAATAATAACTTAGCTACGAGACATTAATGTAAAAAGGTTGAACATAACTTACAATGATTAAAAATAGCGTAGCGTTACACGGACAGAATTTCGACTTACACCCTTACAACATTCGCTAACATACCCTTATTATTAGGATTAAAATTAAAATTAAAATTAAAATTAAAATTAAAATTAAAATATAAATATAAATATTTATGTATACATATAGAGAAAGAGAGATTTTTTAGGATATTTTTACGATCAGAATTCGCTGGCTTTTATAGGAATTTTTGTCCAGGGGGACTCCGCGAGTCGCGTAATTTTTTGCCTTCAAACTCCGCAACTCGCGGAGTTTGAAATTACAGCTCACCCAGCTTTGGCTCTTTGTTTGCTGACAATTTATAAATATATTATAATATATATATTAATTTTAAGAATTAATTATATATTATATTATATTTATATACATAGTTAACTTGTAATTTTTAGTCCGTTGCGTCGAGCGTTGAGAGTTGACTCTGGTCCCGGTTCCGGATTTTCGAAAGTCCTTGCGTACAATTTAATATCTTGTACTTTGCGTTTTGAATCTTGTACTCTTGTAATTTTGAGACGTTTCTTATCGATAATTGGAACCTCTTTGATTGTCTTTTGTACTTTTGAGCTTTTTGGTCGTTTGCGTCTTCAATTCGTTGAATCTGTCTTTTGTCTTCATCTTTTTATTATTTAAACGAGAATCACTTGTAAATAGGACAATTGCAACTAAAAGCTTGTCTTTCTTGAGGAAAAATGCTATGAAATATATGTTTGTTTTTAGCATTATCAAATATTCCCACACTTGAGCGTTGCTTGTCCTCAAGCAATATAGTCTTGAAATACAAGAATCACTTCTTTATTCTTCACACTTTGTACATCAGTGATTTCTTTACGGCGGTATAAACAATGGTAGTAACGATGTGGTTTACAGTCCCACATGACTATAAAATTTAGATCCTTTAAGGAAATTGGAACTTTATGAAAACATTTGATCTTTTTGAAAATTCAATCTAGCTTTTATCCTAGATAAGTTTTCCGGAATAACCCTTCACCGGTGTTTGCAAATTCTTTTTGTGGGTTTGGTGGGTTTCAGATTTTTAATTTTAGCTCAAAACTTGCGGTTTTGTGTCACCCACTTGCTAACCTTGTATTAGGAAAGCAACACGTCCAGTATACTTGCTCCGTATATTACCTTTCGGTAAACTACCATCCGGTTGTAAAGGAAAGCGTTGAACAAGCAACTGTTAAGGCAATGTCCCCTGACATGCTTTTAATTATGGTCTATAACGTGTCGAACGCAATTACTATCCTTAGTAGGAGCAATAGTAAAGCTCACCTTTATGATTTTTTGGTCTGGCACAAGGTCCTGTCTTTGACCATGCTATGCAACCACCGTTCTTACGGTTGACACCCGATTTGGTTCAGGTGACCTAATGAATTCCAGGTGAATTCCTAGGATTTTACGTTCAAAGGTAATGAACGCATTGAAAATGGGTTTTCAGAAAACAAATCGGTTTATAATTTGATCAAAATATTTTCTCGTTCGAGTTTAGATATCATTGAATTCCATGAGTTTGAATTCTCAATCTTTAAGGTCAATCTCAAGGATTGAGTAATATCAGTCTTAAAAGCTGATTTTTGATCTTTAAGGAGATTATCCTTTCTGGGGATCTGATTCATTAGTCTTATCCAGCTAATTTGCACGGTGCCCCCCATTGTACGAGATAAATCCTTCTCATGTTTAGGATAAATCTGACCACTTGGCGACCCTGTTTTATGCTGAGGTCCGTGGATTTCGTGCTGATTTTAGAGATGACTTTTCTAGATTTTTCATCAACCTACAGCTGGTCTGGACGACAACTTCATGACCTAAATCAAGAAGCGCGTGTCTTTTTCGGAAGACTTTACTTCCTTTTAATGATGGAATTGATTCATCGTGTAGATCCATCTTTCATTACAGTAAATCGGGTAAAACAGTTAATTTAGTCCAAAACAAAAGTATTTTCAATTATTTGTTACAGAAATATGTGACATATGTTTAAGATAACTTGGTAATTTTTCCCACACTTGGCTTTTATTTTCCTTTTTATTGTCCTCTATTCCATTTTAAATGAATTTTAACATTTTGGTTTGTTTCTCAATTCATGTCCTTTCCGAGGTAACAATAATTTCGGTGTTAATACCTAATTTTATCATTCATAAATATGTATAAACATGATTTTGAGTTCATTTAATTGAAAATTTTGAAAAATTTTACTAGAATTGGGTAGTCAGTATATAAGACTAGGGCTGTTCTTTATTATCAGAGAGCACTAGATTCAAATACAACTACTGCTTTACTAGTATTTTTAATGGTAACCAAGTGTTTAAGATAAAAATTTTTAAAAATCCGAAAGAATTTAACCCCAATATTCTCACACTTGAGCGTTGCTTGTCCTCAAGCAATATAGTCTTGAAATACAAGAATCACTTCTTTATTCTTCACACTTTGTACATCAGTGATTTCTTTACGGCGGTATAAACAATGGTAGTAACGATGTGGTTTACAGTCCCACATGACTATAAAATTTAGATCCTTTAAGGAAATTGGATCTTTATGAAAACATTTGATCTTTTTGAAAATTCAATCTAGCTTTTATCCTAGATAAGTTTTCCAGAATAACCCTTCACCGGTGTTTGCAAATTCTTTTTGTGGGTTTGGTGGGTTTCAGATTTAAAAATTTTAGCTCAAAACTTGCGGTTTTGTGTCACCCACTTTCTAATCTTGTATTAGGAAAGCAACACGTCCAGTATACTTGATCCGTATATTACCTTTCGGTAATCTACCATCCAGTTGTAAAGGAAAGCGTTGAACAAGCAACTGTTAAGGCAATGTCCCCTGACATGCTTTTAATTATGGTCTATAACGTGTCGGACGCAATTACTATCCTTGGTAAGAGCAATAGTAAAGCTCACCCTTATAATTTTTCGGTCTGGCACAAGGTCCTGTCTTTGACCATGCTATGCAACCACCGTTCTTACGGTTGACACTCGATTTGGTTCAGGTGACCTAATGAATTCCAGGTGAATTCCTAGGATTTTACGTTCAAAGGTAATGAACGCATTGAAAATGGGTTTTCAGAAAACAAATCGGTTTATAATTTGATCAAAATATTTTCTCGTTCAAGCTCGAGTTTAGATATCATTGAATTCCATGAGTTTAAATTCTCAATCTTTAAGGTCAATCTCAAGGATTGAGTAATATCAGTCTTAAAAGCTGATTTTTGATCTTTAAGGAGATTATCCTTTCTGGGGATCTGATTCATTAGTCTTATCCAGCTAATTTGCACGGTGCTCCCCCATTGTACGAGATAAATCCTTCTCATGGTTAGGATAAATCTGACCACTTGGCGACCCTGTTTTATGCTGAGGTATGTGGATTTCCTGCTGATTTTAGAGATGACTTTTCTAGATGTTTCATCAACCTACAGCTGGTCTGGACGACAACTTCATGACCTAAATCAAGAAGCGCGTATCTTTTTGGGAAGACTTTACTTCCTTTTAATGATGGAATTGATTCATCGTGTAGATCCATCTTTCATTGTAAATCGGGTAAAACAGTTAATTTAGTCCAAAACAAAAGTATTTTCAATTATTTGTTACAGAAATATGTGACATATGTTTAAGATAACTTGGTAATTTTTCCCACACTTGGCTTTTATTTTCCTTTTTATTGTCCTCTATTCCATTTTAAATGAATTTTAACATTATGGTTTGTTTCTCAATTTATGTCCTTTCCGAGGTAACAATAATTTCGGTGTTAATACCTAAGTTTATCATTCATAAATATGTATAAACATGATTTTGAGTTCATTTAATTGAAAATTTTGAAAATTTTTACTAGAATTGGGTAGTCAGTATATAAGACGAGGGATGTTCTTTATTATCAGAGAGCACTAGATTCTAATACAACTACTGCTTTACTAGTATTTTTAATGGTAACCAAGTGTTTAAGATAAAAAATTTTAAAAATCCGAAAGAATTTAACCCCTTCCCACACTTAAGATCTTGCAATGCCCTCATTTGCAAGAAATCAGTAACAATTTAAATTATTGAGGGTGATTAGCGTAGAAATGATTAAATTTTACCAAAGTTTCCAAACATATTGTTGTTTGTGTTGAATGATAAATGGTGCACATCATTTGTTCATTCCGTCTTGTTGTTATTTCACATATATTTTGCATCTTGTCGTCAAAATTAGTTGCTTTTGCTGAACTTAATGTCAGTCTTTTAAAATGCGTTGTTTTACCCTGTTGTGTACATTAAATAAACTGCAAACATATATACATATTTTTGAAGTTTGGTATATTACCCCACATTCAAAAATTATTAAAATTTAATAAAAAAAATTAGAAAATTATAAAAACTATTACAATATTAACATAAGTATTAAATGTATCAACATTACAAATAATAAAATAAATAAAACTAAGTAGACTAAGGATGATACTGATACCAGTAGGGGTTCCATGCATAACCGTATGTGTTATAGAATGCTTCGGCTGGGTTATACGTAGGATACGGTGGTTGGATCTCTATAGACCAGGGAGGAAATACGGGCGATGGAGTAGGAATATAGTTTCTACCTACATGTTGGCAATGAGCTATGATTTGGTTTTGATGAACTTGTCAATCTTCAAATTCTCGATGTCTAGCATTTTCATACTCTTGTGAAGCTATAAACCTTTGCATTTCTGTCATTTCATTTTCCCCTCCCACATTACCTGGCTGTTGGTTTCTCTCAACCTGTGGATGTCTACCATGGTATTGTACTGCGGCGTTATTTCGCCTCTTCAAAACCTTCGCACCATGGTATACATTTAAACCTATTGTTTCGCGGGGTTCTGGTTCTTCGACTAATAATCCCCCCCAACTTATATCCACATTGAGATACTCAGCAATTAATGTAATAAATATACCACCTCCTATTATACTGTGTGGTATCATCCCCCTAACCATAGCTGATAAATAATAACCCACACAATACGGTATACTTACAGCGCTTTGTGGGTCTCGAATACACATGTGGTAAAACAAATCATGTTCATTTACCTTTTCCTTATTCTTACCTCGTTGTGTAATCGAATTGGCTAAAAACCTATGAGTTACTCTTAACGCTGCTCTATCTATATCCAAATAAGAGTAATTTCCCCCTTTAAATCGGTGATGGCTAGTCATTTGACTCCATACACCATGCGTATCAAAATTTTCATCAATTTTCCTACCGTTCAATATCAACCCTCTACAATCGGCAGATGCTAACTCCTCAGGCGTATATATACGTAAGGCCTGAGCCATGTCTAGTAAAGACATGTGGCGCATCGAACCTCCTAACAAAAATCTAATAAAAGATCGATCGGTTAAACTAACTACCCGATCATTTATTTCTACTACACAATAATTCTTCACACCATACTTTATATACAGGTCTACGCATGCTGAATAATCGTACCCAATCGTTAAAAGTAGAATTACCATACCTCTGTGTAAGTAATTCTCTAATTGGCCCGGCCAATTCTACAGCTTCTAATGGTCCCCATTCTATTACCCTAGGTACTTCAACAACTTTAGAATGAAGAGTATGCAAGCCCCTTTGGTATTTTGGATAATCTATCCAACGTCTGTCAAATCTCAAGTTCGGGTGCAAATCTTCCAAGTGCATATCTGAAAATGTCATAACTGGATGAGGTATATCTTGTTTATAATAGCTATCAACATCCTGTTGTTCCGCATTCTCAGGAGGAGCATTGCGAGCTTGGGATGAAGATTCACCCCTTTCAGTCGTTTTTCTTGAGTAATTCCTTGATAGCATCCTTCTCAACATGATTTTAGTAAAAGATTTGATGATTTTTGGTGAAAAAATTCGATTTTTGTGTGATTTTTTGGGTGTTTTTCGCAGTTATTTGTGGGTGTGGTGTGTGCAGACTGATCTGTTCGGCCCCTTTTATTTTTTCTGTATTTTACATCCTCCGCGAGTCGCGGCATTTGGCCATTGCAAACTCCGCGAGTCGCGGTGCTTTTTTTTTTAAATCCTTAACTTATAACAAATATAAAATAAATTTAAAATTTTGTTTTCCTTTGTTTTAGGATGAGGTCGTTTCGGATCGATGTCCTAGTCCGTCCTTCGACAAAATTTTAAAATTTGTCTATTTAAAGCGCGATTTTAAAAGCAAAGATTTTTTTTGGGTTTTTTTTAATATTTTTGGCATACTTTAATTCAATAAGATTAAAAATAATGATAATAAAAGTTCTCGTCCCTCCCTCGGGTAAAGCAATTTCGGTTCAAAGACCTAGTCTTCAACTTACGACGAATTTTAAAAATCATATTTTTAACTTAGCGAAATAAAGTAAATTTTTGTTTTTAAATTCACACCAAACTTAAATTTAAAATGCATAAAATTTTAAATTCACACCAAACTTAATTAAAAATTCATATTATAAATTCACACCAAACTTATATTTGATTTTGTTGTTATACATACAAACTTAAAAATATTAATTTTTTCAAATATTGACAAACTTAAATATATTGATTTTACAAAATTCAAAATATTAATTTAATATTTATATATTAATTTTAAAAACATGGTAAAAAAATAAAATTAAAAATCTTTTTGGCTTTTATCCCACTTTAATCAATCAAATATTATCAAAAATATACGCCCCTCTTTTCGGTAAAGTAATTTCGGTTCCATGACCTAATTTAACTCATGACGAATTTTTGAAATATTTTGGGTTGATTGATTAAAGATATTTATACCATAAAAATAAACGTTAAATTTCGCAGTGATGTAATAAATTTTTGTATGATATTAATAATTTCGGTCGCCAAACCTAATTTTATTGAATACCAATTTAATACTTTATAGCGAACAAATTAGCGTTTATTATCAAAAGGTTAAAAATGAAAATAAAAAATAAAATCTGTATAGACTTACCTGTGAGATAGTATTCTTAGTGATATGATCTATCCCATTCATAAGATAGTCGGTTTAATTGATTTTCCATGGCTACATAGGCGTAACCTCGAGCATTCAGTGTTTTTTCTTCTAAACATATGAACGGTCCGTCTCTGCATAAAGTAACAAATTTGGTGTTTGAATAGGTTTGATTATTTGAACATTTACCTCCATGTGACCATTTTCCGCATTTGTGACATCTTTCTAGGTGTCGTGCTCTTCTTTTCGCTGCGGATTTTGATTTTCCTTTACCAAATTGTAACTTATTATCTTCGCATCTGGATTCTTTTCTTACTCCGTCCAATCTTTCTCTGATTACTGATACTATTTCACTCGGAAGTGTGTCATTATTACGTTTAGTGATCAAAGCGTGTAGCATTAGACCATGGTTTAGTTCACAGGCAGTCTTCATTTCGTAAAAACCTAAAAAAAATAAAAATTCAGAATGGGGGGAGAAGACTAGTTCTTTAGGGTCTGCTAGGGAAAGACCATTCGGGTTCCATTTTCGAGAACTACACGAAAACAGAAAATCTAACTCTAACAGAAATACATATTATCCTTTAAAAGACTTGATTCTCCCCACACTTAGTTAGCTGTGGTATCGAAATTGTGATTAACTTCGTTGTCGACTTCCATCGGACTATCTATGTAATGTTTAACTCTGTGACCATTAACTTTAAATTCAAACCCATTTGAATTTATTAACTCTACTGTTCCATATGGGAAAACTCTTTTGACTAAGAATGGTCCAGACCATCTTGATTTCAATTTTCCAGGAAATAGCTTGAATCGTGAATTGAAAAGAAGAACTCTGTCTCCTTCTTTGAATTCTTTTGAACTTCTGATTCTTTTATTATGCCATTTCTTCGTTCTTTCCTTATATATCAACGAATTTTCGTATGCTTCTTGTCTTAATTCTTCTAATTCGTTTAATTGACTTAACCGTAGACGTCCAGCTTCATGTAAATCAAGATTACATGTCTTCAAAGCCCAAAATACTTTGTGTTCAATTTCTACTGGAAGATGACATGCTTTTCCATAAACAAGTCTAAAAGGTGTGGTTCCAATTGGAGTTTTGTAGGCTGTTCTAAAAGTCCAGAGTGCATCCTCCAATTTAATGGACCATTCCTTCGGATTTGATCCTACGGTTTTTTCTAGAATACGTTTTAAAGCTCGGTTGGTATTTTCAACTTGTCCACTTGTTTGTGGATGATAAGCAGTGGAGATTTTATCAGTTACTCCATATCTTTTAAGAACTTTCTCTAGTTGATTATTACAGAAATGAGTTCCCTGATCACTTATTAAATCTTTCGGTGTTCCAAACCTTGCAAAAAGACGTTTTAAAAAGTTGACTACAACTCGTGCATCGTTAGTTGGGAGAGCTTGTGCTTCCGCCCATTTAGATACATAATCAATGGCTACGAGAATATAGAGATTATTATGAGATTTTGGAAATGGACCCATAAAGTCAATACCCCAAATGTCAAATACTTCACATACTTGAATGACATTTTGTGGCATTTCATCACATTGACTTATTTTTTCGGCCCTTTGACCAGCATCACAGGATTTGCAAAGAAGGTGTGCGTCTTTGTAAATTGTAGGCCAATAGAATCCAGCATCATAAACTTTTCTTGCTATTAGTTGAGGCCCATAGTGCCCTCCTGTTGGTCCTGTGTGACAATGGTTTAAGATTTTACTAGCTTCATCTCCGAATACACATCGGCGTATTATTCCATCTGGACAACTTTTAAACAAATGTGGATCTTCCCAGAAATAGTGTTTTATATCACTAAAGAATTTCTTTCGTTTTTGGTACGATAATCCTTTTTCAAGGAATCCACATACTAAGTAATTTGCATAGTCTGCAAACCATGTAATTTCATTATAATCTATCTTCAATAGATATTCATCAGGAAAGTTGTCTTGTATAGCCGATTCATTTAGAACTTCTAATTCGGGATTTTCAAGACGAGAAAGATGATCAGCGGCGAGATTTTCTGCTCCTCTTTTATCTCGAATTTCAATATCGAACTCTTGTAAGAGTAAGATCCAACGGATTAATCTTGGTTTAGCATCTTGTTTCGAAAATAGGTATCTAAGAGCAGAATGGTCAGTATAGACCACCGTTTTTGCTAGAACGAGATATGAACGAAATTTGTCAAAAGTAAAGACAATAGCAAGGAGTTCTTTTTTAGTAGTTATGTAATTTGTTTGTGCTCCTTGTAACATCTTACTAGCATAATATATAGGTTGTAATCTTTTTTCAATCCTTTGTCCTAAAACGGCTCCCATTGCAAAATCACTTGCATCGCACATTAGTTCAAACGGTAGATTCCAATTTGGTGTTATCATGATCGGCGCATTAGTGACTTTCTCTTTAAGAATATTAAACGATTTGATGCATTCATCTGAAAAGATGAATGGAGCATCCTGTTCTAGGAGTTTATTCATAGGAGTGGCAATTTTAGAAAAATCTTTTATGAAACGTCGGTAAAAACCGGCATGCCCTAGAAAACTCCTAACTCCTCTAACATTGGTGGGATGTGGAAGTTTAGCAATTACATCTACTTTAGCTCTATCCACTTCAATTCCTTCCTTTGAGATTTTATGTCCAAGAACAATGCCTTCTTTAACCATGAAATGGCATTTCTCCCAATTAAGTACTAGATTTGATTGTTCGCATCTAATAAGCATTCGTTCAAGATTAGCTACACATGATTCAAATGTATCACCGAAGACTGAAAAGTCATCCATGAAAACTTCCATGCATTCTTCTATCATGTCGTGAAAAATCGCCATCATGCACCTTTGAAAGGTTGCAGGGGCGTTGCAAAGTCCAAATGGCATGCGTTTGTAAGAAAAAGTACCATAAGGGCACGTGAATGTGGTTTTCTCTTGATCTTCGGGTGCTATTAGAATTTGAAAATATCTGGAAAATCCATCAAGAAAGCAATAGTAACTATTTCCGGCTAATCTTTCCAACATTTGATCAATGAAAGGTAAGGGAAAGTGATCTTTTCTGGTGGCGTCATTTAATTTTCTATAATCAATACAAACACGCCATCCTGTTACAGTCCTAGTAGGAATAAGCTCATTTTTCTCATTTGTAATGACAGTCATGCCACCCTTCTTAGGCACACATTGAACTGGGCTTACCCATGGACTATCAGAAATTGGATAAATTAAACCTACATCTAGTAGTTTAATAATTTCTTTTTTTACTACATCTTGCATATTCGGATTTAGTCTTCGTTGGCGTTGCACATACGTTTTATGACCTTCTTCCATAAGGATTTTAAGTGTGCAATACGAAGGACTTATTCCTTTTATATCATGAATCTTCCATGCAATAGCTGGTTTATGAGCTTTCAACACAGAAATGAGTTGTGATTTCTCATTTTCAGTAAGAGAAGACGATATTATTACAGGTAATTCAGATTCACCATGTAAATAAGCATATTCCAAATGGTTTGGAAGTGGCTTTAACTCTAATTTCGGAGGTTCTTCTATCGATGATTTGTATCGATATCTGTCTTCTTCTTTTAGCATTTGAATTTCTTCTGTTGTTGGTTCATATCCATTAGTTATAAGTGTAGCTAACATTTTAGCTTCATCAATTGGTTCAGTTCCTTCTCCTAAAGAACATTCTCCTGTTCCTTGTAATTCTAGAAATTCTTCTAACAATTCTGCATGTGAGTCTATAGTTTGAATATAATAGCATGTATCATCTGCAGATTGCGGTTGTTGCATTGCTCTATCAACTGAAAAGGTAACACTCTCATCCTCTATACTTAGGGTCAGTTTCTTACCAAACACGTCTATCATTGCTTTAGCCGTGTTTAAGAATGGTCTTCCTAATATGAGAGGAACTTGAGAATCTTCTTCCATATCCAGAACAACAAAATCTACTGGAAATACTAAAGTACCAACTTTAACTAGCATGTTCTCCATTATCCCTCTAGGATATTTTATTGATCGATCTGCTAGTTGTATGCTTATTCTTGTTGGTTTCAATTCTCCAAGGTCTAGTTTAGCGTATAGTGAATACGGCATTAAATTTATACTAGCACCTAAGTCTGCCAATGCTTCTATTGAACTAAGACTACCCAGAAAACATGGAATTGTGAAACTTCCTGGATCAGATAGTTTTTCTGGTATCTTATTCAACAGCACTGCTGAACAATTAGCATTCATAGTAACAGCCGAGAGTTCTTCCATTTTCTTTCTATTCGAGATTAGATCTTTCAGAAATTTAGCATATCTAGGCATTTCTGAAATCACATCAATGAAAGGAAGATTTACATTTATCTGTTTAAACATATCTAAGAATTTGGATTGCTCGGCTTCAAGTCTTTTTTTTTTCATTTTACTCGGGTAAGGAAGTTGTGGTTGGTATGGTTTAACATAAGGTTTAGCCTTAACTGTGTTATCTTCATTAACCTTTTCAACTACCGGTTCTTTTTCCTTATCTTGTTCAGATTGTGGTTCTTGTGGAGTAGGAATAGCTTCACCAGAAATTACAGGTATTTCAGGTGGTTTAAGTGTTGTACCACTTCTTGTGGTAATGGCTTTAGCTGTTTCATTCCGGGGGTTTGCATTTGTATCACTAGGTAAACTTCCCGGTTTTCTTTCACCTATTAACCTTGCTAGGTTACTTACTTCTTGTTCCAAGTTTTGAATAGAAGCTTGTTGATTTCTAAATGCTTGAGCATTTTGTTCATTCGTTTGTTTCTGAGATGTGAAAAACTGCGTTTGAGTTTCAACTAGCTTCGTCATCATATCTTCTAAATTCGGCTTTTTATCATCGGGTTGTGGTTTGTTTTGAAAATTAGGTCTTTGCTGGTTGTAAGTATTGTTGGATACTTGTTGATTGCTAGGACCTTGTTGGTTGTTGTATGGAATATTTCGGTTATAGTTCTGATTTTAATTGTAAATAGGTCTTGGCGGTTGATAATTATTCTGATAATTATTTCCAGGCTTTTGGTTTAGATATGAAACATTCTCTCTTTGTTCCATTGTTAATTCAATACTGAGACAATCTTTTGTCAAATGTGGTCCTCCACACTGCTCACAACTAATTCGTATTGAGTGTATATCCTTAGTCATCTTTTCCTTTCGTCTCTCGACAGCATCTATCTTTGCAGAAATGGAATCTAAGTCATGGCTAGAATCGGCTCTAGCTGCTTTAGATGATCTAACGATATCTTTTTCTTGGTGCCACTCATGTGAGTGGGAAGCAGTGTTATCGATAATTTTGTAAGCATCAGTTTCGGTTTTCTTCATAATAGAACCACCAGCTGCTATATCTATGTCTTTTCTTGTAGTGATGTCGCATCCTTGGTAGAATATTTGTACTATTTGACAAGTGTCTAAACCATGTTGCGGACATCCTCTTAATAATTTTCCAAATCTTGTCCACGCCTCATATAGAGTTTCATTCGGTTTCTGTGTGAACGTAACAATTTCTCCTTGAAGTCTTACGGCTTTAGATGCCGGAAAGAATTGTTTAAGAAATTTTTCAACTAAAACGTCCCATGTATCAATCGCCCCTTCAGGTAACGATTCCAACCAATCTTTGGCTTCTCCCTTTAAAGTCCAGGGAAATAACATGAGATATATCTGTTCATCCTCAACTTCTCTTATTTTAAATAGTGTGCAGATCCTATTAAAGGTACGAAGATGTTCATTTGTATCTTCCTTCGGCGCACCACTAAATTGGCATTGATTAGTTACCATGTGTAGAATTTGTCCTTTGATTTCATAATCTGGCGCATTAATGTCAGGATGAGTAATTGCATGACCTTGGCCAGTGCGTTTAGCTCTCATTCGGTCTTCCATACTTAAAGGTTCCAGATTCTCCATAATTGAATCGGAATCACTAGAGGATTCTGATTTAATGGTTCGTTCCTCAACAATCTCTGTTTGAATGATTGGTGGTTCCGGAGGAAAAATTAATGGTTCAGGATCTATGAATCGTCCCTGAATATTCTCCGGATTCTCAATTGTGAGGTCGAGTTCAAAAAATGGATTATCGGAAATTTGAACTGGAGTACTTGGTCGACTGGATGACGATTCTAAAGGAAAATTAACGGCGGTAATATTTGCTAAATGTCTTGATCTAGTTACAGGTGGTGAACGTACAAAAGGTGGTGAACGTCTTGCTCGGTGCATTCACTGAATATCCTATTAGTTTTTAAAAGGAAAGAAAAATTATATAAGTTATCCAATTAATAGACTTTTCTGATTTTGCCCACGTTTCGAATAGCCAAAAGATGCAGCAGAGGGGCAGGATTCGTTTGGTCTTAATATAATTGAGGACTGTTTGGCTCCAATAACCCGGTCCACGTACAAATCCAACTATTACTACGAACCAGAAAATTTTGATGTCTATCAATTTAACCACTTAAAATAAATTTTCGTAATTATAAGAAATTTAGATAAGAAGTAGAATAAAAATCTATGTCCTAAAAACTAGAATAGCGAGAAATAAGAAAGAAAAGGAGCGCGTCGAAAAAGGTCGAAAAAGAAAAAAAAATTGAAAAAGGCGTCGAAAAATGAAAAAGAAAAAGAGTGACTTATAAAACTTAAAAACACTCGACTAACCCAACCTTATTACTATCACTAACTTAAAATTATAATCGCAAATTGAGACTACTAATTGGAATGATAATTGATACATAGGTAAAAGGCGTCTAAAAATATTAAAGCTTACAAGTAAAACTATATCCCAAATGAAAATAACTTAAAAAGAAACTAAAACTTAAAAAGGCGTCGCAAAATTCTATAGCACTTAAATCTTAGTCTAAAGAAAAAGCACTTAAGGGATTTTACGGCAAAGCCTAAAAATCTAGAAGTAAAAATACTATGGCAAAAACTTATGTTTAAAACTAAATATGAGCGAAAAATACAAATATTACGCTAAAACAATTAAAAAGGGAAAAAATATAAAAATATACTAAAAGTTGTAAAAAGTACAATTTTTATAAAAATATTATTTTTATATTATTTATTTTATAAAACTATTAATTTTTATATATTAATAAAACTAAATAAACTTAATATTACAAATTAAATAAATAAAACTAAATTAATTAATATTAATTAACTAAACAAACCCTAATTAGGGTGTTAATAATAAAAATTAAAATATACTCCGTAATTAATGCGATATTAGGGTTCTGTGTGGCCAGTGTCAGACGGCTCCGCGAGTCGCGGTTGGTCCGGTTCAATAACTCCGCGAGTCGCGGAGGGTTCAGGCTCAGACGAGATGCAGGTCAAAATTCAACAGGTCAGTTTTATTTATATTTTATTTATTTATTTTTCTATTTTAAATAAAATATATTTATATAAATTTAATAAAACTTATATTTTAAAACCTAAAATAAAAATAGAAATATTTTATAATTTTATAAATAAAACTCTTAAAACTAGATTTATAAATGTTTTTTTTCGGTTTTTTTTATGTTTTAATAAAAACAAAATATTTAAATAAAACTTATATTTTTTTATAAAATAAAAATAAAGAAACTTTATAAAACTTAAATATTTAACAAACTCTTAAAAATATTTATATTTTTGTTTTCTTTTTATGTTTTCGAATATTTAAAACGTATTTTTACAAAAGCAAACTAAAAATAAAAATCTTTTTTTCTCTCTTTATATTAGCGTTGCGCTTCCGGCTTTTAAGCTAGAAATTGAGTTCCCCGGCAGCGGCACCAAAAATACTTGATGTTCTGCGAGGTGTATATAAAATAGCTTATATTTTATAAGGAAATACTATTAAATATGATACAATTTTACACAAGATATTTATTTATTCATAGAATGGATATACTTAAACCTTGCTACAACACTTATAGGCAGTGTACCTAATCATACAGTAGTATAGTTTTTAGTAAGTCCGGTTCGTTCCACAGGGAATCTTTTAACAAAGCTTAACGCTATATTAGTTTTATTTTATAAAAATACAAATATATATATAAGTAATATTATTATTATAAAGGGGGGTTTTTACCGTTTAATAACAGGTTTGTCGATTTTAAAACTTTAGTCGCAGTTAAAACCAAAATTAAAAATAAATACAAGACTTAATGTAAAGTAAATAACGATAATGAAATTGCGATAAATAAAAGTGCGATAAAATAAACTTGCGATAATTAAAAAGTACGATAATTAAAAGTGCAATTAAATACAATAACAATAAATAAAAGTGCGATAATTAGAAGTGCAATTAAATATAAAATAAAGGAAATTAAATATGAAATAAAAGAATTATGCTTATTTAAACTTCCGTAATCATGATGGTTGACGTGTTGATTTTAGTTTTATGCCCATGGGTTAATTGTCCTTTGTCCTGGATAATTTAATATGTCTTTCTGGTTTTTGTCCATAATAGTCCATCAGTCATAAATATAAAGTGCGAGTGTCCTCTTCAAATTATCCTTATACCCGAAGTTAAATATTCCAACTAATTGGGGACTTAAACTGTAACAAGATTTTAATACTTTGTTTAATAATTACACCAGGATATTGACTACGTGTAATCCAAGGTTTTAATACTTTGTTAACAATTATGCCAAGTGTCCTTGTACATAATTTCACCCCCGTTTTAATAATTCTAGTGGCTATTAATCCATTCCCGTGTCCGGTTAAATGAACGATTATTCGTACATATAAATACCCCGCCCATCGTGTCCGATCGAGTGTATATGGTTATTTATAGGGACGTCCAATTGTAAATCTTTATATTAAAATTAAGAAACTATCATTTAGTTAAACAAATATAAAGCCCATTAATAGCCCATAGTCTAATTTCCACAAGTGTCGTTCTTTTGCCCAAACCCCAATTATGGTACAAAGCCCAATTACCCAATTTTAGTAATTAGCCCAACATCATGATTACTTCGTTTTAAATAAGCATAATAATAATTTAGCTACGAGACATTAATGTAAAAAGGTTGAACATAACTTACAATGATTAAAAATAGCGTAGCGTTACACGGACAAAATTTCGACTTACACCCTTACAACATTCGCTAACATACCCTTATTATTAGGATTAAAATTAAAATTAAAATTAAAATATAAATATTAATATTTATGTATACATATAGAGAAAGAGAGATTTTTTAGGATATTTTTACGATCAGAATTCGCTGGCTTTTATAGGAATTTTCGTCCAGGGGGACTCCGCGAGTCGCGTAATTTTTTGCCTTCAAACTCCGTAACTCGCGGAGTTTGAAATTACAGCTCACCCAGCTTTGGCTCTTTGTTTGCCGACGATTTATAAATATATTATAATATATATATTAATTTTAAGAATTAATTATATATTATATTATATTATATTTATTTACATAGTTAACTTGTAATTTTTAGTCCGTTGCGTCGAGCGTTGAAAGTTGTCTCTGGTCCCGGTTCCGGATTTTCGAACGTCCTTGCGTACAATTTAATATCTTGTACTTTGCGTTTTGAATCTTGTACTCTTGTAATTTTGAGACGTTTCTTATCGATAATTGGAACCTCTTTGATTGTCTTTTGTACTTTTGAGCTTTTTGGTCGTTTGCGTCTTCAATTCGTCGAATCTGTCTTTTGTCTTCATCTCTTTATTATTTAAACGAGAATCACTTGTAAATAGGACAATTGCAACTAAAAGCTTGTATTTCTTGAGGAATAATGCTATGAAATATATGTTCGTTTTTAGCATTATCAAAGATCTCGCAATATCTATATAATATACATCGCTAATAATAATGGGTAATTTAATTTAATATAAATCCTATTTATATTATATATTCTATAAATTACTTATGAGCTTAGTGATTGTGTCTCATTTCCTCACATAAGGTCATAGGTAAACCTCAACGTATCTTAGAGTGATAAAGATGAAACGACCCATCCTAATCTATCCGGACGAAGTCCATATCGATTATAAACGATTCACAACAGTTAATTACATCGCGAGGTACTTGACCTCTATATGATACATTTTATAAACATTGCATTCATTTTTGAAAAGACAATCTTTCATTACATCGAATGTTGACGGCATGCATACCTTTTAATAATATATCTAACTATAATTGACTTAATAATAATCTTGATGAACTCAACGACTCGAATGCAACGTCTTTTGAAATATGTCATGAATGACTTTAAATAATATCTTTAAAATGAGCAATTGCACAGCGGAAGATTTCTTTTGTACCTGATAATAAACATGCTTTAAAGTGTCAACCAAAAGGTTGGTGAGTTCATTAGTTTAGCATAAATAATCATTTCCATCATCTTAATAGACCACAAATTTTTTATTTTCAGTTCACATAAATATACGTCCCATGCATAGAGACAAAAATATCATTCCTATGGATTGAACACTTGGTAACCGACATTAACAAGATGCATATAAGAATATCCCCATCATTCCGGGACACCCTTCGGATATGATATAAATTTCGAAGTACTAAAGCATCCGGTACTTTGGATGGGGTTTGTTAAGCCCAATAGATCTATCTTTAGGATTCACGTCAATTAGGGTGTCTGTTCCATAATTCTTAGATTACCAGACTTAATAAAAAGGGGCATATTCGATTTTGATAATTCAACCATAGAATGTAGTTTCACGTACTTGTGTCTATTTTGTAAATCATTTATAAAAATTGCGCATGTATTCTCAGCCCAAAAATATAAAGGGTAAAAAGGCAAATGAAACTCACAATAATGTATTTTGTAGTAAAAATACATATGACGACATTGAACAATGCAGGGTTGGCCTCGGATTCACGAACCTATATCAATTGTATATTTATTAATACATGTATCGCAATCGAGCAAGTTTATATATTATTATTAATAATATACTTGTTATATTATATGTTATATAGATATAGATAGTTTAGTATGTTTAATTTATATATCTTATATAACTATTATTTAGCATTCTTTAATATGTTAATAATAAAAATCTATATTAGGGTCTATATTAGATATCTATATATATTTATGTATAGATTGGTACATTCTATATATATATATATATATATATATATATATATATATATATATATATATATATATATATATATATATATATATATATATATATATATAGTTTAGTTAATATCATTTTAATAATAAAAATATAGTGATATGTAATATTAATATTATTGCAGTGTATCTTTATATAAAAATATTTACTTGTAATAATACTAAAAATGATAAGAGTGATAGTCATAATAATGATTTTAGTACTTACATAATAATACTCGTGATAATAATATTACTTATGTCAATGTTAACACTTCTATTATTTATAAAAAGATATTAATACTATTATTTATGAAAATGATAATAATTAATATTTCTTTTATTATAATAATAACAATAAAAATAATAATAATAATCCTAATTGTGATTATTATACTTATTTTAGAAATAACGATAATGTTAATGCTCTTAGTTTGATTAATGATATCGATACTTCTAAAAATATTGATAATAATGATAATATTAATAATGTTAATAAAATCAATGGTGATAATAAAAATAATGATAATCCTTAATAATATTAGTAGTAATAATAATAACTAATAATAATAATACTAGTAACAATAATAATAACATTTGGTAGTAATAATCATACTAATAATAATATGTGTTAATTAATAATAATACTAATAATTATAATACTACATAAATAAAATCAAATTAATGATAATAATTATTACAACAACAATAACAATGACAATAATGATAACAATAACAATAACAACAACAATAATAATAATAATAATAATAATAATAATAATAATAATAATAATAATAATAATAATAATAATAATAATAATAATAATAATAATAATAATAATAATAAGTATATTTAGAAAAGGAAACTACCTTAGGAAAACCTTTAAAAAAACAAAATGCACCCAACCGGATTCGAACCCGAGACCTCTCATTCCTCATCAATACCCTCTAACCATTCTGCTAAACTCATTTTTCTGATATAATACCCCGAAAATAACTATATAAATCCTATCTCTATCTGTTTTCTGTTTCTTTCTTCATCTTTCACAAAACCAACGACCAAAGGATCAAATAAATACACAATTAGTTAACTAAAAGGCTTTTAAGATTTTCAGACAATTTATAATCGACCTGTATCTATCCTGAACTAATTTTGAAAGCGAAAAAAAAAAAAAGAACAGCAGCTAGGCTGTCGCTGTTATTTTAAAAAAAAAATTATTGAATTTTGATTTCGATTACGTTTTAGACAAAGTTTACAACACCAATTGTTTTTCACATTACCTCTATAAAGTTTCTGTATCAGCAATTGAACCTGAATCACTGAGTTGAGTTCGAATTTTCACGAAGAACAGACAGTTGACTTTTTAATTTTAAAACTTTGACCTTGAAATTCAATCTTGATTTCGCGAATTAGAGTTTGGAAATTTGCAGATAGTTTTAATAGATGAATCCTAACAACTCTGCAATTCTATATTTTGACAAATAATTCGTTTTCGAATTTTGGCGAAAAAAGGGAAAAACAGAGGCGAAGGGTTTAAGTTAAATCAATTTCTGTTTGATTTTTAGATACACTAATTAATAGTAGTGTTATAAACAATTATGAGGGAGTTAACGAATAATTGATGCAATAAAAATTTTTTTTGTTATCCAGCCATAAAGCTCGACAGATTATTCGAAACAAAAGGAAGAAACCAAAAAAAAAATATAATCATATGAGATGGCGTACGAATTTGTTTCTATATTTATTATTTAATTCAGTAGATAATTTAAATAAATTTGATATTGACGCTACTAATATTTATTATTTATTATGATTTATATATAAATAACATTAACAGTAAATACAAATTTATTAATATTAATAATAATAACATTTTCAATAATATTAATAATAAAAATAACAATAATAATTATAATGTTAACAATGAGTATAATGTTAATTATTAACAATATTGTTACTAAAGATATTAATAATACTAATGATAATAATAATAAATTGTATTATAATAATAACAATAATTATAATAGTTTACAGATTTTAGTAATACTGATTATACTAACAATATTAATAATAATATTAGTATTGATAATAATACTTAATAATAAAAATAATAATAATAATGATATTAACAATGATAATAATAATAATATTATAACAAATTACATGTATCAATTTCATATCTACATTATATATATAGTTGTATTAGTAATACCAATATAATACTAATTATGAAAGTAATACTAATAATGTTAGTGTAACAATTATATTTTTAATTTGTGATCACATTTATTATATTAATATTAAAATTTATTAAATACGTTTATTTAATAATTATTTCATTTATTATATGATACCATTTATTAAATATTTAGTATTTATACCTTACAATGTTATAATAATTATTTATAGAAATCATATATATGGATTTATTTTAATATTCTATATATATTCATATAATAACTTATTTTAAATATTTTATATTTATAATTTATAATACATATAATATTATTTATGTTCAGAATATAAATATATATACATTTTAATAGTAACTTATTTATTCTGTATTTTATTTTCTCATTAATAATTTCAATTGATTGGAGTGCATTTTATTAGTTCAAAATAATATATATGTATCATTGTATTTGTATATATATATATATATATATATATATATATATATATATATATATATATATATTTATTTATTTATTTATTTATTTACAAACAATAATTCGTGAATCGTCGATAATAGTCAAAGGGTATTTGATTGTATAACAACAGTTCAAAATTTTTGAGACTCAACATTACAGACTTTGCTTATCGAGTCGAAAGCATATAAAGATTAAGTTTAAATTTGGTCGGAAATTCCCGGGTCATCACAGTACCTACCCGTTAAAGAAATTTCGTCCCGAAATTTAAGTGAGGTGGTCATGCCTAACAATAAAAATGTTTTCATGACGAATATGAGTTGATAAATTGAGTTTTATCATCATTGAGTAATATGGATAAAAATAATTCGATTATTCGAAGAGTACGAATGAAGCTATCACCAAAGAGTGAAATAGGAAAGTAAAGATTCATCTTAACTTTTGACAGAGTCAGGGTTGAATTCTGGAATTCAAAAGATTTAAAAGAAAATCTAGGAAATCTATAAGATCTGATTCTTCGGGATTTATGAAAATTAAGATCTCTTTAATTAAATGCGATCATCTGTCTCGATTGCTCTGTCGGATGTTTCCATTATAAATTTACCTCTTCCATTTTATTATTCTCACCATTCCTATACTTTCTTTCTTAGTTCATACATCCAAAAGATTGTGAAAATGCTTAATCCAGTTCTAATCCTTGATATTTTTTTTTCTAATTATCATTTCTGTCATCCTTCTTTTCAATCTTCTATCAGAAGAATCTGTTTACTTCTACTATTACCTTGGGGTGATACTATTCTTAATTATACTGTGCCTTTATATTGCTATTCGTATTAATATCCATAGTTTGTAACCTCCGTGTTGTTATTGGGCTTTATATTTTCTCTTATATTTTAGAGTCCCTGCTTCCGTCTTCTATAATTATCGTCATTCACTGTTAATGCTCTCTTTTATTTGCTGCGATTTATACCCTCTTTTTTTTCGGAGCTTCATGCTTTTGTTTTCTCGTCCCGATTCTACATCAAGCGAATAATAGTCCAAAATTTGTAGATATAGAGTTTCGAATGATTATAATGTTCTAGGCAGGAAGGAACGTGATAGCACGATTTGATTTTCAAATTTATCAACATCACGGAAGATAGAACCATCAAGAATACATTTTCTTGATATGTTCAGGAGTTATGTAGAATGAAAAGGTTATGTAACATGACACATGATGATGGTATGATCTACTGTGAACCACCATCACGTTTCATTAGAAACTCAGCATGTCTTACTATAATATAATCACGTTGATCAAGTGTCATTATATTATACTAAATCATGCTTCCGTTCTCAACATTACTTCAATAACATTCATATTTTAAGCTCAAAAGTTTACAGAATATAGAAACTAACAGTTTCTATATGATGTAACACTGATAGCACGAAGAGATTAATGATTTCAGATAAGAATAGTTATGAAAATATCTTCAGAAATATGGAGGATATTTATAATGAAAGATACGATGATATCTTGGAATTTCTAATATCAGAGAATGGTGAATAAATATTGTCCGTAAGGGTTCAGAGTCAGAAGCAAGGTATTAGCTAAAGATTTCATCAGAAACAGAATCATCAGGATTCTTATTGTACAAGTTTAGTGCTTGTGATTTGTTCAGAGACTCCTTCATAGTTTGCTCAATCCATTTTCCAGTTCCAACTTTTCTGAGCGTTTTCAACATACTATTCTTTATCATCATACTTTTGACTGTTAAAGTCATCAACAGTTTTCGCTGCTTTATTAGCTTTCTCAAAATTTAAAGAACTGATTCGTAGGCTTGAGTGCTTTTCAGAATTTCAGAATGAAGGATCATAATTCTAAGAGATAAATGTTATATGTGTACGTATAATTGTTGATGTAGTCATACTGTGAGTTTTCAAAGTACTGATTGCTAATTCCTGGTAATTGGTATGACATTTCTCTTTACAAGATGCGGATGAGTAGGTGATAGGGTTTCAACGAATATAATAACCTTTCAGGAAATCAAAGATTAATGAAGTTGCTGGTAAGTTTTCTGCTAATGTGGTGAAATATAAACGGTTCTCCGGTAACGATGGCGAAAAGGCAACGTATATATCAAGGTAATAATAAGACTAGTACGATTGAAAAGTCGAAGTTGACTTGTTGGAGCTGTGACAAAACTGGCTATCTTGAACAGGAGTTGCAAAGTTATTTTTGGTAATAATAACGCTAAAGGAATTAGCACAGCTACGTGTTAAACGTTTACTCAGGTTCCGAGTGTTTTCAGGTGCATAACTATATGCATCAATCTTTTCTCCCGTAAATGAAGTGCAGTTGGTTCATCCTCTCGATTGAGGTGTTTTCAAGAATCATGAAAGGTTTGAACGCAGATTGTAATCGTCGAGATACAAATGAGGTTTAAGATGAAATCAAGTGGAAAACTTGAAGAATTGTTTAGTTTCATATGTTATAATCAATATTTTAATTCATTTTAATTATCCAATATTATTAGTCCACAGTCGATAGTCCACAGTTGACAGTCCAATAATTCATATATAGTTTAATATATAATATTCGAATTAATTAATATGTGTCGTGACCCGTATACGTCTCAGACTCGATCACAACTCAAACTATATATATTATTGTAGAATCAATCTCAACCCTGTATAGAGAACTCAATCATTACTGCATATAGAGTGTCTATGGTTATTCCAGATAATATATATAGATGCGTCGATATGATATGTCAAAACCTTGTATACGTGTCCCGATATTTAAAGTGCGTAAAATAAATAACAGAAATTAAATGACGATAAATAACATTGCGATAATTAAATTGCGATAAATAAACTGCGATGAATAAAATGTAATCAGTTAGCTAGGAATATTTAGCTAGGATCAGTTAGCGTATATTCTTAACAAAATTTCGATTAGTTAATTCGTTTGTTTCTAACAAATTTTATTTTGTCCAATGTTTTCTTCATTATGCCACTTGTTGGATTCTGGTAAATCAAAATCCAAATATGAAATTGAATGAAAATGGTTATTCTGTGGTGAACGGATTCGTATATCGGTAGATGTAAGTAGGATAGTAAATGACTTTTGAATCAGATTCGAAGAATGTATAGTGTAATTTAATAATGTGAAAACTAAATATTCCTCGGGTATTACCTACCCGTTAAAATATTTTCACCATTATTAGTTTGTACGAAAGAATTTTTAATTACAATCTTTATGAAACATATATACATATATATTTTCTTCAGATGTAATCATGAATTTAATGAGTCAATATGATATTAAACTCATTTAATTTACCGTTAGAATAAGAATATATAATCTCTAGACATTAGAGATTACATAATCGCCATGTCGAACGAAGATAAATGATGTAGAATGATATGTAGAATGCTAATTATACTCGAGGTACAGGATGAGATGTTGAGGCATGGATTGTTGATAGTACTGGTGCTATTACTGATGGTACTGTTGGTGTCGGTGATGTTGCTGAAGGTGGTACGTTTTGCACCCTATTCTCCAAATTAATTACTCGAGCGCGAAGTTCGTTGACTTCTTCTATTATTCCGGAATGATTGTCGGTCGGAATGAGTGAATGAATAAGGTTTAGAATTTTAGATAGAATATAATCGTGGTGAGGTATTCGGGAAATGAGTGTGAAAATGGTGTTTCGGATTGGTTCGCCGGTGAATGCTTCAAGTTCTTCGCCCAGCGAACAATATGGTGGATGAAAGGGATTGCTTCTTCTTGTCTCCAATGATTAAGTAGACTACGAACCCATAAGATGAATTGAAGATGACTAGATGGTTGATCCATTTCGTTTACACTGCTTTCAGAGTTTAGGTGAATATCCATGTCAGAATAGCTGTCGGAATAACTATCGTAATAACTATCGAAATCTGAGGGACTCGAACTAGTTGAGGGATTCATCTCGTACGATCAAATGAAGGATTTTCGATAAGAAATAGATTATAGGATGTAGATTAGTACCCTACAATACATAATATACATATGCATATATTATACTAAAATCCCATAAGTTACGGAGGAATCAAAGGAAGCTGTCAGGTATAGGTAACAATAATAGATACGCTAAGATATGAATTTATCTATACACTGTCTATGCAATAGAGGCAGTAAGACGTGTCTAGACTTTAAGGATGATAAGCAAATAATTTTTGACAATAAATGATAAGCAAAACTTTTGACATGCAGACACGGTCGAAGTCCAGACTCACTAATGCATCCTAATGACTATCAGTTAGACACACTAATGCAAGACCCGGTTCGCTAAGACCACCGCTCTGATACAAACTGAAACGACCCGTCCTAATCCATTCGAACGAAGTCCATATCGATTATAAACAATTCACAACAGTTAATTACATCGCGAGGTACTTGACCTCTATATGATACATTTTACAAACATTGCATTTGTTTTTGAAAATACAATCTTTCGTTACATCGAAAGTTGACGGCATGCATGAAGCGACCCGTCCTAATCTATCCGGACGAAGTCCATATCGATTATAAACGATTCACAATAGTTGGTTACATCGCGAGGTACTTAACCTCTATATGATACATTTTACAAACATTGCATTCGTTTTTAAAAGACAAACTTTCATTTACATTGAAAGTTGAAGACATGCATACCATTTCATAATACATCCAACTATATTTGACTTAATAATAATCTTGATGAACTCGACGACTCGAATGCAACGTCTTTTAAAATATGTCATGAATGACTCCTGTAACACCGGCCATTTTTTTTTTAAATACACAGCGGAAGACTTTATTAACAAACACAATATAAGTCACGTCATTACGTTTAAGTTTACACAACGGTGTTACGTTATCACAAAACATTATTTATACAAAAGTCCACATCAGAGTTGGGTTGTCAAACATGTCTTCTGCAATAGCACCCTTCCCGACTAGCAGTACCTAAACCTGCAAGGGGAGAATATGTGGGGGATTAGCGCACCGCTAAGTGAATGGAATCTATCTAACAGATATAGCTTAAGTCACACACAAGCTATATACTAACAACAACACATGCTAACTACCAACTAGCATACAATAAGACAATACGAAGATCGGCGGCTTGTACGAGCACACGACTCCTAGCTGATCGGACTTGAGTCTACCGATAGTCCCTGCTACTCAATTCACAGTATAGTTTTCCAGATGCAGGGGATGCATCATTCACACTATACTCTACAATCAGTAGCCTATGGACCCAACCTCCCCTAGGCACGGTTGACCTCATACGGACTCTAACCTCTCCTAGGCACGGTCTCGAGTCCCCAGTCTCCCTAGGCCCGACTGGTGCCATTCTCACAGTGTACACATAATTCACATACAACATCAGGCATACTATATTATTCTAACATGGCAATTTCTACACTATGCATGGTAAAAGAGTCAACCACAGTAGCATGATATGCTACTTAAACTCTATCCGGAGATAGACCCACTCACCAATTACCAGCAACTGCTCAGTTATTATTTCTGAGCTTCCTCCTTGTCCTTATAACCTGAGAACAACACAAACAAAGTTAATATACATATCCAATAAATAATATAATCATTTCATATGATTAACTAGGTCATAACACCATATATTCATAATTTTATGAGTCTACATTATGACTCCATTCAATAATGGCATACAGGTGCGTGCAAAACACGACATACACACTAAAACTCCTTTTTCGACCTAAAAACAGTTTGATCTAGTTTCTTAAAAGTTCATCATTGAAAAGTACTCTTCAATACGATTCCAACGATATTTGATTCATCAAAAACGGAGTTACGGTTTGAAAGTTACGCCCGTTTCAATTTCATAAAAGGCACTGTAGCAAATAGTGATTTCCGAACACTGTAGCAACTCGGTACTGTAGCAACACGGTACTGTAGGAAATAGTGGCACTGTAGCAATCCCGAACACTGTAGCAAATAGTGACACTGTAGCAAATAGTGACACTGTAGCAAATAGTGATACTGTGGCAGTTCGGGTACTGTAGCAAAATACTGTAGCAAAATACTGTAGCAGACACTGTAGCAACTGGTTCGAACACTTACGCTGATTTCGAACATTTTTCGCCCAAAACTCGATTTTTGAGCGATTTTGATCAAATTTTAAGCACATGGAAGCTACTAAACATATATACAACCTATTTCTAACATCAATTGAGCATAACAAAAATCAAACAACTAAATTTGAGCTAATTTCTATCAAAAACTCATTTACACCCAAAACTCAATTTCTATGAATTAAAGCACGAATTCAAGCTAACAAACATGGATAAATGATCACAAGGATGATATGAATCAATCCTTAAAGCCTCACAATCCAATTTAAGACTTAGATTCAATTAGGGTTTGTGAAGGGATGAAGTTTGGGTACGGAGTACTTATTTTCTTATTTAGGGAAACGAGAAGAAACATACAGAAACATACATATAAATGGGTTATAAACCCATACCCCATATCACACGGGTATTTACCGGTTATCTTATCTGATAACCTTTCGTATCTCCTTAGGCGGTCCTAACGGAGTCCAAATTAAATAAACCAACATGTTCTGGGACCCTTGTCACAAACTGGTCACAACACAATTATAATAAAACACTAATAAAATAATTAAAATAAAAGCACTTAAGACTAAGCACAAACCCTAAGGGCAAAATAGGCAACTTACAACTAGCCCGGGTTTCAGTCTGTTACAAATCCACCCCCCTTAAAAAGATTCCGTCCTCGGAATCTGGTCTTGGTCAAACAAACGAGGGTAGCGTTTTCTCATCAACTCTTCCGTTTCCCACGTAAGATTAGAACCCAAACTGTGTTTTCACTCAATCAACACCATCGGAATCTCTTTCTTTCTCAGCTTAGTCACCTTTTGGTCAACCACACGGACCGGCTCTTCCACCAATTTCTTATTCAAATCGACCCTTAAATCTTCTAAAGGAAGAAGTTGTGTTTCATCGTCGACTTTACACTTACGAAGATAACATACGTTGAATGTATTATGAATACCAGCTAACTCTGGCGGAAGATCTAACACCACAGTCTGATCATTCAACACTTCACTGATCGGAAACGGACCAATAAATCTCGGTGCTAACTTACCACGTTTACCGAATCTGATAACCCCTTTCCAAGGCGAAACTTTCAGATACACTCGTTCACCCACATTAAAGGTTACCGGACGTCTACGCGGATCAGCATACATTTTCTGCCTATCTCTAGCGGCTTTCAACTTTTCTCTCGCAATTGCAACTTTTTCGGCTGTCATTTGAACAATTTCGGGACCTGCAAACTGTTTCTCCCCGGCTTCTAACCAACAAGTCGGAGTTCTGCAACGACGACCGTATAACATTTCATAGGGCGGCATCCCTATACTCGAATGATATGAAGTATTATACGCAAATTCGACCAACGGCAAATGTGTATCCCACGAACCACCGTATTCTAACACACAAGCCCTTAACATATCCTCCAAAGTCTGTATCGTTCTTTCACTCTGACCGTCTGTCTGAGGATGATAAGCTGTACTTAAATTCACACGTGTACCCAAATTCTGTTGAAGACTATTCCAAAAATTCGACACAAATCTGGAATCTCTGTCTGAAACGATTGATAATGGCACACCATGTCGACTAACTATCTCGTTTATATACAATTCGGCTAACTCACTTAACGAAGCTGTTTCACGAGTAGCAAGAAAATGAGCACTTTTAGTTAGGCGATCCACTATTACCCAAATCATATCATGTCTTTTCTGAGTTCGAGGTAATTTGGTCACAAAATCCATCGTTATATGTTCCCATTTCCACTCTGGAATCTGTAACTGACGTAACGAACCATAAGGTTTCTGATGTTCGGCCTTCACTTGAGCACATATATGACACTTTTCGACATAACGGGCGATATCTGATTTCATTGTTGGCCACCAATACACTGTTTTCAAATCATGATACATCTTATTACTACCCGGATGTACTGTCAATCTGGATTTGTGAGCTTCCGTCATGATTAAATCCCTCAAATCTCCAAGCTTAGGCACCCAAACACGATTGTTTAAGGTCTTTAGTCCACGTAAGTCATCAATTAAATCCACTTTTCTTTTGGTCATTTGTTCAGATTTAATATGTTCGTCCTCTAAAGCACAGGCCTGAATGGTTTTTAAGCTGTTAATCAAATCTGAAGTTATATTCAAGCGAAGAAATTTCACATTTTCACTTGACTTTTTACGACTTAGCGCATCTGCAATCACATTTGCCTTACCCGGATGGTATTTAATTTCACAATCGTAATCTTTGATCAACTCTTGCCATCGTCTCTGACGCATATTCAATTCTTTCTGTGAGAAGATATACTGCAAACTCTTGTGATCTGTACATATAACACAATGGGTTCCATACAAATAGTGTCTCCACAGTTTCAAAGCAAACACTACTGCAGCCATTTCAAGATCATGCACTGGATAATTCTTCTCATGAACTTTCAACTGTCGCGAGGCGTAGGCGATTACTTTATCTCTTTGCATTAATACACAACCCAACCCAGCATATGATGCATCACAGTATACCACGAAGTTGTCTGAACCTTCTGGTAAAGCTAACACTGGTGCCTGGCACAGTAGCTGTTTCAAAATCTGAAAAGCCTTTTCCTGTTCATCAGTCCATCGAAAGGCTACATCTTTACGAGTCAACTTAGTCAACGGACCCGCTATTTTCGAGAAATCCTTGATAAATCTGCGATAATAACCGGCTAATCCCAGAAAACTCTTAATCTCAGTCGGAGTCTTCGGAGAATTCCAATTCATTACCGCTTCTATCTTTGTCGGATCAACTTTTATACCTTCGGCACAAATCACATGACCCAAAAACTGCACTTCACGTAACCAAAATTCACACTTTGAAAATTTTGCAAATAGTTGTTCACGTTTCAACATGTTCAAAACCTGTCTCAGATGTTCAGCATGTTCACTTTCGGTCTTTGAATACACTAGTATATCATCTATAAACACAATCACAAACTTATCTAAGAACGGGCGACACACTCTATTCATTAGATCCATGAAGATTGCTGGCGCATTCGTCAACCCAAACGGCATGACAAGAAATTCATAATGACCATACCTTGTTCTGAACGCTGTTTTCGGTATATCTGATTCAGCAACACGAACCTGATGATATCCGGATCATAAGTCTATCTTAGAAAAGAATGAAGCACCCTGTACTGATCGAGCAAATCGTCTATTCGAGGTAACGGATACTTATTCTTCACTGTTCTTTTGTTCAATTTACGATAATCAATACACATACGCATTGACCCATCTTTCTTTTTAACAAACAATACCGGAGCACCCCACGGTGAAGAACTCGGTCGCTTAAACCCACGATCTAATAGTTCTTGAATCTGTGACATCATTTCACGGATTTCAGACGGCGCTAATCGGTATGGAGCTTTTGCAACTGGAGTTGTTCCAGGAACCAATTCAATCTTATATTCAACTTCCCTTACCGGCGGCAGACCTGGTAACTCATCTGGGAACACTTCAGGAAATTCTGATACTATCGGAATATCGGCCACTGTTTTCTTTTCTTTCTTCGCATCAATCACATATGCAAGAAATGATTCACAACCCTTTGCCATCGACTTTTTTGCTTTCATCATGGTTATCAACAGAAAATTATACCCTCCCCGCTCCCCTCGGGCCACAACACGGGTTCCATCGGTCGAACGAAAGGTAATCATTTTCCTATCACACTTAATATTAGCCCTAAGCGAGCTCAACCAATCCATTCCTAGTACTACATCAAAGCTAGGAATAGGTAACACTAAACAAGTCACCGGGAAAGACTTCCCTTCGATCTCTATACAAACCCCAGACACATATGTTGTGATGGGTGTGGTCTTACCATCGGCTACTTCTACACTAACCGGCTTGGGTAACACAGTAGCTGGTAAATTCAACTTAGCACAGAAATCTAAGGACATAAAACACCTATTGGCACCACAATTAAACAATACGCGAGCAGGTATTGAGTTGATTAGAAACATACCAGTGATCACTTCGTCGGTTGCCACAGCATTTTCCACCGACATCTGAAAAGCTCTAGCCTCTGCTGTTGGAGGGTTCTTCCTCTTCTGCCCACTCGAGGCAGTTGACCCTCCAGCTGATGCTGAACGCGCCCCTGACCCTGCCCCGGAACTACCACTCTTCGACGGACAACTAATTGCACGATGCCCTGGTTTGTGACAACTCCAACACATACTATTCGGATACGGGCATGCTGAAGACTCATGCCCAACAACACCACACTTTAAGCATCTTCTTGTAGCCTCAGAACACTGACCATTGTGAGAAGATCAACACGTGTGACACCAATTCCCTTTACCTGATCCAGATTCAGTACTACTCTGACCACTTTTACCCTTCGATTTAAACCCACTAGACTTCTTGAATTTAGATCCTGATTGACCAGATACTTGCCCACCTTATTGTAGCACATTACCAAACATTCTGTTTCTGGCAGCCTGAACATCACTTTCTACCATCTTAGCCATCACAACAGCTTGAGACAATGATGTAGCTATTCTAACAAAAGTTCTGTACTCAGGCAGAATGATATTAACAAAATGCTGGATACGAGATGCTTCGTCTGGCACCCATTGTTGTACAAACCTCAGTTTATCCATAAACTTCTCTACTACCTCATCGATCGTCATTTGAGGTGTCATCTTCATTTCAAGAAACTCAGTCTTGATTCGGTTCATATCAAATGGATTACAATATTGTTCACACACCTTCCCATGAAACTGCTCCCATGTGATCATACTCACTTGCTCTTTTGGTATACTAGAAATCAAAGAATCCCACCAAATCATAGCCCTACCTTTCAACAGTCTACTAGCATATGTTACCTTCAGCTCGGGTTCACACTGACACGCTTCAAATACCCTTTCAACTTCTCGCAACCAATTGAGAGTTACAGTCGGATCAGTACTTCCAGAGAACTCGGAGGGTTTGCAATCACGGAAGTTCTTATACGTACATCTTTTGGGTGGTTGCATGTAAGGTTGATGGAACATTTGCATTTGGTATGGATTCATCATCATGGGATTTTGGTAAGTAAAGGTGTTTTGTGGTGGCATATAATATTGGTTAGGTATTTGATTCTGAAACTGGTTCTGGGGCATATTAGGTATCGTTTGGGATTGCGCGGTTGGGAATCCAGGTGGTGTATCATCATTTCCAGAATGCCTCGCCAATTCAAGCTCATTAATTTTGTCCTCGGCCTCTTTTAGCTTGCTTTCTAACTGAAGGATGTAACTACTCTGATCATCATCTGACTCAACACCTTCTTCTGGTGCTCTGAATGTTCCGGGGTTAGATGGGCCAGTTGCATTTCTATCAGCCATACCTGTGCTACAAAACAGCTCACACAAAAGCTTAGTGGATAACAGTTAGTTCAATCACAACTAACACACGTATATCCTATTTTTCACTTAGCCCCCACTCCCACAGACATGTTTGACTTGCCTCAGGGTTTGGGAACAAAATACGCGCACGTATTTGCTGCCAAACCATGCTCTGATACCAACTTGTAACACCGACCATTTTTTTTTAAATACACAGCGGAAGACTTTATTAACAAACACAATATAAGTCACGTCATTACGTTTAAGTTTACACAACGGTGTTACGTTATCACAAAACATTATTTATACAAAAGTCCACATCAGAGTTAGGTTGTCAAACATGTCTTCTGCAATAGCACCCTTCCCGACTAGCAGTACCTAAACCTGCAAGGGGAGAATATGTGGGGGATTAGCGCACCGCTAAGTGAATGGAATCTATCTAACAGATATAGCTTAAGTCACACACAAGCTATATACTAACAACAACACATGCTAACTACCAACTAGCATACAATAAGACAATACGAGGATCGGCGGCTTGTACGAGCACACGACTCCTAGCTGATCGGACTTGAGTCTACCGATAGTCCCTGCTAATCAATTCACAGTATAGTTTTCCAGATGCAGGGGATGCATCATTCACACTATACTCTACAATCAGTAGCCTATGGACCCAACCTCCCCTAGGCACGGTTGACCTCATACGGACTCTAACCTCTACTAGGCACGGTCTCGAGTCCCCAGTCTCCCTAGGCCTGACTGGTGCCATTCACACAGTGTACACATAATTCACATACAACATCAGGCATACTATATTATTCTAACATGGCAATTTCTACACTATGCATGGTAAAAGAGTCAACCACAGTAGCATGATATGCTACTTAAACTCTATCCGGAGATAGACCCACTCACCAATTACCAGCAACTGCTCAGTTATTATTTCTGAGCTTCCTCCTTGTCCTTATAACCTGAGAACAACATAAACAAAGTTAATATACATATCCAATAAATAATATAATCATTTCATATGATTAACTAGGTCATAACACCATATATTCATAATTTTATGAGTCTACATTATGACTCCATTCAATAATGGCATACAGGTGCGTGAAAAACACGACATACACACTAAAACTCCTTTTTCGACCTAAAAACAGTTTGATCTAGTTTCTTAAAAGTTCATCATTGAAAAGTACTCTTCAATACGATTCCAACGATATTTGATTCATCAAAAACGGAGTTACGGTTTGAAAGTTACGCCCGTTTCAGTTTCATAAAAGGCACTGTAGCAAATAGTGATTTCCGAACACTGTAGCAACTCGGTACTGTAGCAACACGGTACTGTAGCAAATAGTGGCACTGTAGCAATCCCGAACACTGTAACAAATAGTGACACTGTAGCAAATAGTGACACTGTAGCAAATAGTGACACTGTAGCAAATAGTGATACTGTAGCAAATAGTGATACTGTAGCAAATAGTGATACTGTGGCAGTTCGGGTACTGTAGCAAAATACTGTAGCAGACATTGTAGCAACTGGTTCGAACACTTACGCTGATTTCGAACATTTTTCGCCCAAAACTCGATTTTTGAGCTATTTTGATCAAATTTTAAGCACATGGAAGCTACTAAACATATATACAACCTATTTCTAACATCAATTGAGCATAACAAACATCAAACAACTAAATTTGAGCTAATTTCTATCAAAAACTCATTTACACCCAAAACCCAATTTCTATGAATTAAAGCACGAATTCAAGCTAACAAACATGGATAAATGATCACAAGGATGATATGAATCAATCCTTAAAGCCTCACAATCCAATTTAAGACTTAGATTCAATTAGGGTTTGTGAAGGGATGAAGTTTGGGTACGGAGTACTTATTTTCTTATTTAGGGAAATGAGAAGAAACATACAGAAACATACATATAAATGGGTTATAAACCCATACCCCATATCACACGGGTATTTACCAGTTATCTTATCTGATAACCTTTCGTATCTCCTTAGGCGGTCCTAACGGAGTCCAAATTAAATAAACCAACATGTTCTGGGACCCTTGTCACAAACTGGTCACAACACAATTATAATAAAACACTAATAAAATAATTAAAATAAAAGCACTTAAGACTAAGCACAAACCCTAAGGGCAAAATAGGCAACTTACAACTAGCCCGGGTTTCAGTCTGTTACAACTCCAATAATATCTCTAATTGAGCAAATGCACAGCGAAAGATTTCTTTCATACCTGAGAATAAACATGCTTTAAAGTGTCAACCAAAAGGTTGGTGAGTTCATTAGTTTATCAAAACAATCATTTCCATTATTTTAATAGACCACAAGATTTCATATTTTCCATTTCTCATAAACATACGTCCCATGCATAGAGAAAAAAATCATTCATATGAATTGAACCCTGGTAATCGACATTAACTAGATGCATATAAGAATATCCCCTATCATTCCGGGAAATCCTTCGGACATGATAAAAACGAATTCGAAGTACTAAAGCATCCGGTACTTTGGATGGGGTTCGTTAGGCCCAATAGATCTATCTTTAGGATTCGCGTCAATTAGTAGATCGGTTTACTAATTCTTAGGTTACCAAGCAAAAGGGGCATATTCGGCTTCGATCATTCAACCATAAAATGTAGTTTCAATTACTTGTGTCTATTTCGTAAAACAGTTATAAAAGTTGCGCATGTATTCTCAGCCCAAAAATATAAAGGGTAAAAAGGCAAATGAAACTCACCTAATGTATTTTGTAGTAAAAATACATATGACTATATTGAACAACTGAACAATGCAGGGTTGGCCTCGGATTCACGAACCTATATCATTTGTATATCTTATTAAAACATATAATAGAAATATCCTGATTTCATTTATTAGTATATATTATTTATATAAATTTTGTAGTTATATACAATTTATACAAGATTTTATTTAAAAACATATACTTTATTTTATATCTTAAGTTATATGTTATATATATTTATTTTGTATATGTATTTAAAATGATTAATATAGTTATATATATATATATATATATATATATATATATATATATATATATATATATATATATATTGTATTATATTAAAAATACCTAATTTGTTGTTCGTAAGTTTTTATATAAGTACTATTAATATGATTTATATATGGAATATTAATATAATTGTAGTATATGTAATAAGTATGTTTTATGTACAGAATATTTATTTGTTTAAAAAATAATAGTTTTGATATTAATAATTTACTAATAATAATAATAATAATAATAATAATAACTTTGTTAAAAATGATAATATTAATAAAGATATTGTTAATAATGATACCTTTGTTTAATAATAATAATAATAATACTAATAGTTACAAAGGTGATACTAGTACTAATATAAATGAGAAACAAATGATAACTTGTATTATTTACATAATAATAATATTAATAATAATAATAATAATAATAATAATAATAATAATAATAATAATAATAATAATAATAATAATAATAATAATAATAATAATAATAATAATAATAATAATAATAATAATAATAATAATAATCCTAGTCATAATAATAATTATATTATTATTAACGATACTAATAATAACATTAATAATCCTTTACGATGTTACTTATTAGTAAAATTATAATAATATATCTTAGTCATTAATAAATATAATACCAAAGATAATAATAATAATAATAATAATAATAATAATAATAATAATAATAATAATAAGAGTAACTATATTCTTAATTATAAATATAATCATAATAATAATAATAAATAATAGCTAATACTTAAATGACAAATTTACAGTAACAAATACATTAATAAGGTTCATATTTCTTATAATTATGGTAATAATAATAATAATAATAATAATAATTATAATTCTAATAATAATCAGTAATAATAACATTAATGAGTAATAACAATAATAAAAATAAGAATATTAATAATAATAAGAATTTTTAAAAATTAAAAACTACCTTTAAAAGCTATTTAAAAATAAACTGCCCCGAGCCGGGCTCGAACCCGCGACCTCTCGCTCCACAACCAAACTACCTAACCATCCGTCTGTTCTTTATTTTTCTCGAATATATTGGGTTTTAATTATACTTAACATTCATCGGTTTCCTTATTTCTTATTCATCTTCTTAAAAATCAAAACGAGCAAGGAAGCAAAATAACCCAACAACTAATCAATCTGTTAGATTTTAAAATGTGTAATTGAAACAGAATCAATCCATGTGCGTATAAGAATCAATCAGTACATGAATGTAAAAAAAAATTAACAAGAACACTGCTACTGCAGTTCGTGGAGCAGAAAATAAAATAAATGTTGATTTTTGAATTTCGAACAGTTTTAGGCTTAACTTATAACACGAAAAGGTTTCCAATTAGTTATTAGAAACTAATTGGATCATCAATTTAACTTGAAACACTGAAACTAATTCGAATTTCTTCATGAACAAGCCTGTTGACTTTTAAAAGGTTAACTTTGACTTCGAAAATTAGAGATCGATTGGATGAATTAAACCTTGTAAATTTCCAGATAGATTGAGTGAAAATTTCCTAACAAAATTGCATTAATCCATTTTGAAGATTGTAATGAATTTGACCTATTAAAAAAATGAAGTACGAACAAAGAACCGACTGGTTCAGTGTGTTCCTCTTTTTTTCAGTTTTAATTCAACAAAGTGAATTAGTGGTAATTGATATTAGAAAGAAAAAAAAAAGATGATGAAAACTGATTGAGTAAACATTACAGTTCGTGTATTCTTTTTTTTTATATAAGGAATTTCTTATGGGTCAACTATTACAGAGAAAATAAAAATAAAAATAAAAAAACTATAAAAGAATTAGAATGATGTCTAACAGATTTTGGAGTATTCCTTTGTTTGCTTTGTTGTTCGTACGGGTTTTGAGACAGCAAGAATCACATAAAAGAAAGAAAGTTGGATTGGATGGGGACTTAAAGCAGGTTCTTGTAATTGAAATCTGATTTTTAATTTATATATATATAATTAGTATTAATACTTAATAAATATAAATATATTTATAATATTAATAATAATAATAATATTGATAATAATAGCATAATAATTCTGTTAATAATAATAATAATAATAATAATAATAATAGTATTTAGAATAATGATACCAATATTTATATTAAAGTTTATAATGATATTATTAATGTTAATATATTTAGATTGTTTTATTATTATGATAATATATAATAGTAATAATAATGATTCTTAATGATATTATTTAATAATAATACTAGTAATATAAATTTACATGTTTAAATTTTTATATCTATATATTATATGTTATAATAATATTAATAATACAAATATTAATAATAACTAATTACAATTATAATAATAAAAATGATAATAATAATAATAATAATATCATTAATACTAATAATGTCTGTTAATGATAAGCGTAATAATAATATCTGATAATGATACAAATAACAAATAAGATATAACAAGTTATATATATAAAATTTCATAATAATATTAGTAATACATTTTTTCAATATTAATGAAAGTAATAATACTAATATTAATATAACATTTATCTTAACTTGTAATTTAATATATTAATACCATAATTTATTAATTATGTAATACTTAATAATTACATAACATATATATATAATAATATACGTTTAATATATAATATTTATATTTTTATATATTTTAATGTAATACAATATACATATAATAATAATTATATATAGAAATTATATATAAGTTAATTTCAATTTACTTTCTATCTTAATTCACATATTTAATTTTTAAGTGTTTATTTTATAATTTCCAATTACATATAAATACATACATATATATAAGTATACATATTTATTTACAAACAATCTTTTGTGAATCCTCGGGAATAGTCAAAGGTTTAAATGTATTCATGTAAACAGTTCAAGAACTGTTGAGACTCTACAATGCAGACTTTGCTTATCGTGTCGATTTCATTTTAAGATCAAGTTTAAATTTGGTCGAAAATTCGAGGGTCGTCACAGTACCTACCCGTTAAAGAAATTTTGTCCCGAAATTTGAGTGTGGTCGTCATGGCTAACAATAAAAATGTCTTCATGACGAATATGAGTTGATAAATAGAGTTTTATTACCATAGAGTAATATGGATAATATAGTTCGATTACTCGAAGCGTACGGGTGAAGCTATCTCAAAAGAGTGAAATGAGAAAATAAAGTTTCGCCTTAGCTTTTGTCGTAGTCATGCTCGAATTCCGGAATTCAAGGGATTTAAAGAAAATCTTCAAAATTTAAAAGATTTAAATTTTTGGCGAATAAGGAAATTAAGATCTCTATAATTAAATACGGTGATCTGCCTCGATTACTTTGTCTGATATTTCCATTATAAATTAAACTCTTCCATTCCATTATTCTCACCATTCCTATACTTTCTTTCTTAGTTCATACATCTAAAAGATTATGAAAATGCTTAATCCAGTTCTAATCCTTGATATTTTCCTAATTATCATTTCTGTCATTCTTCCTTTCAATCTTCCACCAGAAAAATCTGTTTACTCTCACTATTACCTTGGGGTGATGCTATTCTTAATTATACAGTGTCTTTATATTGCTATTCGTATTAATATCCACAGTTTGTAATCTCTGTGTTGTTATTGAGCTTTATATTTTCTCTTATATTTTGGAGCTCTTTGCCTTTTCATTCTCCTCTCGACCTCTAGTAAAACGAGTAATGGTCCAAAATTCGTAAGTATGGAGTTTCGAATGAACTTAATGTTCTAAACAAGAAAGAACGTAATAGCACGATTTGATTTGTCAAATTATTAGAATCACTGAGAATAGAACTATCAAGAATATACTTTCTTGATATGTTCAGAAGTTAAGCAAAATGAAAGAGTTATGTAACATGACACATGATGACGTTATAATCTGTGAATCATCATGTTCCATTTAGAAACTCAACATGACTTACTATAATATAATCACATTGATCAAGTGTCATTATATTATACTAACTCATGCATCAGTTCCCAACATTACTTCAAAAACATTCATATTTTAAATTCAAAGGTTCGCAGAATATAGAAACTAAAACAGTTTCCTTTTGTGATATATTACGGATAGCGCAGAGAGATAATTAATATCGAACGAGAATATTTATGAAGATATCTTCAGAAATATTGAGGATATTAATAAAGAAAGATACGATGATATCTTAGAATTTTAGAATCAAATTGTGATGAAGAAACTCATTCACGATGATTTAGAGAGATTAAGGAGCAAGGTATTCGCTAAAGATTTCATCAGAAACATAATCATCTGGATTCTTTATGTACAAGTTTAGTCCTTGTGATTTGTTCAGAGTCACCTTCATAGTTTACTCAATCCATTTTCCAGTTCCATCTTTTCTGAGCTTTGCCAACATACTATTCTTTATCTTTATACCTTTGACAGTTAAGATCGTGTACAGTTTTTGCTGCTGTATTCAGCTTGTACAGTTTTTGTTGCTGTATTCAGCTTGTACAGTTTTTGCTGCTGTATTCAGCTTTTTCAGAATTAGGAGTATTGATTTGTAGACTAGGTGCTTTTCAAAATTTCAGAGTGGAAGATCATAATTCTAAGAGATAAGGATTATATGTATACTTATAACTGTTGATGTAGACATGCTGCGAGATTTCAAAATACTGATTGCTAATTCCCGGTAGTTGGTATAGTAATTCTCGTTATAAGATGTAAATGAGTAAATGATAGGGTTTCACTGAATATAGTGATTTTTCGGAAAGTTAAAGATCAATGGAGTTGTTGGTAAATTTACTGCTAATGTGGTGAGATATAAACGGTTTCCCGGTATCGATGACGAAAGACAAATTATATATCAGGGTTATAATAAGCTAATTCGAGTGAAAAGTCGAAGTTGACTTGGTGGAGCTGTGACAAAATTGGCTAATTTGAAAAGGAATTGCAAAGTTATTTTCGGTAATGACAACGCCAAAGGACCTAGCACAGATACGTGTTAAACGTTTACTCAGTTTCTGAAAGTTTTTCAGGTGCATAACTATATGCATCAATCTTTTCTTCCGTAGATGAAGTGCGGTTGGTTTATCCTTTCGATTGAGGTGTTTTCAGGTGCATAACTATATGCATCAATCTTTTCTTCCGTAGATGAAGTGCGGTTGGTTTAACGCAGATTGTAATCGTCAAGATACAAACGATGTTTAAGATGAAATCAAGTGGCAAACTTGAAGAATTGCTTAGTTTCATATGTTATAATCAATATTTTAATTCATTTTTAATTGTCCAATATTGGTAGTCCACAGTTAGCAGTCCACAGTTACTAATTCAATAATTCATTTATAGTTTATAATATTTGAATTAATTAATACGTATCGTGACCCGTGTACATGTCTCAGACTCGATCACAACTCAAACTATATATATTATTGTAGAATCAACCTCAACCCTGTATAGAGAACTCGATCATTACTGCATATAGAGTGTCTATGGTAATTCCAAATAATATATATAGATGCGTCGATATGATATGTCAAAACCTTGTATACGTGTCCCGATATTTAAAGTGCGTAAAATAAATACAAAAATTAAATGACGATAAATAAAATGCGTAAAGTAAATAACAGAAATTAAATGATGATAAATAAAATTGCGATAATTAAATTGCGATAAATAAACTGCGATAAATAAAACATAATTAGTTAGCTAGGAACAGTTAGCTAGGATTTTGTTAGCGTGGATTCTTAACAAAATTTTCTCATGGTTAATTTGTTTGTTTGTAACAATTTTTTTTTATTTTTTGTCCAATATTTTCTTCATTATACCACTTATTGGATTCTGATAGATCAAAATCCAAATATGAAATTGAATAAAAAAGGTTATTCTGCGGTAAACGGATACGTATATCGGTGGTTGTAAATATGATAGTAAATGACTGTTGAATTAGATTTGAAAGAATGTACAGTGTACTTATTAATGTGAAATCTAAATATTCCTCGGGTATTACCTACTCGTTAAAATATTTTCACCATTAACAGTTTGTACGAAAGAATTTTTAATTACGATCTTTATGAAACAATATATATACATATATATTTTCTTCAGACGTAATCATGGATTTAATGAGTCAATGTGATATTAAACTCATTAGATTTACGGCTAGAACTAAAGTACATAATCTCTAAAACATTAGAGATTACATAATCACCATGAAGGACGAAGATAGTTTATGTAGAACGATTCGTAGAACGATGATTATGCTTGAGGTATAGCTTGCGAGGTTGAGACGTGTGATGATGTTGTTGTTGTTGTTGGTACTGGTTATGCTGCTAGTGCTGCTGATGGTGGCACTGTTGCTGTCGGTGCTACAAGTGTTGTTGGTGCTGAGGTTGGTGGTGATATTGGTGTAGTAAGTATAGCTTGTAGATCACGCACCATTCTTGTCAGGTTTTCTATCCTACCCTCTATCATTTCTATCCATCCACTCATCTGATTCGATAGATCTTGATTATCAATTCGAAGTTCCCTAACTTCTTCTAATATTCCCCTTCGATTGGTATCCGGAAGTAGAGGTTGAATATTTTCTGAGATTGCATTAATGCGATCTTCGAGGTGGAAAACTTTAGCAAGAAGGGTGAATACAGTGTTGCACATAGGTTCACCGGTGAGTACATCATTTTCTCCGATGTTAGGAGGTAAGTTTGGTTCGCAGTAGGGCTCGCCTTCTTCATTTCTCCATCGAGTGAGTAAGTCTCGGACCCACCCCCATCTCCTCCAAAAAAAATAACTAAATGGTTGAGGCACTTCTGGTTCATTGACTTCAGAGTCTGCTTCAATATACATCTCGAAATCGCTTCCGAAACTAATGGAATCCAAGCTAGGTGTAGGATCCATCTCTCACGATCAGTTAAAGGGTTTTGATATGAAATGATTTTCGAATATCGAATGATATTCTAATTATATATAGAATATCTATACATACTTCCAAAGATCCCGTGAATTACGGAGAAAATTAAGGAAACGTGTCAGATAAAGTCTACAGTGACAGATACGCTAAGATATGGATTAGTAGATATGCTAAGATATGAATTTTTTTCTATACACTACTCATGCAATTAATGTAGCAAGACGTGTCTAGACTAATAATGATAAGCAGGTAATTTTCTAAGGATGATAAGCAGATGATTTCCTACTAGAAATGATAAGCAAAACTTTTGACATGCAGACACGGTCGAAGTCCAGACTCACTAATGCATCCTAACGACTATCAGTTAGACACACTAATGCAAGACCTGGTTCGCTAAGACCATCGCTCTAATACCAACTGAAGCGACCCGTCCTAATCCATCCGAACGAAGTCCATATCGATTATAAACGATTCACAATAGTTGGTTACATCGCGAAGTACTTGACCTCTATATGATACATTTTACAAACATTGCATTCGTTTTTAAAAGACAAACTTTCATTTACATCGAAAGTTGACGACATGCATGCCATTTCATAATACATCCAACTATATTTGACTTAATAATAATCTTGATGAACTCGACGACTCGAAGGCAACGTCTTTTGAAATATGTCATGAATGACTCCAATAATATCTCTAATTGAGCAAATGCACAGCGGAAGATTTCTTTCATACCTGAGAATAAACATACTTTAAAGTGTCAACCAAAAGGTTGGTGAGTTCATTAGTTTATCAAAACAATCATTTCCATTATTTTAATAAACCACAAGATTTCATATTTTCCATTTCTCATAAACATACGTCTCATGCATAGAGACAAAAATCATTCATATGGATTGAACCCTGGTAACCGACATTAACTAGATGCATATAAGAATATCCCCTATCATTCCGGGAAATCCTTCGGACATGATAAAAACGAATTCGAAGTACTAAAGCATCCGGTACTTTGGATGGGGTTCGTTAGGCCCAATAGATCTATCTTTAGGATTCACGTCAATTAGTAGATCGGTTTACTAATTCTTAGGCTACCAAGCAAAAGGAGCATATTCGGCTTCGTTCATTCAACCATAGAATGTAGTTTCAATTACTTGTGTCTATTTCGTAAAACAGTTATAAAAGTTGCGCATGTATTCTCAGCCCAAAAATATAAATGGTAAAAAGGCAAATGAAACTCACCTAATGTATTTTGTAGTAAAAATACATATGACTATATTGAACAACTGAATAATGCAGGGTTGGCCTTGGATTCACGAACCTATATCATTTGTATATCTTATTAAAACATATAATAGAAATATCCTGATTTCATTTATTAATATATATTATTTATATAAATTTTGTAGTTATATACAATTTATACAAGATTCTATTTAAAAACATATACTTTATTTTATATCTTAAGTTATATGTTAGATATATTTATTTTGTATACGTATTTAAAATGATTAATATATATATATATATATATATATATATATATATATATATATATATATATATATATATATATATATATATATATATTTTGTATTATATTAAAAATACCTAATTTGTTGTTCGTAAGTTTTTATATAAGTACTGTTAATATGATTTATATATGGAATATTAATATAATTGTAGTATATGTAATAAGTATGTTTTATGTACAAAATATTTATTTGTTTAAAAAATGATAGTTTTGATATTAATAATTTACTAATAATAATAATAACTTTGTTAAAAATGATAATATTAATAAAGATATTGTTAATAATGATACCTTTGTTTAATAATAATAATAATACTACTAATAGTTACAAAGGTGATACTAGTACTAATATAAATGAGAAACAAATGATAACTTGTATTATTTACATAATAATAATAATAATAATAATAATAATAATAATAATAATAATAATAATAATAATAATAATAATAATAATAATAATAATAATCCTAGTCATAATAATAATAATAATCCTAGTCATAATAATAATTATATTAATATTAGCGATACTAATAATAACATTAATAATCCTTTACGATGTTACTTACTAGTAAAATGATAATAATCTATATTAGTCATTAATAAATATAATACCAAAGATAATAATAATAATAATAATAATAATAATAATAATAATAATAATAATAATAACAATAATAATAATAATAATAATAATAATAATAATAATAATAATAATAATAATAATAATAATAATAATACGAGTAACTATATTCTTAATTATAAATATAATCATAATAATAATGATAAACAATAGCTAATACTTAAATGACAAATTTACAGTAACAAATACATAATAAGGTTCATATTTCTTATAATTATGGTAATAATAATAATAATTATTATAATTCTAATAATAATCAGTAATAACAACATTAATGAGTAATAACAATAATAAAAATAAGAATATTAATAATAATAAGAATTTTTAAAAATTAAAAACTACCTTTAAAAGCTATTTAAAAATAAACTGCCCTGAGCCGGGCTCGAACCCGCGACCTCTCGCTCCACAACCAAACTGCCTAACCATCCGTCTGTTCTTTCTTTTTCTCGAATATATTGGGTTTTAATTATACTTAACATTAAACTATCAGTTTCCTTATTTCTTCTTCATCTTCTTCAAAATCAAAACGAGCAAGGAAGCAAAATAACCCAACAACTAATCAATCTGTTCGATTTTAAAATGTGTAATTGAAACAAAATCAATCCATGTGCGTATAAGAATCAATCAGTACATGAAAGTAAAAAAAAATTTAACAAGAACACTGCTACTGCAGTTCGTGGAGCAGAAAATAAAATAAATGTTGATTTTTGAATTTCGAACAGTTTTAGGCTTAACTTATAACACGAAAAGGTTTCCAATTAGTTATTAGAAACTAATTGGATCATCAATTTAACTTGAAACACTGAAACTAATTCGAATTTCTTCATGAACAAGCTTGTTGACTTTTAAAAGGTTAACTTTGACTTCAAAAATTAGAGATCGATTGGATGAATTAAACCTTGTAAATTTCCAGATAGATTGAGTGAAAATTTCCTAACAAAATTGCATTAATCCATTTTGAAGATTGTAATGAATTTGACCTATTAAAAAAAATGAAGTACGAACAAAGAACCGACTGGTTCAGTGTGTTCCTCTTTTTTTTTCAGTTTTAATTCAACAAAGTGAATTAGTGGTAATTGATATTAGAAAGAAAAAAAAAAGATGATGAAAACTGATTGAGTAAACATTATAGTTCATGTATTTTCTTTTTTTTTTATAAGGAATTTCTTATGGGTCAACTATTACAGAGAAAATAAAAATAAAAATAAAAAAATATAAAAGAATGAGAATGATGTCTAACAGATTTTGGAGTATTCCTTTGTTTGCTTTGTGGTTCGTACGTGTTTTGAGACAGCAAGAATCACATAAAAGAAAGAAAGTTGGATTGGATGGGGACTTAAAGCAGGTTCTTGTAATTGAAATCTGATTTTTAATTTATATATATAATTAGTATTAATACTTAATAAATATAGATATATTTATAATATTAATAATAATAATAATAATAATAATAATAATAGCATAATAATTCTGTTAATAATAATTATTATAATAATAATAATAGTATTTAGAATAATGATACCAATATTTATATTAAAGTTTATAATGATATTATTAATGTTAATATAATTAGATTGTTTTATTATTATGATAATATATAATAGTAATAATAATGATTCTTAATGATATTATTTAATAATAATACTAGTAATATAAATTTACATGTTTAAATTTTTATATCTATATATTATATGTTATAATAATATTAATAATACAAATATTAATAATAACTAATTACAATTATAATAATAAAAATGATAATAATAATAATATCATTAATACTAATAATGTCTGTTAATGATAAGCGTAATAATAATATCTGATAATGATACAAATAACAAATAAGATATAACAAGTTATATATATAAAATTTCATAATAATATTAGTAATACAGTTTTTCAATATTAATGAAAGTAATAATACTAATATTAATATAACATTTATCTTAACTTGTAATTTAATATATTAATACCATAATTTATTAATTATGTAATACTTAATAATTACATAACATATATATATAATAATATGCGTTTAATATATAATATTTATATTTTTATATATTTTAATGTAATACAATATACATATAATAATAATTATATATAGAAATTATATATAAGTTAATTTCAATTTACTTTCTATCTTAATTCACATATTTAATTTTTAAGTGTTTATTTTATAATTTCCAATTACATATAAATACATACATATATATAAGTATACATATTTATTTACAAACAATCTTTCGTGAATCCTCGGGAATAGTCAAAGGTTTAAATGTATTCATGTAAACAGTTCAAGAACTGTTGAGACTCTACAATGCAGACTTTGCTTATCGTGTCGATTTCATTTTAAGATCAAGTTTAAATTTGGTCGAAAATTCCCGGGTCGTTACAATGCATAACTTTTTATAATATATCTAACTATAATTGACTTAATAATAATCTTGATGAACTCAACGACTCGAATGCAACGTCTTTTGAAATATGTCATGAATGACTCCAAATAATATCTTTAAAATGAGCAATTGCACAGCGGAAGATTTCTTTTGTACCTGAGAATAAACATGCTTTAAAGTGTCAACCAAAAGGTTGGTGAGTTCATTAGTTTAACATAAATAATCATTTCCATCATCTTAATAGACCACAAGATTTTTATTTTCAGTTCACATAAATATACGTCCCATGCATAGAGACAAAAATATCATTCCTATGGATTGAACACCTGGTAACCGACATTAACAAGATGCATTTAAGAATATCCCCATCATTCTGGGATACCCTTCGGATATGATATAAATTTCGAAGTACTAAAGCATCCGGTACTTTAGATGGGGTTTGTTAGGCCCAATAGATCTATCTTTAGGATTCGCGTCAATTAGGGTGTCTGTTCCCTAATTCTTAGATTACCAGACTTAATAAAAAGGGGCATATTTGATTTCGATAATTCAACCATAGAATGTAGTTTCATGTACTTGTGTCTATTTTGTAAATCATTTATAAAAATTGTGCATGTATTCTGATAATGCTAAAAACGAACATATATTTCATAGCATTATCTCTCAAGAAAGACAAGCTTTTAGTTGCAATTGTCCTATTAACAAGTAATATTCGTTTAAATAATAAAAGGTGAAGACAAAAAACAGATTCGACGAATTAAAGATGCAAACGACCAAAAAGCTCAAAAGTACAAAATACAATCAAAGTGGTTCCAATTATTGATGAGAAACGTCTCGAAATTACAAGAGTACAGGACGCGAAACGCAAAATACAAGATATTAAATTGTACGCAAGGACGTTCGAAAATCTGGAACCGGGACCTGAGTCAACTTTCAACGCGCGATGCAACGGAGCTAAAATTACAAGTCAACTATGCACATAAATATAATATAATATATAAATAATTCTTAAAATTATATATATATTATATTTATATTTTAAATCCGTCGGCAAGCTAGGATCCAAAGTGTGTGAGCTGGAATCCAGTGCTCCGCACTCGCGGAGATTCAAAGGCAAACAAATCCGCACTCGCGGAGGCAACAGTATCCAGATGGAGCCTATAAAAGGCAACGCATTTTGCTGAATTCGATCATCTTTTTTTTCTCTTCTCATTCATACGTAAATATATATATATATATATTTATATTATAATTTTAATTTTAATTTTAATTCTAATAATAAGGGTATGTTAGCGAATGTTGTAAGGGTGTAAGTCGAAATTCTGTCCGTGTAATGCTACGCTATTTTTAATCACTGTAAGTTATGGTTAATGTTATTTTTATATTAATGTCTCGTAGCTAAGTTATTATTATGCTTATTTAATGCCGAAGTAATCGTGATGTTTGACTAAAAATATTAAAATTAGGTAATTGGGCTTTGTACCATAATTGGGGTTTGGATAAAAGAACGACACTTGTGGAAATTAAACTATGGGCTATTAATGGGCTTTATATTAATTAAATGATACCTCGTTAATTTAATATATCGACTTATAATTTGACGTATTTATATATAACCACATACGCTTAACTGGGTACGGTGGGCGGGATATCTATAAATACCAATAATTGTTCATTTTACCGGACACGGAACTGGATTAATAGTTAATAGACTTGTTGAAACAGGGGTGGATTACATTCAAGGGTAATTGGTGTAATTGTTAACAAAGTAGTAAAACCTTGGTTTACACGCAGTCGATAACCTGGTGTATTCATTAAACAAAGTATTAAGACCTTGTTACAATTCGAATCCCTAATTAGTTGGAATATTTGACTTCGGAAATAAGAATAATTTGATGAAGACTTTCGCACTTTATATTTATGACTGATGGACTATTATGGACAAATCCGTATGGACATATCGAATAATCCAGGACAAAGGACAATTAACCCATGGGAATAAACTAAAATCAACACGTCAAACATCATGATTACGGAAGTTTAAATAAGCATAATTCTTTTATTTCATATTTAATTGCACTTTTAATTATCGCATTTTTATTTATTGTCATTGTATTTAATTGCACTTTTAATTATCGTACTCTTTAATTATAGCAATTTTATTTTATCGCACTTTTATTTATCGCAATTTCATTATCGTTATTTACTTTACCCTTTAAATTAAGTTATATTTATTTTTAATATTTTATATTAGGTTTTAACTGCGACTAAAGTTTTAAAAATCGACAAATCGGTCATTAAACGGTAAAAACCCCCTTTTATAATAATAATACTACTTAAATATATTTTTGTATTTTTATAAGTTAAAACTAATATAGCGTTAAGCTTGTTTAATTTTCCCTGTAGAACGAACCGGACTTACTAAAAACTACACTACTGTACGATTAGGTACACTGCCTATAAGTGTTGTAGCAAGGTTTAGGTATATCCATTCTATAAATAAATAAATATCTTGTGTAAAATTGTATCGTATTTAATAGTATTTCGTTGTAAAAATAATACTATTTCCTAGTACACCTCGTACACATCAAGTATTTTTGGCGCCGCTGCTGGGGACAACACTTAACGCCGAAGCGAGACGCTATATATATAAAAAAAATTAGTTTTTACGTTATTTTTGTAAAAATATATTTACATAAGTTTTAAATATCAAAAATATAAAAACATAAAAAAATATATATATCTTTAAAAAAAAGGTATTTTTATTTATAAAATACTAATAAGTTATTTTATAAGTTTTAGTTATATTATAAAACATTTTCTATAAAATAAAAACAGAAAATTAAAAAACAAAACATAAAAAGTAAAAAAAAATATATAAAAAAAACTGAGCCTGCATAAAAATCGACCTTAATCTCATCTGAATCTGGAATATTCGCACTCGCGGTACTTTTTTCCAGCTAGGATCCGCACTCGCGGAGGTTTCTGACAGGTCAACACAACCAGCATTAATTACGAAATTAGGGTTAAATTTTATTATTATTAATATTAATTAGGGTTTTAATTAAATTAATATTTAGTTTAAGTTTTTAATTTATTTGTATTATTAAGTTATAATTAGTTTTATTAAATATGTAAACTAATACTTTTATAAAATATTAATATAAAAATAATATTTTTATAAAAATAGTACTTTTTACAACTATAAGTTTTATTTTTAAAATTTCATATCTTTTTAATTGTTTATTCGTAATATTTGTATTTTTCGCTCGTATTTAGTTTTAAGTCATAGTTTGTGCCATAGTTATTTTTATTTCTAGATTTTTAGGCTTTGCCGTAAAATCCCTTAAGTGCTTTTTCTTTAGACTAAGATTTAGGTGCTTTAGAATTTTGCGACGCCTTTTTTAATTTTAGTACCTCTTTAAGTTATTGCCATTTTGGGATATAGTATTCCTTTTAAGCTTTAATGTTTTTAGACGCAACTTTTAATTCTTAGTTTTTAGTTCCTTTTTAAGTTTCGACGCGCTACTTTCTTATTTTTATTTTTCGACGCCTATTATTTTTCGACTTTTTATTTTTCAACGTTTTTCGACGCGTTCTTTTTCTTTCTTATTTCTCGACATTCTAGTTTTAGGACTTAGATTTTTTCTATTTCTTATCTAAAATTTCTTTAAATTTAAACGAAAAATTATTTTAAGTGGTTAAATTGATAGACATCAAAATTTTCTGGTTTGTAGTAATAGTTGGATTTGTACGTGGACCGGGTTATTGGAGCCAAACAGTACTCAATTATATTGAGAACAAACGAATCCTGCCCCTCTGCTGCATCTTTTGGCTATTCGAAACGTGGGCAAAATCAAAAAAGTCTATTAATTGGATAACTTATATAATTTTTCTTATTTTTATAACTAATAGGATATTCAGTGAATGCACCGAGCAAAACGTTCACCACCTTTTGTACGTTCATCACCTGTAACTCGATCAAGACATCTAGTAAATATTGTCGCCGTTGATTTTTCTTTAGAATCGTCATCCATTCGACCAAGTACTCCAATTCAAATTTCCGATAATCCATTTTTTGAACCCGACCTCACAATTGAGAATCCGGAAAATATTCAGGGACAATTCATAGATCCTGAACCATTAATCTTTCCTCCGGAACCACCAATCATTCAAACAGAGATTGTTGAGGAACCAACCATTAAATCAGAATCCTCTAGTGATTCAGATTCAACAAATTCAATCATGGAGAATCTGGAACCTCTAAGTATGGAAGACCGAATGCGAACTAAACGCACTGGCCAAGGTCACGCAATTACTCAATCTGACATTAATGCGCCAGATTATGAAATCAAAGGACAAATCCTACACATGGTAACTAATCAATGCCAATTTAGTGGTGCGCCGAAGGAAGATCCAAATGAACATCTTCGTACATTTAATAGGATCTGCACTCTATTTAAAATAAGAGAAGTGGAGGATGAACAGATATATCTCATGTTATTTCCCTGGACTTTAAAGAGAGAAGCCAAAGATTGGTTGAAATCGTTACCTGAAGGAGCGATTGATACATGGGATGTTTTAGTTGAAAAATTTCTTAAACAATTCTTTCCAGCATCTAAAGCCGTGAGACTTCAAGGAGAAATTGTTACGTTCACACAGAAGCCAAACGAAACTCTATATGAGGCGTGGGCAAGATTTGGAAAGTTATTAAGAGGATGTCCGCAACATGGTTTAGACACCTGTCAAATAGTACAAATATTCTACCAAGGATGCGACATCACTACAAGAAAAGACATAGATATAGCAGCTGGTGGTTCTATTATGAAGAAAACATAAACTGATGCTTACAAAATTATTGATAACACTGCTTCCCAATCACATGAGTGGCACCAAGAAAAAGATATCGTTAGATCATCTAAAGCAGCTAGAGCTGATTCTAGCCATGACTTAGATTCCATTTCCGCAAAAATAGATGCTGTCGAGAGACGAATGGAAAAGATGACTAAGGATATTCACTCAATACGAATTAGTTGTGAGCAGTGTGGAGGACCACATTTGATAAAAGATTGTCTCAGTATTGAACTAACAATGGAACAAAGAGAGAATGTTTCATACATAAACCAAAGGCCTGGAAATAATTATCAGAATAATTATCAACCGCCAAGACCAATCTACAATCAAAACTAGAATTATAACCGAAATGTTCCATACAACAACCAACAAGGTCCTATCAATCAACAAGTATCTAACAATACTTACAATCAGCAAAGACCTAATTTTCAAAATAAACCACCACAAACTGATGATAAAAAGCCAAATTTAGAAGATATGATGTCAAAGCTAGTTGATTCTCAAACACAATTTTTCACATCTCAGAAACAAACCAATGAACAAAATGCTCAAGCATTTAGAAATCAACAAGCTTCTATTCAAAATCTGGAACAAGAAGTAAGTAACCTAGCAAGATTGATAGGTGAAAGAAAACCGGGAAGTCTACCAAGTGATACAAATGCTAACCCCCAGAATGAAACAGCTAAAGCCATTACCATAAGAAGTGGTATTACACTTAAACCACCTGAAATACCTATAATTTCTGATGAAGCTATTCCTACTCCACAAGAACCACAATCTGATCAAGATAAGGAAATAGAACCGGTAGTTGAAAAATTTAATGAAGATAACACAGTTAAAGCTAAACTTTATGTTAAACCATACCAACCACCACTTCCTTACCCGAGTAAAATGAGAAAAGAGAGACTTGAAGCCGAGCAATCCAAATTCTTGGATATGTTTAAACAAATAATGTCAATCTTCCTTTCATTGATGTGATTTCAAGAATGCCTAGATATGCTAAATTCTTGAAAGATCTAATCACAAATAGAAAGAAAATGGAAGAACTCTCGGCTGTTACTAAGAATGCTAATTGTTCTGCAGTGTTGTTGAATAAGATACCAGAAAAATTATCTGATCCAGGAAGTTTCACAATTCCATGTTTTCTGGGTAGTCTTAGTTCAATAGAAGCATTGGCAGACTTAGGTGCTAGTATAAATTTAATGTCGTATTCACTATACGCTAAACTAGACCTTGGAGAATTGAAACCAACATGAATAAGCATACTAGCCGATCGATCAGTAAATATCCTAGAGGGATAATGGAGAATATGCTAGTTTAAGTTGGAACTTTAGTATTTCCAGTAGATTTTGTTATTCTGGACATGGAAGAAGATTCTCGAGTACCTCTCATATTAGGAAGACCATTCTTAAATACGGCCAAAGCAATAATAGACGTGTTTGGTAAGAAACTGACCCTAAGTATAGAGGACGAGAGTGTTACTTTTTCAGTTGATAGAGCCATGCAACAATCGCAATCTGCAGATGATACATGTTATTATATTCAAACTATAGAATCACATGCAGAATTGTTAAAAGAATTTCCAGAATTACAAGGAACAGGAGAATGTTCTTTAGGAGAAGGAACTGAACCAATTGATGAAACTGAAATGTTAGCTACACTTATGGCTAATGGATATGAACCAAAAACAGAAGAAATTCAAATGCTAAAAGAAGAAGACAGATATCGATACAAATCATCGATAGAAGAACCACCGACATTAGAGTTAAAGCCACTTCCAAACCATTTGGAATACGCTTATTTACATGGTGAATCTGAATTACCTGTAATAATATCGTCTTCTCTTACTGAAAATGAGAAATCACAACTCATTTCTGTGTTAAAAGCTCATAAACCAGCTATTGCATGGAAAATTCATGATATTAAAGGAATAAGTCCTTCATATTGCACACATAAAATCCTTATGGAAGAAGGTCATAAAACATATGTTCAATGCCAACGAAGACTAAATCTCAATATGCAAGATGTTGTTAAGAAAGAAATTATTAAACTTCTTGATGCAGGTTTAATTTATCCAATTTCTGATAGTCCATGGGTAAGCCCAGTTCAATGCGTTCCTAAGAAGGGTGGCATGACTGTCATCACAAATGAGAAAAATGAGCTTATTCCTACTAGGACTGTAACAGGATGGCGTGTTTGTTTTGATTATAGAAAATTAAATGACGCCACCAGAAAAGATCGCTTTCCCCTACCTTTTATTGATCAAATGTTGGAAAGATTAGCCGGAAATAGTTACTATTGTTTTCTTGATGGTTTTTCCGGATATTTTCAAATTCCAATAGCACCCGAGGACCAAGAGAAAACCACATTCATGTGCCCTTATGGTACTTTTGCTTACAAACGCATGCCATTTGGACTTTGCAACGCCCCTGCAACCTTTCAAAGGTGCATGATGGCGATTTTTCACGACATGATAGAAGAATGCATGGAAGTTTTCATGGATGACTTTTCAGTCTTCGGTGATACTTTTGAAACATGTCTAGTTAATCTTGAACGAATGCTTATTAGATGCGAACAATCAAATCTAGTTCTTAATTGGGAGAAATGCCATTTCATGGTCAAAGAAGGCATCGTTCTTGGACATAAAATCTCAAAGGAAGGAATTGAAGTGGATAGAGCTAAAGTAGATGTAATTGTTAAACTTCCACATCCCACCAATGTTAGAGGAGTTAGGAGTTTTCTAGGGCATGCCGATTTTTACCGACATTTCATAAAATATTTTTCTAAAATTGCCACTCCTATGAATAAACTCCTAGAAAAGGATGCTCCATTCATCTTTTTAGATGAATGCATCAAATATTTTAATATTCTTAAAGAAAAACTCACTAATGCGCCGATTATGATAACTCCAAATTGGAATTTACCATTCGAACTAATGATGCAAGTGATTTTGCAATGGGAGCCGTTTTAGGACAAAGGATTGAAAAACGATTTCAACCTATTTATTATGCTAGTAAGACGTTACAAGGAGCACAAACAAATTACACAACTACTGAAAAAGAACTCCTTGCTATTGTCTTTGCTTTTGACAAATTTCGTTCATATATCGTTCTAGCAAAAACGGTGGTCTATACCGACCATTCTGCTCTTAGATACCTATTTTCAAAACAAGATGCCAAGCCACGATTAATCCGTTGGATCTTACTCTTACCAGAGTTCGATATTGAAATCCGAGATAAAAAGGGAGCAGAAAATCTCGCCGCTGATCATCTTTCTCGTCTTGAAAATCCCGAATTAGAAGTTCTAAATGAATCGGCCATACAAGACAACTTTCCTGATGAATATCTATTAAAGATAGATTATAATGAAATTCCATGGTTTGCTGACTATGCAAACTACTTAGTATATGGATTCCTTGAAAAAGGGTTGTCGTACTAAAAACGAAAGAAATTCTTTAGGGATATAAAACACTATTTCTGGGAAGATCCACATCTGTTTAAAAGTTGTCCCGATGGAATAATACTCCGATGTGTAATCGGGGATGAAGCTAGTCAAATCTTAAAACATTGTCACACAGGACCAACAGGAGGGCATTATGGGCCTCAACTCACAGCAAGAAAAGTTTACGATGCTGGATTCTATTGGCCTACAATTTTCAAAGACGCACACCTTCTTTGCAAATCCTGTGATGCTTGTCAAAGGGCCGGAAAAATAAGTCAACGTAATGAAATGCCACAAAATGTCATTCAAGTATGTGAAGTATTTGACATTTGGGGTATTGACTTTATGGTCCATTTCCAAAATCTCATAATAATCTATACATTCTCGTAGCCATTGATTATGTATCTAAATGGGCGGAAGCACAAGCTCTCCCAACTAACGATGCACGAGTTGTAGTCAACTTTTTAAAACATCTTTTTACAAGGTTCGGAACACCGAAAGCTTTAATAAGTGATCGGAGAACTCATTTCTGTAATAATCAACTTGAGAAACTTCTTAAAAGATATGGAGTAACTCATAAAATCTCCACTGCTTATCATCCACAAACAAGTGGATAAGTTGAAATTACCAACCGAGCTTTAAAACGTATTCTAGAGAAAACCGTAGGATCAAATCCGAAGGAATGGTCCATGAAATTGGAGGATGCACTCTGGGCTTTTAGAACAGCCTACAAAACTCCAATTGGAACCACCCCTTTCAGACTCGTTTATGGAAAAGCATGTCATCTTCCAGTAGAAATTGAACACAAAGCATTTTGGGCTTTGAAGACATGTAATCTTGATTTACATGAAGCCGGACGTCTACGGTTAAGTCAATTAAACGAATTAGAAGAATTAAGACATGACGCATACGAAAATTCGTTAATCTATAAGGAAAGAACGAAGAAATGGCATGATAAAAGAATCAGAAGTTCAAAAGAATTTAAAGAAGGAGACAGAGTTCTTCTTTTCAATTCACGATTCAAGCTATTTCCTGGAAAATTAAAATCAAGATGGTCTGGACCATTCATAGTCAAAAGAGTTTTCCCATACGGAACAGTAGAGTTAATAAATTCAAATGAGATTGAATTTAAGGTTAATGGTCACAGAGTTAAACATTACATACATGATCTGATGGAAGTTGACAACGAAGTTAACCACAATTTCAACACCACAGCTAACTAAGTGTGGGGAAGTTTGAATCTTTAAAGGATAATATGTATTTCTGTTAGAGTTAGATTTTCTGTTTTCGTGTAGTTCTCGAGAATGGAATCCGAATGGTCTTTCCCTAGCAGACCCTAAAGAACTAGTCTTCTTCCCCCATTCTGAATTTTTTTTTTTTTAGGTTTTACGAGATGAAGACTTCTTGTGAATTAAACCATGGTCTAATGCTACACGCATTGATCACTAAACGTAATAATTACACCCTTCCAAGTGAATTGGTATCATTAATCAGAGGTAAATTGGACGGAGTAAGAAAAGAATCCAGGAACGAAAATAATAAGTTACAGTTTGGTAAAGGAAAATCAAAATCCGCAGCGAGAAAAAGAGCACGACACCTTGAAAGATGTTACAAATGCGGAAAATGGTCACACGAAGGAAAATACTCGACGAATCAGACATATTCCAATACCGAGTTTGTTACTTTATGCAGAGATGGACCGTTCATATGTTTAGAAGAAAAAACGTTGAATGCTCGAGGTTACACCTATGTAGCTACGGAAAATTAATTAGTCCGACTATCTTATGAGTGGGCTAAAGCAGGTCACTAAGAATTCTATTTCACAGGTAAGTATGTACAGTTTTTATTTTTATTTTTATTATTATTTTTAACCTTTTGATAATAAACGCTAAATCGTTCGCTATAAAGTATTAAATTGGTATTCAATAAAATTAGGTTTTGTGACCGAAATTATTGATATCATACAAAAATTTATTGCATCACTGCGAAATTTACCGTTTATTCTTAAGGTATAAATATCTTTAATCAATCAACTCAAAATATTTCAAAAATTCGTCAGGAGTAAAACTAAGTAATATAGCCGAAATTACTTTACCGAAAAGAGGAGCGTATATTTTTGATAATATTTGATTGATTAAAGTGGGATAAAAGACCAAAAAGATTTTTAATTTTTAATTTTTACTTTATTTTTAAAATTAAAATTAATATTAAATTATTATTGTAAACTTTTTAAAATCAATATATTTAAGTTTGTAAATATTTGAAAAATTAATATTTTTAATATAAGTTTGTATGTATAAAAACAAAAATATAATTTAAGTTTGGTGTGAATTTTTAATATGAATTTTTAATTTTATGCATTTTAAATTTAAGTTTGGTGTGAATTTAAAAACAAAAATTTACTTTATTTCGTTAAGTTAAAAATATGATTTTTAAAATTCGTCGTGAGTTGAAAACTAGGTCGTTGAACCGAAATTGCTCTACCCAAGGGAGGAACGAGAACTTTTATTATCATTATTTTTGTAGTGACCCGAAAATTTCTGATCAAATTTAAACTTAATCTTTATATGAATTCGACACGATAAGAAAAGTCTGTTAGGTTGAGTCTCAAAAATTTTGAACTGTTTCAATTACCTTTCGACCATTATGACGATTCACGAACAACTATTTGTATATAGACACATACATATATATATATATATATATATATATATATATATATATATATATATATATATATATATACACGAATATTACTTGTAAATATATAATGATATTAAATTTATTAGAAAATAATACAATTTGTTATTATTATCATTAATAATATTATTATCATCATTTTGTTTATTATTATTATTATTAGTTATGATTATTATTAATATAATTATTATTATTATTAGGATTATTATTAATATACTTATTAATTATTAATACTAAATTAAGATATTTAGAAGGATACAAAATTCGTTAACCTCAACATCAACTTTTTACGTTTTTGTTTCTTTTCTAAATTGTTATACATCACGATCATATTTTTTTCTTTTCAATTGTTTGTTTGCCCGTGATTGAATCAAAGAAATCATATGGATTGATTGTGCATTATAATATATTGTTTATTACTGTCTCTCTTTTGTTCTTATCTAGCCCCTACATGATTTAAATGTACTGCATTCATATACACTAACACTAACTTAAACTCACATATATTTTATTTTCTCTTCTCCTCCCTCTATACAAACGGATCACCATCACCATGACTAGATTACCACTTTGATCACCTTCAAAGGACACCATAAATTGTCAACTTCAACTAAACTAAATAATAATTATCATTGCTTTCTGCAAATCGATTCCTTCTACTCTATGTTTCATGCTCGACAAACATCACTTATTTAACCACCACTTCGTTCACGTTTGTTTTGCTCGATCAACTTCTGTTATTTTTGTTATCTTTTTCTGTCTCGGCTGTGAACAGCAGTTTAGCCAGCAACGCTGCTGTATATTACCTGTTATATCCGAAAATAAGGAAGATATATTAGCAAGATGATAATTCAAACAAGTGATCACCATGAATAATGAAAACATTGAAACCCATTTGTGAAGACGATGAATAGTGAAAATTTATTTCTTTTCTTTCGTTAAATAACAAACCACCATGCTAAACCATCTCCAACCGTAAACCACCCTACAACTTTTCGACTTCCTGCTACTATTTTCTTTCGTTTATAGCTACTGTATGACCACTGCTCGACAAGAATACATGATGTTGAACGGCGATATATATGATGATGACGGTTCATGATGATAGTTTAAGATTATAATGATGCGAATTTGAATGATGAATATGATACATGATAATCACGATGATATGATGAATGGTGATATCGCAATGATGATCATGATGGATGATATGTTTGTGTTTCCTTCTAAAGTCGAACCCCACAAAAAGATTACTCCAGCTATTATTTTTTTCTTTTTCTTTTTTCTTATATCCCACTTGCACTTCACAATACAAACCTTTAATATTTTTACAGAACTAAAATCGTTATCCTTTTGGGCTTCGATTGGTTTAACTACATGGGTTTTTTGATGTTGGGCCGTAATAGTAGTTGGGCCGAGATCTTTGGTTTATGTCGGGCCGAATAAAGGATTAAAAGGATTCGGGTATCAGTTAAATCAGAAAGATAACAGATGGAGCCATGGTAAAGGGTGTTAATGGGTATTCAGGAGGTCTTGGGTTCGAGTCTCGTTTGATGCAATTCTTTTTAGAAAAACATTTTTCGAAAGGGTATATACTTTTACTTTCATTTCCACCATCATCATCATCATTATTATTATTATTATTATTATTATTATTATTATTATTATTATTATTATTATTATTATTATTATTATTATTATTATTATTATTATTATTATTATTTTTGTTATTGTTTTATTGTTATTGTTTTTATTATTGTTATTATTATTGTTATTATTATATTTATTAGTTATTAGTTGTAAGTATTATTAGGTTAACATTAATAATATGATTCTACATTATTATCACTTTTGTTTATACGCAACATCATTAAGTATTACTAGTGTTATTATTAGTAATATTAACATTGGTATAGGTATTATTATGATTGGGAATATCATTATTATTATTACTATAAAAATAACACAAACTAGTTTTATTATCATTTAATATTAGTATTAGTATCACTTTTGTAAATGTTAGTATCATTATTAAATAAAAGTATCATTATTAATAATTTCATTACTATTATTAATATTATAATTTTTTTATATAAAGTTAGTATTATTATGATTATTATTATTATTACTATTATTATTAATAAATCATTAATATCAAAACTATCATTTTTAAACAAATAAATATTGTGTACATAAAACATAGTTATTACATATACTACAATTATATTAATATTTCATATAACTATATATATAACATATTAACTATATTAATCACTTTAAATACATATACAAAATAAATATATATAACATATAATTTAAAATATAAAAATAAAGTATATGTTTTTAAATGGAATCTAGTATAAATCTTATATAACTAAAAAATATATATAAATAAATGAAATTATGAGATTTCTATTATATGTTTTAATATATATAAATGATATAGGTTCGTGAATCCGAGGCCAACCCTGCATTGTTCAGTTGTTAAATATCGTCGTATGTATTTTTACTACAAAATACAGTATGGTGAGTTTCATTTGCTTTTTTTTCCCTTTATATTTTTGGGCAGAGAATACATGCGCAAGTTTTATAAATGATTTACAAAATAGACACAAGTACGTGAAATTACATTCTATGGTTGAATTATCGAAATCGAATATGCCCCTTTTTATTAAGTCTGGTAATCTAAGAATTAGGGAACAGACACCCTAATTGACGCGAATCCTAAAGATAGATCTATCGGGCCCAACAAGCCCCATCCAAAGTACCGGATGCTTTAGTACTTCGAAATTTATATCATGTCCGAAGGAGGATCTCGGAATGATGGGGATATTTTTATATGCATATTGTGAATGTCGGTTACCAGGTGTTCAATCCATATGAATGATATTTTTGTCTCTATGCATGGGACGTATGTTTATGAGAAATGGAATTATGAAATCTTATGGTCTATAAAAATTACAAAATGATTATTTATGTTAAACTAATGAACTCACCAACCTTTTGGTTAAAGCATGTTTATTCTCAGGTATGAAAGAAATCTTCCGCTGTGCATTAGCTCATATTAGAGATATTACTTGGAGTCATTCATGGCATATTTCAAAAGACGTTGCATTTGAGTCGTTGAGTTCATCAAGATTATTATTAAGTCAATTATAGTTAGATGTATTATGAAATGGTATGCATGCCGTCAACTTTCGATGTAATGAAAGATTGTCTTTTCAAAAACGAATGCAATGTTTGAAATGTATCATATAGAGGTCAAGTACCTCGCGATGTAATCAACTGTTGTGAATCGTTTATAATCGATATGGACTTTGTCTGGATGGATTAGGATGGGTCTCTACAGTTGGTATCAGAGCGGTGGTCTTAGCGAACCGGGTCTTGCATTAGTGTGTCTAACTGATAGTCGTTAGCATGCATTAGTGAGTCTGGACTTCGACCGTGTCTGCATGTCAAAAGTTTTGCTTATCATTTTTGTCGAAAATCATCTGCTTATCATCCTTAGGAAATTACCTGCTCATTATTCTTAGTCTAGACACATCTTATTGCATTGACTGCATGAATAGTTTATAGACAAAATTCATATCTTAGCGTACCCGCTAATTCATATCTTAGCGTATCTGTTATTGTTATCTTTGCCTGACAGCTTTTGTAGATTTCTCCGTAACTTATGGGATTTTAGTATTATATATGCATATGTAAATTATGTATTGCAGGGTACTAATCTACATCCTATAATATTCCTTATCAAAAATCCTTCATCTGATCGTACGAGATGAATCCCTCAACTAGTTCGAGTCCCACGGATTCCGACAACTATTCCGATAGTTATCCCGACAGTTATTCCGAATGGATAGTCATCTAAACTCCGGAAGCAACGTCACCAGAATTAATCAACCAATCATCCATCCCCAATTCATCTGATGGGTTCGTAGTCGACTTAATCAATGGAAACACACAGAAGAGGATCCCATTCACTAACCGAATTTATCTCTTGGCAATGAACCTGAAGCACTTACCGGCGAACCAGTCAGAAACACCATTTTCACCCTCATTTCCCGAATATCTCGCCATGATTATATTCTATCTAAAAATTCTAAACCTCATTCATCCGCTCGTCCGAACCGACAATCAGCCCGGTATAATAGAAGAAGTCAATAAGCTTCGTGCTCGGGTAGTGGCTTTAGAAAATATGGTGTGAAGGTTACAAACACCAGCAGCAGCACCAGTACCACCACCAATGTCAACAGTACCATCACCACCACCAATATCAACATCCGCATCTCACACCTCAACATCTCAATCTGTACCTCAAGTATAATCATCGTTCTACGTATCGTTCTACATCATTTATTTTCGTTCGACATGGCGATCATGTAATCTCTAATGTTTTAGAAATTATGTACTCCAGTTCTAGCCGTAAATCTGATGAGTTTAATATCACATTGACTCATTAAATCCATGATTACATCTGAAGAAAATATATATGTATATATGCTTTCATAAAGATTGTAATTAAAAAAATTCTTTCGTACAAACTGTTAATGGTGAAAATATTTTAACGGGTAGGTAATACCCGAGGAATATTTAGATTTCACATTACTAAGTTATACTGTACATTCTTCGAATCTGATTCAACGGTCATTTACTATTCTATTTACAACTACCGATATACGTATCCGTTCACCACAGAATAACCATATTCATCCAATTTCATATTTCGATTTTGATTTATCAGAATCCAACAAGTGGCATAATGAAGAAAACATATGACAAAATAAAATTTATTAGAAACAGACTAATTAACTATGAGAAATTGTGTTAAGAATCCACGCTAACTGTTCCTAGCTAATTGTTCCTAGCTAACTGATTACATTTTATTAATCGCAATTTAATTATCACAATTTACATTCTCGCAATTTTATTTATTGTCATTTAATTTCTGTATTTATTTTACGCACTTTAAATATCGGGACATGTATACAAGGTTTTGACATATCATATCGACACATCTATATATATTATTTGGAATCACCATAGACACTCTATATGCAGTAATGATCGAGTTCTCTATACAGGGTTGAGGTTGATTCTCAAATAATATATATACTTTGAGTTGTGATCGAGTCTGAGACATGTACACGGGTCACAATACGTATTAATTAATTCGAATATTATATATTAAATTATATATGAATTATTGAATTGCTAATTGTGGATTATCAATAGAGGACCACTAACATTGGACAATTAAAATGAATTAAAATATTGTTTATAACATATGAAACTAAACGATTCTTCAAGTTTGCCACTTGATTTCATCTTAAATCTCATTGTATCTTTACGATTACAATCTGCCTTCAAACCTTTCATGATTCTTGAAAACACCTCAATCGAGAGGATGAACCAACCGCACTTCATCTACTGAAGAAAAGATCGATGCATATAGTTACGCACCTGAAAACATTCGGAACTTGAGTAAACGTTTAACACGTGTCTGTGTTAGCACCTTTGGCATTGTTATTATCGAAAATAACATTGCAACTCTTTTTCAAATTAGCCAATTTTATTACAGCTTTAACAAATCAACTTCAACTTCTATTCGAATCAGCATTATTATAACCGTGATATATAAGTTTGCTTGTCGTCATCGTTACCGGAGAACGGTTAATATTTCTCCACACTAGCAGTAAAATTACCAGCAACTTCAATGAATTTGGAATTTTCAAAAAATCATTATATTCATTGAAACCCCATCTTGTATTCATTTATACCCTGTAACAATAATTGCCATACCAATTACCGGGAATCAGCAATCAGTATTTCGAATCTCGTAGCATTTCTACATCAATAGTTATATGTATACATATAACAATTATCTCCTAGAATTACGATCTTCAATTCCGAAATTCTGAAAAGGCACCCAGTTTACGAATTGATACTCTGAATGTTGAAAAAGCAGAATGAAGCAGCAGAAACTGTAGACAACCGTAAATGACCTTAGTCGTCAGAAGTTTGATGATAAAGAATAATATGTTGGAAAGGCTCAGAAATGTTGGAACTGGAAAACGGATAGAGTTAACCATGAAGGAGACCAAGGACAAATACAAGGACCATACCCTATATTCAAAGAATCTAGATAATTCTGGATCCGTTGAAATCTTTAGAGAATATCTTGCTCCGAAGTCATGTTAAAATTTTACAGAAAATCTTTCTCTATCAACCATCGAACTTAGAAATTCCAAAATATCATCATCAATATCTTCGATATTTCTGAGGATATTTTCATAAATATTCTTGTCCGAAATTATATACCTCTTCGTGCTTCCTGTGTATCATTATATTGGAAACATTCAATAGAAAATCCAGTACCGAAAAGCGGATTATGCGAAACTATGAAGGAAGCCGTGGACAAATCACAAAGAATAAGTTTGACTCCAAAGAATCTAAATGATTCTGTTTATGATGAAATCTTTAGCGAATACCTTGCTTCCGAATCTAAACCCTTACGGATAAATCTTCTTCATCATCCTTCGATATTAGAAATTCCAAGATATCATCGTATCTTTCATTATAAATATTCTCCATATTTCTGAAGATATTTTTATAATTATTCTTATCTGAAATCATTAATCTTTTCGTGCTATCAGTGTTACATCATATAGAAATTGTTAGTTTCTATATTCTGTAAACTTTCGAGCTTAAAATATGAATGTTTTTGACGTAGTGTTGGGAACTGATGCATGAGTTAGTATAATATAATGACACTTGATCAACGTGATTATATTACAGTAAGTCATGCTGAGTTTCTAATGGAACGTGATGATTCACAGAACATATCGTCATCACGTGCCATGTTACATAACTCTTTCATTCAATTTAACTTCTGAACATATCAAGAATATATATATTCTTGATAGTTCTATTCTCAGTGATTCTGGTAATTTGACAAATCAAATCGTGCTATTATGTTTTTTTTTTCTTGCTTAGAACATTAAGTTCATTCGGAATTTCATACCTACAAATTCTGGACCAATACTTGCGAAAAGAAAACAAAAGCTTGAAACTCCGAAATAGAAAGGGGGTATAAATCGCAGCAAATAAGAGAGAACATTAACTGCGGATGACGATGATTATATGAGACAGAAGCAGGAACACCGAAATATAAAAAAAAAATATAAAGCCCAATAACAACACGGAGATTACAAACCGTGAATATTAATACGAATGGCAATATAAAGACATGGTATAGTTAAGAATAGTATCACCCCAAGGTAATAGTAGGAGTAAACAGATTTTTCTGGTGGTAGATGAAAGAGTAGAATGATAGATATGAAAGTTAAGAGGATATCAAGAATCAGAACGGGATGGAGCATATTAATGAATGCTTTAAAGTATGAGTTAAAGGAGAAAGAGTAGAAGGGGTGAGTTATAAGGAAATGGAGAGGTTGAATTTATAGTAAAATATCAGACAGAGAAATCGAGACAGATTATCGCATTTAATCAAAGAAGATCCTGATTTCTTTAATCGCCGAAGAACTAAATCTTATTACAAAGATTTCCTTTAAATCCCATGAATTCCGAAAATCAATCATAACTACATAATCAGTTAAAACGATTCTATATTTACTCATTTCACTCTTTTGTGATAGCTTCACTCGTACTCCTCACAAAATCAAATAGTTTTATCTATATTACTCAATGATGATAAAACTCTATTCATCGACTCATATCCATCATGAAAACATTTTTATAGTTAGCCATGACAACCTCGATCAAATTTTGGGACGAAATTTCTTTAACGGGTAGGTACTGTAGTGACCCGGAAATTTCCGATCAAATTTAAACTTAATCTTTATATGAATTCGACACGATAAACAAAGTCTGTTAGGTTGAGTCTCAAAAATTTTGAACTGTTTCAATTACCTTTCGACCATTATGACGATTCATGAACAACTATTTGTATATAGACACATACATACATATATATATATATATATATATATATATATATATATATATATATATATATATATATATATATATATATACACGAATATTACTTGTAAATATATAATGATATTAAATTTATTAGAAAATAATACAATTTGTTATTATTATCATTAATAATATTATTATCATCATTTTGTTTATTATTATTATTATTATTAGTTATGATTATTATTAATATAATTATTATTATTATTAGGATTATTATTAATATACTTATTAATTATTAATACTAAATTAAGATATTTAGAAGGATACAAAATTCATTAACCTCAACATCAACTTTTTACGTTTTTGTTTCTTTTCTAAATTGTTATACATCACGATCATATTTTTTTCTTTTCAATTGTCTGTTTGCCCGTGATTGAATCAAAGGAATCATATGGATTGATTGTGCATTATAATATATTGTTTATTACTGTGTCTCGTTTGTTCTTATCTAGCCCCTACATGATTTAAATGTACTGCATTCATATACACTAACACTAACTTAAACTCACATATATTTTCTCTTCTCCTCCCTCTATACAAACGGATCACCATCACCATGACTAGATTACCACTTTGATCACCTTCAAAGGACACCATCAATTGTCAACTTCAACTCTACTAAATAATAATTATCATTGCTTTCTGCAAATCGATTCCTTCTACTCTATGTTTCATGCTCGACAAACATCACTTATTTAACCACCACTTCGTTCACGTTTGTTTTGCTCGATCAACTTCTGTTATTTTTGTTATCTTTTTCTGTCTCGGCTGTGAACAGCAGTTTAGCCAGCAACGCTACTGTATATTACCTGTTATATCCGAAAATAAGGAAGATATATTAGCAAGATGATAATTCAAACAAGTGATCACCATGAATAATGAAAACATGGAAACCCATTTGTGAAGACGATGAATAGTGAAAAATTATTTCTTTTCTTTTGTTAAATAACAAACCACCATGCTAAACCATCTCCAACCGTAAACCACCCTACAACTTTTTGACTTCCTGCTACTATTTTCTTTCGTTTATAGCTACTGTATGACCACTGCTCGACAAGAATACATGATGTTGAACGGCGATATATATGATGTTGACGGTTCATGATGATAGTTTAAGATTATAATGATGCGAATTTGAATGATGAATATGATACATGATAATCACGATGATATGATGAATGGTGATATCGCGATGATGATCATGATGGATGATATGTTTGTGTTTCCTTCTAAAGTCGAACCCCACAAAAAGATTACTCCAGCTATTATTTTTTTTTCTTTTTTCTTATATCCCACTTGCACTTCACAATACAAACCTTTAGTATTTTTACAGAACTAAAATCGTTATCCTTTTGCGCTTCGATTGGTTTAACTACATGGGTTTTTTGATGTTGGGCCGTAATAGTAGTTGAGCCGAGATCTTTGGTTTATGTCGGGCCGAATAAAGGATTAAAAGGATTCGGGTATCAGTTAAATCAGAAAGATAACAGATGGAGCCATGGTAAAGGGTGTTAGCGGGTATTCAGGAGATCTTGGGTTCAAGTCTCGTTTGAGGCAATTCTTTTTAGAAAAACATTTTTCAAAAGGGTATATACTTTTACTTTCATTTCCATCATCATTATAATTATTATTATAATTATTATTATTATTATTATTATTATTATTATTATTATTATTATTATTATTATTATTATTATTATTAATATTATTATTATTGTTATTGTTTTATTGTTATTGTTTTTATTATTGCTATTATTATTGTTATTGTTATTATTATATTTATTAGTTATTAGTTGTAAGTATTATTAGGTTAACATTAATAATATGATCTACATTATTATCACTTTTGTTTATACGCAACATCATTAAGTATTACTAGTGTTATTATTAGTAATATTAACATTGGTATAGGTATTATTATGATTGGGAATATCATTATTATTATTACTATAAAAATAACACAAACTAGTTTTATTATCATTTAATATTAGTATTAGTATCACTTTTGTAAATGTTAGTATCATTATTAAATAAAAGTATCATTATTAACAATTTCATTACTATTATTAATATTATAATTTTTTTTATATAAAGTTAGTATTATTATGATTATTATTATTATTACTATTATTATTAATAAATCATTAATATCAAAACTATCATTTTTAAACAAATAAATATTGTGTACATAAAACATAGTTATTACATATACTACAATTGTATTAATATTTCATATAACTATATATATAACATATTAAAATTTCTTATATAAAAACTTATATGCAACAAATTAGGTATTTACAATATAATACTAAATATATATATATATATATATAGATATTAGTATAACTATATTAATCACTTTAAATACATATACAAAATAAATATATATAACATATAATTTAAAATATAAAAATAAAGTATATGTTTTTAAATGGAATCTAGTATAAATCTTATATAACTACAAAATATATATAAATAATATATAAATAAATGAAATTATGAGATTTCTATTATATGTTTTAATATATATAAATGATATAGGTTCGTGAATCCGAGGCCAACCCTGCATTGCTCAGTTGTTAAATATCGTCGTATGTATTTTTACTACAAAATACAGTATGGTGAGTTTCATTTGCTTTTTTTACCCTTTATATTTTTGGGCTGAGAATACATGAGCAAGTTTTATAAATGATTTACAAAATAGACACAAGTACGTGAAATTACATTCTATGGTTGAATTATCGAAATCGAATATGCCCCTTTTTATTAAGTCTGGTAATCTAAGAATTAGGGAACAGACACCCTAATTGACGCGAATCCTAAAGATAGATCTATCTGGCCCAACAAGCCTCATCCAAAGTACCGGATGCTTTAGTACTTCGAAATTTATATCATGTCCGAAGGAGGATCCCGGAATGATGGGGATATTCTTATATGCATATTGTGAATGTCGGTTACCAGATGTTCAATCCATATGAATGATATCTTTGTCTCTATGCATGGGACGTATGTTTATGATAAATGGAATTATAAAATCTTGTGGTCTATTAAAATTACGAAATGATTATTTATGTTAAACTAATGAACTCACCAACCTTTTGGTTGACACTTTAAAGCATGTTTATTCTCAGGTATGAAAGAAATCTTCCGCTGTGCATTAGCTCATATTAGAGACATTACTTGGAGTCATTCATGGCATATTTTAAAAGACGTTGCATTTGAGTCGTTGAGTTCATCAAGATTATTATTAAGTCAATTATAGTTAGATGTATTATGAAATGGTATGCATGCCGTCAACTTTTGATGTAATGAAAGATTGTCTTTTTTAAAAACGAATGCAATGTTTGTAAATGTATCATATAGAGGTCAAGTACCTCGCGATGTAATCAACTGTTGTAAATCATTTATAATCGATATGGACTTTGTCCGGATGGATTAGGACGGGTCTCTACAATTTTTAGCCTTATTGAATTAAAGTATGCCAAAAACATTTAAAAACCCAAAAATCTTTGCTTTTAAAACAACGCTTTAAAATGACAAAATTTTAAAATTTTGTCGAGGGATGGACTAGGACAACGATCCGAAACGCCCTCATCCTAAAAAGAAACAAAATTTAAATTTCTAATTAATTATATGTTTTATTAAGTTTAAGGTTTTTATAATGTCTAAAAAAAATCTAAAAAAAAAGAAAAGAAGAAAAGAAAATTCAGCACTCGCGGTACTTTATGGGTACCCACTACCGCACTCGTGGAGGTCTGGAATCCCAGACCAAATAAACTGGTCGAACAGACCAGTTTCCACACACCCATATATTTTTTTTCTGCGAAAAACCCACAAAAACCACTCCCAAAATCGCGATTTTTCACCGATAAACATCAAATTTTTTGCTAAAATCATGTTGAGAAGGATGCTATCAAGAAGTTACTCAAGAAAATTGGTAATTTCTACATCTAAACACCCTTTAATTCGGATTATTAGTGTTCTTGAACAAAAATATTCATAATTTGATTTTGATGATTTCTAGTGTAATTATATTTAAATTGATTGTATATTGTGCTTGTATAACCAAGATTGATGCTATTTAACATGATTAGAAGCCTTAAACTTCAAATTTTGAGTAATCTAGTGTTTGTGTTCTTGAGCAAAATTGGGGCTTTTTGATATAAACGGGTTATGGCCGAATTTTGTTGTTAGTTTATTCTAAATTGAGTAAGTGTAACATGTTTAGGTCGCTAAATGATCAAAACTTTGATCCTAAACATGATTTTCAAGAATTAAAGTGGACTTTTTGAGTCAAAAATGCATGAACTCAATTTAATTGATATGAATGCCAATTGGAACTTGTTTAATTGCTAGTAATGATTATTTTGACATGTTATTTGAGATAAAAGCTAAAGAACATTGTATACATTCTCATATATGTTCATTTGTAAAAGTGTAGAATTGTTAATATTATGAAAATGTGTATAAAGTTTAATATAGATTAAACATGTCATTGTAATTGTTTTGATTTATGATTTTGCTAACACTAATGCATATTTGGATGCACAAAAATTGTGTTTAATGTGTTTTGTAGACTGAAAGGGGTGAATCTTCATCCGCATCTAAGGCTCACAATGCTCCTCCTGAGAATGCAGCAGAACAGGAGATTAATAACCTATATAGACAAGATCTACCGCATCAATACATTCCATATTCAAATATAGAATTGGCAGATTTACATCTTAATTTAAGGGTTGATCGACATTGGATAGATTATCCAAAATACCAGAGGAACTTGCACACCCTTTAGTCTAATGTTGTTGAAGTACCTAGAGTCATATATTGGGAACCATTAGAAACAGTTGGATTGGCCGGTTCAATCAGAGAATTACTTACACAAAGGTATGGTAATTCTACTTTTACTGATTGGGGACGTTTGTTTAATATACGTAGGCATGTATATAGAGAATGGTGTGTGGAGTTATTGTGTAGTATTGAAATAAATGATCGGGTTTCTACCTTAACCGATCGTAGTTTTATTAGATTTTTATTAGGAGGTGTGATGCGCGATATGTCTCTACTAGACATGGCTCAGGCTTTGTGTATATATACGCCTGAAGAGTTGGCATCTACTGATTGTCAAGGGTTGATACTTAATGGTAGGAGAATTGATGAGAATTTTGATATGAATGGTGTATAGAGTAGAATGACTAGGCATACCCGATTTCGTGGGGGGAATAACTCTTATACTGATATTGATAGAGCTGAGCTAAGAGTAATCTATAGGTTATTAGCAAATTCGATTACACAGCGAGGTAAGAACAAAGAGAAAGTAAATGAGAATGATTTATTTTATCTCATGTGTATTCGAGACCCACAGAGCACTGTGAGTATACCTTATTGTGTGGGTTATTATTTATCAGCTATAGTTAAGAGTATACGGCCTAATGGTATAATAGGAGGTGGTATATTTGTTACCCTAATTGCTGAGTATCTTGGTGTCGATAGAAATCGGGGGGGATTAATAATTGCAGCACCGGAACCCCGTGATACAATTGGTTTGAAAGTATATCATGGTGCTAAGGTTTTAAAGAAAAAACATAACGCTGCAGCACCATATGATGGCTCGCACCCACAGGTCGAAAGATATCAGCAGCAAGGTAACGTGGGAGGGGGGAATGAGATGACAGAAATGCAACTTTTTATGGCTCATCATGAGTATGAAATGGCTAGACAACGAGTATTTCAAGATTGGCAGTATCATCAAAACCAGATCATGAGTCATCGTGCACACATAAATGCAACTTACATTGTGACTCCAATGCCCGTATTTCCTCCATGGACTATACAGACCCGACCACCGTACCCTACATATGACCCAGCTCAAGCATTCTACAGTACATACGACTATGAATGGGATCCCTACTGGCACCATCCTTATCAGCCTTGATTTTCTTTTACTTTTATTTTTATTTATTTGGTAACTTGTAATTTTATACTTTTAATATTTCTTTTGATACTTTAATAGTTTTTATAATTTTCTAACTTTTCTTATTAGATTTTTAATAATTCTTGAATGTGGGGTGATATACCCAACTTCAGAAATATTTATATATATGTTTGTAGTTTATCTCGTGTACAAAACAGGGTTAAACAGCGCATTTTCAAAGACTGGCATTAAGTTCAGCAAAAGCAACTAATTTTGACGACAAGAAGCAAAATATATGTAAAATAACAACTGCAGGAATGAACAAATGATGTGCACCATTTATCATTCAACAAACAAACGCCAATATGTTTGGAAACTTTGGTAAAATTTAATCATTTTTCTACGCTAATCACCCTCAATAATTTAAATTGTTACTGATTTCTTGCAAATGAGGGCATTGCAAGATCTTAAGTGTGGGAAGGGGTTAAATTCTTTCGGAATTTAAAAATTTTTAACTTAAAAACACTTGGTTACCATTAAAAATACTAGTAACGCAGTAGTTGTATTAGAATCTAGTGCTCTCTGATAATAAAGAACAGCCCTAGTCTTATATACTGACTACCCAATTCTAGTAAAAATTTTCAAAATTTTCAATTAAATGAAGTCTAAATCATGTTTATACATATTTATGAACGATAAAACTAGGTGTTAACACCGAAATTATTGTTACCTCAGAAAGGACATAAATTGAGAAACAAACCAAAATGTTCGAATTCATTTAAAATGGAATAGAGGACAATAAAAAGGCAAAGAAAGAAAAAAATAAAAGCCAAGTGTGGGAAAATTTACCAAGTTATTTTGAACTTATATAACATATTTTTGTACAAATAACTGAAGATGCTTTTGCTTTAGACTAATCTAATCAGTTTCACCCAATTTACTGTAATATATTTGAAAGAAAGATGAAGCTACACGATGAATCAATTCCATCATTAAAAGGAAGTAAAGTCTTCTAAAAAAGACACGCGTTTCTTGATTTAGGTCATGAAGTTGTCGTCTAGACCAGCTGTAGGTTGACGAAAAATTTAGAAAGTCATCACTAAAATCAGCAGGAAATCCACGGACCTCAGCATCAAACAAGGTCGCCAAGTGGTCAGACTTATGCTACCCATGAGAGGATCTGTCTTGTAAAATGGGGAGGACGCCGTGCAAATTAGCTTGATAAGACTAATGAATCAGATCCCCAGAAAGGATAATCTCCTTAAAATATCAAAAATCAGCTTTTAAGCCTGATATTACTCAATCCTAGAGATTGATCTTAAAGATTGAGAATTACAAACTCATGGAATTCAATGATATCTAAACTCGAGCTTGAACGAGAAAATATTTTGATAAAAATTACAAACCGATTTGTTTTCTGAAAATCCATTTTCAATGCGTTCATTACCATTGAACGTAAAATCCTAGGAATTCACCTGGAATTCATTAGGTCACCTGAACCAAATCTGGTGTCAACCGTAAGAACGGTGGTTATGGTCAAAGACAGGACCTTGTGCCAGACCGGAAAATTATAAGGGTGAGCTTTACTATTTCTCCTACAAAGGATAGTAATTGCATCTGACACGTTATAGACCATAAATAAAAGCATGTCAGGGGACATTGCCTTAACAGTTGCTTGTTCAACGCTTTCCTTTACAATCGGACGGTAGTTTATCGAAAGGTAATATACGGAGCAAGTATACTGGACGTGTTGCTTTCCCAATAAAAGGTTAGCAAGTGGGTGACACAAAACCTCAAGTTTTGAGCTAAAGTTTTCAAATCTGAAACCCACCAAACCTACAAAAACAATTTGCAAACACCGGTGAAGGGTTATTCCGAAAAACTTATCTAGGGTAAAAGCTAGATTTAATTTTCAAAAGATCAAATGTTTTCATAAAGATCCAATTTCCTTAAAGGATCTAAATTTTTATAGTCATGTGGGACTGTAAACCACATCGCTACTACCATTGTTCATACCGCCGTATAGAAATCACTGATGTACAAAGTGTGAAGAATAAAGAAGTGATTCTAGTATTTTTATTTCAAGACTATATTGCTTGAGGACAAGCAACGCTCAAGTGTGGGAATATTTGATAATGCTAAAAACGAACATATATTTCATAGCATTATCTCTCAAGAAAGACAAGCTTTTAGTTGCAATTGTCCTATTTACAAGTAATATTCGTTTAAATAATAAAAGGTGAAGACAAAAGAAAGATTCGACGAATTAAAGATGCAAACGACCAAAAAGCTCAAAAGTACAAAATACAATCAAAGTGGTTCCAATTATTGATGGGAAACGTCTCGAAATTACAAGAGTACAAGACGTGAAACGCAAAATACAAGATATTAAATTGTACGCAAGGACATTCGAAAATCTGGAACCGGGACCTGAGTCAACTTTCAACGAGCGACGCAACGGAACTAAAATTATAAGTCAACTATGCACATAAATATAATATAATATATAAATAATTCTTAAAATTATATATATATTATATTTATATTTTAAATCAGTCGGCAAGCTAGGATCCAAAGTGTGTGAGCTGGAATCCAGTGCTCCGCACTCGCGGAGATTCAAAGGCAAACAAATCCGCACTCGCGGAGGCAACAGTATCCAGATGGGGCCTATAAAAGGCAACGCATTTTGCTGAATTCGATCATCTTTTTTTCTCTTCTCATTCATACGTAAATATATATATATATATATATATATATATATATATATATATATATATATATATATATATATATATATATATATATATATATATATATATATATTTATATTATAATTTTAATTTTAATTCTAATAATAAGGGTATGTTAGCAAATGTTGTAAGGGTGTAAGTCGAAATTATGTCCGTGTAACGCTACGCTATTTTTAATCACTGTAAGTTATGGTTAATGTTATTTTTATATTAATGTCTCGTAGCTAAGTTATTATTATGCTTATTTAATGCCGAAGTAATCTTTATGTTTGACTAAAAATATTAAAATTGGGTAATCGGGCTTTGTACCATAATTGGGGTTTGGATAAAAGAACGACACTTGTGGAAATTAGACTATGGGCTATTAATGGTCTTTATATTAATTAAATGATACCTCGTTAATTTAATATATAGTCTTATAATTTGATGTATTTATATATAACCACATACGCTTAACTGGGTACGGTGGGCGAGATATCTATAAATACCAATAATTGTTCATTTTACCGGACACGGAACTGGATTAATAGTTAATAGACTTGTTGAAACCGGGGTGGATTACATTCAAGGGTAATTGGTGTAATTGTTAACAAAGTAGTAAAACCTTGGTTTACACGCAGTCGATAACCTGGTGTATTCATTAAACAAAGTATTAAGACCTTGTTACAATTCGAATCCCCAATTAGTTGGAATATTTGACTTCGGGAATAAGAATAATTTGACGAAGACTTTCGCACTTTATATTTATGACTGATGGACTATTATGGACAAATCCGTATGGACATATTGAATAATCCAGGACAAAGGACAATTAACCCATGGGAATAAACTAAAATCAACACGTCAAACATCATGATTACGGAAGTTTAAATAAGCATAATTCTTTTATTTCATATTTAATTGCACTTTTAATTATCGCACTTTTATTTATTGTCATTGTATTTAATTGCACTTTTAATTATCATACTCTTTAATTATCGCAATTTTATTTTATCACACTTTTATTTATCGCAATTTCATTATCGTTATTTACTTTACGCTTTAAATTAAGTTATATTTATTTTTAATATTTTATATTAGGTTTTAACTGCGACTAAAGTTTTAAAAATCGACAAACCGGTCATTAAACGATAAAAACCCCCTTTTATAATAATAATACTACTTATATATATTTTTGTATTTTTATAAGTTAAAACTAATATAGCGTTAAGCTTGTTTAATTTTCCCTGTGGAACGAACCAGACATACTAAAAACTACACTACTGTACAATTAGGTACACTGCCTATAAGTGTTGTAACAAGGTTTAGGTATATCTATTCTATAAATAAATAAATATCTTGTGTAAAATTGTATCGTATTTAATAGTATTTCGTTGTAAAAATAATACTATTTCCTAGTACACCTCGCACACATCATATTCTCAGCCCAAAAATATAAAGGGTAAAAAGGCAAATGAAACTCACAATAATGTATTTTGTAGTAAAAATACATATGACGACATTGAACAATGCAGGGTTGGCCTCGGATTCACGAACCTATATCAATTGTATATTTATTAATACTTGTATCGCAATCGAGCAAGTTTATATATTATTATTAATAATATACTTGTTATATTATATGTTATATAGATATAGATAGTTTAATATGTTTAATTTATATATCTTATATAACTATTATTTAGCATTCTTTAATATGTTAATAATAAAAATCTATATTAGGGTCTATATAAGATATCTATATATATTTATGTATAGATTGGTACATTTTATATATATATATATATATATATATATATATATATATATATATATATATATATATATATATATATATATATATATATATATGTTTAGTTAATATCATTTTAATAATAAAAATATAGTGATATGTAATATTAATATTATTGCAGTGTATCTTTATATAAAAATATTTACTTGTAATAATACTAAAAATGATAAGAGTGATAGTCATAATAATGATTTTAGTATTTACATAATAATACTCGTGATAATTATATTACTTATGTCAATGTTAACACTTCTATTATTTATAAAAAGATATTAAGACTATTATTTACGAAAATGATAATAATTTATATTACTTTTATTATAATAATAACAATAAAAATAATAATAATAATCCTAATTTTGATTATAATACTTATTTTAGAAATAACGATAATGTTAATGCTCTTAGTTTGATTAATGATATCGATACTTCTAAAAATGTTGATAATAATGATAATATTAATAATGTTAATAAAATAATGGTGATAATAAAAATAATGATAATCCTTAATAATACTAGTAGTAATAATAATAACTAATAATAATAATACTAGTAACAATAATAATAACATTTGGTTGTAATAATCATACTAATAATAATATGTGTTAATTAATAATAATACTAATAATTATAATACTACATAAATAAAATCAAATTAATGAAAATAATTATTACAACAACAATAACAATGACAATAATGATAACAATAACAACAACAATAATGATAATGATAATAATAATAATAATAATAATAATAATAATAATAATAATAATAATAATAATAATAATAATAATAATAATAATAATAATAATAAGTATATTTAGAAAAGGAAACTACCTTAGGAAAAGCTTTAAAAAAACGAAATGTACCCAACCGGATTCGAACCCGAGACCTCTCATTCCTCATCAATACCCTCTAACCATTCTGCTAAACTCATTTTTCTACTATAATACTCCTAAAATAACTATGTAAATCCTATCTCTATCTGTTTTCTGTTTCTTTCTTCATCTTTCACAAAACCAACGACCAAAGGATCAAATCAATATACAATTAGTTAACTAAAAGGCTTTTAAGATTTTCAGAAAATTTATAATCGACCTGTATCTATCCTGAACTAATTTTGAAAGCGAAAAAAAAAAAAGAACAGCAGCTAGGCTGTCGCTGTTATTTTAAAAAAAAAATTATTGAATTTTGATTTCGATTACGTTTTGGACAAAGTTTACAACACCAATTGTGTTTCACATTACCTCTATAAAGTTTCTGTATCATCAATTGAACCTGAATCACTGAGTTGAGTTCGAATTTTCACGAAGAACAAACAGTTGACTTTTTAATTTTAAAACTTTGACCTTGAAATTCAATCTTGATTTTGCGAATTAAAGTTTGGAAATTTGCAGATAGTTTTAATAGATGAATCCTAACAACTCTGCAATTCTATATTTTGACAAATAATTCGTTTTCGAATTTTGGCGAAAAAAGGGAAAAACAGAGGCGAAGGGTTTAAGTTAAATCAATTTCTGTTTGATTTTTAGATACACTGATTAATAGTAGTGTTATAAACAATTATGAGGGAGTTAACGAATAATTGATGCAATAAAAAAAATTTGTTGTTATCCAGCCATAAAGCTCGACAGATTATTCGAAACAAAAGGAAGAAACCAAAAAAAATTAATATAATCATATGAGATGGCGTAAGAATTTGTTTCTATATTTATTATTTAATTCAGTAGATAATTTAAATAAATCTGATATTGATTCTACTAATCTTTGTTATTTATTATGATTTATATATAATTAACATTAACAATAAATACAAATTTATTAATATTAATAATAATAACATTTTCAATAATATTAATAATAAAAATAACAATAATAATTATAATGTTAACAATGAGTATAATGTTAATTATTAACAATATTGTTACTAAAGATATTAATAATACTAATGATAATAATAATAAATTGTATTATAATAATGACAATAATTATAATAGTTTACAGATTTTAGTAATACTGATTATACTAACAATATTAATAATAATATTAGTATTGATAATAATACTTAATAATAAAAATAATAATAATAATGATATTAACAATGATAATAATAATAATATTAATAATAATATTATAACAAATTACATGTATCAATTTCATATCTACGTTATATATATATAGTTGTATTAGTAATACCAATATAATACTAATAATGAAAGTAATATTAATAATGTTAGTGCAACAATTATATTTTTAATTTGTGATCACATTTATTATATTAATGTTAAAATTTATTAAATACGTTTATTTAATAATTATTTCATTTATTATATGATACCATTTATTAAATATTTAGTATTTATACCTTACAATGTTATAATAATTATTTATAGAAATCATATATATGGATTTAATTTAATATTATATATATATATATATATTCATATAATAACTTATTTTAAATATTTTATATTTATAATTTACAATACATATAATATTATTTATGTTCAGAATATAAATATATATACATTTTAATAGTAACTTATTTATTCTGTATTTTATTTTCTCATTAATAATTTCAATTGATTGGAGTGTATTTTATTAGTTCAAAATAATATCTATGTATCATTGTATTTATATATATATATATATATATATATATATATATATATATATATATATATATATATTTATTTATTTATTTATTTATTTACAAACAATAATTCGTGAATCGTCGATAATAGTCAAAGGGTATTTGATTGTATAACAACAGTTCAAAATTTTTGAGACTCAACATTACAGACTTTGCTTATCGTGTCGAAATCATATAAAGATTAAGTTTAAATTTGGTCGGAAATTTCCGGGTCATCACAAAAGAAATGTAAGCACATACATCTGAGTAAACATATTTTTTCTATTCTCAAGCTGCCTGAACATAAGGTGGCGTAGTGTTTGGGGCCTAATTTTCTCACAAAAGGTCATATGTTTAAACTAATTTCCTCATTAAAGGTCACATGTTGATACAATTTCTTCACAAGAGGCCAAACCTTACTAAAAAATACTTTCCTTTCTCTGTAGTCTGAATAGAAAAACCTTATCTAGTTTTATATATTATATAATTTACTGTATAATCTATGGTATATATAGATCCTAATTAATTAATCATGTAGGGTTTTGAGCAACTTAAAATTGATAAGTGACTCTTCGGTAGTTGTACAGGCACGAAGCTAAACTTATAAAGAAAATTGTTGAAGAGATTTCCATAGAGTTGAGTCCCATTTGGTTAGTCACAGATAAAAATTTAATAGGCATGGAGTCACGAGTTAAGGATGTTGTTTCGAGTTTAGAAATTGGTATTAATGATGTCCATGTGATAGGAATCAAGGGCATGAGAGGTAGTGGGAAGACAACTTTAGCCAGAGCTGTTTTTGATCAAATATCTCATTGTTTCGAAGGTCGAAGCTTTGTTTCGCATGTAAGGGAAATTTCACAAGCATCTCCATATGGCTTGAGTTCTTTGCTGAAACAAATTCTTTCAGATGTGTCAAAAGATCAAGGTATCACGGTAAACAATGTTTATCATGGGAAAAAAATGATGGAAAGAATGATGCCTGTTAGAAGTGTTCTTCTTGTTCTTGATGACGTAGACCACATTTATAACAACCCTCACTTTTCGATTTCTAAATTTACTAATTTGACCCTAAGGTTTACTACCTGATTGTACGTACTTATTGTTTAAGGGTTGATATATATTCAGTTTAATTAACATAGACCGAATAATTACACGCTTAAATAAATAATATGATTATAGTAAATATAAGTTATATTATATTAACTTATATATTGTAACATAATTTTATAAGGTATATAAAATGTAATACTTTTACTACATAGTAAATGTGATATATAATTAATTATAAAATAAATGCAACTATATAAAAGTGTAATAATATTTAAAAACTAATAAAATTATAAAGTAATATTATAATTAAATTAAAAATCATATTTATTAATAATATATATATCAATAACGAATATATTAATATTTTTATATTAAATTCGTATTTAATAATTAACTAAAAAAAATAGTTGATAAAAGTTTTTAGAAAAACATAAATCAAGTATTTGAAAATATATATATATATATATATATATATATATATATATATATATATATATATATATATATATATATATATATATATATATATATATATAAAACTAGATCTAGATCTACTCTTAATAAATAGATACAAAGATACAAACTACTTTTTTTATTTTAATTTCTAGATCTACTTTTAATAAACAAATAAAAAGATAAAAATACTTTTCCTTATTTTAATTTGTAACCTGCCAAAATGACTAGACATATATACTTTTTATTTTTTTAAACCCCAATTGCAAATTAATTAGGAATTCTTTTTATTTTTTTTATTCTTTACCCATCTTTTTCCAACTATAAATACAAGGCTCTAGTTACAAATTTTTTTTCACACATTTGAACATTTCCTTCTCTAAAACTTGAAGATATTTTGAGGTAAATTTTCTCTCCATTTTTCTTATTTATTTCCAATTTATTTTTTTAATTTTTATTTTTAATTTTTATTTTTTAGTCGAAACTATTAACACAAACAAATTTTTTTAAAATAATCTATAACATAATTAAATAAAAACTTTGCATGAAAATTATCAACATGAAGTTTATGATCTATAAAAATTAGTTTTCCAGATTAATAAGTCGATTTTGTATTTTTAAAAATTAATTATGTTTTTATTATTCCAGCATTTTTTTTATTTTAGTAAACATATAATGAATTTAATAAATTGTAATTTGTACATGATAATTATTAATAAGTATTATGAGATCTGAGAAAAATATTTTTTCTAATGTATATCATGTTTTTATATTATAAATAATTAAAACAGTTTATTAAATATATATACATAATCGACATATAAATAAAAATTAAGATAAATTAGGAAAAAGGTTAAATAAATTATGAAAATATTTTTCTAGTAAAGTATAATATTAAACTTAATTTATTGGATCAATACATATTATATAAAAATTAAATTCGAATTATGTATTATTTATATGTAAAAATAAGGTAAAATTTGTAATAAATAGTTTAAACAACGATAAAAATATATAAATAATTTTTATGAGATTATAAACCTTATATAAACAAGAGAAAATTATAAAAACTAAATTTTTTAGTGAAATTATATTTTTTCTTATTTAAGCTTGTTTACGATTTAAAAATAAAAATAAATACAAATTAAATACAAAACGTAATGGGAATAATTTTATAAAATTTTTATATGTTTATTGTGATATTTGGGTACTGAAAAAAATATAAAATATAAATTTCTATTCGTTTATCTATTTTTTTGTATTTTAGATACTAATCGATTAAGTAAAATCATAATTAAAGCATAAAGATTAGTTTTAATGTATAAAACATTTTTTATAATTTTCTACATATTATCTACTAATTTGAAGTCAATTAAATATTAATTAGAATTATTAGATGATTTATTTATATATAAATTTGAATTTAGATAATTTATATATATAAATTTTGATATATATATAATAAATATTAGATTTATATTAATCAAATAATATTATATAAATTTAAGATCTGTATATATATATATATATATATATATATATATATATATATATATATATATATATATATATAAGACATAATTGTTACATATTTAAACCTATCTACATAATTAAACTTATAATACTTTGTTATAAGCTTAATTTTAAAATAAATTAATAATGATAATACATTAATAATATTAAATATATTCAAACTTAATATAATATATATTTACTTTATAAGTAAATTATATCAATGTGTCGTATTTCTATATGCACATAATGTGAAGGTTATAATTAAAGATAACATACAAAGACTACAAACATCACCGCTACTTGTGGCCTAGGGTGATCCTTGTTACCATTATGGGACGCTTGTGGATCTCGAATGCCAAGACTTTGATTCTGGTCAAGAGATCCTGGGCCGCTCGGTAACAATAGATCATTCGAGTGACTTGCATGTTAGCAACGAAGTTTGGGCGAGATTGTACAACATCTTTGTTAAAAATTATAACCCGAACTTCTTAAACTAGAAGCTTACTATAAGTAGTAGCTTTCCATAAATAGTAAGTTTCCAAAAATAGAAACTTTTGAGAAATAGGAACTTTTCTTGAAAACCGTCACTGTTAATATAGTTACTATATTCATAAACATACTCTATGTCAGTTAGACATTTACTGACCGAACGTTATATCTCTAGGTTGATATCCCGGTCACTTACTTGCTTTACTTTCCTCTCTTGCGTGGAATACTTCAATTGCTATTTAAGGTAATTTTCATAGCCCCACTTTTATTGTTTATTGAACTGTTTATAACTTTCGGGGTGAGACACATGCTTGCTTTATAACTGTTTAAGTTTAGACACAAGTACTCAAATGTTATTATGCTGTCATGCTTTGATTCATGCAAATCCTCACCGTAATATCGTCAATTGCTGCGTATAAAAGGCAAACTTAATTATTGTGAATAGGCCTATTGAGAGTAACATCTCTAACCATTTGACCGTTGGTCTTTTGTTACATAATAATGATTCAACGACACTGAATAACAAAGTGTCACGGGGTAACTTTTGTTTAGTCGCGATATTACAAACTTCAGCAACACTTTTAGATTGATATGTTTGGTATCAATCAACTTTAAACTAAATCTTGTGGTCTAATGCATATTATATAAACCTATGAATTTCACTCAACCTTTTTGGTTGACACTTTAAGCATGTTTTGTCTCAGGTGACGAATAAGATAATTGCCATGACTGCTACTTGATGAATTGAATGCTGCTGCATGGAGTCTTCATTTCATTACATTTACTTTGCATTTTAAAACTATTACTATTTCAGTTTGGATTTTATGTAAACACTCTTAATGCTTCCGCTATTTTATTAATAAAGGTTTATTTCAAAACGTCTCATATAGAGTCGTTCTCGTTATACAATTGCTTGATTTGATATAATTAGTCACAAATACCCCCGGCCCTATTTGGGGGTGTGAGAGATTGGTATCAGAGCAGTTTTGCTATAGAGAACCAGGATTGCATTTTATGTGTGCCTTATGTGTTAGCTAGGGTGCTTTAGCAATCTTTAGGACTATAGCATTTTCTGCCTTAGTTTTAATTGCGTATATCTTATTATCTTGCTATCTGTTACCTATAATTTTACCTCTTGCCTTACGTCTTCCTTAGAACGCTTGTAACCTTCCTTCTTTCATTTTTTTAGAATAACTAGCATGAACCCTATCATCATTACCGACACCGAGGAATCCGATTTCGAGAGATCTGTCCACACGCCTAGTTACCCTCCTATTTCACTACCGACATCACCTACTTACACCCCTGCTACACCACCTGTTTCTCTAACTTATATTCCAGCTACCCCACTGATGTGTTGCGAGGTGTATACGAAATAGTTATATTTTTATTGCGAAATACTATTAAATACGATACAATTTTACATAAGTTATTTATTTATTTATAGAGTGGATATACCTAAACCTTGCTTCAACACTATAGGCAGTTTACCTAATCGTAAAGTAGTGTAGTTTTTAGTAAGTCCGGTTCGTTCTGCAGGGAGCTAGCTGAGTTTAACACTATATTTATTTTAAACTATATTTGTATCAATATATATATATATATATATATATATATATATATATATATAATACTATTATTATTATAAAAGGGGGTTTTTACCGTTTAGTGACCGGTTTGTCAATTTTATGTCTTAAGTCACAATTAAAACCTAATGTAAAATATTAAATATAAATACAACTTAATTTAAAGCGTAAAGTAAATGACGATAAATAAAAGTGCGATAATTAAAAGTGCGATAAATAAAATGACGATAAATAAAATTGCGATAATTAAAAGTACGATGAGATATAAAATAAAGGAATTATGCTTATTTAAACTTCCGTAATCATGATGTTGACGTGTTGATTTTAATTTATTACCATAGGTTAATTGTCCTTTGTCCTGGATTATTCGGTATGTCCATCTAGTTTTGTCCATAATAGTCCATCAGTCATAATTATAAAGTGCTTAGGTCTTCGTCAAATTAATCTTATTATCCGAAGTCAAATATTCCAACTAATTGGGGATTCAAACTGTAACAAGGTCTTAATACTTTGTTTAATGAATACACCAGGTTATCGACTGCGTGTAATCCGAGGTTTTAATACTTTGTTAACAATTACACCAATTACCCTTGAATGTAATCCACCCCTGTTTTAATGAGTCCAGTGACTATTAATCCATCCTCGTATCCGGTCAAATGAAAAATAATTTGTATTTATAAATATCCCGCCCACCATACCTGATTAAGAGTATGTGGTTATATATAGATACGTCAAATTGTAACCTTTATATTAAATTAACGAGGTATCGTTTAGTTAATATAAAGCCCATTAATAGGCCATAGTCTAATTTCCACAAGTGTCGATCTTTTGTCCAAACCCCAATTATGGTACAAAGCCCAATAACCCCGTCTTTAATATTTAGCCCAACATCATGATTACTTCGATTTAAATAAGCATAATAATAACTTAGCTACGAGACATTAATTTAAAAAGGTTGAACATAACTTAAAGTGAGTATTAATCGCGTAGTGTTACACGGACAGAATTTCGATTTACAAACTTACAACATTCGCCACTATAACCTTATTATTATTAACTTAAAATTAAAATTAAAATTAAAATTATAAATATAAATATATTGAGAGAGAGTAAGATATATGATATGGTGTACATATTTCGGCCAGAATTCGTTGCATTTATAGGACCTGACCATACTATTCCAGCCACGCGATCGCATGGAATATAGGCTTCATGGCCATGCGATCGCATGGACCTCTGTGACAGCACATAATGATTCCAAAAACATGGGCGGCTTGATTTATTTATTATATAATATAATATATATAATTATTTATAATTATATATATATATATATATATATATATATATATATTCTTGTGCATCGTTGACTTGTAATTTTAGCTCCGTTGCATTGCGCGTTGATAGTTGGTTCATGTCTCGGTTTCGGATTTTTTGAACGTCCTTTCGTATGATTTAATATCTTGTACTTTGCGTTTCGAGGCTCGTACTCTTGTAATTTTTAGACGTTTCTTATCAATAATTTTAACCACTTGGATTGTACTTTGTACTTTTTAGCTTTTTGGTTATTTGCGTCTTCAAATCGTCGATTCTGTCTTTTGTCTTCACCTTTTATTATTTAAACGAATATCACTTGTAAATAGAACAACTTCAACTAAAAGCTTGTCTTTCTTGAAGGATAATGATATGAAATATATGTTCGTTTTTAGCATTATCAAATATTCCCACACTTGAGCGTTGATTGTCCTCAAGCAATGTAGAACTTGAATATAACTATACTAGAATCATTTTTTTATTCTTCACACTTTGTACATCAGTGATTTTAATACGGCGGTATGAACAATGGTAGTAACGATGTGGTTTACAGTCCTACATGGCTATAAAAATTTAGATCCTTTAAGAAAATTGGATCTTTATGAAAACATTTGATCTTTTGAAAATTCAATCTAGCTTTTACTCTAGATTAGTTTTCCACAATAACCCTTCACCGGTGTTTGTAAAATATTTTTGTGGGTTTTGTGGGTTTCAGATTTGAAAATTTTAGTTCAAAACTTATGGTTTTGTGTCACCCACTTGCTAACCTTGTATTGGGAATGCAACAAGTCCAGTATACTTGCTCGGTATATTACCTTTCGGTAAACTACCGTCCGGTTGTAAAGGAAAGCGTTGAACAAGCAACTGTTAAGGCAATGTCCCGTGACATGCTTTTGATTATGGTCTATATCGTGTTGGATGCAATTACTATCCTTTGTAGGAGCAATAGTAAAGATCACCCTATAGTTTTTCGGTCTGGCGCAAGATCCTGTCTTCGACCATGCTATGCAACAACCGTTCTTACGGTTGACACCCGATTTGGTTCAGGTGACCTAATGAATTCCGGTGAATTCTTAAGATTTTACGTTCAATGGTAATGAACGCATTGAAAATGGGTTTTCAGAAAACAAATCGATTTGTAATTTTGATCAAAATATTTTCTCGTTCAAGCTCGAGTTTAGATATCATCGAATTCCATGAGTTTGAATTCTCAATCTTTAAGGTCAATCTCAAGGATTGAGTAATATCAGGCTTAAAAGCTGATTTTTGATCTTTAAGGAGATTATCCTTTCTGGGGATCTGATTCATTAGTCTTATAAGCTAATTTGCATGGTACTCCCCCATTATACGAGACAGATCCTCTCATGGTTAGGATAAGTCTGACCACTTGGCGACCCTGTTTGATGCTAAGGTCCGAGGATTTCCAGCTGATTTTCGAGAAAACTTTTCAAGGTTTTTCGTAGTCTCTACAACTGGTCTGGACGACAACTTCCTGACCTAAATCAAGATGCGCGTGTCTTTTTTTCGAAAGACTTACTTCCTTTTAAATTAAATTTATATTACAATAAACTGGGTAAAACTGATTAATATCGTTCAAAACAAAAGTATCTTTAATTATTTGTACAAAAATATGTGATATATGTTCTAAATAACTTGGTAAATTTTTCCCACACTTGGCTTTTATTTTTCTTTCTCTGCCTTTTTATTCTCTTCTATTCCATTTTAAATGAATTCAAGCGTTTTGGGTTGTTTCTCAATTTATGTCCTTTCCGAGGTAACAATAATTTCGGTGTTAACACCTAGTTTTATCGTTTATAAATATGTATAAACATGATTTTGAGTTCATTTAGTTGAAAATTTTTAAAATTTTTTACTAGAAGTGGGTAGTCATTATATAAGACTAGGGCTGTTCTTTATTATCAGAGAGCACTAGATTCTAATACAACTACTGCGTTACTAGTATTTTAACGGTGGCTATTAAACCAAGTGTATAAATCAATTTTTAAAATCCGAAAGAATTTAATCCCTTCCCACACTTAAGAACTTGCAATGCCCACATTTGCAAGAAATCAGTAACAATTTAAATTATTGAGGGTGATTAGCGTAGAAAAATGATTAAATTTTACCAAAGTTTCCAAACATATTGTTGTTTGTGTTGAATGATAAATGGTGCACATCATTTGTTCATTCCTGCAGTTGTTATTTCACATATATTTTGCATCTTGTCGTCAAAATTAGTTGATTTTGCTGAACTTAATGCCAGTCTTTGAAAATGCGCTATTTTACCCTGTTGTGTACATGAGATAATATATATACAATACAAATATAAACATGCATGGTAATTTGAAATGAGACTTAATATCCCACTTTCAAATTACAAAAATGATATATTAGTACAAAATAATAAAAATGTTAAACATTACATAAAAGTATCAAAATGTTATATGTTTAACATAAATAGATAAAAATAATAAAAGATAAGAAATCACCAATGGAACACTATTGATTTGGATAGGGTTCCAGTTCATATCATCGCTCGAGTTCCATGGTTGGTGATAGGTGTTCTGGTAGGCTTGGTTGGGGTCGTACAGGTCAAAGGGTGGTCGCATGTCGGGCTGATGTGGTGGGTAAAAAGTAGCCCGAGTCGGGATGTAGTTATTTGGTACCTGATATGATAGCTGGCTCATGATTTGGTGCTGATGAACTTGCCAGCTATCGTGTTGGCGTTTCCTGGATCACTCATACTCATTCGCGGCTTGCCACTGTTCATACTGATGATGCCTATCCTCATTACTCATTTTCACCTTATCTATACGCTGAAAAACGTCAGTAAAACTATCCCTAATGACATCCCTGATGTTATCTGATTCCTCCATCTCCTCATCTGAACCCCTCTTTACCTGTGGATGGGGGCCATGATATAGTATTGGCATATTGTGCCTTCATTTTAGTACCTTTGCACCCTGATATACCTGCAAACCTATAGTATCGGTTTATTCCTCAACTACAATCATTGGACCCCCGTGTTCCCTATCTACACCTAAGTACTATCCAATGAGAGTAACAAAAATACCACCTCCTATTATTCCCCCGTCCTGTATACCTTCCACAACTTTGAACAAATAATACCCAACACAGTAGGGAATATTAACAAAGCCTCTAGTGTCTCGAATGCACTTAAGGTAAAATAAATAGTTTAGAGTCATTTTCTCCTTGTTTTTACCTCTTTGTGTAATCGAGTTAGCTAAAAATCTATGTATTATACGGAGCTCGGCTCTATTAATATCTAAATAGGAGTTTCTTCCTCCCCGTGTAAAAACATTAAAATTTGACATACGCCTCCATACGGCGTTAGCATTAAAATCTCTATCTACCCTCTCATCGTGATAAATTAAAGCTGTACAATTAGGTGATAATAATTCAGTGTGGGTGTAAATCTGTAAAGCTCTAGCCATGTCTATCATAGATATCCTGTATATCCTACCTCCAAGTAAAAATCTAAGAAAAGTCTTATCGTCTAACCTATCTACATCCTTATTTAAGTCTATAGTACTCATTAGCTCAACACACCACTCCTTATATACAGGCCCACGAGTGGTAAATAAACGTTCCCAGTCGGGAAAATCAGAGTTCCCATACCTTTGGATTAGTAGCTGCCTAACTGAGTTTGCTAGGTCGACCTTTACCAAAGGCTCCCAATCGATTTCCCTCGGTACTTTCACATTTTTCGTCACCAGTTTATATTTGTTACTTTGGTACGTTGGGTAATCTCTCCAGCTTCGATCAAATCTAAGATTGGGATGTAACTCCTCTTCATGAATTCTTGAGTTCTCTATTACATGATGAACGGGAAATACTACGTAGGCAATAAAAAATTGTAGTTCTGGTTCATAGTATGACACGTATTGATCATAATGTTATTGTTGTTCAGGTTGTGGTTCCGGTTGCGGTTCTTGATCAGGTTCTTGTTCAGGTCGTCTAGATGATGATGCACCGTCCGTATCTGTATTTCTCTGCAAAACACATTAAACACAAAATTTGTGCATCCAAATATGCATTAGTGTTAGCAAATAATAAATTAACATAATTATAAAGACATGTTTAATCATCATCAAACTTATACACATTTTCATATTTTTATCAATTCTACAATTTTTCAAATTAGCATATATGAAAAGGTATACAAAGTTCATAAGCATTCAACTCAAATAACATGTTAAAATAACCATTACTAGCAATTAAACAAGTTTCAAATGGCAATTACATCAATTTAATCAAGTTCATAAATTTTAGACTTAAAAAGTCCACTTTGATGTTCAAAAATTATGTTTAGGATCAAAGTTTGGATCATTTAGCTACCTAAACATGTTACACTACTTAATTTAGTAATAATTCATAACAAAAATCGGCCATAACCTGTTTATATCAAAAAGCCCCAAATTGCTCAAGAACACAAACCCTAGATTTCTAAAAATTTTGAAGTTTAAGGCTTCAAATCATGTTAAATAGCATCAATCTAGGTTATACATGCATAATATACTAACAATTTAACTCTAATTATACTAGAAATTATTAAACTAAGATTACTGCAATTAATTGAAATTATCACAAAAATTAGGAAATTTAGGAGTTTAGAGGTGAAATTTTTACCTTTCTGCTTCCCCATTTGAGAAAAGACATGATTATAGCGGATTATAGAACGAAATTTGGTTGATTTTGGTGAAAAAATGGTGAAATTTGAGAGTGTTTGTGTGTGTTTTCGTGGGTGTATGTGTGTGTAGAAGTGAGACAGAACCCAGCGAGCTTGTTCTTTTTGATCTGTCCAGCTTTTGTGGTCCATGCGACCGCATGGTTTTACAAGGCAAACCCCATGCGATCGCATGGGGTGTAATTCTTTTTTTTTTATATATATATAAAAACCTTTATCTTGTAAAACACTTAATTAATTTAATTTTAAAAATTTGTTTCTTTTTAGAATGAGGGCGTTTCGGTACGTTGACCTAGTTCGTCCCTCGACTAAATTTTGAAATTTGTCATTTTGAAGCGTTTATTTTAAAAACAAAGATTTTTGGGTTTTTTAAATGTTTTTGGCATACTTTAATTCAATAAGATTAAAAATAATGGTAATAAAATTTCTCGTCCCGCCCTTGGGTAAAGCAATTTCGGTTCAACGACCTAGTCTTCAACTCACGACGAATTTTAAAAATCATATTTTTAACTTAATGAAATAAAGTACATTTTTGTTTTTAAATTCACACCAAACTTAAATTTAAAATGCATAAAATTTCATATAAATATTAATAATATTTATAAACATTAATTTTACAATCTTACATTTGGAAATAATATAGTTATATATTAATTTTTTTTCTTTTAAAGTAAAAATAAAAATCTTTTTGGTCTTTTATCCCACTTTAATCAATCAAATATTATCAAAAATATACGTCCCTCTTTTGGGTAAAGTAATTTCGGCTATATTACCTAGTTTTACTCCTGACGAATTTTTGAAATATTTTGGATTGATTAATTAAAGATATTTATACCTTATGAATAAACGGTAAATTTCGCAGTGATGCATTAAATTTTTGTATGATATCAATAATTTCAGTTTCGCATACCTAATTTTATTGAATATCAATTTAATACTTTATAGTGAACGATTCAGCGTTTATTATCAAAAGGTTAAAAGCAATAAAATAAAATAAAAAAAATAAAAACGGTACATACCTACCTGTGAGATAGAATTCTCAGAGACCTGCTTTAGCCGACTCATAGGAGAGTCGTGTGATTTGGTTTTCCATAGCTACATAGGCGTAGCCTCGATTTTTCAATAACTTTTCTTCTAAACATATGAACGGTCCTTCTCTGCATAGAGTAACAAATTCGGTATTTGAATATGTATGATTGTTCGAACATTTACCTTCGTGTGACCATTTTCCGCATTTATGACATCTTTCAAGGTGTTGTGCTCTTCTTTTTGTTGCGGATTTTGATTTTCCTTTACCAAAATATGTCTTATGATGATTCTTCTTGAGTTCTTTCCTCACTTCATCCATTTTTCCTCTTATGAATGATACCAGTTCACTCGGGAAGATGTTATTATTACGTTTAGTAATCATAGCGTGTAGTAGTAGACCATGGTTCAGATCAAAGGAATTCTTCATCTTGTAAAACCTAAAAGAAATAAAAATTCAGAATGGGGGGAGAAGACTAGTTCTTTAGGGTCTGCTAGGGAAAGACCATTCGGATTCCATTTTTGAGAACTACACGAAAACAGAAAATCTAACTCTAACAGAAATATATATTATCCTTAAAAAGACTTGATTCTCCCCAAACTTAGTTAGCTGTGGTGTTGAAATTGTGATTAACTTCATTGTTATCTTCAATTGGATCATCAACAACTTGCATATCTCTGACTTTGGCTTCAAGCCATTGATTGATTTCTACTGTAACATTCACAAATTCAATTAACATTGCCTTTTCTTTAGGCGACAAATTGGATACTAATCGGTTACATAACTTAAAGTTCCCCTTAATCCTAGCATCTTGAATCCGTTTATAAAGTTTCTTCGTTGAACTGTTGAAAACGGGTTCATCTAATTTCGTATCAATAACGGAGTTCTTAGTTATCGGGTTATCATTAGGTGTTTCTTCATCTTTTCCACACATAGGCGTTTTTATGGGTTCAACAGTTTTGGTTGGTGGAGATCTAAACTTTCGGTTCACAAAGCTAACCGATTTATCACCATCCCTAAGTGTCATTCTACCTTCTCTTACATCAATGAATGCTTCGGTGGTTGCTAAAAATGGGCGACCTAAAATTAGAGGAATATCAAGGTCTTCCTCCATATTAATAACTATGAAGTTTGCAACAATGGTCAAACTTCCCACTTTAAGAAGTAAATTATTGGTTATTCTAACCGGGTGTTTGATGGTTTGGTCAAATAATTGAACACATATGCTGGTTGGTCTTAATTTACCCATACCTAATCTTTTGTATAAGGAAAGAGGCATAACATTTGCACTTGCTCCTAAATCTGTGAGTCCATTATACATAGCACCATCATTAAGCAAGCAAGAAATGATAAATTCACCTCGGTCTCCTACTTTAGTAAGTAGAGTTGGTTTGTTAACCTTTTCCGGGTGATCTTTTCTTGGTTCTTTCACTTCTACTTGAACTTCTTGTTCACATTTTTCTTCATTTCTTGGAATGGGAGGTTTGCATAGGAATTCTTCTTCATCACTCCAATTTAAAGCTTCCCCGTCTTCCAATTTTGGTTTTTCATATGTTGTTGATAACATATTTATGTTTTCATTCTGAGGGTTTTCTTGGGTGGTGAAATTATGATTGACTTCAATGTCAACTTCCATTAGACCATGTATGTAATGTTTAACTCTGTGACCATTAACTTTAAATTCAATCCCATTTGAATTTATCAACTCTATTGTTCCATATGGGAAAACTCTTTTGACTATGAATGGTCCAGACCATCTTGATTTCAATTTTCCAGGAAATAGCTTGAATCGTGAATTGAAAAGAAGAACTATATCTCCTTCTTTAAATTCTTTTGAACTTCTGATTCTTTTATCATGCCATTTATTCGTTCTTTCTTTATAGATTAACGAATTTTCATATGCTTCATGTCTTAATTCTTCTAATTCGTTTAATTGACTTAACCGTAGATGTCCGGCTTCATGCAAATCAAGATTACATGTCTTCAAAGCCCAAAATGCTTTGTGCTCAATTTCTACTGGAAGGTGACATGCTTTTCCGTAAACGAGTTTAAAAGGTGTGGTTCCAATTGGAGTTTTATAGGCTGTTCTAAAAGCCCAGAGTGCATCCTCTAATTTCATGGACCATTCCTTCGGATTTGATCCTACGATTTTCTCTAGAATACGTTTTAAAGCTCGCAAGAAATGATAAATTCACCTCGGTCTCCTACTTTAGTAAGTAGAGTTGGTTTGTTAACCTTTTCCGGGTGATCTTTTCTTGGTTCTTTCACTTCTACTTGAACTTCTTGTTCACATTTTTCTTCATTTCTTGGAATGGGAGGTTTGCATAGGAATTCTTCTTCATCACTCCAATTTAAAGCTTCCCCGTCTTCCAATTTTGGTTTTTCATATGTTGTTGATAACATATTTATGTTTTCATTCTGAGGGTTTTCTTGGGTGGTGAAATTATGATTGACTTCAATGTCAACTTCCATTAGACCATGTATGTAATGTTTAACTCTGTGACCATTAACTTTAAATTCAATCCCATTTGAATTTATCAACTCTATTGTTCCATATGGGAAAACTCTTTTGACTATGAATGGTCCAGACCATCTTGATTTCAATTTTCCAGGAAATAGCTTGAATCGTGAATTGAAAAGAAGAACTATATCTCCTTCTTTAAATTCTTTTGAACTTCTGATTCTTTTATCATGCCATTTATTCGTTCTTTCTTTATAGATTAACGAATTTTCATATGCTTCATGTCTTAATTCTTCTAATTCGTTTAATTGACTTAACCGTAGATGTCCGGCTTCATGCAAATCAAGATTACATGTCTTCAAAGCCCAAAATGCTTTGTGCTCAATTTCTACTGGAAGGTGACATGCTTTTCCGTAAACGAGTTTAAAAGGTGTGGTTCCAATTGGAGTTTTATAGGCTGTTCTAAAAGCCCAGAGTGCATCCTCTAATTTCATGGACCATTCCTTCGGATTTGATCCTACGATTTTCTCTAGAATACGTTTTAAAGCTCGGTTGGTATTTTCAACTTGTCTACTTGTTTGTGGATGATAAGCGGTTGAGATTTTATGAGTTACTCCATATCTTTTGAGAACTTTCTCAAGTTGATTATTACCAAAATGAGTACCCCGATCACTTATTAAAGCTTTCGGTGTTCCGAACCTAGTAAAAAGACATTTTAGAAAGTTGACTACAACTCGTGCATCGTTAGTTGGGAGAGCTTGTGCTTCCGCCCATTTAGATACATAATCAATGGCAACGAGAATGTAGAGATTATTATGAGATTTTGGAAATGGACCCATAAAGTCAATACCCCAAACGTCAAATACTTCACACACTTGAATGACATTTTGTGGCATTTCATCACGTTGACTTATTTTTCCGGCCCTTTGACAAGCATCACGGGATTTACAGAGAAGGTGTGCGTCTTTGAAAATTGTAGGCCAATAGAATCCAGCATCGTAGACTTTTTTTGCTGTGAGTTGAGGCCCATAATGTCCTCCTGTTGGTCCTGTGTGACAATGGTTTAAGATTTAACTAGCTTCATCTCCGAATACACATCGGCGTATTATTCCATCGGGACAACTTTTAAATAAATGTGGATCTTCCCAAAAATAGTGTTTTATATCACTAAAGAATTTCTTTGGTTTTTGGTACGACAACCCTTTTTCAAGGAATCCACATACTAAGTAGTTTGCATAGTCTGTAAACCATGGAATTTCATTATAATCGATCTTCAAAAGATATTCATCAGGAAAGTTGTCTTGTATGGCCAATTCTTTTAGAACTTCTAATTCGGGATTTCAAGACGAGAAAGATGATCAGCGGCGAGATTTTATGCTCCCTTCTTGTCTCGGATTTCAATATCGAACTCTTGTAAGAGTAAGATCGAACGGATTAATCTTGGTTTGGCATCTTGTTTTGAAAATAGATATTTAAGAGCAAAATGGTCGGTATAGACCACCGTTTTAGCTAGAACGAGTTATGAACGAAATTTGTCAAAAGCAAAGACAATAGCAAAGAGTTCTTTTTTAGTAGTTGTATAATTCGTATGTGCTCCTTGTAACGTCTTATTAGCGTAATAAATAGGTTGAAATCATTTTTCAATCCTTTGTCCTAAAACGGCTCTCATTGCAAAATCACATGCATCACACATGAGTTCAAATAGTAGATTCCAATTTAGAGTTATCATGATCGGCGCATTAGTGAGTTTTTCTTTAAGAATATTAAAAGATTTGATGTATTCATCCGAAAAGATGAATGGAGCATCCTTTTCTAGGAGTTTATTCATAGGAGTGGCAATTTTAGAAAAATCTTTTATGAAACGTCGGTAAAAACCGGCATGCCCTAGAAAACTCCTAACTCCTCTAACATTGGTGGGATGTGGAAGTTTAGCAATTACATCTACTTTAGCTCTATCCACTTCAATTCCTTCCTTTGAAATTTTATGACCAAAAACGATGCCTTCTTTAACCATGAAATGGCATTTCTCCCAATTAAGAACTAGATTTGATTGCTCGCATCTAATAAGCATTCGTTCAAGATTAACTAGACATGTTTCAAAAGGATCACCGAAGACTGAAAAGTCATCCATGAAAACTTCCATGCATTCTTCTATCATGTCGTGAAAAATCGCCATCATGCACCTTTGAAAGGTTGCAGGGGCGTTGCAAAGTCCAAATGGCATGCGTTTGTAAGCAAAAGTACCATAAGGGCACGTGAACGTGGTTTTCTCTTGATCCTCGGGTGCTATTTGAATTTGAAAATATTCGAAAAAACCGTCAAGAAAACAATAGTAACTATTCCCGGCTAACCTTTCCAACATTTGATCAATGAAAGGTAAGGGAAAGTGATCTTTTCTGGTGGCGTCATTTAATTTTCTATAATCAATACAGACACGTCATCCTGTTACAGTCCTAGTAGGAATAAGCTCATTTTTTTCATTTGTGATGACAGTCATTCCACCCTTCTTAGGTACGCATTGAACTGGACTTACCCATGGACAATCAGAGATTGGATAAATTAAACATGCATCTAGCAGTTTAATAATTTCTTTTTTAACAACATCTTGCATATTAGTATTTAGTCTTCGTTGGCGTTGCACATAGGTTTTATGGCCTTCTTCCATAAGGATTTTATGTGTGCAATACGAATGACTTATGCGTTTAATGTCATGAATCTTCCATGCAATAGCTAGTTTATGAGCTTTTAGCATAGAAATAAGTCAAGATTTTTCATTTTTCGTAAGAGAAGACGATATTATTACAGGTAATTCAGATTCACCATGTAAATAAGCGTATTCCAAATGGTTTGGAAGAGGCTTTAACTCTAATGTCGGTGGTTCTTCTATCGATGATTTGTATCGATATATGTCTTCCTCTTTTAGCATTTGAATTTCTTCTGTTGTTAGTTCGTATTCATTAGCCATGAGTGTAGCTAACATTTCAGCTTCATCAATTGGTTCAGTTCCTTCTCCTAAAGAACATTCTCCTGTTCCTTGTAATTCTGGAAATTCTTGTAACAATTCTGCATGTGAATCTATAGTTTGAATGTAATAACATGTATCATCTACAGATTGCGATTATTGCATGGCTCTATCAACAGAAAAGGTAACACTTTCGTCCTCTATACTTAGGGTCAGTTTCTTACCGAACACGTCTATTATTGCTTTGGCCGTGTTTAAGAATGGTCTTCCTAATATAAGAGGAACTCGGGAATCTTCTTCTATGTCCAGAATAACAAAATCTACTGGAAATACTAAAGTACCAACTTTAACTAGCATGTTTTCCATTATCCCACTAGGATATTTTACTGATCGATCGGCTAGTTGTATGCTTATTCGTGTTGGTTTCAATTCTCCGAGGTCTGGTTTAGCGTATAGTGAATACGGCATTAAATTTATACTAGCACCTAAGTCTGCCAATGCTTCTATTGAACTAAGACTACCCAGAAAACATGGAATTGTGAAACTTCCTGGATCTGAGAGTTTTTCTGGTATCTTATTCAACAGCACTGCAGAACAATTAGCATTCATTATAACAGCCGAGAGTTCTTCCATTTTCTTTCTATTTGTGATTAGATCTTTCAGGAATTTAGCATATCTAGGCATTCCTGAAATCACATCAATGAAAGGAAGATTGACATTTATTTGTTTAAACATATCCAAGAATTTAGATTGCTCGGCTTCAAGTCTTTCTTTTCTCATTTTACTTGGGTAAGGAAGTGGTGGTTGGTATGGTTTAACATAAGGTTTAGCCTTAACTGTGTTATCTTCATTAACCTTTTCAACTACCGGTTCTGAATCCTTCTCTTGTTCAAGTTGTGGTGCCTGTGTAGTAGGAATAGCGTCATCAGAAATTACAGGCATTTCAGGTGGTTTAAGTGTAATACCACTTCTCGTGGTAATGGCTTTAGCTGTTTCATTCCGGGGGTTAGCATTTGTATCGCTAGGTAAACTTCCCGGTTTTCTTTCACCTATCAACCTTGCTAGGTTGCTTACTTCTTGTTCCAGATTTTGAATAGAAGCTTGTTGATTTCTAAATGCTTGAGCATTTTGTCCATTAGTTTGTTTCTTGGATGTGAAAAACTTCGTTTGAGATTCAACTAGCTTCAACATCATATCTTCTAAATTTGTCTTTTTATCATCGGTTTGTGGTGGTTTATTTGGAAAAATATGTCTTTACTGATTGTAAGTATTAGTAGATACTTGTTGATTGCTAGGACCTTGTTGGTTGTTGTATGGAACATTTCGGTTATAATTCTGATTTTGATTATAGTTTGCTCTTGCGGTTGATAATTATTTTGATAATTATTTCCAGGCCTTTGGTTCATGTATGAAACATTCTCTCTTTGTTTCATTGTTTGTTCAATACTGAGACAATCTTTTGTCAAATTTGGTCCTCCACACTGCTCACAACTAATTCGTATTACGTGAATATCCTTAGTCATCTTTTCCATTCGTCTCTCGAAAGCATCTAACTTTGCGGAAATGGAATCAAAGTCATGGCTAGAATCGGCTCTAGCTGCTTTAGATGATCTAACGATGTCTTTTTCTTGATTCCACTCATGTGTGTGGGAGGTAGTGCTATCAATAATTTTGTAAGCTTCAGTTGCAGTTTTCTTCATAATGGAACCCCCAGCTGCTATATCGATGTCTTTTCGTGTAGTAATGTCGCATCCTTGGTAGAATATTTGTACTATTTGATAAGTGTCTAAACCATGTTGAGGACATCCACTTAACAACTTTCCAAATCTTGTCCATGCTTCATATAAAGTTTCATTTGGCTTTTGCGTGAACGTAACAATTTCTCCTTGAAGTCTCACAGCTTTAGATGCCGGAAAGAATTGTTTAAGAAATTTCTCAACTAAAACATCCCATGTGTCAATCGCCCCTTTAGGTAACGATTCTAACCAATCTTAGGCCTCTCCCTTTAAATTCCAGGGAAATAACATGAGATATATCTGTTCATCCTCAACTTCTCTGATTTTGAATAGTGTACAAATCCTATTAAAGGTACGAAGATGTTCGTTTGGATCTTCCTTCGGCGCACCACTAAATTGGCATTGATTAGTTACCATGTGTAGGATTTGTCCTTTAATTTCATAATCTGGTGCATTAATGTCTGGTTGAGTAATTGCGTGACCTTGGCCAGTGCGTTTAGCCCTCATTCAATCTTCCATACTTAGAGGTTCCGGATTTTCCATGATTGAGTTTGTTGAATCTGAATCACTAGAGGATTCTGATTTAATGGTTTCTTTCTCGACAATCTCTGGATGAGTGATTTGTGGTTCAGGAGGAATGATTAGTGGTTCAGGATCTCTGAATTGTCCCTGAATATCCTCCGGATTCTCAATTGTGAGGTCGGGTTCAAAAAATGGATTATCGAAAATTTGAATTGGAGTACTTGGTCGACTAGATGACGATTCTAAAGAAAAATCAACGGCGACAATATTGGCTAGATGTCTTGATCGAGTTACAGGTGGTGAACATATGAAAGGTGGTGAACGGTTTGCTCGGTGCATTCACTGAATATCCTATTAGTTATAAAGATAAAAATTATATAAGCTATCAAATTAATAGACTTTTTTGATTTTGCCCACGTTTTGAATAGCCAATAGATGCAGCAGGTAGTCAGGACCCTTTAAATCAGAAGCCCACAACTCGCCACTAACAAATCCAACTATTAATACGAACCAGAAAATTTTGGATGTCTATCAATTTAACCGCTTAAAATAATTTTTCGTCGAAATTTAAAGAAGATAAAGAAAATTCTATGTCCTAAAAACTAGAGCGTAGAAATGAGAAAGAAAAAGATTGCGTCGAAAAACGTCAAAAAATAAAAGGTCGAAAAATAAAAAGTCGAAAAACAAAAATAAGAAAGTAAAGCGTCGATACTTAAAAGTCTAAAAACTAAATATTAAAAGTTGCGTCTAAAGGAATTAAAGCTTAAAAGAATTCTATATCCAAAATGGTAATAACTTAAAAGGCACTAAAATCTATAAAATATGAAAGCGATAAGCGACGCCGTAAAATTTTAAAGCACCTAAATCTTAGTCTAAAGAAAAAATACTTAAGGAATTTTACGGCAAAGCCTAAAAATCTAGAAATATAAAATGGCTACGGCAAATAATAAATTTAAAACTAAGTACGAACGATAAATATACAATTTACGAATTAAACGATTAAAAATATACAATTAAAAATAATAAAATTACTTATTTTTATAAAAATATTATTTTTATATTATTATTTTATAAAAGTATTAATTTTATAATTAATAAAACTAATTAAAACTTAAAAACACAAATTTTATTAAAAACTAAACTAACTATTTAATAACTAAACCCTAATCTTAATTAATAATAATAATAACCGTAAACCCTAATTTGGTCGGACTAGGATCAGACCTGTCAAACACACTCATGCGATCGCATGAGTTATGTGTGTCTGGGCCATGCGGTCGCATGGAGTGCAGGCTCAGATTAAGTGCAGGTAAAAAAAATGTAGGTTCAGCGTATATATATATTTATTTTTTTACATTTTACTTTATAATCTTTACTAAATTTATATAAGTAATATTTATTAAAATAAACTTAATTTTTTTAAGAACTAAAAAAAATACTTTTATAAAATATATTTTCTTTTTAAACACTTAAATAGATATATTATTATTATTATTATTATTATTATTATTATTATTATTATTATTATTATTATTATTATTATTATTATTATTATTATTATTATTATTATTATTTTATTTATGTTTTTATATTTTTGTTTTTAATATTTAAAACGTATATAAATATATTTTTACAAAAATAACTTAAAAACTAATTTTTTATAGCGTTTCGCTTCGGCGTTGTTGAAGTTCCCCGGCAGCGGCGCCAAAAATACTTGATGTATTGCGAGGTGTATACGAAATAGTTATATTTTTATTGCGAAATACTATTAAATACGATACAAATTTACACAGGTTATTTATTTATTTATTTATTTATAGAGTGGATATACCTAAACCTTGCTACAACACTATAGGCAGTATACCTAATCGTAAAGTAGTGTAGTTTTTAGTAAGTCCGGTTCGTTCCGCAGGGAGCTAGCTGAGTTTAACGCTATATTTATTTTAAACTATATTTGTATCAATGTATATATAAGTAATATTATTATTATTATAAAAGGGGGTTTTTACCGTTTAGTGACCGGTTTGTCGATTTTATGTCTTAATTCACAATTAAAACCTAATGTAAAATATTAAATATAAATACAACTTAATTTAAAGCGTAAAGTAAATGACGATAAATAAAAGTGCGATAATTAAAAGTGCGATAAATAAAATGACGATAAATAAAATTGCGATAATTAAAAGTACGATGAGATATAAAATAAAGGAATTATGCATATTTAAACTTCCGTAATCATGATGTTGACGTGTTGATTTTAATTTATTACCATAGGTTAATTGTTCTTTGTCCTGGATTATTCGATATGTCCATCTGGTTTTGTCCATAATAGTCCATCAGTCATAATTATAAAGTGCTTAGGTCTTCGTCAAATTAATCTTATTATCCGAAGTCAAATATTCCAACTAATTGGGGATTCGAACTGTAACAAGGTCTTAATACTTTGTTTAATGAATACACCAGGTTATCGACTTCGTGTAATCCAAGGTTTTAATACTTTGTTAACAATTACACCAATTACCCTTGAATGTAATCCACCCCTGTTTTAATGAGTCCAGTGACTATTAATCCATCCCTGTGTCCGGTCAAATGAACAATAATTCGTATTTATAAATATCCCGCCCACCGTACCTGATTAAGCGTATGTGGTTATATATAGATACGTCAAATTGTAACCTTTATATTAAATTAACGAGGTATCGTTTAGTTAATATAAAGCCCATTAATAGCCCATAGTCTAATTTCCACAAGTGTCGATCTTTTGTCCAAACCCCAATTATGGTACAAAGCCCAATAACCCCGTATTTAATATTTAGCCCAACATCATGATTACTACGATTTAAATAAGCATAATAATAACTTAGCTACGAGACATTAATTTAAAAAGGTTGAACATAACTTACAATGAGTATTAATCGCGTAATGTTACACGGACATAATTTCGACTTACAAACTTAAAACATTCGCCACTATAACCTTATTATTATTAACTTAAAATTGAAATTAAAATTAAAATTATAAATATAAATATATTGAGAGAGAGTATGATATATGATATGGTGTACATATTTCGGCCAGTATTCGTTGCATTTATAGGACCTGACCATACTATTCCAGCCATGCGATCGCATAGAATATAAGCTTCATGGCCATGCGATCGCATGACCCTCTGTGACAGCACATAATGATTCCAAAAACGTGGGCAGCTTAATTTATTTATTATATAATATAATATATATAATTATTTATAATTTTATATATATATATATATATATATATATATATATATATATATATATATATTATATTCTTGTGCATCGTTGACTTGTAATTTTAGCTCCATTGCGTCGCGCGTTGATAGTTGGTTCATGTCTCGGTTCCGGATTTTCGAACGTCCTTTCGTATGATTTAATATCTTGTACTTTGCGTTTCGCGGCTCGTACTCTTGTAATTTTTAGACGTTTCTTATCAATAATTTGAACCACTTGGATTGTACTTTGTACTTTTTAGCTTTTTGGTTATTTGCTTCTTCAAATTGTCGATTCTGTCTTTTGTCTTCACCTTTTATTATTTAAACGAATATCACTTGTAAATAGAACAACTGCAATTAAAAGCTTGTCTTTCTTGAAGGATAATGCTATGAAATATATGTTCGTTTTTAGCATTATCACCCACCTTTCTCACCTAAGGACGAGTCTTCTACGGAAAATGAAGCTTATGATGGTGACACCGAGAATGACGCTTCGGACTCGGAATATGAGGGAGAGGTAGAAGAGATTATCGAGGAGAAGGAGGAGGAAGAGGAACCCTCTGAAGATGAACCCGAATCTCCCATTATTACCAAAACTCTTTCACCAAAAAGGAAGGAACCTGAGACACCTGCTGCGAATATTTCTAGTTCTTCCAAACAACCTAAAATGTCTGAGTTCACTAACACCGAATACAACAACACTACTATCCAGTGCGATATTATGAACCTACAAATGCATGTCGACAACATGAAGAAGTCATCTCATGAACAATAGGTAAAGATGGAAAAACGTCAAGACTATCTTAACAGTGATGTAAAGAGAGTCTATGATATGTTCTCCCAAATGGTTACTAGGCAAGACAAGAGGATTGCAGAGGTCAAGAAATCTATAATGTATCTTGTGAGCTACTTCAAGGATCAACACAAAACCTCCACTTCAAAGAAAGACTGATAATTCTTAGGATTTTCGTTTCGTCCGTTATTTCTATTTCATCTATGTAAAGGCATTTCCTACTGTACTTCTCATCTCCTTTGTATAATAAGGATGATTTATCCATTCGTTATTAATAACATGTTAAGTGGTTGTTTTTATATTTTGACTTATCCTGCCTTAGCCACATGTGTGTGATTATGTGATGATTATTGATTATAAGTACAAATTATATTGCACCATAACTCTTCAACTAATATTGTAATTATGTATTGAAGAACAATGGCTGGGGAAAAACAACCAAGTAACGACACCAACTCTCCTAACGTTACTCTCACAAATGAACAATTTTGAAACTCCTTGTTGCCGCTCAAGGCAACAACAATAATCAAAACAACAACAACGGAAACTGAAACCCTTCGAACTCATGCTCACATAAAGAATTTATGAATTGTAATCCACCAAGCTATAAAGGGACCGAAGGACCAATTGAACTAAACCTTTGGTTCGAAAAGATGGAATCTGTATTTCGTCTGAGTAATTGCGGTGAAGCTGACAAGGTCAAGTATGCTACTGGAAATCTATCTGGTGGAGCTCTAACTTTGGTGGACTGCTTATGCTGGTACAGTTGGATGGACTACTGCCCTAGCCATACCCTGGGAAACATTAAAAACCATGCTGGCTGGCAAGTATTGTTCCAGGAATCAAGTTCAGAAATTTGAAGTCGAATTTTGGGAGTTGAGAATGAAAAATCTTGAAGTTGAGGAATACAACAACCGATTTTTGGAGCTAGCTGCTCTATGCCCTAGTATTGTTACTCCTGAGAGCAAGAAGATTGAAAAGTATATCATCGGTCTTCCTCCTCAAATCCAGGGGAATGTTATAGCTGCTGGTAAATAATCTATTGAGGCTACGATGTTAATGACCCAAAACCTGGTTGTGGCTACAAGAAGAAATGGCAAGGAAAAACAAACCGAAGTGAAGACTACTGATAACAAAAGAAAGTTTGAGCATACTCAAGGTTCAAGTAAGAATTCAAACAAAAAGATTGGTGATACTACAAAAAGTGGTTATGTTGGAACAAAGCCATAATGTAAACACTGTAATAAACATCATCATGGGTTGTGCACTGCTAAGTGCGAAAGGTGTAAGAGGATTGGTCACTCGACCGAGAATTGTAAAGTTACTCCGCCTACTATAAATACAACTCCAACCATGCCTACTTGTTTTAGTTGTGGGGAAAAGGGGCATTACAGGAACAACTGCCCTAAGAACAAGACTACAACAACTGATACTGCTAATGGAAGAGCTTTCGTCATGACCGTTGAAGAAGCTAGGAACGGCGATGACATCATCACTGGTACGTTTCTTGTCAACAACTGCTATGCTTCTGTTTTATTCGATACTGGTGCTGATAGAAGCTATGTGTCTATTGAATTATGTACCTTATTTGACGAAAAACCTCAAACATTAGACACTAAGTGTCTTGTAGAAATAGCCAACGGGAAATTTGTAAAAGTTGACCGAATCTACAAGGAATGTAATCTGACTCTAGCCAATAAAACCTTCAAGGTTGACTTAATGCCTGTTGAAATAGGAAGCTTTGATGTAGTCTTAGGGATGGATTGGTTATCCCCGATGAAAGTGGATATCCAATGTTTTGATAAGACAATTAATATTTCTCTTGAAACTGGTGAAATTCTTGTCATCCAAGGAGACAAGGGTGGTTCCAAACTTAATCTTATCTCATGCATCAAAACCCGAAAGTACCTTATGAAAGGATGTCAAGCCATTTTGGCTCACATAAAAGAAGTCAAGCCAGATGAATGGCGTATTGAAGACGTTCCCGTTGTTAAAGACTTTCCTGAAGTTTTTCCTGATGAACTCCCTGGTCTTCCACCACAAAGACAAGTTGAGTTTCAGATTGATTTGATCCTCGGTGCTGCACCTGTTGCAAAGGCTCCATACCGACTAGCTCCATCTGAAATGAAGGAATTATCCATTCAGCTACAAGAACTCTTAGAGAAAGGATTCATTCATCCTAGCTCATCTCCGTGGGGAGCACCCATTCTTTTTGTCAAAAATAAAGATGGCACAATGAGAATGTGTATTGATTACCGAGAACTCAACAAGTTAACCATCAAGAACCGTTATCCACTTTCACGTATTGATGACCTATTTGACCAATTACAAGGGTCAAGTATTTATTCAAAAATTGATCTTAGGTCGGGTTATCATCAGTTGAAGGTTAAGGAATCTGATATTTCCAAGACTGCCTTCCGGACTCGTTACGGACATTACGTATTTTTAGTAATGCCCTTTGGATTAACTAACGCTCCAGCTGTATTCATGGATCTCATGAACCTAGTATGCAAGCCTTATCTCGATAAGTTTGTGATTGTTTTCATCGACGATACTCTCATCTACTTTAAGAGTGAGAAAGAACACGAACAACACCTTTGACAAATTCTGGAGTTATTAAAAAGGGAACAGTTGTATGCTATGTTCTCCAAGTGTGATTTTTGGTTGAAGATTGTTCAGTTTTTGGGACATGCAGTTGACAGCAATGGGATACATGTTGACCCCGCAAAGATCACGGCTATTCAGAACTGGGAAACACTTAAGAACGCGAAACACATTCGTCAGTTCTTAGGACTTGCTGGTTATTATCGGAGATTTATCAAAGATTTCTCCATTCTTGCCAAACCACTCACCAAGTTAACTTATAAGGATAAGAAGTTTGAGTGGACTAATGAACAGGAATCTGCGTTTCAGACCCTGAAATAAAAGTTGACTACCACACCAATCTTATCACTACCTAACGGAACTGATGACTTTGTAGTCTATTGTGATGCTTCAAACCAAGGTTTTGGGTGTGTGTTAATGCAACGCCAGAAAGTCATTTCATATGCATCCCGACAATTAAAGAAGCATGAAAAGAACTATACTACCCACGACTTGGACCTAGGAGCTGTAGTATTCGCATTAAAGATGTGGTGACACTATCTTTATGGAATCAAATTCACCATATTCATCGATCATAAGATTCTCTAGCACATCTTTGATCAAAAGCAACTGAACATGAGACAAAGACGTTGTGACGACCCAGAAATTTTCGACCAAATTTAAACTTAATCTTTTTATGATCTCGACAAGATAAGAAAAGTCTATTAAACCGAGTCTCAAAATGTTGGAACTATTATTCATGAATGCATTTGACCTTGACTATTCCCGATGATTCACGAACAATTGTTTGTAAATAAAAATGTAGATATTATGTAAATGTAAGTATATATAACAATCTGAAATTATAAAATATAATTGAAACACTAGAATCAAATGTGTAATGTATGATACAAAATAATTAAACTGGTATTTAGAATGAATCTATGTTTATATATATGATTTTTGTACACAATTAAATATACTATGCATATTGTATTAAATATTCGAAAATGTTATATAAATATTACATAATTAATAATATGTAGTGTTAATATATAAAATATAATTACAAGATAGTTATAATATTAATGAATATTACTTTCAGTATTAATATTGATATCAGTATTATTAATATTATTAATATAATACCTAATATATAGATATGAAACTTGATAAGCATAATTTGTTATATCAATATCATTAGTATTACTATCATTATTAGTATTACTATTAATATTAGTATTATTATTTGTATTATTAATATTATAAATTTTAATATAAATGAAGAAGGATATGTATAAGTTGTTATTAATATTATTATCACTAATTACATTCATATTATTATAAGTAATGTTATTAATAAAATTAATAATATTATTATTGTTATCGTTGTTAATATCATTATAACTGATAATAAAAATTTCAATTTTTGTTATTATTGATTAATATTAGTATTATTAATAGATATTATTATTATCATAATTATTAATAATTATTAGTATTATTATTATAAATTATTATAATCATTACTATTGTTATTAGAAAATAATACACTTTAATATTAATAATAACATTACTATTTTTATCACTATTATTTATTATTATTATTAATATAATTATTATTATTATTTATATAATTATTAAATTATTAATATTAAATATTTAAAATATAAATTAAGAAGGTCGTACAGATTTGTTTGTAGTGACCCGAACTTTTCCATGTTTATATATATTAATTGAGATTGATATTTACATGATTAAATGTTTCCAACATGTTAAGCAATCAAACTTGTTAAGACTTGATTAATTGAAATATGTTTCATATAGACAATTGACCACCCAAGTTGACCGGCGATTCACGAACGTTAAAACTTGTAAAAATGACATGACGATATATATATGGATATACATATGGTTAACATGAGATTATGATAAGTAAGTATCTCCATAAGTATATTAACAATGAGTTATATACATATAAACAAGACTACTAACTTAAGGATTTCGAAACGAGACATATATGTAACGATTATCGTTGTAACGACATTTAAATGTATATATATCATATTAAGATATATTAATATATCATAATATCATGATAATATAATAATTTAACATCTCATTAGATATAATAAACAATGGGTTAACAACATTAATTGAGATCGTTAACTTAAAGGTTTCAAAACAACACTTACATGTAACGACTAACGATGACTTAACGACTCAGTTAAAATGTATATACATGTAGTGTATTTAGATGTATTAAAATACTTTTGGAAGACTTCAAGACATATATCAAAACACTCATACTTAACGAAAATGGTTACAGTTACTTTCCCATTCTTTTCTTTCATCAAGAATTCTAGTCGTATTCTTACCCGTATTATACACAGCTTCAAAACGTACTTACTATGGGTATATACCAATAGGAACTAGCATGGGATTCCACTCTTGATTATGTCATGTATGACTAATCAATTTTATCTTCTACCATAAGCTAGTCAACTAACTAGAACTCCTTTTAACCCCACTCACCACTCACCAATTACCACTCATCATTCACTCCATTTCACTTCCAATTCTCTTTCTAATTCTCTCTCAACACACACACACACTATTATGAACGTATTTTTCCAGTATTTAATCATCATCTTCATCAAAAATCACTTCAAGAATCAAGCTATAATCATCATAGGAAGAACACTTCAAGAACACTTCAAAAATCCCTTCAAGTTTACTAATTTACTTCCAAGCTTTCTAATCCATTCCAAGTAATCATCTAAGATCAAGAAACCTTTGTTATATACAGTAGGTTATCTTTCGTATTCAAGGTACTATTCATATTCAAACTTTGATTCAATTTCTATAACTATAAACTATCTTAATTCGAGTAAAAATCTTACTTGAACTTGTTTTTGTGTCATGATCCTACTTCAAGAACTTTCAAGCCATCCAAGATCCTTTGAAGCTAGATCATTTCTTGTCACTTCTAGTAGGTTTACCTACTAAACTTGAGGTAGTAATGATGTTCATAACATCATTCGATTCATATATATAAAACTATCTTATTCGAAGGTTTAAACTCGTAATCACTAGAACATAGTTTAGTTAATTCTAAACGTGTTCGCAAACAAAAGTTAATCCTTCTAACTTGACTTTTAAAATTAACTAAACACATGTTCTATATCTATATGATATGCTAACTTAATGATTTAAAACCTAGAAACACGAAAAACACCGTAAAACCGGATTTACGCCGTCGTAGTAACACCGCGGGCTGTTTTGGGTTAGTTAATTAAAAACTATGATAAACTTGGATTTAAAAGTTGTTATTCTGATAAAATGATTTTTATTATGAACATGAAACTATATCCAAAAATTATGGTTAAACTCAAAGTGGAAGTATGTTTTCTATAATGGTCATCTAGACGTCGTTCTTTCGACTGAAATGACTACCTTTACAAAAATGACTTGTAACTTATTTTTCTGACTATAAACCTATACTTTTTCTGTTTAGATTCATAAAATAGAGTTCAATATGAAACCATAGCAATTTGATTCACTCAAAACGGATTTAAAATGAAGAAGTTATGGGTAAAACAAGATTGGATAATTTTTCTCATTTTAGCTACGTGAAAATTGGTAACAAATCTATTCCAACCATAACTTAATCAACTTGTATTGTATATTATGTAATCTTGAGATACCATAGACACGTATACAATGCTTTGACCTATCATGTCGACACATCTATATATATTTCGGAACAACCATAGACACTCTATATGTGAATGTTGGAGTTAGCTATACAGGGTTGAGGTTGATTCCAAAATATATATAGTTTGAGTTGTGATCAATACTGATATACGTATACACTGGGTCGTGGATTGATTCAAGATAATATTTATCGATTTATTTCTGTACATCTAACTGTGGACAACTAGTTGTAGATTACTAACGAGGACAGCTGACTTAATAAACTTAAAACATCAAAATATATTAAAAGTGTTGTAAATATATTTTGAACATACTTTAATATATATGTATATATTGTTATAGGTTCGTGAATCAACAGTGGCCAAGTCTTACTTCTCGACGAAGTAAAAAAATCTGTGAAAGTGAGTTATAGTCCCACTTTTAAAATCTAATATTTTTGGGATGAGAATACATGCAGGTTTTATAAATGATTTACAAAATAGACACAAGTACGTGAAACTACATTCTATGGTTGAATTATTGAAATCGAATATGCCCCTTTTTATTAAGTCTGGTAATCTAAGAATTAGGGAACAGACACCCTAATTGACGCGAATCCTAAAGATAGATCTATTGGGCCTAACAAATCCCATCCAAAGTACCGGATGCTTTAGTACTTCGAAATTTATATCATATCCGAAGGGTGTCCCGGAATGATGGGGATATTCTTATATATGCATCTTGTTAATGTTGGTTACCAGGTGTTCACCATATGAATGATTTTTATCTCTATGTATGGGATGTGTATTGAAATATGAAATCTTGTGGTCTATTGTTACGATTTGATATATATAGGTTAAACCTATAACTCACCAACATTTTTGTTGACGTTTAAAGCATGTTTATTCTCAGGTGAATATTAAGAGCTTCCGCTGTTGTATACTAAAATAAGGACAAGATTTGGAGTCCATGTTTGTATGATATTGTGTAAAAACTGCATTCAAGAAACTGATTTCGATGTAACATATTTGTATTGTAAACCATTATGTGATGGTCGTGTGTAAACAGGATATTTTAGATTATCATTATTTGATAATCTACGTAAAGCTTTTTAAACCTTTATTTATGAAATAAAGGTTATGGTTTGTTTTAAAAATGAATGCAGTCTTTGAAAAACGTCTCATATAGAGGTCAAAACCTCGCAACGAAATCAATTAATATGGAACGTTTTTAATCAATAAGAACGGGACATTTCAGTTGGTATCAGAGCGTTGGTCTTAGAGAACCAGAATTTTACATTAGTGTGTCTTATCGAGTTTGTTAGGATGCATTAGTGAGTCTGGACTTCGACCGTGTTTACTTGAAAAATGATTGCTTAACAAATTTTGTTGGAAACTATATATTTTTAACATGTGAATATTATGTGATATATTAATCTCTTAACGCGTTTGATATTATGTGATAGATGTCTACCTCTAGAACAATTCCCATTGACTCACCTAATAATAATGAAGAGTCAAATGTAAATTGGAATGATTCGTGGACTGATTCACAAGTTCCCGAAGAGGAACCGGAAGAAGAGTCGGAACCAGAAGAAGAATCGAAACTGGAAGAAGAATCGGAACCGGATGAAGAAATAGAACCGGTGGGGGAAATAATAAAACGGTTAAGTAAAAGAGAATCCTCAACCAACCGACCAAGGTTAATTATGGTCAATGGTGTTTCCGCTAAGGAAGCAAAATATTGGGTGGATTACCAATTCTCCGATGAATCGGATTCTGACGAGAATTCCGATGATGTTATAGAAATTACCCCAACTGAATTTAAAAAGGCAAAAAAAAATAATAAGGGAAAGGGCATAAAAATAGAGAAATCTAATTCCAACCCCGATGAACTTTATATGTATCGTCAACCCCCGAAGTCCTTAAGTTGTAACAATGACCCGGGAACCTCTAAACCACCAGGTTTTTCTAAACCAATGTGGAAAACGACGGCTCGTATTAGGGGAACATCATATATCCCTAGAAACTTGGCAAAACGAACCAAAACCGAAGAAGAAGAAACAAGCGAGTCAGAATAAGATAGTTGTATTCATGTGGTGTAATATATGTAATATAGTGTGCTTATGCTTTATGATATGTGTAAAAATTGTTTGTATTAATAAGTATTTTTTTTTATGAATCTAACTCTTGTCTATTTTACAGTATAAAAACACAAAATGGATAGACAACCCAATATTTTAAGAGACCTACCCGGAGACATGATTGATGAAATCTTGTCTAGAGTCGGTCAGAATTCTTCGGCACAACTATTTAAGGCGAGATCAGTTTGTAAGACATTCGAAGAACGTTCCAAGAATGCCTTGGTTTATAAAAGTCTTTCATTAGAAAGATGGAGGATATCACATTGGGAAATCCATAAGTTACGATGTGTTTACTTTGACGCATATATTGCGGGGAACCCAAATGCTATTCTACGCAATGGGTTAAGAAATTATTTTGACTCAATATATCCGAATATTGGACTTCGTGATTTAGAAAAAGCGGCTAACATGCAACATAAAGAAGCATGTTATGCTTACGGATTAGTAATGTTCGCTTCTCACTAAAGTGAGAACAAGAACATCGGCCTACAACTATTAAACAAAACGTTCCCACAAGTGACGGAGTCGGTAATTGGGGTAAGAAATGAGGTTTTTAGATTGTTACGGGACTGTTGGACATTACGTAACCCTCGTCCCTTTGACGACGTTACAACACGCTGTCTTATCAACGGCCATAACGGTTATGTTCCACAAGACCAAGGATGGGAAGTAATCCTAGTAAAACCAGAATGCATGACTTGTTTCTGGACGTATGAATTACGTGTCTTTATTGCCTTTGCTGAACGACATGTGTACTAGCTAGAATTATCTTCACAACCATCTTGTATCAAATTTATTGTGTGCTATATTTCATGCTATATGTAAAATAAGCGGTATTGTAAGTTTGTAAAATATTGTGTAAAAGTTTGAACGCGAAATATTATTATAATCAGTTTTTCATATAGAATTGTAGTAGTTGAATTGTATATTAGCTACTAAGTATGAACTTAACAGGTAGGTACTACCCGAATTTAAACTTATAAAACGCTAATATGAAGAAAAAGCTTTTATAAATGAGTTCATATTATGCTACGAAATACTATTAACTACTCTTAATATTCTGTATGATTAACTTGTTCCATTTGACTATTTTGAAGGAAATGGCACCGACTACTCGACACACCGTGAATATGAATGAAGAGGAATTCCATACTTTTCTAGCTTCAAACATAGCCGCAGTACAGGCTGCGCTACATACCAACAATAACCTTGGATCTAGCAGTACAGGAAATCGTGTAGGATGCACCTACAAAGAATTCACTGCCTGCAAACCTTTGGAATTTGATGGAACCGAAGGACCGATCGGATTGAAACGGTGGACCGAGAAGGTCGAATCGGTGTTTGCCATAAGTAAGTGTACTGAAGAGGACAAAGTAAAGTACGCTACGCATACCTTCACAGGTTCTGCGTTAACATGGTGGAATACCTATCTAGAGTAAGTGGGACAAGACGATGCGTACGCACTACCGTGGTCAGCATTCAAGCACTTGATGAACGAGAAGTACCGTCCCAGAACCGAGGTCAATAAGCTCAAGACAGAACTTAGAGGGTTACGAACCCAAGGATTTGATATTACCACGTACGAAAGACGATTCACAGAATTATGCCTATTGTGTCCGGGAGCATTCGAAGATGAGGAAGAGAAGATCGACGCGTTTTTGAAAGGATTACCGAAAAGAATCCAAGAAGATATAAGTTCACACGAGCCCGCCTCCATACAACAGGCATGTAGAATGGCTCACAAACTAGTGAACCAGATTGAAGAAAGAATTAAAGAACAGACTGCTGAAGAGGCCAATGTGAAGCAAGTCAAAAGAAAGTGGGAGGAAAACGGTGATAAGAATCACCAATACAACAACAGCAATTACAACAATAATCGCAACAATTATTCCAACAATCGCAACATCAATCGCAACTACAACAAACGGCCCAACAACAACAACAACAACAACAACAACAACAGCAACTACAACAATCATTCCAACAACAATAATAACCGCAACAACAACAACAATCAGAAGCAGCTATGCCAAATGTGTGAAAAGTATCACTCGGGGTTCTACACCAAATTTTGCAACAAGTGTAAAAGAAATGGTCATAGCGCGGTGAAGTGTGAGGTCTACGGACCAGGGGTTAATAGAACGAAAGGAACAAATGGTGTCGGAACGAGTAATGGCGGAGCAAGTAGTGTCGGAGCAAGTTATGCCAATGTAGTTTGTTATAAATGTGGAAAACCGGGCCACATTATTAGAAATTGCCCGAACCAGGAGAACACGAATGGACAAGGCCGCGGAAGAGTTTTCAATATTAATGCGGCAGAGGCACAGGAAGACCCGGAGCTTGTTACGGGTACGTTTCTTATTGACAATAAATCTGCTTACGTTTTATTTGATTCGGGTGCGGATAGAAGCTATATGAGTAGAGATTTTTGTGCTAAATTAAGTTGTCCATTGACGCCTTTGGATAGTAAATTTTTACTCGAATTAGCAAATGGTAAATTAATTTCAGCAGATAATATATGTCGGAATCGAGAAATTAAACTGGTTAGCGAAACATTTAAGATTGATTTGATACCAGTAGAGTTAGGGAGTTTTGATGTGATAATCGGTATGGACTGGTTGAAAGAAGTGAAAGCAGAGACCGTTTGTTACAAAAATGCAATTCGCATTATACGAGAAAAAGGAAAACCCTTAATGGTGTACGGAGAAAAGGGCAACACGAAGCTACATCTTATTAGTAATTTGAAGGCACAAAAACTAATAAGAAAAGGTTGCTATGCTGTTCTAGCACACGTCGAGAAAGTACAAACTGAAGAAAAGAGCATCAATGATGTTCTCATTGCAAAAGAATTTCCCGATGTATTTCCGAAACAATTACCGGGATTACCCCCACATCGATCCGTTGAATTTCAAATAGATCTTGTACCAGGAGCTGCACCAATAGCTCGTGCTCCTAACAGACTCGCACCCAGCGAGATGAAAGAACTGCAAAGCCAATTACAAGAACTTTTAGAGTGTGGTTTCATTCGACCAAGCACATCACCGTGGGGAGCTCCTGTTTTGTTTGTCAAGAAGAAAGATGGTACATTCAGGTTGTGTATCGACTACCGAGAGTTGAACAAACTTACCATCAAGAACCGCTACCCACTACCGAGAATCGACGACTTATTTGATCAACTACAAGGCTCGTCTGTTTATTCAAAGATTGACTTACGTTCCGGGTATCATCAAATGCGGGTGAAAGAAGATGATATTCCAAAGACTGCTTTCAGAACACGTTACGGTCATTACGAGTTTATGGTCATGCTGTTTGGTTTAACTAATGCACCAACTGTGTTCATGGACCTTATGAACCGAGTGTGTGGACCATACCTTGACAAGTTTGTCATTGTTTTCATTGATGACATACTTATTTACTCAAAGAATGACCAAGAACACGGTGAACATTTGAGAAAGGTGTTAGAAGTATTGAGGAAGGAAGAATTGTACGCTAAGTTTTCAAAGTGTGCATTTTGGTTGGAAGAAGTTCAATTCCTCGGTCACATAGTGAACAAAGAAGGTATTAAGGTGTATCCGGCAAAGATAGAAACTGTTGAAAAGTGGGAAACCCCGAAAACTCCGAAACACATACGCCAGTTTTTAGGACTAGCTGGTTACTACAGAAGGTTCATCCAAGACTTTTCCAGAATAGCAAAACCCTTGACTGCATTAACGCATAAAGGGAAGAAATTTGAATGGAATGATGAACAAGAGAAAGCGTTTCAGTTATTAAAGAAAAAGCTAACTACGGCACCTATATTGTCATTGCCTGAAGGGAATGATGATTTTGTGATTTATTGTGACGCATCAAAGCAAGGTCTCGGTTGTGTATTAATGCAACGAACGAAGGTGATTGCTTATGCGTCTAGACAATTGAAGATTCACGAACAAAATTATACGACGCATGATTTGGAATTAGGCGCGGTTGTTTTTGCATTAAAGACTTGGAGGCACTACTTATATGGGGTCAAAAGTATTATATATACCGACCACAAAAGTCTTCAACACATATTTAATTAGAAACAACTGAATATGAGGCAGCGTAGGTGGATTGAATTATTGAATGATTACGACTTTGAGATTCGTTACCACCCGGGGAAGGCAAATGTGGTAGCCGATGCCTTGAGCAGGAAGGACAGAGAACCATTCGAGTAAAATCTATGAATATAATGATTCATAATAACCTTACTACTCAAATAAAGGAGGCGCAACAAGGAGTTTTAAAAGAGGGAAATTTAAAGGATGAAATACCCAAAGGATCGGAGAAGCATCTTAATATTCGGAAAGATGGAACCCGGTATAGGGCTGAAAGGATTTGGGTACCAAAATTTGGAGATAAGAGAGAAATGGTACTTAGAGAAGCTCATAAAACCAGATACTCAATACATCCTGGAACGGGGAAGATGTACAAGGATCTCAAGAAACATTTTTGGTGGTCGGGTATGAAAGCCGATGTTGCTAAATATGTAGGAGAATGTTTGACGTGTTCTAAGGTCAAAGTTGAGCATCAGAAACCATCAGGTCTACTTCAATAACCCGAAATCCCGGAATGGAAATGGGAAAATATTACCATGGATTTCATCACTAAATTGCCAAGGACTGCAAGTGGTTTTGATACTATTTGGGTAATAGTTGATCATCTCACCAAATCAGCACACTTCCTGCCAATAAGAGAAGATGACAAGATGGATAAGTTAGCACGACTGTATTTAAAGGAAGTCATCTCAAGACATGGAATACCAATCTCTATTATCTCTGATAGGGATGGCAGATTTATTTCAAGATTCTGGCATACATTACAGCAAGCATTAGGAACTCGTCTAGATATGAGTACTGCCGATCATCCACAAACTGATGGGCAGAGTGAAAGGATGATACAAACGCTTGAAGACATGCTACGAGCATGTGTTATTGATTTCGGAAACAGTTGGGATCGACATCTACCGTTAGCAGAATTTTCCTACAACAACAGCTACCATTCAAGCATTGAGATGGTGCCGTTTGAAGCACTTTATGGTAGAAAGTGCAGGTCTCCGATTTGTTGGAGTGAAGTGGGGGATAGACAAATTACGGGTCCGGAGATTATACAAGAAACTACTGAGAAGATCATCCAAATTCAACAACGGTTAAAAACCGCCCAAAATCGACAAAAGAGCTACGCTGACATTAAAAGAAAAGATATAGAATTTGAAATTGGAGAGATGGTCATGCTTAAAGTTGCACCTTGGAAAGGCGTTGTTCGATTTGGTAAACGAGGGAAATTAGATCCAAGGTATATTGGACCATTCAAGATTATTGATCGTGTCGGACCAGTAGCTTACCGACTTGAGTTACCTCAACAACTCGCGGCTGTACATAACACTTTCCACGTCTCGAATTTCAAGAAATGTTTTGCTAAAGAAGATCTCACTATTCCGTTAGATGAAATCCAAATCAACGAAAAACTTCAATTCATCGAAGAACCCGTCGAAATAATGGATCGTGAGGTTAAAAGACTTAAGCAAAACAAGATACCAATTGTTAAGGTTCGATGGAATGCTCGTAGAGGACCCGAGTTCACCTGGGAGCGTGAAGATCAGATGAAGAAGAAATACCCGCATCTATTTCCAGAAGATTCGTCAACACCTTCAACAGCTTAAAATTTCGGGACGAAATTTATTTAACGGGTAGGTACTGTAGTGACCCGAACTTTTCCATGTTTATATATATTAATTGAGATGGATATTTACATGATTAAATGTTTCCAACATGTTAAGCAATCAAACTTGTTAAGACTTGATTAATTGAAATATGTTTCATATAGACAATTGACCACCCAAGTTGGCCGGCGATTCACGAACGTTAAAACTTGTAAAAATGACATGACGATATATATATGGATATACATATGGTTAACATGAGATTATGATAAGTAATTATCTCCATAAGTATATTAACAATGAGTTATATACATATAAACAAGACTACTAACTTAAGGATTTCGAAACGAGACATATATGTAACGATTATCGTTGTAACGACATTTAAATGTATATATATCATATTAAGATATATTAATATATCATAATATCATGATAATATAATAATTTAACATCTCATTAGATATAATAAACAATGGGTTAACAACATTAATTGAGATCGTTAACTTAAAGGTTTCAAAACAACACTTACATGTAACGACTAACGATGACTTAACGACTCAGTTAAAATGTATATACATGTAGTGTATTTAGATGTATTAAAATACTTTTGGAAGACTTCAAGACATATATCAAAACACTCATACTTAACGAAAATGGTTACAGTTACTTTCCCATTCTTTTCTTTCATCAAGAATTCTAGTCATATTCTTACCCGTATTATACACAGCTTCAAAACGTACTTACTATGGGTATATACCAATAGGAACTAGCATGGGATTCCACTCTTGATTATGTCATGTATGACTAATCAATTTTAACTTCTACCATGAGCTAGTCAACTAACTAGAACTCCTTTTAACCCCACTCACCACTCACCAATTACCACTCATCATTCACTCCATTTCACTTCCAATTCTCTTTCTAATTCTCTCTCAACACACACACACTATTATGAACGTATTTTTCCAGTATTTAATCATCATCTTCATCAAAAATCACTTCAAGAATCAAGCTATAATCATCATAGGAAGAACACTTCAAGAACACTTCAAAAATCCCTTCAAGTTTACTAATTTACTTCCAAGCTTTCTAATCCATTCCAAGTAATCATCTAAGATCAAGAAACCTTTGTTATATAAAGTAGGTTATCTTTCTTATTCAAGGTAATATTCATATTCAAACTTTGATTCAATTTCTATAACTATAAACTATCTTAATTCGAGTAAAAATCTTACTTGAACTTGTTTTTGTGTCATGATCCTACTTCAAGAACTTTCAAGCCATCCAAGATCCTTTGAAGCTAGATCATTTCTTGTCACTTCCAGTAGGTTTACCTACTAAACTTGAGGTAGTAATGATGTTCATAACATCATTCGATTCATATATATAAAACTATCTTATTCGAAGGTTTAAACTCGTAATCACTAGAACATAGTTTACTTAATTCTAAACTTGTTCGCAAACAAAAGTTAATCCTTCTAACTTGACCTTTAAAATTAACTAAACACATGTTCTATATCTATATGATATGCTAACTTAATGATTTAAAACCTGGAAACACGAAAAACACCGTAAAACCGGATTTACGCCGTCGTAGTAACACCGCGGGCTGTTTTGGGTTAGTTAATTAAAAACTATTATAAACTTTGATTTAAAAGTTGTTATTCTGAGAAAATGATTTTTATTATGAACATGAAACTATATCCAAAAATTATGGTTAAACTCAAAGTGGAAGTATGTTTTCTAAAATGGTCATCTAGACGTCGTTCTTTCGACTGAAATGACTACCTTTACAAAAACGACTTGTAACTTATTTTTCCGACTATAAACCTATACTTTTTCTATTTAGATTCATAAAATAGAGTTCAATATGAAACCATAGCAATTTGATTCACTCAAAACGGATTTAAAATGAAGAAGTTATGGGTAAAACAAGATTGGATAATTTTTCTCATTTTAGCTACGTGAAAATTGGTAACAAATCTATTCCAACCATAATTTAATCAACTTGTATTGTATATTATGTAATCTTGAGATACCATAGACACGTATACAATGTTTCGACCTATCATGTCGACACATCTATATATATTTCGGAACAACCATAGACACTCTATATGTGAATGTTGGAGTTAGCTATACAGGGTTGAGGTTGATTCCAAAATATATATAGTTTGAGTTGTGATCAATACTGAGATACGTATACACTGGGTCGTGGATTGATTCAAGATAATATTTATCGATTTATTTCTGTACATCTAACTGTGGACAACTAGTTGTAGGTTACTAACGAGGACAGCTGACTTAATAAACTTAAAACATCAAAATATATTAAAAGTGTTGTAAATATATTTTGAACATACTTTAATATATATGTATATATTGTTATAGGTTCGTGAATCAACAGTGGCCAAGTCTTACTTCTCGACGAAGTAAAAAAATCTGTGAAAGTGAGTTATAGTCCCACTTTTAAAATCTAATATTTTTGGGATGAGAATACATGCAGGTTTTATAAATGATTTACAAAATAGATACAAGTACGTGAAACTACATTCTATGGTTGAATTATCGAAATCGAATATGCCCCTTTTTATTAAGTCTGGTAATCTAAGAATTAGGGAACAGACACCCTAATTGACGCGAATCCTAAAGATAGATCTATTGGGCCTAACAAACCCCATCCAAAGTACCGGATGCTTTAGTACTTCGAAATTTATATCATATCCGAAGGGTGTCCCGGAATGATGGGGATATTCTTATATATGCATCTTGTTAATGTTGGTTACCAGGTGTTCACCATATGAATGATTTTTATCTCTATGTATGGGATGTGTATTGAAATATGAAATCTTGTGGTCTATTGTTAAGATTTGATATATATAGGTTAAACCTATAACTCACCAACATTTTTGTTGACGTTTAAAGCATGTTTATTCTCAGGTGAATATTAAGAGCTTCCGCTGTTGCATACTAAAATAAGGACAAGATTTGGAGTCCATGTTTGTATGATATTGTGTAAAAACTGCATTCAAGAAACTGATTTCGATGTAACATATTTGTATTGTAAACCATTATGTGATGGTCGTGTGTAAACAGGATATTTTAGATTATCATTATTTGATAATCTACGTAAAGCTTTTTAAACCTTTATTTATGAAATAAAGGTTATGGTTTGTTTTAAAAATGAATGCAGTCTTTGAAAAACGTCTCATATAGAGGTCAAAACCTCGCAACAAAATCAATTAATATGGAACGTTTTTAATCAATAAGAACGGGACATTTCATTGTTACCAATTGCAATTGAAGCTGTGATCTTTTTTTTTTGTCTCTAATCTGTATCACAAAACGAATCCCATCACAGGAACTTAACAAAAAGCTGTTAGCCATCAAAATCAAAAATCTATTCTTTTTCTCCTCCAATTATTTTTTTTATTTCTGATACATGTCGACACAATTGGATTTTATATAAAAATCGAATCTCAGTATAATTGATGAATTCATTTGTTTTCTCCACCCTCAAAATCAGTTACAAAAATTGTCAAACAGAATCAAATTGCTAAATTAATCAAAATATTTTTTTTATTTTTTACCGACACCTCTGTTTTATTTCGTTTTTCCAAAAACTATGATTTCGAACAAAATTGCAAATTGTAATATTACAATGTTGTTAGGAAGCCTTTATTGAAACTGTCTTCAAAAGTTCAACTTCTAATTCATTATATCCAATCCGAATTTTGAAGTTAAAGTGAAATTTTAAGAAAAGTCAAAGATGTTGTTCTTCAAGAAATTCTTAATCGTTTGAGGTTTCTGGATCAAATTGATGATTCATGAAGTTTCTAATAATGATTGTGAACCCAATTCATGTTGTAATTATGGTCTAAAACAATCTAAATTTCAAAATCAATGTGTAAGTTTTGTTGTGTTCATCGTGACAGTTTTCTTTTATTTTTGTTATTATCGTTTTGCTGTTAATTAAAAATTCCACAACAGGTTAATTGTAATTCGATCACTAGTCTTAATTAAAACATTCAAGTCACTGGTATCGATGGTTGTATGGTTTTGGTCGATTGATGGGTCATAAGAAGAAGAAGAAGGAACCAAGATATATTACGGGATTAAATAAATTAATAAGGGAAGTAAAACAGAAAGGTTAGGATGGAGGAATGGCTGTGTACTTTGTTAGGGAGCGGGAGGTCGTGGGTTCAAGTCCGGTTCACGACAACTATTTTTTTAGCACTTTTTGAGGTAGTCTTATTTATCTATTATTATTATTATTACTTATTAATATTAATTATTATTATTAATATGATTATTATGGCTATGATTATTATTGTTATTGTTATTAAAATTAGTATTATGATTATTATTGTTATTAATATCACCAAAATAAGTAGTAATTATCAATTATTATTATTATTATTAGGTATTAGTAATATCATGATTATTATTATTATCATTTTGCTATTATGTAACATCATTAAGTATTATTAATGTTATTATTAGTATCATTAATATCAATATAAGTATTATTATGATTAAGATTATTATTATTATTATTACGAAAATAATACAAACTATTATTACTATGATTAATATTAGTATTAGTATCATGGTAGACATATTATTATTATTTATATTAACAAAAGTATTATTATTAAGATTATCATTAGTAGAAAACTTATGATTTAGTTTTTGTTATAAGTATTATCATTACTAATATCATTACAATAATTATTATTATTATTATCAGTATTGTTATCATCATAATCGAATACGATTTTATTACTATTATAAACGTTATTTTACCGCATAAATATTATATGTATAAAACTATACTTAAAAGTAATATTACATATAAATATGTATTAATCATATTAACAATCTATATATAAATATTTATATATAACAAATTAGGTATTTTTAAAATAATAAGTTATATATATTAATAAAATCATATAAATATTAATCTTTTTGAATATATACATAAATTATATATATATATATATATATATATATATATATATATATATATATATATATATATATATATATATATATATATATATATATATATATATATATAATACATGAAATTGTTCGATTACAAGCATATGTATTAATATACATATGAATGATATATGTTCGTGAATCCGAGGCCAACCCTGCATTGTTCATTGTCGTCATATGTATTTTTACTACAAAATACAGTATGGTGAGTTTCATTTGCTCCCTTTTTAAATGCTTTTGCAATATATATTTTTGGGACTGAGAATACATGCGCTGCTTTTATAACTATTTTACGAAATAGACACAAGTAATCGAAACTACATTCTATGGTTGAATTATTAGACCGAATATGCCCCTTTTTAGTCTGGTAATCTAAGAATTAGGGAACAGACACCCTAATTGACGTGAATCCTAAAGATAGATCTATTGGGCCCAACGAGCCCCATCCAAAGTACCGGATGCTTTAGTACTTCGAATTTATCGTGTCCGAAGGGAGTCCCGGAATGATGGATATATTCTATATGCATCTTGTTAAGGTCGGTTACCAGGTGTTCACCATATGAATGATTTTTGTCTCTATGCATGGGACGTATATTTATGAGAAATGGAAATGAAATTCTTGTGGTCTATTAAAATGATGGAAATGAATGTTTATGATAAACTAATGAACTCATCAACCTTTTGGTTGACACTTGAAAGCATGTTTATTCTCAGGTATGAAAGAAATCTTCCGCTGTTCATTTGTTCATTTTCGAGATATTACTTGGAGTCATTCATGACATATTTCAAAAGATGTTGCATTCGAGTCATCGAGTTTATCAAAATTATCATTAAGTCAATTATAGATGGATATATTATGGAATGGTATGCATGTCGTCAACTTTCAATGTAATGAAAGATTGTCTTTTAAAATCGAATGCAATGTTTGTAAAAATGTATCATATAGAGGTCAAGTACCTCGCGATGTAACCAAATGTAATGTATTCGTCCAGATGGATTAGGACGGGTCGTTAGAGTTGGTATCAGAGCGGTGGTCTTAGCGAACCAGGTCTGCATTAGTGTCTAACTGATAAGTCATTAGGATGCATTAGTGAGTCTGGACTTCGACCGTGTCTGCATGTCAAAAGTTTTGCTTATCATTTCGTGTCGAAAATTACCTGCTTATCATTCTTAGGGAATCACTTGCTTATCATTCTTAAAGTTAGACACGTCTTACTGCCTCTATTGCATAGATAGTGTATAGATAAATTCATATCTTAGCGTATCTGTTGTTGTTACATTTTCCTGACAGCTTCCGTAGATTACTCCGTAACTTATGGGATTTTAGTATTATATATGCATATGTAAATTATGTATTGCGGGGTACTAATCTACATCCTATAATCTATTTCTTATCGAAAAATCTTTTATTCAATCGTACGAAATGGAACTCACCACTAGTTCAAGTCCCTCAGATTCCGATATGGAGTTTCACCTAAGCTCCAAAAGCAGTGTCACCAGAATGAATCAACCAATCATCCATCCCCGATTCATCTGATGAGTTCATAGTCAACTTAATCAATGGAGACGCGAAGAAGGCGATCTTTTCCACCAACCAAATTGCCCTCTCGGTGAAGAACCTGAAACACTTACCGGCGAACCTGTTCGAAACACCATTCTCACATTCATTTCCAGAGTATCTCGCCACAATTATATTCTATCCACAATTCTAAACCTTATTTATCCACTCGTTTCGACCGACAATCATCCTGGAGTAATGGAAGAATTCAACGAGCTTCGCGCTCGAGTAATCAATTTGGGAAACATGGTGCAAAACCTAACAGTTCCAGCAACAGCATCGGCAACACCAGTACCACCAACAACCCAAGTTTCAACACCACACGCCTCAACATCTCATTTTGTACCGCGAGCATAATCATCGATCTACGAATCGTTTTATATCAATTACCTTCGTTCTTCATGGCGATCATGTAATCTCTAAAGTTTTAGAGATTATTCATTATTCATTCTAGTTTCAACCTTAAATCAAATGAGTCTAATATCATATTAACTCATTAAATCCATGATTACATCTGAAGAAAATATATATGTATATATGTTTTCATAAAGGTTGTAATTAAAAATTCTTTTGTACAAACTGTTAATGGTAAAAATATTTAAACGGGTAGGTAATACCCGAGGAATATTTAGATTTCACCTTAATAAGTTACACTGTACATTCGTCGAAGCTGATTCAACAGTCATTTACTATCCTACTTACAACCACCGATATACGTATCCGTTCACCGCAGAATAACCATTTTCATTCACTTTCATATTTGGATTTTGACCTATCAGAATCCAACAAGTGGCATAATGAAGAAATAATGGACACAATAAAAATTGATTAGAAACAGACTAGTTAACAATATGAAATTTTGTTAAGAAACCACGCTAACAAGATCCTAACTAACTATTCCTAGCTAACTGTTAATTCCGTATTACATTTTATTTTATCGCAATTTAATTATCGCAATTTATTTATCGCAGTTTATTTATCGTAATTTAGATTCTCGCAATTTTATTTATCGTCATTTAATTTCTGTTATTTATTTTACGCACTTTATTTATCGTCATTTAAATACTGTTATTTACGCATTTAAATATCGGGACACGTATACAAGGTTTTGACATATCATATCGACGCATCTATATATATTATTTGGAATAACCATAGACACTCTATATGCTGTAATGATCGAGTTCGCTATACAGGGTTGAGGTTGATTCTCAAATAATATATATACTTTGAGTTGTGATCGAGTTTGAGACATGTACACGGGTCACGATACATATTAATTAATTCGAATATTATATATTAAACTATATATGAATGATTGGACTGTTAACTGTGGACTATTGACCGTGGACGAATAATATTGGACAATTAAAATGAATTAAAATACTGATTATAACATATGAAACTAAATAATTCTTCAAGTTTGCCACTTGATTTCATCTTAAACCTCATTTGTATCTTGACGATTCCAATCTGCGTTCAAACATTTCATAATTCTTGAAAACACCTCAATCGAGAGGATGAACCAACCGCACTTCATCTACGGAAGAAAGATTGATGCATATAGTTATGCATATGAAAAACTTTCGGAACCTGAGTAAACATTTAACATGTATCTATACTAGCTCCTTTGGCGTTGTTATTACCGAAAATAACTTTACAATCTCTCTCCAAATTAGCCAATTTTGTCACAGCTCCAGCAAGTCAACTTTGACTTTTCATCCGGAGTAACCTTGTTATAACCCTATTATATACTCATCTGTATCCGGTAACAGGATTGCCAAGTACCGGGAAATCAGCAATCAGTATTTTGAATCTCGCAACATTTCTACATCAACATTTACATATATGTATAACATTTATCTCTTAGAATTATGAACTTCCATTCTGAAATTCTGAAAAAGCACTAAATCTACAAAATCAATACTCAGATTGTTGAAAAAGCTCAAGGATTTTGATACTAAAAAATGAATTGAGCAAATCATGAAGGAGTCTCTGAACAAATCACAAGGACTAAACTTGTACATTAAGAATTCTGATGATTCTGTTTCTGATGAAATCTTTAGCGAATACCTTGCTTCTGGCTCCAAACACTTGCGGACAAATTTTCATCACCATCCTTCAATATTAGAAATTCCAAGATATCATCGTATCTTTCATTATAAATATCCTCCATATTTCTGAAGATATTTTCATAACTATTCTTATTGGAAATCATTAATCTCTTCGTGCTATCCGTGTTACATCATATAGAAACTGTTCGTTTCTATATTCTGTAAACTTTTGAGCTTAAAATATGAATGTTATTGAAGTAATGTTGGGAACTGATGCATGAGTTAGTATAATATAATGACACTTGATCAACGTGATTATATTACGGTAAGTCATGCTGAGTTTCTAAATGGAACATGATGATTCACAGATTATAACGTCATCATGTGCCATGTTACATAACCCTTTCATTCTATTTAACCTCCGAACATATCAAGAAAATATATTCTTGATAGTTCTACCTTTCCGTGAAATCTGGTAATTTAACAAATCAAATCGTGCTATTACCTTTCTTTTCTGCACAGTATATTATGATTATTCATACCTACGAATCGAGACATCTTGATCGCTTTACTTCAGGTCGAGAAGAGAAAACAAAAGCAGAGAGCTCCAAAATATAAGCACGACAACAACAATAGAAATTACAAACCGTGTATATCAATGCGTATAGCAACATAAAGACACGGGAGGATTAAAAACACTATAACCCCAAGGTAATCGTAAAAGTAAGCAGATTCCTCCGGTGGTAGATGGAAAAGGAGGACGATAGAAGCGATTTTCAAAAGAAGGACAAGGATCAGTACTGGGTTAAGAATTTTTATAATCTTTAGAAGTATTAATGGAGGAAGAAAGTATAGGAATGGTGAGAATAATGGAATTGAAGAAGTTCATTTATAGTGAAAATATCAGACAGAGCAATCAAGGCAGATCACCACATTTAATTAAAGAGATCCTAATTTCCTTAATTACCGAAGGATCAGATCTTTTATAGATTACGAAGATTTTCATTAAATCCCTTGAATTTCGGAATTCAAACGTGACTACGTCAAGAGTTAAGACGAAACTTTATTTCTTCAATTCACTCTTTTGTGACAGCTTCATTCGTACGCTTCACATAATCAAATCGTTTTATCTATATTAATCAATAATGATAATAAAGCTCTATTTATCAACTAGTTTTCTCATGAAAACATTTTTATTGTTAGCCATGACAGCCTCACTCAAATTTCAGGACGAAATTTCTCTAACGGGTAGGTACTGTGACGACCCGGAAATTTTCGACCAAATTTAAATTTAATCTTATTATGATCTCGACAAGATAAGCAAAGTCTGTTAAACCGAGTCTCGAAATGTTGGAACTATTATTCATGAATGCATTTGACCTTGACTATTCCCGACGATTCACGAACAATTATTTGTAAATAAAAATGTAGATATTATGTAAATGTAAGTATATATAACAATCTGAAATTATAAAATATAATTGAAACACTAGAATCAAATGTGTAATGTATGATACAAAATAATTAAACTGGTATTTAGAATGAATCTATGTTTATATATATGATTTTTGTACACAATTAAATATACTATGCATATTGTATTAAATATTCGAAAATGTTATATAAATATTACATAATTAATAATATGTAGTGTTAATATATAAAATATAATTACAAGATAGTTATAATATTAATGAATATTACTTTCAGTATTAATATTGATATCAGTATTATTAATATTATTAATATAATACCTAATATATAGATATGAGACTTGATAAGCATAATTTGTTATATCAATATCATTAGTATTACTATCATTATTAGTATTACTATTAATATTAGTATTATTATTTGTATTATTAATATTATAAATTTTAATATAAATGAAGAAGGATATGTATAAGTTGTTATTAATATTATTATTATCATTAATTACATTCATATTATTATAAGTAATGTTATTAATAAAATTAATAATATTATTATTGTTATCGTTGTTAATATCATTATAACTGATAATAAAAATTTCAACTTTTATTATTATTGATTAATATTAGTATTATTAATAGATATTATTATTATCATAATTATTAATAATTATTAGTATTATTATCATAAATTATTATTATCATTACTATTGTTATTAGAAAATAATACACTTTAATATTAATAATAACATTACTATTTTTATCACTATTATTTATTATTATTATTAATATAATTATTATTATTATTTATATAATTATTAAATTATTAATATTAAATATTTAAAATATAAATTAAGAAGGTCGTACAGATTTGTTACCAATTGCAATTGAAGCTGTGATCTTTTTTTTTTGTTTTTTATCTCTAATCTGTATCACAAAACGAATCCCATCACAGGAACTAAACAAAAAGCTGTTAGCCATCAAAATCAAAAATCTATTCTTTTTCTCCTTCAATTATTTTTTTTATTTCTGATACACGTCGACACAATTGGATTTTATATAAAAATCGAATCTCAGTTTAATTGATGAATTCAATTGTTTTCTCCACCCTCAAAATCTGTTACAAAAATTGTCAAACAGAATCAAATTGTTATATTAATCAAAATATTTTTTTTTATTACCGACACCTCTGTTTTATTTCGTTTTTCCAAAAACTATGATTTCGAACAAAATTGCAAATTGTAATATTACAATGTTGTTAGGAAGCCTTTATTGAAACTGTCTTCAAAAGTTCAACTTCTAATTCATTATATCCAATCCGAATTTTGAAGTTAAAGTGAAATTTTAAGAAAAGTCAAAGATGTTGTTCTTCAAGAAATTCTTAATCGTTTGAGGTTTCTGGATCAAATTGATGATTCATGAAGTTTCTAATAATGATTGTGAACCCAATTCATGTTTTAATTATGGTCTAAAATAATCTAAATTTCAAAATCAATGTGTAAGTTTTGTTGTGTTCATCGTGACAGTTTTCTTTTATTTTTGTTATTATCGTTTTGCTGTTAATTAAAAATTCCACAACAGGTTAATTGTAATTCGATCACTAGTCTTAATTAAAACCTTCAAGTCACTGGTATCGATGGTTGTATGGTTTTGGTCGATTGATGGGTCATAAGAAGAAGAAGAAGGAACCAAGATATATTACGGGATTAAATAAATTAATAAGGGAAGTAAAACAGAAAGGTTAGGACGGAGGAATGGCTGTGTACTTTGTTAGGGGGTGGGAGGTCGTGGGTTCAAGTTTGGTTCACGACAACTATTTTTTAGCACTTTTTGAGGTAGTCTTATTTATCTATTATTATTATTATTACTTATTAATATTAATTATTATTATTAATATGATTATTATGGCTATGATTATTATTGTTATTGTTATTAATATTAGTATTATGATTATTATTGTTATTAATATCACCAAAATAAGTAGTAATTATCAATTATTATTATTATTATTATTATTATTATTAGGTATTAGTAATATCATGATTATTATTATTATTATCATTTTGCTATTATGTAACATCATTAAGTATTATTAATGTTATTATTAGTATCATTAATATCAATATAAGTATTATTATGATTAAGATTATTATTATTATTATTACGAAAATAATACAAACTATTATTACTATGATTAATATTAGTATTAGTATCATGGTAGACATATTATTATTATTTATATTAACAAAAGTATTATTATTAAGATTATCATTAGTAGAAAACTTATGATTTAGTTTTTGTTATAAGTATTATCATTACTAATATCATTACAATAATTATTATTATTATCAGTATGGTTATCATCATAATCGAATACGATTTTATTACTATTATAAACGTTATTTTACCACATAAATATTATATGTATAAAACTATACTTAAAAGTAATATTACATATAAATATGTATTAATCATATTAACAATCTATATATAAATATTTATATATAACAAATTAGGTATTTTTAAAATAATAAGTTATATATATATATTAATAAAATCATATAAATATTAATCTTTTTGAATATATACACAAATTAAATATATATATATATATATATATATATATATATATATATATATATATATATATATATATATATATATATATATATATATATATATATATATATATATATATATATATATAATACATGAAATTGTTCGATTACAAGCATATGTATTAATATACATATGAATGATATAGGTTCGTGAATCCGAGGCCAACCCTGCATTGTTCAATGTCGTCATATGTATTTTTACTACAAAATACAGTATGATGAGTTTCATTTGCTCCCTTTTTAAATGCTTTTGCAATATATATTTTTGGGACTGAGAATACATGCGCTGCTTTTATAACTGTTTTACGAAATAGACACAAGTAATCGAAACTACATTCTATGGTTGAATTATTAAACCGAATATACCCCTTTTTAGTCTGGTAATCTAAGAATTAGGGAACAGACACCCTAATTGACGCGAATCCTAAAGATAGATCTATTGGGCCCAACGAGCCCCATCCAAAGTACCGGATGCTTTAGTATTTCGAATTTATCATGTCCAAAGGGAGTCCCGGAATGATGGGGATATTCTATATGCATCTTGTTAAGGTCGGTTACCAGGTGTCCACCATATGAATGATTTTTGTCTCTATGCATGGGACGTATATTTATGAGAAATGGAAATGAAATTCTTGTGGTCTATTAAAATGATGGAAATGAATGTTTATGATAAACTAATGAACTCACCAACCTTTTGGTTGACACTTGAAAGCATGTTTATTTTCAGGTATGAAAGAAATCTTTCGCTGTGCATTTGTTCATTTTAGAGATATTACTTGGAGTCATTCATGACATATTTCAAAAGACGTTGCATTCAAGTCGTCGAGTTTATCAAGATTATCATTAAGTCAATTATAGATGGATATATTATGGAATGGTATGCATGTCGTCAACTTTCAATGTAATGAAAGGTTGTCTTTTAAAATCGAATGCAATGTTTGTAAAATGTATCATATAGAGGTCAAATACCTTGCGATGTAACCAATTGTAATGTATTCATCCAGATGGATTAGGACGGGTCGTTAGAGATGTTGGGTCGAATTACTAAATGACTACAACTGTGAACTCAAGTACCATCCTGGTGTGATGACCCGGGAATTTCCGACCAAATTTAAACTTAAATCTTATTTGATTTTGACCACGATAAGCAAAATCGGTAATGTTGAGTATCGAAAACTTTGGAACAGTTACATGAAATCATTTACCCTTTGACTGTACCGACGATTCACGAACAACTGTTTGTAAACAACTAAGTATATATAAATATATACATAATTATAAATGTATGTATTGGAAATTATAAAATGTTATTAACTCATTAAAAATTAAATATGAGAAATATTATACAAATAAGTTGATATATATATAAACTGATATATCATTATTATTATTATTATTATTATTATTATTATTATTATTATTATTATTATTATTATTATTATTATTATTATTATTATTAATATTATCGTTATTACTAATAATATTAGTATAATTAGTATTATTGTTATTAACAATATTATTGCTATACATTTATGGTAATTGTTATCATTATCATTAGTAATATTATTATTACTATTATATTATTATAAATTTGTATTATTATTATAGATAATATAAAGAGTATTATTATTATAGTTATATTTATTAATAATACTAATTATAATTTATAACAATAAATATATGAATATAAGAAATATGCATATATAGGGATAGATATATATAGCTATATAATGATAAACAGATATATATATATACTAGGAACCTGTATCATTTTTTTGTTTAGATTATTATTGTAATATAGGTATAATTATTAATTATTTATCATAATTATATAAAATCAAGATTAGATTCTGTTCATGTCTTAATCAAGCTTTATTTTTTTTTTCTTACCTTCTTGTTATTTATATTATGCTCGTACGATCCTGTCTATTTTCTGTTAGGCATCCAAATCAAAATATAATACAACCAAACAAGATTATTGACTTCTATTATTTGAATACATTTATATCTGATGTTATTAGACTGCAATTTGAGATTTAACACAGAAAGAAAATAAGAAAACCCATGGTTATTTTTCTCTGTTCTTGAACTCCAAACCTCATAACCCAAATTCGAACTCAATTCCAAAAACTAAAAATGTAGTTACATTAGTAATCTTTCATGTAAACTTCCTGTAAAATCACACCTTCCAATTTTCTATATCGAGTAAGAATTATGGAGTCAAAGTTTTTGAGCAAAAAGTCAACCGAATCGTTCATGGTAAAATTCGAATTTATTTTTATGTTTTAAGTTTAAGTGATGATTCAAATAGTTTCTAGTGATCATTTACAACTTATTTCATGTTGTAATCGAGAGCTATAACTGTCTTAAATTCGAATTCAATATTTGAGTTCATGTTCTTAAAATATGAAAATGCAATTGCTCATATTCGAATGAAACTTAAAAATCTAAAAAAGCAAGAGTGTTAGGAATCAAATGGTTAAACTATCTGCAGATTTTGAGGTTCGAATTCATTATATCGATTATTAATTTTCGAGTCAAAGTTTTGAGACCAAAAGTCAACCCTGTGTTCATCAATTAAATTGAAGTTTATAAGATCGTTTCTGTAGAAATTAGTGATTTAAAAAGTTGTTATGAATCAATTGAAACCAAATTCATGTTGTAACATTTTTATAAAACGCACTAAAAATCGAAAAACAATTTTTTTTTTAAAATAGCAGCGAGCTGCGTGACTGTTTTTTTTTATTTTTTTATTTTTTTTTATTTTTTTGTTAATCCAATTTATATACCCAATCGTTCTGTTTTCAATTACACGTTTAAATTCAAGCAAATGAAATCGTTATTAAGTTTAGTTTCGGGTCCCTGGTCGATGGATTATGATGAAGAAGATGATGGATAAGTGAAACAAGATATATTCATATTAGGATAGTATTATATCAGAAAAAGTGAAACAGCGTGGTGGTTTGAGTACGTGTTGGATTAGCGAGAGGTCTCGGGTTCGAGACCCATCTTGGGCAAATCTTTTTATCACGATTTTAATAAAGGTATACACTCATTTTTTTTATTTTTTTATAATTATTATTTTCATTTGTTGTTAATATTAAATATTATTATTATGATGATTATTAGTAAAATTGTTATCATTGATAGTATTACAAATTATTATTGATATTATTATTATTATTAATTGTTGTTAACATGATAATAGAAATAATAGGATTAGTATTATTATTCTTATTATCATTATCATTCTTGTTAAAAATTGTTATTTTTTTATCATTTAAAAACTATCAATATTATTATTAGAACTTTTATATTATCACCACAATTATTATAGCAACTATTAAAATTAATACTAGTATTATTAAGGAATATCACTATTTTTATTATCATCATTGATATTATTAACAATCATTAATATTATCATTATTAACAACATTTTTAGAAGTATCGTTATTATTATTTTTTCACTAATATTAGCAATAATAACATTTTTGGTAATTATTGGTTTTACTATTATTGTTATTGTAAACATAAGTATATTACTAATGTTATTATCATTATTTTTACTAATATTAACTTAGTATAATTAGAACTACTGTTTTGATAAACAAATTATATACATACATATATATATATATATATATATATATATATATATATATATATATATATATATATATATATATATATATATATATATATATATATATATATATAACACATATAACATAACAAAATTTAAAATTTATATATATATATATATATATATATATATATATATATATATATATATATATATACACATACATAATGAACATATAAACCTTATATATATATTACTAACATGAAAATGATATAACTAATATAATTATACATATATATATGTGTGTTCAATTACAACTATGAATAATAATAAATATACAAATGATATAGGTTCGTGAATCCAAGGCCAACCCTATACTTGTTCAATGTCGTTCTATGTATTTTTACTACAAAATACATTAGGTGAGTTTCATTTGCTCCCTTTTACTCTTTACATTTTTGGGCTGAGAATACATGCAAATGCTTTATTAACTGTTTTACAATATTTATATGCGTGAGTTTCATTACTCCCTTTTTAAATGCTTTTGCAATATATATTTTTGGGACTGAGAATACATGCGCTGCTTTTATAACTGTTTTACGAAATAGACACAAGTACTTAAAACTACATTCTATGGCTGGATTATTAAACCGAATATGCCCCTTTATAGTCTGGTAATCTAAGAATTAGGGAACAGACACTCAAATTGACGCGAATCCTAAAGATAGATCTATCGGGCCCAACAAGCCCCATCCAAAGTACCGGATGCTTTAGTACTTCGAAATTTATATCATGTCCGGAGGAGGATCCCGGAATGATGAGGGTATTCTTATATGCATATTGTGAATGTCGGTTACCAGGTGTTCAACCCATATGAATGATATTTTTGTCTCTATGCATGGGACGTATGTTTATGAGAAATGGAAATATGAAATCTTGTGGTCTATTAAAATCATGAAATGATTATTTATGTTAAACTAATGAACTCACCAACCTTTTAGTTGACACTTGAAAGCATGTTTATTCTCAGGTATGAAAGAAATCTTCCGCTGTGCATTTGCTCATTTTAGAGATATTACTTGGAGTCATTCATGACATATTTCAAAAGACGTTGCATTCGAGTCGTCGCGTTCATCAAGATTATTATTAAGTCAATTATAGTTAGATATATTATGAAATGGTATACATGGCATCAACTTTTGATGTAATGAAAGATTTTCTTTTCAAAAACGAATGCAATGTTTGTAAAATGTATCATATAGAGGTCAAGTACCTCGCGATGTAATCAACTATTGTGAATTGTTTATAATCGATATGGACTTCGTTCGGATGGATTAGGACGGGTCTTGACAGTTGGTATCAGAGCGGTGGTCTTAGTGAACCGGGTCTGCATTAGTGTGTCTAACTGATAAGTCGTTAGGATGCATTAGTGAGTCTGGACTTCGACCGTGTCTGCATGTCAAAAGTTTTGCTTATCATTTTTGTCAGAAATCATTTGTTTATTATCCTTAGTAAACTACCTGCTTATTATTCTTAGTCTAGACACATCTTATTGCATTGACTGCATGAATAGTGTATAGACAAAATTCATATCTTAGCGTAGCTGCTAATTCATATCTTAGCGTATCTGTTATTGTTATCGTTACCTGACAGCTTCCGTAAATTCCTCCGTAACTTATAAGATTTTAGTATTACATATCCATATGTAAATTATGTATTGCAGGATACTAATCTACATCCTATAATCTATTTTTTATCAAAAATCCTTCATCTGATCGTACGAGATGAATCCTTCAACTAGTTCGAGTCCCTCGGATTCCAACAGCTATACCGATAGTTATCCCGACAGTTATTCCGAATGAATAGTCATCTAAGCTCCGGAAGCAACGTCAGCAGAATGAATCTACCAATCATCCATCCCCAATTCATCTGATGGATTCGTAGTCGACTTAATCAATAGAGACGCGCAGAAGGCGATCCCTTCCACTAACCGAATTCACCTTTTGGAGAAGAACCCGAAGCATTTACCGGCGAACCTATTCGTAACACCATTTCCACCCTCATTTCTCGAATATCTCGCCACGACTACATCATAACTCATATTCTAAACCTTATTCATCCGATCGTTCCGACCGACAATCATCCGAGAGTAATACAAGAAGTCAATGAACTTCGCGCTCTAGTAATCAATTTGGAGAATATGGTGCAAAATGTACCAGCTTCAGCAACATCACCGGCACCAACAGTACAATCAATAACAGCACCGGTACCATCAACAATCCATGTTTCAATATCATCATCTGTACTTTGAGTATGATCTTCGTTCTACGTATCGTTCTACCTCATTTATCTTCGTTCTACATGGCGAATATGTAATCTCTAAAGTTTTAGAGATTATTTATTCTAGTTCCAACCGAAAAGCAAATGGGTTTAATATTATATTAACTCATTAAATCCATGAATACATTTGAAGAAAATATATATGTATATATGTTTTCATAAAGATTGTAATTAAAAATTCTCTTGTACAAACTGTTAATGGTGAAAATATTTTAACGAGTAGGTAATACCCGAGGACTATTTAAATTTCACATTAATAAGTTACATTGTACGTTCTTCGAATCTGTTTCAACAGTCATATACTATCCTACTTACATCTACCGATATACAAATCCGTTCACCACAGAATAACCATATTCATCCAATTACATATTTGGATTTTGACCTATCAGAATCCAACAAGTGGCATAATGAAGAAATAATGGACACAATAAAAATTGATTAGAAACAGATTAATTAACAATATGAAATTCTATTAAGAATCCACGCTAACAAAATCCTAGCTAACTGTTCCTAGCTAACTGTTAATTCCGTATTACCATTTAATTATCGCAATTTATTTATCGCAGTTTATTTATCGCAATTTACATTCTCGCAATTTTACTTATCGTCATTTAATTTCTGTTATTTACCTTACGCACTTTATTTATCGTCATTTAATTTCTGTTATTTATTTTACGCACTTTAAATATCGGGACACGTATACAAGATTTTGACATATCATATCGACGCATCTATATATATTATTTGGAATCACCATAGACACTCTATATTCAGTAATGATCGAGTTCTCTATACAGGGTTGAGGTTGATTCTCAAATAATATATATACTTTGAGTTGTGATCGAGTCTGAGACATGTACACGGGTCACGATATTTAGTAATTAATTCGAATATTAGATATTAAACTATATATAAATTATTAGACTGTTAACTGTGGACTATCGACTGTGGACTAATAACATTGGATAATTAAAATGAATTAAAAATATTGATTATAATATATGAAACTAAACAATTCTTCAAGTTTGCCACTTGATTTCATCTTAAACCTTAATTGTACCTTGACGATTTCAATCTGCATTCAAACTTTCATAATTCTTGAAAACACCTCAATCGATAGGATGAATCAATCGAACTTCATCTATGGAAGGAAAGATTTGTGCATATAGTTATGCACCTGAGAAACTCTCGACAACTGAGTAAAAGTTTAACACGTAGCCGCGTCAGATCCTTTGGCATTTATTAGCAAAAATAACTTTGCGATCCCTTTTCAAGGTAGCAAATTTTGTCACAACTTCAGCAAATCAACTTCGACTTTTCGTTCGAAACAACCTTACTATCACCTTGACTTATATGTATGTTCTTTTATTGTTACCGGGGAACCTTTTATATTCCACCGTATTACCGTCAGCGTTTAATCATCTAAAAACACAATTCTCTTCAAATCATCTCGGATCGATAACTAATGATTCAGATATGGTAGCAGTAAATGTAGAGGAATCGGCAATCAGTACTTTAAAAACTCACAGCATACCTACATCAACAGTTATATGTATAACATTTATCTTTCAGAATAATGATCTTCCATTCTGAAATTTTGAAAAGCACCCAGCCTACGAATTAATACATTGAACTTTGAAAAAGCTGAATGAAGCAGCAGAAACTGTAGATAACCGTAAACGACCTTAATCATCAGAAGTTTGATGATAGAGAATAATATGTTGGAAAAGCTCAGAAACGTTGGAACTGAAAAATGGATAGAGTTAGCCATGAAGGAGACCAAGGACAAATACAAGGACCATACCCTATATTCAAAGAATCCAGATAATTCTGGATCCGTTGAAATCTTTAGAGAATATCTTGCCCGAAGTCATGTTAAAATCTTGCGGAAAATCTTTCTCCATCAACCATCGAACTTAGAAATTCCAAAATATCATCATCAATATCTTCGATATTTCTGAGGATATTTTCATAAATATTCTCGTCCGAAATTATATACCTCCTCGTGCTTCCTGTGTATCATTATATTGGAAACATTCAATAGAAAATTTAGTACCGAAAAGCAGATTATACAAAACTATGAAGAAAGTCGTGGACAAATCACAAAGAATAAGTTTGACTTCAAAGAATCTAAATGATTCAGTATCTACTGAAGTCATTAATGAATACATTGCTCCTGACTCTATACTTTTACGAACAAATCTTCATCATCATCTATCGATATTAGAAATTCTAAGATATCGTCGTATCTTCTATTATAAATATCCTCGATATTTCCGAGGATATTTTCATAACTAATCTGATCTGAAATCATTTATCTCTTTGCGCTATCAGTGTTACATCATATAAGAAACTGCTAGTTTCTATATTCTGTAAACTTTCGAGTTTAAAATATGAATGTTATTGAAGTAATGTTGGGAACTGATGCATGAGTTACTATAATATAATGACACTTGATCAACGTGATTATATTACAGTAAGTCATGCTGAGTTTCTAAATGGAACGTGATGATTCACAGATCATAACGTCATCATGTGCAATGTTACATAACTCTTTCATCCTACTTAACTCCGGAACAAATCAAGAAAATGTATTCTTGATGGTTCTATCTTCCGTGATGTTGATAAATTTGAAAATCAAATCGTGCTATCACGTTTCTTCCTGCTTAGAACATTATAATCATTCGAGACTCTATATCTACAAATTCGAGACCATTATTCACTTGACTTAAAGTCGGGAAGAGAAAACAAAAGCATAGAGCTTTGAAATATAAGGGAGAATATAAAGCTCGATAACAACACATAAATTACAAACCGTGTATATCAATATTTATCGCAACATAAAGACACGGGAGAATTAAAAACATTATAATCCCGATGGCGAAGTAGAAGAAAGCAGATTCCTCTGGTGGAAGTTGGAAAAGGAGAATGATTGTTGCGATAATAAGGATGAGGACAAGGATCAGAACTGGATTAAGCATTCTCAGAATCTTTTAGATATATAAAACAAGAAGGAAAGTATAGGAATGGTGAGAATAATGGAACGGAAGAGTTTAATTTATAATGGAAATATCAGATAGAGTAATCGAAGCAGATCACCGCATTTAATTCGAGAGATCTTAAATTCCTTATTCGCCGAAGAATCAAATCTTTTTGATTTCGAAGATTTTCTATAAATCTCTTGGATTCCAGAATTCAACTCTGTTTACGTCAAAAGCAAAGGAAATTTTTTTTTATTCACTCTTTTACAATAGCTTCATTTGTATTCTTAGAATAATCGAATTATTTTATCATTATAATTCGATGATGATAAACCTCTAATAATCAACTCAAATTCGTCATGAAAACATTTTTAATGTTAGCCATGATGACCTCATTCAAATTTCGGGACGAAATTTCTTTAACGGGTAGGTACTGTGATGACCCGGGAATTTCCGACCAAATTTAAACTTAAATCTTATTTGATTTTGACCACGATAAGCAAAGTCGGTAATGTTGAGTCTCGAAAACTTTGGAACAGTTACATGAAATCATTTACCCTTTGACTATACCGACGATTCACGAACAACTGTTTGTAAACAACTAATTATATATAAATATATACATAATTATAAATGTATGTATTGGAAATTATAAAATGTTATTAACTCATTAAAAATTAAATATGAGAAATATTATACAAATAAGTTGATATATATATAAACTGATATATCATTATTATTATTATTATTATTATTATTATTATTATTATTATTATTATTATTATTATTATTATTATTATTATTATTATTATTATTATTATCGTTATTACTAATAATATTAGTATAATTAGTATTATTGTTATTAACAATATAATTGCTATACATTTATGGTAATTGTTATCATTATCATTAGTAATATTATTATTACTATTATATTATTATAAATTTGTATTATTATTATAGATAATATAAAGAGTATTATTATTATAGTTATATTTATTAATAATACTAATTATAATTTATAACAATAAATTTATGAATATAAGAAATATGCATATATAGGGATAGATATATATAGCTATATAATGATAAACAGATATATATATATATATATACTAGGAACCTGTATCATTTTTTTGTTTAGATTATTATTGTAATATAGGTATAATTATTAATTATTTATCATAGTTATATAAAATCAAGATTAGATTCTGTTCATGTCTTAATCAAGCTTTATTTTTTTTTCTTACCTTCTTGTTATTTATATTATGCTCGTACGATCCTGTCTATTTTCTGTTAGGCATCCAAATCAAAATATAATACAACCAAACAAGATTATTGACTTCTATTATTTGAATACATTTATATCTGATGTTATTAGACTGCAATTTGGGATTTAACACAGAAAGAAAATAAGAAAACCCATGGTTATTTTTCTCTGTTCTTGAACTCCAAACCTCATAACCCAAATTCGAACTCAATTCCAAAAACTAAAAATGTAATTACGTTAGTAATCCTTCATGTAAAATTCCTGTAAAATCACACCTTCCAATTTTCTATATCGAGTAAGAATTATGGAGTCAAAGTTTTTGAGCAAAAAGTCAACCGAATCGTTCATGGTAAAATTCGAATTTATTTTTATGTTTTAAGTTTAAGTGATGATTCAAATAGTTTCTAGTGATCATTTACAACTTATTTCATGTTGTAATCGAGAGCTATAACTGTCTTAAATTCGAATTCAATATTTGAGTTCATGTTCTTAAAATATGAAAACGCAATTGCTCATATTCGAATGAAACTTAAAAATCTAAAAATGCAAGAGTGTTAGGAATCAAATGGTTAAACTATCTACAGATTTTGAGGTTCCAATTCATTATATCGATTGTTAATTTTCGAGTCAAAGTTTTGAGACCAAAAGTCAACCCTGTGTTCATCAATTAAATTGAAGTTTATAATATCGTTTCTGTAGAAATTAGTGATTTAAAAAGTTGTTATGAATCAATTGAAACCAAATTCATGTTGTAACATTTTTATAAAACGCACTAAAAATCAAAAAACAATTTTTTTTTTTAAAATAGCAGCGAGCTGCGTGACTGTTTTTTTTTATTTTTTAATTTTTATTTTTATTTTTTTGTTAATCCAATTTATATACCCAATCGTTCTGTTTTCAATTACACGTTTAAATTCAAGCAAATGAAATCGTTATTAAGTTTAGTTTCGGGTCCCTGGTCGATGGATTATGATGAAGAAGATGATGGATAAGTGAAACGAGATATATTCATATTAGGATAGTATTATATCAGAAAAAGTGAAACAGCGTGGTGGTTTGAGTGCGTGTTGGATTAGCGAGAGGTCTCGGGTTCGAGACCCATCTTGGGCAAATCTTTTTATCAGGATTTTAATAAAGGTATACACTCATTTTTTTTTATTTTTTTTATAATTATTATTATCATTTGTTGTTAATATTAAATATTATTATTATGATGATTATTAGTAAAATTGTTATCATTGATAGTATTACAAATTATTATTGATATTATTATTATTATTAATTATTGTTAACATGATAATAGAAATAATAGGATTAGTATTATTATTCTTATTATCATTATCATTCTTGTTAAAAATTGTTATTTTGTTATCATTTAAAAACTATCAATATTATTATTAGAACTTTTATATTATCACCACAATTATTATAGCAACTATTAAAATTAATACTAGTATTATTAAGGAATATCACTATTTTTATTATCATCATTGATATTATTAACAATCATTAATATTATCATTATTAACAACATTTTTAGAAGTATCGTTATTATTATTTTTCACTAATATTAGCAATAATAACATTTTTGGTAATTATTGGTTTTACTATTATTGTTATTGTAAACATAAGTATATTACTAATGTTATTATCATTATTTTTACTAATATTAACTTAGTATAATTAGAACTACTGTTTTGATAAACAAATTATATACATACATAAATATATATATATTTAACACATATAACATAACAAAATTTAAAATTTATATATATATATATATATATATATATATATATATATATATATATATATATATATATATATATATATATATACACACATAATGAACATATAAACCTTATATATATATATTACTAACATGAAAATGATATAACAAATATAATTATACATATATATATATATATATATGCGTGTTCAATTACAACTATGAATAATAATAAATATACAAATGATATAGGTTCGTGAATCCAAGGCCAACCCTATACTTGTTCAATGTCGTTCTATGTATTTTTACTACAAAATACATTAGGTGAGTTTCATTTGCTCCCTTTTACTCTTTACGTTTTTGGGCTGAGAATACATGCAAATGCTTTATTAACTATTTTACAATATTTATATGCGTGAGTTTCATTACTCCCTTTTTAAATGCTTTTGCAATATATATTTTTGGGACTGAGAATACATGCGCTGCTTTTATAACTGTTTTACGAAATAGACACAAGTACTTAAAACTATATTCTATGGCTGGATTATTAAACCGAATATGCCCCTTTATAGTCTGGTAATCTAAGAATTAGGGAACAGACACCCTAATTGACGCGAATCCTAAAGATAGATCTATCGGGCCCAACAAGCCCCATCCAAAGTACCGGATGCTTTAGTACTTCGAAATTTATATCATGTCCGAAGGAGGATCCCGGAATGATGGGGGTATTCTTATATGCATATTGTGAATGTCGGTTACCAGGTGTTCAATCCATATGAATGATATTTTTGTCTCTATGCATGGGACGTATGTTTATGAGAAATGGAAATATGAAATCTTGTCGTTTATTAAAATCATGAAATGATTATTTATGTTAAACTATTGAACTCAACAACCTTTTGGTTGACACTTGAAAGCATGTTTATTCTCAGGTATGAAAGAAATCTTCCGCTGTGCATTTGCTCATTTTAGAGATATTACTTGGAGTCATTCATGACATATTTCAAAAGACGTTGCATTCGAGTCGTCGCGTTCATCAAGATTATTATTAAGTCAATTATAGTTAGATATATTATGAAATGGTATGCATGCCATCAACTTTTGATGTAATGAAAGATTGTCTTTTCAAAAACGAATGCAATGTTTGTAAAATGTATCATATAGAGGTCAAGTACCTCGCGATGTAATCAACTGTTGTGAATCGTTTATAATCGATAAGGACTTCGTCCGGATGGATTAGCACGGGTCTTGACACCTGGTAAGGCAAATGTTGTTGCTGATGCACTCAGTCGAAAGGATCGAGTCAAGCATATCCGAGTGCGAGCTTTGAATATGATCATTCAAACAAATCTGACAGCTAAAATTCGGGAGGCACAACTAGAAGCTATAAAGCGAGAAAATATCAAACATGAAGGACCTTCAGGTTTTGAAAACCAACTACAAATCAAGGAAAACGGAACACGGTATTACAACAACCGTATCTGGGTTCCCCAATTCGAAAGTCTACGAAAGCTAGTCTTGGATGAAGCACATAAGACTAGATATTCTATTCACCCAGACTCCAGTAAGATATATCACGATGAGAAAGAATTCTATTGGTGACCTAATTTGAAGTCTGATATTGCTGAATATGTGAGCAAGTGTCTTACTTGTTTGCAAGTTAAGGCCGAGCATCAAAAGCTGTCTGGTTTACTGCAACAACCGGAAATTCCGCAATGGAAGTGGGAATGTATCACTATGGACTTTATTACTAAATTGCCCAAAACTTCTAGTGGCAATGATACTATATGGTTCATAGTAGATCGTCTTACTAAATCTGCTCATTTCTTACCGATCAAAGAAACTGACAAAATGGAGAAATTGTCGCAACTTTATATTAAGGAGATTGTCTCACGTCATGGAGTTCCCATTTCTATCATTTCTGATCGTGATAGCCGATTCACTTCCAGATTCTGGAAATCCTTACAAACTGCTCTTGGAACTCAACTCGACATGAGTACTGCTTATCATCCGCAAACCGATGGTCAAAGTGAACGAACCATTCAAACGTTGGAAGATATGCTTTGAAATGTCCCGTTCATATTGATTATAAACGTTCCATATTAATTGATTTCGTTGCGAGGTTTTGACCTCTATATGAGACGTTTTTCAAAGACTGCATTCATTTTTAAAACAACCATAACCTTTATTTTATCAATAAAGGTTTCAAAAGCATTACGTAGATTATCAAATAATGATAATCTAAAATATACTGTTTACACACGACCATTACATAATGGTTTACAATAGAAATATATTACATCGACATATATTTCTTGAATGCAATTTTTACATAATATCATACAAACATGGACTCCAAATTTTGTCCTTATTTTAGTATGCAACAGCGGAAGCTCTTAATATTCACCTGAGAATAAACATGCTTCAAACGTCAACAAAAATGTTGGTGAGTTATAGGTTTAACCTATATATATCAAATCGTAACAATAGACCACAAGATTTCATATTTCAATATACATCCCATACATAGAGATAAAAATCATTCATATGGTGAACACCTGGTAACTAACATTAACAAGCTGCATATATAAGAATATCCCCATCATTCCGGGACACCCTTCGGATATGATATAAATTTCGAAGTACTAAAGCATCCGGTACTTTGGATGGGGTTTGTTAGGCCCAATAGATCTATCTTTAGGATTCGCGTCAATTAGGGTGTCTGTTCCCTAATTCTTAGATTGCCAGACTTAAAAAAAGGGGGCATATTCGATTTCGATAATTCAACCATAGAATGTAGTTTCACGTACTTGTGTCTATTTTGTAAATCATTTATAAAACCTGCATGTATTCTCATCCCAAAAATATTAGATTTTAAAAGTGGGACTATAACTCACTTTCACAGATTTTTACTTCGTCGGGAAGTAAGACTTGGCCACTGGTCGATTCACGAACCTATAACAAATATGTACATATATATCAAAGTATATTCAAAATATATTTACAACACTTTTAATACATTTTGATGTTTTAAGTTTATTAAGTCAGCTGTCCTCGTTAGTAACCTACACCTAGTTGTCCAACGTTAGATGTACAGAAAAAAATTGATATATATTATCTTGAATCAATCCATGACCCAGTGTATACACGTCTCAGGCTAGATCACAACTCAAAGTATATAGATTTTTGGAATCAACCTCAACCCTGTAAAGCTAACTCCCACATTACTGCATATAGAGTGTATATGGTTGTTCCAAATAATATATACACATGGGTCGATATGATATGTCAAAACATTTGCATACGTGTATATGGTATCCCAAGATCACATAATATATTAGAATACATGTATAATACAATATAAGTTAGCTAGGATATGATTAATATAGATTTGTTACCAATTTTCACGTTACTACAACAAGAAAAATTATCCAATCTTGTTTTACCCATAACTTCTTCATTTTAAATCCGTTTTGAGTGAATCAAATTGCTATGGTTTCATATTGAACTATATTTTATGAATCTAAACAGAAAAAGTATAGGTTTATAGTCTGAAATATAAGTTACAAGTCGTTTTTGTAAAGGTAGTCATTTCAGTCGAAAGAACGACGTCTAGATGACCATTTTAGAAAACATACTTCCACTTTGAGTTTAACCATGATTTTTGGATATAGTTTCATGTTCATAATAAAAATCATTTTCCCAGAAGAACAACTTTTAAATCAAAGTTTATCATAGTTTTTAATTAACTAACCCAAAATAGCCCGCGGTGTTACTCCGACGGCGTAAATCCGATTTTACGGTGTTTTTCGTGTTTCCAGGTTTTAAATCATTAAGTTAGCATATCATATAGATATAGAACATGTGTTTAGTTGATTTTAAAAGTCAAGTTAGAAGGATTAACTTTTGTTTGCGAACAAGTTTAGAATTAACTAAACTATGTTCTAGTGATTACAAGTTTAAATCTTCGAATAAGATAGCATTATATGTATGAATCGAATGATGTTATGAACATCATTACTACCTCAATTTTTCTGGATAAAGCTACTGGAAATGAGAAAAATGGATCTAGCTTCAAAGGATCCTTGGATGGCTTGAAAGTTCTTGAAGCAGAATCATGACACGAAAACAGTTCAAGTAAGATTTTCACTCGAAATAAGATTGTTATAGTTATAGAAATTGAATCAAAGTTTGAATATGAGTATTACCTTGTATTAGAAAGATATCTTACTGTAAATAAGAAAGATTTCTTGAGGTTGGATGATCACTCTACAAGATTGGAAGTAAGCTAGCAAACTTGGAAGTATTCTTGATTTTATGAAACTAGAATTTGTAGAATTTATGAAGAACACTTATAACTTGAAGATAGAACTTGAGAGAGATCAATTAGATGAAGAAAGTTGAAGAATGAAAGTGTTTGTAGGTGTTTTTAGTCGTTGGTGTATGGATTAGATATAAAGGATATGTAATTTTGTTTTCATGTAAATAAGTCATGAATGATTACTCATATTTTTGTAATTTTATGAGATATTTCATGCTAGTTGCCAAATGATGGTTCCCAAATGTGTTAGGTGACTCACATGGACTGCTAAGAGCTGATCATTGGAGTGTATATACCAATAGTACATACATCTAAAAGCTGTGTATTGTACGAGTACGAATACTGGTGCATACGAGTAGAATTGTTGATGAAACTGAACGAGGATGTAATTGTAAGCATTTTTGTTAAGTAGAAGTATTTTGATAAGTGTCTTGAAGTCTTTAAAAAGTGTATGAATACATATTAAAACACTACATGTATATACATTTTAACTGAGTCGTTAAGTCATCGTTAGTCGTTACATGTAAGTGTTATTTTTGAAACCTTTAGGTTAACGATCTTGTTAAATGTTGTTAACCCAATGTTTATAATATCAAATGAGATTTTAAATTATTATATTATCATGATATTATGATGTACTAATATCTCTTAATATGATATATATACATTAAATGTCGTTACAACGATAATCGTTACATATATGTCTCGTTTCAAAATCATTAAGTTAATAGTCTTGTTTTTACATATGTAGTTCATTATTAATATACTTAATGATATATTTACTTATCATAATATCATGTTAACTATATATATATAACCATATATATGTCATCATATAGTTTTTACAAGTTTTAACGTTCGTGAATCACCGGTCAACTTAGGTGGTCAATTGTCTATATGAAACCTATTTCAATTAATCAAGTCTTAACAAGTTTAATTGCTTAATATGTTGGAAACACTTAATCATGTAAATAACAATTTCATTTAATATATATATAAACATGGAAAAGTTCGGGTCACTACAGTACCTACCAGTTAAATAAATTTCGTCCCGAAATTTTAAGCAGTTGGAGGTGTTGACGTATCTTCTGGAAATAAATGCGGGTATTTCTTCTTCATCTGATCTTCTCGTTCCCAGGTGAACTCGGGTCCTCTACGAGCATTCCATCGAACCTTAACAATTGGTATCTTGTTTTACTTAAGTCTTTTAACCTCACGATCCATTATTTCGACGGGTTCTTCGATGAATTGAAGTTTTTCGTTGATTTGGATTTCATCTAACGGAATAGTGAGATCTTCTTTAGCAAAACATTTCTTCAAATTCGAGACATGGAAAGTGTTATGTACAGCCACGAGTTGTTGAGGTAACTCAAGTCGGTAAGCTACTGGTCCGACACGATCAATAATCTTGAATGGTCTGATATACCTTGGATTTAATTTCCCTCGTTTACCAAATCGAACAACACCTTTCCAAGGTGCAACTTTAAGCATGACCATCTCTCCAATTTCAAATTCTATATCTTTTCTTTTAATGTCAGCGTAGCTCTTTTGTCGACTTTGGGCGGTTTTCAACCGTTGTTGAATTTGGATGATCTTCTCGGTAGTTTCTTGTATTATCTCCGGACCCGTAATCTGTCTATCCCCCACTTCACTCCAACAAATTGGATACCTGCACTTTCTACCATAAAGTGCTTCAAACGGCGCCATCTCAATGCTTGAATAGTAGCTGTTGTTGTAGGAAAATTCTGCTAACGATAGATGTCGATCCCAACTGTTTCCGAAATCAATAACACATGCTCGTAGCATGTCTTCAAGCGTTTGTATCGTCCTTTCGCTCTGCCCATTAGTTTGTGGATGATAGGCAGTACTCATGTCTAAACGAGTTCCTAATGCTTGCTGTAATGTCTGCCAGAATCTTGAAATAAATCTGCCATCCCTATCAGAGATAATAGAGATTGGTATTCCATGTCTGAAGACGACTTCCTTCAAATACAGTCGTGCTAACTTCTCCATCTTGTCATCTTCTCTTATTGGCAGGAAGTGTGCTGATTTGGTGAGACGATCAACTATTACCCAAATAGTATCAAACCACTTGCAGTCCTTGGCAATTTAGTGATGAAATCCATGGTAATGTTTTCCCATTTCTATTCCAGGATTTCGGGTTGTTGAAGTAGACCTGATGGTTTTTGATGCTCAGCTTTGACCTTAGAACACGTCAAACATTCTCCTACGTATTTAGCAACATCGGCTTTCATACCCGGCCACCAAAAATGTTTCTTGAGATCCTTGTACATCTTCCCCGTTCCAGGGTGTATTGAGTATCTGGTTTTATGAGCTTCTCTAAGTACCATTTCTCTCATATCTCCAAATTTTGGTACCCAAATCCTTTCAGCCCTATACCGGGTTCCGTTTTCCTGAATATTAAGATGCTTCTTCGATCCTTTGGGTATTTCATCCTTTAAATTTCCCTCTTTTAAAACTCCTTGTTGGGCCTCATTTATTTGAGTAGTAAGGTTATTGTGAATCATTATATTCATAGATTTTACTCGAATGGGTTCTCTGTCCTTCCTGCTCAAGGCGTCGGCTACCACATTTGCCTTTTCCGGGTGGTAACGAATCTCAAAGTCGTAATTATTCAATAATTCAATCCACCTACGCTGCCTCATATTCAGTTGTTTCTGATTAAATATGTGTTGAAGACTTTTGTGGTCGGTATATATAATACTTTTGACCCCATATAAGTAGTGCCTCCAAGTCTTTAATGCAAAAACAACCGCGCCTAATTCCAAATCATGCGTCGTATAATTTTGTTCGTGAATCTTCAGTTGTCTAGATGCATAAGCAATCACCTTCGTTCGTTGCATTAATACACAACCGAGACCTTGCTTTGATGCGTCACAATAAATCACAAAATCATCATTCCCTTCAGGCAATGACAATATAGGTACCGTAGTTAGCTTTTTCTTCAATAACTGAAACGCTTTTTCTTGTTCATCCTTCCATTCAAATTTCTTCCCTTTATGCGTTAATGCAGTCAAGGGTTTTGCTATTCTGGAAAAGTCTTGGATGAACCTTCTGTAGTAACCAGCTAGTCCTAAAAACTGGCATATGTGTTTCGGAGTTTTCGGGGTTTCCCACTTTTCAACAGTTTCTATCTTTGCCGGATCCACCTTAATACCTTCTTTGTTCACTATGTGACCGAGGAATTGAACTTCTTCCAACCAAAATGCACACTTTGAAAACTTAGCGTACAATTCTTCCTTCCTCAATACTTCTAACACCTTTCTCAAATGTTCACCATGTTCTTGGTCATTCTTTGAGTAAATAAGTATGTCATCAATGAAAACAATGACAAACTTGTCAAGGTATGGTCCACACACTCGGTTCATAAGGTCCATGAACACAGCTGGTGCATTAGTTAAACCAAATGGCATAACCATAAACTCGTAATGACCGTAACGTGTTCTGAAAGCAGTATTTGGAATATCATCTTCTTTCACCCGCATTTAATGATACCCGGAACGTAAGTCAATCTTTGAATAAACAGACGAACCTTGTAGTTGATCAAATAAGTCGTCGATTCTCGGTAGTGGGTAGCGGTTCTTGATGGTAAGTTTGTTCAACTCTCGGTAGTCGATACACAACCTGAATGTACCATCTTTCTTCTTGACAAATAAAACAGGAGCTCCCCACGGTGATGTGCTTGGTCGAATGAAACCATGCTCTAAAAGTTCTTGTAATTGGCTTTGCAGTTCTTTCATCTCGCTGGGTGCGAGTCTGTAAGGAGCACGAGCTATTGGTGCAGCTCCTGGTACAAGATCTATTTGAAATTCAACGGATCGATGTGGGGGTAATCCCGATAATTCTTTCGGAAATACATCGGGAAATTCTTTTGCGACGGGAACATCATTGATGCTCTTTTCTTCAGTTTGTACTTTCTCGACGTGTGCTAGAACAGCATAGCAACCTTTTCTTATTAGTTTTTGTGCCTTCAAATTACTAATAAGATGTAGCTTCGTGTTGCCCTTTTCTCCGTACACCATTAAGGGTTTTCCTTTTTCTCGTATAATGCGAATTTCATTTTTTAACAAACAATCTCTGCTTTCACTTCTTTCAACCAGTCCATACCGATTATGACATCAAAACTCCCTAACTCTACTGGTATCAAGTCAATCTTAAATGTTTCGCTAACCAGTTTAATTTCTCGATTCCGACATATATTATCTGCTGAAATTAATTTACCATTTGCTAATTTGAGTAAAAATTTACTATCCAAAGGTGTCAATGGACAACTTAATTTAGCACAAAAATCTCTACTCATATAGCTTCTATCCGCACCCAAATCAAATAAAACGTAAGAAGATTTATTGTCAATAAGAAACGTACCTGTAACAAGCTCCGGGTCTTCCTGTGCCTCTGCCGCATTAATATTGAAAACTCTTCTGCGGCCTTGTCCATTCGTGTTCTCCTGGTTCGGGCAATTTCTAATAATGTGGCCCGGTTTTCCACATTTATAACAAACTACATTGGCATAACTTGCTCCGACACTACTTGCTCCGCCATTACTCGTTCCGACACCATTTGTTCCTTTCGTTCTGTTAACCCCTGGTCCGTAGACCTCACACTTTGCCGCGCAATGACCATTTCTTTTACACTTGTTGCAAAATTTGGTGCAGAACCCCGAGTGATACTTTTCACACCTTTGGCATAGCTGCTTCTGATTGTTGTTGTTGTTGCGGTTATTATTGTTGTTGGGATGATTGTTGTAATTGTTGTTGTTGTTGTTGTTGTTGTTGTTGTTGTTGTTGTTGTTGGGCCGTTTGTTGTAGTTGCGATTGATGTTGCGATTGTTGCGATAGTTGTTACGATTATTGTTGTAATTACTGTTGTTGTATTGATGATTCTTATCACCGTTTTCCTCCCACTTTCTTTTGACTTGCTTCACATTGGCCTCTTCAGCAGTCTGTTCTTTAATTCTTTCTTCAATCTGGTTCACTAGTTTGTGAGCCATTCTACATGCCTGTTGTATGGAGGCGGGATTGTGTGAACTTATATCTTCTTGGATTCTTTCCGGTAATCCTTTCACAAACGCGTCGATCTTCTCTTCCTCATCTTCGAACGCTCCCGGACACAATAGGCATAATTCTGTGAATCATCTTTCGTACGTGGTAAAATCAAATCATTGGGTTCGTAACCCTCTAAGTTCTGTCTTGAGCTTATTGACCTCGGTTCTGGGACGGTACTTCTCGTTCATCAAGTGCTTGAATGCTGACCACGGTAGTGCGTAAGCATCATCTTGTCCCACTTGCTCTAGATAGATATTACACCATGTTAACGCAGAACCTGTGAAGGTATGCGTAGCGTACTTCACTTTGTCCTCTTCAGTACACTTACTTATGGCAAACACCGATTCGACCTTCTCGGTCCACCGTTTCAATCCTATCGGTCCTTCGGTTCCATCAAATTCCAAAGGTTTGCAGGCAGTGAATTCTTTGTAGGTGCATCCTACACGATTTCCTGTACTGCTAGATCCAAAGTTATTGTTGGTATGTAGCGCAGCCTGTACTGCGGCTATGTTTGAAGCAAGAAAGGCACAAAATTCCTCTTCGCTCATATTTAAGGTGTGTCAAGTAGTCGGTGCCATTTCCTTCAAAATAGTCAAATGAAACGAGTTAATCATATAGAATATCAAGAGTAGTCAATAGTATTTCGTAGCGTAATATGAACTTATTTATAAAAGCTCTTTTTTCATATTAGCGTTTTATACTCTTTAATTCGGGTAGTACCTACCCGTTAAGTTCATACTTAGTAGCTAACATACCATTTCAACAACTACAATTCTATATGAAAAACTAATCACAAAAAAAAAATATCATATTCAAACCTTTATACAATAACTTGCAAAATTATAATACCGCTTTTTTTTACATATAGCATGAAATATAGCACATAAAACTTTGATACAAAGTAGTTGCGAAGATAATTCTAGTTAATAAATAAGGCGTTCAGCAAAGGCAATAAAGACACGTAATTCATACGTCCAGAAACAAGTCATGCATTCTGGTTTTACTAATACCACTTCCCATCCTTGGTTTTGTGGAACATAACCGTTGTGACCGATAGTAAGACAATGTGGTGTAACGTCGTCAAAAGGATGAAGGTTACGTAATGACCAACAGTCTCGTAATAACCTAAAAACCTCATTTCTTACCCCAATTACCGACTCCGTTACTTGTGGGAACGTTTTGTTTAATAGTTGTAGCCCGATGTTCTTGTTCTCACTTTGGTGAGAAGCGAACATTACTAACTCGTAAGCATAACATGCTTATTTATGTTGCATGTTAGCCGCTTTTTCTAAATCACGAAGTCCTATATTCGGATATATTGAGTCAAAATAATTTCTTAACCCGTTGCGTAAAATAGCATTTGGGTTCCCCGCAATATATGCATTAAAGTAAACACATCGTAACTTATGGATTTCCCAATGTGATATCCCCCATCTTTCGAACGAAAGCCTTTTATAAATCAAGGCATTCTTGGAACGTTCTTCGAATGTCTTACAAACTGATCTCGCCTTAAATAGTTGTGCCGAAGAATTCTGACCGACTCTAGACAAGATTTCATCAATCATGTCTCCGGGTAGGTCTCTTAAAATATTGGGTTGTCTATCCATTTTGTGTTTTTATACTGTAAAATAGACAAGAGTTAGATTCATAAAAACAAATACTTATTAATACAAGCAATTTTTACATATATCATAAAGCATAAGCACACTATATTACATATATTACACCACACGAATACAACTATCTTATTCCGACTCGCTCGTTTCTTCTTCTTCGGTTTTGGTTCGTTTTGCCAAGTTTCTAGGGATATATGATGTTCCCCTAATACGAGCCATCATTTTCCACATTGGTTTAGAAAAACCTGGTGGTTTAGAGGTTCCCGGGTTATTGTCACAACTTAAGAAATACGGGTGTTGATGATACATATAAAGTTCATCGGGTTTGGAATCAAATTTCTCTATTTTTATGCCCTTTCCCTTATTGTTCTCTTTTGCCTTATTAAATTGTGTTGGGGTAATTTCTATAACATCATCGGAATCCTTGTCGAGATCCGATTCATCGGAGAATTGGTAATCCTCTCAATACTTTGTTTCCTTGGCGGAAACACCATTGACCATAATTAACTTTGGTCGGTTGGTTGAGGATTTTCTTCTACTTAACCGTTTTATTATTTCCTCCACTGGTTCTATTTCTTCTTCCGGTTCCGAATCTTCTTCCGGTTCCGATTCTTCTTCCGGTTCCGACTCTTCTTCCGGTTCCTCTTCAGGAACTTGTGAATCAGTCCACGAATCATTCCAATTTACATTTGACTCTTCATTATTATTAGGTGAGTCAATGAGACTTGTTCTAGAGGTAGACATCTATCACATAATATCAAACGCGTTAAGAGATTAATATATCACATAATATTCACATGTTAAAAATATATAGTTTCCAACAAAATTTGTTAAGCAATCATTTTTCAAGTAAACACGGTCGAAGTCCAGACTCACTAATGCATCCTAACAAACTCGATAAGACACACTAATGCAAAATTCTGGTTCTCTAAGACCAACGCTCTGATACCAACTGAAATGTCCCGTTCATATTGATTATAAACGTTCCATATTAATTGATTTCGTTGCGAGGTTTTGACCTCTATATGAGACGTTTTTCAAAGACTGCATTCATTTTTAAAACAACCATAACCTTTATTTTATCAATAAAGGTTTCAAAAGTATTACGTAGATTATCAAATAATGATAATCTAAAATATACTGTTTACACATGACCATTACTTAATGGTTTACAATAGAAATATATTACATCGACATATATTTCATGAATGCAGTTTTTACATAATATCATACAAACATGGACTCCAAATCTTATCCTTATTTTAGTATGCAACAGCAGAAGCTCTTAATATTCACCTGAGAATAAACATGCTTTAAACGTCAAAAAAAATGTTGGTGAGTTATAGGTTTAACCTATATATATCAAATCGTAACAATAGACCACAAGATTTCATATTTCAATATACATCCCATACATAGAGATAAAAATCATTCATATGGTGAACACCTGGTAACCGACATTAACAAGCTGCATATATAAGAATATCCCCATCATTCCGGGACACCCTTCGGATATGATATAAATTTCGAAGTACTAAAGCATTCGATACTTTGGATGCGGTTTGTTAGGCCCAATAGATCTATCTTTAGGATTCGCGTCAATTAGAGTGTCTGTTCCCTAATTCTTAGATTACCAGACTTAATAAAAAGGGGCATATTCGATTTTGATAATTCAACCATAGAATGTAGTTTCACGTACTTGTGTCTATTTTGTAAATCATTTATAAAACCTGCATGTATTCTCATCCCAAAAATATTAGATTTTAAAAGTGGGACTATAACTCACTTTCACAGATTTTTACTTCGTCGGGAAGTAAGACTTGGCCACTGGTCGATTCACGAACCTATAACAAATATGTACATATATATCAAAGTATATTCAAAATATATTTACAACACTTTTAATACATTTTGATGTTTTAAGTTTATTAAGTCAGCTGTCCTCGTTAGTAACCTACAACTAGTTGTCCAACGTTAGATGTACAGAAAAAAATTGATATATATTATCTTGAATCAATCCACGACCCAGTGTATACACGTCTCAGGCTAGATCACAACTCAAAGTATATATATTTTTGGAATCAACCTCAACCCTGTATAGCTAACTCCCACATTACTGCATATAGAGTGTCTATGGTTGTTCCAAATAATATATACACATGGGTCGATACGATATGTCAAAACATTTGCATACGTGTCTATGGTATCCCAAGATTACATAATATATTAGAATACATGTATAATACAATATAAGTTAGCTAGGATATGATTAATATAGATTTGTTACCAATTTTCACGTTGCTACAACAAGAAAAATTATCCAATCTTGTTTTACCCATAACTTCTTCATTTTAAATCCGTTTTGAGTGAATAAAATTGCTATGGTTTCATATTGAACTCTATTTTTTGAATCTAAACAGAAAAAGTATAGGTTTATAGTCGGAAATATAAGTTACAAGTCGTTTTTGTAAAGGTAGTCATTTCAGTCGAAAGAACGACGTCTAGATGACCATTTTAGAAAACATACTTCCACTTTGAGTTTAACCATGATTTTTGGATATAGTTTCATGTTCATAAGAAAAATCATTTTCCCAAAAGAATAACTTTTAAGTCAAAGTTTATCATAGTTTTTAATTAACTAACCCAAAACAGCCCGCGGTGTTACTACGACGGCGTAAATCCGGTTTTACGGTGTTTTTCGTGTTTTCAGGTTTTAAATCATTAAGTTAGCATATCATATAGATATAGAACATGTGTTTAGTTGATTTTAAAAGTCAATTTAGAAGGATTAACTTTTGTTTGCGAACAAGTTTAGAATTAACTAAACTATGTTCTAGTGATTACAAGTTTAAACCTTCGAATAAGATAACTTTATATGTATGAATCGAATGATGTTATGAACATCATTACCATATCAAGTTTTCTGGATAAAGCTACTGGAAATGAGAAAAATGGATCTAGCTTCAAAGGATCCTTGGATGGCTTGAAAGTTCTTGAAGCAGAATCATGACACGAAAACAGTTCAAGTAAGATTTTCACTCGAAATAAGATTGTTATAGTTATAGAAATTGAATCAAAGTTTGAATATGAGTATTACCTTGTATTAGAAAGATATCTTACTGTAAATAAGAAAGATTTCTTGAGGTTGGATGATCACTCTACAAGATTGGAAGTAAGCTAGCAAACTTGGAAGTATTCTTGATTTTATGAAACTAGAACTTGTAGAATTTATGAAGAACACTTAGAACTTGAAGATAGAACTTGAGAGATATCAATTAGATGAAGAAAATTGAAGAATGAAAGTGTTTGTAGGTGTTTTTGGTCGTTGGTGTATGGATTAGATATAAAGAATATGTAATTTTGTTTTCATGTAAATAAGTCATGAATGATTACTCATATTTTTGTAATTTTATGAGATATTTCATGCTAGTTTCCAAATGATGGTTCCCACATGTTTTAGGTGACTCACATGGGCTGCTAAGAGCTGATCATTGGAGTGTATATACCAATAGTACATATGTCTAAAAGCTGTGTATTGTACGAGTACGAATACTGGTGCATACGAGTAGAATTGTTGATGAAACTGAACGAGGATGTAATTGTAAGCATTTTTGTTAAGTAGAAGTATTTTGATAAGTGTCTTGAAGTCTTTCAAAAGTGTATGAATACATATTAAAACACTACATGTATATACATTTTAACTGAGTCGTTAAGTCATCGTTAGTCGTTACATGTAAGTGTTGTTTTGAAACCTTTAGGTTAACGATCTTGTTAAATGTTGTTAACCCAATGTTTATAATATCAAATGAGATTTTAAATTATTATATTATCATGATATTATGATGTACGAATATCTCTTAATATGATATATATACATTAAATGTCGTTACAACGATAATCGTTACATATATGTCTCGTTTCAAAATCATTAAGTTAGTAGTCTTGTTTTTACATATGTAGTTCATTATTAATATACTTAATGATATATTTACTTATCATAATATCATGTTAACTATATACATAACCATATATATGTCATCATATAGTTTTTACAAGTTTTAACGTTCGTGAATCACCGGTCAACTTGGGTGGTCAATTGTCTATATGAAACCTATTTCAATTAATCAAGTCTTAACAAGTTTCATTTCTTAATATGTTGGAAACACTTAATCATGTAAATAACAATTTCATTTAATATATATATATATAAACATGGAAAAGTTCGGGTCACTACATGCTTCGCGCTTGTGTTATCGACTTCGGCAAAGGCTGGGATAGACATTTGCCTTTGGTTGAATTCTCTTACAATAATAGTTACCACTCAAGTATTAAGGCTGCACCTTTTGAGGCCTTATACGGGCGAAAATGTAGATCCCCACTGTGCTGGGATGAATTAGAGGACAGACAGTTAACTGATCCTGAAATCATACACGAGACAACCGAAAAGATAGTTCAGATTAAAAAAACGAATAGAAACTGCCCGCAGCCTACAGATGAGCTATGCTAATAAAGGTCGGAAAGAATTGGAATTCCAAGTTGGTGACAAAGTAATGTTGAAAGTATCCCCTTTGAAAGGCGTCGTTCGTTTTGGTAAACGAAGCAAACTAAGTTCGCGTTTTGTTGGACCCTTCAAGATTACTGAAAGAATCGAACCCGTGGCTTATCGATTAGAACTACCTGCTGAACTTAGCAGTATACACGACGTATTTCATGTCTCAAATCTTAAAAAGTGTCTCGCTGATGACACTCTCATTATCCCTTTGGATGACATTCGTATTGATGATAAAATGCACTTTATAGAGGAACCCGTAGAGGTCATGGACCGATCTGATAAATGCTTGAAACAAAGCACCATACCTATTTTATCCGTTGGAATTCACGACGTGGCCCCGAGTATACCTGGGAACGTGAAGATCAGATGAAACTAAAATATCCCCATCTCTTCTCAACCGCTGACGCATCCGAGAAGTTTACCTAAAACTTCGGGACGAAGTTTTTATTAACGGGGAGGTACTATAACAACCCTCACTTTTCGATTTCTAAATTTACTAATTTGACCCTAAGATTTACTACCTGATTATACGTACTTGTTGTTTAAGGGTTGATATATATACAATTTAATTAACATAGACCGAATAATTACACGCTTAAATAAATAATATGATTATCGTAAATATAAGTTATATTATATTAACTTATATATTGTAACATAATTTTATAAGGTATATAAAATGTAATACTTTTACTACATAGTAAATGTGATATATAATTAATTATATAATAAATGCAACTATATAAAAGTGTAATAATATTTATAAAACTATAAAGTAATATTATAATTAAATTAAAAATCATATTTATTAATAATATATATATAAATAACGAATATATTAATATTTTTATATTAAATTCGTATTTAATAATTAACTAAAAAAATAGTTGATAAAAGTTTTTAGAAAAACATAAACCAAGTATTTGAAAATAATATATATATATATATATATATATATATATATATATATATATATATATATATATATATATATATATATATATATATATATATATATATCTACTCTTAATAAATAAATACAAAGATACAAACAACTTTTTTTTATTCTAATTTCTAGATCTACTTTTAATAAACAAATAAAAAGATAAAAATACTTTTCCTTATTTTAATTTGTAACCTGCCAAAATGACTAGACATATATACTTTTTATTTTTTTAAACCCCATTTGCAAATTAATTAGGAATTCTTTTTATTCTTTATCCATCTTTTTCCAACTATAAATACAAGGCTCTAGTTACAAATTTTTTTGCACCCATTTGAACATTTTCTTCTCTAAAACTTGAAGATATTTTGAGGTAAATTTTCTCTCCATTTTTCTTATTTATTTCCAATTTTTTATATTTTAATTTTAATTTTTATTTTTCAGTCGAAACTAGTAACACAAACAAATTTTGTTTAAAATAATCTATAACATAATTAAATACAAAACTTTTCATGACAATTATCAACATGAAGTTTATGATCTATAAAAATTAGTTTTCCAGATTAATAAGTGGATTTTGTATTTTTAAAAATTAATTTTATTTTTATTATTCCAGCCGCTATTTTTTTATTTTAATAAATATATAATGATTAATTTGTAGATGATAATTATTAATAAGTATTATGAGATATGAGAAAAATATTTTTTCGAATGTATATCATATTTTTATATTATAAATAATTAAAACTGTTTATTAAATATATATACATAATCGGCATATAAATAAAAATTAAGATAAATTAGGAAAAAGGTTAAATAAATTATGAAACTATTTTTCTAGTAAAATAGAATATTAAAGTTAATTTATTGGATCAATACATATTATATAAAAATTAAATTCGAATTATGTATTATTTATATGTAAAAATAAGGTAAAATTTGTAATAAATAGTTTAAACAATGATAAAAATATATATATAATTTTTCTGAGATTATAAAACTTATATAAACAAGCAAAAATTATAAAAACTAAATTTTTTAGTGGAATTATATTTTTTCTTATTTAAGCTAATTTACAATTTAAAAATAAAAATAAATACAAATTAAATAAAAAACGTAATGGGAATAATTTTATAAAATTTTTATATGTTTATTGTGATATTTAGGTACTGAAAAAAAAATATAAAATATAAATTTCTATTCATTTATCTATTTTTTTATATTTTAGATACTAATCGATTAAGTAAAATCATAATTAAAGCATAAAGATTAGTTTTAATGTATAAAACATTTTTTTATAATTTTGTACATATTATCTACTAATTTGAAGTCAATAAAATATTAATTAGAATTATTAGATGATTTATTTATATATAAATTTGAATTTAGATAATTTATATATATAAATTTTGATATATATAATAAATATAAGATTTATATTAATCAAATAATATTATATAAATTTAAGATATATATATATATATATATATATATATATATATATATATATATATATATATATATATATATATATATATATATATATATATATAAGACATAATTATTACATATTTAAACCTATCTACATAATTAAACTTATAATACTTTGTTATAAGCTTAATTTTAAAATAAATTAATAATGATAATACATTAATAATATTAAATATATTCAAACTTAATATAATATATATTTACTGTATAAGTAAATTATATCAATGTGTCGTATTTCTATACGCACATAACGTGGAGGTTATAATTAAAGATAACGTACAAAGACTACAAACATCACCGCTACTTGTGGCCTAGGGTGATCCTTGTTACCATTATGGGACGCTTGTGGATCTCGAATGCCAAGACTTAGATTCTGGTCAAGAGATCCTGGGCCGCTCGGTAACAATAGATCATTCGAGTGACTTGCATGTTAGCAACGAAGTTTGGGTGAGATTGTACAACATCTTTGTTAAAAATTATAACCCGAACTTCTTAAACTAGAAGCTTACTATAAGTGGAATTCCATAAATAGTAAGTTTCCAAAAATAGAAACTTTTGAGAAATAGGAACTTTTCTTGAAAACCGTCACTGTTAATATAGTTACTATATTAATAAACATACTCTATGTCAGTTAGACATTTACTGACCGAACGTTATATCTCTAGGTTGATATCCCGGTCACTTACTTGCTTTACTTTCCTCTCTTGCGTGGAATACTTCAATTGCTATTTAAGGTGATTTTCATAGCCCCACTTTTATTGTTTATTGAACTGTTTATAACTTTTGGGGTGAGACACATGCTTGCTTTATAACTGTTTACGTTTAGACACAAGTACTCAAATGTTATTATGCTGTCATGCTTTGATTCATGCAAATCCTCACCGTAATATCGTCAATTGCTGCGTATAAAAGGCAAACTTAATTATTGTGAATATGCCTATTGAGAGTAACGTCTCTAACCATTTGACCGTTGGTCTTTGGTTACATAATAATGATTCAACGACACTGAATAACAAAGTGTCACGAGGTAACTTTTGTTTAGTCGCGATATTACAAACTTCAGCAACACTTTTAGATTGATATGTTTGGTATCAATCAACTTTAAACTAAATCCTGTGGTCTAATACATATTATATAAACCAATGAATTTCACTCAACCTTTTTGGTTGACACTTTAAGCATGTTTTGTCTCAGGTGACGAATAAGATGATTACCATGACTGCTACTTGATGAATTGAATGCTGCTGCATGGAGTCTTCATTTCATTACATTTACTTTGCATTTTAAAACTATTACTATTTCAGTTTGGATTTGATGTAAACACTCTTAATGCTTCCGCTATTTTATTAATAAAGGTTTATTTCAAAACGTCTCATATAGAGTCGTTCTCGTTATACAATTGCTTGATTTGATATAATTAGTCACAAATATCCCCGGCCCTATTGGGGGTGTGACAACATTAACCAGCTCGAGGAATTAGCAGGTGACCCCATGTGGTTTAAGCCGGGAAGTAGAATTATCGTTACCACAAGAGATAAGGAAGTTCTTAATGTACCCGGAGTGAAGTTAATTATTCTTGATGTCGACCTGTTATCGAAAAAGGAAGCAATTTCCCTTTTCAGTCGGTATGCATTTGGGAGAAACATTCCAAATCAAGGTTATGAGAAACTATCAGAAAAAGTTGTACATTATGCTGCAGGTCTTCCTCTAACGATAAGGGTTTTGGATTCGTTTCTTCACGGTAAGGATAACGATGAATGGATAGATGTGTTGAAACGGTTAAAAACAGTTACGTTGGAGGAAACTCTTGAAAAACTGGAAATAAACTATACAGGTTTAAAAGATGGTGTCAAGAAAATATATATACATTTAGAAGATGACGTCGAAGAAATAATAGTTAATGTCGAAGAAAAACTAGATAATTTAGAAGATGGCATCAAATCTTATGGGATCAGAGCATTTAAAGAATTCAAACCTTTTGGGATGAGTTATAATAACATCATTTCCCTTTGTATTTCGCCTATAAATTGAGTCCATATCACATGTAATAATAGTACCTATTAATTAAGATCATTGCAAATTCATTCCATCTATCAATTCCAACATCAAGAGCCTTGGAGACATAGTATCGTGGATTGAAACAAAAATTGAAAAATATATTGGCCATTGACCGGGTTATTCAGGATCAAGTGTGTTCGTAAGGGTGAAGATAACTAACTCATCTTCGTTTGTTAGGATTCAACGTAGATACACGCGAAAATTTGATCCCAACATTTTTCTGAGAGATTTTCGAAACATAAAGGGACTTAAATTTCTTCATGTGCTGGGCTAACACTATATTACAACATAACACACAAATACATATGCATCAAATATATAGAGATACAAAGATGGGCTGAGCCCATTATACAAGACCATATGAGCTGGGCTAATACTATATTACAGCATAATATACAAATACAGATGCTAACATAAAGGTGTGAATTTGTTAACTCTTCATGTCACATGTAACTTCTTTAAGTTGCAAAAGTAGTTGTTTTTAAGGGTGGCAAGCTCGACCCATTTGTTATGTGTGGGTTAATTTGGGTTATGTTTTATGTGTAATGGATCAAAAATGTAAAATAGAAAAGATTAGCTTGAAGTGAATCAGAATGGTTTAAAGTGGTCTAAGAAGTTAAAACTTGACCAACATGGTTTAAAGATTAGTTTTATGGAGTCTGACTAGAAGGTGCGCATAATGCGCAATTCACCCGGTACCAGGTCTCGCGCTTGGGGGACTTGATTACCCTAGGTTTTACCTTCTATGGGGGAGCCAATGTGCTCGTTCATAGGAGGGTTTCCTCGCTTACTCAAAAAACATTACCAAATTTTTCATTCCAATTGTTTTATGTAATTATATTTGACACACTAACCAAGGGCGAATCTAGCTTTGGGTACGGGCAGTGTTGTAAATCTCCCGGGATCTCCCCGAGATCTCGTTTTTAGAAGGAAACCGAGACGAGATGTTCATCTCCCGAGATTTCTCGGTCAACGGGGTCAAACTTAGAAAAAGCCACGATTTCTCGGATTTTCTTGCTAATTTGTAAGATTTTCTTGTAAAATTCGTAATTTCTAAGATTTTCTTGCTCATTTCTCGAATATTTTTGTAAAATCTCGTAAAAACGTATATAAATATACATATATTTATGTTTTTATGTATATTTTTATTAAAAAAACCTATAAAGTCAACGTAAGTCAACGTCCGAGATCTCCCCGAGATTATTCCGAGATGCCGAGATCTCCCTAAAAAAGTCCAAACGAGATCTCCCGATATCCGAGTTCTCCAACCTTGGGTACGGGGTTTCGTGACATTACTCGTTTGGTATATATATATATTTTTTTTTTTACAATTTATTCTTCAAATTATATAGGATACCATTAAATTAAGTACATCACTTCATATATTTGTGGGATTTATAGTTTGTTTGATGTAAACAGCCACTAAAATATCTTTAAAATATAATTTGTTTTGGAAAAAAAATTCGGAACCCCTTTGAGTTTGAATACTAGATTCGCCACTGACACATGTTACAAAAAAAAAGTTACAAATCTTGGACGATAAGTATCTTGGGTCAACTTGAGTCGTCTAATGGTACCATGCCAATTTACCAATTTTACAAATCTTGATTGTTTTATATGGACTGATAGCTCATAAAGTTGCATCTATTGTTGCTCACACCTCACTTGTAACACTTACTCATACTAGTTTTATGGAGTATCCGTGTTTCATGGCATATATACTATACTAAGAGTATGTTTATTAGATTACGTCTACACTTATTTATACACTCAAAAATAGACATTTGCGAGGTGTCATCGGTCCATTGCCCTAAAAAACTTGAAATTCTTTGACATGGCTATTCTAAAATCAATGCTAACTATGCATGGTTTACTTCATAACACAAAATAACTTCAAATCATGAACATGCCATTAAAAGTTAGAAAGAGTATTTGGAAATTTGGAGCAAAACATTAGATTTTTATTTGATGAATTAGCAGCATTATTGTTGCTGCAACCAAATCTACTGTCTAAAAGGTAACCTAGTTGATGGCAGATATACCATAGTAAGGGCACATGAAATAAACATTGGTTTTTACTTTTTACCATAGAAAGGAAAGCTTGTAAAGGAAAGTAATTACTACGATGGTCCTGTGATCTTAGTTAAATTACGTCTCTAATCCCTAACTCTTAAAATTTTATGCTTCGTCCCTGTGGTTTTAAGTCCAAACGGAGGTGGTCCCTGTGGTCTTGGTTAAATTATGTCGCTAGTCCCTAACTCTTAAAAATTATATGCTTCGTCTTGTGATTTTAAGTTCAAACGGCGGAGGTCCTTTTTTAAACTTCCGTCAAACGTATCTGTTACATGGAAGCACGTGATGATCACATGATGTCTAAAAAGGTAATTTAAACACGTACTCTTTGGCTCTTAAACACTATATACCGAATAAAATCCCAAACGTCATTTTCTAGGGTTCCATTGTTACTTATCGAGTTGCACTCGATACAAGCTTTATGGTTCAGTTCGGTTAAGGTTTATTCAATTCAACGATCTTTAAGGCAATTAATCCGTTACGATGAGGTGTTATTGTGGAAGTCATGCCATTATTCGAACGTCTTCGATGAGGTGTATTGTTGTTTGTAATCACCTCGAATACGTTGAAGTGCTTTCTGTTTTGCATAATATGCCTTCTGATTACTCACTTTGACTGCATACTTTTCCTCTAACTCTTATTTTAATGCTTGTGTTAGTATGTCTGGATTGCCCTCAATTTGTTGCATAATCTTCTTTGCCAAATAAACAGATGAACATTGCTTGATCACTTATGTTTATCACAATATGTTTTAATCTTCCATGTTTCACCAACTTGTAACTTGCTAACGTGTAACACCCAAGGACATTTGAATCTTCCATGTTTCACCAACTTGTACATGTTTCCAAACCACCGCCGTTTGGACTTAAAACCACATGGGCGAAGCATTTAATTTTTAAGAGTTATGGACTAGCGACGTAATATAACCAAGACCACAGGGACCACCGCCGTTTGGACTTAAAACCACAGGGACGAAGCATATAATTTTCAAGAGTTAGGGACTAGCGACGTAATTTAATCAAGACCACAGGGACCACCACCGTTTGGACTTAAAACCACATGGACGAAGCACATATATTTTAAGAGTTACGGACTAGCGACGTAATTTGACCAAGACAACAGGGACCATCAGTGTAATTAACTAAAAAAAAAACTAAAGTAGTCTCCTTTTGATTAAATCTTAAAAGTCCGCATTTTGTAAACACGTAAACGGATAATGTTTTCCCCGTTGATGCTACCCAGAGAAGAGGAGTATTTATAATCAGAGATATACACAGCTTAACCGATCGGTGACCTTTTTCAACCACTAGGCTATCTTGGTGATTATATATATATGCATTAATTTAGTTCTTGAACTTATGAGTATATCAATATGCTTTTTTTGGACATTAGTTTGGATCACCTAGGAGGACTAAATCACTCACGCGTTCATCTCCCGTAGTTGCATAACCCACCCCCAATTACTGCTCTGGAGGAAACCCGGACCAATCCGAAGGCATGGCCGGTAAAAACCTCCCTTTCCGTTGCCCGGCAGTTGTATGTTCGACTTTTCTTGAAAAGATTAGAAGCAATAGTTGTGTTGGGAACCCAGTAATATAGATCTTCATTCATCTTAAATCATGATACCGCGTTGCATCCTAAATTGTTTCACAGTTTGTCGGGGTTAGTACAGAATTAGGTAACACCTCAACATACATCCAAAGATGATATCACTTTTTGTCCATTTAAAGAAGAAAGTAAGAATGAAAAGCACAAATATTGTTCACATGTCTCTGTCTTATATCATTATTATTAAGAGACCTTTTTGTAGACTCTTCTAAAATGGCCCTCTAAATATGTTTATGCTGCTACATTGAACAGACACTCAATTATGGTGGACCTCTGCATACGTCGTCTGTGCTTCCATAAACGAGTATCTGGTTCTCACTAAAAACACGTTTACATCGACATGTGTAAAGAAGATTGTTCGATAATCACATGAAATGGTCTCCACGGTGGTTGATTCATGGGCCAGAACCTAACGTTGTGCGATCGTGTATTTATCCGAGTTTTTTTTTGCAATTATTGTATAGTTTTAAACTAGTAGACTTTCATCTAGGGGTTATGTCAGTTTCACAAAATGGTCTGAGTCATTCGACACCTTGAGCACTTGCTGATGATGTGTTTTTAGAACATGAAGTGCAGTGCAATGTGCTATGTACTTTCTTTACTGGACATTGTATAAGTTTTTACCTGCAAAAAGATGATAAAGCTAGGAACTTTATTAGATTTAATCTTTAACTGTAAACTTATTCAAACAGAACTCGCATAAAGGCGGCATAGCAGTTTGACTAACTTAGCATTTCAAATTACCAAATTTCTTTCATTAGACAATGATTACACTAATTAAGTTGGGAAAACATGCTTACCAATAACTTTATTTTTGGGTATATGGTAAATGATTTCAGCTATTTCAACTGCTTTTTACAAGTAGTTTGAATCATGTCAAAAAGACAAAAGTTTCTTGTGGTCTAAATGATTCCTTTTACCTTTGTTTTCTTTGACTTAAAGCCAAAGGGTGGTTATAATATACTGTTGTGTTTTTTATGTCACACCCTATGCCATGCATGTCAGACAGAATTGAGTAATAGAGACTTAATCATAGTTTTTGAGTTGCATAATTCACTTCAATTTGTGCTTTTAGTACATGAAGAAAAACAGGTTAAACGCAAAACAGTTGAACTAATTGTAAGAATATTCTTTTATGCAGCAATTTGAAGATCCAAAATAAAAGGTGATTCTTTTGCCACTCTTTTAGTCTGCCCCTAAAATAGGTCCCACTGTGTCTTTATTCGTCATCAACAAGTCTTTGGGATTTATTAAGGCATGTTACTCTTAGCATTTTCGAAAGATTTGCACGTATTTTTAGGCATTGCTGACTAAAATCATGCTGTGATTTGTCTTTCACAATCATGGATATACCTTTTATAGTTTATAAATTAATAAAGTGAAAGTGTGTGAAAGAATCAAGAAGTACCTCATCTTGAAGCAATTAGTACCATAATTATAACCACCATGGTAAGTTTTATGCTTTCATTTACTCCCTCAGTCCCTAAATTATTGTCCATTATTCCATTTTGGGATGTCCCAAATTAATTGTCTACTTCCATAAATAGAAAGGAAAGGAGATATTTCATTGGTGGATCTGGAGAGAGAAGATATTTCATTGGTGGAGAAATAAAGTTAGTGGGATTTCCTAAAACTGTGTGTTTTTTGTCTGGGGACAATTAATCTGGGACGGAGGGAGTACATCATTAATTGATATAATATCTTTATCTCCATTTTTATTGTCCTGGACCGTTCAACGGACCCACCTAAAGATAGCAAAAGAATGTAGGATAGTTTTAGCTCAATAACATGTTTAACATATAAGTTCATACATTTATTTCTTTTCATATCCGATGTGGGACACAATTAATCGGTTAGCTCTAACAATCACCCTTTAATCGATTGTATATGCACCTGTATCATATTGTATCATATAAGACCTTCTTTATCGCGCCCGTGCTGGAGCTGAAGTGCACCCAACACGCCGCTAGCACGCGGCGTGCTGGGGGAGAGGGGCTAGCGTGTTGGATGTCAACACGGAGAAGGTGCACGCGTGTTAGACACAAAATGGCGACGTGTAGCTATCTGGTTGGTGGATGGTTTTGAAAATTGAATTACAACGGATAGTTTCTGTAAATTGCTGCAACGGTTATAAATTATATAAATATAAAACTTAAATAAATATTAAATAAATTATATATGAAAGTCGCACTCGAAGCCACAAAATGGACACTCTCACAAAGGCGGAACTTATGAAAGCCGCACTCGAAGCTACAAAATGAATTTCGTCCTTGGACATTAATAACATACAAAACCCGAAGGAAAGGAAACATTGCATGAAGATGAAGAACTTGCTCGAAGAGTACGACGACTTAATTCAATTGTTGGATGAGGATGAGGACAAGTAGTTTTAATATTTATATTATTGTATTTTTCAATTTTTAGGACTTTTTAAAAATAAAATAAGTTTATGTCTTTTTAATTATTACAATTTTTTATTTTAGGACTTTTTTATTAAATGTAATCGTCTTATTAATTTTTATTTTAGTGTGTTTTATTAAATTAATTTGTATTTATAATTAGAATATAATAATATAACTAATTAAATAAAATTAAAATTAAAATAAAGAAAAATGAAAAAGAAATAAAAAAATACCCACCCCTATCCATCAACATGTCACTCAGCACGCCACACATTATTTACCAGTTTACCAGCACGCATTATTTACCATGTTGATGGATAAGGCGTCACTATCCTCACAAATGACCATTTTTCTTGTAGTGGTTGTTTGGCATGAAACGGCTAATCCCGAACACTTTCATTCTGATACCATTTGTAGGATCGTTTCAAGCCAAACAACCACTACAAGAAAAATGGTCATTTGTGAGGATAGTGACGCCTTATTATTTGATAACTAATACTGCTATTTAGTTAACATTAAAAAAGGTTATCGTTAAATTTTGTCACTAATTTTGGTAGTGAACATTTCCAATATATAAGCCCATGAATCCTTTAGTACTCAAAAATCAATTAATAATGGAGGTAGGTTCCATAAACTTATAAGCATAATTTATTTCTTTTCATATTTGATGTGGGACACAATTAGCCAATTAGCTCCGACAACAAAAAGATATATGCATCAATATCTCATAAACCAATAAGGATTTGAGCTCTATATGACAAGAAATCACTCAAGAAATGGTCTGTGATTTCTTATCCCTTCATAGTAGGAAAGTTAGTGGTTATACTTGGCAGACTTTCCATAGCTAAAGGCCCAATTGGACATACTCATTTGTTGATTGTACCTTCTATTTAAAAAACTTCATTTCTAAAAAGCATAACTCACCACTTAGAGAATGCTAAACTGGTATCTTTTGTGTTCTTTAGCTCAATTGATAGTGTATATTTTATGTTCAATTGCATGAATCCTAAGAGGATGTTAAACCATAAAAAGGTTATGGATTTTTTTAGGTAATTATAGAACTCTCATGCAAGCCAACTTTGTTGACCTAAGAAGTTGCAGCTTAGGAGAATTAAAACTGAAAACACCTTTACAAAATCTTAATACTTCACCTCCTTGGGGTGTTCTATGTTTTAAATGTAAAATGATTACTGTAATATGCATGTGAGCCAACTGCTTTTAGTTTTATGATAAGTTTTATTTGTTTTTTGTTTCAAAAAATAGTCAAAGAGAGGAATTGTAGACACATTGTGAAAGATGAGACATTAAGTAGCTTCCTAAAGAGGGACAGGATCAATAAAAGTGGACATTTTTGGGTCCCAAACATCTAGTCACAAACCACCATATTTTCTTTGAAAATTTTAGTTGCGTTTATATGATATTGTTTAGGTCTCAAAAACATTTGAATAAGTTAAGATTTTTTGTATATAGAATTTATAGAATATGTGTGAATAGTGTTCATGTAAATGTATGTATACATAGAGAGGGACATGGAACTTTAAGTTGTTTGTCACATTGCTAGAAAATACACTTTCGGTGACGAACGTTTGTAAGTTAGCAGAATAAGAACCCCACTTTGACTAACATAAATGACCGACTCTAGAGTAACTTACCACCTTAATAATAATTTTAAAAACGTACAAATTAATTAATACTTACAAGATTATCATTATGATTTGAATAATCTTGATTAAACTTCTGTTAGCTATATTTTAAACACAAGTGAATGACCCTCAAAGTCTACGCATGGCAAGTACTTTACTCCTGTCGACAATCGTTCTAAAGGAATTTTCTTTAAAAAAAAAATGATGTGTTGGGTTAGGTTAAGGTCTTTGTAACAAAAACATCTCTTAGACCACTGCCTATGCAGTGGCCATCCTCCATACTCACCGACCCATCCTGGCTCCGTCCTAGCCTCATGTCTTGCGCATCACGAGCGTCTTTGTGTTTATATGTGGACATGTGTTCCCGATTATTTTTACGTGCATATCTTTTTATATTTCGATAATGAACCAGAATGACTTTTCAGGCCCAATTCCCGTTAAGTACATAATAAATGTATATGGGTAAATGTGACCCGAAAAAAATTAGTCTTGGGATCACGATAGACATGGTTTAGTCTTGAGTTAGTTCTTCAGTTTTAGTGCAGATATAACGTTGAAGTGGGTGTTAAGAAATTCATACCTAGATGTAAGAAGTGATCTTATTAGTACATAGGATACATGTAGTCCTAATTAAACCATGCAAGCTTGCCTGAGTGGCTACCGAGTTGCCTAATGAAACACACCATCCGGGCTTGATTCCTGGCTATGTCAAGTCATTCAGAAAAGGAGTGTGACCAGAGGATGCGCGTAATGCACAATTCACCCGATACTAATTCTCACGCTCGGGGGGCTTGATTCCGAGGTTTACCCTCTATGGAAGAGCCAATGTGCTCGATCATATGGGATTTCCTCGCTAATAAACAAAAAGTCCTAATTCAATTAAGTGCATGTTATACAAGTCAAAGATTTAGTACTATTATAAGGGTACTTCAACAATAACTTATAATAAGATATGAAGATCATTCAAGAGTGAAAAGCACACTGCACACCCCTTGAAAGGAGGTCTAACGATCTTGGTGGTTGCCATGGGATTCCTCCTAACATAACATAAAACTTTTGTTCTTTTGTCATCAAGCACTATAACTTCTTGCCTTTAATATAGATGCATAATGCATATAAGCACTATAACTTCGTGCCTTTAATATACAATTAGCAAGAAGTTAGAAAAATAGTAACCACAAAAAAGCCACACTTACTAAACAATACTACCTAACCAAACACCATGGATACTAGACTAGGGATCATGACGGGATTATAGAATATGCAATATGTGCATTGCACATGATCCGTAATTCAAATGGACCTATAATTTATTCTAACCTGCATTTAATTCTGTTAGAAAAAGGGTATGCAAACAGATAATCCGGATATTTCTAGAATCGTGAAATACTTTCCTAATTGAATATTCCGACCCTCATTGTCTCGGGTTACACGAAATTTCAATTGGGATAAGACTAGAAATGCAAATCGTTTCCAGACAAGAAGAACGCGATTTAGTGTATAGATTTGTGTGTTGGTTTCTGTGTGAAATTGAATAATCTTAGAAAGCAGATTTCCAAAAAACTGATGATATAAAACAGTTAGGCAGTTATTATTTGAATGGACATGACAGTTCATTAGAGCGGGGAAAAACGTTTTCTTTAAACGTTTTATTAAAACGTATCACTCAAAACGTTTTTGTTTCGGGGCGCTGCCCCTTGGACCCCGCAAGGGGGCGCAGCCCTCTTGACCCCCGCCGTTACCGTGCGCCAGTGTCTAGTTCACTCTTATGGGCGTGCACTCCGCACTCACCGAACCCATGTTAAGTATCACTAGTCAACTCCTGATTTCTAGTAAATTACAATCAACTAGAATGATAGTTGGATGACACTAAAATTGTAATAACCCGCCTTTTTCCGTTAAACTATTTTTAACGCCGTCTTTTTTTTTTAATAATATATTTCGTAATCCAAATTCGTATCTTCCGTTGATTAGCATTTTAATATTTCTCGTTATTTAATTATAACATCTCTCGTACCCTAGTGTATTTAAAATAACTCGTTCGGTTAATTCACGCACCCGCTTTTAAACTCGAGGGACTAAATTCGCCATTTGACCAAAGTGGTAACTAGGTGAACTACTCACCACCTCTCTTCCCCACCATTCATTATCCACCTCCCTTTTCTTTTTCTTAATACTTCCATTTTTTCTCTCAAACTCACAATACAAAGAATCATCATCTAAATCACTTCAAGGAAGCAAACATCAAAACAATTTGTACTTTTGTGATCCTCTCATCATCCTCTAAGTTTTGATACTAATTTCACTACTTGGGGTAAGGTTTCTAAAAACTCTAGATTTCTCTAATTCATTTTATAGACTTATAAGTGTGTTAGTTAGTGTCTATAGCTCAAGTCTAACATGAATATGTGATTCGTTTGCTCGATCTTGTCATTTTGGTGTAACTAGCATGAACTTGAAAATAGGTGTGTGTTTAATCTTGAGTTTTGGTTGATTAAATGTTAATTAAATGTTAAACTTCATGTATTAAATGTGTTACTAGCATCATTAGCTACATTTTGGTATGTAGGTTGACTTGGAAAAACATCACTAACATGATTATTGATTTTGTGATTCTTGGTTAGGGTTTGATAGCTTTTCAAACGAACTTTTAATTCATTGAATGCTATGAGACGTTATTGGTAAGTGTATAGTTGAATTGTATGCGTAATTATCTGCGAAACGGCATATTATATGTGTGTAGTAAGTTCCCGAATCATGAAATGCGTTTTATGAACTTGAAACTTTAATAATGAACTTTTAACGATCATTCGACGAGGATTTGGTCATTTTAAATGATGTAATTGTTTGATGCAATGTGTTTAGTTGTATTCCTCGTTAAATTACCTTTCCAACGATATAAGATACGTGTTTTGAATTTTGCGGTTCATTATTTGTGAATTGGTGAAGTTTGGTTCGAGAGTTGAACACTTGAACAACCCAGGGACCAGCTCACGCCCATTGCCGCGGCGCGGCCCACCTTCGGCATTTGCCTGGTTTAGGGGCTGTTCAACTTTCCTTTTTCACGTTAAATTCTAACTATGCTATGCACCTCCGATTAACATGTAACTTGTTCTAACATGCTCATATATGATTAATTAGCTCAGAAAAATTGTCCGAGACCCGACCCGAACGTGTTGACTTTTTTGTTGACTTTGACTTGACCAAAGTTGACTTTTATTCAAACTTAACCAATACTTTGTTTAATCGTTTTAACCTTTCTCTTATACTTGATTCTTGCATGAAACTTGACAACGTGATTCACATGCTATACAATCGAGTCGTAACGAGCCATAGGACTAATTGAACACATTTCGCCCGACCTTGTGTCGTAATCGGTAATTGATATAACTTACTTGTTTAGGTCAAGGCTAAGCAACTTTCATTGCACAACGTTTGATTACAAGTACTTTGGCATGCAACTACGGTGAGATCATAGTCCTATCTTTTCAACAACTTTTATACATTTAAATCGTGGGATGAGAAACATATACGTATCATACTTTTATGCTTTGAACACAAGTACGGAAACAAACATTCCACAGCGAGTTAGAACAAAAAGCCTCAATTCAATTATCATTAGTTACACTTGTAGGGTGTAAACGTGAACTTATGTTGTGTGGATCCATACGGGCTTGACGCGCCCTCATTCGGACGGTTTGCTACCGCTAGCAGATGAAATATATTTTCGAGTATAGTGTGTGTTCTAATACTACGTAACAGGGTACAAAACAGTTAAGTCTTAATAATTGGGTGCTCGCGAATGTACAACAACTTTGGAATGCAAACGATTTGGATAATCAACTTATACAAAATCTCGTGGTTCAAAAACAACTTTTACAAATACACATATGATTTCACCAACGTTTTTCGTTGACAGTTTTTTATATGTTTCTCAGGTTTATACTTGGCTACTTGATACATGCTTCCGCACACTTTGATTACTTGCTTAGGGTTAAGCATACATGCATACGCTAGTGATATCACATTTGGATTCAAACTTAATGTTTACATGCATACGCTATTGATAGCATTCGTGATTTTGAACTTACATTATGTCGCAAGTTACTTCATTTATTCTTATTAACTTTTGTAAACTTATACTTGTTATCGAACCGTTTGGTTTACTTAAAACTTTGCAAGTCATACACGCTTCAAATGAATGCGACATAATTTTGGTCAAACGCATCTCATTTAGGGACTATGACCACGTAACGGGACCTAAGTTGACGGCGCCGTCAATGGCGATTTTGTCAGGTCGTCACTGTTGGTATCAGAGTGTTGGTTGTAGGGATCTAGGATGTGCATTAGTGTGTCTGACAGAGTCGTTAGAACGCATTAGTGAATCTAGACTACAACCGGATAGTTAACCATTGTATTCTGACTTGCTTTTGCTATAGATAGCACTTACTTGACTACTTGTGCATTATACTTGAACCTTTTTATAGGTGAACTTCTTAATCGTACCAAACTCTCGTCATGCGAACCCGTACTCTGCCACTTACTGGCAACACAGGTAAATTCAAGATTCATACACGAGTACTATCTACCACATCTTGTTATTACCACCACTACTCTAGATGAGTATCGTCATCACTGCTTATCACTACGGTTGCGTACTACTCGTTATCCTAATTCGTTACTCTTTTCATACCTAAAGATGTCATTGTTTGATTTGAACTGCATTGACGTGAACAACCAGTTATACCCTTCCCTCGGAAAACGCATCTTCAGAGTTGCACTAGTTCTTTCGATTAAATACGAGTCACGTTAGAGATGCCATTACACTTTGTTCAATTTAAATCTGCACGATTACACGAACTTGATTTTATGGAGTGATGTGGGAATTGAGGTATGAGTTAGCGTAATATAACGACACTCTATCAATGTGGTTATATTATGGTAAGTCATACCAAAGTTCTAATGACACGTGATGGTGATTGGACTCGATCAACCTAGTCACCACCATGTGCCATGTACATGACTTTATATTTTTGTTTTGAACATCCGAAAAACTTCGAGAATATTGATAACAACCATACCAAGGACACACCTTTGGCTATTGCCAAACCATATTAATGCTTCTGAATCGACGACCAATTCTTTCAACTTCAAAACATGTGTTATACGTGTATACTATCTCGTTTTCGCACACTTTTATCGACGAACTACGAAATAATTGATATGCTCACATCGAGGTGGAAACCCCTCTCGCATTACACTCGTACTTCTGTGTAGGGAAATCTTTTATCTAAATTCTCAATAGAGAGAGAGACTCTTCACATTATACTAGTATTCGCCACGAGGGTGAATAGTCCTAACGAACGTTTTCAGAAATCGATAGAAAACTTGTCCCAACAAATGTTTTTCAGAAACTGACAAGATGGGAAAACTTATACGACTATACATGATGTGTGCAGCGGTTGTATACGAAATAGTTATATTTTTATTGCGAAATACTATTAAATACGATACAATTTTACACAAATTATTTATTTATTTATGGAGTGGATATACCTAAACCTTGCTACAACACTTATAGGCAGTGTACCTAATCGTACAGTAGTGTAGTTTTTAGTAAGTCCGGTTCGTCCACAGGGAACTAGCCAAGTTTAACGCTATATATATTTTAAATTATATTTGTATAAAAATATATATAATTATATATAGTAATATTATTATAAAAGGGGGTTTTTACCGTTTAATGACTGGTTTGTCGATATTAAATAAAGCGTAAAGATAAATGATGATAATATAAATGACAGAATTTAAATTGCAAAAAAGTAAATTGCAGTAAAAATGACAGTAAATAAAGGTACGATGAAATATGAAATAAAAGTATTATGCTTATTTAAACTTCCGTAATCATGATGTTCGACGTGTTGATTTTAATTTATTACCCGGGTTAATTGTCCTTTGTCCTGGATTATTTGATACCTATTTGGTTTTTGTCCATAATAGTCCATCGGTCATAATTATAAAATGCTCGTCAAATTAACCTTATTCCCGAAGTCAAATATTCCAACTAATTAGGGATTCGAACTGTAACAAGGTTTTAATACTTTGTTTAACGATCACACTAGGTTATCGACTGCGTGTAATCCAAGGTTTTAATACTTTGTTAACAATTACACCAATTATCCTTGTATGTAATCCACCCTTGTATGTAATCCAAGGTTTTAATCACTGTAAGATATGAATATTAATTTACCCACTTGATCAGAATGAATAATCAATTACCCAACCCAAATAATTAATTAAATGATCGTAAAAGATGTCGTATAAACGTCACTAAATAGGACATACATAATCATTTTAATAATTATTAGATTAACTAATTTGAAGATAGGTTCGACAGGTTCTAATAAGTTGTCATTCGATTAGAAAATACCCTCTATCTATTAATAGTCAATAGTCCAATGTCCACAAGTGTCGATCTTTTGTCCAAACCTTAATTATGGTACAAAATCTAATAACTCAATCTTAATTTTTAGTCCAACATCACGATTACTTTGGCTTAAATAAGCATAATAATAACTTAGTTACGAGACATTAATTTAAAAAGGAAGAACATAGCTTACAGTGATTATTTATCGCGTAGCATTACCCGGACAGAGTTCCGACTTAAAACCCGTAAAACATTTCTTACAATAACCCAATTATTATTAAACTTAAATTAAAATTAAAATTATAAATATATATATTTATGATACAGATGAAGAGAAGAGAAAAAGATGTGTATAATTCGCTGAAAAAACGTTGCAATTTATAGATGTGGCAAGCCATTTGGGCTCATGCGATCGCATGAAATATGGGCATCCTGGCCATACGATCGCATGGCCAGCTGGATCAGCTCACATGTTTTTGTTTTCTAGTTTGCCGACGTTTTATATATAATATATATATATATTTATATATATATATATATACATATATATATATACATATATATATATATATACATATATATATATATATATATATAATTTTAAGAATTATTTATATATTATATTATATTTATGTGCATAGTTGACTTGTAATTTTAGCTCCGTTGCGTCATGCGTTAAGAGTTGACTCTGGTCCCGGTTTCGGATTTTCGAGCGTCCTTTCGTATAATTTAATATCTTGTACTTTGCGTTTTGGGACTTGTACTTTTGTAATTTTGAGACGGTTCTCATCAATATTTCGAACCACTTGGATTGTACTTTGTACTTTTTAGCTTTTTGGTCATTTGCGTCTTCAAATCGTCATTTTCTTCTTTTGTCTTCGCACTTATTTATTTAAACGAATATTACATAAAAATAGAACAATTACAACTAAAAGCTTTACATATTGGAAGGATATTGTGCCTAAATATATGTTCATTTGGAGCACTATCAAATATCCCCACACTTGAGCGTTGCTTGTCCTCAAGCAATACAAAAGTTGAAATTAAATCACACTTCACTCGAATCACCTTTTTTATTCTCACACTTTATGCATTAGTAATTTTGATACGGCGGTATAAATAATGATAGTAACGATGTGGTTTACAGTCCCACATGACTATAAAAATTTAGATCCTTTAAGGAAATTGAATCTTTATGAAAACATTTGATCTTTTAAAAATTCATTCTAGCTTTTACCCTAGATAAGTTTTCTGGAATAACCCTTCACCGGTGTTTGCAAAATGTTTTTGTGGGTTGTGTGGGTTTCAGATTTTAAAATTTTAGCTCAAAACTTATGGTTTTGTGTCACCCACTTGCTCATCCTTGTATTAGAAAAGCAACACGTCCAGTATACTTGCTCCGTATATTATCTTTCAGTAAACTACCGTCCTGTTGTAAAGGAAAGCGTTGAACAAGCAACTATTAAGGCAATGTCCCGTGACATGCTTTTTATTATGGTCTATATCGTGTTGGATGCAATTACTATCCTTTGTAGGAGCAATAGTAAAGATCACCCTATAGTTTTTCGGTCTGGCACAAGGTCCTGTCTTCGACCATGCTATGCAACCACTGTTCTTACAGTTGACACCCGATTTGGTTCAGGTGACCTAATGAATTCCGGTGAATTCTTAGGATTTTACGTTCAATGGTAATGAACGCATTGAAAATAGGTTTTCAGAAAACAAATCGGTTTTAATTTGATCAAAATATTTTCTCGTTCAAGCTCGAGTTTAGATATCATCGAATTCCATGAGTTTGTAATTCTCAATCTTTAAAGTCAATCTCAAGGATTGAGTAATATCAGGCTTAAAAGGTGATTTTTAATCTTTAAGGAGATTATCCTTTCTGGGGGTCTGATTCATTAGTCTTATCAAGCTAATTTGCACGGCGCCCTCTCCATTTTACGAGACAGATCCTCTCATGGTTAGGATAAGTCTGACCACTTGGCGACCCTGTTTGATGTTGAGGTCCGTGGATTTTCTGCTGATTTTAGAGATGACTTTTCTAGAATTTTCGTCAACCTACAGCTGGTCTGGACGACAACTTTCTGACCTAAATCAAGAAGCGCGTGTCTTTTTCGGAAGACTTTACTTCTTTTTAATGATGGAATTGATTTATCGTGTAGATCCATCTTTCTTTCAAATATATTACAGTAAATCGGGTAAAACTGATTAGTTTAGTCCAAAACCAAAGTACTTGTAATAATCTTGTACAAACATATGTGATATGTGTTTTAAATAACTTGGTAAATTCTTCCCACACTTTGCTTTTATTTATTTATTTTCTTTGCCTTTTTATTCTCCTCTATTCCATTTTAAATGAATTCTAACGTTTTGGGTTGTTTCTCCATTTATGTTCTCTCAGAGGTAACAATAATTTCGGTATTAACACCTAGTTTTATCGTTCATAAATATGTATAAACATGATTTTGAATTCATTTAGTTGAAAATTTTTTAAATTTTCACAAAATTTGGCAATTAAACTAAGTGTAAACCCGAGAGAATTTATAACCCTTCCCCACACTTGAGATCATGCAATGCCCTCATTTGCAAGAAATCAGTAAAAATTTAAATTCATGAGGGTAAATAGTGTAGAAAAATGATTAAAAATACCGAGTTTGCAAACATATTGTTTTATATCACATTTGATATTTTACGTCTTGTCGTTAAAATTAGTAGCTTTTGCTGAACTTTAATGTCAGTCTTTGAAAATGCGTTGTTTTACCCTGTTTTGTACATAAGATAAACTACAAACATATATATATATATATATATATATATATATATATATATATATATATATATATATATATATATATATATATATATATATATATAAAACCTTTATTTATTAAAATAATTTAAATGAATAATTTTTTAAAATTTTGTTTCCTTTTACTTTAGGTAGTTTCGGTATGTTTACCTAGTCCGTCCCTCGACAAAATTTAAAATTTGTCGTTTTTAAAGCGATTGTTTTAAAAGTAAAGATTTTTTGTTTTTTAATTTTTTTGGTATACTTTAGATCAATAAAATTAAAAATAATGATAACAAAATTTTCGCCCCGCCCTCGGGTAAAGCAATTTCGATTCTATGATCTAGTCTTTAACTTACGACGAATTTTAGAAATCATTTTTTTAAACTTAAAGAAATAAAGTAAATTTTTGCTTTTTAAAATCACACAAAAATTAAATTTAAAAATGCATATTAATTTAATACAAAACCTACAAAACAAAAATTCAGAATGGAGGGAGAAAAACTAGTTCTTTAGTGTCTGCTAGTGGAAAAGACCAATCGGATTCCATTCTCGAAACTACACGAGAACATTTGAATTTGAACAACTAACTCTAGACAGCATTTTTTTCTTAGAACTTTTGAATCTCCTCACACTTAAGTAGTTGTGGTTTTGAAATTGTGATTAACTTCATCGTCAATTTCTTTTGGACCATAATCAACTTGCATATCTGTGACTTTTGCTTTAAGCCATTGGTCTGATTCCTGTGTAACATCCACAAATTCAACTAGTTTCACCTTTTCTTTAGGTGATAGATTGATACTAACCGGTTACATAACTTAAAGTTCCCCTTGGTTCTAGCATCGCGAATCCGTTTAATAAGTTTCTTCATTGAACTATTAATAACGGGGTCGTTTAATTTCGTATCAACAACGGGGTTCTTTGTTATCAGGTCATCATTAGGTGTTACTTCATCTTCCCCACACTTAGGCGTTTTATTATTGTTAAGCACTACCGTTGGAGTTGGTAAAACAACATGGTTCTTACCAATCGTTTTTTTTTGGTTCAACGGTTTTGGTTGGTGGAGATTTAGACTTTCGACTCACAAAGGTGATCGATTTTTCACCATCACTAAGTGTCATTCTACCCTTTCTTACATCAAATAACGCCCTGGTAGATGCTAAGAATGGTCGACCTAAAATTAGAGGAATGTTTGAGTCCTCTTCTATGTCAATGACAATAAATTCGACTAAAAAGGTTAAATTACCCACTTGAACGGGTAGGTTGTCAGCAATTCCAACTGAGTGCCTAATGGTTTGATCAAAGAGTCGGACACTCATCTCTGTTGGACTTAACTCACCTACTCCTAATCTCTTATATAATGAAAGAGGCATAACACTCACACTCGCACTTAAATCTGCTAGTGCATCATACATGACACAATCACTAAGTAGACAAGGAACAATAAATTCACCCGGATCACCCAACCTGGGTGGAGGTTTTGGTGGAACTGTCTTCACCAGGTTTATCTTTACGGTTTTTATTTCTTGCACTTTCTTATTCTTCTTGTTCTTTCCAGAGGTATTACAAACTTTATTACCTATCACTTGCTCATACTCAACTCCTTTTCTTGGAAACGGGATGGATGGTCTGTAGGGTGCCTCATCTAAAACCTTCCCATCTTCTGGTGTTGGTTTTTCAGAATTTGTTGACACCATATTAACATTCTCATTCCGAGGATTTACTTCAGTATCACTCAGTAGCTTTCCTTGTTCTCTCTCACTCATTACGCTAGCTAGAGTACCTACGTGTTTTTCTAAATTCAAAATGAAAGCTTGTTGAGTTTTAATGACTGATCAAACCTCTCATTTGTTTGGGCTTGAGATGTAATAAATTGTGTTTGAGATTCCATTAGCTTTGCCATCATTTCTTCTAGATTTGGCTTTTTCTCTTCGGTTTGTTGTGGTGGTTTATACAAGCTAGGTCTTTGTTGATTGAAAGTGTTGTTTTAAGTTGGTTGGTTATTCGGACCTTGTTGGTTATACGAGTTATTGTTTGGCCCATTTGGATTGTAAAGAATGTTTTGATTTCGATTGAAGTTTGGCTTTGGCGGTTGATAATTATTCTGATAATTATTTCCTGGCCTTTGGTTCATGTAGGAAACATTCTCTCGTTGTTCCATCGTTTGCTCAATGTGACAATCTTTCGTTAAGTGTGGTCCACCGCATTGCTCACAACTGATTCGTATTGCGTGAATATCTTTAGTCATCTTTTCCATTCGTCTCTCGAAAGCATCTATTTTTGCGGAAACGAAATCAAAGTCATGGCTAGAATCGGCTCTAGCCGCTTTAGATGAACGAAAAATATCTTTTTCTTGATGCCACTCATGTGAGTGGGATGCTGTGTTATCAATAATTTTGTGAGCTTCGGTTGCGGTTTTCTTCATAATGGAACCACTAGCTGTTATGTCGATGTCTTTTCGTGTAGCAATGTCGCATCCTTGGTAGAATATTTGTACTATTTGATAAGTGTCTAAACCATGTTGAGGACATCCTCTCAACAATTTTTTGAATCTTGTCCACGCCTCATATAGAGTTTCATTTGGCTTTTGCATGAATGTAATAATTTCTCCTTGAAGTCTCACTGCTTTGGATGCCGGAAAGAATTGTTTAAGAAATTTTTCAACTAAAACGTCCCATGTATCAATCGCCCCTTCAGGTAACGATTCTAACCAATCTTTGGCTTCTCCCTTTAAAGTCCAGGGAAATAACATGAGATAGATCTGTTCATCCTCAACTTCTCTGATTTTGAATAGAGTACAGATCCTATTAAAGGTTCGAAGATGTTCATTTGGATCTTCTTTTGGCGTACCACTATATTGGCATTGATTAGTTACCATGTGTAGGATTTGTCCTTTGATTTCATAATCTGGCGCATTAATGTCTGACTTAATAATGGCGTGACCTTGGCCAGTGCGTGTGGCACTCATTCGGTCTTCCATACTTAGAGGTTCCAGATTTTCCATGATTGAATTTGTTGAATCTGAATCACTAAAGGATTCTGACTTAATGGTTTCTTCCTCGACAATCTCTGGATGAGTGATTTGTGGTTCCGAAGGAATGATTAGTGGTTCAGGATCTCTAAATTGTCCCTGAATATCCTCCAGATTCTCAATTGTGAAATCGGGTTCAAAAAATGGATTATCGGAAATTTGAGTTGGAGTACTTGTTCGACTAGATGATGATTCTAAAGAAAAATCAACGGCGATAATATTAGCTAGATGTCTTGATCGAGTTACAGGTGGTGAACGTATGAAAGGTGGTGAACGTTTTGCTCGGTGCATTCACTGAATATCCTATTAGTTATAAAAGATAAAAATTATATAAGTTATCAAATTAATAGACTTTTCTGATTTTGCCTACGTTTCGAATAGCCAATAGATGCAGCAGGTAGCCAGGACCCTTTAAATCGGAAGCCCACAACTCGCCACTAACAAATCCAACTATTACTACGAACCAGAAAATTTTGGATGTCTATCAATTTAACAGCTTAAAATAATTTTTTCGTCGAAGTTTAAAGAAATTTTAGAGAAGAAATAGAAAATTCTATGTCCTAAAAACTAGAGCGCCGAGAAATGAGAAAGAAAAAGAGCACGTCGAAAAACGTTGAAAAATAAACAGTCGAAAAACAAATGTCGAAAAACAAACAGTCGAAAAATAATAATAAGAAAATAAGCGTCGAAACTTAGAATTCTAAAAACTAAAAATTAAAACTTACGTCTAAAGGTATTAAAGCTTAAAAAGAATTCTATATCCAAAACGGCAATAACTTAAAAAGGTACTAAAACTTAAAACGGCGTCGCAAAATTTTAAAGCACCTAAATCTTAATCTAAAGAAAAAGTACTTAAGGGATTTTACGGCAAAGTCTTAAAATCTAGAAATAAAAATTAACTACGGCAAAAACTAGATTTAAAACTAATTACGAATGATAAATATACAATTACGTACTAAATAATAAAAAGATACAAAAATGATAAAATTACCAATTTTATAAAAATATTATTTTATATTATTATTTAATAAAAGTATTAAGTTTATAATTTAATAAAACTAATTAAAACTTAAAAATATAAATTTAATTAAAACTTAAACTAATTATTATTTAATTAAAAACCTAATTAATATTTAATTTATTATAATTCTTATTAATTACGTAACCCTAATTGTGTCGGCTGAGGTACCTGAGCTGTCAAATCACTCCATGCGATCGCATGGAGCAGAATTCCGGATCTGAATGTTGGGCTGCTACAGTACCGGGCCCGAATTCTTTTACTTATTTTTTTTATTTTTCTGTTTTTAATTTAAAAAAAAAACTTATATTTTAAAAACTACCTATTAGTTTTTGTAACTAAAAAAAATACAAACATTTTAATTACGTAAAAATATATAGTAATATATATATATATATATATATATATATATATATATATATATATATATATATATATATATATATATTTCTTTTTCTTGTTTTTATATTTTTGATATTTAAAACGTATTGTTACAAAAGTAAATTAAGACTTAATAAAAAAAAAATTATAGCGTTTCGCTTTCGAGTCCCCGGCAGCGGCGCCAAAAACTTGATGTCATGCGAGGGGTATACGAAATAGTCATATTTTTATTGCGAAATACTATTAAATACGATACAATTTTAAACAAATTATTTATTTATTTATAGAGTGGATATACCTAAACCTTGCTACAACACTTATAGGCAGTGTACCTAATCGTACAGTAGTGTAGTTTTTAGTAAGTTCGGTTCATCCACAGGGAACTAGCCAAGTTTAAAGCTATATATATTTTAAATTATATTTGTATAAAAATATATATAATTATATATAGTAATATTATTATAAAAGGGGGTTTTTACCGTTTAATGACCAGTTTGTCGATTTTAAATAAAGCGTAAAGATAAATGACAATAATATAAATGACAGAATTTAAATTGCAAAAAAGTAAATTTCAGTAAAAATGACAGTAAATAAAGGTACGATGAAATATGAAACAAAAATATTATGCTTATTTAAACTTCCGTAATCATGATGTTCGACGTGTTGATTTTAATTTATTACCCTGGTTAATTGTCCTTTGTCCTGGATTATTTGATACATATTTGATTTTTGTCCATAATAGTCCATCGGTCATAATTATAAAATGCTCGTCAAATTAACCTTATTTCCGAAGTCAAATATTCCAACTAATTAGGGATTCGAACTGTAACAAGGTTTTAATACTTTGTTTAATGATCACACTAGGTTATCGACTGCGTGTAATCCAAGGTTTTAATACTTTGTTAACAATTACACCAATTATCCTTGTATGTAATCCACCCCTGTTTTAATGAGATATGAATATTAATTTACCCACTTGATCAGAATGAATAATCAATTACCCAACCCAAATAATTAATTAAATGATCGTAAAAGATGTCATATAAATGTCACTAAATAGGACATACATAATCATTTTAATAATTATTAGATTAACTAATTTGAAGATAGGTTCGACAGGTTCTAATGAGTTGTCATTCGATTAGACAATACCCCATATCTATTAATAGTCAATAGTCCAATGTCCACAATTGTCGGTCTTTTGTCCAAACCTTAATTATGGTACAAAATCTAATAACCCAATCTTAATTTTTAGTCCAACATCACGATTACTTTGGCTTAAATAAGCATAATAATAACTTAGTTACGAGACATTAATTTAAAAAGGAAGAACATAGGTTACAGTGATTATTTATCGCGTAGCGTTACCCGGACAGAGTTTCGACTTAAAACCCGTAAAACATTTCTTACAATAACCCAATTATTATTAAACTTAAATTAAAATTAAAATTATAAATATATATATTTATGTTACAGATGAAGAGAAGAGAAAAAGATGTGTATAATTCGCTGAAAAAACGTTGCAATTTATAGATGTGGCCAGCCATTTGGGCTCATGCGATCGCATGAAATATGGGCATCCTGGCCATGCGATCGCATGGCCAGCTGGATCAGCTCACATGTTTTTGTTTTATAGTTTGCCGACGTTTTATATATAATATAATATATATATAATTTTAAGAATTATTTATATATTATATTATATTTATGTGCATAGTTGACTTGTAATTTTAGCTCCGTTGCATCGCGCGTTGAGAGTTGACTCTGGTCCCGGTTCTGGATTTTCGAACGTCCTTTCGTATAATTTAATATCTTGTACTTTGCGTTTTGCGACTTGTACTTTTGTAATTTTGAGACGTTTCTCATCAGTATTTCGAACCACTTGGATTGTACTTTGTACTTTTTAGCTTTTTGGTCATTTGCGTCTTCAAATCGTCGTTTTCTTCTTTTGTCTTCGCACTTATTTATTTAAACGAATATTACATAAAAATAGAACAATTACAACTAAAAGCTTTACATATTGGAAGGATATTGTGCCTAAATATATGTTCATTTGGAGCACTATCAATACATTATAGGAATTCTTTCTCAACACCGTGTACCATTGTCATTTATTTCGGATCGAGATGTTCGTTTCACTTCTAGAATTACAAAAAACCTTGGGGACACGTTTAAACATGAGTACCGCGTACCATCCACAAACCGACGGACCAAGCAAACGTACGATTCAAACCTTGGAAAAACATATCACGAACTTGTATTGATTCCTCTTACAATGATAGTTATCATTCGAGTATTAACGCCGCACTTTTCGAAACTTTATATGGCCGCAAATGTCGTTCTCCTATTCATTAGGCCGAAGTAGGTGACAAGCAAACCACCGGACTCGAACTCATTCATGAAATAACCGTTAAGATCATTCAAATCCAAGAAGGGCTCAAGACGGCCCGTAGTCGCCAAAAGAGCTATGCCGATGTTAGACGTAAGTCTCTCGAATTCCTGGTGGGTGACCGCGTAATATTAAACATCGCACCTTGGGAAGGTGTAATCCGTTTCGGAAAACGTAGAACGCTAGATCCGTGATATTTTGATCCTTTTGAAATCTTGGAGCCTATTGGACCCGTTGCTTACCATTTCAAACTCACAACTCAATCGAATTCCGTTCATCCTACATTTCATGTATTAAACTTAAAGAAGTGTCTTACCGAACATGAACTCGTTATTCCTTTCGATGAGCTTACTATCGATGACAAACTCCACTTCATAGGAGAACCGGTTGAAATTATGGATCGTGAAACCAAACCTTTAAACGAAGTAAAATTCCGATTGTCGAAGTTCGTTGGAATGCCATAAGAGGACCCGAGTTTATGTGGGAAAGACAAGATCAAATGCAAAAGAAGTACCCTCACTTATTCGTAGAATTTGCAACGTAAGTCTTGAGGAAGAAACAATGACTACTACTTCTAACTAAATTTCGCGACGAAATTTCTTTTAAGGTGTAGGTAATGTAATAACGGCCTTTTCCGTTAAACTATTTTTAACGCCGTCTTTTTTTTTTTGATAATATCTTTCGTAATCCAAATTCGTATCTTCCGTTGATTAGCATTTTAATATTTCTCGTTATTTAATTATAACATCTCTCGTTACCCTAGTGTATTTAAAATAACTCGTTCGGTTAATTCACGCACCCGCTTTTAAACTCGAGGGACTAAATTCGCCATTTGACCAAAGTGGTAACTAGGTGAACTACTCACCACCTCCCTTCCCCACCATTCATTATCCACCTCCCTTTTCTTTTTCTCAATACTTCCATTATTTCTCTCAAAATCACAATACAAAGAATCATCATCTAAATCAATTTAAGGAAGCAAACATCAAAACAATTTGTACTTTTATGATCCTCTCATCATCCTCTACATTTTGATACTAATTTCACTACTTGGGGTAAGGTTTCTAAAAACTCTAGATTTCTCTAATTCATTTTATAGACTTAAAAGTATGTTAGTTAGTATCTATGGCTCAAGTCTAACATGAATATGTGATTCGTTTGATCGATCTTGTCATTTTGGTGTAACTAGCATGAACTTGAAAATGGGCGTGTTTAATCTTGAGATTTGGTTGATTAAATGTTAAAGTTCATGTATTAAATGTGTTACTAGCATCATTAGCTACATTTTGGTATGTAGGTTGACTTGGAAAAACATCACTAACATGATTATTGATTTTGTGATTCTTGGTTAGGGTTTGATAGCTTTTAAAACGAACTTTTAATGAATTGAATGCTATGAGACATTGTTGGTAAGTGTATAGTTGAATTGTATGCGTAATTACCTACGAAATGGTATATTATATGTGTGTAGTAACTTCCCGAATCATGAAATGCGTTTTACGAACTTGAAACTTTAATGATGAAATTTTAACGATCATTCGACGAGGATTTGGTCATTTTAAATGATGTAATTGTTTGATGCAATGTGTTTAGTTGTATTCCTCGTTAAATTACCTTTCCAACAATATAAGATACGTGTTTTGAATGTTTACGGTTCATTATTTGTGAATTGGTGAAGTTTGGTTCGAGACTTGAACACTTGAGCAACCCAGGGACCAGCTCACGCCCATTGCCGCGGCGCGGCCCACCTTTGGCGCGGCACGGCATTTTCCTTATTTGGGGGCTATTCAACTTTCCTTTTTCACGTTAAATTCTAACTATGCTACGCACCTCCGATTAACATGTAGCTTGTTCTAACATGCTCATATATGGTTAACTAGCTCAGAAAAATTGTCCGAGACCCGACCCGAACGTGTTTACTTTTTCGTTGACTTTGACTTGACCAAAGTTGACTTTTATTCAAACTTAGCCAATACTTTGTTTAATCGTTTTAACCTTTCTCTTATACGTGATTCTTGCATGAAACTTGACAATGTGATTCACATGCTATACAATCGAGTCGTAACGAGTCATAGGACTAATTGAACACATTTCGCCCTACCTTGTGTCGTAACCGGTAATTGATATAACTTACTTGTTTAGGTCAAGGCTAAGCAACTTTCATTGCACAACATTTAATTACAAGTACTTTGGCATGCAACTACGGTGAGATCATAGTCCCATCTTTTCAACAACTTTTATACTTTTAAATCATGGGATGAGAAACATATACATATCATACTTTTATGCTTTGAACACAAGTACGGAAACAAACATTCCACAGCAAGTTAGAACAAAAAGCCTCAATTCAATTATCATTAGTTACACTTGTAATGTGTAAACGTGAACTTATGTTGTGTGGATCCATACGGGCTTGACGCGCCCTCATTCGGACGGTTTGCTACCTTTAGTGGATGAAATATATTTTCGGGTATAGTGTATGTTTTAACACTACATAACAGGGTACAAAACAGTTAAGTCTTGATAATTGGGTGCTCGCGAACGTACAAAAACTTTGGAATACAAACTATTTGGATAATCAACTTATACAAAATCTTGTGGTTCAAAAACAACGTTTACAAATACGCATATGATTTCACCAACGTTTTTCGTTGACAGTTTTCTATATGTTTCTCAGGCTACTTGATACATGCTTTTGCACACTTTGATTAGTTGCTTGGGGTCAAGCATACATGCATACGCTAGTGATAGCACCTTTGGATTCAAACTTAATGTTTACATGCATACACTATTGATAGCATTCGTGATTTTCAACTTACATTATGTTGCAAGTTACTTCATTTATTCTTATTAACTTTTGTAAACTTATACTTGTTGTCGAACCGTTTGGTTTACTTAAAACTTTGCAAGTCATACACGTTTCAAATGAATGCGACATAATTTTGGTTAAACGCGTCTCATTTAGGGACTATGACCACGTAACAGGACCTAAGTTGACGGCGCCGTCAATGGCGATTTTGTCGGGTCGTCACAAAAATCACCAACAAATTCTTTGTTTTAAAATGCCCATATTTCAAACTCAGAAACCTTCCTCCCAATGAAATAGACCACAACAACTAGTAAAATGACCCGTGGAACCACGAGTTTGTTTAAACGAAACAGTTTAATAATATGTTTTAAGTATTAGGTGAACGTAAATGCTAAAATCATTTAGTTTAATGACCCGTGAAACCACAGATTCCGATTAAGAAACTTATCATTGTTTTTACAAACATATTAAATATTTAACTTGGTCAGAATAATTGAACTACATTTATTTTCCCACCACTTTCTTCCAATTTTCATCACAATTATTATTTTTCTTGTCATAAAATTACAACATTATTGAGACATGTATTTCACATACATATGTAACGTAATTAATCCCTTAAAGAGAACCCAAATTTGAATAATAATAATAATAATAATAATATAATAATAATAATAATAATAATAATAATAATAATAATAATAATAATAATAATAATAATAATATAATAAAGTTTGCTCTAAAATTGAGTATTTATATTTTTAATAAAAATTATTAGTAATTACAAATGTCTCTTTAATTTTTTTTAAATAACTAAAATACAATTATCATACGAAGGTCGTACAATATGCTTCAAAATTTGTACATGTTCATGGAGTGTTTTGTAAAATATTTACAATTTGTTTTAAAATTTGTACATATGGTCATATGGGTGTTTTATCATAAGATTGTGCAAAATGTTTCAAATATTGTACATATGATCATGGGGGTGTTTTACCATAAAGTTGTACATAATGCTTAAAATATTGTACATATGGTCGTTGATGTATTTATCATAAGATTGTAGATAATGTTTTATATATTATACAATTAACATGCTAATATTTTTATTAAAAATAATTAATTAATTATTTTAGTGACATCATCATGAGGGGTTTAGAAATTTTCTTTTATTTTTGATTTTTTTTAAACCATGGATAATCCTTATTTATGACTTTTAAATAAATAAATAAATATATATATATATATATATATATATATATATATATATATATATATATATATATATATATATATATATATATATATATATATATATATATATATATATATATATATATATATATATATATATATATATATATAGGGGCACGATCCGTGGCTAAGCTTAAAATGAGTACAAACAGGATAAGCAAACGTGGACCACAAAATATCATAAAACTACATTTTAGCTTAAAATGCAAGGAAGGGTAAAAAAGTAATTTTAATAATTATAATTAATAAAAGGAAAAATTACGCCGTTGGTACCTGTGGTTTGTTCACATTTACATCATAACACCTAAACTTTTTTTTTTTACATAGTTGGCACCTCAGTTTTACTTAACTATCGTGGTTAGCACCCCAACCTAACTCCAGTCAAAATATAATGGTTAACCCTCACATGTGCCATTCATGTGAGGGAAAATTAGTCCTTTTTCATTATTTTAATCTATTCAATACCTAATACATTGACGAAAAAAGGACCTAACGACTTAATTACTTTGTCTGCATAAACTTTGGACAAGAAGGAACCAAGTCAACCCTACCAAACTCGTACAATCAAACAATAGACTAACCTAATTTGTTCGTTACCTAACATGATTATTGATTTTGTGATTCTTGGTTAGGGTTTGATAGCTTTTAAAACGAACTTTTAATGCATTGAATGCTATGAGACGTTGTTGGTAAGTGTATAGTTGAATTGTATGCGTAATTACCTACGAAATGGTATATTATATGTGTGTAGTAACTTCCCGAATCATGAAATGCGTTTTACGAACTTGAAACTTTAATGATGAAATTTTAACGATCATTCGACGAGGATTTGGTCATTTTAAATGATGTAATTGTTTGATGCAATGTGTTTAGTTGTATTCCTCGTTAAATTACCTTTCCAACAATATAAGATACGTGTTTTGAATGTTTACGGTTCATTATTTGTGAATTGGTGAAGTTTGGTTCGAGACTTGAACACTTGAACAACCCAGGGACCAGCTCACGCCCATTGCCGCGGCGCGGCCCACCTTTGGCGCGGCACGGCATTTGCCTTATTTGGGGGCTATTCAACTTTCCTTTTTCATGTTAAATTCTAACTATGCTACGCACCTCCGATTAACATGTAGCTTGTTCTAACATGCTCATATATGATTAATTAGCTCAGAAAAATTGTCCGAGACCCGACCCGAACGTGTTTACTTTTTCGTTGACTTTGACTTGACCAAAGTTGACTTTTATTCAAACTTAGCCAATACTTTGTTTAATCGTTTTAACCTTTCTCTTATACTTGATTCTTGCATGAAACTTGACAATGTGATTCACATGCTATACAATCGAGTCGTAATGAGTCATAGGACTAATTGAACACATTTCGCCCTACCTTGTGTCGTAACCGGTAATTGATATAACTTACTTGTTTAGGTCAAGGCTAAGCAACTTTCATTGCACAACATTTAATTACAAGTACTTTGGCACTACGGTGAGATCATAGTCCCATCTTTTCAACAACTTTTATACTTTTAAATCATGGGATGAGAAACATATATATATCATACTTTTATGCTTTGAACACAAGTACGGAAACAAACATTCCACAGCGAGTTAGAACAAAAAGCCTCAATTCAATTATCATTAGTTACACTTGTAATGTGTAAACGTGAACTTATGTTGTGTGGATCCATACGGGCTTGACGCGCCCTCATTCGGACGGTTTGCTACCTTTAGTGGATGAAATATATTTTCGGGTATAGTGTATGTTTTAACACTACATAACAGGGTACAAAACAGTTAAGTCTTGATAATTGGGTGCTCGCGAACGTACAAAAACTTTGGAATACAAACTATTTGGATAATCAACTTATACAAAATCTTGTGGTTCAAAAACAACGTTTACAAATACGCATATGATTTCACCAACGTTTTTCGTTGACAGTTTTCTATATGTTTCTCAGGCTACTTGATACATGCTTTTGCACACTTTGATTAGTTGCTTGGGGTCAAGCATACATGCATACGCTAGTGATAGTACCTTTGGATTCAAACTTAATGTTTACATGCATACGCTATTGATAGCATTCGTGATTTTCAACTTACATTATGTTGCAAGTTACTTCATTTATTCTTATTAACTTTTGTAAACTTATACTTGTTGTCGAACCGTTTGGTTTACTTAAAACTTTGCAAGTCATACACGTTTCAAATGAATGCGACATAATTTTGGTTAAACGCGTCTCATTTAGGGACTATGACCACGTAACAGGACCTAAGTTGACGGCGCCGTCAATGGCGATTTTGTCGGGTCGTCACAAAAATCACCAACAAATTCTTTGTTTTAAAATGCCAATATTTCAAACTCAGAAACCTTCCTCCCAATGAAATAGACCACAACAACTAGTAAATTGACCCGTGGAACCACGAGTTTGTTTAAACGAAACAGTTTAATAATATGTTTTAAGTATTAGGTGAACGTAAATGCTAAAATCATTTAGTTTAATGACCCGTGAAACCACAGATTCCGATTAAGAAACTTATCATTGTTTTTACAAACATATTAAATATTTAACTTGGTCAGAATAATTGAACTACATTTATTTTCCCACCACTTTCTTCCAATTTTCATCACAATTATTATTTTTCTTGTCATAAAATTACAACATTATTGAGACATGTATTTCACATACATATGTAACGTAATTAATCCCTTAAAGAGAACCCAAATTTGAATAATAATAATAATAATAATAATAATAATATAATAATAATAATAATAATAATAATAATAATAATAATAATAATAATAATAGTAATAATAATAATAATAATAATAATAATAATAATAATAATAATAATAATAATAATAATAATATAATAAAGTTTGCTCTAAAATTGAGTATTTATATTTTTAATAAAAATTATTAGTAATTACAAATGTCTCTTTAATTTTTTTTAAATAACTAAAATACAATTATTATACGAAGGTCGTACAATATGCTTCAAAGTTTGTACATGTTCATGGAGTGTTTTGTAAAATATTTACAATTTGTTTTAAAGTTTGTACATATGGTCATGTGGGTGTTTTATCATAAGATTGTGCAAAATGTTTCAAATATTGTACATATGATCATGGAGGTGTTTTACCATAAAGTTGTACATAATGCTTAAAATATTGTACATATGGTCGTGGATGTATTTATCATAAGATTGTAGATAATGTTTTATATATTATACAATTAACATGCTAATATTTTTATTAAAAATAATTAATTAATTATTTTAGTGACATCATCATGAGGGGTTTAGAAATTTTCTTTTATTTTTGATTTTTTTTAAACCATGGATAATCCTTATTTATGACTTTTAAATAAATAAATATATATATATATATATATATATATATATATATATATATATATATATATATATATATATATATATATATATATATATATATATATATATATATATATATATATATATAGGGGCACGATCCGTGGCTAAGCTTAAAATGAGTACAAACAGGATAAGCAAACGTGGACCACAAAATATCATAAAACTACATTTTAGCTTAAAATGCAAGGAAGGGTAAAAAAGTAATTTTAATAATTATAATTAATAAAAGGAAAAATTACGCCGTTGGTACCTGTGGTTTGTTCACATTTACATCATAACACCTAAACTTTTTTTTGCGTAGTTGGCACCTCAGTTTTACTTAACTATCGTGGTTAGCACCCCAACCTAACTCCAGTCAAAATATAATGGTTAACCCTCACATGTGCCATTCATGTGAGGGAAAATTAGTCCTTTTTCATTATTTTAATCCATTCAATACCTAATACATTGACGAAAAAAGGACCTAACGACTTAATTACTTTGTCTGCATAAACTTTGGACAAGAAGGAACCAAGTCAACCCTACCAAACTCGTACAATCAAACAATAGACTAACCTAATTTGTTCGTTACCTAACCGCTCTAAACCAAGAGAAAGACACCCTCCCGAGCTTCCATAAAACCCCAGAACTCGGAAAACACAGCTCATATCGCTTGAAGTTTTCGAGACAAAACCATCTCTCGCTCGCGTCATTAAACCCCAAAAATATTAATCATGGTAGAGTCAAGGTTAACAATGGTTGTGGCATTTCCGCAACCAGTGTCCAAAGAACAAGGTTAACACTGGTAATGCTAAGAGCCGTGCGTTTGTGATGACTGCTGAGGAAGCCCGTGATGATGATGAAGTGATAACGGGTACGTTTCTCGTTAACAACTTCTATGCTACTGTTTTATTCGATTCTGGTGCTGATAGAAGTAATGTGCCTACTGAATTTTGTGCCTTATTCACTGAAAAACCACAAGCCTTAGAAATTAAGCGTCTTGTAGAAGTAGCAAGAGGTAAGGTTATGAAAGTAGACAACGTGTATAAAAATTGTGATCTGATTTTAGCCAACAAACACTTTAAGATCGACCTATTGCCAGTCGAGTTAGGAAGCTTTGATGTAGTCGTAGGGATGGATTGGTTGAGTCCATTAAGAGCTGCAATCATGTGCTATGAGAAAACCATTAACATTCCTCTTGAGAATGGTGAAACCCTAATCGTTCAAGAGGAGATAAGTGGTTCTAAACTTAATGTCATCTCTTGTATCAAAACCCATAAGTATCTAATGAAGGGATATCAAGCCATCTTGGCTCATGTTAAGGAAGTCGAACCAGAAGAGAAACGCATTGAAGATGTACCGGTGGTTAGAGACTTTCCCGAAGTATTTCCTGAAGAACTCCCTGGTCTCCCTCCCCAACGACAGGTTGATTTTCAAATTGATTTAACTCCCAGTGCTCCACCTATTGCAAAGGCACCATACCACTTAGCTCCATCTAGATGAAGAAACTATCCAACCAGCTCCAGGATCTTTTAGAAAAAGGTTTCATTCGTCCTATCTTGTCTCCGTGGGGAGCACCCGTTCTTTTTGTCAAGAAGAAAGATGGTACGTTGAGAATGTGTATTAACTATCGTGAACTCAACAAGGTAAACATCAAGAATCGTTATCCACTCCCGCGTATTGATGACCTGTTTGACCAATTGCAAGGGTCAAGTATCTATTCGAAGATTAATCTAAGGTCGGGTTATCAGCAACTGAGAGACAAGAAAGCTGATGTTTCTAATACTGCTTTTCGAACTCATTATGGATACTATGTGTTTCTTGTCATGCCTTTTGGTTTAACTAATGCTCCTGATGTATTCATGGATCTTATGAACCATGTATGCAAACCTTATCTTCACCAATTCGTGATCGTTTTCATCGATGATATTTTAATCTATTCCAAGAACAAGAAAGAGCATGAGCAACATCTGCGATTGATTATAGCGCTCTTAAAGAAGGAACAACTGTATGCCAAGTTCTCTAAGTGTGAATTTTGGCTATGAATCGTACAATTTCTTGGACATGTAGTTGATAGTGAAGGAATGCATGTCGATCTGGAGAAAATCACTGCTTTCAGAACTGGGAAGTGCCTAAGAGTGCGAAGCATATTCACCAATTTTTGGGACTTGCTGGTTATTACCAAAGGTTTATCAAAGACTTTTCTATTTTAGCCAAACCTCTCACCAAGCTAACTCACAAGGGGAAGAAGTTTGAGTGGTCCGAAGAAAAGGAATCTGCTTTTAAGGTTCTAAAGGATAGATTGACCACAGCCCCGATTCTATCATTACCTGATGGCACTGACGATTTTGTAATCTATTGTAATGCCTCGAACCAAGGTTTCGGATGTGTCTTGATGCAACGTAACAAAGTTATTGCTTACGCGTCTAGACAACTAAAGAAACATGAGAAGAACTATACCACACATGACCTGGAGTTAGGAGCTGTGGTATTTGCTTTAAAGATGTGGAGGCATTACCTCTACGGAATTAAATTCACGGTGTTCACCGATCATAAAAGTCTCCAACACATCTTTGATCAGAAGCAATTGAACATGAGACAAAGTCGTTGGGTCGAGTTATTAAATGACTACAACTCTGAGCTTAAGTATCATCCTGGTAAGGCAAATGTAGTTGCCAATGCCCTTAGTAGAAAGGATCGTGTCAAATCGATTCGAGTCTGAGCTTTAAACATGGTTATTCATACAAATCTTACGTCTCAAATTCACGAAGCACAACTTGAGGGACTTAAAGGTCTCGAAAAGCAACTTGAACTCAAGGGAAACAGAACAAGGTATTTTGGTGTCAAAGCTAAGGGGTATAAAATACTATTAAATTTTACAAGGAAATACTATTAAATACGATACAATTTTACACAAGATATTTATTTATTTAGAGAATGGATATACTTAAACCTTGCTACAACACTTATAGGCAGTGTACCTAATCGTACAGTAGTGTAGTTTTTAGTAAGTCCGGTTCGTTCCACAGGGAAAATCTTTTAATCAAAGCTTAACGCTATATTAGTTTAATTTATAAAAATACAAATATATATATATATAAGTAATATTATTATTATAAAGGGGGTTTTTACCATTTAATGACCGGTTTGTCGATTTTAAAACTTTAGTCGCAGTTAAAACCAAATGTAAAATATTAAATAAATAAAAGACTTAATTTAAAGCGTAAAGTAAATAACGATAATGAAATTTCGAATAATAAAAGTGCGATAAAATAAACTTGCGATAATTAAAAAGTACGATAATTAAAAGTGTAATTAAATACAATAACAATAAATAAAAATGCGATAATTAGAAGTGCAATTAAATATAAAATAAAGGAAATTAAATATGAAATGAAAGAATTATGCTTATTTAAACTTCCGTAATCATGATGTTTGACGTGTTGATTTTAGTTTTATGCCCATGGGTTAATTGTCCTTTGTCCTGGATTATTTAATATGTCCGTCTGGTTTTTGTCCATAACAGTCCATCAGTCATAAATATAAAGTGCGAGTGTCCTCGTCAGAAATACTTGGTGTCAAAGCTAAGGGGTATAAAATACTATTAAATTTTACAAGGAAATACTATTAAATACGATACAATTTTACACAAGATATTTATTTATTTAGAGAATGGATATACTTAAACCTTGCTACAACACTTATAGGCAGTGTACCTAATCGTACAGTAGTGTAGTTTTTAGTAAGTCCGGTTCGTTCCACAGGCAAAATCTTTTAATCAAAGCTTAACGCTATATTAGTTTAATTTATAAAAATACAAATATATATATAAGTAATATTATTATTATTATAAAGGGGGGTTTTTACCGTTTAATGACCGGTTTGTCGATTTTAAAACTTTAGTTGCAGTTAAAACCAAATGTAAAATATTAAATAAATAAAATACTTAATTTAAAGCTTAAAATAAATAACGATAATGAAATTTCGAATAATAATAGTGCGATAAAATAAACTTGCGATAATTAAAAAGTACGATAATTAAAAGTGCAATTAAATACAATAACAATAAATAAAAATGCGATAATTAGAAGTGCAATTAAATATAAAATAAAGGAAATTAAATATGAAATGAAAGAATTATGCTTATTTAAACTTCCGTAATCATGATGTTTGACGTGTTGATTTTAGTTTTATGCCCATGGGTTAATTGTCCTTTGTCTTGGATTATTTAATATGTCCGTCTAGTTTTTGTCCATAACAGTCCATCAGTCATAAATATAAAGTGCGAGTGTCCTCGTCAAATTATCCTTATACCCGAAGTCAAATATTCCAACTAATTGGGGACTTAAACTGTAACAAGATTTTAATACTTTGTTTAATAATTACACCAGGATGTCGACTGAGTGTAACCCAAGGTTTTAATACTTTGTTAACAATTATGCCAAGTGTCCTTGTACATAATTTCACCCCTGTTTTAATAATTCTAGTGGCTATTAATCCATTCCCGTGTCCGGTTAAATGAACGATTATTCGTACATATAAATACCCCGCCCATCGTGTCCGATTGAGTGTATATGGTTATTCATATGGACGTCCAATTGTAAATCTTTATATTAAAATTAACAAACTATCATTTAGTTAAACAAATATAAAGCCCATTAATAGCCCATAGTCTAATTTCCACAAGTGTCGTTCTTTTGTCCAAACCTCAATTATGGTACAAAGCCCAATTACCCAATTTTAGTAATTAGCCCAACAACATGATTACTTCGTTTTAAATAAGCATAATACTAACTTAACTACGAGACATTAAATTAAAAAGGTTGAACATAACTTACAATGATTAAAAATAGCGTAGCGTTACACGGACAGAATTTCGACTTACACCCTTACAACATTCGCTAACATACCCTTATTATTAGAATTAAAATTAAAATTAAAATTAAAATATAAATATATACTACGTATATAGATAGAGAGATTGATATTATGGATATTTTGATCGATCAAACTGCGTTCGCTTTTATAGGCAGTTTCATTTTTTGAGGCTCCGCGAGTCGCGGCCCTCTCGTTCCTCAAACTCCGCGAGTCGCGGAGATATCAAATCCAGATCACAAAGCCTTGGCTCCTAGCTTGCCGACGGATTTAAATATAAATATAATATATAAATAATTATAAGAATTATATAAATATTATATTATATTTATGTGCATAGTTGACTTGTAATTTTTAGTCCGTTGCGTCGAGCGTTGAGAGTTGACTCATGTCCCGGTTCCGGATTTTCGAACGTCCTTGCGTACAATTTAATATCTTGTACTTTGCGTTTTGAATCTTGTACTCTTGTAATTTCGAGATGTTTCTTATCAATAATTGGAACCACTTTGATTGTATTTTGTACTTTTGAGCTTTTTGGACCTTTGCGTCTTCAATTCGTCGAATCTGTCTTTTGTTTTCACCTTTTATTATTTAAACGAATATCACTTTTAAATAGAACAATTGCAACTAAAAGCTTGTCTTTCTTGAGGAATAAGGCTATGAAATATATGTTCGTTTTTAGCATTATAATATTTTCCCACACTTGAGCGTTGCTTGTCCTCAAGCAATATAGTCTTGAAATACTAGAATCACTTCTTTATTCTTCACACTTTGTACATCAGTGATTTCTATACGGCGGTATAAACAATGGTAGTAACGATATGGTTTACAGTCTCACATGACTATAAAAATTTAGATCCATTAAGGAAATTGGATCTTTATGAAAACATTTGATCTTTTGAAAATTTTAATCTAGCTTTTACCCTAGATAAGTTTTCTAGAATAACCCTTCACCGGTGTTTGCAAAATATTTTTGTGGGTTTGGTGGGTTTCAGATTTGAAAATTTTAGCTCAAAACTTGCGGTTTTGTGTCACCCACTTGCTAACCTTGTATTAGGAAAGCAACACATCCAGTATACTTGCTCCGTATATTACCATTCGGTAAACTACCTTCCGGTTGTAAATGATAATGCTAAAAACGAACATATATTTCATAGCATTATTCCTCAAGAAATACAAGCTTTTAGTTGCAATTGTTCTATTTACAAGAGATATTCGTTTAAATAATAAAAGGTGAAGACAAAAGACAGATTCGACGAATTGAAGACGCAAACGACCAAAAAGCTCAAAAGTACAAAAGACAATCAAAAAGGTTCCAATTATTGATAAGAAACGTCTCGAAATTACAAGAGTACAAGATTCAAAACGCAAAGTACAAAATATAAAATTGTACGCAAGGACGTTCGAAAATCCGGAACCGGGACCAGAGTCAACTCTTAACGCTCGACGCAACGGACTAAAAATTACAAGTCTACTATGCACAAGAATATAATATAATATATAAATAATTATATTAATTATTTATATTTTATATTTATATATAAAATCCGTCGGCAAGAAAGACTCCAAAAGATGTGAGCTGTAATTTCTATCTCCGCGACTCGCGGGGTTTGAAGGCAAAATTCACCGCGAGTCGCGGAGCCCCAAAAATCAAAAATCCCTATAAAGCAAACCGAATTCTGATCAAAATTTCATATTCTATTTCTCTCATCTCTCTATCTATACGATATATATATATATATAATTTATATTTTAATTTTAATTTTAATTATAATTCTAATAATAAGGGTATGTTAGCGAATGTTGTAAGGGTGTAAGTCGAAATTCTGTCCGTGTAACGCTACGCTATTTTTAATCATTGTAAGTTATGTTCAACCTTTTTATATTAATGTCTCGTAGCTAAGTTATTATTATGCTTATTTAAAACGAAGTAATCATGATGTTGGGCTAATTACTAAAATTGGGTAATTGGGCTTTGTACCATAATTGGGGTTTGGACAAAAGAACGACACTTGTGGAAATTAGACTATGGGCTATTAATGGGCTTTATATTTGTTTAACTAAATGATAGTTTGTTAATGTTAATATAAAGATTTACAATTGGGCGTCCCTATAAATTACCATATACACTCGATCGGACACGATGGGCGGGGTATTTATATGTACGAATAATCGTTCATTTAACCGGACACGGGAATGGATTAATAGCCACTAGAATAATTAAAACAGGGGTGAAATTACATTCAAGGGTAATTGGTGTAATTGTTAACAAAGTAGTAAAACCTTGGTTTACACGCAGTCGATAACCTGGTGTATTCATTAAACAAAGTATTAAAACCTTATTACAATTCGAATCCCCAATTAGTTGGAATATTTAACTTCGGGTATAAGAATAATTTGATGAGGACACTCGCACTTTATATTTATGACTGATGGACTGTTATGGACAAAAACCAGACGGACATATTAAATAATCCAAGACAAAGGACAATTAACCCATGGGCATAAAACTAAAATCAACACGTCAAACATCATGATTACGGAAGTTTAAATAAGCATAATTCTTTTATTTCATATTTAATTTCCTTTATTTTATATTTAATAGCACTTCTAATTATCGCACTTTTATTTATTGTTATTTAATCGCACTTTTAATTATCGTACTTTTTAATTATCGCAATTTTATTTTATCGCACTTTTATTATTCGCAATTTCATTATCGTTATTTACTTTACGCTTTAATTTAAGTCTTGTATTTATTTTATTTTTTACATTAGGTTTTAACTGCGACTAAAGTCTTAAAATCGACAAACCGGTCATTAAACGGTAAAAACCCCCCTTTATAATAATAATATTACTTATATATATGTTTGTATTTTTATAAAAGTAAACTAATATAGCGTTGAGCTTTGTTTAAAGATTTCCCTGTGGAACGAACCGGACTTACTAAAAACTACACTACTGTACGATTAGGTACACTGCCTATAAGTGTTGTAGCAAGGTTTAAGTATATCCATTCTATAAATAAATAAATATCTTGTGTAAAATTGTATCGTATTTAATAGTTTTTCCTGCTAAAATTAATAACTATTTTATATACACCTCGCTTAACATCAAGTATATTTTTGGCGCCGCTGCCGGGGAAAGTTATCTTAAAAGCCGGAAACGCAACGCTAAAATATAAAAAAAAAAAAAAAGATTTTTAGTTAACTTTTATTAAAATTCGTTTTTGTAAAAATACGTTTTAATTATTCAAAAATATAAAAAGAAAAACAAAAATATATGTATTTTTAAGATTTTGTTAAATATTTAAGTTTTATAAGTTTCTTTATTTTTATTTTAGTTTATAAAAATATAAGTTTTATTTTAAAATCTTTTATTTATTTAAAAACAGAAAACAGAAAATAAAAAAAAATAAATAAAGAAAAACGCGTAAAAATTCAAACCTGTCAGCTGAATTCTGAAACCCCGCGACTCGCGGGGTTTGATGCAATAAATGCCGCGACTCGCGGAGCCTTTCTGACAGGCGACAAAAAGCCCTAATTTAGCATTAATTACGGGTATTAATTAATTATTATTATTATTTAACCCTAATAATTATTATTATTATTATTAGTTTTATTTTAACTTTTACTTTTTAATTAATTTGTATTTTTAGTTTAATTAATTAATTTAAATTGTAAAATTAGTAGTTTTATTAAATAAATAATATTTTTATAAAAATTGTACTTTTTACAACTTTTTGTATATTTTTATATTTTGTCCCTTTTTAATCGTTGTAGCATAACTTTTGTATTTTTAGCTCATATTTAATTTTAAACTTAGTTTTTGCTATAGTTATTTTTACTCCTAGATTTTTAGGCTTTGCCGTAGAATTCCTTAAGTGCTTTTTCTTTAGACTAAGATTTAGGTGCTTTAGAATTTTGCGACGCCTTTTTAAGTTTTAGTTTCTTTTTAAGTTATTTCCATTTGGGATTTAGTTTTTCCTGTAAGCTTTAATATTTTTAGACACCTTTTACTATGTATCAATTATCATTCCAATTAGTAATTTCAATTTGCGATTATAATTTTAAGTTAGTTGTAGTAATAAGGTTAGGTTAGTTAAGTATTTTTAAGTTTTTATAAGTTTCTTTTATTTTTTCCGTCACCTTTTATTTTTCAACCATTTTTCTTTTTCGACCTTTTTCGACGAACTCTTTTTCTCTCTTATTTCTCGCTATTCTAGTTTTTAGGACTTAGAATTTTTTCTACTTCTTATCTAAATTTCTTAAAATTACGAAAATTTATTTTGAGTGGTTAAATTGATAGACATCAAAATTTTCTGGTTCGTAGTAATAGTTGGATTTGTACGTGGACCGGGTTATTGGAGCCAAACAGTCCTCAATTATATTGAGACCAAACGAATCCTGCCCCTCTGCTGCATCTTTTGGCTATTCGAAACGTGGGCAAAATCAGAAAAGTCTATTAATTGGATAACTTATTATAATTTTTCTTTCCTTTTAAAAACTAATAGGATATTCAGTGAATGCACCGAGCAAGACGTTCACCACCTTTTGTACGTTCACCACCTGTAACTTGATCAAGACATTTAGCAAATATAACCGCCGTTGATTTTTCTTTAGAATCGTCATCCAGTCGACCAAGTACTTCAGTTCAAATTTCCGATAATCCATTTTTTGAACCCAACATCACAATTGAGAATCCAGAGAATATTCAGGAACGGTTCATAGATCCTGAACCATTAAACTTTCCTCCGGAACCACCAATCATTCAAACAGAGATTGTTGAGGAACGAACCATTAAATCAGAATCATCTAGTGATACCGATTCAACAAATTCAATTATGGAGAATCTGGAACCTTTAAGTATGGAAGACCGAATGAGAGCTAAACGCACTGGCCAAGGTCACGCAATTACTCATCCAGACATTAATGCACCAGATTATGAAATCAAAGGACAAATTCTACACATGGTGACTAATCAATGCCAATTTAGTGGTGCGCCGAAGGAAGATCCAAATGAACATCTACGTACCTTTAATAGGATCTGCACACTATTTAAAATACGAGAAGTGGAGGATGAACAGATATATCTCATGTTATTTCCCTGGACTTTAAAGGGAGAAGCCAAAGATTGGTTGGAATCGTTACCTGAAGGGGCGATCGATACATGGGACGTTTTAATTGACAAATTTCTTAAACAATTCTTTCCTGCATCTAAAGCCGTAAGACTTCAAGCAGAAATTGTTACGTTCACACAGAAACCAAATGAAACTCTATATGAGGCGTGGACAAGATATGGAAAGTTATTAAGAGGATGTCCGCAACATGGTTTAGACACCTGTCAAATAGTACAAATATTCTACCGAGGATGCGACATCACTACAAGGAAAGACATAGATATAGCAGCTGGTGGTTCTATTATGAAGAAAACCGAAACTGATGCTTACAAAATTATTGATAACACTGCTTCCCACTCACATGAGTGGCACCAAGAAAAAGACATCATTAGATCATCTAAAGCAGCTAGAGCCGATTCTAGCCATGACTTAGATTCCATTTTCGCAAAGATAGATGCTGTGGAGAGACGAATGGAAAAGATGACTAAGGATATTCACTCAATACGAATTAGTTGTGAGCAGTGTGGAGGACCACATTTGACAAAAGATTGTCTCAGTATTGAATTAACAATGGAACAAAGAGAGAATATTTCATACATAAACCAAAGGCCTGGAAATAATTATCAGAATAATTATCAACCGCCAAGACCGATTTACAATCAAAACCAGAATTATAACCGAAATATTCCATACAACAACCAACAAGGTCCTAGCAATCAACAAGTATCCAATAATACTTATAATCAGCAAAGACCGAATTTTCAAAACAAACCACCACAACAAACTGATGATAAAAAGCCGAATTTAGAAGATATGATGACGAAGCTAGTTGAAACTCAAACGCAGTTTTTCACATCTCAGAAACAAACCAATGAACAAAATGCTCAAGCATTTAGAAATCAACAAGCTTCTATTCAAAATCTGGAACAAGAAGTAAGTAACCTAGCAAGGTTAATAGGTGAAAGAAAACCGGGAAGTTTACCAAGCGATACAAATGCTAACCCCCGGAATGAAACAGCTAAAGCTATTACCACAAGAAGTGGTACAACACTTAAACCACCTGAAATACCTGTAACTTCTGATGAAACCATTCCTACTCCACAAGAACCACAACCTGATCAAGATAAGGAAAAAGAACCGGTAGTTGAAAAGGTTAATGAAGATAACACAGTTAAGGATAAACCTTATGTTAAACCATACCAACCACCACTTCCTTATCCGAGTAAAATGAAGAAAGAGAAACTTGAAACCGAGCAATCCAAATTCTTAGATATGTTTAAACAAATAAATGTAAATCTTCCTTTCATTGATGTGATTTCAGGAATGCCTAGATATGCTAAATTCTTGAAAGATCTAATCTCAAATAGAAAGAAAATGGAAGAACTCTCGGCTGTTACTATGAATGCTAATTGTTCAGCAGTGCTGTTGAATAAGATACCAGAAAAACTATCTGATCCAGGAAGTTTCACAATTCCATGTTTTCTGGGTAGTCTTAGTTCAATAGAAGCATTGGCAGACTTAGGTGCTAGTATAAATCTAATGTCGTATTCACTATACGCTAAACTAGACCTTGGAGAATTAAAACCAACCAGAATAAGCATACAACTAGCCGATAGATCAATAAAATATCCTAGAGGGATAATGGAGAACATGCTAGTTAAAGTTGGTACTTTAGTATTTCCAGTAGATTTTGTTGTTTTGGACATGGAAGAAGATTCTCAAGTTCCTCTCATATTAGGAAGACCATTCTTAAACACGGCTAAAGCAATGATAGACGTGTTCGGTAAGAAACTGACCCTAAGTATAGAGGATGAGAGTGTTACCTTTTCAGTTGATAGAGCAATGCAACAACCACAATCTGCAGATGATACATGTTATTATATTCAAACTATAGATGCACATGCAGAATTATTAGAAGAATTTCCAGAATTACAAGGAACAGGAGAATGTTCTTTAGGAGAAGGTAATGAACCAATTGATGAAGCTGAAATGTTAGCTACACTTATAGCTAATGGATATGAACCAACAACAGAAGAAATTCAAATGCTAAAAGAAGAAGACAGATATCGATATAAATCATCGATAGAAGAACCTCCGAAATTAGAGTTAAAGCCACTTCCAAACCATTTGGAATACGCTTATTTACATGGTGAATCTGAATTACCTGTAATAATATCGTCTTCTCTTACTGAAAATGAGAAATCACAACTCATTTCTGTGTTGAAAGCTCATAAACCAGCCATTGCATGGAAGATTCATGATATTAAAGGAATAAGTCCTTCGTATTGCACACATAAAATCCTTATGGAAGAAGGTCATAAAACGTATGTGCAACGCCAACGAAGACTAAATCCGAATATGCAAGATGTAGTTAAGAAAGAGATTATTAAACTGCTAGATGCAGGTTTGATATATCCAATTTCTGATAGTCCATGGGTAAGCCCAGTTCAATGCGTGCCTAAGAAGGGTGGTATGACTGTCATTACAAATGAGAAAAATGAGCTTATTCCTACTAGGACTGTAACAGGATGGCGTGTATGTATTGATTATAGAAAATTAAATGACGCCACCAGAAAAGATCACTTTCCCTTACCTTTCATAGATCAAATGTTGGAAAGATTAGCCGGAAATAGTTACTATTGTTTTCTAGATGGATTTTCCGGATATTTTCAAATTCCAATAGCACCCGAGGACCAAGAGAAAACCACATTCACGTGCCCTTATGGTACTTTTGCTTACAAACGCATGCCATTTGGACTTTGTAACGCCCCTGCAACCTTTCAAAGGTGTATGATGGCGATTTTTCACGACATGATAGAAGAATGCATGGAAGTATTCATGGATGACTTTTCAGTCTTCGGTGATACATTTAAATCATGTCTAGTTAATCTGGAACGAATGCTAATTAGATGCGAAAAATCAAATCTAGTACTTAATTGGGAGAAATGCCATTTCATGGTTAAAGAAGGCATCGTTCTTGGACATAAAATTTCAAAAGAAGGAATTGAAGTGGATAGAGCTAAAGTAGATGTAATTGCTAAACTTCCACATCCCACCAATGTTAGAGGAGTTAGGAGTTTTCTAGGGCATGCCGGTTTTTACCGACGTTTCATAAAAGATTTTTCTAAAATTGCCACTCCTATGAATAAACTCCTAGAAAAGGATGCGCCATTCATCTTCAGATGAGTGTATCAAATCTTTTAATATTCTTAAAGAGAAACTCACTAATGCACCGATCATGATAACACCAAATTGGAATCTACCATTTGAACTAATGTGCGATGCAAGTGATTTTGCAATGGGAGCCGTTTTAGGACAAAGGATTGAAAAACGATTTCAACCTATATATTATGCTAGTAAGACGTTACAAGGAGCACAAACGAACTATACAACTACTGAAAAAGAACTCCTTGCTATTGTCTTTGCTTTTGACAAATTTCGATCATATCTCGTTCTAGCAAAAACGGTGGTCTATACCGACCATTCTGCTCTTAGATACCTATTTTCAAAACAAGATGCTAAACCAAGATTAATCCGTTGGATCTTACTCTTACAAGAGTTTGATATTGAAATCCGAGATAAAAGAGGAGCAGAAAATCTCGCCGCTGATCATCTTTCTCGTCTTGAAAATCCCGAATTAGAAGTTCTAAATGAATCGGCCATACAAGACAACTTTTCTGATGAATATCTATTGAAGATAGATTATAAAGAAATCCCATGGTTTGCAGACTATGCAAACTACTTAGTTTGTGGATTCCTTGAAAAAGGATTATCGTACCAAAGACAAAAGAAATTCTTCAGTGATATAAAACACTATTTCTGGGAAGATCCACATCTGTTTAAAAGTTGTCCCGATGGAATAATACGCCGATGTGTATTTGGAGATGAAGCTAGTAAAATTTTAAACCATTGTCACACAGGACCAACAGGAGGGCATTATGGGCCTCAACTAACAGCAAGAAAAGTTTATGAAGCTGGATTCTATTGGCCTACAATTTACAAAGACGCACACCTTCTTTGCAAATCCTGTGATGCATGTCAAAGGGCCGGAAAAATAAGTCAACGTGATGAAATGCCACAAAATGTCATCCAAGTATGTGAAGTATTTGACATTTGGGGTATTGACTTTATGTGTCCATTTCCAAAATCTAATAATAATCTATATATACTCGTAGCCATTGATTATGTATCTAAATGGGCGGAAGCACAAGCTCTCCCAACTAACGATGCACGAGTTGTAGTCAACTTTTTAAAACGTCTTTTTGCAAGGTTTGGAACACCTAAAGCTTTAATAAGTGATCGGGGTACTCATTTCTGTAATAATCAACTTGAGAAAGTTCTTAAAAGATATGGAGTAACTCATAAAATCTCCACCGCATATCATCCACAAACAAGTGGACAAGTTGAAAATACAAACCGAGCTTTAAAACGTATTCTAGATAAAACCGTAGGATCAAATCCGAAGGAATGGTCCATTAAATTGGAGGATGCACTCTGGGCTTTTAGAACAGCCTACAAAACTCCAATTGGAACCACACCTTTTAGACTTGTTTATGGAAAAGCATGTCATCTTCCAGTAGAAATTGAACACAAAGCATTTTGGGCTTTGAAGACATGTAATCTTGATTTACATGAAGCCGGACGTCTACGATTAAGTCAACTAAATGAATTAGAAGAATTAAGACATGAAGCATACGAAAATTCGTTAATCTATAAAGAAAGAACGAAGAAATGGCATGATAAAAGAATCAGAAGTTCAAAAGAATTTAAAGAAGGAGACAGAGTTCTTCTTTTCAATTCACGATTCAAGCTATTTCCTGGAAAATTGAAATCAAGATGGTCTGGACCATTCATAGTCAAAAGAGTTTTCCCATACGGAACGATAGAATTGATAAATTCAAATGGGATTGAATTTAAAGTTAATGGTCACAGAGTTAAACATTACATACATGGTCCGATGGAAGTCGACAACAAAGTTAATCACAATTTCGACACCACAGCTAACTAAGTGTGGGGAGAATCAAGTCTTTAAAGGATAATATGTATTTCTGTTAGAGTTAGATTGTCTGTTTTCGTGTAGTTCTCGAAAATGGAACCCGAATGGTCTTTCCCTAGCAGACCCTAAAGAACTAGTCTTCTCCCCCCATTCTGAATTTTTATTTTTTTTAGGTTTTTACGAAATGAAGACTGCCTGTGAACTAAACCATGGTCTAATGCTACACGCTTTGATCACTAAACGAAATAATGACATACTACCGAGTGAAATAGTATCAGTAATCAGAGAAAGAATGGACGGAGTTAGAAAAGAATCCAGATGCGAAGATAATAAGTTACAATTTGGTAAAGGAAAATCAAAATCCGCAGCGAAAAGAAGAGCACGACACCTAGAACGATGTCACAAATGCGGAAAATGGTCACATGGAGGTAAATGTTCAAATAATCAAACCTATTCAAATACCGAATTTGTTACTTTATGCAGAGACGGACCGTTCATATGTTTAGAAGAAAAGACACTGAATGCTCGAGGTTACGCCTATGTAGCCATGGAAAATCAATTAAACCGACTATCTTATGAATGGGATAGATCATATAACTAAGAAATCTATTCCACAGGTATGTCTGTACAGTTTTTATTTTTATTTTTATTTTTAACCTTTTGATAATAAACGCTAATTTGTTCGCTAAAAAGTATTAAATTGATATTGAATAAAATTAGGTTTGGCGACCGAAATTATTGATATCATTCAAAAATTTATTACATCACTGCGAAATTTAACGTTTATTATAAGGTATAAATATCTTTAAACAATCAACCCAAAATATTTCAAAAATTCGTCATGAGTTAAATTAGGTCTTGGAACCGAAATTACTTTACCGAAAAGAGGGGCGCATATTTTTGATAATATTTGATTGATTAAAGTGGGATAAAAAGACAAAAAGATTTTTAAATTTATTTTTACCATGTTTTTAAAAATTAATATTTAAATCTTAAATTAATATTGTAAACTTTGTAAAAATAATATATTTAAAATATTTGAAAAATTAATATAAGTTTGATATGAATTTATAAATTTTTAAATTAAGTTTGGTGTGAACTTTTAATTTTTAAAATATAAATTTATAATTTTATGCATTTCAAATTTTAAGTTTGGTGTGAATTTTTAATATTAATTTTGAATTTTATATTTAAGTTGTGTGAATTTAAAAACAAAAATTTACTTTATCTCATTAAGTTAAGAATATGATTTTTAAAATTCGTCGTAAGTTGAAGACTAGGTCTTTGAACCGAAATTGCTTTACCCGAGGGAGGGACGAGAACTTTTATTATCATTATTTTTAATCTTATTGAATTAGAGTATGCCAAAAACATTGAAAAAACCCAAAAATCTTAGCTTTTAAAACAATCGCTACTAAAAGACAAATTTTAAAATTTTGTCGAAGGACGGACTAGGACATCGATCCGAAACGACCTCGTCCTAAATAACAAGGGAAACAAAATTTTAAAATTAAATACTTAATTGTTTTATAAGTTAAAGATTATATATAAAAAAAAAAAAAAAGAGCAAACTCCGCGACTCGCGGAGTTTGAAAGGGAAATCTCCGCGACTCGCGGAGGGACTAAAAATCAGAAAAAAATATAACCGAACAACAGATCAGTCCCAACCCCAAAACAATAAAAACACTGCGAAAATAGCTGCGAAAAAACCCGAAAACCACCCCCAAAAATCCCAATTTTTAACCGTTAATCACCAAATTTTTTGCTAAAATCATGTTGAGAAGGATGCTATCTAAGAATTACTCAAGAAAAACTGTAAATTTCTACACCTAAACACCATTTAATTCGAAATTTGATGTTCTTGAGCTATTTTTTCCCCAATTTGATTTTGATGCTTTTTAGTGTAATTAAGCTTAAATTGTTTATGTATTATGCTTGTATAACCTAGATTGATGCTGTTTAACATGATTAGAAGCCTTAAACTTCAAATTTTGAGTAATCTAGGGTTTGTGTTCTTGAGCAAATTTGGGGCTTTTTGATATAAACAGGTTATGGCCGATTTTTGTCATGAATTGTTACTAAATTGAGTAGTGTAACATGTCTAGGTAGTTAAATGATCCAAACTTTGAGCCTAAACATGATTTTGAGAATTAAAGTGGACTTTTTCAAGTCTAAAATTCATGAACTTGATTTTTGAAAGATAATGCCATTTGAGACTTGTTTGATTGCTAGTAATGATTATTTTGACATGTTATTTGAGTTGAATGCTTATGAACTTGGCGAACATTTTCGTATATGCTTATTTGAAAAAGTGTAGATTTGATGAAAATATGAAAATGAGCTTAAGTTTGATATAAATTGATAATGTCATTGTAATTATTTTGATTGATGATTTTGCTGACACTAATGCATATTTGGATGCACAAAATTTGTGTTTGATGTGTTTTGCAGAATGAAAGGGGTGAATCTTCATCCCAAGCCCGCAATGCTCCTGCTGAGAATTTGGAACAACAGGAGGTGGATAACTACTACAAGCAGGATGTACCTCATCCAGTCATGACTTTTTCCGATATGCACTTGGAAGAGTTGCACCCGAACCTGAGATTTGACAGACTTTGGATAGATTATCCAAAATATCAATGGGGTTTGCATACTCTTCATTCTAAGGTTGTTGAGGTACCGAGGGTCATAGAATGGGGACCCTTAGAAGCTGTAGAATTGGCCGGGCCAATTAGGGAATTACTTGTACAGAGGTATGGTAATTCTTCTTTTAATGACTGGATATGTTTATTCACCATACGTAGACCTGTATATAAAGTATGGTGTGAAGAATTGTTATGTAGTATAGAGTTGAATGATCGGGTAGCTAGTTTAACCGATCGTTCTTTTATTAGATTTTTGTTAGGCGGTTCGATGCGCCACATGTCTTTACTGGACATGGCTCAGGCTTTACGTATATATACGCCTGAGGAGTTAGCGTCTGCCGATTGTAGAGGATTGATACTAAACGGTAGAAAGATAGATAAGAATTTTGATACACACGGTGTGTGGAGTCAAATGACAAGCCATCACCGTTTCAAAGGGGGAAATTACTCTTATTTGGATATAGATAGAGCCGAATTAAGAGTGATACATAGGTTTTTAGCTAATTCGATTACACAAAGGGGTAAAAACAAGGAAAAAGTAAATGAACAGGATTTGTTTTACCATATGTGTATTCGAGACCCACAAAGCGCTGTAAGTATACCATATTGTGTGGGTTATTATTTATCAGCTATGGTTCGGGGGATGCGACCACATAGCATAATAGGAGGTGGTATTTTTATTACTTTGATTGGTGAATATCTCGGTGTGGATATAAGTCGGGGGGGGGATTATTACTAGAAGAGCCGGAACCCCGCGATACTATAGGTTTAAATGTATACCATGGTGCGAAAGTTTTGAAGAGGCGAAATAACGCCGCAGTACGATACCATGGTAGACATCCACAGGTGGAGAGAAACCAGCAGCAAGGTAATTTAGGAGGGGGGAATGAGATGCAAGAAATGCATAGGTTTATAGCTTCTCAGGAATACGAAAATGCTAGACAGAGAGCATTTGAAGATTGGCAAGTTCATCAAAACCAGATCATAGCTCATTGCCAACATATAGGTAGAAACTATATTCCTACACCGAAACCCGTCTTCCCTCCTTGGTCTATAGAGATGCAGCCACCATATCCTACGTATGACCCTGCCGAAGCATTCTATAGCACTTATGGATATGCCTGGAACCCCTATTGGTACCAATATCATCCTTAGTTTACTTATTATTTTTTATTATTTTGTAATTTGTAATTATTGATACGTTTAATACTTTTGTTAATATTGTAATCATTTTTATAATTATCTAACTTTTATTCTTAGACTTTAATAATTTTTGAATGTGGGGTAATATACCAAACTTCAAAAATATGTATATATGTTTGCAGTTTATCTTATGTACACAACAGGGTAAAACAACGCATTTTCAAAGACTGGCATTAAGTTCAGCAAAAGCAACTAATTTTGACGACAAGATGCAAAATATATGTGAAATAACAACAAGACGGAATGAACAAATGATGTGCACCATTTATCATTCAGCAAACAAACGCCAATATATTTGGAAACTTTGGTAAAAATTTAATCATTTTCACACAAAACACACTCAATAATTTAAATTGTTACTGATTTCTTGCAAATGAGGGCATTGCAAGATCTTAAGTGTGGGAAGGGGTTAAATTCTTTCGGATTTTAAAATTTTTTATCTTAAACACTTGGTTACCATTAAAAATACTAGTAAAGCAGTAGTTGTATTAGAATCTAGTGCTCTCTGATAAAAAAGAACAGCCCTAGTCTTATATACTGACTACCCAATTCTAGTAAAATTTTTCAAAATTTTCAATTAAATGAATTCAAATCATGTTTATACATATTTATGAACGATAAAACTAGGTTTTAACACCGAAATTATTGTTACCTCGGAAAGGACATAAATTGAGAAACAAACTAAAATGTTAAAATTCATTTAAAATGGAATAGAGGACGATAAAAAGGAAAATAAAAGCCAAGTGTGGGAAAATTTACCAAGTTATTTTAAACATATGCCACATATATCTGTAACAAATAACTGAAAATACTTTTGCTTTGAACTAAACTAAACTGTTTTACCCAATGAAAGAAAAGAAGAGATGGATCTACACGATGAATCAATTCCATCATTAAAAGGAAGTAAAGTCTTCCGAAAAAGAAACGCGCTTCTTGATTTAGGTCATGAAGTTGTCGTTCAGACCAGCTGTAGGTTGACGAAAAATCTAGAAAAGTCATCACTAAAATCAGCAGGAAATCCACGGACCTCAGCATTAAACAGGGTCGCCATGTGGTCAGATTTATCCTAACCATGAGAAGGATTTATCTCGTACAATGGGGGGGCACCGTGCAAATTAGCTTGATAAGACTAATGAATCAGATCCCCAGAAAGGATAATCTCCTTAAAGATTAAAAATCAGCTTTTAAGACTGATATTACTCAATCCTAGAGATTGACCTTAAAGATTGAGAATTACAAACTCATGGAATTCAATGATATCTAGACTCGAGCTTAAACGAGAAAATATTTTGATCAAATTTACAAGCCGATTTGTTTTCTGAAAACCCTATTTTCAATGCGTTCATTACCATTGAACGTAAAATCCTAGGAATTCACCTGGAATTCATTAGGTCACCTGAACTAAATCGGGTGTCAACCGTAAGAACGGTGGTTGCATAGTGGTCAAAGACAGGACCTTGTGCCAGACCGAAAAATTATAAGGGTGAGCTTTACTATTGCTCCTACCAAGGATAGTAATTGCGTCCGACACGTTATAGACCATAATCAAAAGCATGTCACGGGACATTGCCTTAACAGTTGCTTGTTCAACGCTTTCCTTTCAACCGGGCGGTAGTTTACCGAAAGGTAATATACGGGACAAGTAAACTGGACGTGTTGCTTTCCAAATACAAGGTTAGCAAGTGGGTGACACAAAACCGCAAGTTTTGAGCTAAAATTTTCAAATCTGAAACCCACCAAACCCACAAAAATATTTTGCAAACACCGGTAAAGGGTTATTCCGGAAAACTTATCTAGGGTAAAAACTAGATTTCAAAAGATCAAATGTTTTCATAAAGATCCAATTTCCTTAATGGATCTAAATTTTTATAGTCATGTGGGACTGTAAACCATATCGTTACTACCATTGTTTATACCACCGTATAGAAATCACTGATGTACAAAGTGTGAAGAATAAAGAAGTGATTCTAGTATTTCAAGACGATATTGCTTGAGGACAAGCAACGCTCAAGTGTGGGAATATTTGATAATGCAAAAAACGAACATATATTTCATAGCATTATTCCTCAAGAAAGACAAGCTTTTAGTTGCAATTGTTCTATTTACAAGAGATATTCGTTTAAATAATAAAAGGTGAAGACAAAAGACAGATTCGACGAATTGAAGACGCAAACGACCAAAAAGCTCAAAAGTACAAAAGACAATCAAAAAGGTTCCAATTATTGATAAGAAACGTCTCGAAATTACAAGAGTACAAGATTCAAAACGCAAAGTACAAAATATAAAATTGTACGCAAGGACGTTCGAAAATCCAGAACCGGGACCAGAGTCAACTCTTAACGCTCGACGCAACGGACTAAAAATTACAAGTCTACTATGCACAAGAATATAATATAATATATAAATAATTATATTAATTATTTATATTTTATATTTATATATAAAATCCGTCGGCAAGAAAGACTCCAAAAGATGTGAGCTGTAATTTCTATCTCCGCGACTCGCGGGGTTTGAAGGCAAAATTCACCGCGAGTCGCGGAGCCCCAAAAATCAAAAATCCCTATAAAGCAAACCGAATTCTGATCAAAATTTCATATTCTATTTCTCTCATCTCTCTATCTATACGATATATATATATATATATATATAATTTATATTTTAATTTTAATTATAATTCTAATAATAAGGGTATGTTAGCGAATGTTGTAAGGGTGTAAGTCGAAATTCTGTCCGTGTAACGCTACGCTATTTTTAATCATTGTAAGTTATGTTCAACCTTTTTATATTAATGTCTCGTAGCTAAGTTATTATTATGCTTATTTAAAACGAAGTAATCATGATGTTGGGCTAATTACTAAAATTGGGTAATTGGGCTTTGTACCATAATTGGGGTTTGGACAAAAGAACGACACTTGTGGAAATTAGACTATGGGCTATTAATGGGCTTTATATTTGTTTAACTAAATGATAGTTTGTTAATGTTAATATAAAGATTTACAATTGGGCGTCCCTATAAATTACCATATACACTCGATCGGACACGATGGGCGGGGTATTTATATGTACGAATAATCGTTCATTTAACCGGACACGGGAATGGATTAATAGCCACTAGAATAATTAAAACAGGGGTGAAATTACATTCAAGGGTAATTGGTGTAATTGTTAATAAAGTAGTAAAACCTTGGTTTACACGCAGTCGATAACCTGGTGTATTCATTAAACAAAGTATTAAAACCTTGTTACAATTCGAATCCCCAATTAGTTGGAATATTTAACTTCGGGTATAAGAATAATTTGATGAGGACACTCGCACTTTATATTTATGACTGATGGACTGTTATGGACAAAAACCAGACGGACATATTAAATAATCCAGGACAAAGGACAATTAACCCATGGGCATAAAACTAAAATCAACACGTCAAACATCATGATTACGGAAGTTTAAATAAGCATAATTCTTTTATTTCATATTTAATTTCCTTTATTTTATATTTAATTGCACTTCTAATTATCGCACTTTTATTTATTGTTATTTAATCGCACTTTTAATTATCGTACTTTTTAATTATCGCAATTTTATTTTATCGCACTTTTATTATTCGCAATTTCATTATCGTTATTTACTTTACGCTTTAATTTAAGTCTTGTATTTATTTATATTTTACATTAGGTTTTAACTGCGACTAAAGTCTTAAAATCGACAAACCGGTCATTAAACGGTAAAAACCCCCCTTTATAATAATAATATTACTTATATATATGTTTGTATTTTTATAAAAGTAAACTAATATAGCGTTGAGCTTTGTTTAAAGATTTCCCTGTGGAACGAACCGGACTTACTAAAAACTACACTACTGTACGATTAGGTACACTGCCTATAAGTGTTGTAGCAAGGTTTAAGTATATCCATTCTATAAATAAATAAATATCTTGTGTAAAATTGTATCGTATTTAATAGTTTTTCCTGCTAAAATTAATAACTATTTTATATACACCTCGCTTAACATCAGTAAAGGAAAGCATTGAACAAGAAACTGTTAAGGCAATGTCCCCTGACATGCTTTTAATTATGGTCTATAACGTGTCGGACACAATTACTATCCTTGGTAGGAGCAATAGTAAAGCTCACCCTTATGATTTTTTGGTCTGGCACAAGGTCCTGTCTTTGACCATGCTATGCAACCACCGTTCTTACGGTTGACACCCGATTTGGTTCAGGTGACCTAATGAATTCCAGGTGAATTCCTAGGATTTTACGTTCAATGGTAATGAACGCATTAAAAATGGGTTTTCAGAAAACAAATCGGTTTGTAATTTTGATCAAAATATTTTCTCGTTCAAGCTCGAGTTTAGATATCATTGAATTCCATGAGTTTGTAATTCTCAATCTTTAAGGTCAATCTCTAGGATTGAGTAATATCAGTCTTAAAAGATGATTTTTAATCTTTAAGGAGATTATCCTTTCTGGGGATCTGATTCATTAGTCTTATCCAGCTAATTTGCACGGTGCCCCCCATTTTACGAGATAAATCCTTCTCATGGTTAGGATAAATCTGACCACTTGGCGACCCTGTTTTATGCTGAGGTCCGTGGATTTCCTGCTGATTTTAGTGATGACTTTTCTAGATTTTTCGTCAACCTACAGCTGGTCTGGACGACAACTTCCTGACCTAAATTAAGAAGCGCGTTTCTTTTTCGGAAGACTTTACTTCCTTTTAATGATGGAATTGATTCATCGTGTAGATCCATCTCTTCTTTTCTTTCATCTGGTAAAACTATTTAGTTTAGTCCAAAGCAAAAGTATTTTCAGTTATTTGTTACAGAAATATGTGACATATGTTTAAAATATCTTGGTAAATTTTCCCACACTTGGCTTTTATTTTCCTTTTTATTGTCCTCTATTCCATTTTAAATGAATTTTAACATTTTGGTTTGTTTCTCAATTTATGTCCTTTCCGAGGTAACAATAATTTCGGTGTTAAAACCTAGTTTTATCGTTCATAAATATGTATAAACATGATTTTGAGTTCATTTAATTGAAAATTTTGAAAAATTCTACTAGAATTGGGTAGTCAGTATATAAGACTAGGGCTGTTCTTTATTATCAGAGAGCACTAGATTCTAATACAACTACTACTTTACTAGTATTTCTAATGGTAACCAAGTGTATAAAGTAAAAATTTTAAAATCCGAAAGAATTTAACCCCTTCCCACACTTAAGATCTTGCAATGCCCTCATTTGCAAGAAATCAGTAACAATTTAAATTATTGAGGGTGATTTGTGTGAAAATGATTAAATTTTACCAAAGTTTCCAAACATATTGGCGTTTGTTTGCTGAATGATAAATGGTGCATATCATTTGTTCATTCCGTCTTGTTGTTATATCACATTTATTTTGCATCTTGTCGTCAAAATTAGTTGCTTTTGCTGAACTTAATGCCAGTCTTTGAAAATGCGTTGTTTTACCCTGTTGTGTACATAAGATAAACTGCAAACATATATACATATTTTTGAAGTTTGGTATATTACCCCACAATCAAACATTATTAAAATCTAAAAATAAAAATTTGTAAATTATAAAAACTAATACAATTCCAACATAAGTATTAAATGTATCAACATTACAAATTATAAAATAAATAAAACTAAGTAGACTAGGGATGATACTGATACCAGTAGGGGTTCCATGCATAACCATATGTGTTATAAAATGCTTCGGCTGGGTTATACGTAGGATACGGTGGTTGGATCTCTATAGACCAGGGAGGAAATACGGGCGATGGAGTAGGAATATAGTTTCTACCTACATGTTGGCAATGAGCTATGATTTGGTTTTGATGAACTTGCCAATCTTCAAATGCTCTATTTCTAGCATTTTCATACTCTTGTGAGGCTATAAACCTTTGCATTTCTGTCATTTCATTTCCCCCTCCCACATTACCTGGTTGTTGGTTTCTCTCAACCTGTGGATGTCTACCATTATATCGTACTGCGACGTTATTTCGCCTCTTCAAAACCTTCACACCATGGTATACATTTAAACCTATTGTATCGCGGGGTTCTGGTTCTTCGACTAATAATCCCCCCCGACTTATATCCACACCGAGATATTCAGCAATCAAAGTAATAAATATACCACCTCCTATTATGCTATGCGGTCTCATCCCCCTAACCATAGCTGATAAATAATAACCCACACAATAAGGTATACTTACAGCGCTTTGTGGGTCTCGAATACACATGTGGTAAAACAAATCCTGTTCATTTACCTTTTCCTTGTTCTTACCTCGTTGTGTAATCGAATTGGCTAAAAACCTATGAATTACTCTTAACTCTGCTCTATCTATATCCAAATAAGAGTAATTTCCCCCTTTAAATTGGTGATGGCTCGTCATTTGACTCCATACACCATGCGTATCAAAATTTTCGTCTATCTTTCTACCATTTAGTATCAACCCTCTACAATCGGCAGATGCTAACTCCTCAGGCGTATATATACGTAAAGCCTGAGCCATGTCTAGTAGAGACATGTGGCGCATCGAACCTCCTAACAAAAATCTAATAAAAGATCGATCGGTTAAACTAACTACCCGATCATTTATTTCTATACTACACAATAATTCTTCACGCCATACTTTATATACAGGTCTACGCATGCTGAATAATCGTACCCAATCGTTAAAAGTAGAATTACCATACCTCTGTGTAAGTAATTCTCTAATTGGCCCGGCCAATTCTACAGCTTCTAACGGTTCCCATTCTATTACCCTAGGTACTTCAACAGCTTTAGAATGAAGAGTATGCAAACCCCTTTGGTATTTTGGATAATCTATCCAACGTCTGTCAAATCTCAAGTTCGGGTGCAAATCTTGCAAGTGCATATCTGAAAATGTCATGACTGGATGAGGTATATCTTGTTTGTAGTAGTTATCCACCTCCTGTTGTTCCGTATTCTCAGCAGGAGCATTGCGAGCTTGGGATGAAGATTCACCCCTTTCAGTCTGCAAAACACATCAAACACAATTTTTGTGCATCCAAATATGCATTAGTGTCAGCAAAATCATCAATCAAAATAATTACAATGACATGTTCAATTTATATCAAACATAAGCTCATTTTCATATTTTTTATCAAATCTACTCTTTTTCAAATAAGCATATACGAAAATGTTCATCAAGTTCATAAGCATTCAACTCAAATAACATGTCAAAATAATCATTACTAGCAATTAAACAAGTTTCAAATGGCATTATCTCTCAAAAATCAAGTTCATGAATTTTAGACTTGAAAAAGTCCACTTTAATTCTCAAAATCATGCTTAGGCTCAAAGTTTGGATCATTTAACTACCTAAACATGTTACACTACTTAATTTAGCAATAATTCATGACAAAAATCGGCCATAACCTGTTTATATCAAAAAGCCCCAAATTGCTCAAGAACACAAACCCTAGATTACCTAAAATTTGAAGTTTAAGGCTTCTAATCATGTTAGATAGCATCAATCTAGGTTATACAAGCATAATACACAAGCAATTTAAGCATAATTACACTAAAAAGCATTAAAATCGAATTGGGGAAAAAATTGCTCAAGAACACTAATTTTCGGATTAAATGGTGTTTAGGTGTAGAAATTTACCATTTTTCTTGAGTAATTCCTTGATAGCATCCTTCTCAACATGATTTTAGTAAAAGATTTGATGAATTTCGGTGAAAAAATTCGATTTTGGGAGTAATTTTTCGGTATTTTTCGCAGTTTATGTGGGTGTTGTGTGTGGACTGAGCTGATTTCAGCGTTTTTATTTTTTTCTGTAATTTCTGAACTCCGCGAGTCGCGGTGATTTTGCCCATCAAACTCCGCGAGTCGCGGTGCTTTTTTTTTTATATAAATCTTAACTTATAAAACAAATATAAAATAAATTTAAAATTTTGTTTTCCTTTGTTTTAGGACGAGGTCGTTTCGGATCGATGTCCTAGTCCGTCCTTCGACAAAATTTTAAAATTTATCTTTTTGTAGCGATTGTTTTAAAAGCTAAGATTTTTGAGTTTTTTTTTAATGTTTTTGGCATACTTTAATTCAATAAGATTAAAAATAATGATAATAAAATTTCTCGTCCCTCCCTCGGGTAAAGCAATTTCGGTTCAAAGACCTAGTCTTCAACTCACAACGAATTTTAAAAATCATATTTTTAACTTAGCGAAATAAAGTAAATTTTTGTTTTTAAATTCACACCAAACTTAAATTTAAAATGCATAAAATTAAGAATTCATATAATAAAAATTAAAAATTCACACCAAACTTATATTATATTTTTGTTTTTAAACATACAAACTTATATTAAAAAGATTAATTTTTCAAATATTTACAATTTTAAATATATTAATTTTAAAAAGTTTACAATATTATTTTAATTTTTATATATTAATTTTAAAACATGGTAAAAATAAAATTAAAAATCTTTTTGGCTTTTTATCCCACTTTAATCAATCAAATATTATCAAAAACATACGCCCCTCTTTTTGGTAAAGTAATTTCGGTTCCATGACCTAATTTAACTCATGACGAATTTTTGAAATATTTTGGGTTGATTGATGAAAGATATTTATACCTTAAGAATAAACGTTAAATTTCGCCGTGATGTAATAAATTTTTGAGTGATATCAATAATTTCGGTCGCCAAACCTAATTTTATTCAATACCAATTTAATACTTTATAGTGAACAAATTAGCGTTTATTATCAAAAGGTTAAAAATAAAAATAAAAAAATAAAAACTGTACAGACTTACTTGTGAGATAGTATTCTTAGTGATATGATCTATGCCATTCATAAGATAGTCGGTTTAATTGATTTTCCATGGCTACATAGGCGTAACCTTGAGCATTCAGTGTTTTTTCTTCTAAACGTATGAACGGTCCGTCTCTGCATAAAGTAACAAATTCGGTGTTTGAATAGGTTTGATTATTTGAACATTTACCTCCATGTGACCATTTTCCGCATTTGTGACATCTTTCTAGGTGTCGTGCTCTTCTTTTCGCTGCGGATTTTGATTTTCCTTTACCAAATTGTAACTTATTATCTTCGCATCTGGATTCTTTTCTTACTCCGTCCAATCTTTCTCTGATTACTGATACTATTTCACTCGGAAGTGTGTTATTATTACGTTTAGTGATCAAAGCGTGTAGCATTAGACCATGGTTTAGTTCGCAGGAAGTCTACATTTCGTAAAAACCTAAAAAAAATAAAAATTCAGAATGGGGGGAGAAGACTAGTTCTTTAGGGTCTGCTAGGGAAAGACCATTCGGGTTTCATTTTCGAGAACTACACGAAAACAGACAATCTAACTCTAACAGAAATACATATTATCCTTTAAAAGACTTGATTCTCCCCACACTTAGTTAGCTGTGGTATCGAAATTGTGATTAACTTCATTGTCAACTTCCATTGGACTATCTATGTAATGTTTAACTCTGTGACCATTAACCTTAAATTCAATCCCATTTGAATTTATTAATTCTATCGTTCCGTATGGGAAAACTCGTTTGACTATGAATGGTCCAGACCATCTTGATTTCAATTTTCCAGGAAATAGCTTGAATCGTGAATTGAAAAGAAGAACTCTGTCTTCTTCTTTAAATTCTTTTGAACTTCTGATTCTTTTATCATGCCATTTCTTCGTTCTTTCCTTATAGATTAATGAATTTTCGTATGCTTCATGTCTTAATTCTTCTAATTCGTTTAGTTGACTTAACCGTAGACGTCCAGCTTCATGTAAATCAAGATTACATGTCTTCAAAGCCCAAAATGCTTTGTGTTCAATTTCTACTGGAAGATGACATGCTTTTCCGTAGACGAGTTTAAAAGGTGTGGTTCCAATTGGAGTTTTGTAGGCTGTTCTAAAAGCCCAGAGTGCATCCTCCAATTTAATGGACCATTCCTTCGGATTTGATCCTACGGTTTTCTCTAGAATACGTTTTAAAGCTCGGTTGGTATTTTCAACTTGTCCACTTGTTTGTGGATGATATGCGGTGGAGATTTTATGAGTTACTCCATATCTTTTGAGAACTTTCTCAAGTTGATTGTTACAGAAATGAGTTCCCCGCTCACTTATTAAAGCTTTCGGTGTTCTAAACCTTGCAAAAAGACGTTTTAAAAAGTTGACTACAACTCGTGCATCGTTAGTTGGGAGAGCTTGTGCTTCCGCCCATTTAGATACATAATCAATGGCTACGAGAATATAGAGATTATTATGAGATTTTGGAAATGGACCCATAAAGTCAATACCCCAAATGTCAAATACTTCACATACTTGAATGACATTTTGTGGCATTTCATCACGTTGACTTATATTTCCGGCCCTTTGACAAGCATCACAGGATTTGCAAAGAAGGTGTGCGTCTTTGTAAATTGTAGGCCAATAGAATCCAGCATCATAAACTTTTCTTGCTGTTAGTTGAGGCCCATAATGCCCTCCTGTTGGTCCTGTGTGACAATGGTTTAAAATTTTACTAGCTTCATCTCCGAATACACATCGGCGTATTATTCCATCTGGACAACTTTTAAACAAATGTGGATCTTCCCAGAAATAGTGTTTTATATCACTGAAGAATTTCTTTCGTTTTTGGTACTACAATCCTTTTTCAAGGTATCCACATACTAAGTAGTTTGCATAGTCTGCAAACCATAGAATTTCATTATAATCTATCTTCAATAGATATTCATCAGGAAAGTTGTCTTGTATGGCCGATTCATTTAAAACTTCTAATTCGGGATTTTCAAGACGAGAAAGATGATCAGCGGCGAGATTTTCTGCTCCTCTTTTATCTCGGATTTCAATATCGAACTCTTGTAAGAGTAAGATCCAATGGATTAATCTTGGTTTGGCATCTTGTTTTGAAAATAGGTATCTAAGAGCAGACTGGTCGGTATAGACCACCGTTTTTGCTAGAACGAGATATGAACGAAATTTGTCAAAAGCAAAGACAATAGCAAGGAGTTCTTTTTCAGTAGTTGTATAATTTATTTGTGCTCCTTGTAACGTCTTACTAGCATAATATATAGGTTGAAATCATTTTTCAATCCTTTGTTCTAAAACGGCTCCCATTGCAAAATCACTTGCATCGCACATTAGTTCAAACGGTAGATTCCAATTTGGTGTTATCATGATCAGCGCATTAGTGAGTTTCTCTTTAAGAATATTAAAAGATTTGATACATTCATCTGAAAAGATGAATGGAGCATCCTTTTCTAGGAGTTTATTCATAGGAGTGGCAATTTTAGAAAAGTCTTTTATGAAACGTCGGTAAAAACCGGCATGCCCTAAAAAACTCCTAACTCCTCTAACATTGGTGGGATGTGGAAGTTTAGCAATTACATCTACTTTAGCTCTATCCACTTCAATTCCTTCTTTTGAAATTTTATGACCAAGAACGATGCCTTCTTTAACCATGAAATGGCATTTCTCCCAATTAAGTACTAGATTTGATTGTTCGCATCTAATAAGTATTCGTTCCAGATTAGCTAGACATGTTTCAAATGTATCACCGAAGACTGAATAGTCATCCATGAAAACTTCCATGCATTCTTCTATCATGTCGTGAAAAATCGCCATCATGCACCTTTGAAAGGTTGCAGGGGCATTGCAAAGTCCAAATGGCATGCGTTTGTAAGCAAAAGTACCATAAGGGCATGTGAATGTGGTTTTCTCTTGGTCTTCGGGTGCTATTGGAATTTGAAAATATCCGGAAAATCCATCAAGAAAACAATAATAACTATTTCCGGCTAATCTTTCCAACATTTGATCAATGAAAGGTAAGGGAAAGTGATCTTTTCTGGTGACGTCATTTAATTTTCTATAATCAATACATACACGCCATCCTGTTACAGTCCTTGTAGGAATAAGCTCATTTTTTTCATTTGTAATGACAGTCATGCCACCCTTCTTAGGCACGCATTGAACTGGGCTTACCCATGGACTATCAGAAATTGGATAAATTAGACCTGCGTCTAGTAGTTTAATAATTTCTTTTTTTACTACATCTTGCATATTCGGATTTAGTCTTCGTTGGCGTTGCACATACGTTTTATGACCTTCTTCCATAAAGATTTTATGTGTGCAATACGAAGGACTTATTCCTTTTATATCATGAATCTTCCATGCAATAGCTGGTTTATGAGCTTTCAACACAGAAATGAGTTGTGATTTCTCATTTTCAGTAAGAGAAGACGATATTATTACAGGTAATTCAGATTCACCATGTAAATAAGCGTATTCCAAATGGTTTGGAAGTGGCTTTAACTCTAATGTCGGTGGTTCTTCTATCGATGATTTATATCGATATCTGTCTTCTTCTTTTAGCATTTGAATTTCTTCTGTTGTTGGTTCATATCCATTAGCTATTAGTGTAGCTAACATTTCAGCTTCATCAATTGGTTCCTTACCTTCTCCTAAAGAACATTCTCCTGTTCCTTGTAATTCTGGAAATTCTTCTAACAATTCTGCATGTGAATCTATAGTTTGAATATAATAACATGTATCATCTGCAGATTGCGGTTGTTGCATTGCTCTATCAACTGAAAAGGTAACACTCTCGTCCTCTATACTTAGTGTCAGTTTCTTACCGAACACGTCTATCATTGCTTTAGCCGTGTTTAAGAATGGTCTTCCTAATATGAGAGGAACTTGAGAATCTTCTTCCATGTCCAGAACAACAAAATCTACTGGAAATACTAAAGTACCAACTTTAACTAGCATGTTCTCCATTATCCCTCTAGAATATTTTATTGATCTATCGGCTAGTTGTATGCTTATTCTTGTTGGTTTCAATTCTCCAAGGTCTAGTTTATCGTATAGTGAATACGGCATTAAATTTATACTAGCACCTAAGTCTGCCAATGCTTCTATTGAACTAAGACTACCCAGAAAACATGGAATTGTGAAACTTCCTGGATCAGATAATTTTTCTGGTATCTTATTCAACAGCACTGCTGAACAATTAGCATTCATAGTAACGGCCGAGAGTTCTTCCATTTTATTTCTATTTGTGATTAGATCTTTCAAGAATTTAGCATATCTAGGCATTCCTGAAATCATATCAATGAAAGGAAGATTTACATTTATCTGTTTAAACATATCCAAGAATTTGGATTGCTCGGCTTCAAGTCTTTCTTTTTTCATTTTACTCGGGTAAGGAAGTGGTGGTTGGTATGGTTTAACATAAGGTTTAGCCTTAACTGTGTTATCTTCATTAACCTTTTCAACTACCGGTTCTTTTTCCTTATCTTGATCAGGTTGTGGTTCTTGTGGAGTAGGAATAGCTTCATCAGAAGTTACAGGTATTTCAGGTGGTTTAAGTGTTGTACCACTTCTTGTGGTAATGACTTTAGCTGTTTCATTCCGGGAGTTTGCATTTGTATCAATAGGTAAACTTCCCGGTTTTCTTTCACCTATTAACCTTGCTAGGTTACTTACTTCTTGTTCCAGATTTTGAATAGAAGCTTGTTGATTTCTAAATGCTTGAACATTTTGTTCATTAGTTTGTTTCTGAGATGTGAAAAACTGCGTTTGAGTTTCAACTAGCTTCGTCATCATATCTTCTAAATTCGGCTTTTTATCATCGGGTTGTGGTTTGTTTTGAAAATTAGGTCTTTGCTGGTTGTAAGTATTATTGGATACTTGTTGATTGCTAGGACTTTGTTGGTTGTTGTATGGAATATTTCGGTTATAATTCTGATTTTGATTGTAAATCGGTCTTGGCTGTTGATAATTATTCTGATAATTATTTCCAGGCCTTTGGTTTAGATATGAAACATTCTCTCTTTGTTCCATTGTTAGTTCAATACTGAGACAATCTTTTGTCAAATGTGGTCCTCCACACTGCTCACAACTAATTCGTATTGAGTGGATATCTTTAGTCATCTTTTCCATTCGTCTTTCGACAGCATCTATATTTGCGGAAATGGAATCTAAGTCATGGCTAGAATCGGCTCTAGCTGCTTTAGATGATCTAACGATATCTTTTTCTTGGTGCCACTCATGTGAGTGGGAAGCAGTGTTATCAATAATTTTGTAAGCATCAGTTTCGATTTTCTTCATAATAGAACCACCAGCTGCTATATCGATGTCTTTCCTTGTAGTGATGTCGCATCCTTGGTAGAATATTTGTACTATTTGACAGGTGTCTAAATCATGTTGTGGACATCCTCTTAATAACTTTCCAAATCTTGTCCACGCCTCATATAGAGTTTCATTTGGTTTCTGTGTAAACGTAACAATTTCTGCTTGAAGTCTTACGGCTTTAGATGCCGGAAAGAATTGTCTAAGAAATTTTTCAACTAAAACGTCCCATGTATCAATCGCCCCTTCAGGTAACGATTCCAACCAATCTTTGGCTTCTCCCTTTAAAGTCCAGGGAAATAACATGAGATATATTTGTTCATCCTCAACTTCTCTTATTTTAAATAGTGTGCAGATCCTATTAAAGGTACGGAGATGTTCATTTGGATCTTCCTTCGGCGCACCACTAAATTGGCATTGATTAGTCACCATATGTAGAATTTGTCCTTTGATTTCATAATCTGGCGCATTAATGTCTGGATGAGTAATTGCGTGACCTTGGCCAGTGCGTTTAGCTCTCATTCGGTCTTCCATACTTAAAGGTTCCAGATTCTCCATAATTAAATTTGTTGAATCGGAATCACTAGAGGATTCTGATTTAATGGTTCGTTCCTCAACAATCTCTGTTTGAATGATTGGTGTTTCCGGAGGAAAGTTTAGTGGTTCAGGATCTATGAATCGTCCCTTAATATTCTCCGGATTCTCAATTGTGAGGTCGGGTTCAAAAAATGGATTATCAACGGCAATAATATTAGCTAGATGTCTTGATCTAGTTACAGGTGGTGAACGTACAAAAGGTGGTGAACGTCTTGCTCGGTGCATTCACTGAATATCCTATTAGTTTTTAAAAAGGAAAGAAAAATTATATAAGTTATCCAATCAATAGACTTTTCTGATTTTGCCCACGTTTCGAATAGCCAAAAGATGCAGCAGAGGGGCAGGATTCGTTTGGTCTCAATATAATTGAGGACTGTTTGGCTCCAATAACCCGGTCCACGTACAAATCCAACTATTACTACGAACCAGAAAATTTTGATGTCTATCAATTTAACCACTTAAAATAAATTTTCGTAATTTTAAGAAATTTAGATAAGAAGTAGAATAAAAATCTATGTCCTAAAAACTAGAATAGCGAGAAATAAGAAAGAAAAAGAGCGCGTCGAAAAAGGTCGAAAAAGAAAAAAAATTGAAAAAGGCGTCGAAAAATGAAAGAAATAGAGAATGACTATAAAACTTAAAAACACTCGACTAACCCAACCTTATTACTATCACTAACTTAAAATTATAATCGCAAATTGAGATTACTAATTGGAATGATAATTGATACATAGGTAAAAGGCGTCAAAAAATATTAAAGCTTACAAGTAAACTATATCCCAAATGGCAATATCTTAAAAAGGTATTAAATCTTAAAAAGGCGTCGCAAAATTCTAAAGCACCTAAATCTTAGTCTAAAGAAAAAGCACTTAACGAATTTTACGGCAAAGCCTAAAAATTAGAAGTAAAAATAAATATGGCAAAAACTATGTTTAAAACTAAATATGAACGAAAAACACAAATATTACGCTAAAACAATTAAAAAGGGACAAAATATAAAAATATACTAAAAGTTGTAAAAATTACAATTTTTATAAAAATATTATTTTTATATTATTTATTTTATAAAACTATTAATTTTAAATTTTAATTAAACTAAATTAACTAAAAATACAAAATAATAAATAAACTAAACTAAATTAATTAAAATAATTAAACCTAATTAGGGTTAAATTTAAATAATAAAAATAAAAAACCGTAATTAATTCCTGATTAGGGTTCTGTGTACCCGTGTCAGGTTTCCTCCGCGAGTCACGGTTCCACGTGGCAAAAACCTCCGCGAGTCGCGGGGTTCAAAATTCCGGATGACAGGCTGTTTCGGTTGACACGTTTCGACGTAATTAAATTATTTTTTTTTAAATTATATTTTTCTGTTTTTAATTTAATTAAAATATTTATATAAATTTAATAAAACTTATATTTTAAAAACTGGAATAGAAATAAAAATATGTTTCAATTTTATAAATAAAAATCTTAAAACTAGATTTATATATAAATTTTTTCCGGTTTTTGATTTTATGTTTTAAATAAAAACAAAATATTTAAATAAAACTTATATTTTTATAAAATAAAAATAAAGAAACTTTATAAAACTTAAATATTTAACAAACTCTTAAAAATATTTATATTTTTGTTTTCTTTTTATATTTTCGAATATTTAAAACGTATTTTTACAAAAGCGTATTTTTTTTATAAAAGTAAACTAAAAAAAATCTTTTTTTTTATATATTTATTAGCGTTGCGCTTCCGGCTTTTAAGCTGGATTGTCCCGGCAGCGGTGCCAAAAATACTTGGTGTCAAAGCTAAGGGGTATAAAATACTATTAAATTTTACAAGGAAATACTATTAAATACGATACAATTTTACACAAGATATTTATTTATTTAGAGAATGGATATACTTAAACCTTGCTACAACACTTATAGGCAGTGTACCTAATCGTACAGTAGTGTAGTTTTTAGTAAGTCCGGTTCGTTCCACAGGGAAAATCTTTTAATCAAAGCTTAATGCTATATTAGTTTAATTTATAAAAATAAAAATATATATATATATATATAAGTAATATTATTATTATAAAGGGGGGTTTTTACCGTTTAATGATCGGTTTGTCGATTTTAAAACTTTAGTCGCAGTTAAAACTAAATGTAAAATATTAAATAAATAAAAGACTTAATTTAAAGCGTAAAGTAAATAACGATAATGAAATTTCGAATAATAAAAGTGCGATAAAATAAACTTGCGATAATTAAAAAGTACGATAATTAAAAGTGCAATTAAATACAATAACAATAAATAAAAATGCGATAATTAGAAGTGCAATTAAATATAAAATAAAGGAAATTAAATATGAAATGAAAGAATTATGCTTATTTAAACTTCCGTAATCATGATGTTTGACGTGTTGATTTTAGTTTTATGCCCATGGGTTAATTGTCCTTTGTCCTAGATTATTTAATATGTCCGTCTGATTTTTGTCCATAACAGTCCATCAGTCGTAAATATAAATTGCGAGTGTCCTCGTCAGAAATACTTGGTGTCAAAGCTAAGGGGTATAAAATACTATTAAATTTTACAAGGAAATACTATTAAATACGATACAATTTTACACATGATATTTATTTATTTAGAGAATGGATATACTTAAACCTTACTACAACACTTATAGGCAGTGTATCTAATCGTACAGTAGTGTAGTTTTTAGTAAGTCCGGTTCGTTCCACAGGGAAAATCTTTTAATCAAAGCTTAACGCTATATTAGTTTAATTTATAAAAATACAAATATATATATAAGTAATATTATTATTATAAAGGGGGGTTTTTACCGTTTAATGACCGGTTTGTCGATTTTAAAACTTTAGTCGCAGTTAAAACCAAATGTAAAATATTAAATAAATAAAAGAAATTAATTTAAAGCGTAAAGTAAATAACGATAATGAAATTTCGAATAATAAAAGTGCGATAAAATAAACTTGCGATAATTAAAAAGTACGATAATTAAAAGTGCAATTAAATACAATAACAATAAATAAAAATGCGATAATTAGAAGTGCAATTAAATATAAAATAAAGGAAATTAAATATGAAATGAAAGAATTATGCTTATTTAAACTTCCGTAATCATGATGTTTGACGTGTTGATTTTAGTTTTATGCCTATGGGTTAATTGTCCTTTGTCCTGGATTATTTAATATGTCCGTCTGGTTTTTGTCCATAACAGTCCATCAGTCATAAATATAAAGTGCGAGTGTCCTCGTCAAATTATCCTTATACCCGAAGTCAAATATTCCAACTAATTGGGGACTTAAACTGTAACAAGATTTTAATACTTTGTTTAATAATTACACCAGGATGTTGACTGAGTGTAACCCAAGGTTTTAATACTTTGTTAACAATTATGCCAAGTGTCCTTGTACATAATTTCAACCCTGTTTTAATAATTCTAGTGGCAATTAATCCATTCCCGTGTCCGGTTAAATGAACGATTATTCGTACATATAAATACCCCGCCCATCGTGTCCGATTGAGTGTATATGGTTATTAATAGGGACGTCCAATTGTAAATCTTTATATTAAAATTAACAAACTATCATTTAGTAAAACAATTATAAAGCCCATTAATAGCCCATAGTCTAATTTCCACAAGTGTCGTTCTTTTGTCCAAACCCCAATTATGGTACAAAGCCCAATTACCCAATTTTAGTAATTAGCCCAACATCATGATTACTTCGTTTTAAATAAGCATAATAATAACTTAGCTACGAGACATTAAATTAAAAAGGTTGAACATAATTACAATGATTAAAAATAGCGTAGCGTTACACGGACAGAATTTCGACTTACACCCTTACAACATTCGCTAACATACCCTTATTATTAGAATTAAAATTAAAATTAAAATTAAAATTAAAATTAAAATTAAAATTAAAATTAAAATTAAAATATAAATATAAATATATACTACGTATATAGATAGAGAGATTGATATTATGGATATTTTGATCGATCAAACTGCGTTTGCTTTTATTGGCAGTTTCATTTTTTGGGGCTCCGCGAGTCGCGGCCCTCTCGTTCCTCAAACTCCGCGAGTCGCGAAGATATCAAATCCAGCTCACAAAGCCTTGGCTCCTAGCTTGCCGACGGATTTAAATATAAATATAATATATAAATAATTATAAGAATTATATAAATATTATATTATATTTATGTGCATAGTTGACTTGTAATTTTTAGTCCGTTGCATCAAGCGTTGAGAGTTGACTCATGTCCCCGTTCCGGATTTTCGAACGTCCTTGCGTACAATTTAATATCTTGTACTTTGCGTTTTGAATCTTGTACTCTTGTAATTTCGAGATGTTTCTTATCAATAATTGGAACCACTTTGATTGTATTTTGTACTTTTGAGCTTTTTGGACCTTTGCGTCTTCAATTCGTCGAATCTGTCTTTTGTTTTCACCTTTTATTATTTAAACGAATATCACTTTTAAATAGAACAATTGCAACTAAAAGCTTGTCTTTCTTGAGGAATAAGGCTATGAAATATATGTTCGTTTTTAGCATTATAATATTTTCCCACACTTGAGCGTTGCTTGTCCTCAAGCAATATAGTCTTGAAATACTAGAATCACTTCTTTATTCTTCACACTTTGTACATCAGTGATTTCTATACGGCGGTATAAACAATGGTAGTAACGATATGGTTTACAGTCTCACATGACTATAAAAATTTAGATCCATTAAGGAAAGACCCGCTCGTTCTGTCACCTTTGCTGTTGTTGTTTTGTTTCTGCTTGACCAAAACAGGCCTAAGACCCGCTCGTTCTGTCACCTTTGCTGCTGCGTTTTTCCATGTTTTGCTGCTGTTGTACGCGTGTTTCACCACCCTCAATCATCACTTTTTCTTTATCTTAAAACACCTAAGGTATTCCTAATACTCTAAGATTTATCATACTATTACTTTGATTTAATTCTTAATATTATAAGTTATGTTATGGTTAAAAAGAGTTAAGTTAATAACATGAATGCTTAAAAATAAAAAGATGAATAATGAATATAAACATGAACATATGAAGATGATTAATAATATGAATATATGAATATGAGTATGATTATGATTATGATTGTGTAAAAAAATGTATTGCATGCATGCAAAACGTGTGCTTGAATGTGTATGTGTATATAAATTTTAAAACATTAGATAAAGAAGGATATATGTGGTTAGTAAGATTTAATAGGTAAAAGTAAATAAGATAATGATTTTGATTTTGATGATTAAAAGTAATAATTATGATTAGTATGATGATTATGATATATGTATGACATGAATTTAAAACTTTAATTATGATATATATATATATATATATATATATATATATATATATATATATATATATATATATATATATATATATATATATTAGTAACATGTAATAAAGGCTATGCTATATGTATCATATTATAAGATAATAAATATTAATAAGTAAATGTGTTAAGATAAGGATTATGATAAAGTATTATGATAAATATAATACTTGAATTATTATAAAATAAAAAGGGGTAATTAGATTATAAATAAAAGTATTAAGATAATAATGGTGATAATTATGATACATGTAATATGATAAAGATAAGAATTAATTAGCCAAATTAAAAAGGATAAAACTTATATATAAACTATTATCTAGTAAAGTTATTAATTATAATTGGAGGATAACTATAAAAGATAATGGTGATTAAAAACACTTGAAGATAATACTGAAGTAATAATGATAAATACACATGAGATAAGATAAAAGTTAGACCTTATCTAGGTTACTTAAACTTAATGATATAAAATTATAATAATAATAAACATATAAATTATTAATATACTAAAACCTTTTAATATAACTAAACTGTTATACAATACTAATTAATGAAACTATAAAGTATAATAATACATAAATAATATTTAACGTGTTGTATTCCTATACACATATAAAAACGTGGAAACTATAATCATACCGATAACGTATGGCTTATATGAATCTCACCGCTACTTATGGTCACGAGATGATGTCGCGGAGTGCATATGGGAATAAGGTTTTAGATTAAACGAAAGGTTGTAGACTATTTCAAACTGAAAGTTCCTGACCCCCGCATCTGGTCATCTTCAAACTTACTTGATAGCACCGAGGTTTGGGTTAGTTGTACAATGTCTAAATTTGGTTATAGTGGACACAACTTGATTGCAAACTCAACAACTCATAAGACTCTTATGAACACTGATAATGCTAAAAACGAACATATATTTCATAGCATTATCCCTCAAGAAAGACAAGCTTTTAGTTGTAATTGTTCTATTTACAAGTAATATTCGTTTAAATAATAAAAGGTGAAGACAAAAGACAGATTCGACGAATTGAAGACGCAAACGACCAAAAAGCTCAAAAGTACAACGTACAATCAAAGTGGTTCAAATTATTGATGAGAAACGTCTCAAAATTACAAGAGTACAAGACGCAAAACGTAAAGTACAAGATATTAAATTATACGAAAGGACGTTCGAAAATCCGGAACTGGACCAGAGTCAACTCTCAACGCTCGACGCAACGGACTAAAAATTACAAGTCAACTTTGCACATAAATATAATATAATATTTAAATAATTCTTAAAATTATTTATATATTATATATATTTATTTAAAACTGTCGGCAAGAAGAATACAAGCACATGTGAACTCTCCCAGCTGGCCATGCGATCGCATGGCCTGGAAGAGTAATTTCCATGCGATCGCATGGCTCCTGTAGCAGGCCACACTTCTATAAATTTCGCGTGTTTTGGCCAGTTTTTATCATCCATCTATCTCTCTATCTCACTCGTAATATATATATATATATATATATTATAATTTTAATTAAAATTCTAATAATAAGGGTATGTTAGCGAATGTTGTAAGGGTGTAAGTCGAAATTCTGTCCGTGTAACGCTATGCAATTTTTAATCATTGTAAGTTATGTTCAACCTTTTTAAATTAATGTCTCGTAGCTAAGTTATTATTATGCTTATTTAAGCCGAAGTAATCGTGATGTTGGGCTAAATATTAAAATTGGGTAATTGGGCTTTGGACCATAATTGGGGTTTGGATAAAAGAACGACATTTGTGGAAATTAGACTATGGGCTATTAATGGGCTTTATATTAACTAAATGATACCTCGTTAATTTAATATATAGACTTATAATTTGACATATTTATATATAATCACATACGCTTGACTGGGTACGGTGGGCGGGATATCTATAAATACCAATAATTGTTCATTTTACAGGACACGGAACTGGATTAATAGTTAATGGACTAGTTGAAACAGGGGTGGATTACATTCAAGGGTAATTGGTGTAATTATTAACAAAGTAATAAAACTTTGGATTACACGCAGTCGATAACCTGGTCTATTCATTAAACAAAGTATTAAGACCTTGTTACAATTCGAATCCCCAATTAGTTGGAATATTTGACTTCGGGAATAAGAATAATTTAACGAAGACTTTCGAACTTTATGATTATAACTGATGGACTATTATGGATAAATCCCTATGGACATATCGAATAATCCAGGACAAAGAACAATTAACCCATGGTAATAAACTAAAATCAACACGTCAAACATCATGATTACGGAAGTTTAAATAAGCATAATTCCTTTATTTCATATTTAATTTCCTTTATTTCATATTTAATTGCACTTTTAATTATCGCACTTCAATTTATTGTCATTTTAATTATCGTACTTTTTAATTATCGCAATTTTATTTACCGTTATTTTATTTATCGCACTTTAATTATTGTCATTTACTTTACGCTTTAAATTAAGTTATATTTATTTTTAATATTTTACATTAGGTTTTAACTGCGACTAAAGTTTTAAAATCGACAAACCGGTCATTAAACGGTAAAAACCCCCTTTTATAATAATAATACTACTTATATATTTATATATTTACAAATATAGTTTTAAAAAATATAGCGTTAAACTTGGCGAGTTCCCTGTGGACGAACCGGACTTACTAAAAACTACACTACTGTACGATTAGGTGCACTGCCTATAAGTGTTGTAGCAAGGTTTAGGTATATCCACTTTATAAATAAATAAATAACTTGTGTAAAATTGTATCGTATTTAATAGTATTTCCTTGTAAAAATATAACTATTTTGTATACACCTCTACGCAATTTTATTTCCGGTAGTTTACTCCCGTTCATTCTTTTCTTTCGTGGAAATAACTTCAACTACTGTTAAGGTGAACTTCATAGCCCCGCTTTTTACTATTTCATAACTGTTTTACAACTTTGGGGTGAGACACATGCCTGGTTTTAAACTGTTTTACGCTTTAGACACAAGTACTCAAACTTTAACTGTGCTGCCATGCTATGTATCATGCTAAATCCCTGCCTTGATATCGTTAATTGCTATGCATAGTGCAAACTTAGTTATTGTGGGTAGGCTATTGAGAGCGACGTCTCTAACCAGTTGAGCGTTGGTCTTTGGTTACATAATAATGATTTCAACGACATTAACAGTTCAAGGTGTGATAGGGTAACTTTGTTTAGTTTCGATATCATACACTTCAGCACTACTTTTAACTGATATGAATATTGATAATGCTAAAAACGAACATATATTTCATAGCATTATCCCTCAAGAAAGACAAGCTTTTATTTGCAATTGTTCTATTTACAAGTGATATTCGTTTAAATAACAAAAGGTGAAGACAAAAGACAGATTCGACAAATTGAAGACGCAAATGACCAAAAAGCTAAAAAGTGCAAAGTACAAGCAAAGAGGTTCCAATTATTGATAAGAAACGTCTCAAAATTACAAGAGTACAAGATTCAAAACGCAAAGTACAAGATATTAAATTATACGAAAAGACGTTCGAAAATCCGGAACCGGGACCAGAGTCAACTCTCAACGCTCGACGCAACGGACTAAAAATTACAAATCAACGGAGTACAAGAATATAATATAATATATATATAATTAAATTTAATTATATATATTATATTATATAATAAATAAATAAGCAGCCCACGTTTTTGTAGACTTTTGAGCCTCCCCAGCTGGCCATGCGATCGCATGAGCCTGAAGGGCAAAGCTCATGCGATCGCATGAGCTCCTTTTCCAGCCCACATGCCTATAAAAATTCGCATTCTGGTGAACATCATATCATCTATCAATCTCTCTATCTATATGTAAACGTATATATATATATATATATATATATATATATATATATATATATATATATATATATATATATATATATTTTTTTTTTAATTTTAATTTTAAATCCTAATAATAAGAGTATGTTAGCGAATGTTGTAAGGGTGTAAGTCGAAATTCTGTCCGTGTAACGCTACGCTATTTTTAATCATTGTAAGTTATGTTCAACCTTTTTAATTTAATGTCTCGTAGCTAAGTTATTATTATGCTTATTTAAATCGAAGTAATCATGATGTTGGGCTAATTACTAAAATTGGGTAATTGGGCTTTGTACCATAATTGAGGTTTGGACAAAAGAACGACACTTGTGGAAATTAGACTATGGGCTATTAATGGGCTTTATATTTATTTAACTAAATGATAGTTTGTTAATTTTAATATAAAGATTTACAATTGGACGTCCCTATAAATAACCATATACACTCGATCGGACACGATGGGCGGGGTATTTATATGTACGAATAATCGTTCATTTAACCGGACACGGGAATGGATTAATTGCCACTAGAATTATTAAAACAGGGGTGAAATTATGTACAAGGACACTTGGCATAATTGTTAACAAAGTATTAAAACCTTGGGTTACACTCAGTCGACATCCTGGTGTAATTATTAAACAAAGTATTAAAATCTTGTTACAGTTTAAGTCCCCAATTAGTTGGAATATTTGACTTCGGGTATAAGGATAATTTGACGAGGACACTCGCACTTTATATTTATGACTGATGGACTGTTATGGACAAAAACCAGACGGACATATTAAATAATCCAGGACAAAGGACAATTAACCCATGGGCATAAAACTAAAATCAACACGTCAAACATCATGATTACGGAAGTTTAAATAAGCATAATTCTTTCATTTCATATTTAATTTCCTTTATTTTATATTTAATTGCACTTCTAATTATCGCATTTTTATTTATTGTTATTGTATTTAATTGCACTTTTAATTATCGTACTTTTTAATTATCGCAAGTTTATTTTATCGCACTTTTATTATTCGAAATTTCATTATCGTTATTTACTTTACGCTTTAAATTAAGTTATATTTATTTTTATTATTTTACATTAGGTTTTAACTGCGACTAAAGTTTTTTAAAATCGACAAACCGGTCATTAAAAGCTAAAAACCCCCCTTTTTATAATAATAATATTACTTATTTATATATTTGTATTTTTATATAGCGTTAAGCTTTGGTTAAAGATTTTTACCTGTGGAACGAACCGGACTTACTAAAAACTACACTACTGTACGATTAGGTACACTGCCTATAAGTGTTGTAGCAAGGTTTAAGTATATCCATTCTTTAAATAAATAATATCTTGTGTAAAATTGTATCGTATTTAATAGTATTTCCTAATAAAATATACACTATTTCATATACGCCTCGCATAACATCAAGTATTTTTTGGCGCCGCTGCCGGGGAACCGAAATCTAGCTTAAAAGCCGGAAGCGCAACGATAATTAAAAAAAAAGATTTTTATTTTTAGTTTACTTTTATAAAAAAAATACGCTTTTGTAAAAATACGTTTTAAGTATTCTAAAATATAAAAAGAAAAACAAAAATATAAATATTTTTAAGAGTTTGTTAAATATTTAAGTTCTATAAAAGTTTCTTTATCTTTATTTTATAAAAATATAAGTTTTATTTAAATTATAAAAATATATTATATATATTTATTTCAACACAGCAAAACAGAAAAAAAAACATACTCGGCCCGATCACTGTTGCAGCCCAGAGCCTGGCCCAATTTCGCAATCCATGAGATCGCATGGAAAATCAACTAACACCTCATGCGATTGCATGAGGTGATTTGACAGGCCTGGTAACCTCAGCCGCCTGTTTAGGGTTTTAATTAATATATAATTATTATTATTATAACCCTAATTAGGGTTTAGTTTTTAATTATTAATTTAGTTTTTATTATTAATTTGTATTTTAAAGTTTAATTAGTTTAAATAAATTATAAAATTAATAGTTTTATAAAATAAATAATATAAAAATAATATTTTTATAAAAATTTTAATTTTTACAACTTTTAGTTTATTTTTATATTTTGTTCCTTTTAATTGTTTTAGCGTAATTTTTTGTATTTTTCGTTCGTATTTAGTTTTAATCCATAGTTTTTGCCATAGTTATTTATTTTTATTTCTAGATTTTTAGGCTTTGCCGTAAAATCCCTTAAGTGCTTTTTCTTTAGACTAAGAGTTAGGTGCTTTAGAATTTTACGACGCCATTTTTTTAAGTTTTAGTACCTTTTTTAAGTTATTGCCATTTGGGATATAGTTTTTCTTGTAAGCTTTAATATTTTTAGACGCAACTTTTAATTCTTAGTTTTTAGTTTTTTTTTTTTTTTTTTTTTAAGTTTCAACGCGCTACTTTCTTACTTTCATTTTTCGACGCATTTTACCTATGTATCAATTATCACTCCAATTAGTAATCTCAATTTGTAATTTTAATTTTAAGTTAGTGATAGTAATAAGGTTGGGTTAGTCGAGTGTTTTTAAAGTTTTATAAGTCACTCTTTTTCTTTCTTATTTTTTGACGCCTTTTATTTTTCAACCCTTTTCTTTTTCGACCTATTTCGACGTGCTCTTTCTTTTTCTTTCTTATTTCTCGCCATTCTAGTTTTTAGGACATAGAATTTTTTTCTACTTCTTCTCTAAATTTCTTAAAATTACGAAAATTTATTTTAAGTGGTTAAATTGATAGACATCAAAATTTTCTGGTTCGTTGTAATTGTTGTATTTGTACGTGGACTAGGTTATTGGAGCCAAACAGTACTCAATTATATTGAGACCAAACGAATCCTGCCCCTCTGCTGCATCTTTTGGCTATTCGAAACGTGGGCAAAATCAGAAAAGTCTATTAATTGGATAACTTATATAATTTTTCTTTCCTTTTAAAAACTAATAGGATATTCAGTGAATTCACCGAGCAAGAAGTTCACCATTTTTTTTACGTTCACCACCTGTAACCAGATCAAGACATCTAGCAAATATTATCGCCGTTGATTTTTCTTTAGAATCGTCATCCAGTCGACCAAGTACTCCAAATCAAATTTCCGATAATCCATTTTTTAAACCCAACCTCACAATTGAGAATCCGGAAAATATTCAGGGACAATTCATAGATCCTGAACCATTAATTTTTCCTCCGGAACCACCAATCATTCAAACAGAGATTGTTGAAGAACGAACCATTAAATCAGAATCCTCTAGTGATTCAGATTCAACAAATTCAATTATGGAGAATCTGGAACCTTTAAGTATGGAAGACCGAATGCGAGCTAAACGCACTGGCCAAGGTCACACAATTACTCATCCTGACATTAATGCGCCAGATTATGAAATCAAAGGACAAATTCTACATATGGTGACTAATCAATGCCAATTTAGTGGTGCGCCGAAGGAAGATCCAAATGAACATCTTCGTACCTTTAATAGGATCTGCACACTATTTAAAATCCGAGAAGTGGAGGATGAACAGATATATCTCATGTTATTTCCCTGGACTTTAAAGGGATAAGCCAAAGATTGGTTGGAATCGTTACCTGAAGGGGCGATTGATACATGGGACGTTTTAGTTGAAAAATTTCTTAAACAATTCTTTCCGGCATCTAAAGCCGTGAGACTTCAAGGAGAAATTGTTACGTTCACACAGAAACCAAATGAAACTCTATATGAGGCGTGGACTAGATTTGGAAAGTTATTAAGAGGATGTCCGCAACATGGTTTAGACACTTGTCAAATAGTACAAATATTCTACCAAGGATGCGACATCACTACAAGGAAAGACATCGATATAGCAGCTGGTGGTTCCATTATGAAGAAAACAGAAACTGATGCTTATAAAATTATTGATAACACTGCTTCCCACTCACATGAGTGGCACCAAGAAAAAGATATCGTTAGATCATCTAAAGCAGCTAGAGCGGATTCTAGCCATGACTTAGATTCTATTTCCGCAAAGATAGACGCTGTCGAGAGACGAATGGAAAAGATGACTAAAGATATTCACTCAATACGAATTAGTTGTGAGCAGTGTGGAGGACCACATTTGACAAAAGATTGTCTCAGTATTGAACTAACAATGGAACAAATAGAGAATATTTCATACATAAACCAAAGGCCTGGAAATAATTATCAGAATAATTATCTACCGCCAAGACCGATTTACAATCAAAACCAGAATTATAACCGAAATATTCCATACAACAACCAACAAGGTCCTAGTAATCAACAAGTATCCAATAATACTTACAATCAGCAAAGACCTAATTTTCAAAACAAACCACCACAAACCGATGATAAAAAGCCGAATTTAGAAGATATGATGACGAAGCTAGTTGAAACTCAAACGCAGTTTTTCACATCTCAGAAACAAACTAATGAACAAAATGCTCAAGCATTTAGAAATCAACAAGCTTCTATTCAAAATCTGGAACAAGAAGTAAGTAACCTAGCAAGGTTAATAGGTGAAAGAAAACCGGGAAGTTTACCTAGTGATACAAATGCTAACCCCCGGAATGAAACAGCTAAAGCCATTACCACAAGAAGTGGTATTACACTTAAACCACCTGAAATACCTGTAATTTCTGATGAAGCTATTCCTACTCCACAAGAACCACAACCTGAGCAAGATAAGGAAACAGAACCGGTAGTTGAAAAGGTTAATGAAGATAACACAGTTAAAGCTAAACCTTATGTTAAACCATACCAACCACCACTTCCTTACCCGAGTAAAATGAAGAAAGAGAAACTTGAAGCCGAGCAATCCAAATTCTTGGATATGTTTAAACAAATAAATGTCAATCTTCCTTTCATTGATGTAATTTCAGGAATGCCTAGATATGCTAAATTTCAGAAAGATCTAATATCGAATAGAAAGAAAATGGAAGAACTCTCGGCCGTTACTATGAATGCTAATTGTTCAGCAGTGTTGTTGAATAAGATACTAGAAAAATTATCTGATCCAGGTAGTCTTAGTTCAATAGAAGCATTGGCAGACTTAGGTGCTAGTATAAATCTAATGCCGTATTCACTATACGCTAAACTAGACCTTGGAGAATTGAAACCAACAAGAATAAGCATACAACTAGCCAATCGATCAATAAAATATCCTAGAGGGATAATGGAGAACATGCTAGTTAAAGGTGGTACTTTAGTATTTCCAGTAGATTTTGTTATTCTGGACATGGAAGAAGATTCTTAAGTTCCTCTCATATTAGGAAGACCATTCTTAAACACGACTAAAGCAATGATAGACGTGTTTGGTAAGAAACTGACCCTAAGTATAGAGGACGAGAGTGTTACCTTTTCAGTTGATAGAGCAATGCAACAACCGCAATCTGCAGATGATACATGCTATTATATTCAAACTATAGATTCACATGCAGAATTGTTAGAAGAATTTGCAGAATTACAAGGAACATGAGAATGTTCTTTAGGAGAAGGAACTGAACCAATTGATGAAACTGAAATGTTAGCTACACTAATGGCTAATGGATATGAACCAACAACAGAAGAAATTCAAATGCTAAAAGAAGAAGACAGATATCGATATAAATCATCGATAGAAAAACCAACGACATTAGAGTTAAAGCCACTTCCAAACCATTTGGAATACGCTTATTTACATGGTGAATCTGAATTACCTGTAGTAATATCGTCTTCTCTTACCAAAAATGAGAAATCACAACTCATTTCTGTGTTAAAAGCTCATAAACCAGCCATTGCATGGAAGATTCATGATATTAAAGGAATAAGTCCTTCGTATTGCACACATAAAATCCTTATGAAAGAAGGTCATAAAACGTATGTGCAACGCCAACGAAGACTAAATCCTAATATGCAAGATGTTGTTAAGAAAAAAATTATTAAACTGCTACATGCAGGTTTAATTTATCCAATCTCTGATAGTCCATGGGTAAGCCCAGTTTAATGCGTGCCTAAGAAGGGTGGCATGACTGTCATTACAAATGAGAAAAATGAGCTTATTCCTACTACGACTGTAACAGGATGGCGTGTGTGAATTGATTATAGAAAATTAAATGACGCCACCAGAAAAGATCACTTTCCCTTACCTTTCATTGATCAAATGTTGGAAAGGTTAGCCGGAAACAGTTACTATTGTTTTCTAGATGGTTTTTCGGGATATTTTCAAATTCCAATAGCACCCGAAGATCAAGAGAAAACCACATTCACGTGCCCTTATGGTACTTTTGCTTACAAACGCATGCCATTTGGATTTTGCAACGCCCCTGCAACCTTTCAAAGGTGCATGATGGCGATTTTTCACGACATGATAGAAGATGCATGGAAGTTTTCATGGATGACTTTTTAGTCTTCGGTGATACATTTGAATCATGTTTAGTTAATCTGGAACGAATGCTTATTAGATGCGAACAATCAAATCTAGTACTTAATTGGGAGAAATGTCATTTCATGGTTAAAGAAGTCATCGTTCTTGGACATAAAATCTCAAAGGAAGGAATTGAAGTGGATAGAGCTAAAGTAGATGTAATTGCTAAACTTCCACATCCCACCAATGTTAGAGGAGTTAGGAGTTTTCTAGGGCATGCCGGTTTTTACCGACGTTTCATAAAAGATTTTTCTAAAATTGCCACTCCTATGAATAAACTCCTAGAAAAGGATGTTCCATTCATCTTTTCAGATGAATGTATCAAATATTTTAATATACTTAAAGAAAAACTCACTAATGCGCCGATCATGATAACACCAAATTGGAATCTACCGTTTGAACTTATGTGCGATGCAAGTGATTTTGCAATGGGAGCCGTTTTAGGACAAAGGATTGAAAAATGATTTCAACCTATATATTATGCTAGTAAAACGTTACAAGGAGCACAAACAAACTATACAACTACTGAAAAAGAACTCCTTGCTATTGTCTTTGCTTTTGACAAATTTCGTTCATATCTCGTTCTAGCAAAAACGGTGGTCTATACTGACCATTCTGCTCTTAGATACCTATTTTTGAAACAAGATGCTAAACCAAGATTAATCCGTTGGATCTTACTATTACAAGAGTTTGATATTGAAATCCGAGATAAAAGGGGAGCAGAAAATCTCGCAGCTGATCATCTTTCTTGTCTTGAAAATCCCGAATTAAAAGTTCTAAATGAATCAGCCATACAAGACAACTTTCCTGATGAATATCTATTGAAGATAGATTATAATGAAATACCATGGTTTGCAGACTATGCAAACTACTTAGTTTGTGGATTCCTTGAGAAAGGATTGTCGTTCCAAAAATGAAAGAAATTCTTCAGTGATATAAAACACTATTTCTGGGAATAATACGCCGATGTGTATTCGGAGATGAAGCTAGTAAAATCTTAAACCATTGTCACACAGGACCAACAGGAGGGCATTTTGGGCCTCATCTAACAGCAAGAAAAGTTTATGATGCTGGATTCTATTGGCCTACAATTTACAAAGACGCACACCTTCTTTGCAAATCCTGTGATGCTTGTCAAAGGGCCGGAAAAATAAGTCAACGTGATGAAATGCCACAAAATGTCATTCAAGTATGTGAAGTATTTGACATTTGGGGTATTGACTTTATGGGTCCATTTCCAAAATCTCATAATAATCTCCACATTCTCGTAGCCATTGATTATGTATCTAAATGGGCGGAAGCACAAGCTCTCCCAACTAACGATGCACGAGTTGTAGTCAACTTTTTAAAACGTCTTTTTGCAAGGTTTGGAACACCGAAAGCTTTAATAAGTGATCGGGGAACTCATTTTTGTAATAATTAACTTGAGAAAGTTCTTAAAAGATATGGAGTAACTCATAAAATCTCCACCGCATATCATCCACAAACAAGTGGACAAGTTGAAAATACCAACCGAGCTTTAAAACGTATTCTAGAGAAAACTGTAGGATCAAATCCGAAGGAATGGTCCATTAAATTGGAGGATGCACTCTGGGCTTTTAGAACAGCATACAAAACTCCAATTGGAACCACACCTTTTAAAATCGTTTACGAAAAAGCATGTCATCTTCCAGTAGAAATTGAACACAAAGCATTTTGGGCTTTGAAGACATGTAATCTTGATTTACATGAAGCTGGACGTCTACGGTTAAGTCAACTAAACGAATTAGAAGAATTAAGACATGAAGCATACGAAAATTCGTTAATCTATAAGGAAAGAACGAAGAAATGGCATGATAAAAGAATCAGAAGTTCAAAAGAATTTAAAGAAGGAGACAGAGTTCTTCTTTTCAATTCACGATTCAAGCTATTTTCTGGAAAATTGAAATCAAGATGGTCTGGACCATTCATAGTCAAAAGAGTTTTCCCATACGGAACAGTAGAATTAATAAATTCGAATGGGATTGAATTTAAGGTTAATGGTCACAGAGTTAAACATTACATAGATAGTCCAATGGAAGTTGACAACGAAGTTAATCACAATTTCAACACCACAGCTAACTAAGTGTGGGGAGAATCAAGTCTTTAAAGGATAATATGTATTTCTGTTAGAGTTAGATTTTCTGTTTTCGTGTAGTTCTCGAAAATGGAACCCGAATGGTCTTTCCCTAGTAGACCCTAAAGAACTAGTCTTCTCCCCCCATTCTGAATTTTTATTTTTTTTAGGTTTTTACGAAATGAAGACTTCCTGTGAACTAAACCATGGTCTAATGCTACACGCTTTGATTACTAAATGTAATAATGACACACTACCGAGTGAACTGGTATCATTAATCAGAAGTAAATTGGACGGAGTAAGAAAAGAATCCAGATGCGAAGATAATAAGTTACAATTTGGTAAAGGAAAATCAAAATCCGCAGCGAAAAGAAGAGCACGACACCTTGAAAGATGTCACAAATGCGGAAAATGGTCACACGAAGGTAAATGTTCAAATAATCAAACCTATTCAAATACCGACTTTGTTACTTTATGCAGAGACGGACCGTTCATATGTTTAGAAGAAAAAACATTAAATGCTCGAGGTTACGCCTATGTAGCCATGGAAAACCAATTAGCCCGACTATCTTATGAGTGGACTAGAGCATATCACTAAGAAATATATTTCACAGGTAATCTTGTACAGTTTTTATTTTTATTTTTATTTTTATTTTTAACCTTTTGATAATAAACGCTAATTTGTTCGCTATAAAGTATTAAATTGGTATTCGATGAAATTAGGTCTTGCGACCAAAATTATTGATATCATACAAAAATTTATTACATCACTGCGAAATTTAACGTTTATTCTTAAGGTATAAATATCTTTAATCAATCAACCCAAAATATTTCAAAAATTCGTCATGAGTTAAATTAGGTCATGGAACCGAAATTACTTTACCGAAAAGAGGGGCGCATATTTTTGATAATATTTGATTGATTAAAGTGGGATAAAAGACCAAAAAGATTTTTAATTTTATTTTTACTTTGTTTTTAAATTTAATATATAAATCTTAAATTGATATTGTAAACTTTTTAAATCAATATATTTAAGTTTGTAAATATTTGAATAATTAATATTTTTAATATAAGTTTGTATGTATAAAAACAAAAATATAATATAAATTTGGTGTGAATTTTTAAATTTTAATAATATGAATTTTTAATTTTATGCATTTTAAATTTAAGTTTGGTGTGAATTTAAAAACAAAAATTTACTTTATTTCACTAAGTTAAAAATATGATTTTTAAAATTCGTCGTGAGTTGAAGACTAGGTCTTTGAACCGAAATTGCTCTACCCAAGGGAGGGACGAGAACTTTTATTATCATTATTTTTAATCTTATTTAAATTAAAGTATGCCAAAAACATTAAAAAAAAAAACCCAAAAATCTTTACTTTTAAAATCACGCTTTAAATTGACAAATTTTAAAATTTTGTCGAGGGACGGACTAGGACAACGATCCGAAACGCCCTCATCCTAAAAAGAAACAAATTTTTAAAATTTTATTAATTTTATGTTTTATTAAGTATAAGGTTTTATTATTAAAAAAAAAGCTGAAAGTACTGTAGCCGGACACCGATGCGATCGCATGGGATTCTCACTATACCTCCATGCGATTGCATGGAGGCAAAAATCAGGCCAGGTTCAAAAAGGCAGCAGGTCTGTCTTCTCCACAAAAACACACATACATACCCGAAATTCTCTCAAAATCTCACCAAATTTCATCATTTTTCCACCGTAATTCGTCATTTTTCTTGCTCTAATCATGCCTAGATTCTCATTCTTCAGCAAAAAGGTAAAAATTACACCCCTAAACTCTATAAATTCCTAGTTTTTGTGATAATTACCATTATTTTACCTAATGCAATTTTGTTAATTTCTAGTGTAATTAGTGATAAATTGTTAGTATTTTATGCATGTATTACCTAGATTGATGCTATTTAACATGATTTGAAGCCAAAAACTTCAAATTTTTTAGAAATCTAGGGTTTGTGTTCTTGAGCAATTTGGGGCTTTTTGATATAAACAGGTTATGGCCGATTTTTGTCATGAATTATTGCTTAATTGAGTAGTGTAACATGTTTAGGTAGTTAAATGATCCAAACATTGATCCTAAACATGATTTTTAAAGATTAAAGTGGACTTTTTAGGCGAAAATTCATGAACTTGATTAATTTGATATAATTGCCATTTGAGACTTGTTTAATTGTTAGTAATGACTATTTTGACATGTTATTTGAGTTAAATGCTTATGAACTTGGTCTACATTTCCATATGTGCTTATTTGAAAAAGTATAGAATTGTAAAAAATGTGAAAATGTGTATAAGTTTAATTTTGATTTAACATGTTATTGTGATTGTTTTAAGTTGTTATTTTGCTAACACTAATGCATATTTGGATGCACAAATTTTGTGTTTAATGTGTTTTGCAGAAAGCCGATACTGGAGGTTCAGGAACATCATCATCTAGACGACCTGCTCCAGCACCAGAACCAGAACCAGAAATGTAACACGGGCCAGAACCCGAACAAAAACCACAACAGGAACCACAACAACAGCCTGATCAACACGTACCTTATTATGATCCGATACAGTTTCTTAATGAATTCATAGTATTCCCGATGAGGCCGCCAGTAGAATTCCCTACAATTCCTGAGCACACTTTGCATCCTAATCTGAGATTTGATAGAAGATGGAGAGATTACGAGACATATCAAAGGAACAAATTCAAATTGGTAAAAAAAACGTAGAGGTGCCAAGGGTAATCGATTTGGATCCTTTGGAGAGAGTTCAGCTAGCTAATAGAGTCAGACTGCTACTGATTCAGAGGTACGGGAACTCTTCTTTTACAGATTGGGAACGTCTTTTCACCATTCGTAGGCCTGTATATAAGGAATGGTGTGTTGAGTTGATGAGTACTGTATCACTTGATACAAATATAGTTAGAATAGATGATAGAAGATTTCTTAGGTTTATCCTTGGCGGTAGGATGTACAGAATGTCCATGCTGAACATGGCCAGGGCTTTACAGATATATACTCCTGGAGAGTTGTTACTACCCGATTGTACAAATTTGATTCATTATGGTGAAAGGGTAGATAGCAACTTTGACGCTGACGCCATTTGGAGGCGTATGTCACATTTTGATGTTTTTACACGAGCGGGAAGACACTCCTATACACATATTGACAGAGCCGAGCTTCGTATCATTCATAGATTTTTGGCTAACTCGATTACACAGAGAGGTCACAATAAGGAAAAAATGACCTTACATTATTTATTCTACCTAAAGTGTATTCGGGATCCTAGAAGCTTTGTCAATATCCCTTACTGTGTTAGTTTTTATTTATCTAAAATGGTAGAAGGAATGCAGGACGGGAGTATAATAGGAGGAGGTATTTTTGTTACTCTCATTGGAGAGTATTTAGGTGTTGATAGGAACCAAGGGGGTCCATTACAGCTTTGTAGAGAACAGGTTGAGCCTTTAGGATTGAAAGTTTATGTGGGTGCTAAGGTATTGAAAAGTAGACGCAACCAGGCAGTACCCTATGAGGGCCCTCATCCTCAGGTAGAGAGAGGCTCAGACGAGGAAATGGAGGAAGTGGAAGACATTAGGGATGTCTTTCGAGATGCTATTCTTGACGTCCATGTTCGTATAGATGAGGAAGCAATGACGAGCGCGGCCAGACATAGTATGTACGAGCAGTGGAACTCCGAGCGAGTATACGAGGATTATAGGCGACGCCAACACGATAGCTGGTTAGTTCATCAGCACCAAATCATGAGCCAGCTATCATATCAGGTACCAAATAATTACGTGCCTACTAGACCTGCTCATTTTCTGCCACACAGCCCCGACATCCGACCACCCTTTAACCGGTATGACTATAACCAAGCCTATCAGGACACCTATAACCAACAATGGAACCCATCTGACGAGATGAACTGGAACCCCTATCCAGACTGATTTAGTTCCATTTGGTTATTTTTATGATTTTTATATTTTTATCTTTTTAATTATTCATGTTTAAACTTATGTTATTGGATATATTTATGTAATTTTTATCATTTTTATTATTATTGTGTACTAATATTTTACCTTTAGGATTTGAAAGTGGGATATTAAGTCCCATTTCAAATTGTCATGCATGTTTATATTTGTATGTATGTATATTGTCGATTGTACAAAACAGGGTAAAACATCGCATTTTCAAAGACTGGCATTAAGTTCAGCAAAAGCTACTAATTTTGACGACAAGATGAAAAATAAATGTGATGTAACAACAAGACGGAATGAACAAATGATGTGCACCATTTATCATTCAGCAAACAAACGCCAATATGTTTGGAAACTTTGGTAAAATTTAATCATTTTTCTACGCTAATCACCCTCAATAATTTAAATTATTACTGATTTCTTGCAAATGAGGGCATTGCAAGATCTTAAGTGTGGGAAGGGGTTAAATTCTTTCGGATTTTTAAAATTTTTAACTTATACACTTGGTTACCATTAAAAATACTAGTAACGCAGTAGTTGTATTAGAATCTAGTGCTCTCTGATAATAAAGAACAGCCCTAGTCTTATATACTGACTACCCAATTCTAGTAAAATTTTTCAAAATTTTCAATTAAATGAACTCAAAATCATGTTTATACATATTTATGAACGATAAAACTAGGTGTTAACACAGAAATTATTGTTACCTCGGAAAGGACATAAATTGAGAAACAAATCAAAATGTTAGAATTCATTTAAAATGGAATAGAGGACAATAAAAAGGCAAATAAAAGAAAATAAAAGCCAAGTGTGGGAAAATTTACCAAGTTATTTTAAACATATGTCACATATTTCTGTAACAAATAATTGAAGATACTTTTGCTTTGAACTAAACTAAACAGTTTTACCCGAGTTACTGTAAGAAAGATGGATCTACACGATGAATCAATTCCATCATTAAAAGGAAGTAAAGTCTTTCGAAAAAGAAACGCGCTTCTTGATTTAGGTCATGAAGTTGTCGTCCAGACCAGCTGTAGGTTGACGAAAAATCTAGAAAAGTCATCTCTAAAATCAGCAGGAAATTCACGGACCTCAGCATCAAACAGGGTCGCCAAATGGTCAGACTTATCCTAACCATGAGAGGATCTGTCTCGTACAATGGGGGGTACCGTGCAAATTAGCTTGATAAGACTAATGAATCAGATCCCCAGAAAGGATAATCTCCTAAAAGATCAAAAATCAGCTTTTAAGACTAATATTACTCAATCCTAGAGATTGACCTTAAAGATTGAGAATTCAAACTCATGGAATTCAATGATATCTAAACTCGAGCTTGAACGAGAAAATATTTTGATCAAAATTACAAACCGATTTGTTTTCTGAAAACCCATTTTCAATGCGTTCATTACCATTGAACGTAAAATCCTAAGAATTCATCTGAAATCCATTAGGTCACTTGAACCAAATCGGGTGTCCACCGTAAGAACGGTGGTTGCATAGCATGGTCAAAGACAGGACCTTGTGCCAGACTAGAAAAATTATAGGATGATCTTTACTATTGCTCCTACAAAGGATAGTAATAGCATCCGACACATTTTAGACCATGAACAAAAGCATGTCAGGGGACATTGCCTTAACAGTTGCTTGTTCAACGCTTTCCTTTACAACCGGACGGTAGTTTACCGAAAGGTAATATACGGAGCAAGTATACTGGATGTGTTGCTTTCCCAATACAAGGTTAGCAAGTGGGTGACACAAAACCGCAAGGTTTGAGCTAAGATTTTCAAATCTGAAACCCACTAAACCCACAAAAACAATTTGCAAACACCGGTGAAGGGTTATTCCGGAAAACTTATCTAGGGTAAAAAAAAACTAGATTTAATTTTCAAAAGATCAAATGTTTTCATAAAGATCCAATTTCCTTAAAGGATCTAAATTTTATAGTCATGTGGGACTATAAACCACATCGTTACTACCATTGTTTATACCGCCGTATAGAAATCACTGATGTACAAAGTGTGAAGAATAAAGAGGTGATTCTAGTATTTCAAGACTATATTGCTTGAGGACAAGCAACACTCAAGTGTGAGAATATTTGATAATGCTAAAAACGAACATATATTTCATAGCATTATCCCTCAAGAAAGACAAGCTTTTAGTTGCAATTGTTCTATTTACAAGTGATATTCGTTTAAATAATAAAAGGTGAAGACAAAAGACAGATTCGACAAATTGAAGACGCAAACGACCAAAAAGCTAAAAACTGCACAGTACAAGCAAAGAGGTTCCAATTATTGATAAGAAACGTCTCAAAATTACAAGAGTACAAGATTCAAAATGTAAAGTACAAGATATTAAATTATACGAAAAGACGTTCGAAAATCCAGAACCGGGACCAGAGTCAACTCTCAACGCTCGACGCAACGGACTAAAAATTACAAATCAATGGAGTACAAGAATATAATATAATATATATAATTAAATTTAATTATATATATTATATTATATAATAAATAAATAAGCAGCCCACGTTTTTGTAGACTTTTGAGCCTCCCCAGCTGGCCATACGATCGCATGAGCCTGAAGAGCAAAGCTCATGCGATCGCATGAGCTCCTTTTCCAGCCCACATGCCTATAAAAATTCGCATTCTGGTGAACATCATATCATCTATCAATCTCTCTATCTATATGTAAACGTATATATATATATATATATATATATATATATATATATATATATATATATATATATATATTTATATTTTAATTTTAATTTTAAATCCTAATAATAAGGGTATGTTAGCGAATGTTGTAAGGGTGTAAGTCGAAATTCTGTCCGTGTAACGCTACGCTATTTTTAATCATTGTAAGTTATGTTCAACCTTTTTAATTTAATGTCTCGTAGCTAAGTTATTATTATGCTTATTTAAATCGAAGTAATCATGATGTTGGGCTAATTACTAAAATTGGGTAATTGGGGTTTGTACCATAATTGGGGTTTGGACAAAAGAACGACACTTGTGGAAATTTGACTATGGTGTAACGACCCGTCCTAATCCACCTGGACGAAGTCATCAACATTTGGTCCCATTGCGATGATCGGCTCCAAGTAATGTCCTTATATTGAGCAAATGCACAGCGGAAGACTTAATTCGTACCTGAGAATAAACATGCTTAAAAGTGTCAACCAAAAGGTTGGTGAGTTCATAGGTTTATCATAACAATCATTTCAATATCTTAATAGACCACAAGATTTCATAATCATAAACATAATACACTCGCAAGTGTATGTAAAGCATTCTAAGTGGTTGAGCACTTGGTAACCATACTTAACATTTAATCAACGTCGCATATTCCCTTTATTATGAAATCTCACTACACTGTACCAAGTGAAGCCTACAAAACGAAGTACTGTGCAACCGTTGAATACTGGTCGTCCAGTCCGGTTGGGGTTGTCAGGCCCGATAGATCTATCAACAGGATTCGCGTTTACAATACCCATGTAAATAGTAGTTACCAAGCTACAGGGAAATATGCCAGTGGTACAACTCAACGTAGAATATATTTTTAAGTACTTGTGTCTATTTCGTAAATATTTATAAAAGCAGCGCATGTATTCTCAACCCAAAAATATATATTGCAAAAGCAATTAAAAAGGGAGCAAATGAAACTCACCATACTATATTTTGTAGTAAAAATACATATGACGTCATTGAACAAGTATAGGGTTGGCCTCGGATTCACGAACCTATATCATTTGTATATCTATTAACACACATAATTGAAATTGAACAAATTTATATCTTTTTTTTTTATTAGTCATATCTTCTTTATATTAATAACTTATATGTTTCCTAAATATATTCATTTTATATATTTTAAATAAAAATATAGTTATGTTTTATGTATTAAGTATAGTTTTATATATCTAGTAGGTATTTGATAAAATAATATTAATAAATAATAAGTAAGAGGTGTATTTTTTTATGATAATAATAATAATACTAGTAATAATAATTATAATAATAATGACCATAATAATAATAATAATGTTAAAAATAATGATGATAATACTAATACTTATAATAATAAAAATGATAATTTTAATGAAAATACTTTTATCAATAATAATAATAATAATAATAATTTAAAAATGATAATTATTACATAATAATAATAATAATAATAATAATAATAATAATAATAATAATAATAATAATAATAATAATAATAATATTATTATTATTATTACTACCTTGAAAGAGATTATAAGCTTCCATAAAAATAAAACATCTCTGCCCAGATTCGAACACATGATCTCTCATTCCTCTAGCATGCTACTGACCATCGATCTGTTTGTTTCTTTCTATTTTAATTAACAGATTAATTTTATTTAACCCGATTGAAACTGTTGTCTTTGATAGCATACTAAACCCATTCTTATTTCGGCCCAAAAACAGGTTCACAAGCCCAAACCCATTTTTGCAAGTTCATTTAAAATCCCTAGTGGCCCAACATGTCCATTTACTTGAAGTCCATTAAGCAGCCCGATTTAATTACTAATAGAACTATTATTATGGACACGTTCGATCAACCAATAAACAAAAAGGGTTTCGTTCATCATTGTGTCATTATCATTATTACACCATCGTCTTTATACACCATCATTCACTATATGATCATAATCCTTATTATTTTGGTTCACCATTTGTTTTAATATCATCATCATCGTTATTAGGTGCCATCCATGGCCCAACTGAAAAACATTACATGGCCCAAGTGACAAATAACGGCCCAACAGCATAAAGTAATTTGGCCCAACCAAAGAAAGGGAACTCTCGGCCTGTTTGGAAATTAAAGGACACGGCTGGCTTCCAGGAAATAAGACCCGATTGTAATTACAAAGATAGGGTTTTAGCACATAAGGTTAGTGGAACTTTGTCCACCATTATCACATGTCCAACAAGTGGGGAGCAAAACAAAAAGATAAATAAATAAATAATCAATTGTGATGATTTAATTTGATTCATGGTTGGTGCCGATGGTTTAATAACAGAAAAAGGAAAGCAATAAAAAAAATGTATAGCAGCGGCTGGAGAAAAGAGATGAAGGTGGTGAGGTTTGTTTAAATGGGTTTCGATGGGGTGATTCGGTTAAGGGTGTTTATTGGGTTCACGATAATGAAACAGAAAAACAGGAGACCACAAGTGGTTGTGTGCGTGGACAAACAGAAAGACAGAAGAGTTACAGCAGGTGCTGCGGTGTTTTGTTATGTTTAGAGAGAGAGAGAGAGATGAGTGAGAAGGAAAAAGATTGAGGGTGGCGGTTGTCGGCAGTTATGGTGATCAAGGTGGTGATGTTCTTGATGGTTGGTTAGTTGATGATGATGGTAGTGATCGTGAGTTTTGTCGGACATAAAAAGGTGTTATGTTGAAGTTCTTGCGAACCAAACAGAAACAGTAGAAGATATCGATGAGGGTTCGTTTGGGTTTGTAACAGGAAGAGAAAGAAAAAAATATATATATAAATAAAGCGGTTGCAAGTGATGTTCGATTAATAGGAGGGTATTTAGGTGAGGGTTTTGTGATTCAAGGTGGCGATTTGAGGATATCATGGTGGTTTGTGTTGGTGCTTTATCTTTGGGTCGATCGAAACAGGAGAGCAGCAATAAATCGTAGGTTATAGTGATGTTTGTAGGTGTAACAGTGGATAAAGACAGTGAATTGCGAGCAGTTGCAGCAACATGGGTGTGGGTTTGTTCGAATTAGAAATGGAAAACAAAGTGAGAGAGACCTAGAGAGAGAAAAGGATGGTAATGGATTGAGGTGGTGGTTTCCGGTGATGATCAAATAAACGTAACCGAGACCCAAGATGGTTCGTGGTGGTGAGTGTTTGTTTAGACTACAAAATAGGAAAAAGAAAATGGTGTGGTGCTTGAAGATGAGAGAAAGATAGATTGTTTGTGTATCCTCCTGTAATTCTTGGTACACAGATATATATATATAATAGATGTAACCTATATATTATAATATTAATAGTAAAGTAATTTATATTTATAATAATAATAAATTAACAATCTTTAAACACATGTGGGAGGATAGATTTTTAAACACAGTAACATAATTAACATCCCGTGACATATCATTGTACATATCCTACCGACACTTTATCCCAATTGACTATAACGTGTTCATTGCTAAACAGTTAACGTTTAAAAGTGTTCCTAAAAATCGCAAATTTTTAGATTAAATATATTTAATTATTTCACTCATTACCTGTTGGAAACCTGATTAAAAAGGTTCAATAATTATTTATTTTATGTTCTAATTTATATGTACGGAGTACTAATATTTAAACTTTAAAAAGGTAAAAATATTTTTAACAAATCTAAAATCCTCGTAATCGATTTACCGTTCAACTTTTATTTCAATCCTTCATGGACACGTAAAATATTTATATTAAAACTAACAAAACATCAACCGATTGTTACCGACATTTGCCAATTAAGCTCGTAATCATTCCTTTTCCATTTACTCTCTCTCTATATATAATCAGTTTTAAATAACAAGTTTTATCACATAAATATATATTATATATTTTTAAACAAATATTATTTTATATATTCTCAAGTAGTATTTATATACACATTCATATACACATACATATATATGTATCTATTTACAAATTGTTGTTTGTGAATCGTCGAGAACAGTCGAATGTCAATTGAATATAGGAAACAGTTCAAACTTTTTGAGACTCAACCTTACAGACTTTGCTTATTGTGTCAAGAATACTAAATCGTATCGAGAGTTTGATTTAAAATTAGTCAAAATTTTCCGGGTCGTGACAGTACCTACCCGTTAAAGAAATTTCGTCCTCGAAATTTGATTGCGATCGTCATGGTTAACAATAAAAATATTTTCATGACGAATATGAGTTGATAATTAGAGTTTTATCACTATTGAGTAATATGAGTAAAACAATTCGATCTTGTGAAGCGTACGAGTGAAGTTGTCACAAAAGAGTGAAATGAAGTAAATAGATGTTCGTTTTAACTTTTGACGTATTCACTGTTGAATTTCGGAATTAAAGGAATTTAAGGAAATCTTCTAATCAGAAGGAAAATGTATTAGCACTAATTATTAGCAACTGTTGGAATTACGGAAGAACAGAAATATCAAGGAAATATTTCCGTGATATGCTTAGAGATTAAGTAGAATGAAAGAGTTATGTAACATGGCACATGATGATGTTATGATCTGTGTACCATCATCACATTCCATTAGAAATTCAGCATGACTTACTGTAATATAATCACGTTGGCCAAGTGTCATTATATTATACTAATCCATGCTTCAATTTCCAACACTTCTCTACAATTCATTCATAATTCATACTCAGATTTTACAGAAGTTTCTAATATAATGGAATACAGAAAACACGAAGAGGTAGATAGTTTCGGACAAGAATATTTATGAAAATATCCTCAGAAATATCGAAGATATTTATGATGATATTTTGGAGTTTCTAAGTTCGAAGGTTGATGAAGAAAGATTTTTCGCAAGATTTTAACATGACTTCGGAACATGATATTCTCTAAAGATTTCGGTGGATTCAGAATTACCCGGATTCTTTGAATATAGGGTTTGGTCCTTGTATTTTTTCTTAGTCTCCTTCATGGTTAGCTCAATCCGTTTTTCAATATCAAACTTTCTATCAAGCGTTCCCAACACTCCATTCTTTATCATCAAACTCTTGGCCATTAAGACCATCTACAACATGCTACTTCCTCAGCATTTTCAAAGTTAACGGATCTGGGTCATCGGGTAGCAAACTGAGGTGGTTTCAGGAGAATTGTATTTTTAGATGATTAAACGCTGATGGTAATATGGTGGAGTATGAAAGGTTCCCCAATAACAATAAAGAGTACACATATATATCAAGGTTATAATAAGGTCGTTTCGGATAAAAGTCGGAGTTGACTTGCTGGAGCTGTGACAAAATTTGACTAACTCGAAAAGGAATTGCAAAGTTATTTTGGGTAATAATAATACTAAAGAAATTAGCACAGCTACGTGTTAAACGTTTACTCAGTTTCCGAGAGTTTTTCAGGTGCGTAACTATATGCATCAATCTTTTCTTTCATAGATGAAGTACGGTTGGTTCATCCTCTAGATTGAGATGTTTTCAAGAATCATGAAAGGTTGGAACGCAAGTTGTAATTGTCGAGATACAAATGAGGTTTAAGATGAATTCAAGTGGTAAACTTGAAGAATTATTTAGTTTCATATGTTATAATCAATATTTTAATTCATTTTAATTGTCCAATGTTATTAGTCCACAGTCGATAGTCCACAGTTAACAATCCAATAATTCATATATAGTTTAATATATAATATTCGAATTAATTAATACGTTTCATGACCCGTATACGTCTCAGACTCGATCACAACTCAAACTATATATATTATTGTAGAATCAACCTCAACCCTGTATAGCTAACTCCCGCATTACTGCATATAGAGTGTCTATGGTTATTCCAAATAATATATATAGATGCGTCGATATGATATGTCAAAACCTTGTATACGTGTCCCGATATTAAAAATGCGTAAAAATAAATAACAGAAATTAAATGACGATAAATAAAGTGCGTAAATTAAATAACAGAAATTAAATGACGATAAGTAAAATTGCGAGAATGTAAATTGCGATAAATAAAATGTAACCAGTTAGCTAGGAACAGTTAGCTAGGAACAGTTAGCGTGGATTCTTAACAATATTTCAATTAGTTAGTTCGTTTGTTTCTAACAAATTTTACTTTGTCCGATGTTTTCTTCATTATGCCACTTGTTGGATTCTGATAGATCAAAATCCAAATATGAAATTGAATGAAAATGGTTATTCTGTGGTGAACGGATACGTATATCGGTGAATGTAAGTAGGATAGTAAACGACTGTTGAATCAGCTTCGAAGAATGTACATTGTAACTTATTAATGTGAAATCTGAATATTCCTCGGGTATTACCTACCCGTTAAAATATTTTCACAATTAACACTTTGTACTAAAGAATTTTTAATTACAATCTTTATGAAAACATATATACATATATATTTTCTTCAGATGCAATCATGGATTGAATGAGTTAATATGATATTAACTCATCTGATTTACCGTTAGAACAAGAATATATAATCTTTAATACATTAGAGGTTACATAATCACTATGTCGAACTAAGATAAATGATGTAGAACGTCATGTAGAATGATGATTATACTCGAGGTACAGAATGAAATGTTGAAGCTGGTGACGCGGATGTTGTTCTTGGTGGTACTAGTGCTGTTGGTGCTGAGGCTGGTGATGTTACTGGTGTTGATGATACTGCTAGTGCTTGTAAATTGTGTACCGTGCTCTCTAAAGTTAACACCCGAGCTCGGAGTTTTTTAACTTCTTCTACTAACCCTGATTGGTTATCATTGTGAGGTAGAGGTCAGATATCTTCTCTAGTTCCGTTAATGGTAGCCTCAAGACGAAAAATTCTTGCAAAAAGGGTATAAACGATGTTGCGAACAGGTTCGCCGGTGAGCGGGTCGAGCACTCCGACGTTAGGTGGTAAGTTCGGCTCGTGATATGGAGTACCTTCTTCATTTCTCCATAGGGTAAGTATTTCGCGAACCCATCCCCAATTTCTAAAGAAATCACGGTAGTTGATCGGTTGGTGCGCTCCCGTCACGCTATCTTCGGAGTCAGAAGAACTTGGTCGATTCGTAGAGGCCATCGTACGCGATCACAGAAAAGATTTTTGGTATGAAAAGCTTAGTGACAGCAAATGATAGTTGGATGGTATTCTCAATGCAAAATATGCCTAGATATATATAGTACCAGGATCCCTTAAATTACGGAGAAATTTACGGAAGATAACAGACAAAGTTTACCGTAATAGATACGCTAAGATATAAATTTTGTCTATACACTATCTATGCAATAAAGGCAGTAAGGCGTGTCTAGACTTAGGAATGATTAGCAGGAAATTTTCCACTATGAATGATATACAATACTTATAATATGCAGCTAAGGTCGAAGTCCAGACTTGCTAATGCATCCTAACAACTATCAGTTAGACACACTAATGCAAGACCTGATTCGCTAGGACCAACGCTCTGATACCACCTGTAACGACCCGTCCTAATCCACCTGGACGAAGTCATCAATATTTGGTCCCATTGCGATGATCGGCTCCAAGTAATGTCCTTATATTGAGCAAATGCACAGCGGAAGACTTAATTCGTACCTGAGAATAAACATGCTTAAAAGTGTCAACCAAAAGGTTGGTGAGTTCATAGGTTTATCATAACAATCATTTCAATATCTTAATAGACCACAAGATTTCATAATCATAAACATAATACACTCGCAAGTGTATGTAAAGCATTCTAAGTGGTTGAGCACTTGGTAACCATACTTAACATTTAATCAACGTCGCATATTCCCTTTATTATGAAATCTCACTACACTGTACCAAGTGAAGCCTACAAAACGAAGTACTGTGCAACCGTTGAATACTGGTCGTCCAGTCCGGTTGAGGTTGTCAGGCCCGATAGATCTATCAACAGGATTCGCGTTTACAATACCCATGTAAATAGTAGTTACCAAGCTACAGGGAAATATGCCAGTGGTACAACTCAACGTAGAATATATTTTTAAGTACTTGTGTCTATTTCGTAAATATTTATAAAAGCAGCGCATGTATTCTCAGCCCAAAAATATATATTGCAAAAGCAATTAAAAAGGGAGCAAATGAAACTCACCATACTATATTTTGTAGTAAAAATACATATGATGTCATTGAACAAGTATAGGGTTGGCCTCGGATTCACGAACCTATATCATTTGTATATCTATTAACACACATAATTGAAATTGAACAAATTTATATCTTTTTTTTTATTAGTCATATCTTCTTTATATTAATAACTTATATGTTTCCTAAATATATTCATTTTATATATTTTAAATAAAAATATAGTTATGTTTTATGTATTAAGTATAGTTTTATATATCTAGTAGGTATTTGATAAAATAATATTAATAAATAATAAGTAAGAGGTGTATCTTTTTATGATAATAATAATAATACTAGTAATAATAATTATAATAATAATGACCATAATAATAATAATAATGTTAAAAATAATGATGATAATACTAATACTTATAATAATAAAAATGATAATTTTAATGAAAATACTTTTATCAATAATAATAATAATAATAATAATAATTTAAAAATGATAATTATTACATAATAATAATAATAATAATAATAATAATAATAATAATAATAATAATAATAATAATAATAATAATATTATTATTATTATTATTATTATTATTATTATTATTATTATTACTACTACCTTGAAAGAGATTATAAGCTTCCATAAAAATAAAACATCTCTGCCCAGATTCGAACACATGATCTCTCATTCCTCTAGCATGCTACTGACCATCGATCTGTTTGTTTCTTTCTATTTTAATTAACAGATTAATTTTATTTAACCCGATTGAAACTGTTGTCTTTGATAGCATACTAAACCCATTCTTATTTCGGCCCAAAAACAGGTTCACAAGCCCAAACCCATTTTTGCAAGTTCATTTAAAATCCCTAGTGGCCCAACATGTCCATTTACTTGAAGTCCATTAAGCAGCCCGATTTAATTACTAATAGAACTATTATTATGGACACGTTCGATCAACCAATAAACAAAAAGGGTTTCGTTCATCATTGTGTCATTATCATTATTACACCATCGTCTTTATACACCATCATTCACTATATGATCATAATCCTTATTATTTTGGTTCACCATTTGTTTTAATATCATCATCATCGTTATTAGGTGCCATCCATGGCCCAACCGAAAAACATTACATGGCCCAAGTGACAAATAACGGCCCAACAGCATAAAGTAATTTGGCCCAACCAAAGAAAGGGAACTCTCGGCCTGTTTGGAAATTAAAGGACACGGCTGGCTTCCAGGAAATAAGACCCGATTGTAATTACAAAGATAGGGTTTTAGCACATAAGGTTAGTGGAACTTGGTCCACCATTATCACATGTCCAACAAGTGGGGAGCAAAACAAAAAGATAAATAAATAAATAATCAATTGTGATGATTTAATTTGATTCATGGTTGGTGCCGATGGTTTAATAACAGAAAAAGGAAAGCAATAAAAAAAATGTATAGCAGCGGCTGGAGAAAAGAGATGAAGGTGGTGAGGTTTGTTTAAATGGGTTTCGATGGGGTGATTCGGTTAAGGGTGTTTATTGGGTTCACGATAATGAAACAGAAAAATAGGAGACCACAAGTGGTTGTGTGCGTGGACAAACAGAAAGACAGAAGAGTTACAGCAGGTGCTGCGGTGTTTTGTTATGTTTAGAGAGAGAGAGAGAGAGAGAGAGATGAGTGAGAAGGAAAAAGATTGAGGGTGGCGGTTGTCGACAGTTATGGTGATCATGGTGGTGATGTTCTTGATGGTTGGTTAGTTGATGATGATGGTAGTGATCGTGAGTTTTGTTGGACATAAAAGGGTGTTATGTTGAAGTTCTTGCGAACCAAACAGAAACAGTAGAAGATATCGATGAGGGTTCGTTTGGGTTTGTAACAGGAAGAGAAAGAAAAAAATATATATATAAATAAAGCGGTTGCAAGTGATGTTCGATTAATAGGAGGGTATTTAGGTGAGGGTTTTGTGATTCAAGGTGGCGATTTGAGGATATCATGGTGGTTTGTGTTGGTGATTTGTCTTTGGGTCGATCGAAACAGGAGAGCAGCAATAAATCGTAAGTTATGGTGATGTTTGTAGGTGTAACAGTGGATAAAGACAGTGAATTGCGAGCAGTAGCAGCAACATGGGTGTGGGTTTGTTCGAATTAGAAATGGAAAACAAAGTGAGAGAGACCTAGAGAGAAAAGGATGGTAATGGATTGAGGTGGTGGTTTCCGGTGATGATCAAATAAACGTAACCGAGACCCAAGATGGTTCGTGGTGGTGAGTGTTTGTTTAGACTACAAAATAGGAAAAAGAAAATGGTGTGGTGCTAGAAGATGAGAGAAAGATAGATTGTTTGTGTATCCTCCTGTAATTCTTGGTACACAGATATATATATATAATCGATGTAACCTATATATTATAATATTAATAGTAAAGTAATTTATATTTATAATAATAATAAATTAACAATCTTTAAACACATGTGGGAGGATAGATTTTTAAACACAGTAACATAATTAACATCCCGTGACATATCATTGTACATATCCTACCGACACTTTATCCCAATTGACTATAACGTGTTCATTTCTAAACAGTTAACGTTTAAAAGTGTTCCTAAAAATCCCAAATTTTTAGATTAAATATATTTAATTATTTCACTCATTACCTGTTGGAAACCTGATTAAAAAGGTTCAATAATTATTTATTTTATGTTCTAATTTATATGTACGGAGTACTAATATTTAAACTTTAAAAAGGTAAAAATATTTTTAACAAATCTAAAATCCTCGTAATCGATTTACCGTTCAACTTTTATTTCAATCCTTCATGGACACGTAAAATATTTATATTAAAACTAACAAAACATCAACCGATTGTTACCGACATTTGCCAATTAAGCTCGTAATCATTCCTTTTCCATTTACTCTCTCTCTATATATAATCAGTTTTAAATAACAAGTTTTATCACATAAATATATATTATATATTTTTAAACAAATATTATTTTATATATTCTCAAGTAGTATTTATATACACATTCATATACACATACATATATATGTATCTATTTACAAATTGTTGTTTGTGAATCGTCGAGAACAGTTGAATGTCAATTGAATATAAGAAACAGTTCAAACTTTTTGAGACTCAACCTTACAGACTTTGCTTATTGTGTCAAGAATACTAAATCGTATCGAGAGTTTGATTTAAAATTAGTCGAAATTTTCCGGGTCGTGACATATGGGCTATTAATGGGCTTTATATTTGTTTAACTAAATGATAGTTTGTTAATTTTAATATAAAGATTTACAATTGGACGTCCCTATAAATAACCATATACACTCGATCGGACACGATGGGCGGGGTATTTATATGTACGAATAATCGTTCATTTAACCGGATACGGAAATGGATTAATAGTCTATGGAATTATTAAAACAGGGGTGAAATTATGTACAAGGACACTTGGCATAATTGATAACAAAGTATTAAAACCTTGGGTTACACGCAGTCGATAACCTGGTGTAATTATTAAACAAAGTATTAAAATCTTGTTACAGTTTAAGTCCCCAATTAGTTGGAATATTTGACTTCGGGTATAAGGATAATTTGACGAGGATACTCGCACTTTATATTTATGACTGATGGACTGTTATGGACAAAAACCAGACGGACATATTAAATAATCCAGGACAAAGGACAATTAACCCATGGGCATAAAACTAAAATCAACACGTCAAACATCATGATTACGGAAGTTTAAATAAGCATAATTCTTTTATTTCATATTTAATTTCCTTTATTTTACATTTAATTGCACTTCTAATTATCGCACTTTTATTTATTGTCATTGTATTTAATTGCACTTTTAATTATCGTACTTTTTAATTATCGCAATTTTATTTTACCGCACTTTTATTTATCGCAATTTCCTTATCGTTATTTACTTTACGCTTTAAATTAAGTTATATTTATTTTTATTATTTTACATTAGGTTTTAACAGCGACTAAAGTTTTTTAAAATCGACAAACCGGTCATTAAACGGTAAAACCCCCCCTTTTATAATAATAATATTACTTATTTATATATTTGTATTTTTATATAGCGTTAAGCTTTGGTTAAAGATTTTTCCCTGTGGAACGAACCGGACTTACTAAAAACTACACTACTGTACGATTAGGTACACTGCCTATAAGTGTTGTAGCAAGGTTTAAGTATATCCATTCTTTAAATAAATAAATATCTTGTGTAAAATTGTATCGTATTTAATAGTATTTCCTAGTAAAATATACACTATTTCATATACGCCTCGCATAACATCAAATATATCAACTGTTTTAAATAAATCTTGTGGTCTAAAAACTTGGTAGTTTACCAACTTAAACCTATGAATTCACCAACGATTTGTGGTTGACACTTTAAGCATATTTTGTCTCAGGTGATGATTGCTAAAGCTTACTTGCTATTTGAACTATGCTGCTATGGATTCCGCATTTATATTTGTGTTATTGCATTTAAACAATTACATTTACATTTTGGATTTTCATTTGTAATGACAATTTAATTCCTTTGCTTTAATACATTGGTTTTTAATAAAAACGGCTCATTTAAAATCGTTCTCGCTTTACACTTGTGTTTTGGTATTGGTTAGTCACAAATTACCCCCAATTCTATTCAGGGGGTGTGACACCAAGATTCAAATTAGCATTTAGGAAACATATAAACATAAATCTTCTTATATGTTTTGCATGTTTGTTATGCATAATCATCTCTAAAATTATGCACATCACATCCATCAAAACTAAATATCATAAAAAAAAGTTTGTTGAAACTTGTACAAGATAGCTCTGATACCACTGTTGGAGTATGATACAAACACAAAGCGAGCGGAAGCATATTCAAAACATTACAAAATCATACTCTTCCAAGGACCCATGTACAAAACTTTTAGCAAACAAAATATAATGAACAAGATAAGTTTAGATTACAACCTTTGTAGCCTTTTGAAGATCGTAGTTGAGAACTCAAAGAATAGTTTCTCTAAATGGTAGGCACCCAAAGTTCCAACCTTTCTCGATCTACACCTTCAACTTATCAAACCTTTCTCTTCTTCCTTTTAGATCACCAAAACCGAACCCCAATTTGGATCTCTAGTATGTTGGTTACTTGAAGATGAGAGAAAAGATGTGGAATAGTTTGAGATGAGATTAGTTGAATGCACACCCTACTAGTTGCATGTATGAGTTAAATAAAAGCAAGCATGCTTTTTCTCTTTCCCATGTGAGGTGAAGTGTAAGATTGGTTAAACCAATGTGTCTAGATACAATGTATCTAGTTTACTTACACTTTATTTAATTAATTACTAGTTAAATAATCTTTAACTAATTAATTAAATAAATCTCAAACTTATATATTTTATTAAACAATTATCAAATGTTCAATAAATTATTTTTCGATTAGAAAGTAGATCAAACAATTCACGATTGGCCTTTGTGTGTGACCGAATAGGATAAATGGACTTTATATTATTTAATATCATGAGCATAACTTTGAAACATATGTACCACTGTCAAACTATTAGCCAACCCGAGAACATATTTCCAACAACGGGTACGTATTTGCTTAAGATAAATCATTTGTTAGTTATGTAGCAGATTTCTACATTAATCTAAATTAATCATACATCACTTATTATTCATTATATCATTATTATCATTATATCATTATAATATATTATAGTATATAGTATAGTATTTAACATCTTAAAATCTATAGTTAATAGTCTATGATCTGTTTTGTGGTCTCTAGATCCTTCGTTTATTTTATGTTTATTGATATCTATTTAGATCGCTTGGTTTGGATCATGTACTATTGTGTTGGATCGGTTTAGAATTGTTTAGTTTGTTTGAAGTTTTTTCCTGGATTATTAGCGGAGGCTCGTTTATAAATTGTTTTTGTTTTAGATGCTACTAGGCGGGAGCTTCCGTGTCCCCCGTTTTGTTTGTATTCTCTGTTGAGGGCGTTTTTCTTTGAAAAACGACCTCGTTTCTATATGAGTTTTTTGTTTTTTCACAAAAAAAAAATTTAAAATAAATAAATAATAATAAATTAGTATTGTGGTCGAGTTTAGATTGAAATACACACACATATGTGGTATATCTAATCGTGTTGGGTTCAATTTTAACCTAATTTAAATTTCCATCATCATATTCCTATATACTCCGTAATACTTATAAATAAATATAAATATTTAACACTGCAAATCTGAAATCTATCATGTCCATTATATTATATAAAGTTTAATAAAACACACATTCTAATAAATTAAAATACTACGACAACCTATTCATTCATATATTTTCTACCAGAAATTAAGGTAAAAAGTACGGAGTCCTATGATTTATCAGATTTTTTTAAAAATAACAAGAACTATATACAATCAAAAATCGTTCATCAAAATCTGAACAATTTGAACAAAAAATACAACCATAACAACACGACGATGCTCGAAACCAGAAAACAAAACTGTAAAACCTACAAGCCCTAGCCATCTACATTTAAAAACCTTACCGATTAAATAATGCCAACAAACATCCAAAAGCCCAAACACCCACAACCAAGTTAAATAAACAATAATTAAACTACAAAAATTATAACAAACTACCAATAACCGGTCCAATACAACAGAAGAACCGAAGTTCAAAACCAGACTAAGCGAGTTTTGAAGAAACCAATTGACCCTTAGGGTCCAAATTAAACAATTTACCGTTTCGCTTTGAAGCGCCTTACACGAACGAGATTTAAAGGAATGTGTCAAAACGTTGGAGGACCGAATTTCGACAAGAGTAGCCATCGACGGAGGTAACAAATCATGTTTTTTATCGGTAAGCAAGGAAATCCCCTATGAACAAGCACATTGGCTCTCCATAGACGGTAAAACCTCGGGTAATTAAGCCCCCCGAGCGTGAGACTTAGTACTGGGTGAATTGCGCATTATGCGCACCCTTTAGTCACACTTCTTTTCTGAACAATTTGGTATTGCCTGGAATTGAACCCAGGTGGTGTGCTTCGTTGGAAAACTCGGTGGCCACTCAGGCAAGCCTTTGTGGTTAACAAATCATTTTTCACCAATCCTTAAAAAAAACCACCATCGTCTTCTTCCGTCTCTCTCTCTCTCTACAACTTCATCGCATAATGAGAAATCCCCATTATCCGTTATCCTTTTCTTCTTCTTCTTTTGCGACTTATTCTTTATTACAAAACCACACTCGCCATCTTTTTATTTTTGACGATTCTTTAATCAACGCTACAAGACCCTTCACACACTTTCCCTTCACACCTAACAACCATAGAAGCAACCTTTCCGTTACAAGTTCCCACCTTAACACGATCGATATTATTAACTCCTGCAAGATTATTAAACCCGTAGACGAACCAGTTCACTTTCATTAACCAAACCAAAGGTGAAACATCGTGCTTGGGAGAAACAAACCAACATAACACCGAACGGAGACTTACTCTTACCCTTGTTACCTTCCACGATTACACTCCCAACATGAATGACCATGTCTTCATCATCTGCTTAATCTACAATAAATTGCTCAAAACAGAAGCATTCACATCCTCTGTTTCATAAATTGTATCCGTAACACACACATTTTCCAACTCTAACAAACATATGATAAATGCTCTCTCCTAAATAATCACGGTGATCCGTTTTCCGATCACGATGGTTAGGGTGGGAGATGGGTGGGAGATTGATCTATGATAATGGAGATGGTGGATGGTACTGTTAGATGTGAAGGATATCAAAACAAAAGTCGAAGGAATCGGTTCAAGGGAGGAGGCGCGTCGCGGCCTTGGAAGGTGAGACGCGGTCTTACACAAGAACAGAGCATCAGTTTGAAGAAAATGTCTGTCCAGAGTTTTGCCTTAGAGGCGCGGTGCGGCCCCATCTAGGCGTGACGCGGCTAGTGTCTGATGAGTAGTTTCCATATTAATGTTTTTCTTGTTCTCCAAGGTGTTTTGGCCTATATAAGCATCCTATTGTAACCCTCATGTATGTGCACGAATTATATCAATAAAATCTCCTTAGTTGGTCCGTGGATTAAAGTACTCGACATTCGATTACATATAACCACGTTAAATCTCGCGTTCTTTAATTTTTCGTTTTATTTTCTTTCGTTTATCGAAGTGGGTGATTAATCTCAGTGATTAATCTTATTGTTGGGGTCCTATAATCCTTACAGGTATTACAAATCACATAGCAAATCGGGCGATGATAAACGTTCGATTGACAATCCGTATTAGTTGACAGGAGGTAGGGGTTCTTTTACAATCTTTTTTATTAAGAATTTTCCAGATCAAGTTGATAGGAAAGGTTTATGGTTGTTGGGTGAGCTGTATGGTCACGTAGTTGATTTATATGTTGCTTTCAAGAGATCAAAGCAAGGTTAGCGCTTTGAGTTTGTTCATTTTGCGAATGCTAAAGACGATGAATGTTTTGCTAAGAGACTGTCCATGATTCGGGTTGACAATGAGAAGTTTTTTTGAACAGTTGTTTCGGCATCACCCATAGAGGACTTAACCACCTTTGCGATCATATTGCCATACATACAGGCTAGAAGGAAACTCACTCGCAAAGCTAACTACTAAAGGCACAACCCCTCTTTAGGTTAACTGCATAGCTCCCACCAGAAGTGAGCTCCAGAGGCACAACCATGGAGAAAACCTCCCATTAATTTAAACCCTTGTGGATTCTATCCAGCTGTCCAGGGCCCCACATAATGGAAACCCTGGATACCACTCAGCTACCTCCTACTTGGTTGACAATGAGAAGTTATACATTTATGTCACTCGTTTTGAAAATTATAGGATATTTGATTCACAAAATGTGAATGAGAAGTACACGGTTAAATCTCCCATTTATACAAATAAATCGGATGAAAGGGCACCATCTAAATCGGCCGCATCTCAAGAATATACGTTGAATTCGTATTCTAGGGTTGTGACTAGCGATACTAACAAAGTGATGGAGCTAGGTACATTTGGTATCACAAAACCTTGTATCAATATTACTTTACAAGAGCAAGATCTCTTACAAATATCGAACCCTATGGAGTCGGTTCTTGTCAAAGTTATAGATATGGATAATATGACGAGCATTGGAACGATTTGTAAGGAGGAAGGATTTGAAGATGTGATGATTTTCTATGCATGAGAAGTACTCCCTCCGTCCCATTACAAGTGTGCACTTACTTTTTGCAAACAGTTTAGAAAATTCCACAAACTCCATTCCCCACCAGTATGAAATATTCTCTCTCTCCAAAATAGCATCTTCTGATTGCTTGAAATACAAAGTTGACACTTGAAATGGGACATCAAAAAATTGAAATATGGACACTTTAAATGGGACGGAGGGAGTATAAGGTTAAATCTCCAGTTTATACAAACAAATTGAATGAAAGGGCACCATCTAAATCGGCTACATCTTAGAATGACATGTCGAATTCGTATGCAAGGGTTGTGACTAGCGATACTAACATAAATGATGGAGGTAGCTACATGTGGTATCAAAAAACCTTGTATCAATATTACTTTACATGAATAGTATCTCTTACAAATATTGAACCCTATTGAGTCTGTTCTTATCAAAGTTATAGATATGGATACTGTAACGAGCATTGGGACAATTTATAAGGGGAAGGATTTGAAGATGTATCCATTCGATATATTGGTGGTTTATGGTTGTGGTGTTTATTCTCGTTGGTTGATGCTTGCACGACAATCAAACTTAAGGACATGATGAAGACAATATACTCGATTATTAAACCCTTAACAAAAAAAATTGTTGTGGACAAAAGGATGACATGGTTTGAGGTAACCGAGATGCCTTTTTGTGCGTGCAAACCATCTGCATTCAAGAAGGTTGTCTCCACTATTGGTAGATTTCTTTCTTCGATTCAGATAAATTTGGAGTGATGAGCGTGGGTCATTAATGTATTGCAACATTCATATCCAGATTTAATTTCGAAAAAGGTAAAAGTGACGATCAATGGAGTGGTTTATAATGTTTGTGTTAATGAGATAGGTACATGAAACACTAAGGTTGAAGGTGATTCGGACAACGAAGAGAGTTCAGATGATGATATATATGTTATCCCGTTGGAACTTGAGAAAGAGGGAGGTGAAATCAATGAAACAACCTTTTATAGATACAGTTAGAGTGAATGAGGGGTCAAATAACACTTCAATAGAGGAGGTACCTCATGGGATGACAATTAGGATAATATAATTAAGGGGGTAGTATATCTCATTTTAACAAGGAGACTAATTTTAGCTCTATTCAATCCAACACTTTCAGTTATGTTAAGACATCGATTTGGTTACCAAGGCTGGGGTCCAAATGGGTTTAGATGAAACGAAATCAATGTCGTTGTTACATAAATGTATTGACCAAATTGGAGAGTTAATTGTTACAGAAACTGTGATGCGTCTCCGATGCGTCTCCTTTCGATAAACATCAGAGGTAGTAGAAAGAGGAGCAAAAGGGTGTGGATCAAGGATTTATGAAATAATGTACATTTAGGCATTCAGGAATCTAAGATGGTTCGACTCAGGTATTTTTGGAATAAAACTGTGTAGGGGATTTATGCTTTCGACTATGCATGTAGGTATGTCGGGAGGAGTTATATCGATTTGGGATCCGAATTATTATTTTAAGGAATAAATTTGGTGCGGAAATAATTTTGTGATTGTCAAAGAGAGATGAGTTAACTCAGATTCTCATTGTTTTATGGTGAATATTTATGGTACACGCCCTTTGTTGCTTATAGTGAGAATTTGAGATAGATTGTGTGGACTCGTGTCCATACACCATGGTGTATTTTATTTTGTGATTTGAATGAAGTTAGGGTAGAGTCTAAGAGATTCGGGTTGGTGTTTTGTAGGGAGGAATTTGTTGTGTTCAACTCCTTCATAACGATTCCGACCTTGTTGACATTCAGTTGAAATGTAGACGTTGTACTTGGAATAAAAAGGCGGCTGCTAAGTTGTATCGTCTACACCATGTTCTGGTGTCGTAGACCTATTTCAGAGTTCAAAGTGGTTTTTCTTCCTCATGGCATGTCAGACCACTTGCCTTTTCTATTTCATAATAACAAAGTTTATTTTGGTCGGACTCCACTCAAGTTTTTCAACTCCTGGTTAAAGCATAAGGGGCTTGTGGATGTGTGAACTCTTCGGCTGAAAACATTTTTGGTAGATCTGAGTGCACTTTTCATGATATATTTGTAACAAACTGAAACCATGCTAGATGTAAGATGGCAGTTTTTCCATTAGGGTTTTATTAAGTGCCTTATTATGTTTTTAATTTATATTAATACTTAATGTTATATGATTATTTGGTTAAGACCAGGTTGTGACAAGAGTCACTATTCAGGTTGGTTTATTTAACTTGGACTCTGTTATGGCCGCCTAATGAAGTACAAAAGATATCATATAAGATAACTGATAAATACCCGTGTGACATGGGGTAAGGGGTTTTAAACCCTTAAGTGTATCGATCTGTTTCTATTTTCATTTTCTTTCCAGAAACTTCACACACTCATACACCATACCTAACATTTCACCTCTTTGAAACCCTAGATCCTCAATCTCGTTTTTGGAGCTTGATTTGTGTTAGAAATAAGTTCTGGTGTTGTTTATTACTCGATGAAGGTATAAATCGTTCATTTTCATGTCTTAAATATGAGAATTTGATGTTTTTATGTTTGGTTTTATCAAAAAGTGATTTTGGGTCAAAAAGCATGAAAATAGTTGTTGTTTTGATATAATACTTGTAGGTTTATATCCCAAAGTGTTTTGTAAACAAGTTGTGTTCAGTTTTGAGGTCAAAATTGAGTTTAGGATCGAGATTTGGTGGATTTGGCTCAAAACTCGTAAATTTACTGCTATTGTAGCTGATCAACACAATCGGCCGACTGTCTTTAACAGGAGACCGTCGGACTATGACAGTCGACCGTCGAACTATGACAGTTGACCGTTGGTTTTTGATAGAGATAGTCTACCAACTGTCTTCGACATTCAACCGTCAGTGTAGAGACAGTCGACCGACTGTCTATGACAGACTACCGACAGTGTTATTTTGGGGAAATTTATGGTAAATGTCAGTCTTTAGCCGTTATACTGTGCGTGTGTTTAATTTTGATTAGAGCACTAATCTGACTTGGTTTATATTGTTCTCATGTGATAAGAACAAGGAAGAATCTCAGAAGTCAGATTACTGAGCTGTTGCTGGTAATCGATGAGTGGGTCTATCTCTGGATAGAGTTTGAGTAGCAGGCCATGCAACCGTAGTTTATTGTATTACCATGCATTAGTGTGATGTTATTACCATGTTTATCATGATTAGATAGATGGTGCATGCTTACTGTTGTTGTGTGATCTTATGTGCGCAATGTGTTTCACACCAGCCGTGTAATGACCCTACTTTTTCCGTTATCTTTTGCCGTTAATTATTTAACGACCGTTAATTATTTTTCGTGCCACGTCATTTCTATGACCTATATTATTATTTTTGTAATAATATTTTAATTATTATGTGTTATATGAATATTTGTATTCATATCTTTAATTGTACGTTTCTACGTGTCGCGGATTTCTATCCGGCGAATCTTTTCGGTTTTCAAACCAACGGTCGAACTTTTGGAATTTTTAAGTCCTAATTATTTTAAATATGATATTTTGATGTCATATGATTATATATAGTGTTTATATATTCTATTCGTCGCGTATTTATTATCTCTTCGAAAAATCAATCGCGTAGCGGCGTTTTCGCGTTTCGGGTTTCGTTCGGGCGTTCGGGCCACTAGGATTTTGTCATTTATCAATTTGGGCCACTATGGGGCCCACCCCATTCAGTTCTTGGCCGAAATTGTCAAGGAGGGGGGTATACCCCATTCATTTTTGCAATACTCCTCATTTTTACATTTTATTCCTAATTTTATCAAACCTAATTTTAGATATTTGCTCTCTTCCTCCCCTTTTGCTCCCTTGAGCCGTCGCCACTTCCACCACCAACATCATAATCATCAATTAATTTTAAAGCTTGGATCAAGGATTGATTAACACCAACGCGTTCCTCTCAATCTCCTCTACGCGATAACATCCATTGATTATTGATTAGGGTATAAACCCTAACCCTAGAACTTTTGATTTTTCATTTATTTTCTGTATTTTTATGATTATTTAGTAGTATGATGTTTGTGGATTATTGTAATGGTGTTTGTATGCATAGATGTACTCATAATCACATGTTTTCGGTTTGTAAAATTCTGGACAGCAGCTTTTTCGTGTGTTTCTGATATGATGACTGATATAAATGTTAAAATAAAGTATCTAGATGAGTTCCTCTCATCAAGACGTTAATTTTAGACTCCGGATTCATGTCGTTTCGATTCCCGGAACCCTAATTATGATCAAAGTGGTATTTTGTTAAGATTGAAATGTGATTTTGGTATGAACCAGGTTTGGTCCGACTTTGTGACCATATTTGGTGACTTTAGGGTGTGTTAGTGTGTTAGAACTGATGGTGGGGCGAACTTTCATGTTCGGGTCATCTCAATCCAAGCCACGAATCACCCGTTACGTCTAAAACACGTTTTTGATTGAATTAAAGTTCCAAGTAGTGTATTGGCTGTATATCACGACTTGTGGGCTGTTCTTGGTGTGTTCTTGAGTGTACCAAAGTGTCGGGTGGTTTGCTTAGGCGGAGATATATGTAAGGCTCGCCGAAAACCGACACCCGGGGCTCAAGATACGACCCGATGAACTTTTGATTAAAACTTATGGTTAAATATTAAAACTTATGAGAAAAATAATGATTTTCATTATTGATTAATTACTTATGATATAAGAAGTAATTATTATTATTTAAGACTTATGATATATATTTATTATATCATTTAATTATGACTTATGATTTAATTAACATTTTAATTAAACTTATGATTAATAATACTTTTATTATTAATGAAAAATACTTATGATAAGTATTAAACTTATATTATGAGATTATTATTATTATAGGACTTATAATAAGGATTAAATAATTATTTAATTATTATAAGACTTAGTTATTATTTAATTATTAAATACTTATGATTTAATAAGTATAATTAGAAATTTATGATATGATTAATAATTCATTATTAATTAATAATACTTATGATATGATTTAAAATTTATTATTAATTAATAATACTTATATTATGACTAATATTTAATTAATTAATTAAATACTTATGTTATATTAATTATATCATTTAAACTTATCTAAACTTTAATAATTCACTTTTATTTAATTAAACTTATGTTAAGACATAATTATACACTTTTGACTTTAATAAACATTATAACCTATGTTATTATTATAACTTACACTTTTCAAATTAATGTTGACTATGTTTGACCAAGGTTGACTTTTGAGTTGACTTTCAGTTGACTTTGACTTTCAGTTGACTTCTGTTGACTTTCTAAATAAAGAAACTTTCCTAACTTCAAAACTTTCTAAAAATAGAACTTTCTAAATTTGGAAACTTTCCAAAAATAGAAACTTTCCAAAAATAGAAACTTTCCAAAAATAGAAACTTTCCTAAAATAGAAAACTTTCCAAAAATGGAAACCTGCTAAAAATAGAAACTTTCTAAAAATAGAAAGTGTGTGTCCGTATGCTGTTCCAGTCAAACCGATGCTTGCCGAGTGTTATTCTATGTCTACTTGCAACATGTACAATAGCTATCATACTAAGACTTGACCTAAGTTAGTTATTTATATCGGCCTGCTTTATTTATAGGTCGGCGTTGTGATCTTTCTTGATCACTTTACTTTATTTGCTGTTCGCTTGTTTGTGAGATTTCTTCAGTTGCTATTAAGGTGAGTTATAGTCCCATTTTTCTATCTTAAATCTTTTGGGATGAGAATACATGCAATTTATTTTATATTTTGGACACAAGTGGAAGTTGGTTTAAATTATTCATTGTGAGTTGAACAAAAATATTCCCTAGTCTGGTAACTGTAATCACTGGTTTCTACTGGTGAACGCGAATCCTACGGATAGATCTATCGGGTTTGACAACCCCATTTCGAGCTAGTCGCGCTAGCAATTTGTTATCGGAATGTTTAGTACTTCGTATTTTGTTGTAGATACACTTGTTCGGTGTATATTATTTATTGTGTTTGGCAAGGGTAAATAAATGGTTAAGTGGTTACCAGGTGGCTCATGGAAAATGGAATAATGTTTTATTATATGTTTTCTAGCATATAATTTGGTGGTTCAAAAAGGAGTTTTTATGTTTTCAAACATAAATTTTTATTGTTTAAATTAAATATTGTTTGCAATATTAAACCTATAATTCACTCAACATTTTTGTTGACAGTTACTCGCATGTTTTATTCTCAGGTTCATGATTGATTGCTTCCGCTGTGCTTAGAGAGTCTGCATATTTATGATGGCAGCTTTTGTTAAACATTCACTTGCATTCTATTTTGTTACATTAAAAAGTGGTTGTTTGTTGACTTTATTTTGGTCAACTCTTGGTTAAAGTATTATTGTATAGTTTTTTTTTTCTAAACTTATACATTTTAGTAGATTTCCTTTATAGGAAATCATTTTTAAATAAAGAATGCAAGGTTGTTTTATTAAATTCATATAGAGTTTCGATCAAGCTGTGGGACCAAGTGACGGAGCCGTTAAGTGTTTTGACGGAGTCGTTACAGTTGGTATCAGAGCGTTGGTTGTAGGGATTTAGGCTGCATTGATGTCGTTACCCGAGTCAATAGGGTGCATTAGTGAGTCTAGTCTACAGCCCGGCCTATTATATATTATTATATGGGATTATTTGTATCGTGTTGGTATGTATATTGTTATTATACATACATTTTTATTATGTTCTGAATCCGGTAGGAACTCCCATTCCGATTTAAACGTATTCTCCGACTCATGCGAGTTCATCTTTTAAAGGAACACCTCGGTTAGTGAAACCGAGGGGGTGTCATTCTTGACTTCTGAAATTCTCGACATTTCTATGTCATAATTTGTGCTTATTGATATAACGTTTGAGTTACATTACGTGTTCTAGAATTCTAGGCATTTCTATGTCATCTATTATGGTTATGTATATGACTTTTGAGTTATATTGCGCGAGATGTCATTCTTGACTTCTAAAGGCTCGGCATTTCAATGTCAGCTATTGTGTTTGGGTATATAACATTTTTGTTATATTACGTGCCTTTGTGCCGTTGTGCCTATGTACTTTGGTTTTTGAAACGGAAAACGTCATTCTTGACTTTTAGAGATTCTTGGTACTTCGAAGACATTTTTATGACATCGTTACTCCTATTCATTACTTACGATGTCTTTGTCTCTTGTGCTATCCTTAGCACATTGTTAAGAAATTGTTTTAGGGAAATTGTGTTGAAATTCGAGGTTGACCACGTGTCCTGACCTTATGTAGTGATATTGGAATGGAACTATGAGTTAATGAAATATAATGGCGTCAGGCCAACGTGATTATATTACGTTAATTCATAAGAAATCCCAATATTGTGACATGAGGAATAGAAAGCGAGTCAAAGAAAATTTGTACACCACTCATTCGGAAATTCTAACGTTATTACATGAGTAAGGAAGATACTCATTATCTTATTTGTTGATATGCGAGAGACTCGTCTTAACCGAACTACCTACCCCATGTTTTATCATTTATAACTCGCTTGTTAGTGACAGTTTCGCACGTGAATAGTTTTGACCCAAGGACTTGTGTTCTGATAAAAGTCAAGACAATATTTAACTCATTGGTTTTCATGACCTCGTAGCATTTATTGATTAGATGTCGCAAGACGATTCAAGTCCATCACCCGAGCTTTAACGATCTTACATCAACTCATAACCTCTGTAATGCGGATACCCTGCTTTTCATTAAAATTTTTACACATTTGTGTAATTGGGCGGTTCTCACGAGATTTATGGGCGAATAGAAGTAATGAAATATTTTGTCATGTATACTATTTATAAAATCATATATGTACGTATGAATTCAAATGGACTAATTTACCCTTACCTATTTTGGCTAGTATACACTAAATTATACCTTCAAAATTATTTTAAAAACCACTCTTGTTGAGTTGTCTAGTTAACTTAAATTGATTTACGTAAAATGGTACACGTTGTACATACTTCTAAATTTACTAAGAGCTTCGTTCCATTTATGGGGTTACATCAGACGTTTAAAGTTTTTTTTTCAAAACTTCTTTGATTGATTACATTAGAATTTTCGCATTACTCTACAGAGTGTTTGGATCACATTTCTTCTCATCCTCCGTTTAAGGATGAAAATTTACCATTAAGTCCATTGATAGAAATTCTTACACCAGTTTGGATGCCGGTTTTATAAAATTTGTTGGAAAGTCTTTGCGCTCATAGAATTTTCCCTCTTATGGTTGGACATGGCCGAAACGCAGACCGATAAATCAAGTTTCTGGGGTACACTCGATGGTCACCTTATTGTAGAAAAGGCGCTAGGTGGGTTTCTACCCCAACTGTTGTTATAATGGGTATCATGGATATATATTACTCTAGACCGTTTGAGGAGTTTCTACTCTCAATTTTCGCTGTCAACCGCAACACCCTCGTAAACATCAATCCTAGGATTCAATACTTTGAGGTACACGAAATTATTTTTGGAGATTCATCTCACTTGGAGTCGACCATTCTTTATAACCCATGATTCGCGTTCTTTTCATCCGCACATAAATTTAAGAATATGGATGAATCCTAGACTTCCTCACTCATTGTACAAGGAAGTTCACTCTCGTTGAACTATCACACCTTTCATACGTCTTCCTTTCGGAAATATAATGAAAATTTACTTTGGAGTCCATGATCCTCGTTAACTCCTTTGAGAGAATTGCCTTAAATATCTATGCCACCGATGTGACTACTCCATATTTATTTCTTCCTTCATTATTGCAACTTTATTTCATCCGTCCCAGTTCGTCCCCTTGGGGAGCTCCCGTTTTGTTCGTTGAGAAGAAAGATGGTTCATTTCGTTTGTGTATTGATTATCGTGAATTGAACGAGCTTACTGTTAAAAACCGTTACCCTCTTCCGAGAATTGATGATCTGTTCGATCAACTTCAAGGTTCGTCCGTTTATTATAAGATTGATCTTCGTTCCGGTTATCACCAATTACGCGCTAAAGAAACTGATATTCTGAAAACCACTTTCTGTACCCGTTATAGTCACTTTGAATTTCTTGTTATGCCGTTAAGATTGACAAATGCACCTGTTGTGTTCATGGACCTCATGAACCGTGGGTGTAGACCCTATCTGGACAAATTCGTTACTGTTTTCATCGACCACATCCTTATTTATTCTAAGAGTGATGAAGGGCGAAGAACATTTGAAGTTAGTGCTTGATCTGTTGAGGAAAGGAGAGTTGTACGCTAAGTTCTCTAAGCGTGCTTTCTGGTTAAGAGAAGTTCAATTTCCTCGAACATATTGTTAGTAAATAGGGAATACAAGTTGATTCTGCTAAGATTGAGGCGATTGAAAAGTGGGAAGTTCCGAAAACTCCTACTCAGATTCGCCAGTTTCTAGGATTAGCAGGCTATTATAGAAGGTTCATTCAAGATTTTTCACGAGTAGCGAAACCTCTGACTGCTTTAACGCATAAGGGGAAGAAGTACGAGTGGAAGAGTGAACAAGAGTCTGCTTTCCAAACTCTGAAGAAGAAGTTAACTTCTGCACCGATATTATCACTACCTGAGGGTAATGATGATTTTGTTATCTATTGTGATGCTTCGTGTCAAGACTTTGGTTGTGTTTTGATGCAACGAACGAAAGTTATTGCGTACGCGTCACGTCAGTTGAAGATTCACAAGCAGAATTACGTAACCCATGATTTAGAGTTGAGAGCTGTTGTGTTTGCGCTTAAGATTTGCAGACATTATCTATATGGGGTCAAAGGTACATTGTACACTGATCACAAAAGTCTTCAACATATTCTTGATCAGAAACAGTTAAACATTAGACAACGCAGATGGATTGAGACGTTGAATGATTATGATTGTGAACTTTTATATCATCCAGGAAAGGCCAATGTTGTGGCCGATGCGTTAAGTTGCAAAGAGAGGGCTGAACCTCGCAGGTTTAGAGCCTTGAGCATGACCATTCGAACAAACCTCGCAAGGCAGATTCTTGCAGCTCAACAAGAAGCCTTGAAGGATGGGAATTTTGTAACGGGAAGGTCCGAGGCTTGAGTAAACAGTTAGATGTACGAACCGATGGTACTCGGTATTTTGCGGGACATCTTTGGGTTCCGGAGTTTGGTGATCTACGACAACTTGTTTTAGATAAGGCTCATAAGTCTAGGTACTCTATTCATCCTGGTTCAGGAAAGATGCATCATGATCTTAAGGAGCTGTATTGGTGGACTCATTTGAAGGCTGATGTGGCTACGTATGTGGCTAAGTGTTTGACCAGTGCTAAGATTATAGCTGAACATCAGAAACCGTTTGGACTTTTGGTGCAACCTGAAATTCCCGAGTGGAAGTGGGAAGGTATTACGATGGACTTCATTACGAAGTTACCAAGAGTTGTGGGTGGTTATGATACCATTTAGGTGATTGTTGACCGACTCGCTAAGTCAACTCATTTCTTGCCAATTAAGGAAACAGATTCGATAGAGAAGCTTACCCGTTTGTATTTGAAGGAGATTGTTTCTAGACATGGTGTTCCCGTATCTATTATTTCGGACCGAGACAGTCGATTTACATCGAGGTTTTGGCGATCCTTACAGGAAGCTTTGGGAACTAAGTTGGATGTGAGCACCGCTTATCATCCTCAGATGAAAGGTCATAGTGAAAGGACCATTCAAACGTTGGAAGACATGTTACGAGCATGCATCATTGATTTTGGTAATGGTTGGGATAAGTACTTGCCACTGGCTGAATTTTCTTATAATAATAGTTATCATGGAAGTATTAAAGCCGCACCGTTTGAAGCTCTGTATGGTAGAAAGTGTAGGTCTCCTATCTGTTGGAATGAGGTTGGGGATGCTCATCTCACAGGTCCAGAAATTATTCATGAGGCTACCGAGAAGATTGCACAGATTAAGGAAAGATTGAGAACTGCCAGGAGTAGGCAAAAGAGTTATGCTGATAAGAGAAGGAACGATATCGACTTTCAGGTCGGTGATCGTGTTATGTTGAAAGTTTCACCTTGGAAGGGTGTGGTACGTTTTGGTAAAAGGGGAAAGTTGAATCCTCGATTTGTTGGACCTTTTGGGATTATTGAGAGAGTTGGACCAGTGGCTTATCGTTTGAAATTGCCACAAGAACTCAGTGCTATTCGTGACGTTTTTCATGTATCGAATTTAAAGAAATGTTTGGCCGAGGCCAATGAAACTATTCTTTTTGATGAACTTCATGTTGATAAGCAACTTTATTTTATTGAAGAACCTGTTGAAATTATGGACCGAGAGGTAAAGACTCTTAAGCAGAGTAAAATTCCTATTGTTCGAGTTAGATGGAACACCGGACGCGGTCCCGAGTTCACTTGGGAGCGTGAAGGTCAGATGAAGCAGAAGTAACCGCATTTGTTCCCAGATGCCGAGGAAACCCCTGCACCTGCTTAAATTTCGGGACGAAATTTCCGTAACGGGAAGGTACTGTAACGACCCTACTTTTTCCGTTATCTTTTGCCGTTAATTATTTAACGACCGTTAATTATTTTTAGTGCCACGTCATTTCTATGACCTATATTATTATTTTTGTAATAATATATTAATTATTATGTGTTATATGAATATTTGTATTCATATCTTTAATTGTACGTTTCTACGTGTCGCGGATTTCTATCCGGCGAATCTTTTCGGTTTTCAAATCAACGGTCGAACTTTTGGAATTTTTAAGTCCTAATTATTTTAAATATGATATTTTGATGTCATATGATTATATATAGTGTTTATATATTCTATTCGTCGCGTATTTATTATCTCTTCGAAAAATCAATCGCGTAGCGGCGTTTTCGCGTTTCGGGTTTCGTTCGGGCGTTCGGGCCACTAGGATTTTGTCATTTATCAATTTGGGCCACTATGGGGCCCACCCCATTCAGTTCTTGGCCGAAATTGTCAAGGAGGGGGGTATACCCCATTCATTTTTGCAATACTCCTCATTTTTACATTTTATTCCTAATTTTATCAAACCTAATTTTAGATATTTGCTCTCTTCCTCCCCTTTTGCTCCCTTGAGCCGTCGCCACTTCCACCACCAACATCATCATCATCAATTAATTTTAAAGCTTGGATCAAGGATTGATTAACACCAACGCGTTCCTCTCAATCTCCTCTACGCGATAACATCCATTGATTATTGATTAGGGTATAAACCCTAACCCTAGAACTTTTGATTTTTCATTTATTTTCTGTATTTTTATGATTATTTAGTAGTATGATGTTTGTGGATTATTGTAATGGTGTTTGTATGCATAGATGTACTCATAATCACATGTTTTCGGTTTGTAAAATTCTGGACAGCAGCTTTTTCGTGTGTTTCTGATATGATGACTGATATAAATGTTAAAATAAAGTATCTAGATGAGTTCCTCTCATCAAGACGTTAATTTTAGACTCCGGATTCATGTCGTTTCGATTCCCGGAACCCTAATTATGATCAAAGTGGTATTTTGTTAAGATTGAAATGTGATTTTGGTATGAACCAGGTTTGGTCCGACTTTGTGACCATATTTGGTGACTTTAGGGTGTGTTAGTGTGTTAGAACTGATGGTGGGGCGAACTTTCATGTTCGGGTCATCTCAATCCAAGCCACGAATCACCCGTTACGTCTAAAACACGTTTTTGATTGAATTAAAGTTCCAAGTAGTGTATTGGCTGTATATCACGACTTGTGGGCTGTTCTTGGTGTGTTCTTGAGTGTACCAAAGTGTCGGGTGGTTTGCTTAGGCGGAGATATATGTAAGGCTCGCCGAAAACCGACACCCGGGGCTCAAGATACGACCCGATGAACTTTTGATTAAAACTTATGGTTAAATATTAAAACTTATGAGAAAAATAATGATTTTCATTATTGATTAATTACTTATGATATAAGAAGTAATTATTATTATTTAAGACTTATGATATATATTTATTATATCATTTAATTATGACTTATGATTTAATTAACATTTTAATTAAACTTATGATTAATAATACTTTTATTATTAATGAAAAATACTTATGATAAGTATTAAACTTATATTATGAGATTATTATTATTATAGGACTTATAATAAGGATTAAATAATTATTTAATTATTATAAGACTTAGTTATTATTTAATTATTAAATACTTATGATTTAATAAGTATAATTAGAAATTTATGATATGATTAATAATTCATTATTAATTAATAATACTTATGATATGATTTAAAATTTATTATTAATTAATAATACTTATATTATGACTAATATTTAATTAATTAATTAAATACTTATGTTATATTAATTATATCATTTAAACTTATCTAAACTTTAATAATTCACTTTTATTTAATTAAACTTATGTTAAGACATAATTATACACTTTTGACTTTAATAAACATTATAACCTATGTTATTATTATAACTTACACTTTTCAAATTAATGTTGACTATGTTTGACCAAGGTTGACTTTTGAGTTGACTTTCAGTTGACTTTGACTTTCAGTTGACTTCTGTTGACTTTCTAAATAAAGAAACTTTCCTAACTTCAAAACTTTCTAAAAATAGAACTTTCTAAATTTGGAAACTTTCCAAAAATAGAAACTTTCCAAAAATAGAAACTTTCCAAAAATAGAAACTTTCCTAAAATAGAAAACTTTCCAAAAATGGAAACCTGCTAAAAATAGAAACTTTCTAAAAATAGAAAGTGTGTGTCCGTATGCTGTTCCAGTCAAACCGATGCTTGCCGAGTGTTATTCTATGTCTACTTGCAACATGTACAATAGCTATCATACTAAGACTTGACCTAAGTTAGTTATTTATATCGGCCTGCTTTATTTATAGGTCGGCGTTGTGATCTTTCTTGATCACTTTACTTTATTTGCTGTTCGCTTGTTTGTGAGATTTCTTCAGTTGCTATTAAGGTGAGTTATAGTCCCATTTTTCTATCTTAAATCTTTTGGGATGAGAATACATGCAATTTATTTTATATTTTGGACACAAGTGGAAGTTGGTTTAAATTATTCATTGTGAGTTGAACAAAAATATTCCCTAGTCTGGTAACTGTAATCACTGGTTTCTACTGGTGAACGCGAATCCTACGGATAGATCTATCGGGTTTGACAACCCCATTTCGAGCTAGTCGCGCTAGCAATTTGTTATCGGAATGTTTAGTACTTCGTATTTTGTTGTAGATACACTTGTTCGGTGTATATTATTTATTGTGTTTGGCAAGGGTAAATAAATGGTTAAGTGGTTACCAGGTGGCTCACGGAAAATGGAATAATGTTTTATTATATGTTTTCTAGCATATAATTTGGTGGTTCAAAAAGGAGTTTTTATGTTTTCAAACATAAATTTTTATTGTTTAAATTAAATATTGTTTGCAATATTAAACCTATATTTCACTCAACATTTTTGTTGACAGTTACTCGCATGTTTTATTCTCAGGTTCATGATTGATTGCTTCCGCTGTGCTTAGAGAGTCTGCATATTTATGATGGCAGCTTTTGTTAAACATTAACTTGCATTCTATTTTGTTACATTAAAAAGTGGTTGTTTGTTGACTTTATTTTGGTCAACTCTTGGTTAAAGTATTATTGTATAGTTTTTTTTTTTTCTAAACTTATACATTTTAGTAGATTTCCTTTATAGGAAATCATTTTTAAATAAAGAATGCAAGGTTGTTTTATTAAATTCATATAGAGTTTCGATCAAGCTGTGGGACCAAGTGACGGAGCCGTTAAGTGTTTTGACGGAGTCGTTACAAGCCGGGCCTGTGGAGGCTGGGGACTCCTAACCGGACCTATGGAGGTAGAGTCCGTATGAGGTCAACCGGACCTTTGGAGGTTGGGTCCATATCCTGTTGCCTGTGTACTAATTCAGCAGGATGGATTATTAGTAGACACTAGCCTGATCAGCTAAGGTCTTGTGCCTGCACAAACTGCTGATCCTCGTATTGTGATTACTTGTATGCTATGTTGTTGTTAGCGTGTTTGTGTTGTTGATTACATGTTTGGTGCTTAACCTTTTTCCAGCTAGATAGATTCCATTCACATAGCCGATTTCTAATCCCTCACATTCCACCCTTGCAGGTTTAGGTACTGTAGTTTGGCTTGGTGCTGGAGTTTGAGGACATGTTTGACTAGTGAACTCGGATGTTTTACGTTTGTAACTGATGTTTTATAATAACGTGACACCGTTATGTATTTGTAAACTTAATTACGTAGTTTTCTGTAATTAATATTAGTGATGTTGTGTTTGTCAAATTATAGTCTTCCGCTGTGTTTTTTAAAAAATGTCCGGTGTTACAACTAGGTATCAGAGCATAGGTTTGACAGCAAGTACATGCGTGTATTTTGTTCCCAAACCCTGTGATAAGTCAAACATCTCTGTGGGGTGGGGTTAAGTGAATGCAAGGATGTGTGTGTGTCAGTAGTGCTTTGCTAACCAGTTATCCACTAAGCTTTTATGTTAGTTGTTTTATAGCACAAGTATGGCTGACAGAAATGCAAACGCTACTGGCCCTTCGAACCTCGGAACATTTAGAGCACCTGGAGAGGGTTATGAGCCTGATGATGATCAACAGAACTACATATATGAGTTGGAAAGTAATTTGAAAGAAGTTCAAGATAGAGTAGCTGAGCTTGAGTTGGCTCAGGCGGCGGGAAATGATGATACACCATGGGGATATCCAACCGTACAATCATAAATATTACCAAATGTGAATCAGAACCAATTTCAATACCCGATGCAAAATCAAATGCCCCATCATTACTATATGCCACCACAAAACGTCTTTCCTTATCAAAACCTGATGATGATGAATCCGTATCAAATTAAAATGTTCCAACAACCATTTATGCAACCAAAGAAAAAGTGAACCTACGCACATATAGCATTGCAATTATTGAGAAAATCATTAATTTTACCGCTACTAATTGGTAGTGAGTCCACAGTGAGAACTAAGAGGTTCAATCGATTGGGGATGGACGAGTTCAAAGAAATTTTACACCAAAGCCTGACTACTGAAGACAAACCCTGAATGGCGACGATCCCATTTGATTTTATTCCCTGCCACCCAACATAAATGGGTTTAGCGAAAATCTTAAATCAATTTACGAAACCACGAGCCTATTTGTAGCCACTTTATCGATAAATGTGACGAAGGCATAACTCAAAGACGGCTAAAACTTCATTTCTACAAGTTCTCCCATCTTGCCGAAAGTGAACTCCACCATGTGTCTTGAACACGTCTTCTCGAGTCTTCCGATGAAGATCGTATGACACGGAGTTGACGTAGGAACTGAGCCAGGAATAAAACCAAAAGATTCATCATTACACCCACCTCCAGTCATTGTTGATTTGTTCACGGGTGGACCATAGCCAGATCTAGAAAAACGGAGAGGGATTTTTGGGAATTTTCGTTGGAGACAGAATGAAACAAACTACAGTTTGGGAAATCATTGAAGGTAGCTGGGGGATGAGAATGTTGATGAGCGGGTGAATGTGACTTGGCCGGATAGACGTTTCTGCCAATATTCTGACAAAAGGGTTGTTAGAAGTCGTTGGAGGGTGTTTGAGGGTGATTTTAGAGATTGCTTATAGGAGCATTAGAATTTTTTTTGAAGGAAATAATTATAGTTATAGTTAGAGTCATGAATGTAGTATAATAATTACTCGCAATATATTAAAGTTAATGATAAATTTAATATTAATAAATTATAATTATAATTATAATTATAATTAGACAAAATTGCTGAAATGGTCCCTCTGGTTTGTAGCAAAATGCTGGTTTGTCAATTTTGCTAATTTAGTCCCTATTCCCGATGGCCGTCAAAAAATTCCGTTAACTCTAGTCATGTGCCAGACACATGAGGGTAAAAACGTCCTTTTATCTTTTCATTTGGACAAAAAATTTTGATATGGTTCCTATGGTTTGTACAAAAATTGCTGAAATGGTCCCTGTGGTTCGTACAAACATAAACATCTAAATCAAAATCTTTATCTTCTTTTCCAATCTCAACGCCACTTCATTTTCAGATTTTTCATCTAAATCAAAAACCTAAAACATCTCAATTTTTACCTATTGCCAATCAAAACAAAAACATCTAAAAACTCTAACATCCAAATCACAAAGGTACATGTTGCCAATGTAAACAAAATTCAATAGCTAAAAAAAAAATATAAGAACACAAGAGTAAAAGCTGCTGGTGGTGGCTTGACAGAAGAGCTGCAGTAGCCGTCGATTATGGGACAGAAGAACATCAGCAGCACATTGTTGCAGTCACCTTTATTTCCATTATCGTCGTCACCTTTAATCAGCAATTTTTTTATGAAATTCTGGCGGTTACAACCACCATTGCCGCCGTCACCTTCAACTACACAACAAGTAACCAGATCCGAGTACCATAATTCGATATTTTTTTTGAAGAACCAGATCCGAGGGTTCGATTTCAAGATATAGGGTTTGATTTCAGGATCTGGGTTCGCTTTCAAGATATAGGGTTTTATCTAGGTGGGTTTGATTAATAGTATTTAATTGATATATGTATATGTATTAGTAGTATTTGTGTTTGAATCAAGTTTATATGTTGTTATGCATTAAGGATTTGGTTTTAATTTTGGTGGGTTTGATTTTACCATGTTAATTAAAGTGTTTGAAGATTATAGAAAAACTTAGGGTTTGTTCATAATTTTTTGGGATAAAGATGAAGGTGAGGAAGACAAAATTGTTGGGACAAAATTGCTGAAATAGTCCCCGTGGTTTGTACCAAAATGCTGATTTAGTCCTCGTGGTTTTTTTTGATGGATTTCTTCCTCGTGGTTTGCAAATGGTGCTGATTTCGTCCCTCTGACCGACGGACGTTAAAAAAGTCCGTTAACTCAAGTCACATGACACACACATGAGGGTAAATTCGTCATTTTCATTATTTTTTTCTTTTTATCTTTTAATTCATCTTCCCCAAATCAACACCATTTAAACCCTAAAAACTAAAACCAAGTTAAATCACTAGATCCATTAGGTGAATTCAAATAACTTCAATAAAAATAGAACCTGGTATGTATTTATATATTAAAACCCAAATTCTTCTTCTTCTTTTTTTTGTCCTTTTCTTTATTATCTTTTTAGGACACATACTCTTCTTCCCCAAATTAAATTCTTTTCATCTATTTCTTCAAACTTCCCCACTACTCCTAAATTATTACCCACTTTAATCTTCCATCTAATTCGTTCCATCTATTTCCTTTTATAAACCCACTTAGAAGTTTTCATATGTCTTTTGCTCGTTCACCTAATCTAATAATAATAAAAATTATCAGGATAAAACAAATACAAGACAAAATTGCTGAAATAGTCCCTGTGGTTTGTATCAAAATACTGATTTAGTCCCTGTGGTTTTTTTTTGATGGATTTAGTCCTTGTGATTTGCAAACGTTGCTGATATTGTCCTTATTTATGACGGACGTTAAGAAACACCGTTAAACTTATCATGTGCGAATCATGTGATGGGTAAATTTGTCATTTTTAACCCTCACATGCTACCAGTTGACCACGTGTAGGCCTTTCAACCCATATGCACACTTCTCAAATATATAAAATATAAATATAAATATAAAATTAAAATTAAATTTCAATTAAATATCTCAATTAAGTCTTTCTTCAACGTAATTTCAGTCAACTCCTTCTTCAACCTAAATTCATTTCTTTCAAAAACACAACACCCATTCAAAACCCTTTTGTTTCATAAAAATGGAAACACAAACTTCAAATATTAAAAATGAAAGCACGTGTTCAAAAACCCTTTTGTTTCATAAACCCTTTTCCCTAATACTAGACACAGGCTTCTAATATTAAAAATGGAAGCACCTGTTTTGTTTCTTAAACACCTCTGTTTCAAACGATTAACTGCGACGGAGATGGCATCTGCAATTGTGCTTCTTCCCAATGTTTTGGCTGTTGATGAACACCGCCGGATCTGGTACCTTTTTCAGATCCGTCAGACGGTGGTGACCGGAGACGATAGTAATTTTTTTTGAATCTCTATATTTATGTTTTTTAAAAAGTCGGGTTATTTAGGTTTTAATCTATAATTCACAAGACTTCCGGTTACTCTGTTTCATGTAAGTCGATATATATGCAAGTGAATTCATAAATTGAAAAGGTAACTCGATGATTACTCGAGTTACCCGGCTCACCCACATTCGGATCGATCGAGTTATTTAGACAAATATACTGTACAAACAATATCTAAGGAGCTAGATCTGGCTGTTAATGTTTACAAGATTTGGCTCACTTGAATTTGTACACACAATATACTGTCCATCAAAACCCCTTAGAATTAAATAGAGTTCTAGGCTTAAAGGTATTGAATGAATCCCATATAGGTATCTGAATCTGATTGTGATTTTGGGTTTAGATTTAATTTTTGGATTTGAGTTTTTATTAAAATTTGGATTTGGCTTTAGATTTAAATTTGGGAATGGAAATGAATATGATGTTGATTTAGGGTTTGTGATTTGAGGATTTGAGAAAGCTGAATGAAGTGGATGACACAAGAATAAAGAAGGTATGGCTAAAAAGACGAAAATACCCTCACATGTCGAGCACATGACATGAGTTAGCGAAAATTTTTAATGCCCGTCAGAAATAAGGACAATATCAGCAACGTTTGCAAATCACGAGGACTAAATCCATCAAAAAAAAACCACAGGGACTAAATCAGCATTTTGATACAAACCAAAGGGACTATTTCAGCAATTTTGTCCAAATACAATCAAATGGGGCGAAATCTAAAGTGGGTTTGGACCAGAAACTATCAACTTAAAAGTACCCATAAACATTCATTAACCAATACCTCCATGTGCAAAACGTCATCTTTCCATAGCTGAAAAAGAATCTTCAAAGCATCTCTAATTCATCTCCGTTAGATCCGTCAACGTCGCTGATGAAATTGCTAGAAGGCTACTATTTGTGGACCGAAATAACAAGATTTAGAACATATGTGGGGTTTTGGAACAAACACACAACATAAGCACAAACATACGCAATTAGTTTCGGTCCAGCGAAGTAAAATCACCGGAACCAACCGGAATCAGATACTCTTCATCGATATGCTATTCATTGATTACTGCTGCTATTCTTCGATTTGAAGATCCATTTAAGAGAAGAACAAAAGGGGATTTGAAATTTAGAACTCAATTAGAACACTGTTTTATATTTACAATTTGTAGTTGGATTTGTAGTGGTTTTGATTTTTTTGATGGTTGGATAAAATTAAGATTAATTAATGTTTATAGGATGAAGAAAGTGAAGATGGGTTTGGTGTTTTTGAAATTAGGTTTGATGAAAGTGTGCAGGTGATTGCAAGGACCTTCACGTGATCAGCTAGGTAACATGTGTGGGTTTAAAAAGACAAATTTACCCTCATGTGCATGGCATGTGATTTGAGTTAACGGGCTTTTTTAACGTCCGTCAGTCAGAGGGACGAAATCAACACCATTTGCAAACCACGAGGACGAAATCCATCAAAAAAAAACCATGGGGACTAAATCAGCATTTTGGTACAAACCATAGGGACTATTTTAGCAATTTTGTCAATTTTTAGGGATAAAGATTTCAGCAATTTTGTTACAAACTACAGGGACCATTCCAGCAATTTTTTACAAACCACAAGGACGATTTCAGCAATATTGCCAATAACGGAAAGAAATGAAAAAAATACCCTCACATGTCTGGCACATGACTTGAGTTAACGAAATTTTTTGACGGTCGTCAGAAATATGGACTAAATCAGCAACATTGACAAACCATTGAGACCAAATCCATAAAAAAAGAGCATAGTGTGACGACCCGGAAATTTTTGACCAAATTTAAGCTTAATCTTTATATAATTCAGACACAATAAACAGAGTCTGTAAAGTTGAGTCTCTAAATTTTTTAAACAGTTTATATGAATTCAGTTGACTTTGACTATTCCCGACGATTCACGAACAATTGTTTGAAAATATATAATATGTAAAAATAAATATAAGTATACATAATAACTTGAATCAATAAAACACAATTAAATCATTTGAATTGAAGATGTAAAGTAATATACAGAATAATTAAAAGACTATTAAAATGAATATATATATATATATATATATATATATATATATATATATATATATATATATATATATGAATTCAATACATATGTAATGTTACTGAAATATATATATAATTATTAAAGATCCAATATATTATAATTAGTAAATATAATAAAATTTATAAATTGTATTATACTAAATAAATACAAGTTGATACATTTAATTTATTATATTAATATTATCAATATTATTGTTATCATTATTATTATAATTGATAGAAGAATTTTAATTTTTAAAAATTATCATTTAAAATGACTAATATCATTATCCTTATTGCTTTTATCATTATACTTATTATTTTTATTAATTATGGTTATCCTTATATTTGATATTAGTATTATTATTTCTTTTATTATTATTCTTAATATATTTATTTTCATTAATTAATAATATTAATTATATATATATATATAAATATTTAAACCTGATAACAAATCAGTATTTTTTTTTTTTATAAAACACCACCTACGAGCTTTATGATTTTGTTTTCTATCAAAGAATTGTTACATGTCGATTTCTGAACACAGTTACAAACAAAATTCGTTGAACGTCCTAATCTACTTTTGATTTCTTTATTTTTCATTTGTCCTTCTTGATTTAGTCATCTCTGTTTCTGATGGAACCAGCTGTCGAGTTTCTTGCTTTATAATAATTCAATTACTCATTATTATACATAAACCAATACAATGTTCATCATCATTATCAGTTATCCAAATGTGGTTACTCAAAAATTCATTGATTTAAACTGAAACATATTTAAAACAGTCGATACCTCTGTACATTCACTTTTTAACCAAAATTCAAAATCTAGTTTTAATTGAAAATCTATAAATGCAGTGTTATTCCAAAACATGTCGTGAATGTGTGTGTACAATCTCAATTCTCAATTCTTCAAACTGAATACGAATTTTTGAAGTCAAAGATATGTTTTCAATAGTCAAACGAAGTGTTCATAGCAAAACTCGGATTCATTTTGATGTATCAATTCAAATTAAGTGTCCAGAAAGTTTCTAGGAGTGGAATACAAACTTTTTTCATGTTGTAAGTTGGATCTAAAATGCTGTTAATTTCAAAATCAATGATTGAGTTCATAAGAGTTCATCGTGTCTCATTTCAGCTATTTTATTTTTTTTACTTTAATGTTATTCTGTTAATCCATTTTATTCACAAACGGATTTTCTATTTCAATTGGTGGACTTAAACCAAACCCTTTATCTAGTTGTGATGGTTGGTTATGTAACCAGTCGAGTTTGTGAAGAAGGAGGGTAATGGAAACTGTTATAATTGGTTTAAATAAATTTAAGATACAATATAATCAGATAAAATGAAACAGAAAGATGGTTAAGGTTGTTGAAGGGGAACGAGAGGTCTCGGGTTCGAGTCCCGGCTTGGGCGGTTTACTATTTTTTTGAGCCTTTGAAGGTAGTTCACTTATTAACTTATTATTAATATTATTATTATTATTATTACTATTGTTAATACTAATTGTTATTATTATTGTTATTGTTATTAGTATCATTATTATTATTGTTACTAGTATTATTATTATTATCATCATTAAAATAATTATCAATATTGTTATTATTAGTAATATAATTATTATTATCTTTACAAATACAAGTATTAGGATAAAATTATCATTTATTATTATTAAAATGATAACAACTAATATTATTAGCTTTATTATGAAAATGATAAAATTATTGTTTTTCATTAATATTAGTATTATTAGAATAAGTATTATAATAAAATTTTCATGTATTATGATTATAACTACAAGTATGAAAATTATTATTATTATCACTAATAATTGTGTTAGTATTATTATCATGTTTAGGGTTATTATTATTATTATTATTATTATTATTATTATTATTATTATTATTATTATTATTATTATTATTATTATTATTATTATTATGAAAATAATACAAGATATCATTATCAGTATTAGTATTAGTATCACTTTTGTAACCATTAGTATTATTATTATTACTATTATTAATCAAAAGTATCATTATTAACAATATCATCATTATTATTAATATTATCATTTTTAATAAAGTTATTATTATTATCACTAGAAAAACATTAAAATCAAAACTATCATTTTTAACAAATAAATATCTTGTACATAAAAACACACTTATTATATACACTATAATTATATTGAGATTCCACAAAACTATATGAAAAACATATTAACATTATATAAATACTACATTTAACAAATTAGGTATTTTAATAAAATACTAAATATATATAGTGAAACGACCCGTCTTAATCCACCTGGACGAATACATTATAATTGATTACATCGCAAGGTACTTGACCTCTATATGATACATTTTACAAACATTGCATTCGTTTTTAAAATACAAACTTTCATTTACATTGAAAGTTGACGGCATGCATACCATTTCATAATATATCCAACTATAATTGACTTAATAATAATCTTGATGAACTCAACGATTCGAATGCAACGTTTTTTGAAATATGTCATGAATGACTCCAAGTAATGTCTATAAAATGAGCAAATGCACAGCGGAAGATTTCTTTCATATCTGAGAATAAACATGCTTTCAAGTGTCAACCAAAAGGTTGGTGAGTTCATTAGTTTAACATAAATAATCATTTCCATCATTTTAATAGACCACAAGATTTTCATTTCCAGTTCTCATAAATATACGTCCCATGCATAGAGATAAAAATCATTCATATGGTGAACACCTGGTAACCGACATTAACAAGATGCATATAAGAATATCCCCTATCATTCCGGGAAATCCTTCGAACATGATAAAAACGAATTCAAAGTACTAAAGCATCCAGTACTTTGGATGGGGTTCGTTAGGCCCAATAGATCTATCTTTAGGATTCGCGTCAATTAGATGTGCACTAATTCTCAAAATTAGTGATGTTCCCTAATTCTTAGGTTACCAAGCAAAAAGGGGCATATTCGGCTTCGATCATTCAACCATATAATGTAGTTTTGATTACTTGTGTCTATTTCGCAAAACAGTTATAAAAGCGCATGTATTCTTAGTCCCAAAAATATATATTGCAAGAGCATTTAAAAAGGGAGTAATGAAACTCACCATACTGTATTTTGTAGTAAAAATACATATGACATCATTGAACAAATGTAGGGTTGCAATCGGATTCACGAGCCTATATCATTCATATGTATATTAATACATATAATCGTAATCGAATAATTTATATATCATATCTTAAATTATATATCTTATATATTTAATTTTTATTTAATATAATTAATGATTATATAGTTTTATATATACATATGATTAATATTATATCAAAAATCAATAATTTTTTATATGTAAATATTTATATAAATAATCTTAAGATATATAATTAGATGTATTGAGGTAGTTGTAAATAATGCACTCTTATATAAAAAAAATTATTTGTTATATTAATATTGTTAATATGAAAGTAATAATGATAATAATAATAATAATAATATTGATACTAATGATAATTCTAATAATAATATAGATTTTGATAAAAATGATAATGATAATAATAATAATAATAATAATAATAATAATAATAATAATAATAATAATAATAATAATAATAATAATAATAATAATAATAATAATAATAATGTTAAAAATAATAATTTTAATGTTAAAAGTAATAATGATGATAATACTAATAATAATAATAATAATAATAATAATAATAATAATAATAATAATAATAATAATAATAATAATAATAATAATAATAATAATAATAATGTTAAAAATAATAATTTTAATGTTAAAAGTAATAATGATGATAATACTAATAATAATAATAATAATAATAATAATAATAATAATAATAATAATAATAATAATAATAATAATAATAATAATACTAATAAAAAAATGATACTTATTTTTATTAATTCATAAAATGATGATAATAATAATAATAATAATAATAATAATAATAATAATAATAATAATAATAATAATAATAATAATAATAATAATAATAATAATAATAATAATAATAATTTTTGGTATTGAAAACTACCTTCCAAGCTTTTCTAAAAAGAGATGTCGTGAACCGGGCTCGAACCCGAGATCACTCGCTTAACAAACATGCTACCAACCCTTGCTCTACTAGTTACTCCTTGTGATACTTCGCCCGTTTAAACATTTAATACGTACAAAATTGTTTGTTTTTCCCTTAAACTAAAATCCAACCAATTTAAACTAATCTCGAAAACTAAATGATATCATATTATCACCATCGTCATAACCTAAGCCTCTCATCATCATCAATTCATATGCCATCACCGAATCATAATAAGCATATTCATCTTCATCGTGTCTATTATTATTATCATCATATTTTCTTGTTATTATCTTTTATCATCATTATCCTAACTTAACATCATCGTTCTTGTATCATTACCATTTACTAACCATCATCTCCTAACATCATATACGAATATCATCATTGTTTATATTTTGATCGAAATCTATCTTACTTATCATCATTATCAAAAACGAGTATCACTCATTATCATCACAATCACATAAAATTATAACCGTCCTCCTATTTATCATCTCAGCTCGATATCATCATATATAAATCAAAAAAAAAAAAAAAAATCATACTCACTAATCATCATCTATCGTTGTTACCCTATGTATTATTGAATCTAATCATTACGCCACTCCTCCTCAACTTATATTCTTCTTCTCGATCACCATACCTTCATCAATATCATAATACATTACGGGTTCATCTTTCTGGTTTGCGAAACTTGATTAAACAGAAGTAAATACACGTATGGCTGCTGAGGCTGTAATCAGCAGTAGGAAAAGGGTTGCAGGCCCAATTAGATTATCGTGACATGCAGCCTAAAATACTCTTCGGCCCAGATTAAACAAATCAGTCCATTACCTTATAAAGGGATTCGGTTCCTTTTATTTTTAATATCATTAACCACGATATGTAGACGACTGGTCCCTCATCAAACATAAAAAAAAAATTAAAACATCCCTTGGTGTTTGCTTTTGGTCGACCATGAAGGTTCAATCATGTTCCACTTGCATGAATCTTTATCATGAGCTGTAAAGTAAGATCTTATATATATACTTGTTTGACAATCTCTAAACTGAACCTACTCTACCACTTTCCATCTTTCATCGTGATATACTAATTGACAGAAGGGAAGAGAATAAATCAATCATAGCAGGTACATCAGTAATGATATATAGTGGTGTTTAGGTTTGTTTGGTTAGAACAAAATGGATTGGCAGTCGTATTTAAGGTATCGATTAAAAGGTTGTCAAGCAACGGGTAGCAGCAATAAATTTGTAGCACTTGGTGTTGATCTAAAGCCTGAAACAGAAGGAGAAGCAATTGTAATAATAGTTGTATTTAATGGTGTTTGATGAGGGATGTCAAACAAAAAAAATGTAGAGAGGCATAAAGAGAGAGAAGAGAGAGAAAGGTGGTTAACATCGTTTTTAAATCAAGGAGTGTGTTTTGTTGGTTTTTGAATCCGAGTAATCGATGAGTAGGTAGAATAGATTGTCGATGGGTTTAAGAAAAAAAAATAACCTGGTGGTCTTGGTGATCGAATGGCATCAAGTTGGTTAATTAACGTGATTGAACTGCAGCAATTAAATGATGGTGATCTAAGTTGTTTCATTACTTAATATTAGCCATCGTACAAGTGTTCTAACTTGATGGTTTCAGCCATCACATGAATCGAATATAATGATTTTTTTTCGATTGATTATTTGTTGGACAGAAGAAAATGGAATATATAGATGGTGGTTTGTAGTATGTTGAGGTGGTGATTTGGTTGTTGTAGAGTTGAAGGTGTTGGGTGTCAGTTTGATGAAGATGATGGTGGTTATGTGATAGTAGTTCGGAGGTGGCTCGAGGTGAGTGTGTCAATGGTTATTGAATTGTAACAAAGAAATGAGGTTGTGTATATATTCATATCACTATGTATGTAAGTGTAAGTATGTATGATATTATTAATGGTAATCCAATGATTGATGTTAGTAGATAGAAAATTTGATTTGTGTTATTGTGGGAGACAAAGTATCACAGGCAGGTAATAGATTAAAAGCAGAAATTGACTCACAACCGAATTTGTTTGTATTTGTGAAATTGGTTCGACTGGTACCAAGGAATAAGAAATCAATTTCAAAACAGTTGGATAGCTACTTGCAATTGATTCAAATCCCTTTTCTTGATTTTTCTTTTATAAAAATACTATTGTTAATAATAATCTTATTAATAATAAATAATAATAATACTGAATATTATTAATAATAATAACATATTAATAATATTATTAATAATAATTATCCTAATAATAATAATAATAATAATAATAATAATAATAATAATAATAATAATAATAATAATAATAATGAATATATTTAATAAGAATAATGATTCTTAATGTAAATACATAATAATATTACTGGTAATAATAAGTTATACATTTCAATTTTCTTATTATCTATATATTATAATATTATATATTATAATGATATTAATAATACAATTAATAATATTAATATTAGAAATGAGGGTGATACTGATAACATTGATATAAGACTATATCTAAACTTGTAATTTAAATTTAATATGTTACGTTTTATTAGTTATATCATAGTTACCAATTATATAATATATTGAATCTTTACAATATATTTAATATTACTTATATATAGAATTCATGCATATATATATATATATATATATATATATATATATATATATATATATATATATATATATATATATATATATATATATATATATATATATATATATATTACATATTTATTTACGCACAATTGTTCGTGAATCATCGAGAGCAGTCGAAGGTCAATTAAATTCATGAAATAATTCAAAATTTTAGAGACTCGATATTACAGACTTTGCTTATCGTGTCGAAATCATATAAAGATTAAGTTTGAATTTGATCGGAAATTTCCTGGTCGTCACATATAGATACTAATATAACTATAATAATTATTTAAGATACATATACAAAATAAAAATATATAACACATAATTTAAGATATAATATAAATATATTATTTTAAATGAAATTTAGTATAAATTTTATATAACTACAATTACATAAATAACATATATATATTATTAATATAAAAAGGATATAACTAATAAAATTTATATATATTTGTTCGATTACAACTATGTATATTAATAAATATACAAATGATATAGGTTCATGAATCCGAGGCCAACCCTGCATTGTTCAGTTCGTCGTATGAATATTTTTACTACAAAATATTGTAGAGTGAGTTTCATTACTCCCTTTTTAAATGCTTTTGCAATATATATTTTTGGGACTGAGAATACATGCGCTTTTATAAATGTTTTATGAAATAGACACAAGTAATTGAAACTACATTATATGGTTGAATGATCGAAGCTGAATATGCCCCTTTTGCTTGGTAGCCTAAGAATTAGTAAACCGATCTACTAATTGACGCGAATCCTAAAGATAGATCTATTGGGCCTAACAAACCCCATCCGTTGTAGCGGATGCTTTAGTACTTCGAGTTTTTATATCATGTCCGATGGATGTCCCGGAATGATGGGGATATTCTTATATGCATCTTGTTAATGTCGGTTACCAGGTGTTCAATCCATATGAATGATTTTTGTCTCTATGCATGGGACGTATATTTATGAGAAATGAAAATCTTGTGGTCTATTAAAATGATGGAAATGAATGTTTATGATAAACTAATGAACTCACCAACCTTTTGGTTGACACTTGAAAGCATGTTTATTCTCAGGTATGAAAAAAATCTTTCGCTGTGCATTTGCTCATTTTAGAGATATTACTTGGAGTCGTTCATGACATATTTCAAAAGACGTTGCATTAGAGTCATTGAGTTCATCAAGATTATTATTAAATCAATTATAGTTGGATATATTATGAAATGGTATGCATGCCGTCAACTTTCGATGTAATGAAAGTTTGTCTTTTAAAAACGAATGCAATGTTTGTAAAATTGTATCATATAGAGGTCAAGTACCTCGTGATGTAACCAAATGTAATGTATTCATCCTGATGGATTAGGACGGGTCATTAGAGTTGGTATCAGAGCGGTGGTCTTAGCGAACCAGGTCTGCATTAGTGTGTCTAACTGATAGTCGTTAAGATGCATTAGTGAGTCTGGACTTCGACCGTGTCTGCATGTCAAAAGTTTTGCTTATCATTTCTTGTCAAAAATCATCTACTTATCATACTTAGGAAATTACCTGCTTACCATTCTTAGTCTAGACACTTCTTATTGCATTGATTGCATGAATAGTGTCGAGACAAAATTCATATCTTAGCGTGTCTGCTAATCCATATCTTAGCGTATCTGTTACTATAGACTTTGTTTGACACGTTTCCTTAATTTCCTCCATAATCTATGGGATCTTCTATACTATACATAGATATTCTATGTATTTACAATATCATCCGATATCCGAAAATCATTTCATAAAATCCTTTACCTAACCGTGCAAGATGAATTCCGCAACCAGTACAAGTTCGTTGGATTCCGATAACTATTCCAATGTGGATTTTCACTCGAGCTCCGAAAGCAGTGTAACCAGAATTGATCAACCGATTAGCCATCATCTATTCTGGATGAATTGGGGCTGGGTTCGTAGCCTCCTCAATCATTGGAGACAAGAAGAAGGTGACCCTTTTCATCCACCACATTGCCCTCTTGGCGAAGAACCTGAAGCACTTACCGGCGAACCTGTCCGAAACACCATTTTCTCTCTCATTTCCAGAGTATCTCGTCACGAATATATACTATACCAAATTCTAGATCATATTTATCCGCTCGTACGAACCGACAATCACCCCGGTGTAATAGAAGAAGTCAACGAGCTTCGCGCTCTGGTAGTGGCTTTGGAGAATATGGTGCGAAGGTTACAAACACCAGCAGCAGCACCCGCAGCATAACCAGTACCACCACCAACAACAACCGCATCGCAAACCTCAACTTCACAATCTGTCACACGAACATCAACGTCATACGCACCATAGATACCAAGGAGTACCAACAACAATGAACGATGAAGTATTAATTCATAACTTCATTGAAGAAATATTCTACGAAGAATATGTGGTTTCTAAAAGTTTTAGAGATTATTTATTCTAGCTCAAACCGAAAATCAAATGAGTTTAATATCATATTGACTCATTAAATCCATAATTACATCTGAAGAAAATATATATGTATATATATTTTCATGAAGATTGTAATTGAAAATTCTTTCATACAAACTGTTAATGATGAAAATATTTTAACGGGTAGGTAATACCCGAGGAATATTTAGATTTCACATTAATAAGTTACACTGTACATTCTTCGAGTCTGATTCAACAGTCATTTACTATCCTATTTACATCCACCGATGCACGTATCCGTTCACCACAGAATAATCATTTTTATTCAATTTCATATTTGGATTTTGACCTATCAAATTCGACAAGTGGCATAATGAAGAAAACATTGGACAAAATAAAATTTGTTAGAAACAAACAAATTAACTATGAGAAATTTTGTTAAGAATTCACGCTAACAAAATCCTAGCTAACTGTTCCTAGCTAACTGTTAATTCCTTATTGTACATTTAATTATCGCAATTTAATTCTCGCAATTTTATTTATCGTCTTTTAATTTCTGTTATTTATTTTACGCACTTTAAATGTCGAGACACGTATACAATGTTTTGACATATCATATCGACGCATATATATATATTATTTGAAATAACCATAGACACTCTATATGCTGTAATGTTCGAGTTCGCTATACAGGGTTGAGGTTGATTCTTAAATAATATATATACTTTGAGTTGTGATCGAGTCTGAGACATGTACACGGGTCACGATACGTATTAATTAATTCGAATATTATATATTAACTATATATGAATTATTGGACCGTTAACTGTGGACTATCGACTGTGGACTAATAACATTGGACAATTAAAATGAATTAAAATATTGATTTTAACATATGAAACTAAACATTTCTTCAAGTTTGCCACTTGATTTCATCTTTAACCTCGTTTGTATCTTGATGATTCCAATCTGCGTTCAAACCTTTCATGATTCTTGAAAACACCTCAATCTAGAGGAATGAACCAACCGCACTTCATCTACGAAAGAAAAGATTGATGCAAATAGTTATGTACCTGTAAACACTCGGAACCTGGATAAACGCTTAACACGTATATGTGCTAGCTCCTTTGGCATTTATTACCAAAAACAACTTTTCAATTCCTTTTTCAAAGTAGCAAATTTTTTCACAGCTCCAGCAAGTCAACTTCGACTTTTCGTTCGAAACAACCTTATTATAACCTTGATATATATGTGTGCCCTTTTATTGTTACCGGGGAACCTTTTATATTCCATCATATTACCAGCAGACGTACCAACAACCTCGTTGCTCATTGGCTTAAATCTCTTCGACAAAACACTATTTTTATCTATTGAAGTCTTATCATGAACTCATCGGCATCTTGTAACGAAAATTGCCATACCAAGTATCGGGAAATCAGCAATCAGTATTTTAAATCTCGCAGCCTTTCTACATCAAAAGTTATATATACATATGACATTTATCTCTTAGAATTATGATATCTCATTCTGAAACTCTGAACAAATCATAAGGACTAAACTTGTGCATAAAGAATCCTGATGATTCTGTTTCTGATAAAATCTTTAGCGAGTACCTTGCTCCTTAATCGCTCTAAATCATTGTGAATGAATTTCTTTATCACAATTTGATTCTAAAATTCTAAGATATTGTCGTATCTTTCAATATTAATATCCTCAATATTTCTGAAGATATCTTCATAAATATTCTTATCCGAAATCATCTATTTTCTCGCGTTATCAGTATTACATCATAAAGGAAACTATATAGTTTCTATATTCTATAAACCTTCGAGTTTAAATTATGAATGTTTTTGAAGAAGTGTTGGGAACTGAAGCATGAGTTAGTGTAATATAATGACACTTGATCAACGTGATTATATTACAGTAAGTCATGTTGAGTTTCTAATGGGACATGATGATTCACAGATCATAACGTCATCATGTGCCATGTTGCATAACTTTTTCATTCTGCTTAACTTCTGAACATATCAAGAAAGTATATTCTTGATAGTTCTATTCTCAGTGATTCTGGTAATTTGACAAATCAAATTGTGCAATTGCGTTCTTTCTTGTTTAGAACATTAAGTTCATTCGAAACTCCATATTTACAAATTCTAGACTATTACTCGCTTTACTTGAGGTCGAAAAGAGAATAAAAATGCAAAGAGCTCTAAAATATAAGAGAAAATATAAAGCCCAATAACAACACGAAGGTTACAAACCGTGGATGTTAATACGAATAGCAATATAAAGGCACGGTAGAATTAAGAATAGTATCACCCCCAAGGTAATAGTAGAAGTAAACAGATTTTTCTGGTGGAAGATTGAAAAGAAGGATGACGAAAATGATAATTAGGAAAAATATCAAGGATTAGAACTGAATTAAGCATTTTCACAATCTTTTGGATGTATGAACTAAGAAAGAAAGTATTGAGGTGGTGAAAATTAATGGAACGGAAAAAGTGAATTTATAATGGAAATATCCGACAGAGCAATCGAGACAGATCATCATATTTAATTAAAAAGATCCTAACTTTCTTAAATCTCGAAGAATCAGATCTTATAGATTTCCAAGATTTTCTTTTAAATCCCTTGAATTCCGAAATTCAACCATGACTAGTCAAAAGTTATGATGAAACTTGTCTTCCTCATTTCACTATTTAGTGATAGCTTCATTCGTACGCTGCGAGTATTTGAATCGTTTTATTCAATTTATTCAATGGTAATAAAACTCAATTATGCAACTCTTATTCATCATGAAAACATTCTTATTGTTAACCATGACAACCCCAATCAAATTTCGGGACGAAATTTCTTTAACGGGTAGGTACTGTGACGACCGGGAAATTTTCGACCAAATTTAAGCTTAATCTTTATATAATTCCGAAACGATAAGCAGAGTCTGTAAAGTTGAGTCTCTAAATTTTTGAAACAGTTTATATGAATTCATTTGACTTTGACTATTTCCGACGATTCACGAACAATTGTTTGAAAATATATAATATGTAAAAATAAATATAAGTATACATAATAACTTGAATCAATAAAACACAATTAAATCATTTGAATTGAAGATGTAAAGTAATATACAGAATAATTAAAATGCTATTAAAATGAATATATATATATATATATATATATATATATATATATATATATATATATATATATATATATATATATATATATATATATATATATGAATTCAATACATATGTAATGTTACTGAAATAGATATATAATTATTAAAGATCCAATATATTATAATTAGTAAATATAATAAAATTTATAAATTGTATTATACTAAATAAATACAAGTTGATACATTTAATTTATTATATTAATATTATCAATATTATTGTTATCATTATTATTATAATTGATAGAAGAATTTTAATTTTTAAAAATTATCATTTAAAATGACTAATATCATTATCCTTATTGCTTTTATCATTATACTTATTATTTTTATTAATTATGGTTATCCTTATATTTGATATTAGTATTATTATTTCTTTTATTATTATTCTTAATATATTTATATTCATTAATTAATAATATTAATTATATATATATAAATATATAAACCTGATAACAAATCAGTAATTTTTTTTATATAAAACACCACCTACGAGCTTTATGATTTTGTTTGCTATCAAAGAATTGTTACATGTCGATTTCTGAACACAGTTACAAACAAAATTCGTTGAACGTCCTAATCTACTTTTGATTTCTTTATTTTTCATTTGTCCTTCTTGATTTAGTCATCTCTGTTTCTGATGGAACCAGCTGTCGAGTATCTTGCTTTATAATAATTCAATTACTCGTTATTATACATAAACCAATACAATGTTCATCATCATTATCAGTTATCCAAATGTGGTTACTCAAAAATTCATTGATTTAAACTGAAACATATTTAAAACAGTCGATACCTCTGTACATTCACTTTTTAGCCAAAATTCGAATTCTAGTTTTAATTGAAAATCTATAAATGCAGTGTTATTCCAAAACATATCGTGAATGTGTGTGTACAATCTCAATTCTCAATTCTTCAAACTGAATACGAATTTTTGAAGTCAAAGATATGATTTCAAAAGTCAAACGAAGTGTTCATAGCAAAATTTGGATTCGTTTTGATGTATCAATTCAAATTAAGTGTCCAGAAAGTTTCTAGGAGTGGAATACAAACTTTTTTCATGTTGTAAGTTGGATCTAAAATGCTGTTAATTTCGAAATCAATGATTGAGTTCATAAGAGTTCATCGTGTCTCGTTTCAGCTATTTTTTTTTACTTTAATGTTATTCTGTTAATCCATTTTATTCACAAACGGATTTTCTGTTTCAATTGGTGGACTTAAACCAAACCCTTTATCTAGTTGTGATGGTTGGTTATGTAACCAGTCGAGTTTGTGAAGAAGGAGGGTAATGGAAACTGTTATAATTCGATTAAATAAATTTAAGATACAATATAATCAGATAAAATGAAACAGAAAGATGGTTAAGGTTTTGAAGGGGAACGAGAGGTCTCAGGTTCGAGTCCCGGCTTGGGCGGTTTACTATTTTTTTTAGCCTTTGAAGGTAGTTCACTTATTAACTTATTATTAATATTATTATTATTATTATTACTAATGTTAATACTAATTGTTATTATTATTGTTATTGTTATTAGTATCATTATTATTATTATTGTTACTAGTATTATTATTATTATTATCATCATTAAAATAATTATCAATATTGTTATTATTAGTAATATAATTATTATTATCTTTACAAATACAAGTATTAGGATAAAATTATCATTTATTATTATTAAAATGATAACAACTAATATTATTAGCATTATTATGAAAATGATAAAAATATTGTTTTTCATTAATATTAGTATTATTAGAATAAGTATTATAATAAAATGTTCATGTATTATGATTATAACTACAAGTATGAAAATTATTATTATTATCACTAATAATTGTGTTAGTATTATTATCATATTTAGGGTTATTATTATTATTATTATTATTATTATTATTATTATTATTATTATTATTATTATTATTATTATTATTATTATTATTAAAATAATACAAGATATCATTATCAGTATTAGTATTAGTATCACTTTTGTAACCATTAATATTATTTTTATTACTATTATTAATCGAAAGTATCATTATTAACAATATCATCATTATTATTAATATTATCATTTTTAATAAAGTTATTATTATTATCACTAGAAAAACATTAAAATCAAAACTATCATTTTTAACAAATAAATATCTTGTACATAAAAATACACTTACATATACACTATAATTATATTGAGATTCCACAAAACTATATGAAAAACATATTAACATTATATAAATACTACATTTAACAAATTAGGTATTTTAATAAAATACTAAATATATATATAGATACTAATATAACTATAATAATTATTTAAGATACATATACAAAATAAAAATATATAACACATAATTTAAGATATAATATAAATATATGATTTTAAATGAACTTTAGTATAAATTTTATATAACTACACTTACATAAATAACATATATATATTATTAATGTAAAAAGGATATAACTAATAAAATTTATATATATTTGTTCGATTACAACTATGTATATTAATAAATATACAAATGATATAGATTCGTGAATCCGAGGCCAACCCTGTATTGTTCAGTTCTTCGTATGAATATTTTTACTACAAAATATTGTAGAGTGAGTTTCATTGCTCCCTTTTTAAATGCTTTTGCAATATATATTTTTGGGACTGAGAATACATGCGCTTTTAAAAATGTTTTACGAAATAGACACAAGTAATCGAAACTACATTATATGATTGAATGATCGAAGCCGAATATGCCCCTTTTGCTTGGTAGCCTAAGAATTAGTAAACCGATCTACTAATTGACACGAATCCTAAAGATAGATCTATTGGGCCTAACAAACCCCATCCGTTGTAGTGGATGCTTTAGTACTTCGAGTTTTTATATCATGTCCGATGGATGTCCCGGAATAATGGGGATATTCTTATATGCATCTTGTTAATGTCGGTTACCAGGTGTTCAATCCATATGAATGATTTTTGTCTCTATGCATGGGACGTATGTTTATGAGAAATGAAAATCTTGTGGTCTATTAAAATGATAAAAATGAATGTTTATGATAAACTAATGAACTCACCAACCTTTTGGTTGACACTTGAAAGCATGTTTATTCTCAGGTATGAAAGAAATCTTCCGCTGTGCATTTGCTTATTTTAGAGATATTACTTAGAGTCGTTCATGACATATTTTAAAAGACGTTGCATTCGAGTCATTGAGTTCATCAAGATTATTATTAAATCAATTATAGTTGGATATATTATGAAATGGTATGCATGCCGTCAACTTTCGATGTAATGAAAGTTTGCCTTTTAAAAACGAATGCAATGTTTGTAAAATTGTATCATATAGAGGTCAAGTACCTCGCGATGTAACCAAATGTAATGTATTCGTCCTGATGGATTAGGACGGGTCGTTAGACATAGAGACGAAACCAGCATTTTGCCACAAACTACAGGGACTTTTTCAGCAATAATTAAAACTATAAATTTATACTTTATAATTTTAATTTAGGAAAATGCTAATTACAACCCTAAGACCATCTTTATCCCTGAAGGGCGTTTTGGCTTGTTGCTGGGTGGGAGTGGGGTGCTTGATGAGCGTGCTGCCAGACTGCTGTGTAATGGGGTGGAGTGTTAAGTGGCGTGTTGGGTGATGTGTTAAAATCTGATTGGAAGTTGGGTGAAATAGTGGATAAAAAATAATAAATTAATAAAAACTGACCAATCAAAAACAAGGAAAACTGGAGCACGCTGGTTTCCTTCCCGTGCACTTGGCATGCACGCCGCTAACACACGACCCAACACGCCCCATTAGCCGTGTGTTGGAGGCGTGTTGGGAGTACATACACCCCAACACGGGGCCGTTAAATAAGGTCTAATGGTTGTCATTAACAAATTTGTGTATGCATATTTTAATTGTACATTCTAATAACTACTTTTTTACATAGAAAAAATTATCTTTTAACATATAATTGTACAACTATTTTTTCATTAAAAAAACTTTTTAATAACAACTTTAAAGATTGTCATTAGTATTTTTCTTAAATTTATAGTTATAAAAAAAATTAAGAAAGTGTAATGGGTTGACAAAAAAGGAGGTTACGTGTGGGACTCAAGTGATGGGGTAGCCGTAATATTGGACCACCGAAAGTCGGCAGAACAATGACCTGACACTGCATCTATAATGACAATAGAATATACTCATCCGATCTCTAGTAAAAACTAAAAATTAAATTATCCAAAACATAGTTTCAATATATTTTTTTAGCAGCAAAACTTCTATGAATAAACATTCATTAGCTAGCAACTAGGATAGTAAAAAGCATAATGATATAGACTTAACATGTCAATTACCTGCGTTACAAAAAAAATGGAATAGCATGCATTTTTTCAAAGGTGAATAGAAGATAACACTGTTGACTAGTCTTCAAATAAACCAAAACATAGTCGTGACAATCAAGTAAAGCTTGTTCTTCAATTCGTTTGTAGCCTGCCACCTTCTAGCCACAAGATCCGTTCGACCCTGTCAGCAAAAATTGGAAGTGATAATCCAACCCAAGTATTTATTTTCCTCCACAGCTCGTTACGATTGAACATACAAACATAACTATACCATAATCTTGTACCTAACTATTCTTTTACTTAAGAAATTATTTCCTCATCGCGTTTCGCATTTTAGATTTTAGTTTTGCGTTTCAGGAAACATAAAACGTAAGGCGTGAAAACCTACGTATTTTTGTATATATGAATATGAATTAGTGAAACGCGAAGATTAAACGTGTACATTTTGTAAGGATTAAAGAACCTAAACAATGAGATTAATCACTCACTTCGACAAACGAAAGACAATAAAACAAGAAAATTAAAGAACCCGAGATTTAACGTGGTTATATGTAATCGAATGTCTATTACTTTAATCCACGGAACAACTAGAGAGATTTTATTGATATAATTCGTAGATACAACTGAGGGTTACATTAGGATGCTTATATAGGCCAAAAACACTTTGGAGAACAAGAAAAACATAAATTTGGAAACTTCTCGCCAGACGATGCCGCGCCGCGCCATTTGTGCCCGTGCCACGCCTCCAAGGCTATTCTCCGGACAGTCGTTTTCCAAAACTGATGCTCTGTTTCAAGTGCTAGGCCGCGTCGCGCCTCCCCTGTGTTTTGATATTCTTCACATCCAACAATCTCCCACTTGAAGATAGTCAAAACTATGACTCACATTTTGTCAACCCATCATACCAAACTAACCAAGATCGCCAAAGCACCCTTTACCGCCAAACTCCATTTGGGACACGCACACTCCTATCACATACACCGGATAAGCAGACTTTCGATACAAGATCTTCAACACTTCTTGTTAGAATCGAATCATCATCTCTCTATCTCCCTAGTCGGTCACCACCTTCTCATTAGTTCATGAGAAGACCCGTTAAAGCTATGCAAGACTTCAACTTGTCCATTGACACCACCTTAGTAAACATATCCGCCGGATTCTTCATACCAAGGACTTTCTCCAATGTCAAAGTACCATCTTCAATACGTTCTCGAATAAAATGATACCTCAAATCAATGTGTTTCGTACGATTATGAAACACCGGATTCTTCGCGAGATTGATTGCACTTTGGTTGTCACAATATAAGACGCAATTGTCTTGTCTTTTACCCAACTCACACAATAAGTTCTTCAACCAAACAAGCTTTTTAGAAGCTTCCACAATAGCCATATACTCGGCCTCGGTGGTCGACAAAGAAACACTCCTTTGTAGTCTAGACATCCAACTAACCGCCGTCTTACCAACCATGAACACATATCCCGTAGTACTCTTACCCGAATCACTAAATCCACCCAAATTTGCATCCGCATAACCTCTAAGTACAACATTGCTTTTAGTAAAACACAATCCCATACTAGAAGTACCTTTTAAATAACGAAGCAACCATTTGACCGCTTCCCAATGCTCCTTCCCCGGATTAGACATATAACGGCTTACAACTCCTAATGCATGAGTTATATCCGGTCTCGTACAAACCATGACATACATAATACTTCCCACGGACGATCTATACGGAACCTTTTCCATCTCCGCTTTGTCTTCTTCCGTTTTAGGTGATTGATTCTTCGATAACTTTATCGCGCTACCCAAAGGCATAGTACGAGCCTTTGCTTTATCAACATTAAACTTTTCTACTACTTTCTCAATATACTTAGATTGAGACAAGTATAGAACACCTTTAGCACGATCACGCACAATACTCATTCCAAGTATTTGCTTAGCACTACCAAGATCCTTCATCTCGAACTCTTTTGAAAGCATACCTTTCAACTTATTGATCTCGAACATGTCCGAACCCGCAAGCAACATGTCATCAACATATAACAATAAGATTATGTAAGAAGACTTGAATTCCTTCAAGTAACAACAATGGTCCGCTTTACTTTTTACAAAACCAACCTTCTTCATAAACTCATCAAATCTCAAGTACCATTGCCGAGGTGCTTGTTTCAATCCATACAAACTTTTCTTTAACATACAAACCCACTTCTCTTTACCTTTTACCTCAAAGCCCTCGGGTTGCCTCATGTAGATCTCTTCATCAAGATCCCCGTGTAAGAATGTGGTCTTCACATCTAGTTGTTGTAGATGTAAGTCCTCGGATGCGACCAACGCAAGCACCAAACGAATAGTAGTCATCTTCACCACTGGTGAAAATATCTCTTGGTAATCAACCCCTTTCCTTTGTTGAAACCCTTTAACCACTAACCGTGCTTTGTACCTCTTCTTGCCATCCACCTCATTCTTTATTCTATACACCCATTTGTTTTGCAACGCCTTTTTATCATGAGGTAATTTCATTAGTGACCAAGTTTTGTTCTTCTCAAGTGACCCCATCTCTTCTTTCATAGCAAGCTCCCATTGTATAGATTCTTTGGACTTTCTTGCTTCAAAGTAACTTTCGGGTTCACCATTCTCGGTATAGAGCAAGTAATTTGTTGATGGAGAATACCTAGGATTAGGTTTGGGCACTCTAGTCAAGCGTCTAAGTATAGGAGCAACCGGTATGGTTGGTCCGGTTTCATTAGCTTCCTCATTACTAGAACTCGCACTATGTTCGAAATTATCACCGCTATCCGAATCATCCCCATCATTGTCAAGATCCGACCCATCACCATTAATTGGCAAATCATTGTTCCCCGAACTTGTCACACCCCCAAATAGGGCTGGGGGTATTTGTGACTAATTATATCAAATCACAGTTGTATAAACGAGAACGACTCTATATGAGACGTTTTATTGAGTTTTGCAGCGAAAGATAAATAGATTACATCGTATATAGAGCATTAAATGTTTTTAAATGAATTGGTAAGTAATGCATGAAGACTCCAAGCATGGCAAGAAATCATCATCAAAGCAGCAGATATACAGCGGAAGCAATATTTAAGTACCTGAGAATAAACATGCTTAAAAAGTCAACACGAGGTTGAGTGAGTTCATAGGTTTGTCATAAATAATGATTTCAGTAATAGATCACAAGATTTAATAAAAGACGATATATCATGTATATCAAAAGTATGCCATGAGTGTATAATATCAAAACTAAACGATTTTACTCCGTAACAATACATATGTAATTGGCGAGATCATTATTATACCACCAATTGACCTGAGGTCAACAGTGCGGGACGTTACTCCCAATAGCGCTATCTATAATAATTCCGTTTGTCACTTTAGTTCATCTAGCAATTAATGATATTACAAAGCAGGGATTTGCATGTTTCAAATGAACACAATAAAAATACTCATGTTGGTCGCATAATAGTTTGTACTTGTGTCTAATAATTATAAAAATTAGTACATGTATTCTCAGCCCAAAAATATAGATAAAAAGGGAGTTATGAAAACTCACGATACGATACGATAGTTTGTAGTAAATATGCATAGGATGGCACTGAACAAGTACAGAGTTGACCTCGGATTCACGAACCTATATCAAGTATATATATTAACACATATACTTGTAATCGAATAAGTTTATATATATTATTTCACTTGTTATATATTATATATATATATATATATATATATATATATATATATATATATATATATATATATATATATATATATATATATATATTCTATATATAAGTATTTGTTTGATAAAATAATTTTAATAATGATAATGAATAAAGAGTGATATTATTTTGTAATAATAATAATAATAATAATAATAATAATAATAATAATAATAATAATAATAATAATAATAATAATAATAATAATAATAATAATAATAATATTAGTAGTAAAAATAATAATGATAATAGTAATAATAATATAGTTTTGATGATAGCAAAAATGTTAATTTTTGTAAAAATGATAATAACGATAATAATTTTAAAAATAATGATACTAATATTAATAATTATACTTATGTTAAAAATGATAATAATAGTATTATTAATTATAAAATGATACTAATACTAATATTAATAAATTGTGTTATTTTCATAATAATAATAATCATAATCATAATCATAATCTTAATAATGATAATAATATTTAAAATGATAAAATTAGTAATAATAATAATACTACTAATAATAATAATAATATTAGATAATACTAATAATTTTTAAATGATAATACTAGTAATAATAATGATAATAATATTAGTAATAATGATAATAATATTAATAGTCGTATTACTTATAACTATGACAATAATAATAATAATAATAATAATTATAATACTAATAATAATTAGGTTACTAGTAATAATAATAATAATAGCAATTTTAAAAGTTGAAACTACCTTTAAAAGCCCTTTATAAAAAAAATACCCAAAGCCGGGCTCGAACCCGCGACCTCTCGCTCACCCAATCACCCCTTAAACCATTCTTCTGTTTCAGTTTTTCTGTTTTAAACTCTACCCTAAAATATATAACCCGTATTACAGCTTCATCTTCTTCCTTAAAATTTCAATCGACCAGAGCCAAAAATCATTATAAATATTAAATTAGATTGTCGGGTTTTAATAGAAACAGAAACTATCGTTTTGATGATTTGAATCATCAAAAAAACAAACAACAAAAAAATAAAGCAGCAGCAGTCTGCTACGCGAAGAGAAAAAAAATAAAAAAATAAAACTCAAACTTGTTTTTCGAATTTAAGAATGTTTTAGGAAAAACTTTCTACATAAAATAGGTTTTAAATCAATCCTAGAAACTTTATCAATCCTTAATTTAACTTGAAACCTCAAAACGACTACGGATTTCACGAAGAACAACCTGTTGACTTTTTAGAAATAAAACTTTGACTCTAAAATTAATCCTTAATTTCGCGAATTAGGATTTGAAAATTTGCAGTTAGTTTCACTAGAGGATTCCTAACAAGACTGCATTTATGGATTTTGACAAATAATTCAATATCAAGCTTTGAGTAAAAAATTACACGTACAGAGGTATTGTCTGTTTTTTTTAAATCGTTTTCTTTCACAGCTTTTAGCAATTACATGCAGTTATAGTTGAAGCTAAGAGTGGAGAAATTGAATGAATTCATCAATAACACCGAGTAATCGATTGATTTATAGTGAAGATTGGGTCAATATAGCACTCAGGAATAGGAAAAAAAATAATCAGAAAAATATATAAAAATAAAATGCTGATTCACGAATAATAAAAAATAAAAAGTAGATTAATAATGCAGAATCATGATTTGTTAAAAAATCAAAAGTAGTTCGCAAATTTAGAAAAAATTTAAAAGCAGATGTTGATTTTTAACTGCTTTTGTATTTGCTTGCATCATTTTTATTTTTAATTTTTAATTAATAATTAATAGATATAATAATAATACTATTAATAATAAAAATACTAATATTAGAATTAATAATAATAGTAATAATAGTAATAATAAGTTGTTTTATAAAAATATCCATAATTTTAATAATAATGATAATAATACTAAAATAAGGTTTTTAGTCAATATGGTACTACTAATATATTATCCTTAATGTTAATACTAATAATTTTAATAATAATATTAGTAATGATATTTAATGATAACAAAAAATAATAATAATGATATTAATAATGATAATAATAATATTAGTAGCTATAACAATTTAAATGTATCAACTTTCATATCTATATATATTATATATAATAATATATCTAATATTGATATTAATAATAATGAGAGTAATAATAATAATATTAGTACAGATAACAAATTAAATGTATTAAATTTCATATCAATATATTATCTTTTGAAAATGATAATATAACTAAAGTCAAAAATTTACTACTAATTATAATAATATTAATATTAATAATAGTATTAATAACTATAAAAATAATAATGCTAATAATGTAATAATTTACATGTATATATACAAATGATATTAATGACTAGTGATATATTATTAAAAATGATATTAATAATAATATTAATATAACGAATTAATACTAATGCATAATTATTTTCGAATAATTGTTCGTGAATTATCAGAATCATATAAAAGTTAGGTTTTAATTTAGTCGGAAATTTCCGGGTTGTTATAGTACCTACCTGTTAAAAGAAATTTCGTCCCGAAATTTAGTTATTACCATCAGTCGGCGTTGTTTGTAAATAGGTGAGGATATTTTCATTTTATTTAGTTTTCACGTTCCCAGGTATACTCGGGGCCTTGCATGAATTCCAACGGATGGAATATTGTTTTTTTCCTAGCGTTTAAATCTTACGATCCATAAATTCTACGAAGTGCATTTTATTATTAATGCGGAGGTTATCTAAAGGATTTAACAGTATCATTGATTAGGTTTTCTCAGAAGGAGATGATGACGCTATACAAGCATTTCAATACACATAAAATGTGTTATGAATAATAGTGAGCTTATATAAACCTTGAGCGTTTATGCCACAATATTAGGGTAGACAAAATAGAGAGGAGTTCATGAAAATCATTGTCATGAAATTTGATAGAGGTCGTCATTCTTTACAACAAGAATGATGAATATGAGTTAAAAAATTAGAGTTTTATCGACATTAAATAATATGGATAAAACGATTCGATTATAGAAAGAGTATAAATGAAGCTATCACAAAAGAGTGAAATGAGGAAATTAAATATTCGTCTTAACTTTTGACATAGCTATAGTTGATTTCTGGAATTCAAGGGATTTAAAGAAATCTTTGAAATCTTTATAAGATTTGATTCTCCGGTAATTAAGGAAATTAGGATTTTCTTTGATTAAATGCGGTGAATTGCCTCGATTGTTATGCCTGAAATTTTGCTATAAATTAGCTTCTTCCGTTTCATTATCTTCACCACTTCTATACTTTCTTCCTCAATTCATACTTCCAAAAGATTTGTTAATATGCTCAATCCCGTATTGATCCTTGTTATTATATTGACCATATATACAGTCATTCTTCTTTTTCATATACCACCGGAGGAATTTTTTTTCTTCTACTATTCTCTTGGGATTATAATGTTTTTTATTCTCTCGTGTCTTTACGTTGCAATACGTATTGATATACACGGTTTGTAATTTCCGTGTTGTTATTGGGCTTTATATTTTCCCTTATATGTCGGGGCTTTATGCTTTTGTAAAGCAAGTAATGATCCAGAATTCGTAGGTATGAAGTTTCAAATGAATCTAATGTTCTAAGTAGAAAGGAACATAATATCATGATTTGATTTGTTAAATTACCAAAATTACTGAGGATAGAACAATCAAGAATACATGTTCTTGATATGTTCAGAGGTTAAGTAGAATGTAAGAGTCGTGTAACATGGCAAATGATGATTATAAAGTCTATGAATCATCATCTTCCATTAAAAATTTAGCATGACTTACTGTAATATAACCACGTTGGCCTGAAGTCATTATATTATACTAACTCATGCTTCAATTCCCAACACATCTCCAGAAATCATTCATAATTTAAACTCAAATTTTACAAAATATAGAAACTTAAACAGTTTCCGTTATGATGTAATAAAGATATCGCAAAGAGATAATTAATTGTGGACAAGAATAGTTATGAAGATATCTTCAGAAATATAGAGGATATTTATAACGAAAGATACGATGATATCTTAGAATTTTCTAAGATCAAATGATAATGAAGAAAGTTCTTCAGTAAGGATTTAAGATAAGTAAGGAGAAGGGTAATTGCTAATGATTTCAGCAGATACTGAATCATCTAGATTCTTTGAATACAGGTTTAGTCTTTGTGATTTATCCACAGCTTCCTTTATATTTTGCTCAATCCGTTTTTTAATACCAGATTTTCTTTTGAGCTTTTCCAACACACAATTCTTTATTATCAAGCTTTTGGCCATTAAGACCATCTATAGCTTTTGTTGCTTCATTAGTCTTCATAAGGTTAGCGAATTTGAATCGTTGGTTATAGTTCTGAGGTGTTTCCAAGGATTTTGAATTTGATCGTTGAATCAGAATTGAAGAATGTACAATGTAACATATTAATGTGAGATATAAATATTTCTCGGGTATTACTTACCCGTTAAAATATTTTCACAATTAACAGTTTGTACAAAAGAATTTTTAATTACAATCTTTATGAAAATATCCGTACATATATATTTTCCTTCAGATGTAATCATGGATTTAATAAGTTAATATAATATTAAACTCATTTGATTTACGATTGAAACGAGAATAAATAATCTTCAAAACTTTAGAGATTACATAATCATCGAGGAATATTTCTCTAATGAAGTTATGAATTAATACCTTCGTCGTTACACTTGATTTATTATGAAATGGAGTTTATTGTGTTGAAGCAGTGATTAACAATTGTTAAGTCATTAACGAAGGGTGTACATCATAGCATATTAGTGATATGAATTAACCAAGTAGTACATACTAGTTAAGATTCACACGTAATAGCTTAGTACGAAAAGATTTATTATTGTTCCAAACCATATATATATATATATATATATATATATATATATATATATATATATATATATATATATATATATATATATATATATATATATATATATATATATATATATATATATATATATATGTATATATATATATATATATATATATATATATAGGAGTCAATACATCTTAACTCATTATTACTAATATTCCTTGGTATCTATGGAGCGTATGATGTTGATGTTTGAGGTACTGAGTGTGATGTTGAGACGTGGGATGCGGATGTTGTTGTTGGTACTATTGCTGTTGGTGATGATGCTGATGGTGCTTACAATGCTTGTGGTGTTGATGATGTTGGTGGTACTGATGGTACTGGTGGTGCTGGTTATGATGTTGGTGCTGCTGATGCTTGTAGATATTGCACTATATTCTCTAGAGCCACTATTTGAGCGCGAAGCTCGTTGACTTGTTCTACTATTCCGGGATGATTGGCGGTTGGAACAAGGGGATGAATAAGATATAAAATCTTCGATATTATATAATCGTGACGGGATACCCTGGAAAAAAGAGAGAAAATGGTGTTTCGGACTGGTTCGATGGTAAGCGCTTCAGGTTCTTCGCCAAGAGGTGAATTCGGTTGGTGGAAGGGATCTCCTTCTTCTCACCTCCATTGATTAAGTCAGTTACGAACCCATCCCCAATTCATCCAGAAAAGATGATGACTAATTGGTTCGTTCGTTCCGGTTACACTGCCTGTGGAGCTCGAGGAATCAATTGAGAAATCCATATTATGTGTTTGGAATATGATTTGATATGAAATGGGTGTTGGATACTGATTGATATATTCGTCTCCTTGAATACGTATATATAGCAAAAAGATTTCCGTGAGTTACGGAGAAAATTTAGGAAAAGTGTCAGACAAAGTCTATTGGGATAGATATGATAAGATATGATTTGTCTATACTCCATTTATGCAATAATTACAGTATGATGTGTCGAGAAAAAAATGATAAGTATGTAATCAGATAATCTTTTAATTAAAGACTTTCAATTCGTAATGGCCTATTTAGATCTAGGGGCTTGAGCTATAGGATCCTTTAAATAGGTAATCCAAACCCTTCCATTTTAGAGTTTCGTAGACGACATCCGTCAAGAAAATTCAATGATCAAAAATAACGAGAAAGCATAGATTTTTAAAAGTAAGGAATATGAATAGTAGAGATTTCAAGAATCATGGATAACATTTCATGTAATACATATGTAATACACAAAACCATGATAAATGATAAAGGAATGTCGAGAACGGTGTCGCATTTAAATGTGGTGGCGGAATTGGATAGTACTTAGGAGAGTGAGCAGAGTTCTTAGATTGGCTCGGCATTCTAAGAAAGATTAAAGAATTTAATAAGTAAAGTTTCTAAGGTATAGTGTAGCATTTAACAATTAAAGGCAACAATTAAAGGCACTATGGTCAAGGAAAGTTGTAGTTCTACATTGCTAAGGTACCTAATTGTATAAGGCACACATAAAATGTAATCCTGGTTCTCTACAACAATACTGCTCTGATATCAATCTGTCACACCCCCAAATAGGGTCTGGGGTATTTGTGACTAATTATATCAAATCACAGTTGTATAAACGAGAACGATTCTATATGAGACGTTTTATTGAGTTTTGCAGCGGAAGATAAATAGATTACATCGTATTTAGAGCATTAAATGTTTTTAAATGAATTGGTAAGTAATGCATGAAGACTCTAAGCATGGCAAGAAATCATCATCAAAGCAGCAGATATACAGCGGAAGTAATATTTAAGTACCTGAGAATAAACATGCTTAAAAAGTCAACACGAGGTTGAGTGAGTTCATAGGTTTGTCATAAATAATGATTTCAGTAATAGATCACAAGATTTAATAAAAGACGATATATCATGCATATCAAAAGTATGTCATGAGCGTATAATATCAAAACTAAACGATTTTACTCCGTAACAATACATATGTAATTGTCGAGATCATTATTACACCACCAATTACCTGAGGTCAACAGTGCGGGACGTTACTCCCAATAGCGCTATCTATAATAATTCCGTTTGCGAATTTAGTTCATCTAGCAATTAATGATATTACAAAGCAGGGATTTGCATGTTTCAAATGAACACAATAAAAATACTCATGTTGATCGCATAATAGTTTGTACTTGTGTCTATCAATTATAAAAATTAGTACATGTATTCTCAGCCCAAAAATATAGATAAAAAGGGAGCTATGAAAACTCACGATACGATAGTTTGTAGTATATATGCATAGGATGGCACTGAACAAGTACAGAGTTAACCTCGGATTCACGAACCTATATCAAGTATATATATTAACACATATACTTATAATCGAATAAGTTTATATATATTATTTCACTTGTTATATATATATATATATATATATATATATATATATATATATATATATATATATATATATATATATATATAAGTATTTGTTTGATAAAATAATTTTAATAGTGATAATGAATAAAGAGTTGTATTATTTTGTAATAATAATAATAATAATAATAATAATAATAATAATAATAATAATAATATAGTTTTGATGATAGCAAAAAAGTTAATTTTTTGTAAAAATGATAATAACGATAATAATTTTAATAATAATGATACTAATAATAATAATTATACTTATGTTAAAAATGATAATAATAGTATTATTAATTATAAAATGATAGTAATACTAATATTAATAAATTGTGTTATTTTCATAATAATAATAATAATAATCATAATCATAATCATAATCTTAATAATGATAATAATATTTAAAATGATAAAATTAGGAATAATAATAATACTAATAATAATAATAATAATAATATTAGATAATACTAATAATTTTTAAATGATAATACTAGTAATAATAATGATAATAATATTAGTAATAATGATAATAATATTAATAGTCTTATTACTTATAACTATGACAATAATAATAATTATAATACTAATAATAATTATGTTACTAGTAATAACAATAACAATAATAATAATAACAATTTTAAAAGTTGAAACTACCTTTAAAAGCCCTTTATAAAAAAAATGTTCCAAGCCGGGCTCGAACCCGTTATCTCTCGCTCACCCAATCACCCCTCAAACCATTCTTCTATTTCAGTTTTTCTGTTTTAAACTCTACCCTAAAATATATAACCCGTATTACAGCTTCATCTTCTTCCTTAGAATTTCAATCGACCAGAGCCAAAAATCATTATAACTGTTAAATTAGATTGTTGGGTTTTAATAGAAACAGAAACTATCGTTTTGATGAATTGAATCATCAGAAAAACAAACAACAACAAAATAAAGCAGCAGCAGCCTGCTACGCGAAGAGAAAAAAAAATAAATAAAACTCAAACTTGTTTTTCGAATTTAAGAATGTTTTAGGAAAAACTTTCTACATAAAATAGGTTTTAAATCAATCCTAGAAACTTTATCAATCCTTAATTAAACTTGAAACCTCAAAACGACTACGAATTTCACGAAGAACAACCTGTTGAATCTTTAGAAATAAAACTTTGACTCTAAAATTAATCCTTAATTTCGCGAATTAGGATTTGAAAATTTGCAGTTAGTTTCAGTAGAGGATTCCTAAAAAGACTGTATTTATGGATTTTGACAAATAATTCAATATCGAGCTTTGAGTAAAAAATTACACGTACAGAGGTATTGTCTGTTTTTTTTTTTAAATCGTTTTCTTTCACAGCTTTTAACAATTATAGGCAGTTGTAGTTGAAGCTAAGAGTGGAGAAATTGAATGAATTCATCAATAACACAGAGTAATCGATTGATTTATAGTGAAGATTGGGTCAATATAGTACTCGGGAATAGAAAAAAAATAATCATAAAAATATATAAAAATAAAATGCTGATTCACGAATAATAAAAAATAAAAAGTAGATTAATAATGCAGAATCATGATTTGTTAAAAAATCAAAAGTAGTTCACAATTTTAGAAAAAATTTAAAAGCAGATGTTGATTTTTAACTGCTTTTGTATTTGCTTGCATCATTTTTATTTTTAAGTTTTAATTAATAATTAATAGATATAATAATAATACTATTAATAATAAAAATACTAATAATATAATTAATAATAATAGTAATAATAAGTTGTTTTATAAAAATATCTATAATTTTAATAATAATGATAATAATACTAAAATAAGGTTTTTAGTCAATATGGTACTACTAATATATTATCCTTAATGTTAATACTAATAATTTTAATAATAATATTAGTAATGATATTTAATGATAACAAAAATTAATAATAATGATATTAATAAAGATAATAATTATATTATTAACTATAACAATTTAAATGTATCAACTTTCATATCTATATATTATATATAACAATATATCTAATATTGATATTAATAATAATGAGAGTAATAATAATAATATTAGTACAGATAACAAATTAAATGTATTAAATTTCATATCAATATATTATCTTTTGAAAATGATAATATAACTAAAGTCAAAATTTTACTACTAATTATAATAATATTAATATTAATAATGGTATTAATAACTATAAAAATAATAATGCTAATAATGTAATAATTTACATGTATATATACAAATGATATTAATGACTAGTGATATATTATTAAAAATGATATTAATAATAATATTAATATAACGAATTAATACTAATGCATAATTATTTACGAATAATTGTTCGTGAATTGTCGGAATCATATAAAAGTTAGGTTTTAATTTAGTCGGAAATTTTCGGGTTGTTATAGAACTTCCACTAGAACCCGCAAGATCATCAAGAGAAACATCATCAAGAATAATATGATCCGATTTTTGACTCCCCGTTTCCGGTTTTCCATAGACCGAATCTTCATCAAAGGTAACATCACGCGATCGAATAACCTTTCTAGCCTCATTATCCCAATAACGATAGCCCATCTCATCCGAACCGTAACCAATGAACGTACACTTCTTTGACTTAGCTTCAAGTTTATCTTTATCAATATCTTTGGTCTTCACACAAACATTACACCCAAAGATTCTTATATGATCATAACTAACCTTTTTACCTAGCCATTCTTCCTCGAGAATTCGAAAACCCAATAGTGTTGAAGGTCCCCTATTAATCAAATAAGCCGTCGTATTAACCGCATCCGCCCAAAACATCTTAGGCAAATCGGCATGTAGTCTCATACTCCTAGCTCTTTCATTCAACGTACGATTCATACGTTCGGCGACCCCATTGTGTTGCGGTGTTTCCGGTACCGTTTTCAACATTCTAATACCGAACTTTGCACAATGGTCTTTAAACTCAAGACTAGCATATTCTCCTCCATTGTCCGACCTTAAGCACTTGACCTTTAAATTGGTCTCATTCTCAACCATAGCTTTCCACTTTACAAAAGTACCAAAAACTTCGGATTTAGCTTTAAGAAAATAAACCCATACCTTTCGAGTGGCGTCGTCGATGAAGGTGACATAATAATGAGAACCTCCATGTGATTCTACATTCGTTGGTCCAAAAACGTCCGTATGAACTAGCTCCAATTTCTTCAACTTTGGTGAATTCCCCGATTTAACAAAAGTTACCTTCTTTTGCTTCCCATAAGTACATGGTTCTCAAAACCCAAGCTCTATCTTTTTCAAATCCAGAATCCTTCCACTCGAACTAAGAACCTTCATACCCTTCTCACCCATATACCCGAGTCTTCGGTGCCATAGAGTAGAACTAGCCCCAACGTCAACCGTAGCAATCACCGTGTCTTCTTCAAACACCTCAACCATATAAAGAGTTCCCCTTTTATGTCCACGAGCTATGACATTACTACCCTTAATCACCTCCCACTGGCAATTCTTGAAAGTAACCTCATTACCTTCTACATCTAATTGACCAACCGAGATTAACTTCCTCTTTAACTTAGGAATAAACCTCACGTTCTTCAAAGTCCAATTAGAACCAAGAGTAGTCTTCAATACAACATCTCATATACCTTTAGTCTCGAGACTTTTGTTGTTTGCCAATCTAACTTTACCTTGATACGCCCGAAAATTTCTCATCACGCTCTTAGTGGGTGTAGCGTGAAACGAAGCTCCCAAATCCAAGACCCAAGACTCCACCGAACTTTCAATACTACAATGTAGTGCATCCTCCGTATCTTTCGCGGTCAACTTAACATCTTTAACCGGAGAATTCTTACAATATCTTTGATAATGCCCCTTTTGATTGCAACCCCAACAAATAACGTCACTTCGGTCTTTCGATGGATACCTCTTCTTGAACTTCCCTTTACTCTTCTTCACACCGCGATCAACTTTCCTACCACGGTTGTCGGTACTTAACAAAGAACCGGATAACAATTTCCCCGAACTTCTCCTACGAGTGTCTTCACCAAGAATTAAATCCCTAATTCCTTCATACGCAAGCTTAGTAGTACCGGTAGAGCTACTAACCGCGGTAACCGTACCTGACCAACTTTCCGGTAATGATGAAAGCAAGATTAGTGCTTTTAGTTCATCATCAAACTTGATTTCAATCGACTTTAATCTTGAAACAAGATTGTTGAATTCGTTGATATGATCCGTTGCACTCATACCTTCCTTCATCTTCGTGTTGAACAATTGTCGCATGAGAAAAACCTTATTCGCCGCAGTAGGTTTCTCATACATGTTGGATAGCGCCTTCAAACAATTAAACGTTGTCTTTTCATTCATGATATTACCAACAACGTTCTTGGCGAGTGCAAGACGAACCGCACCCAAAGCTTGACGATCCAAGAGCATCCAATCGGCATCGTTCATGCCTTCGGGTTTGGTCTCCAACAAAGGTTGGTGAAGTTTCTTTTGATACAAGTAATCTTCTATTTACATCTTCCAAAAGGCGAAGTCTTTAGCATCAAACCGCTCGATCTTTAATTTACCGTCTTCCGCCATCGTTCCCAACTCGAACCTTGAGTTCTGATACCAATTGTAAGGATTATAGGACCCAAACAATAAGATTAATCACTGGGATTAATCACCCACTTCGACAAACGAAAGACAATAAAACAAGAAAATTAAAGAACCCGTGATTTAACGTGGTTATATGTAATCGAATGTCGATTACTTTAATCAACGGACCAACTAGAGAGATTTTATTGATATAATTCGTAGATACAACTGAGGGTTACATTAAGATGCTTATATAGGCCAAAAACACCTTGGAGAACAAGAAAAACATAAATTTGGAAACTTCTCGCCAGACGAAGCCGTGCTGCGCCATTTGTGCCCGCGCCGCGCCTCCAAGGCTATTCTCCGGACAGTCGTTTTTCAAAACTGATGCTTTGTTTCATGTGCTAGGCCGCGTCGCGCCTTTCAAGGTCGCGGCGCGCCTCCCCTGTGTTTTGATATTCTTCACATCCAACACATTTGACTTTTAATGAACGTAAATTACAACGTAAAATGCAAAATTGAAAACTGAATTGCGAAACGCATAACTTAAAACTAAAACTGAATATCGAAATGCAAAATTAATGATTGAAAAGCGAAACTTTAAAAAAGATACTACATAAATATTTTTTTATATAAAAGGGTCCAATGTAAACGTTTCAAATCTAAAACTCAATTCATCCGATTTGCGAAACGCATAACTTAAAACAAAAACTAAATTCCTAAGCTCAATAAACAATTAAAGGGTCCAACAACACCGATTAACCCAATTCATACATGTATAACAGCTACATTATCTATGACTCCGTTAAAATAGCACAACTACCAAATCTTTCAGTTTATAGTTACATGATTTCCTCTTAAATTTTGCGTTTTGATTTTGAGTAACCCATTCTAGTTTTGAATTTCTGATTTCACATTTCAGTTTTGCGTTGTAGTTAGTGTTCTAGTTTTCAGTCGCGTTTCATTTTACCATTATTTTACTGCGATTTTGATTATGTTTCAGTTTCGCTTAATAGTTTTCGGTTTCGCGGTCCGTATTTCAATTTTAGTTTTGTTTTTCAGTTTTTATGAAACACCCTTAAATTTATTACTAGAAAACGTCAATTTTTTTTTACTTCCAGGTGAACTTCCATGTGACACTAAACTTCCAGGTGAAGTTTGAGGTGAACTTCCATATAACATTAAACTTCCAGGTGAAGTTTCAGGTGAACTTCCATATGACACTAAACTTCCAGGTGAAGTTTTAGATGACACTTTTGACCAGTTTGAAATAACCCAAATCCACCATTGACATTCAACCAAACTTATGATCCTTCAAATATTATACAACCATCATCTTTACAAGTTCACATGTTCATTTCAAACATAAGTGTCAACTTTGACCCATTTCAAACATAAGTATCAAACTTGACCCATTTTCCCACTTCCAAGATTTTTACATTTAAGTTTAAGAAATACATAACAACAAAAGGGCGTTTTATGCTTCAAGTGGCTATCGTCTTCACGGGGATGGGAAATGAACACCCACTTACCAAAAGTTAAGCTTCCTAAAGCGTTAGATCTTTTCTTTGCCTTTAGTACTACCTCCAACTCCACTTACAACATAAGACAACTTAACGAAATAAGCATAAAGCTTAGTGAGCATATGATAAGTAAAAAAGTAAGCTAACACAATTCATTACATTCATACAATCCTACAAATATATATATACATCCATAGTTGCTAATGGATCCGTAACCTAATCCATTTGTGACAACCGCCCAAGGCTTATTGTCACCTACGTATTACTAGTAATTGCTAGTCAACTAATAACAAGTTGGGATATAATCCCCATCCAAAATCGCACGTCACCACTTGTTCGGGAGCAAGTCAACCACGTGTGACGTATTTACTAATCATATACTCACCTTATAGGATCAAGCGTGCAAGCAAGTGTTCACAAAGGCAACCAAACTCCTTAGTAACCTAATTACACAAGATACACATACATTACTTACCTTCCATAATTCTTTATTATATTTTCTTTCAATTAAGAAAGTGTGATTCCTCACACTTTCTTTCATACATGCTTTTAAACAAATAAATTCTAACCTAAACTCATCATGACACTATGATGTTGACTTTAGCTAATCATAACACTACACTCTTTTCTTTAAATTAATTTCTTCAATAAACTTACAAGGTATTCTTGTAAATACTCCACCTTCAATATTTTAAAATATATGATATTCATCAATTAAAATATAATTATAACCATTAAGATATTTCTTTAAAATCTACTCATCTTTGACACAAGAATAACTAACAAAACTTCATAATTTAAGTCACTACTCTAATAAAATCATGACTTCCACTTAGTTAAGTTAAACCCTAGATTTAGAACTCAATTCAAGTTCCATAAACATTGTACAACTTCATCTTTCTATTAACTCAACCCAAAATCAACCCAACCTAACAAAAATCTAGTAAAACCCCAAAATATTTGAATATGAAAGTTAGGGTTTTCTTACAATGATGAATTAGAAATGAAAGAGATGATGCTAAGCAAAAGTTGAATCTCCTTCTTGCTAAATAACACTTCAATTTGATGATTCACTACAAGAATTGGGTTTTATCTCCAAACCCTAATTTTTCATCTTTTCTTCCACCATCGATCTATTCTTTAGCTCTCTCAAATTTTAGGTGAAAATGAGATAGAAAGGTCTAGAGTCTTCAAGTAAAATCTTAAAAAAAAACCAAATTCACAAAACAGTCCCTTGTCTTTCAAAAATGGCAGATCAGTCCCTGAAGTTCGGGAGTAGTACGCGACGCACCGAGAGAGTGCGCAGCGCCCTCATGCTAAAAATTTGAAATTTCGATTTTTACGTTTTAATTTCGTGTTTCAGTAGATGTAAAACGTAAAGTTGCAATATAAAACATAAAATGTGAAAAGAGAAACTGAAGCGTTTACATTTTACGTTTACTGAAACACGAAACTAAAATGCGAAATTGAAAATTGAAATGGGAAACACGAAACTAAAAACTGGAACACAAAACTAAAAAAATGAAATGAGAAATTGAAAATTTCAACGTCAAACGCATAACTCTGAAAACTGAAAAATAAATTATGAGATGCTAGAGTTATAATTGCAACTGAAATTGAAAGCAAAATTGTAAGCTGTGAAGCGAAACTAAAAATTGAAATGGAAACTTGAGAAAAAGATAAATTACTTTTAAATTAACAGGTCCGGACCCGATCCGACCCAACCCCGATCTCGACCTAACCTGCTTGACCATTTTAAAAGCTGGCTAATTCTGTCTCCTTACCTGTGTTATAACTAAACCCAAATGATCATTGATCCAACCCGACTCGATTCGTTGGACTGCTATGATGTTTCATTTCATACGAGTAAACAATACGTAGTATGTTATAATGCACGTGTTTGTTATCAAACTTATTTTAGGGTTTATATATATATATATATATATATATATATATATATATATATATATATATATATATATATATATATATATATATATATATATATATATATCCTCATTTTATCCGGTCGAATCAATTTGAGTTGGTCACATTTTTTTTTATCACATTTGAGAAGATAAATAAATTTTTTTTTGATTTTTACGATCTATTTTAGTTTAATTTTTATTCTGATTTTCGCCAAAAAATCATAATTTTCTATTTTCATTTATTTCTAAATAAAATTATCTTTTTCTATCTATACATTCATTGTGTATTTAGTAGCAGAGAAGTTACCTTTTAACGGCGTTTTACATGTCTATCTATACATTAAATGTATAATTAGTAGCACAGAAGTTACCTTTAAACGACGTCATATGGCAAAGACTCGCGTTGGGGGAGGATAGGGAGGAAAGGGAGCCCGGACATTGAAAGTGCCAAGGGAGGCCGGGTCATGGTACAATAAGTTTTGAGCAGTGTTTTACATGGTACAATAGTACTTTAATTTCGTACCCTACCTTTTTTTCGACATCTAAAGTAGTACAATACTTTTTTTAAGGGTAAACTTATTAACCCCTACATTACTAAAAGAGGTGGAATGTGTGGTCGTTTTGCCACCCCCACCATTATCAAACGACAACTCTTTAAACTTAAATCCAAAAAAATCAAAAGACCCCCTTCACCTATAACCAACTTACAAAAAACGCACAGAAGTTCAGGGGGTAAAACATAAATTCTCAAGCTTAAAATTAAACCTCCACCCAAACGCTTCGACAGCCCATATCTTCCTCCTCGCCGCGAGTTAAATTTCACCGACCACACCGTAAAACACTATAAATATTTTTATTAACAAAATGAAACTAACTACGTTCGAAATGGACACTTCTTAAAAAACGCTAAACACAACGACAGCCCGTATCTTCCTTCTCGCCGCGAGTTAAATTTTTTTGACAGCAACGTCAGACTCGAAATAATTTTATGAACAAAACGAAACTAACTACGTTCGAAACAGACACTTTTTAAAAAACGCTAAACACAACGACAGCCCGTATCTTCCTGCTCGCCGCGAGTTAAATTTTTTCGACATGACCATTAGACTCGAAATAATTTTATGAACAAGACGAAACTAACTACGTTCGAAACGGACACTGTTTAAAAAACGCTAACGACATCTATAACGACCCTTAACACATGAGCCATTTTCCCTTCTGTAAATACATAAAGCTACGTTAAATATGAATAGCCGAAAGCCCCCGCCGCAACGCGCGGGTCGGATCCGGACTAGTTATTATAAATATACAAATCTAGCAAGCATCTAAATATACGTCGAAGAAAAATAAATCCAACTACAAACACACCCACAACTTTACTTACCTCACCACAAATGACTCAGAAGTTGCCACCCTCGAAAATGCTGAGAAAATGCTCTATAAAAAAAAGACAATTACCACCGATTGTGACTTCAACCATCTCCTACAAATAAGATACAACTGTGAAGCCTCCTACAAACCCAACCATCACCTTTAAGCAATATCTTCTTCGGTCTCCGCCAAGCTAACAAGACTACACCTTCCATAAGATTTATAATGATCCAGCTGTTGTTTGTATTTTATGAATATTTCTGCGAATAATATTAACAAAATGATTATTGATTAACGCCAATATTTCTTTTCGTTATATTGAAAGCGAACATGGGCCTGCACAACACCTAAAGTCACTCACTGTCCGAATGGGCAGTTCTACTTTGGACAAGCGGGTTCCGTGTGACACCATTAGTTTGAAATATTTTTTACAAAATACTTTTCAAATTGTATAGGACACTACTCAAGAAACATTAAACTACCTTTTAAATATAATTAGCTTTGAATTTTTTTTTCGAAAACCCATGAAGTTTTAATCTTGGATTCGCCGGTGACTATCGGGTCCAAGTTGAATCACCGATTCATTATTCAATATCTGATCAACATCACAAAACCAACTAGTTTTTAACAAAAAAATCACTCGTCCCTAAATAAATATAAGAGCATACAAGAATAATCGCTTGTGAAAAAAAGATTCACCATTCATTTAACCCAAAACTCAATTTTCAACACGATGGTTCATCTATAATTGTTTAAAGTGTACCGCTTCTATACCATATACTCACTCCGTCTTAAAATAAATCTCTTATTTTAATATTTGATAGTCTTTATTCTTCAATGTTTATTTATTTATTTTTTTTAGTTATATAATAGTTGATAGAAATTATACCAATAATAAAAATACGTTTAAACTCTGGTTCATTCATACAATTTGATCGAATATTTATACAATAAAATATTTGAAGTCAAATTTGAAAAGAATAAAGACTTTGAAAAATTAAAATGGGATAATTATTTTAGAATGTATGAAATACTGGTTTGCTTGGTTATAACATAAGAATTTTTTACCCTAAGATTATCGACAAAGGAGCGTTATGTGGATTTTTTGTTTTTATTTGAAAAAAATAACGAAAACTATATAACTAAGGTTATTTTATCGAAAGAAGATAGAGGCCAACAAAAATACAACCGATAGAACGAAAAGGCTTGAAACTAGAAAACCTGCTTCCGAACGAACCGAAGCTATCTACAACTAAGTATAACCGTATCCAAAAACCAACATACACGAACCAACAAAACTACCACTAACCTAACTGCTAAACAATCTGCAAATCAAAAAATCTAACACAAAGCATACAACTCAAATTTAATAAATCTAATAAACAAAATCGGTCATAATCCTAGCACTATCGGTTGAGGCACAAGAGGCCGAAATACCCCTTAATCGACTCAAGGAAAGAGGCTAAAAGTAGATGCAATATCTACAAATGGAATAACCCAAGTAAATCAATCGAAATTGTAAGTAAATAGAGGAGGGGTGAATAGTTATTTTGTTGATCTTATAAACTTTTTCGATTAAATATTGATAAACTTGAACTTGATATATTGAGATTTGAAGTGATTGTTCACAAATAACAATAATGTAAGTAAATAAGATGAAATTGAGAGAGTAGAAAACAAACACAATATTTATAGTGGTTGGGGAGGATGTTAACTAATCCTCCCCACTCCTCAATTTCATCAAATTGAGAGTTAGTTCTACTATGACTCTCCAAACTCGCTGGAGAGCTGAATACAACACAAATTCCTCAATAAGCCACACCACACGAATCTTTACATCCCGTTGAAATATTCAAGACCACCACGATCAGAGGCGAAGCCAGGATTCACGTATAGGGGATGCATTTCACAAAAATTAAATATCAACATAAATTTTCATATATACATCGTAACTATGAGATATTTAAAGGATGCTTGTGTTAAATATTTGAGGATATTGGCAACTAATATACAGATTTTAAACACACTATATTTCGCTTATTTGAAGAGTTGGGGGATGCAAAGCATCCACATGCATCCCCCTGTCTCCGCCTCTGACCACGATCACAATGTGCTCTTATCACAAGAACCTAATGATTACACCAACACAACTCTTCTACTTACTAAGTCCCTTGAGAAAGTATTTCACTAGTAAACTCACGCAAGATAATTAACAATAAGTTTACAATATAATTCTACTAAGTAGAATCTCTCTTGCTAGAATTACTCAAAAGATTTTGTATTTAAGGCTTGAATGAAATATGTAAGAATATGAAAGTTAGAATGCAAGATGTGATTCTTCAATGACTCGAATGCTTTGTATTTATAAGCAGGAGAGATGAGCTTCAGACGCAACAATCGATTCCAAGGTCAACCGCCATTCAACTGTACGCCTGCAGCTACTGAATTTATATCCGTTAATAGCCGTCAAGACCTGCTTTCTTGGACGTTTTCCCTTATTAGGTGGCTGAAAAAATGTGCCAAGACCTCTGAAAACCCTTGACCTTTATCTTCTACTTTGGATGCATTTAGTTGAGATGGACATAAGCTTGTAAAAGAAGAAAGTATATTTTATTTATATTTTTGTCATTGATTCCAAATAGGTAACTTTAAATTTTAGTTCTTTGACAATTAGTAACCAAACAAAATCTTTGTTAAAACTTGCATCTATTAGTCAACATTAGGGTTAGAATACTATCTTCTTGTTGGACCACCATAAACATTCAAATGAATCAAATCTGAACGTTTGTGTAGATTTTTCAAAGTTATTGACAAGATTTGAACATAGACACATATTATATGAGTGTTCACTAATAATCAACACATGTATGATGTATGTGAGGATAGCAGTTCCAAAGTGAGACTTAATGACCATTCTTAGATGTCTAAGTATATTTTATGAATGAAAGTCATCAAGTTTCATATGAGTTACTTTTGATCATATGGTGATACAAAGTAATAATTAAGTTGAAATATGTAGTTGAACCTTGTTAATTATTTTTAAACTCATATAATATATACTAGACAAAGTTTCAACCATTAAAAGTGTCAACTCATAGGTGATCAATAAATTTAGAAAGTGCATTTTAATTAAAGAAAACTATGATCGTTTCACAGTCCAGTCGTGGTATCGACCGTACCTCTTTAAGAGCAAAATATGTATGTAGACCATGGACGATCGGTCATGCGGTCTAACCGTGGTATCAACCATAGCCATGATGCTTTTAAAGAACGACACTTTTGATTGACGAGTTATGTGTTTTGGTCATTTGCTAGTGAAAATGCAGGTTTAAGAACTTGCGTTTTTACTTTAACCGTAAGTGTCATCTCTTAAGTTAAATGTCATCAACAAAACGTAGATTAACATTTAAATATTATCGTTTGATATAAACCAACAGGACTGAGCATTGAGAACACAATTGAAAAGCCACCACTTCTTCGCACACACAAACATAAGAGAGGGGACCAAAGTAACTATCGTGGTTGAGTAAGGCTTTACAACGCAACGAAAAATTAATAACTTTACCCTCAACAACCATAACGGAATTTACAATTAGAACAGAAAACTTCAACCTATCCGTGATAACTGAATTCGAGGAGATCTTACACCGAAGTTTAATACCTGAATTCGGATGATGAGCACCGTTAAAGGTTGTTTCTCTTCTCAGCCATCTCACGTAAATGGGTAGACCGAATACCTTTGACCCATTTAGAAATTTAACAGTCTACAAAGCTTCTTCTCGTTGGGCGAAGAGATGAAAGAGTAGTACCGTGAATGCCAAAACTTTCTTTCGATTGGAGTGCCAACCTTATCGAAAATCGATTACAACATATGCCTGGTATAAGGTGTCGTTTGTTTTTTGGTCTACAGACCTTATTATGTCTTATGTGTACGTGCTCACTTACGTTTTTATTGCAGATTATTTTTTTCTGAAAACATAGATAAAATAATGTCTTATTCTGTCTTCAATCTCGCAGACTTAGAAATGTGCTTCCAAGGGCTGTAGACAGAATTAAGTTATTTTTAGACATAAAAACAAACGGTCTCAGTATTCAACATACAGACCTTTAGACTACATCTTCTTTACAGATATGGTAAGCAGATCTTCAGACAAAAACATCTTTAAAAGCAAACAACAGCTAAGTCTTCTCTAGCCGACTAATGAAAATGGTGCGATCATGGCTGGAGGAAGGGATCAATCCCTTGTGATGATCGTCGTCAAATGGAGTGGATCAACTTCGGCGCCCTTTTTCGCCTGGAATTGGCCGTAACAGTGAAATCGATTAGGTTATGTGTCGTCGGAAGTGGTTCGAAGAGGGGATGTGTTCGAGGAATCATATATAGTGGAGGGTAAGAGTACCAGTTGAGTTTTATCCATCACAGGCTGCCACCTCAGTGACATATAAGCATTCCTTCTCCATTACTAATGAATAACATATCAATATCATTCATGACACCCTTCTCAATCACTGAATTACTTTATTTGAGCATAGTACAAACATTAAAACATAATGTACAACTAATTTAAACAATGAAAATAATGGAGATGTGATCTACTATGCCATATAATGACATGAAGGATGGCAAATGATGGATGACTAGCAATGGCTAAGGAATGCCATCCATGTTATAAACGAGTTTTATTATACTTGATGAGCAACTCAATAAGCAACAATGGCGAACCATTGAAAATGCTCTTTCTACAAACAGTCTTACCGACTTTTATTATAATGTAAAAGTTAACGAATTATTTTAAGATATTTAGTCGCTTTCATGTAAAATATATAATACTATATGGGATAAACAAAGTTAGTTTGACATATTATACTAACTGCTTTCTAACTTCCCAATTCTAATAACCATAACTTTTGTCGTTACTTTTATGTTTTCTTGGATATCAGGATATAAAATAGTAGTTTTGTTTGATTCCAATTATCATTTTAAATTATTCGGAAATCTTCAAAATATGTTCTTGAAAGTCCGAATCAAGAAGCCCTACGCGGATTCCTGATACCTTTTTGTGTATTCCATCACTAAAGGCCGTCGGTAAAAATCTGTTTTCTAGCAAATTGCCGACATAATCCTTAATTCGCCTTGCACGTATCATTAGGTCATAACTCATTTTTATTAAATATACTACGGAGTAATACAATTACAGATATTATTTAAAAAAAAAAATTTGATCACTTAACAATAGTTGTCTACTTGTAAATTTTTTTTTAAATGCAACAATCGACACTGAATACTCTCATTTGCCACGCAAGCACGCACTTTCGGGAAAAATCCCGAATCGCATTGCAGGTACCCTATCCTTAAAACATCCTGATGGGTAGGCAGACCGGGTTTGACAGTACCATCAAAGGTCAGAAACTACTAATTAAACTGAGAATTAAACATAGATTAACAGTATCTCAAGTTAAATCTCACTTCATATTTTTTTTAATATGGATTTAGGAACACAAATAATTAGTACTCCGTACATTTTACCTTTCCATGATATTGAAAGTTACTGTATAACGACTACTAAATCAATCAATCAAATTGTTATAAAAATAAAATAAAATACTTTTATTTGTTCATTAATTGTTGTTTTCATATCATTTCAGAGAAATAACAACACACGTCAAAAACATGATGTTCCCTTGATCATCTCGTCCTTTTTAATATCCCAAATCCCTTCAATTTAGGCTTTGAAATCTTATAAGTGCCCACCATGTTCAACCATTTAACCCCCATTTGATGACATGGCAGCTTGGCCCACGTTTTTATCAAAATATAAAATATAAACTTAAATTTTGATTATGAAACAAAAGTAATATCAATTCGACTTTGTATGTATGATGAGTATATATGACAATTGAGACCCAAAGAATTAAATTTGATTTTGTTGTTGATGATGTGTTGATCATATTGGAATGGGATGAAGGAGATATGGATAATATTGTGGGTGTTTATAATCTGTTTGCTTTGGTTTCTGACTTGAAAATAAATGTAGCAAAGTCAAACGTTTTTAGTGTGGGAGTAGATGATAGTGAAGTCGGTGAGATGGTGTGCAAGTCAGGTTGTGCTCAAGGTATGTTTCCATTTTCATTCTAAGGGCTTCCAATGGGGGCTAGTACAAAATATGTTTCTAGTTGGGGCCTTGGGGGCCTTTGATGGATTGATTTCGCGAACGATTGTCCAGGGGAAGGAAATTTGCTTTCTTTTGGAAGTTAGTGGTTCACAATCAAACAACCTAAAACATTTTTATAAGATCAATTGAACAGAATAACAAATAAGTTATATAGTGTGGAATCAATTGAACTATGCATTTAAAATTAACACATGAAAGAATGAATAATGGAGAAGATAATTGATATTGAATTGGCGAGTTGGAATGAATTACAAGTTCCCTATTTGTAGATTTGAGAAACACGCTTCTCAAATCTTCTCAAATCTATTCAAAAACTAACGTAGCTAAATAAAAGGAAATTTGATAATATCATATTTCTTCAATGATCTTCTCCTAGAAATCAGAGATATTCGTTTAGATGAAATCTCTTCATTCTTATCTTCAACTATTTCACGCGTATTTGATTTGATCTTTATCACTTTTCAGCATCAGTAGAATCTGTATTCTTTGTTGAGTAGAGTCTGTGTTCTTCAATCTTCTAGACTCTAAATGTTACAGACTCCAAATAAACAAACTCAAATAATTTCAGCTAAGACTTCTTTGACTCATCAGATTTACAAAATTCCTAACAATCTCCCTCTATCTGATGATGTCAAAACACATAAACAAAAATATAAGTTAAATTGATCTGTAAATACAAAAACAAACTTACGGACTCAATTTCCTAAAAACTTATAGTTTTTCTCTTCTTTCCTCCATATTTTCTTTGACTTGAAGATTCATCTATTACTCTTTTCTTCTGAAGCTTTTCACATTCATCCTTAATTTCATCACTCATAAATCTCAGACTTTAATTACCTTTAATCTCAGTCAAATTTAAAAACATGAATTCCACCAATTTTCTTCTGAATGGCAGACTCTGTTTAGATTCACACTTCTTAAGAAGTGCAATCAGATGGCTTACCTGTGTGTCCTTAAACTTGTTCACTTTCATCAAACACTCGGTATCTCTTCTGTCTCTATACATTAGCCCTTCAGGATCAGATATATAAACATTTTCTTCAAACCTCACATGACTTGGAACCTAAAACATTAGATTCTTCTCATCTTCAAAGATCATATTTACCCCATCAATTTTTGTCCTTTCCTTCTCTGAATAACCTCTGCAGTATACTTTATATTCTTCTTCTGCGATCATTCCCAGTTCATATGAAACATGAACTAACATGTGAATCTGTCTAAGTACTTCTGGTTTCAAATCCCACTCTTGCAATTTCCTCACACTTCTTGCAATAGCTTTCCATTCAAAGAGACCTAAAATGGACAACTGATCTAAATTAATTGCCCTTTTGCTTTTATCATCCAAGATCATCTCAACACATATAATTCCATCATCATTCCTTCTTAAAATATAATCAGCAATTGTATTCTCTTTAAAACCTCTATATGAAAATTTTTCATTCAACTTCTCAGCCAGATTCCTTTCTTCCTCTAATCTTTTCAGTACAAACTTCTCAGCTTTAGAACTTAACTCTTATTTCTTTATCATCTTCAGATAATTTTCAACAGACATTCCTTCCAACAGCTGCTTCTCTAATTAAATCATCAACTGCTTCCTCTGCAGGACTTAATTTTCATTTACCAGCAACTTTTTCTCTTCTTAGCACATTTGAATCTGTGCTTTGTTTAACAGATTCTGCTCTCTTTTCTGCTCTATAGCTCTTCTCCTTTCTGCCCTGTTCATAGCTAAAACAGCAATCATATCATCATCATCACCACCACCATCACTATCATCATCAGACTCAATACTGATTACACTTGATTTACACCCTTCATCCTTCTTTTTCTTCTTTGGAATAGATTTCTTCCTCGAATATAACTTAGTGACTTTAGGTTTAGATGTTTTTTGATGTTGCTCTGTTTTGTTCTCCCCCTCAACCTTTGATTCTCCTTCACCTTCAGCATGTGACTTCCCTTTAACCTTTGACTCCCCCTCAACCTTTGAATCCTTTTCAACCTTTGTAAAACCTTCAACACCTACTATCCAAGGAATCCAGTCACCTGCACTATCATTCACAAATTTAACTCTTTTACATGGATGCTTTGCAATGAACGCATCAACAGGTTGGGGTGGAATACCAGCATTTAGGGATTGTGTAGTTGATGTGCCCTCACCTTTCTCCTGTTGAGAAGGACTGGGTTCATGAGACACAGAACGTTTTTGAGCCTGTACCTCACCCTGTGATCTGAGATCAACATTGGCAGCTCGTACTAGAATGTGTAAGGAGTTATTTGTGGGAGATGAGTGAGTCAGATTGTCATCTGAGGCAATAGTGGGTTTAGGTGAATTTGGTGGAGCTATGGATTGGTTTGTTAAGTCCAGGATTGGGACCTCTGCAGTTTGATCATCTGGGGGGGTTTTTTCAGTATCAGTAATGTGGTGATCCAAGTTAAAATTCTAACAGGTGAAGGCTGGTTTTGATTAATAACTTCATCAGTCCCTAGCAGGGATGAAGAAACATTGATGTTAGCATCTAACCTAGTAGACAAATTTGGATGGGAGTCTACATATGCTTGTTCATCTATGGTTTCAAGTATGGTGGTATTCTCTGTATGACCTGGTGAAGCCATAAGGTTGTGTGATGAAAGATTTAATTCTTCGGTAGCAGTAGGTGAGGATGGGTTAGAGTTTGGTGGTTGTACCGCACTCATATCCTCAGTCTGCAAGTTAGTATCCATACCTGAAGGTGTTGTAGAAGATGGATCAGATTTTGATTGCTCATTGTCCAACCCACCTGTGATAACACCTTGATCACCTGCAATGGAGGGTGCTGTCGAATCTACATCATTAGTTGATTGCTCAACTTCTGGTACAGATGAGTGAGCCCCTTGACTAGTGCTGGGAAATTGTAACGACCCTGGAATTTCCAACGTTTATTTATTAATAATTATTATTATTAATACGTGTGATTAAACGAATGTATGTTATTACATTTACATGTTACCATGATTGCCCGTACTTGACTTTTAATTGCCCGAAACGTCTTTGTGACACCCGGGACTTTCACGAATAATATTTTTAGGTATTATTTACATTCATGATTAAATTTATTGATCATTTTAATTAACTAAGGCTATTAGTTAGTTACTTGGGCTTTAATTGGTTTAACTTATGATTTATTTGAACTTGGGCTTTGTTAGTGTAATGGACTCATGTTATTGGACTTCCAAGCCCACCCTACACTACTAGTGGACTTAGTTAGCCCATACTACATGTAAGTATTACTTTCAAACTTAACTAAATGGATTAAACACTTAAGGAATCTAGTTACCATTTACTTACTCATCCTTCCCATGCAAATACATCTAATAACCAACTTTTGAACCTTTAACATGCAATGGACTTGTGGACTAATCCCTCCCCCCTTGGAACCCTAAAACCGTCGGCCTATTTGCAAGGGTGGGGGAGTTTTGTTTCATTTTATGCATTACTTACTCACTCTCATTCTCTCATTCAAAACACACTTCAAACTTACTTTCATTTTCTCTCCTTTCTCTCTAACTTTTGTAAGTAACTTGAAGCATTCTTCTCTCCTTTTTTCTTAAACAAAACCGATTTCTAGCACCCTTAATTCATCATCATTCTTTGATTGTTATAATCTTTTGTTACTTGTGTTGATTACTAGTTGTTATTATCTTTATTTACTTGCATGTTTTCAAGAATCAAACTTCTTAGTTTAATTCTTCTTTTATCTTGAATCTTCAAGAACATACAAGACATAAACTCTCTAATTTATGATCTCCACTAAATACTTGTTGAAAGTTTATAAAGTTCATGGTTGAAAGACATACTTGAAGTTCATGAAGTAAACTTTAAAGTTTACTTTCTAAAGATCAAACTTTGGTTTGAATCTTTAAAGTATGAACAACCATGAACCTTTTCTTGTTTACTTAGTTACTTCTTCATTATTATGCACTTTAATTTCATGTAGTTAGTTTATATGGTCAAGTACTACAAGTTAGTCTTGATCTCATATCTCTTGAACAAATTAAGTTAACCTTGGAAGTTCAAGAACACACAAACAAGTTTTCTTTAAATATAACTTTGGATCTAGACTTTTGAGTCTTGGATCTTCAAGATCAAACTAAGAACTATGTTCTACTACTTATGATCTTGATTAGTTAGTTAACTTTCAAGTTTATAGTTCATGTATGTGTTAGATCTAAGACTTTGATGTAACTTTGGTTCATCAAACTTCATACAACTCTTAAGTGAGTTGTGCTTCATGTCTTAGACTTGCACTAGGGTTATGATGGTCAAGACTTGGTTAAGATGATGTAGATACATCAATAAGTTGTACACTTGAAGCTATATGCATCAAGGATGAGAACCATGATGAACATCAAGCACCAAGACCACCGGAACCCTTTTAAACTCACTGTTCTGTCCAAAACCTACTGACCTGATGCTTCTGGAACAGACCAGTAGACCTGGGCTGTTCTAACCTTGATATTTAGATAGAACTTTTCGAGTATATAACTTTTCATATAGGACTCGTCTTAATCCGAGTTACGGTTTAGGATTTATGGCCCTCCGATCGTTACTATGTCCTTTAACGTTGTGCAGAAATTTCTGACCTACTCACACTTAGACCGTCGCCACGGTCAAACCAAGACGAGTTTGTTCTGTAAATTTTACCACACTTAAAGGACTCATAGACAGAGCCATGGCCACTAGTCTCACCTTAATTCAGTAAGGGTAGAGGCCGTGGTGACTGACTGAAGTCAGACTTTGTTGAAAACTACTTTCATAAACGAAACCTACCTTACGCCTTTTGTTTAATGATGAATGATGATGACCCTTAAGACCTTAATTACATACTTTTAAACCTATTAAGATGATTTACTGACTTAGTACTATTTGACTTAGGTTGAGGACTTCGGACCATTTACTTGCACACCTTTCCCGACTACTACTTTACCGCTACATATCATTGTGAGTTATAGCATTCCCTTTTTACTTTAACTATTTTGGGAACTGAGAATACATGCGGATTTTATGTTTTACATACTAGGCACGAGTACTTAAACTTATATATGTGTGGGTTATATAACGGCAGAAACATTCCCTTTAGCTCGGTAACGTTTAGTCATTGGTTTTTGAACCGGTGAACGCGAATCTTAGATATGGATCCATAGGGTTTGACATCCCCACTCGGGCTAGTCGCGCTAGCATTTAATGAGTGTTTAATACTTCGTAGACATACGCACTTTCCAAGTGTACTTTCAGGGGGTTTAAACGTTAAGTTAGTTACCAAGTGCCCACGGTTAACATATACTTTATCATACTGTTTTGAAACGCTCTTTGTAGCACTGAAATCTCGTGGCCTATCTTACATACTGTTATACTTAAACTATAGCTCACCAACCTTTGTGTTGACGTTTTTAAGCATGTATTTCTCAGGTGCTTGAGGTTGCTTCCGCTGTGTACTAGTCATGCTGTAGAACCCGCTGCTTAGAGTTGTTATCGCATGACTACTTATCTTGCATTCAAACTTATTTACTTTTGAATTATGACTTGTAACGACCATTTGGGGTCACGTACACTTAATTATTGCTTCTACTTAGTGAAGCATACTTTTGGAATGTAAAACTTTCGATGTTGGTTTGACATCACTTTTAATTATGAATGCAAACTCTTTTTGAAAACGCATATAGTACTTAACCTTGTAATGATCCTGTTGTTGATGGTCCGTACATGATGATTTAGTACGGGGCATCACAGAAATGATCCAGAGTCTATGAACAGCCCAGAGTCTGATAAATCAGAGTCTGAACTTTCATCCTCCCCAGATGCAGGTTGCCAATCCTCTGAGGAAGATGACCCAACATTTTTAGCTAGTTGATTATTGAAGCCATCCCACACCAGCATAGTTGGTGCTAAACCAACCTCAAGAGGGTTGATAGGTAAGTGAAACATGTTACTGCTGCACTCTGGTACTGCCATAAAGTCAAATTCATGATTTAACTCTGCATACAAAGGTGGAATTAGGGCATCCTCAAACATTAGACTCATGAATCTAATGAATGGGACATTGTGATCCCTAGTGCTCCTGTTAACCAACATTAAAAGTTCATTGAAGAATAGATTTGCAAAATCTATATCTCTCCCTGTCACAAAAGCATTAAAAATTTGGATTTCCATCTCATTCATCTCACTCAAACTGCCACTTTTATAACTCAAGCTTCTTAGAATGTTTGCAATTATAAAACTCTATCTTGAAGAAAATATATTTAATTTAATGGTGCCTGTTGAAATGTCCCGTTTATATTGATTATAAACGTTCCATATTAATTGATTTCGTTGCGAGGTTTTGACCTCTATATGAGACGTTTTTCAAAGACTGCATTCATTTTTAAAACAACCATAACCTTTATTTTATCAATAAAGGTTTTAAAAACATTACGTAGATTATCAAATAATGATAATCTAAAATATACTGTTTACACACGACCATTACATAATGGTTTACAATAGAAATATATTACATCGACATATATTTCTTGAATGCAGTTTTTACACAATATCATACAAACATGGACTCCAAATCTTGTCCTTATTTTAGTACGCAACAGCGGAAGCTCTTAGTATTCACCTGAGAATAAACATGCTTTAAACGTCAACAAAAATGTTGGTGAGTTATAGGTTTAACCTATATATATATCAAATCGTAACAATAGACCACAAGATTTCATATTTCAATACACATCCCATACATAGAGATAAAAATCATTCATATGGTGAACACCTGGTAACCGACATTAACAAGATGCATATATAAGAATATCCCCATCATTCCGGGACACCCTTCGGGTATGATATAAATTTCGAAGTACTAAAGCATCCGGTACTTTGGATGGGGTTTGTTAGGCCTAATAGATCTATCTTTAGGATTCGCGTCAATTAGGGTGTCTGTTCCCTAATTCTTAGATTACCAGACTTAATAAAAAGGGGCATATTCGATTTCGATAATTCAACCATAGAATGTAGTTTCATGTACTTGTGTCTATTTTGTAAATCATTTATAAAACCTGCATGTATTCTCATCCCAAAAATATTAGATTTTAAAAGTTGGACTATAACTCACTTTCACAGATTTTTACTTCGTCGGGAAGTAAGACTTGGCCACTGGTCGATTCACGAACCTATAACAAATATGTACATATATATCAAAGTATGTTCAAAATATATTTACAATATTTTTAATACGTTTTACTGTTTTAAGTTTATTAAGTCAGTTGTCCTTGTTAGTAACCTACAACTAGTTGTCCATAATTAGATGTACAGAAATAAATCGATATATATTATCTTGAATCAATCCATGACCCAGTGTATACACGTCTCAGGCCAGATCACAACTCAAAGTATATATATTTTTGGAATCAACTTCAACCCTGTATAGCTAACTCCAACATTACTGCATATAGAGTGTCTATGGTTGTTCCAAATAATATATATACATGGGTCGATATGATATGTCAAAACATTTGAATACGTGTCTATGGTATCCCAAGATTACATAATATATTAGAATATATGTATAATACAATATAAGTTAGCTAGGATATGATTTGTATAGATTTGTTAAACAATTCCCGTAGCTAAAAAGATCAAAAATATCCAATCTTGTTTTACCCATAACTTCTTCATTTTAAATCCGTTTTGAGTGAATCAAATTGCTATGGTTTCATATTAAACTCTATTTTATGAATATAAACAGAAAAAGTATAGGTTTATAGTCAGAAATATAAGTTACAAGTCATTTTTGTAAAGGTAGTCATTTCAGTCGAAAGAACGACGTTTAGATGACCATTTTAGAAAACATACTTTCACTTTGAGTTTGTAAGACCCAAATATTTATTGTACATAATGTATTTAAGGTGTACTATGCATGTATGAAGTGTACGAAGCATGTACGTGTTGCTTGCTCGAACGTTGGAGGAAACTGGACATTGTCTGAAGTGACAAGGAGTGTACGTATCTTTTCAACCCCAAATAAAGTTGGTGTTAATGTTTCAAAGCCTTACCATTGGAAAGAAAATCTCATTACGTTTCCAACGATATTTGATTCATCGAAAACGGAGCTACGGTCAAAAAGTTATGGCCAAAACAAGTTTCTGAAATCTGACCTGCAGAGTGGAGCGGCGCTCCACAATGTGGCGCGGCGCGCCGAATGGGTCAGAAGCAATTTTCAGCCTTTTTAAAGGCTTTAAATGAAGGGTACTTTGGTCTTTTCACTTGGGGTCGGTTTAGGGTCATCAAAACTGATCCTTTGATCAGTTTGGATCAAATTCTCACCAACCAAAAACACTCTCAACCATTTTTAGAGAGAGAGTAAGGGTTTAGAGAGAGAGGGCTTGATTTGGGGAAGAAGGAGTCGATTTCTCACCAAACCTCGGGTATTAAAGTTGTTCCACTCGTCAACGGCATCATTTTGGCGGTATTGGTAAGTTCTAACTCCGAATTTCATTGTTGATTTTGCTATTCAAAGTTAGGATTTGAACTTGATTTGTTGATAAACCCATTTAGACTCATGAAGTGACTTTAGTGATGCTAGTAATCGAGTTTATTGTTATTGTTGGTGGATTTCGGTTTGGTGAACAAATTGGTTATGTTTAGAACTTGAAATTGGGTTTAATCACTAGGTTTAGTGATTGTGGAAGTATTGAAACCTATTTAGGGTTATTTGGTTGACTAACTTTGACTTTGGGTCAAATTAGGGTTTGGTGGTGATTATGACCCAATTGGCGATTTAACAAAGTTTATAAACTTAAAATGGATTAAGTTGAAGTGTTAAACCGAGTTAAATATGTTTTGGTGTCAAAACTTGCTAATAGCGTGATATTGACTTCTTATGGGTCAAACTAGGGTTTAAGTGTCATTTTGGGCAAGATAGGTGTTTAACACCTATGATCGGGTTTAATTGGCGTATTAAGACCATCCTCACTTGTGTTAGTGATTATTGGTTAATTTTGGGTGCGTTTTGTACTTGGAAGTGCATTTGGGTCAAATTGCACTAAGGGTCGAATTGGGTGGTTTATAAATCCATCCTAATTGTATTGTTGTAATTGTGATAATGGAATAGGTATCTTCCATCGGTGTGTTGCGGATTATTCGGTGGCATTTCTTCAAGGCGACAAGGTGAGTGGAATATTTATACATGTATGTATGTGGTTTATTTACTCGTACGCGATGTGGGCCTTTGGTGCCACATCGTGAGTAGTGGGCGTTATGTCACAAGACGGTGACATATTTGTTGGTATGATGGGATGGGAACTACAAGTCGGTAGTGTCTCGACAGGTTATTCACAAGTCGGTGATACCTCATAGTGGTTCACGGGGCGGTGACCCTTAGTAGTTGGTTGATGTTTCACAAGTCGGTGATACCCTTGGGTGATTCACAAGTCGGTGACACCCTATAGTGTTCACAAGTCGGTGACACTTAGTGGCGCTTCACAAGTCGGTGATGTCACATGGCGTTCACAAGTCGGTGACCCATATGTATTGATGGGGGTTCACAAGTCGGTGATACCCTTGGGTGATTCACAAGTCGGTGACACCCTATAGTGTTCACAAGTCGGTGACACTTAGTGGCGCTTCACAAGTCGGTGATGTCACATGGCGTTCACAAGTCGGTGACCCATATGTATTGATGGGGGTTCACAAGTCGGTGATACCCTTGGGTGATTCACAAGTCGATGACACCCTATAGTGTTCACAAGTCGGTGACACTTAGTGGCGCTTCACAAGTCGGTGATGTCACATGGCGTTCACAAGTCGGTGACCCATATGTATTGATGGGGGTTCACAAGTCGGTGATACCCTTGGGTGATTCACAAGTCGGTGACACCCTATAGTGTTAACAAGTCGGTGACACTTAGTGGCGCTTCACAAGTCGGTGATGTCACATGGCGTTCACAAGTCGGTGACCCATAGATATTGGAGGGTAGTTCACAAGTCGGTGACACCCTTTGATGAGTCACAAGTCGGTGACAACATACGAGTGAGACTCGACGTTATTGGTCGTCTACAAGTCGGTAGTGCCATAGCGAGGAACAGTTTGTTATATTTATGCATTATTGTGATTTAGTATATTATTGTGGCGATTTATATACTAACGTTGTTGCTAGTCGTATGTTTGGTGTTGCTAGCTCGTTTATGCATTTTGTTTGCATGGTATTGTAAGTGGATGCGTGTAGGTAAATTACATATGTATATGTATAAGTATTGCATTCACTAAGCGTTAGCTTACCCTCTCGTTGTTGACTTTTTTATAGATTGCATGGATGCGGAGGCTCGGGTAAGCGGGGACTAGTGGACTTGCGTAGTTGCTTTAGAAGGCTTGCTTTTGGATTGATTAGGATTGGGTAGCGTATCCCCAATCGCCATGCTCGGCCTTTATTTTGTATTACAAATCATGTGGTTGAAAACTTGTATTTTCGTACGAAAGTCGTAAAACGGCCGATGTGGGCCCGGTCTTCGTAAAACTAATTTTATTAATGGGATGAGTTAGTTCTACATATATTAATGTATGGTTAAAAGCGTTTTGTCTAAATACGTAGGGAAGTGGTCAAACATTTTCGCATTTCATGACTTTTTGGACAGGCCACTTTGGCGCGCCGCGCAAGGATATGGCGCGCCGCGCCACCTGCTGAACAAAGAAATTTTTTTTAAGTTGGTAAATTTCACGTGGTCGATTGTATATCGGGTTGGGTTGTTACAGAGTTTAACCTTGATTTTTGGATATAGTTTCATGTTCATATGAAAAATCATTTTCCCAGAAGAACAACTTTTAAATCAAAGTTTATCATAGTTTTTAATTATCCAAACCAAAACAGTCCCCGGTTTCACTACGACGGCGTATATCCGATTTTATGGTGTTCATCGTGTTTCCAGGTTTTAAATCATTAAGTTAGCATATCATATAGATATAGAACATGTGTTTAGTTGATTTTAAAAGTCAAGTTAGAAGGATTAACTTTTGTTTGCGAACAAGTTTAGAATTAACTAAACTATGTTCTAGTGATTACAAGTTTAAACCTTCGAATAAGATAGCTTTATATGTATGAATCGAATGATGTTATGAACATCATTACTACCTCAAGTTTTTTGGATAAAACCACTGGAAATGAGAAAAATGGATCTAGCTTCAAAGGATCCTTGAATGGCTTGAAAGTTCTTGAAACAGAATCATGACACGAAAACAGTTCAAGTAAGATTTTCACTCGAAATAAGATTGTTATAGTTGTAGAAATTGAATCAAAGTTTGAATATGAATATTACCTTGAATTAAAAAGATAAGATACTGTAAATAACAAAGGTTCCTTGATCTTAGATGATTACAGAGAATGGATTAGAAAGCTTGGAAGTAGACTTGCAAACTTGGAAGTATTCTTGATTTTTATGAAACTATACTTATGGAATTTATGAAGAACACTTAGAACTTGAAGATAGAACTTGAGAGAGATCACCTAGATGAATAAAATTGAAGAATGAAAGCGTTTGTAGGTGTTTTTGGTCATTGGTATATGGATTAGATATAAAGGATATGTAATTTTGTTTTCATGTAAATAAGTCATGAATGATTACTCATATTTTTGTAATTTTATGAGATATTTCATGCTAGTTGTCAAATGATGGTTCCAACATGTGTTAGGTAACTCACATGGGCTACTAATATCTAATCATTGGAGTGTATATACTAATAGTACATACATCTAAAAGCTGTGTATTGTACGAGTACGAATACGGGTGCATACGAGTAGAATTGTTGATGAAACTGAACGAGGATGTAATTGTAAGCATTTTTGTTAAGTAGAAGTATTTTGATAAGTGTCTTGAAGTCTTTCAAAAGTGTATGAATACATATTAAAACACTACATGTATATACATTTTAACTAAGTCGTTAAGTCATCGTTAGTCGTTACATGTAAATGTTGTTTTGAAACCTTTAGGTTAACGATCTTGTTAAATGTTGTTAACCCATTGTTTATTATATCAAATGAGATGTTAAATTGTTACATTATCATGATATTATGATATATAATATATCTTAGTATGATATATATACAGTTAAATGTCGTTACAACGATAATCGTTACATATATGTCTCGTTTCGAAATCATTAAGTTAGTAGTCTTATTTTTACATATGTAGTTCATTGTTAATACAATTAATGATATATTTACTTATCATTTAACATAATTAACCAAGTGTATCAATATCTTAATATGATTCATATGTACCTAGTAAGACGTTATTATAATGATAATCGTTATATATATCGTTTTCAAGTTTCTTAATTTAATAGTCTCATTTTTATGTATATAACTCATTGTTAAAATACCTAATGAGATACTTACTTATAATAAAATCATTTTAACTATATATATAACCATATATATGTCATCGTATAGTTTTTACAAGTTTTAACGTTCGTGAATCATCGGTCAAATTGGGTGGTCAATTGTCTATATGAAACCTATTTCAATTAATCAAGTCTTAACAAGTTTGATTGCTTAACACGTTGGAAACATTTAGTCATGTAAATATCAATCTCAATTAATATATATAAACATGGAAAAGTTCGGGTCACTACACCTGTGGTCATTGGTTGACCCACCATTGGAAAACTTTGCTTTGCCTCAGATTTTGATGCAAAGTCAATAAAATTATCTCTAGCAGGTAGATTCAAAACACGTCTTAAAGATGTTTCAGAAATAGTTAAAGTGTTTGCACCATCACCATAAGTGCCAGTGATGGTTTTTTCTTCAGAGTTACCTGTACATGTATACTAGAATTCTGCAAGCATAGCTGGATACATGTAATCAGGAGTTCTAAAAATCCTTCTCTAAGAGGATGATTTTGTAAAAACAAAACAAGCTGTTCATATCACTGGTTTTGAAAATCAGTAGGTATATCAATACAAGGCACCCGATTGTTTACAGGCACTTGTACATCCTTACCTCTTTTAATAGGGCGAGCCATATTCATATTAGCAATAGGGATAAGAACGTATGAGATGTACTTCACCATTTTCTTTTAAGAGATATAAAGAATTTAAAAATTAACAAGAAGATGAACAGTTCTTGAATACTAGAGATGAACAATAGAGAAATTAGGAGAATATTGAGAGCGTCTGAATAGTTGTGATTGCGAAAGTATCTCCCAATGGTTGAGGCTATCTATTTATACCTTTCACACAAACCCTAAATTACCTCAATTAATTGATTTGACACCAAAGTTACCGTTTGCCCAAAAAAAATTACCGTTTGAAATTATAAAAACTAGCCGTTATAATAGAATTTACAAACTCTAATCATTATTGAACCAGAAAAACGTTTTAATTTACACAAAATCTTTATGAAATTATGAAATTAAGAAATTAAAATAGAAAGAAATTGTACAGACGTCACCCAGGCTCAAAAATACTCAATTTTCAGATTTTTCAGATAACATCTCTGGAGAAGGATTCAACATACCCTACCTTTCCAGAATATAAAAATGCCTTTCTTCACTTAAAGGTTTTGTAAAGATATCAGCCAATTGATCATTAGTTCCTACAAACTTTAGCACCACTTTCCCCTTTTCAAAAGAGTCCCTGATGAAGTGATGTCTAATCTCAAAGTGTTTAGTTCTTGAATGAAACACATGATTCTCAGTAATTGTAATTGCACTTTCATTATCACACATGATAGGAGTTTTTATAAGAATCACATCATAATCTGCTAATTGATGCTGCATCCATAGCAATTGGGCACAATATCCACTAGCAGCAACATACTCAGCTTTAGCAGTTGAAGTAGCAACATAATTTTGCTTTTTACTTGACCAACTAACCAATTTTCCACCCAATAATTTGTAACATCCCGCCTTTTTCCGTTTACCTTCCGTTACTATTTGAAAGTCCGTTATATAATTTTAACATCTTCCGTTAATACACGTTTTAAAATATTTCATTTAGGTAATTCACGCACCCGCTTTTAAACTCGAGGGACTAAAGTTGACAAGTGACCAAAGTCTTGACTAGGTCAAGTGGTCAACCTTCTCCCCTCCACTCATTCACCACCTCCCATCTTCTCCTACTTTCACCTTTTTCTCTCAAACACCAAAACAAAGAATCATCATCTATTTCCGATCTAGCAAGTGTTTCACAAAACAAATTACATATTTTGAATCCTTGCATCTTCCTCTTCGATTCCATACCAATTTCATCGCATTTGGGTAACTTTCTAAAAACAGTAGATTTTGTGTTCTTGATAATTTTGACTTATAAAAGTGTTAATTAGTGTCTATGGCTCAAGTTTAACATGAATATATGATTTATATGCTTGTTCTTGTTATTTTGAGTAACTAGCATGAACTTGAATTTTGGTGTGTTTGATCTTGTGATTTGATTGCTTAAAAGTTGTTAGATATTAAAAGTGCATGTATTAAATGTGTTACTAACATCACTAGTTTCATGACCCGTCCTAATCCATCTGGACGAATACATTACATTTGGTTACATCGCGAGGTACTTGACCTCTATATGATACATTTTACAAACATTGCATTCGTTTTTAAAAGACAAACTTTCATTACATCGACAGTTGACGGCATGCATACCATTTCATAATATATCCAACTATAATTGACTTAGTAATAATCTTGATGAACTCGACGACTCGAATGCAACGTCTTTTGAAATATGTCATGAATGACTCCAAGTAATATCTCTAATATGAGCAAATGCACAGCGGAAGATTTCTTTAATACTTGAGAATAAACATGCTTTAAAGTGTCAACCAAAAGGTTGGTGAGTTCATTAGTTTATCATAAATAATCATTTCAGATAGTATAATAGACCACAAGATACTCATATTTCGAAAACAATCTGTGCAGGTCTGCTCACTGCTGGAAAATCATTCATACGATATATAAACACCTGGTAATCGACCTTAACAAGATGCATATAGAATATCCCCCGCATACTGGCATTCCGCACGGTCATGCAAAAGCATACAAACAGGCCACTCTTTTAAATATGATGGTTGTGTACACCTCACAAACAGATCATATCTTTTAAAGCTGGCGGTTGTATACCTATTTCGAAGTACTAAAGCAGTTCAAATTCTCTGACTGGGGCTTGTGAGTGACCATAGATCTATCTTTAGGATTCGCGTCAATTAGGAGCTTGGTTTCCCAATTCTTAGATTACCAGACTGTAAAGGGGTGATATCCGGTGTACTCGTAACTCAATCGTAGAATGTTTTTAAGTACTTGTGTCTATTTTGTAAAACAGTTATAAAACAGCGCATGTATTCTCAGTCCCAAAAATATATATATATTGCAAAAACATTTAAAAAGGGAGTAATGAAACTCACGCATAAAAATATTGTAAATCATTTAATAAAGCATTTGCATGTATTCTCAGCCCAAAAAAATGTAAAGAGTAAAAAGGGCAAATGAAAACTCACAATACTGTATTTTGTAGTAAAAATACATATGACGACATTAAACAAGTGTGGGTTGGCCTCGGATTCACGAACCTATATCATTCGTATTTATATTAAAACATATAATCGTAATTGAATAAATTCATATCATATATCTTTTCATTATATTTTATATATATATATATAGTTTGTGTACCTATTTAATTTGATTAGTATTTATATAGTCATATGAATATATATGTTTGATTAGTATTATATTAAAACTACCTAATTTGTTATATATAATTATTTATATAAAAATATTAATATGTTTAATACATACATATATGTAATATTACTTATAGGTATATTTTTATATACACCATACTTATTTGGTAAAATAATATTAATAATAATAATAAAAGTTGTATTTGATTGTAATGATGGTATTAAATATAAGAATACTGATAATAATAATAATTATAGTAATATTAATAGTAATAATAATAATAATGATACTAGTAGTAAAAATGATGTACTAATAATAATATAGTTTTAGTGATAATAAGATGACAATCATATTAATAATACTTAGATTAGTAATTATAATAATAATAATAATAATACTAATATTTATAAAGTGATACCGATACTAATATTTATGAAAATAATAATAATAATACTAATAATACTTAATGGTACTACTTAATAATAACTAAAAATGATAATGATAATAGTCATATTATTAATATTAACAATAACAATATTTAATAATAATAATAGTAATAATACTTACAATAATACTAATGATAACAATAATAATAATAATCATATTAATAATAATCATAATCATAATCATAATCATAATCATAATCATAATAATAATAATAATAATAATAATAATAATAATAATAATAATAATAATAATAATAATAATAATAGAAATAAATTAAGAGATTATACCCTTGGAAAGCTTTTATAAAAAGATTTGCCTCAGACAGTACTCAAACCCGAGACCTCTCGTTACCCTCACACCCTCATAAACCATCCTGCTGCTCTTTACTTTTCTGATTAAAACAGACTTTTATTTTCCTTTATTCATTATTTCTGTTTAATCCCTTTCTTCACGATGAACTCGACTGAAAACATTCGCCAAGGTTTTATAATAATAAATAATAAACTTAATTTAGGATTTATGAATAAAACAGAAGTGATTTAGGGTGTTTTGAATTTAACAGAAATTAATTAAAGCAGCAACAGCAGCTTCGATGAACACCATACAAACTCAAACATCAAATTCGATTTTTAGACCGTTTTGGATTTAAATTTCTACACGAATTAAGTTGGAAACACTTCCTAGAAACTATCTCAACCATTAATTTAACTTGAATCATAAAAAAGAATTCGAATTTTATTGAAGAACAATTGTTGACTTTTAAATTTTAAAACTTTGACTTTGAAATTCAAGCTCAATCGAAGGAGTTAACGTTTGAAACTTACAGATAGATTAAGTGGTTAATTTCTAACACATCAGCATTTTGATATTTTGAAGATTGATTCGAAATTGAATTTTGGTATAAAAAAAAATATCACGAGCAGAGGAACCTTTCGTTTTACACAAATTTCTGTTTGAGTCTTCAGACAGAGGTGATTTGTAAATGATAAATGACAATGGATGAATTGAATGGATTTGTATTAAAAATCTGAGTGATTGATTGATATATAATATGGCGTGTAGGTCGACCATAGTTCACAAGCATAGCAGGAGAAAATAAAAAAATGATAAACAGATAATGATATACTCGTACAATCTCTTTCTATATTTCTATATATATATATTATATTTAATATTATAAAGTATTAAATATATTAAATATAATAATATGTTCATATTAAAAAAATGTTTTTTTATAGATAATATTATACTTAGTTCTAAATCAGTGAATTCATAAAATTAATAAATAATATTAACAAGTAGTAGTATAAAATAATATATTAATTTAAAAAAAAATGATAATAATATCATTAATCATGATAATTATAATGGTAATACCAATTATATTAATATTGAGAATCAATTTAGTAATAATAATATTATTATAACAATTCTATTTTAACTTGTAATAAAATTTTAATATATTAACCTTACATTTTATAAATTATGTAATATTTACTAGTATAATAATAATATATTTTAAATTTTTAATATTTATAAATTTTATATATATTACAACATACATATAATAATATTAATGTATAGAATTCATATACATATATTTTCAAATTACTATATCTATAATTATATTTTATCAAATTTTATTACATAGATAAGTATATTAATTATATATATTGAAACAAATAAATTTAAAGTATACATATTTAATAAGTCTAAAATTCATTTAGCCCATTTTCGAATCACCGTTTATTTTAAAATCACATAAGCTTGATTTTAACCTTCTTAATATCAATCGGAACATCAAACAATTATTACAATAATTTAATATTTATTTCTAACTTACATTATATATATATATATATATATATATATATATATATATATATATATATATATATATATATATATATATATATATATATATATAGATTCATTTTAAAATACAACTTTATTATATCTTATTTTATTTTAAATTATCTTTCAAATCATTATTTATATGTAATTATATATATATATATATATATATATATATATATATATATATATATATATATATATATATATATATATATATATATATATATAGTTGTTCGTGAATCGTCGGGAATGGTCAAAGGTCAATGATCTTATGAATATAGTTTACAAATTTTAATACTCAACATTACAGACTTTGCTTATCGTGTCGAAAACATATAAAGATGAAGTTTAAATTTGGTTGAAAATTTCCGGGTCATCACAGTACCTACCCGTTAAAGAAATTTCGTCCCGAAATTTGATTGGAATGGTCATGGCTGACAATAAATATGTTTTCATGACGCATACAAGCTGAAAATTAGAGTTTTATTATCATTGAGTAATATGGATAAAACAATTACGCGAAGAGTATAAGTGAAGTTATCGCAAAATAGTGAAATGGGGAAATAAAGATTTGTCTTAACTATTGACGTAGTCGCTGTTGAATTTTGGAATCCAAGGAATTTAGAGAAAATCTTCGTCATAAGATGCGATTCTTCGATAATTAAAGAAATTAAAATTTTATTTGCTTAAATGCAATAATATGTCTCGATTGTTCGGTCTGACTTTTTAAATTACCAGAAGTCACGAGAAGAGATAGAACTATTTAGGAAGATACGTTCTTGATATGTTTGGAGATTATGTAGAATGTAAGAGTCGTGTAAAATGGCATATGATGACATTATAATCTGTGAATCATCACGTTCCGTTAGAAACTCAGCATGACTTACTGTAATATAATCACGTTGATCAAGTGTCATTATATTATACTAACTCATGCTTCAGTTCCCAACACTACTTCAATATCATTCATATTTTAAGTTCAAATATTTCAGAATTTATAAACTAAAACAGTTTCCTTTCTGATGTAACACTGATATTGCGAAAAGATAAATGTTTTCAGATAAGAATAGTTATGAAAAATATCTTCAGAGATATTGAGGATATTTATATTGAAAGATACGATGATATCTTAGATTTTAGAATTAAATTGTGATGAAAAAATTCATTCACAATGATTCAGAACAATTAAGAAGTAAGGTATTCGTTAAAGATTTTATCAAAAGCAGAATCATCAGGATTCTTTATGTACGAGTTTAGTCCTTGTGATTTGTTCAGAGTCTCCTTCGTGGTTTGCTCAATCCGTTTTCTAGTTCTAACTTTTTTGAGCTTTTTCAACACTTCGAGTATTGATTCGTAGACTGGGTACTTTTCAGAATTTCAGAATGGAAGATCATAATTCTAAGAGATAAAAGTTATATATATACTTATAACTGTTGATGTAGGCATGCTGCGAGATTTCAAAATACTGATTGCTGATTCTCGGTATTTGGTATGGTCATTCTCGTTATAAGGTGTGGATGAGTATACGATAAGGTTTCAATGAATGTAATGATTTTTCTGAAATTCAAAGATCAACAAAGTTGTTCGTAAGTTTACTTCTAATGTGGTGGAATATAAGCGATTCTTCGGTAACGTTGACGAAAGGGCAATCGTATACATCAAGGTTATAATAAGGCTAATTCTAGTGAAAGGTCGAAATTGATTTGCTGGAGCTGTGATAAAATTGGCTACTTTGGAAAAGGATTGCAAAGTTATTTTTCGGTAATAACAATGCCAAATGAACTAGTACAGATACGTGTTAAACGTTTACTCAGGTTCCGAGTGTTTTCAGGTGCATAACTATATGCATAAATCTTTGCTTCCATAAATGATGTGCGGTTGGTTTATCCTCTTGGTTGAGGTGTTTTCAAGAATCAAGAAAGGTTTGAACGCAGATTGTAATTGTCAAGATACAAATGAGGTTTAAGATGAAATCAAGTGGCAAACTTGAAGAAATATTTAGTTTCATATGTTATAATCAATATTTTAATTCATTTTAATTGTCCAATGTTGGTAGTCCACAGTTGATAGTCCACAGTTAGTGATTCAACAATTCATATATAGTTTAACATATAATATTCGAATTAATTAATACGTATTCGTGACCCATTGTATACATGTCTCAGACTCGATCACAACTTAAAGTATATATATTATTATAGAATCAACCTCAACCCTGTATAGCTAACTCAAGCATTACTGCATATAGAGTGTCTATGGTTATTCCAAATAATATATATAGATGCGTCGATATGATATGTCAAAACCTTGTATACGTGTCCCGATATTTAAAGTGCGTAAAATAAATAACAGAAATTAAATGACGATAAATAAAATTGCGATAATTAAATTGCGATAAATAAAATGTAATCAGTTAGCTAGGAACAGTTAGCTAGGAACAGTTAGCGTGGATTCTTAACAAAATTTCTCATAGTTAATTTGTTTGTTTCTAACAAATTTTATTTTGTCCAATGTTTTCTTCATTATGCCACTTATTGGATTCTGGTAATTCAAAATCCAAATATGAAATTGGATGAAAATGGTTATTCTGCAGTGAACGGATACGTATATCGGTGGTTGTAAGTAGGATAGTAAATGACGGTTGAATCAGATTAGAAGAGTGTACAGTGTAACTTATTAATATGAAATCTAAATATTTCTAGGGTATTACCTACCCGTTAAAATATTTTTACCATTAACAGTTTGTACAAAAGAATTTTTAATTACAATCTTTATGAAAATATACTTACATATATATTTTCCTCAGATGTAATCATGGATTTAATGAGGTAATATGATATTAATCTCATTTGATTTACCGTTAGAACTAGAATATATAATCTCTAAAACATTAGAGATTACATAGTCTCTATGAAGAACGAAGATAATTGATGTAGAACGATACGTAGAATGATAATTGCACTCGAGGTACAGAATGAGATGTTGAGGCGTGTGATGTTAAAACTTGGGTTGTTGGTGGTACTGTACTGATGATGTTGCTGAAGCTGGTACATTTTGCACCATATTCTCCAAAACTATTACTCGAGCACGAAGTTCGTTGACTTCTTGTATTACTCCGAGATGATTGTCGGTCAGAACGAGTGGATGAATAAGGATTAGAATTGTGGATAGAATATAATTGTGACGAGATACTCTGGAAATGAGAGAGAAAATGGTGTCTCGAACAGGTTCACCGGTAAGTGCTTCAGGTTCATCGTCAAGAGGGTAATTTGGTTGGTGGAAAGGATCGCCTTCTTCGCGTCTCCATTGATTAAGTTAACTACGAACCCATCTCCAATTCATCCAGAATAGATGATGGCTGATTGGTTGATCCATTTTATTTACACTACTTTTGGAGCTTAGGTGAATATCCATGTCGGAATAGCTGTCGGAATAACTATCGGAATAGCCATCGGAATCTGAGGACTCGAACTGGTTGAGGGATTCATCTCGTATGATCAGATGAAGGATTTTTGATAAGAATTAGATTATAGGATGTAGATTAGTACCCTGCAATACATAATTTACATATGCATATATAATACTAAAATCCCATAAGTTACGGAGGAATCTACGAAATCTGTCAGGAAAGGTCTATAGTAACAGATACGCTAAGATATGAATTTTGTCTATACACTATCGATGTACTAAATGCAGTAAGACGTGTCTAGACTTAAGATGATAAGCAAGTGATTTTTGGCACGAAATGATAAGCAAAACTTTTGACATGAAGACACGGTCGAAGTCCAGACTCACTAATGCATCTAAGCAACTATCAGTTAGACACACTAATGCAAGACCTGGTTCGCAAAGACCACCGCTCTGATACCAACTTTCATGACCCGTCCTAATCCATCTGGACGAATACATTACATTTGGTTACATCGCGAGGTGCTTGACCTCTATATGATACATTTTACAAACATTGCATTCGTTTTTAAAAGACAAACTTTCATTACATCGACAGTTGACGGCATGCATACCATTTCATAATATATCCAACTATAATTGACTTAGTAATAATCTTGATGAACTCGACGGCTCGAATGCAACGTCTTTTGAAATATGTCATGAATGACTCCAAGTAATATCTCTAATATGAGCAAATGCACAGCGAAAGATTTCTTTAATACCTGAGAATAAACATGCTTTAAAGTGTCAACCAAAAGGTTGGTGAGTTCATTAGTTTATCATAATTAATCATTTCAGATAGTATAATAGACCACAAGATAATCATATTTCAAAAACAATATGTGCAGGTCTGCTCACTGCTGGAAAATCATTCATACGATATATAAACACCTGGTAATCGACCTTAACAAGATGCATATAGAATATCCCCTGCACACCGGCATGCCGCACGGTCATGCAAAAGCATACAAACAGGCCACTCTTTTAAATATGATGGTTGTGTACACCTCACAAACAGATCATATCTTTTAAAGCTGGCGGTTGTATACCTATTTCGAAGTACTAAAGCAGTTCAAATTCTCTGACTGGGGCTTGTGAGTGCCCATAGATCTATCTTTAGGATTCGCGTCAATTAGGAGCTCGGTTTCCTAATTCTTAGATTACCAGATTATAAAGGGGTGATATCCGGTGTACTCGTAACTCAATCGTAGAATGTTTTTAGGTACTTGTGTCTATTTCGTAAAACAGTTATAAAACAACGCATGTATTCTCAGTCCCAAAAATATATATATTGCAAAAACATTTAAAAAGGGAGTAATGAAACTCACGCATATAAATATTGTAAAACATTTAATAAAGCATTTGCATGTATTCTCAGCCCAAAAAAATGTAAAGAGTAAAAAGGGCAAATGAAACTCACAATACTATATTTTGTAGTAAAAATACATATGACGACATTGAACAAGTGTGGGTTGGCCTCGGATTCACGAACCTATATCGTTCGTATTTATATTAAAACATATAATCGTAATTGAACAAATTCATATCATATACCTTTTCATTATATTTTTTATATATATAGTTTGTGTACCTATTTCATTTGATTAGTATTTATATAGTCATATGAATATATATGTTTGATTAGTATTATATTAAAACTACCTAATTTGTTATATATAATTATTTATATAAAAACTGTTAATATGTTTAATACATACATATATGTAATATTACTTATAGGTATATTTTTATATACATCATACTTATTTGGTAAAATAATATTAATAATAATAATAAAAGTTGTATTTGATGGTAATGATGGTATTAAATATAACAATACTGATAATAATAATAATTATAGTAATATTAATAGTAATAATATAATAATAATAATAATAATAATAATAATAATAATAATAATAATAATAATAATAATAATAATAATAATAATAATAATAATAATGATGATACTAGTAGTAAAAATGATGTACTAATAATAATATAGTTTTAATGATAATAAGATGACAATCATATTAATAATACTTAGGTTAGTAATTATAATAATAATAATAATAATAATAATAATAATAATAATAATAATAATAATAATAATAATAATAATAATAATAATAATAATAATAATAATAATAATAATAATACTAATATTTATAAAGTGATACCGATACTAATATTGATGAAAATAATACTAATAATACTTAATGGTATTACTTAATAATAACTAAAAATGATAATGATAATAGTCATATTATTAATATTAACATAATATTAAATATAACAATATTTAATAATAATAATAATAATACTTACAATAATACTAATGATAACAATAATAATAATAATCATATTAATAATAATCATAATCATAATCATACTCATAATCATAATAATAATAATAATAATAATAATAATAATAATAATAATAATAATAATAATAATAATATTAATAATAATTATAAAAATAATTATAATAATAATAATAATAATAATAATAATAATAATAATAATAATAATAATAATAATAATAATAATAATAGTAGTAGAAATAAATTAAGAGATTATACCCTTGGAAAGCTTTTATAAAAAGATTTGCCTCAGACAGGGCTCGAACCTGAGACCTCTCGTTACCCTCACACCCTCATAAACCATCCTGCTGCTCTTTACTTTTCTGATTAAAACAGGCTTTTATTTTCCTTTATTCATTATTTCTGTTTCCTCCCTTTCTTCACGATGAACTCGACTGAAAACATTCCCTAAAGTTTTATAATAATAAATAATAAACTTGATTTAGGATTTATGAACAAAACAGAAGTGATTTGGGGTGTTTTAAATTTAACAAAAATTAATTAAAGCAGCAACAGCAGCTTCGATGAAAACCATACAAACTCAAACATCAAATTCGATTTTTAGACCGTTTTGGATTTAAATTTCTACAAGAATTAAGTTGGAAACACTTCCTAGAAACTTTCTCAACCATTAATTTAACTTGAATCATAAAAACAAATTTGAATTTTATTGAAGAACAATTGTTGACTTTTAAATTTTGAAACTTTGACTTTGAAATTCAAGCTCAATCGAAGGAGTTAACGCTTGAAAACTTACAGATAGATTAAGTGGTTAATTTCTAACACATCGGCATTTTGATATTTTGAAGATTGATTCGAAATTGAATTTTGGTAAAAAAAATATCACGAGCAGAGGAACCTTTCGTTTTACACAAATTTCTGTTTGCGTCTTCAGACAGAGGTGATTTGTAAATAATAAATGACAATGGATGAATCGAATGGATTTGTATTAAAAATCTGAGTGATTGATTGATATATAATATGGCGTGTAGGTCGACCATAGTTCACGAATGTAGCAGGAGAAAAAAAATTGATAAACAGATAATGATATACTCGTACAATCTCTTTCTATATTTCTATATATATATATATATATATATATATATATATTATATTTAATATTAAAAATTATTAAATATAATAATATGTTCATTTTAAAAAAAATGTTTTTTTAGATAATATTATACTTAGTTCTAAATCAGTGAATTCATAAAATTAATAAATAATATTAACAAGTAGTAGTATAAAATAATATATTAATTTAAAAAAAAATGAAAATAATATCATTAATCATGATAATTATAATGGTAATACCAATTATATTAATATTGAGAATCAATTTTGTAATAATAATATTATTATAACAACTCTTTTTTAACTTGTAATAAAATTTTAATATATTAACCTTACATTTTATAAATTATGTAATATTTACTAGTATAATAATAATATATTTTAAATATTTAATATTTATAAATTTTATATATATTACAACATACATATAATAATATTAATGTATAGAATTCATATACATATATTTTCAAATTACTATATCTATAATTATGTTTTATCAAATTTTATTACACAGATAAGTATATTAATTATATATTTTGAAACAAATAACTTTAAAGTATACATATTTAATAAGTCTAAAATTCATTTAACCCATTTTCGAATCACCATTTATTTTAAAATCACATAAGCTTGATTTTAACTTTCTTAATATCAATCAGAACTACAAACGATTATTACAATAATTTAATATTTATTTCTAATATACATTATATATATATATATATATATATATATATATATATATATATATATATATATATATATATAGATTCATTTTAAAATACAACTTTATTATATCTTATTTTATTTTAAATTATAATTCAAATCATTATTTATATGTAATTATATATATATATATATATATATATATATATATATATATATATATCTATATATACATTTTAATATATATATATATATATATATATATATATATATATATATATATATATATATATATATCTATCTATTTTCATATAGTTGTTCGTGAATCGTCGGGAATGGTCAAAGGTCAATGATCTTATGAATACAGTTTACAAATTTTAATACTCAACATTACAGACTTTGCTTATCATGTTGGAAACATATAAAGACGAAGTTTAAATTTGGTCAAAAATTTCCGGGTCGTCACAACTAGCTTCAATTTGATGCGTAGGTTGACTTAGAAAGACTCCATAAACTTAATTGCTAAATTTGTGATTTTGAATTAGGGTTTGATAGAAGTAAAATGGATTTTTGATGCATTGAATGCTTTGCAATGTTAATTGTAAGTGTTTAGTTGTATTGTATGCGTAATTACCTACGAAACGGTGTATTATATGTATGTATTTAACTCCCGAACCATAAATGTGCATTTATGAACTTAAAAGCATTAATGGTGAACATTTAATGAGCTTTCAACTTGTTTTTGTATATTGTAAATGATGTTTTGATTGATGAAATTTATTTAGTTGTGTTCCTTGTCAAATTACCTTTCCAACGATATATGGCATGCGTTTTGAATGTTTTCGGTTCATGTGTTATGTTAATTTGAGTTTTGGTTCGCGACTTAACAAAATACTACAACCAACACTTTTTTCAGAAACGCGCGCCGCGCATCCTGTCGCACGCCGCGCACATGGTGAAGTGAAAATGCTTAACCCCTGGACTGATTTCTGATCTGGTTCCACGTTCTTGCGCGCGTCGCGCACTCTTGCGCGCGCCGTGCAGTCCCCAGACCACTTTCTTGTGTTTTATTTTTCATAAATTTTTTTCTCGCTTAACCGCAACTCCGATTAACATGAAATTTGGATAACATGCTCATATATGATTTCTCATCATGGGAAAAATGTTGGATACCCGACCCGACTCCGTTGACTTTGACTTTGACCAAGTTTGACTTTTAGTCAAACTTAACCAAATGTTTATGCAATCGTTCCAACATGCTTTTATACTTGTATCTTGCATGAAACTTGACAATTTGATTCACATGCTATATATTCGAGTCGTAACGAGCCATAGGACTAATTGAACAACTTTGACCATCGTGTTCCCGTTATTGATACAACCTACTTGTTTAGGTCAAGACTAGCATTTGTCCTTGCACACGTTTACTTGAGAAGTACTTTATTACTCGTGCACTCAAGGTGAGATCATAGTCCCACATTTTCAACAACTTTTATATTTAAACTATGGGATGAGAAACATATACGTATCTTACTTTTATGCTTTGAACACAAGTACGAAAACAAACATTCCACAACGAGTTAGAACAAAAATCCTCAATTCAATTATCATTAGTTACACTTGCAGGGTGTAAACGTGAACTTATGTTATGTGATCACATTAGGCTTGACGAGCCCTCATTCGGACGGTTCGCTACCGTTAGCGGTTGAAATATATTTTCGAGTATAGTGTATGTTCTAACACTACGTAACAGGGTACAAAACAGTTAAGTCTTGATAATTGGGTGCTCACGAACATACTTTTAGAATACAAACGATTTGGATAATCAACTATATTAAATCTTGTGGTTCAAAAACAACGTTACTATTACACCTATGATTTCACCAACGTTTTTCGTTGACAGTTTTCTATATGTTTTCTCAGGTCCTTGAACGGTAGGTGTTACATGCTTCCGCACATTATTTTTGATACTTGCTTGGATGTCGAGTATACATGCATACGTGGAGTGTCTTTTGACTTAACTTAATTTGTGTCGCATAGGTTTCAATTGTACTTAAAACATTGTAACATGTTTAGACGTTGAACTACTTTGTAAACTTTGAAACATCCTTATAGTTGAAATGAATGCGACATATTTTGGTCAAACTTTGTTTTAAAGACTTATGACCATGTAACGGGACCTAAGTAGATGGTGCCGTCAATGACGATTTTGTCGGGTCGCTACAGATGGTATCAGAGCGTTGGTTGTAGGGATTTAGAGTTCATTGGTGTCAACCCCGAGTCATAGGGTACATTAGTGAGTCTAGACTACAACCGGCATATAGACTTGAAGTAGGAATTACTTGACTACTTGTGCATTTATACTCGAATGTTTCTACTCATATCTACTATTACCCCATCTTAATCTCACGTTGTTTAATTTGATTGACCCACCACCTTGACTATATGAAATAATGTTGAATGCACATATGAATTAGGGTAATACTAATCAACGATATTCTTGTGTTTTGAAGGAACAATGCCTCCTCGCCGTGTACCACGCAACGAAACTCCCGAACAAGCTCTTCAACGCATGATAACCACCGCCGTGGACGCGGCCATGGCCGATCACTCATCCAACAACAATAACAATAACAACAACCACAACAACAACAACAACAACAACAATGGAGCTGGTAACTCAAACGAGGGATGCTCCTATAAAGCTTTCATGGGGTGCAAACCTCACACTTTCGATGGAACCGGGGGACCGGTTGTGCTCACCTGATGGTTTAAGCAAACAGAAGCCGTCTTTAGCATAAGCGTATGTCGGGACCAAGACAAGGTCAAATACTCCACTCACACTTTCGCCGGTGTCGCTTTCACGTGGTGGAACATCTATGTACAATCGGTGGGTACCGATGAAGCCCACGCACTCTCCTGGGCCGATCTAAGGGAAAAGATGATCATCAAATATTTCCCTCGTGAAGAAACCTGAAGGCTCGAACAAGAGCTAAGAACTTTAAAAGCGGTCGGAAACGATCTCAAGGCCTATAATCAACGATTTTCCGAACTAGCCTTGATGTGCCCAAACCTTGTGAACCCCGAGTCTTTAAGGGTTGAACTTTACATGGATGGCCTTCCAAAGAGCATCAAACACGGGGTAATGTCATCCAAACCCACTAATCATCAAGAAGCTTTGAATATGGCTCCCAAATTGATAGAAACGGTGGACGAAATTGTAGTACCGGCACCTAAAGCTGAGGATAAGTTGGGTAACAACAAAAGGAAATGAGAAGCCCCCTAATCAAGCAACAACAACTTTGCCAAGAAGCCTTTCACCTCCGACGACAAGAAAGGTTATGTCGGGAATAAACCATTTTGCAACAAGTGCTACAAACATTATTATGGTGAATGTGGCAAGCCATTTTGCAACAAATGTCAAAGGAGTGGCCATGTGGCCAACGATTGTAGAAACACCGCTCCCGTTGCTCATAAGGGACCCAATGCACCAAGACCGGGTGTTTGTTTTGAATGTGGCCAACCGGGTCATTATAGGAAGCGTGCCCAAAGAAGAAAGCTAACCCCAATACACACAGCCGAGCTTTCAACATCAATACCGAGGAAGCCTGAGATGACAATGAACTAGTCACGGGTACGTTTCTTCTCAACAATTCTTATGTCTCTTGCTTATTCGATTCGGGTGCCGATAAGAGTTTTGTATCTAAGACTTTGACTCATTCTTATAGCTCTCCACCACTCCTACTAGATACTACTTATACCATTGAAGTGGCCAACGGGAAATTATTGAGTTCCGACAAATTTTATTGGGGGTGTACGTTAAAATTAATGGGTAAAGAGTTTGAAATTGACTTGATACCTATAGAACTAGGGAGTTTCGATGTAATCACTGGTATGGATTGGTTAGCCAAAACGAAATCTCACATCCTTTGTGATCTTAAAGAGATTCAAATTCCTATCGAGAACGGTGAACCCTTGATTGTCTATGGCGATAAGAGTTGTACTGGACTCAACCTCGTCTCATGCCTTAAAGTCGAACATACCTTCGTAAAGGTTGTTTCGTGATTCTAGCCCACGTTAAGAAAGTCGAGACCGATGAGAAGCATATCAATGATGTGCCAATTGTTAGTGACTTTTCCGATGTTTTTTCCGACGAATTGCCGGGTCTTTCAACTCATCGACCGGTAGAATTCCAAATCGATCTTATTTCTGGAGCCGCACCTATAGCACGTGCACCGTATAGACTTGCTCCATCCGAAATGCAAGAATTGCAAAGTCAAATCCAAGAACTACTTGACCGTGGTTTTATCCAACCTAGCCATTCACCATGGGGTGCTCCGATTTTGTTCGTTAAGAAGAAAGATGGATCCCTACGAATGTGCATTGATTATCGTGAACTAAACAAATTGACGGTTAAGAACCGATATCCTCTTCCACGCATCGATGACCTCTTTAATCAACTACAAGGATCTCGTGTATATTCGAAAATAGATCTCCGCTCGGGTTATCATCAATTAAGGGTTAAGGGGGAAGATGTCTCCAAAACCACTTTTTGGACTCGTTATGGTAGTTATGAATTTCTTGTAATGCTATTTGGTCTAACTAATGCACCGGTGATGTTCATGGATCTTATGAACCGCGTGTGCAAACCATACCTCGACAAATTCGTTATCGTGTTCATCGATGATATTTTGGTCTATTCTAAAAGCGAAGAAGAGCACGAACAACATCTCCGACTTGTGCTTGAACTCTTGAGACAAAAACGACTATGTGCCAAATTCTCCAAGTGTGAATTTTGGTTGAAGGAAGTTCAATTTCTTGGTCATGTTGTAAGTGATCAAGGTATTAAAGTCGATCTCGCAAAAATCGAAGCCATTAGCAAATGGGAGACCCCTACTACTCCTACCCACATTCATCAATTCTTGGGTCTAGCCGGGTACTATCGTAGATTCATCAAAAATTTCTCTTTGGTTGCACGTCCTCTAACCGCGTTAACTCACAAGGGAAAGAAATTCATTTGGGCGACCGAGCAAGAATCCGCGTTTCAAATCTTGAAGACAAAGCTAACCACCGCTCCTATCTGGTCACTTCTCGAAGGCAATGATGATTTTGTTGTATATTGTGATGCCTCGATACATGGATTTGGGTGTGTATTGATACAACGAAAGAAAGTCATTGCTTATGCATCTCGACAACTAAAAATTCATGAACGGAACTACACGACCCATGATCTCGAACTCGAAGCCGTTGTCTTTGCACTCAAAATGTGGAGACACTATCTATATGGAACCAAGAGTACTATCTTCACCGATCACAAAAGCCTCCAACACATCTTCGATTAAAAACAACTAAACATGAGACAACGACAGTGGATTGAAACTTTGAACGATTATGATTGTGAGCTTCGTTACCATCCCGGGAAGGTAAATGTAGTAGTCGATGCCTTAAGTCGAAAAGAAAGAGCGGTGCCTCTTCGTGTCCGAGCTTTAAACATCACCATTCACACCAACCTCAATAGTCAAATTAATGTAGCCCAAGATGAGGCTCTAAAGGATGAAAACATCTCTCTCGAACACTTGAACGTCGTCACCTTTCAATTCGAAGTTAAGGAGACCGGACTTCGATATTTCGCCGGAAGAATTTGGGTGCCTAGTTATGGGGACTTACAAAGCCTTATTTTAGACGAAGCCCATAAGTCAAGATATTCGATTCACCCCGGTGCCAATAAGATGTACCACGACCTCAAGGAACAATATTGGTGGCCGAACATTAAAAGGGACGTTGCTACTTATGTGGGAAGGTGCCTAACTTGCTCCAAAGTCAAAGCCGAACATCAAAGACCGTCCGGACTACTTCAACAACCCGAAATCCCACAATGGAAGTGGGAAAGGATAACGATGGATTTTATCACCAAACTACCAAAGACGGTAGGCGGTTACGATACTATTTGGGTTATTGTTGACCATCTCACCAAATCCGCGCACTTCCTAGCCATGACGGAAACCGACAACATGGAAAAACTTGCACAACTTTACATTAAAGAGATCGTAGCCTGTCACGGTGTGCCTTTATCGATTATTTCCGATCGATATGGCCGTTTTGTTTCTAGATTTTGGCGTACTTTACAAGAAGCGTTGGGAACGCGTTTAGACATGAGCACCGCATATCATCCACAAACCAACGGACAAAGCGAACGCACAATTCAAACCTTGGACGACATGCTACAGGCTTGTGTTATCGACTTCGGAAAAGCTTGGGACAAGCACTTGCCTCTCACCGAATTCTCTTACAATAATAGTTACCACGCGAGTATCAACGCCGCACCTTTCGAAGCTTTGTATGGCCGAAAATGTCGTTCTCCTCTTTGTTGGGCCAAAGTAGGCGATACACAAATCACCAGACCCGAACTCATTCATGAAACAACTGAGAAGATCATTCATATCCGAGATAGGCTTAGGACGGCCCGTAGTGGTCAAAAGAGCTATACCGACAAAAGACGCAACGACCTCAAATTCCAAGTCGGTGATCATGTAATGTTAAAAGTCGCACCTTAGAAAGGTGTAATCCGTTTCGGGAAATGCGGGAAGCTAAATTCGCGGTATATTGGTCCTTTCGAAATCTTGGAGCGTGTTGGAACCGTTGCTTATCGCTTAGATCTTCTGCCTCAACTGAGCTCCGTTCATCCTACTTTCCATGTATCAAATTTGAAGAAGTGTTTTGCCGAACCCGAACTCCTCATCCCTCTCGAGGAGCTTACTATTGATGACAAACTCCATTTTGTGGAAGAACCGTTTGAAATTGTGGGCCACTCCGTCAAAACGCTAAAATAAAGCCGAATTCCGATTGTCAAAGTCCGTTGGAATGCCAAAAGAGGACCCGAGTTTACTTGGGAAAGACAAGATCAAATGCAAAGGAAATACCCTCATCTATTCGCGGATTTAGAAACGCAAGATCTCGAGGAAGAAGCAACGACTACTACGCCTACTTAAATTTCGGGACGAAATTTCTTTTAAGGAGTAGGTAATGTAACATCCTTCCTTTTTCTGTTTACCTTCCGTTACTATTTGAAATTCCGTTATATAATTTTAACATCTTCCGTTAATACGCGTTTTAAAATATTTCGTTTAGGTAATTCACGCACCCGCTTTTAAACTCGAGGGACTAAAGTTTCCAAGTGACCAAAGTCTTGACTAGGTCAAGTGGCCACCTTCTCCCCTCCACTCATTCACCACCTCCCATCTTCTCCAACTTTCACCTTTTTCTCTCAAACACCAAAACAAAGAATCATCATCTATTTCTGATCTAGCAAGTGTTTCACAAAACAAATTACATATTTGGAATCCTTGCATCTTCCTCTTCGATTCCATACCGATTTCATCGCATTTGGGTAACTTTCTAAAAACACCAGATTTTGTGTTCTTGATAATTTTGACTTTTAAAAGTGTTAATTAGTGTCTATGGCTCAAGTCTAACATGAATATATGATTTATATGCTTGTTCTTGTTATTTTGAGTAACTAGCATGAACTTGAATTTTGGTGTGTTTGATCTTGTGATTTGATTGCTTAAAAGTTGTTAGATGTTAAAAGTGCATGTATTAAATGTGTTACTAACATCACTAGCTTCAATTTAATGTGTAGGTTGACTTAGAAAGACTCCATAAACTTAATTGCTAAATTTGTGATTTTGAATTAGGGTTTGGTAGAAGTAAAATGGATTTTTTGATGCATTGAATGCTTTGCAATGTTAATTGTAAGTGTTTAGTTGTATTTTATGCATAATTACCTACGAAACAGCGTATTATATGTATGTATTTAATTCTCGAACCATAAATGTGCATTTATGAACTTAAAAGCATTAATGGTAAACATTTAATGAGCTTTCAACTTGGTTTTGTATATTTTAAATGATGTTTTGATTGATGAAATGTGTTTAGTTGTGTTCCTCGTCAAATTACCTTTCCAACAATATATGGCATGCGTTTTGAATGTTTTTGGTTCATGTGTTATGTTAATTTGAGTTTTGGTTCGAGACTTAACAAAATACTGCAACCAGCACTTTTTCTAGGAACGCGCGCCGCGCATCCTGTCGCACGCCGCGCACATGGTGAAGTGAAAATGCTTAACCCCTGGACGGATTTCTGATCTGGTTCCACGTTGTAGTGCGCGCCGCGCAGATCCAAACCACTTTCTTGTGTTTTATTTTTCATAAATTCTTTTCTCGCTTAACCTCAACTCCGATTAACATGAAATTTGGATAACATGCTCATATATGATTTCTCATCATGGGAAAATTGTCGGATACCCGACCCGACTCCATTGACTTTGACTTTGACCAAGTTTGACTTTTAGTCAAACTTAACCAAATGTTTATGCAATCGTTCCAGCATGCTTTTATACTTGTATCTTGTATGAAACTTGACAATTTGATTCACGTGCTATATATTCGAGTCGTAACGAGCCATAGGACTAATTGAACAACTTTGACCAATCGTGTTCCCGTTATTGATACAACCTAGTTGTTTAGGTCAAGACTAGCATTTGTCCTTGCACACGTTTACTTGAGAAGTACTTTATTACTCGTGCACTCAAGGTGAGATCATAGTCCCACCTTTTCAACAATTTTTACATTTAAACTTTGGGATGAGAAATATATACGTATCATACTTTTATGCTTTGAACACAAGTACGAAAACAAACATTCCACCGCGAGTTAGAACAAAAAGCCTCAATTCAATTATCATTAGGTACACTTGCAGGGTGTAAAAGTGAACTTATGTTATGTGATCACATTGGGCATGACGAGCCCTCATTCGGACGGTTCGCTACCTTTAGCGAATGAAATATATTTTCGAGTATAGTGTATGTTCTAACACTACGTAACAGGGTACAAAACAGTTAAGTCTTGATAGTTGGGTGCTCGCGAACATGCTTTTGGAATACAAACGATTTGGATAATCAACTATATTAAATCTTGTAGTTCAGACACAATGTTACTATTACACCTATGATTTCACCAACGTTTTTCGTTGACAGTTTTCTATATGTTTTCTCAGGTCCTTGAGCGCTAGGTGTTACATGCTTCCGCACATTATTTTTGATACTTGCTTGGATGTCGAGTATACATGCATACGTGGAGCGTCTTTTGACTTAACTTAACTTGTGTCGCATAGGTTTCAATTGTACTTAAAACATTGTAGCATGTTTAGACGTTGAACTACTTTGTAAACTTTGAAACATCCTTATAGTTGAAATGAATGCGACATATTTTGGTCAAACGTTGTTTTACAGACTTATGACCACGTAACGGGACCTAAGTAGACGGCACCGTCAATGACGATTTTGTCGGGTCGCTACATAATTGACACCATCCTGAAGTGCTTTTTCTATCCAACTTACAACATGCATAGTCAGTATCTGTAAACCCAATGAGATCAAAACCAAAACCTTTGGGATACCATAGACCCAAATTAGGAGTACCCTTTAAGTACCTGAAAATTCTTTTAACAGCCTTATAATGAGAATTTTTTGGGTCTGCCTGATATCTTGCACATAAACATGTTGCAAATGTGATATCAGGCCTGCTAGCAGTAAGGTACAATAATGAACCAATCATTCCCCTATAAGTCTTTTCACAAACAATTTTCCCAGAATCATCTTTATTCAATTTTTCAGACACACTCATAGGAGTTTTCAAAGTGAAACAATTTCTAAACCCATATTTGTCAATTAAGTTTAAAACATAAGTGCTTTGGTTTTTCCCTCAGGACTTTGTTTAACATGCAAACCCAAAAAGTGATTTAATTTGCATAAATTACTCATTTTGTATTGTTTAGACATTGTATCAGAAATCCATTTATCCAAATGTGGATTAGTAGAACAAAAAATTATATCATATAAATCTGAACAAGCAAGACATCACCTTAATCCTTTTTAATGAATAAGGTTTTGTCTATTGATCCTCTGACAAATTTCTTTGACAGAAGAAAAGATGTCAGAGTATCATACCAAGCCCTTGGTGCTTGCTTTAATGCATAAAGTGCCTTATTAAGCCTGTAAAATATAGTCAGGAAATTTCTTACTTACAAAACCTGGATGTTGTTTAACATATACCTCCTCTTGAAATTTCCCATTCACAAATGCACTCTTTACATCCATTTGTGACACTTCAAAGTCTATGTGTGAGGCATAAGACAAGAAGAGTATGATTGCCTCTATTCTTGCCACAGGTGCAAAAGTCTCATCATAATCAATACCTTCTTTCTGTCTGTACCCTTGAGCAACAAGCCTAGCTTTGTTTCTCATAACAATTCCATATTTATCAACTTTATTCCAATAAACCCATTTTGTTCCAATAGATGTCTTTCCATTAGGCTTGGGTACCAAAGTCAAAACTTCATTTCTCTCAAACTCCATTAATTCGTCTCTCATTGCTTCAACTCAATCATCATCTTTCAAAGCTTCCTCAATCTTTTTAGGCTCAATGAGTGACAGAAAACTTGTATACAAATAGTAATTGGCAATTGCATCATCAGACATAGGAGTTTGTGAAGTAGAAGCTCTTTTAGGTAAACCTTTGGTATTGACAACATAATCCTCAAGATATCTTGGAGGATTAATAGATCTTGTAGATCTTCTAGCACTTTTAGTACCATTAATCACAGGCTCAGTACCAAAATTATCTTCATCAGAATTTTCTTCAATAGGAACATCAACAGCTTCTACTTCAGTAGAGGAGGTTTCATTTGTAGTATTCAAAGTATCATTTACCTTGACATAACCATCTTCATCTTCAGAGTCATATTCTGAAAAGTAAGTCTGTGAACAAGACTCATCATTCTTAGGAGAAAGTTCAAAAAGAATATTGGAATCTGTATTAGCTGAGACATCTGTAGTAACAGAATCCTCATCAAAAGTGATGTGAATAGATTCCTCAATCTTCTTCCTTATAGAGTTGAGTGCTCTATAAGCTTTAGAAACAGATGAATATCCCAAGAGGATGCCCTCATCAGACTTAGGTTCCATTTTCCCAGTAAGTGTCTTTGATTTAGAATATAGCATTTGCATCCAAAAATTTGAAAATAGTGAACATTAGGAATTTTCTTGTGATAAAGTTCATAAGGAGTCCTTCCATGCTTCTTGACAATAACAGATCTATTTTGAGTATAACAAGCAGTATTGACTGCTTCTGCCCAAAACCTGATAGCAACATTTGCATGACACAACATAGTTCTTGTAGCTTCAACAAGAGTCATATTCCTTCTTTCAGCAACACCATTTTGCTGCGGTGTCTTGACAGCAGAGAAATTTTGACCAATAACAATACTTTCACAAAATTCAACAAGAGTAGCATTCTTGAACTCAGTTCCACGATCATTTCTCAATTGTTTAACCAGTTTACCCTTTTATACCTGCTCCGTCTTAATCAAATTAATGATCTCTTCTGGTGCATCACTTTTGGCATACAAGAAAATTACTCATTTAAATATGGAGTATTTATCAACAATCACCAGAGTATACTTCTTTCCACTCAAACTTTCAATGTTCATATGCCCAAAGAGGTCCATATGAAGCATGTGAAGAGGTTCATTAATATAAGCTAGTGTCTTGGAGTGAAAATAAGCTTTAGTTTGTTTACTCTTAACACAAGAAAAACAGACTTTATCCTTTTTGTAGGAGAGCTGAGGTAGCCTTCTTACTAACTTCTTCTTAGATAATTCATTTATTGTCACGACCCCCGTCTCGATTTCCCAAGATGTGGTGTGAACTTTAACATAGTGTCCCAGGTTATAGTCAACGTAGCAGCGGAAACATAAATATTATTATATCACGGTCTCTGTTTTTAGTTTTGGTACATCGTGGTTACAAAATACAAATACAGACAAAGTACAAATACAAATACATCATAATCTAGCCTATCAATACTAGATTTAACAAAAGACGTTTTTAAACTTCCACGATGCCCGACCTGAAAATGCTCCAAAAGCTAAGTACCTGTGATAAATACTTAAAAATGTCAATATAAATATTAGTGAGTTCATAGGTTTAGTTATAATGCATAAGTTAATGGACCTCAAGATTTTAGTTTAAAACAGTTAAAAAGTTATTCTAGTTTATGATCTTTCGATATCGAACGTTAACGTAATAGTACCCGAAAACAAGCGTCGCTTAAGGTCTAAGTGCATATGGTCGAAGATTATGCATCCGATAGCCTAGAAGGCCTATCCTGATATGAGGAGTTATCCTCAAATAGATCTATTCATAGTATTCGCGTTTACCGAACAGGTAATTAACGATATCAAAATTGGGCTTTCTAAAATTGACCTTTGTCACTCAACATAGAATATAGTTATAAGTACTCGAGTCTAATATGTAAAACAGTAAACAAGTATTATCTCATCCCAAATGTATAAAAGATTGATTAAAAATGGGACTACGAACTCACAAGTAATGCGGTGCAAAGCGTACACGGTAGTCGGTCAGATTGTGTTCGATGTTCCGGGCTTGAGAACTAATAAAATTTTATAAGGTCAGAGGTCATACTATCTAATATAGTATTTAGATTACGTCTAATATCAATATCTTAAGTAATCTTACATGTCCATTTCGATTCTCGGTTTCAAAGGTTACTAGTTCATAGTTTTAAGTGTAGACTGTTTTGAATAGTTTTACCATAACATTAGTTTAGGTGTTTCTATTTAATCTAGACATCCATTTAAGGTGAGATTACCATATATGGAAAGCTCTTTGAGTAAAGTTTCTAACTATGTAAATTTAGCCTTTAAACTCAAAATAGAAGTTGGTCAAAAGTTTACTTCTTTACAAGTGTGCAAAATAGTTTAGTTTTACACTATAAGTTCCTTGGTGAGTTTAAAAATAGTAAAACTTATTTATTTGACTCAAGATTTTTACAGAAGTCTTAGGACATATAAAAGTGCGTATTCTCAAAAGGAATAACCTCTAGGTCTTCATAATCCTTGTCTTTAGAGATAAGGTTTTAGACCAATTTCTGACTTAAATAAAACCTTATGTCAACTTGATGGGACTATATCTCAAGGATTTCTTAATGGTTTTTGGTGTTTTAACCAAGGTTGAAAACGACGCGAGACGGGGCCGAAACGGTAACGACCTCAAAACGTCGCAACGGAAAAAATGGAGCCGAGACGGGGTCGAAACGGATGTTGACTAATGTTGACTTTTATATATATAGATATATATTTACACATATTTTAGAGCTAAAAAACTTTAATTGAAAAGTTTGTACCTATAATTGCTATCAGCGTTAATATAATACAAAACATAATACTAAACTAAGTCAATTTTGATTGATTTGACCGACTTATGACCGATTTTAACCGAATTTCTGACTTTTGACCGGCGTTGACCCAATTTTTCCTGTATTTGTACTGACTTTTGACCGTTGACCGACTTATAAGAAAACGGGACGGGGTCGAAACAGTTTAGTCACCAAAACGTCGCAACGGGCGTCGCAACGGATGCAACAGACGCCATTTACAACAGTGGTTTTAACTATCCATGGTTTCCTTATTAAGTCTATTTTTCAAATCAGAAGCCTTTAGCTCAAGATCTATCTTATATTTTGATTTATACAAAATTCTTTACACTTGGTCATATTGATTTAAATCTGAACTTGTCTCACCAAATAAAAATTAAAAATGACTTTTTCTTTGAGATAAATCATGAAAATTTTACTAGAAGTCTCAAACACATATATGAATATCATACTAATTTATGAGTTCCTGAACTCAATCATAGGTTGGTGTTTAGGGCATGGACTTCAAGTAAAATTTTGTACAGCTCAAAGACAAAATAGTTTTATGTAGTTAATCACTCTAGTTCTTAGTTTAGCTTCATTTTAATACATAAGACATGTAGAGCTCTTAAGTTTACTGATCTATCATCAAGATCATGGTTAGATATATAGTCATCATTGAGTGATTTAACACTCTAGATCAAGCAATTACACCATGAATGTTCTTGAAGATGACTAGAAATGATGAATAGATTTAGTTAGTTATTTATACCTTGATGATATGTGATCCTAGAACTTCAAGAAGATGAACAAGAGAGGGTTTATGATCTGTATTTAGAGTGTATGTAAGTGTGAGAGTGAAAGGAGAGTGAGCAAATGAGTGGAAGTGAGCTAGAAGTGTGCTTATATAGAGGATGGTGGTGATGGTGGTGATTAACGTGGCAAGGAGAGGAGGAACGGGGGGAGTGACTCACCATCTTGCTATTAATGAAACTCATGATGGTGTTTTACATGGAATTTAGCTTAAGAATTAAGTGTTAGTGAATGTAGTATGGTGATATGGATGATGATGATGATGGTAGACGATGATGATGATGATGGTGTAAGTGTTCTAGTCAACTTTTGGTTTGTAATTGTACATGTACTTGTGTAGTCTTTCTAATGTATAGTTCTAAGGTGTTTTATTTGTATGTTTAGAGTTTAGGAAGTAAGCTAAGGTTAGGTTCTAATCAAGATAGATCAAGGTTGGTTAAGTGAAAGAAATGGCTAAGTACAAAGTGATCAAGACTAGTTGTGAAAATGATTAAGTGTAGAGAAAGTCTTAACTTTGATCTAAGGTTCAAATGAAATTGTTTTAAGTCTTTAATCTAAATACTTTCTTAATAAGTTTATTTATTAAGTTAATATATATATATATATATATATATATATATATATATATATATATATATATATATATATATATATATATATATATATATATATATATATATAATTAATTTACAGGTCTAGGGTTTAAGGTAATGAGTTAGGGTTTGTGATGATAAGCTAGGGTTTTAGGACTTTATGCAAAATGTGTGAAGTAACACTTAATCAAGTAAAACCAAAAAATGTATCCTTAGAGTTATATAAACCCTAAAATAAACCAAGACATAGATCATTAAATTTACTCTTCAAGTCGGAAATTGTAACTTAAAGAAGTCAAACTAGACAACTTAAGTCGAAAAGCTAGAGTTGTGACATTACCTACCCGTTAAGAAAAATTTCGTCCTCGAAATTTAGGAGGTACTTCGATTATCGAACAGATGAGGATATTTTTTCCTTATATAGTCCTCACGTTCCCACGTGAACTCTGGACCTCTCCGTGCATTCCAACGAACTTTAACAATCAGAATCCTACTATGCTTCAATTTCTTCACCTCACGATCCATCACCTCACGATCCTTCGCAGTCTTTAGTAATTTCGTAATGAAATCCATCGTAATTCCTTCCCATTTCCATTCGGGAATCTCAGGTTGCTGTAATAACCCTGATGGTTTCTGATTTTCGGCCTTGATCTTCGAACATGTCAAGTACTTCCCAACATAAGTTGCTATCTCAGCCTTCATGTTCGGCCACCAATAGAATTCCTTTAGGTCATGATACATCTTCCCAGACCCTGGATGAATTAAATATCTCGTCTTGTGTGCTTCATCCATCACAAGCTCTCTCAATCCACCAAACTTTGGAATCCAAATTCTGTTTGCAAAATATTGGGTTCTGTCACTCTTAACTTCAAACTTCTTATCCTTCTCACTAATTCCTTCCTTTTTCATGTTCTCTTCCTTCATAGCTTCCAATTGTGCATCTTGAATACGAGACATAAGGTTTGTCTGAATAGTCATATTCAATGACCTAACTCTCAGAGGCTTAACCCTTTCTTTGTGACTTAATGCATCAGCTACAATGTTTGCTTTCCCTGGATGTTATCGAATATCACAATCATAATCGTTTATAAGCTCTACCCAACGTCTTTATTGCATGTTTAACTGTTTCTGTTTGAAATTATGCTGAAGACTCTTGTGATCCGTATATATGGTACACTTAGTCCCATATAAATAATGTCTCCATATTTTCAACGCAAACACAATGGCTCCTGACTCCAAATCATGAGTTGTATAATTCTGCTCATGGTTCTTCAATTGACGAGATGCATACGCAATGACCTTCTGTCGTTGCATTAAAACACATCCTAACCCTTGCGAGATGCATCACAATAAATCAAAAAATCTTCATTTTCATCTGGTAGTGTTAGTATTGGTCCAGTTGTCAACTTCTGTTTCAACATTTGAAAAGCAGATTCCTATGCTGAGGACCATTCAAATTTCTTATCCTTGTACGTTAACATTGTTAACGGTCATGCTATCTTGGAGAAATTCTGAATAAATCTTCTATAATATCCAGCAAATCCTAGAAATTGACAAATTTGAGACGGGTTCTTAGGCACTTCCCAATTATTAATAGCCTCAATATTGGTAGGATCAACATGGATACCTTCCCGATTAACCACATGACCCAAAAATTGGACTGAATCGAGCCAAAAACCATACTTTGAAAATTTAGCATATAAATACTCTTTTTCTAAAAGTTGCAAAACTAATCTCAAATGTTACTCGTGCTCTTCCTTATTCTTAGAGTAGAATAAAATATCATCGATAAACACTATGATGAATTTATCTAAATACGGCTTGCACACTCTGTTCATCGGATCCATAAATACTGCGGGGGCGTTGGTTAAACCAAACGGCATTATCAAAAATTCATAATGGCCATAGCGTGTTCTGAACGCGGTTTTAGGCACATCGTCCTCTTTGACTCTCAATTGATGGTACCCTAGTCTGAGGTCGATCTTGGAATATACACTTAACCCTTGCAATTGGTAGAATAGATCATCTATCCTTGGTAGTGGGTAACGATTCTTGACTGTAAGCTTATTCAGCTCTCGATAGTCACTACACATTCTGAAAGATACATCCTTCTTTTTGACAAACAAGATTGGAGCACCCCACGGAGAAACACTAGGTAGAATGAATCCCTTATCTAATAATTCTTGGAGTTGATTTGATAGTTCTTGTAGTTCTGAAGGAGCTAACCGATAAGGTGATTTGGCAACTGGCACGACTCTGGGAATTAAATCAATCTGGAATTTAACTTGTCTATGCGGAGGTTGACCTGTCAAATCTTCTGGGAATACTTGAGGAAACTCTCGAACAACCGGAACATTCTCTAATCCAATCTCTTTGGTTTTGAGTTCCTTCACGTGCACGAAAATGGAAGGATATCCTTTCTTTAGATATATTCGAGCTCTCATACAGGAAATAATATTAAGGTTTACCTTGCTCTTATCTCCTTGGATTATTAATTTCTCACCATTATCAAGAGGTATACGAATAGACTTTTCCGCACAATTAATGTCCACACGATTCTTAGACAACCAGTCCATACCAATAACAACATCGAAACTTCCCAACTCAACGTGCATTAAATCAACCTCAAACATATTGTTTGACAAATTTAAGACACAACCTCGCATAATCTTATCTACTTTTATCAACTTACCGTTTGCCAATTCTACAGCATATCTAGTGTTTAAGGCAGTTAAAGGCCTATTTATCACAACACTGAAATCCTTAGCTATAAAACTTTTATCTGCGCCGGTATCGAATAAAATAGATGCTAAATGATTATCAAGGAGGAACGTACCCGTGATTAGTTCTGGGTCCTCACGAGCTTCTTTCGTCGTGATCTGAAAAGCTCGGCCCTTAGCCACATCACCCTTCTTACCCTTAGGACATTCTTTCTTGAAATGCCCCGCTTGTCCACATCCAAAACAAACATTCTGATTGTTCTTCTTGCCTTTATCATTCCCTGAAAAACGAACTCTACAATCCTTTGCGAGATGTCCTTGCTTCTTACATCGTTCATAAACTACAGTGCAAACACCAAAATGATGTTACGTGCACCTGCCGCAGTAGGGTTTCTTTCCTGCGTACTTGCTATTCAAACTCTCAACCATAGTAATTCCTTACATCTTGGAATTACCTTCTTGGTTTCCATCCCATTTAAGCTTCTCAGCTGTAACCTTCACATCTATCTTAGCATTGATTGGTTAACATCGTACTAATCGCACCATCAAATCATGCGCCATACGAATAGCACTCTGGATCGTTTCTGGTTTTGATGACAGAACATTTCCTTGAATGTCTTCTGACAAACCCCAAATATATCTCTCAACTCTCTTATATTCGGGAGTGGCCATGGTTGGGCACATTAAAGCTAACTCAAGGAATCAATTAGTATATCCTGAGATATCAGTTCCTTCCAACTTTAAGTTCCATAACTCGGTTTCTAGCCTTTGAATCTCACTCCTCGGGCAATACTCATCAATCATTTGCTTCTTGAATTCTTCCCATGGCGTATTATATGCAACATCAATACCCACAGACTTGGCAAAAGAATTCCACCAGGTTAAGGCTCCATCCAAAAGAGTACATGATGCGAACTTCACTCGATCATTGTCTGCACACTCACTGATTTTGAATACCGATTCTAGTTTTTCAAGCCATCTCATTAACCCTACAGGTCCTTCCGTTCCTGAAAAACTCTGGGGCTTGCAACCCATAAATGCCTTGTAATTGCATCGCTGCTGAACATTTGCTACTTCGGGTCTCCTTTCATTCGTGGTATTTGCTGCACGTCCTACTTCAGCGTTAGCTACCGCTTCAACCACTCTTTGAGTTACCATCTCCTCGATCTGAGCAGCACTCATTCCCGTATTTGGATTTCTCTTCGGAGGCATTTTCTAACAAAAGACAATTCAAATATTTGAGAATATTATAAGTAACATATATATAATTGTTTGTAATATGAAAAATGAACTTAAGCAATCATACTATAAAAGTCATCGATTAAGAACGGCTTTTCAATATTACAAAATTTGGGTATCTAACCTACCCGTTAGTTCCATCCATACATATAAATAAACAACTAATACATTAATTACTTAACCTATAATATCCAAAATATGAACATTTTAAGAGTGTAAGCTATAAAATCAACACTCCTAATCCCTAACGGTAGATCTAAGGTGGCGCAATGGTGTTAACCACCGAATTCACTTCGTTCAAGCGAATTCCCAAACAAGTCACTTGCTCCACAAGGTCATGATTCCTTGCCGATAAATCATCGACCCGGTACTTCAACAACTCGATCTCCTCATGACGTGTACAGTGTACTTCCTCAAACTCATTAAAATGAGAATCGTTAACAACCTGATTCTCCTGGATGTACAAATAGTCAACCGTTCCTTGAAGTCGCTCGATGCGTCTCTCATGCCTAAAGAGTCTAGAAAACAAGGTATAAACCGTGTCCTGTTGTGATTGACCCATTAATCCATCCCTGCCATTAATGGTCGGAGGCACATTATGCTCATGGTACGGGGTTCCCTCTTGTTGATTCCATCTTCCTAAAATTTCACGAACCCATATCCATAGTCACCAGAATGGTTGGTACATCTCAAACTCATTCCTATTAGAGTTGTCGTCTAAATCATCGCTAACAATAGTAGGTGCAGTCACAGTCTTGGATCTCATAGAACTAGACGATGCCATTTTAACATACACAACATACAAAAGTTAGCATATAGAATTTTCGACGAGTAAAAATTATAATATATGACTCGAAAAATAGTAGAGACCGGAAATTTTTTGACTCGGTTATAGGTGGGACACACTAATGCAATCCTAGTTGGTCAGGTCTAGACACACTAATGCTGTCCACATTCCCTATAACCCAAGCTCTGATACCATGTCTGTAACGACCCCCATCTCGATTTCCCAAGACATGGTGTGAACTTTAACATAGTGTCCCAGGTTATAGTCAACGTAGCAGCGGAAGCATAAATATTATTACATCACGGTCTCTGTTTTTAGTTTTGGTACATCGTGGTTACAAAATAAAAATACCGACAAAGTAAAAATACAAATACATCATAATCTAGCCTATCAATACTAGATTTAATAAAAGACGTTTTTAAACTTCCACGATGCCCGGCCTGAAAATGCTCCAAAAGCTAAGTACCTGAGATAAATACTTAAAACGTCAATATAAATATTGGTGAGTTCATAGGTTTAGTTATAATGCATAAGTTAATGGACCTCAAGATTTCAGTTTAAAACATTTAAAAAGTTATTCTAGTTTATGAGCTTTCGATATCGAACGTTAACGTAATAGTACCCGAAAACAAGCGTCACTTAAGGTCAAAGTGCATATGGTCGAAGGTTATGCATCCGATAGCCTAGAAGGCCTATCCTGATGTGAGGAGTCACCCTCAAATAGATCTATTCATAGTATTCGTATTCACCGAACCGGTAATTAACGATATCAAAATCGGGCTTTCTAAAATTGACCTTTGTTACGCAACATAGAATATAGTTATAAGTACTCGAGTCCAATATATAAAACAGTAAACAAGTATTATCTCATCCCAAATGTATAAAATATTGATTAAAAATGGGACTACGAACTCACAAGTAATGCGTCACGGTAGTCTGTCAGATTGTGTTCGGTGTTCCGGGCTTGAGACCTAATGAAATTTTATAAGGTCAGAGGTTATACTATCTAATATAGTATTTAGATTAGGTCTAAGATCAATTTCTTAAGTAATCTTACATGTCCATTTTGATTCTCGGTTTCAAAGGTTACTAGTTCATAGTTTTAAGTGTAGACTGTTTTGACTAGTTTTACCATAACATTAGTTTAGGTGTTTCTATTAATCTAGACATCCATTTAAGGTGAGATTACCATCTTTGGAAAGCTCTTTGAGTAAAGTTTCTAACTATGTAAAGTTACCCTCTAAACTCAAAATAAAAGTTGGTCAAAAGTTCACTTCTTTATAAGTGTGCAAAACAGTTCAGTTTTACACTATAAGTTCCGAGGTGAGTTTAAAAATAGTAAAACTTATTTATTTGACTCAAGATTTTACAGAAGTCTTAGGACATATAAAAGTGCTTATTCTCAAAAGAAATAACCTCCAGGTCTTCATTAACCTTGTCTTTAGAGATAAAGTTTTAGACCAATTTCTGACTTCAATAAAATCTTATGTCAACTTGATGGGACTATATCTCAATGATTTCTTAATGGTTTTTGGTGTTTTAACTATCCATGGTTTCCTTATTAAGTCTATTTTTGAAATCAGAAGCCTTTAGTTCAATCATAGGTTGGTGTTTAGGTCATGGACTTCAAGTAAAATTTTGGACAGCTCAAAGACAAAACAGTTTTATGTAGTTAATCACACTAGTTCTTAGTTTAGCTTTATTTTAAGACATATGACATGTAGAGATCTTAAGTTTACTGATCTAGCATTAAGATCATGGTTAGCTATATAGTCATCATTGAGTAATTTAACACTCTAGATCCAGCAATTACACCATGAATGTTCTTGAAGATGACTAGAAATGATGAATAGATTTAGTTAGTTGTTTATACCTTGATGATATGTGATCCTAGAACTTCAAGAAGATGAACAAGAGAAGGTTTATGATCTGTATTTAGAATGTATGTAAGTGTGAGAGTGAAAGGAGAGTGAGCAAATGAGTGGAAGTGAGCTAGAAGTGTGCTTATATAGAGGATGGTGGTGATGGTGGTGATTAACGTGGCAAGGAGAGGAGGAACGGGGGGAGTGACTCACCATCTTGCCATTAATGAAACTCATGATGGTGTTTTTCATGGCATTTAGCTTAAGGATTAAGTGTTAGTGGATGTAGTATGGTGATATGGATGATGATGATGGTAGACGATGATGATGGTGGTGTAAGTGTTCTAGTCAACTTTTGGTTTGTAATTGTACATGTACTTGTGTAGTCATTCTAATGTATAGTTCTAAGGTGTTTTATTTGTATGTTTATGGTTTAGGAAGTAAGCTAATGTTAGATTCTAATCAAGATAGATCAAGGTTGGTTAAGTGAAAGAAATAGCTAAGTACAAAGTGATCAAGACTAGTTGTGAAAATGATTAAGTGTAGAGAAAGTCTTAAATTTTGATCTAATGTTCAAATGAAATTGTTTTAAGTCTTTAATCTAAATACTTGGTTAATAAGTTTATTTACTAAGTTAATATATATAAGGATATAATTTACAAGTCTAGGGTTTATGGTAATGAGTTAGGGTTTGTGATGATAAGCTAGGGTTTTAGGACTTCATGCAAAATGCGTGAAGTAACACTTAATCAAGTAAAACCTAAAAATGTATCCTTAGAGTTATATAAACCCTAAAATAAACCAAGACATAGATCATTAAATTTACTCGCCAAGTCAAAAATTGTAACTTAAAGAAGTCAAACTAGACAACTTAAGTCGAAAAGCTAGAGTTGTGACATTTATGTTCTTGAAATTCAAATGAGAAAGTCTTTAATGCCATAACCAATTTAACTCAGGAACAGTCTGTGAGTAAAGACAAGTATCAATATCAGAATTTGCAGTATCAAGATCAACCAAATAAACATTCTGTTGCCTCCAAGCAACCATAATAGGTTTCCCTTTAGGATCATACATGATTCCAGCATTTTTCCTTATTCTTATCTCACAATCTTCATCAGCAACTTGACTCACACTCAACAGATTATGCATTAACCCTTCCACAAGAGCAACTCTCTTTAAAGAAACACCACATGCTTTAACAGAGCCATATCCAATTGTTTTGCCAATAGAGTTATCCCCATATCTAACACAGGGACCTTTTTCTTCTACAAACCCTTCAAGATGCTCCTTGCATCCTGTCATGTGTCTTGAGCATCTACTATCCAAAAACTATTTTCTTTCATTCTGCGCAAGACACAAAAACAATAAACATTAGTTACCTTTAGGAACCTACCTTGCAGTGGGTTCAAATGAAGAGCTTTTTACTCTCCAAACAAATGGCTTATTCTCTATTTAAACAATTTTTTCTTTGAATTGTTTCTGAATGTTTGACCATTGTTTGTCTGATTTTAACCATTTGTTGACTTTTTCAAGACTTTTAGGTTTGATTGACTCAGTTTTGACCTTAGGTTTGTCTTTCAGCCTTTTTTCAGAGTTTTAAAATTCTCTTTTTCAGTGTAGTAATAGCTTTGACTCAAAACATTTCTATTTTTCACTTTTAGAATCATCATGTGTCATTCCTGAGACCACAGTGTCACTCTGTTTGATTGAGTCTATATCTGAGTCTGATGATCCAGACTTCGATTTAGAGTCCGTATTTACAGATTCTGATACAGGCCTTGTGCTATAAATGGATCCAGATTCTGGCCTAATAAAAGCATTGGTTAAAAATTGCTTATCACCATCAATCTTAAGAAAAGTATTATGTAAAATCAAAGGCTTAAATCTATTGGGATCATTTTCTTTTTCAATTCCTATATCATTCTTAAGATCAAAACCTACACCAAGCACATCCCAAATATCAGCAGGTATTTGCCTAGCTATAGCATCTGAATTTTTCTTAGATGACACACACCAAGATTTACAAATCTTCTCATACTTATCTGCTCTTTCTCTAATTTTTCTTTTCTCGTCATCAAATCTTATAACCTCATTAATAAAACTAGATTTGTATGCTGCTAGTTCAATTCTGCATTGATCAGTTTCACTTATGTGTAAGTCTTTCTCTATAACTATGGCTTTAAGATTATTAAATCTGATTTTAATCTTTTGTTCTCTTCTAAACAAGATTTAAAGTCATTCAACAAATACTGAAACATGCTTATCTTCTCATTATCAACATAGTGAACAAAATTTTGTACCTTATAAGCAGTAGATTTATCACTATTTGACTGACTATTAAGTTTCTCGGAAATTTTCAAATCAGCTTCAAATTGACTAGATGACTTCTCTTGTTCAATAACTGCCATCAACCACTTATCTTCCTCTTCATTAGATGATGAGTCTTCATCATCCCAAGTTTCTGAGTAGAGAGCCTTCTCAGCCTTCTTTACCACTGGCTTCACACTTTTCTTCTTCAAGTACTTGTACTTCTTTGTGTTTTCTAAATACTTACCAGAGTCTGAACTAAAATCAACCTTTGACCAACACTCAACAACATTGTGACCAATATTTCCACACTTGAAACAAGTAGCCTTCTTTGGATCAAAGGTACTTTTTCCTTTCCTAGGTCCAAACTTTTTCTTTTCAATTCTTTGAGTAAGAAGAGCCATTTGTTCTTCAAGCATTTGAACCGCATCATCTTCTGATGAATCATCACCGTCTACATCTGACTCAGCCTTGGTAGAATAACTTGAGAATAATTCTTTGTTTCTTTTGGTTGTTGTAACTAGAGCAGCTTCTGGATCTTTGGCTACCTTCTTAGCATTGATCTTCTTCTTTAATTTGGTTTCCTCAAAATTTGTGAGAATTCCAAATAAACCACTGAGATCATAATTATCCAATTTCTCACTTACTACCATTGAAGTAATGATAGATTCAAAAGTTTCTGGAAGTGCGTCAACAAATTTTTGACACAGTTCAGCTTGTGTCTTTATCACTCCAGCACCTTCCAGATCATTAATCAACACCTGAAATCTTGAATGAAGATCAAATAATGATTCCTTTGGTTCAGCAGTAAAATTTTCATACAACCTTACAAAATTCGTCTTCTTTTGAGTTTTAACTATAGTAACCCCTTCAAAATCATTTAGCAGAATATCCCATATAGCCTTTGCAGTTTTAGCATGTCCTACCTTTCTCAAGATAGGAACAGAGATAGCATTGCCAATAATACTTCTGATTTTGCTATCTAGTCTATAAAGAATAGCATCTTGGTCTGTCCACTAAGTTCTTGAAGTTTGAATGAACTCAGCAGGCTTAACTACAGTACCGTCTGCATTGCTCACAGCTTCAGTCCACTTGCCAGGAATAATGGGTCCTTCAGTTAGAACTCTTTCCATTTCATCATAAATGGAACCTATGTATCAAAGTAACTTTAGTTTCCAGGCTGTAAAATCAGTACCATTAAAGATGGGAACACCTTTTCCTGCCATAACAGAAGCAGTAATTGTAGCAGACATGAAGACAAGATTTGTGTGTTTTCTTGTTCTAGGTATTAATAGATCGTTTAAAGAATATCAAAAAAGATTTATATCTTCAACCTGGCTCTGATACCAGTTGGTGGTCCACAATCAAACAACCTAGAACGTTTTTATAAGATCAATTGAACAGAATAACAAATAAGTTATAAAGTGCGGAACCAATTGAACTATGCAATTAAAATTAACACATGAAAGAATGAATAATGGAGAAGATAATTGATATTGAATTGGCGAGTTGGAATGAATTACAAGTTCCCTATTTATAGATTTGAGAAACACGCTTCTCAAATCTTCTCAAATCTATTCCAAAACTAACGTAGCTAAATAAAAGGAAACTAGATAATATCATATTTCTTCAATGATCTTCTCCTAGAAATCGGAGATATTCGTTTAGATGAAACTTCTTCATTCTTATCTTCCACTATTTCATACGTATTTGATTTGATCTTTATCTCTTTTCAGCATCAGTAGAATCTGTATTCTTTGTTGCGCAGAGTATGTGTTCTTCAATCTTCCAGACTCTAAATATTACAGACTCTAAATAATTAGACTCAAATAATACAGACTCAAAATACTTTTCAGCTAAGACTTCTTTGACTCATCAGATTTACCAATTCCTAATAGAAGTCGATACACATTATGTTTAATTCGGTTTTAGGGAGTCTGTGGATTTATCTCACATCTTTGGTATAATGTATGGAATCGGTATTGAAATATATGCTTAGTTTACATGCTTCATTCTTTTAGGGTAGCAATGAGAATAATAGGAAGATGGCTTGATTAAAGCGACAACATGTTCTTGCTTATATTAACAAGGGTGGGTTGGAGGTGAGTAGCTTACGAGCCTTTAATCTTGCTCAATCAGTTCTTGATGTAGATTTAGCGTGTTCTTGCTGGTACCGATTCCTTAGTTCTTAAGCTAAACTAGAAGGTGGCATTTGGCCATATGTTTGTGGAGTCATTTTCTTACACCAACAATAATAATCTTTGTCTCCCAATTCGATTAGATGCAAGGTGGGTAATGGTGAATCCATTAGTTTTTTAAAGGATAGTCGGTTAGGTGGTGGGTCTCTATTTTCGCGTTATAATCGGCTAGCTCATATAGACACCAACATCGATTGCTTTTTAAAAGATAGATGTGTAGAAGGAGAGTGTGTTCGTAGTTCAACGAGAGCTAATATTGGTTCTCGTAATCTGGAGATTTTAACTCGGCTGATCTCGCAGCTTGGATCAGTCACACTTGTTGAATGCCCAGATTCTAGACAATGGATTTTTGAATCGAATGGAAGTTATTCGATTAGCGATATGAGATCATTCACTGAGGAGGGGAGCTTACCATCAGGGGTTTATCTACCCGTTGAAGGAATGTCCGGGTGTGGTTAGATGTGGATGCGCTTGTGTATCTCTTGTGGTGGTATTGGATGGATTGGTTCGATAATTAAGGCGTCGTGGAAGAAGTGAAGAAAGGGTGTACGTGATTAGTGTTTGCACTAATTGAATGATGTGGAAGTACCGTATTAATATCATTTTTTCTTCGTGTCCTATGAACAAGAATGATATTTTTTTATTTTGCTTTTAATTATTCGTTTTCTTGGTTTGTTTAAAGAGGTGGTAAAAATGTAAGTTGACCTCTTGGATTTTAAAACACTTTCATGACCATATGTACAATATTTAAAGCATTATGTACAAACTTATGGTAAAATACTCACGTGACCATATGTACAATATTTGAAATATTTTGTACAACCTTATAATAAGATATCCTCATGACCATATGTACAAACTTTAACACAAATTTTACAATCTTTTACGAAACCCCTCATGAACACATGCACAAACATCGAAGCATATTGTACAACCTTCATATAATATTTTTATTTAAATTTTTAAAAATTTCAAGAGGCATTTGTTATTACTAATAACAATATATATGAAACATATAAATACTCAATTTTTAAGCAAACCATATTATTATTATTATTCATTATTATTTATAATTATAATTATAATTATAATTATAGTTATAATTATAATTATAATTCAAATGTGGAATCTCTTCGCGGGATTAATTACGTTACATATGTAGGCGAAATACATGTCTAAATAAAGGTTGTAATGTAGGCTTTTATGATAAGGAAAATAGTAATTGTAATGAAAATTGAAAGATGGTGGAGGGAGAATAAATGTAGTTCATTTGTTATGACCAAGTTAAGTATATCAATATGTTTGTAAACAAAGAGAAGTTTCTTAGTCGGAATCTGTGATTCCAGGGGTCATTAAATTAAATGATTTTAACATTTACATTAACTTAATACCTAAAACATATCATTAAACTGTTTCTGTAACGACCCGACTTTTTCGACTTGCTTTTATGCCTTGTATTTTAGCGAAACTGCGTATTTGTGCGTACTATGTTACTTTATTACTCCGGAACCATGGCACACGTGTTTTATATTCATATATACTTAAAAACATGCCCTGGGGTATGTAGAATGCTTAACTTGTCCATTGGATGCTTTATAACCGTTTGTGTTACTTGCCGTTACGAATAAACCGCGGACTGCGCGCACGTTTGACTTTTGTCGGAACCAGAACTTTTGGACTGCGAAATATTAATTATTATTTTCTAATAATAATTACCTGGGCTTTTGGATGCTTAATTTTATTTATTTAATTGCTAAAGCCCAATAGTTAGTCTTGTTGGACTTTCTAGCTTGTTGGGCTCAAGCCCACCTTACTCTAGCTAGTGACCCAATTAATTAGCCCAAGTATTATTACTAGTAGCCCATAATAATAAATAAATAATAAATTAATTAATTAATGAGTCATACTAGCATAATGGATAAGGTTTATCTAAATGTTACATAAGATTCTAGCAAAAGGACACACTTTAGACACCATTAGCCAAAAAGCAAGTTTTTGTCTCCCCCTCCCCCCTCTAATGCCATCCACCACCACCACCATGGTCTTGTCCACCTCATCAATCCATGTGATCTTCATTTGCCTATAAATACTAGCCTTTAGTCCCTCATTCCAACACTTGATCATTTTGGCTTTTCACACACTTATTCTTTCTTTCTTTCCTAGCTTGTAAGTTTTTCTTTTCCTTCCTCTTTTCTTCTTAAATTCGTGTACATCATCATCATTATGTGGAAGATCAAGTTCCTTCTAGCTTTGATCTTACTTATATCTTGTTGATACAAGCATGAATCTTTCAAGAACATGGAAGATTCAAGCTTTTTAGCTTGAATCTTCATATCTTTTATAGATCTACTTCTTTTATACTTTAATCTTTCTATTTTATGATAAAGATTCAAACTTTTGTTTGTAATCTTCATGCATCTTCAAGATCCAAGCTTTATGCTTCAAGATCTTCAAGAACAACCAAGATGCAAGCTTTCTAGCTTGAATCTTCATATCTTTTTGTTAGACCTAAGTTTTTTTTGCTTTAGTCATGTTGTTTTGTGAAAAAGATTCAAACTTGTGTTTGTTATCTTCATATATCTTAAAGATTCAAGCTTTATGCTTCAAGATCTTCAAGAACACTTAAAGGTTCAAGCTTTCTAGCTTTGTAACCTTGTAACTTGTGTGAAATGGATCCAAGCTCTCTAGCTTAGGGTTCCATCACCTCTTTTGACTTGGATTATGCTTATACTTGTTGAATTGATGTAAAGTTTGTAGCTTTAGTTGTTATTGTGACTTGTATTAGTGTTAAGACTAAGGATAGGATGTAACCTTGGTTCATCATCTATCTAAGACTCATGAATGAGTTGTATTCTTACTTGGTCTTAACATATTGTGTATTGATGGTGAATCTTGGTCAAAAGTGATGTTAAACCATCAACGAGTTGTACACTTGAAGCTACAAGCATCAAGGATGAGAACCGTGATAAGCATCAAGTACTAAGAACCCCACCGGAGCACATAACCCACTGATTTTAGTATCTGATCAGACAACCTGGGCTACTGAAAAGTTTATTTACAGTTAGTTTGGTTCGAGTAGATGATTTTCCGTTTAGGCCTCGTCATAATCTGAGTTACGGTTTAGGATTTATGGCCCTCCGAGAGTCACTACACCCTATTAACATTGTGCTGAAATTTCTGACCTACTCGCACTTAAACCGTCGCCACGGTCAAACGAAGACGAGTTAGGTTCTGAAAATTGGTCAGCTGTTAGGGGACTCATATACGGAGCCATAGCCACTGACCGTGCATCTTTTCGATTTACGTAGAGGTAGTAGCAGCTGACCGAAGTCAGCCTATTGTTTCGATCTCTATTCTTGTCGAAATTACTTAGCTTTTATGATGATGAATGATGATGATGATGACACTTAAACTTATTTTGTTCACTATTAGAATTTATAAGGACAACCTACTGACCTAGTAACCTTTGATTTAGGTTGACGACCTTTCGGACCGACTTACTACTTGCGTACTTTCATTACCGACTTTATCGCTTTTATCACTGTGAGTTATAGCATCCCTTTTTACCACTTTTACTATTTTTGGGACTGAGAATACATGCGCTTTTTACGTTTTACATGTTAGGCACGAGTACTTAAACTTTATATGTGTGTGGGTTATACAACGGCATAAATATTCCCTTTAGCACGGTAACATTTAGTCATTGGTTTTTGAACCGGTGAACGCGAATCTTAGATATGGATCCATAGGGTTTGACATCCCCACTCGGGCTAGTCGCGCTAGCATTTAACGGGTGTTTAATACTTCTTGAACATACGCACTCGCCAAGTGTACTTTCAGGGGGTTATATGTAGTGACCCGAATTTTTCCATGTTTATATATATATATATTAAATGAAATTGTTATTTACATGATTAAGTATTTCCAACATGTTAAGCAATCAAACTTGTTAAGACTTGATTAATTGAAATAGGTTTCATATAGACAATTGACCACCCAAGTTGACCGGTGATTCACGAACGTTAAAACTTGTAAAAACTATACGATGACATATATATGGTTATATATATAGTTAACATGATTTTATTATAAGTATGTATCTCATTAGGTATTTTAACAATGAGTTATATACATAAAAATGAGACTATTAAATTAAGAAACTCGAAAACGATATATATAACAATTATCGTTATAACGTCTTACTAGGTACATATGAATCATATTAAGATATTGATACACTTGGTTAATTATGTTAAATGATAAGTAAATATATCATTAAGTATATTAACAATGAACTACATATGTAAAAATAAGACTACTAACTTAATGATTTTGAAACGAGACATATATGTAACGATTATCGTTGTAACGACATTTAATGTATATAGATCATATTAAAAGATATTCGTACATCATAATATCATGGTAATATAATAATTTAAAATCTCATTTGATATTATAAACATTGGGTTAACAACATTTAACAAGATCGTTAACCTAAAGGTTTCAAAACAACATTTACATGTAACGACTAACGATGACTTAACGACTCAGTTAAAATGTATATACATGTAGTGTTTTAATATGTATTCATACACTTTTTAAAGACTTCAAGACACTTATCAAAATACTTCTACTTAACAAAAATGCTTACAATTACATCCTCGTTCAGTTTCATCAACAAATCTACTCGTATGCACCCGTATTCGTACTCGTACAATACACAGCTTTTAGATGTATGTACTATTAGTATATACACTATAATGATCAGATCTTAGTAGCCCATGTGAGTCACCTAACACATGTGGGAACCATCATTTGGAAACTAGCATGAAATATCTCATAAAATTACAAAAATATGAGTAATCATTCGTGACTTATTTACATGAAAACAAAATTACATATCCTTTATATCTAATCCATACACCAACGACCAAAAACACCTAAAAACACTTTCATTCTTCAATTTTCTTCATCTAATTGATCTCTCTCAAGTTCTCTTCAAGTTCTAAGTGTTCTTCATAAATTCTAAAAGTTCTAGTTTCATAAAATCAAGAATACTTCCAAGATTGCAAGTTTACTTCCAAGTTTTCTAAATCCATTCCAAGTAATCATCCAAGATCAAGAAACCTTTGTTACTTACAGTAGTTTATCTTTCTAATACAAGGTAATAATCATATTCAAACTTTAATTCAATTTCTATAACTATAACAAACTTATTTCGAGTGGAAATCTTACTTGAAATTGTTTTCGTGTCATGATTCTGCTTCAAGAACTTTCAAGCCATCCAAGGATCCTTTGAAGCTAGATCCATTTTTCTCATTTCCAGTAGGTTTATCCAAGGAACTTGAGATAGTAATAATGTTCATAACATCATTCGATTCATACATAAAAAGCTGTCTTATTCAACGTTATAAACTTGTAATCACTAGAACATAGTTTAGTTAATTCTAAACTTGTTCGCAAATAAAAGTTAATCCTTCTAACTTGACTTTTAAAATCAACTAAACACATGTTCTATATCTATATGATATGCTAACTTAATGATTTAAAACCTGGAAACACGAAAAACACCGTAAAACCGGATTTACGCCGTCGTAGTAACAACGCGGGCTGTTTTGGGTTAGTTAATTAAAAACTATGATAAACTTTGATTTAAAAGTTGTTATTCTGGGAAAATGATTTTTATTATGAACATGAAACTATATCCAAAAATTATGGTTAAACTCAAAGTGGAAGTATGTTTTCTAAAATAGTCATCTAGACGTCGTTCTTTCGACTGAAATGACTACCTTTAAAAAAACGACTTGTAACTTATTTTTCTGACTATAAACCTATACTTTTTCTATTTAGATTCATAAAATAGAGTTCAATATGAAACCATAGCAATTTGATTCACTCAAAACGGATTTAAAATGAAGAAGTTATGGGTAAAACAAGATTGGATAATTTTTCTCATTTTAGCTACGTGAAAATTGGTAACAAATCTATTCCAACCATAACTTAATCAACTTGTATTGTATATTATGTAATCTTGAGATACCATAGACACGTATACAATGTTTCAACCTATCATGTCGACACATCTATATATATTTCGGAACAACCATAGACACTCTATATGTGAATGTTGGAGTTAGCTATACAGGGTTGAGGTTGATTCCAAAATATATATAGTTTGAGTTGTGATCAATACTGAGATACGTATACACTGGATCGTGGATTGATTCCAGATAATATTTATCGATTTATTTCTGTACATCTAACTGTGGACAACTAGTTGTAGGTTACTAACGAGGACAGCTAACTTAATAAACTTAAAACATCAAAATATATTAAAAGTGTTGTAAATATATTTTGAACATACTTTGATATATATGTATATATTGTTATAGGTTCGTGAATCAACCAGTGGCCAAGTCTTACTTCCCGACGAAGTAAAAATCTGTGAAAGTGAGTTTCATTTGCCCTTTTTACTCTTTACGTTTTTGGGCTGAGAATACATGCAAATGCCTTATTAACTGATTTACAATATTTATATGCGTGAGTTTCATTTGCCCTTTTTACTCTTTACGTTTTTGGGCTGAGAATACATGCAAATGCTTTATTAATTGTTTTACAATATTTATATGCGTGAGTTTCATTTACCCTTTTTACTCTTTACGTTTTTGGGCTGAGAATACATGCAAATGCTTTATTAACTGTTTTACAATATTTATATGCGTGAGTTTCATTTGCCCTTTTTACTCTTTACGTTTTTGGGCAGACAATACATTCAAATGCTTTATTAACTGTTTTACAATATTTATATGCGTGAGTTTCATTAATCCCTTTTTAAATGCTTTTGCAATATATATTTTTGGGACTGAGAATACATGCGCTGTTTTTATAACCGTTTTACGAAATAGACACAAGTAATTGAAACTACATTATATGGTTGAATGATCGAACTAGAATATGCCCCTTTTTATTAAGTCTGGTAATCTAAGAATTAGGGAACAGACACCCTAATTGACTCGAACTCTAAAGATAGATCTATTGGGCCTAACAAACCCCATCCAAAGTACCGGATGCTTTAGTACTTCGAAATTTATATCATATCCGAAGGATGTCCCGGAATGATGGGGATATTCTTATATATGCATCTTGTTAATGTCGGTTACCAGGTGTTCACCATATGAATGATTTTTATCTCTATGTATGGGATGTGTATTGAAATATGAAATCTTGTGGTCTATTGTTACGATTTGATATATATAGGTTAAACCTATAACTCACCAACATTTTTGTTGATGTTTAAAGCATGTTTATTCTCAGGTGAATACTAAGAGCTTCCGCTATTGCATACTAAAATAAGGACAAGATTTGGAGTCCATGTTTGTATGATATTGTGTAAAAACTGCATTCAAGAAACTGATTTCGATGTAACATATTTGTATTGTAAACCATTATGTAATGGTCGTGTGTAAACAGGATATTTTAGATTATCAATATTTGATAATCTACTTAAAGCTTTTTAAACCTTTATTTATGAAATAAAGGTTATGGTTTGTTTTAAAAATGAATGCAGTCTTTGAAAAACGTCTCATATAGAGGTCAAAACCTCGCAACGAAATCAATTAATATGGAACGTTTTTAATCAATAAGAACGGGACATTTCAGTTGGTATCCGAGCGTTGGTCTTACAGAACCGGAAAATTTGCATTAGTGTGTCTTATCGAGTTTGTTAGGATGCATTAGTGAGTCTGGACTTCGACCGTGTTTGCTTTAAAAATGATTGCTTAACATTTTTGTTGGAAACTATATATTATTAACATGTATATATTATGTGATATATTAATCTCTTAACATGTTTGATATTGTGTGATAGATATCTACCTCTAACACAAATCCCATTAACTCACCTAATAATAATGAAGAGTCGAATATATATTGGACTGATTCACAAGTTCCAGAAGAGGAACCGGAAGAAGAATCAGAACCGGAAGAGGAGGAACCGGAGGAGGAAATAGAACCGGTGGGGGAAATAATAAAACGGTTAAGTAAAAGAAAATCCTCAACCAACCGACCAAGGTTAATTATGGTCAATGGTGTTTCCGCCAAGGAAGCAAAATATTGGGAGGATTACCAATTCTCCGATGAATCGGATTCCGAAGAGAATTCCGATGATGTTATAGAAATTACCCCAATTGAATTTAAAAAGGCAAAATAAAATAATAAGGGAAAGGGCATAAAAATAGAGAAATCTAATTCCAACCCCGATGAACTTTATATGTATCGTCAACCCCCGAAGTCCTTAAGTTGTAACAATGACCCGGGAACCTCTAAACCACCAGGTTTTTCTAAACCGTTGTGGAAGTTGACAGCTAGTATTAGGGGAACATCATATATCCCTAGAAACTTGGCAAAACGAACCAAAACCGAAGAAGAAGAAATGAGCGAGTCGGAATAAGATAGTTGTATTCGTGTGGTGTAATATATGTAATATAGTGTGCTTATGCTTTATGATATATGTAAAAATTGCTTGTATTAATAAGTATTTTTTTTTATGAATCTAACTCTTGTCTATTTTACAGTATAAAAACACAAAATGGATAGACAACCCAATATTTTAAGAGACCTACCCGGAGACATGATTGATGAAATCTTGTCTAGAGTCGGTCATAATTCTTCGGCACAACTATTTACAGCGAAATCAGTTTGTAAGACATTCGAAGAACGTTCCAAGAATGCCTTGGTTTATAAGAGACTTTCGTTTGAAAGATGGGGGATATCACATTGGGAAACCCATAAGTTACGATGTGTTTACTTTGACGCATATATTGCGGGGAACCCAAGTGCTATTTTACGCAACGGGTTAAGAAATTATTTTGACTCAATGTATCCGAACATAGGACTTCATGATTTAGAAAAAGCGGCTAACATGCAACATAAAGAAGCATGTTATGCTTACGGGTTAGTAATGTTCGCTTCTCACCAAAGTGAGAACAAGAACATCGGGCTACAACTATTAAACAAAACATTTCCACAAGTAACGGACTCAGTAGTTGGGGTGAGAAACAAGGTTTTTAGATTGTTACGGGTACGTTTCTTATTGACAATAAATCTGCTTACGTTTTATTTGATTCGGGTGCGGATAGAAGCTATATGAGTAGAGATTTTTGTGCTAAATTAAGTTGTCCATTGACGCCGTTGGATAGTAAATTTTTACTCGAATTAGCAAACGGTAAATTAATTTCAGCAGATAATATATGCCGGAATCGAGAAATTAAACTGGGTAGCGAAATATTTAAGATTGATTTGATACCAGTAGAGTTAGGGAGTTTTGATGTAATAGTTGGCATGGACAGGCTGAAGAAGGTGAAAGCAGAGATCGTATGTTATAAAAATGCAATTCGCATTGTACGAGAAGAAGGAGAACCCTTAATGGTGTACGGAGAAAAGGGCAACATGAAGCTACATCTTATTAGTAATTTGAAGGCACAAAAACTAATAAGAAAAGGTTGCTATGCTGTTCTAGCACACGTCGAGAAAGTACAAACTGAAGAAAAGAGCATCAATGATGTTTCCGTCGCAAAAGAATTTCCCGATGTATTTCCGAAAGAATTACCGGGACTACCTCCACATCGATCTGTTGAATTTCAAATAGATCTTGTACCAGGAGCTGCACCAATAGCTCATGCTCCTTATAGACTCGCACCCAGCGAGATGAAAGAACTGCAAAGCCAACTGCAAGAACTATTAGAACGTGGTTTCATTCGACCAAGCACATCACCATGGGGAGCTCCTGTTTTGTTTGTCAAGAAGAAGGATGGTACATTTAGGTTGTGTATTGACTACAGAGAGTTGAACAAACTTACCATCAAAAACCGTTATCCACTGCCGAGAATTGACGACTTATTTGATCAACTACAAGGCTCGTCGGTTTATTCGAAGATCGATTTACGTTCTGGATATCATCAAATGCGAGTAAAGGAGGATGATATTCCAAAAACTGCTTTTAGGACGCGTTATGGTCATTACGAGTTTATGGTTATGCCGTTTGGATTGACTAACGCACCAGCTGTGTTCATGGACCTTATGAACCGAGTGTGTGGGCCATATCTTGACAAGTTTATCATTGTTTTCATCGATGACATACTTATTTACTCAAAGAATGATCAAGAGCACGAAGAACATTTGAGAAAAGTGCTAGAAGTATTGAGGAAAGAAAAACTGTACGCTAAGTTTTCAAAGTGTGCATTTTGGTTGGAAGAAGTTCAATTCCTCGGTCACATAGTGAACAAAGAAGGTATCCAGGTGGACCTGGCAAAGATCGAAACCGTTGAAAAGTGGGAAACCCCAAAAACTCCGAAGCATATACGTCAATTTTTAGGATTGGCTGGTTACTACAGAAGATTCATCCAAGATTTCTCCAAAATAGCAAAACCCTTGACTGCATTAACGCATAAAGGGAAGAAATTTGAATGGAAGGATGAACAAGAGAAGGCGTTTCAATTATTGAAGAAAAAGCTAACTACGGCACCTATATTGTCATTGCCTGAAGGGAATGATGATTTTGTGATTTATTGTGACTCATCAAAGCAAGGTCTCGGTTGTGTATTAATGCAACGGACGAAGGTGATTGCTTATGCGTCTAGACAATTGAAGATTCACGAGCAAAATTATACGACGCATGATTTGGAATTAGGCGCGGTTGTTTTTGCATTAAAGACTTGGAGGCACTACTTATATGGGGTCAAAAGTATTATATATACCGACCACAAAAGTCTTCAACACATATTTAATCAGAAACAACTGAATATGAGGCAGCGTAGGTGGATTCAATTGTTGAATGATTACGACTTTGAGATTCGTTACCATCCGGGGAAGGCAAATGTGGTAGCCGACGCCTTGAGCAGAAAGGACAGAGAACCCATTCGAGTAAACTCTATGAATATAATGATTCACACTAACTTTACTACTCAAATAAAGGAGGCGCAACAAGGAGTTTTAAAAGAGGGAAATTTAAAGGATGAAATACCCAAAGGATCGGAGAAGAATCTTAATATTCGGGAAGACGGAACCCGGTATAGGGCTGAAAGAATTTGGGTACCAAAATTTAGAGATATGAGAGAAATGGTACTTAGAGAAGCTCATAAAACCAGATACTCAATTCATCCTGGAACGAGGAAGATGTACAAGGATCTTAAGAAACATTTTTGGTGGCCGGGTATGAAAGCCGATGTTGCTAAATACGTAGGGGAATGTTTGACGTGTTCTAAGGTCAAAGCGGAGCATCAGAAAGCATCAGGTCTACTTCAACAACCCGAAATCCCAGAATGGAAATGGGAAAACATTACCATGGATTTCATCACTAAATTGCCAAGGACTGCAAGTGGTTTTGATACTATTTGGGTAATAGTTGATCGTCTCACCAAATCAGCACACTTCCTGCCAATAAGAGAAGATGACAAGATGGAGAAGTTAGCACGACTGTATTTGAAGGAAGTCATCTCCAGACATGGAATACCAATCTCTATTATCTCTGATAGGGATGGCAGATTTATTTCAAGATTCTGGCAGACATTACAGCAAGCATTAGGAACTCGTCTAGACATGAGTACTGCCTATCATCCACAAACTGATGGGCAGAGTGAAAGGACGATACAAACGCTTGAAGACATGCTACGAGCATGTGTTATTGATTTCGGAAATAGTTGGGATCGACATCTACCGTTAGCAGAATTTTCCTACAACAACAGCTATCATTCAAGCATTGAGATGGCACCGTTTGAAGCACTTTATGGTAGAAAGTGCAGGTCTCTGATTTGTTAGAGTGAAGTGGGGAATAGACAGATTACGGGTCCGGAGATAATACAAGAAACTACCGAGAAGATCATCCAAATTCAACAACGGTTGAAAACCGCTCAGAGTCGAAAAAAGAGCTACGCGGACAGTAAAAGAAAAGATATAGAGTTTGAAATTGGAGAAATGGTCATGCTTAAGGTTTCACCTTGGAAAGGCGTTGTTCGATTTGGTAAACGGGGGAAACTAAATCCAAGGTACATTGGACCATTCAAGATTATAGATCGTGTCGGACCAGTAGCTTACCAACTGGAGCTACCTCAACAACTCGCGGCTGTACATAACACTTTCCACGTCTCAAATTTGAAGAAATGTTTTGCTAAAGAAGATCTCACTATTCCGTTGGACGAAATCCAAATCAATGAAAAACTTCAATTCATTGAAGAACCCGTCGAAATAATGGATCGTGAGGTTAAAAGACTTAAACAAAACAAGATACCGATTGTTAAGGTTCGATGGAATGCTTGTAGAGGACCCGAGTTCACCTGGGAGCGTGAAGATCAGATGAAGAAGAAATACCCGCATTTATTTCCAGAAGATACGTCAACACCTCCAACTGCTTAAAATTTCGGGACGAAATTTATTTAACGGGTAGGTACTGTAGTGACCTGAACTTTTCCATGTTTATATATATATTAAATGAAATTGTTATTTACATGATTAAGTGTTTCCAACATGTTAAGCAATCAAACTTGTTAAGACTTGATTAATTGAAATAGGTTTCATATAGACAATTGACCACCCAAGTTGACCGGTGATTCACGAACGTTAAAACTTGTAAAAACTATACGATGACATATATATGGTTATATATATAGTTAACATGATTTTATTATAAGTATGTATCTCATTAGGTATTTTAACAATGAGTTATATACATAAAAATGAGACTATTAAATTAAGAAACTCAAAAACGATATATATAACAATTATCGTTATAACATCTTACTAGGTACATATGAATCATATTAAGATATTGATACACTTGGTTAATTATGTTAAATGATAAGTAAATATATCATTAAGTGTATTAACAATGAACTACATATGTAAAAATAAGACTACTAACTTAATGATTTTGAAACGAGACATATATGTAACGATTATCGTTGTAACGACATTTAATGTATATAGATCATATTAAGAGATATTCATACATTATAATATCATGATAATATAATAATTTAAAATCTCATTTGATATTATAAACATTGGGTTAACAACATTTAACAAGATCGTTAACCTAAAGGTTTCAAAACAACATTTACATGTAACGACTAACGATGACTTAACGACTTAGTTAAAATGTATATACATGTAGTGTTTTAATATGTATTCTTACACTTTTGAAAGACTTCAAGAAACTTATCAAAATACTTCTACTTAACAAAAATGCTTACAATTACATCCTCGTTCAGTTTCATCAACAAATCTACTCGTATGCACCCGTATTCGTACTCGTACAATACACAGCTTTTAGATGTATTGACTATTGGTATATACACTCCAATGATCAGCTCTTAGCAGTCCATGTGAGTCACCTAACACATGTGGGAACCATCTTTTGGCAACTAGCAAGAAATATCTCATAAAATTACAAAAATATGAGTAATCATTCATGACTTATTTACATGAAAACAAAATTACATATCCTTTATATCTAATCCATACACCAACAACCAAAAACACCTACAAACACTTTCATTCTTCAATTTTCTTCATCTAATTGATCTCTCTCAAGTTCTATATTCAAGTTCTAAGTGTTCTTCATAAATTCCAAAAGTTCTAGTTTCATAAAATCAAGAATACTTCCAAGATTGCAAGTTTACTTCCAAGTTTTCTAAATCCATTCCAAATAATCATCCAAGATCAAGAAACCTTTGTTACTTACAGTAGGTTATCTTTCTAATACAATGTAATAATCATATTCAAACTTTAATTCAATTTCTATAACTATAGCAAACTTATTTCGAGTGGAAATCTTACTTGAAATTGTTTTCGTGTCATGATTCTGCTTCAAGAACTTTCAAGCCATCCAAGGATCCTTTGAAGCTAGATCCATTTTTCTCATTTCCAGTAGGTTTATCCAAGGAACTTGAGGTAGTAATGATTTTCATAACATCATTCGATTCATACATAAAAAGCTGTCTTATTCAACGTTATAAACTTGTAATCACTAGAACATAGTTTAGTTAATTCTAAACTTGTTCGCAAATAAAAGTTAATCCTTCTAACTTGACTTTTAAAATCAACTAAACACATGTTCTATATCTATATGATATGCTAACTTAATGATTTAAAACCTGGAAACACGAAAAACACCGTAAAACCGGATTTACGCCGTCGTAGTAACACCGCGGGCTGTTTTGGGTTAGTTAATTAAAAACTATGATAAACTTTGATTTAAAAGTTGTTATTCTGGGAAAATGATTTTTATTATGAACATGAAACTATATCCAAAAATTATGGTAAACTCAAAGTCGAAGTATGTTTTCTAAAATGGTCATCTAGACGTCGTTCTTTCGACTGAAATGACTACCTTTACAAAAACGACTTGTAACTTATTTTTCCGACTATAAACCTATACTTTTTCTGTTTAGATTCATAAAATAGAGTTCAATATGAAACCATAGCAATTTGATTCACTCAAAACGGATTTAAAATGAAAAGTTATGGGTAAAACAAGATTGGATAATTTTTCTCATTTTAGCTACGTGAAAATTGGTAACAAATCTATTCCAACCATAACTTAATCAACTTGTATTGTATATTATGTAATCTTGAGATACCATAGACACGTATACAATGTTTCGACCTATCATGTCGACACATCTATATATATTTCGGAACAACCATAGACACTCTATATGTGAATGTTGGAGTTAGCTACACAGGGTTGAGGTTGATTCCAAAATATATATAGTTTGAGTTGTGATCAATACTGAGATACGTATACACTGGGTCGTGGATTGATTCAAGATAATATTTATCGATTTATTTCTGTACATCTAACTGTGAACAACTAGTTGTAGGTTACTAACGAGGACAACTAACTTAATAAACTTAAAACATCAAAATATATTAAAAGTGTTGTAAATATATTTTGAACATACTTTGATATATATGTATATATTGTTATAGGTTCGTGAATCAACCAGTGGCCAAGTCTTACTTCCCGACGAAGTAAAAATCTGTGAAAATGAGTTTCATTTGCCCTTTTTACTCTTTACGTTTTTGGGCTGAGAATACATGCAAATGCTTTATTAACTGTTTTACAATATTTATATGCGTGAGTTTCATTTGCTGTGACGATCGCTCCAAATCCATATGGACGAACACGTCATTCATCGATTTTCGGTTCAAACTCAGTGTAGAATTTAGTATGTACTTGTATCCATTGCGTTTAAAATAAAGTGCATATATTCTCAGCCCAAAAATATATTGAGTAAAAGGGATCATATGAAACTCACACTTTATAATTATTGTAAAACAGTTATTAAAGCATTTGCATGTATTCTCAGCCCAAAAATGTAAAGGGTAAAAGGGATCATATGAAACTCACAGTTTAATATTGATATACAATATTGCAGGAAAGCACGTAGACGCATCGGAGATGATAAACACGAGGTTTGATTCACAAAAATACCCCCGAACATTACCCATAATTTCCTTGGCAATAACCCATATTTTCCTTAGCTCTAGCTCGCTCGGAAACTCGTTTTGAAAATTACTTGGACAGCACTCCGTCGTAATATTTTTTGTACATTATTATTTTTGTATCGCAAAAATAATAACACTAATAATAATAAAAAATAATAAGATTAATAATAATCTTAATAATAATAATAATAATAATAATAATAATAATAATAATAATAATAATAATAATAATAATAATAATAATAAATAATAAATAATATTACGGAGTATATATATATTTGTGTATGTGTGTGATTTAAATCGAGCGAAAACACTGAAATTTATAGATGTGGCCTGAAATCTGGAGTCATGCGACTCGCATGGAAATGGCCTTCTGGCCATACGACTCGCATGAGGACCAGGGACAGCTCACATTGTTTTGGCTCCTAGCTTGTCGACATAATATAAAATAAATATAAATATATAAATAATTAATATAATTATTTATATATTATATTTTATTCTTGTGCATAGTAGACTAGATATTTTTGGTCTGTTGCGTCGGGCGTTTCTTCTTGACTCGGGTCCCGGTTCCGGATTTTCAGACGTCCTTGCGTACTATTTTATATCGTGTACTTTGCGTTCCGCAACTTGTACTCTTGTCATTTTTTAGACGTTCTTCATCAATAATTTGAACCTTTTTAATTGTATCTTGTACATTTGAGCATTTTGGACCTTTCCGTCTTCAATTCTTCGTTTTCGCCTTTTGTCTTCGCACTTATTAAATATAAACGAATATTACTTGAATATGGAACAATTACAACTAAAATCCTGTCTTTCTTGGGGGATAATGCTATGAAATATGTGTTCCTTTTTAGCCTTATCAATAGCCTTAAATTATCCCTTAATTATATCACTCAAAGTGTATCTTAAACTTTCGAGTGTTTTGGTCATTTACTTCTATAAATCATCGTCTCGCTATTTGTTAAAATACATTTTTATAATAGCGTTTTACTGTAGCAAAGTCAAATTTTACTGTAGCAATTCACTGTAGCAAAGTCAATTTCACTGTAGCAAATAGTGATTTTCGAAAACACTGTAGCATTTTGAGTAATGTGGCAATTTGAAAACACTGTAACAAATTAGTGTTTAACTGGTTCATCTTAAACGCTTTAGTTAACTTATCTAAATATCAATTGAATCAATAAACGAATGTTACTATCGTTTATTATATATATGTATATATCTTTTTAATATACATAAATCAGTTTTTAAATACACATTGGAAGTTATTTATAAATAAATTTTAATAATAAATATTTCAACTTATCATATACATTCAAATAGATATTTAAACCAATAAGTTTAATGTACGGTATCAAACAATTAATACATTGTTACCTTTTCATGTTATAGTATATATGTATCTATTTACATATAATTGTTCTCGAATCGTCGAAAATAACCGAAGGGTATTTAAATATATAAAAGTAGTTCAAAAATTTTGAGATTCAGTTTTACAGACTTTGCTTATCGTGTCGAAAATGTTAATCATACAAAGATTAAGTTTAAATTTGGTCAGAAATTTCCGGGTCATCACATTTGCCCTTTTTACTCTTTACATTTTTGGGCTGAGAATACATGCAAATGCTTTATTAACTGTTTTACAATATTTATATGCGTGAGTTTCATTTGCCCTTTTTACTCTTTACGTTTTTGGGCTGAGAATACATGCAAATGCTTTATTAACTGTTTTACAATATTTATATGCGTGAGTTTCATTAATCCCTTTTTAAATGCTTTTGCAATATATATTTTTGGGACTGAGAATACATGCGCTATTTTTATAACTGTTTTACGAAATAGACACAAGTAATTGAAACTACATTATATGGTTGAATGATCGAACTAGAATATGCCCCTTTTTATTAAGTCTGGTAATCTAAGAATTAGGGAACAGACACCCTAATTGACGCGAACTCTAAAGATAGATCTATTGGGCCTAACAAACCCCATCCAAAGTACCGGATGCTTTAGTACTTCGAAATTTATATCATATCCGAAGGGTGTCCCGGAATGATGGGGATATTCTTATATATGCATCTTGTTAATGTCGGTTACCAGGTGTTCACCATATGAATGATTTTTATCTCTATGTATGGGATGTGTATTGAAATATGAAATCTTGTGGTCTATTGTTACGATTTGATATATATAGGTTAAACCTATAACTCATCAACATTTTTGTTGATGTTTAAAGCATGTTTATTCTCAGGTGAATACTAAGAGTTTCCGCTGTTGCATACTAAAATAAGGACAAGATTTGGAGTCCATGTTTGTATGATATTGTGTAAAAACTGCATTCAAGAAACTGATTTCGATGTAACATATTTGTATTGTAAACCATTATGTAATGGTCGTGTGTAAACAGGATATTTTAGATTATCAATATTTGATAATCTACGTAAAGCTTTTTAAACCTTTATTTATGAAATAAAGGTTATGGTTTGTTTTAAAAATGAATGCAATCTTTGAAAAATGTCTCATATAGAGGTCAAAACCTCGCAACGAAATCAATTAATATGGAACGTTTTTAATCAATAAGAACGGGACATTTCATTATAAACGTTAAGTCTAGTTACCGGGTGCCCACGGTTATGCAAATGCTTTTCATACTGTTTTGATACGCTGTTGCAGCACTGAAATCTCGTGGCCTATCTTACGTTACTATTACAACTTAAACTATAGCTCACCAACATTCGTGTTGACTTTTTAAGCGTGTATTTCTCAGGTGCCTAGAGGTTTATTGCTTCCGCTGTTAGACTTGATGTCATGCTGTTTCACTTGCTGTCATGCTGTTATTGAATTACTGTTATGGACCTACTATACTAGTTATCCGCTGCATTGCTAGAGATGTCTCAAATTATGAAACTTATGTTTCGCATTCGTAAACTTATGTTATTTTAGAACAATGGTTTGTAATAAGTCTTACAACATGTTATCTTTGTAAAACGTTATCTTTTTAATGAATGCAAATCAGTTTTCAAACAACATATAGTGTTTGACCTTGTGATGATTGATGTTTCGCGAGGTGTATATAAAATAGTTATTATTTTACTAGGAAAATACTATTAAATACGATACAATTTTACACAAGATATTTATTTATTTATAGAATGGATATACTTAAACCTTGCTACAACACTTATAGGCAGTGTACCTAATCGTACAGTAGTGTAGTTTTTAGTAAGTCCGGTTCGTTCCACAGGGAGATCTTTAAGCAAAGCTCAACGCTATATTAGTTTACTTTTATAAAAATACAAATATATATATAAGTAATATTATTATTATAAAGGGGGGTTTTTACCGTTTAATGACCGGTTTGTCGATTTTAAGACTTTAGTCGCAGTTAAAACCTAATGTAAAATATAAAATAAATACAAGACTTAAATTAAAGCGTAAAGTAAATAACGATAATGAAATTGCGAATAAAAATGCGATAAAATAAAATTGCGATAATTAAAAGGTACGATAATTAAAAGTGCGATAAAATGAAATAACAATAAATAAAAGTGCGATAATTAGAAGTGCAATTAAATATAAAATAAAGGAAATTAAATATGAAAATAAAAGAATTATGCTTATTTAAACATCCGTAATCATGATGTTAGACGTGTTGATTTTAGTTTTATGCCCTTGGGTTAATTGTCCTTTGTCCTGGATTATTCAATATGTCCGTCTGGTTTTTGTCCATAACAGTCCATCAGTCATAAATATAAATTGCAAGTGTCCTTGTCAAATTATTATTATACCCGAAGATAAATATTCCAACTAATTGGGGATTCGAATTGTAACAAGGTTTTAATACTTTGTTTAATGAATACACCAGGTTATCGACTGCGTGTAAACCAAGGTTTTACTACTTTGTTAACAATTACACCAATTACCCTTGAATGTAATTTCACCCCTGTTTTGATTATTCTAGTGGCTATTAATCCATTCCCGTGTCCGGTTAAATGAACGATTATTCGTACATATAAATACCCCGCCCATCGTGTCCGATCGAGTGTATATGGTAATTTATAGGGACGCCCAATTGTAAATCTTTATATTAACTTTAACAAACTTTCATTTAGTTAAACAAATATAAAGCCCATTAATAGCCCATAGTCTAGTTTCCACAAGTGTCGTTCTTTTATCCAAACCCCAATTATGGTACAAAGCCCAATTACCCAATTTTAGTAATTAGCCCAACATCATGATTACTTCGTTTTAAACAAGCATAATAATAACTTAGCTACGAGACATTAATATAAAAAGGTTGAACATAACTTACAATGATTAAAAATAGCGTAGCGTTACACGGACAGAATTTCGACTTACACCCTTACAACATTCGCTAACATACCCTTATTATTAGAATTATAATTAAAATTAAAATATAAATTATAAATATAAATATATTACTTCGTATGAAGAGAAGAAAAAAATTGATATATTTTGATCAGAATTCGGGTTGATTTTATAGCCAGATTTGATTTTTGGGGCTCCGCGACTCGCGGCCAAATAGCCTTCAAACTCCGCGAGTCGCGGAGAGGTATTTTCATTTTCCACCCTTAGAGTTTCCTGCTGCCGACGGTTTTAAATATATATATATAATATATATATAATTAATATAATTAATTATATATTATATTATATTTATATATATAGTTAACTTGTAATTTTTAGTCCGTTGCGTCGAGCGTTAAGAGTTGACTCTGGTCCCGGTTCCGGATTTTCGAACGTCTTCGCGTACAATTTAATATCTTGTACTTTGCGTTTTGAATCTTGTACTCTTGTGAATTTGAGACGTTTCTTATCAATAATTGGAACCTTTTTGATTGTCTTTTGTACTTTTGAGCTTTTTGGTCGTTTGCGTCTTCAATTCGTCGAATCTGTCTTTTGTCTTCACCTTTTATTATTTAAACGAATATCTCTTGTAAATAGAACAATTGCAACTAAAAGCTTGTCTTTCTTGAGGAATAATGCTATGAAATATATGTTCGTTTTTAGCATTATCAAATATTCCCACACTTGAGCGTTGCTTGTCCTCAAGCAATATCGTCTTGAAATACTAGAATCACTTCTTTATTCTTCACACTTTGTACATCAGTGATTTCTATATGGCGGTATAAACAATGGTAGTAACGATATGGTTTACAGTCCCACATGACTATAAAAATTTAGATCCATTAAGGAAATTGGATCTTTATGAAAACATTTGATCTTTTGAAAATTAAATCTAGTTTTTACCCTAGATAAGTTTTCCGGAATAACCCTTTACCGGTGTTTGCAAAATATTTTTGTGGGTTTGGTGGGTTTTAGATTTGAAAATTTTAGCTCAAAACTTGCGGTTTTGTGTCACCCACTTGCCAACCTTGTATTTGGAAAGCAACACGTCCAGTTTACTTGTTCCGTATATTACCTTTCGGCAAACTACCGTCCGGTTGTAAAGGAAAGCGTTGAACAAGCAACTGTTTAAGGCAATGTCCCGTGACATGCTTTTGATTATGGTCTATAACGTGTCGGACGCAATTACTATCCTTGGTAGGAGCAATAGTAAAGCTCACCCTTATAATTTGTCGGTCTGGCACAAGGTCCTGTCTTTGACCATGCTATGCAACCACCGTTCTTACGGTTGACACCCGATTTGGTTCAGGTGACCTAATGAATTCTAGGTGAATTCCTAGGATTTTACGTTCAATGGTAATGAACGCATTGAAAATAGGGTTTTCAGAAAACAAATCGGTTTATAATTTTGATCAAAATATTTTCTCGTTTAAGCTCGAGTTTAGATATCATTGAATTCCATGAGTTTGTAATTCTCAATCTTTAAGGTCAATCTCTAGGATTGAGTAATATCAGTCTTAAAAGCTGATTTTTAATCTTTAAGGAGATTATCCTTTCTGGGGATCTGATTCATTAGTCTTATCCAGCTAATTTGCACGGTGCCTCCCCATTGTACGAGATAAATCCTTCTCATGGTTAGGATAAATCTGACCACTTGGCGACCCTGTTTAATGCTGAGGTCCGTGGATTTCCTGCTGATTTTAGTGATGACTTTTCTAGATTTTTCGTCAACCTACAGCTGGTCTGGACGACAACTTCATGACCTAAATCAAGAAGCGCGTGTCTTTTTCGGAAGACTTTACTTCCTTTTAATGATGGAATTGATTCATCGTGTAGATCCATCTCTTATTTTCTTTCATCGGGTAAAACAGTTTAGTTTAGTCCAAAGCAAAAGTATTTTTAGTTATTTGTTACAGATATATGTGACATATGTTTAAAATAACTTGGTAAATTTTCCCACACTTGGCTTTTTATTTTTCTTTTTATCGTCCTCTATTCCATTTTAAATGAATTTTAACATTTTAGTTTGTTTCTCAATTTATGTCCTTTCCGAGGTAACAATAATTTCGGTGTTTGAAACCTAGTTTTATCGTTCATAAATATGTATAAACATGATTTTAATTCATTTAATTGAAAAATTTTACTAGAATTGGGTAGTCAGTATATAAGACTAGGGCTGTTCTTTTTATCAGAGAGCACTAGATTCTAATACAACTACTGCTTTACTAGTATTTTTAATGGTAACCAAGTGTTTAATATAAAAATTTTAAAATCCGAAAGAATTTAATCCCTTCCCACACTTAAGATCTTGCAATGCCCTCATTTGCAAGAAATCAGTAACAATTTAAATTATTGAGGGTGATTTGTGTGAAAATGATTAAATTTTTACCAAAGTTTCCAAATATATTGGCGTTTGTTTGCTGAATGATAAATGGTGCACGTCATTTGTTCATTCCGTCTTGTTGTTATTTCACATATTTTGCATCTTTGTCGTCAAAATTACTTGCTTTTGCTGAACTTAATGCCAGTCTTTGAAAATGCGTTGTTTTACCCTGTTGTGTACATAAGATAAACTGCAAACATATATACATATTTTTGAAGTTTGGTTTATTACCCCACATTCAAAAATTATTAAAATCTAAGAATAAAAGTTAGATAATTATAAAAATGATTACAATATTAACAAAAATATTAAACATATCAATAATTACAAATTACAAAATAAAAATAAAAATAAGTAAACTAAGGATGATATTGGTACCAATAGGGGTTCCACGCATAACCATAAGTGCTATAGAATGCCTCGGCAGGGTCATACGTAGGATATGGTGGCTGCATCTCTATCGACCAAGGAGGGAAGACGGGTTTCGGTGTAGGAATATAGTTTCTACCTATGTGTTGGCAATGCGCTATGATCTGGTTCTGATGAACTTGCCAATCTTCAAATGCTCTCTGTCTAGCATTTTCGTATTCCTGAGAAGCTATAAACCTTTGCATTTCTTGCATCTGGTTCCCCCCTCCTACATTACCTTGTTCTTGGTTTCTCTCTACCTGTGGATGTCTACCATTGTATCGTACTGCGGCGTTATTTCGCCGCTTTAACACTTTCGCACCATGGTATACATTTAATCCTATAGTGTCGCGGGGTTCCGGCTCTTCTACTAATAATCCCCCCCGACTTATATCCACACCGAGATATTCACCAATCAAAGTAATAAAAATACCACCTCCTATTATGCTATGTGGACGCATCCCTCGAACCATAGCTGATAAATAATAACCCACACAATATGGTATACTTACAGCGCTGTGTGGGTCTCGAATACACATATGGTAAAACAAATCTTGTTCATTTACCTTTTCTTTGTTTTTACCCCTTTGTGTAATCGAGTTAGCTAAAAACCTATGTATTACTCTTAATTCGGCTCTATCTATATCCAAATAAGAGTAATTTCCCCCTTTAAAACGGTGGTGGCTTGTCATTTGACTCCACACACCGTGTGTATCAAAATTCTCATCTATTTTCCTACCGTTTAGTATCAATCCTCTACAATCGGCAGATGCTAACTCCTCAGGCGTATATATACGTAAAGCCTGAGCCATGTCTAGTAAAGACATGTGGCGCATCGAACCGCCTAACAAAAATCTAATAAAAGAACGATCGGTTAAACTGGCTACCCGATCATTCAACTCTATACTACATAACAACTCTTCACACCATACTTTATATACAGGTCTGCGTATGGTGAATAAACATATCCAGTCATTAAAAGAAGAATTACCATACCTCTGTACCAGTAATTCCCTAATTGGCCCGGCCAATTCTACAGCTTCCAAGGGTCCCCATTCTATGACCCTCGGTACCTCAACAACCTTTGAGTGAAGAGTATGCAAACCCCGTTGATATTTTGGATAATCTATCCAAAGTCTGTCAAATCGCAGGTTCGGGTGCAACTGTTCCAAATGCATATCTGAAAAGGTCATGACTGGATGAGGTACATCCTGCTTGTAGTAGTTATCTACCTCCTGTTGTTCCAAGTTCTCAGCAGGAGCATGGCGGGCTTGGGATGAAGATTCACCCCTTTCAGTCTGCAAAACACATCAAACACAAATTTTGTGCATCCAAATATGCATTAGTGTCAGCAAAATCATCAATCAAAATAATTACAATGACATTATCAATTTATATCAAACTTAAGCTTATTTTCACATTTTTATCAAATCTACACTTTTTCAAATAAGCATATACGAAAATTTTCGCCAAGTTCATAAGCATTCAACTCAAATAACATGTCAAAATAATCATTACTAGCAAATAAACAAGTCTCAAATGGCATTATCTTTCAAAGATCAAGTTCATGAATTTTGGACTTGAAAAAGTCCACTTTAATTCTCAAAATCATGTTTAGGCTCAAAGTTTGGATCATTTAACTACCTAGACATGTTACACTACTCAATTTAGTAATAATTCATGACAAAAATCGGCCATAACCTGTTTATATCAAAAAGCCCCAAATTGCTCAAGAACACAAACCCTAGATTCTAAAGATTTTGAAGTTTTTGGCTTCAAATCATGTTAACAAGCATCAATCTAGGTTATACATGCATAATATACTAACAATTTAACACTAATTACACTAAAAATTAACAAAATTCAAATTATGAAAATATGCTCAAGAACACACTAAAATTCGGATTTAAAGGTGATTTGGGGTGTAATTGTACCTGTTTTCTTGAGTAGTTCCTAGATATCATCCTTCTCAACATGATTGTAGTGAAAAATTTGAAGATTAACGGTGAAAAATCGAGTTTTTGGGATGATTTTCGTGGGTTTTTCGGGGGTTTTTTCGAGCTGTATATTTCTGTGTTTTTGTGTGTGTGTGAGTGATCAGTCGTGTGCAGCTGTTTTATTTTTTTTCTGTAATTTGGTCCCTCCGCGAGTCGCGGAGGTTTGTACTGAAAACTCCGCGAGTCGCGGAGTTATTTTTTTTTTTTTTTTTTTTTTTTTTTTTTTTTTTTTTTTATAATCTTTAACTTATAAAACAATTAAGAAATTAATTTTAAAATTTTGTTTCCCTTGTTATTTAGGACGAGGTCGTTTCGGATCGATGTCCTAGTCCGTCCCTCGACAAAATTTTAAAATTTGTCTTTTTGTAGCGATTGTTTTAAAAGCTAAGATTTTTGGGTTTTTTAATGTTTTTGGCATACTTTAAATCAACAAGATTAAAAATAATGATAATAAAAGTTCTCGTCCCTCCCTCGGGTAAAGCAATTTCGGTTCAAAGACCTAGTCTTCAACTTACGACGAATTTTAAAATCATATTTTTAACTTAATGAGATAAAGTAAATTTTTGTTTTTAAATTCACACAACTTAAATAATAAATTTAAAATTAAAAAATTAAAAATTAAAAATTCACACCAAACTTAATTTAAAAATTCATAAATTCATATCAAACTTATATTAATTTTTCAAATATTTACAATTTTAAATATATTGTTTTTATAAAGTTTACAATATTAATTTAAGGTTTAAATATTAAGATTAAAAACATAATAAAATTAAAAATCTTTTTGTCTTTTTATCCCACTTTAATCAATCAAATATTATCAAAAATATGCGCCCCTCTTTTCGGTAAAGTAATTTCGGTTCCAAGACCTAATTTAACTCATGACGAATTTTTGAAATATTTTGGGTTGATTGATTAAAGATATTTATACCTTAAGAATAAACGTTAAATTTCGCAGTGATGTAATAAATTTTTGAACGATATCAATAATTTCGGTCGCCAAACCTAATTTTATTCAATACCAATTTAATACTTTTTAGCGAACAAATTAGCGTTTATTATCAAAAGGTTAAAAATAAAAATAAAAATAAAAACTTTACAGACATACCTGTGAAATAGATTTCTTAGTTATATGATCTATTATATTCATAAGATAGTCGGTTTAATTGGTTTTCCATGGCTGCATAGGCGTAACCTCGAGCATTCATTGTCTTTTCTTCTAAACATATGAACGGTCCGTCTCTGCATAAAGTAACAAATTCGGTATTTGAATAGGTTTGATTATTTGAACATTTACCTCCATGTGACCATTTTCCGCATTTGTGACATTTTTCTAGGTGTCGTGCTCTTCTTTTCGCTGCGGATTTTGATTTTCCTTTACCAAATTGTAACTTATTATCTTCGCATCTGGATCCTTTTCTAACTCCGTCCATTCTTTCTCTGATTACTGATACTAATTCACTCGGTAGTATGTCATTATTTCTTTTAGTGATCAAAGCGTGTAGCATTAGACCATGGTTTAGTTCACAGGCAGTCTTCATTACGTAAAAACCTAAAAAAAATAAAAATTCAGAATGGGGGGAGAAGACTAGTTCTTTAGGGTCTGCTAGGGAAAGACCATACGTGTTCCATTTTCGAGAACTACACGAAAACAGACAATCTAACTCTAACAGAAATACATATTATTCTTTAAAGACTTGATTCTCCCCACACTTAGTTAGCTGTGGTGTCGAAATTGTGATTAACTTCGTTGTCGACTTCCATCGGACCATGTATGTAATGTTTAACTCTGTGACCATTAACTTTAAATTCAATCCCATTTGAATTTATTAATTCTATCGTTCCGTATGGGAAAACTCTTTTGATTATGAATGGTCCAGACCATCTTGACTTCAATTTTCCAGGAAATAGCTTGAATCGTGAATTGAAAAGAAGAACTCTGTCTCCTTCTTTAAATTCTTTTGAACTTCTGATTCTTTTATCATGCCATTTCTTCGTTCTTTCTTTATAGATTAACGAATTTTCGTATGCTTCATGTCTTAATTCTTCTAATTCGTTTAGTTGACTTAATCGTAGACGTCCGGCTTCATGTAAATCAAGATTACATGTCTTCAAAGCCCAAAATGCTTTGTGTTCAATTTCTACTGGAAGATGACATGCTTTTCCATACACAAGTCTAAAAGGTGTGGTTCCAATTGGAGTTTTGTAGGCTGTTCTAAAAGCCCAGAGTGCATCCTCCAATTTAATGGACCATTCCTTCGGATTTGATCCTACGGTTTTCTCAAGAATACGTTTTAAAGCTCGGTTGGTATTTTCAACTTGTCCACTTGTTTGTGGATGATATGCGGTGGAGATTTTATGAGTTACTCCATATCTTTTAAGAACTTTCTCAAGTTGATTATTACAGAAATGAGTACCCCGATCACTTATTAAAGCTTTCGGTGTTCCAAACCTTGCAAAAAGACGTTTTAAAAAGTTTACTACAACTCGTGCATCGTTAGTTGGGAGAGCTTGTGCTTCCGCCCATTTAGATACATAATCAATGGCTACGAGTATATATAGATTATTATGAGATTTTGGAAATGGACCCATAAAGTCAATACCCCAAATGTCAAATACTTCACATACTTGGATGACATTTTGTGGCATTTCATCACGTTTACTTATTTTTCCGGCCCTTTGACATGCATCACAGGATTTGCAAAGAAGGTGTGCGTCTTTGTAAATTGTAGGCCAATAGAATCCAGCTTCATAAACTTTTCTTGCTGTTAGTTGAGGCCCATAATGCCCTCCTGTTGGTCCTGTGTGACAATGGTTTAAAATTTTACTAGCTTCATCTCCAAATACACATCGGCGTATTATTCCATCGGGACAACTTTTAAACAGATGTGGATCTTCCCAGAAATAGTGTTTTATATCACTGAAGAATTTCTTTCGTCTTTGGTACGATAATCCTTTTTCAAGGAATCCACAAACTAAGTAGTTTGCATAGTCTGCAAACCATGGGATTTCTTTATAATCTATCTTCAATAGATATTCATCAGGAAAGTTGTCTTGTATGGCCGATTCATTCAGAACTTCTAATTCGGGATTTTCAAGACGAGAAAGATGATCAGCGGCGAGATTTTCTGCTCCTTTTTTATCTCGGATTTCAATATCAAACTCTTGTAAGAGTAAGATCCAACGGATTAATCTTGGTTTAGCATCTTGTTTTGAAAATAGGTATCTAAGAGCAGAATGGTCGGTATAGACCACCGTTTTTGCTAGAACGAGATATGATCGAAATTTGTCAAAAGCAAAGACAATAGCAAGGAGTTCTTTTTCAGTAGTTGTATAGTTCGTTTGTGCTCCTTGTAATGTCTTACTAGCATAATATATAGGTTGAAATCGTTTTTCAATCCTTTGTCCTAAAACGGCTCCCATTGCAAAATCACTTGCATCGCACATTAGTTCAAATGGTAGATTCCAATTTGGTGTTATCATGATCGGTGCATTAGTGAGTTTTTCTTTAAGAATATTAAAAGATTTGATACATTCATCTGAAAAGATGAATGGCGCATCCTTTTCTAGGAGTTTATTCATAGGAGTGGCAATTTTAGAAAAATCTTTTATGAAACGTCGGTAAAAACCGGCATGCCCTAGAAAACTCCTAACTCCTCTAACATTGGTGGGATGTGGAAGTTTAGCAATTACATCTACTTTAGCTCTATCCACTTCAATTCCTTCTTTTGAAATTTTATGTCCAAGAACGATGCCTTCTTTAACCATGAAATGGCATTTCTCCCAATTAAGTACTAGATTTGATTTTTCGCATCTAATTAGCATTCGTTCCAGATTAACTAGACATGATTTAAATGTATCACCGAAGACTGAAAAGTCATCCATGAATACTTCCATGCATTCTTCTATCATGTCGTGAAAAATCGCCATCATGCACCTTTGAAAGGTTGCAGGGGCGTTGCAAAGTCCAAATGGCATGCGTTTGTAAGCAAAAGTACCATAAGGGCACGTGAATGTGGTTTTCTCTTGGTCTTCGGGTGCTATTGGAATTTGAAAATATCCGGAAAATCCATCTAGAAAACAATAGTAACTATTTCCGGCTAATCTTTCCAACATTTGATCTATGAAAGGTAAGGGAAAGTGATCTTTTCTGGTGGCGTCATTTAATTTTCTATAATCAATACATACACGCCATCCTGTTACAGTCCTAGTAGGAATAAGCTCATTTTTCTCATTTGTGATGACAGTCATGCCACCTTTCTTAGGCACGCATTGAACTGGGCTTACCCATGGACTATCAGAGATTGGATATATCAAACCTGCATCTAGCAGTTTAATAATCTCTTTCTTAACTACATCTTGCATATTAGGATTTAGTCTTCGTTGGCGTTGCACATACGTTTTATGACCTTCTTCCATAAGGATTTTATGTGTGCAATACGAAGGACTTATTCCTTTAATATCATGAATCTTCCATGCAATGGCTGGTTTATGAGCTTTCAACACAGAAATGAGCTGTGATTTCTCATTTTCAGTAAGAGAAGACGATATTATTACAGGTAATTCAGATTCACCATGTAAATAAGCGTATTCCAAATGGTTTGGAAGTGGCTTTAACTCTAATTTCGGAGGTTCTTCTATCGATGATTTATATCGATATCTGTCTTCTTCTTTTAGCATTTGAATTTCTTCTGTTGTTGGTTCATATCCATTAGCTATAAGTGTAGCTAACATTTCAGCTTCATCAATTGGTTCATTTCCTTCTCCTAAAGAACATTCTCCTGTTCCTTGTAATTCTGGAAATTCTTCTAATAATTCTGCATGTGCATCTATAGTTTTAATATAATAACATGTATCATCTGCAGATTGTGGTTGTTGCATTGCTCTATCAACTGAAAAGGTAACACTCTCATCCTCTATACTTAGGGTCAGTTTCTTACCGAACACGTCTATCATTGCTTTAGCCGTGTTTAAGAATGGTCTTCCTAATATGAGAGGAACTTGAGAATCTTCTTCCATGTCTAAAACAACAAAATCTACTGGAAATACTAAAGTACCAACTTTAACTAGCATGTTCTCTATTATCCCTCTAGGATATTTTATTGATCTATCGGCTAGTTGTATGCTTATTCTTGTTGGTTTCAATTCTCCGAGGTCTAGTTTAGCGTATAGTGAATACGGCATTAGATTTATACTAGCACCTAAGTCTGCCAATGCTTCTATTGAACTAAGACTACCCAGAAAACATGGAATTGTGAAACTTCCTGGATCAGATAGTTTTTCTGGTATCTTATTCAACAGCACTGCTGAACAATTAGCATTCATAGTAACAGCCGAGAGTTCTTCCATTTTCCTTCTATTCGTGATTAGATCTTTCAAGAATTTAGCATACCTTGGCATTCCTGAAATCACATCAATGAAAGGAAGATTTACATTTATTTGTTTAAACATATCCAAGAATTTGGATTGCTCGGCTTCAAGTTTTTCTTTCTTCATTTTACTTGGATAAGGAAGTGGTGGTTGATATGGTTTAACATAAGGTTTATCCTTAACTGTGTTATCTTCATTAACCTTTTCAACTACCGGTTCTTTTTCCTTATCTTGATCAGGTTGTGGTTTTTGTGTAATAGGAATAGTTTCATCAGAAGTTACAGGTATTTCAGGTGGTTTAAGTGTTGTACCACTTCTTGTGGTAATAGCTTTAGCTGTTTCATTCCGGGGGTTAGCATTTGTATCGCTAGGTAGACTTCCCGGTTTTCTTTCACCTATTAACCTTGCTAGGTTACTTACTTCTTGTTCCAGATTTTGAATAGAAGCTTGTTGATTTCTAAATGCTTGAGCATTTTGTTCATTTGTTTGTTTTTGAGATGTGAAAAACTGCGTTTGAGTTTCAACTAGCTTCGTCATCATATCTTCTAAATTTGGCTTTTTATCATCGGTTTGTTGTGGTGGTTTGTTTTGAAAATTCGGTCTTTGCTGATTGTAAGTATTATTGGATACTTGTTGATTGCTAGGACCTTGTTGGTTGTTGTATGGAATATTTCGGTTATAATTCTGGTTTTGATTGTAAATCGGTCTTGGCGGTTGATAATTATTCTGATAATTATTTCCAGGCCTTTGGTTTATGTATGAAATATTCTCTCTTTGTTCCATTGTTAATTCAATACTGAGACAATCTTTTGTCAAATGTGGTCCTCCACACTGCTCACAACTAATTCGTATTGAGTGAATATCCTTAGTCATCTTTTCCATTCGTCTCTCCACAGCATCTATCTTTGCGGAAATGGAATCTAAGTCATGGCTAGAATCGGCTCTAGCTGCTTTAGATGATCTAATGATATCTTTTTCTTGGTGCCACTCATGTGAGTGGGAAGCAGTGTTATCAATAATTTTGTAAGCATCAGTTTCGGTTTTCTTCATAATCGAACCACCAGCTGCTATATCTATGTCTTTTCTTGTAGTGATGTCGCATCCTTGGTAGAATATTTGTACTATTTGACAGGTGTCTAAACCATGTTGCGGACATCCTCGTAATAACTTTCCATATCTTGTCCACGCCTCATATAGAGTTTCATTTGGCTTTTGTGTGAACGTAACAATTTCTGCTTGAAGTCTTACGGCTTTAGATGCAGGAAAGAATTGTTTAAGAAATTTATCAATTAAAACGTCCCATGTATCGATCGCTCCTTCAGGTAACGATTCCAACCAATCTTTGGCTTCTCCCTTTAAAGTCCAGGGAAATAACATGAGATATATCTGTTCATCCTCCACTTCTCGGATTTTAAATAGTGTGCAGATCCTATTAAAGGTACGTAGATGTTCATTTGGATCTTCCTTCGGCGCACCACTAAATTGGCATTGATTAGTCACCATGTGTAAAATTTGTCCTTTGATTTCATAATCTGGCGCATTAATGTCTGGATGAGTAATTGCGTGACCTTGGCCAGTGCGTTTAGCTCTCATTCGGTCTTCCATACTTAAAGGTTCCAGATTCTCCATAATTGAATTTGTTGACTCGGTATCACTAGATGATTCTGATTTAATAGTTCGTTTCTCAACAATCTCTGTTTGAATGATTGTTGGTTCCGGAGGAAAGTTTAATGGTTCAGGATCTATGAACCGTTCCTGAATATTTTCTGGATTCTCAATTGTGAGGTTTGTTTCAAAAACTGGATTATCGGAAATTTGAACTGAAGTACTTGGTCGACTGGATGACGATTCTAAAGAAAAATCAACGGCGGTTATATTTGTTAAACGATGTCTTGATCGAGTTACAGGTGGTGAACGTACAAAAGGTGATGAACGTCTTGCTCGGTGCATTCACTGAATATCCTATTAGTTTTTAAAAGGAAAGAAAAATTATAATAAGTTATCCAATCAATAGACTTTTCTGATTTTGCCCACGTTTCGAATAGCCAAAAGATGCAGCAGAGGGGCAGGATTCGTTTGGTCTCAATATAATTGAGGACTGTTTGGCTCCAATAACCCGGTCCACGTACAAATCCAACTATTACTACGAACCAGAAAATTTTGATGTCTATTAATTTAACCACTTAAAATAAATTTTCGTAATTTTAAGAAATTTAGATAAGAAGTAGAAAAAAAAATTCTAAGTCCTAAAACTAGAATGGCGAGAAATAAGAGAGAAAAAGATTGCGCGTCGAAAAATGTCGAAAAAGAAAAAAATGGTTGAAAAATAAAAGGTGACGGAAAAATAAAAGAAACTTATAAAAACTTAAAAATACTTAACTAATTTAACCTTATTACTACAACTAACTTAAAATTATAATCGCAAATTGATATTACTAATTGGAATGATAATTGATACATAGTAAAAGGTCTAAAAATATTAAAGCTTACAAGAAAAACTAAATCCCAAATGGAAATAACTTAAAAAGAAACTAAAACTTAAAAAGGCGTCGCAAAATTCTAAAGCACCTAAATCTTAGTCTAAAGAAAAAGCACTTAAGGAATTCTACGGCAAAGCCTAAAAATCTAGGAGTAAAAATAACTATAGTAAAAACTAAGTTTAAAATTAATTATGAGCTAAAAAATACAAAAGTTACGCTACAATGATTAAAAAGGTACAAAATATAAAAATATACAAAAAGTTGTAAAAGGTACAATTTTTATAAAAATATTATTTTTATATTATTTATTTAATAAAACTACAAATAATACAATTTTATTAAAACTAATTTAACAAAATACAACAAATTAAATAAAAAGTAAAATTAAATCTAATAATAATAATAATAGTAATTAGGTTTTAATAATAATAATAATAATAATAAATAATAACCCGTGATTAGGGTTTTTGTCCGAGTGTCAGAGGCCCTCCGCGAGTCGCGGCAAATAAAGAGTAAAACCCCGCAAGTCGCGGGGATCCAGAAATCAGTTGACAGGTTTTGTTTTTTACGCGTTTTTCTTTATATTTTTTTTTTTTTTATTATTTTCTGTTTTCTGTTTTTAATTTAAATAAACGATTTTTAATAAAATTTATATTTTTATAAATTAAAATAAAGATAAAGAAACTTATAAAACTTAAATATTTAACAAAATCCTAAAAATACTTATATTTTTGTTTTTCTTTTTATATTTTTGAATGATTAAAACGTAATTTTTACAAAAACGACTTTTAATAAAAGTAAATAAAAATCTTTTTTTTTTTTTTTATTATATTAGCGTTGCGCTTCCGGCTTTTAAGATGTTTCCCCGGCAGCGGCGCCAAAATTACTTGATGTTTCGCGAGGTGTATATAAAATAGTTATTATTTTACTAGGAAAATACTATTAAATACGATACAATTTTACACAAGATATTTATTTATTTATAGAATGGATATACTTAAACCTTGCTACAACACTTATAGGCAGTGTACCTAATCGTACAGTAGTGTAGTTTTTAGTAAGTCCGGTTCGTTCCACAGGGAGATCTTTAAGCAAAGCTCAACGCTATATTAGTTTACTTTTATAAAAATACAAATATATATATAAGTAATATTATTATTATAAAGGGGGGTTTTTACCGTTTAATGACCGGTTTGTCGATTTTAAGACTTTAGTCGCAGTTAAAACCTAATGTAAAATATAAAATAAATACAAGACTTAAATTAAAGCGTAAAGTAAATAACGATAATGAAATTGCGAATAAAAATGCGATAAAATAAAATTGCGATAATTAAAAGGTACGATAATTAAAAGTGCGATAAAATGAAATAACAATAAATAAAAGTGCGATAATTAGAAGTGCAATTAAATATAAAATAAAGGAAATTAAATATGAAAATAAAAGAATTATGCTTATTTAAACATCCGTAATCATGATGTTAGACGTGTTGATTTTAGTTTTATGCCCTTGGGTTAATTGTCCTTTGTCCTGGATTATTCAATATGTCCGTCTGGTTTTTGTCCATAACAGTCCATCAGTCATAAATATAAATTGCAAGTGTCCTTGTCAAATTATTATTATACCCGAAGATAAATATTCCAACTAATTGGGGATTCGAATTGTAACAAGGTTTTAATACTTTGTTTAATGAATACACCAGGTTATCGACTGCGTGTAAACCAAGGTTTTACTACTTTGTTAACAATTACACCAATTACCCTTGAATGTAATTTCACCCCTGTTTTGATTATTCTAGTGGCTATTAATCCATTCCCGTGTCCGGTTAAATGAACGATTATTCGTACATATAAATACCCCGCCCATCGTGTCCGATCGAGTGTATATGGTAATTTATAGGGACGCCCAATTGTAAATCTTTATATTAACTTTAACAAACTTTCATTTAGTTAAACAAATATAAAGCCCATTAATAGCCCATAGTCTAGTTTCCACAAGTGTCGTTCTTTTATCCAAACCCCAATTATGGTACAAAGCCCAATTACCCAATTTTAGTAATTAGCCCAACATCATGATTACTTCGTTTTAAACAAGCATAATAATAACTTAGCTACGAGACATTAATATAAAAAGGTTGAACATAACTTACAATGATTAAAAATAGCGTAGCGTTACACGGACAGAATTTCGACTTACACCCTTACAACATTCGCTAACATACCCTTATTATTAGAATTATAATTAAAATTAAAATATAAATTATAAATATAAATATATTACTTCGTATGAAGAGAAGAAAAAAATTGATATATTTTGATCAGAATTCGGGTTGATTTTATAGCCAGATTTGATTTTTGGGGCTCCGCGACTCGCGGCCAAATAGCCTTCAAACTCCGCGAGTCGCGGAGAGGTATTTTCATTTTCCACCCTTAGAGTTTCCTGCTGCCGACGGTTTTAAATATATATATATAATATATATATAATTAATATAATTAATTATATATTATATTATATTTATATATATAGTTAACTTGTAATTTTTAGTCCGTTGCGTCGAGCGTTAAGAGTTGACTCTGGTCCCGGTTCCGGATTTTCGAACGTCTTCGCGTACAATTTAATATCTTGTACTTTGCGTTTTGAATCTTGTACTCTTGTGAATTTGAGACGTTTCTTATCAATAATTGGAACCTTTTTGATTGTCTTTTGTACTTTTGAGCTTTTTGGTCGTTTGCGTCTTCAATTCGTCGAATCTGTCTTTTGTCTTCACCTTTTATTATTTAAACGAATATCTCTTGTAAATAGAACAATTGCAACTAAAAGCTTGTCTTTCTTGAGGAATAATGCTATGAAATATATGTTCGTTTTTAGCATTATCAATGATCCTGTTGTTGATGATCCGTACACGATGGTTCTGTGGAGATAAAGCTCTTCGTATACCACAAGGAGATGGTGAGCAACTGGTTATATACAGAGAGAGATGTAGTTCGAAACTGAACCTCATTAGTTGTATGAAAGTGCAGAAGATCATGAAGAAAGGACGTCTTGCTATTTTAGCACACGTGAAGGCTTTAGAATCAGAGGAGAAGAGTGTGAATGACGTGCGAATCGTGAATGAATTCCCTGACGTCTTTCTGGAAGAGTTTCCTGGATTACCGCCACCAAGAGCAGTGGAGTTCCAGATTGATATAGTACCGGGAGCTGCACCCGTAGCTCGCGCGCCTTATCGTCTGGCACCTTCAGAACTGCAACAGTTGCAGAGTCAACTGCAGGAATTGCTCGACCAAGGGTTTATCCAACCGAGCTCGTCGCCTTGGGGCGCACCTGTTTTATTCGTGAAAAAGAAGGACGGATCTTTCCGCATGTGTATCGACTACCGCAAACTCAACAAATTCACGATCAAGAATCGATATCCTCTTCCCTGAATTGACGATCTTTTTGATCAGCTGCAAGGATCAAGCGTTTACTCTAAGATCGATTTACGATCCAGTTATCACCAGTTGAGGGTGAAAAAGAGTGATGTGATGAAGACTGCGTTTAGAACCCGCTATGGTCATTATGAGTTTCTCGTGATGCCGTTCGGATTAACCAATGCACCAGCCGTGTTCATGGAACTCATGAATCGTGTCTGCAAGCCATACCTGGATAAGTTCGTTATCATCTTCATAGATGATATCCTCATCTACTCCAAGAGCGAAGAAGAACATGAGCAACATCTTCGGTTAGTGCTCAAACTCTTGAGACAAGAGCAGCTTTATGCCAAATTCTCCAAGTGTGAATTTTGGCTGAAGGAAGTCCAATTTCTGGGTCATATTGTGAGTGATCAAGGTATCAAAGTTGATCCCGCCAATATCAAGGCTATCAGCATGTAGGAAACCTCCACTACTTCGACTCACATCCGCCAATTTCTAGGTCTTGCCGGTTATTACCGAAGGTTCATTGAAGGTTTCTCTTTGATTTCGCGTCCTTTGACTGCGTTAACTCATAAAGGGAAGAAGTTTGTTTGGGAAAAAGAACAAGAAGCAGCATTTCAAACCCTGAAGCAGAAGTTAACCACCGCACCTATCTTATCTCTTCCTGAAGGCAGTGACAACTTTGTTGTGTACTGCGATGCTTCGAAGAATGGTTTTGGTTGTGTATTGATGCAAAGAACGAAGGTCATTGCCTATGCATCTCGTCAACTAAAGGTCCACGAGCGAAACTACACTACTCACGATCTCGAACTTGGAGCCGTTGTCTTCGCTTTGAAGTTGTGGAGACACTATCTTTATGGGACAAAGAGTACCATATTCACCGATCACAAAAGCCTCCAACACATCTTCGATCAGAAGAAACTGAACATGAGACAGTGTCGATGGATTGAAACGCTAAACAACTACGATTGTGAACTTCGCTACCATCCGAGCAAGGCCAATGTTGTAGCTGACGCCTTAAGTCGAAAGGAGAGGATGTACCTCTTCGGGTTCGGGCTCTGAACATCACCATCCATTCGAACCTCCACAGTCAGATTCGAGTAGCCCAAGAAGAGGCTCTCAAGGAGGAGAACATATCTCGCGAATACCTGAACATTCTCGTCTCTAAATTCGAGGTTAAGGAGTATGGACTCTGATGTTATGCCGGAAGAATTTGGGTACCTCGTTATGGAGATCTACGGAACCTTATACTTAATGAAGCCCACAAGTCGAGATATTCGATTCATCCAGGAGCTGGCAAAATGTACCACGATCTTAAGGAACAGTATTGGTGGCCAAATCTTAAGAAGGATGTTGCAACTTATGTTGGAAGGTGTTTAACTTGTTCGAAGGTTAAGGCTGAACATCAGAGGCCATCTGGATTACTTCAGCAACCAGAAATCCCACAATGGAAATGGGAAGCAATTACAATGGGTTTCATCACGAAGCTACCAAAGACGGTGGGCGGATACGATACAATCTGGGTTATCGTTGACCGTCTTACCAAATCTGCTCATTTTCTAGCGATGAAAGAAACATACACAATGGAGAAACTTGCTCAACTGTACATCAAAGAAGTTGTATCTCGTCATGGTTTGCCTCTATCAATTATCTCAGATCGTGATCCCCGTTTTGCTTCCAGATTCTGGCGTTCATTGCAAGAAGCCTTGGGAACTCGTCTCGACATGAGCACCTCGTGTCACCCCCAGACCAACGGTCAGAGCGAACGAACGATTCAGAATCTAGAGGACATGTTACGTGCCTGTGTTATTGACTTCAAAAAGTCTTAGGAAAGGCATCTGCCGCTAGCCGAATTCTCTTACAACAACAGTTATCATTCGAGTATTAAAGCCGCGCCTTTTGAAGCGTTGTATGGCCGCAAGTGCCGTTCTCCTATTTGTTGGGCCGAGTTAGGTGAAGTGCAAATCACCGGACCCGATATAGTCCATGAAACGACGGAGAAGATTTCTCAGATTCAGGCAAGACTTAAGACGGCCCGCGATCGCCAAAAGAGTTATGCTGATCTTAGACGTAAAGACTTCGAATTTAATGTAGGTGACCGTGTGATGTTGAAAGTCGCACCTTGGAAAGGTGTGATCCGATTTGGAAAGCGCGGAAAGTTAAACCCGCGATATATTGGTCCTTTTGAAATTTTGGAACATGTTGGACCCGTTGCTTACCATTTGGATCTTCCGACTCAGTTGAGTGCCGTTCATCCTACCTTTCATGTATCAAATTTAAAGAAATGTCTTGCTCCACCGGAACTTATCATACCATTGGAAGAACTTACTATTGATGATCAACTCCACTTCGTGGAAGAACCTGTTGAAATTATGGACCGTGAGGTCAAAACCTTGAAACGCAATAAGATTCCAATTGTCCGAGTTCGATGGAATGCCAAGCGTGGACCTGAGTTTACCTGGGAGCGAGAGGATAAAATGAAGCAGAAGTATCCTCACCTTTTTCCGACTCCATCACCATCAGCTTAAATTTTGGGACGAAATTTCCAATAACAGGTGGGTAATGTAACGACCCGACTTTTTCGACTTGCTTTTATGCCTTGTATTTTAGCGAAACTGCGTATTTGTGCGTACTGTGTTACTTTATTACTCCGTAACCTTGGCACACGTGTTTTATATTCATATATACTTAAAAACATGCCCTGGGGTATGTAGAATGCTTAACTTGTCCATTGGATGCTTTATAACCGTTTGTGTTACTTGCCGTTACGAATAAACCGCGGACTGCGCGCACGTTTGACTTTTGTCGGAACTGGAACTTTTGGACTGCGAAATATTAATTATTATTTTCTAATAATAATTACCTGGGCTTTTGGATGCTTAATTTTATTTATTTAATTGCTAAAGCCCAATAGTTAGTCTTGTTGGACTTTCTACCTTGTTGGGCTCAAGCCCACCCTACTCTAGCTAGTGACCCAATTAATTAGCCCAAGTATTATTACTAGTGGCCCATAATAATAAATAAATAATAAATTAATTAATTAATGAGTCATACTAGCATAATGGATAAGGTTTATCTAAATGTTACATAAGATTCTAGCAAAAGGACACACTTTAGACACCATTAGCCAAAAAGTAAGTTTTTGTCTCCCCCTCCCCCCTCTAATGCCATCCACCACCACCACCACCACCATGGTCTTGGCCACCTCATCAATCCATGTGATCTTCATTTTCCTATAAATACTAGCCTTTAGTCCCTCATTCCAACACTTGATCATTTTGGCTTTTCACACACTTATTCTTTCTTTCTTTCCTAGCTTGTAAGTTTTTCTTTTCCTTCCTCTTTTCTTCTTAAATTCGTGTACATCATCATCATTATGTGGAAGATCAAGTTCCTTCTAGCTTTGATCTTACTTATATCTTGTTGATTCAAGCATGAATCTTTCAAGAACATGGAAGATTCAAGCTTTTTAGCTTGAATCTTCATATCTTTTGTAGATCTACTTCTTTTATACTTTAATCATTCTATTTTATGATAAAGATTCAAACTCTTGTTTGTAATCTTCATGCATCTTCAAGATCCAAGCTTTATGCTTCAAGATCTTCAAGAACAAACAAGATGCAAGCTTTCTAGCTTGAATCTTCATATCTTTTTGTTAGATCTAAGTTCTTTTTGCTTTAGTCATGTTGTTTTGTGAAAAAGATTCAAACTTGTGTTTGTTATCTTCATATATCTTAAAGATCCAAGCTTTATGCTTCAAGATCTTCAAGAACAATTAAAGGTTCAAGCTTTCTAGCTTTGTAACCTTGTAACTTGTGTGAAATGGATCCAAGCTCTCTAGCTTAGGGTTCCATCACCTCTTTTGACTTGGATTATGCTTATACTTGTTGAATTGATGTAAAGTTTGTAGCTTTAGTTGTTATTGTGACTTGTATTAGTGTTAAGACTAAGGATAGGATGTAACCTTGGTTCATCATCCATCTAAGACTCATGAATGAGTTGTATTCTTACTTGGTCTTAACATATTGTGTATTGATGGTGAATCTTGGTCAAAAGTGATGTTAAACCATCAATGAGTTGTACACTTGAAGCTACAAGCATCAAGGATGAGAACCGTGATGAGCATCAAGTACTAAGAACCCCACCGGAGCACATAACCCACTGATTTTCGTATCTGATCAGACTACCTGGGCTACTGGAAAGTTGATTTTCAGTTAGTTCGGTTCGATTAAATGATTTTACGTTTAGGCCTCGTCTTAATCCGAGTTACGGTTTAGGATTTATGGCCCTCCGAGAGTCACTACACCCTATTAACGTTGTGCTGAAATTTCTGACCTACTCGCACTTAAACCGTTGCCACGGTCAAACGAAGACGAGTTAGGTTCTGAAAATTGGTCAGCTGTTAGGGGACTCATATACGGAGCCATATCCACTGACCGTGCATCTTTTCGATTTACGTAGAGTTCGTAGCAGCTGACCGAAGTCAGCCTATTATTTCGATCTCTATTCTTGTCGAACTTACTTAGCTTTTATGATGATGAATGATGATGATGATGACACTTAAACTTATTTTGTGCACTATTAGAATTTATAAGGACAACCTACTGACCTAGTAACCTTTGATTTAGGTTGACGACCTTTCGGACCGACTTACTACTTGCGTACTTTCATTACCGACTTTACCGCTTTTATCACTGTGAGTTATAGCATCCCTTTTTACCACATTTACTATTTTTGGGACTGAGAATACATGCGCTTTTTACGTTTTACATGTTAGGCACGAGTACTTAAACTTTATATGTGTGTGGGTTATACAACGGCATAAATATTCCCTTTAGCACGGTAACGTTTAGTCATTGGTTTTTGAACCGGTGAACGCGAATCTTAGATATGGATCCATAGGGTTTGACATCCCCACTCGGGCTACTCGCGCTAGCATTTAATGGGTGTTTAATACTTCGTGAACATACGCACTCGCCAAGTGTACTTTCAGGGGGTTATAAACGTTAAGTCTAGTTACCGGGTGCCCACGGTTATACATATGCTTTTCATACTGTTTTGATACGCTGTTGCAGCACTGAAATCTCGTGGCCTATCTTACGTTACTATTACAACTTAAACTATAGCTCAACAACATTCGTGTTGACTTTTTAAGCGTGTATTTCTCAGGTGCCTAGAGGTTTATTGCTTCCGCTGTTAGACTTGATGTCATGCTGTTTCACTTGCTGTCATGCTGTTATTGAATTGCTGTTATGGACCTACTGTACTAGTTATCCGCTGCATTGCTAGAGATGTCTCAAATTATGAAACTTATGTTTGGCATTCGTAAACTTATGTTATTTTGGAACAATGGTTTGTAATAAGTCTTACGACAAGTTATCTTTGTAAAACGTTATCTTTTTAATGAATGCAAATCGGTTTTCAAACAGCATATAGTGTTTGACCTTATGATGATCCTGTTGTTGATGATCCGTACACGATGGTTTTGTACGGGGCGTCACAGTTTCGAATAAATCTATAGTTACACGGGTCATTTTACAAGTTGTTATTAAATGTTCATTGTTTAACCAAGTGATGTAACTCAATTAAACGGGTCATGTAACTTAATTAAAGTAAACAATAGTCGTTGTAGAAACTAGGCCATGTTATCTACAATTTTGAAATATATATATATATATATATATATATATATATATATATATATATATATATATATATATATATATATATATATATATATATATATATATATATATATATATATATGAACATTTAGAAAAGACATTTTGTTATGATTGTTATTATTTTGGCGAAAAAACGCTCGAAGAAAAAAACTAATAACATGCATTCGTGTTAAAAATTCAATCTAAACCCTAAACTCTAATTTCTAAACCCACAACCCTAAATTCTAAACCCTAATAGCTAAACCCTAATTTTCAACCTCTAATTTCTAAAACCTAATCTCTATACCCTATTTTTTTAACCCTAAAAAACAAACTCAGAAGCAAAATATTCATTGCACTGAATGTTATCATTTATTTCTTTGAACGTTTTTCGCCAAAATAATAACATTCATCACGAAGTGTATTTTTTAAATCTTCATATTTTCATGTGATCTTCATGCCTGAAAAAAATTTCAAAAAAAAAAAAAAAACGAAAAAAAATTAGTTCCTCCCACTTCTCCCCAAAAAAGTGCAAGATCTTAAACAAGATCCTTCACAATCCTATCCTTATGGTCGTCGCTTGACGCTTCTGTTCAAGCATCTCAACACACTGAACCTCACATTTCCCTCAGGAACCAAATGCATCATCACCCATGCTTAATAGAGCTGCTTTCAATTGTTGTACCCTCCATGCATATTTTCATATATGCATTACTATGTTTCATGATTGCTTTGAATAAAATGTGTGCTTGTTATGTTTTAATATATGTTTTTCCAAACGTGTACAATTTAAGGGGGAGTTTTGTTCTAAGGGCGAGCTTAGTTCTATGGGGAGCTAACCTTTTTGCTTCGACAAAAGGGGGAGAAAGATGGATACAAGTGATTGTTAATACTTACGTATTTATAGCAAAATGTCCGTCATCACTTGTATGTTTGTCATCATCAAAAAGGGGGAGAATGTTGGTTGAATGTGGGTCAATACACTAAACGATAAACTTAAGTATGATTAACCAAAGTGTAATTAACCAAAGAATATGTTTTGATGATGACACATACATATGCATAAGTTGTAGCGACCCGACCAAATCATGTTTGACGGCGCCGACTACTTAGGTCCCGTTACGTGGTCATAAGTCTTTAACATGACGTTTGACCAAAATATGTCACATTCATTTCATAAGTAAAAGGTTGTTTCAAGTTTACAAATGTAGTTCAAAAGACTAGTTACATTACAAAGTTTAACGTACGATTGAAACCTATGCGACACAATTTAAAGTAGTCAAAAGACGCTCCAACTATGCATGTATACTCGACATCCAAGCAAGTATCAAAAAGAGTGCGGAAGCATGTATCAAGTAGCTTTCAAGGACCTGAGAAAACATATAGAAAACTGTCAACGAAAACGTTAGTGAAATCATAGGTGTTTTAGTAAACGTTGCATTTGAACCACAAGATTTAATATAATATGATTATCTAAATCATTTGCATTCCAAAGTTGTTATTTGTTTCGCGGGCACCCAATTATCAAACTTAACTGTTTTACACCCTTTGCATAGTGTTAGAACATACACTAGACCCGAAAATATATTTCATCCGCTAACGGTAGCGAACCATCCGAATGAGGCTCGTCAAGCCCATGTGATCACATAATATAAGTTCACGTTTACACCCTGCAAGTGTAACTAATGATAATTGAATTGAGGATTTTCGTTCAAACCCGTACATGGACTGTTTGTTTTCGTACTTGTGTTCAAAGTGTAAAAGTATGATACGTATATGTTTCTCATCCCATAGTTTAAAGCATGAAAGTTGTTTGAAAGATGGGACTATGATCTCACCTTGAGTGCACGTATGAAAAGTACTTCACAAAGTAACATGTGCAAAGGATAATGCAAGTCTTGACCCAAATGTAATGAAGTCGGTATGGAATCGAAGAGGAAGTTGCAAGGATTCCAAATATGTAATTTGTTTTGGTTGAAGCTTGATCGATTTGTTTTAGATGATGAATTCTTGTTTGAAGATTTGAGAGAAACTTTGAAAGTAATTAGAGAAAATGGAAAAGAAATGGAAAAGAAAATGGGGAGGTGGGTTTGACTAGTCAAAAGCTAGTCACCTGTTTGGCATTTTGGCGAAACTAGTGCCTCGAGTTCGGTTGCGGGTGCGTGAATTACCTAAACGAGATATTTTTAAAACGCGTATTAACGAGGGATGTCATAATCATATAACGGAATTTAAATAGTTAAACGGAAAAGTAAACGGAAAAAGGCGGGATGTTACATTACCTACTCCTTAAAAGAAATTTCGTCCCGAAATTTAAGTAGGCGTAGCGGTCGTTGTTTCTTCCTCAAAATCTTTCGTTTCCGGAATCGGGAATAAGTGAGGGTATTTCTTTTGCATTTGATCTTGCCTTTCCCAAGTAAACTCGGGTCCTCTTTTGGCATTCCAACGGACTTTGACAATCAGGATTCGGCTTTGTTTCAATGTCTTGACGGATGTGTCCATAATTTCAACCGGTTCTTCCACAAAATGAAATTTTTCATCAATAGTAAGTTCCTCGAGAGGGATGACGATATCGGGTTCGGCAAGACACTTTTTCAAGTTAGATACATGGAAGGTAGGATGAATAGAGCTCAATTGGGGCGGAAGATCTAAACGATAAGCAACGGTTCCTATACGCTCCAAGATTTCGAAAGGACCAATATACCGCGGATTTAGCTTCCCGCGTTTCCCAAAATGGATTACACCCTTCCAAGGTGCGACTTTTAACATGACGCGGTCACCGACTTGAAATTCAAGGTCGTTGTGTCTTTTGTCGGTATAGCACTTTTGACGACTCCGGGCTGTCCGAAGCCTATCCCGGATTTGAACGATCTTCTCGGTGGTTTCGTGAATGAGTTCGGGTCCGGTGATTTGTACGTCGCCTACTTCGGCCCAACAAAGAGGAGAACGGAATTTTCGGCCATATAGCGCTTCAAAAGGTGCGGCTTTAATACTCGCGTGATAACTTTTGTTGTAAGAGAACTCGGTGAGAGGTAAGTGCTTGTCCCAAGCTTTTCCAAAATCAACCACGCAAGCTCGTAACATGTCCTCCAAGGTTTGAATTGTGCGTTCGCTTTGCCCATCGGTTTGGGGATGATATACGGTGCTCATGTCTAAACGCGTTCCCAACGCTTCTTGCAAGGTACGCCAAAATCTAGAAACAAAACGGCCATCTCTGTCGGAGATAATCGATAAAGGTACACCGTGTCGGGCTACGATCTCCTTGATGTAAAGTTGTGCAAGTTTCTCCATTTTGTCAGTTTCTTTCATAGCAAGAAAGTGTGCGGATTTGGTGTAGTGACCCGAACTTTTCCATGTTTATATATATTAAATGAAATTGTTATTTACATGATTAAGTGTTTCCAACATGTTAAGCAATCAAACTTGTTAGGACTTGATTCATTGAAATAGGTTTCATATAGACAATTGACCACCCAAGTTGACCGGTGATTCACGAACGTTAAAACTTGTAAAAACTATATGATGACATATATATGGTTATATATATAGTTAACATGATATTATGATAAGTAAACATATCATTAAGTATATTAACAATGAACTACATATGTAAAAACAAGACTACTAACTTAATGATTTTGAAACGAGACATATATGTAACGATTATCGTTGTAACGACATTTAATGTATATATATCATATTAAGAGATATTCGTACATCATAATATCATGATAATATAATAATTTAAAATCTCTTTTGATATTATAAACATTGGGTTAACAACATTTAACAAGATCGTTAACCTAAAGGTTTCAAAACAACACTTACATGTAACGACTAACGATGACTTAACGACTCAGTTAAAATGTATATACATGTAGTGTTTTAATATGTATTCATACACTTTTGAAAGACTTCAAGACACTTATAAAAATACTTCTACATAACAAAAATGCTTACAATTACATCCTCGTTCAGTTTCATCAACAATTCTACTCGTAAGCACCCGTATTCATACTCGTACAATACACAGCTTTTAGATGTATGTACTATTGGTATATACACTCCAATGATCAGCTCTTAGCAGCCCATGTGAGTCACCTAACATATTTGGGAACCATCATTTGGCAACTAGCATGAAATATCTCATAAAATTACAAAAATATGAGTAATCATTCATGACTTATTTACATGAAAACAAAATTACATATCCTTTATATCTAATCCATACACCAACGACCAAAAACACCTACAAACACTTTCATTCTTCAATTTTCTTCATCTAATTGATCTTTCTCAAGTTCCATCTTCAAGTTCTAAGTGTTCTTCATAAATTCCAAAAGTTCTAGTTTCATAAAATCAAGAATACTTCTAAGATTGCAAGTTTACTTTTAGGTTTTCTAAATCCATTCCAAGTAATCATCCAAGATCAAGAAACCTTTGTTACTTATAGTAGGTTATCTTTCTAATACAATGTAATAATCATATTCAAACTTTAAATCAATTTCTATAACTATAACAATCTTATTTCGAGTGGAAATCTTACTTGAAATTGTTTTCGTGTCATGATTCTGCTTCAAGAACTTTCAAGCCATCCAAGGATCCTTTGAAGCTAGATCCATTTTTCTCATTTCCAGTAGGTTTATCCAAGGAACTTAAGGTAGTAATGATGTTCATAACATCGTTCGATTCATATATAAAAAGCTGTCTTATTCAACGTTATAAACGTGTAATCACTAGAACATAGTTTAGTTAATTCTAAACTTGTTCGCAAATAAAGTTAATCCTTCTAACTAGACTTTTAAAATCAACTAAACACATATTCTATATCTATATGATATGCTAACTTAATGATTTAAAACCCGGAAACACGATAAACACCATAAAACTGGATATACGCCGTCGTAGTAAAACCGGGGGCTGTTTTGGTTGGGATAATTAAAAGCTAAGAAGAACTTTGATTTAAAAGCTATACTTCTGGAAAAATGATTTTTCTTATGAACATGAAACTATATCCAAAAATCATGGTTAAACTCAAAGTGAAAGTATGTTTTTCAAAATGGCCATCAAGATGTCGTTCTTTCGACGAAAATGACTACCTCTTTCAAAAACGACTTGTAACTTGTATTTCTGACTATAAACTTATACGTTTTCTGTTTAGATTCATAAAGTTAAGTTCAATACGAAACCGTGGCCACTGGAATCACTCAAAACGGATTAGAAACGAAGAAATGGCGAGTAAAACAAGATTGATAAAAACTACTCATTTTACCTACGTGAAAGTTAGTAATAAATCTATTCCAACCATAACCTAATCAACTTATATTGTATATTATGTAATCTTGAGATACCATAGACACGTATACAATGTTTCGACCTATCATGTCGACCCATCTATATATATATATATATATATATATATATATATATATATATATATATATATATATATATATATATATATATTGCGGAACAACCATAGACACTCTATATGTGAACGTTGGAGTTAGCTATACAGGGTTGAGGTTGATTCCAAAAAATATATATAGTTTGAGTTGTGATCAATACTGAGATACGTATACACTGGGTCATGGATTGATTCAAGATAATAGTTATCAATTTATTTCTGTACATCTAACTGTGGACAACTAGTTGTAGGTTACTAACGAGAACAGCTGACTTAATAAACTTAAAACATCAAAATGTATTAAAAGTTTTGTAAATATATTTTGAACATACTTTGATATATATGTATATATTGTTATAGGTTCGTGAATCAACCAGTGGCCAAGTCTTACTTCCCGACGAAGTAAAAATCTGTGAAAGTGAGTTTCATTATTCCTTTTTTATATATATTTTTGGGCTGAGAATACATGAAATGTTTTAATAACTATTTTACAATATTTATAAGCGTGAGTTTCATTATTCCCTTTTTATATATATTTTTGGGCTGAGAATACATGAAATGTTTTAATAACTATTTTACAATATTTATAAGCGTGAGTTTCATTATTCCCTTTTTAAATATTTTTGCAATATATATTTTTGGGACTGAGAATACATGCGCTGCTTTTATAAATGCTTTACGAAATAGACACAAGTGATCGAAACTACATTCTATGGTTGGATTATCAAATCGAATATCACCCTATATAGTCTGGTAATCTAAGAATTAGGGAACAGAAATCCTAATTGACGCGAACTCTAAAGATAGATCTATTGGGCCTAACAAACCCATCCAAAGTACCGGATGCTTTAGTACTTCGAAATTTATATCATATCCGAAGGGTGTCCCGGAATGATGGGGATATTCTTATATATGCATCTTGTTAATGTCGGTTACCAGGTGTTCACCATATGAATGATTTTTATCTCTATGTATGGGATGTGTATTGAAATATGAAATCTTGTGGTCTATTGTTACGATTTGATATATATATAGGTTAAACCTATAACTCACCAACATTTTTGTTGACGTTTAAAGCATGTTTATTCTCAGGTGAATACTAAGAGCTTCCGCTGTTGCATACTAAAATAAGGACAAGATTTGGAGTCCATGTTTGTATGATATTGTGTAAAAACTGCATTCAAGAAATTGATTTCGATGTAACATATTTGTATTGTAAACCATTATGTAATGGTCGTGTGTAAACAGGATATTTTAGATTATCATTATTTGATAATCTACGTAAAGCTTTTTAAACCTTTATTTATGAAATAAAGGTTATGGTTTATTTTAAAAATGAATGCAGTCTTTGAAAAGCGTCTCATATAGAGGTCAAAACCTCGCAACGAAATCAATTAATATGGAACGTTTTTAATCAATAAGAACGGGACGTTTCAGTTGGTATCCGAGCGTTGGTCTTAGAGAACCAGAATTTTGCATTAGTGTGTCTTATCGAGTTTGTTAGGATGCATTAGTGAGTCTGGACTTCGACCGTGTTTACTTGAAAAAAAAAAAGATTGCTTAACAAATTTTGTTGGAAACTATATATTTTTAACATGTGAATATTATGTGATATATTAATCTCTTAATGTGTTTGATATTATGTGATAGATGTCTACCTCTAGAACTAGTCCCATTGGCTCACCTAATAATAATGAAGAGTCAAATGTAAATTGGAATGATTCGTGGACTGATTCACAAGTTCCCGAAGAGGAACCAGAAGAAGAGTCGGAACCGGAAGAAGAATCGGAACCGGAAGAAGAATCAGAACCGGAAGAAGAACCAGTGGGGGAAATAATAAAACGGTTAAGTAGAAGAAAATCCTCAACCAACCGACCAAAGTTAATTATGGTCAACGGTGTTTCCGCCAAGGAAGCAAAATATTGGGAGGATTACCAATTTTCCGATGAATCGGATCCCGACGAGGATTCCGATGATGTTATAGAAATTACCCCAACTGAATTTAAAAAGGCAAAAGAGAACAATAAGGGAAAGGGCATAAAAATAGAGAAATCTGATTCTAACCCCGATGAACTTTATATGTATCGTCAACACCCGTATTTCTTAAGTTGTAACAATAACCCGGGAACCTCTAAACCACCAGGTTTTTCTAGACCAATGTGGAAAATGACGGCTCGTATTAGGGGAACATCATATATCCCTAAAAACTTAGCAAAAAGAATCAAGTTCGAAAAAGAAGAAACGAGTGAGTCGGAATAAGATAGTTGTATTTGTGCAGTGTAATATATGTAATATAGTGTGCTTATGCTTTACGATATATGTAAAAATTGCTTGTATTAATAAGTATCTTTTATGAATCTAACTCTTGTCTATTTTACAGTATAAAAACACAAAATGGATAGACAACCCAATATTTTAGAAGACTTACCCGGAGACATGATTGATGAAATCTTGTCTAGAGTCGGTCAGAATTCCTCGGCACAACTATTTATGGCAAAATCACTTTGTAAGACATTCGAAGAACGTTCCAAGAATGCCTTGGTTTATAAAAGGCTTTCGTTTGAAAGATGGGGGATATCACATTGGGAAACCCATAAGTTACGATGTGTTTACTTTGATGCATATATTGCGGGGAATCCAAATGCTATTTTACGCAACGGGTTAAGAAATTATTTTAACTCAATGTATCCGAATATAGGACTTCATGATTTATAAAAAGCGGCTAACATGCAACATAAAGAAGCATGTTATGCTTATGGGTTAGTAATGTTCGCTTCTCACCAAAGTGAGAAAAAGAACATCGGGCTACAACTATTAAACAAAACATTCCCACAAGTGACGGAGTCGGTAATTGGGGTAAGAAATGAGGTTTTTAGGTTATTACGAGATTGTTGGTCATTACGTAACCTTCGCCCTTTTGACGACGTTACAACACATTGTCATACTATCGGTCACAACGGTTACGTTCCGCAAGACCAAGGATGGAAAGTGGTATTAGTAAAACCAGAATGCATGGCTTGTTTCTGGACGTATGAATTACGTGTCTTTGTTGCCTTTGCTGAACGCCTTATTTATTAACTAGAATTATCTTCGCAACTACTTTGTATCAAAGTTTTATGTGCTATATTTCATGCTATATGTAAAATAGCGGTATTGTAAGTTTGCAAGTTATTGTATAAAGGTTTGAATATGATATATATATTTTTTTTGTTGTGATTAGTTTTTCATATAGAATTGTAGTAGTTGAAATGGTATGTTAGCTACTAAGTATGAACTTAACGGGTAGGTACTACCCGAATTAAAGAGTATAAAACGCTAATATGAAGAAAGAGCTTTTATAAATAAGTTCATATTACGCTACGAAATACTATTGACTACTCTTGATATTCTATATGATTAACTCGTTTCATTTGACTATTTTGAAGGAAATGGCACCGACTACTCGACACACCTTGAATATGAGTGAAGAGGAATTTTGTGCCTTTCTTGCTTCAAACATAGCCGCAGTACAGGCTGCGCTACATACCAACAATAACCTTGGATCTAGCAGTACAGGAAATCGTGTAGGATGCACCTACAAAGAATTCACTGCATGCAAACCTTTGGAATTTGATGGAACCGAAGGAATGATCGGATTGAAACAGTGGACCCAGAAGGTCGAATTTGTGTTTGCCATAAGTAAGTGTACTGAAGAGGACAAAGTGAAGTACGCTACACATACCTTCATAGGTTCTGCGTTAACATGGTGGAATACCTATCTAGAGCAAGTGGGACAAGATGATGCTTACGCACTACCGTGGTCAGCATTCAAGCACTTGATGAACGAGAAGTACCGTCCCAGAACCGAGGTCAATAAGCTCAAGACAGAACTTAGAGGGTTACGAACCCAAGGATTTGATATTACCACGTACGAAAGACGATTCACAGAATTGTGCTTATTGTGTCCGGGAGCGTTCGAAGATGAGGAAGAGAAGATTGACGCGTTTTTGAAAGGATTACCAGAAAGAATCCAAAAATATATAAGTTCACACGAGCCCGCCTCCATACAACAGGCATGTAGAATGGCTCACAAAGTAGTGAACCAGAATGAAGAAAGAATTAAAGAACAGACTGCTGAAGAGGCCAATGTGAAGCAAGTCAAAAGAAAGTGGGAGGAAAACGGTGATAAGAATCACCAATACAACAACAACAGCAATTACAACAATAATCGCAACAACTATCCCAACAATCGCAACATCAATCGCAACTACAATAAACGGCCCAACAACAACAACAACAACAACAACAGCAACAACAACAACAGCAACTACAACAATCATCCCAACAACAATAATAACCGCAACAACAACAACAATCAGAAGCAGCTATGCCAAAGGTGTGAAAAGTATCACTCGGGGTTCTGCACTAAATTTTGCAACAAGTGTAAAAGAAATGGTCATAGCGCGGCGAAGTGTGAGGTCTACGGACCAGGGGTTAACAGAACGAAAGGAACAAATGGTGTTGGAACGAGTAATGGCGGAGCAAGTAGTGTCGGAGCAAGTTATGCCAATGTAGTTTGTTATAAATGTGGAAAACCGGGCCACATTATTAGAAATTGCCCGAACCAGGAGAACACGAATGGACAAGTTCGCGGAAGAGTTTTCAATATTAATGCAGCAGAGGCACAGGAAGACCCGGAGCTTGTTACGGGTACGTTTCTTATTGACAATAAATCTGCTTACGTTTTATTTGATTCGGGTGCGGATAGAAGCTATATGAGTAGAGATTTTTGTGCTAAATTAATTTTCCCATTGACACCTTTGGATAATAAATTTTTACTCGAATTAGCAAATGGTAAATTAATTTCAGCAGATAATATATGTCGGAATCGAGAAATTAAACTGGTTAGCGAAACATTTAAGATTGACTTGATACCAGTAGAGTTAGGGAGTTTTGATGTGATAATTGGTATGGACTGGTTGAAAGAAGTGAAAGCAGAGATCGTTTGTTACAAAAATGCAATTCGCATTATACGAGAAAAAGGAAAACCCTTAATGGTGTACGGATAAAAAGGGCAACACGAAGCTACATCTTATTAGTAATTTGCAGGCACAAAAACTAATAAGAAAAGGTTGCTATGATGTTCTAGCACACGTCGAGAAAGTACAAACTGAAGAAAAGAGCATCAATGATGTTCCCGTCGCAAAAGAATTTCCCGATGTATTTCCAAAAGAATTACCGGGATTACCCCCACATCGATCCGTTGAATTTCAAATAGATCTTGTACCAGGAGCTGCACCAATAGCTCGTGCTCCTTACAGACTCACACCCAGCGAGATGAAAGAACTGCAAAGTCAATTACAAGAACTTTTAGAACGTGGTTTCATTCGACCAAGCACATCACCGTGGGGAGCTCCTGTTTTGTTTGTCAAGAAGAAAGATGGTACATTCAGGTTGTGTATCAACTACCGAGAGTTGAACAAACTTACCATCAAGAACCGCTACCCACTACCGAGAATCGATGACTTATTTGATCAACTACAAGGCTCGTCTATTTATTCAAAGATTGACTTACGTTCCGGGTATCATCAAATGCGGGTGAAAGAAGATGATATTCCAAAGACTGCTTTTAGGACGCGTTATGGTCATTACGAGTTTATGGTTATGCCGTTTGGATTGACTAATACACCAGCTGTGTTCATGGACCTTATGAACCGAGTGTGTGGACCATACCTTGACAAGTTTGTCATTGTTTTCATTGATGACATACTTATTTACTCAAAGAATGACCAAGAACACGGTGAACATTTGAGAAAGGTGTTAGAAGTATTGAGGAAGGAAGAATTGTACGCTAAGTTTTCAAAGTGTGCATTTTGGTTGGAAGAAGTTCAATTTCTCGGTCACATAGTGAACAAAGAAGGTATTAAGGTGGATCCGGCAAAGATAGAAACTGTTGAAAAGTGGGAAACCCCAAAAACGCCAAAACACATACGCTAGTTTTTAGGACTAGCTGGTTACTACAGAAGGTTCATCCAAGACTTTTCCAGAATAGCAAAACCCTTGACTGCATTAACGCATAAAGGGAAGAATTTTGAATGGAAGGATGAACAAGAGAAAGCGTTCTAGTTATCGAAGAAAAAGCTAACTACGGCACATATATTGTCATTGCCTGAAGGTAATGATGATTTTGTGATTTATTGTGACGCATCAAAGCAAGGTCTCGGTTGTGTATTAATGCAACGAACAAAGGTGATTGCTTATGCGTCTAGACAATTGAAGATTCACGAACAAAATTATACGACGCATGATTTGGAATTAGGCGCGGTTGTTTTTGCATTAAAGACTTGGAGGCACTACTTATATGGGGTCAAAAGTATTATATATACCGACCACAAAAGTCTTCAACACATATTTAATCAGAAACAACTGAATATGAGGCAGCGTAGGTGGATTGAATTGTTGAATGATTACGACTTTGAGATTCGTTACCACCCGGGGAAGGCAAATGTGGTAGATGACGCCTTGAGCAGGAAGGACAGAGAACCCATTCGAGTAAAATCTATGAATATAATGATTCACAATAACCTTACTACTCAAATAAAGGAGGCGCAACAAGGAGTTTTAAAAGAGGGAAATTTAAAGGATGAAATACCCAAAGGATCGGAGAAGCATCTTAATATTCGGGAAGACGGAACCCGGTATAGGGCTGAAAGGATTGGGGTACCAAAATTTGGGGATATGAGAGAAATGGTACTTAGAGAAGCTCATAAAACCAGATACTCAATACATCCTGGAACGGGGAAGATGTACAAGGATCTCAAGAAACATTTTTGGTGGCCGGGTATGAAAGCTGATGTTGCTAAATACGTAGGAGAATGTTTGATGTGTTCTAAGGTCAAAGCTGAGCATCAGAAACCATTAGGTCTACTTCAACAACCCAAAATCCCGGAATGGAAATGGGAAAACATTACCATGGATTTCATCACTAAATTGCCAAGGACTACAAGTGGTTTTGATACTATTTGGGTAATAGTTGATCGTCTCACCAAATCAGCACACTTCCTGCCAATAAGAGAAGATTACAAGATGGAGAAGTTAGCACGACTATATTTGAAGGAAGTCGTCTCCAGACATGGAATACCAATCTCTATTATCTCTGATAGGGATGGCAGATTTATTTCAAGATTCTGGCAGACATTACAGCAAGCATTAGGAACTCGTCTAGACATGAGTACTGCCTATCATCCACAAACTGATGGGCAGAGTGAAAGGACGATACAAACGCTTGAAGACATGCTACGAGCATGTGTTATTGATTTCGGAAACAGTTGGGATCGACATCTACCGTTAGCAGAATTTTCCTACAACAACAGCTACAATTCAAACATTGAGATGACGCCGTTTGAAGCACTTTATGGTAGAAAGTGCAGGTCTCCGATTTGTTGGAGTGAAGTGGGGGATAGACAGATTACGGGTCCGGAGATAATACAAGAAACTACCGAGAAGATCATCCAAATTCAACAACGGTTGAAAACCGCCCAAAGTCGACAAAAGAGCTATGCTGACATTAAAAGAAAAGATATAGAATTTGAAATTGAAGATATGGTCATGCTTAAAGTTGCACCTTGGAAAGGCGTTGTTCGATTTGGTAAACGAGGTAAATTAAATCCTAGGTATATTGGACCATTGAAGATTATTGATCGTGTCGGACCAGTAGCTTACCGACTTGAGTTACCTCAACAAATTGCGGCTGTACATAACACTTTCCACGTCTCAAATTTGAAGAAATATTTTGCTAAAGAAGATCTCACTATTCCGTTAGATGAAATCCAAATCAACGAAAAACTTCAATTTATCGAAGAACCCGTCGAAATAATGGATCGTGAGGTTAAAAGACTTAAGCAAAACAAGATACCAATTGTTAAGGTTCAATGGAATGCTCATAGAGGACCCGAGTTCACCTAGGAACGAGAAGATCAGATAAAGAAGAAATACCCGCACTTATTTCCAGAAGATACGTCAACACCTCCAACTGCTTAAAATTTCGGGACGAAATTTATTTAACGGGTAGGTACTGTAGTGACCCGAACTTTTCCATGTTTATATATATTAAATGAAATTGTTATTTACATGATTAAGTGTTTCCAACATGTTAATCAATCAAACTTGTTAAGACTTGATTCATTGAAATAGGTTTCATATAGACAATTGACCACCCAAGTTGACCGGTGATTCACGAACATTAAAACTTGTAAAAACTATATGATGACATATATATGGTTATATATATAGTTAACATGATATTATGATAAGTAAACATATCATTAAGTATATTAACAATGAACTACATATGTAAAAACAAGACTACTAACTTAATGATTTTGAAACGAGACATATATGTAACGATTATCGTTGTAACTACATTTAATGTATATATATCATTTTAAGAGATATTCGTACATCATAATATCATGATAATATAATAATTTAAAATCTCTTTTGATATTATAAACATTGGGTTAACAACATTTAACAAGATCGTTAACCTAAAGGTTTCAAAACAACACTTACATGTAACGATTAACGATGACTTAACGACTCAGTTAAAATGTATATACATGTAGTGTTTTAATATGTATTCATACACTTTTGAAAGACTTCAAGACACTTATCAAAATACTTCTACTTAACAAAAATGCTTACAATTACATCCTCGTTCAGTTTCATCAACAATTCTACTCGTATGCACCGGTATTCGTACTCGTACAATACACAGCTTTTAGATGTATGTACTATTGGTATATACACTCCAATTATCAGCTCTTAGCAGCCCATGTGAGTCACCTAACACATTTGGGAACCATCATTTGGCAACTAGCATGAAATATCTCATAAAATTATAAAAATATGAGTAATCATTCATGACTTATTTACATGAAAACAAAATTACATATCCTTTATATCTAATCCATACACCAACAACCAAAAACACCTACAAACACTTTCATTCTTCAATTTTCTTCATCTAATTGATCTCTCTCAAGTTCCATCTTCAAGTTCTAAGTGTTCTTCATAAATTCGAAAAGTTCTAGTTTCATAAAATCAAGAATACTTCCAAGATTGCAAGTTTACTTCCAAGTTTTCTAAATCCATTCCAAGTAATCATCCAAGATCAAGAAACCTTTGTTACTTACAGTAGGTTATCTTTCTAATACAAAGTAATAATCATATTCAAACTTTAATTCAATTTCTATAACTATAACAATCTTATTTCGAGTGGAAATCTTACTTGAAATTGTTTTCGTGTCATGATTCTGCTTCAAGAACTTTCAAGCCATCCAAGGATCCTTTGAAGCTAGATCCATTTTTATCATTTCCAGTAGGTTTATTCAAGGAACTTGAGGTAGTAATGATGTTCATAACATCATTCGACTCATACATAAAAAGCTGTCTTATTCAACGTTATAAACTTGTAATCACTAGAACATAGTTTAGTTAATTCTAAACTTGTTCGCAAATAAAGTTAATCCTTCTAACTAGACTTTTAAAATCAACTAAACACATATTATATATCTATATGATATGCTAACTTAATGATTTAAAACCCGAAAACACGATAAACACCATAAAACTGGATATACGCCGTCGTAGTAAAACCGAGGGCTGTTTTGGTTGGGATAATTAAAAGCTAAGAAGAACTTTGATTTAAAAGCTATACTTCTGGAAAAATGATTTTTCTTATGAACATGAAACTATATCCAAAAATCAAGGTTAAACTCAAAGTGAAAGTATGTTCTTCAAAATGGTCATCAAGATGTCGTTCTTTCGACGGAAATGACTACCTCTTTCAAAAACGACTTGTAACTTGTATTTCCGACTATAAACTTATATTTTTTCTGTTTAGATTCATAAAGTTAAGTTCAATACAAAACCGTGGCCACTGGAATCACTCAAAACGGATTAGAAACGAAGAAATGGCGAGTAAAACAAGATTGATAAAAACTACTCATTTTACCTACGTGAAAGTTAGTAATAAATCTATTCCAACCATAACCTAATCAACTTATCTTGTATATTATGTAATCTTGAGATACCATAGACACGTATACAATGTTTCGACCTATCATGTCGACCCATCTATATATATATTGCAGAACAACCATAGACACTCTATATGTGAATGTTGGAGTTAGCTATACAGGGTTGAGGTTGATTCCAAAAAATATATATAGTTTGAGTTGTGATCAATACTGAGATACGTATACACTGGGTCATGGATTGATTCAAGATAATAGTTATCGATTTATTTCTGTACATCTAACTGTGGACAACTAGTTGTAGGTTACTAAGGAGAACAGCTGACTTAATAAACTTAAAACATCAGAATGTATTAAAAGTTTTGTAAATATATTTTGAACATACTTTGATATATATGTATATATTGTTATAGGTTCGTGAATCAACCAGTGGCCAAGTCTTACTTCCCGACGAAGTAAAAATCTGTGAAAGTGAGTTTCATTATTCCCTTTTTATATATATTTTTGGGCTGAGAATACATGAAATGTTTTAATAACTATTTTACAATATTTATAAGCGTGAGTTTCATTATTCCCTTTTTAAATATTTTTGCAATATATATTTTTGGGACTGAGAATACATGCGCTGCTTTTATAAATGTTTTACGAAATAGACACAAGTGATCGAAACTACATTCTATGATTGGATTATCAAATCGAATATCACCCTATATAGTCTGGTAATCTAAGAATTAGGGAACAGAAACCCTAATTGACGCGAACTCTAAAGATAGATCTATTGGGCCTAACAAACCCCATCCAAAGTACCGGATGCTTTAGTACTTCGAAATTTATATCATATCCGAAGGGTGTCCCGGAATGATGGGGATATTCTTATATATGCATCTTGTTAATGTCGGTTACCAGGTATTCACCATATGAATGATTTTTATCTCTATGTATGGGATGTGTATTGAAATATGAAATCTTGTGGTCTATTGTTACGATTTGATATATATAGGTTAAACCTATAACTCACCAACATTTTTGTTGACGTTTAAAGCATGTTTATTCTCAGGTGAATACTAAGAGCTTTCGCTGTTGCATACTAAAATATGGACAAGATTTGGAGTCCATGTTTGTATGATATTGTGTAAAAACTGTATTCAAGAAACTGATTTGGATGTAACATATTTGTATTTTAAACCATTATGTAATGGTCGTGTGTAAACAGGATGTTTTAGATTATCATTATTTGATAATCTACGTAAAGCTTTTTAAACCTTTATTTATGAAATAAAGGTTATGGTTTGTTTTAAAAATGAATGCAGTCTTTGAAAAACGTCTCATATAGAGGTCAAAACCTCGCAACGAAATCAATTAATATGGAACGTTTTTAATCAATAAGAACGGGACATTTCAGTTGGTATCCGTGCGTTGGTCTTAGAGAACCAGAATTTTGCATTAGGGTGTCTTATCGAGTTTGTTAGGATGCATTAGTGAGTCTGGACTTCGACCGTGTTTACTTGAAAAAAAAAAAGATTGCTTAACAAATTTTGTTGGAAACTATATATTTTTAACATGTGAATATTATGTGATATATTAATCTCTTAATGTGTTTGATATTATGTGATAGATGTCTACCTCTAGAACTAGTCCCATTGGCTCACCTAATAATAATGAAGAGTCAAATGTAAATTGGAATGATTCGTGGACTGATTCACAAGTTCCCGAAGAGGAACCGGAAGAAGAGTCGGAACCGGAAGAAGAATCGGAACCGGAAGAAGAATCAGAACCGGAAGAAGAACCAGTGGGGGAAATAATAAAACGGTTAAGTAGAAGAAAATCCTCAACCAACTGACCAAAGTTAATTATGGTCAACGGTGTTTCCGCCAAGGAAGCAAAATATTGGGAGGATTACCAATTTTCCGATGAATCGGATCCCGACGAGGATTCCGATGATGTTATAGAAATTACCCCAACTGAATTTAAAAAGGCAAAAGAGAACAATAAGGGAAAGGGCATAAAAATTGAGAAATCTGATTCTAACCCCGATGAACTTTATATGTATCGTCAACACCCGTTTTTCTTAAGTTGTAACAATAACCCGGGAACCTCTAAAACACCAGGTTTTTCTAGACCAATGTGGAAAACGACGGCTCGTATTAGGGGAACATCATATATCCCTAAAAACTTAGCAAAAAGAATCAAGTTCGATAAAGAAGAAACGAGTGAGTCGGAATAAGATAGTTGTATTTGTGCGGTGTAATATATGTAATATAGTGTGCTTATGCTTTACGATATATGTAAAAATTGCTTGTATTAATAAGTATCTTTTATGAATCTAACTCTTGTCTATTTTACAGTATAAAAACACAAAATGGATAGACAACCCAATATTTTAGAAGACTTACCCGGAGACATGATTGATGAAATCTTGTCTAGAGTCGGTCAGAATTCCTCGGCACAACTATTTATGGCAAAATCACTTTGTAAGACATTCGAAGAACGTTCCAAGAATGCCTTGGTTTATAAAAGGCTTTCGTTTGAAAGATGGGGGATATCACATTGGGAAACCCATAAGTTACGATGTGTTTACTTTGACGCATATATTGCGGGGAATCCAAATGTTATTTTACGCAACGGGTTAAGAAATTATTTTAACTCAATGTATCCGAATATAGGACTTCATGATTTAGAAAAAGCGGCTAACATGCAACATAAAGAAGCATGTTATGCTTATGGGTTAGTAATGTTCGCTTCTCACCAAAGTGAGAAAAAGAACATCAGGCTACAACTATTAAACAAAACGTTCCCACAAGTGACGGAGTCGGTAATTGGGGTAAGAAATGAGGTTTTTAGGTTATTACGAGATTGTTGGTCATTACGTAACCTTCGTCCTTTTGACGACGTTACAACACATTGTCATACTATCGGTCACAACGGTTACGTTCCGCAAGACCAAGGATGGAAAGTGGTATTAGTAAAACCAGAATGCATGGCTTGTTTCTGGACGTATGAATTACGTGTCTTTGTTGCCTTTGCTGAACGCCTTATTTATTAACTAGAATTATCTTCGCAACTACTTTGTATCAAAGTTTTATGTGCTATATTTCATGCTATATGTAAAATAGCGGTATTGTAAGTTTGCAAGTTATTGTATAAAGGTTTGAATATGATATATATATTTTTTTTGTTGTGATTAGTTTTTCATATAGAATTGTAGTAGTTGAAATGGTATGTTAGCTACTAAGTATGAACTTAATGGGTAGGTACTACCCGAATTAAAGAGTATAAAACGCTAATATGAAGAAAGAGCTTTTATAAATAAGTTCATATTACTCTACGAAATACTATTGACTACTCTTGATATTCTATATGATTAACTCGTTTCATTTGACTATTTTGAAGGAAATGGCACCGACTACTCGACACACCTTGAATATGAGTGAAGAAGAATTTCGTGCCTTTCTTGCTTCAAACATAGCCGCAGTACAGGCTGCGCTACATACCAACAATAACCTTGGATCTAGCAGTACAGGAAATCATGTAGGATGCACCTACAAAGAATTCACTACCTGCAAACCTTTGGAATTTGATGGAACCGAAGGAACGATCGGATTGAAACAGTGGACCGAGAAGGTCGAATTGGTGTTTGCCATAAGTAAGTGTACTGAAGAGGACAAAGTGAAGTACGCTACGCATACCTTCACAGGTTTTGTGTTAACATGGTGGAATACCTATCTAGAGCAAGTGGGACAAGATGATGCTTACGCACTACCGTGGTCAGCATTCAAGCACTTGATGAACGAGAAGTACCGTCCCAGAACCGAGGTCAATAAGCTCAAGACAGAACTTAGAGGGTTACGAACCCAAGGATTTGATATTACCACGTACGAAAGATGATTCTCAGAATTGTGCTTATTGTGTTCGGGAGCGTTCGAAGATGAGGAAGAGAAGATTGACGCGTTTGTGAAAGGATTACCAGAAAGAATCCAAGAAGATATAAGTTCACACGAGCCCGCCTCCATACAACAGGCATGTAGAATGGCTCACAAACTAGTGAATCAGAATGAAGAAAGAATTAAAGAACAGACTGCTGAAGAGGCCAATGTGAAGCAAGTCAAAAGAAAGTGGGAGGAAAACGGTGATAAGAATCACCAATACAACAACAACAACAATTACAACAATAATCGCAACAACTATCCCAACATTCGCAACTACAACAAACGGCCCAACAACAACAACAACAACAACAACAACAACAACAACAGCAACTACAACAATCATCCCAACAACAATAATAACCGCAACAACAACAACAATCAGAAGTAGCTATGCCAAAGGTGTGAAAAGTATCACTCGGGGTTCTGCACCAAATTTTGCAACAAGTGTAAAAGAAATGGTCATAGCGCGGTGAAGTGTGAGGTCTACGGACCAGGGGTTAACAGAACGAAAGGAACAAATGGTGTCGGAACGAGTAATGGCGGAGCAAGTATTGTCGGAGCAAGTTATGCCAATGTAGTTTGTTATAAATGTGGAAAACTGGGCCACATTATTAGAAATTGCCCGAACCAGGAGAACACGAATAGACAAGTCCGCGGAAGAGTTTTCAATATTAATGCGGCAGAGGCACAGGAAGACCCGGAGCTTGTTACGGGTAGGTTTCTTATTGACAATAAATCTGCTTACGTTTTATTTGATTCGGGTGCAGATAGAAGCTATATGAGTAGAGATTTTTGTGCTAAATTAAGTTGCCCATTGACGCCTTTGGATAATAAATTTTTACTCGAATTAGCAAATGGTAAATTAATTTCAGCAAATAATATATGTCGGAATCAAAAAATTAAACTGGTTAGCGAAACATTTTTGTTGACGTTTAAAGCATGTTTATTCTCAGGTGAATACTAAGAGCTTCCGCTATTGCACACTAAAATAAGGACAAGATTTGGAGTCCATGTTTGTATGATATTGTGTAAAAACTGCATTCAAGAAACTGATTTCGATGTAACATATTTGTATTGTAAACCATTATGTAATGGTCGTGTGTAAACATGATATTTTAGATTATCATTATTTGATAATCTACGTAAAGCTTTTTAAACCTTTATTTATGAAATAAAGGTTATGGTTTGTTTTAAAAATGAATGCAGTCTTTGAAAAACGTCTCATATAGAGGTCAAAACCTCGCAACGAAATCAATTAATATGGAACGTTTTTAATCAATAAGAACGGGACATTTCATTTGGTGAGACGGTCAACAATAACCCAAATGGTATCATAACCGCCCCTCGTTTTTGGTAGTTTGGTGATAAAATCCATCGTTATCCTTTCCCACTTCCATTGCGGGATCTCGGGTTGTTGAAGTAGTCCGGACGGTCTTTGGTGTTCGTCTTTGACTTTGGAACATGTCAAACACTTGAAAACATAAGTAGCTACATCCCTTTTGATGTTCGGCCACCAATATTGTTGTTTAAGGTCGTGGTACATCTTATTGGCATCGGGGTGAATCGAGTATCGTGACTTATGGGCTTCATCTAAAATAAGACTTCGTAGGTCCCCATAACTAGGCACCCAAATCCTTCCGGTGAAATATCGGAGTCCGGTTTCCTACATTTGCCTTCCCGGGATGGTAACGAAGCTCGCAATCGTAATCGTTTAAGGTTTCAATCCACCTTCGTTGTCTCATGTTTAGTTGCTTTTGATCGAAGATGTGTTGGAGACTTTTGTGATCGGTAAAGATAGTACTCTTGGTTCCATAAAGATAGTGTCTCCATATTTTAAGTGCAAAGACAACGGTTCCGAGTTCGAGATCATGTGTCGTATAGTTTCGTTCATGAATTTTGAGTTGTCGAGAAGCATAAGAAATGACTTTCGTTCGTTGCATCAACACACACCCAAAACCATGTTTCGAGGCATCGCAATATACAATAAAATCATCATTGCCTTCGGGAAGTGACAATATAGGAGCGGTGGTTAGCTTTGTTTTCAAGATTTAAAATGCGGATTCTTGTTCGGTCACCCAAATGAATTTCTTTCCTTTGTGAGTTAATGCGGTTAGAGGAAGAGCAACCAAAGAGAAGTCTTTGATGAATCTACGATAGTATCCGGCGAGACCCAAAAATTGACGAATGTGAGTAGGAGTAGTAGGAGTCTCCCATTTACTAATGGCTTCGATTTTCGTTGGATCGACTTTAATACCTTGGTCACTTACAACATGACCAAGAAATTGAACTTCCTTTAACCAAAATTCACACTTGGAGAATTTGGTATAGAGTCGTTCTTGTCTTAAAAGTTCAAGCACAAGTCGGAGGTGTTCCTCGTGTTCTTCTTCGCTTTTTGAATAAACCAAAATATCATCGATGAACACGATAACGAATTTGTCAAGATACAGTTTGCACACGCGGTTCATAAGATCCATGAACACCGCCGGTGCATTAGTGAGACCAAATGGCTTGACAAGAAATTCATAGCTACCATAACGAGTTCGGAAAGCGGTTTTGGAGACATCTTCCCCCTTAACCCTTTATTGATGATAAACCGAGCGGAGATCGATTTTTGAATATACACAAGACCGTTGTAGTTGATCAAAGAGGTCATCGATGCGAGGAAGAGGATATCGGTTCTTAACCGTCAATTTGTTTAGTTCACGATAATCAATGCACATTCGTAGGGATCCGTCTTTCTTTTTAACAAACAAAATCGGAGCGCCCCAAGGTGAATGGCTAGGTTGGATAAAACCACGATCAAGTAGTTCTTGGATTTGAATTTGCAATTCTTGCATTTCGGATGGAGCGAGTCTATATGGTGTACGTACTACGGGCGCGGCTCCCGGAATAATATTGATTTGGAATTCAACTGGTCGATGAGGTGGAAGACCCGGCAATTCGTCGGGAAATACATCGTAATAGTCACTAACAATTGGCACATCATCGATGTGCTTCTCATTGGACTCGACTTTCTTAACGTGAGCAAGGATCGCAAAACAACCCTTACGGAGTAGTTTTCTAACTTTAATGCATGAAACGAGGTTGAGTCCGGTGCAACTCTTATCACCATAGACGATCAAAGGTTCACCATTCTCAATAGGAATTCGGATTGCGTTAAGATCACAAAGGATGTGAGATTTCATTTTGGCTAGCCAATTCATACCGATTATTACATCGAAGGTTCCTAGTTCCATGGGTATCAGGTCAATTTCAAACTCATTACGCAAAATGTTTAACGTACACCCCCGGTAATATGTGTCGGCACTCAATAGTTTTCTGTTGGCACTTCAATGGTATAAGTAGAATCTAGTGGAAGTGGTGGAGTATTAAAAGAATGAGTCAAAGTCTAGGATACAAAACTCTTATCGGCACCCGAATCGAATAAACAAGTAACATAAGTGTTGTTGAGGAGAAACGTACCCGTGACTAATTCATTATCATCTCGGGCTTCCTCGGTGTTGATGTTGAAAGCTCGTCCGCGTGTGTTGGTGTTGGCTTTCTTCTTCGGACACGCATTTCTAAAATGACCCGTTTGGCCACATTCATAACAGGTACCCGGTTTTGGTGCATTGGGCACCTTTTGAGTGACGGGGGCGGCACTTCTACAATCGTTGGCCACATGACCACCCCTTTGGCACCGATGGCAAAATAGATTGCTACATTCACCATAGTGGTGTTTGTGGCATTTGTTGCAAAAGGGTTTATTTCCGCCATAACTTTTCTTGGCGTCGGAGGTGAAAGGCTTTTTGGTGAAGTTGTTGTTGTATTTGTTGCTTGATTGGGGGGCTTCCCATTTTCTTTTGTTGCCGCCCGATTTATCCTCGGCCTTAGGTGCCGGAACTACGATTTCGTCAACCGTTTCGATCAATTGGCGGGCCATGTTCAAAGCTTGTTGTAGGTTAGCGGGTTTGGATGACATCACTCCTTGTTTGATGCTCTTTGGAAGACCATCCATATAAAGTTCAACCCTTTGAGATTCGGGGTTCACGAGGTTCGGACACATCAAGGATAGCTCGGCGTATCGTTGATTGTAGGCCTTGAGATCGTTTCTGACCGCCTTTAAAGTTCTTAGCTCTTGTTCGAGCTTTCGGGTTTCTTCACGAGGGAAAAATTCGACGATCATCCTTTCTCTCAAATCGGCCCAAGAGAGGGCGTGAGCTTCATCGGTACCCACCGATTGTACATACGTGTTCCACCACATAAGGGCGATACCAGCAAAGGTGTGGGTGGAATATTTGACTTTATCTTGGTCCCGACAACCGCTTATGCTAAAAATGGCTTCCGTTTGTTCGAACCATCGAGTGAGCACAACCGGTCCCCCGGTTCCATCAAAAGTGTGAGGCTTGCACCCCATGAAGGCTTTGTAGGAGCACCCTTCGTTTGAGTTACCAGCCCCTTGATTGTTGTTGTGGTTGTTGTTATTGTTGGAGGAGTGATCGGCCATGGCCACTTCCACGGCGGTGGCTATCATTCGTTGTAGTGCTTGTTCGGGAGTCTCATGGCATGGCACATGACGAGGAGGCATTGTTCCTTCAAAACACAAGAATACCGTTGATTAGTATTCTTAATAATACTAACCATGATATGGAATAAGGATAGAGAGAAATTTTCCTTGACTCGCCTTAAATTCTTTATGTCATAATGTCGGAATGTTCATATGAGTCACCGTAATATAATCCCGGAAATTATATTACCCTAATTCATATGTGCATTCGACACTAATTCATATAGTCATGGTGGCGCGTCAATTGAATCAAGTAACGTGAGATTAAGATTGAATAAGAATTAGATATGATAGACGAGTTCGAGTATAATGCACAAGTAGTCAAGTAATTTCTACTTCAAGTCTATATGCCGGTTGTAGTCTAGACTCACTAATGTACCCTATGACTCGGGGTTGACACCAATGAACTCTAAATCCCTACAACCAACGCTCTGATACCATCTGTAGCGACCCGACCAAATCATGTTTGACGGCGCCGACTACTTAGGTCCCGTTACGTGGTCATAAGTCTTTAACATGACGTTTGACCAAAATATGTCTCATTCATTTCATAAGTAAAAGGATGTTTCAAGTTTACAAATGTAGTTCAAAAGACTAGTTACATTACAAAGTTTAACGCGCGAATGAAACCTATGCGACACAATATAAAGTAGTCAAAAGACGCTCCAACTATGCATGTATACTCGACATCCAAGCAAGTATCAAAAAGAGTGCGGAAGCATGTATCAAGTAGCTTTCAAGGACCTGAGAAAACATATAGAAAACTGTCAACAAAAACGTTGGTGAAATCATAGGTGTTTTAGTAAACAATGTATTTGAACCACAAGATTTAATATAATATGATTATCTAAATCATTTGCATTCCAAAGTTGTTATTTGTTTCGCGGGCACCCAATTATCAAACTTAACTATTTTGCACCCTTTGCGTAGTGTTAGAACATACACTAGACCCGAAAATATATTTCATCCGCTAACGGTAGCGAACCGTCCGAATGAGGCTCGTCAAGCCCATGTGATCACATAATATAAGTTCACGTTTACACCCTGCAAGTGTAACTAATGATAATTGAATTGAGGATTTTCGTTCAAACCCATACGTGGAATGTTCGTTTTCGTACTTATGTTCAAAGTGTAAAAGTATGATACGTATATGTTTCTCATCCCATAGTTTAAAGCATGAAAGTTGTTTGAAATATGGGACTATGATCTCACCTTGAGTGCACGTATGAAAAGTACTTCACAAAGTAACGTGTGCGAAGGATAATGCTAGTCTTGACCCAAATGTAATGAAGTCGGTATGGAATCGAAGAGGAAGTTGCAAGAATTCCAAATATGTAATTTGTTTTGGTTAAAGCTTGATCGATTTGTTTTAGATGATGAATTCTTGTTTGAAGATTTGAGAGAAACTTTGAAAGTAATTAGAGAAAATGGAAAAGAAATGGAAAAGAAAATGGGGAGGTGGGTTTGACTAGTCAAAAGCTAGTCACCTCTTTGGCATTTTAGCGAAACTAGTCCCTCGAGTTCGGTTGCGGGTGCGTGAATTACCTAAACGAGATATTTTTAAAACGCGTATTAACGAGGGATGTCATAATCATATAACGGAATTTAAATAGTTAAACGGAAAAGTAAACGAAAAAAGGCGGGATGTTACATAAGTGATGACTGACATCTTAACATAAAACACGCAAGGTCACTAATCCATACTTTATCTTGCAAACGACCAAGTCAAACATAGGATTAAGAATGAAATTAAAAGTTCAGGTAAACACACGGTCGAGGTACGGTCGACCGCATAGTCAACCGTGAAACCCCAAACTGAATTGCAACGCAGTTTTGTGAAAACAAGTTGCACGGTCGCCACCACGGTCAACCGCAGTGCGACCGCAGTTTCTTCTGTCAGTGTTTTTGACCAAATAAAGTTTGACTAGTTCCCGACATCTATAATTCATGAAACCTTTCTCAACGTGCTTAGAGTAGATGCCTTCTCCATAGACAATTGAGTTTTGGTCATAAAAACACTAATTGTGATTAATTACACCTAATGACATCTTAATGACAAATTAACCAAGATTAGGCCTAACACATAAGTGTTAATCAACAACTTGTGATCTTAATTCTTATCTAGACATCCTTAGTATGATCATCCAGTACCAACACACTTAAGCCAATATCACTAGAACAATAATTGCTATTAGAAATGACTTAGTGATTAATTAAGGCTAAATGAAGAATAATGCTCTCAAGGTTAAACTAGAAGTGACTTGTAATCCTAAAACACACTTAGATACATTTAGGATGGTCACCAAGTCCCAACTAGAGATTGCTCTTCCCTTGTGCATGTGTTGGACATTAATGTGTGCTTACACATTAATCATGTAATGTGTTATATTTCACATTAAACTTATTAAGTGCTTGAATTATAAGTTGTGTAAGTATCTATATGATTGATCCTAGAATAACTATCTCTTGCTATGTGAGTATTACTTGCTACTTACTAATAATGCTTAATACTCATAAACTTGTCAACTTGATTAATATGTTTGCCATGTGCTCATTAGTTAGGATTCAAGTAACTAACCTACTCCAATAGATTAAGTGTAAAATGGTTCACAATGAAAATATAGTCAATTGTCTATTTGGTCTAGTCTAAGTAACTAAGTGTGATTGCTTGTTCAAGAATAACTTAACCTTAATGTCCCTACATACTTCATGATTATCTTATAGAGACATTATTCAATTAATCCCTAACTAAACTCAAATGAAACATGACTTGTGATTAATTGGAACTAGGAAGTTAATGATATAGTGACTAGCCTTTAGAATTGAACCAAGAGCATTAATGTGACTAACTAAGTCTTGACCAAACTGAAATTTCCCTAAATATCAATCAAGACACTTCTCCAAGAATGTTGGGTTTGCCACTTTTGGAATGATTAGTCACTTTCATGCAATAAGACCAAATCTCACACACTTAATGCATATAGTACTTGTATAGGATGTTTGGTTTCTTTTGCAGGTGCTAGAAGGAGTAAAGGTGCCAAAATGTGGTGTTCAAATCTGAGTCAAACGGCTATACAACGGATACCAATTTTGGACTGGAGCACGCACGGTCGCACCACGGTCAAAAGTGCAGGCAACTGTGTGTCAACGGCTAATTTATGAATCCCACTATAAAAGGAAAACATTTAAGAGCATTTGAAGCTGACCCTCTTGCACATTTCAAAGGCTTATCTCCAGTGATCACAAGTGCATCAACTACTACTCAAATGTGATCAAGCAAGAGAAGATTCTATGATCTTATAGATATAGAATTGGGTTGTTGTAAACTTGATAATCAAAATCATTTATCTTGTGAGTTTACTTAATGTAATATGTGTCCTAGTATTGTGTTAGGATTATCATTGTAGAGTGTATAAGTCTTGTAACTTCAATTAGTGGAAGCATAGGCTAGCTTAGTGATCTACTTCCTTAAAGGGACTTAGGAAGTTGATTAATCTTATTTGGAGATTAATACTTGTCCAAGTTGAAGACAAGTTGATCTAGGTTGGAGTTGATCTTTCAAAGGGAAAGAAAGATTAGGTTTGTTGTCTACTAAAGAAGATTGAAGACTTGTAAATCAGATCTCCACCGGGTTTGGAGAAAATTGCTTAGTGAAGCAACAAATTCCGATTAGTGTAATCGGTGAGTGGATTAAGGTGGATTAGTTATCATCCACCCAAACCACTATAAATCCTTGTGTCTATGTTCTTTTACATTACTTCATTTATCATTTGAACATATACACTACACACATCAAGTTTGAGTTGAGTTGGTTGATCAAAGTAAAATCGAATTTGGTGATCAATCGAAAAATTGGTAAAAACGTATTAAGTAACTATTCACCCCCCCTCTAGTTACTTACAATTGGTATCAGAGCGGTTGCTCAAATCATTGCACTACAAATGATCGCGAAAGCGTCAAAATTCGTTTTGTGCAAAAACTTGAGTCAACGATTCTCGGATCAACTCAAACTATGGGATACTTGGAAGAATTGGTGAAAGAAGCACCAATCTTTGATAAGATGAATATTGATGTGTGGAAATCAATATTTGAGTCTTATCTCAAATCCAAGGATTAATACTTGTGGAGAATAATCAAAGTAGGAGACTTTGTACCACAAGCTAGTTCAAGACTAGTGAAGTCAACTTTTCAAAACAATGATGTTTTGAAACAATTTGACGCAATTTCACTACTTCATGGAATTCTTCCTAGTGAAGAAAGATTAAAGATAATCTCATGTGAAAGTGCTAAAGAATGTTGGGACTCACTATGTTCTCAAGAAGATTTAAAATCTAGGAGTTTAAAGGGTAGAGGAATAGAGAAGGGTTTGAAAAAGGTTGGTTATTTTCAAGCAAAAGGGTTGAATGAAGATGAAGACTTTTGCCTCATGAGTTCTTGGAATGATGTGGATCAAGATGGTCAAAGTGAAGAAGAGGTTGAATCTCCATTCAAAGAAGATGATGTCTCAAGCATGGATTACAATGAGGTACATGTACTCTATCCTTCTAATTATGAAGAATTGTTAGATGATTACAAGACTATTAAATTTGTGTATGATAGTAGTCGTGACAAAATAAAACTTTTGGAGAAAGAATTACACAAAGTTAGACAACTTAACAAAGTTTTAATTGATGAAAATAACTCTTTGAAAAGAAAATTTGAAAGGATAACTATTTGTTATTCATCAAGAGGTAAACATGAAATGAATGTATATCACGACTCTAGCAAACACAAATCTTGTAACCAAAGTCCATTGTCTATTATTAGGAAAATTGAAAACATGGAAAAAATGGACCAAGCTAGCAATTCCATGGTAGGATAAGTCAAGGATTGAGTAATCTTAAAATCAATCAAAATCAATGATCAAAATGCTAATGAGAATAACCTTCTCACAAGACTTTGTATAAATGAAAGGTTTTTCTTACAAATGCAAATTGTTTTTGAAAATCACTATTTGCTACAGTAACTTTGCTACAGTAAACACTATTTCAAAATGAAAATGTATATATGTATATGTATATACTACGAGACGATGATTTATAGAAGTAAATGACCAAAACACTCAAATGTATAAGTTACATCTCGAGTGGTATAGTTTATGGATAATTTAAGTCTAATTTTTGACAAAGGTACGACTCAAGAAACGAAAAATACAAGTTTTCTCAGCGTACGAAGGGACATTCGAAAAACCGGAACCGGGACATAAGTCGAGTGATGACGTACGACTTATCGGAACAAAAATTACAAGTCAACTATGCACGTGAATTTAATATAATATATAATTAATTATATAAATTATATAAATTATATTTATATTTATTTAATATGTCGACAAACAAAAAGTTAAAACAATGTGAGCTGTAAAACTCACCCATGCGATCGCATGGGTATAAGCCTGGAAAGTCATGCGATCGCATGACAACCAGGGACAGGCCAAGTACTATAAATTGCTCGATCTGTGGCTCGGTTTACACATACATATAACAATATTACTCCGTAACATATTATTAATTATATTTATTATTATATTTATATTATTATTATTATTATTATTATTATTATTATTATTATTATTATTATTATTATTAAAGATTAATATTATTATTAATCTTATTATTAGTAGTATGAGTATTATTATTTATACATAAAATACTACGACGAGGTCATGAGCGTGTCACTTTCAAAATATGTTTTCGAGCGGGATAGAGCTAAGGAAATTATGGGTTATAGCTGTGGAGGTTATGGATAATGTACGTGGGTATTATTGGCAAATCAAACCTAGTGTTTATCATCTCTGTTGCGTCTACGTACTTTCCTGCAATATTGAATCACAATATTGATACGTGAGCATTCATATCTTATCTTTTATATATTAATTGTGTATCCATGTCTAGTGCTCGAGTATATATATTTATGCATGCTTGTATGCTAATTTTTATTGTTAGACAGTTTATGATGAATCACGAATTAAATACATATATTACGGATAAAAGGTATATGATATGCATGTTTTTGGAAAACTGGCGAAAAATCAATAACTTTTCATTTAGAAATCGCGTAATTTCGATGAACGAATTAAAAGATATGGTCAACTGAATTATGATTGACGTTAATTAGAATTGCTTTTGAATCCGCAATTGATACTTAAACAACTTATTTATAAGATTGATAAATTGAATTTTTGAATATTATTAGCCGAGTAAATGAATCCTTATATAAGGCACGTCTTGTTTTGTTGAACACTTGTCAAAATTGATTATTTTATCATATTTTAAAGCCTTATAAAAACTATAGTATTGAATCATATTGACTTTTTGAAACGACTTTGGATAACTTTTGTATGTCGATCTCGAGCATTAGGATTGTGATACACTATGACCTGACCTAGCTTGATAGACATTTATTGACCAACATATGTTCTCTAGGTTGAGATCTACGTTTATTTGGTAATCCGAGTTTCGGTCACATTTTGGTGAACGACTTTATATGCTGCTAAGGTGAGTTTCATTTGCTCCCTTTTTAATTGCTTTTGCAATCTATATTTTTGGGCTGAGAATACATGCAATTTATTTTAAACACAATGGATACAAGTACATACTAAATTCTACACTGAGTTTAAACCGAAAATCCCTTAGCGTTGGTAACTAGTAACTACCAATTATAAGAGCTGGTGGGCGCGAGTAGTAGTATATGGAACAATAGGGCTTGATATCCCCGTCCGAGCTAGAGCACTAGCCTTTTAACGGACGTATGCTATTTGAGAAGCTTACACGTTGGTTTGCGTGTATTATTAAGATGATTATACAAAGGGTATAAATTATATATACGTTAATTTTAGTTACCAGGGTGCTCAATTTCGTAGAATATTTTGATAAACGTTTCTGGATGAAACAACTGAAATCTTGTGATCCACCTTTATATACAGATTATGCGCAACATTAAAACTATGAACTCACCAACCTTTGTGTTGACACTTTTAAGCATGTTTATTCTCAGGTTCCCTAGAAGTCTTCCGCTGTTTGCTTATATGTTAGACAAGCTATGTGCATGGAGTCTTACATGGCATATTTTTCAAGGAAACGTTGCATTCACCAAATCATCACCATCTATCTTATTTATACTGCATTGTCAACGGAAGTATTGTTGTAAACTATTATATTACGGTGATTGTCTATATGTAGAAATTATCAGATGTCGAAAACCTTTGATTTAAATATTCATTTATGGTGTGCCTTTTCAAATGAATGCAATGTTTACAAAACGTATCATATAGAGGTCAAATACCTCGCAATGAAATCGATGAATGACGTGTTCGTCCATATGAATTTGGAGCGATCATCACAGTTACTTATCCTTCAATCGCACCTTGAAAGACTTCTTTAACCTTCTCGGTAAAAATCGATGAATAACTCTCCAAAGCGGCCCTAATCTTAGCCGTCAACTCATCATCATCACCTTACTTCCCACTTGAAGTCTCGCTTCTCGTCTTCATTCTAAAGAAAGCAAATTGATTAAACAACGAAGCATAAATAAAACACACACAACACCGCCCCATCTTGCTTAACACTCGTCGTACTTCACTTGTTAGACACGATTTGCACTCGTACCAATGGTAGCTAGTCATTATTATGCGCGCACACACCATCTTAAATCATTAGCACAAAGACTATCTTGCTTGATGATATACACAAAGACAACACAAAATCAATGCGATATAAGCACATACGAATAATATCACAATCCAAGTTAGTTCACCTACACACAAAGGCCCTAATCAAATCCCCATTCCGACCCGTACTCCTACAAGTCCCACAGCAATTAAATCAAACACAAAAGTTTAAGTCTTGGCACCTATCTCAGGTCGCCTAAATCCCTTAGACCATGCTCGGATACCACTTGAAACGACCCAACACGTCATTATACCGACCCAAGAAATTTTTCTCTTTTATAACACAATAATAATAATGTCACCGACCACACGATTATGATTTCAAAACACTTCCAATTCACCAATAACTTTAAACAACTTTAATTTATACATTACATAAGTTTAGGTGTCAAAATGGGCATAACAACCCAAGACCCGTTTAACACAACCAAAAGACACTTTCCACCCAAAGCGTTTAACTCCAACATAACACCAAGAATGATGATTGGGATTGCACTACCCAATCCTAAGTCTAATCCGAAAGCAAGTATTCTAAAGCAACCCGCAATAATCCACTAGTCCACCCGTTTACCCTAGCCACCTTATCCATGTGAATCTATAAAAATATAAACAACGAGAGAGTAAGCTATAAGGCTTAGTGAGGATAAACGTACTATATACATACATATACATAAAATGAATACGTATCACCAACACAAGTAATAAATACATACCGCATCCACGTATAACTAAGCACGCTATGTTGGGTTTTAACAAGTTTCATAATACTTAGAACATTTTAAGAAACAAATTAAAGCGGAAGCATGTAAGTATTACCATTTAAAACTTGTAAACCTTTAACCAATTAAAGTTAAAACCCAATTAGGATCAAGTTATGAAACATGCTTACAAACTACAAGCAAGAATAAGATGTTATACCTATTCCAAGCTAGTTGAAAGTGATGAAGATGATGATGTTGAATGGAGCTTCAAATGGATGAAACCTCAAGAGATTATACCCCAAACTTGTAACCAACACCTTGTACTTTGGTTAGGATTTGATAACACTTGAATATAGCTTGCAAAATCAAATTTGAGAACCCTTTCTCCTTGCTTAAACCCACGGCAGCAGCAGCAGCTGAATGGAGTTTTTTTGGGCAGTTTTTTTGCTTAGTATTTGATGTATTTGCATGTGTATTTGGTCTCTCAAAAGCCTTGGTACATATGCACTTTGAATATGGAATCAACCACTCTAAATGGCTAGTCAAAGCATGCTTACTTCACTTCCAATGCCACTCATGTTATTATAAAATGATTTTATAAACTAGACACATTTTTATAAACATGCACATTTTATAAACTTGTTTTTATAAAATTAGATTTTATAAAACATATTTTATAAACTTGCATTTTATAAATTATGTATACTTATTTATAAAACTCATTTTATGAATTCCATATTATAAGTTATGTTTACTTTATTTTATAAAACCAATTTTATAAAATGTAACATAACTTTATTAATTATTTAACCTATAAATAATTAAATCCATACTATATAAATTATTCCATAATTTATACATACACATCAAGTAATATTTAAGAAAACCATTTTTCTTAAAGTTCAAGTGTCGCGTATTTGATTAATGAACCAATCGTTAAAATCAAATACGAATAAGGTGTCGGTAAGCTTGTTATTGGGTATGACCCGACTTGGATCAAAACATATTAGCCACGTTAATTTAATATGTCTCTCGGGCATATGAAATACCTTCAATCTCCCACTTGCACGAGAAACATAAGAAATTAATGTAAGTGATGGATACAGCCTAACACACCGTCCATCACCCCTAATATGTTATGACTTTGTGCCATTCAATAACATCATCCCTTTCGAGTTCCCGTCTCGAACATGAATAGGTGAATCTTTCATTATATCCTTTCGTCCTAGATGTCATGTTAAATCCAAGAGATACAGAGTGATCACTCTCTTATAGATTTAACTTTTCAGGCCTTAGACATCTGACTCTCAACGAATAAGAGGGACAAATTCCATCTTGACTACATACGTCCTAGATATACACTTTGTAATATACCTGAGTTCTTCCTTATGTACTACCATGTTTCAGAATAGCGAAGGAAAGAATCAAGGCACAGTACTTGGTGAATATCCGAACCCAATATGTATCTCAGGTCAGAGGATACAATGATATTCGCCTTTACTCAAGATTACATGTGATCAACCACAAAGGCTCTATACAGTAATTCTTGAGAGCGGGTCTTCCAATATTTGTTTCCCACAAATATCTATGAACCTTGGCTGCAACCTTGCCCCACATTCAACCTATGAATGTATACCAATCCGAGTTCATAATAGTCTAAACCTCACACTTGTTCCCACAAATGTGATCGACTACGGAAATTTAGAATAATTGCTTATTCATGGATGAAATATGCAAAATAGGAACATAACTCAAATAAATTAACACCATAGTTATATTAATGAGTTTGAATAATTTCGTTCCGGTACAATACATAAAATAGATCATATCCAATCACTAGAATATCGAAGCCCTAATGCACAAACATGTCCCTCATGTTTTGGCCCATGTAAAAGCTTCGTGAGTGGATCCGCAACATTATGATCTGTATGAACTTTGCAAATACATATCTTTCCTTTTTCAACCTCATCCCTGATGTAGTTGAATCTCCGCTCAATGTGACGGGTCTTTTGATGAGCACGAGGTTCCTTGATTTGAGCAATCGCACCCTCGTTGTCACAAAAGATCTCAAGAGGGTCCTGAATGGAAGGGACCACTCCTAAGTCGTCGATGAATTTCTTCATCCATGCAGCTTCCTGAGCTGCCAGTGAGGCGGCAATGTACTCCGACTCTGTAGTGGATAACGCAACAACCTCCTGTTTCGAACTCTTCCAAGAGACCGCACCACCATTTAACATGAAGACATAACCGGATTGTGATCGAGAGTCATCTCGATCAGTTTGGAAACTCGCGTCCACGTAACCTTTTACAGCGAGTTCCTCCTCACCAGACCCATATATTAGAAACATATCCTTAGTTCTCCTAAGGTATTTCAATATACTTTTAACAGCAATCCAATGACTGTTTCCTGGGTTGTTCTGGTATCTACTTGTCAAGCTTAGAGCGCATGACACATCCGGTCTAGTACATATCATTGCATACATGATAGACCCAATAGCAGATGCGTATGGGACTTTCTTCATTCTCTCTTGTTCATCTTTCGTGGTAGGACACTGAGATGAACTGAGAACGGTTCCCTTTTGAATAGGTACCAAACCTCTCTTAGAGTTTTCCATCTTGAACCTTTTCAAGATTTTATCAATGTATGTACTTTGACTTAAACCTATCAATCTCTTGGATCTATTCCTATAGATCCCTATCCCCAATATGTATTGTGCATCTCCAAGATCCTTAATGGAGAAGCAACTCTTTAGCCAAGTTTTGACTCCTTGCATTGTGGTAATATCATTCCCAAATAATAATATATCATCCACATATAGTACAAGGAATATGATAGTGCTCCCACTAGCTTTCTTATATACACAAGCTTCATCACCATTTTTAATGAAGCCAAATTTCTCGGCTTCCTCATTAAAACGATGATTCCACATTCTAGATGCTTGTTTCAATCCGTAGATTGACTTCTTTAACTTGCATACCATTTTAGGATATTTTGGATCAACAAAACCTTCAGGCTGAACCATATACACATCTTCCATAAGATATCCATTTAGGAAAGCGGTTTTGACATCCATTTGCCATATTTCATAGTCGTAGTGAGCAGCAATGGCAAATAATATCCTAATAGACTTTAGCATTGCCACTGGCGAGAAAGTTTCATCATAATCAACCCCTTGAGTTTGAGTGAAACCTTTTGCTACAAGTCTAGCTTTATATGTATCCAAGTTTCCATGTATGTCGGTTTTCTTCTTGAAAAGCCATTTGCAATCAACTAGCTTAGAGCTAGGAGGTTGCTCAACAAGTTCCCACACTTGGTTTTCATACATGGATTGCATCTCGGCGTTCATGGCATCCTGCCATTTATCTTTATCAATCCTTGATAAAGCATCTTCGTAGTTTGTCGGTTCATCCAAATCAACCGTATAGCAACCATCCACGAGAAACCCATATCTCTCGGGAGGATTACTAATCCTACTAGATCTTCGAACGTCTTGTGTACCTTGATCATCCACTTGATCATTTTCAACATCCTCATGTTGAGTACTAGTGCCAACCAATTGTGTATCATCGGCTTGATCTTGTACCTCTACAAGATCTATCTTCCTTTCACCATCACTTTCCATAAGGAACTTGGTTTCCAGGAATTCCGCTTTCCGAGCAACAAATACCGTTTGCTCGGATGGATCATAGAAGTAATATCCCATGTCATCTTTGGGATATCCTATGAAGATACACTTTGTGGATCGAGCATGTAGCTTATTTGCTACATAACGCTTAGGATAAGCTTCACATCCCCATACTTTTAAGTATGATAGAGAAGGAGGTTTTCCAAACCACATCTCGTGAGGAGTTGGTTCCACTTTCTTGGTTGGGGCCATATTTAAAATACGAGCCGCGGAGCTTAGACAATAACCCCAAAATGATAGAGGCAACGAGCTTCTTGCCATCATAGATCGAACCATATCCATTAGGGTTCGGTTCCTCCTTTCGGAAACTCCATTAAGTTGGGGTGTTTCGGGTGGAGTAAGTTGTGAGATAATCCCACAACTCCTAAGATGATCTTGGAAGGCATCGCTTAGGTATTCACCTCCTCTATCGGTACGAAGTACCTTAATTGTCCTATTGAGTTGATTTTGTACTTCGTTTTGATATTCTTTGAATGCTTCAAACGTTTCGTCCTTGTGTCTTAATAAGTAGACATATCCGAAACGACTAAAGTCATCAATGAAAGTAACAAAGTATCTTTCACCATTCCTAGTCATGGGTTTAAAGGGTCCACATACATCCGAATGTATTAATCCCAATAAATCTTTAGCCCTTTCATAAGTCCCTTTGAAAGGTGCTTTAGTCATCTTGCCTTGTAAACAAGATTCGCATACATCAAATGAATCCATTTCATTTGATTTCAAAAGTCCATTCCTTTGAAGTGTATGCATTCGGTTCTTGTTTATGTGACCAAGGCGACAATGCCATAAATAGGAATCACTCAAATCCCTTTTGAGTTTCTTGGTGCTTGTATGGTACATTGAGCTACTAGATGATGTGTCATCATGAACCAATTCATAAATTCCATTTGAAGGTGAAGCCTTGAAATAGAATACATTATCTAAATAAATATGGATATCATCATTAACAAAATTAAGATTAAAACCACATTGTTTCAAACGGGAAATGGAAATAATGTTTCGACATAAATCGGGTGCATACAAAACATCTTTCAAAATAAGTTCCATACCACTTGGAAGCTTTAACACAAAGTCTCCTTGAGCCTTCACTTGCACTTTGGCTCCATTACCCATGTAGAGACTTGATGTTCCCGTTTGCTTGCTACTTCTTTTGAACCCCTGCAATGAATTGCAAATGTGAGTTCCACATCCAGTGTCTAATACCCATATATTAGAAGAAGTAATACTAAGCTCTATATATACCATATATATATTACCTGAGGTTTGCCCTGCATCCCTCTTGTCCTTCAACTCCTTAAGATAAACCGGACAGTTTCGTTTCCAATGACCCATCTCACCGCAACCGAAACATGGGTCGTCCTTGGGGTTTGCCTTCTCGGCTACCTTTTGCTTCTTAGCCTTGTTGATGGTTGGGGTAACCATCTTCCCTTTCCCTTTGCCTTGATAGGCGGGTCCTTTTCTCTTAGCCACCTTTGGCTTAGAGGTCTTACCTTTGGACCCACCTTGATCGATTGCTAACACGGGTAAAGCCCTTTTACCCATGCTAGTTTCCGCCGTTCTAAGCATCCCGTGAAGCTCACCTATGCTCTTATCCATCCCATTCATATTGTAATTAATTACAAATTGATCAAACCTTTTTGATAGGGAGTTAAGGATAAGATCGGTGGCTAACTCATTGGAAATGTTTAGGTTAAGACGGTTAGCACGATCGATAAGGCTTTTCATCTTAAGTACATAAGATGAAACCGATTGGGTATCGTCCATACGACAAGCATGTAGCGCCCGAACCGTTTCGAAGCGCTCGACACGCGCTTGTTGAAGGAACATCTCCTTCAATTGCGTTATCATGTCGTATGCACTATGATGCTCGAAATCCTTTTGGAGTTCGGGAATCATAGTCCCAAGCATTAGGCATGAGACTTGAAGGGAGTCGCGGCAATACTTATCGTAAAAGGCCATTGCCTCCTCATCATCCTCATCCGGTTGATCGGGAATGGGGTCCTCAAGTACATACGCTTTATCCTCTTGTTTGAGGACAATCCGAAGATTGCGGAACCAATCCATAAAGTTGGTATGGTTGAGTTTGTCTTTCTCTAAGAGAGACCTTAATGATAGGTGGTTTAGGTTAAGTGGTGCGTTTGGAATGTTGTTGTTGTTATTGGCGGCCATCTACAAAATTAACAAAGTTCGTTTAAGTATCGATTTTAATTTAACATTCAATACCCTTTAAATCAAATTGAATTATTAAATTCTAGAATCCAACGGTAAACCAAATTTCGGTTAGGTGACCTTTATCTCGCAATTTGATTTAGCTAGGTAGTCAATAAATGACAATTGCAATCCATTTGCAACTTCTAGAGTATGGGATCATGCAATCCTTTTGCATGGCATATTTATCCCATCAACGCCTATTTGTTCCTCATGCTTCGGTGACCCTAAGTTCATGATTCCCAAATCAAGTCGTCCTACTTGTATAGACTTGTAAATTTAACATACATGTGGTTAGGTGACCTTTATCCCACAAGCATGCGAAATTTACCTTAATCATATTAGTTTGCTCATAATGGTTAGGTGACCTTTATCCCATCATGAGTTCCCTAATACTTTTAAGTGTCACACAATAGGATGGCGTTTAACTTGTTTACCTTGTTAGTGAAAGGGATTTTGAGTTTTCGTTAATTCTAGTTTGAGAAAACTTTTATACCATACACCAACATGCATTTAGTGTATGGTTTATTTGAAAATCCATTTTTCATATCTTGTAATTAAGCCAATTACTTAATATAAACCATTTTATATGTATGATCCTTATTATGTCCTTAATAACCATTTATTAATGTCCTTTACCATTTTAATTTAACCATTTAAATTTTCGTTTTGCATGTTGTTAATAACGTCTAATTTAACCAATTAAATTTTAGTTTTGTTTGTTGTTAACTTGTGTGATTAACTTGTAGCATACAAACATACAATCCACAATCATACAATAAACAACCAAGCATGCAAAACAACATGTTCACAATCTAGCCATTTTGGTAGACATTTGTTTAGCCGAAAACAAATGTCACCGGTTAAGGGGTTAAAATACAAAGTAGGAGATTTCAAATCTCCCACTAAATCTTGCATCCAAATGCTCCTTCTTGTGTTCTTCCAAGTCTTCATCTTGTATCTTCATTTTATTACAAAATATATCCTAATACATTTGTCTAGAAAATGAAAATACAACCTAATCTATTTTACATACCAAATATAAAATAAATTACATAACCAAAATAATATTATTACAAACCAATTGAATAAATATTATTACAAACCATAAGAATGAATTAAATCAACCAAACATACATGCAACCATACACAAGGTCAAGGCTAAGATTGTGAACAACATGCAACCAAAATTTGACCAAAATGGAGCAACCCAAAACCCATTTTTGGGGTCCAAGATTTCGGCCAACATCACAAACCCACCCAAACATATAATTTTTGCATTTTACTTTCATGCATGTACATAAAATGCAAAATATATTGTGAGTTTAATAACCATCTCGAAGCATATTTCAACAACTTCGGCTCTAGATACCATTGTTGGGTTTTACCAAGTTTCATAATACTTAGAACATTTTAAGAAACAAATTAAAGCGGAAGCATGTAAGTATTACCATTTAAAACTTGTAAACCTTTAACCAATTAAAGTTAAAACCCAATTAGGATCAAGTTATGAAACATGCTTACAAACTACAAGCAAGAATAAGATGTTATACCTATTCCAAGCTAGTTGAAAGTGATGAAGATGATGATGTTGAATGGAGCTTCAAATGGATGAAACCTCAAGAGATTATACCCCAAACTTGTAACCAACACCTTGTACTTTGGTTAGGATTTGATAACACTTGAATATAGCTTGCAAAATCAAATTTGAGAACCCTTTCTCCTTGCTTAAACCCACGGCAGCAGCAGCAGCTGAATGGAGTTTTTTTGGGCAGTTTTTTTGCTTAGTATTTGATGTATTTGCATGTGTATTTGGTCTCTCAAAAGCCTTGGTACATATGCACTTTGAATATGGAATCAACCACTCTAAATGGCTAGTCAAAGCATGCTTACTTCACTTCCAATGCCACTCATGTTATTATAAAATGATTTTATAAACTAGACACATTTTTATAAACATGCACATTTTATAAACTTGTTTTTATAAAATTAGATTTTATAAAACATATTTTATAAACTTGCATTTTATAAATTATGTATACTTATTTATAAAACTCATTTTATGAATTCCATATTATAAGTTATGTTTACTTTATTTTATAAAACCAATTTTATAAAATGTAACATAACTTTATTAATTATTTAACCTATAAATAATTAAATCCATACTATATAAATTATTCCATAATTTATACATACACATCAAGTAATATTTAAGAAAACCATTTTTCTTAAAGTTCAAGTGTCGCGTATTTGATCAATGAACCAATCGTTAAAATCAAATACGAATAAGGTGTCGGTAAGCTTGTTATTGGGTATGACCCGACTTGGATCAAAACATATTAGCCACGTTAATTTAATATGTCTCTCGGGCATATGAAATACCTTCACGCTATACATTACGTACCACCATGTCAAATCCGCAAGATTAGCTACAACACAACAACATATGTATATATATATATATATATATATATATATATATATATATATATATATATATATATATATATATATATAAAATGTATATATACATATATGTATATATATATATATATACGTATGTATATATATATATATATATGCATATATACATATATATATATACGTATATATATACATATGTATATATATATATATAGATATATATACTTATATATATACATATATATATATATATATATATATATACACATGTATATGTATATCTATATATATGATATGTGTATATATATAGATATACATATATACATATATATATATATATATATACATATACATATACCTATATATATATATATGTATATGTATATATATACATATATATGTATATGTATATATATATGTATATATATACATATACATATATATGTATATATATACATATACATATATATATATATATAGGTATATGTATATGTATATATATATATATATATATATATACATATATGTATATACATATATGTGTATATATATATATATATGTATATATATACATATACATATATATATAGGTATATGTATATATATATATATATACATATATGTATATACATATACCTATATATATATATGTATATATATATATATATATATATATATATATATATATATATATATATACGTCTAACCAAAATCCCGACCCCTTAACCTCAAACTCAAGAAGGTTGGCCGAAAACTCACCCGCCCTAGTGAATCCGAAAACACACGCGATTCACTACCTTCATCTCAACTACAACTAGGGTTAGCCGAAATACACGAGCCCTAGTGAAGCCGAACTACACGAGAATCACTACCTCAATAAACACGGAAATTGGGATGTCCAAACTACACGAGTCATTGTGAATCCGAACTACACGAGATTCACTAGTGAAGCTGAACTACACGAGAATCACTACCCTAAGCCGCAACAACAACAATGGGAATGTTTGAACTACATGCGACATTGTGAATTCGAACTACACGAGATTCACTAGTGAAGCTGAACTACACGAGAATCACTACCCAAATCACCACAACAACATCAACGGGGTTGACCTACTTGTCAATGTGAATCCGAAACTCACGAGATTCACTACCCCACGGGTGGTAACCCAAAATGCACAAACATGCCACGTGGACCCTAAACTCACAGGGTCCATCATCCCACATACATGTAAAGTGAACTCTAACGCACAAGGATCACTCTACCCCACCCGCACCCATCCTATGCATACATATGCATATAATATATTTACACTCACCTTGTTGCCTTGATGAATGCAAATCAACTCCGCAATCCGCCAATGGAAAGTACCTATTCCATTTATCACATAAACTAACAACACAATTAGGTGGATTACAAACCAACCCAAATTGACACTTAGTGCAATTTTTACCCAATTGCACCTCCAAGCACAATCAATGCCCAAACTAACCAATAATCACTTAACACTAGTGAAAATGGTCCTGTAAGGCCAATTTGAACCAAAACACAAGTGTTAGACACTTGTCTTCCCAAAATCACTCACAAACCCTAATTTTGACCCATTTCAAAATCAAGCTTCTAAACACACCCATTTGGGTTCCAACATCAACATAATCACTAATCCTAGTGATTACACCCAAATTACAAGCCCTAACATGGCCAATCAGGTCTTCAAACCCAAAACCCACTAACAATGTGTCTAAACCCCAACTACTAGCTACAATAAGCTCGTTTCATGAGTATCAATGGGTTTCTCAACAATTTAAGCTCAAACCCTAACTTTGAATATCAAATCAACAAATTAAATTCGGAGTTAGAACTTACCACCACTACCAAAATGTAACCAGGAACGAGATGAACAACCTTAACACTTGCACCTTGAAGAGATTTCACCTCTTTATTCTCCAAATCAAGCTTTCTTACACTAAAAATGGGTTTCTCTCTAAGATGAGATGAGAGGGTTTTATGGATAAGAATGAGGCTTGAATGAGCCTTGGATCAGTTTCTGTTGCTCAAACCGACACCCAAGTAAAAAGACTAAAATGCCCCTCATTTAAACCCTTTTAAAAACACAAGTCATCACCAGCCCACGCTTTGAGGCACGACGCGGATTTTAGGCCCGCGGCGCGACTCCCTGCGAATTTTGTCATCAGACAAATACCAAAGAAACTCCCATCAGCTCACGCCTTGATGCGCAGCACGCTTATATCCCCCGCGGCGCGGCTCATACCTTGGAAAGGAAACCGGGGTGTTAATAAAATGATGTCATCTTTTTTACTTCTTATCTCTAAGTAATATCAAAAAAAAATAATTTCAATGTTCCATTTGATACAAAAAAGCTGGGGGCTACGCGCTTCGTTGCGTATGGGAAGCATTTTGTTGTACATAACTATATGTGACTAATTAAAATAGTTTAACATTAATGAATTGAATATAATTCACAAAAAACTATAATCCGTTTTAACATATCAAACACTATTTTAATATTTAATAATTAAACTAATTATAATCAACATAATTTGAGCAATTTTGTTAATTAATTACAAAGAGTAAAGAAGTTATAAAAGAAAGATTGAAAAAAACTTTAAGAAAAGAATTATAAAATATCTAAAATGGAAGGGCTAAAAAAACAATATAAATTGGGTTAAGAAAGTGAGTTGATTAAATTTGAAAACAAAAAATTGAAAAGGCAAAACTAAAGTTTCAAGAAAAAGTGATTTTTAGGAAACTTTCACCTCCGTCTTCTTAGGGCGATAAGGGTTCCACCTATGATCGCCGTTTCTTGGTCGTTTTCTCGTTATTTTTTCATCGTTTTTCTGCCTAATCTGTCTATTTGGTTCCTCTTCTGGTATTCTAATGGGAAAGAATTCGGGGGGCAAATCTACAAAGCCAAAAATCCAAACACAAACTAGGGTTCTACATAACAGGAAGATAGGCGTGGTAAACAAGAGGGCTCGACCTCTGTGAATACAACGTCCACTAGTAACAATAAGAAGGATGATTCTAGTAATACTAGGGAAGAAGAAAACAACAAGGGTCCTTCTGTTGATCAAATAACGCCTGCGCCAATGATTCAATCATCAGATGTTCAGAAGGAAACTAATGTTGATGAAGATAGGGTAAACGATCATTCCTCTAGTGATACTTCTGTTGATCTTAATGCTAATCAAGATAAGACACAGGGTAAAGATTATGAATACTGTATGTGTTTCCTCCATTAAACCCTATCTTACATGAGAAAATGGGATCTGTACATGGATCCCCAGAAGTAGGCAAACAAGGTACAGATTCCTTTCTACATGCGTTGAAAGGTGATCAGGGAAAGACTAACAAGAAAGTGAACTTCAGGTTTATTGAACCTTCTTCTAGTAAGGATAATGATGTTGATATTGAGTTTCCTATCTCATCTATACTAGAAGTAAATGCATGTTATAGTAATACTCTATATGGGTACTTTCTAGGCAAAAGAATGCCTATCCAGTGGTGAAAAATTATGTGATTAACATATGGAAAAATTACGGACTAGCGAAGATTATGATAAATGTTAGTGGTTTTTTCTTTTTAAGTTACGTCACAATCCGGTATGCATGAAGTTTTGGAGTCAGGCCCATTGATTATTCGTTAAAATCCCATTTTCCTTAACATGTAGTCACCTAATATTACTTTAACTAAACAAGATTTAACAACTGTTCAAGTGTCAGTAAAGATTCATTAAATACCCATTGTGGGTTGTAAAGAGTATGGTCTGAGTATAATTACTTATAATATCGGTGTTGCAATGGCTTTAGACTTGTATACAAGTACGATGTGTTTAAAATCATGGGGGAGACCTAACTTTGCTAGAGCTCTTATTAAAATTTATGCTAATAAGGAGTTAAAGGAATCAATAAAGATGATTGTACCGAGTGTTGATGGGAAAAGAAAATCTATATGTACACTTTTGTGTAGAGTTTGAATGAAAACGCCGCGTTGCTCGTGTTGTCAAGTGTTTGGCCACAGCAGCGCTCAATGTCCCAAAGCTGTGGTGGTTATGGTTCCTAATCAGATGGTGGTTACCGAAGGTTTCGCGACTGTTGAGGGGAAAAAAGCTAGTAGGAAACAGGGAGGTGGCTTTACTGTTGGAAAGCATAAGAAAATTCTTTTGTACCATCCTGTTAAAAAAAGGCTATGGATGTGAGTAATCATGAAGTTCTGAATACTTGTAAGGCTGATGATGTGGTAATCAAAAATCCATATGAAGTCTTGAATGTCTTAAACAATTATAATGTAAAACTGGACAATAAGGATAAAAATTCAAAACCACTAGCTGATGAAGAAAGTGACATAGAAGTGAATGTTGATGAAACTTCTAAATCCATGAGTGATAAAACTGAAAGGGAAAGCACTCCTGGTAATAATGTTTTCAATGGTTAACTTTGTAACATGGAATATTAGGGGTTTGAATCGACGCCCTAGATAAAAGGAGATTCAAGACTTTGTATCGAATAATGACCTATGTCTGTGTGGGATCTTGGATACTCGTGTGGATATTACATATATATCTGATATATGCTCGTAAGTTTTCCTCGTTTGAAGTTGGATGTCGAATCAATCTGTTTGCACTGAGAGAAACTTTGAAAGTAATTAGAGAAAATGGAAAAGAAATGGAAAAGAAAATGGGGAGGTGGGTTTGACTAGTCAAAAGCTAGTCACCTGTTTGGCATTTTGGCGAAACTAGTCCCTCGAGTTCGGTTGCGGGTGCGTGAATTACCTAAACGAGATATTTTTAAAACGCGTATTAACGAGGGATGTCATAATCATATAACGGAATTTAAATAGTTAAACGGAAAAGTAAACGGAAAAAGGCGGGATGTTACATTACCTACTCCTTAAAAGAAATTTCGTCCCGAAATTTAAGTAGGCGTAGCGGTCGTTGTTTCTTCCTCAAAATCTTTCGTTTCCGGAATCGGGAATAAGTGAGGGTATTTCTTTTGCATTTGATCTTGCCTTTCCCAAGTAAACTCGGGTCCTCTTTTGGCATTCCAACGGACTTTGACAATCAGGATTCGGCTTTGTTTCAATGTCTTGACGGATGTGTCCATAATTTCAACCGGTTCTTCCACAAAATGAAATTTTTCATCAATAGTAAGTTCCTCGAGAGGGATGACGATATCGGGTTCGGCAAGACACTTTTTCAAGTTAGATACATGGAAGGTAGGATGAATAGAGCTCAATTGGGGCGGAAGATCTAAACGATAAGCAACGGTTCCTATACGCTCCAAGATTTCGAAAGGACCAATATACCGCGGATTTAGCTTCCCGCGTTTCCCAAAATGGATTACACCCTTCCAAGGTGCGACTTTTAACATGACGCGGTCACCGACTTGAAATTCAAGGTCGTTGTGTCTTTTGTCGGTATAGCACTTTTGACGACTCCGGGCTGTCCGAAGCCTATCCCGGATTTGAACGATCTTCTCGGTGATTTCGTGAATGAGTTCGGGTCCGGTGATTTGTACGTCGCCTACTTCGGCCCAACAAAGAGGAGAACGGAATTTTCGGCCATATAGCGCTTCAAAAGGTGCGGCTTTAATACTCGCGTGATAACTTTTGTTGTAAGAGAACTCGGTGAGAGGTAAGTGCTTGTCCCAAGCTTTTCCAAAATCAACCACGCAAGCTCGTAACATGTCCTCCAAGGTTTGAATTGTGCGTTCGCTTTGCCCATCGGTTTGGGGATGATATACGGTGCTCATGTGTAAACGCGTTCCCAACGCTTCTTGCAAGGTACGCCAAAATCTAGAAACAAAACGGCCATCTCTGTCGGAGATAATCGATAAAGGTACACCGTGTCGGGCAACGATCTCCTTGATGTAAAGTTGTGCAAGTTTCTCCATTTTGTCAGTTTCTTTCATAGCAAGAAAGTGTGCGGATTTGGTGTAGTGACCCGAACTTTTCCATGTTTATATATATTAAATGAAATTGTTATTTACATGATTAAGTGTTTCCAACATGTTAAGCAATCAAACTTGTTAAGACTTGATTCATTGAAATAGGTTTCATATAGACAATTGACCACCCAAGTTGACCGGTGATTCACTAACGTTAAAACTTGTAAAAACTATATGATGACATATATATGGTTATATATATAGTTAACATTATATTATGATAAGTAAACATATCATTAAGTATATTAACAATGAACTACATATGTAAAAACAAGACTACTAACTTAATGATTTTGAAACGAGACATATATGTAACGATTATCGTTGTAACGACATTTAATGTATATATATCATATTAAGAGATATTCGTACATCATAATATCATGATAATATAATAATTTAAAATCTCTTTTGATATTATAAACATTGGGTTAACAACATTTAACAAGATCGTTAACCTAAAGGTTTCAAAACAACACTTACATGTAACGACTAACGATGACTTAACGACTCAGTTAAAATGTATATACATGTAGTGTTTTAATATGTATTCATACACTTTTGAAAGACTTCAAGACACTTATAAAAATACTTCTACATAACAAAAATGCTTACAATTACATCCTCGTTCAGTTTCATCAACAATTCTACTCGTAAGCACCCGTATTCATACTCGTACAATACACAGCTTTTAGATGTATGTAATATTGGTATATACACTCCAATGATCAGCTCTTAGCAGCCCATGTGAGTCACCTAACACATTTGGGAACCATCATTTGGCAACTAGCATGAAATATCTCATAAAATTACAAAAATATGAGTAATCATTCATGACTTATTTACATGAAAACAAAATTACATATCCTTTATATCTAATCCATACACCAACGACCAAAAACACCTACAAACACTTTCATTCTTCAATTTTCTTCATCTAATTGATCTTTCTCAAGTTCCATCTTCAAGTTCTAAGTGTTCTTCATAAATTCCAAAAGTTCTAGTTTCATAAAATCAAGAATACTTCTAAGATTGAAGGTTTACTTTCAGGTTTTCTAAATCCATTCCAAGTAATCATCCAAGATCAAGAAACCTTTGTTACTTATAGTAGGTTATCTTTCTAATACAATGTAATAATCATATTCAAACTTTAATTCAATTTCTATAACTATAACAATCTTATTTCGAGTGGAAATCTTACTTGAAATTGTTTTCGTGTCATGATTCTGCTTCAAGAACTTTCAAGCCATCCAAGGATCCTTTGAAGCTAGATCCATTTTTCTCATTTCCAGTAGGTTTATCCAAGGAACTTAAGGTAGTAATGATGTTCATAACATCGTTCGATTCATACATAAAAAGCTGTCTTATTCAACGTTATAAACGTGTAATCACTAGAACATAGTTTAGTTAATTCTAAACTTTTTCGCAAATAAAGTTAATCCTTCTAACTAGACTTTTAAAATCAACTAAACACATATTCTATATCTATATGATATGCTAACTTAATGATTTAAAACCCGGAAACACGATAAACACCATAAAACTGGATATACGCCGTCGTAGTAAAACCGGGGGCTGTTTTGGTTGGGATAATTAAAAGCTAAGAAGAACTTTGATTTAAAAGCTATACTTCTGGAAAAATGATTTTTCTTATGAACATGAAACTATATCCAAAAATCATGGTTAAACTCAAAGTGAAAGTATGTTTTTCAAAATGGCCATCAGGATGTCGTTCTTTCGACGAAAATGACTACCTCTTTCAAAAACGACTTGTAACTTGTATTTCCGACTATAAACTTATACGTTTTCTGTTTAGATTCATAAAGTTAAGTTCAATACGAAACCGTGGCCACTGGAATCACTCAAAACGGATTAGAAACGAAGAAATGGCGAGTAAAACAAGATTGATAAAAACTACTCATTTTACCTACGTGAAAGTTAGTAATAAATCTATTCCAACCATAACCTAATCAACTTATATTGTATATTATGTAATCTTGAGATACCATAGACAAGTATACAATGTTTCGACCTATCATGTCGACCCATCTATATATATATATATATATATTGCGGAACAACCATAGACACTCTATATGTGAACGTTGGAGTTAGCTATACAGGGTTGAGGTTGATTCCAAAAAATATATATAGTTTGAGTTGTGATCAATACTGAGATACGTATACACTGGGTCATGGATTGATTCAAGATAATAGTTATCAATTTATTTCTGTACATCTAACTGTGGACAACTAGTTGTAGGTTACTAACGAGAACAGCTGACTTAATAAACTTAAAACATCAAAATGTATTAAAAGTTTTGTAAATATATTTTGAACATACTTTGATATATATGTATATATTGTTATAGGTTCGTGAATCAACCAGTGGCCAAGTCTTACTTCCCGACGAAGTAAAAATCTGTGAAAGAGAGTTTCATTATTCCTTTTTTATATATATTTTTGGGCTGAGAATACATGAAATGTTTTAATAACTATTTTACAATATTTATAAGCGTGAGTTTCATTATTCCCTTTTTATATATATTTTTGGGCTGAGAATACATGAAATGTTTTAATAACTATTTTACAATATTTATAAGCGTGAGTTTCATTATTCCCTTTTTAAATATTTTTGCAATATATATTTTTGGGACTGAGAATACATGCGCTGCTTTTATATAGTTTTGGGACTGAGAATAAATGCTTTACGAAATAGACACAAGTGATCGAAACTACATTCTATGGTTGGATTATCAAATCGAATATCACCCTATATAGTCTGGTAATCTAAGAATTAGGGAACAGAAATCCTAATTGACGCGAACTCTAAAGATAGATCTATTGGGCCTAACAAACCCCATCCAAAGTACCGGATGCTTTAGTACTTCGAAATTTATATCATATCCGAAGGGTGTCCCGGAATGATGGGGATATTCTTATATATGCATCTTGTTAATGTCGGTTACCAGGTGTTCACCATATGAATGATTTTTATCTCTATGTATGGGATGTGTATTGAAATATGAAATCTTGTGGTCTATTGTTACGATTTGATATATATATAGGTTAAACCTATAACTCACCAACATTTTTGTTGACGTTTAAAGCATGTTTATTCTCAGGTGAATACTAAGAGCTTCCGCTGTTGCATACTAAAATAAGGACAAGATTTGGAGTCCATGTTTGTATGATATTGTGTAAAAACTGCATTCAAGAAACTGATTTCGATGTAACATATTTGTATTGTAAACCATTATGTAATGGTCGTGTGTAAACATGATATTTTAGATTATCATTATTTGATAATCTACGTAAAGCTTTTTAAACCTTTATTTATGAAATAAAGGTTATGGTTTGTTTTAAAAATGAATGCAGTCTTTGAAAAGCGTCTCATATAGAGGTCAAAACCTCGCAACGAAATCAATTAATATGGAACGTTTTTAATCAATAAGAACGGGACGTTTCAGTTGGTATCCGAGCGTTGGTCTTAGAGAACCAGAATTTTGCATTAGTGTGTCTTATCGAGTTTGTTAGGATGCATTAGTGAGTCTGGACTTCGACCGTGTTTACTTGAAAAAAAAAAAAAAGATTGCTTAACAAATTTTGTTGGAAACTATATATTTTTAACATGTGAATATTATGTGATATATTAATCTCTTAATGTGTTTGATATTATGTGATAGATGTCTACCTCTAGAACTAGTCCCATTGGCTCACCTAATAATAATGAAGAGTCAAATGTAAATTGGAATGATTCGTGGACTGATTCACAAGTTCCCGAAGAGGAACCAGAAGAAGAGTCGGAACCGGAAGAAGAATCGGAACCGGAAGAAGAATCAGAACCGGAAGAAGAACCAGTGGGGGAAATAATAAAACGGTTAAGTAGAAGAAAATCCTCAACCAACCGACCAAAGTTAATTATGGTCAACGGTGTTTCCGCCAAGGAAGCAAAATATTGGGAGGATTACCAATTTTCCGATGAATCGGATCCCGACGAGGATTCCGATGATGTTATAGAAATTACCCCAACTGAATTTAAAAAGGCAAAAGAGAACAATAAGGGAAAGGGCATAAAAATAGAGAAATCTGATTCTAACCCCGATGAACTTTATATGTATCGTCAACACCCGTATTTCTTAAGTTGTAACAATAACCCGGGAACCTCTAAACCACCAGGTTTTTCTAGACCAATGTGGAAAATGACGGCTCGTATTAGGGGAACATCATATATCCCTAAAAACTTAGCAAAAAGAATCAATTTCGAAAAAGAAGAAACGAGTGAGTCGGAATAAGATAGTTGTATTTGTGCAGTGTAATATATGTAATATAGTGTGCTTATGCTTTACGATATATGTAAAAATTGCTTGTATTAATAAGTATCTTTTATGAATCTAACTCTTGTCTATTTTACAGTATAAAAACACAAAATGGATAGACAACCCAATATTTTAGAAGACTTACCCGGAGATATGATTGATGAAATCTTGTCTAGAGTCGGTCAAAATTCCTCGGCACAACTATTTATGGCAAAATCACTTTGTAAGACATTCGAAGAACGTTCCAAGAATGCCTTGGTTTATAAAAGGCTTTCGTTTGAAAGATGGGGGATATCACATTGGGAAACCCATAAGTTACGATGTGTTTACTTTGATGCATATATTGCGGGGAATCCAAATGCTATTTTACGCAACGGGTTAAGAAATTATTTTAACTCAATGTATCCGAATATAGGACTTCATGATTTACAAAAAGTGGCTAACATGCAACACAAAGAAGCATGTTATGCTTATGGGTTAGTAATGTTCGCTTCTCACCAAAGTGAGAAAAAGAACATCGGGCTACAACTATTAAACAAAACGTTCCCACAAGTGACGGAGTCGGTAATTGGGGTAAGAAATGAGGTTTTTAGGTTATTACGAGATTGTTGGTCATTACGTAACCTTCGCCCTTTTGACGACGTTACAACACATTGTCATACTATCGGTCACAACGGTTACGTTACGCAAGACCAAGGATGGAAAGTGGTATTAGTAAAACCAGAATGCATGGCTTGTTTCTGGACGTATGAATTACGTGTCTTTGTTGCCTTTGCTGAACGCCTTATTTATTAACTAGAATTATCTTCGCAACTACTTTGTATCAAAGTTTTATGTGCTATATTTCATGCTATATGTAAAATAGCGGTATTGTAAGTTTGCAAGTTATTGTATAAAGGTTTGAATATGATATATATTTTTTTTTTGTTGTGATTAGTTTTTCATATAGAATTGTAGTAGTTGAAATGGTATGTTAGCTACTAAGTATGAACTTAACGGGTAGGTACTACCCGAATTAAAGAGTATAAAACGCTAATATGAAGAAAGAGCTTTTATAAATAAGTTCATATTACGCTACGAAATACTATTGACTACTCTTGATATTCTATATGATTAACTCGTTTCATTTGACTATTTTGAAGGAAATGGCACCGACTACTCGACACACCTTGAATATGAGTGAAGAGGAATTTTGTGCCTTTCTTGCTTCAAACATAGCCGCAGTACAGGCTGCGCTACATACCAACAATAACCTTGGATCTAGCAGTACAGGAAATCGTGTAGGATGCACCTACAAAGAATTCACTGCATGCAAACCTTTGGAATTTGATGGAACCGAAGGGATGATCGGATTGAAACGGTGGACCCAGAAGGTCGAATTTGTGTTTGCCATAAGTAAGTGTACTGAAGAGGACAAAGTGAAGTACGCTACACATACCTTCACAGGTTCTGCGTTAACATGGTGGAATACCTATCTAGAGCAAGTGGGACAAGATGATGCTTACGCACTACCGTGGTCAGCATTCAAGCACTTGATGAACGAGAAGTACCGTCCCAGAACCGAGGTCAATAAGCTCAAGACAGAACTTAGAGGGTTACGAACCCAAGGATTTGATATTACCACGTACGAAAGACGATTCACAGAATTGTGCTTATTGTGTCCGGGAGCGTTCGAAGATGAGGAAGAGAAGATCGACGCGTTTTTGAAAGGATTACCAGAAAGAATCCAAGAATATATAAGTTCACACGAGCCCGCCTCCATACAACAGGCATGTAGAATGGCTCACAAAGTAGTGAACCAGAATGAAGAAAGAATTAAAGAACAGACTGCTGAAGAGGCCAATGTGAAGCAAGTCAAAAGAAAGTGGGAGGAAAACGGTGATAAGAATCACCAATACAACAACAACAGCAATTACAACAATAATCGCAACAACTATCCCAACAATCGCAACATCAATCGCAACTACAATAAACGGCCCAACAACAACAACAACAACAACAACAACAACAACAGCAACTACAACAATCATCCCAACAACAATAATAACCGCAACAACAACAACAACAATCAGAAGCAGCTATGCCAAAGGTGTGAAAAGTATCACTCGGGGTTCTGCACCAAATTTTGCAACAAGTGTAAAAGAAATGGTCATAGCGCGGCGAAGTGTGAGGTCTACGGACCAGGGGTTAACAGAACGAAAGGAACAAATGGTGTTGGAACGAGTAATGGCGGAGCAAGTAGTGTCGGAGCAAGTTATGCCAATGTAGTTTGTTATAAATGTGGAAAACCGGGCCACATTATTAGAAATTGCCCGAACCAGGAGAACACGAATGGACAAGTTCGCGGAAGAGTTTTCAATATTAATGCAGCAGAGGCACAGGAAGACCCGGAGCTTGTTACGGGTACGTTTCTTATTGACAATAAATCTGCTTACGTTTTATTTGATTCGGATGCGGATAGAAGCTATATGAGTAGAGATTTTTGTGCTAAATTAAGTTGCCCATTGACGCCTTTGGATAATAAATTTTTACTCGAATTAGCAAATGGTAAATTAATTTCAGCAGATAATATATGTCGGAATCGAGAAATTAAACTGGTTAGCGAAACATTTAAGATTGACTTGATACCAGTAGAGTTAGGGAGTTTTGATGTGATAATTGGTATGGACTGGTTGAAAGAAGTGAAAGCAGAGATCGTTTGTTACAAAAATGCAATTCGCATTATACGAGAAAAAGGAAAACCCTTAATGGTGTACGGACAAAAAGGGCAACACGAAGCTACATCTTATTAGTAATTTGAAGGCACAAAAACTAATAAGAAAAGGTTGCTATGCTGTTCTAGCACACGTCGAGAAAGTACAAACTGAAGAAAAGAGCATCAATGATGTTCCCGTCGCAAAAGAATTTCCCGATGTATTTCCAAAAGAATTACCGGGATTACCCCCACATCGATCCGTTGAATTTCAAATAGATCTTGTACCAGGAGCTGCACCAATAGCTCGTGCTCCTTACAGACTCACACCCAGCGAGATGAAAGAACTGCAAAGTCAATTACAAGAACTTTTAGAACGTGGTTTCATTCGAACAAGCACATCACCGTGGGGAGCTCCTGTTTTGTTTGTCAAGAAGAAAGATGGTACATTCAGGTTGTGTATCAACTACCGAGAGTTGAACAAACTTACCATCAAGAACCGCTACCCACTACCGAGAATCGACGACTTATTTGATCAACTACAAGGCTCGTCTATTTATTCAAAGATTGACTTACGTTCCGGGTATCATCAAATGCGGGTGAAAGAAGATGATATTCCAAATGCTGCTTTTAGGACGCGTTATGTTCATTACGAGTTTATGGTTATGCCGTTTGGATTGACTAATACACCAGCTGTGTTCATGGACCTTATGAACCGAGTGTGCGGACCATACCTTGACAAGTTTGTCATTGTTTTCATTGATGACATACTTATTTACTCAAAGAATGACCAAGAACACGGTGAACATTTGAGAAAGGTGTTAGAAGTATTGAGGAAGGAAGAATTGTACGCTAAGTTTTCAAAGTGTGCATTTTGGTTGGAAGAAGTTCAATTTCTCGGTCACATAGTGAACAAAGAAGGTATTAAGGTGGATCCGGCAAAGATAGAAACTGTTGAAAAGTGGGAAACCCCGAAAACGCCGAAACACATACGCTAGTTTTTAGGACTAGCTGGTTACTACAGAAGGTTCATCCAAGACTTTTCCAGAATAGCAAAACCCTTGACTGCATTAACGCATAAAGGGAAGAATTTTGAATGGAAGGATGAACAAGAGAAAGCGTTCTAGTTATTGAAGAAAAAGCTAACTACGGCACATATATTGTCATTACCTGAAGGTAATGATGATTTTGTGATTTATTGTGACGCATCAAAGCAAGGTCTCGGTTGTGTATTAATGCAACGAACAAAGGTGATTGCTTATGCGTCTAGACAATTGAAGATTCACGAACAAAATTATACGACGCATGATTTGGAATTAGGCGCGGTTGTTTTTGCATTAAAGACTTGGAGGCACTACTTATATGGGGTCAAAAGTATTATATATACCGACCACAAAAGTCTTCAACACATATTTAATCAGAAACAACTGAATATGAGGCAGCGTAGGTGGATTGAATTGTTGAATGATTACGACTTTGAGATTCGTTACCACCCTCGGAAGGCAAATGTGGTAGCCGACGCCTTGAGCAGGAAGGACAGAGAACCCATTCGAGTAAAATCTATGAATATAATGATTCACAATAACCTTACTACTCAAATAAAGGAGGCGCAACAAGGAGTTTTAAAATAGGGAAATTTAAAGGATGAAATACCCAAAGGATCGGAGAAGCATCTTAATATTCGGGAAGACGGAACCCGGTATAGGGCTGAAAGGATTGGGGTACCAAAATTTGGGGATATGAGAGAAATGGTACTTAGAGAAGCTCATAAAACCAGATACTCAATACATCCTGGAACGGGGAAGATGTACAAGGATCTCAAGAAACATTTTTGGTGGCCGGGTATGAAAGCCGATGTTGCTAAATACGTAGGAGAATGTTTGATGTGTTCTAAGGTCAAAGCTGAGCATCAGAAACCATTAGGTCTACTTCAACAATCCAAAATCCCGGAATGGAAATGGGAAAACATTACCATGGATTTCATCACTAAATTGCCAAGGACTACAAGTGATTTTGATACTATTTGGGTAATAGTTGATCGTCTCACCAAATCAGCACACTTCCTGCCAATAAGAGAAGATGACAAGATGGAGAAGTTAGCACGACTATATTTGAAGGAAGTCGTCTCCAGACATGGAATACCAATCTCTATTATCTCTGATAGGGATGGCAGATTTATTTCAAGATTCTGGCAGACATTACAGCAAGCATTAGGAACTCGTCTAGACATGAGTACTGCCTATCATCCACAAACTGATGGGCAGAGTGAAAGGACGATACAAACGCTTGAAGACATGCTACGAGCATGTGTTATTGATTTCGGAAACAGTTGGGATCGACATCTACCGTTAGCAGAATTTTCCTACAACAACAGCTACCATTCAAACATTGAGATGACGCCGTTTGAAGCACTTTATGGTAGAAAGTGCAGGTCTCCGATTTGTTGGAGTGAAGTGGGGGATAGACAGATTACGGGTCCGGAGATAATACAAGAAACTACCGAGAAGATCATCCAAATTCAACAACGGTTGAAAACCGCCCAAAGTCGACAAAAGAGCTATGCTGACATTAAAAGAAAAGATATAGAATTTGAAATTGAAGATATGGTCATGCTTAAAGTTGCACCTTGGAAAGGCGTTGTTCGATTTGGTAAACGAGGTAAATTAAATCCTAGGTATATTGGACCATTCAAGATTATTGATCGTGTCGGACCAGTAGCTTACCGACTTGAGTTACCTCAACAAATCGCGGCTGTACATAACACTTTCCACGTCTCAAATTTGAAGAAATATTTTGCTAAAGAAGATCTCACTATTCCGTTAGATGAAATCCAAATCAACGAAAAACTTCAATTTATCGAAGAACCCGTCGAAATAATGGATCGTGAGGTTAAAAGACTTAAGCAAAACAAGATACCAATTGTTAAGGTTCAATGGAATGCTCATAGAGGACCCGAGTTCACCTAGGAACGAGAAGATCAGATAAAGAAGAAATACCCGCACTTATTTCCAGAAGATACGTCAACACCTCCAACTGCTTAAAATTTCGGGACGAAATTTATTTAACGGGTAGGTACTGTAGTGACCCGAACTTTTCCATGTTTATATATATTAAATGAAATTGTTATTTACATGATTAAGTGTTTCCAACATGTTAATCAATCAAACTTGTTAAGACTTGATTCATTGAAATAGGTTTCATATAGACAATTGACCACCCAAGTTGACCGGTGATTCACGAACATTAAAACTTGTAAAAACTATATGATGAAATATATATGGTTATATATATAGTTAACATGATATTATGATAAGTAAACATATCATTAAGTATATTAACAATGAACTACATATGTAAAAACAAGACTACTAACTTAATGATTTTGAAACGAGACATATATGTAACGATTATCGTTGTAACGACATTTAATGTATATATATCATATTAAGAGATATTCGTACATCATAATATCATGATAATATAATAATTTAAAATCTCTTTTGATATTATAAACATTGGGTTAACAACATTTAACAAGATCGTTAACCTAAAGGTTTCAAAACAACACTTACATGTAACGATTAACGATGACTTAACGACTCAATTAAAATGTATATACATGTAGTGTTTTAATATGTATTCATACACTTTTGAAAGACTTCAAGACACTTATCAAAATACTTCTAATTAACAAAAATGCTTACAATTACATCCTCGTTCAGTTTCATCAACAATTCTACTCGTATGCACCCGTATTCGTACTCGTACAATACACAGCTTTTAGATGTATGTACTATTGGTATATACACTCCAATGATCAGCTCTTAGCAGCCCATGTGAGTCACCTAACACATGTGGGAACCATCATTTGGCAACTAGCATGAAATATCTCATAAAATTATAAAAATATGAGTAATCATTCATGACTTATTTACATGAAAACAAAATTACATATCCTTTATATCTAATCCATACACCAACGACCAAAAACACCTACAAACACTTTAATTCTTCAATTTTCTTCATCTAATTGATCTCTCTCAAGTTCCATCTTCAAGTTCTAAGTGTTCTTCATAAATTCGAAAAGTTCTAGTTTCATAAAATCAAGAATACTTCCAAGATTGCAAGTTTACTTCCAAGTTTTCTAAATCCATTCCAAGTAATCATCCAAGATCAAGAAACCTTTGTTACTTACAGTAGGTTATCTTTCTAATACAAATTAATAATCATATTCAAACTTTAATTCAATTTCTATAACTATAACAATCTTATTTCGAGTGGAAATCTTACTTGAAATTGTTTTCGTGTCATGATTCTGCTTCAAGAACTTTCAAGCCATCCAAGGATCCTTTGAAGCTAGATCCATTTTTATCATTTCCAGTAGGTTTATTCAAGGAACTTGAAGTAGTAATGATGTTCATAACATCATTCGACTCATACATAAAAAGCTGTCTTATTCAACGTTATAAACTTGTAATCACTAGAACATAGTTTAGTTAATTCTAAACTTGTTCGCAAATAAAGTTAATCCTTCTAACTAGACTTTTAAAATCAACTAAACACATATTATATATCTATATGATATGCTAACTTAATGATTTAAAACCCGAAAACACGATAAACACCATAAAACTGGATATACGCCGTCGTAGTAAAACCGAGGGCTGTTTTGGTTGGGATAATTAAAAGCTAAGAAGAACTTTGATTTAAAAGCTATACTTCTGGAAAAATGATTTTTCTTATGAACATGAAACTATATCCAAAAATCAAGGTTAAACTCAAAGTGAAAGTATGTTCTTCAAAATGGTCATCAAGATGTCGTTCTTTCGACGGAAATGACTACCTCTTTCAAAAACGACTTGTAACTTGTATTTCCGACTATAAACTTATATTTTTCTGTTTAGATTCATAAAGTTAAGTTCAATACAAAACCGTGGCCACTGGAATCACTCAAAACGGATTAGAAACGAAGAAATGGCGAGTAAAACAAGATTGATAAAAACTACTCATTTTACCTACGTGAAAGTTAGTAATAAATCTATTCCAACCATAACCTAATCAACTTATCTTGTATATTATGTAATCTTGAGATACCATAGACACGTATACAATGTTTCGACCTATCATGTCGACCCATCTATATATATATTGCAGAACAACCATAGACACTCTATATGTGAATGTTGGAGTTAGCTATACAGGGTTGAGGTTGATTCCAAAAAATATATATAGTTTGAGTTGTGATCAATACTGAGATACGTATAAACTGGGTCATGGATTGATTCAAGATAATAGTTATCGATTTATTTCTGTACATCTAACTGTGGACAACTAGTTGTAGGTTACTAAGGAGAACAGCTGACTTAATAAACTTAAAACATCAGAATGTATTAAAAGTTTTGTAAATATATTTTGAACATACTTTGATATATATGTATATATTGTTATAGGTTCGTGAATCAACCAGTGGCCAAGTCTTACTTCCCGACGAAGTAAAAATCTGTGAAAGTGAGTTTCATTATTCCCTTTTTATATATATTTTTGGGCTGAGAATACATGAAATGTTTTAATAACTATTTTACAATATTTATAAGCGTGAGTTTCATTATTCCCTTTTTATATATATTTTTGGGCTGAGAATACATGAAATGTTTTAATAACTATTTTACAATATTTATAAGCGTTAGTTTCATTATTCCCTTTTTAAATATTTTTGGGACTGAGAATACATGCGCTGCTTTTATAAATGTTTTACGAAATAGACACAAGTGATCGAAACTACATTCTATGGTTGGATTATCAAATCGAATATCACCCTATATAGTCTGGTAATCTAAGAATTAGGGAACAGAAACCCTAATTGACGCGAACTCTAAAGATAGATCTATTGGGCCTAACAAACCCCATCCAAAGTACCGGATGCTTTAGTACTTCGAAATTTATATCATATCCGAAGGGTGTCCCGGAATGATGGGGATATTCTTATATATGCATCTTGTTAATGTCGGTTACCAGGTATTCACCATATGAATGATTTTTATCTCTATGTATGGGATGTGTATTGAAATATGAAATCTTGTGGTCTATTGTTACGATTTGATATATATAGGTTAAACCTATAACTCACCAACATTTTTGTTGACGTTTAAAGCATGTTTATTCTCAGGTGAATACTAAGAGCTTTCGCTGTTGCATACTAAAATAAGGACAAGATTTGGAGTCCATGTTTGTATGATATTGTGTAAAAACTGCATTCAAGAAACTGATTTGGATGTAACATATTTGTATTGTAAACCATTATGTAATGGTCGTGTGTAAACAGGATGTTTTAGATTATCATTATTTGATAATCTACGTAAAGCTTTTTAAACCTTTATTTATGAAATAAAGGTTATGGTTTGTTTTAAAAATGAATGCAGTCTTTGAAAAACGTCTCATATAGAGGTCAAAACCTCGCAACGAAATCAATTAATATGGAACGTTTTTAATCAATAAGAACGGGACATTTCAGTTGGTATCCGTGTGTTGGTCTTAGAGAACCAGAATTTTGCATTAGGGTGTCTTATCGAGTTTGTTAGGATGCATTAGTGAGTCTGGACTTCGACCGTGTTTACTTGAAAAAAAAAAGATTGCTTAACAAATTTTGTTGGAAACTATATATTTTTAACATGTGAATATTATGTGATATATTAATCTCTTAATGTGTTTGATATTATGTGATAGATGTCTACCTCTAGAACTAGTCCCATTGGCTCACCTAATAATAATGAAGAGTCAAATGTAAATTGGAATGATTCGTGGACTGATTCACAAGTTCCCGAAGAGGAACCGGAAGAAGAGTCGGAACCGGAAGAAGAATCGGAACCGGAAGAAGAATCGGAACCGGAAGAAGAATCAGAACCGGAAGAAGAACCAGTGGGGGAAATAATAAAACGGTTAAGTAGAAGAAAATCCTCAACCAACCGACCAAAGTTAATTATGGTCAACGGTGTTTCCGCCAAGGAAGCAAAATATTGGGAGGATTACCAATTTTCCGATGAATAGGATCCCGACGAGGATTCCGATGATGTTATAGAAATTACCCCAACTGAATTTAAAAAGGCAAAAGAGAACAATAAGGGAAAGGGCATAAAAATAGAGAAATCTGATTCTAACCCCGATGAACTTTATATGTATCGTCAACACCCGTTTTTCTTAAGTTGTAACAATAACCCGGGAACCTCTAAACCACCAGGTTTTTCTAGACCAATGTGGAAAACGACGGCTCGTATTAGGGGAACATCATATATCCCTAAAAACTTAGCAAAAAGAATCAAGTTCGAAAAAGAAGAAACGAGTGAGTCGGAATAAGATAGTTGTATTTGTGCGGTGTAATATATGTAATATAGTGTGCTTATGCTTTACGATATATGTAAAAATTGCTTGTATTAATAAGTATCTTTTATGAATCTAACTCTTGTCTATTTTACAGTATAAAAACACAAAATGGATAGACAACCCAATATTTTAGAAGACTTACCCGGAGACATGATTGATGAAATCTTGTCTAGAGTCGGTCAGAATTCCTCGGCACAACTATTTATGGCAAAATCACTTTGTAAGACATTCGAAGAACGTTCCAAGAATGCCTTGGTTTATAAAAGGCTTTCGTTTGAAAGATGGGGGATATCACATTGGGAAACCCATAAGTTACGATGTGTTTACTTTGACGCATATATTGCGGGGAACCCAAATGCTATTTTACGCAACGGGTTAAGAAATTATTTTAACTCAGTGTATCCGAATATAGGACTTCATGATTTAGAAAAAGCGGCTAACATGCAACACAAAGAAGCATGTTATGCTTATGGGTTAGTAATGTTCGCTTCTCACCAAAGTGAGAAAAAGAACATCAGGCTACAACTATTAAACAAAACGTTCCCACAAGTGACGGAGTCGGTAATTGGGGTAAGAAATGAGGTTTTTAGGTTATTACGAGATTGTTGGTCATTACGTAACCTTCGCCCTTTTGACGACGTTACAACACATTGTCATACTATCGGTCACAACGGTTACGTTCCGCAAGACCAAGGATGGAAAGTGGTATTAGTAAAACCAGAATGCATGGCTTGTTTCTGGACGTATGAATTACGTGTCTTTGTTGCCTTTGCTGAACGCCTTATTTATTAACTAGAATTATCTTCGCAACTACTTTGTATCAAAGTTTTATGTGCTATATTTCATGCTATATGTAAAATAGCGGTATTGTAAGTTTGCAAGTTATTGTATAAAGGTTTGAATATGATATATATTTTTTTTTTGTTGTGATTAGTTTTTCATATAGAATTGTAGTAGTTGAAATGGTATGTTAGCTACTAAGTATGAACTTAACGGGTAGGTACTACCCGAATTAAAGAGTATAAAACGCTAATATGAAGAAAGAGCTTTTATAAATAAGTTCATATTACTCTACGAAATACTATTGACTACTCTTGATATTCTATATGATTAACTCGTTTCATTTGACTATTTTGAAGGAAATGGCACCGACTACTCGACACACCTTGAATATGAGTGAAGAGGAATTTCGTGCCTTTCTTGCTTCAAACATAGCCGCAGTACAGGCTGCGCTACATACCAACAATAACCTTGGATCTAGCAGTACAGGAAATCATGTAGGATGCACCTACAAAGAATTCACTACCTGCAAACCTTTGGAATTTGATGGAACCGAAGGAACGATCTGATTGAAACGGTGGACCGAGAAGGTCGAATTGGTGTTTGCCATAAGTAAGTGTACTGAAGAGGACAAAGTGAAGTACGCTACGCATACCTTCACAGGTTTTGTGTTAACATGGTGGAATACCTATCTAGAGCAAGTGGGACAAGATGATGCTTACGCACTACCGTGGTCAGCATTCAAGCACTTGATGAACGAGAAGTACCGTCCCAGAACCGAGGTCAATAAGCTCAAGACAGAACTTAGAGGGTTACGAACCCAAGGATTTGATATTACCACGTACGAAAGATGATTCTCAGAATTGTGCTTATTGTGTTCGGGAACGTTCGAAGATGAGGAAGAGAAGATTGACGCGTTTGTGAAAGGATTACCAGAAAGAATCCAAGAAGATATAAGTTCACACGAGCCCGCCTCCATACAACAGGCATGTAGAATGGCTCACAAACTAGTGAATCAGAATGAAGAAAGAATTAAAGAACAGACTGCTGAAGAGGCCAATGTGAAGCAAGTCAAAAGAAAGTGGGAGGAAAACGGTGATAAGAATCACCAATACAACAACAACAACAATTACAACAATAATCGCAACAACTATCCCAACAATCGCAACTACAACAAACAGCCCAACAACAACAATAACAACAACAACAACAACAACAACAACAACAACAACAACAACAACAACAACAACAACAACAGCAACTACAACAATCATCCCAACAACAATAATAACCGCAACAACAACAACAATCAGAAGCAGCTATGCCAAAGGTGTGAAAAGTATCACTCGGGGTTCTGCACCAAATTTTGCAACAAGTGTAAAAGAAATGGTCATAGCGCGGTGAAGTGTGAGGTCTACGGACCAGGGGTTAACAGAACGAAAGGAACAAATGGTGTCGGAACGAGTAATGGCGGAGCAAGTATTGTCGGAGCAAGTTATGCCAATGTAGTTTGTTATAAATGTGGAAAACTGGGCCACATTATTAGAAATTGCCCGAACCAGGAGAACACGAATAGACAAGTCCGCGGAAGAGTTTTCAATATTAATGCGGCAGAGGCACAGGAAGACCCGGAGCTTGTTACGGGTAGGTTTCTTATTGACAATAAATCTGCTTACGTTTTATTTGATTCGGGTGCAGATAGAAGCTATATGAGTAGAGATTTTTGTGCTAAATTAAGTTGCCCATTGACGCCTTTGGATAATAAATTTTTACTCGAATTAGCAAATGGTAAATTAATTTCAGCAAATAATATATGTCGGAATCAAAAAATTAAACTGGTTAGCGAAACATTTTTGTTGACGTTTAAAGCATGTTTATTCTCAGGTGAATACTAAGAGCTTCCGCTATTGCACACTAAAATAAGGACAAGATTTGGAGTCCATGTTTGTATGATATTGTGTAAAAACTGCATTCAAGAAACTGATTTCGATGTAACATATTTGTATTGTAAACCATTATGTAATGGTCGTGTGTAAACATGATATTTTAGATTATCATTATTTGATAATCTACGTAAAGCTTTTTAAACCTTTATTTATGAAATAAAGGTTATGGTTTGTTTTAAAAATGAATGCAGTCTTTGAAAAACGTCTCATATAGAGGTCAAAACCTCGCAACGAAATCAATTAATATGGAACGTTTTTAATCAATAAGAACGGGACATTTCATTTGGTGAGACGGTCAACAATAACCCAAATGGTATCATAACCGCCCCTCGTTTTTGGTAGTTTGGTGATAAAATCCATCGTTATCCTTTCCCACTTCCATTGCGGGATCTCGGGTTGTTGAAGTAGTCCGGACGGTCTTTGGTGTTCGTCTTTGACTTTGGAACATGTCAAACACTTGAAAACATAAGTAGCTACATCCCTTTTGATGTTCGGCCACCAATATTGTTGTTTAAGGTCGTGGTACATCTTATTGGCATCGGGGTGAATCGAGTATCGTGACTTATGGGCTTCATCTAAAATAAGACTTCGTAGGTCCCCATAACTAGGCACCCAAATCCTTTCGGTGAAATATCGGAGTCCGGTTTCCTACATTTGCCTTCCCGGGATGGTAACGAAGCTCGCAATCGTAATCGTTTAAGGTTTCAATCCACCTTCGTTGTCTCATGTTTAGTTGCTTTTGATCGAAGATGTGTTGGAGACTTTTGTGATCGGTAAAGATAGTACTCTTGGTTCCATAAAGATAGTGTCTCCACATTTTAAGTGCAAAGACAACGGTTCCGAGTTCGAGATCATGTGTCGTATAGTTTCGTTCATGAATTTTGAGTTGTCGAGAAGCATAAGAAATGACTTTCGTTCGTTGCATCAACACACACCCAAAACCATGTTTCGAGGCATCGCAATATACAATAAAATCATCATTGCCTTCGGGAAGTGACAATATAGGAGCGGTGGTTAGCTTTGTTTTCAAGATTTAAAATGCGGATTCTTGTTCGGTCGCCCAAATGAATTTCTTTCCTTTGTGAGTTAATGCGGTTAGAGGAAGAGCAACCAAAGAGAAGTCTTTGATGAATCTACGATAGTATCCGGCGAGACCCAAAAATTGACGAATGTGAGTAGGAGTAGTAGGAGTCTCCCATTTACTAATGGCTTCGATTTTCGTTGGATCGACTTTAATACCTTGGTCACTTACAACATGACCAAGAAATTGAACTTCCTTTAACCAAAATTCATACTTGGAGAATTTGGTATAGAGTCGTTCTTGTCTTAAAAGTTCAAGCACAAGTCGGAGGTGTTCCTCGTGTTCTTCTTCGCTTTTTGAATAAACCAAAATATCATCGATGAACACGATAACGAATTTGTCAAGATACGGTTTGCACACGCGGTTCATAAGATCCATGAACACCGCCGGTGCGTTAGTGAGACCAAATGGCATTACAAGAAATTCATAGCTACCATAACGAGTTCGGAAAGCGGTTTTGGAGACATCTTCCCCCTTAACCCTTTATTGATGATAAACCGAGCGGAGATCGATTTTTGAATATACACAAGACCGTTGTAGTTGATCAAAGAGGTCATCGATGCGAGGAAGAGGATATCGGTTCTTAACCGTCAATTTGTTTAGTTCACGATAATCAATGCACATTCGTAGGGATCCGTCTTTCTTTTTAACAAACAAAATCGGAGCGCCCCAAGGTGAATGGCTAGGTTGGATAAAACCACGATCAAGTAGTTCTTGGATTTGAATTTGCAATTCTTGCATTTCAGATGGAGCGAGTCTATATGGTGTACGTACTACGGGCGCGGCTCCCGGAATAAGATCGATTTGGAATTCAACTGGTCGATGAGGTGGAAGACCCGGAAATTCGTCGGGAAATACATCGTAATAGTCACTAACAATTGGCACATCATCGATGTGCTTCTCATTGGACTCGACTTTCTTAACGTGAGCAAGGATCGCAAAACAACCCTTACGGAGTAGTTTTCTAACTTTAATGCATGAAACGAGGTTGAGTCCGGTGCAACTATTATCACCATAGACGATCAAAGGTTCACCATTCTCAATAGGAATTCGGATTGCGTTAAGATCACAAAGGATGTGAGATTTCATTTTGGCTAGCCAATTCATACCGATTATTACATCGAAGGTTCCTAGTTCCATGGGTATCAGGTCAATTTCAAACTCATTACGCAAAATGTTTAACGTACACCCCCGGTAATATGTGTCGGCACTCAATAGTTTTCCGTTGGCACTTCAATGGTATAAGTGGTATCTAGTGGAAGTGGTGGAGTATTAAAAGAATGAGTCAAAGTCTAGGATACAAAACTCTTATCGGCACCCGAATCGAATAAACAAGTAACATAAGTGTTGTTGAGGAGAAACGTACCCGTGACTAATTCATTGTCATCTCGGGCTTCCTCGGTGTTGATGTTGAAAGCTCGTCCGCGTGTGTTGGTGTTGGCTTTCTTCTTCGGACACGCATTTCTAAAATGACCCGTTTGGCCACATTCATAACAGGTACCCGGTTTTGGTGCATTGGGCACCTTTTGAGTGACGGGGGCGGCACTTCTACAATCGTTGGCCACATGACCACCCCTTTGGCACCGATGGCAAAATAGATTGCTACATTCACCATAGTGGTGTTTGTGGCATTTGTTGCAAAAGGGTTTATTTCCGCCATAACTTTTCTTGGCGTCGGAGGTGAAAGGCTTTTTGGTGAAGTTGTTGTTGTATTTGTTGCTTGATTGGGGGGCTTCCCATTTTCTTTTGTTGCCGCCCGATTTATCCTCGGCCTTAGGTGCCGGAACTACGATTTCGTCAACCGTTTCGGTCAATTGGCGGGCCATGTTCAAAGCTTGTTGTAGGTTAGCGGGTTTGGATGACATCACTCCTTGTTTGATGCTCTTTGGAAGACCATCCATATAGAGTTCAACCCTTTGAGATTCGGGGTTCACGAGGTTCGGACACATCAAGGATAGCTCGGCGTATCGTTGATTGTAGGCCTTGAGATCGTTTCCGACCGCCTTTAAAGTTCTTAGCTCTTGTTCGAGCTTTCGGGTTTCTTCACGAGGGAAAAATTCGACGATCATCCTTTCTCTCAAATCGGCCCAAGAGAGGGCGTGAGCTTCATCGGTACCCACCGATTGTACATACATGTTCCACCACATAAGGGCGATACCAGCAAAGGTGTGGGTGGAATATTTGACTTTATCTTGGTCCCAACAACCGCTTATGCTAAAAACGGCTTCCGTTTGTTCGAACCATCGAGTGAGCACAACCGGTCCCCCGGTTCCATCAAAAGTGTGAGGCTTGCACCCCATGAAGGCTTTGTAGGAGCACCCTTCGTTTGAGTTACCAGCCCCTTGATTGTTGTTGTGGTTGTTGTTATTGTTGGAGGAGTGATCGGCCATGGCCGCTTCCACGGCGGTGGCTATCATTCGTTGTAGTGCTTGTTCGGGAGTCTCATGGCATGGCACATGACGAGGAGGCATTGTTCCTTCAAAACACAAGAATACCGTTGATTAGTATTCTTAATAATACTAACCATGATATGGAATAAGGATAGAGAGAAATTTTCCTTGACTCGCCTTAAATTCTTTATGTCATAATGTCAGAATGTTCATATGAGTCACCGTAATATAATCCCGGAAATTATATTACCCTAATTCATATGTGCATTCGACACTAATTCATATAGTCATGGTGGCGCGTCAATTGAATCAAGTAACGTGAGATTAAGATTGAATAAGAATTAGATATGATAGACGAGTTCGAGTATAATGCACAAGTAGTCAAGTAATTCCTACTTCAAGTCTATATGCCGGTTGTAGTCTAGACTCACTAATGTACCCTATGACTCGGGGTTGACACCAATGAACTCTAAATCCCTACAACCAACGCTCTGATACCATCTGTAGCGACCCGACCAAATCATGTTTGACGGCGCCGACTACTTAGGTCCCGTTACGTGGTCATAAGTCTTTAACATGACGTTTGACCAAAATATGTCTCATTCATTTCATAAGTAAAAGGATGTTTCAAGTTTACAAATGTAGTTCAAAAGACTAGTTACATTACAAAGTTTAACGCACGAATGAAACCTATGCGACACAATTTAAAGTAGTCAAAAGACGCTCCAACTATGCATGTATACTCGACATCCAAGCAAGTATCAAAAAGAGTGCGGAAGCATGTATCAAGTAGCTTTCAAGGACCTGAGAAAACATATAGAAAACTGTCAACAAAAACGTTGGTGAAATCATAGGTGTTTTAGTAAACATTGTATTTGAACCACAAGATTTAATATAATATGATTATCTAAATCATTTGCATTCCAAAGTTGTTATTTGTTTCGCGGGCACCCAATTATCAAACTTAACTGTTTTGCACCCTTTGCGTAGTGTTAGAACATACACTAGACCCGAAAATATATTTCATCCGCTAACGGTAGCGAACCGTCCGAATGAGGCTCGTCAAGCCCATGTGATCACATAATATAAGTTCACGTTTACACCCTGCAAGTGTAACTAATGATAATTGAATTGAGGATTTTCGTTCAAACCCATACGTGGAATGTTCGTTTTCGTACTTATGTTCAAAGTGTAAAAGTATGATACGTATATGTTTCTCATCCCATAGTTTAAAGCATGAAAGTTGTTTGAAATATGGGACTATGATCTCACCTTGAGTGCACGTATGAAAAGTACTTCACAAAGTAACGTGTGCGAAGGATAATGCTAGTCTTGACCCAAATGTAATGAAGTCGGTATGGAATCGAAGAGGAAGTTGCAAGAATTCCAAATATGTAATTTGTTTTGGTTAAAGCTTGATCGATTTGTTTTAGATGATGAATTCTTGTTTGAAGATTTGAGAGAAACTTTGAAAGTAATTAGAGAAAATGGAAAAGAAATGGAAAAGAAAATGGGGAGGTGGGTTTGACTAGTCAAAAGCTAGTCACCTCTTTGGCATTTTAGCGAAACTAGTCCCTCGAGTTCGGTTGCGGGTGCGTGAATTACCTAAACGAGATATTTTTAAAACGCGTATTAACGAGGGATGTCATAATCATATAACGGAATTTAAATAGTTAAACGGAAAAGTAAACGGAAAAAGGCGGGATGTTACATAAGTGATGACTGACATCTTAACATAAAACACGCAAGGTCACTAATCCATACTTTATCTTGCAAACGACCAAGTCAAACATAGGATTAAGAATGAAATTAAAAGTTCAGGTAAACACACGGTCGAGGTACGGTCGACCGCATAGTCAACCGTGAAACCCCAAACTGAATTGCAACGCAGTTTTGTGAAAACAAGTTGCACGGTCGCCACCACGGTCAACCGCAGTGCGACCGCAGTTTCTTCTGTCAGTGTTTTTGACCAAATAAAGTTTGACTAGTTCCCGACATCTATAATTCATGAAACCTTTCTCAACGTGCTTAGAGTAGATGCCTTCTCCATAGACAATTGAGTTTTGGTCATAAAAACACTAATTGTGATTAATTACACCTAATGACATCTTAATGACAAATTAACCAAGATTAGGCCTAACACATAAGTGTTAATCAACAACTTGTGATCTTAATTCTTATCTAGACATCCTTAGTATGATCATCCAGTACCAACACACTTAAGCCAATATCACTAGAACAATAATTGCTATTAGAAATGACTTAGTGATTAATTAAGGCTAAATGAAGAATAATGCTCTCAAGGTTAAACTAGAAGTGACTTGTAATCCTAAAACACACTTAGATACATTTAGGATGGTCACCAAGTCCCAACTAGAGATTGCTCTTCCCTTGTGCATGTGTTGGACATTAATGTGTGCTTACACATTAATCATGTAATGTGTTATATTTCACATTAAACTTATTAAGTGCTTGAATTATAAGTTGTGTAAGTATCTATATGATTGATCCTAGAATAACTATCTCTTGCTATGTGAGTATTACTTGCTACTTACTAATAATGCTTAATACTCATAAACTTGTCAACTTGATTAATATGTTTGCCATGTGCTCATTAGTTAGGATTCAAGTAACTAACCTACTCCAATAGATTAAGTGTAAAATGGTTCACAATGAAAATATAGTCAATTGTCTATTTGGTCTAGTCTAAGTAACTAAGTGTGATTGCTTGTTCAAGAATAACTTAACCTTAATGTCCCTACATACTTCATGATTATCTTATAGAGACATTATTCAATTAATCCCTAACTAAACTCAAATGAAACATGACTTGTGATTAATTGGAACTAGGAAGTTAATGATATAGTGACTAGCCTTTAGAATTGAACCAAGAGCATTAATGTGACTAACTAAGTCTTGACCAAACTGAAATTTCCCTAAATATCAATCAAGACACTTCTCCAAGAATGTTGGGTTTGCCACTTTTGGAATGATTAGTCACTTTCATGCAATAAGACCAAATCTCACACACTTAATGCATATAGTACTTGTATAGGATGTTTGGTTTCTTTTGCAGGTGCTAGAAGGAGTAAAGGTTCCAAAATGTGGTGTTGAAATCTGAGTCAAACGGCTATACAACGGATACCAATTTTGGACTGGAGCACGCACGGTCGCACCACGGTCAAAAGTGCAGGCAACTGTGTGTCAACGGCTAATTTATGAATCCCACTATAAAAGGAAAACATTTAAGAGCATTTGAAGCTGACCCTCTTGCACATTTCAAAGGCTTATCTCCAGTGATCACAAGTGCATCAACTACTACTCAAATGTGATCAAGCAAGAGAAGATTCTATGATCTTATAGATATAGAATTGGGTTGTTGTAAACTTGATAATCAAAATCATTTATCTTGTGAGTTTACTTAATGTAATATGTGTCCTAGTATTGTGTTAGGATTATCATTGTAGAGTGTATAAGTCTTGTAACTTCAATTAGTGGAAGCATAGGCTAGCTTAGTGATCTACTTCCTTAAAGGGACTTAGGAAGTTGATTAATCTTATTTGGAGATTAATACTTGTCCAAGTTGAAGACAAGTTGATCTAGGTTGGAGTTGATCTTTCAAAGGGAAAGAAAGATTAGGTTTGTTGTCTACTAAAGAAGATTGAAGACTTGTAAATCAGATCTCCACCGGGTTTGGAGAAAATTGCTTAGTGAAGCAACAAATTCCGATTAGTGTAATCGGTGAGTGGATTAAGGTGGATTAGTTATCATCCACCCAAACCACTATAAATCCTTGTGTCTATGTTCTTTTACATTACTTCATTTATCATTTGAACATATACACTACACACATCAAGTTTGAGTTGAGTTGGTTGATCAAAGTAAAATCGAATTTGGTGATCAATCGAAAAATAGGTAAAAACGTATTAAGTAACTATTCACCCCCCCTCTAGTTACTTACAATTGGTATCAGAGCGGTTGCTCAAATCATTGCACTACAAATGATCGCGAAAGCGTCAAAATTTGTTTTGTGCAAAAACTTGAGTCAACGATTCTCGGATCAACTCAAACTATGGGATACTTGGAAGAATTGGTGAAAGAAGCACCAATCTTTGATAAGATGAATATTGATGTGTGGAAATCAATATTTGAGTCTTATCTCAAATCCAAGGATTAATACTTGTGGAGAATAATCAAAGTAGGAGACTTTGTACCACAAGCTAGTTCAAGACTAGTGAAGTCAACTTTTCAAAACAATGATGTTTTGAAACAATTTGACGCAATTTCACTACTTCATGGAATTCTTCCTAGTGAAGAAAGATTAAAGATAATCTCATGTGAAAGTGCTAAAGAATGTTGGGACTCACTATGTTCTCAAGAAGATTTAAACTCTAGGAGTTTAAAGGGTAGAGGAATAGAGAAGGGTTTGAAAAAGGTTGGTTATTTTCAAGCAAAAGGGTTGAATGAAGATGAAGACTTTTGCCTCATGAGTTCTTGGAATGATGTGGATCAAGATGGTCAAAGTGAAGAAGAGGTTGAATCTCCATTCAAAGAAGATGATGTCTCAAACATGGATTACAATGAGGTACATGTACTCTATCCTTCTAATTATGAAGAATTGTTAGATGATTACAAGACTATTAAATTTGTGTATGATAGTAGTCGTGACAAAATAAAACTTTTGGAGAAAGAATTACACAAAGTTAGACAACTTAACAAAGTTTTAATTGATGAAAATAACTCTTTGAAAAGAAAATTTGAAAGGATAACTATTTGTTATTCATCAAGAGGTAAACATGAAATGAATGTATGTCACGACTCTAGCAAACACAAATCTTGTAACCAAAGTCCATTGTCTATTATTAGGAAAATTGAAAACATGGAAAAAATGGACCAAGCTAGCAATTCCATGGTAGGATAAGTCAAGGATTGAGTAATCTTAAAATCAATCAAAATCAATGATCAAAATGCTAATGAGAATAACCTTCTCACAAGACTTTGTATAAATGAAAGGTTTTTCTTACAAATGCAAATTGTTTTCGAAAATCACTATTTGCTACAGTCACTTTGCTACAGTAAACACTATTTCAAAATGAAAATGTATATATGTATATGTATATACTACAAGACGATGATTTATAGAAGTAAATGACCAAAACACTCAAATGTATAAGTTACATCTCGAGTGGTATAGTTTATGGATAATTTAAGTCTAATTTTTGACAAAGGTACGACTCAAGAAACGAAAAATACAAGTTTTCTCAGCGTACGAAGGGACATTCGAAAAACCGGAACCGGGACATAAGTCGAGTGATGACGTACGACTTATCGGAACAAAAATTACAAGTCAACTATGCACGTGAATTTAATATAATATATAATTAATTATATAAATTATATATATTATATTTATATTTATTTAATATGTCGACAAACAAAAAGTTAAAACAATGTGAGCTGTAAAACTCACCCATGCGATCGCATGGGTATAAGCCTGGAAAGTCATGCGATCGCATGACAACCAGGGACAGGCCAAGTACTATAAATTGCTCGATCTGTGGCTCGGTTTACACATACATATAACAATATTACTCCGTAACATATTATTAATTATATTTATTATTATATTTATATTATTATTATTATTATTATTATTATTATTATTATTATTATTATTATTATTATTATTATTATTAAAGATTAATATTATTATTAATCTTATTATTAGTAGTATGAGTATTATTATTTATACATAAAATACTACGACGAGGTCATGAGCGTGTCACTTTCAAAATATGTTTTCGAGCTGGATAGAGCTAAGGAAATTATGGGTTATAGCTATGGAGGTTATGGATAATGTACGTGGGTATTATTGGCAAATCAAACCTAGTGTTTATCATCTCTGTTGCGTCTACGTACTTTCCTGTAATATTGAATCACAATATTGATACGTGAGCATTCATATCTTATCTTTTATATATTAATTGTGTATCCATGTCTAGTGCTCGAGTATATATATTTATGCATGCTTGTATGCTAATTTTTATTGTTAGACAGTTTATGATGAATCACGAATTAAATACATATATTACGGATAAAAGGTATATGATATGCATGTTTTTGGAAAACTGGCGAAAAATCAATAACTTTTCATTTAGAAATCGCGTAATTTCGATGAACGAATTAAAAGATATGGTCAACTGAATTATGATTGACGTTAATTAGAATTGCTTTTGAATCCGCAATTGATACTTAAACAACTTATTTATAAGATTGGTAAATTGAATTTTTGAATATTATTAGCCGAGTAAATGAATCCTTATATAAGGCACGTCTTGTTTTGTTGAACACTTGTCAAAATTGATTATTTTATCATATTTTAAAGCCTTATAAAAACTATAGTATTGAATCATATTGACTTTTTGAAACGACTTTGGATAACTTTTGTATGTCGATCTCGAGCATTAGGATTGTGATACACTATGACCTGACCTAGCTTGATAGACATTTATTGACCAACATATGTTCTCTAGGTTGAGATCTACGTTTATTTGGTAATCCGAGTTTCGGTCACATTTTGGTGAACGACTTTATATGCTGCTAAGGTGAGTTTCATTTGCTCCCTTTTTAATTGCTTTTGCAATCTATATTTTTGGGCTGAGAATACATGCAATTTATTTTAAACACAATGGATACAAGTACATACTAAATTCTACACTGAGTTTAAACCGAAAATCCCTTAGCGTTGGTAACTAGTAACTGCCAATTAAAAGAACTGGTGGGCGCGAGTAGTAGTATATGGAACAATAGGGCTTGATATCCCCGTCCGAGCTAGAGCACTAGCCTTTTAACGGACGTATGCTATTTGAGAAGCTTACAGTTGGTTTGCGTGTATTATTAAGATGATTATACAAAGGGTATAAATTATATATACGTTAATTTTAGTTACCAGGGTGCTCAATTTCGTAGAATATTTTGATAAACGTTTCTGGATGAAACAACTGAAATCTTGTGATCCACCTTTATATACAGATTATGCGCAACATTAAAACTATGAACTCACCAACCTTTGTGTTGACACTTTTAAGCATGTTTATTCTCAGGTTCCCTAGAAGTCTTCCGCTGTTTGCTTATATGTTAGACAAGCTATGTGCATGGAGTCTTACATGGCATATTTTTCAAGGAAACGTTGCATTCACCAAATCATCACCATCTATCTTATTTATACTGCATTGTCAACGGAAGTATTGTTGTAAACTATTATATTACGGTGATTGTCTATATGTAGAAATTATCAGATGTCGAAAACCTTTGATTTAAATATTCATTTATGGTGTGCCTTTTCAAATGAATGCAATGTTTACAAAACGTATCATATAGAGGTCAAATACCTCGCAATGAAATCGATGAATGACGTGTTCGTCCATATGAATTTGGAGCGATCATCACAGTTACTTATCCTTCAATCGCACCTTGAAAGACTTCTTTAACCTTCTCGGTAAAAATCGATGAATAACTCTCCAAAGCGGCCCTAATCTTAGCCGTCAACTCATCATCATCACCTTACTTCCCACTTGAAGTCTCGCTTCTCGTCTTCATTCTAAAGAAAGCAAATTGATTAAACAACGAAGCATAAATAAAACACACACAACACCGCCCCATCTTGCTTAACACTCGTCGTACTTCACTTGTTAGACACGATTTGCACTCGTACCAATGGTAGCTAGTCATTATTATGCGCGCACACACCATCTCAAATCATTAGCACAAAGACTATCTTGCTTGATGATATACACAAAGACAACACAAAATCAATGCGATATAAGCACATACGAATAATATCACAATCCAAGTTAGTTCACCTACACACAAAGGCCCTAATCAAATCCCCATTCCGACCCGTACTCCTACAAGTCCCACAGCAATTAAATCAAACACAAAAGTTTAAGTCTTGGCACCTATCTCAGGTCGCCTAAATCCCTTAGACCATGCTCGGATACCACTTGAAACGACCCAACACGTCATTATACCGACCCAAGAAATTTTTCTCTTTTATAACACAATAATAATAATGTCACCGACCACACGATTATGATTTCAAAACACTTCCAATTCACCAATAACTTTAAACAACTTTAATTTGTACATTACATAAGTTTAGGTGTCAAAATGGGCATAACAACCCAAGACCCGTTTAACACAACCAAAAGACACTTTCCACCCAAAGCGTTTAACTCCAACATAACACCGAGAATGATGATTGGGATTGCACTACCCAATCCTAAGTCTAATCCGAAAGCAAGTATTCTAAAGCAACCCGCAATAATCCACTAGTCCACCCGTTTACCCTAGCCACCTTATCCATGTGAATCTATAAAAATATAAACAACGAGAGAGTAAGCTATAAGGCTTAGTGAGGATAAACGTACTATATACATACATATACATAAAATGAATACGTATCACCAACACAAGTAATAAATACATACCGCATCCACGTATAACTAAGCACGCTATACATTACGTACCACCATGTCAAATCCGCAAGATTAGCTACAACACAACAACATATGTATATATATATATATATATAAAATGTATATATACATATATGTATATATATATATATACGTATGTATATATATATGCATATATACATATATATATACGTATATATATATACATATGTATATATATATATAGATATATATATACTTATATATATACATATATATATATATATATACACATGTATATGTATATCTATATATATGATATGTGTATATATATAGATATACATATATACATATATATATATATATATATATATATATATATATATATATATATATATATATATATATATATATATATATACATATACATATACCTAAATATATATATATATATATATATATATATATATATATATATATATATATATATATATATGTATATGTATATATATACATATATATGTATATGTATATATATATGTATATATATACATATACATATATATGTATATATATACATATACATATATATATATATATAGGTATATGTATATGTATATATATATATATATATATATATATACATATACCTATATATATATGTATATGTATATACATATACCTATATACATATATGTATATATATATATATGTATATGTATATACATATACCTATATATATGTATATGTATATACATACATACATATATATATATATATATATGTATATACATATATGTATATATATATATATGTATATATATACATATACATATATATATAGGTATATATATATATATATATATACATATATGTATATACATATACCTATATATATATGTATATAAATATATATATATATATATATATATATATATATATATATATATATATATACGTCTAACCAAAATCCCGACCCCTTAACCTCAAACTCAAGAAGGTTGGCCGAAAACTCACCCGCCCTAGTGAATCCGAAAACACACGCGATTCACTACCTTCATCTCAACTACAACTAGGGTTGGCCGAAATACACGAGCCCTAGTGAAGCCGAACTACACGAGAATCACTACCTCAATAAACACGGAAATAGGGATGTCCAAACTACACGAGACATTGTGAATCCGAACTACACGAGATTCACTAGTGAAGCTGAACTACACGAGAATCACTACCCTAAGCCGCAACAACAACAATGGGAATGTTTGAACTACATGCGACATTGTGAATTTGAACTACACGAGATTCACTAGTGAAGCTGAACTACACGAGAATCACTACCCAAATCACCACAACAACATCAACGGGGTTGACCTACTTGTCAATGTGAATCCAAAACTCACGAGATTCACTACCCCACGGGTGGTAACCCAAAATGCACAAACATGCCACGTGGACCCTAAACTCACAGGGTCCATCATCCCACATACATGTAAAGTGAACTCTAATGCACAAGGATCACTCTACCCCACCCGCACCCATCCTATGCATACATATGCATATAATATATTTACACTCACCTTGTTGCCTTGATGAATGCAAATCAACTCCGCAATCCGCCAATGGAAAGTACCTATTCCATTTATCACATAAACTAACAACACAATTAGGTGGATTACAAACCAACCCAAATTGACACTTAGTGCAATTTTTACCCAATTGCACCTCCAAGCACAATCAATGCCCAAACTAACCAATAATCACTTAACACTAGTGAAAATGGTCCTATAAGGCCAATTTGAACCAAAACACAAGTGTTAGACACTTGTCTTCCCAAAATCACTCACAAACCCTAATTTTGACCCATTTCAAAATCAAGCTTCTAAACACACCCATTTGGGTTCCAACATCAACATAATCACTAATCCTAGTGATTACACCCAAATTACAAGCCCTAACATGGCCAATCAGGTCTTCAAACCCAAAACCCACTAACAATGTGTCTAAACCCCAACTACTAGCTACAATAAGCTCGTTTCATGAGTATCAATGGGTTTCTCAACAATTTAAGCTCAAACCCTAACTTTGAATATCAAATCAACAAATTAAATTCGGAGTTAGAACTTACCACCACTACCAAAATGTAACCAGGAACGAGATGAACAACCTTAACACTTGCACCTTGAAGAGATTTCACCTCTTTATTCTCCAAATCAAGCTTTCTTACACTAAAAATGGGTTTCTCTCTAAGATGAGATGAGAGGGTTTTGTGGATAAGAATGAGGCTTGAATGAGCCTTGGATCAGTTTCTGTTGCTCAAAACTGACACCCAAGTAAAAAGACTAAAATGCCTCTCATTTAAACCCTTTTAAAAACACAAGTCATCACCAGCCCATGCTTTGAGGCACGACGCGGATTTTAGGCCCGCGGCGCGACTCCCTGCGAATTTTGTCATCAGACAAATACCAAAGAAACTCCCATCAGCTCACGCCTTGATGCGCAGCACGCTTATATCCCCCGCGGCGCGGCTCATACCTTGGAAAGGAAACCGGGGTGTTAATAAAATGATGTCATCTTTTTTACTTCTTATCTCTAAGTAATATAAAAAAAAAATAATTTCAATGTTCCATTTGATACAAAAACGCTGGGGGCTACGCGCTTCGTTGCGTATGGGAAGCATTTTGTTGTACATAACTATATGTGACTAATTAAAATAGTTTAACATTAATGAATTGAATATAATTCACAAAAAACTATAATCCGTTTTAACATATCAAACACTATTTTAATATTTAATAATTAAACTAATTAAAATCAACATAATTTGAGCAATTTTGTTAATTAATTACAAAGAGTAAAGAAGTTATAAAAGAAAGATTGAAAAAAACTTTAAGAAAAGAATTATAAAATATCTAAAATGGAAGGGCTAAAAAAACAATATAAATTGGGTTAAGAAAGTGAGTTGATTAAATTTGAAAACAAAAAATTGAAAAGGCAAAACTAAAGTTTCAAGAAAAAGTGATTTTTAGGAAACTTTCACCTCCGTCTTCTTAGGGCGATAAGGGTTCCACCTATGATCGCCGTTTCTTGGTCGTTTTCTCGTTATTTTTTCATCGTTTTTCTGCCTAATCTGTCTATTTGGTTCCTCTTCTGGTATTCTAATGGGAAAGAATTCGGGGGGCAAATCTACAAAGCCAAAAATCCAAACACAAACTAGGGTTCTACATAACAGGAAGATAGGCGTGGTAAACAAGAGGGCTCGACCTCTGTGAATACAACGTCCACTAGTAACAATAAGAAGGATGATTCTAGTAATACTAGGGAAGAAGAAAACAACAAGGGTCCTTCTGTTGATCAAATAACGCCTGCGCCAATGATTCAATCATCAGATGTTCAGAAGGAAACTAATGTTGATGAAGATAGGGTAAACGATCATTCCTCTAGTGATACTTCTGTTGATCTTAATGCTAATCAAGATAAGACACAGGGTAAAGATTATGAATACTGTATGTGTTTCCTCCATTAAACCCTATCTTACATGAGAAAATGGGATCTGTACATGGATCCCCAGAAGTAGGCAAACAAGGTACAGATTCCTTTCTACATGCGTTGAAAGGTGATCAGGGAAAGACTAACAAGAAAGTGAACTTCAGGTTTATTGAACCTTCTTCTAGTAAGGATAATGATGTTGATATTGAGTTTCCTATCTCATCTATACTAGAAGTAAATGCATGTTATAGTAATACTCTATATGGGTACTTTCTAGGCAAAAGAATGCCTATCCAGTGGTGAAAAATTATGTGATTAACATATGGAAAAATTACGGACTAGCGAAGATTATGATAAATGTTAGTGGTTTTTTCTTTTTAAGTTACGTCACAATCCGGTATGCATGAAGTTTTGGAGTCAGGCCCATTGATTATTCGTTAAAATCCCATTTTCCTTAACATGTAGTCACCTAATATTACTTTAACTAAACAAGATTTAACAACTGTTCAAGTGTCAGTAAAGATTCATTAAATACCCATTGTGGGTTGTAAAGAGTATGGTCTGAGTATAATTACTTATAATATCGGTGTTGCAATGGCTTTAGACTTGTATACAAGTACGATGTGTTTAAAATCATGGGGGAGACCTAACTTTGCTAGAGCTCTTATTAAAATTTATGCTAATAAGGAGTTAAAGGAATCAATAAAGATGATTGTACCGAGTGTTGATGGGAAAAGAAAATCTATATGTACACTTTTGTGTAGAGTTTGAATGAAAACGCCGCGTTGCTCGTGTTGTCAAGTGTTTGGCCACAGCAGCGCTCAATGTCCCAAAGCTGTGGTGGTTATGGTTCCTAATCAGATGGTGGTTACCGAAGGTTTCGCGACTGTTGAGAGGAAAAAAGCTAGTAGGAAACAGGGAGGTGGCTTTACTGTTGGAAAGCATAAGAAAATTCTTTTGTACCATCCTGTTAAAAAAAGGCTATGGATGTGAGTAATCATGAAGTTCTGAATGCTTGTAAGGCTGATGATGTGGTAATCAAAAATCCATATGAAGTCTTGAATGTCTTAAACAATTATAATGTAAAACTGGACAATAAGGATAAAAATTCAAAACCACTAGCTGATGAAGAAAGTGACATAGAAGTGAATGTTGATGAAACTTCTAAATTCATGAGTGATAAAACTTAAAGGGAAAGCACTCCTGGTAATAATGTTTTCAATGGTTAACTTTGTAACATGGAATATTAGGGGTTTGAATCGACGCCCTAGATAAAAGGAGATTCAAGACTTTGTATCGAATAATGACCTATGTCTGTGTGGGATCTTGGATACTCGTGTGGATATTACATATATATCTGATATATGCTCGTAAGTTTTCCTAGTTTGAAGTTGGATGTCGAATCAATCTGTTTGCACTGGTGTGAAACATCCCAACCCGTATTCCATACGATAAATTTTTTTTTATATAATACACATTTACGCGCCAATTAAATATGTAAACCATTTCACAAGTTCCATTTAAACGTACATCAATTTAAATGTTTACAAAAGGCACGAAGGTCATTAATTAAGTTTAATACAAGTTTGACCCACTACAATGATAGTTTATAATCCAAACGACACTCGAGCATGGTTTGGGGCTAAACTACCCAAAACGTTAGGCCAACTTCAAAAAGCCAACACCAAAAGCACCCCCCGACAACATAAGTGGGAGACCACTAGTCCAAACGTATGCCCTTACCCTTGTCCAAGCCGGAACCTATAAAATGGTAAACAACGAGAGGGTAAGCAAGGCTTAGTGAGTGCAACAATTATACATACATACATACATATAACCTACTTACTTGCAACACTTACCAAATCCGCATACATGCTAGTTACATAATTAGCATACCTTTCACATGTATAACGCTAAGTATCACGATAACAAGGCTAGTATAACAATAGCATATAACACAACAATACAATATGCTAAAACGCAAGTATAACGATGATGTTCACAACATCCATAGTACTCAAGATCTCAAGGCTAGCCCAACGAATGGTATCGCCAACATCGAACTTAAATCCCATTCGCCTATATTAATGTGGTATCGTCAACACCGAACTTTAAACCCACATATGAGGTATCGTCAACAACGAACTTTAAACCCTCATCAACGTCACTATAATAATCGTATGGCATCGTCAACATCGAACTTTAAGTCCATACGTGTGAGGTATCATCAACAACGAACTTTAAACCCTCGTCAACAACATAATATACTCTAGGGTATGGTATCGTCAACAACGAACTTCAACCCATACCCCACAAGTAAATAAATTATATACATGCATATATAATAATTCCACTCACCTTAACACTTTGGTGGTGATTCAAATGCTTCCGTACACTTCGAGCAAATTACCTAATACATAGGTACACATTCAATACACAACTAATGGCGTTTACCACATTACTTATACTTTGAGCATTTAATGACCCATTAGCATTTATTAGCTCACTTACACCCAAAACCGCCCATAAAGGCCAAGACTCATATTAAATCGCCAAAGCTAGTGATTTAAAGTCTACTAATATTAACTAGCACAACCTAGGGTAATTCATACCCATTTCCTCCAAATTAGGGTTTTCTTTCAACAATCTAACCCAAAATCCACCCATTTAACCCTCAAATGGGTCATACAAGTTCCAAATGAACAAACCCTAGCATAAACCAATTAAAATTCAAAACATAGCGTTGAGACTTACCAAAACTATCCACTTGTAGCTAATAACAAGGAGAACAACTTTAATTCTTGCTCCTAGGATTAATTCACAAATCTTCACCTCCAAATCTTAAGTTTAATCTAAGTGGGTTTTATGTTTTGGGAGGAAATTGTGAAAGAAAAAGGAAAAAAAATGAGTAATAGAGGATAAGTGGTTGGTATTAAAGGCTCCCATCAGATCTACACGCAAAAAGACAAAACTACCCCTAAAACCCTTTTTAAATCGAGCAGAAAAAGGAGTCAGGCCAGCAGATCTGCCGCGGCGCAGCTCGTTTGTCGCGGCGCGACGTATCGAAGGGAAAACAACCCCTCTTAACATGCTTTCTGATCCCAGTTCGCTTTATTTGTCGCGGCGTGATCCCGCCCATCGCGGCGCGGTCCCGCCCGTCGCGGCGCGGCGTTTGCCTAGGCCTGGTCACTTCGACAATTTAACACAAATCGATGGTTTAAACAACTAGCACACCTCATTCACTCTTCCTATGCACGACTAAGCTTCAACCTTAAGTCTCACACGACTTAATGCCATCGCGACACATACATCTACACGCTCACGCACGCATTCATAAATATATATATATACACACACATATATGCACTAACTCATAAACTAACACTTTGGCTCATTTAATCACATAAACGAACACGTTATAAGCTTGCTAATAATTTAGTTTGTACCTTTAAACGCGCACGGGAAAACGGGGTGTTACAACTCTCCTCCACTTGAATCGGAGCGCGTCCTCGCGATCCAAGTCGCATGACAAGAAGGAAGATAAACCAACACAAACTCTTCAGGCTCCCAAGTAAACTCGGAACCCTTACTCTGACGCCATTGAACTTTAAAAGTCCTAACCTCTTTATGTCTCAACCTTTTGACCTTCTCATCAAGTATGGCAATCGGTTCCTCAATATATTCTAACTTATTGTTTAGCTCGATCTCGTCTAATGGCACCCAAGATGAATCATCCGCAAGACACTTACGGAGATGGGAAACATGAAATGTATTATGGATTCCCGCAAGCTCTTCGGGTAATTCCAAACGATACGCGACTTCACCAACACGAGCTAAAACCTTAAATGGTCCAATAAACCGAGGATCTAACTTTTCTTGTTTCCGGAATCGAATAATACCTTTCCATGGCGAAACCTTAAGCATCACCATGTCACCTTCTTGAAATTCGATCGTTTGTCTACGTTTGTCGGCATACGACTTTTGCCTATCTTGAGCCTTCTTCAAATGCTCTCGAATCATATCAATCTTACTATTCATCTCTAAAACTAAATCGGTACTCCCGATTTCCTTTTGTCCCACTTCACCGCAACAAATCGGGGTTCGACATCTACGCCCATAAAGCATCTCATATGGCGGCATCCCGATACTAGTATGATAACTATTATTGTACGAGAATTCCACCAAAGGCAAATGCTCATCCCAACTACCACCGAAATCAATAATGCACGCACGTAACATATCTTCCAAAGTTTGATTCGTACGTTCGGTTTGACCGTCCGTTTGAGGATGATACGCCTTGCTTAATTTTAATTGTGTACCCATATCTTCATGAAACTTTTCCCAAAACCGAGATGTAAAGCGAGTATCTCGATCCGAAATAATAGATATAGGAACACCGTGTCGAGAGATGACTTCCTTGATAAACAACTTAGCCAAGGTCTCCGACGATATCGCTTTCTTAATGGGAAGAAACAAAGCACTCTTCGTCAGTCGATCAACTATAACCCAAATCGAATCAAAATGGGTTCTCGCCATTTTAGGTAACTTTGTGATGAAATCTATGGTAATGTGCTCCCATTTCCATTTCGGGATTTCTAACGGTTGTAACTTTCCATACGGCTTTTGGTGTTCGGCTTTGACTTGCAAACATGTAACACATTCTTTAACATATTTTATGACATCGCGTTTCATGCCCGGCCACCAAAAATCCTTCCTCAAGTCAAGATACATTTTCGTCGCGCCCGGATGAATGGAATACTTTGATTTATGTGCTTCATCAAGTAGCACTTGTCGATAATCACCTATCTTAGGCACCCACACTCTTCCTTGAAAAGACAACAACCCACGCGATCCTATAGTAATGAATTCCGATTGTCCCACAATTCGTTCCGCATGCTTGTTGTGAACATAAGCCTCTATTTGAATCACACCAAGTTTTTCAAGAAAATTGTTAGTAATAATCATACGTAACAATGCCAATCATAACGCCGGGTGATGACTCTTTCGACTTAACGCATCCGCGACCACATTCGCCTTGCCCGAATGATAAAGTATTTCACAATCATAATCTTTCACCACATCCATCCACCTACGTTGACGATAATTCAAATCTCGTTGATTAAAGAGATGTTTCAAACTCTTATGATCCGAATAAATCGTACTCTTGACACCATACAAGTAGTGGCGCCAAATTTTCAACGCATGTACCACCGCCGCCAACTCAAGATCATGAGTCGGATATCTCGTTTCGTGTTCCTTTAATTGTCGAGAGGCATAAGCGATGACTTTACCTCTTTGCATTAGGACACACCTGAGCCCATTTAATGAAGCATCACAATAGACCGTCATGTCTTCCACTCCTTCCAGCAACACTAATGTGACAACCCGGAAATTTCCAACCAAATTTAAACTTTAATCTTTATATGTTTCTGACACGATAAGCAATATTTGTTAAGTTAAATTGCAAGAATTTTAAACTATGTTCATACATTCATTCAACCTCGACCAAGTTCCAACGATTCACGAACCATTAAACGAATATGATTATATATGTATATGTGTATATATATTATAACTTGAAACGTAAACAAAATATTAGATTAAATACTTTATATGATTGTATCTGTTTCAAAATGTTTATCAATGGAATTAGAAGATAAGATCAAATGATTGAATTATCAGATATATTGAATTATGATTACAAGTCTCTGTTGAAAGGCCCACGTTGATTTGAGAAATCTTTCCATTTTAACAATATTCGGAAAATGGTAAAGTGATTTATAAATAAGAACAAATTGTCAATCATTGAGAACTAGACAAAGGATAGTGGAAGATTGAATCTCATAAAGACTTGATTGATCTATTTAGTTTCAAACGGACAAAAACGTTTTCAGTTTAAAAAGAACTTTATTATTAAAACGTATATAACTTTTATAAATATCTAGAACCACTTTTGACAACTCATTACTTAACTAGTATGATAAAGATAACGATATTTATATTTTATTTTATTAAATATATATAACGATTTAAATTAATATTATATATATTTATACGCGTATTATACGTACATAGTTTTATACTTTTACTATACTTAAACTTTACCTTTACTTTATTTTTACTTTACTTTAACTTTAATAATTCACTTTAATAATTCATACTTTAATAATTCACTTTAATAATTTACTTTAATAATTCATACTTTAATAATCCACTTTAATAATTCATACTTTAATAATTCACTTTAATAATTCATACTTTAATAATTCACTTTAATAATTCAAAAATCTATTATAAATAGAATTCAATAGATTTCATTATTTCATAGAAACTTGAAAATATTTTTCTCTAAACTCTTTCAATCGATTTACATATATATATTTACTCCGTATTATTTCAAGATATTATTAGTATAAATAAAATATTACGACGGAGTGCTGTCCGAGTGATTTCGAAATTGTTTTTCGAGTAGGATAGCATTAAGGAAATTATGGGTTATAGCTATGGAGGTGATTGAGTATGGTTCATGGGTATGCTCGTGAGGTTAATATAGTGTTTATCAATTCCGTTGCGTCTACGTACCTTTCCTGTAATATTGAATCTCAATATTGATACTTGAGTATTCATAATTTAACTTTTACATACTAATAGTGTATCCCTGACTAGTGCTCGAGTATTTAGGATTATGCATTCTTGTACTTTTGATATTGCCCTTAGACAGGTTAGGTTGAATATTGAATTAGTTACACTTGCGGTTGAGATAAGGTATAAGATATGCATGTCCTTGGAAAGCTAGCGAAAATTTAAGGACTTTTCCTTTAGATATCGAATGGTTTCGATGAACGGATTAGAAGTTATAATCAATTGAATTTTCGATATTTTTATTAAAAATGATTATTATTATCGTCGTTCTAGTTTTATCTTATTATTATCATTATTATTATCTTTATCAATAAAAGGGATTTATCATTAAAAATTGTTATTTTTTTTATTATTATTATCGTTATTATCGTTAAAGTTATAATTAGTATTATTATTATTATCCAATTATTATTATTATTATTATTATTATTATTATTATTATTATTATTATTATTATTATTATTATTATTATTATCATTATTAATATATATATATCATTATTTAAAAATGGTTATTGTCATTGTTATTATTATTATTACTATATTATCATTAAGATAATTATTAGTATTATCGTTAATAATGTTATAGCAACTATCATTATTAATATTAGTGTAATTAAAACAAATATTTGTAACACCTAATTATTTTGATTACTATTATTATCATTATTATGAACACGATATAAAAGACGATTAAAAGCTATTAAACGAAACAATTAGGAAATAATGAGTAAGAGTATCATGATGAAATTAAAATATTATAAGATATTGATTTAGATAAAATTAGCGTTCTTATTATTTTTATCATTACTATTATTATTAAAAGTATCGTTAGTATTAAAACTATCATTTTAACAAAAATTATCATTTTAATAGAAATGTCATTGTTACTATAAAATATCATTATTATTATTATTATTTTAAATAGAATTATTATTTTAAAGATAATATTAAAAATTATCGTAAATATAAAAGTTATCATAATTAGAACTATCGTTTTATCATAATGTCATCTTAGTAATTATAAATATTGATATTTTTATAATAATAATTATTATTACAAAATAATATAACTTTTACTTACTATCATTATAGATATTATTTTATCAAATAAATATGTGATACAAACATATTTTACTATGTGTAATAACTTACTTTAATAATACCTATCATATTATCTTTATGATATTAAATGAACCAAATAAATTTTATTACTTAATATATATAAAAGTATATTATATTATATAAATTTAATATAAAATTTTATTTATTAATAAATAAATTATATTATTTACTCTAATAAATCTTTTAAAAATATTTAAAAATATAAAACGACGATATTTAAACTATATATTAATCATGTATAGATTTTTGGAAATTATTTTGAGTCAAATTTACTTTTGTTGACTTTTGCATATTAGTCTCGATCATTAGGATTGTGGTACACTATGACTTGACCTAATTTGTTAGACAAATATTGACCAACACATAATTATATATAATTAATTTAGGTTCGTGAATCTGAGGCCAACCTTGCACTTGTTCAATGACGTTATATGTATTTTTACTACGAAATACAGTATGGTGAGTTTCATTTGCCTTTTTACCCTTTATATTTTTGGGACTGAGAATACATGCGCTTTTATAAATGTTTGACGAAATAGACACAAGTAATTGAAACTACATTCTATGGTTGAATTATCGAAATCGAATATGCCCCTTTTTATTAAAGTCTGGTAATCTAAGAATTAGGGAACAGACACCCAAATTGACGCGAATCCTAAAGATAGATCTATTGGGTCTAACAAACCCCATCCAAAGTACTGGATGCTTTAGTACTTCGAAATTTATATCATGTCCGAAGGAGGATCCCGGAATGATAGGGGATATTCTTATATGTATCTAGTTAATGTCGGTTACCAGGTGTTCACCATATGAATGATTATTTTTGTCTCTATGCATGGGACGTATATTTATGAGAACTGGAAATGAAATTCTTGTGGTCTATTAAAATGATGAAAATAAATGATTATGATAAACTAATGAACTCACCAACCTTTTGGTTGACACTTTAAAGCATGTTTATTCTCAGGTGTTAAAGAAATCTTCCGCTGTGCATTTGCTCATTTTAAAGATATTACTTGGAGTCTTTCATAGCATATTTCGAAGAACGTTGCATTCGAGTTATTGAGTTCATCAAAGATTATTATTAAATCAATTTATAGTTGGATAGTGGATATTATGAAATGGTATGCATGCCTGTCAATTTTCGATGTAAAGAAAGTTTGTCTTTTAAAAACGAATGCAATGTTTGTAAAATGTATCATATAGAGGTCAAATACCTCGCAATGTAATCAACTATTGTGAATCGTTTATAATGTATATGAACGGGTCCTTTCAACTAACACCGTAGCTTGATACAACTTCTCTTTTAACAGTTTAAAAGCAATTTCTTGCTCGTTCTCCCAATTAAACCTCGCGTTCTTCCTCGTTAATTTCGTCAACGAAGAAGCGATCTTAGAAAAGTCTTGGATAAACCGACGATAATAACCGGCCAATCCGAGAAAACTTCGGATTTCCGTAGGCGTAGTCGGTTGTCTCCAACTCTTCACCGTCTCTATCTTCCCCGGATCTACTTGAATACCGTCTTTGTTCACAATATGGCCAAGGAATTGAACCTCCCTTAGCCAAAATTCACATTTGGAGAATTTAGCATACAACTTCTCCCTTCGTAACGTCTTCAATACTTCCCACAAATGACGTTCATGTTCGTTCATACTCTTTGAGTAGACTAGTATGTCATCAATGAACACAATCACCGACTTGTCCAACATAGGTTGGCACACTCGGTTCATAAGATCCATGCATGCCGCCGGTGCATTCGTAAGACCAAAAGGCATTACTACGAACTCAAAATGCCCATAACGCGTTCGAAAAGCCGTTTTCTCAATATCTTCCTCACGGACCCGCATTTGGTGATATCCGGACCGTAGTCAATCTTTGAGAAATACGTTGCACCTTGGAGTTGATCAAACAAATCATCGATCCGAGGCAATGGATAACGATTCTTAATCGTCACCTTATTCAACTCCCGATAATCGATGCACATCCGCATACTACCATCCTTCTTTTTCACGAATAAAACCGGAGCGCCCCATGGCGAAGCACTCGGTCGAATAAAACCCTTCTCAAGCAACTCTTGGGTTTGATTTAACAACTCTTGCATTTCCGTCGGTGCTAAACGATAAGGAGTTTTAGCAATGGGAGTAGCTCCCGGAACCAACTCAATGAGAAATTCAACTTGTCTTTCCGCCGGAACACCCGGTAACTCGTCCGGAAAAACGACTTCGAATTCACTAACCACCGGAATTTCACGAATGGGTGGTGGCTCATCACGAGTATCAACAACATGGGCAAGAAAAGCCATGCCACCACTAACAAGAAAACAACGTGCCCGTGCAAAAGAACATATTGGCACAAGTCTTCTTCGTTTATCACCGTGAATAATTAACTCTCCCCCACTTGGGGTCTTCACACGGATAAATTTCTCATGGCATGCAATATCGGCTCTATTTCGATCGAGCCAATCCATACCAACAACGATATCAAAGTCGCCCAAAGTCATCGGGATGAGATCAATTTTAAAGTTTTCGGCACCAAAAACAACGTCACAATTCTTACACACATCAACCACTAGCACCGTCTTGCCGTCCGCTATTTCGACTTCTACCGGATGACTTAACTTAGCTAACGGTCTATCAAGTTTAGGTACAAATTTTGGAGACACAAACGACAAATTTGCACCGCTATCAAAAAGAATCCTTGCCGGATTAGAATTAACCAAGAAAGTACCTGAGACAACTTCGTTGGATTGCTTGGCTTCGTCGTTAGTCATCAAATAGTTTCGCCCTCGAGCAGTACCCGCCGCCTTCTCTAGCCTTTTAACATTATCGTTGTTTAAATCAGGACACTCTGACTTTTGGTGTCCTTCTTTGTTGCAATTAAAACAAGTGAGCTTGTTTGTTGAAGATGGCTTCGGACAATCTCGAGCCATATGTCCACGTACCCCACAATTGTAGCAAGTAGGGACAAAGTTCTCAAAACCACCGGTAGCGCCCTTCTTCACACTATTGACACTTTCAGAACCCTTCTTGTTCTTGTTCTTCTTTTTTGAAAAGTTAGAATGACTAGAACCTTCAAACTTTCTTTTGGAAAAAACTAAATCACTCTTCCTTGGAACCTCCAGCTCAAAACCCCGAGCCAACTCGAATAGCTCTTCAAAAGTCTTATCCATTCCCTAGCTAATCTTACCCTTTAACTCGTCGCTCAAGGTACGGTAGAAATCTTTCATTAGCTTGTGATAGTCACCAACATATTTCGGGCAAAAACGAGTCTTTGCCAAAAAGGTAGACTTGAGAGTAACCAAGTCCATTGAACCTTGTTGCAAATGATGCAACTCGTCCCGGATTCTATCAAGGTCGAAAGAAGTTCGGTATTCTTGGAAGAATTCTTTCTTAAACTCCTCCCATGTCAAGCTCATGCATTGCTCTTCACCATATAAATTGATTTTATCGTCCCACCACAACTTGCCTTCTTCACGTAGCATGCTAGACCCATATCTTGTCTTCTTCTCGGGAGGACACTCTACGGTACGGAACGCTCCCTCGATATTGGAAATCCAACAAGTGCTTTTCAATGGATCCCTCACCCCATTAAACATCGGAGGTTGAGTATCCTTGAAGTTTTTGTAGTGGAAGTCTCGCCTTCCTTCACCTCCTTCACCATGAGGATAAATGTTTCTAGCTTCAAGAGCCTCATTGACAGTGGCCTTCATTCGTTCATTAATTAAATCGGTTATTTGCTCGTCAACCGATTCCTTGAAAACTTTTCTCACGCTAACAAGAAAATCCTCCTTGTAGTTCTTCAAGATAGCCTCAACTTTGGCCGTGAATTCGGGGTCCTCGCTTGTACCACCAATATCGTTATCGTGTCCATTTCTCATCTTCATTCTATAAAACAGAAAAGGTTAAACCATGAACGAAAGGCATAACAGGTAAGTATATACATGCGCACCACACTACTCCATCTTGCTCAACAATCGTCGTACATTACTCGTTTGACACGATTTGCACCCGTAACAACGGTAGCTAATCGTTGTTACGCGAGCACGTCGCATTAACTTGCTAGTACAATGTCCGTCTTGCTTGATGATTGATAAACACAACACAAAATAATTAGCACAAGGTTAGTTCACATAAACCAAAGCACTAACAAATTTCGATTAGACCCAAAGTCCTATAAGTCCCGCATAAAGCGCTCACACAATAAAGCCCAAGTCTAGGCACCTATCTCAAGTCGCCTAAATCCCTTAGACCATTGCTCTGATATCACTTGAAACATCCCAACCCGTATTCCATACGATAAATTTTTTTTTTTATATATAATACACATTTACGCGCCAATTAAATATGTAACCCATTCCACAAGTTCCATTTAAACGTACATCAATTTAAATGTTTACAAAAGGCACGAAGGCCATTAATTAAGTTTAATACAAGTTTGACCCACTACAATGATAGTTTATAATCCAAACGACACTCGAGCATGGTTTGGGGCTAAATTACCCAAAACGTTAGGCCAACTTCAAAAAGCTAACACCAAAAGCACCCCCCGACAACATAAGCGGGAGACCGCTAGTCCAAATGTATGCCCTTACCCTTGTCCAAGCCGGAACCTATAAAATGGTAAACAACGAGAGGGTAAGCAAGGCTTAGTGAGTGCAACAATTATACATACATACATATAACCTACTTACTTGCAACACTTACCAAATCCGCATACATGCTAGTTACATAATTAGCATACCTTTCACATGTATAACGCTAAGTATCACGATAACAAGGCTAGTATAACAATAGCATATAACACAACAATACAATATGCTAAAACGTAAGTATAACGATGATGTTCACAACATCCATAGTACTCAAGATCTCAAGGCTAGCCCAACGAATGGTATCGTCAACATCGAACTTAAATCGCATTCGCCTATATTAATGTGGTATCGTCAACACCGAACTTTAAACCCACATATGAGGTATCGTCAACAACGAACTTTAAACCCTCATCAACGTCACTATAATAATCGTATGGTATCGTCAACATCGAACTTTAAGTCCATACGTGTGAGGTATCGTCAACAACGAACTTTAAACCCTCGTCAACAACATAATATACTCTAGGGTATGGTATCGTCAACAACGAACTTCAACCCATACCCCACAAGTAAATAAATTATATACATGCATATATAATAATTCCACTCACCTTAACACTTTGGTGGTGATTCAAATGCTTCCGTACACTTCGAGCAAAGTACCTAATACATAGGTACACATTCAATACACAACTAATGGCTTTTACCACATTACTTATACTTTGAGCATTTAATGACCCATTAGCATTTATTAGCTCACTTACACCCAAAACCGCCCATAAAGGCCAAGACTCATATTAAATCGCCAAAGCTAGTGATTTAAAGTCTACTAACATTAACTAGCACAACCTAGGGTAATTCATACCCATTTCCTCCAAACTAGGTCAACATCACCCCTTTTGACCCATTTTAACACTTACACTTCCAACTTTGTCAAACATGACCTAATTACAATTTCATCCACATTTTAACAAGTGTTTTAATGCTTACAACACCATTAACACTTACAAACCCCATTTCATTAGACCAAACCCTAGATTATGGTTGTTAGGGTTTTCTTTCAACAATCTAACCCAAAATCCACCCATTTAACCCTCAAATGGGTCATACAAGTTCCAAATGAACAAACCCTAGCATAAACCAATTAAAATTCAAAACATAGCGTTGAGGCTTACCAAAACTATCCATTTGTAGCTAATAACAAGGAGAACAACTTTAATTCTTGCTCCTAGGATTAATTCAAAAATCTTCACCTCCGAATCTTAAGTTTAATCTAAGTAGGTTTTATGTTTTGAGAGGAAATTGTGAAAGAAAAAGGAAAAGAAATGAGTAATAGAGGATAAGTGGTTGGTATTAAAGGCTCCCATCAGATCTACACGCAAAAAGACCAAACTACCCCTAAAACCCTTTTTAAATCGAGCAGAAAAAGGAGTCAGGCCAGCAGATCTGCCACGGCGCGGCTCGTTTGTCGCGGCGCGACGTATCGAAGGAAAAATGACCCCTCTTAACATGCTTTCTGATCCAGGTTCGCTTTATTTGTCGCGGCGCGGTCCCGCCCGTCACGGCACGGCGTTTGCGTAGGCCTGGTCACTTCGACAATTTAACACAAATCGATGGTTCAAACAACTAGCACACCTCATTCACTCTTCCTATGCACGACTAAGCTTCAACCTTAAGTCTCACACGACTTAATGCCATCGCGACACATACATCTACATGCTCACGCACGCATTCATATATATATATATATATATATATATATATATATATATATATATATATATATATATATATATATATATATATATATATATATATATATATATATATATATACACACACACACATATATGCACTAACTCATAAACTAACACTTTGGCTCATTTAATCACATAAACGAACACGTTATAAGCGTGCTAATAATTAAGTTTGTACCTTTAAACGCGCACGAAAAAATGGGGTGTTACATGGTGGCACTCGAATTATTCTTCGTTGGAATCCTAATGTTGATAATGTTATGTTTTTGAATATGACCCATCAAGTCATCCATTATTATGTCCAAACTATCATGGGTAATATTTAGCTATATGTATCAATTTATATATGCGGACAATTATTATGTCACTCGTCAAAATTTGTGGTCAGATTTGAATATGCATAATCGTTTTGTTGGCAATCACTCATGCCTTCTCATGGGTGATTTCAATGCGTCTTTGAACCCTGTAGATTCGACTGTTGGTAGTTCTAGGATTACCATTGCTATAATGGAATTTCAAGAGAGTATGGAAGGTATTAATATGTGTGACGTTAACCATTCTGGTTTACATTTTACGTGGAAACAAAGTCCATTCTCAATGGATGGATCTCTTAAAAAGATAGATAGGATAATGGCTAATGATTGTTTTATAGGTGAGCACTGTAACTCGTCTGATACAATTTTTTTTCCTTATGGTGTGTCTGACCACTCTCCGGCGGTGCTAAAAATCCCTTCGAATATCTCATCTCGACATAAGCCATTTAAGTTTGGTAATTTTATCATTTATAAAGAAGGGTTTGATGACATCGTTCTTAAAGGATGGACAAGGGTTGTTGTGGGTCACAAAATGTTCCAAGTAGTGAAGAAACTAAGATGGCTAGAGAAACGTCTTCTTCAGTTGATGTGGGATAAAGGAAATTTACATACCCGTGTTTTAAAGCTAAAAGATGAATTGAATGAAACACAAACTGCACTAGATAGATGTCCATTTTTCATGGAGTTGCGAGAGGATGCCAGCTGCTTGCTTCGTGTGCACAATGAAGAAATTTTTGTTAATACCCCTATATGAGACGTTTTCGAAAAAGTATTCGCATTAATTATTAAGGCAAAGTCATTTATTAAGGAAATGAATCTGAAAAGTAGTTGACATAACGACTAACGTAAGTAAACCAAAACATAACGTTAAATAAATAGTTTCAATGCGAATATTTGTTCTTGAAGTAAGACATGACTGAAAACATGTTGGAATACATTCCAGTTCTAGCAGCAAACAATCATGACAACTCTAGCAACGCGGAAGCAATACCTCTATGGACCTGAGATAAAAATATGTAAAACGTCAACAAAAAACGTTGAGTGAATCTACAGGTTTAGTAAAGCATTTCGTAAGTTAGGCCACAAGATTTCTGAAAAACATCGTAAAAATTATACATTAGCATGAGCACTTGATTATAAAACTTTAACCCGCGGATAGCTAAGTGCTACACATCTTCCCTTTACCCTTTTTAAGCATACACCGATTAAGTGTACAAGTAACAACAGAATAAGCACCTCGTAGGTTGAGGCAAGGTTCGTCAAACCTAACGGTACCATCCCTATAAGTCGAGCTTACATAAATATAGCTAAGGGATTTTTGATCTGAACTCATATGTATATCGTTTAAGTTACTTGTGCCTAATATGTAAAACATTTATAAAAAGCATGTTATCTCATCCCTGTAAAATGTAGTAGGGACTGTAGACTCACCTTAGCAAAAGCACTGAAATATCTTAGCAAAATCGTACTGTAGTCGAACAATCTCGACCGAACAACGCAACCTAGTCAAATAGGTCACCTTAAGTATACATATAGGTCACACTATGTCAACCCATAGTGTACGCAAAGTCCTAGTGCTCAGACTGACTCAATATGCATGTAAAATTCAACTAGTCCAAGCAAGTCAACAAAAGTCAACCAAAGTCAACTCAAAAGTCAACTCGGTCAAAGTGGTCAACTAAAGTTAAAAATCTCAGTAGGTCATGCAAACATGGTCAACATGTCAAACCTAGGTCATATAGCATGTTATAGCTCATATTTAGCAATTTGAACATTCGCAATTAATCGTATGTTCTTAAAAAACGTGCATCATAGAAAGAAACAAGTATAGCTCTTAGCAAATAATTCATAAAAACATGACAAACTCCAGATCAAAACTAGACTTAAAATTGATTCCAAAAAGTCCGGCCAAGGCCTCATACGATGTCTACAAGTCGGATATCAGAGAAGGTCTAGTTACGGTTTACCAAAGCAGTTTCTGCTAGCGCGTCAGTTTTTAAACATTTCTCAAAAAATATCAAAAATAGATTTTGACAAACGGCTAACTGGAGATGACTCAGAACATCTCAAAGTATTAGTGATAAAATAACCAAAGACATTACTTTAGCCAATTAGTACAGATTATCCAATCTTTAAAGATCCTTCAGTTTTAGTCAACAAACAGACATATCATTTGGTCAAGCTTATAACTCATGGCAAAACACGTTTTCAGAAGTTAGCATACAAATGAAATACATCAAGGATCATATAAACTAACATATTCCAGAAAGATTAAATCCTCAAAAAATTTCTAGTTCACTCTAGCAATTTTCATTTAACTTTGAAAACAGATTCAGCACACTTTAAAACACGAATCTTCGTTTTGACATAACTGAAGCATTACAAAAGCTTTTGACGCGAATCTTAAGTCTAAAATGAATGGTTTTTCACAAAGATTCCAATGGTATAAAATTCATTAGCCAAATCATAGAGCACACAACTCAGAAAATTTGTATATCATGTAAACCCTAGCGAAAATTTCGATTACACATAACTTGAGCATACGATAACGAAATCAAAGTCCAAATTCAATAGTTTTTCGATACCTTTTCATCTAAACACATCAAAAGATCAGTCCACAAGTCAATTTTATCAGATTCATCAAATACAAATTTGTTTTTCATGCAAACAACATCAATCGATCAATTAAATGATAAACGACAACACTAAACATCATTAATTGAGCACTAGACTTGATTACACTATGTAATTGACAAAAAACTGATTAATAAAAGTTAGGATTTGTAAATATACCTTAAAAATGAAATTAATTGATGCTAGGGTGTGTATAACGATCTAGGGAACAACCTTTATGCACAACGTTTGATCTAATTGCAACTTGATGATGGTGTTTTGGTTGTGGGGCTGATCAACGAGCAAGGAGGGGAGGGGGAGAAGCAATTCGGCCAAAAAAATAGAATGAGGGTTTCCTTAAGTTGTCTAGCTTTATATATATCGGGTTTAGGGCCTCAAATTAATTAAACTAATGACCCATTAGCCAAAACAAGTCCACTAAGGGGCTTTGGGTGAGGGTTCGGCCGAATGGACCTTTAAGGGGAATCCTGGGCTCGGTTTTTGATAAATACTCATAAGCGCGTGGTCCGTTTCGAGTGCCGTTAACCGTACCGGGTCTCCAGAACGTTAACTAGTTGTTGAAACGCAATCACCGGATTTAATTCATTAAATAAATAATAAATTAAATAATTCTTCGTAAAGTCAATAATTATTAAAAAAAATAATTATTTTGTCATTTTTCTGAGTTCCGTAAACTGAAAAGCTTTCTAGGCTATTAACTTAATCGTAACGTCTTCTAGTTATTTCGCTATCCGAAACAAGTTAATAAATTAATATAACATATTAATTCAAGTAATCCAATAGGATCAAGTATGCATTTAATTCTATGAAACACATTATGATGACCCGGAAATTTTCGAACAAATTTAAACTTTAATCTTTATATTATTCCGACACGATAAGCAAAGTTTGTTAAGTTGAATCTCAAAAATTTTAAACTATGTTCATACATTCATTTAACCTCGACCAAATTCCAATGATTCACGAACCATTATATGAACGGACATGATTATATATGTATATGTGTATATATTATAACTTGAAAACGTTAACAAAGTATTAGACGTATAATACTTTACACGAACGTATTTGTTTCGATATAGGTTTAATATAATTATCAAAGGAATTAAAAGATAATATCAAACGATTGATTTATCAGATACATTGTATGATCGTGAGTCTCTATTGAGAGGTCCACTTTGATTTAGGAAACCTTTTCTTTTTAACGATATTCGGAATAAATGGTAAAGTGAACAAATATGTCAATTAACGATTACTGGACAAAGGTTAGTAGAGATTAACTTTCAACACAATGATTTTCTCGTGTCTCTTGATAAAGGTAATTATTTAGTTTTCTTAATATTGAAAACATTTTACGACATAGATGAAACCTTTTAAAGAATGATTTTGAATATAACTAATTCTGGAAAACTAAATTATATTTATTCGATTTAGTTCAAATATATGAAAGCGTTCTTCGAAATAATAGATTTTTAATTATTATAACGTTTCGATAAAAAGATATGAATGTAATTAGTTTTAGAGAACTATAGTTATTCGATTTAGTATGGACACGTTTTTTCGATATAATAGAATTTGATTGTTAAAATGTTTTTATGGATTTTCAATGATATGAAAATGAAAATAAAGATAAAATAAAGATTTCTAATGAGCACTAAAAGACTACAACATTTCATCTCAAGATTTCAAGTTAAAATGATGGAAATCACTAAACCTGCGCACTTGCACGAGAAAAATCATAACTAAATCATACTGACTCGAAAAAGGGTGATTCTGGTGTCCAGACGTCCGTAACTCAAAAATCTACAACTTTCGTGAAGACACTATACGTGGACCGCGTACTTATCTACGCGAAACGCGTAATGTTTGTCGACATAAAAAATTTGTCGACATAAAAAGTGATGACGGCTTACCTTTTTATTATTATTATATTATATATTATATTATTATATTATTATTTTACACACACACACACACACACATATATATATATATATATATATATATATATATATATATATATATATATATATATATATATATATATATATATATATATATATATATATATATATATGAACGAAGTACTTATTAGGAACTAAAAAAAAAACTCACACACTCACATAAATAAATCACTCTGTATATTTTCTAGCTTAAATTTTTAAATTAGTAGTACGATACTGTAACAAGTGATACACGGGTATTTTAATTCGGGTTACAAACCGATTATAACTAAGGAAACTATGGGTTATTGCCAAGGAGGTTATGGGTAATATTCGGGGATATATTTTTGAATCAAACCTAGTGTTTATCATCTCCGTTACGTCTACGTACTTTCCTACAATATTGAATCTCAATATTGATATGTTGAGATCTACGATTATTTGATAATCCGAGTTTCGGTCACATTACGATGAACAACTTTATATGCTGCTAAGGTGAGTTTCATTTGCTCCCTTTTACTCTATACATTTTTGGGCTGAGAATACATGCAAATGCTTTATTAACTGTTTTACAATATTTGTATGGTGAGTTTCATTTGCTCCCTTTTTAATTGCTTTTGCAATCTATATTTTTGGGCTGAGAATACATGCACTTTATTTTAAATGCAATGGATACAAGTACATACTAAATTCTACACTGAGTTTGAACCGAAAATCCCTTTGCTTTGGTAACTTGTAACTGCCGGTTATAAGAACTGGTGGACGCGAGTAGTAGTATATGGATCCATAGGGCTTGATATCCCCGTCCGAGCTAGAGCGCTAGCCTTTTAACGGACGTATGCTATTTGAGAAGCGTACACGTTGGTTTGCGTGTATTATTAAGATGATTATACAAAGGGTATAAAATAAATATACGTTAAGTTTAGTTACCAGGGTGCTCAATTTCGTAGAATATTTTGATAAACGTTTCTGGATGAAACAACTGAAAACTTGTGATTCACCTTTATAAACAGATTATGCATAACACTAAAACTATGAACTCACCAACCTTTGTGTTGACACTTGTTAGCATGTTTATTCTCAGGTTTCCTAGAAGTCTTTCGCTATTTGCTTATATGTTATACAAGCCATGTGCATGGAGTCATACATGATTTATTCAAGAAAACGTTGCATTCACAAAATCATCACCATCCATCTTATTTTGACTGCATTGTCAACGGAAGTACTATTGTAAACTATTATTTACGGTGATTGTTTATATGTAGAAATCATCAGATGTCGAAAACCTTTAATTTAAATATTCATATATGGTGTGCCTTTTCAAAAGAATGCAATGTTTACAAAACGTATCATATAGAGGTCAAATACCTCGCAATGAAATCAATGAATGATGTGTTTGTCCATATGGATTTGGAGCGATCGTCACAGTTGGTATCAGAGCGTTGGTCCTAGTGAACCAGGTCTTGCATGAATGTGTCTAACTGATAGTTGTTAAGATGCATTAGTAAGTCTGGACTTCGACTGTGTTTGCATGTCAAAAGTTTTGCTTATCATTTCTTGTCATAAATTTCCTGCTTATCATTCCAAGTCTAGACACGTCTTACTGCATTTATTGCATAAATAGTGTATAGACAAAAATTCATATCTTAGAGTATCTGTTACTGTAAACTTTTCCTGACATCTTCAGAAAATTTCTCCGTGATTTATGGAATTTGGTATTATATATACATATGTAAATTATGTAATGAAGAATACCAAACTAAATTCTATAATCTAATTCATATCAAAAATCATCTCCCTAATTATACAAGATGGATCCCGTATCTAGTTCAAATTCCTTAAACTCTGACAGCTATTCCGATATAGATATTCACCTGAATTCTGAAGATAGTGTAACCAGAATGGATCAACCAATTAGCCATCATCTATTCTGGATGAATTGGGGATGGGTTCGTAGTCTACTTAATCATTGGAGACAAGAAGAATGTGATCCCTTCCATCCACCACATTGTCCTCTTGGCGAAGAACCTGAAGCACTTACCGGTGAACCTGTTCGAGACACTATTTTCTCTCTCATTTCCAGAGTATCTCGTCACGAAAATATACTATCTCAAATTCTGGATCTTATTCATCCGCTCTTTCGAACCGCCAATCATCCCGGTGTAGTAGAAGAAGTCAACGAGCTTCGCGCTCGGGTAGTGGCTTTGGAGAATATGGTGCAAAGGTTACAAGCATCAGCAGCATCACCGGCATCAACAGTACCACCGACAACAACACCAACAGTACCATTACCACCACCAACAACATCCGCATCGCAAACCTCAACTTCACAATCTGTTCCACGAGCATCAACGTCATACGCACCGTAGTTACCAAGAAATACCAGCAACAATAACCGATGAAGTATTAACTCATTTCCTCTGAAGAAATTTTATGTATATTTAATATATATGAATTTTGAAATCAAAATAAATATTTTCGTACTAAGCTATTACGTGTGAATCTTAACTGGTAGGTACTACCCGGTTAGTTCATATTACTAATATGCAATGATGTACATCCTTCCTTAACACCTTAACCATCGTTAACTACAATCTCTATTTCAATCTAATGAATTTCATTTCATAATAAACCAAGTGTATTATTCAATTACATAATTGATTTTACATTTTCATTTTCGATGTACTCGAAACTATCCAGAAAACATCATATGTGCCTTGTAAGGTTCACAAGAATTTCACGAGCATCAACATCCTTCACCAAGGAATATCAATAAGAATAAATAATGAAGTATTGATTTCATTAGCGAAATACTCCGCAAAGATTAAGTAATCTTTAATATTTTAGAGATTATTCATTTCTAATTCCAGTCAAAAATCAAATGAGCTTAATATGATATTAACTCATTAAATCTGTATTACATCTGAAGAAAATATACATACATATATTTTCATAAAAATGGTAATAAAAATTCTTTTGTACAAAGTATTAATTGTGAAATCTTTAACGGGTAGGTAATACTCGGGAAATATATAAGTTCACAATTAATATGTTATACTGTACATTCTTCAACTTTGATTCAAAAATTATTAACTATGCTCACAGCGATATACAATCGTTTTCATACAAATTCAATTACATATTCTGATATTGACGGATCAGAATCCAAGCCAAGATTTAATGGGTGACATCATTCTTAGATCTCTACATCTTTTAAAGCTATACTTTGACTTCAAAAAAATGTGAAAGATCCTTTAGCATTGTTATTACCGAAAATAATCTTGCAATCCCTTTTCAAAGTATCCAGTCTTACCACACTTCCAACCAGTCAACTTCAACTTTTCAGATTAAGCCTTATTGTAATCTTGATATATACGTTCTTGTTACTGGGGAACCTTTTATGTTCCACCACATTAGCAGCAAATTTACCAACAACTTCATTGATCCTTGACCTTCCGAAAGATCCTTATACTCATTGAAACCTTATCATGTACTCATCTACATCTTCTAACGGTAATTGCCATACCAACTACCGGGAATTAGCAATCAGTATTTCAAATTTCGCAGCAATTCTATGCCAATAGTTATATATAAACATATAATGTCTATCTCCTAGACTTACATACTTCGAATGTGAAGTTTCTGAAAAACACCCCAAACTGTGAAACTAGTCCTCCGAATTTTGGAAAAATGCTGATGAAGCAGCAAAAACTGTAAACGATGTTAACAGTCAAAAGTTTAATGATAAAGAATAGTATGGTGGTAAAGCTGAAAAAAAAAGAGAAGGTTTGGAACTGGAAAACAGATTGAGCAAACCATGAAAGAGGCTGTGGACAAATCACAAGGACGAAATCTACCTTCAAAGGATCCAAATGATTCAGTGTCTGCTAAAATCGTTAGCAAACACCTTACTCCTCATTCTAAACCTTCACAGACAGATTTTCCGCATCATCCTCTGATATTAGAAATTCTAAGATATCATCGTATCTTTCATTATAAATATCCTCGATATTTCTGGAGATATCTTCATAACTATTCTTATCTGAAATCATTCATCTCTTCGCGCTATCTGTATTACATCATAAAAGAAACTATTTTAGTTTCTAAATTCTGAAACCTTCAAGTTTAAAATATGAATGTTTTGAAGTATTGTTGGGAACTGAAGCATGAATTAGTATAATATAATGACACTTGATCAACGTGATTATATTACAGTAAGTCATGCTGAGTTTCTAATAGAATGTGATAAAGGTTCACAGATTCCACCCTCATCATGAACCATGTTACATAACTCTTTCATTCTATATAATCTCTAAATATATCAAGAAAATATATTTCTTGATGATTCGGTCTTTTCTGAATATTATGGTAATTTGATAAATCAAGATCGTGCCAGTACAATCCCCTTCTTAGAACATTAACTATGTTCATTTCAAAATCCATACCTACGAATTCTGGACCATTATCCGCTTGACTTAAGGTCGGGAAGAGAAATCGAAAGCATGAAGCTCTGAAATATAATGAAAAATATAAAGCCCGATAACAACCTCGAAATTTACAAACCGTGTATATCGATGCGTATAGCAATATAAAGACACGGGAGAACGAAAAATACTATAACTCCAAGGTAATAGTAGAAGAAAATAACTTCCTCTGGTGGGAGATGAAAAAGAAGAATGAAGGATACGATAGCCAGGAAAATATCAATAATCAGAACTGGATTAAGCATTTTCACAATCTATTGGGATGTTTGAATAAGGAAGAATATTATAGGAGTGGTGAAAATAAATGAAACGGAAGAGGTCAATTTATAGCGAAATATCAGACATAGCAATCGAGGCAGATTATGCATTTAATCAAAGGAAATCTTAATTTCCTTAAATTCCGAAGAATCAAATCTTATTATGAAGATTTTCTATTCCTTAAATTTCGGAAATCAATCGTTACTACGTCAAGAGATAAGACGCATCTCTATTCTCTATTTCACTTTATTACAATAACTTCCCTCATACGCTTCGAGTAATTGGATTGTTTTATCCATATTATTTAACGGTGATAAAACTTTATTTATCGACTCATATTCGTCATAAAAACATTTTTATTGTTAGCCATGACGACCTCACTCAAATTTCAGGACGAAATTTCTTTAACGGGTAGGTACTGTGATGACCCGGAAATTTTCGAACAAATTTAAACTTTAATCTTTATATTATTCCGACACGATAAGCAAAGTTTGTTAAGTTGAATCTCAAAAATTTTAAACTATGTTCATACATTCATTTAACCTCGACCAAATTCCAATGATTCACGAACCATTATATGAACGGACATGATTATATATGTATATGTGTATATATTATAACTTGAAAACGTTAACAAAGTATTAGACGTATAATACTTTACACGAACGTATTTGTTTCGATATAGGTTTAATATAATTATCAACGGAATTAAAAGATAATATCAAACGATTGATTTATCAGATACATTGTATGATCGTGAGTCTCTATTGAGAGGTCCACTTTGATTTAGGAAACCTTTTCTTTTTAACGATATTCGGAATAAATGGTAAAGTGAACAAATATGTCAATTAACGATTACTGGACAAAGGTTAGTAGAGATTAACTTTCAACACAATGATTTTCTCGTGTCTCTTGATAAAGTTAATTATTTAGTTTTCTTAATATTGAAAACATTTTACGACATAGATGAAACATTTTAAAGAATGATTTTGAATATAACTAATTCTGGAAAACTAAATTATATTTATTTGATTTAGTTCAAATATATGAAAGCGTTCTTCGAAATAATAGATTTTTAATTATTATAACGTTTCGATAAAAAGATATGAATGTAATTAGTTTTAGAGAACTATAGTTATTCGATTTAGTATGGACACGTTTTTTCGATATAATAGAATTTGATTGTTAAAATGTTTTTATGGATTTTCAATGATATGAAAATGAAAATAAAGATAAAATAAAGATTTCTAATGAGCACTAAAAGACTACAACATTTCATCTCAAGATTTCAAGTTAAAATGATGGAAATCACTAAACCTGCGCACTTGCACGAGAAAAATCATAACTAAATCATACTGACTCGAAAAAGGGTGATTCTGGTGTCCATACGTCCGTAACTCAAAAATATACAACTTTTGTGAAGACACCATACGCGGACCGCGTACCTATCTACGGGAAACACGTAATGTTTGTCGACATAAAAAGTTTGTCGACATAAAAAGTGATGGCGGCTTACCTTTTTATTATTATTATATTATATATTATATTATTATATTATTATTTTACACACACATACACACACACACACACACACACACACACATATATATATATATATATATATATATATATATATATATATATATATATATATATATATATATATATATGAACGAAGTACTTATTAGGAACTAAAAAAAAAAACTCACACACTCACATAAATAAATCACTCTGTATATTTTCTAGCTTAAATTTTTAAATTAGTAGTATGGTACTGTAACAAGTGATACACGGGTATTTTAATTCGGGTTACAAACCGATTATAACCAAGGAAACTATGGGTTATTGCCAAGGAGGTTATGGGTAATATTCGGGGATATATTTTTGAATCAAACCTAGTGTTTATCATCTCCGTTACGTCTACGTACTTTCCTACAATATTGAATCTCAATATTGATATGTTGAGATCTACGATTATTTGATAATCCGAGTTTCGGTCACATTACGATGAACAACTTTATATGCTGCTAAGGTGAGTTTCATTTGCTCCCTTTTACTCTATACATTTTTGGGCTGAGAATACATGCAAATGCTTTATTAACTGTTTTACAATATTTGTATGGTGAGTTTCATTTGCTCCCTTTTTAATTGCTTTTGCAATCTATATTTTTGGGCTGAAAATACATGCACTTTATTTTAAATGCAATGGATACAAGTACATACTAAATTCTACACTGAGTTTGAACCGAAAATCCCTTTGCTTTGGTAACTTGTAACTGCCGGTTATAAGAACTGGTGGACGCGAGTAGTAGTATATGGATCCATAGGGCTTGATATCCCCGTCCGAGCTAGAGCGCTAGCCTTTTAACGGACGTATGCTATTTGAGAAGCGTACACGTTGGTTTGCGTGTATTATTAAGATGATTATACAAAGGGTATAAAATAAATATACGTTAAGTTTAGTTACCAGGGTGCTCAATTTCGTAGAATATTTTGATAAACGTTTCTGGATGAAACAACTGAAAACTTGTGATTCACGTTTATAAACAGATTATGCATAACACTAAAACTATGAACTCACCAACCTTTGTGTTGACACTTGTTAGCATGTTTATTCTCAGGTTTCCTAGAAGTCTTTCGCTATTTGCTTATATGTTATACAAGCCATGTGCATGGAGTCATACATGATTTATTCAAGAAAACGTTGCATTCACAAAATCATCACCATCCATCTTATTTTGACTGCATTGTCAACGGAAGTACTATTGTAAACTATTATTTACGGTGATTGTTTATATGTAGAAATCATCAGATGTCGAAAACCTTTAATTTAAATATTCATATATGGCGTGCCTTTTCAAAAGAATGCAATGTTTACAAAACGTATCATATAGAGGTCAAATACCTCGCAATGAAATCAATGAATGATGTGTTTGTCCATATGGATTTGGAGCGATCGTCACACACATAAAGTCTAAGCAATCACCGTTAAATATTTAACGGACAATTAACGATAGTAACGGAAAAAGTCGGGTTGTTACAGTTTAAGATGAAGTGTGTTTTCTAAAATAAAAGTAGAAGGTCGAATGGTTGTGCGTTGGCGACAACAATAGTCGATATTTTCACAAAATAGTTAAAGAAAGGACACATCGTAGCCGCATATCTGGACTTGTAAATGCGCAGAATATAGCAGATGATGATAGTGATATACCTTCTTTATTTGTTAATCATTATGTTAACTTTATTGGTTCAATTGCAGGTCATTCAAATTTACAAATTCCTGAATCTTTATTCACTAAAAGGTTGGACCATGTGAAAGCAGCGAACATGATTCGTCCCATTTCAGCAAATGAGGTGAAAGATGCTATATATGATATTTGGAATGATAAATCGCTTAGTCAGGATGGGTATACAATCATGGCATATAATTGGCAATGAAATCATTGATGCTGTCCAGGATGTTTTTCGTAACGGTCAGTTATTAACGGAGATTAACCACACGGTCATTGCATTCTTGCCAAAAGTTGAATATTCTAGTAATGTTACGAATTATCGTCCAATAGCTTGTTGCAATGTCCTCTATAAGTGTATCATTAAGATCATTACTAATTGAATTAAAGATAGCCTGGATGATATTGTGAGTGAAAACCAATCGACATTTATTCATGGCCGTAAGATTTCGGATAATGTTTTGTTAACTCAAGAATTAATGTGAAATTATCATTTATCGACAGGTTCTCCTAGGTGTGCATATAAGGTGGATATCCAAAAAGCGTATGATATTGTGGAGTGGTCCTTTCTATAAACCATTCTTATTCGATTTAGGTTAAATCGGATTATGATTCATTGAATCATGAAATGTGTTACTACAGTATCTTTTTCTATTAATATTAACGATGATCTTCATGGTTTTTGTAAGGGAAAGAGAGGTCTTCGACAACGGGATCAAATGTCTCCATACCTATTTACTCTAGTCATGGAGGCACTCACTCTACTCGTTATTCGTAATGCGAATTTATTTGAGTTTCGGTATCATCCTAAATGTGAAGTGCAGAAGATAATCATTCTGTATGGATGGTGAAATTATTAAGCATGCGGGATCTCTTGCGTGGTTATTTTGTTCATTAGTTGGGTGATGGTAGGAGGACATCAGCCTGGTTTAATGAATGGTCTAGTGCGGGTTCCCCCATCTTTATTGTTAGACGTTGAGATATTATTCAAGCTGGGCTATCTCTCTCTGATTCAGTTGCTGAAATTATCCACGAGGGCGAGTGGCGTTAGCCTTCTGATTGGGTAGACAGATTCATGGTTCTATCAAATCTAGCTCCTCCCACGCTTACTCCTAACTGCGACAATGTTAAATGGAAGGACCTCAACGGTAATAAATTTGACATTGCTATTAAATGTGTTTGGGAATCAATACGCCCAAAAGCTCCTCAAGTGCAATGGTTTTCAATTGTTTAGCACTCCCATTGTATTCTTAGACATGCTTTTGTTCTATGGCTTCTCATGGGGGAAAGATTAAAAACTTAAGAAAAATTGCAAGCGTGGAAAATTCGCCAAGGGGATATTATCACATGTGCGCTTTGTAATATGGTCCCGGATTCACACAATCATGTATTTTTCTCATGTGGTTTTGCAACTTGAGTATGGAGCTTGGTTCTAAAGGATTGTGAATTTCCAATTTCGAGTCATGCATAGAAGGACTTCACGTTTCTATTGAGCCCGTTTCCTTCAAGAAATTTGGCCCGAATTGTTATTATAAAATTTTTATTTGCTGCTACTATGTATTTTGTGTTGCAAGAGCGAAACAGAAGATTGTTTAAGAAGAATAAGCGTAGCCCAGAACAGATTTATGAAGCTATATATTCTACGGTTCGGTTGAAGTTGATGAGTTTCAAATGGAAGACTTCTCCTAGTGCGCTTCGGCTTAAGTCGGATTGGAAGATCTCCTGAGATTTGTTTCTTTCATTTGGTTGTGAGCTTATTTGCTCTTGTTTGCTTTTTCTATTTTCTAGTTTAAGCTTGATTGTTTGAGAGGTTATAGGGTTTGTCATATAACTCATTACTTTCTTTTATATCTCTTTTTGTTGCTATTAATATATTCACCCGGTGATTTCCTTTAGTCAAAAAATAGAAAGAAAAAAAAAAGGTTTCAACAAAAAAGGGTGAAAGGCTGAAAATTTAAGAAATCAAAAGTAGCTATTATTTGAACCTGGGCTACGGATGAGGATGGAAGATAGAACACCACTAAACAAATCTCTCTTTTGTTTTATGTCTACACTATTATATATTTAACTTTAAAAATACGGTTTTTTAAAATAATTTAAAATTAATAGAAATTACGATTTTATGCTAATTTACGGTGCTCGCCGCTCCTCTAAACCAACCACATGAGGCCTCCGATTTTTTTTTTAGAATGATAATATCTATCTATCTATCTATCTATCTATCTATCTATCTATGCATAATATAAACCAAAAAGCTTTTTGCTTAGGTGTCATTTTCTAATTAAATTGAATTAATTGTTAATTATAATTTAATATATATACATATTGATACAAGCCTATCCCACGCTAGGCATGCATTAACCTTACAAGGGGAAGTGTAGAACTCACTCCCAAAAGCCAGCTTGAAGGAGGAGGAAACACCCACCCTTATAAGGCACCAATTGGTTTGTTCTCTAGTCAATCTGGAATTGTATCACATATACATATAGTCATATAGATTTACAATTAATATAAAATAAATAAATACATTACTCCGTAAATAATTTAATTACAATTAATATACTCCGTATAAAATAAAATACAGAACTAAAATAAATATGGGTTGACATCTCTATTATCATAATTTACGGTTTCATTGTTTTTCCTCCAAAAACACCTTTAGTTTTCATTGAAGTCGGTAGAATCCTGCCGTGTCAAGACATGTTTGAGTCTTACTTTTTTTTTCAGACGGACAAGACGCAAGTAATTGAGAGACATATTGAACTTCTTCAACTTGCTATAACTATGTAGTAAGTGCAGCCGATATTTATTGCCTCGATCTATTCAGTATAACACGATGTGAATGTTTGTTTATGGTCTTAGCTGGTTGAAGGAATGGATTCATTCTCCTCTATTGCCAAAATTCTTTCATAAAGTGTTTCTAATTGAGTTTTATATATATATTATACTCCGTATTTAAGTTTTATATTGGTTAATTTGTTATCTATCTTGGCTATTTCAAGATTTTTAGTTATTACTAGAATTATTGAGCCCGTGCTGAAGATGTAGTTTGAATACATATATGACTTGCGACATCGTACTCGAATGTAAGTTTTTCTTTCATTATGATGCTTAACATTGATTTTTACATGTAATGTTTTACTGATGTGCAACGAATCGACGTAAATTCTCTGTTCAGTTTATACATATGCTTCTCATAGTCTCATTTAATACTACCCTATATTTTATCTTATTTCAAAGTGGCAAAATGGGCGAGTGTTTGCCATAGTTCTTGATGATAATTTTGTAACTGATATGAGTTTTGCTTTTGTTTTCATCATCTATTAATTTGTAATCAGTATACCTTGAATAAATTACAATGTTATGAAACAAATCTACGCATACAAATTTTAATTCAGATGTAAAACAGAGCATGTTCATTAATCAATTTTAATTTTATTATTTTTAGTTTAATTGTCTATTTGTAGTTAGGCTGCTCCCATTGGTTGTGTCTTGCTCTCCGTCCACACCTTAGCCCAGGAGGACGCCATTGGCAGCGTCTAGTCCTCCTGTTAGTCCTTGTGTTAGTCCTCATGTTAGTCCTTGTGTTAGCCCTTTTATGAAATTTTTGAGGACAGAGCATATGTATTTATTTATTTTACTAGTAGTATTAAAACTTGTACATTCTTTAATCAAATAATATAAGTGGGTCCCAATTTATTTGAGGAAGTATGTCATTCTTGGTATTGTTTAGTCATCGGATTAGTCCTGATGAGGAAGTGCTGATGTGACGCTGATGTGGCGGCTAGTTCTCGGGAGGAAGCATGTCTTGGTTGGGAGCAATCTTACATTCTACTATTACTTCTCTCACATATGGCTATGCTGTTCGTCTATATTGACACGAAAATCGATATGGACATACTCTTTTAAGTAATTTGTTTTGAATTGTTAGTGATGGAATATGAGCTAATTTGATCACTTCTCATTGAAGTGTGTTCCTTTATTGTTGTTATAAATGATTATTTGTTGAATTTTAAGTCTGTTCAATGTACGGGCTCTTACGCGCTTGTCCAATGTAGAATTATGCCATGATATTAAGATTATACGCTTCCGTCCACTTTATACAAAATATATTCCAGTTTTAGCTCACAAACAATAATTTGTTGATAAACTCATTTAATTTTGCACGGTTATTTTTATCATCCGTGCAACGCACGGGCTGTGCTGTAATGCACCCCAAAAAGTCCAGACTCTAAATATTACGTAATATATAATTTACATATAATTAAAAAGATATTAATGGTGAGAAATAAAAAAAAAAATTGTAGACGTTAAGTTACTAAAACACTTTTAAATTGTCAACACCAAATGCTCTTAAACACAAAAGAATTTCTAAAATTTGTCAACACGGGCTCTTAAATAATTCTTATATTTTTCATATTTTTTAGTATCGCATATCAATATGAACTGAAAATTACATTTTTTGCAATGTTTTTTACACACGTGCAACGTACGGGCTAAAAAACCAAGTATATAATATGATATAATATAATGCAATGTTTCAGTTAATTGTAAGTATTTTTATCTTTTCTATTTAACATATACATTCAAATTCTCTAAAATGGTTAAAATAGAATTGTCTCTACCATTGTCCTATATTTGTGTCTCGTGATATTATTTCCACATATAGTTGGGGACCAATAACCTCGTAATCATGTCGCATTTTGTAACTTATCTTCATCAAATATCATATCAAACACACACTTTATTTATACGCATCCAATAATTACCACATTCTTATATTTCCATTTGGTCGATATTCCGCATCACGTAGTCTCATTTTGCCTAGTCCTACAAACTAGAAAGAGTTTCGGACCGCGCGTTGCGGCGGTTGCATTTGGATATACGTTGCTTGGTACCTGTTCGTAGTTTCAGACAATTTTATGTACAAAATGCCTACATATGTTTACTACATATTACATACATATATAAAATATATTGTTGTACATTGAAAATTTGTGAACACAAATATTTATAGAAAACACGATATTTCTGAAACTAACATATTTACTTATTCTTTCGCTTCTTTATTTCTATCAAAACCGCCGAGCCTTGTTGAAGAACTCGATCGTCAATGTACGTCTTGTACAGCCCACTTTAAATGACCCATCGTTAACTCGTACATATTCTTTTAATTGGATGTAAAGGCAAAGTTTGTGTTAGTTGGAACGATTGACTAATTAAGTCATTATAATGTTGTTCATTTGCGCCTCTTCCTAGTTTCTCGGTAGCGAAGTGGTAGCTTAATAAATTTTGATGTTAAAAAAATATTATCGTGTTTTCTTTAATTCTCTCCAAGAAAAACAAATATACATAATGGCCCGCGGGTTGCGATGGAATATTTTAATGTCTTTTATAAAACTAAAATGTTGAGCGAGAACTAAGATAAAAAATTGCGAACAAAAAGTGAGAAAAATGGGCAGGAGTACTCGAACTCATGTCTTTTTTCCTTACAAAATCATGAACTTACAAGTTGCTCTAGCTATCAAGTTGATATAATTAATTGGTTTGTTTATTGGGTGTTGATCCGTACACCAGCTTATTTTTGCGATACACCACTAAAATAATTATTTGGACATTTCTACCCTTCCTTTCAGAAGTTAAGGAGAGTTGGTGGTGAATAAAAGAAAGGGTAAAAATGTCCAAATAAATATTTTGGTGGTGTATGGCAAAAATAAATTGGTGTACGGATCACCTCCCTTGTTTATTACTATTATGTATCCAAAATGTTTTCATTAAAAGAAACTCTGTTTCAAATATAGTTAATTACGTTTTGTTCGTAAAATTATTTCGAGTTGAATTGTAATGACGGAGAAACCTAACTCGCATCTAGAAAAAAAGATAAATCCCGTAAAAAATTTGGTGGATTTTATTTATTGATTATTATATTAAAATGAAAAGTTACATTTTAACCCTTCCAAGTTAATGAACATTTACAACTTTTACCATTAAATGATTACATCTTTAACCACCAAAATATATCCCACTTGACATAAATTTGCCTTGGCCAATACTACACTCCCTTATAGGTGAAACGACAAAAAAAAGGGTTGCAATAAGTATATATTGAAATGAAATGAAATGTCGTGAAGCTTATGATAGCTGGTTTAATAAGAAGCTAAGGGCTGTATATTTTAACCACGCAGGCTTGCCTGAGTGGCCACTGAGTTGCTTAATGAAGCAAACCACCCATGTTCAATTCATGGCTATGCCAAATTGTTCAAAAAGAGATTGTGACTAGAGGGTGCGCATAGTGCGCAATTCACCCGGTATCAGGTCTCGCGCTCGAGGGGCTTGATTACCCGAGGTTTTACCTTCTATGGAGGAGCCAATGTGCTTGTTCATAGGAGGGTTTCCTCGCTTACAAAAAAAAAATGCATGTTTATGTTTTCTTTTTCTATCAAGTGCTGTATTAATATTAAATAGAATAGAATATATATAACTATGTATATAGATAATTACTAGTGAAATGACCCGTTGAACCACAGGTTTGTTTAAACAAAACAGTTTAATAATATGTTTTAGGTATTAAGTGAACGTAAATGCTAAAGTCATTTAGTTTAATGACCCGTAGAACCACAGATTCCGACTAAGAAACTTGTCGTTGTTTTTTACAAACATATTGATATACTTAACTTGGTTGGAATAAATGAATTAAATTTATTATCCCACCACTTTCTTCCAATTTTCTTCACAATTATTATTTTTCTTGTCATAAAAGCTACATTACAACATTTTATTGAGACAAATATTTCGCATACATATGTAACGTAATAATTCCATAAAGAGTACCTATACGTAAATAATAATAAATTTTGCTCTAAAATTGAGTATTTGTATTTTTAATAATAAATATTATTAATAACAAATGCCTCTTTAATTTATATTAAAAGCTAAAATACAATTATTATATGATGATTGTACAATATGCTTTAAAGTTAGTACATATGTTCATGGAGGTGTTTTGTAAAAGATTGTACAATTTGTTTTAAATTTTGTACATATGGTCATGAGGGTGATTTATCATAAGGTTGTACATAATATTTCAAATATTTTACATATGGTTATGAAGGTGTTTTACCATAACGGTGTACATAATGCTTCATTGAAATATTTTATCATAAGGTTATGCATAATGATTCATATATTATATAATTACATATTAATATTTTTATTAAAAATAATTAATTATTTTAATGACATCATCATTAGGGGATGAAAAAGTTTTTCTTTATTTTTGATTTTTTTAAAACTTGGATAATCTTTATTTATGACATTATCATTTTAGAGATTTATATGAAACTATAGATATGTAGTTCATATGAGGGTTTCCTCGCTTACCCAAAAAAATTATATGTAGTAATTAATGAATTATTAATATTGATTATTTTTTATGCTGAATAAAAGACTGGTTGTTAAAATTGGCTATTTTACCCTTAAATTAAATAATTATTTTCTTTTTATGTAAAATTATCAGCTGCTTTGTTTGTATCGTATATATATGAGTATGTATGGCAAAACTATCTGGTATTTAATTTGGTAGGTGGTACCTGAAACCTTTTAAATGTATTTTAAGCGTTTGACAAAGTAGTTGAGGCTGTTAAAAGTAAGTAAAATGACAAAAGAACCCTAGAAAAAAAAACTTAAATATCATCATTTTAATTTAATAAAACGTATCTATTAACAAATAATCAAAACATATAATAATATTAAATTATTAATGACGAGCATTTCATATTAAAGTAACAATGTATATATAAATATCAACACTTTTTCAAATGTGGACATTCTATCATTTTAGTGCAAGTCATAAGTTGTTTCAAGTTCTCCACATAATTTTTTAAATAAATCTGGACGCATTCTAAATGCATTTACACATTGTATTGGATGACAATTTGAAATTTTCATCACCCAGTCTCGTCTGTTTGAAATGATGTAATGCATAGTTCCTTTTATATATATATATATATATATATATATATATATATATATATATAATAAATTAATAATATGCCGCAACAAGATTACTTTTCTTGGCTCTAGCATGAATCCAACAACACCTTCAAACAATGCAATTTGTGTATCTTCTTGCTTATCTCACTATCCATATTAACCATGCCAACAAATTCGTGAAACTACTTCAAACCAAATATATATATATATATATATATATATATATATATATATATATATATATATATATATATATATATATATATATATATATATATAGTCTTTTTAATCAAGAGGGAAGTAAGCTTTTTTGTTTGAAAAAATTTCACAAATATTAAAATTAGGTGAAAATATAAACATTTAAAAAAACACTTTGTAATGAATGTTATTATTTGACCAGAAAACGCTCGAAGAATAATATTCATCACAATGAATGTTATTCTTGATGATGCCAGATATACCATTCATCATGATGAATGTTATTCGTCGAGGGTTTTTTGGTCAAAATAATAACACTCATTACAAAATGTTTTTTTAAATGTTCACATTTTCACTCGATCTTGACGTTTGTAACTAATTTTTTTTAGAAAAGATAAAAATAAAAATTTACATCCCTCCTAAAATTCACTTCCATGTTTATATGTATATCAGGTGATTAAGTAGTAATTATAAGTCAATCATTAACCAACAAGTAATAACCTTTTAATGTAGGGTAGTGATATATACACAACCAATTTTTACAAATACACAACCAAACATGTTTTACAGTGTTGTAGAGTATAACACTATAAAGCATGTTTGGTTGTGTATTTGTAAAAATTAGTTGTGTATATATCATCACCCTTTAATGTACCCATCCCCACTTCAACTTTCAAGAAAGACAAAGTGGGATTAGATGTAGAGATCAAGAGACACAGCAGCTCATAACGACAACTCTCGTTACACACACCATCTCCTCTCTTAAAAACACCAACACCTTCACCCTTGGATCATCACCACCCTACCACCACCGCGGGACAACATAAACAACCCTAGCCGTCACCTTTACCACCACATCCGCAACCCTACACCACTGTTAAACACCACTACTACCGTCGTGGAACCACCCACCACTACTGTAGCACCACCACATAAATTTTCTGTTTTTTATTTATGATTTACATTAAATTATAAGTTCACGCAAGTTGTGGATTCTAAGTAATAATCTTGGCTACAATCATATTCCATCCCATGTTTTCTTTTGATAAATTCGATTTAAAGCATTCTGTATATCTAGCACGAAATCGTTTAAAACACAAACACACACACGTACAGAACATACAAATCACATATCCTTTGATTGTTTCTTACTTCAAATTTTTGAGTGTTTGTGATAATTTTATATTGCTTCTACTATTTTAATCAGACACAAACACACACATACGGTACGGAAACATATACGATATAGGGGGTGCACTATTTGGTTTCAAACTGAATAAACCGAATAAACCGAATATCGAATCGAAGTCGAACAAAAAAGTCAAATCGAATTTTTTAATCGGTTTTTAGATCGATTGAAACCGAAACCGAACTCGTAATTCGGTTGTCGGTTTTGAAAATTTTAAATTTGGTTAACCGAAAACCGAATTCAAATTAATAACATATTAAAACATATTTATATTTATAATATTTATATTTATATTAATATTATATTTGATGTATTATTTAATTTTTATTAAACAATAAACAGGTTATATACCCTGTGTAAGTAACTAGAGGGGGCGTGAATAGTTACTTAGTCGATTTTTTAAAATTTTCTTTGCGTTTTGTTGAACTTGAACTTGATATAGTGTGATTTGAAATGTTTGTTCTCTAATAATGCTAACAATATAAATATATGACAAATCGTAATTAAAAGATAAGGGAAGAGATAACAAACACAACGATTTATAGTGGTTCGAAAAGATGTTAACTAATCTTCCTTAATCCTCTCCTCAATTCTACGAATTGAGATTTTTCTTCACTATGATACTCCAAACTCGGTGGAGTGTCCGGATACAACACTAGTATTTCGATAAGCCGCATCTTGTGAACTCTTACGTCCCTTTGAAGACTTCACAAACACCTATAGCTCTTACCACAAGATCCTAATGAACTATCCTAGTAAAACCACAACTATCCTCTAGATCCCTTTAAGAAGATAGTTTACAAGTAAACTTACAACTTTAAGCTTACAAGTACTCTTGCTAGAATCACTCTAAAAGATTACAAATTAATTATAAGAATGATATCAGTAAGTATGAGAAAATATGAGTGCAAGAGGTGAGTCTTTAAATGCTTCAAGGCTTGGCTTTTATAGGAAAGAGAAATCTGCCTGGAAGTCATACGGCTCACTGTACGGTCGACCGTGGTTCGACCGTGTACCTCTGACATCTGGTTCTTATGGCCGTTTTTGTCCTTTGAAAATTGTCATTTTTCCTTGTTGAATAGCTGCAACTAAAGGCCAATTACTTCTGAAATTATCCTCATTACCTTTTATGTTTTGGACATAGGCTTGGAAGTTGACATGTCCATTAAAGAAGAAAGTCTTTAATCTTTGACCATTTGTCATTAATTACCAAAAGAGGTAATTGCAGATTTTTGTCTCTTGACAAACCATTATCTTCTAAAATCTTCATCAACCTTTCTTAATCACTTGTCATTTAGCTTATGAGAGTTTCTTGCCTTTTAGAACATTGTTACAACTTAAATGAACTAGTTTGAGTCTAGTTTGAACATAATGATTCTTGTTACATCTTGACTAGACTTGAGCTAATTACATTTTCATACAAATAATGATAAATAAAATCAATGGGATAGCAACTCTTTAATTGGAACTTTAATGACCATTATTATTATATTTAAATGACACTATGCATTAGGATAAAGGAATATGACACTTGAGTGTTTTAGCCTAAATCAAGCTTAAAGTGTCATTAAGATGTCATTAGGTGTGATTATTAAAAATTTGCATCTTTTGGTTCAAAACTCTTTTGAGATCAAAAAGGGCAACTATTATAAGTGTGTTTAAAAAGGTTTTATAAATTATAGATGCCTCAAAGTGGTTTATCTTAAAGTGGATGAATTTGGTAACAGAGAAAACTGCGGTCGGGCTGCAGTCGTCCGTGAAGTCAGCCGTAGATTTACAGTTTTAGAAAATCTTGAACTTGTTGATACATGACACACACGGTTGGTTTCACGGTCGACCGTAGCACAGCCGTGTAGCATTTTTACCAAGATAATTGCTTATGTGTTGGTCTTTTGCTAGAGATAGTTTAGGCTTATGAACTCATGTCGTCCTACATACGATTAACTACTAGGTTCTTGTGTGTCATCATCAAAACAAAGTGATTAACCTTTGAATATTATGATTTGAATCTCAACCAACATTCTCCCCCTTTTTGATGATGACAAACACATGAGTAAGTGTTAACTATATAGGTCGACATAAGTGTTAACATCACTTACCATACACTTTCTCTTCCTTTTGTCGAAGTAAAAAGGTTATTCCCACATGGAACTAAGCGCGCCCTAGAGTAATGCTCCCCTTAAATCATACATACTTATTATTTGTCCCTGATAATAAGTAAAATGGCTCCCCCTCGAACCAATAGTAGATATAAAGCGTAGTAAGCATGATAAGCATAGCAAGTGCATTACAATAATTAATACTTAACAAGCTTGAATCCTAGGAGAAGTGTTTGTATCTACCCGCCCTTATATATTGTTCTTAACCAACATTGATTGTTTCTAAGGATAGATGCCGTTGGTGCTAAACGCATCAGAGATTGTTGAGCTTTCATTGTCCGAAGAGAGAATAATCACCGAATGAGCTTCCCAAAAGGTTAGCGGAATAGTGGACATGGGTTGAGGAATTTGAGAGGATTTGATGGCACAAACAAATCGAAAAAGTCGATTAAGATGGTTTGAGTACGGAAGTGGACGAGTTCCTAGTTCTCGAAGATAGCACATTCTTTGAGTAGTGAGATAGGCGAGATTGATGGGTTCATGAGTGAGAAGTGACCACATGACAACGATTTTGGTTCCGGAGATGTGAGTAGCGGTGGGTTCCCGAAAATAGACATTGTTCCGAACGACATTAAGAAAAAGTTGAAGTTCATGGCGGATTTCGTTATCTTGAATGTGAAGCCGTCGGTTGAAGTTTCGTTGTACTCCCGGATTAGTGATAAGATCTAAGATGGGTTGCAATGGAAATGTAGGGTTTAGTGATCGTAGATCGGTTGAAGGAGTATAGAAGGAACGCCCATTTGAAGGAATGGCCATGACGGTTGCGAATTGTTCAAAAGACAAAGTGTAAGGTGTATCGAAAAGTCGAAATGCAACTTGGTCGGGATTTGAAACATCAAGATTAGATTCCCTAATTAATGTTGGATAAATGGTTTCATCAAGCTCAAGAAAAGAGAAGCAATTATTATGGGCGAAAAGTTGAGTTAATTCGGGAAATTCTGTATGATGAATAATACGTTCCTCATGAAGTGTTCTAGTCTCCATGTGTTGCCTATTGTTCGTGATACGTTGATTTCTCGTGTTGGAAATTTCCTAGAAAAACCACAAATTTAGCAAAATAATCAAGTTGTTAAGTTTGAAAATCTATATGCTAAACATGTTTAGATTAGTCCTTGTCTAGACTCATTTTGAAAACTATGAATTTAAAATTAAATTGTACTATTTTTCTTTTGGAAATTTAGACAAGTTTCATCATTTTGCTCTATGTTTGTCAAGAGTAGATACTAGTCATGAGATTGACAAGTATCATAATGGTTTGTTCAAACATATGTGTGTGTGCATGAGTGAGTTCAAAACTTTAAAGCATATATGAGTTTTTATGCAAGAAATCACTATTATGACTAAAAAAACTTTTTAGAACAATTTTTGTAACGACCCGACTTTTTCGACTAGCTTTTATGCTTTGTATTTTTGCGAAACTGCATATTTGTGCGTACTGTGTTACTTTATTACTCCGGAACCTTGGCATACGTGTTTTATATTCATATATACTTTAAAACGTGCCTTGGTATATGTAGAATGCTTAACTTATCCACCGGATGCTTTATAACTGTTAGCGTTACTTGCCGTTACGAATAAACCGCGGACTGCGCGCACGTTTAACTTTTGCCAGAACCGGAACTTTTGGACTGGGAAATATTAATTATTATTTTATAATAATAATTACTTGGTCCTTTGGATGCTTAATTTTATTTATTTAATTGCTAAAGCCCAATAGTTAGTTTTGTTGGACTTTCTACCTTGTTGGGCTCAAGCCCACCATACTCTAGCTAGTGACCCAATTAATTAGCTCAAGCATAATTACTAGTGGCCCATAATAATAAATAAATAATAAATTAATTAATTAGTGAGTCATACTAGCATAATGGATAAGGTTGATCTAATTGTCACATGGGATTCTAGCAAAAGGACACACTTTAGACACCATTAGCCAAAAAGTAAAGTTTTGTCTCCCCCTCCCCTCCCTCAAAATTTCGGCCACCAAGGAGGCCTCATGGCCACCTCATCAATCCATGTGAATCTCTAATGCTTATAAATACTAGCCTTTAGTCTCTCATTCCAACACTTGATCATTTTGGTTTTTCACACACTTGTTCTTTCTTTCTTTCCATACTTGTAAGTTTTCTTTTCTTTCTCTTTTCCTTCAATATTTTCGTGTATCATCATCATTCATCTATGGAGATCAAGTTCCTTTTAGCTTGATCTTACTTATATCTTGTTGATTCAAGCATGAATCTTTTAAGAACAACAAAGATTCAAGCTTTCTAGCTTGAATCTTCATATCTTTTGTAGATCTACTTCTTTTATACTTTAATCTTTCTATTTTGTAATAAAGATTCAAACTTTTGTTTGTAATCTTCATGCATCTTCAAGATCCAAGCTTTATGCTTCAAGATCTTCAAGAACAAAAAGATGCAAGCTTTCTAGCTTGAATCTTCATATCTTTTTGTTAGATCTAAGTTCTTTTTGCTTTGATCTTGTTATTTTGTTAAAAAGATTCAAATTGTGTTTGTTATCTTCATATATCTTAAAGATCCAAGATTTATGCTTCAAGATCTTCAAGAACATCAAAGGTTCAAGCTTTCTAGCTTTGCAACCTTGTAACTTGTGTGAAATGGATCCAAGCTCTCTAGCTTAGGGTTCCATCACCTCTTTTGACTTGGATTGTGCTTATACTTGTTGAATTAATGTAAAGTTTGTAACTTTAGTTGTTATTGTGAATTGAAATTGTGTTAAGACTAAGGATATTGTAACATCCCGCGTTTTTCCGTTAAATTTATTTTTAACACCGTCTTTTTTTTTAATAATATCTTTCGCTATTTAAATTCCCAATTTCCGTTGACTAACGTTTATAATATTCTCGTTATTTAATTATAACATCACTCGTCTACTCGAGCGTTTTTAAAATATTCGTCTGGTTAAATCCCGCACCCGCTTCTAAACTCGAGGGACTAAAATTGACACGGGGCAAACTAGTTGACTAGGTCAACTAGTCCACCCCAATCACCACCATTCAATCCCTCCATCTCTCTCTCTTTCTTTCTTTTTCTCTCAAGAACACAAACATAATTCATCATCTAAATTCGGATCGGGAAGCAAACTTCAAAACAAATTACATATTCGTGATCCTCTCATCATCCTCTTCGATTTGATACTAACTTCATTGATTTTGGGTAACATTTCTAAAACTCTAGATTTCTCTAAATTCGTGTTTTTGACTTGAAATGTGGTTAGTTAGTGTCTATGGCTCGTGTATAACATGAATATATGATTTGTATGTTCGATCTTGATGTTTTGGTGTAACTAGCTTGAAAATGAAAAGTGTATGCTTAATCTTTGATTTTGGATGATGAAATGTGTTTAGATGTTAATGTTTGTGTGTTCAAAGTGTTAGTTACTTCAATAGCTTCGTTTTGGTGTGTTGATTGACATGAAAACCTTACATTAACATGATTAGTGATTTTGAGGTTTGGTTAGGGTTTGACAACTCTTAAAACGAACTTTTGATGCGTTGAATGCTTATTAATGTTATTGATAAGTGTTTAGTTGTATTACATGTTTCATTACCTTCAAAACGGCATATCATATGTATAAATCGGATTCCCGAAACTTGAATTGCAATTGATGAACTTGAAACCTTGTTTTGGAACGTTTAACGAACTTTCGACGAGATTTTTGTTGTCTAAAATGATAAATTTGATTTAGGAAATGTATCTAGTTGTGTTCCTTGTCGAAAGAGCTTTCCGGTGATATAAAATACATGTCTTGATTGTTTGCGGATCATAAACTAGGATTGATTGAAGTTTGGCTCGTGCCTTGTGTTTTCTGCAAACAGGACCTGTAAGCCTCTTGGGACGCCGTCCCAACCTCCTAGACGCCATCCCACCTTTTGAACCTAGACGCCGTCTAGGGTATCAGGACGCCGTCCCACCCTTCAATGTGGGACGCCGTCTAGCCATTTGGGACGCCGTCCCATTGTACTAAAACTGGCTGTTTTGCTTGGTCATTTGACGTAAAATGTTTGATATGCTACGGACCTCCGATTAACATGAAACTTGGCCAACATGCTCATATATGATTATATAACTTAGAAAAATTGTCGGATACCCGACCCGACATCGTTGACTTTGACTTTGACCAAGTTTGACTTTTAGCCAAACTTAACCAAACGTTTATGCAATCGTTCTAACATGCTTTTATACTTCATTCTCGCATGAAACTTGACAACGTGATTCACATGCTATACTTTTCGAGTCTTAACGAGCCATAGGACTAATTGAACACATTTCACCCGACCTTGTGTCGTAACCGGTTAATTGATATAACTTACTTGTTTAGGTCAAGGCTAAGCAACTTTCATGCACACGTTTACTTGTTGAAGTACCTTTATACTCGTGCACTCGAGGTGAGATCATAGTCCCACCTTTTCAACAACTTTTATTCTTTTAAATCGTGGGCTGAGAAACATATACATTACATACTTATATACATTTCACATGTATATATACTTTTCATACTTTTATACTTTGAACACAATACGAATACAAAGATACAGACGAGTTAGAACAAAAGTCCTCAATCCAATTATCATTAGTTCCACTTGCAGGGTGTAAGTGTAAGCGAGTGATTATGTTGTGTGGCCATACGGGGTTAACGAACCCTCATTCAGACGGTTCGCTACCGTTAGTGGATGAAATATAATTTCAACGTGCATAGTGTATGTTCTAACACTATATTCAAAATTCAGAGGGAAGATTCAGTTAAGCTTTGGTAATTGGGTGCTCGCGAACAATACTTTTGGAATGCAAACGATTTTGATAATCAACTATGGGAATACTAAATCTTGTGGTTCAAAGTATACTTTTACAAATACACTTATGATCTCACCAACGTTTTTCGTTGACAGTTTTCTATATGTTTCTCAGGTTCATACTTGGCTATTTGATACATGCTTCCGCGTACACACATACTTGCTTGGAGTCGAGCATACATGCATACACTCTGATTTCTTGCTTGGGGTCAAGCATACATACATACATGCGCTAGGGATAGCACGTTTGGATTCAACCTTTTGTTTACATACTTACGCTATTTATAGCAACTGTGTTTTTCAACTTATATTATGTCGCAAGTTATTTCATTTATACTTTATTACTTTTGTAAACTTAGACTTGTTGTCGAACGGTTTTGTAAACTAAACTTGCAAGTCTTGTACCTTTCAAATGAATGCGACATAATTTTGGTCAAACGAGTCTCATATAGGGACTACGACCACGCAACGGGACCTAAGTTAACGGCGCCGTCAATAACGGTTTTGGTCGGGTCGTTACAAGTGGTATCAGAGCGTTGGTTGTAGGGAACTAGGACGTGCATTAGTGTGTCTAACAGAGTCGTTAGAAGGCATTAGTGAGTCTAGACTACAACCGGATAGTTAATCATTGCATTCTGACATACATTTGCTATAGATAGCACTTACTTGACTACTTGTGCATTATACTTGAATCATTCTTAGGCAAACTTTTTAATGGTACCCAACCTTCATCATACGAACTCGTATTCCGCCACTTTTTGGTAACACACGTAAATTCATGATTCATACACGTATGGATGACGACGACTTCATTAGTCACACTTGTTCGGGAACTCTGTCTCCCGGATTGTTATTTGTCACCGTTTCAACTTACTATCGGTTCTCCACTGGTGTTTCTTACTATCTACTTTTTGGTGTTACTACCATCACTACTCTAGGTGAGTATCGTCATCACCATTTATCACTACGGTTGCGTGCTACTCGTTATCATGACTCGTTACTCTTTTCATACCTAAATACATTATTGTTTGAATCGAACCGATTTGACGTTAACAATCGTTTATACACTTCCCGCGGGGAAACGCTTCTTTAGAGTTGTAGAAACTATTTCGATTTAATACGAGTCACGTTTGAGACGTCGTTACATTTTGTTCATTTTAGATTTTCGCGATGACACGAACTTGAATCTATAGAGTGATGTGGGAATGGAGGTATGAGTTAGCGTAATATAACGACACTCGATCAACGTGGTTATATTACGGTAAGACATACCAAAGTTCTAGTGACGCGTGATGGTGGTTAGACTCGATCAACCTAAACACCACCATGTACCATGTACATGACTTCATCTTTTCAGGTTTGGACATCCGAAAACACCGAGAATATTTATAACAACCATACCGGGGACACACCTTCAATTATTGTCAAATTATATTTATGCTTCCGAATGAATTACCGATTCCATTCGACTTCAACCGTATGTCACACGGGTATACTAGCTCGTCCTCGCGCAGTCTTATTGACTAACTACAATTTACTCGTTATGCTCACATCGGGGCGGAAACTTCTCTTGCATCACCCTCGTACTTCCGGTTCAGGAGGTCCTTATTCTAAATTCTCAATGGAGAGCGACTCTTCACGTCATACAAGTATTCGCCGCGAGGGTGGATAGTCCTAACAATCGTTTTCAAAACCCGATAAGAACTTGCCCTGACGAACGTTTTTGGAAACCGATAAATCTTCCGCGACGCGAATTTTCTTGAGAAACTTGTCCTAGCTAACGTTTTCAATTCCTAGCAAACTTGTTCAATATGCCTTAGGGAAATGTACCCCGTTTCGGATCGAGATCCTCGTTTCACTTCTAGATTTTGGAGTACCTTACAAAAAGCCTCGGGACCGCATTTAGACATGAGTACCGCGTACCATCCACAACCCGACGGACCGAACAAACATGCGATTTAAACCTTGGAAACCATAATACAAGTTTGTATTACCAACTTCAAATTTACTTGAGAAAAGTATTTTCCTTTAACCGAATCCTCGTACTACAATGATTTTTCATTCGAGTTTTAACGTCACTCCTTTTGAAACCACATGTGACCGGAAACGTCATTCTCCTTTGTCGAACCAAGTAAACGATGATCAATTCACCGGGGCCGAGGTTATTCATGAGCAACCGAGAAAATTTATTCATATTCAGGCAAAACCCTACGCGACTCGTAATCACCAAGAGCTACGCCGATGTTAGACGTAAACATTTCAAATTCCACGTGGGAAACCGCGTCACGTTAAGAGTCGCACCTTGGAAAGGTGCAATCCGTTTCGGGAAAACTTAGGAAGCTAAATCCGCGATATTTTGATCCTTTAAATTCTTGGGGTGTTTTGGACCCGTCGCTAGCCGTTTAGATTTTTCGACTCATTTTGAGTCTCCGTTTATCCTACATTCGATGTATCAACTCATAGACGTGTTTTGCGAAACGAGAACTTGTTATCTCCTTTGATGAACTCACTATCGACGATAACCCTCACTTCCTAGGAGGACCGGTTGAAACCATGAATCATGGAAGCCAAACCTTAAAACAACATATGATCCCGACCGTCAAAATTCGTGGAAATACTCAAGGACGTACCTTCACTTATTCGTAGAATTTACAACGCAAGATCTCGAGTAAGATTCAACAACTACTACTTCCAACTAAATTTCGGGACGAAATTTCTTTTGAGGTGTGGATAATGTAACATCCCGCGTTTTTCCGTTAAATTTATTTTTAACACCGTCTTTTTTTTTTAATAATATCTTTCGCTATTTAAATTCCCAATTTCCGTTGACTAACGTTTATAATATTCTCGTTATTTAATTATAACATCACTCGTCTACTCGAGCGTTTTTAAAATATTCGTCTGGTTAAATCCCGCACCCGCTTCTAAACTCGAGGGACTAAAATTGACACGGGGCAAACTAGTTGACTAGGTCAACTAGTCCACCCCAATCACCACCATTCAATCCCTCCATCTCTCTCTCTTTCTTTCTTTTTCTCTCAAGAACACAAACATAATTCATCATCTAAATTCGGATCGGGAAGCAAACTTCAAAACAAATTACATATTCGTGATCCTCTCATCATCCTCTTCGATTTGATACTAACTTCATTGATTTTGGGTAACATTTCTAAAACTCTAGATTTCTCTAAATTCGTGTTTTTGACTTGAAATGTGGTTAGTTAGTGTCTATGGCTCGTGTATAACATGAATATATGATTTGTATGTTCGATCTTGATGTTTTGGTGTAACTAGCTTGAAAATGAAAAGTGTATGCTTAATCTTTGATTTTGGATGATGAAATGTGTTTAGATGTTAATGTTTGTGTGTTCAAAGTGTTAGTTACTTCAATAGCTTCGTTTTGGTGTGTTGATTGACATGAAAACCTTACATTAACATGATTAGTGATTTTGAGGTTTGGTTAGGGTTTGATAACTCTTAAAACGAACTTTTGATGCGTTGAATGCTTATTAATGTTATTGATAAGTGTTTAGTTGTATTACATGTTTCATTACCTTCAAAACGGCATATCATATGTATAAATCGGATTCCCGAAACTTGAATTGCAATTGATGAACTTGAAACCTTGTTTTGGAACGTTTAACGAACTTTCGACGAGATTTTTGTTGTCTAAAATGATAAATTTGATTTAGGAAATGTATCTAGTTGTGTTCCTTGTCGAAAGAGCTTTCCGGTGATATAAAATACATGTCTTGATTGTTTGCGGATCATAAACTAGGATTGATTGAAGTTTGGCTCGTGCCTTGTGTTTTCTGCAAACAGGACCTGTAAGCCTCTTGGGACGCCGTCCCAACCTCCTAGACGCCGTCCCACCTTTTGAACCTAGACGCCGTCTAGGGTATCAGGACGCCGTCCCACCCTTCAATGTGGGACGCCGTCTAGCCATTTGGGACGCCGTCCCATTGTACTAAAACTGGCTGTTTTGCTTGGTCATTTGACGTAAAATGTTTGATATGCTACGGACCTCCGATTAACATGAAACTTGGCCAACATGCTCATATATGATTATATAACTTAGAAAAATTATCGGATACCCGACCCGACATCGTTGACTTTGACTTTGACCAAGTTTGACTTTTAGCCAAACTTAACCAAACGTTTATGCAATCGTTCTAACATGCTTTTATACTTCATTCTCGCATGAAACTTGACAACGTGATTCACATGCTATACTTTTCGAGTCTTAACGAGCCATAGGACTAATTGAACACATTTCACCCGACCTTGTGTCGTAACCGGTTAATTGATATAACTTACTTGTTTAGGTCAAGGCTAAGCAACTTTCATGCACACGTTTACTTGTTGAAGTACCTTTATACTCGTGCACTCAAGGTGAGATCATAGTCCCACCTTTTCAACAACTTTTATTCTTTTAAATCGTGGGCTGAGAAACATATACATTACATACTTATATACATTTCACATGTATATATACTTTTCATACTTTTATACTTTGAACACAATACGAATACAAAGATACAGACGAGTTAGAACAAAAGTCCTCAATCCAATTATCATTAGTTCCACTTGCAGGGTGTAAGTGTAAGCGAGTGATTATGTTGTGTGGCCATACGGGTTTAACGAACCCTCATTCAGACGGTTCGCTACCGTTAGTGGATGAAATATAATTTCAACGTGCATAGTGTATGTTCTAACACTATATTCAAAATTCAGAGGGAAGATTCAGTTAAGCTTTGGTAATTGGGTGCTCGCGAACAATACTTTTGGAATGCAAACGATTTTGATAATCAACTATGGGAATACTAAATCTTGTGGTTCAAAGTATACTTTTACAAATACACTTATGATCTCACCAACGTTTTTCGTTGACAGTTTTCTATATGTTTCTCAGGTTCATACTTGGCTATTTGATACATGCTTCCGCGTACACACATACTTGCTTGGAGTCGAGCATACATGCATACACTCTGATTTCTTGCTTGGGGTCAAGCATACATACATACATGCGCTAGGGATAGCACGTTTGGATTCAACCTTTTGTTTACATACTTAAGCTATTTATAGCAACTGTGTTTTTCAACTTATATTATGTCGCAAGTTATTTCATTTATACTTTATTACTTTTGTAAACTTAGACTTGTTGTCGAACGGTTTTGTAAACTAAACTTGCAAGTCTTGTACCTTTCAAATGAATGCGACATAATTTTGGTCAAACGAGTCTCATATAGGGACTACGACCACGCAACGGGACCTAAGTTAACGGCGCCGTCAATAACGGTTTTGGTCGGGTCGTTACAGATATGATGTAACCTTGGTTCATCATCCATCTAAGACTCATGAATGAGTTGTATTCTTACTTGGTCTTAACATATTGTGTATTGATGGTGGAATCTTAGTCAAGGTGATACTAAACCATCAACGAGTTGTACACTTGAAGCTACAAGCATCAAGGATGAGAACCGTGATGAGAATCAAGTACTAAGAACCCCACCGGAGCACCAAACCTACTGTTTTTCATATCTGATCAGACCACCTGGGCTACTGGAAAGTTTATTTTCGGTTAGTTCGTTTCGAGTAGATGATTTTCCGTTTAGACCTCATCTTAATCCGAGTTACGGTTTAGGATCTATGGCCTTCCGAAAGTCAATACTCCTTTGTAACGTTGTGCTGAAAATTCGGACCTACTCGCACTTAGACCGTCACCACGGTCAAACTAAGACGAGTTTGAGTTTAGAAATTGTTCAGCAACTAGAGAACTCCCATACGGAGCCACGTCCACTGATTTTGTGTCTTTTCGATTTACGTAGAGGTCGTAGCAGCTGATCCAATTCAGCCTATTGTTTTGACCACTATACTTGATTAACTTACTTGGCTTTTATGATGATGAATGATGATGATGATGACACTTAAACTTATTTTATGCACTATTAGAACTTATAAAGACAACCTACTGACCTAGTAACCTTTGATTTAGGTGGACGACCTTTCGGACCGACTTACTAATTTCGTACTTTCATTACCGACTTTACCGCTTTTATCACTGTGAGTTATAGCAATTCTTTTTACTTTAATTATTTTGGGACTGAGAATACATGCGCTTTTTACGTTTTACATACTAGGCACGAGTACTTAAACTTTATATGTGTGTGGGTTATACAACGGCATAAACATTCCCCTTAGCACGGTAACGTTTAGTCATTAGTTTTTGAACCGGTGAATGCGAATCTTAGATATGGATCCATAGGGTTTGACATCCCCACTCGGGCTAGTCGCGCTAGCATTTAACGGGTGTTTAATACTTCGTGAACATACGCACTCGCCAAGTGTACTTTCAGGGGGTTATAAACGTTAAGTTTAGTTACCGGGTGCCCACGGTTATGCATATACTTTTCATACTGTTTTGATACGCTGTTGCAGCACTGAAATCTCGTGGCCTATCTTATGTTACTATTACAACTTAAACTGTAGCTCACCAACATTCGTGTTGACTTTTTAAGCATGTATTTCTCAGGTGCTTAGACATGGTTGCTTCCGCTGTTAGACTTACTGTTAGACTTGCAGTTAGACTTGCCGTTATAGACTTGCTGTTATGGACCTGCTGGATTAGATTTTCCGCTGCATTACTTAGAGATGTCTCGAGCATGGAACTTTTATTTTTCATTCGTGACTTACGTTATTTTAAAACAATAGCTTTGTAATGACCTTTGTACCATGTACTCATGTTAATGTTTTCTAGTCATCTTTTGTAAAACGCTATCTTTTTACGAATGCAAACTGGTTTTCAAACAGCATATAGTGTTTGACCTTGTAATGATCCTGTTGTCGATGATCCGTACACGATGGTTTTGTACGGGGGGTCACAGTTGGTATCAGAGCATTGGTTATAGGGAATTAGGTTGCTTTAGTGAGTCTAGACCGGACCAAGTAGGATTCACTAATAGGATTAATCTACAACTTGCTTGTTTACTTGTTTCTGCGGGACCTTCTGCATGCTACTGTGTTATAATACTGCATGTTACTGCTTATTACTACTGCATGCTACTGCTTACTTTTATTGTTGTATGATCTTACTGCATGATATTGCTTATCTTTACTGCCATGCGAACTTGCTGTAGGCTTATTTCCGCCATTGCATGATTACTATCTGCTTTCACATGTTACTTCTGTTTAGCACTGTTGATATTATTGCCATGCTGTGTACTGTTTTAGACAACCTAGGTTGTTGTAGTGTCTGATTACATGCTTGCTTCATGTCTGCCATTCGCTATACCGACTTGGAAAACTTACCTTTCCTAGTTCAGATGTTTTTCTGAACCCTTTTCCCCACTCGTCTAGCCCTAAGGATTAGTATTGTAATCCGCCTGTTAATACCGTTCCACCGTTCTGGAGATCGAAACATTACTTCACACAATCTAGTAGGAGTACCCCTCGGATTACACGCCCACTAAAGTTGATCCTCGGAGGAGGAGATATGTGAGGACTTGTCGGAATAACCGCACCCCGAGCTCACTCAAATTAGCCACGTACAACGTATGAACATTAGAAGGTTGTTCACTTCCCGCAAGATGACCTGTATCCCGTACGCTTTCATGATCGTCACTTATCTCCTTCATTCTTCCCTACTGCTCGACGATCTAATGACACTTCTGGACATAGGTCCCCAACACTCTTAGGAATTAGAGAAGTCGGGAAGGCATCTCCTTTCACAAGGTCATAGTGTCTTCTACTGATGCTCAGCCATACCCAAGGACTTGGGAGTCACCTCGAAACATATCGTATTACTACTTGCTACACGTACAACTCGACACGAGACCCATATTAAATTTCTAGAAAGGAACCTAACGACATTACCGGAACCCGAACATTTTGAAGAAATTTCGAGACATTTAGATGCATGACCTACGGAACCTACGCACCCACACCTAGAAACTGTGAGATTAATTATGTAGATTTTGTTTTGAGATAGCATGGATAAGGCACCGTTAGGTGGAATTGAGTAGAACTTGAAGTGAACACGTTACATTGACCATATGGAGTGATATTGGAATGAACATACGATTTAGTACAATATAATGACACCAGGCCAGTGTGATTACATTGACGTAAATCATGCAGAAATCCCTATGTTACTATATAAGGAATATGAAGCGATTCAAAGGAAATTTTGGTAGGAACCACTTGAGTATACGCATTATGGTCTGATAAAGGTAGGAATAACCACTTAGCCTAGGTACTGTAAGAGAAGGGCCTGGATTGCAGAATTGATAACCCGAAAATTTGTAATAGATATACACACCCTAGGCACTTAAGTAAAAAGTTCTCAAATAGGAAAAACTTTGGACTTACTTGCGGTAGAGAAATCGTTATCTCAGTTATGGAGACTCGCATGGATCCTGATTTTAGTTAAGGTGCATTTCTTTACAACGTTTATTGTCTCTGAGATGTTAATACTAGAGTGATAGAAACCTTACATCTAAGAACTTTAGCGTTATGACTAGTAAGCCATTAACAACCATAAGAGTTAAGTATTCTATAGGACAAATTAATGGTAATCTGGCAGAGATAGAGGAATGATTTAAGGTAGTATCTTATAATTAACAGGTGGGTCTTTTGGAGATGACCTCATGCCGACGAAACTTGGAAGTTTTATAGTAGTAGTTGGAAAGGATTAGTTACCTACGCACAAGCAGATGTTATTTGAGAAGGTTGATGGAATTTTTCACGATAGTATAATAAGATTTGGTTGGAATGGACTTTAGAATTAACCTAATACTCATCAAGTTAGGAAGCTTTGATGAAATAGTTGGAACAGATTGGCTTTCAAGGATGAAAGCGTAACTTATTTATAGTAAGAATATTATTCGTATACCTCGCGAGAATGGTGAGCCAGAAGCCATCTGGGTTACTTCAACAACCCGAGATCCCACAATGGAAATGGGAAGGGATGACGATGGATTTCATCCTGAAGACTACCAAAAACAATAGGCAGTTATGACACCATCTGGGTTATCGTTTACCGCCTCACCAAATCTGCTCACTTTCTTGCCATGAAAGGAACCGATACAATGGACAAACCTGCACAACGATACATAAAGGAAAATGTATCCCGTCACTTCGGCAATTCAAATTCTATCTTAAGGACTGGCCAGGAATCTTATTTGATACTCATTCTTACGTGACTCTAAATCCTAACTTACTTCGAGAGATTTCTTATTTGATGATAATCGTACCACCATCCTTCTTACGTCAATATTAGTCGTACCAGTTCAAAATTTCTAAAATCAATGGGTAGTTAATTCCCATCCTCATACTCTCCCACTCGTATCTCACTTATAAGCAACAACTTCACACTTAAGCATTTTTGGTCAAAGGACTTATGTCCTACTAAAAGTCATCAACCACATTTAAATTCAATAGTTTTTATTACCTCAAATGTCACCCGAAATTTTCAAAAATCTTTTACTCGATCTTTTCCCAACTTGTAATCTCCGAAATATGAAAATTTGTTTGCCAAAATTTTACACACACTATTTTACTGTGCGATCCTCTCAAAGTTTTATAAAAATTTATTTTATTGCCATTCGTACAAATTTTAGAAACCGTATATGTTAAATAATTACTTATTTTGACTAGTACACATGAAATTTTACTTTCACTTTTACAAATCAAAGCTTTTATTCAAAAGATATTTTACCTTAAATGGTACGTGTTGCACATAACCCTAGTTTGCTAAGAACTTCGTTTCTTTTCTTACATTGTCACCTTAAACGATTTTTATAAAATTTTCGTTGCTTGTCAATATAAAATTTTTCGTTGCTTATTCGTATCCAAGTCTTCATGGAGACTTTACAACCATCGAAACCGAGAGATTCATGGGTGTGTATGTGATGAAGGCACTTACTACCACATCATGCAGAGCCTTCGGGCATCCATCAACACTTAAACCATTCAAAATTACTGCATTACCCTAGGGATCTTATCCTTCACACCTGTCCGAGCGATGCTCTATCTTACACAACTCAAAGTCCTGACTTATTCCAAGGGATTCTCATCTAGCGATATTAACATCATCGGTACTCCGACTTTAATATTGGCCATAACCTGTTTGGCATTTTTGCAAAGTCAATAAACAATTAACTTCTCCTCCTCATGCTCTATCCTTCATACCTCACTTTTTAGCAACGGCTTCGCACGTGAACATTTTTGGGCCAAAGACTTAGGTCCTGATAATTTTCAAAACTACATTTAAGTCATTAGTTTTCATTACCTAGTAACATGTCAACCGATGATTCAAAGATTTTTCACTCGACCTTTTTCAACTCATAACCTCTGAAATACAAAAAACTATATTTATCAAAATATTTTGATTTTACACGTTGCTTATTTGTGCGATCCGCACGAGATTATGGACAAATGAAAGTAATAAAATTTTTCGGTCACTTACGCGATTTATAAAATCATATATGTATATATATAATTAAGTTAACAAATTTACCCTTACTTATTTTGGTTAATACCTACTAAGTTATACCTTCAAATTATTTAACAATCGCTCCTTTAATGAGTTGTTTAACTTAAGTCAAACAGTTTTATGCAAAATGGTACACATTATACATATTTCTAAATTTACTAAGAACTACGTTCCGTTTATGTTGTCACATCAAACGTTTAAAGGTTTTTCAAAACTTTCTTGGTTGATTTTAAAGGTTTTCGTATTAAGCTACACCATGTATGGATCACACTTCTTCTCGCCCTCCGTTAGAGATGAAGCTTACTATTAAAATCCTTGTTAAAAACACTTGAGCCACTTTGGGTGGCAGATTCTTTTTATAAAAAAAAAAAATTGTTAAGAAGTCTTTGCGCTCATGAAATGTTCATCTTAAGGTTATGTAACGACCCTGGATTTTCCAACGTTTATTTATTAATAATAATTATTATTAATACGTGTGATTAAACGAATGTATGTTATTACATTTACATGTTGCCATGATTGCCCGTACTTGACTTTAAATGCCTGAAACGTCTTTGTGACACACGAAACTTGCACGAATAATATTTTCAAGTAGTATTTACATTCATGATTTATTTTATTAATCATTTTAATTAACTAAAGTTACTAGTTAATTACTTGGGCTTTAATTGGACTTATTTGTTAATTATTGGAACTTGGGCCTTTATTAGTGTTAATGGACCCATGAAGCCCACCCTACTTCTTAATTGGACTATTTAGCCCATGTCTTCCACTTGTAAGTATCAATTTAATTGTAACTAGTTGTTTAAGGAGACTTGGAATCTAGTTTGCACATAATCCCCATGCATGACCATCAAATAACCACCTTTGTAAGGCTTTTACATGCTTAAACTATTGGTCACTCCCTTCCTCCCTCCCCTTGCTGCTGACCGACGGCTAGGAGACTCCAAGAGGAATGTTTTGCTTACAAATTTTACTTACTTCTTTCATTAGTTCACTTCAAATTTCACACACACACTTTTACTTACAATTCTCTCAAACTTTTCTCTCATTTTGCTCTTTACTTTGTAAGTATCTTGAGTTATTTTCCTTCTCTTCTTTCTTTGTAAAACCGAATACATAACACCCTTAATCATCATCATCATTTGTTCATTTGTTGTTGTTTGATACTTGCCCTTGTTAAGTTACTTACTAGTTGTTGTTTATAGTTATTTACTTACTAGTTAGCAAGTTTATCTTTCTTTTTTTTACAAAAACCGTAGCCTTGGCTACACAAATCATCATCATCTTTTATCACTTGTTGTAGTTTACTTGATCATGGTTTACTTACTTACTAGTAGTTGTTTGGTCGGCGTCGTAGGGTTGCTGCTCGTAAGCGGCTTGTGCCGTATCCTGCCGACCCACAAGCTCGTAAGGCACCCCGTTACGTACTGACTATTTCTGGAGCCAGAACATCTGCACCCCGTTATGTAATGTCTGCACCACCGGCACCACCTGCTCCACCGGCACCACCTGCACCACCAGCACCACCAGCACCGCCTGCCCCACCATCCCCCACAGTCGAGGAATTGACAAGGGAGGTGGAGATCCTCCGAGCTCGGGTAGCTGAGCTTGAGGAGCAGATGTCTCATGTTATGGACATCCTACACCCACCTTCACCTTAGGGCTTTTGTATTTAGATTTCATTATGTAATCTTGTTGTAGTTTTATGTTTCACTTATGTATTGTACGAACTTATTCAGATGTATGAAACTTATTAATATTAATGAATGGAACTTTGCATTATTTAATTCTTGCACGATGTTCTATTTACATTACTGTACGATGATTCTGTGGTATTTGTACCTAGATGCGTTATTTAATAACATGTGATGTTTTGACTCCATGTTGGTTACTATATACTGTATTATTATATATTGAATGCTGGATTTTGACTTGAGTCAAAATTTTTGTTTAGAACACCATGGCTAACGGTCGATCCACACCTACTGCTGCTTAAATTGAAGAGATGATCCAAGAACGTGTAGCCGCAGACATTGCGGAAATGCAACCCCAAGCTCCACCGCCACCCCCACCGCCACCGGTTATTCAGCCCATTCAAAATGGGTGTACTTAAAAGGAATTCCAGAGCTGTAAACCACATAACTTCAGCGGCACTGAGGGACCGGTTAGTCTCACTAGATGGTTCGAGAAACTTGAATCAGTATTCCGAGTTAGCAACTGTTCGGAGGACAACAAAACCAAATTTGCTTCTTGCACGCTATCTGACGGCGCGCTCACGTGGTGGAACATAATGGCACATGCACAAGGCATTGATGAGGCGTATGCTACACCATGGGAAGAATTTAAGTGTGCCATGATTGAGGAGTATTGTCCGAGAACCGAAATCCAAAAGATGGAAATGGAGTTCATGCAGTTAAAGGCCGTTGGAAACGAACTTGATGGTTACAACAGGAGATTTTTGAAACTAGCCCTGATGTGTCCGACAATGGTCACCCTGGAATTCAAGCGAATGGAAAGGTACTTCTGGGGACTCCCTAAGAGCATCAAGGGTAATGTCACCTCGTCCAAGCCACCGAATGTCCCAGAAGCGATGCGCATGGCGCATACTTTAATGAATCAAATAACCATCGATGAACCGGAGAAAACTAAGTCTGAAGCGGGTACTAGTGAGAAACGCAAATGGGATTACCACAACAACAACAACAACAACAACAACAACAACAACAACAACAACAACAACAACAGGGGAAGAAACTATGAACAGAACCCGACGAAACGACATGAGGGTTTTAGGGGAAACAACAAAGGTGGAAACCCCAATCCGAACACCAACACGAACCCGAACTATAAGGGAACCCTACCTCAATGCAAGAGGTGTTGCAAACACCACATTGGGTATTACAATGTTGTCTGCGAGAAGTGCCAATGGTCTGGGCATGTTGGAAAAGACTGCAAGGTCACCACTTTGAATGGGAAGCCGAACACCAACGGGCCAAAGAAATGTTATGAATGTAGGCAGACGGGCCATTTCAGAAATGCGTGTCCAAATAAACGAAAAGATGGCAGACCACCGCGCGCTAGAGCTTTCAATGTTAATGCAAGGGACGCACGCGAAAACCCCGACTTGGTGACAGGTATATTCAAAATCAACAATCTTTTAGCTTCTGTCTTCTTTGATACTGGTGCGAATAGAAGTTATGTATGTAGACATTTTTGCGATAAGATTAATTGGTCATTAGTCCCGTTAAAAGAGAGTATGCTTGTTGAGGTCGCCAATGGAAAACTTGAGAAAGTTGACCATATTAGTCGGGGAGCTATTATCAACATAGCTGGTGCAGATTTCAAAATTGATTTGATACCCATCAAATTAGGAAGTTTTGACGTGATCGTCGGTATGGATTGGTTGAGTAAGATAAGGGCTGATATTATCTGTGGAGATAAAGCTCTTCGTATACCACAAGGAGACGGTGAGCCACTGATCATCTACGGAGAGAGATGTACCTCGAAGTTGAACCTCATTAGTTGCGTGAAAGTGCAAAAGATTATGAAGAAGGGACGTCTTGCTGTCCTAGCGCATGTGAAAACGGTAGAAACCGAGGTGAAGAGTGTGAACGACGTTCGAATTGTGAACGAATTTTCTGATGTCTTCCCTAAAGAATTGCCTGGATTACCGCCGCCGAGAGCAGTAGAGTTTCAAATTGATTTAGTACCAGGAGCTGCACCTGTAGCTCGCGCACCTTATAGACTCGCACCTTCCGAGATGCAAGAATTACAGAGCCAACTACAAGAACTACTTGACCGAGGGTTTATCCAACCAAGTTTCTCGCCTTGGGGTGCACCTGTGTTGTTTGTGAAGAAGAAGGATGGATCCTTCCGTATGTGTATCGACTACCGTGAACTCAACAAATTGACTATCAAGAATCGGTATCCTCTTCCCCGCATTGACGATCTTTTTGATCAACTACAAGGATCGAGTGTCTATTCAAAGATCGATTTGCGATCGGTTATCACCAGTTGAGGGTGAAGGAAAGTGACGTGATGAAAACTGCATTCAGGACCCGTTATGGTCATTATGAGTTTCTCATGATGCCATTCGGTTTGACAAATGCACCTGACGTGTTCATGGACCTCATGAATCGTGTATGCAAGCCGTACTTGGATAAGTTTGTTATCGTCTTCATAGATGATATCCTCATCTACTCTAAGAGCGAAGAAGAGCATGAGCAACACCTCCGACTAGTACTTGAACTCTTGAGACAGTAGCAACTTTACGCCAAATTCTCCAAGTGTGAATTTTGGTTGAAGGAAGTACAATTTCTGGGTCATGTTGTGAGCGACCAGGGTATCAAAGTTGATCCCACCAAGATTGAAGCTATCAGCAAGTGGGAGACCCCCACTACTCCGACGCATATTCGCCAATTCCTAGGTCTCGCTGGTTACTACCGAAGGTTCATTGAAGGATTTTCTCTTATTGCGCGTCCTTTGACTGCGCTGACTCACAAGGGCAAGATGTTCATTTGGGAACCCGCACATGAATCAGCATTCCAAACTTTGAAGAAGAAGTTAACCACCACACCTATCCTATCGCTTCCTAAGGGCAGTGACGACTTTGTTGTTTATTATGATGCATCGAAAAGTGGTTTTGGTTGCGTGTTGATGCAACGATCAAAGGTTATTGCCTATGCCTCCCGACAACTGAAGATTCACGAGTGGAACTACACTACACATGATCTTGAACTTGGAGCCGTTGTCTTTGCACTCAAATTGTGGAGACACTATTTGTATGGAACTAAGAGCACTATCTTTACCGATCACAAGAGTCTCCAGCACATCTTTGATCAGAAGCAACTGAATATGAGACAGCGTCGATGGATCGAGAAACTCAACGACTACGATTGTGAACTTCGTTATCATCCTGGCAAGGCCAATGTTGTAGCTGACGCTTTGAGCCGAAAGGAGAGGACGGCATCTCTTCGTGTTAGGGCTCTGAACATCACCATCCATTCGAACCTCAACATCCAGATCAGAGTAGCCCAAGATGAGGCTCTCAAGGAGGAGAATATATCTCACGAACATTTGAACATACTTGTCTCTCGATTCGAGGTTAGGGAGTCTGGACTCCGATGTTATGCCGGAAGAATTTGGGTACCTTATTATGGAGATCTACGGAACCTTATACTTGATGAAACCCACAAGTCGAGATATTCGATTCACCCTGGAGCGGGCAAAATGTACCACGACCTTAAAGAACAGTATTGGTGGCCGAATCTTAAGAAGGACGTTGCGACTTATGTTGGTAAGTGTTTGACTTGCTCGAAGGTTAAAGCCGAGCATCAGAGACCTTCTGGTTTACTTCAACAACCGAAAATCCCACAATGGAAGTGGGAAAGGATAACGATGGATTTCATCACCAAGCTACCAAAGACGGTGGGCGGATACGATACTATTTGGGTTATCGTTGACCGTCTTACCAAATCTGCACACTTTCTAGCAATGAAGGAAATAGATACAATAGAGAGACTTGCTCAACTATACATCAAGGAGGTTGTATCTCGTCATGGTGTACCTTTATCGATCATCTCGGATCGCGATCCCCGTTTTGCTTCTAGATTTTGGCGTTCTTTGCAAGAAGCCATGGGAACTCGTCTTGACATGAGTACTGCTTTTCACCCTCAGACTGACGGGCAAAGTGAACGAACGATTCAGACCTTGGAGGACATGTTACGTGCATGTGTCATTGACTTTGGAAAAGCCTGGGAAAGGCATTTGCCACTAGCCGAATTCTCGTACAACAACAGTTATCACTCGAGCATTAATGCTGCACCTTTTGAAGCATTGTATGGCCGCAAGTGCCGATCTCCTATTTGTTGGGCCGAAGTAGGCAAAAAGCAAATCACCGGACCCGAGGTAGTCCATGAAATGACGGAGAAGATTGCTCAGATTCGAGCTAGACTTAAGACTGGCCGTGATCGCCAAAAGAGTTATGCCGATCTTAAACTTAAAGACTTTGAATTCAACGTTGGTGATCGTGTAATGTTGAAGGTTGCACCTTGAAAAGGTGTGATCCATATTGGAAAACGTGGAAAGTTAAACCCACGATACATTGGTCCTTTTGAAATCTTGGAATATGTTGGACCCGTTGCTTACCGTTTGGATCTACCAGCATAATCGAGCTCATTTCATCCTACTTTCCACGTGTCAAACTTGAAGAAGTGTCTTGCTGCACCTGAACTTATCATACCACTTGAGGAACTTACAATTGACAACAAACTCCACTTCGTGGAAGAGCCTGTTGAGATTATGGATCGTGAGATCAAAACTTTAAAACGCAACAAGATTCCGATCGTCCGAGTACGATGGAATGCCAAATGAGGACCTGAGTTTACCTGGGAGCGAGAGGATCAAATGATGCGGAAGTATCCTCACCTTTTCCCGACTCCTCCATCTACCTCAGCTTAAATTTCGAGAAGAAATTTTCTTTAACAGGTGGGTAATGTAACGACCTTGGATTTTCCAACGTTTATTTATTAATAATTATTATTGTTAATACGTGTGATTAAATGAATGTATGTTATTACATTTACATGTTGCCATGATTGCCCGTACTTGACTTTAAATGCCCGAAACGTCTTTGTGACACACGAAACTTGCACGAATAATATTTTCAAGTATTATTTACATTCATGATTTATTTTATTAATCATTTTAATTAACTAAAGTTACTAGTTAATTACTTGGGCTTTAATTGGACTTATTTGTTAATTATTGGAACTTGGGCCTTTATTAGTGTTAATGGACCCATGAAGCCCACCCTACTTCTTAATTGGACTATTTAGCCCATGTCTTCCACTTGTAAGTATCAATTTAATTGTAACTAGTTGTTTAAGGAGACTTGGAATCTAGTTTGCACATAATCCCCATGCATGACCATCAAATAACCACCTTTGTAAGGCTTTTACATGCTTAAACTATTGGTCACTCCCTTCCTCCCTCCCCTTGCTGCTGACCGACGGCTAGGAGACTCCAAGAGGAGTGTTTTGCTTTCAAATTTTACTTACTTCTTTCATTAGTTCACTTCACATTTCACACACACACTTTTACTTACAATTCTCTCAAACTTTTCTCTCATTTTGCTCTTTACTTTGTAAGTATCTTGAGTTATTTTCCTTCTCTTCTTTCTTTGTAAAACCGAATACATAACACCCTTAATCATCATCATCATTTGTTCATTTGTTGTTGTTTGATACTTGCCCTTGTTAAGTTACTTACTAGTTGTTGTTTATAGTTATTTACTTACTAGTTAGCAAGTTTATCTTTCTTTTTTTTACAAAAACCGTAGCCTTGGCTACACAAATCATCATCATTTTTTATCACTTGTTGTAGTTTACTTGATCATGGTTTACTTACTTACTATGTTCTACAACTTAAGATCTTGATTTCATAAGTTCACCTTCAAGTTTGTAACTTATTATTAGTTTTAACGTTCATGTATGTGTTAGATCTAAGACTTTGATGTAACTTTGGTTCATCAAAACACTTGCAACACTTAAGTGAGTTGTGCTTCATGTCTTAGACTTACACTTGGGTTATGATGGTCAAACCTTGGTGAAAATGATGCAAACACATCAACGAGTTGTACACTTGAAGCTATATGCATCAAGGATGAGAACCATGATAAGCATCGAGCACCAAGAACCACCGGAACCTACTGACCCTACTGTTTTACTGTTTCTGTGTCTGACCTGTATGACCTGGGCTGCTGTAACTATTATTTTCAGATATCTCTGTTCGAGTAGATAACTTTTCATATAGGACTCGTCTTAATCCGAGTTACGGTTTAGGATTTATGGCCCTCCGATCGTCACTATGTCCATTTAACGTTGTGCTGAAAATTCTGACCTACTCGCACTTAGACCATCGCCACGGTCAAACGAAGACGAGTTTGCTTCTGTAATTTTTACCACAGTTAAAGGACTCATAGACGGAGCCATGGCCACTGGTCTCATCTTATTTCAGTAGGTATAGAGGCCTTGGTGACTGACCGAACTCAGATTTTTTTTTAAACTCTTTTCATGAACGAAACTTACTTTACACCTTTTGTTTGATGATGAATGATGATGACCTTTAAGACCTTATTTACATACTTTTAAACCTATTCGGACGATTTACTGACTTAGTACTATTTGACTTAGGTTGAGGACCCGTTTGGACAACCTTCATTACTTGCTTACTTTCCGAGTCATACTTTACCGCTACTTTATCATTGTGAGTTATAGCATTCCCTTTTTACTTTAACTTATTTTGAGAACTGAGAATACATGCGGATTTTACATTTTACATACTAGGCACGAGTACTTAAACTTATATATGTGTGGGTTATATAACGGCAGAAACATTCCCTTTAGCTCGGTAACGTTTAATCATTGGCTTTTGAACCGTAAACGCGAATCTTAGATATGGATCCATAAGGTTTGACATCCCCACTCGGGCTAGTAGCGCTAGCATTTAACGAGTGTTTAATACTTCGTAAACATACGCACTTGCCAAGTTTACTGTCAGGGGGTATAAACGTTAAGATAGTTACCAAGTGCCCACGGTTAACATATACTTTATCATACTGTTTTGAAACGCTCTTTGTAGCACTGAAATCTCGTGGCCTACCTTACATACTGTTATACTTAAACTATAGCTCACCAATCTTTGTGTTGACGTTTTTAAGCATGTTTTTCTCAGGTGCTTAAGGTTTGCTTCCGCTGTCGTACTAGTCTTGCCTTAGGCACCCGCTGCTCTAGTGTTATCACCGCATGAACTGTTTATCTTGCATTCAAACTTTAATACTTTTGAACTATGTTTTGTAATGACCTAAGGATCACATACATTTATTCATGCTTGCTATTCGTAGAAACATACTGTGGGTGTAAGACAATTGACGTCGGTTATGACATCATCTTTTTATCGTGAATGCAACTTCTTTTATTACAGCATGTAGTACTTAAACTTGTAATGATCCTGTTGTTGATGATTCGTACACGATGGTTTTGTACGGGGCATCACAGGTTAGACTTGGCAAAAATGCGAGCTGATAAATCAGTCTTCTGATGTACACTAAGTGTTTACCCGATTGTAGGAAAGGAACTAGTTAGGTTTCTACTCTCAATATTTTACGGCTAATCGCAACACCCTCGTAAACGTCATCTCTAGAATTCATTATGTTGAGGTACAAGAAATCATTGTTGGAGATTCTCTTAACTTGGAGTAAATCATTCTTTATGACCAGGAGTTCATCTTCTCATCCGCGCATCCCCTTAAGTATAAGGATAAATTCAGAACGAACTGTTCAGAGAATTCACTCTCGTTCAAGGACCACACCTTTCGTGCGATTTTCTTTCGGAAATGTAACATAAGATACCTTAAGAATCTATGAATCTTGTTATCCTCTTGGAAGGGACTGCTTAAAACGTCTGTAACACGGATATGGTTACTCCACACATTCCATCCTTCGCCGGTTGCAACTATATATTGTTCTAGTTAATGTTAACCCTAACCCCAACATGTAACTGAAAGGAAAAAGCTACATTATGGAACTGTTCACCTGTAGTATGGTAAACTAAAGTGATATACTTCATTGTTCGTTCAGACCATCCTGAAGACACTATAGATAATTATGGCTTGCATTTCAAATAAGTCCGATTAGTCACTTTCAGCTAAAAAATTTCAATTCATTTAGTCAAATGAAACGTTCTTAAATATCGGGTTCTTTATGCCTATGGTCTCCCTCCGAAATTTAGGGGTTAATGAAATCCGCGGCCAACACTATCTATACATCAAATCGCATAGTTGTGATCACCATATTTTCCATTTCACCTGTCAGCTTTATATTGTGACATAAACGCTCGATGTTTTAAATGAGTTTGGTAACATTCATGATGCATTTCATGCATCCAGCTTACTGAAAATGCCTGTAAGGCTAAAAACATCAAATTTCCTTTTGTGGGTATATATATTCGGATGACATATTAGTAAGAAACAAAATCAACTTGTTGATCTCTTAGGACAAGAGACTTACTTAATGGCATATACCTATTCATACTTTTATACGCCCAAGTACCTTTCGAGGTAAATAACTCACTTCTGAGCCCACGAGTCTCACGGAACCTTGATACGCTACTTCTTATTTAAATACGGTACCATTTGTAGTCACTCCTTAAATTTTGGGATGAAATTTCCATTAACAGGTGGGTAATGTAACGACCCGACTTTTTCGACTAGCTTTTATGCTTTGTATTTTTGTGAAACTGCGTATTTGTGCGTACTGTGTTACTTTATTACTCCGGAGACTTGGCATACGTGTTTTATATTTATATATACTTTAAAACGTGCCTTGGTGTATGTAGAATGCTTAACTTGTCCACCGGATGCTTTATAACCGTTAGCATTACTTGCCGTTACGAATAAACCGCGGACTGCGCGCACGTTTAACTTTTGTCGGAACCGGAACTTTTGGACTGCGAAATATTAGTTATTATTTTATAATAATAATTACTTGGGCCTTTGTATGCTTAATTTTATTTATTTAATTGCTAAAGCCCAATAGTTAGTCTTGTTGGACTTTCTACCTTGTTGGGCTCAAGCCCACCCTACTCCAGCTAGTGACCCAATTAATTAGCCCAAGCATAATTACTAGTGGCCCATAATAATAAATAAATTAATTAGTGAGTCATACTAGCATAATGGATAAGGTTTATCTAATTGTCATATGGGATTCTAGCAAAAGGACACACTTTAGACACCATTAGCCAAAAAGTAAAGTTTTGTCTCCCCCTCCCCTCCCTCAAAATTTCGGCCACCAAGGAGGCCTCATGGCCACCTCATCAATCCATGTGAATCTCTAATGCTTATAAATACTACCCTTTAGTCTCTCATTCCAACACTTGATCATTTTAATTTTTCACACACTTGTTCTTTCTTTCTTTCCATACTTGTAAGTTTTCTTTTCTTCCTCTTTTCCTTCAATATTTTCGTGTATCATCATCATTCATCTATGGAGATCAAGTTCCTTTTAGCTTGATCTTACTTATATCTTGTTGATTCAAGCATGAATCTTTCAAGAACAACAAAGATTCAAGCTTTCTAGCTTGAATCTTCATATCTTTTGTAGATCTACTTCTTTTATACTTTAATCTTTCTATTTTGTAATAAAGATTCAAACTTTTGTTTGTAATCTTCATGCATCTTCAAGATCCGAGCTTTATGCTTCAAGATCTTCAAGAACAAACAAGATGCAAGCTTTCTAGCTTGAATCTTCATATCTTTTTGTTAGATCTAAGTTCTTTTTGCTTTGATCTTGTTATTTTGTTAAAAAGATTCAAACTTGTGTTTGTTATCTTCATATATCTTAAAGATCCAAGCTTTATGCTTCAAGATCTTCAAGAACATCAAAGGTTCAAGCTTTCTAGCTTTGCAACCTTGTAACTTGTATGAAATGGATCCAAGCTCTCTAGCTTAGGGTTCCATCACCTCTTTTGACTTGGATTGTTCTTATACTTGTTGAATTAATGTAAAGTTTGTAACTTTAGTTGTAATTGTGAATTGAAATTGTGTTAAGACTAAGGATATGATGTAACCTTGGTTCATCATCCATCTAAGACTCATGAATGAGTTGTATTCTTACTTGGTCTTAACATATTGTGTATTGATGGTGGAATCTTAGTCAAGGTGATACTAAACCATCAACGAGTTGTACACTTGAAGCTACAAGCATCAAGGATGAGAACCGTGATGAGCATCAAGTACTAAGAACCCCACCGGAGCACCTAACCTACTGTTTTTCATATCTGATCAGACCACCTGGACTACTGGAAAGTTGATTTTCTGTTAGTTCGTTTCGAGTAGATGATTTTCCGTTTAGATCTCATCTTAATCCGAGTTACGGTTTAGGATCTATGGCCTTCCGAAAGTCAATACTCCTTTGTAACGTTGTGCTGAAAATTCGGACCTACTGGCACTTAGACCGTCACCACGGTCAAACTAAGACGAGTTTGAGTCTAGAAATTGGTCAGCAACTAGAGGACTCCCATACGGAGCCACGTCCACTGATTTTGTGTCTTTTCGATTTACGTAGAGGTCGTAGCAGCTGATCCAATTCAGCCTATTGTTTTGACCACTATACTTGATTAACTTACTTGGCTTTTATGATGATGAATGATGATGATGATGACACTTAAACTTATTTTATGCACTATTAGAACTTATAAAGACAACCTACTGACCTAGTAACCTTTGATTTAGGTTTACGACCTTTCGGACCGACTTACTACTTGCGTACTTTCATTACCGACTTTACCGCTTTTATCACTGTGAGTTATAGCATCCCTTTTTACTTTAATTATTTTGGGACTGAGAATACAGGCGCTTTTTACGTTTTACATACTAGGCATGAGTACTTAAACTTTATATGTGTGTGGGTTATACAATGGCATAAACATTCCCCTTAGCACGGTAACGTTTAGTCATTGGTTTTTGAACCGGTGAACGCGAATCTTAGATATGGATCCATAGGGTTTGACATCCCCACTCGGGCTAGTCGCGTTAGCATTTAACGGGTGTTTAATACTTCGTGAACATACGCACTCGCCAAGTGTACTTTCAGGGGGTTATAAACGTTAAGTATAGTTACCGGGTGCCCACGGTTATGCATATACTTTTCATACTGTTTTGATACGCTGTTGCAGCACTGAAATCTCGTGGCCTATCTTATGTTACTATTACAACTTAAACTGTAGCTCACCAACATTCGTGTTGACTTTTTAAGCATGTATTTCTCAGGTGCTTAGACGTGGTTGCTTCCGCTGTTAGACTTACTGTTAGACTTGCAGTTAGACTTGCCGTTATAGACTTGCTGTTATGGACCTGCTGTATTAGATTTTCCGCTGCATTACTTAGAGATGTCTCGAGCATGGAACTTTTATTTTGCATTCGTGACTTACGTTATTTTAAAACAATAGCTTTGTAATGACCTTTGTACCATGTACTCATGTTAATATTTTCTAGTCATCTTTTGTAAAACGCTATCTTTTTACGAATGCAAACTGGTTTTCAAACAACATATAGTGTTTGACCTTGTAATAATCCTGTTGTCGATGATCCGTACACTATGGTTTTGTACGGGGCGTCACAATTTTACTCATATATTTTAATAAAAACATGCAATCAACAAGTGTTCCTATTAGTTTGGAAAGATCACAAATATAATCAATTTAGTAAAATTGAAAGTAAGATTTTGGATGCTTACCTTAAAGAGAATTGAAAGAGTATGGACCACTTTTTGAAAAGTACTTGAAGATAGGACAAAAGTAAATCTGAGAATTTAGTGGTTGGGGTTTAAAGAGGAGATGTGGTTGGTGGAAAGGTTGTTTGAATATTAAAAGAAAAGCATAAAGGAAAAAGAATTTCGTCAGACATCAGACGGCTCTCCACACGGTCGACCGTGATTTGACCGTGCGTGATCAGGATAGAATTTTACGGAGTGTGTTCCATCATTCCCAACCCATTCCTAAGCAAGTTAATGGTTTCCTTTTTAAGGGGCTTAGTGAATATGTCAGCTATATTTTCCGCAGATTCTACCTTATCTATCACAATATTACCATTTTGGACGTGGTCACGAAGGAAATGGTGCCTAATGTCTATGTGTTTAGTCCTAGAGTGCAATATTTGATTTTTCGATAGGTCTATAGCACTTTTGTTATCACAACATGTAGGTATTTCAGATGAGATGATACCATAATCGAGGAAGGTGTGCTTCATCCATAACACTTGTGCGCATGCTCTTCCCTTGGCTACGTATCCGGCCTCGGTGGTAGACAATGCAACGGATGTTTGCTTCTTTGAAAACCATGACGTTAAGCAAAGCCCCACGAACGCGCATACTCCACTTGTGCTCTTTCTATCAATCATTGATCCACCATGATCGGAATCTGTAAAACACATAATATCAACCCCGGTAAACTTTGGATACTATAACCCAAGATGCATTGTTCCCTTTAAGTATCTAAATATCTTTTTAACGGCTTCTACGTGCGACGTCTTTGGATTTTCTTGAAATCTTGCACATAAGCACACGCTAAACATGATGTTGAGATGACTTGCCATTAAATAAAGAAGGGATCCAATCATTCCCCTATATTTAGTACTATCGAATGGTTCTCCTTCTCCTTCCAAAGTAAGTTTCACATTTGTTGCCATTGGAGTCGCCATTGGTTTTGAGTTCTCCATTCCGAATTTCTTGATCATTTCATGAACGTATTTTTGTTGATTGATGAATGTTCCATATTCTAGTTGCTTGATTTATAGTCCGAGAAAGAACTTAAGTTCACCCATCATGCTCATTTCAAACTCATCATGCATTAACTTAGAAAACTCATTGCAAAGAGATTCGTTAGTAGACCCAAATACAATATCATCAACATATATTTGAACTATAACTAAATCCTTTTCATGCCTTTTGATAAAGAGTGTATTATCAATTTTTCCCATTTCAAACTCATTATTTATTAAGAAGGATCTAAGTCTTTCATACCATGCTCTAGGGGCTTGTTTAAGTCCATAGAGAGCCTTTTTAAGTTTGTAAACATGATAAGGTTTTTTGAAATCTTCAAACCCCGGAGGTTGTGATACATAAACTTCTTCATTTATGACACCTTTTAAAAAGGCACTTTTGACATCCATTTCATAAAGTTTGACATTATTGGCACATGCATATGCAAGAAGTATTCTTATTGACTCTAGCCTAACGACGGGAGCAAATGTTTCATCATGATCAATTCCCTCTTGTTGGCTATATCCTTGTGCAACTAGTCTAGCTTTGTTTCTAACTACTTTGCCATCTTCATCTAGTTTATTTCTATAGACCCATTTTGTACCTATGATGTTGCTCTCACTTGGTAAAGGAACCAAATCCCATACATCACTCCTTTAGAATTGATTTAATTCCTCTTGCATAGCTTCTATCCAACTTTCATCTAATAGGGCTTCCTTAATATTTTTAGGTTCTATTTGGGAGATAAAAGCATAGTTGGCAATTAGGTTAAATGCTTGTGACCTAGTGGTTCTATTGTTGATGTCTCCTATGACTTGGTCTATGGGATGATCCTTTATATGTTTAATATCTATTGAGGATGCTAAGTTATCCTTACTTGGTTTCAAATGAGATCCATCCTCATTGGTTTCATTGAACTCGATTTGAGTTGGCATTATTTCTATAGCATCTTGTTCAATCACATCATCATCCTCTAAAATTTTAGTCTTAGGTGGTGGAGGAGTTTCATCGAATGTGACATCTAGGGATTCTTCTATAACATTCGTATATTTATTTAGAACCCTATATGCCTTACTTTCTAACGAATATCCTAAGAATACTCCTTCGTAAGCTTTAGGCTCAAATTTTGTAAGATATTCCTTTTTATTCAAGATAAAGCATTTGCACCCGAATACTCTAAGATGACTTACGGTTGGTTTTCTACCGTTTAAAATTTCATAAGGTGTTTTATCCATTGATGGCCTAATTAGGACTCTATTTTGAATGTAGGTGGAGGTGGCAGCGGCTTCACTCCAAAACTTTTGAGGTATTGATTGTTCATTTAACATAGTTTGACTCATTTCTTAAAGAGTTCGGTTTTTACTTTCAACAACCCCATTGGATTGAGGTGTGCGAGGAGCCGAGAAGTTATGACTGATACCGTTTAAATCACAAAAGACTCCAAATTGAGCATCATTATCAAATTCTCTACCATGATCCGTTCTAATTGTTACTATAGTACAACCAAGCAAATTTTGTATCTTAGTAGCAAAAATTATAAATCTTTCACAAGCTTCATTTTTATGCTTTAGAAATAGTGTCCATGTGTATCTTGAAAAGTCATCTACTATTACTAAAGTATAAAAATTTCCTCCATAACTTTGAACGGCCGATGGCCCAAATAAATCCATGTGCAAAAGTTCTAGACATCTTTTAGTAGAGATAAAATTCTTAGGTTTATGACTTGCATGAACTGGTTTTCCTACTTTGCATGCATCACAAAAATGGCTTTCATATTTTAATTTAGGAAAGTCTCTAACTATGTTCTTTGAGGATATGTTATGAATTAGTTTCATGTTAGCATGCCCTAGTCTCCTATGTTACAAAGTAGTAGTATCATGTATAGATGTGAGACAAATATCTACATGCTTAAAATCATCCAATTTGCATGTATAAAGACCTTTCTTCCTAATTTCGTTTATGACACTTTTACCATCTTTTATTATGTGTGATGAATTTTTAGTAAATGTCATGTTATATCCTTTGTCACATATTCTTCCTACACTTAGCAAGTTAAAACTTAAGTTTTTAATGTGTAACACATTATCAAGTGTAATCTTTTGATTAGTAATGTTACCTTTATTGACGATTTTTCCTTTCACATCGCCACCAAAGATTAAATCACCTCCATTGTGCTCCGAATACTTTGTGAAGAATTCTTTGTTGCCCGTATCAATTATCCATTCTTCATTTTGTACAACACCATTGAGACAAACCTATATTTGATTAATCAATAACTTTGGTACCTAATGTTTGTTGGGTCTGGGATGATTAGCATTAAAGACTCCTATTCTAATCCATTTCTTAACAATTTTGATTTTGTTATTCCTTTTAGTTTCGACCCTTTTAGAGTTTTGATTAATCATTTTTCTTGAAGAATTTTATACAAATGATTTGATTTCTTTTCCTCTTGTCTTAACTTGATTAGTTATGGAGCCCTTTGGTTTTGGTGTTTCTACAACTTGATGTCTAACAAATACTATTGGCTTATGTTTGGATGATTTTGTCTCAAAAGTATTTTCCTTGTATCCTAGCCCTTGTTTATCACTTGTTGATTTTTGAACACTTAAGATGTTTTCTAACACTTTACTACTTCCTTCATATCTTGAAAACTTTATTTTATTTTCGAGTAGTTTGTTAGTTTTGTTCAAGGCATAGTTTTCATGCTTTAAGTCATCACATGTAAGACATTCTTGTGAGTTAGATATTCTTTCTTTAAGTTGTAAAATTTCTAACCTAAGCAAGTTATTTTCTTCCTTTACACTTGTGTTTTTGTCACTTACTTTACTACTCAAGAAACATAATTTAGCAAAGTTGTCAATACTAAACTCAAAGGAATTTCGAAGTACCTCATTGTCGGATTGTCCGACTTGTGATCCTTTGTCGTCATCACTTGGTATGTCAATGGCTATGAGACACGTTTCCTTTCCTTCTTCTTGAGTGTCATTTTTTTCATCATCCCATGAACCTCCAAGAAAGGCCTTTTCATTCTTTCTTTTAGGACATTCACTTATTAAGTGATTTGGATCACCACACCTAAAGAATTTTTGTACAAACTTTTTCTTGGGATCGAATGGCATTTTCCTTTGTTCCATCGGAGGACGAACATGGTTTCCCGGCCTTCGATAGAATTTCTTGAATGAGCGACCAATGAATGCGAGTTGCTCATCATCATTGAGAATATCATCATCGTCATCATCGATGTCATATTCATCATGGATCTTAGCCTTTAGAGCGATTGACTTGTTCTTTTCTCTCTTGGCCTTTTCTAACTCATCATCTTTATCTAGGATAACCTCATGTACTTTGAGATTTCCAATGAGTTAATCTAGAGTTAGCTTTTCCGCATTCTTTGATTCGTCAATGGCCGTCACCTTTGGTCTCCATCTTGATGGTAAAGCCCTTAAGAACTTACGAACATATTGCTTATCCGTGTAGATTGTACCTAGAGCTTTCAAGCTTGAACAAATATTGTTAAATCTAGTGTAGGCACTATCTATTTTTTCATAATCGTCAATATCAAATTGTTCATATTTAGTTATAAGCAACTCTACTTTATTTTCTATGACTTGTGGGTTTCCATGATGAGTAACCATGATGCTATCCCAAATTTCCTTAGCACTACCCATCATAAAAACTCTCTCATATTCTTTCCTAGGCAATGCATTAAAAATGGTCATCTTAGCTTCATAGTTTTTGCCTACTTCTATCTTATATTCCTTAGTCCATTCTTCTTCGGGTATATATATTTTAGTTTTCTTATCGTCACTAAACTTAAATTGTAACAACCCAAACCAAACCACGAACAAACCCGCTTAAAATGTCAAAAAAAAAATTTTTTTGTTCAGCAGCTGGCGCGGCGCCCCATTCTGGTCTGTCCAAAAATTCTTGAAACGTGAAAAAGATTGGCCACTTCCCGACATAATTAGACAAAACGCTATCAACCACAATTTCATATATGTAAAACTAACACATTCCATTAATAAAATTAGTTTTACAAAGCGGGGCCCACACAACCCAAATTTCAAGTTTAATACATAAACATGAGTTTCTACCACCAAAAAGTTTAAATGCCAAACGACTCAACGAGCATGGTATTTGGGGTTTGTTAGGACCCCGAAGTTGTATAGTGTTAATGTGAAATAAGCTTAAATGAAGGTTCCTTAGAAGAGGGCTATATAAGGAACCTAAGTAGTCCTAATTAGATAGCCATTGCATTGTAACCGAGTTCTAGAAGCTGTGGAATGTAATTTTACTGATTCTCTCTAATACTGAGTCTCATTCTTACATACCGAATCTCTCTTTATCTTATCATTTCTCTCAATCTCAACATGATCTGACCTATCATTTGGTATCAGAGCTTCCAGGAAGTGATTCTACATCACTATATCGATCCAGAGATTGTAGATTACAGAATCTGAATACTCTCGGTATTTTGAATCACATTCGGTATTATCGAATTTGATAATCTGACGTTCAGATTCTTGTGATAAGTTTAGCGAAGGTGCATTAGGTCTTTTAGAAAGAGTTTCGATCATCATTACAGCTTTTTAACTTCAATTATGGAGAATCAAGTTGATTTTTAGAGTTTGTGGCTAAAACTCTCGGTATTGCTTAATTCAAGCTTGATTCTAGATTTTTGTGAAGATTTAAGGATTCAGTTGTGTTCGTGAGGTGTTAAATCATATTTCTGGCGGTTCAATTTATTCAATTCATCAAGTTTTGAAGATTTGATCAACACTCGGTATCGTAACTGTCATACCGAGTCTGCTTCATTACTTAAATTCATCTTAAGTGTTGCAGATTGTGGTGTGATCGTGATTCTATCACATTCAGTTTGATTATACGCAGCTAATTGGTGTGGTTTGAGAAAGGATTCTGTCATATTTCTAAGTTTTAAACTTAGACTCGGTATTGTCAACTGCTACAGTTGACATTCGGTATCCTATACTTTCGGTATCTTTGATATTTTGTGTGATACTAACTTGTTTCCTTGTGTAGCAAGGTTACAGAATCTAATTCAAAAGGATTGAATTGAGTTTGAACTTCAAATTCATACAGAATCTGACTACCGAGTCAGATACAGAATCTGAGTTTCTGTATTACTTAATCCATTGTTTTAAGTAGTTACAGGCTACAATTCTTGTGATTACCGAATCTATACTGAATCTGGGTGTGTCACTTGTATTTCTGATCAGTTTCTTATATAGAATCTGATATACAGAATCTTTACCGAATCTGCTACAGTACCGAATCTGATACAGAATCTGACATTCTGATCAGATTATTGTGATTTTTCATCTTAGATTTGTGTAATACAGAATCTTTACCGAATCTACCTCATTTTCAAGATGTCCACTCAAGGATACCTATTGTCGTTTCAATGGTGTTCTCAGTGAGTTGAAAAGGTGCAAGATCATAAAAGTAAATGTTGAAGTCAACATGAAGTTTCTCAAAAAGCTCAATGCTGATTGGCTTCCTTATGGAACCATTGTTCGATCTACTAAAGAGATTGACAAGTTGACTATTCATGAGCTTGTTGGAGTTCTTATGCATTACCAACCTGAAGTGTCTAAACTTCAAGAAGGAAGGAAAGAGTCTTCTCCGGGCGATCCACTTGCCCTAATTGCCAAAAAGAAGAGCAAATCGTTGACGTCTTCCAAAAGCTTGTCCAAGAAAGTGCTTGTAGAAGAATCAACTGATTCAGAAGATTTGAATCTTTCTGATGTTGATGATTCTCACCTTGAATTAGTCAAGATGGCAGCCATGTTCACAAAAGCCTTGAATAAACACAAGTTTAAAGGCAAATCAAGCAATCAACGCAAAAACTCGTCATCTTCCTCGTACTAAAGAAAGCTGATCAATCTAAACAACAACGTGCTGATGATTCCAAGAAGGAAGATTCAATTTGTTTCAATTGTGGCAAAGCTGGTCATTACTCTCGTGAGTGCAAGATGCCTAAGAAGAAGGACGCAGCTTACTACAAGAAGAAAATGTTGATGGCTAAGATTGTGGACTGGGGGAGAGCTAAAACCGGTTGATGATACTTGGTTTAACTGGACTGACGATTCAGATTCAGAGGTGGAACATGCAAATGTTTGCAAGGTGACAAAGCTCATCAAAGCTAAGGAAGCAATGGAGAATTCTGACTCAACATCCAATGATGATGAGGTACAATCAACTGAATTCTCACCTGATTTTATAAAAATGCAAAATGACTTGATGAAGAATCTGGTCTCAATGTCAAAAGAAGTCAAAGGCTTAAAATCTGAAAACAAGGTTTTAAAAGATAAAATCAAAATGAATGAGAGCAGACCTTCCTCATCCAAATTGCAAACGGATGTGCAACGATTGACTCTCCAACTCAACTCTACGGAAACTGAGTTGGAAGATCTAAAAAAGACAATTCATCCGATTAAAGTTGAAAGAACTGATTATCGTTTAAAATCGGAACGACTTGCAGAAAAATTTCAATTTTTAGAAAAAGATCTTTCTGATTTGAAAAACCAACATGAACCCACACTTTTAAAACTAAACAAGAAAATCGTTCAATTGGAAAACACCATAATTGAAAAGAACACTGAAATTTCTTTATTGTCAAAAGAATCTTTTCAAATGAAAGCACAACTTGCTCGATATGAGGAAAAACTCTATCGAACAGAGCAATCCAAAGCTATCATGGATATGGAACTTTCAAAACAAACGATTTTCATGAATAGACCAAAAACGATTCATGGTGAAAAGTGGGGGTTGGGTTATGAAGATCCAAAAATTTTGGAAGATGCTTCCAAAAAGATTCCAGGATTATATCATTCTGATTATTTTCAAGCCAGTTTACCATCACATTTTGTACATGCTTCTGATGCTGATTTTGATGATATTATTGTGAATCGTAAATCTAGGAAATACCATCAAATTAGCTTAATGTATGAAAAAATCAATGCTAAGATAGGTAAACCGAATCCTGATTTCTTGAAAAATCTTGTTGAAACTGAAAAGAACATGCAACGTGAAGATTATGTGCCTAAGCGTAGACTGGTTTATATCCCAACACTCATGCTAGAGAAATACATTTTAATGCTTGAGAATGAAGTGTTTAACAAACCTAGTTCTAGCATTACTGCAATAGATGAGGTGTTTAATGAACCAATTTTTGATGTGAAACCAATTCTACTAACTTTACCTGCATGTCCAGATGATGTTTTCCGTGAAGACCTAGCACATGAACTAACTGTTGTCTTTGAGACAAATTCTCTAGGTCAAAATTCTTTAGATGAAAAAGTAGAACCTCAGAATGAACCGAACATTGAACCTTTGATAGATTTTGAAAGTTAACTTGATCCTTTGCATGATTATTACTTGCATTTGCCTGGTGTACGTGATTTGAATCGTATAGTAGCTCAACTTGAACAGGAGAATATTGACTTGCAACTTAAGTGTCAATCATTAGAACAAATGCTTGCTTTGTGTGATAAATTGCCTTCACTGCCTAAGAAAGAATGTACTTATGCTTTTAAGGAGGGTGAAGTGATAGTTTCTGCTGAAGAATTATGTCTTGAGATTAAAAGCTTAAAAAAAGACAATTCAACTGAAACATGCTAACACACTTAAGCAAACGTCTAATGTTGCAACCAATGTGCTTGAATGTACTGGTGGGATTACTAAGAAGGGGAAGGGAACAACAACATCTAAGGATGTAAAACCCATTAATATTCTTAAAAATCCTCTGCATTCTCAATTTGGCAATCATGGTTCGAAAGTTGTTTCCACAACTCAGTATATTGTTAAAAAGGTTCATTCTCCAAATGGTTATGTGTTAACTGAAAAGATTCCTATGATTCCTATGACAAAAACTTCAAAAGCGAGTCTATTAAAGAAATCAGTTAAGTCCACAACACACACAAGTTCTAAACCTGATTTGAGTGAGTATGATGCAAAAGAACGTACAATTAAATTGGAAATTCTGCAAAATCAGTCATCTCATGTGTCAACTGAAAAGTTTGGACGTCTAACTAACAAAGGTGTTTTTCGTGTCACAGGTCATAATCCAAACTTGAATTACAAATCTGTATGGGTTCCTAAATCCACGACTAAGAAAGTAGCAACCAAACCAAAGCAATCTGCTAGTCGGCCTAGGAAATCATCTCATGTTTTTCAATTTTCGTCTGTGAACAAAACATCTACTTGGAATAAATTGTGTGTTAAGACTTCTGATAACGATGTAAAGATTGATATTGCGTATGATGCTTCATGTAATGTGGTTTTAAATGATGCTTTATTGTCTAAACTGCATGATGCTTTACGTGATTATTTCATCATTGATCCAAAGTTTGTTGTTAATCCAAAGTTTATTGCTGGTACTAACCGAAAAGGACCCAAGAAACTTTGGGTACCTAAAATCTAGGAAATTCACATTTACAGGGTTTCGACGTCTGTGTTTGGTATATCGATTCTGGTTGTTCTTGACACATGATGGGCGATAAATCCTTGCTTGTCAACTTCATTGACAAATTCCTAGGAACGGTTACATTCGGAAACGATGAGATTGCAGCAATAACGGGTTACGGAGATTTTGTGCAAAATGGCATAACAATCAAACGGGTTTCATATGTTGAGGGTTTGGGGTGCAGTTTATTTAGTGTGAGCCAATTCTGCGATGGAGATCTCAAAGTTTTGTTTGAACGTCGACAATGCTCGGTGCAATCCACCGAAGGGACTGATCTTCTTGTTGGTAAACGTTGTGCTTCACTATATACTATTGACCTCAATGATGCACCATCACATGCAACCATGTGTTTGGCCACTCGTTCTACCAAAGAAAATTCATGGTTATGGCATCATCGGATGTCACACCTGAATTACAAAGGTATCAATCGACTAGTCTCTAAAGATTTAGTTGATGGTATTCCAACCTTTCAATATGATAAGCATCATGTGTGTCCATTATGTGCGATGGGTAAGCTGAAACGGACCAATCATCTGCTTAAGCAAAACCCCAGTACTTCATCGTCTTTGCAATTATTGCATATGGACTTATGTGGACCCATGCGTATTTCTAGCCTCGGTGGCAAGAAACATGTGCTTGTCATTGTTGATGACTATACCCGATTTACATGGATTTTTCTTTTGCGAACTAAGTCAGAAACCCCTGCCATTATCATTGAGTTCATTAAAAAGATTCAACGCTCTTTTAACAAACATGTTAAGAGCATCAGAACTGATAATGGGACGAAATTTAAGAATGACCCGCTTGATAGTTATTTGAAAGACCAAGGCATTGAACATCAGTTCTCTGCTACTCGGACCCCCCAACAAAATGGAGTAGTCGAACGACGTAATCGTACGTTGTGCGAAGCAGCATGAAAGATGCTTGCCTACTCCAAATTACCTCCAAAAATGTGGGGGGAGGCCATTTCAACTGCATGCTATACCCAAAATCGTTGTATTGTAAACAAACGTTTTGATAAAACTCCATATGAGTTATTATATGGTAGATGCCCGAATGTCAAATATTTCCGTGGTTTTGGTTGTATATGCTATGTGCTTAACGATTTTGACAGCCTCGGAAAGTTTGATCCTCATGGCGATCAGGCCATATTTCTTGGTTATTCCTCGAACAAAGTTGCTTATCGTGTTTATCATAAGCGGACAAAGATGATTAAAGAGAGCATTAACGTCAAGTTCGATGAATTTTCGGGAATGGCTTTTGAACAACTCAGTTCAAAACCCGATCCTAACCTGGCTACTACTTCTTCCGCGCAAAACTCAATTTTCTCGAAGAAGGGTGTTCCTACGGTTACATTAGAGGAACTAGATATCTTGTTTGATAGTCTTTATACTCCTCAACGGGATTCAAATGTTCAAGCCGTACCGGTTACACCATCACAGTCAACTACTGTGGAGACTCTTCAAAGTCTTTTTGATGAAGATTCAACACCAACTGATTCACCTGTTGCTTCTTCATCCTCCCTCCAACCTCCTGTTACTGATAATCTTGAACAAGATCAAGATTCATCATTTGATACAACTCCAGCTGTTTCTCCAGATACTCTATTGAATCCATTAGATAATGTTACATTAGATCAAGCAGATCAAGGCTCAACATCAACAACGATTGATGTTCTGATGGATACAATTGATGTTCAATCTCTTCCCCACACCCGATGGACTAAAAGTCATCCAATAGATCTTATTATTGGTGACGCATCTGCTCTAGTTTCAACTCGAAGGGCTACTCAGAATATGTGTCTATTCACAGCCTTTCTTAGTAAGATTGAACCAACAACGGTTGCTCAAGCTTTACTAGATCCATACTGGGTAGTTGCAATGCAAGATGAGATCAATCAATTTGAACAATTGAAAGTATGGTGATTAGTTCCAAGACCAACGGGTCAACGACCAATAGGGGTTAAGTGGATTTTAAAGAACAAGAAGGATTCTGATGGAATTGTGGTTCGAAATAAGGCACGTCTTGTGGCCAAAGGATATCGACAACAAGAGGGCATTGATTATGACGAAACGTTTGCTCCGGTTAATAGGATTGAGGCAATTCGTCTTTTCCTTGCATTTGCTTCTCATATGAAGTTCACGGTGTTTCAAATGGATGTCAAAACTGCTTTTCTGAATGGTTATCTTCAAGAGGAAGTCTATGTGGATCAACCAGAAGGCTTTGTCGATCCCATTCATCTAAACCACGTTTACTACTTGGAGAAAGCTTTATACGGTCTGAAGCAAGCACCGCGTGCATGGTACGAGACCTTAACAAAGTATTTGCTGGACAATGAATTCTCTCGTGGAACGATTGATACAACGCTATTCATCCGTAAAAACCACGGTCACATTCTCTTGGTTCAAATTTACGTTGATGATATTATTTTTGGTTCCACGTCCCCGGCCTTATGCAAAGAATTTGATGACCTTATGGCCAACAAATTCGAAATGAGCATGCTTGACCAGTTAACTTTCTTCTTGGGGTTACAAGTAAAACAACTACCAAATGGGATTTTTATCAGTCAAACAAAGTATATCAATGATATGCTAAAACGTTTTAAAATGACTGCTTTAAAACCAATGACAACCCCAATGAGGACTTTACTGGATGCTGATACTAATGGGGAACCCTTTGATATTACGCTTTATCGAAGCATGGTTGGTTCTTTAATGTATCCGACTGCAAGTCGACCAGACATTACACTTGTCGTAACTGTCTGTGCCCGCTTTCAGTCCAACCCTAAGAAATCTCACTCCAAAGCGGTTGTTAGGATTTTTCAATACCTTAAAGGTACACCTAACCTTGGGATCTGGTATCCTCATGGATCCGATTTCAATCTCACTGCTTATACTAATGCGGATCATGGTGGTTGCCATGTTGATAGAAAGAGCACATCTGGATCAATTCAAATGTTGGGGAATAGGCTAGTTGGTTGGTCATTCAAAATACAGAACTGTGTGTCTTTATCAACAGCTGAGTCTGAGTACATTGCTGCAGCTCACTGTTGTTCACAAGTTTTGTGGATGCAAACTCAACTCTTGGACTATGGCTTTAAGATTTCTAAGACCTCGATCTATTGTGATTCACAAAGTGCTATTGCAATAACAAGCAACCCGGTTCAGCATTCTAAAACTAAACACATAGATATTCGTTATCATTTCATTAAGGACCATGTAGAGAAAGGGGATGTAGAGTTATACTTTGTGCCTACTAAAGTGCAATTAGCTGACATGTTCACTAAACCTTTAGATGAACTTAGGCTAAAATTCTTGATCAAAGAGATTGGCATGGTAGAGTATAGTGCTTGATATTCCTTAGATCTGTTGGGACTTATTTTTGGGATCTTGTGTTTAGGGGAAGTAGATACTTTCTAGGGGAAGCAACTAAGTTTCAGTGCTTTAGATAATTTTTCTTTAAGGGACTGCCTTTAGATTAATGATAACTTCCTAGATATATTTGTTCAATGGTTACGCAAGGGGGAGGTAACTCATTGATATCCTATTTTAAGGGGGAGTTAATTCATTTTCTTGGGAACATAATCAAAATGTTGATTTACTTTCTTGTATATCACATTTTGAGGGGGAGAAAAAGGGAGAAAATGAGAAAATTATTCAAAAATATTATTTTTTAAAAGTAAATTCAAAATTTCTTTGTTTTTATCTGAAATAATTCACTATGGCTTGTATACATCTCAGTATGCAACCCGTGTCAACAATTGGTATCACCGAAGATTTGTACTTTGTATAAAATTCAAAGTTCTTTTAAGTACAAATCTTATTTTGAAAAATTCATAAAAATTGGAAAAGATAAAATCCAAAAAATATTTAAATTTTACTGAATAAATGCTATTTTTAGCATTTTACCGAGTCTGGCAACCAACAGTACAGATTCGGTAAGTTCAAAGTTTTCAAAAATTGTCTCAGAATTGTTTTTCATGAAAAGATTGAAATGGATTTCAAGAGGAAAAATCAATTTGTCAAGATTTGGAGTTAAATTGTTAAAGTTTTGAAAAATTGGACTGTATTCGGTATATTAGGCCCATTCTGTAAAGCCCATTCGGTATTTTACCTTCGGTATCTATAAAAGGAGAGTCAAAGTCAAACATTACTCTCTTACTGTTATTAATTACCTACCGAGTCTGTTGATTATACCGAATCTGCCTAATTCTACCGAGTCGGTCATTCTGTTTCTTCAAATCCTTGGTAATTGTTCATTTTAATCAATGTTTAAGATATATAATTGTAGATCTGAGATAATTAAGTTTTTATCAACTAGAAAAGATCAAAAATAACTGGATACTGACCTTTAATTTTTGAAATCTTGTTGATTATACCGAGTCTGAGTCGATTTCAATTAATCTTTGATTAAACTCAATTGATTTGGAAAATCAACATGAAATCTTGTCTAATCTGAGTTAAATTGACTGATCTATCATTTGACCGAGCCTGATTACATGTTTAATTGCTTATTTGATGAATTCTGTATCTACCGAATGTGTTCTTATCCTGATACCGAGTTTGTTCATACAATTAACATGTTAATATGCTTGTAATTGAATGGTTAATTGATCATGGTTGTGAAATTACATGATATGTGATAGAATATGCATGTTTGAGTGACTTTCTGTTAATTGTTGAAGATACCGAATCTGGTTTTCTTTCTTGATACCGAGTCTGAAATTTGGTACCTTGAAATTTTCTGATTTTTATCTTCAAACACTTAACATGTTTATTCTATATCTTTCTGATATGAAAGCTCAAGCTTATTTGGTTACAGAATCTAAAGTTTTCATAAATACCGAATCTGCTTGAATTGTGCTGAAAATTGACTAAGTGTTGTTCTGATTCCTTGTGTTATATAATTGACTTTGCATGATGATTTTGTACTAAGATGAATATCATATGAATGTCATGGTTGTCAATTATTTGTTCATATTTGGAATAAATGATTTTTATATCTTAGAAAAGTCATAAAAATTATAAAATTTGAAAAATATAAAAAGGATTTCAAAGGAAATAAGAATAGAGAAATGTGCTTTATGATAACATTTTGTGGTCTTCTATTTCTTATGTATACAGCTAAATGGCGAATAATCACTTTATCAATTCTGAAACCAATATTCCCTGCAATTATTGGACTGCAATTCTAGAGAGACATACTTTATGGCCTGCTCTGAGCTCCACAGTTAGTGTGCCAGAAACAGACTTGGATATTCTTAACAGATCAATCAGATTTGTGGAGGCCACACAACCAAATGCTACTAATCCACAGGGTGAACCAGCCATATTTGAATTTAGGCTGAGGGGAGTACAAGGATTCAGGAGTATCACAAAAGCAGACTTCAGGAGGATATTCAGACTTCCTCTTGTACAGAATGCTCCTGCTTTTCCTGCCACACAGCAGATGATGTCTTCAATCTTTTCTCTTGGATATGTTGGAGCAACTAATGTTCCACCTGCTAAGTTTCAAAAGAAGTATCTGCACTCCAGGTGGTATGTGATATTCTCAATCATCAACAGAAGCTTGTTGATGACAAGAAGTGGATCTGATAGCTTAACTGTGCCGATGCTCAATCTTTTCTACTCATTCACAAGAGTAGAGAATCCTGATTATGCAGAACTTATATGGGATTTGGTTCAGGCACAGGTTGAAAAGCCAAGGGGTGCTTATATCCCTTGCGAAAGGTTTTTCTGTATCTTTATCCATGATGCTATAAATGCTTGCAGAAATGCAAATATATTTGTACCAGGTACACATGGATTACAGATGAAAAGGTTTGGAGAGCTGAAGATGAACACCCCTATGGTGTCTGATAATCAATTCACTGCGCCAATTCCAAATTGGCTAGTGAGGCTAGCTGAACCCCAAGACGCTCGTATGCGTTCTTATTTTCAGGTTGTAGGAATACCTCTTTCGAACCCGATACAACAAGAACAAGTTGAACCTGTCGTGGTTCCAGCCCCAGAGGTTGTAGAGGAACCTGTAGTTCAACCACCCGGGCCAGCTAATCCTCCACTTAGGGTGAACCTCAAATGATCTAGGGTAGCACACCAAGCTCAACCCGTGAGGATCAGGGAACCTAGGTCAACTAGGATTGAACCAACCCTTTCCACAACACCCGAAGTAAGCAGTGACACTTCAGCAACAGCATCTGAATCATCTCCTGAACATTCTCCTAAGAGAACTCGATACATGCCGGATGATATGATTCAGACTCCGCCAACCTAACGAGTAACTAGATCTAGGACTTCGACACCCATCGTCCGCCAAACAGTTACTCCAACCATTGGTGATACGGACCAAGACCTAGAGCCAATTAGGTCACCTTCACCCATCTCCGTATCACATCCAAGAATAACAGTAAGCCCTGCACTAAATGAAGCGCAAGCTTCGGTAGGCAAGAGATCTAAACGCACGGATGGTAAAAAGACCACTAAGCCCATCCAATCTAAACAGGACTTAAGAATAAATCCCACAAAGCAAGATGCTTCAGCATCTAAGGAAGTAAAGTCTTCCTCTTCAGTAAACTCTGCGTTGACTCAATCGATTGAGGACACTCAATCATTGAAGTCCAGAACGGCCGAAGGGGAGCCAAAAAATCTTGAAAAGGCACCCTGCGTATCGGCTGGAAATCCTCCTGTGCCTCAACGTACAACAGGGTCTTGAGGTCCGACTTATCTTGATGAGGAAGATCTGCCGCGTCTCATGGAAACGAATCAACATGACAATCCTTCGGGATATTTATCAGACTTCCAGCAGACTGTTCCCTTGGTTCATGAAAGTGATCCATTGGTTCAAACCACTTCTCTTCCGGATTCTGAATCTCAGGGTCTGGAGGAAGAGTCTTTAACTGAAAGAGATGTGCCACCTCATGGTATATCAATGATTTCAGGAGTCGGGGATAGCAATATCTCTGCGAGAACTAACCAGACGGGTAGTTCTACTACTCTGTCAGAGTCCCATGAGACCAAAGTCATGGAGGCGGATGCTTCGAAAGAAACTTCGCCGGTGACAACTCCGGTTGTTACCCAACCTCCATCAGAAGGGGATATCACGAATCTGAATAGTAGTATGTATAGCCCTACATATAAGAATAATACCGCACAATCATCCTTAACTGCCCTTACGGCAACTCAAACACTTCCACCGACATCGCCTTCAACAGTTGATGCTGATGCTGCTTTTGTTCATGGTTACACTGTTGTTTCACCAACTGGGTCACCTTTTCGAAGTTCAAATAGATATGAATTACAGTATCTCTCTGACAATGAGGTGGAGGAGCTCTATCTTGCTGAGTTTGCTAAACGAACTGATCTTGATGAAGTTCACGAAACTATGATGATTTATCTTGAGAAAGCAAGGATAGTGTATCCTTTATCTCCATGCAAGTCACCTGGACCAATTCACATGCCTGATCATGATGATTTCGATTCCGACAATCTTCATGAGGGGGAGAATAGACAAGGTGGTTATCGGTCTAGTGTTTTTCAAAGATCAACTTATGAAGCTGGTACATCTAGTCAAAAGAAGGATAAAGATGTTGTTGATATATCTGATTCCAGTGATGGAATTGAAGAAATTCAGTGTGAAAGCTTTCTAGATGAATCGGAAAGTCGGAGAGAGGGTGACTCAGGGATGTTAATGATTATGGATTCAGCTGATCAATCAGAGAAAAAGTTAACTCAAGAGGACAATCAAAACTTTGACAACATTGAAGATATTTTGAAGGGGTCATCGAGTGTCGCCAATGAATTCAATGATCATCAATTTGTTAATTTGACATCTCCAATTGACGAATTTGGAATACACTTCGAAAAGGAGATTTTCTCTAATGGCAAAGAAGATACCACGACTCCTCCCGATTTGAATGTTCCTTTTCAAATTGCAGAGATTGTTCTTGAACGTGATACTAATTACCAACTGAGTGAGGATGAAGAGAAAGATATTCTTCGTTCACCATTCATTGAACAACAAGCATATAGAATTTATGGTGATTCTGATTTCGTCCTTTCTGCATCAATGAGTGTTCTGGGTGCATGGAAATATCATAAGAAACCAGAATATCTCAAAGCTTATCTGAGTGTTCGTGACAAATTCAAATTGAAGAATGAAGAGAAACTTCAAATTCAGCGGAGTTCAGAGATTAAAAGCATAAATAAGGTTTTGATGATTAACAAGGATGGAGTGAAGATGCCATTGTTTCAAGTTACAAGAATGGATGATGAAGATTACCAATTCTCAGAAATGGATCTTGATAAACTGAAGATGGATGACATTATTTTCATTTACAACTATCTGATTAACTTGAATGAATCTGCAACAATTTATCATGCTACTGCAATGAAGGCAGTCTACAGATTTATTCTTGATTCGATGAGATGGATGTCAGTTCATGATTTTCAGTTGGGATTGGAATCTGGACACAAAAAGCTCGGAATCAAACCACCAAATCAAGTGATTGAAGAGCTAAGATACATGTCCTTACTTGAAGTGAGCGACTGTCCATATGGGTTTGCATTTGTCAATTCTCACTATACAAAGATCTTCATCAGAGTCTCAGATTTCAGAAGATACTCAGACGGAACGTTGATGTATGCTTTCAAGTACATGAGATGGAGATTGATCAATAACTGCTATTCAACTGAAGATATTGAGATTGTCAAATACATTCTCACAAGATTAAAAAGTCGTCTCAAAACAAGAGTGAACATACGAAGATATGAGAATCTCAAGGGTTTCAAATCCAAAGTTCACTTCAGAGGAACAAAGTTTCTTTAGATGTTTTAAATAGGATTATGTTGTAAAGTTCACATTTAACACTAAGGGGGAGATTGTTAGGACCCCGAAGTTGTATAGTGTTAATGTGAAATAAGCTTAAATGAAGGTTCCTTAGAAGAGGGCTATATAAGGAACCTAAGTAGTCCTAATTAGATAGCCATTGCATTGTAACCGAGTTCTAGAAGCTGTGGAATGTAATTTTACCGATTCTCTCTAATACCGAGTCTCATTCTAACCTACCGAATCTCTCTTTATCTTATCATTTCTCTCAATCTCAACATGATCTGACCTATCAGGGTTAAACTACCCAAGTCTCGGTCAAACTTCAAGAAGCTAACACTTCCAAAAGGCATCCCCTATCAACAAGGCGGGAACTCTATTCCAAAATGATGCCCTTACCCTTGTCCACAATCGAACCTATAAAATGGTAAACAACGAGAGGGTAAGCAAAGCTTAGTGAGTGCAATAATTATACATATACATATATAATATATCTACCTGCAAACACTTACTCAATACCGTACACAAGCTAGCAATTCGACAACCATGCAAAATATTATGCATATACCAATAACCGCAATTCACATTGAGCTAGCAATAACAAAAGCATATAGTTCATAATTAAATATGCTAATACACAATTCATACAACCATGGTTAACCAATCGTAATAGGAATGGTACTCAAATTTCCCATCGGTGTTCATAACAACCGTTAGTGCACAACACATATATCACTAACCCTTGGACAACACATATCCGTTTATAAAATCATTAGTGTACAACACATATAACACTAAGTTGGACAACACATATCCATTCATAAATCATTAGTGTACAACACATATAACACTAAATTGGACAACATATATCCGTTCTTAAAACCGTTAGCGTACAACACATATATCACTAACTTGGACAACACATATCCATTTCTACAAGTAAGCACATCATATATGTACATGTATACTTATTCCACTCACCTTACGCCTTCAGTGAATCAATAAACCAAGCTTTAATCTTCAAGGTAACGCACCTATTATAATGTACATATAATCAATCAACCATTCAAGTTGGTCAAACTCACAACACTCACCATTACTAAGTCATTTTGACCCATTTGGACACTTAACCCTAAAATTAGGTCAACTCACACCGAAACCATAACATTAGCCAAGATAGGTTTAAAAACACATTTCAACACAAGGTTTATGCATTAATCACAAACATTAACTAACCTAGGTCCATTTTCACCCGTTTGACCAATTTAAGGTCAACTCACCCATTTCGGGTCATCCACTAACCCACACAACGCCCACTTACATAAATATAGGTGTGCTATCAATTTACTAACTAATTTAAGTTCATAAACATCAATCTAACACTTTGAAAACCCTAGTTAGTCATCTTTGAGTTTACATGACCCAATTTCACCCAAAACACCCAATTCACCCACAAATGGGTTTTAAGTTCATCATCTACCCCAAACCCTAACCCTTAGTCAAATTAAACAAGGAAATTAAGATTAAAGCATACCACTACACTCAAAATGTAGCTAGGAAGTAGATGAACAACTTTACAACTTGAGCTTAAGCAAGATTCCTTCTTCTTCTTCTCCAAAATGAGTTTTCTCACACTAGGATCTTACTCTCTCTCTAGAATTGAATGGATGAGGTTGAAGTAGATGGAAATGGAGTTAATGAGACTCCAACAACTGATCCCAAGCATTAAAACCAGGTCTCAAGTGAATTTACCAAAAAGCCCTTAAAATATCTAATTTAAAAGCAAGAGATGGGCTGTCAGCCCGTAATGGCGCGGCGCGCAGATAGCCTGGGCAGAATTCTTTTCTCTTTTTAAAATATAAAAAGAAACCTCACAATTCATTCAACCTAATTACAAATATGAACAAGGAAATATTCGGGTCTTACAACTCTCCCCCACTTGAATCGGAGCGCGTCCTCACGATCCAAGCCGCATGACAAGAGGGAAGATAAACCAACACGAACTCTTCGGGCTCTCAAGTATACTCGGAACCTTTACTACGATGCCATTGAACTTTAAAAGTCCTAACCTCTTTATGCCACAACTTTTTGACCTTCTAATCGAGTATGGCAATCGGCTCCTCAATATACTCTAACTTATTATTTAGCTCAATCTCGTCTAATGGCACCCAAGATGAATCATCCGCAAGACACTTACGGAGATGAGAAACAAGAAATGTATTATGGATCCCCGCAAGCTCTTCGGGTAATTTCAAACGATACGCAACTTCACCAACACGAGCTAAAACCTTAAATGGCCCAATAAACCGAGGAGCTAACCTTCCCCGTTTTCGAAACCGAATAATACATTTCCATGGCGAAACCTTAAGCATCACCATGTCACCTTCTTGGAACTCAATCGTTCATCTACGTTTGTCGACATACGACTTTTGCCTATCTTGAGCCTTTTTCAAATGCTCTCGAATCATATCAAACTTGCTATTCGTCTCTAACACCAAATCGGTACTCCCGATTTCCCTTTGACCCACTTCACCCCAACAAATCGGGGTTCGACACCTTCGCCCATAAAGCATCTCATACGGTGGCATCCCGATACTAGTATGATAACTATTATTGTAGGAGAATTCCACCAAAGGTAAATGCTCGTCCCAACTACCACCAAAATCAATAATACACGCCCGTAACATATCCTCCAATGTTTGATTCGTACGTTCGGTTTGACCGTCCGTTTGAGGATGATACGCCGTGCTTAATTTCAATTGCGTAACCATATCTTCATGAAACTTTTCCCAAAACCGAGATGTAAAACGAGTATCTCGATCCGAAATAATAGATATAGGAACACCGTGTCGAGAGATGACTTCCTTGATAAACAACTTAGCCAAGGTCTCCGACGATATCGCTTCCTTAACGGGAAGAAACAAAGCACTCTTCGTCAATCGATCAACTATAACCCAAATCGAATCAAACTGGGTTCTCGCCATTTTAGGTAACTTTGTGATGAAATCCATGATAATGTGCTCCCATTTCCATTTCGGGATTTCTAACGGTTGTAACTTACCATACGGCTTTTGGTGCTCGGCCTTCACTTGCAAACACGTGACGCATTGCTCAACATACTTTATAACATCACGTTTCATGCCCGGCCACCAATAATCCTTCCTCAAGTCAAGATACATTTTCGTCGCGCCCGGATGAATGGAATACTTTGACTTATGTGCTTCATCAAGTAGCACTTGTCGATAATCACCCATCTTAGGCACCCACACTCTTCCTTGAAAAGACAACAACCCACGTGAACCCATAGTAATGAATTCCGATTTCCCTACAATTCGTTCCGCATGCTTGTTGTAAACGTAAGCCTCTATTTGAATCACACCAAGTTTTTCAAGAAAATCGTTAGTAATAATCATACGTAACAATCCCAATCGTAATGCCGGGTGATGACTCTTTCGACTTAACGCATCCGCGACTACATTCGCCTTGCCTGGATGATAAAGTATCTCACAATCATAATTTTTCACCACATCCATCCACCTACGTTGACGATAATTCAAATCTCGTTGATTAAAGAGGTGTTTCAAACTGTTATGGTCCGAATAAATCGTACTCTTGACACCATACAAGTAGTGGCACCAAATTTTCAACGCATGTACCACCGCCGCCAACTCAAGATCATGAGTCGGATATCTCGTTTCGTGTTCCTTTAATTGTCGAGAGGCATAAGCGATGACTTTACCACTTTGCATTAGAACACACCCGAGCCCATTTAACGAAGCATCACAATAAACCGTCATGTCTTCCACCCCTTCCGGCAAAACTAACACCGGAGCTTGACACAACTTCTCTTTTAACAATTGAAAAGCAATTTCTTGCTCGTTCTCCTAAACAAACCTCGCGTTCTTCCTCGTCAATTTCGTCAACGAAGAAGCGATCTTAGAAAAGTCTTGGATAAACCGACGATAATAACCGGCCAATCTAAGAAAACTTCGGACCTCTCTAGGCGTAGTCGGTTGTCTCCAACTCTTCACCGTCTCAATCTTCCCCGGATCTACTTGAATACCTTCTTTGTTCACAATGTGGCCAAGGAATTGAACCTCCCTTAGCCAAAATTCACATTTGGAGAACTTAGCATACAACTTCTCCTTTCGTAATGTCTTCAATACCTCACGCAAATGATGTTCATGTTCGTTCATACTTTTCGAGTAGACTAGTATGTCGTCAATGAACACAATCACCGACTTGTCCAACATAGGTTGGCACACTCGGTTCATAAGGTCCATGAATGCCGCCGGTGCATTCGTAAGACCGAAAGGCATAACTACAAACTTAAAATGCCCATAACGCATTTGAAAAGCCGTCTTCTCAATATCTTCCTCACGGACCCGCATTTGATGATAGCCGGACTGCAGGTCAATCTTTGAGAAATACGTCGCACCTTGGAGTTGGTCAAACAAATCGTCAATCCGAGGCAATGGATAACGATTCTTGATCGTCACTTTATTCAACTCCAAGTAATCGATGCACATCCGCATACTACCATCCTTCTTCTTCACAAATAAAACTGGAGCGCCCCATGGCGAAGCACTCGGTCGGATAAAACCCTTTTCAAGCAACTCTTGGGTTTGATTTAACAATTCTTGCATTTCCGTCGGCGCTAAACGATAAGGAGTTTTAGCAATGGGAGTAGCTCCCAGAACCAACTCAATGCAAAATTCAACTTGTCTTTCCGCCGGAACACCTGGTAACTCATCCGGGAAAACGTCTTCAAATTCACTTACCACCGGAATTTCTCGAATAGGTGGTGGCTCATCATGAGTATCAACAACATGGGCAAGAAAATCAATGCCACCACAAACAAGAAAACGACGTGCCCGTGCAAAAGAAAATATCGGCACAAGTCTTCTTCATTTATCGCTATGAATAATTAACTCTCCCCCACTTGGGGTCTTTACCCGAATAAACTTATCATGGCATGCGATATCGGCTCTATAACGATCGAGCCAATCCATACCAACAACGATATCGAAATCGCCCAAAGTCATCGGGATAAGATCAATCTTAAAGTTTTCGGCACCAAAAACGACATCACAATTTTTACACACATCAACCACTAGCACCGTCTTACCGTCCGCTATTTCGACTTCTACCGGATGACTTAACTTAGCTAACGGTCTATTAAGTCTAGGCACAAATTTGGAGATACAAACGACAAATTTGCACCGCTATCAAATACGATCCTTGCCGGATTAGAGTTAACCATAAAAGTACCTGAAACAACTTCATTCGATTGTTTGGCTTCGTCATTGGTCATCAAATAATTTCGACCCCTAGCCATACCCGCCGCCTTTTCTAACCGCTTAACATTATCATTGCGCACCTCGGGACACTCGGGCCTCTTGTGCCCTTCTTTACCACAATTGAAACAAGTAAATTTGGGTGTGGAAGGTGAGTTGGGGCAATAACGAGAGATGTGACCTTTTTACCCACAAGTATAGCAAGTGGGTACATGACCACCGGAGCCACCTTTCTTCACGCTATTAACACTTTCGGAGCCCTTCTTGTTCTTTTTGTTGGAAAAGCTCGATTGACTCGAATTCTCGAACTTCCTCTTACCAAAAGTAAAACTACTCTTCCTCAACACAAGCGCTTCAAAACCCTTCGCCATGTTGAACAATTCATCAAAGCTCTTCACCACGTTCACACTAATTTTCTCTTGATAATTATCATTCAAGATTCGATAGAAATCTTCTTTCAATATTTTATCATTTCCGACATACTCCGGTTAAAATTGGGTCTTGGACAAAAACACGGATTTGAGAGTGTTCAAATCCATAGACCCTTGCCTCAACGAACGTAACTCGTCCTTAAGCCTAGTAAGATCGGCCGAAGTTAGGTATTCATCGAAAAAATCCACCTTGAATTCATCCCATGTGAACTCCATGCATTGTTCTTCGCCATAAAGTCGGATCTTCGCGTTCCACCCCAATTTAGCATCACCTCTTAACATGCTACAACCATATCTCGTCTTTTTATCAAGAGGGCATTCACACGTACGAAAAGCCCCCTCCATATCGGAGATCCAACGGGCACTCTTAAGTGGGTCCCGTTCACCATCGAAGGTGGGAGGTTGAGAGTCCTTGAAATTCTTATAGAAGAAGTCCCGTCTCCCCACATTATCCTCTTGAAGAATGGTCTTAACTTGCTCCTTTACCACATTGACTAGTTGCTCGTCAATCGTATCTAGGAACATCTTTTTAACATCTTCGAGAAACTCCGCTTTTTGACGTTTAAAGATGGCCTCAACTTTGGCCGTGAACTCAACGTCCTCACTCGTACTTCCATCATTGGTGTCGTGTCCATTTCTCATCTTCATTCTATAAAACGAATTAGATTAAACAACGAAACGAAAGGACATAACACAATTGTATATACATATATACCACACTACTCCATCTTGCTTGACAATCGTCGTACATTACTTGTTTGACACGATTTGCACCCGTAACAACGGTAGCTAATCATTGTTACGCGAGCACGTCGTATTAACTAGCTAGTACCACGTCCATCTCGCTTGATGATTGCTAAACACAAGACAAAACCATTAGCACAAGGTTAGTTCACATAAACCAAAGTACTAACAATTCCCGATTAGACCCAAAGTCCTACAAGTCCCGCATAAAACGTATACACAATAAAGTCTAAGTCTAAACACCTATCTCAAGTCGCCTAAATCCCTTAGACCATTCTCTGATACCACTTGTAACAACCCAAACCAAACCACGAACAAACCCGCTTAAAATGTCACAAAAAAAAAATTTGTTTATTCAGCAACTGGCGCGGCGCGCCATAAGGCCGCGCGGCGCGCCATTCTGGTTTGTCCAAAAATTCTTGAAACGTGAAAAAGATTAGCCACTTCCTGACATAATTAGACAAAACGCTATCAACCACAATTTCATATATGTAAAACTAACACATTCCATTAATAAAATTAGTTTTACGAAGCGGGGCCCACACGACCCAAATTTCAAGTTTAATACATAAACATGAGTTTCGACCACCAAAAAGTTTAAATGCCAAACGACTCAACGAGCATGGTGTTTGGGGTTAAACTACCCAAGTCTCGGTCAAACTCCAAGAAGCTAACACTTCCAAAAGGCATCCCCTATCAACAAGGCGAGAACTCTATTCCAAAATGATGCCCTTACCCTTGTCTACAACCGAACCTATAAAATGGTAAACAACGAGAGGGTAAGCAAAGCTTAGTGAATGCAATAATTATACATATACATATATAATATATCTACCTGCAAACACTTACTCAATACCGTACACAAGCTAGCAATTCGACAACCATGCAAAACATTATGCATATACCAATAACCGCAATTCACATTGAGCTAGCAATAACAAAAGCATATAGTTCATAATTAAATATGCTAATACACAGTTCATACAACCATGGTTAACCAATCGTAATAGGAATGGTACTCAAATTTCCCATCGGTGTTCCTAACAACCGTTAGTGCATAACACATATATCACTAACCTTTGGACAACACATATCCGTTTATAAAATCGTTAGTGTACAACATATATAACACTAAGTCGGACAACACATATCCATTCATAAATCATTAGTGTACAACACATATAACACTAAATTGGACAACATATATCCGTTCTTAAAACCGTTAGCGTACAACGTATGTATCACTAACTTGGACAACACATATCCATTTCTACAAGTAAGCACATCATATATGTACATGTATACTTATTCCACTCACCTTACGCCTTCGGTGAATCAATAAACCAAGCTTGAATCTTCAAGGTAACGCACCTATTATAATGTACATATAATCAATCAACCATTCAAGTTGGTCAAACTCACAACACTCACCATTACTAAGTCATTTTGACCCATTTGGACACTTAACCCTAAAATTGGGTCAACTCACACCGAAACCCTAACATTAGCCAAGATAGGTTTAAAAACACATTTCAACACAAGGTTTATGCATTAATCACAGACATTAACTAACCTAGGTCCATTTTGACCCGTTTGACCAATTTAAGGTCAACACACCCATTTCGGGTCATCCACTAACCCACACAACGCCCACTTACATAAATATAGGTGTGCTAGAAATTTACTAACTAATTTAAGTTCATAAACATCAATCTAACACTTTGAAAACCCTAGTTAGTCATCTTTGAGTCTACATGACCCAATTTCATCCAAAACACCCAATTCACCCACAAATGGGTTTTAAGTTCATCATCTACCCCAAACCCTAACCCTTAATCAAATTAAATAAGGAAATTAATATTAAAGCATACCACTACACTCAAAATGTACCTAGGAAGTAGATGAACAACTTTATAACTTGAGCTTAAGCAAGATTCCTTCTTCTTCTTCTCCAAAATGAGTTTTCTCACACTAGGATCTTACTCTCTCTCTAGAATTGAATGGATGAGGTTGAAGTAGATGGAAATGAAGTTAATGTGACTCCAACAACTGATCCCAAGCCTTAAAGTCGGGTCTCATGTGAATTTACCAAAAAGCCCTTAAAATATCTAATTTAAAAGCAAGAGATGGGCTGTCAGCCCGTAATGGCGCGGCGCGACATAATTCTGCGCGGCGCGCCATAATTCTGCGCGGCGCACAGATATCCTGGGCCGAATTCTTTTCTCTTTTTAAAATATACAAAGAAACCTCACAATTCATTCAACCTAATTACACATATGAATAAGGAAATATTCGGGTCTTACATAAATGTAACATGGTCACCTTTAGTAATAATGTTCCAATAGTCTATATCTTTGGAACAGACATACGTTTCAAATCGATGCTTCCAATAGCAAAATCCTTCACTTTCAAGAAGTGGAGGCCTTTGCATGGAACATCCTTCACTATAGTTCAAGTTCTCAAATTTTTGTTCCATGATCTTAAACTCTATGATTTGCAAAAATTAGTTTTTATTTCGAATTAGTAATTATTGACAAAACGTTTAGAGCAACCGCTCTGATACCACTTGTAAGTAACTAGAGGGGGGGTGAATAGTTACTTAGTCAATTTTTCAAAATTTTCTTTGCGTTTTGTTGAACTTGAACTTGATATAGTGTGTTTTGAAATGTTTCTTCTCTAACAATGCTAACAATACAAATATATGACAAATCGTAATTAAAAGATAAGGGAAGAGAGAACAAACACAACGATTTATAGTGGTTCGGGAAGATGTTAACTAGTCTTCCTTAATCCACTCCTCAATTCTACGAATTGAGATTTTTCTTCACTATGATACTCCAAACTCGGTGGAGTGTCCGGATACAACACTAGTACTTCGATAAGCCGCACCTTGTGAACTCTTACGTCCCTTTGAAGACTTCACTAACACCTATAGCTCTTACCACAAGATGCTAATGAACTATCCTAGTGAAACCACAACTATCCTCTAGATCGCTTTAAAAAGATAGTTTACAAGTAAACTTACAACTTTAAGCTTACAAGTACTCTTGCTAGAATCACTCTAAAAGATTAAAAATTAATTATAAGAATGATATCAGTAAGTATGAGAAAATATGAGTGCAAGAGGTGAGTCTTCAAATGCTTCAAGGCTTGGCTTTTATAGGAAAGAGAAATCTGCCTGGAAGTCATACGGCTCACTGTACGGTCGACCGTGGTTCGACCATGCACCTCTAACATCTGATTCTTATGGCCGTTTTTGTCCTTTGAAAATTGTCATTTTTCCTTGTTGAATAGCTGCAACTAAAGGCCAATTACTTCTGAAATTATCCTCATTACCTTTTTATGTTTTGGATATAAGCTTGGAAGTTGACATGTCCATTAAAGAAGAAAGTCTTTAATCTTTGACCATTTGTCATTGATTACCAAAAGAGGTAATTGCAGATTTTTGTCTCTTGACAAACCATTATCTTCCAAAATCTTCATCAACCTTTCTTAATCACTTGTCATTTAGCTTATGGGAGTTTCTTGCCTTTTAGAACATTGTTACAACTTAAATGAACTAGTTTGAGTCTAGTTTGAACATAATGATTCTTGTTACATCTTGACTAGACTTGAGCTAATTACATTTTAATACAAATATTAATACATAAAATCAATGGGAGAGCAACTCTTTAATTGGGACTTTAATGACCATTATTAGTATGTTTAAATGACACTATGCATTAGGATAAAGGGATATGACACTTGAGTGTTTTAGCCTAAATTAAACTTAAAGTGTCATTAAGATGTCATTAGGTGTGATTAGTAAAAATTAACCTCTTTTGGTTCAAAACTCTTTTGAGATCAAAAAGGGCAACTATTATAAGTGTGTTTAAAAAGGTTTCATAAATTATAGATGCCTCAAAGTGGTTTATCTTAAAGTGGATGAATTTGGTAACAGAGAAAACTGCGGTCGGGCTGCAGTCGTCCGTGAAGTCAGCCGTAGATTTACAGTTTTAGAAAATCTTGAAATCGTTGATACAGGATATACACGGTTGGTTTCACGGTCGACCGTAGCACAGCCGTGTAGCATTTTTACCAAGATAATTGCTTATGTGTTGGTCTTTTGCTAGAGATAGTTTAGGCTTATGAACTCATGTCATCCTACATACGATTAACTACTAGGTTCTTGTGTGTCATCATCAAAACAAAGTGATTAACCTTTGAATATTATGATTTGAATCTTAACCAACACCCTGTATACTTAAATTAATTCCACAACCATTATTCCTAATTTATATGTAAGTAATTATGCTGGAATTTTTATTTTTAGTGATTTTCAATTTTCAACGAAACCAAACCGAAATCAAATATGGTTTTCGGTTTGATTTTGGTTCGGTTTTGATATTTAAATTTGGTTTCGGTTTATTTTTCGGTTTTGATTTTATAAGTTTCAAAACCGAAAAAATCGAACCGAATAAAGCGAAAAACCAAAAAATGAACCGATGAACACCCACGATCGTTCATCTTGTTTATCACTAGAACATCGGATTCAAGCTTTTGAAACAAAAAAAGCGAGCTAATAAAAATGCACTAACAAAACAAATAGTGCCCAATTGATAAACATGAACATACATACCGTGAATAATGCAATCGGCGTGTGGAAGAAGAGGCAGTGAGTGATCGAACAGACCAATCCGTGAATGATGAAATCGGCGTGTGAAAGAAGATACTGTATGAAAAAAACATGTCGCTTGGTTTTTATTTTACGTTAAAGGGTATTAATGGGCAAAAATCCTTTGTTTCCTAAACGCTTGAACATGTAGCGTTTAAAATTAGAGCTTATTGGAACTTTTTAAATTTTTTTTAAAAGCTAAAAGCTATTTCAACCAAACGAAGCTAAAATATTATACAAGATCTTTTTCATAAAAGCTAAAAGCTCAAAAAAACTTTAAAAGGCTCATAGAAGCTCGTCGCCAAACATAGCCATGGGAAAGAGAAAAAGAAAATAAAGATACATCAAGAGGCACGAACGAGGCTCAAAAGCAAAATAAAACCGACCTAAAGCTAACTAAACCCGACCCTCGTCATGAACTAACAAACCCTAATCTTAGACTTATCAAGGCTATTTTTTACCTCATCGTTCAAGAGTAACGTTTTTGACGATAATATTCAATTACTCTCTCCATCCCACAATAAGTGTCCACTATTGACTTTTCAAAGTCAAATTTTCTAAACTTTGATCGTAAATATATTTATTTGTGTTATATAATATCTAATAAAAATTATATGAATGAAAACATATTTAAAAACTCAATTCATTCATATAATTTTTATCAAATGTTATATAATACAAATACAAATATTTACGGTCAAAGTTGATTAAATTTGACTTTAAAAAGTCAACAATTGACACTTATTGTAGGACGGATGGAGTATTTAATAGCTACAATAGTGCTACTTATACTTATTTACTCTAGTATAACAATGGGTCAGGGTTAGGGCGTGCGGATGGGTCATGGGTCATCGGAGCATGCTTGAAGTGACATGGGGAAGTGGAATGGAGTAGATATATAAAACAAGTGTTTCCTATGTATTCTACAATGTTGTTTAGGAGCAGAGCAGGGCTGATCAAGTGATCATGCACATGTTCTTCTGGCTTGTTTTTTAAGTATTATTTAAAATTTAAATTAGCTTAACATAAAATGAACTGAAAGAGATTTTTCCTGTTCGATAATTTAAAGTAATGAATATTACTTAACTAATCCCAATCGAACAGGGACGTGTAGGAACCTTCGTCAACGGTTCCTTGTGAGTTTGACGTCACTGACACTACCGTTGATTGTGGTGTTGCGTCTCCTTTTGTTTAATTAATTCTCCCATATTCAGAGGTTCGAGGATCCCCTTTCCGTTTTGATCGTACCAAATTCGGATCGCGGATAGGATACGAGTGCAAATCACAATCACGTTAACGGTGAGCGGTTTAAGTCCTTGAAAGCTCTCCGAAATAACAATGATTACCGGATCCAGAGTCAAACTGTGAATTCAGTCAAGGTCAAACTTGGTCAACCACTTAGAGACAGAAAGTTCTTCTGTAGAGAGAGAAAGTTCTGCTCTGACAAATTGATGTAATCTGCCTATCAATGAAGTCCACGTGGCCTATTTAGACAAAAAAAGTCAAAGGTTCTTCTACGTGTTATGTTCTGATTGGTGGGTCAATCCCCATTCTTCGGAATATAATTTTGACCAGTCAACCCTTAATATTTGAAACATGAATTTCATCTTTATTCGCTATTCGCCAGCTCTATCCGCAGCACTAATGTGCTTATACTTGATTGTTTTTTGATGCTTTTATTCACATTTATGGTGTTCGTTTCTTCTCTAAAATGCGTTTTTCTGTACGCTAACCGAGTAGCGTATCATTAAATCCCCCCATTTTGAGAATGATTACTTTTTGAAAGTATCATTGTCAAACTTAAAAATATGTCTTCTCTCTCCGATGTTCGGTATTGCGTTAAATACTTTCTGACATGCTGATTTGACTTCCTCAATGCACTTGATTGTCTACGATTTTATCTTTCCACCGCTTATTACCCTATTGTTTCCTTTCATTTTAAGCTGCACCCTACACGTGTCATATGAGTCGTTTTTTATCCGTTTTGCTCCCATATAGATACCCCCTTTGTACCATCTCTTTTTTTTACCTTTTTTTTTTTTTTATCTTTCCAATCTTTTTAAATCTTCAAAGTCTTCTTAAGCTTACCGGTAAGATTTATTATTTCTTTTGTACGCTTATTTCTTTAAAATGACTACTAACGAGGCGTCGACCAGCGATTCGCAAGCTAACGTCAAATATGTCATTCCGCTGACTACGCAAGAGTTTCTTAACGAACTTTGTTTATCTTATTCTGAACTGAATGCTTTTTCTCCAATCGTTCCGCTACCCTCCCAAAGGACAAATGATCCTCCAAAGGATATGATATCCTTGTATAGCGATTCTTTTGATATTGGCAATGTCCGAATCCATTTTTCTACATTCATGTTATCTCTTCTTCAATATTATGGAGTTAGTAAAAGCCAAATGCATCCGCATGGTCTACAAAAATTAGTATTTTCGAGCTCTATTGTAGATCTCTTCGTGCTGCTCCGGAAGTAAAAAAAATTTGTTCTCTTTATCGCATTAGGGTTTGCAAAGGGGGTGGTTTACTTTTGACCGCAAAGCTCGAACTACTTTTGCCCTTGAAATGAATAATAAACTTCCAGATTGGACTAGTTATTTCTTTTTTGTTAAATCAACTATCGTCCCTAATGATTTTGCTTTTGTTCGCTCTTGGGTTTTAACCTATAATCGTAATTTTGGTAAAACTCTGACGCTAACCGCTACTGAAAAAGATGCTTTCAATCAGATTAAATCTCTGCAACTTCCCCAACGTCCGTATAGCAATTTTGTTTTGGCGCTTGACGGCTTGTCGCACCGCTGGAAAGACAAAGATATTACCCCTGTTACAGAATTGAATGATGTTGGTAGGAATGTTTTTTCTTATGTTTTTATTTCATCTGTTTGCACTGAATTATATTTGTATTCTTCTTCTTTTTGCAGCAATGGATCTCTTAAGCATTATTGTAACACCCTAGGGAAATCCCACATCGCCCACGAATATGAGTGATCATGGGATTATAAGGTAATACTCACGCTTAAATGACACAACGCGTTTTGGGACCACAGGCAGAGCAGGTGTGCTAGTACGCCGTAGTTAAGCATGCTTGGGCGAGAGCACTACCAGGATGGGTGACCTCCTGGGAAAGTGCTCCTCGTGTGTGGTCGCCAAGAAAAAGCCGTGCGCCTGCGGGAAAAGTGGACAATATTGTGGTCATGTTAAGCTGGGGTGTTGCAGAATGGTATCAGAGCCACTCATGTGACGTTGGGGGTGTGGGGCAAACCTCATCGAGGACGATGAGTCCCTAAGGGGAGGTGAGTTGTAAAACACTAGGGAAATCCCACATCGCCAACGGACATGAGTGATCATGGGATTATAAGATAATACTCACGCTTAAATGACACAATACGTTTTGGGACCACAAGGCAGAGCATGTGTGTGAGTACGCTAAAGTTAAGCGTGCTCTGGCGATAGCACTACCAGGATAGGTGATCTCCTAGGAAAGTTCTCCTCGTGTATGGTCGCCAAGAAACCGTGCGCCTACGGACAAAGCGAACAATATTGTGGTCATGTTAAGCTGGGGTATTACAGAATACGCACACCCGCTTTGCATGTGGTCCCAAAATGCGTTGTGTCATTTAAGTGTGAGTATTACCTTATAATCTCATGATCACTCATGTTCGTGGGCGATGTGGGATTTGCCTAGGGTGTTACAATTATCACCTCCAAGCAACTTCATTCCGCTGTTTGCAAAGAAATTCCTACCGCTCCTACTACTGAGGAGGTTGTTCCTATTTTTGTGCCAATGGTTGGCTTGGTAGAGGATTCAAAGAAACGAAAGAGAAAGGGCAAAAAAGTTGCGAAGCCCAGTAAGAAGAAGCAAAAGAAATCTTCCTCTCATCAGGAGGAAAATGGTTTGTTACTTGATATCATCATTTTTGTTATTGCTTTCCTGTTATTATTTTTATCATTCTTTTCATTTTTCTTTGTAGTGTTGATAGATGAGTCCACCTCCTCAGATGTTCAAGAAATTCATTCTACTCGATCTCCGATTCCTTCTCTTCGCGATACGGTCGATGCTGGTACTCCAGCCACTCCTTATCCGCTTCAGAATGAGAGGTTGCTTGTTGCTACTCCTGGCTCTTCTGGATTCGTTCCTGATTTTAATATCCAAGCTATGGAGGCTTTTCTTCGTGCTCTTATGGATCGGCAAGCGGATTGCCATAAATATATAAAGACTTTTGCCAACCCTCCTCTGATGAATGTTTTTGATGATATGTCCATTGAAGAAGAGCGTCAAGCTTGCGAGCGGGTCGCTATTATGAACATGCATGCCATGTTCAACACCCTTCAAGCAGGCAGGGCTGTTGATCATCTTTTGAAACAAACTGTTAGCATGAAAGAGAATTTATCTAATTCTGAAAATCTTGTGAAGGATCTTGAGAGAAAATTAAAAGAAGCTGTGGATTAGAAAGCAAAGGCTGATGAGGTTGCTGCGGAGGCCGAATCCAAATGCAACCGCATGTCTGATCGTATGATGGACCTGGAAGGAAAAATTTCCTCTTCTAACAGATCATGTGTCCAACTAGCCACTGATCTTGGCACCGCCAAAGCTAATTAACAACTCTTGAAGTCTAGTGTTCCTACTGTAATCAATAAAGTTATCGCTTCTAAGACTTTGAGTGATCCGTTTCTTCGCTACCTCCAAGCTATTCAAGTTTTGGAGAAATTCAGCAATGTTGAGTTGTTGAATGAAGATATCCCAACTTTACTAGAGTGAATATAAAAGTTGATTGATGCTGATGCTCTTGGTAAAGCACATGTGTTGGAAGAGGAGATGAAGAAATTAGAGTTTGAAGAATTGTATGCGGTTTGTGCTGATGCGACGTCGAGTGTGCAGGATATTTTAAATGTTCCCATTTGAAAATATGATGTTTGTAACTGCTTGATAAACAATTCCTTTTAAAACAATGTGATATGCTTCATGTGGTTTGTAATAATTATTTGATGCTTTGTTAATAAGTTTGTTATATTTTTCATGACTTTCATAGTTTCTAGACCATAAATTTGGTTGGCGATGTGCGATTTGTAAATCACTGCCTTATTATTCTGGTCGCTTCCCATATATTTGTTTTTATGTAGGTACTGGGAGGACCTCTGCCATCAGAAGCTAGAAAACATCCTTTATGTGGGCAGGCTAAACTTGCATGTATTAGGTTTTCACATATGTAATGTTTTTTTTTATAACATGTTCTTCAAAATGTAAAAACATTTATTTATTTATTCAAACATACAGTCGATATTTGTAAACTAGAGCAATCCACAATAGAGTGATCAATTCTATTTGAAGCTTCAATGTTTTACAATATTTTGTCTTGCCTAATCTTTTTATAGTGATTTGCCATTCTATTTTGTCAGAGGATATCCAATTACATACTCCTCCATTATTCTTTGTGCTTCCGCTTTCTCTATCTTTTCAAAAAATACCAACTTCCTTGATAATGTGTGCGTTCGCCTCTCGAATTCTTCTAGAAAATGGGTATGCTCCCTACCCCCTTGTGTTCTTTGCTCGAACTTTTCTTCCATGTTATTATCTCTTGGCATCACTGACCTCTCTCTTCCTGGTTTGACATATTTTGACTTGATAGTGGCAACCCCTTTTGGTGTTGGTAATTTCATTTCACAATGACTAGCTGATGTAACTGCTCCAAACTTGCGCATCGCTCGTCGTCCCAAAATGGCATTATACCTTGAAACTCCCCTTATAACTACAAAATCTATCATTTCTGTTCGTGTCATCTAACGTTCCTCCAATTTTACCTCTAATCGTATTCTCCCCAAAGGTATAACACGTTCCCCAGTGATTCCTGCATTCATACATTGGTTGGTCTCATTCGCTCTCTCACATTCTTTGACATCCTTCGATAACACGCTTCATACACGATATCTGCTTCGTTTCCCATATCAGTGTATACTTTATCAACAAAACAATTAGTAAATGTTCCTTTTACAACCACTACTTCTTCTTCTAGCATTCCTGTTTTAGTCGGATAGAAAATTATGGGTGCATTCTGCCATGCCCCTTGATCTTCGCATCGCCATCCTTCCTGTTCATCATTTTCTTCATATTCTTCTTCAATCATGTGAATCCTCAACTCTGGTGTTCGCTCTTTTTGATCTCTTCTTTCTCCTCTTCGTGAATTATAATCTTTTCGTTTTCCTTCTTGCCTCCGCTCTTCATCATAGTCTTTCCATGCATATCTTTTACTTGGATCTGGTTTTTTGAAACCTCTTCCTTGAAGTAAATGGTTTAATGCACCCTCTTTTATTTGCGCAATTATCTCTCATCAATGACTTGCATTCATCTATAACGTGTCCATAATCTTCATGAAACTCACACCATAAAGTGGTTTTTGGTCCTTCCCTTTTGTCCATTGGCGCTGGCAGATTGAACTTCTGCTTAATTGGTTCAGTTTACAATATCTCTCTTGGAGTCTTTATTAAAGATCCGATTAGCGAATGTCTTTCATAAGGTCTTCCTCGATAATATTGACCATCGTTCCTTCTTTGATCGTTTATGTTTCTGTAATCATTTCTCCTGGAATTATCCCCTCGCGGATAACCTCGAGATCCGCTATCATCGCCCCCTCGTGGTCTATAATGCTCTCCATGTTGATTTTTGGTATCATCTCCAGATCGCAGATACGCTCATGCAATTTCCATAGCTTACGAATATGTTTTTGGAATTGTCCACCTTAATTGCCTTACAAGTGACATATGCCTTTGCTGATCCAAACAAAAAATGAAGCCAGAGATTTGTTGGCTCTCAGGTAAATCTGGAACTTTTTAACATTCCAAGGTGTATTGGTTCATGAATTCTTTCAATGGCTCCGCTGGATTCTGCTTTATTTCATGTGCATCCAAATGAGTCAATGTATATCTTCTTAAGCTCTGATATTGAAGCAAAAATTTTGCCCTTAAATCTTGAAAGCTTGTGATGCTTCTTGGTTGTAAACCTGTGAACCATTCTCGTGCCATCTTTTGTAACACCATGGGAAATATATGACATGCTACCTCATCTTCTCAGTGTTGAGTTCGAATAGCACCTTCAAATAATTGCAAAATATCTTCGGGGTCCGATGATCCATCATATGTTCCTAGTGTTTATGGGATGTTCAATATCTTTGGCAATTGATAGTTTGAAATTCGTTCACAATATCTTTGTGTTGTTGTAGACATGGCCATTGGCTTTTTTGCTTCCTCTCCTGTAATTAATGTAAACAATTTATCAACGGCTGTCTCCCTTATTTCTAGTTGTGCTAAAGAATGTCTATATTTCTCCTGTGCTGCTCGCGAAAGGATATTAGCTAAAAACTTGTTTACCGATTCTTCAATTATTTCCTCTTCATCACTGAGAATCTTTGTTATCATCTTTCCTTTCAACCCCCACTTGTTTCTATTAGTTTCTTTTGTATTCCTTCATCTCGCTCCTTTCTTATTTTATTCATAATTTCTTCTAATAACTGTATTGCCTGATTTTTTAAGATTTCTTGTTCATCATTTTTAGCTGATTCATCAAACGTTTCACTTGGTTCCTTTCCCTGCAAACCACCAAATAGCTGCAAAGGTTTGCACCAGTGAAAACTTTATCTGTTGTATGCTTTTATTTGATCTTCCCGTAATCTCATTATTTTGTCTTGAATTCGTTTTGAAGACTCTTGTGATGACCCGGAAATTTTCGACCAAATTTAAACTTAATCCTTAAATGATTTAATGTTTCCGACACGACAAGCAAAGTCTGATAAGTTAAATCTCAATATTTTGAACTGTGTTCATGTATTCATTTAACCTCGACCAAATTTCGACGAGTCACGAACGATTATAAACATGAGATATGTATGTATATATGTGTATGTATATTATAACTTGAAAACGTTAACAAAGTATTAAGTGTATAATACTTTACATTAAACGTATTTGTCTCAATATATGTTTTATATGTTTATCGACGGAATTAAAGGATATTATCAAACGATCGAAGTAGAAGATATTTTGATAGCATCTAACAATCACATAGCTATTACGATTGTTACAGGTCTCTGTTGTGAGATCCACTTCGATTTAGAAAATCATTCCCTTTTGATTGTATTTGGAATTAGATATATAATATAACTTGCAACGTGTTTATATTGTATATATATAGATATATATGGGTTCGAAATATTTAAAAAAAAAGGTTTATAGCACTCGTTTATTGTTTCATAATTAAGTAACGTAATTTGAATATATATTTTACAAAGTGATAAAATATAATATTAACTTGGTCATAAAATGTTTAGATTTTAACAATATTATTAAATATACTTTGATAAATAAAGAGAAAATAATTTAAAGAAGCAAATGACCAAAACACTCAAATGAATAAGTTACACTTTGAGTGAGATTTTTTTTCATTAATTTAAGTCTAATTATTGATAATGGTACACGTCGCGTAATGTAAAATGCTAGTTTTCTAAGCATACGAAACGTCGTTCGAAAAATCGGAACCGGGACATAAGTCGAACGTAAACATACAAGACATCAGAATCAAAATTACAATTTAACTAGGCACGATAATATAATATAATATATAATTAATTAATATAAATTATGTAAATTATATATATTATATAATAATACGTCGACAAACAAGAAAACAAAACGTTGGAGTGCTGGACAGCTAGGCCATGCGATCACATGGCCATTACCCTCTAGACCCATGCGATCGTATGGTAAGACGGAGAAGGTCAGATGCTATAAAGCTCAAGCAATTCGGTTTGTCTGAATTCATTTTCAATTCACTCATCTTCTCTAATCTCTATATATATATATATATATATATATATATATATATATATATATATATATATATATATATATATATATATATATATATATATATATATATATTATTTATTATTATTATTATTATTAAGATTACTATTATTATTAATCTTATTATTATTAGTAGTATTTGTATTATTAGTATTATACATAAAATACTACGACGAGGTTATGTCCAAGCAATTTCAAAAATGGTTTTCGAGTGAGTCAAAGCTAAGGAAGTTATGGGTTATTGCTATGGAGGTTATGGGTATTGCTTGGGGGTTATGAGCATGAGTCAAAGGTCAACCTAGCGTTTATCATCTCCGTTGCGTCTACGTACTTTCCTACAATATTGAATCTCAATATTGATACGTGAGCACTCATATTTTATCTTTTATATATTAATAGTGTATCACTGTCTAGTGCTCGAGTAAATATGTTTATGCATGCTAGTATGCTTTAATTTTGTCGATAGATAGTTTATGATGAATCCTGAATTTAATACATATGCTGCTAGGATAAGGTATATGATTTGCATGTCGTTGGAAAGCTGGCGAAAAATCAATAACTTTTCATTTAGATATCGAATTATTTCGATGAACAAATTAGAAGTTATAATCAACTGAATTATGATTAACATTAATTGAAATTGCTTTTGAATCTGCAATTGATATTTAAACAACTTGTCTATAAGATTGATAAATTGGATTTTCAAATATTACTAATTGAGTAAAGGAATTTCTATATAAGGCACGTCTCGTCTTGTTGAACAATTGTCAAAGTTGACTGTCTAATCATGTTTTAAAGCTTTATAAAACACTATAATCTGATTTTACAAGTATTGGAAAACTATGTGAAATAATAAAATACTTTTATAACAACCCTCACTTTTCGACTTCCGATTTTACTAAAATACCTAGAATTGTTATATACGAATAAATTTAACGTTGATCGAATAAACGTACGCTTAAAATAAATAATATAATTATAAATATTATAAATAAGGTTATGTTATATAATATAACATAATTACATCAATAAATATATATAATATTTATATTACTTTTGTTATTTAGTTAATAGAATATATAATTAACTAAATAATAAATAATATTATATATAAATGCAATAACATTTATAAAACTAATAAAAACTATAAAGTAATAATCAAAAATTTTAATTTTAAATATAAAAACCGAATATAATAATAATTTTTATGTAAAATTCGTATTTAATAATTAAACAAAAATAGAAATAAAATGTTAAATGTTCTTAGAAATGTATTAAACTAATTTTCTGATTTTTTTTTTTAAAAAAAGAGAAAATTAAAACTAGATCTAGATCTACTTTTAATAAATAAACACAAAGATACAAACTAGTTTTTCTTATTCTAACTTCTAGATCTACTTTTAATAAATAAATAAAAAGGTAAAAACTACTTTTTTTTACTTTAATTTTTAGATCTACTATTAATAAATAAATAAAAGATAAAAATTACTTTTCCTTATTTTAATTAGTAACATGCCAAAATGATTAGACATGTATACTTTTTATTTTTTAAACCCATTTGCAAATTAACTAGAAATTTTTTTTATTTTTTTATTATTTCTTTATCCATCTTTTTCCAACTATAAATACAAGGCTCTAGTTACGAATTTTTGCACACATTTAAATATTTCCTTCTCTAAAACTTGAAAAACAAATTGAGGTAAATTTTCTCTCCATATTTTTATTTATTTCCAATTTATTTTTTTTTCGGTCGAAACTAGTAACACAACATTTTTTTTAAATAATATATAACATAATTAAATAAAAACTTTACATGACAATTATCAACATGAAGATTATGATCTATAAAAATTAGTTTTCCAGATTAATTATTCGTTATTGTATTTTTAAAAATTAATTTAGTTTTTATTATTCCAGCCGCTGTATTTTATTTATTTTAATAAATATATAATGAATTTAATAAATTGTAATTTATACATGATAATTATTAATAAGTATTATGAGATCTGAGAAAAATATTTTTTCGAATGTATATCATGTTTTTATATTTTAAATAATTAAAACAGTTTATTAAATATATATACATAATCGGCATATAAATAAAAATTTAAAATAAATTAGTAAAAGGGTTAAATAAATTATGAAACTATTTTTCTAGTAAAGTAGAATATTAAACTTAATTTATTGGATCAATACATATTATATAAAAATTAATTTCGAATTATGTATTATTTATATGTAAAAATAAGGTAAAATTTGTAATAAATAGTTAAAACAATAATAAATATATATATATATATATATATATATATATATATAATTTTTCTGGGATTATAAAACTTATATAAACAAGTGAAAATTTATAAAAACTAATTTTTTTTTGTCGCATTATATTTTTTTTCTTATTTAAGCTTGTTTACGATTTAAAAATAAAAATAAATACAAATTAAATACAAAACGTAATGGGAATAATTTAATAAAATTATTATATGTTTATTGTGATATTTAGGTATTGATAAAAATATAAAATATAAAATATAAATTTCTATTCGTTTATCTATTTTTTGTATTTTAGATACTAATCGATTAAGTAAAATAATAATTAAAGCATAAAGATTAGTTTCAATGTATAAAACATTTTTTTTAGTTTACCTACTATTGTGAAATCAATAAAATATTAATTAGAATTATTAGATGATTTATTGATATATAAATTTTAATTTAGATAGTTTATATATATAAATTTCGATATATATAATAAATATAAGATTTATATTAATCAAATAATATTATATAAATTTAAGATCTGTATATATATATATATATATATATATATATATATATATATATATATATATATATATATATATATATATATATGTAAGACATAATTATTACATATTTAACCTATCTACATAATTAAACTTATAATACTTTGTTATAAGATTAATTTTAAAATAAATTAATAATGATAATACATTAATAATATTAAATATATTCAAACTTAACATAATATATATTTACTGTATAAGTAAATTATATCAATGTGTCGTAATTCTATATGCACATAACGTGAAGGTTATACTCTAAAGATAACGCGCACTATATACAAACTTCATCGCTACTTACATTCGTAAGTGAATGATGTCTAGGTTTCCATTTATGGGTAAGATTGTGGATCTCGAATGCCATGACTTAGATTCTGGTCAAGAGTCCTGGGCCCTCGGTTACATCTGGTCATTCCTGACTTATTTGATAGCAATGAAGTTTGAGTAAAGTTGTACAACGTCTTACTAATGAATATAGCATGAACTTATGAACTTTCCATAAGTTGAAACCTTCCTATTTTGGACTGTCACTATTAATATAATTCATTATATTAATAAACATACACTTGGTCTATTAGACATTTACTGATCGAACGTTATAACTTTAGGTTGATATCCCGGTCACTTACTTGCTTTACTTTCCATTCTTGCGTGGAATACTTCAACTGATATTTAAGGTGATTTTCATAGCCCCACTTTTACTGTTTATTAAATTGTTTATAACTTTTGGGGTGAGACACATGCTTGCTTTATAACTGTTTTACGTTTAGACACAAGTACTCAAATGTTATTATGCTGTCATGCTTTGATTCATGCAAATTCTCACCGTAATATCGTAAATTGCTGCGTATAAAAGGAAAACTTAATTATTGTGAATAGGCCTATTGAGAGTAACGTCTCTAACCATTTGAGCGTTGGTCTTTGGTTACATAATAATGATTCAACGACACTGAATAACAAAGTGTCACGAGGTAATTTTTGTTTAGTCGCGATATTACAAACTTCAGCAACACTTTTAGATTGATATGTTTGGTATCAATCAACTTTAAACTAGATCTTGTGGTCTAATGCATATTATATAAACCTATGAATTTCACTCAACCTTTTTGGTTGACACTTTAAGCATGTTTTGTCTCAGGTGATGAATAAGATGATTGCCATCTGATAATGCTAAAAATGAACATATATTTCATAGCATTATCCCTCAAGAAAGACAAGCTTTTAGTTGCAATTGTTCTATTTACAAGTGATATTCGTTTAAATAATAAAAGGTGAAGACAAAAGACAGATTCGATGAATTGAAGATGCAAACGACCAAAAAACTCAAAGGTACAAAATACAATCAAAGAGGTTCCAATTATTGATTAGAAGCGTCTCAAAATTACAAGAGTACAAGAAGCGAAACGCAAAATACAAGATATTAAATTATACGCAAGGACGTTCGAAAATTCGGAATCGGGACCAAAGTCAACTCTCAACGCTCGACGCAACGGACTAAAAATTACAAGTTAACTATGCACATAAATAAAATATAATATTTAAATAATTCTTATAATTATTTATATATTATATTATTATTTATAAACGTCAGCAAGAAAGAAAAAAAAGATATGTGACTTCTCCCAGCTGGCCATGCGATCGCATGGCCTGAAGGCACAAAAGCCATGCGATCGCATTCTGAAATCCAGCCCAGGTCCTATAAATTCAACGCTTTTTGGCCAAAATAAACACATCTTTTTCTTTCTCTCTATCATACGATATATATATATATATATATATATATATATATATATATATATATATATATATATATATATATATATATATATATTATATTTTAATTTTAATTTTAATTTCTAATAATAAGGGTATGTTAGCGAATGTTGTAAGGGTGTAAGTCGAAATTCTGTCCGTGTAACACTACGCTATTTTTAATCAATGTAAGTTATGTTCAACCTTTTTAATTTAATGTCTCGTAGCAAAGTTATTATTATGCTTATTTAATACCGAAGTAATCATGATGTTGGGCTAAAAATATTAAAATTGGGTAATTGGGCTTTGTACCATAATTGGGGTTTGGACAAAAAGAACAACACTTGTGGAAATTAGACTATGATCTATTAATGGGCTTTATATTTGTTTAACTAAATGATAGTTTGTTAATTTTAATATAAAGATTTACAATTGGACGTACCTAGAAATAACTATATACACTCAATCGGACACGATGGGCGGGATATTTATATGTACGAATAATCGTTCATTTAACCGGATACGAGAATGGATTAATAGTTAATAGACTTATTAAAACAGGGGTGAAATTATGTACAAGGACACTTGGCGTAATTGTTAACAAAGTATTAAAACCTTGTTACAGTTTAAGTCCCCAATTAGTTGGAATATTTGACTTCGGATATAAGGATAATTTGACGAGGACACTCGCACTTTATATTTATGACTGATGGATGATAATGCTAAAAACGAACATATATTTCATAGCATTATTCCTCAAGAAAGACAAGCTTTTAGTTACAATTGTCCTATTTACAAGTGATATTCGTTTAAATAATAAAAGGTGAAGATAAAAGACAGATTCGACGAATTGAAGACGCAAATGATCAAAAAGCTCAAAAGTACAAAATAAAATCAAAGAGGTTCCAATTATTGATAAGAAACGTCTCAAAATTACAAGAGTACAAGATTTAAAACGCAAAGTACAAGATATTAAATTGTACGCAAGGACGTTCGAAAATCCGGAACCGGGACCAGAGTTAACTCTCAACGCTCGACGCAACGGACTAAAAATTACAAGTCAACTATGCACATAAATATAATATAATATTTAAATAATTACTAAAATTATTTATATATTATATTTATTTATATAATCCGTCGACAAGCTAGGAGCCAAGGCCTGGTGAGCTATAAAAACAAACTCCGCGACTCGCGGAGTTTGAAGAAGGAAAGGGCCGCGAGTCGCGGAGATTCCCTGGACTCAAATCCCTATAAAAGGCAACGCAGTTTGATCATTTTTAATATCAATATATCCATCCTCTCTATATCTATACCTAAATATTTATATTTTAATTTTAATTTTAATTTTAATCCTAATAATAAGGGTATGTTAGCGAATGTTGTAAGGGTGTAAGTCGAAATTCTGTCCGTGTAACGCTACGCCATTTTTAATCATTGTAAGTTATGTTTAACCTTTTTAATTTAATGTCTCGTAGCTAAGTTATTATTATGCTTATTTAAGACGAAGTAATCATGATGTTGGGCTAAAAATATTAAAATTGGGTAATTGGGCTTTGTACCATAATTGGGGTTTGGACAAAAGAACGACACTTGTGAAAATTAGACTATGGGCTATTAATGGGCTTTATATTTGTTTAACTAAATGATAGTTTATTAATTTTAATATAAAGATTTACAATTGGACGTCCCTATAAATAACCATATACACTCAATCGGACACGATGGGCGGGATATTTATATGTACGAATAATCGTTCATTTAACCGGACACGGGAATGGATTAATAGCCACTAGAATTATTAAAACAGGGGTGAAATTATGTACAAGGACACTTGGCATAATTGTTAACAAAGTATTAAAACCTTGGGTTACACGCAGTCGATAACCTGGTGTAATTATTAAACAAAGTATTAAAATCTTGTTACAGTTTAAGTCCCCAATTAGTTGGAATATTTAACTTCGGGTATAAGGATAATTTGACGAGGACACTCGCACTTTATATTTATGACTGATGGACTGTTATGGACAAAAACAGACGGACATATTAAATAATCCAGGACAAAGGACAATTAACCCATGGGCATAAAACTAAAATCAACACGTCAAACATCATGATTACGGAAGTTTAAATAAGCATAATTCTTTTATTTCATATTTAATTTCCTTTATTTTATATTTAATTGCACTTCTAATTAACGCACTTTTATTTATTGTTATTGTATTTAATTGCACTTTTAATTATCCTACTTTTTAATTATCGCAATTTTATTTTATCGCACTTTTATTTATCGCAATTTCATTATCATTATTTATTTTACGCTTAAAATTAAGTTGTATTTATTTTTACATTAGGTTTTAACTACAACTAAAGTTTTAAAAATCGACAAACCGGTCATTAAACGGTAAAAACCCCCCTTTATAATAATAATATTACTTATATATATATTTGTATTTTTATAAAATAAAACTAATATAGCGTTAAGCTTTGATTAAAAGATTCCCTGTGGAACGAACCGGACTTACTAAAAACTACACTACTGTACGATTAGATACACTGCCTATAATTGTTGTAGCAAGGTTTAAGTATATCCATTCTCTAAATAAATAAATATCTTATGTAAAATTGTATCGTATTTAATAGTTTTTCCTGTAAAAATATAAGCTATTTTATATACACCTCGCATAACATCAAGTATTTTTGGCGCCGCTGCCGGGGAACACAATTTCTTGCTTAAAAGCCGGAAGCGCAACGCTAAATAAAAAAAAAATATTTTTAGTTTACTTTTATAAAAATACGCTTTTTGTAAAAATACCTTTAAAATATTCCAAAACATAAAAAGAAAACAAAAATATATAAATATTTTTAAGAGTTTGTTAAATAATTAAGTTTTATAAAGTTTCTTTATTTTTTTAAAAAAAAATATAAGTTTTATTTAAATATTTTGTTTTTATTAAAACATAAAACCGAAAACCGAAAAAAATATATATATATAAATCTATTTTTAAGATTTTTTATTTATAAAATTATAAAGTATTTCTATTTTTATTTTAGTTTTTTAATATAAGTTTTTATTATATAAATATTTTTATTAAAACAGAATATATAAAAAAAAAAGTAAAATGTCGAATTTAATACTGCACCTGATCTGAATTTTCATTCACCGCGACTCGCGGAGATTTTTGCCAGGTGGAACCGCGACTCGCGGAGCCACTCTGACACCGACAGAAACCCTAGTCAGCAATTAATTACAGGGTAATTATTATAATTATTATTATAAAACCCTAATTAGGTTTTAATTAATTATTTATTTTAGTTTTTATTATTATTTTGTTTAATTAGTTTAATTAAATTATAAAATTAACACTTTTATAAAATAAATAATATAAAAATAATATTTTTATAAAAATTGTACTTTTTACAACTTTTAGTATATTTTTATATTTTATCCCTTTTTATTTGTTTTAGCATAATATTTATATTTTTCGCTCGTATTTAGTTTTAAACTTAGTTTTTGCCATAGTTATTTTTATTTCTAGATTTTTAGGCTTTGCCGTAAAATCCCTTAAGTGTTTTTTCTTTAGACTAAGATTTAGGTGCTTTAGAATTTTGCGACGCCTTTTTAAGTTTTAGTACCTTTTTAAGTTATTACCATTTGGGATATAGTTTTTCTTTTAAGCTTTAATATTTTTAGATGCAACTTTTAATTTTTAGTTTTTAGTTCCTTTTTAAGTTTCAACGCGCTACTTTCTTATTTTTATTTTTCGACGCCTTTTACCTATGTATCAATTATCACTCCAATTAGTAATCTCAATTTGCGATTATAATTTTAAGTTAGTGATAGTAATAAGGTTGGGTTAGTCGAGTGTTTTTAAGTTTTATAAGTCTTTTTTTTTTCTTATTTTTCGACGCCTTTTATTTTTCAACCCTTTTCTTTTTCGACGCGTTCTTTTTCTTTCTTATTTCTCGCTATTCTAGTTTTAGGACATAGATTTTTATTCTACTTCTTATCTAAATTTCTTAAAATTACGAAAATTTATTTTAAGTGGTTAAATTGATAGACATCATAATTTTCTGGTTCGTAGTAATAGTTGTATTTGTACGTGGACCGGGTTATTGGAGCCAAACAGTCCTTAATTATATTGAGACCAAACGAATCCTGCCCATCTGCTACATCTTTTGGCTATTCGAAACGTGGGCAAAATCAGAAAAGTCTATTAATTGGATAACTTATATAATTTTTCTTTCCTTTTAAAAACTAATAGGATATTCAGTGAATGCACCGAGCAAGACGTTCACCACCTTTTGTACGTTCACCACCTGTAACTAGATCAAGACATTTAGCAAATATTGTCGCCGTTGATTTTTCTTTAGAATCGTCATCCAGTCGACCAAGTACTCCAATTCAAATTTCCGATAATCCATTTTTTGAAACCGACCTCACAATTGAGAATCCGGAGAATATTCAGGGACGATTCATAGATCCTGAACCATTAATTTTTCCTCCGGAACCACCAATCATTCAAACAGAGATTGTTGAGGAACGAACCATTAAATCAGAATCCTCTAGTGATTCAGATTCAACAAATTCAATTATGGAAGTAACGGAACATTTAAGTATGGAAGACCGAATGAGAGCTAAACGCACTGGCCAAGGTCACGCAATTACTCATCCTGACATTAATGCGCCAGATTATGAAATCAAAGGACAAATTCTACACATGGTGACTAATCAATGCCAATATAGTGGTGCGCCGAAGGAAGATCCAAATGAACATCTTCGTACCTTTAATAGGATCTGCACACTATTTAAAATCCGAGAAGTGGAGGATGAACAGATATATCTCATGTTATTTCCCTGGACTTTAAAGGGAGAAGCCAAAGATTGGTTGGAATCGTTACCTGAAGGGGCGATTGATACATGGGACGTTTTAGTTGAAAAATTTCTTAAACAATTCTTTCCGGCATCTAAAGCCGTAAGACTTCAAGGAGAAATTGTTACGTTCACACAGAAACCAAATGAAACTCTATATGAGGCGTGGACAAGATTTGAAAAGTTATTGAGAGGATGTCCGCAACATGGTTTAGACACTTGTTAAATAGTACAAATATTCTACCAAGGATGCGACATCACTACAAGAAAAGACATAGACATAGCAGCTGGTGGTTCTATTATGAAGAAAACCGAAACTGATGCTTATAAAATTATTGATAACACTGCTTCCCACTCACATGAGTGGCACCAAGAAAAAGATATCGTTAGATCATCTAAAGCAGCTAGAGCCGATTCTAGCCATGACTTAGATTCCATTTCCGCAAAGATATATGCTGTCGAGAGACGAATGGAAAAGATGACTAAGGATATTCACTCAATACGAATTAGTTGTGAGCAGTGTGGAGGACCACATTTGACAAAAGATTGTCTCAGTATTGAACTAACAATGGAACAAAGAGAGAATGTTTCATATCTAAACCAAAGGCCTGGAAATAATTATCAGAATAATTATCAACCGCCAAGACCGATCTACAATCAAAATCAGAATTATAACCGAAATATTCCATACAACAACCAACAAGGTCCTAGCAATCAACAAGTATCCAATAATACTTACAACCAGCAAAGACCTAATTTTCAAAACAAACCACCACAAACCGATGATAAAAAGCCAAATTTAGAAGATATGATGACGAAGCTAGTTGAAACTCAAACGCAGTTTTTTACATCTCAGAAACAAACTAATGAACAAAATGCTCAAGCATTTAGAAATCAACAAGCTTCTATTCAAAATTTGGAACAAGAAGTAAGTAACCTAGCAAGGTTAATAGGTGAAAAAAAAACCGGGAAGTTTACCTAGTGATACAAATGCTAACCCCCGGAATGAAACAGCTAAAGCCATTATCACAAGAAGTGGTACAACACTTAAACCACCTGAAATACCTGTAATTTCTGATGAAGCTATTCCTACTCCACAAGAACCACAACCTGAACAAGATAAGAAAATAGAACCGGTAGTTGAAAAGGTTAATGAAGATAACATAGTTAAGGCTAAACCTTATGTTAAACCATACCAACCACCACTTCCTTATCCGAGTAAAATGAAAAAAGAGAGACTTGAAGCCGAGCAATCTAAATTCTTGGATATGTTTAAACAAATAAATGTAAATCTTCCTTTCATTGATGTAATTTTAGGAATGCCTAGATATGCTAAATTTCTGAAAGATCTAATCTCAAATAGAAATAAAATGGAAGAACTCTCGGCTGTTACTATGAATGCTAATTGTTCAGCAGTGCTGTTGAATAAGATACCAGAAAAATTATCTGATCCAGGAAGTTTCACAATTCCATGTTTTCTGGGAAGTCTTAGTTCAATAGAAGCATTGGCAGACTTAGGTGCTAGTATAAATTTAATACCGTATTCACTAAACGCTAAACTAGACCTTGGAGAATTGAAACCAACAATAATAAGTATACAACTAGCCGATAGATCAATAAAATATCCTAGAGGGATAATGGAGAACATGCTAGTTAAAGTTGGTACTTTAGTATTTCCAGTAGATTTTTTTGTTCTGGACATGGAAGAAGATTCTCAAGTTCCTCTCATATTAGGAAGACCATTCTTAAACACGGCTAAAGCAATGATAGACGTGTTTGGTAAGAAATTGACCCTAAGTATAGAGGACGAGAGTGTTACCTTTTCAGTTGATAAAGCAATGCAACAACCGCAATCTACAGATGATACATGTTATTATATTCAAACTATAGATTCACATGCAGAATTGTTAGAAGAATTTCCAAAATTACAAGGAACAGGAGAATGTTCTTTAGGAGAAGGAACTGAACCAATTGATGAACCTGAAATGTTAGCTACACTAATAGCTAATGGATATGAACCAACAACAGAAGAAATTCAAATGCTAAAAGAAGAAGACAGATATCGATACAAATCATCGATAGAAGAACCTCCGACATTAGAGTTAAAGCCACTTCCAAACCATTTGGAATACGCTTATTTACATGGTGAATCTGAATTACATGTAATAATATCGTCTTCTCTTACTGAAAATGAGAAATCACAACTCATTTCTGTGTTGAAAGCTCATAAACCAGCTATTGCATGGAAGATTCATGATATTAAAGGAATAAGTCCTTCGTATTGCACACATAAAATCCTTATGGAAGAAGGTCATAAAACGTATGTGCAACACCAACGAAGACTAAATCCTAATATGCAAGATGTTGTTAAAAAAGAAATAATTAAACTGCTAGATACAGGTTTAATTTATCCGATCTCGGATAGTCCATGGGTAAGCCCAGTTCAATGCGTGCCTAAGAAGGTTGGCATGACTATCATCACAAATGAGAAAAATGAGCTTATTCCTACTAGGACTATAACAGGATGGCGTGTGTGTATTGATTATAGAAAATTAAATGACGCTACCAGAAAAGATCACTTTCCCTTACCGTTCATTGATCAAATGTTGGAAAGATTAGCCGGAAATAGTTACTATTGTTTTCTTGATGGATTTTCCGGATATTTTCAAATTCCAATAGCACCCGAGGACCAAGAGAAAACCACATTCACGTGCCCTTATGGTACTTTTTCTTACAAACGCATGCCATTTGGACTTTGCAACGCCCCTGCAACCTTTCAAAGGTGTGTGATGGCGATTTTTCATGACATGATAGAAGAATGCATGGAAGTTTTCATGGATGGCTTTTCAGTCTTCGGTGATACATTTGAATCATGTCTAGCTAATCTTGAACGAATGCTGATTAGATGCGAACAATCAAATCTAGTTCTTAATTGGGAGAAATGCCATTTCATGGTTAAAGAAGGCATCGTTCTTGGACATAAAATTTCAAAAGAAGGAATTGAAGTGGATAGAGCTAAAGTAGATGTAATTGCTAAACTTCCACATCTCACCAATGTTAGAGGAGTTAGGAGTTTTCTAGGACATGCCGGTTTTTACCGACGTTTCATAAAAGATTTTTCTAAAATTGCCACTCCTATGAATAAACTCCTAGAAAAGGATGCTCCATTCATCTTTTCAGATGAATGTATCAAATCTTTTAATATTCTTACAGAGAAACTCACTAATGCGCCGATCATGATAACACCAAATTGGAATCTACCGTTTGAACTAATGTGCGATGCAAGTGATTTTGCAATGGGAGCCGTTTTAGGACAAAGGATTGAAAAAAGATTTCAACCTATATATTATGCTAGTAAGACGTTACAAGGAGCACAAACAAATTACACAACTACTGAAAAAGAACTCCTTGCTATTGTCTTTGCTTTTGACAAATTTCGTTCATATCTCGTTCTAGCTAAAACGGTGGTCTATACCGACCATTCTGCTCTTAGATATTTATTTTCGAAACAAGATGCCAAACCAAGATTAATCTGTTGGATCTTACTCTTACAAGAATTCGATATTGAAATCCGAGATAAAAGAGGAGCAGAAAATCTCGCCGCCGATCATCTTTCTCGTCTTGAAAATCTCGAATTAGAAGTTCTAAATGAATCGGCCATACAAGACAACTTTCCTGATGAATATCTATTGAAGATAGATTATAATAAAATTCCATGGTTTGCAGACTATGCAAACTACTTAGTATGTGGATTCCTTGAAAAAGGATTGTCGTACCAAAAACGAAAGAAATTCTTTAGTGATATAAAACACTATTTCTGGGAAGATCCACATTTGTTTAAAAGTTGTCCAGATGGAATAATACGCCGATGTGTATTCGGAGATGAAGCTAGTCAAATCTTAAACCATTGTCACACAGGACCAACAGGAGGGCTTTATGGGCCTCAACTAACAGCAAGAAAAGTTTATGATGCTGGATTCTATTGGCCTACAATTTACAAAGACGCACACCTTCTTTGCAAATCCTGTGATGCTAGACAAAGGGCCGGAAAAATAAGTCAACGTGATGAAATGCCACAAAATGTCATTCAAGTATGTGAAGTATTTGACATTTGGGGTATTGACTTTATGGGTCCATTTCCAAAATCTCATAATAATCTCTACATTCTCGTAGCTATTGATTATGTATCTAAATGGGCGGAAGCACAAGCTCTCCCAACTAACGATGCACGAGTTGTAGTCAATTTTTTAAAACGTCTTTTTGCAAGGTTTGGAACACCGAAAGCTTTAATAAGTGATCGGGGAACTCATTTCTGTAATAATCGACTTGAGAAAGTTCTTAAAAGATATGGAGTAACTCATAAAATCTCCACCGCATATCATCCACAAATAAGTGGACAAGTTGAAAATACCAACCGAGCTTTAAAACGTATTCTAGAGAAAACCGTAGGATCAAATCTGAAGGAATGGTCCATTAAATTGGAAGATGCACTCTGGGCTTTTAGAACAGCCTACAAAACTCCAATTGGAACCACACCTTTTAAACTCGTTTATGGAAAAGCATGTCATCTTTCAGTAGAAATTGAACACAAAGCATTTTGGGCTTTGAAGACATGTAATCTTGATTTACATGAAGCTGGACGTCTACGGTTAAGTCAACTAAACGAATTAGAAGAATTAAGACATGAAGCGTACGAAAATTCATTAATCTATAAAGAAAGAACGAAGAAATGGCATGATAAAAGAATCAGAAGTTCAAAAGAATTTAAAGAAGGAGACAGAGTTCTTCTTTTTAATTCACTATTCAAGCTATTTCCTGGAAAATTGAAATCAAGATGGTCTGGACCATTCATAGTCAAAAGAGTTTTCCCATACGGAACAGTAGAATTAATAAATTCAAATGGGATTGAATTTAAAATTAATGGTCACAGAGTTAAACATTACATAGATAGTCCAATGGAAGTTGACAACGAAGTTAATCACAATTTCGATACCACAGCTAACTAAGTGTGGGGAGAATCAAGTCTTTTAAAGGATAATATGTATTTCTGTTAGAGTTAGATTTTCTGTTTTCGTGTAGTTCTCGAAAATGGAACCCGAATGGTCTTTCCCTAGCAGACCCTAAAGAACTAGTCTTCTCCCCCCATTCTGAATTTTTATTTTTTTTAGGTTTTACGAAATGAAGACTTCCTGTGAACTAAACCATGGTCTAATGCTACACGCTTTGATCACTAAACGTAATAATGACACACTTTCGAGTGAAATAGTATCAGTAATCAGAGAAAGATTGGACGGAGTAAGAAAAGAATCCAGATGCGAAGATAATAAGTTACAATTTGGTAATGGAAAATCAAAATCCGCAGCGAAAACAAGAGCACGACACCTTGAAAAATGTCACAAATGCGGAAAATGGTCACATGGAGGTAAATGTTCAAATAATCAAACCTATTCAAACACCGAATTTGTTACTTTATGCAGAGACGGACCGTTCATATGTTTAGAAGAAAAAACATTAAATGCTCGAGGTTACGCCTATGTAGCCATGGAAAATCAATTAGTCCGACTATCTTATGAGTGGGCTAGAGCATATCACTAAGAAATATATTTCACAGGTAAGTCTGTACAGTTTTTATTTTTATTTTTATTTTTATTTTTAACCTTTTGATAATAAACGCTAATTTGTTCGCTATAAAGTATTAAATTGGTATTGAATAAAATTAGGTTTGGGGACCGAAATTATTGATATCATTCAAAAATTTATTACATCACTGCGAAATTTAACGTTTATTCTTAAGGTATAAATATCTTTAATCAATCAACCCAAAATATTTCAAAAATTCGTCATGAGTTAAATTAGGTCATTGAACCGAAATTACTTTATCGAAAAGAGGGGCGTATATTTTTGATAATATTTGATTGATTAAAGTGGGATAAAAGACCAAAAAGATTTTTAATTTTATTTTTACCATGTTTTTAAAATTAATATATAAATATTAAATTAATATTGTAAACTTTTTAAATTAATATATTTAAAATTGTAAATATTTGAATAATTGATATTTTTAAGTTTGTATGTATAAAAATAAAAATATAATATAAGTTTGGAGTGAATTTATAATATGAATTTTTAATTAAGTTTGGTGTGAATTTTTAATTTTAAATATGAATTTTGAATTTTATATTTAAGTTGTGTGAATTTAAAAACCAAAATTTACTTTTTCTCATTAAGTTAAAAATATGATTTTTAAAATTCGTCGTGAGTTGAAGACTAGGTCTTTGAACCGAAATTGCTTTACCCGAGGGAGGGACGAGAACTTTTATTATCATTATTTTTAATCTTATTGAATTAAAGTATGCCAAAAACATTAAAAAAACCCAAAATCTTAGCTTTTAAAACAATCGCTACAAAAAGACAAATTTTAAAATTTTTTTGAAGGACGGACTAGGACATCGTTCCGAAACGACCTCGTCCTAAATAACAAGGGAAACAAAATTTTAAAATTAATTAATTAATTGTTTTATAAGATAAGGTTTATACAAAAAAAAAAAAAAAAAAAAAACACCGCGACTCGCGGAGTTTGTAAGGGTCAAACACCAAAAGTCGCGGAGGACCAAAATTACAGAAAAAAAATAAAAGGCCCGAACTGATCAGTCCACACCACCCACACCCACAAACATACTGCGAAAAATAGCGATAAACACTCCCAAAAATCGAATTTTTCACCAAAAATCATCACATTTTTTACTAAAATCATGCTGAGAAGGATGCTATCAAGGAATTACTCAAGAAAAACAGTAAATTTCTACACCTAAACACCATTTAATCCGAAAATTAGTGTTCTTGAGCAATTTTATACCCAATTCAATTTTGATGCTTTTTAGTGTAATTATGCTTAAATTTCTTATGTATTATGCTTGTATAACCTAGATTGATGCTATTTAACATGATTAGAAGCCTTAAACTTCAAATTTTGAGTAATCTAGGGTTTGTGTTCTTGAGCAAATTTGGGGCTTTTTGATATAAACAGGTTATGGCCGATTTTTGTCATGAATTGTTGCTAAATTAAGTAGTGTAACATGTTTAGGTAGTTAAATGATCCAAACTTTGAGCCTAAATATGATTTTTGGGAATTAAAGTGGACTTTTTCAAGTCTAAAATTCATGAACTTGATTTTTGAGACATAATGCCATTTGAAACTTGTTTAATTGCTAATAATGATTATTTTGACATGTTATTTGAGTTGAATGCTTATGAACTTGGCGAACATTTTCGTACATGCTTATTTGAAAAAGTGTAGATTTGATAAAAATATGAAAATAAGCATAAGTTTGATATAAATTGAACATGTCATTGTAATTATTTTGATTGATGATTTTGCTGCCACTAATGCATATTTGGATGCACAAAAATTGTGTTTGATGTGTTTTGCAGACTGAAAGGGGTGAATCTTCATCCCAAGCTCGCAATGCTCCTCCTGAGAATGCGGAACAACAGGATGTTGATAGCTATTATAAACAAGATATACCTCATCCAGTTATGACATTTTCAGATATGCACTTGGAAGATTTGCACCCGAACTTGAGATTTGACAGACGTTGGATAGATTATCCAAAATACCAAAGGGGTTTGCATACTCTTCATTCTAAAGCTGTTGAAGTACCTAGGGTAATAGAATGGGCACCGTTAGAAGCTGTAGAATTAGCCGAGCCAATTAGGGAATTACTTGCACAGAGGTATGGTAATTCTACTTTTAACGATTGGGTACGTTTATTCAACATGCGTAGACCTGTATATAAAGTATGGTGTGAAGAATTATTGTGTAGTATAGAAATAAATGATCGGGTAGCTAGTTTAACCGATCGATCTTTTATTAGATTTTTGTTAGGAGGTTCGATGCAACACATGTCTCTACTAGACATGGCTCAGGCCTTACGTATATATACGCCTGAGGAACTAGCATCTGCCGATTGTCGAGGGTTGATACTAAATGGTAGGAAAATTGATGAAAATTTTGATACGCATGGTGTATGGAGTCAAATGACTAGCCATCACCGATTTAAAGGGGGAAATTACTCTTATTTGGATATAGATAGAGCTAAGTTAAGAGTAATTCATAGGTTTTTAGCCAATTCGATTACACAACGAGGTAAGAATAAGGAAAAGGTAAATGAACAGGATTTGTTTTACCACATGTGTATTCGGGACCCACAAAGCGCTGTAAGTATACCTTATTGTGTGGGTTATTATTTATCAGCTATGGTTAGGGGGATGAGACCGCATAGCATAATAGGAGGTGGTATATTTATTACATTAATTGCTGAGTATCTCAATGTGGATATAAGTCGGGGGGATTATTAATCGAAGAACCAGAACCCCACGATACAATTGGTTTAAATGTATACCATGGTGCTAAAGTTTTGGAAGAGGCGAAATAACGCCACAGTACGATATAATGGTAGACATCCACAAGTTGAGAGAAACCAACAGCCAGGTAATGTGGGAGGGGGAAATGAAATGACAGAAATGTAAAGGTTTATAGCTTCACAAGAGTATGAAAATGCTAGACATCGAGCATTTGAAGATTGGCAAGTTCATCAAAACCAAATCATAGCTCATTGCCAACATGTAAGTAGAAACTATATTCCTACTCCATCGCCCATATTTCCTCCCTGGTCTATAGAGATGCAACCACCGTATCCTACGTATAACCCAGCCGAAGCATTCTATAACACATACGGTTATGCATGGAACCCCTACTGGTATCAGTATCATCCCTAGTCTACTTAGTTTTATTTATTTTATTATTTGTAATGTTGATACATTTAATACTTATGTTAATATTGTAATAGTTTTTATAATTTTCTAACTTTTATTTTTAGATTTTAATAATTTTTAAATGTGGGGTAATATACCAAACTTCAATAATATGTATATATGTTTGCAGTTTATCTTATGTACACAACAGGGTAAAACAACGCATTTTCAAAGACTGGCATTAAGTTCAGCAAAAGCAACTAATTTTGACGACAAGATGCAAAATATATGTGAAATAACAACAAGACGGAATGAACAAATGATGTGCACCATTTATCATTCAACACAAACAACAATATGTTTGGAAACTTTGGTAAAATTTAATCATTTTTACGCTAATCACCCTCAATAATTTAAATTGTTACTGATTTCTTGCAAATGAGGGCATTGCAAGATCTTAAGTGTGGAAAGGGGTTAAATTCTTTCGTATTTTTAAAATTTTTATCTTAAACACTTTGTTACCATTAAAAATACTAGTAAAACAGTAGTTGTATTAGAATCTAGTGCTCTCTGATAACAAAGAACAGCCCTAGTCTTATATACTGACTATCCAATTCTAAAAAAAAAATTTCAAAATTTTCAATTAAATGAATTCAAAATCATGTTTATACATATTTATGAACGATAAAACTAGGTTTTAACACCGAAATTATTGTTACCTTGGAAAGGACATAAATTGAGAAACAAACCAAAATGTTAGAATTCATTTAAAATGGAATAGAGGATAACAAAAAGGAAAAATAAAAGCCAAGTGTGGGAAAATTTACCAAGTTATTTTAAACATATGTCACATATTTCTGTAACAAATAATTGAAAATACTTTTGTTTTGAACGATAATTAACTGTTTTACCCGATTTACTGTAAGAAAGATGGATCTACACGATGAATCAATTCCATCATTAAAAAGAAGTAAAGTCTTCCAAAAAAGAAACGCGCTTCCTGATTTAGGTCATGAAGTTGTCGTCCAGACCAGCTGTAGGTTGACGAAAAACCTAGAAAAGTCATCACTAAAATCAGCAGGAAATCCACGGACCTCGGCATCAAAAAGGGTTGCCAAGTGGTCAGACTTATCCTAACCATGAGAGGATCTGTCTTGTAAAATAGGGAGGGCGCCGTGCAAATTAGCTGGATAAGACTAATGAATCAGATCCCCAGAAAGGATAATCTCCTTAAAGATCAAAAATCAGCTTTTAAGACTGATATTACTCAATCCTAGAGATTGACCTTAAAGATTGAGAATTCAAACTCATGGAATTCGATGATATCTAAACTCGAGCTTGAGCGAGAAAATATTTTGATAAAAATTACAAACCGATTTATTTTCTGAAAACCCTATTTTCAATGCGTTCATTACCATTGAACGTAAAATCCTAGGAATTCACCTGGAATTCATTAGGTCACCTGAACCAAATCGGGTGTCAACCGTAAGAACGGTGGTTGCATAGCATGGTCGAAGACAGGACCTTGTGCCAGACCGAAAAATTATAAGGGTGAGCTTTACTATTGCTCCTACCAAGAATAGTAATTACGTCCGATACGTTATAGACCATAATTAAAAGCATGTCAGGGGACATTGCCTTAACAGTTGCTTGTTCAACGCTTTCCTTTACAACCGGACGGTATTTTACCGAAAGGTAATATTAGGAGCAAGTATACTGGACGTATTGCTTTCCTAATACAAGGTTAGCAAGTGGGTGACACAAAACCACAAGTTTTGAGCTAAAATTTTCAAATCTAAAACCCACCAAACCCAAAAAAAAGAATTTGCAAACACCGGTGAAGGGTTATTCCGAAAAACTTATCTAGGGTAAAAGCTAGATTTAATTTTCAAAAGATCAAATGTTTTCATAAAGATCCAATTTCCTTAATGGATCTAAATTTTTATAGTCATGTGAGACTGTAAACCACATCGTTACTACCATTGTTTATACCGCCGTATAGAAATCACTGATGTACAAAGTGTGAAGAATAAAGAAGTGATTCTAGTATTTCAAGACTATATTGCTTGAGGACAAGCAACGCTCAAGTGTGGGAATATTTGATAATTCTAAAAACGAACATATATTTCATAGCATTATTCCTCAAGAAAGACAAGCTTTTAGTTACAATTGTCCTATTTACAAGTGATATTCGTTTAAATAATAAAAGGTGAAGACAAAAGACAGATTCGACGAATTGAAGATGCAAACGATCAAAAAGCTCAAAAGTACAAAATACAATCAAAGAGGTTCCAATTATTGATAAGAAACGTCTCAAAATTACAAGAGTACAAGATTCAAAACGCAAAGTACAAGATATTAAATTGTACGCAAGGACGTTCGAAAATCCGGAACCGGGACCAGAGTCAACTCTCAACGCTCGATGCAACGGACTAAAAATTACAAGTCAAATATGCACATAAATATAATATAATATTTAAATAATTACTTAAATTATTTATATATTATATTTATTTATATAATCCGTCAACAAGCTAGGAGCCAAGGCTTGGTGAGCTGTAAAAACAAACTCCACGACTCGCGGAGTTTGAAGAAGGAAAGGGCCGCGAGTCGCGGAGATTCCCTGGACTCAAATCCCTATAAAAGGCAAAGCAGTTTGATCATTTTTAATATCAATATATCCATCCTCTCTATATCTATACGTAAATATTTATATTTATATTTTAATTTTAATTTTAATTTTAATCCTAATAATAAGGTTATGTTAGCGAATGTTGTAAGGGTGTAAGTCGAAATTCTGTCCGTGTAACGCTACGCTATTTTTAATCATTGTAAGTTATGTTCAACCTTTTTAATTTAATGTCTCGTAGCTAAGTTATTATTATGCTTATTTAAAATGAAGTAATCATGATGTTGGGCTAAAAATATTAAAATTGCGTAATTGGGCTTTGTGCCATAATTGGGGTTTGGACAAAAGAACGACACTTGTGGAAATTAGACTATGGGCTATTAATGGGCTTTATATTTGTTTAACTAAATGATAGTTTGTTAATTTTAATATAAAGATTTGCAATTGGACGTCCCTATAAATAACCATATACACTCAATCGGACACGATGAGCGGGATATTTATATGTTCGAATAATCGTTCATTTAACCGGACACGGGAATGGATTAATAGCCACTAGATTATTAAAACAGGGGTGAAATTATGTACAAGGACACTTGGCATAATTGTTAACAAAGTATTAAAACCTTGGGTTACACGCAGTCGATAACCTGGTGTAATTATTAAACAAAGTATTAAAATCTTGTTACAGTTTAAGTCCCCAATTAGTTGGAATATTTAACTTCGGGTATAAGGATAATTTGACGAGGACACTCGCACTTCATATTTATGACTGATGGACTGTTATGGACAAAAACCAGACGGACATATTAAATAATCCAGGACAAAGGACAATTAACCCATGGGCATAAAACTAAAATCAACACGTCAAACATCATGATTACGGAAGTTTAAATAAGCATAATTCTTTTGTTTCATATTTAATTTCCTTTATTTTATATTTAATTGCACTTCTAATTATCGCACTTTTATTTATTGTTATTGTATTTAATTGCACTTTTAATTATCGTACTTTTTAATTATCGCAATTTTATTTTATCGCACTTTTATTTATCGCAATTTCATTATCATTATTTATTTTACGCTTTAAATTAAGTTGTATTTATTTTTACATTAGGTTTTAACTGCAACTAAAGTTTTAAAAATCGACAAACCGGTCATTAAACGGTAAAAACCCCCCTTTATAATAATAATATTACTTATATATATATATTTGTATTTTTATAAAATAAAACTAATATAGCGTTAAGCTTTGATTAAAAGATTCCATGTGGAACGAACCGGACTTACTAAAAACTACACTACTGTACGATTAGGTACACTGCCTATAATTGTTGTAGCAAGGTTTAAGTATATCCATTCTCTAAATAAATAAAATATCTTGTGTAAAATTGTATCGTATTTAATAGTTTTTCCAGTAAAAATATAAGCTTTTTTATATACACCTCGCATAACATTAATGGACTGTTATGGACAAAAACCAGACGGACATATTAAATAATCCAGGACAAAGGACAATTAACCCATGGGAATAAACTAAAAATCAACATGTCAAACATCATGATTACGGAAGTTTAAATAAGCATAATTCCTTTATTTTCATATTTAATTGCACTTCTAATTATTGCACTTTTATTTATTGTCATTGTATTTAATTGCACTTTTAATTATCATACTCTTTAATTGTCGTACTTTTTATTTATCGCATTTTTATTTATCGCAATTTCATTATCGTTATTTACTTTACGCTTTAAATTAAGTTATATTTATTTTTAATATTTTACATTAGGTTTTAACTGCGACTAAAGTTTTAAAAATCGACAAAGCGGTCATTAAACGGTAAAAAAAACCCCTTTAATAATAATAATATTACTTATATATATATTTGTTTTTTTTAAATTAAAACTAATATAGCGTTAAGCTTGTTTAAGTATATCCCTATGGAACGAACCGGACTTACTAAAAACTACACTACTGTTTGATTAGGTACACTGCCTATAAGTGTTGTAGCAAGGTTTAGGTATATCCATTCTATAAATAAATAAATATCTTGTGTAAAATTGTATCATATTTAATAGTATTTCGTTGTAAAAATAATACTATTTCGTAGTACCCCTCGCACACATCAAGTATTTTTGGCGCCGCTGCCGAGGAAATTCTGCTTAAACGCCGGAACCGCAACGCTATAAAAAAAGGATTTTTATTAATTTTTTAGTTTACTTTTATAAAAATACGCTTTTGTAAAAAAATATACGTTTTAAATTTTAAAAACCGAAAATATAAAAAGAAAAACAAAAATATAAATATTTTTAAGAGTTTGTTAAATATATAAGTTTTATAAAGTTTCTTTATTTTTATTTTTTTTTTAAAATATATAAGTTTTATATAAATATTCTATATATTTAAAACAGAAAAAAAAATTAAAAGAAATCAAACGACCCAGTACTGTAGCAGCCCGTAACCTGGCCCGAAACTCTAGCTCATGCGATCGCATGAGCCCGAAGGCAAAACTTCATGCGATCTCATAAAGCTGTCTGACACGCCAACTGTTGCCCTAAAACAGCATTAATTACGGAGTTTATTATTATTATTATTTAAACCCTAATTAGGGATTTAGTTTTTAATTATTAGTTTAGTTTTTATTATTAATTTATATATTTAGTTTAATTAGTTTAATTAAATTATAAAATTAATAGTTTTATTAAATAAATAATATAAAAATAATATTTTTATAAAAATTGTACTTTTTACAACTTTAAGTATATTTTTATATTTTGTTCTTTTTAATTTATTTTAGCGTAATATTTATATTTTTCGCTCGTTTTTAGTTTCAAGATATAGTTTTTGCCATAGTTATTTTTATTTCTAGATTTTTAAGATTTGCCGTAAAATCCCTTAAGTTCTTTTTCTTTAGACTAAGATTTAAGTGCTTTAGAATTTTGCGATGCCGTTTTTATATTTTAGTACCTTTCTAAGTTATTGCCATTTGGGATATAGAATTTCTTTTAAGCTTTAATATTTTTAGACGCAACTTTTAATTTTTAGTTTTTAGTTCCTTTTTAAGTATCGACGCGCTACTTTCTTATTTTTAGTTTTTGACGCCTTTTATTTTTCGACGTTTTTAGACGCGCTCTTTTTCTTTCTTATTTCTCGACGCTCTAGTTTTTAGGACTTAGATTTTTTCTATTTCTTATCTAAAATTTCTTTAAATTTAAACGAAAAATTATTTTAAGTGGTTAAATTGATAGACATCAAAATTTTCTGGTTCGTAGTAATAGTTGGATTTGTACGTGGACCGGGTTATTGGAGCCAAACAGTACTCAATTATATTGAGACCAAATGAATCCTGCCCCTCTGCTGCATCTTTTGGCTATTCAAAACGTGGGCAAAATCAGAAAAGTCTATTAATTTGATAACTTATATAATTTTTCTTATTTTTACAACTAATAGGATATTCAGTGAATGCACCGAGCAAAACGTTCACCACCTTTTGTACGTTCACTACCTGTAACTCGATTAAGACATATAGCAAATATTGTCGCCGTTGATTTTTCTTTAGAATCGTCATCCAGTCAACCAAGTACTCCAATTCAAATTATCGATAATCCATTTTTTGAACCCGACCTCACAATTGAGAATCCGGAGAATATTCAGGGACAATTCATAGATCCTGAACCATTAATCTTTCCTTCGGAACCACCAATCATTCAAACGGAGATTGTCGAGGAACGAACCATTAAATCAGAATCCTATAGTGATTCAGATTCAACAAATTCAATTATGGAGAATCTGGAACCTCTAAGTATGGAAGACCGAATGAGAGCTAAACGCACTGGCCAAGGTCACGCAATTACTCAACCTGACATTAATGCTCCAGCTTATGAAATCAAGGGACAAATCCTACACATGGTAACTAATCAATGCCAATTTAGTGGTGCGTCGAAGGAAGATCCAAATGAACATCTTCGTACCTTTAATAAGATCTGCACTCTATTTAAAATCGGAGAAGTGGAGGATGAACAGATATATCTCATGTTATTTCCCTGGACTTTAAAGGGAGAATCCAAAGATTGGTTGGAATCGTTACCTGAAGGAGCGATTGATACATGGGACGTTTTAGTTGAAAAATTTCTTAAACAATTCTTTCCGGCATCTAAAGCCATAAGACTTCAAGGAGAAATTGTTACGTTCACAAAGAAGCCAAATGAAACTCTATATGAGGCGTGGACAAGATTTGAAAAGTTATTGAGAGGATGTCCGCAACAAGGTTTAGACACTTGTCAAATAGTACAAATATTCTACCAAGGATGCGACATCACAACAAGAAAAGACATAGATATAGCAGCTGGTGGTTCTATTATGAAGAAAACAGCAACTGACGCTTATAAAATTATTAATAACACTGCTTCCCACTCACATGAGTGGCACCAAGAAAAAGATCTCGTTAGATCATCTAAAGCAGCTAGAGCCGATTCTAGCCATGACTTAGATTCCATTTCCGCAAAGATAGATGCTGTCGAAAGACGAATGGAAAAGATGACTAAGGATATTCACTCAATACGAATTAGTTGTGAGCAGTGTGGAGGACCACATTTGACAAAAGATTGTCTCCGTATTGAACTAACAATGGAACAAAGAGAGAATGTTTCATACATAAACCAAAGGCCTGGAAATAATTATCAGAATAATTATCAACCGCCAAGACCAATTTACAATCAAAACCAGAATTATAACCGAAATGTTCCATACAACAACCAACAAGGTCCTAGTAATCAACAAGCATCCAACAATACTTACAATCTGCAAAGACCTAATTTTCAAAACAAACCACCACAAACCGATGATAAAAAGCCAAATTTAGAAGATATGATGTTGAAGCTAGTTGAATCTCAAACTCAATTTTTCACATCTCAGAAACAAATGAATGAACAAAATGCTCAAGCATTTAGAAATCAACAAGCTTCTATTCAAAATTTAGAACAAGAAGTAAGCAACCTAGCAAGGTTAATAGGTGAAAGAAAACCGGGAAGTCTACCTAGTGATACAAATGCAAACCCCCGGAATGAAACAGCTAAAGCCATTACCACAAGAAGTGGTATTACACTTAAACCACCTGAAATACCTGTAATCTCTGATGAAGCTATTCCTACTCCACAAGAACCATAACCTGAACAAGATAAGGAAACAGAACCGGTAGTTGAAAAGGTTAATGAAGATAACACAATTAAGGATAAACCTTATGTTAAACCATACCAACCACCACTTCCTTACCCGAGTAAAATGAGAAAAGAGAGACTTGAAGCCGAGCAATCCAAATTCTTGGATATGTTTAAACAGATAAATGTAAATCTTCCTTTCATTGATGTGATTTCAGGAATGCCTAGATATGCTAAATTTCTGAAAGATCTAATCACAAATAGAAAGAAAATGGAAGAACTCTCGGCTGTTACTATGAATGCTAATTGTTTAGCAGTGCTGTTGAATAAGATACCAGAAAAATTATCTGATCCAGAAAGTTTCACAATTCCATATTTTCTGGGTAGTCTTAGTTCAATAGAAGCATTGGCAGATTTAGGTGCTAGTATAAATTTAATGCCGTATTCACTATACGTTAAACTAGACCTTGGAGAATTGAAACCAACACGAATAAGTATACAACTAGCCGATCGATCAGTAAAATATCCTAGAGGGATAATGGAGAACATGCTAATTAAAGTTGGTACTTTAGTATTTCCAGTAGATTTTGTTATTCTGGACATGGAAGAAGATTCTCGAGTACCTCTCATATTAGGAAGACCATTCTTAAACACGGCCAAAGCAATAATAGACGTGTTTGGTAAGAAACTGACCCTAAGTATAGAGGACGAGAGTGTTACCTTTTCAGTTGATAGAGCCATGCAACAACCGCAATCTGCAGATGATACATGTTATTATATTCAAATCATAGATTCACATGTAGAATTCTTAGAAGAATTTCCAGAATTATAAGGAACAGGAGAATGTTCTTTAGGAGAAGGAACTGAACCAATTAATGAAACTGAAATGTTAGCTACACTTATGGCTAATGGATATGAACCAACAACAGAAGAAATTCAAATGCTAAAAAAAAAAGACAGATATCGATATAAATCATCGATAGAAAACCACCGACATTAGAGTTAAAGCCACTTCCAAACCATTTGGAATACGCTTTTTTACATGGTGAATCTGAATTACCTGTAATAATATCGTCTTTTCTTACTGAAAATGAAAAATCACAACTCATTTCTGTGCTAAAAGCTCATAAACCAGCTATTGCATGGAAAATTCATGATATTAAAGGAATAAGTCCTTCGTATTGCACACATAAAATCCTTATGGAAGAAGGTCATAAAACGTATGTGCAACGCCAACGAAGACTAAATCCTAATATGCAAGATGTTGTTAAGAAAGAAATTATTAAACTGCTAGATGCAGGTTTAATTAATCCAATTTCTGATAGTCCATGGGTAAACCCAGTTCAATGCGTGCCTAAGAAGGGCGGCATGACTGTCATCACAAATGAGAAAAATGAGCTTATTCCTACTAGGACTGTAACAGGATGGCGTGTTTGTATTGATTATAGAAAATTAAATGACGCCACCAGAAAAGATCACTTTCCCTTACCTTTCATTGATCAAATGTTGGAAAGATTAGCCGGAAATAGTTACTATTGTTTTCTTGACGGTTTTTCTGGATATTTTCAAATTCCAATAGCACCGGAGGATCAAGAGAAAACCACATTCACGTGCCCTTATGGTACTTTTGCTTACAAACGCATGCCATTTGGACTTTGCAACGCCCCTGCAACCTTTCAAAGGTGCATGATGGCGATTTTTCATGACATTATAGAAGAATGCATGGAAGTTTTCATGGATGACTTTTCAGTCTTCGGTGATACTTTTGAAACATGTCTAGTTAATCTTGAACGAACGCTTATTAGATGCGAACAATCAAATCTAGTTCTTAATTGGGAGAAATGCCATTTCATGGTTAAAGAAGGCATCGTTCTTGTACATAAAATCTCAAAGGAAGGAATTGAAGTGGATAGAGCTAAAGTAGATGTAATTGCTAAACTTCCACATTCCACCAATGTTAGAGGAATTAGGAGTTTTCTAGGGCATGCCGGTTTTTACCGACGTTTCATAAAAGATTTTTCTAAAATTGCCACTCCTATGAATAAACTCCTATAAAAGGATGCTCCATTCATCTTTTCAGATGAATGCATCAAATCTTTTAATATACTTAAAGAAAAACTCACTAATGCGCCGATCATGATAACTCCAAATTGGAATCTACCATTCGAACTTATGTGCGATGCAAGTGATTTTGCAATGGGAGCCGTTTTAGGACAAAGGATTGAAAAACGATTTCAACCTATATAATATGCTAGTAAGACGTTACAAGGAGCACAAACAAATTACACAACTACTGAAAAAGAACTCCTTGCTATTGTCTTTGCTTTTGACAAATTTCGATCATATCTCGTTCTAGCTAAAATGGTGGTCTATACCGACCATTCTGCTCTTAGATACCTATTTTCAAAACAAGATGCCAAACCAAGATTAATCCGTTGGATCTTACTCTTACAAGAATTTGATATTGAAATCTGAGATAAAAAGGGAGCAGAAAATCTCGCCGCTGATCATCTTTCTCGTCTAGAAAATCCCGAATTAGAAGTTCTAAATGAATCAGCCATACAAGAAAACTTTCCTGATGAATATCTATTGAAGATAGATTATAATGAAATTCTATGGTTTGCAGACTATGCAAACTACTTAGTATGTGGATTCCTTAAAAAAGGGTTGTCGTACCAAAAACGAAAGAAATTCTTTAGTGATATAAAACACTATTTCTGGGAAGATCCACATTTGTTTAAAAGTTGTCCCGGTGGAATAATAGGCCGATGTGTATTCGGAGATGAAGCTAGTCAAATCTTAAACCATTGTCACACAGGACCAACAGGAGGGCATTATGGGCCTCAACTCACAGCAAGAAAAGTTTACGATGCTGGATTCTATTGGCCTACAATTTTCAAAGACGCACACCTTCTTTGCAAATCCTGTGATGCTTGTCAAAGGGCCAGAAAAATAAGTCAACGTGATGAAATGCCACAAAATGTCATTCAAGTATGTGAAGTATTTGACATTTGGGGTACTGACTTTATGGGTCCATTTCCAAAATCTCATAATAATCTCTACATTCTCGTTGCCATTGATTATGTATCTAAATGGGCGGAAGCACAAGCTCTCCCGACTAACGATGCACGAGTTGTAGTCAACTTTTTAAAACGTCTTTTTGCAAAGTTCGGAACACCGAAAGCTTTAATAAGTGATCGGGGTACTCATTTTTGTAATAATCAACTTGAGAAAGTTCTTAAAAGATATGGAGTAACTCATAAAATCTCCACTGCTTATCATCCACACACAAGTGGACAAGTTGAAAATACCAACCGAGCTTTAAAACGTATTCTAGAGAAAACCGTAGGATCAAATCCGAAGGAATGGTCCATTAAATTGGAGGATGCACTCTGGGCTTTTAGAACAGCCTACAAAACTCCAATTGGAACCACACCTTTTAGACTCGTTTACGAAAAAGCATGTCATCTTCCAGTAGAAATTGAACACAAAGCATTTTGGACTTTGAAGACATGTAATCTTGATTTACATGAAGCCGGACGTCTACGGTTAAGTCAATTAAACGAATTAGAAGAATTAAGACATGAAGCATACGAAAATTCGTTAATCTATAAAGAAAGAACGAAGAAATGGCATGATAAAAGAATCGGAAGTTCAAAAGTATTTAAAGAAGGAGACAGAGTTCTTCTTTTCAATTCACGATTCAAGCTATTTCCTGGAAAATTGAAATCAAGATGGTCAGGACCATTTATAGTCAAAAGAGTTTTTCCGTACGGAACAGTAGAATTAATAAATTCAAATGGGATTGAATTTAAGGTTAATGATCACAGAGTTAAACATTACATAGATAGTCCAATGGAAGTTGACAACGAAGTTAATCACAATTTCAACACCACAGCTAACTAAGTGTAGGGAGGTTCGAATCTTTTTAGGGTAATATGTATTTCTGTTAGAGTTAGATTTTCTGTTTTCGTGTAGTTCTCGAAAATGGAACCCGAGTGGTCTTTCCCTAGCAGACCCTAAAGAACTAGTCTTCTCCTCCCATTCTGAATTTTTATTTTTTTAGGTTTTACGAGATGAAGACTTCCTGTGAACTAAACCATGGTCTAATGCTACATGTTTTGATCACTAAACATAATAATGACACCCTTCCAAGTGAAATAGTATCATTAATCAGAGGCAAATTGGACGGAGTAAGAAAAGAATCCAGGAACGAAAATAATAATTTACAATTCGGTAAAGAAAATCAAAATCCGCAGTGAAAAGGAGAGCTCGACTCCTTGAAAGATGTCACAAATGCGGAAAATGGTCACATGAAGGAAAATGTTCGACGAATCAGACATATTCCAATACCGAATTTGTTACTTTATGCAGAGATGGACCGTTCATATGTTTAGAAGAAAAAATGTTGAATGCTCGAGGTTACGCCTATGTAGCTATGGAAAACTAATTAGTCCGACTATCTTATGAGTGGGCTAAAGCATATCACTAAGAATACTATCTCACAGGTAAGTATGTACAGTTTTTATTTTTATTTTTATTTTTAACCTTTTGATAATAAACGCTAATTTGTTCGCTATAAAGTATTAAATTGGTATTCGATAAAATTAGGTATGCGTGATCGAAATTATTGATATCATACAAAAATTTATTACATCACTGCGAAATTTACCGTTTATTCTTAAGGTATAAATATCTTTAATCAATCAACCCAAAATATTTCAGAAATTCGTCAGGAGTAAAACTAGGTAATATAGCCGAAATTACTTTACCAAAAAGAGGGGCGTATATTTTTGATAATATCTGATTGATTAAAGTGGGATAAAAGACAAAAAAGATTTTTAATTTTATTTTTACTTTGTTTTTAAAATTAATATTAAAATAATATTGTAAACCTTTTAAAATTAATATATTTAAAATTGTAAATATTTGAAAAATTAATATTTTTTATAAGTTTGTATGTATAAAAAACAAAAATATAATATTAGTTTGGTGTGAATTTATAATTTACATAATAGGAATTTTTAATTTTATGCATTTTAAATTTAAGTTTGGTGTGAATTTAAAAACAAAAATTTACTTTATTTCGTTAAGTTAAAAATATGATTTTAAAATTCGTCGTGAGTTGAAGACTAGGTCGTTGAACCGAAATTGCTCTACCCAAGGGAGGGACGAGAACTTTTATTATCATTATTTTTAATCTTATTGAATTAAAGTATGCCAAAAACATTTAAAAAAAAACCCAAAAATCTTTACTTTTAAAACCGCGCTTTGAATTGACAAATTTTAAAATTTTGTCGAGGGACAGACTAGGACAACGATCCGAAACGCCCTCGTCCTACAAAGAAGCAAAATTTTAATTTTTATTTAATCATATGTTTTATTAGTTATAAGGTTTTTATATTAAAAAAAAAAAGCAAAAGTACTGTACCCGGATCCCCATACGATCGCATGGGAAGTGAACTCCAACCTCATGCGATCGTATGAGGCTGGAAAACAGGCCAGATAGAAAAAGCAGCGAGCTGCTCTGCTCTTCACCACAATACACACACACATACACGAAATTCTCTCCAAATTTCACCAAATTTCACCAAATTTTCACCGTAATTCGTCAAATTTTTCGCTCTAATCATGAAATTGTTCAGAAGCTTTTCAAAGAAGGTAAAAATTACACCCCTAAACTCATAAATTTTCTAGTTTTTGTGATAATTACCAATATTTTACCTAATGCAATTTTGTTAATTTCTAGTGTAATTAGAGTTAAATTGTTAGTATTTTATGCATGTATAACCTAGATTGATGCTATTTAACATGATTTGAAGCCAAAAACTTCAAAATTTTTAGAAATCTAGGGTTTGTGTTCTTGAGCAATTTGGGGCTTTTTGATATAAACAGGTTATGGCCGATTTTTTGTCATGAATTATTGCTAAATTGAGTAGTGTAACATGTTTAGGTAGTTAAATGATCCAAACATTGATCCTAAACATGATTTTTGGAGATTAAAGTGGACTTTTTAGGTGCAAAATTCATGAACTTGATTAATTTGATATAATTGCCATTTGAGTCTTGTTTAATTGTTAGTAATGACTATTTTGACATGTTATTTGAGTTAAATGCTTATGAACTTTGTCTACATTTTCATATGTGCTTATTTGAAAAAGTATAGAATTGTAAAAATTATGAAAATGCATATAAGTTTAAGTTTGATTTAACATGTTATTGTGATTGTTTTAAATTGTTATTTTGCTAACACTAATGCATATATGGATGCACAAATTTTGTGTTTAATGTGTTTTGCAGAGAGCCGATACTGGAGGTTCATCAACGTCATCATCTAGATGACCCGCTCCAGCTCCAGAATCAGAACCAAAAATGCAATATGAACCCGAACAAGGACCACAACAGGAACAACAACATCAGCCTGATCAACACGTACCTTATTATGATCCACTACAGTTTGTTAATGAATTCATAGTATTTCTGATGCATCCGCCTGTAGAATACCCAATGATTCCTGAACACACGTTGCATCCTAATCTGAGATTCGATAGATGATGGAGAGATTACCCGGCATATCAAAGTAATAAATTCAAATTAGTAACAAAAAAGGTAGAGGTGCCTAGGGTAATTGATTGGGATCCTTTGAAAAGGGTCCAACTAGCTGACCGTGTTAGGGAGCATCTGATTCAAAGGTATGGCAGTTCTTCTTTTACTGATTGGGAACGATTATTCACCATTCGTAGACCTGTATATAAGGAATGGTGTGTAGAACTTATGAGTACTATAGCGTTAAATGTAGATGTAGATAGATTAGATGATAGAAGTTTTCTTAGGTTTATACTTGGCGGTAGGATGTACAGGATGTCCATGCTGGACATGGCCAGGGCATTACAGATATATACGCCTGCTGAATTACTACTACCCGATTGTATGAATTTGATTTATCGTGGTGAAAGGGTAGATAGGAATTTTGATGCGAACGTCGTCTGGAGGCGTATGTCTGATTATAATGTTTTTGGGCGGGGAGGAACACATACCTACTTACATATTAACAGAGCCGAGCTTCGTATAATTCATAGATTTTTGGCTAACTCGATTACATAGAGAGGTCACAACAAGGAAAAATTGACCTTACATGATTTATTTTATCTAAAGTGTATTCGAGACCCAAGAGGCTTTGTTAATATTCTCTACTGTGTTGGTTTTTATTTATCTAAGATGGTTGAAGGAATACAGGAAGGGGGGATAATTAGAGGAGTTATTTTTGTTACTCTCATTGGAGAGTATTTAGGTGTAGATAAGAACCAAGGGGGTCCACTTTTGGAATGTAGGGAACAGGTTGAGCTTTTAGGATTGAGGGTATATGCGGGTGCTAAGGTATTGAAGAGTAGACGCAACCAGGCAATACCCTACGTAGGTAGTCATCTGCAGGTAGAGAGAGGCTCAGATGAGGAGATGGAGGAAGCGGACGACATTAGGGATGTCATTCGGGAGGCTATGACTGATGTCTACCAGCGTGTAGATGAGGTAGACATGACAAACGCGGAGAGATTTCGTCGAATGGAGTAGTGGCAAGCCCGAAATGATTACAAGCATTCCAGGCAGCGACAGCATGATAGATGGGACTATCATCAGCGTCAGATTATGAGCCGGCTAGCACCTCAGGATCACTACGTCCCGACCCGACCCGCTTACTATCCTCAACACCAGCCCGAGATGAGACCACCTTATACTCTCTAAAACCCTAACCAGGCATACCAGTACACCTATCACCAACCATGGAACCCGGAAGATGACATGAACTGGAACCTCTATCCAGATTGATTTAGTTCCGGTTGGTAATTTATATGATTTCTAAATTTTATTATTATTTCTGTTTGTTTATGTTTAAACACATTATATTTTGATACATTAATGTATTGTTTAATATTTTTATTATGTTGTACTAATATTTCATATTTAATTTGAAAGTGGGATATTAAGTCCCATTTCAAATTACCATGCATGTTTATATTTGTATTGTATGTATATTGTCGATTGTACAAAACAGGGTAAAACAGCGCATTTTCAAAGACTGGCATTAAGTTCAGCAAAAGCTAGTACTTTTGACGACAAAACGAAAAACAAATGTGATGTAACAACAAGACGGAATGAACAAATGATATGCACCATTTATCATTCAGCAAACAAACGCCAATATGTTTGGAAACTTTGGTAAAATTTAATCATTTTTCTACACTAATCACCCTCAATAATTTAAATTGTTACTGATTTCTTGCAAATGAGGGCATTGCAAGATCTTAAGTGTGGGAAGGGGTTAAATTTTTTCGGATTTTTAAAATTTTAAATTTAACACTTGGTTACCATTAAAAATACTAGTACAGCAGTAGTTGTATTAGAATCTAGTACTCTCTGATAATAAAGAACAGCCCTAGTCTTATATACTGACTACCCAATTCTAGTAAAAATTTTCAAAATTTTCAATTAAATGAATTCAAAATCATGTTTATACATATTTATGAACGATAAAACTAGGTGTTAACACCGAAATTATTATTACCTCGGAAAGGACATAAATTGAGAAACAAACTAAAATGTTAAGAATTCATTTAAAATGGAATAGAGGACAATAAAAAGGCAAATAAAAGAAAATAAAAGCCAAGTGTGGGAAAAATTTACCAAGTTATTTTGAACATATATCACATATTTTTGTACAAATAATTGAAGATACTTTTGTTTTGGATAAAATTAACCATTTTACCCGATTTACTGTAATATATTTGAAAGAAAGATGGATCTACACGATGAATCAATTCCATCATTAAAAGGAAGTAAAATCTTCCGAAAAAGAAACGCGCTTCTTGATTTAGGTCATGAAGTTATCGTCCAGACTAGCTGTAGTTGACGAAAAATCTAGAAAAGTCATCTCTAAAATCAGCAGGAAATCCACGGACCTCAGCATTAAAACAGGGTCGCCAAGTGGTCAGACTTATCCTAACCATGAGAGGATCTGTCTTGTAAAATGGGGAGGATGTCATGCAAATTAGCTGGATAAGACTAATGAACCAGATCCCCAGAAAGGATAATCTCCTTAAAGATCAAAAATCAGCTTTTAAGCCTGATATTACTCAATCCTAGAGATTGACCTTAAAGATTGAGAATTACAAACTCATGGAATTCGATGATATCTAAACTCGAGCTTGAACGAGAAAATATTTTGATCAAATTAAAACCGATTTATTTTCTGAAAACCCATTTTCAATGCGTTCATTACCATTGAACGTAAAATCCTAGAAATTCACCTGGAATTCATTAGGTCACCTGAACCAAATCGGGTGTCAACCGTAAGAACGGTGGTTGCATAGCATGGTCAAAGACAGGACCTTGTGCCAGATCGAAGAAAAATTATAAGGGTGAGCTTTACTATTGCTCCTACCAAGGATAGTAATTGAATCCGACGCGTTATAGACCATAATTAAAAGCATGTCAGGGGACATTACCTTAACAAATGCTTGTTCAACGCTTTCCTTTACAACCGGACGGTAGTTTACCGAAAGGTAATATACGGAGCAAGTATACTGGACGTGTTGCTTTCCTAATACAAGGTTAGCAAGTGGGTGACACAAAACCACAAGTTTTGAGCTAAAGTTTCCAAATCTGAAACCCACCAAACCCACAAAAACAATTTGCAAACACCGGTGAAGGGTTATTCCGAAAAACTTATCTAGGGTAAAAGCTAGATTTAATTTTCAAAAGATCAAATGTTTTCATAAAGATCCAATTTCCTTAAGGATCTAAATTTTTATAGTTATGTGGGACTGTAAACCATATCGTTACTACCATTGTTCATACCGTCGTATAGAAAATGGGTATGCTCCCTACCCCCTTGTGTTCTTTGCTCGAACTTTTCTTCCATGTTATTATCTCTTGGCATCACTGACCTCGCTCTTCCTGGTTTGACATATTTTGACTTGATAGTGGTAACCCCTTTTGGTGTTGGTAATTTCATTTCACAATGACTAGCTGATGTAACTGCTCCAAACTTGCGCATCGCTCGTCATCCCAAAATGGCATTATACCTTGAAACTCGCCTTATAACTACAAAATCTATCATTTCTGTTCGTGTCATCTGACGTTCCTCTAATTTTACCTCTAATCGTATTCTCCCCAAAGGTATAACATGTTCCCCAGTGATTCCTACATTCATACATTGGTTGGTCTCATTCGCTCTCTCACATTCTTTGACATCCTTCGATAACACGCTTCATACACGATATCTGCTTCGTTTCCCATATCAGTGTATACTTTATCAACAAAACAATTAGTAAATGTTCCTTTTACAACCACTGCTTCTTCTTCTAGCATTCCTGTTTTAGTCGGATAGAAAATTATGGGTGCATTCTGCCATGCCCCTTGATCTTCGCATCGCCATCCTTCCTGTTCATCATTTTCTTCATATTCTTCTTCAATCATGTGAATCCTCAACTCTGGTGTTTGCTTTTTTTGATCTCTTCTTTCTCCTCTTCGTGAATTATAATCTTTTCGTTTTCCTTCTTGCCTCCGCTCTTCATCATAGTCTTTCCATGCATATCTTTTACTTGGATCTGGTTTTTTGAAACCTCTTCCTTGAAGTCAATGGTTTAATGTGCCCTCTTTTATTTGCGCAATTATCTCTCATCAATGACTTGCATTCATCTGTAACGTGTCCATAATCTTCATGAAACTCACACCATAAAGTGGTTTTTGGTCCTTCCCTTTTGTCCATTGGCGCTGGCGGATTGAACTTCTGCTTAATTGGTTCAGTTAACAATATCTCTCTTGGAGTCTTTATTAAAGATCCGATTAGCGAATGTCTTTCATAAGGTCTTCCTCGATAATATTGACCATCGTTCCTTCTTTGATCGTTTATGTTTCTGTAATCATTTCTCCTGGAATTATCCCCTCGCGGATAACCTCGAGATCCGCTATCATCGCCCCCTCGTGGTCTACAATGCTCTCCATGTTGATTTTTGGTATCATCTCCAGATCGCAGATACGCTCATGCAATTTCCATAGCTTACGAATATGTTTTTGGAATTGTCCACCTTAATTGCCTTACAAGTGACATATGCCTTTGCTGATCCAAACAAAAAATGAAGCCAGAGATTTGTTGGTTCTCAGGTAAATCTGGAACTTTTTAACATTCCAAGGTGTATTGGTTCATGAATTCTTTCAATGGCTCCGCTGGATTCTGCTTTATTTCATGTGCATCCAAATGAGTCAATGTATATCTTCTTAAGCTCTGATATTGAAGCAAAAATTTTGCCCTTAAATCTTGAAAGCTTGTGATGCTTCTTGGTTGTAAACCTGTGAACCATTCTCGTGCCATCTTTTGTAACACCATGGGAAATATATGACATGCTACCTCATCTTCTCAGTGTTGAGTTCGAATAGCACCTTCAAATAATTGCAAAAAATCTTCCGGGTCCGATGATCCATCATATGTTCCTAGTGTTTATGGGATGTTCAATATCTTTGGCAATTGATAGTTTAAAATTCGTTCACAATATCTTTGTGTTGTTGTAGACGTGGCCATTGGCTTTTTTGCTTCCTCTCCTTTAATTAATGTAAACAATTTATCAACGACTGTCTCCCTTGTTTCTAGTTGTGCTAAAGAATGTCTATATTTCTCCTGTGCTTCTCGCGAAAGGATATTAGCTAAAATCTTGTTTGCCGATTCTTCAATTATTTCCTCTTCATCACTGAGAATCTTTGTTATCATCTTTCCTTTCAACCCCCACTTGTTTCTATTAGTTTCTTTTATATTCCTTCATCTCGCTCCTTTCTCATTTTATTCATAATTTCTTCTAATAACTGTATTGCCTAATTTTTTAAGATTTCTTGTTCATCATTTTTAGCTGATTCATCAAACGTTTCACTTGGTTCCTTTCCCTGCAAACCACCAAATAGCTGCAAAGGTTTGCACCAGTGAAAACTTTATCTGTTGTATGCTTTTATTTGATCTTCCCGTAATCTCATTATTGTTGTCTTGAATTCGTTTTGAAGACTCTTGTGATGATCCGGAAATTTCCGACCAAATTTAAACTTAATCCTTAAATGATTTATTGTTTCCGACACGACAAGCAAAGTCTGATAAGTTAAATCTCAAATATTTTGAACTGTGTTCATGTATTCATTTAACCTCGACCAAATTTCGACGAGTCACGAACGATTATAAACATAAGATATGTATATATATATATGTGTGTGTATATTATAACTTGAAAACGTAAACAAAGTATTAAGTGTATAATACTTTACATTAAACGTATTTGTCTCAATATATGTTTTATATGTTTATCGACGGAATTAAAGGATATTATCAAACGATCGAAGTAAAAGATATTTTGATAGCATCTAACAATCACATAGCTATTACGATTGTTACGGGTCTCTGTTGTGACGTCCACTTCGATTTAGAAAATCATTCCCTTTTGATTGTATTTGGAATTAGATATATAATATAACTTGCAACGTGTTTATATTGTATATATATAGATATATATGGGTTCGAAATATTTAAAAAAAAAGGTTTATAGCACTTGTTTATTGTTTCATAATTAAGTAACGTAATTTGAATATATATTTTACAAAGTGATAAAATATAATATTAACTTGGTCATAAAATGTTTAGATTTTAACAATATTATTAAATATACTTTGATAAATAACGAGAAAATAATTTAAAGAAGCAAATGACCAAAACACTCAAATGAATAAGTTACACTTTGAGTGAATTTTTTTTTTCATTAATTTAAGTCTAATTATTGATAATGGTACATGTCGTGTAATGTAAAATGCTAGTTTTCTAAGCATACGAAACGTCGTTCAAAAAATCGGAACCAGGACATAAGTCGAACGTAAACGTACAAGACATCGGAATCAAAATTACAAGTTAACTAGGCACGAGAATATAATATATAATTAATTAATATAAATTATATAAATTATATATATTATATAATAATACGTCGACAAACAAGAAAACAAAACGTTGGAGTGCTGGACAGCTAGGCCATGCGATCACATGCCCATTGCCCTCTAGACCCATGCGATCGCATGGCAAGAGGGAGAAGGTCAGATGTTATAAAGCTCGAGCAATTCTGTTCGTCTGAATTCATTTTCAATTCACTCATCTTCTCTAATCTATATATATATATATATATATATATATATATATATATATATATATATATATATATATATATATATATATATATATTATTACTTATTATTATTATTATTATTATTATTATTATTATTATTATTATTATTATTATTATTAAGATTACTATTATTATTAATCTTATTATTATTAGTAGTATTTGTATTATTATTAGTATTATACATAAAATACTACGACGAGGTTATGTCCAAGCGATTTCAAAAATGGTTTTCGAGTGAGTCAAAGCTAAGGAAGTTATGGGTTATTGCTATGGAGGTTATCGGTATTGCTTGGGGGTTATGAGCATGAGTCAAAGGTCAACCTAGCGTTTATCATCTCCGTTGCGTCTACGTACTTTCCTACAATATTGAATCTCAATATTGATACGTGAGCACTCATATTTTATCTTTTATATATTAATAGTGTATCACTGTCTAGTGCTCGAGTAAATATGTTTATGCATGCTAGTATGCTTTAATTTTGTCGATAGATAGTTTATGATGAATCCTGAATTTAATACATATGCTGCTAGGATAAGGTATATGATATGCATGTCGTTGGAAGCTAACGAAAAATCAATAACTTTTCATTTAGATATCGAATTGTTTCGATGAACAGATTAGAAGTTATAATCAACTGAATTATGATTAACATTAATTGAAATTGCTTTTGAATCTGCAATTGATATTTAAACAACTTGTCTATAAGATTGATAAATTGGATTTTCAAATATTACTAATCGAGTAAAGGAATTTCTATATAAGGCACGTCTCGTCTTGTTGAACAATTGTCAAAGTTGACTGTCTTATCATGTTTTAAAGCTTTATAAAACACTATAATCTGATTTTACAAGTATTGGAAAACTATGTGAAATAATAAAATACTTTTATAACAACCCTCACTTTTCGACTTCCGATTTTACTAAAATACCTAGAATTGTTATATACGAATAAATTTAACGTTGACCGAATAAACGTACGCTTAAAATAAATAATATAATTATAAATATTATAAATAAGGTTATGTTATATAATATAACATAATTACATCAATAAATATATATAATATTTATATTACTTTTGTTATTTAGTTAATAGAATATATAATTAACTAAATAATAAATAATATTATATATAAATGCAATAACATTTATAAAACTAATAAAAACTATAATGTAATAATCATAATTTTTAATTTTAGATATAAAAACTGAATATAATAATAATTTTTATATAAAATTCGTATTTAATAATTAAACAAAAATAGAAATAAAATGTTAAATGTTCTTAGAAATGTATTAAACTAATTTTCTGATTTTTTTTTAAAAAAAAGAGAAAATTAAAACTAGATCTAGATCTACTTTTAATAAATAAACACAAAGATACAAACTAGTTTTTCTTATTCTAACTTCTAGATCTACTTTTAATAAATAAATAAAAAGGTAAAAACTACTTTTTTTTACTTTAATTTTTAGATCTACTTTTAATAAATAAATAAAAGATAAAAATTACTTTTCCTTATTTTAATTAGTAACATGCCAAAATGACTAGACATGTATACTTTTTATTTTTTAAACCCATTTGCAAATTAACTAGGAATTTTTTTTATTTTTTTATTATTTCTTTATCCATCTTTTTCCAACTATAAATACAAGGCTCTAGTTACAAATTTTTGCACACATTTGAATATTTCCTTCTTTAAAACTTGAAAAACAAATTGAGGTAAATTTTCTCTCCATATTTTTATTTATTTCCAATTTATTTTTATTTTTTTTTCGGTCAAAACTAGTAACACAAACAAATTTTTTTAAATAATCTATAATATAACTAAATAAAAACTTTGCATGACAATTATGAACATGAAGATTATGATCTATAAAAATTAGTTTTCCAAATTAATTATTCATTATTTTATTTTTAAAAATTAATTTAATTTTTATTATTCCAGCCGCTATTTTTTATTTATTTTAATAAATATATAATTAATTTAATAAATTGTAATTTATACATGATAATTATTAATAAGTATTATGAGATCTGAGAAAAATATTTTTTCGAATGTATATCATGTTTTTATATTTTAAATAATTAAAACAGTTTATTAAATATATATACATAATCGGCATATAAATAAAAATTTAAAATAAATTAGTAAAAGGGTTAAATAAATTATGAAACTATTTTTCTAGTAAATTAGAATATTAAACTTAATTTATTGGATCAATACATATTATATAAAAATTAATTTCTAATTATGTATTATTTATATGTAAAAGTAAGGTAAAATTTGTAATAAATAGTTAAAACAATAATAAAAAAAAATAATATATATATATATATATATATATATATATATATATATATATATATATATATATATATATATATATATATATATATATATATATATATATATATATAATTTTTCTGGGATTATAAAACTTATATAAACAAGTGAAAATTTATAAAAACTAATTTTTTTTTGTCGCATTATATTTTTTTTCTTATTTAAGCTTGTTTACGATTTAAAAATAAAAATAAATACAAATTAAATACAAAACGTAATGGGAATAATTTTATAAAATTATTATATGTTTATTGTGATATTTAGGTACTGATAAAAATATAAAATATAAAATATAAATTTCTATTCGTTTATGTATTTTTTGTATTTTAGATACTAATCGATTAAGTAAAATAATAATTAAAGCATAAAGATTAGTTTCAATGTATAAAACATTTTTTTTAGTTTACCTACTGTTGTGAAATCAATAAAATATTAATTAGAATTATTAGATGATTTATTGATATATAAATTTTAATTTAGATAGTTTATATATATAAATTTTGATATATATAATAAATATAAGATTTATATTAATCAAATAATATTATATAAATTTAAGATCTGTATATATATATATATATATATATATATATATATATATATATATATATATATATATATATATATATGTAAGACATAATTATTACATATTTAACCTATCTACATAATTAAACTTATAATACTTTGTTATAAGATTAATTTTAAAATAAATTAATAATGATAATACATTAATAATATTAAATATATTCAAACTTAACATAATATATATTTACTGTATAAGTAAATTATATCAATGTGTCGTAATTCTATATGCACATAACGTGAAGGTTATACTCTAAAGATAACGTGCACTATATACAAACTTCATCGCTACTTACAGTCGTAAGTGAATGATGTCTAGGTTGCCATTTATGGGTAAGCTTGTGGATCTCGAATGCCATGACTTAGATTCTGGTCAAGAGTCCTGGGCCCCCGGTTACATCTGGTCATTCCTGACTTATTTGACCGTTGGTCTTTGGTTACATAATAATGATTCAACGACACTGAATAACAAAGTGTCACGAGGTAATTTTTGTTTAGTCGCGATATTACAAACTTCAGCAACACTTTTAGATTGATATGTTTGGTATCAATCAACTTTAAACTAGATCTTGTGGTCTAATGCATATTATATAAACCTATGAATTTCACTCAACCTTTTTGGTTGACACTTTAAGCATGTTTTGTCTCAGACGACGAATAAGATGATTGCCATGTGATAATGCTAAAAACGAACATATATTTCATAGCATTATCCCTCAAGAAAGACAAGCTTTTAGTTGCAATTGTTCTATTTACAAGTGATATTCGTTTAAATAATAAAAGGTGAAGACAAAAGACAGATTCGACGAATTGAAGATGCAAACGACCAAAAAGCTCAAAAGTACAAAATACAATCAAAGAGGTTCCAATTATTGATTAGAAGCGTCTCAAAATTACAAGAGTACAAGAAGCGAAACGCAAAATACAAGATATTAAATTATACGCAAGGACGTTCGAAAATCCGGAACCGGGACCAAAGTCAACTCTCAACGCTCGACGCAACGGACTAAAAATTACAAGTTAACTATGCACATAAATAAAATATAATATTTAAATAATTCTTATAATTATTTATATATTATATTATTATTTATAAACGTCGGCAAGAAAGAAAACAAAGATATGTGACTTCTCCCAGCTGGCCATGCAATCGCATGGCCTGGAGGCACAAAAGCTATGCGATCGCATGGCTCTGAAATCCAGCCCAGGTCCTATAAATTCAACGCGTTTTGGCTAAAATAAACACATCTTTTTCTTTCTCTCTATCATACGATATATATATATATATATATATATATATATATATATATATATATATATATATATATATATATATATATATATATATATATATATATATATATAATATTTTAATTTTAATTTTAATTTCTAATAATAAGGGTATGTTAGCGAATGTTGTAAGGGTGTAAGTCGAAATTATATCCGTGTAACGCTACGCTATTTTTAATCATTGTAAGTTATGTTCAACCTTTTTAATTTAATGTCTCGTAGCTAAGTTATTATTATGCTTATTTAATACCGAAGTAATCATGATGTTGGGCTAAAAATATTAAAATTGGGTAATTGGGCTTTGTACCATAATTGGGGTTTGGACAAAAAGAACAACACTTGTGGAAATTAGACTATGGGCTATTAATGCGCTTTATATTTGTTTAACTAAATGATATTTTGTTAATTTTAATATAAAGATTTACAATTGGACGTACCTAGAAATAACTATATACACTCAATCGGACACGATGGGCGGGATATTTATATGTACGAATAATCGTTCATTTAACAGGACACGGGAATGGATTAATAGTTAATAGACTTATTAAAACAGGGGTGAAATTATGTACAAGGATACTTGGCGTAATTGTTAACAAAGTATTAAAACCTTGTTACAGTTTAAGTCCCCAATTAGTTGGAATATTTGACTTCGGATATAAGGATAATTTGACGAGGACACTCGCACTTTATATTTATGACTGATGGACTGTTATGGACAAAAACCAGACGAACATATTAAATAATCTAGGACAAAGGACAATTAACCCATGGGAATAAACTAAAAATCAACACGTCAAACATCATGATTACGGAAGTTTAAATAAGAATAATTCCTTTATTTTCATATTTAATTGGACTTCTAATTATTGCACTTTTATTTATTGTCATTGTATTTAATTGCACTTTTAATTATCGTACTCTTTAATTGTCGTACTTTTTATTTATCGCATTTTTATTTATCGCAATTTCATTATCGTTATTTACTTTACGCTTTAAATTAAGTTATATTTATTTTTAATATTTTACATTAGGTTTTAACTGCGACTAAAGTTTTAAAAATCGACAAACCGGTCATTAAACGGTAAAAAAAACCCTTTAATAATAATAATATTACTTATATATATTTGTTTTTTTAATTAAAACTAATATAGCGTTAAGCTTGTTTAAGTGTATCCCTGTGGAACGAACCGGACTTACTAAAAACTACACTACTGTACGATTAGGTACACTGCCTATAAGTGTTGTAGCAAGGTTTAGGTATATCCATTCTATAAATAAATAAATATCTTGTGTAAAATTGTATCATATTTAATAGTATTTCGTTGTAAAAATAATACTATTTCCTAGTACCCCTCGCACACATCACCATGATTGCTACTTGATGAATTGAATGCTGCTACATGGAGTCTTCATTTCATTACATTTACTTTGCATTAAGACTATTATTATTATTTCAGTTTGAATTTGATGTAAAAACTTTTAATGCTTCCGCTGTTTTATTAATAAATGTTTTATACAAAACGTCTCATATAAAGTCGTTCTCGTTTATACAAATGTGTTATGATATTAATGGTCACAAATACCCCTGGCCCTATTTGGGAGTGTGACAGATTGGTATCAGAGCAGTTTTGCTATAGAGAACCAGGATTGCATTTTATGTGTGCCTTATGTGTTAGCTAGGGTGCTTTAGCAATCTTTAGGACTATAGCCTTTCCTGCCATAGTTTTAATTGCCTATCTATTATTATCTTGCTATCCGTTACCTATAATTTTACCTCTTGCCTTACGTCTTCCTTAGAACGCTTGTAACCTTCTTTTTTCATTTTTTTAGAATGACTAGCATCAACCCTATCATCATTACCGACACCGAAGAATCTGATTTCGATAGATCTGTCTACACGCCTAGTTACCCTCCTATTTCACTACCGGCACCACCTACTTACATCCCTGCTACACCACCTGTTTCTCCAACTTATACTCCAGCTACCCCACCTTTCTCACCTAAGGACGAGTCTTCTCCGAAAAATGAAGCTTATGATGGTGACACCGAGAATGACGCTTCGGACTCGGAATATGAGGGAGAGGTAGAAGAGATTATCGAGGAGAAGGAGGAGGAAGAGGAACCCTCTGAAGATGAACCCGAATCTCCCATTATTACCAAAACTCCTTCACCAAAAAGGAAGGAACCTGAGACACCTACTGCGAATATTGCTAGTTCTTCCAAAAATCCTAAAACGTCTGAGTTCACTAACACCGAATACGACAACACTACTATCGGGTGCGATATTATGAACCTACAAATGCATGTCGACAACATGAAGAAGTCATCTCATGAACAATGGGTAAAGATGGAAAAACGTCAAGACTATCTTAACAGTAATGTAAAGAGAGTCTATGATATGTTCTCCCAAATGGTTACTAGGCAAGACAAGAGAATTGTGGAGGTTAAGAAATCTATAATGTATCTTGTGAGCTACTTCAAGGATCAACACAAAACCTCCACTTCAAAGAAAGACTGATAATTCTTAGGATTTTCGTTTCGTCCGTTATTTCTATTTCATCTATTTAAAGGCATTGCCTACTGTACTTCTCATCTCCTTTGTATAATAAGGATGATTTATCCATTCGTTATTAATAACAAGTTAAGTGGTTGTTTTTATATTTTGACTTATCCTGGCTTAGCCACATGTGTGTGATTATGTGATGATTATTGATTATAATTACAAATTATATTGCACCATAACTCTTCAACTAATACTGTAATTATGTATTGAAGAACAATGGCTGGGGAACAACAACCAAGTAACGACACCAACTCTCCTAACGTTACTCTCACAAATGAATAATTTCGACAACTCCTTGCTGCCGCTCAAGGACACAACAATAATCAAAACAACAACAACGAAAACCGAAACCCTTCGAACTCATGCTCACATAAAGAATTTAGGAATTGTAAGCCACCAAGCTATAAAGGGACCGAAGGACCAATTGAACTAAACCGTTGGTTCGAAAAGATGGAATCTATGTTTCGTCTGAGTAACTGCGGTGAAGCTGACAAGGTCAAGTATGCTACTGGAAATCTATCTAGTGGAGCTCTAACTTGGTGGACTGCTTATGCTGGTACAGTTGGATGGACTGCTGCCCTAGCCATATGCTGGGAAACATTAAAAACCATGCTGGCTGGCAAGTATTGTCCCAGGAATCAAGTTCAAAAATTTGAAGTCGAATTCTAGGAGTTAAGAATGAAAAATCTTGAAGTTGAGGAATACAACAATCGATTTCTGGAGCTAGCTGCTCTATGCCCTAGTATGGTTACTCTCGAGAGCAAGAAGATTGAAAAGTATATCATCGGTCTTCCTCCTCAAATCCAGGGGAATGTTATAGCTGCTGGTAAAGAATCTATTGAGGCTACGATGTTAATGACCCAAAATCTGGTTATGGTCGCAAGGAGAAATGCCAAGGAAAAACAAATCGAAGTGAAGACTACTGATAACAAAAGAAAGTTTGAGCCTACTCAAGGTGCAAGTCAGAATTCAAACAAGAAGATTGGTGATATTACAAAAAATAGTTATGTTGGAACAAAGCCGCAATGTAAACGCTGTAATAAACATCATCATGGGTTGTGCACTGCTAAGTGCGAAAGGTGTAAGAGGATTTGTCACTCGACCGAGAATTTTAGAGTTACTCTGCCTGCTACAAATACAACTCCAACCGTGCCTACTTGTTTCGGTTATGGGGAAAAAGGGCATTACAGGAACAATTGCCCTAAGAACAAGACTGCAACAACTGATACTGCTAAGGGAAGAGCTTTCGTCATGACCATTGAAGAAGCTAGGAACGATGATGACGTCATCACTGGTACGTTTCTTGTCAACAACTGCTATGCTTCTGTTTTATTCGATACTGGTGCTGATAGAAGCTATGTATCTATTAAATTCTGTACCTTATTTGACGAGAAACCTCAAACCTTAGATACTAAGTGTCTTATAGAAATGGCCAACGGGAAATTTGTAAAAGTTGACCGAATCTACAAGGAATGTAATCTGACTCTAGCCAATAAAACCTTTAAGGTTGACTTAATGCCTGTTGAACTAGGAAGCTTTGATGTAGTCTTAGGGATGGACTGGTTATCCCCGATGAAAGTGGATATCCAATGTTTTGATAAGACAATTAATATTTCTCTCGAAACTGGTGAAATTCTTGTCATCCAAGGAGACAAGGGTGGTTCCAAACTTAATCTTATCTCATGCATCAAAACCCGAAAGTACCTTATGAAAGGATTTCAAGCCATTTTGGCTCACATAAAAGAAGTCAAGCTAGATGAACGGTGTATTGAAGACGTTCCTGTTGTTAAAGACTTTCCTGAAGTTTTTCCTGATGAACTCCCTGGTCTTCCACCACAAAGACAAGTTGAGTTTTAAATTGATTTGATCCCCGGTGCTGCACCTGTTGCAAAGGCTCCATACCGATTAGCTCCATCTGAAATGAAGGAATTATCCATTCAGCTACAAGAACTCTTAGAGAAAGGATTCATTCGTCCTAGCTCATCTCCATGGGGAGCACCCATTCTTTTTGTCAAGAAGAAAGATGGCACAATGAGAATGTGTATTGATTACCGAGAACTCAACAAGTTAACCATCAAGAACCGTTATCCACTTCCACGTATTGATGACCTATTTGACCAATTACAAGGGTCAAGTATTTATTCAAAAATTGATCTTAGGTCGGGTTATCATCAGTTGAAGGTTAAGGAATCCGATGTTTCCAAGACTGCCTTCCAGACTCGTTACGGACATTATGAATTTTTGGTAATGCTCTTTGGATTAACCAATGCTCCAGCTGTATTCATGGATCTCATGAACCGAGTATGCAAGCCTTATCTCGATAAGTCTGTGATTTTTTTCATCGAAGATATTCTCATTTACTCTAAGAGTGAGAAAGAACACGAACAACACCTTCGACAAATTCTGGAGTTATTAAAAAAGGAACAGTTGTATGCTAAGTTCTCCAAGTGTGATTTTTGGTTGAAGACTGTTCAGTTTTTGGGACATGTAGTTGACAGCAATGGTATACATGTTGACCCTGCAAAGATCACGGCTATTCAGAACTGGAAAACACCTAAGAATGTGAAACACATTCGTCAGTTCTTAGGACTTACCGGTTATTATCGAAGATTTATCAAAGATTTCTCCATTCTTGCCAAACCACTCACCAAGTTGACTTATAAGGATAAGAAGTTTGAGTGGACTAATGAACAGGAATCTGCGTTTCAGACCCTGAAAGAAAAGTTGACTACCGCACCAATCTTATCACTACCTGACAGAACTGAAGACTTTGTAGTCTATTGTGATGCTTCAAACCAAGGTTTTGGGTGTGTGTTAATGCAACGCCAGAAAGTCATTGCATATGCATCCAGACAATTAAAGAAACATGAGAAGAACTATACTACCCACGACTTGGAATTAGGAGCTGTAGTATTCGCATTAAAGATGTGGCGACACTATCTTTATGGAATCAAATTCACCATATTCACTGATCATAAGAGTCTCCAGCACATCTTTGATCAAAAGCAACTGAACATGAGACAAAGACGTTGGGTCGAATTACTAAATGACTACAACTGTGAACTCAAGTACCATCCTGGTAAGGCAAATGTTGTTGCTGATGCACTCATTCAAAAGGATCGAGTCAAGCCTATCCGAGTGCGAGCTTTGAATATGATCATTCAAACAAATCTGACAGCTAAAATTCGGGAGGCACAACTAGAAGCTATAAAGCAAGAAAATATTAAACATGAAAGACCTTCAGGTTTTGAAAACCAACTACAAATCAAGGAAAATGGAACACGGTATTACAACAACCGTATCTGGGTTCCCCAATTCGGAAGTCTACGAAAGCTAGTCTTGAATGAAGCACATAAGACTAGATATTCTATTCACCCAGGCTCCAGTAAGATGTATCACGATGTGAAAGAATTCTATTGGTGGCCTAATTTGAAGTCTGATATTGCTGAATATGTGAGCAAGTGTCTTACTTGTTTAAAAGTTAAGGCCGAGCATCAAAAGCTGTCTGGTTTACTGCAACAACCGGATATTCCGCAGTGGAAGTGGGAATGTATCGCAATGGACTTTATTACTAAATTGCCCAAGACTTCTAGTGGCAATGATACTATATGGGTCATAGTAGATCGTCTTACTAAATCTACTCATTTCTTACCGATCAAGGAGACTGACAAGATGGAGAGATTGTCACAACTGTATATCAAAGAAATTGTCTCTCGTCATGGTGTTCCTATATCAATCATATCCTATCACGACAGTAGATTCACTTCCAGATTCTGGAAATCCTTACAAACTGCTCTTGGAACTCAACTTGACATGAGTACTGCTTATCATCCGCAAACCGATGGTCAAAGTGAATGAACCATTCAAACGTTGGAAGATATGCTTCGTGCTTGTGTTATCGACTTCGGCAAAGGCTGGGATAGACATTTGCCTTTGGTTAAATTCTCTTACAATAATAGTTACCACTCAAGTATTAAGGCTGCACCTTTTGAGGCCTTATACGGACGAAAATGTAGATCCCCACTATGCTGGGATGAATTAGAGGACAGACAGTTAACCGGTCCTGAAATCATACACGAGACAACCGAAAAGATAGTTCAGATTAAGAAATGAATAGAAACAGCCCGCAGCCGATAGAAGAGCTATGCTAATAAAGGTCAGAAAGATTTAGAATTCCAAGTTGGTGACAAAGTCATGTTGAAAGTATCCCCTTGGAAAGGCGTCGTTCGTTTTGGTAAACGAAGCAAACTAAGTCCGCGTTTTGTTGGATCCTTCAAGATTACTGAAAGAATCGGACCCGTGGCTTATCGATTAGAACTACCTGCTGAACTTAGCAGCATACATGGTGTATTTCATGTCTCGAATCTTAAAAAGTGTCTCGCTGATGACGCTCTCATTATTCCTTTGGATGACATTCTCATTGATGATAAAATGCACTTCATAGAAGAACCCGTAGAGGTCATGGACCGATCTGCTAAACGCTTGAAACAAAGCACCATACCTATTGTTAAGATCCGTTGGAATTCACGACGTGGCCCCGAGTATACCTGGGAACGTGAAGACCAGATGAAATTAAAATATCCCCATCTCTTCTCAACCGCTGATGCATTTGAGAAGTCTACCTAAAACTTCGGGACGAAGTTTTTATTAACGGGGAGGTACTATAACAACCCTCACTTTTCGACTTCCGATTTTACTAAAATACCTAGAATTGTTATATACGAATAAATTTAACGTTGACCGAATAAACGTACGCTTAAAATAAATAATATAATTATAAATATTATAAATAAGGTTATGTTATATAATATAAAACATAATTACATCAATAAATATATATAATATTTATATTAATTTTGTTATTTAGTTAATAGAATATATAATTAACTAAATAATAAATAATATTATATATATGGGTTCGAAATATTAAAAAAAAAAGGTTTATAGCACTCGTTTATTGTTTCATAATTAAGTAACGTAATTTGAATATATATTTTACAAAGTGATAAAATATAATATTAACTTGGTCATAAAATGTTTAGATTTTAACAATATTATTAAATATACTTTGATAAATAACGAGAAAATAATTTAAAGTAGCAAATGACCAAAACACTCAAATGAATAAGTTACACTTTGAGTGAGATTTTTTTCATTAATTTAAGTCTAATTATTGATAATGGTACACGTCGCGTAATGTAAAATGCTAGTTTTCTAAGCATACGAAACGTCGTTCAAAAAATCAGAACTAGCACATAAGTCGAACGTAAAAGTACAAGACATCGGAATCAAAATTACAAGTTAACTAGGTACGAGAATATAATATAATATAATATATAATTAATTAATATAAATTATATATATTATATATATTATATAATAATACATCGACAAACAAGAAAACAAAACGTTAGAGTGCTGGACAGCTAGGCCATGCGATCGCATGGCCATTGCCCTCTAGACCCATGCGATCGCATGGCAAGAGGGAGAAGGTCAGATGCTATAAAGCTCGAGCAATTCGGTTCGTCTGAATTCATTTTCAATTCACTCATCTTCTCTAATCTCTCAATATATATATATTATTATTATTTATTATTATCATTATTATTAAGATTACTATTATTATTAATCTTATTATTATTAGTAGTATTTGTATTATTATTAGTATTATACATAAAATACTACGACGAGGTTATTTCAAAAATGGTTTTCGTGTGAGTCAAAGCTAAGGAAGTTATGGGTTATTGCTATGGAGGTTATGGGTATTGCTTGGGGGTTATGAGCATGAGTCAAAAGTCAACCTAGCGTTTATCATCTTCGTTGCGTCTACGTACTTTCCTACAATATTGAATCTCAATATTGATACGTGAGCACTCATATTTTATCTTTTATATATTAATAGTGTATCACTGTCTAGTGCTCGAGTAAATATGTTTATGCATGCTAGTATGCTTTAATTTTGTCGATAGATAGTTTATGATGAATCCTGAATTTAATACATATGCTGCTAGGATAAGGTATATGATATGCATGTCGTTCGAAAGCTGACGAAAAATCAATAACTTTTCATTTAGATATCGAATTGTTTCGATGAACAGATTAGAAGTTATAATCAACTGAATTATGATTAACATTAATTGAAATTGCTTTTGAATCTGCAATTGATATTTAAACAACTTGTCTATAAGATTGATAAATTGGAGTTTTAAATATTACTAATCGAGTAAAGGAATTTCTATATAAGGCACGTCTCGTCTTGTTGAACAATTGTCAAAGTTGACTGTCTTATCATGTTTTAAAGCTTTATAAAACACTATAATCTGATTTTACAAGTATTGGAAAACTATGTAAAATAATAAAATACTTTTATAACAACCCTCACTTTTCGACTTCCGATTTTACTAAAATACCTAGAATTGTTATATACGAATAAATTTAACGTTGACCGAATAAACGTACGCTTAAAATAAATATAAATATTACAAATAAGGTTATGTTATATAATATAACATAATTACATCAAGAAATATATATAATATTTATATTACTTTTTTTATTTAGTTAATAGAATATATAATTAACTAAATAATAAATAATATTATATATAAATGCAATAACATTTATAAAACTAATAAAAACTATAAAGTAATAATCAAAATTTTTAATTTTAAATATAAAAACCGAATATAATAATAATTTTTATATAAAATTCGTATTTAATAATTAAACAAAAATAGAAATAAAATGTTAAATGTTCTTAGAAATGTATTAAACTAATTTTCTGATTTTTTTTTTTTTTAAAAAGAGAAAATTAAAACTAGATCTAGATATACTTTTAATAAATAAACACAAAGATACAAACTAGTTTTTCTTATTCTAACTTCTAGATCTACTTTTAATAAATAAATAAATAAAAAGGTAAAAACTACTTTTTTTTACTTTAATTTTTAGATCTACTTTTAATAAATAAATAAAAGATAAAAATTACTTTTCCTTATTTTAATTAGTAACATGCCAAAATGACTAGACATGTATACTTTTTATTTTTTAAACCCATTTACAAATTAACTAGGAATTCTTTTTATTTTTTTTATTATTTCTTTATCCATCTTTTTCAACTATAAATACAAGGCTCTAGTTATAAATTTTTGCACACATTTGAACATTTCCTTCTCTAAAACTTGAAAAAAAAAATTGAGGTAAATTTTCTCTCCATATTTTTATTTATTTCCAATTTATTTTTATTTTTTTCGGTCGAAACTAGTAACACAAACAAATTTTTTTAAATAATCTATAACATAATTAAATAAAAACTTTGAATGAAAATTATCAACATGAAGATTATGATCTATAAAAATTAGTTTTCCAGATTAATTATTCGTTATTGTATTTTTAAAAATTAATTTAGTTTTTATTATTCCAGCCGCTATTTTTTATTTATTTTAATAAATATATAATGAATTTAATAAATTATAATTTGTACATGATAATTATTAATAAGTATTATGAGATCTGAGAAAAATATTTTTTCGAATGTATATCATGTTTTTATATTTTAAATAAATAAAACAGTTTATTAAATATATATACATAATCGGTATATAAATAAAAATTTAAAATAAATTAGTAAAAGGGTTAAATAAATTATGAAACTATTTTTCTAATAAAGTAGAATATTAAACTTAATTTATTGGATCAATACATATTATATTAAAAATAATTTCGAATTATGTATTATTTATATGTAAAAATAAGGTAAAATTTGTAATAAATAGTTAAAACAATTATATATATATATATATATATATATATATATATATATATATATATAAATAATTTTTATGGGATTATAAAACTTATATAAACAAGTGAAAATTTATAAAAACTAATTGTTTTGTCAAATTATATTTTTTTCTTATTTAAGCTTGTTTACGATTTAAAAATAAAAATAAATACAAATTAAATACAAAACGTAATGGGAATAATTTCATAAAATTATTATATGTTTATTGTGATATTTAGGTACTGATAAAAATGTAAAATATAAATTTCTATTCATTTATCTATTTTTTTGTATTTTAGATACTAATCGATTAAGTAAAATAATAATTAAAGCATAAAAATTAGTTTCAATGTATAAAACATTTTTTTTAGTTTACCTACTGTTGTGAAATCAATAAAATATTAATTAGAATTATTAGATGATTTATTGATATATAAATTTGAATTTAGATAGTTTATATATATAAATTTCGATATATATAATAAATATAAGATTTATATTAATCAAATAATATTATATAAATTTAAGATCTATATATATATATATATATATATATATATATATATATATATATATATATATATATATATATATATATATATAAGACATAATTATTACATATTTAACCTATCTACATAATTAAACTTATAATACTTTGTTATAAGATTAATTTTAAAATAAATTAATAATGATAATACATTAAATATATTCAAACTTAACATAATATATATTTACTGTATAAGTAAATTATATCAATGTGTCGTAATTCTATATGCACATAACGTGAAGGTTATACTCTAAAGATAACGTGCACTATATATAAACTTCATCGCTACTTACAGTCGTAAGTGAATGATGTCTAGGTTGCCATTTATGGGTAAGCTTGTGGATCTCAAATGCCATGACTTAGATTCTGGTCAAGAGTCCTGGGCCCCCGGTTACATCTTTTCATTCCTGACTTATTTGATAGCAACGAAGTTTGAGTAAAGTTGTACAACGTCTTACTAATGAATATAACATGAACTTATAAACTTTCCATAAGTTGAAACCTTCCTATTTTGGACTGTCACTATTAATATAATTCATTATATTAATAAACATACACTTGGTCTATTAGACATTTACTGATCGAACGTTATAACTTTAGGTTGATATCCCGGTCACTTACTTGCTTTACTTTCCTTTCTTGCGTGGAATACTTCAACTGCTATTTAAGGTGATTTTCATAGCCCCACTTTTACTATTTATTAAATTATTTATAACTTTTGGGGTGAGACACATGCTTGCTTTATAACTGTTTTACGTTTAGACACAAGTACTCAAATGTTATTATGCTGTCATGCTTTGATTCATGCAAATCCTCACCGTAATATCGTCAATTACTGCGTATAAAAGGCAAACTTAATTATTGTGAATAGGCCTATTGAGAGTAACGTCTCTAACCATTTGACCGTTGGTCTTTGGTTACATAATAATGATTCAACGACACTGAATAACAAAGTGTCACGAGGTAATTTTTGTTTAGTCGCGATATTACAAACTTCAGCAACACTTTTAGATTGATATGTTTGGTATCAATCAACTTTAAACTAAATCTTGTGGTCTAATGCATATTATATAAACCTATGAATTTCACTCAACCTTTTTGGTTGACACTTTAAGCATGTTTTGTCTCAGGTGACGAATAAGATGATTGCCATGATTGCTACTTGATGAATTGAATGCTGCTACATGGAGTCTTCATTTCATTACATTTACTTCGCATTAAGACTATTTTTTATTATTTCAGTTTGAATTTAATGTAAAAACTTTTAATGCTTCCGCTGTTTTATTAATAAATGTTTTATTCAAAACGTCTCATATAGAGTCATTCTCGTTTATACAAATGTGTTATGATATTAATGGTCACAAATACCCCTGGCCCTATTTGGGGGTGTGACAACTTTCGATTGCCATGATAATTCAAATATAATATAGCTCCTGAAATAAATAATATTTTAAGTTTGATAAACTATAAATTCGTTCAATTACCAAGACTTATACTATATTAATAAACATGTATAGATTTAAAGATCATATTGGGTCAGGTTGACTTATGAGATGACTTTTGTTAACTTTTGTATGACGGTCTCGAGCATTAGGATGGTGATACACTATGACCTGACATAGCTTGTTAAACATCTATTGACCAACATATATTCTCTAGGTTGAGATCTATGGTTACTTTGCATTCCGAGTTTCGGTCACATTTCGATGAATGAATTTATGTGCTGCTAAGGTGAGTTTCATTTGCTCCCTTTTTAATTGCTTTTGCAATCTATATTTTTGGGCTGAGAATACATGCACTTTATTTTAAACGCAATGGATACAAGTACATACTAAATTCTACACCGAGTTTCAACCGAAAATCCCTTAGCTTTGGTAACTAGTAACTGCCGGTTATAAGAACTGATGGGCGCGAGTAGTTATATATGGATCCATATGGCTTGACATCCCCGTCTGTTCCAGGTATAGAAACCCTAGCCTGAACTATAAAACAGACGTATGCTATTTGAGATTAGTACACGTTGGATTGCGTGTATTGTACATGTTGGTTGCATGTATGTTAAAACAGGGGTACTTATTATAACGTTAAAGTTTAGTTACCAGGTTGCTCAATTTCGTAGAATATTTTTAATAAACGTTTCTGGATGAAACAACTGAAATCTTGTGATCCACCTTTATATACAGATTATGCGAACCATTAAAACTATGAACTCACCAACCTTTGTGTTGACACTTTCAAGCATGTTTATTCTCAGGTTCCTAGAAGTCTTCCGCTGTTTGCTTATATGTGATACAAACTATGTGCATGGAGTCATACATGCTTTATTCGAGAAAACGTTGCATTTACAAAATCATCACCATGTATCTTATTTTGACTGCATTGTCAACGGATGTAGTATTGTAAACTATTATTTACAGTGATTGTCTATATGTAGAAATCATCAAACGTCGAAAACCTTGGATTTAAATATTCATTTATGGTGTTCATTTTCAAAAGAATGCAATGTTTACAAAACGTATCATGTAGAGGTCAGTACCTCACTGTGAAATCGATGGATGATGTATTCGTCCAAAAGGGATTTGGACGGATCATCACAGTTGGTATCAGAGCCTGAGGTCATAGGGAGCCAGAATTTGCATTAATGTGACAACCCGGAAATTTCCGATCAAATTTAAACTTGATCTTTATATATTTCCGACATGATAAGCAAAGTCTGTAATGTTGAAATCTCAAAAACTTTGAACTGTGTTCATGTATTCATTTACCCATCGACTGCTCTTGACGATTCACGAACAATTATGTGTAAAACGACCCGGATTTTTCTGTTAATATATATGAGATTAATATTTACACAATTAAATGTTTCCAACATGTTAAGCAATCAAACTTGTTAAGACTTAATTAATTGAAATGGAATCTATGTAAACTTTTGACCACCCTTTTATTCTTACGATTCACGAACGTCATAACTTGTATTAATTATATATATATATATATATATATATATATATATATATATATATATATATATATATATATATATATATATATATATATGTGTGTGTGTGTGTGTGTGTGTGTGTGTGTGTGTGTATATATATATATATATATATATATATATATATATATAGATTTAACTTGAAAATATGATAATTAAATATCTCATTAAGTATATTAACAAAGTATTATATATATATATATATATATATATATATATATATATATATATATATATATATATATATATATATATATATATATATTTCATACTACTAATTTAAAGAGTTTTTGAACAATATATATGTTACTATTTAAACGACGTAATTAACTTATGTTAAAATGTATTTACATATAAAGTATTACGAGTGTAAATACATCCTTACAAGTATTAAATACACTTTATAATATACCAATACATATAAATGATAGCTAAACTCGTATTTTCGTTCAATTTCCTCAAGAATTCTACTCGCATTCAAACGGTATTTTTACTCGTATTATACACAGCTTCTAGAAGTATTTACTATTAGTATATTCCAATAGAAATATGCAATTATTTGTGTAATATGTCATCCATGACCTAATCAATTTAATATGTCATCCATGACTTAATACATTTTAACTTATCTTAGATATTTTCACTAAAAACTAAATTTTCAAGCCTATAAATAAGCACCATTTCTAACTCATTTTTACACATTCATTTTCTAAATTTTACTTCTAATTTTTACACACACTTGCAAGAACTCTCTCAAGTTTTGTTCTACTACTTCTTTCCAGCAACTTTATATTCTAAACTTGAGGTAAAAACTCTACTTCAACTCTTGTTCAATTCATATGTTTATAGCTATCTATATAAGAGTTTATAAACTAGACCATAGTTTAGATGATTCTAAACTTGTTTGAAGAACTAATATAATCTTTCTAACTTAACTCTAATAACACTTATTTATATGTATTATGATGTTATATTAAGTTAATATAAGAACTTATAACTTGTACATATGAAGAACACCTTGAAACTTAACATATATCGTTTAATCTTCATTCGGTAAAAAGCGGGCTGTTTTGGGTTGGGAATTAAAACACTATCTTAGACTTTGAGTTCGAGGCTAAGACTTTAGAAATATTTTAATATATGTAAATAAGACTTTCAGTATTTTTATCATGATTTTAGACAAAGTGGAAGTATTTTATCAAAAATCATATATTGGGTGGGTGCCGGATTCTTCCAAATCTGTCCACCGGAACAAAAAGAGGGTAAAACTCTAAATATTAATACATGTGCTGAACTTTTCGAATTGTTTTTAAAAAATAAACTTATTAAGGAATCCATAGCAATTTGATTCACTTTAAACGGAGTTGTAATGAATATTTGGCGAGCAAAACAAAATCTGCTAAAATTAACGTTGTATGGACAAAATTTATATTGTAAAAACTATATTAACCATTTCCTTGCTAACTTTTCCTATATCATATATATATTTGGACATGTTATCATTAGTATAACAAAATATTATAATCTTAGTTAATTCCAAGATTGTATATATATATATGTATATGTATATATATATATATATATATATATATATATATATATATATATATATATATATATATGTATGTATATATATATATATATATATATATATATATATATATAAAATAATCTTGGTACATTCCATGACAATAAGTATACAATACGTTTTGATAAATCCTAAGACAATAAGTATACAATACGTTTTGATAAATTTTAAGACAATACGTATACAATATGTCTCTGGGTTGATGCAAAGACAATACGTATACAATACGCCGTGGGGTAATTTTGAGATTATATATATACTGATTATTGGACTGTTGGACATTTCGGACTATTTTGGACTACTAACAAAGGACTATTAACATAAAAATATTAAAAATTAATATATAAGTATTCTATGAACTTGTTTTATTTTATTCACATGTCGTATTATTATTTGAATCATTATTATTGTTATAGGTTCGTGAATCCAAGGACGACAACCATATTTTTAATATGCTGAAAACTTATTATTAATATTCTTTTACTACCGTGAGTATATAGTCCCATTTTTAAACTCTAAAAATATTTTGGGATGAGAATACATGCATTTTATGTTTTACGCCATAGACACAAGTACTAAAAATATATTCTACGTTGAGTTGTACCACATTGCATATCTTCCCTAATAGCTTGGTAACTAATATTTACATGTTGTAAGAACATGTAAGCGCGAATCCTATTGATAGATCTATCGGGTTTGACAACCCCAGCCGGGCTAGTCGCTCTAGTATCGTAAACGGTTGCATAGTACTTCGTTTTTACTACACTTGGTACAGTGTAGGGAGATTTCATAATAAAGGGAATATGCCACATTAATGGTTAAGTATGGTTACCGAAGCGCTCAACAACTTATAGAATACTTTTATACACTTGCGAGTGTACATATATTTATAACTATGAAATCTTGTGGTCTATATTTATATCGATGCTAAACCTATATATCTCACCAACCTTTGTGTTGACTGTTTAAGCATGTTTATTCTCAGGTCCTTAAGAAAGTCTTCCGCTATTGCATTATCTGAGCAAGCTGTGCATGGAGTCTCATGCTTTTGTTTAAATAAAGTGTTGCATTCAATAAAACCTTTGTCATGTATTATATTCAACTTTTATGTCACGTGTGTAGTATTTCTAAACCGATGTATTATGAGGATTATTTCTTAAATAATCGCCCACTTGTTTAAAGCATGCATTATGTATAATAATGGTGTGCTTTTTAAGAAACGAATGCAATATTTTCTAAAACGTATCATATAGAGGTCAAATACATCGCTATGGGACCAATGAATAACGTACTACATTTATAGTAATATGAACGGGTCATTTTAGTTGGTATCAGAGCGGTGGTCTTAGCGAACCAGGTCTTGCATTAGTGTGTCTAACTGATAGTTGTTAGGATGCATTTGTGAGTCTGAACTTCGACCATGTCTACATGTCAAAAGTTTTGCTTATCATTTCTTGTCGGAAATTACCTGTTTATAATCTTAAGTCTTGACGTGTCTTACTGCAATTATTGCATAGATAGTGTAAAGACAAAATTCATATCTTAGTATATCTGCTAAATCATATCTTAGCGTATCTATTACTGTAAACTTTGCCTGACATATTTCGTAAATTCCTCCGTAATCTACGAAATCTTTTGTTCTATATATATAGATATTCTATGTAATTAGAATACCATCCGATTGCCGTAAATCATTTCATATCAAAAAATCCTTTAATCAATCGTACGAAATGGAACTCGACACTAGTTCAAGTCCCTCGGATTCCGATATGGAGTTTCCGTCGAGCTCCGAAACCAGTGTGACTGGAATGGATCAACCAATTAGCCATCATCTATTTTGGATGAATTGGGGATGGGTTCGCAGTCTACTTAATCATTGGAGATAAGAAGAAGGTGATCCCTTCCATCCACCACATTTCCCTCTTGGCGAAGAACCTGAAGCCCTTACCGGTGAACCTGTCCGAAACACTATTTTCTCTCTCATTTCCAGAGTATCTCGTAACGATTATATACTATCTCACATTCTATATCTTATTCATCCGCTCGTCTGAACCGACAATCATCCCAGTGTAATAGAAGAAGTCAACGAACTTCGCACTCGGGTAGTGGCTTTGGAGAATATGGTGCAAAGGTTACAAGCACCAGCAGCATCACCAGCATCAACAGTACCACCATCAGCAACATCAACAGTACCATTACCACCATCAACAACAACATTCGCATCCCACATCTCAACGTCACAATCTGTACCTCGAGCATCAACATCATACACACCATAGATACCAAGGAGTACTAATAAAAATCAACGATGAAGTGTTGATTCATAACTTCATTGGAGAAAAATTCTACGGCAATTATGTAATCTCTAAAGTCTTAGAGATTATCTATTCCAACCTTAACCATAAATCAGATAAGTGGACCGAAATGATAGAAGGAAGAGTAGAAACCCTGATAAGAATGGTGCATGGTTTACAAGCTAGACTTGTTATACAAGCACCACCGGTAGTACCACCAGCATCACCATCGAGATCACCAACACCGGCAAAACCTGTAGCACTACGAGCTCCGCCAATTCCATAATCATCAACATCATCACAAATCAACAACGCGTATATTGTATCAACGAGTTATGAAGTATTAACTCATTCCCCCTGAAGAAATTATATGTATATTTTATATATATATGAATTTTGAGATCAAAATATATCCTTCCGTACTAAGCTATTATGTATGAATTAAATAAAGGTAGATACTACTCGGTTAAATTCATATTACTAATATGCTATGATGTACATCCTTCCTTAACAACTTAACCATCGTTAACTACGACCTCTGTTTCAACACCATGAATTCCGTTTCATAATAAACTAAGTGTATTATTCGATTACATGTTTGATTTTACACTTAGATATACTTGAAGCTTTCTAGAAAACATCAATCATATCTTACGAAGTTCACAAGAATTCACAAGCATCAACATCTGTCACAAAGAATGTCAATAAGAATAAATAATAAAGTATTGATTACATTAGTGAAATACTCCGCGAAGATTATGTAATCTCTATTGTTTTAGAGATTATTCATTTATAATTCCAGCCGAAAATCAAATGAGCTTAATTTAATATTAACTCATCAAATATGTATTACATCTGAAGAAAATATACATATATTTTCATAAAGACTGTAATAAAAATTCTCCTGTACCAAAATATAATTGTGAAACTTTTAACGGGTAGGTAATACCCGAGATATATATAAATTCACAATTAATATATTGCATTCTTCGAATCTGATTCAGCAATCATCAACTATACTCACTACTTTCACAACGATATACATTCTTTGATAGAAATCAAAACAACCGTTCTCATCCAAATTCAATTTCATATTCTAATTTTGACAGATCAGAATCCAAGTCAAGACTCAATGGGAGACATCACTCTTAAATCTCTACATCTTTTAAAGCTATACTTTGACTTCAAAACTGTGCTAAAATATCACTTCTATTCATTAAACCCATAAAATAATTTTTGGTGTTATTCAAAAATTCATTGCAATCTACATTCAAACCCTTCATGATTCTTGAAAACACCTCAATTAAGAAACAATCGAGATGATGATCCAACTACATGTTATCCACAATCATGCATCTGGAAAACTCCCAGTTTAACACAAATCTGTGAGCCATTAGCGTTGTTGTTGTCGAAAATAACCTTGCAATTCCTTTTCAAAGTAGCCAGTTTTGTCACGGCTCCAGCAAGTCAACTTAGACTTTTCAATCGGATTAGCCGTATTATAACCTGAATATATACGTTGCCCTTTCGCCATCATTACCATAGCACCTTTTATATTCCACTATATTATCAGCAGATGTACCAGCAACTTCGGCTTTAGTCTCTCTGAAAAATATCTATATTATTCATGAAACCCCATCATGTACTCACCTATATCCTGTAACAATAATTGCCATACCAATTACCGGGAATCATCAATCATCAATCTCGAATCTCGCAGCGTTTTCACTTCAATTATATGTATACATATAATGTGTAACTCCTGGAAATTTTGATCTTCAATTCTGAATTTCTGAAAAGCACCCAGTCTACGAATCAATACCCTAAATTTTGAAAAAGCAGAATGAAGCAGCAGAAACTGTAGACAACCGTAACAGTTAAAAGTTTGATGATAAAGAATAGTGTGTTGGCAAAGCTCAGAAAAAGAGAAGGTTTGGAATTGAAAAACGGATTGAGCAAACCATGAAGGAGGCTGTGGACAAATCACAAAGACTAAATATGCCTTCAAAGAATCCAAATGATTCAGTGTCTGCTGAAGTCTTTAGCGAATACCTTGCTCCTTACTCTCAACTCTTGCCGACAATATTCTTCATCATCCTCTGATCTTAGATATTCTAAGATATCATCATATCTTTCATTATAAATATCTTCGATGTTTCTGAAGATATCTTCATAACTATTGTTATCTGAAATCATTTACCTCTTCGCGCTATCTGTGTTACATCATAAAAGAAACTATTTTAGTTTCTAAATTCTGAAACCTTCGAGTTTAAAATATGAATGTTTTTGAAGTAGTGTTGGGAACTGAAGCATGAGTTAGTATAATATAATGACACTTGATCAACGTGATTATATTACAGTAAGTCATGCTGAGTTTCTAAATGGAATGTGATGATTCACAGATCATAACGTCATCATGTGCCATGTCCATGACTCTTGCATTCTATTTAACCTCTAAAAAATATCAAGAAAATATTTTCTTGATGATTCTGTCTTTTCCGAATATTCTGGTAATTTGACAAATCAAATCGTGCTACTACCTTTCCTTTCTACTTTGTATATTATGATAGTTCGAAACTCCGTACCTACGAATTCTGGACCATTACTTGTGAAAAGAAAATAAAAGCATGAAGCTCCGAAATAGAAATGGGGTATAAATCGCAGCAAACAGAAAAGACCATTAACCGTAGATGTCAATGATTATGGAAAAACAGGAGCAGAGACTCCGAACAATAAGGAAAGATATAAGGCCTGACGACAATACATAAATTAAAAACCGTTTATATCAATATGTATTGCAACGAAAAGACACGGGAGAACTAAAAACACTATAAAACCAAGAGTATAGTAGAAGTGAATAGATTCTTCCGGCGACAGATGAAAAAAGAAGAATGACGGATATAAAAGTTAGGAGTATATCAAGGATTAGAACCGGATGGAGCATAATGACGAATACTTTAAATTATGAGTTGAGAGAGAAAGAATAGAAGGTGTGAGTTGTAAGGAAACGAAGGGGGTGGATTTATAGTAAAATACCCGACAAAGCAATCAAAACAGATGATTGCATTTAAAGCGGATCCTAATTCCCTTGATTACCTAAGAATCAAATCTTATTACGAAGATTTTCTCCAAATCTCTTGAACTTGGAAATCAATCCTATCTACGTCAAAAGATATGACGAATCTACACCTACTCATTTCACTCTTTTATGGTAGCTTCACTCGTACTCTTCACATAAATACATTGTCTTATCCATATTACTTAATGACAATAAAACTCTAATTTCCAACTCATAAGAGTCATGAAAACATACTTATTGTCAGCCATGACCATCCCAATCAAATTTCGGGACGAAATTTCTTTAACGGGTAGGTACTGTGACAACCCGGAAATTTCTGACCAAATTTAAACTTGATCTTTATATGTTTCCGACATGATAAGCAAAGTCTGTAATGTTGAAATCTCAAAAACTTTGAACTGTGCTCATGTATTCATTTACCCATCGACTGCTCTTGACGATTCACGAACAATTATGTGTAAAACGACCCGAATTTTTCCGTTAATATATATGAGATTAATATTTACACAATTAAATGTTTCCAACATGTTAAGCAATCAAACTTGTTAAGACTTGATTAATTGAAACGGAATTCATGTAAACGTTTGACCACCCTTTTATTCTTACGATTCACGAACGTCATAACTTGTATTAATTATATATATATATATATATATATATATATATATATATATATATATATATATATATATATATATATATATATATATAGATTTAACTTGAAAATATGATAATTAAATATCTCATTAAGTATATTAACAAAGTATTATATATATATTTTCATACTACTAATTTAAAGAGTTTTTGAACAATATATATGTTACTATTTAAACGACGTAATTAACTTATGTTAAAATGTATTTACATATAAAGTATTACGAGTGTAAATACATCCTTACAAGTATTAAATACACTTTATAATATACCAATACATATAAATGATAGCTAAACTCGTATTTTCGTTCAATTTCCTCAAGAATTCTACTCGCATTCAAACGGTATTTTTAATCGTATTATACACAGATTCTAGAAGTATTTACTATTGGTATATACCAACAGAAATCTGCAATTATTTGTGTAATATGTCATCCATGACCTAATCAATTTAATATGTCATCCATGAATTAATACATTTTAACTTATCTTAGATATTTTCACTAAAAACCAAATTTTCAAGCCTATAAATAAGCACCATTTCTAACTCATTTTTATACATTCATTTTCTAAATTTTACTTCCAATTTTCACACACACTTGCAAGAAATCTCTCAAGTTTTGTTCTACTACTTCTTTTTAACAACTTTACATTCTAAACTTGAGGTAAAACTCTACTTCAACTCTTGTTCAATTCATATGTTTATAGCTATCTATATAAGAGTTTATAAACTAGAATATAGTTTAGTTGATTCTAAACTTGTTTGAAGAACTAATCTAATATTTCTAACTGAACTCTAATAACACTTATTTATATGTATTATGATGTTATATTAAGTTAATATAAGAACTTATAACTTGTACATATGAAGAACACCTTGAAACTTAACATATATCGTTTAATCTCCATTCGGTAAAAAGCGGGCTGTTTTGGGTTGGGAATTAAAAACCTATCTTAGACTTTGAGTTCGAGGCTAAGACTTTGGAAATATATTAATATATTTAAATAAGACTTCCAGTATTTTTATCATGATTTTAGACAAAATGGAAGTATTTTATCAAAAATCATATATTGGGTGGGTGTCGGGATTCTTCCAAATCTGTCCACCGGAACAAAAAGAGGGTAAAACTCTGAATATTAATACATGTGTTGAACTTTTCGAATTGTTTTTAAAAAATAAACTTCTTAAGGAATCCATATCAATTTGATTCACTTTAAACGGAGTTGTAATGAATATTTGGCGAGCAAAACAAAATCTGCTAAAATTAACGTTGTATGGACGAAATTTATATTGTAAAAACTATATTAACCATTTCCTTGCTAAATTTTCCTATATCCTATATATATTTGGACATGTTATTATTAGTATAACAAAATATTATAATCTTAGTTAATTCAAAGATTTTATATATATATATATATATATATATATATATATATATATATATATATATATATATATATATATATATATATATAATAATTTTGGTACATTCCATGACAATAAGTATACAATACGTTTTGATAAATCCTAAGACAATAAGTATACAATACGTTATGATAAATTCTAAGACAATACGTATACAATATGTCTCTGGGTTGATGCAAAGACAATACGTATACAATACGCCGTGGGGTAATTTTAAGATTATATATATACTGATTATTGGACTGTTGGATATTTCGGACTATTTTGGACTACTAACAAAGGACTATTAACATTAAAATGTTAAAAATTAATATATAAGTATTCTATGAACTTGTTTTATTTTATTCACATGTCGTATTATTATCTGAATCATTATTATTGTTATAGGTTCGTGAATCCAAGGACGACAACCATATTTTTAATAAGCTGAAAACTTATTATTAATATTCTTTTACTACCGTGAGTATATAGTCCCATTTTTAAACTCTAAAAATATTTTGGGATGAGAATACATGCATTTTATGTTTTACGCCATGGACACAAGTACTAAAAATATATTCTACGTTGAGTTGTACCACATTGCATATCTTCCCTAATAGCTTGGTAACTAATATTTACATGTTGTAAGAACATGTAAGCGCGAATCCTATTGATAGATCTATCGGGTTTGACAACCCCAACTGGGCTAGTCGCTCTATCGGGTTACATAGTACTTCGTTTTTACTATACTTGGTACAATGTAGGGAGATTTCATAATAAAGGGAATATGCCACATTAATGGTTAAGTATGGTTACCGAAGTGCTCAAGAACTTATAGAATACTTTTATACACTTGCGAGTGTACATATATTTATAACTATGAAATCTTGTGGTCTATATTTATATCGATGCTAAACCTATATATCTCACCAACCTTTGTGTTGACTGTTTAAGCATGTTTATTCTCAGGTCCTTAAGAAAGTCTTCCGCTATTGCATTATCTGAGCAAGCTGTGCATGGAGTCTCATGCTTTTTGTTTAAATAAAGTGTTGCATTCAATAAAACCTTTGTCATGTATTATATTCAACTTTTATGTCACGTGTGTAGTATTTCTAAACCGATGTATTATGAGGATTATTTCTTAAATAATCGCCCACTTGTTTAAAACATGCATTATGTATAATAATGGTGTGCTTTTTAAGAAACGAATGCAATATTTTCTAAAACGTATCATATAGAGGTCAAATACATCGCTATGGGACCAATGAATAACGTACTACGTTTATAGTAATATGGACGGGTTGTTTCAATTAGTGTGTTTAACTGGTAATTGTTAGGATGTATTAGTGAGTCTGGACTATGACCGTATCTGTTTTTACTTATCATTTCTTGTCAGAAATTACATGCTTATCATTCTTAAGTTTAGACACATTTAACTGCAACTATTGCATGAATAGTGTATAGATAAAATTCATATCTTAACGTATCTACTATTACATATCTTAGCGTATTGGTTACTGTAAACTTTTCCTGACATCTTCCGAAAATTTCTCCGTAATTTATGGGATTTTGGTATTATATATATATATATATATATATATATATATATATATATATATATATATATATATATATATATATATATATATATATATATATAATTATGTATCATAGAATACCAAACTAAATCCTATAATCTATCTCATATCAAAAATCAATTCCCTGATTATACAAGATGGATCATGTATCTAGTTCAAATTCCTTAGATTCCGACAACTATTCCGATATCGATTTCCACTCGAGCTTCGAAAGCAGTGTGACCGGAATGGATCAACCAATTAGCCATCATCTATTCTGGATGAATTGGGGATGGGTTCGTAGTCTACTTAATCATTGGAGATAAGATGAAGGTGATCCCTTCCATCCACCACATTGCCCTCTTGGCGAAGAACCTGAAGCACTTACCGGCGAACCTGTTCGTAATACCATTTTCTCTCTCATTTCCAGAGTATCTCGTCATGATTATATACTATCTCAGATTCTAGATCTTATTCACCCGCTCATCCGAACCAACAACCACCCTGGTGTAATAGAAGAAATCAAAGAGCTTCGCGCTCGGGTAGTGGCTTTAGAGAATATGGTGCAAAGGTTACAAGCACCAGAAGCATCACCGGCATCAACAGTACCACTAACACCAACAGTACCATTACCACCACCAACCACAACCGCGTCGTAAACCTCAACTTTACAATCCGTCCCATGAACACCAGTGTCATACGCCCTGTAGATACCAAGGAATACTAACAACAACAAACAATGAAGTATTGAAATATTCTGCAGAGAATATGTAGTTTCTAAAAGTTTTAGAGATTATATATTCTAGTTCTAGTCGAAAACCAGATGAGATTAATATTATGGTTAACTCATTAAATCCATTATTACATCTAAAGAAAATATATATGTAGGTATATTTTCATAAAGATTGTAATTAAGAAAATTCTTTTGTACAAACTGTTAATGGTGAGAATATTTTAACGGGTAGGTAATACCCGAGAGATATATAAATTCACAATTAATATGTTACATTCTTCGATTCTGATTCAACAAATCATCAACTATACTCACTACTTTCATAACGAGATATATTCTTTCATAGAAATCAAAACAACCATACTCATTCAAATTCAATTACATATTCTGATTTTAACATATCAGAAGTCAAGTCAAGATATAACTGATATCATCACTCTTAGATCCCTACATCTTTCAAATATGTACTTTGATTTCAAAACTATGCTAGAACATCACTCATATTCATAAAACCCAGAAAAATAATGACGATTACAATCTGCGTTCAAACCCTGCATAATTCTTGAAAACATCTCAATTAAGAAACAATCGAGATGATGATCCAACCACATGTTATCCACAGTTATGCACCTGGAAAACTCCCGGAACCTAAGTAGAAGTTTAAAATGCATCTATAATCTCTTGGCGTTGTTATTACCGATAATAACTTTACAATCCCTCTCCAAAGTAGTCAATTTTGTCATATCTCCAGCAAATCAACATCGACCTTTCATAGGCCTTATTATAACTTTGATATATAAGTTTTCCCTTCGTCATTGTTACCGGGGAACCTTTTATATCTCGCCACATTAGAAGTAAACTTACCAACAACTTTATTGATCTTTAAGCCTCTCCAAAAAATCACTATACTTATTCATTGAAACCCTATCATGTACTTATCTGTATCTTGTAATGGTAGTAGCCATACCAAAAAGCTTGAATCATTATTCTCGAATTTCACAGCAATTCTATGCCAGCAGTTATATATATATATATATATATATATATATATATATATATATATATATATATATATATATATATATATATATATATATATATATATATATATATATATATATAGTGGTATGATCAAGAGGGAAGTAACCATTCGGGGGGAAGCGGGGGGAAGCAAAAACTTTTTTTTTCGTTTTTTGAAAAAACTTGGTTCACGAACATTATAGATGAGATGAAAATATGAACATTTAGTAGAGACACTTTGTGATAAATGTTTTTATTTTGGAGGGAAAACGCTCGAAGAAGTAATATATAACAATTATCGTGTTTTTCGAGCGTATTTTTAGGTTTTAGCTATTGGGGTTTAGATATTAGGGTTTAGATATTAGGGTTTATAGGGTTTAGATATTAGGGTTTAGAAATTTAGGGTTTAGGGTTTAGATTTAAGGTTTAGATTTAGGATTTAGATTGAGTTTTTAACACGAACGGTTTAGAGTTTAGGGTTTAGGGTTTGGTGTTTTGGGTTTATGGAATAAACCCAAAACACCAAACCCTAAACCCTAAACCCTAAACTCTAAATCGGGCTAAATTTTACTTCACAAAACATGAAAAAAAAACGTTCATATTCTTCACGAACAATATTATCTTGAATGTTATTTTTGTCGATCGTTTTCCCGCCTAAATAATAACATTCATCACGAAGTGTCTCTTCTAAATGTTCATATTTTCGTGTGATCTTGATGCCGGAAAAAAAAATTTCAAAAAAAACGAAAAAAAAATTTTTTTTGCTTCCCCCCGATTGGTTACTTCCCCATTGATCCTGCCCCTATATATATATATATATATATATATATATATATATATATATATATATATATATATATATATATATATATACATATACATATACATATAACGTCTATTTCCAAGACTTACATACTTCGAATGTGAAGTTTCTGAAAAACACCCTAAACTGCAAACTAGTTCTTGGAACTTTGAAAAAGCTGAATGAAGCAGCAGAAACTGTAGACAACCGTAGCAATCAAAAGTTTGATGATAAAGAATAGTGTGTTGGCAAAGCTCAGAAAAAGAGAAGGTTTGGTACTGGAAAATTGATTGAGCAAACTATGAAGGAGGCTGTGGACAAATCACAAAGACTAAACCTACCTTCAAAGAATCTAAATGATTCAGTGTCTGCTGAAGTCATTAACAAATACCTTGCTCCTGACTCTAAACCTTTATGGACAAATCTTCTTTATCATCTTTCGATATTAGAAATTCTAAGATATCATCGTATCTTTCATTATAAATATCCTCAATATTTCTGAAGATATTTTCATAACTATTCTTATCTGAAATCATTTATCTTTTCGCGATATCAGTATTACATCAGAAAGGAAACTGTTTTAGGTTCTAAATTCTGAAAAGTTTGAACTCAAATTATGAATGTTATTGAAGTAGTGTTGGGAACTGAAGTATGAGTTAGTATAATATAATAACATTTGATCAACGTAATTATATTATAGTAAGTCGTGCTGAGTTTTTTTAAGTGGAACTTAATGATTCACATATCATAACGTCATCATGTGCCATGTTACACGACTCCTGTATTCTACTTAAACTCTAAACATATAAAGAAAATATTTTCTTGATGATTCGGCCTTTTTCGAGGTATTCTGGTAATTTGACAAATCAAGATCGTGCCATTACAATTTCCTTCTTAGAACATTAACTATGTTCATTCCGAAATTCATATCTGCGAATTCTGAACCATTACTTGATGTGCTTAATGGATAGAAGAGAAAACAGAGCATGAAGCTCTGAAATAGAAAAGGGGGTATAAATCGCAGCAAAAAGGAGAGAGCATTAACTGTGGATGTCGATGATTATAGAAAAACAGAAGCATGGACTCTGAAAAATAAGGAAAGATATAAAGCCTGATGACAAAACATAAATTACAAACCGTGTATATCAATAAGTATTGCAACGTAAAGACACGGGAGAACTAAAAACACTATAAAGCCAAGAGTATAGTAAAAGTGAATAGATTCCTCCGGCGGCAGATGAAAAAGAAGAATGATAGATATGAAAGTTAGGAGTATATCAAGAATCAGAACTGGATGAAGCATATTGACAAATACTTTAAAGTATGAGTTGAGGGAGGAAGAATAGAAGGTGAGCTGTGGAAATAAAGAAACGAAGGGAGTGGGTTTATAGCGAAAAATCTGACAGAGCAATCGTGACAGGTTATTGCATTTAATCAAAGAAGATCCTAATTTCTAATTACCGAAGAATCAAATCTTATTACGAAGATTTTCTCTAAATCCCTTGAACTCCGGAAATTAATCCTATCTACGTCAAAAGATATGACGAATCTACATTTATTCATTTCACTCTCTTGTGATAACTTCACTCGTACTCTTCACAAAATCGAATTGTTTTATCTATATTACTCAATGATGATAAAACTCTAATTTTCAGCTTGTATGCGCATGAAAACATACTTATTGTCAGCCATGACCATTCCAATCAAATTTCGGGACGAAATTTCTTTAACGGGTAGGTACTATGATGACCCGAAAATTTCCGACCAAATTTAAACTTAATCCTTAAATGATTTAATGTTTCCGACACGACAAGAAAAGTCTGATAAGTTAAATCTCAAACATTTTGAATTGTGTTCATGTATTCATTTAACCTCGACCAAATTTCAACGAGTCACGAACGATTATAAACATAAGATATGTATATATATACATATATATATATATATATACATATATATATACATATACATATATATATACATATACATATATATATATATATATATATATATATATATATATATATATATATATATATATATATATATATATATATATATGTGTGTGTGTGTGTGTGTGTGTGTGTGTGTGTGTGTGTGTGTGTGTGTTATAACTTGAAAACGTTAACAAAGTATTAAGTGTATAATACTTTACATTAAACGTATTTGTCTCAATATATGTTTTATATGTGTATCGACAGAATTAAAGGATATTATCAAACGATCGAAGTAGAAGATATTTTGATAGCATCTAACAATCACATAGCTATTACAATTGTTACGGGTCTTTGTTGTGAGGTTCACTTCGATTTAGAAAATCATTCCCTTTTGATTGTATTTGGAATTAGATATATAATATAACTTGCAACGTGTTTATATTGTATATATATTAGATATATATGGGTTCGAAATATTTTTTTTTAAAAAGGTTTATAGCACTCGTTTATTGTTTCATAATTAAGTAACGTAATTTGAATATATATTTTACAAAGTGATAAAATATAATATTAACTTGGTCATAAAATGTTTAGATTTTAACAATATTATTAAATATACTTTGATAAATAACGAGAAAATGATTTAAAGAAGCAAATGACCAAAACACTCAAATGAATAAGTTACACTTTGAGTGAGATTGTTTTTCATTAATTTAAGTCTAATTATTGATAATGGTACACGTCGCGTAATGTAAAATGCTAGTTTTCTAAGCATACGAAACGTCGTTCGAAAAATCGAAACCGGGACATAAGTCGAACGTAAATGTACAAGACATCGGAATCAAAATTACAAGTTAACTAGGCACGAGAATATAATATAATATATAATTAATTAATATAAATTATATATATTATATAATAATACGTCGACAAACAAGAAAACAAAACATTGGAGTGCTGGACAGCTAGGCCATGCGATCACATGGCCATTGCCCTCTAGACCCATGTGATCGCATGGCAAGAGGGAGAAGGTCAGATGCTATAAAGCTTGAGCAATTCGGTTCGTCTGAATTCATTTTCAATTCACTCATCTTCTCTAATCTCTCTCTATATATATTATTATGTATTATTATTATTATTAAGATTAATATTATTATTAATCTTATTATTATTAGTAGTATTTGTATTATTATTAGTATTATACATAAAATACTACGACGAGGTTATGTCCAAGCGATTTCAAAAATGGTTTTCGAGTGAGTCAAAGCTAAGGAAGTTATGGGTTATTGCTATGGAGGTTATGGGTATTGCTTGGGGGTTATGAGCATGAGTCAAAGGTCAACCTAGCGTTTATCATCTCCGTTGCGTCTACGTACTTTCCTACAATATTGAATCTCAATATTGATACATGAGCACTCATATTTTATCTTTTATATATTAATAGTTTATCCCTGTCTAGTGCTCGAGTAAATATGTTTATGCATGCTAGTATGCTTTATTTTTGTCGATAGATAGTTTATGATGAATCCTGAATTTAATACATATGCTGCTAGGATAAGGTATATGATATGCATGTCGTTGGAAAGCTGACGAAAAATCAATAACTTTTCATTTAGATATCGAATGGTTTCGATGAACCGATTAGAAGTTATAATCATTTGAATTATGAATAACATTAATTGAAATTGCTTTTGAATCTGCAATTGATATTTAAACAACTTGTCTATAAGATTGATAAATTGGATTTTCAAATATTACCAATCGAGTAAAGGAATTTCTATATAAGGCACGTCTCGTCTTGTTGAACAATTATCAAAGTTGACTGTCTTATCATGTTTTAAAGCTTTATAAAACACTATAATATGATTTTACAAGTATTGGAAAACTATGTGAAATAATAAAATACTTTAGATTGCCATGATAATTCAAATATAATATAGCTCCTGAAATAAATTATATTTTGAGTTTGATAAACTAATAATTCATTCAATTACCAAGACTTATACTATATTAATAAACATGTATAAATTTAAAGATCATATTGGGTCAGGTTGACTTATGAGATGACTTTTGTTAACTTTTGTATGACGGTCTCGAGCATTAGGAAGGTGATACACTATGACCTGACCTAGCTTGTTAAACATCTATTGACCAACATTTATTCTCTAGGTTGAGATCTATGGTTACTTTGCATTCTGAGTTTCGGTCACATTTCGATGAATGAATTTATGTGCTGCTAAGGTGAGTTTCATTTGCTCCCTTTTTAATTGCTTTTGCAATCTATATTTTTGGGCTGAGAATACATGCACTTTATTTTAAACGCAATGGATACAAGTACATACTAAATTCTACACCGAGTTTGAACCGAAAATCCCTTAGCTTTGGTAACTAGTAACTGCCGGTTATAAGAACTGGTGGGCGCAAGTAGTTATATATGGATCCATAGGGCTTGACATCCCCGTCTGTTTCAGGTATAGAAACCCTAGCCTGAACTATAAAACAGACGTATGCTATTTGAGATTAGTACACGTTGGATTGCGTGTATTGTACATGTTGGTTGCATGTATGTTAAAACAGGGGGTACTTATTATAACGTTAAAGTTTAGTTACCAGGTTGCTCAATTTCGTAGAATATTTTTAATAAACGTTTCTGGATGAAACAACTGAAATCTTGTGATCCACCTTTATATACAGATTATGCGAACCATTAAAACTATGAACTCACCAACGTTTGTGTTGACACTTTCAAGCATGTTTATTCTCAGGTTCCTAGAAGTCTTCCTCTATTTGCTTATATGTGATACAAGCTATGTGCATGGAGTCATACTGCTTTATTCGAGAAAATGTTGCATTTACAAAATCATCACCATGTATCTTATTTTGACTGCATTGTCAACGGATGTAGTATTGTAAACTATCATTTACGGTGATTTTCTATATGTAGAAATCATCAAACGTCGAAAACCTTGGATTTAAATATTCATTTATGGTGTGCCTTTTCAAAAGCATGCAATGTTTACAAAACGTATCATGTAGAGGTCAGTACCTCACTGTGAAATCGATGGATGATGTATTCATCCAAAATGGATTTGGACGGATCATCACAACTCTTGAGTAATTGTTTTGCCTTGTTCTCCTCCTATCTTCTTGTGCTGTTCTCTTTTCTATTTACAGAAAAAAGCTCAAAACTAAATATAGAACGGATGGCGCCAAATGATCGTACCAAATCCGGATCGCGGATAGGATACGAGTGCAAATCATAATCACGTTAACGGTGAGCGTTGAAAGCTCTCCGAAATAACAATGATTACCGGATCCAGAGTCAAACTGCGAATCCAGTCAAGGTCAAACTTGGTCAACCACTTAGAGAGAGAAAGTTCTTCTGTAGAGAGAGAAAGTTCTGCTCTGACAAAGTGATGTAATCTGCCTATCAATAAAGTCCAGGTGGCCTAGCAATAGACAAAAAGGTCAAAGGTTCTTCTACGTGTCATGTTCTGATTGGTGGGTCAATCCTCATTATTCGGAATTCTGACCAATCAACCCTTAATATTCGGAATATGAATTTCGTCTTTATTCGCTATCCGCCAGCTCTATCCGCAGCGCAAATGTACTTATACTTGATTGTTTTTTGATGCTTTTATTCACGTTTATGGTGTTCGATTCTTCTTTAAAATGTGTTTTTTTGTACGCTAACCGAATAGCGTATCATTAAGTTTCATGCCCGTGGATCAGTAGTGGGGGTGGTGGAGTTTGGGCTGTCGTCCTCTCGTGGTTCCATGTTTTATTTGTAGCGCTTGAATTTGATTAATTATGGTCTTGGTATGACTTTAGAGGGCAGTTATAGAAAGGCACTATGTTGGTAATGCGTGTATTGGCCCTCATGATACGTTTAGAGCGAATGTCCAGTTGCATAAGGAGCAGCTTTTAGAGAATGATGTTCGTGTTGATATCAATGAGGATGATAGTTGTGACGTGGTAGTAAGGCCGACCTCCTTTGCTTCCAGGTTTTGGTTTCTTCCAAGTCAGGCCAGTTTTTTTTGTTTTTTAAAAGTCAAAAGGAAGCTGATCAATCCGAAAAAGAAGAAGAAGAAGATAGGTGGTAGTGAATTGAAAAGGTTTGACTTTTATAGACAGGTACCAAGACGAAGATTTCCCTTCGCACAATAAGTAATTTCTCGTTGGCTTGATGTTGGTTGTTAATTTTTGTTTGCATGTCGCATGCTTGGTAGTTCGGTGTTTCGTTTATGTTTCTTTGGTTGGTTTACTTCAGAGGTTTTTAGTTTGGTCTTTTTGTTTTGGAGACTTTTTGATTGCTTTGTGTTTCTTCAGTTTGGTTTGGTTAAGGCTTAGTTGTTTTTCTAGCTTTGTTCCCTTTTGTCGGTATGCTTGGGTCAGTCTCATTATTTTGATTTTGGTTGTTTCGTCTATCAATGAAAGATCATTGGTTCTATATAGGTTGTTTGTTTTTTTTAATAAGGAAATCTATTTGATCTTTTTGTAAACAATTACTTTAATCATTGAATTAGCTATAAATAAAGGGGCTTATAGCCCGTTCCTAGTTATAAAGGGGAAATTTGGTTTTTGCAAATTTCCCAAGCAGCCTGCACGACTTCTAAAATATCTCTATACAGTATATTTTTTATTTCTTAAAATTTTATAGGTCGAAAATATAGGACTATGGATTTTAATATAGTAATTGGTCAAAACAAGCAACCAAAGTTTACTCTTTACAAAATAGTCCTCCAATTTAACATCATTATTCATCAAGTCCGACACATGTTATAGCAGTCCTATTCATTGTAATATACCTAGTGATATCAGCCAATAAATTACTTGAGTACAAAAAAGAGTTTTGGAGTTGATCAACCGTTTCCGAATAATGTGTCTAACCCTATCACCGAGAAACTTATTAAGGGTGGTAAAGAGTTTATCGTCAGCGAATGATCATATTACGCGACCCACGAGAAAAACCTGCATATAGTAAAACCCGAATGTCAAGTGTAAAACCGTAGGAGACTTGTCCTGTGCATAGGATTTTACCCTTTATTATAGGGAAAAGATTAAGTTTTTGTAGTAGCTCATGACCAAGTTTAAATGTAAGGCCAAAAGTAAACCCTAATCATCATCTATTACTACCTCCGTCCCAATTAGATAGTCCTGTTTTTCCATTTTAGGATGTTCCAAATTAATAGTCCACTTCCATAAATAGAAAGGAAAGAGGATATTTGATTGGTGGATCTGGAGAGAGAAAATATTTCATTGGTGAATAAATGAAGTTAGTGAAATTTCCTAAAACTGTGTGCCATTTTGTCTGTGGACTATTAAATTGGGACGGAGGGAGTACTAAGTATATATATGTACAACAACAACAAAATTCAATCCCACAAAAGTAGGATATGAGAGAAGTAAGATGTAACAATCCTTCATATATCCTAGAATAAAGAGAAATCATTTCTCCACTCAGTGAAACACCCAAAGAGTAGAGAAACTGCTCCCTCAATGTTTTATAGATAGAGAGATTGCTTCCGAATTGATCTCCGGCCAATAAGTAGGTTAAAATAAATAAATAAAAAAAATAAAAAAGAGTGTGAAACGTCATGAAAATGGTAGAATCAAACTTCCATGAGTTTTCTTAAGCTTAATTTAAGCTCTAAGCGACAGTCAAGTCGTAAATAAATAAACGCTTGGTGTTTTGATTAATAGAGCCAAATTACGGAGTATATATGTACATTACTGTATAACTTGTAAACGCATATTGATTGATTTATGAATACTAGTTATAGATTTATCATTTGCTTACCCTTTTTATAAATGTAAGATTTAAAATTATATTAATTTATTTATTTGTCAATCTCATGAAATTGTTTATCAATAAGACAATTAAATTTATCTATTTGAATTTGCGGTCATAGCACAACGGTTTTCCTCATGTCCTTTGAGTCATGTGATAAAAAGAGGTCATGAGTTCGATCCTTAGAGATGACATAATTTTTTTTTAAAACAATTGAACACTAATAATGGTGGTATATATTGACCTTATGGAGAGGTTTTACCGGATTCGTTCACGGACCTCTACCCTGAACACTGCCCGAATGGATGTGTTTCCGGGTACCGTCGATCGGGTTCGGATTTTCGCCTCGAATGGATGTTTTCTCGGGTATCGTCGATCGGGTTCGGGTTTTCGCCCGAACGTGTGTGTTACGTGAAGGTCGTTGAAATAAATAATTTATTAATGGCAAAAAATCGCCGTTCAAAAAAAAATATATTCACATACTTACATGAAGATTTCTTTTAACTAAAAACGAAAATTTTATAATCAAATTTTTTCCTTGAGAAAGGGAAAAAAAAAAAAAAAACAAGATACAAGGCGCAAGCATGGATAAGACTTGAAAGACTGTAAACTAGACCTAACAACCTATATTATATTAACACATAATATGAACATGGTATTAAACGACCCAACACAAGTCCATTTTATGTAAAATAGCAAGATGGCCATATGGTGGTAGGCTGAGTAGGGAATGGGGGTGGGGTTGGTCACGTGCCATTATCCTTATAAATACAAGCATGGTTAGACAACAAGCTACAACAAAAGCAAGAAAGGACTAAAATAATACACACACAAATCTCTCTCTTTCTTTCCCACCTCCTTTTTGATTTGACACAAATCCATTGGAGTACTAGTACTATATCCCTGTGTCACACCCTATTATTACATCAAATCCTATTTTCCTTTTGGGGCTAAGTTTGTCTAGTGTTTTAATAACTGTCTATTCTTCACTTTTGCTGGTGAAAAAAAAAAAACAGAGCAGTTTCTTTGGTTAATTTTGTTACTATTACCTATTCTTTCAAATAGAAACAGTGGATACAAAACAAGTGAAAAATGGAGCTTAATGGTGAAATGAAGGTGTCAAAGTTTAAAAGAATTTGTGTTTTTTGTGGTAGCAGTCAAGGCAAGAAAAGTAGCTATCAAGATGCTGCAATTGAGCTTGGCAAAGAATTGGTATTTTTTTCGTTTAATCTCTCTCTCTTTTTTTTTTTTTTTAAATATTGAAACTGGGGTTTGTTTAAATCATGTTTATTTGCATTTCTCAGTTTAGGTTTTTTATTTTTATATTTTATATTTTTACGTTTGGAATATGACAATCAAGAAATTAACTTGTTGCGTTTCAAGATTTAGGTTGGTTTTGTGTTTATTTACCATAAAGTTTCAATCTTTAACGTGTTTTGTTAGTTATATAGACAAACAGAGTGAAACCCTGTTTCAAGATTCTCTAAAAAGCTTGTAAAAGATGATCAAATCATCAAATGAAAGTGTGTTTTGTTAGGACTGAGTTGACTCAGTAATGTTGTAATAATTATCCAGGTTTCAAGAAACATTGACTTGGTGTATGGAGGAGGTAGCATTGGGTTAATGGGATTGGTTTCACAAGCTGTTCATGATGGTGGTCGCCATGTTATTGGGTAAGATACATTAACAAAATGTATTGTCTGTTTCAATTCATAATCTTGAAAACCTAAAATATGGTATGATTATGGAACAAAATTAGTGTGTTTTTGGGGGGGTTCCATTTGTATAAATCTAATGTTTTTGTCATGTTATTGTCTTTCTATTGCAGGGTCATTCCCAAAACACTCATGCCTCGAGAGGTATGTCTGCCATTTTTACACAAAAGTCTTGAAACTCTAATTTACACAATTAATAATTAATTAATAATATATTAATACTGAGTAATAAAGTATCAAGTTTGTGTAACATTTGGGATTTGTGCAGAATTTAAATATAGTTAATAAAATATTCTTTTAACAACAGTCCTGCTTAAGAACTTAAAACATCACTAACTGATGGCGCAAACCATATATCATTGACTATTTTTAAGTTATGTTTAAGTACAACAATTAGTTAATGATGTTTTAAGTTTTAATCACAACATTTAGATGTCGTTATCAAAACTCATAACATAATGTTAAAAGAATACAAAACTCTTGCACTGGTTGGGAAGTTTCTTGAATATGTTAAACTCTTAAAAAAAGAATCTTGCATATTTGACTATTTGTGAAGGTTCTTGGAGTTCAACCTTTCTAAATTTTATAAACAAAATAATAGTTATTCTTTTTGTTGAAAAAACTAGAACTTCATATAAAAAAAGGGGAGTGATATCATTTTTATTATGTATACAACTATCATGTTTTACAATATTGTACAGTATAACGTTGTAAAGTATGATGGTTGTGTACATATATCATCACCCATAAAAAAAAAGGCACTTCATAGAAAAAGATGAAGTTGGGTGGCTTGTGATTGATTATATTTTATGGAACAATTGGTTAAGAAAAAAGAGATGTGTTTCCTTATTGGTCCTTGTAATCTGTAGCCTTATCCAGATAACATTTCGGGTGGCTTGTCTGTTATATGTCTTTTTTTGTTTCAAAATATGGCTAATCTGAATTTTACTTTTTTTGATACAGAAAATGCCAAATTCATATAGATAAGTTTTGATGTATGTTGTTTTAGTCATTTTAGCATATTTTGGACTTGTATGTATCATGAACTGCAAATGTATTCAGGAAGGTCTGAATAATGATTCTGCAAAGGATAATTAAAACTGCAACATTTTCATAACTTGTGTCCCAAATTAGTGTAATTTTGATTGAGTTTTGGATTTTTGTTAATGTTTTTTTTTGTTTCTGCTGTTATTATTGTCTGCAGTTAACTGGTGAAACTGTAGGAGAGGTTAAAGCAGTGGCTGATATGCATCAGAGGAAAGCAGAAATGGCTAAGCATTCTGATGCTTTTATTGCTTTACCAGGTTTGTTATCACTATTATCATGCAAAATTAATACTTCATTTTCATTCTTAAAAATTCATAGTTTTGTGATTACTTTTTAAGTCAATACTTTTTTGGTTGCATACACACCATTTTTCTTGTAAACTTAACTTTTACATTAACAATTTTATATTTGGAATTAATATAATATGCTAGTTTGGTATTTCACATTTACATTCTTATGGCCTTGTTTAATTCATGCAATTTGTAGTGTTTACTTACATTTACGTAAGAACAATGGTTATTTGCAAAGTGCGGTGAGTTCGAAAAGTCAAATATAATCTACCTATTTTATGTGATAAATGAGTCTTTCCCTATGCAAATGAGTGTTAAGAGAGATGAGCAGCAAGACTCTTTGGCTTTGTTCTAACTTCTAATACTTAAAGATATTTAAAGAATGGTTAACTTTGTATCATTGTACATTTACCTTTGTTTACAAACAAAGTATCCCACTTGCATATAAATTACAAAGTGAAAAATCACGCGCGAATATAGTAGTTATAAAATATAGGAAATAATTTTCCTTTCAAAAGAGACATTTTTGACAAAGCTTGCTTATTTATGTTTTATGTCATAATGGAGTCCTTTTAGTAGAGTTATCATCAAGAAAGTAAAGTAATTAGCGGTGACTAAGAGGATGCTTATCTCACAATTGATGATTTTGGTCTTTGTCAAAAGTACAACTGCTCATGCATAACAGTACAAACCATAGAAGCCACATTTGGTTTAGCAGAACAGAAATATTCTTTTTACTTTAAGATTGTTATTGAGTAAATAACCACTTTTGTTACTCCTATTTGTAGTGCTATGAAAACAACTTGTACCAGAAGCTTTATGGTCAAAGAAAGCTCTGAACTTTTTAACAACCCACATCACAAGATTCATGATTAAAATTTAAAAGATCCGAGCTTTATAACCATAATTTCTTGGACCAGTCTATCAACATCATAAAACACAAAATCAAAAAGCTTCTTGATGACTAAAACTCTATTAATTTCAGTAGTATATTATACAAATGATGCATTGATTGGTGGACAACAAAGATTAAATATCATCCAATGACTTTTTTTTTTTTTTTTTTTTTTTTTGAGTTTTAAATGGAACCTACTTCTTAAAAAAAGCTTTACTATTGTTTTGTTTGATCATTGTAGTTTGATAAACTGTTCACCTACATTTATATTTGGCAAGTAGTTGACTTTTTGTATGTTTGCTGCAGGTGGGTATGGCACTCTTGAAGAGCTTCTTGAAGTGATAACCTGGGCTCAACTTGGAATTCATGAAAAGCCGGTATAATATTCTTTCGAATTTGAAGTTCGTAGCTTATCTTGTACCCTAAAGAAAGCAATTAAGATGTCGAAAAAACTTGCAGGTTGGTTTACTAAATGTTGATGGATACTACAACTCTTTGTTGATGTTTATTGACAAAGCAGTGGAAGAAGGCTTTGTTAGCCCGAGTGCACGACACATCATTGTCTCAGCTCCAACTGCTAAGGTTCTGGTCCGAAAATTGGAGGTAAGGCAATACAGTTGCTTTCAAAGTCAAACAATTGACTTTTCACTTACAAATGTTGTTATAGATTCACTAGAAATTGTATATCAACCCTCCTATACTTATCATCTGGTATAAGGACACTGTTATTAATTTCTCTGCTTAAGTGCTTAAGAAACAAACTTTAAAATTTCATGGATTTTTAAAGTCAAAAGTTAGCCGGTTTGACTACTTGTCATAAACTGAATTGTCTAAATGGTGAATTACAGGAGTACGTTCCGTGCTATGATGGAGGTATAAAGTTGAACTGGGAAATAGAGCAACAACTTGATTTTACCGTCTCTAGATGATGAAAGAAAAATGGGATATTTTCGCTGCACAGGAATATGTTTAGTTTTAAAGAAGGATCTGTTGCAGTTGAAAAAAGGTGCTAACTTTGAAAAGGGCTTTTGTTCTAATTAGATTTTGATGTGAAGGGCATTAATCCTTTTTTAGTTTTGTATATTCTTGATGGAAATGATCTAAAAACATGTCTCATTTGTAACCCCCCTTCACTTGCAACTCTGGTTTATTTCACAGGGTGTAAAGATACCTTATTTATGCATATTAATGTCTATCCTTGCCTGTTTAGTTTTTCGTTTAGTAATCAACTCGATTATGAACCAAGTCGTTAATCGAACAGCTTAATAACCCAGAAATTGATGACAAAAACAGAATAAATCCAAGCACATTTATACTTGAATAACAACCCATCATCTCAACTGAAACTAAAATTATCATAAGAAGAAAAACAAACCGATTTCTTAACGATAGTATCTTATATTGAACTAAAAAGTGACAGTTTCTTGAGCAAAAACAAAAATGTAAAACACAAAACGAACAGAACAAACCTTATATGTTTGGAGATCCAAGAGCAACAAAGTGAAATCGTTGAAGGATCACAGCAATGGATCATTGGTAAATCAGGTTTTCAAATTTTTGAATATCGCACGTAAACTGAAATTCAAGAGCATACATTATCAGTCTTTTCATCAAAGAAAACAAGTGGAATATTTCGAAACACAATTAGGTTGTTTCAGAACATAACATGATCAAATTTTCTTACTTTTTCGCTTGCAAAAAAAGTTCCAGCGTCTCTTTGTTTTAACCATTTTCCGAATCTCATACTTCATGGTTTCACACTCTTTTTCGAGCCCAAGAACACGTTCCCTCATCTCACCCATTCCTATTTTCACACCACCCCTTTCTTGTGAGCGTGCCACATCACCAACTTCATTTTCAGACACGTAAAACCATCCAGCAATTGATGTTCGAAGGCGTAGTTGTTCAAAGAAAAGGACTTGAACAATGACACGAATTGGGAGCCTCTCGTTACGAGCTGCATGAGTGCTGGCTTCCAATGAGAGCTTTTGAACATTCATAAGTCTACACATTTGTTCTCGATCACCGTCTGTAAGCCAAGGATGTGCCTGTATGGTTTTTACAATTTGTATATCAAATATTAAACAAGACCGGGGCCGGATATTGGGCTGCAATGTGCATTTACACATGGCCCAATATCCAAAAGGCCCCAAAAATATAGCCCAATATTCAAAAGGCCCCAAAAATATAGCCCAACAATATATATGTTTAGACCATTTGTTTATCAAGATTTAAAGATTAAAAATTTAAAAGCTACATATATTTAAATCCTAAAGTAGCCCTCACACATTATCGACTTGTCTTTCGTGTCTCCACCTCGATTTCAACATCAACATTCATCAATTCATTTCTTGTTTTTATATGAAAAACTTTTTTATAAAAAAGGCTTATTTTTTACTTATTGAGCAGTGCCCATAAAATTAAAATGACGCTCCAGGGATGAACAATGAACGAATTGTGATGCCAGAACTTCTAAAACTCTCAGTTATGAGACGATTGCATAAAAAGGAAACAACTTTATTACTGTGTTTTGTGTATTCGTGTCTGCAGGGTTGAAAAACATATGATGCAGGGCTTTAGGCTTAAACGGTATTGAGTAAGAAAGTGTGTACCTTGAAATATATATCTACCGCGCGATAAATGCCATCAGAAACTGGTCGAGCATAGTCAGGGACAGCAGCTGCAAGAGCCTGAAATTTCGGGATTTTCATATTAACATCAGCCGCCACGTCAGCAAGAAATGAGTCAACAAGATTAGCCACTGATGTCATTGAAGCCAAAGACTGGGGCCCGGTCCCACTCTCCGACCCTTCTTCAACTATGCTTGGTGAATAAAGTGCACCATGATCCATAGACATATAATATTCAAGTATTCTTTGAAAACAATCTATGTCATACAATGTCTCCACTGTATTAAACCCCTGATTTGGTATCAAGATATCCTCTAAAACTGCAGTATCCAACTGGGCCCCAACCCGTTTTTCAAGATTCTCTTGACACGATGGGCTCACGTGCAAGATCATTGCAGTACGAAGAAGCCTTAAAAGAAACGAGGTCGAAATAATCCCTTTATGATTTGGAAGTAAATCAACAATCTCTTCGAAAAGACTCCTTTGATCAGCTTCAGAAGGCGAAATTGTATTATAGTAATTAGCGTCGTTAAAACCCGCTTCCCTATTCAATAAAGGTATATATCTTTTAACATAACCCACAAGAGACCCTGCTATAGTCTCTGCTTTCATACCTCGTGACGCAATAGCCCGAATGACCCGTTTATACAAATGTAAACCAAGAAAACATACATCTTTATGCCACCAATCATCATACATTATTTCGGGCTTATCAGACGTACAAATCCCGTTCCAAACAGTTGAAGTTGGCGCGATTTCATCCTCGTTTATTGCTTCATTGTAACCCATACAAGCTTTTGTTGCTAAAGAAGTAATGCAACGCGACACGAGGAATAATTCTTCTGATTCTGCAAGAATTTGCTCACAACTTTCTAAAGCTTTCATTGTATCGGCCCAAGTGGCTAAACATTCAATAAAAAAGGTTTCGGTTATTGTTATTAGGTTTTCGTCTGCATAATCATCAGTCATTTCTAAAAACTCTGCAGCACATCTTAGGCTGATAACATTATGGGCTGTAAGTTCTATTTTTACATCGTAGCAGAAACGGGCTATAAGCTCGAATGTTTTAGATCCACCTGGTATATCGTCGAGACGTACGTTGCAAACATGCTCGTCTTCGCTTGAAAAATCTCCAATAAGTTTGGTTAATAGGCCACTTCTTGTAATCAAAGGAAACTGTAACAACATATAGATGCAAAAACAGAGAGTAAAGTAAGTAATCACAATCTGATATGACTTTATATGCATTAACTTATATAAATCACATGTTAACAATTCATGTAACACAAGTTACATGCATTCTTTATCATGTTCTTTTATTAATATTTCTCAATCCTCAAATTAGTTGATTTTTTTTTTTAAACAATTACAAAACTAGATAATAACGAAACGAACCTTATGAAGATTAAATGTCTCTTCTCCGATCTCAATCGTTACATCACTTGGGAGTCCACTTGTACACTGCCTGAAACAAATCATACATCATCGAATTCTTAGATATATAACGGACAAAATTACTCTTAATTTATAGATCTAAGAACGAATTCGACAACATAATATATGATGTGTTCATTATTCTAAGTGCCATGTAACTATGATGATCACAATAACACATCACAGCAAACAATTTTGGGTTAATATAGATCATGAATTCAGTCAAAACAACAAATAACATTATTCTGATTTCAAAATTTATAAAAGTATACCATGTATTTTCTTCATGTCTGAAAACATCAGTCTTGGTGCCTAGCTTCATGCATGCCATTTGTAAGTAGTACTTGGTGAGCAACTTTAAAACGATTTGCATGGATTAAGTCTCTAAGTATGTATAGTGGTGGTTTAGTGAAGAAATTAAAGGATTTAGTAATTTGTTATAATTTAATTTAATTATAATTTAAGTTGATAATTGTGTGATATGATTTGTAGGGGTGTCCGAGTCTAAAGATTCAGTTGCTAGGTTTATGCACACGGGCAAAATTAGTCAGAATTTACTACAAATTAGTGGTTGTTTGGATTTTGGGTGTATTTATTATTGATTAACTGGTTAACGCTTAATTACTTAATTACTATCTTTGCTTATTACATTGCCAATGATATTTTAACAAATTTATAAAAATTACGCAATAAGTAACTTAATTACATGCATAAATAATTGTATTTTATAGCAGATTAATTAAAAATCAAGTTGAAAATATAATTGGTGTTATTACATACATTATAATTTTCGTGTGGTATTGGCTAATTTTGTTAGTTTAGTGATGTCTCGTACTCACGTTGCTGTTCGTAATTGTATATATTTCGGCTTTTTCTACACACATATTGTACATAGTGCCATATATTCATGCTTTAATGTTAGTTTCTGGCTTTTTTAAGAAAAAAATTGGGTTAGTGCCGTTTGGAGGTTCGGTCCACTCGCATAGGAATGACGTTTGGGGGTTGGCATTACTGTTTACCGCGGACAAAACGATAATTTGTGTTTTTTTTTTTCCTTATAAGAAACATATAACAAATGAAATCATAATTTACTTCTCGCCAGTAACCCGAAGTTTTTTTTTTTTTTTTATACTGTAGTTCGGGATCACCACGCGTTCATCTCTCACGGTTGCATACCTCGCCCCCAACTGCTACCCAAGAGTAAATTCGGTCCAATCCGAGGGCATGGGCGGTAAAATCCCCTCCCCCACTGACCCCGCAGCTCGATGTGCGGAAGACACCCTTGGGAGGAATTCAAGGGTTAACACGATGTGCGATGTAACCTGGAGTTTCTTATCTCCTTGTTCTCTTCTCATGTTTTGACTTATTTCTCTCACCTCCCTTCATTTTATCGTTTCCATATTCTCATTTTCAGTTGATCCATCATAAAACATTTCTCAACACCGTTGTTTTCCCTCTTTTTATTTATTTATTTATTTATTTCTTGCCCCAGATCTACCAAAGTGGTGACCTTCCGTTATTTAGTAATAATGTCATTCAATTCATTAGGTTTTAAAATGATGGGTTTTCAACCGGCGGCTGTTGGTCATTAGAGATGTTGCATTCGACTGAAACATTATCAGCTTGTAATTTGTTTCCTTAGATTTAGATCCTTCGCTGGCATGCTTTCCCGTGCTTTTACTCCCTTTTTCTTCTCCTTTTTAACGGGCTCCACCTCCGGCCCTTCACCTATGTCCAGGGTCGGGCCTCGGGGTGGGCGAGACGTGCAATCACACTGGGAAACACAAGATGAGGGACATCAATATTTAAGACCAACTATGAAACTTTTAAAAGTTGTTACATGAAGAAGGTGATAGAAAAGGGTAAAGTAACTTTATGAGTTTGACACCAGTACGTGAGTTCTATTTAACATTTATTTTTTATACGTAAATAAAATAAAATTATACCCGATAATAATTGTATGGATTAATCATCACTTTATGTGAGCCCCAAGATTATTTTATTGAAGGGTTAAAGTCATAAATATGTCATATACTTTCATTTTTGTCCCAATGTATGCTATATACCTCAAAAAATACCAATGTAAGTTATATACTCTTAAAAGTTGTATCGATGTACACAAATTTAACAAGTTACATGCTGAACCGGTAAAGTTAATTATTTAACATTTTTTGCATTTTATATGGCTACAAATAGATCATATACTTTCAGTTTTGTTCCAATGTAGGCTATATACTTTCAGTTTTGTTCCGATGTAGGCTATACATTTTCAGTTTTGTTCTAATGTATCACCAACGTCATTCTCCATGTAAGATGCCACGTCATTGTTTAGTTGTTTATCCGGTTAATAAGTTTTGTCCGTTCATATTAGTACACTTTATGAAAGTATATAGCCTACATTGGTATTTTTCGGGGGTATATAGCCTATATTGGGACAAAAATGAAAGTAAAAGACATATTTATGGATTTAACCCTTTATTGAATTACACCTTACTATTTTTATTGTCATATTTCAGTATTTTTTTATAAATTTATATGATAATATACATAGATCTTTTTTTCATTTTCAAATGTTAACATTTCATGAGACTATTATTTAACTATTCATTAGAATAAAACAACATTCAACGGTCTTATATTTTTACCAAGTTTTATGATACGTGTTCGCTTCATAATTGGTACTCATTAAGCTATTGTTATGTCTAAATATAATAGTTAAGTTATTGGTAGACAAAAGACGGAATATCTTAGAGGTGATTTCGATGGGAACGACGATGAACAAGATGATGGAGTGAACATATGCATTGGAAACCAAATCTTGCGTCCACAAACCTCGTTTAGATACCTAGGCTCGATGCTCCACAAATCAGGTAGGATAGATGAAGATGTGTCGCACCGTATAAAAGTAGGGTGGGTGAAGTGGAGAGCAGCGACTGGAGTCTTATGCGACAAGAAGATCCCCCTAAAGCTGAAAGGGAAATTCTTCAAGGTGGTAATTAGACCTGCCATGTTATACGGATCAGAGTATTGGCCAATGACGAAGGCGCAAGAGAGAAGGATGGAGGTGGCAGAGATGATGATGCTTAGGTGGACATGCGGTAAAATCATGTTGGATAGGATTCCAAATAGTGTTTTTAGGGAGAACCTGAAAGTTGAAAACATCATCGACAAGCTAAGAGAAGAACGGCTCCGATGGTTTGGACATGTGAGGAGGGGGCCTCTTACCGCTCCTGTTAGGAGAGTCGAGGCACTCACGGTTGACGGTGTAAGGAGAAGGGGTAGACCTACTCGTAGGTGTGAGGATAAAATAAAGCTCGACTTGAAGGAGCTTTTATTGACCGAGGACATGACCTCTGATAGGAATGCGTGGAGGACTAGAATTAGAATTAACGAGTAGGTTTGGTATGTTGGTGTGTTCGTGGGTCTGTGTGTTTGGGTTTTTGTGTCTTCTTTTATTGTGTTTTTCTTGTGTTTGTCTTTGTTTGTTTGTTTCGTCTTGTGGCGTGTTTTTCTGCGCTTTGTTTATTACCGGGCACTCTTCTTTTTACTGGGTAGGTTTTTGTCTGCTTGTGTGTGTTTGTTTGTTTACTTGTTTAGGGATTAGGTTGTGGTTGCGGGTATGTTTTGTTTGTATGTTTATTTGTTTGCTTTTTGTTTGTTGCGTTTGGTGTTTATGCGGGCTTGTATCTTTTGTTTCTGTATGTTTGTTTGTATGCGTATGTGGGTCTGTTATTATGTATGTTTGTATGTTTGCTCGCGGGTACGTTTCAGGTTTTCATGTTTTTTGATTGGTTACGTACGGTTTATTGTATGTATGCATGTATGTATGTATGTATGTATGTATGTATGTATGTATGTATGTTTGTATGTATCTATGTATGTATGTATGTATGTATGTATGTATGTATGTATGTATGTATGTGTGTGTGTGTGTTTGTTTGTTTGTGTTTCTGTATGTTTGTATGTATGTATGTATGTATGTATGTATGTATGTATGTATGTATGTATGTATGTATGTATGTATGTATGTATGTGTGTGTGTGTGTGCGCATGCATGCATGCATGCATGTTTGTTTGTTGGTCTGTGTTTCTAGGTTTGTATTATGTTTTTGTTTTTAGTTGTAGCATCTCTCGTTTTATCCTGAGATTCGCCCTACTGTCTAAGGTACGTCTTATTTTTCCCTTATATATATATATATATATATATATATATATATATATATATATATATATATATATATACTCCTTTTTTTTTTCTTTTCCATAAACGTTTCTGTTAAGCGAGGCTTAGCAAGCGTCGATTTATTGGCGACTTGACTGCCGCTTAGAGCCTAAATTGAACTCCAGGCACGATGTAAAACCCATGAAAATTTGATTCTACCATTTTCATGGCGTCTCTGTTTATTTTATTTATTTTTTATTTTCCTATTTTTTATTACTTTTTTATATATTTATCTATTTATTTCAATTTTTTTTATATTGCTTTTTCTCATTCTTCATGGTCGGAGGTCCCCTTGAAAGCAATCTCTTTACCCGTCAAATAGAGAGAGGGAGGACTTTCTCCGCTCTTGTGAGTGTTTAACTCGGGGTGGAGAAATGATTTCTCTTTATTCTAAGATAGAGGAATGATTGTCTACATCCAACCTCCCCCATACCCCACGCATATGGGATTGGGTATTGTTGTTGTTGTTGTTGTTGTTGTTGTAGTTAAGTTATTGGTATTGAAATTTATTTTCAACAAATTACTTTTAACTTAAAAGTTTTATTAGTTGAGTATTATTTACAAAGTTTAATAAAAAGTTACTAAAAAATAAATGAAATCTTGCTTTCAGATCAATATATTACACATAACAAATTTAATATTCAAATATAATTATAATTTTATGTTACTAAAGTCTGTTTATTTAATTCTTTATTTCAGAGCATACGCAAACGTCATTTTAAGTGATTCAATTTTAAATTTGAAGTTATAACTTCATTGTTTAAATTTTGGAGGGAAGTTTTCGATCTTTTCGCATTGGACATCACAATTGACAGGACTGACCCTACCTATGTCGTCGCTCGTCTTAACGAATCACTGCTCCCTCTTACCTTTTTAAACTTCCTTATTTTGAATCTTGGCTGTGGTGACTGTGGGGTTATTAGGTGTTTGTCAATTTTGCGGCGCAGTGTTGGTTGTCATGGTCGGGGAATCTCAAGTTACATGATTTTGAATTATAAACGTTGTGACTTCTTTGTGATAGTCTCCCTTGACGGTTTTTGTGACGACCGGAAATTTTCGACCAAATTTAAACTTAATTCGTATTTGATTTCGACACGATAAGCAAAGTCTGTAATGTTGAGTAACAAAGTTTGTAAACTATATTCATAATATCAATTGACCTTCGACTGTTCCTGACGATTCACGAACAATAAATTGTAAATAATATATATACAAGAAAGTTATAATAATTCATTTCATATACATAGTTAGATGGTAATATTATTTTGTTATATTAAAAAAAATATTATTATTAAGTATTAGCATTATTATTATTGTTTTATTTTTATTATCATTATTAATAAAATTTTATTTCTATTAAGATTATTAAAATTATTACTAATTATTGTTATTACTAAGATACAACTTATTATCATTAACATTATTATTATTATTATTATTATTATTATTATTATTATTATTATTATTATTATTATTATTATTATTATTATTATTTTTATTATTATTATTTTTATTTATTAGTATTAATAATATTATCAATATTATAATTAATATATTTAATATTAATTATTAATATTAATTAAATAAAATTTATGGATACATATAGTTACAAAATCGGTTTCCAATCTAATCACTTTTAAAAATTTTCTTCCTGATTGAATCTTCCTTGTCTCCCATTTCTATTCGAAATTGATAATTAATATATTAACTAGTACAATGTTTTGGCTGGGCTTGTTTGTTCAGAATATGAAATATTCCCACTGACTTTATGATAGCCAAACATATACCCATGCATTACTTTATCTCATATCAATATATTATCTATATATGCATATACTGCATTTGATGATGAATACACACAACACCATCCATCGACTCACCTAGCTGCACACTCACTATCAATCACCACCATAGTTCTGTTTCCCGTTTAGAGTTCGAACGACAACCACCCTTAACACCAAGAACAATCACCACGCTACCATCAAAATCGAACACCTCTACTGCATAACTACTATTTCTGTCTTTTATTTTTTTCTTCGAACAGCCCATTGATCATTACTACTTTGAACTACTACTATTCAAAAAGCCATTAAATCGTTTATGTTACTGTCCCGGTTGAGAACACCACTACAACTCAAAACCACCATCACTAACCCAAACTGCTTGAATCAACCACCACTAGCTACATTGATAAACTGCTACTATACTCATTTCTGTTCAACCAATCATCAGGCAACCATGATCACCTCTACCATCATCTATATACGATCGGGTATATTTTCTTTTTATTGTTTCCTGTTTCCATTTCGAACTAAACTTACATATAACCTATCACCTTTTTAGAACAAACCCAAATAAATTGTTAAGTTTCGGTTTACCATTAACCCCAATCACGACCACCGCCACCTCGAGCCACCAATGACTACCCTTTTCCACCATGTACAACTAAACCACCGTGAACTCATACTATGATTTTTTTTCTGTTTTGAACCTGACCTCACCATCACCATTGATAAACATCTTCAACTCGCTGCTGTTACACTTTTTCTTGTTTTCTGGTTAGATCCGAATTCAGCCACACATTTTTTTGGAGTTCATCAACTTAATAATATATATGTATAGCATATTACAAGACTAATTATCTAGTGCAAGTGGGATTTAATAACATATTGTGGCCGACCATAGTGGGTAAAGTGAGGTGACTTGATTGCTGAAATTGCTCCTTTGTTGTTTGTCATGATCGAGAACCAAACTCATCTCGAAAACCACATATAAAACTCTATTTTCGTTACGCCCAAACCAACCAACCCACTTCTGTTTCCAAACGAATATGATTATTGCTCCTGTTGATGATTGAATGACGATATATTGATAAGGAGATGAGCTGTAAAGAAGATGAGACAACGATAGTTCTGTCTTTTTAATATAAACGAACCCCACTTGTTTGATTTTAAGAAAAAGGAAACCGAATGGATACAGATTAATTTCTAGTTGTGCCATCAGCTTACTTTGGGCCATGTAAGTATTTAAACAGTTGGACCGATAACATGTTTGTAGTATTGGGCTGAAACCCAATCTTCTCCTTGTGCCTGGTCTGCTACGCGTTCATTATTGCAGCAGGTGCAATATTTTTTTCTTCTGTTCTATCCCTATTTAAAGTGAAGAGGATGAAAGTAATAAATCGATAAAATATGGATGATTGTGCTGCGTTGCTGCTACTCTTTTAGTTACTATTTAGTTACTGCTCGATCATCACCCAAGAACCCATCAATTCGATCAATATGTTTTGTTTACTTCGGTTTTCGAACAAGAATCATAAAGATGATGATAACATAGATGGTGATGAAAAATAGTGACACGATGATAGCTGAGGGTGACTAGCTACCATTTTATTTCGAACTTTCTGTGTACTCCAAACTGACCGTTTACATGCTTCAAGCATTGGGCCGAAAACTGTTTACAAGTTGGGCCGTAAAAACCTTGTGATGTTGGGCCAAAAATCCAATTACTAAACGGGCCGAAGTCTAGTTAAAATAGATTGGGCATTAAATAAATCAGTAATGAGACAATGGAGCAGTGGTTAGGAGTGTGGTTGATTAGCTAGAGGTCTCGGGTTAGAGCCTCGTTCGTGGCATTTTTTTTAGGGAAAAGCTATTAAGGTTGTTTCACTTATTATCATTATCATCATTATTATTTTTATTATTATTATTATTATTATTATTATTATTATTATTATTATTATTATTATTATTATTATTATTATTATTATTATTATTATTATTATTATTATTATTATTATTATTAATATTATTAATATTATTATTATTATTATTATTATTATTATTATTATTATTATTATTATTATTATTATTATTATTATTATTATGAAAATGATACAAATTATTATTTTTCATTAATATTAGTATTAGTATCATTTTTATTACTAGTATTATTATTATTATTAACATAAGTATCATTATTAACAATATTACTATTATTATATAGTATCAATAATATTCACTAATACTATCATTATCATAATTATTAATTTCAAACCAATGAATTCCATATAAAAATATATTTAACTTAACTATATTAAAATTTATTCAAAATATATAAAATGAACATATTTAACTAAATAAAGAAATACATAAGTTATTAATATAAAAATTATATCACTATTGATAATATATATATATATATATATATATATATATATATATATATATATATATATATATATATATATATATATATATATTGTTCGATTACAATTACGTGTGTTAATATATATACGAATGATATAGGTTTGTGAATCCGAGGTCAACCCCACACTTGTTCAGTGACGTCATATGTATTTTTACTATGAAATACAGTATCGTGAGTTTCATTGCTCCCTTTTTAAATGCTTTTGCAATATATATTTTTGGGAGTGAGAATACATGCGCTTTTATAAATGTTTGACGAAATAGACACAAGTAATCGAAACTACATTCTATGGTTGAATTGTTATACCGGATATCGCCCTTGTTGAACTTCGTAACCTAAGAATTGGTATTTATTATAATTGCCACCAATTGACGTGAATCCTAAAGATAGATCTATGGGCTTTGACACGCCCCAGTCAGAGAATTTGAACTGCTTTAGTACTTCGATGATTATATATGGGGATATTCTAGATGCATTTTGTTAATGTCGGTTACCAGGTGTTCAATCCATATGAATGATTTTATGAGAAATGAAAATGAAATCTTGTGGTCTATTAAAATTATGGAATTGATTGATTATGATAAACTAATGAACTCACTAACCTTTTGGTTGACACTTGAAAGCATGTTTATTCTCAGGTATTAAAGAAATCTTCCGCTGTGCATTAGCTCATTTTAAAGATATTACTTGGAGTCATTCATGACATATTTCAAAAGACGTTGCATTCGAGTTGTTGATGTTCAATTGAGATTATTATTAAGTAAATGACATATTAGGTCATTTATAGTTTGGATATTATGAAATGGTATGCATACTAGTCAACTTTCGATGAAATGAAAGTTTGTCTTTTAAAAACGAATGAAATGTTTGTAAAATGTATCATATAGAGGTCAAGTACCTCGCGATGTAATCATATGTTATTGTATTCGTCCTTATGGATTTGGACGGGTAATGACATGTGGTATCAGAGCGGTGGTGTTAGCGAACCAGGTCTTGCATTAATGTGTCTAACTGATAGTTGTTAAGATGCATTAGTGAGTCTGGACTTCGACCGTGTCTGCATGTCAAAAGTTTTGCTTAACATTTCATGTCGAAAAATACTTGCTTATCATCCTTAAAGTCTAGACAAGTCTTAATTCCTCTATTGCATAGATAGTGTATAGATAAATTCGTATCTTATCATATCTGTTACTATAAACTTTGCCTGACAGCTTTCGAAAATTCCTCCGTAATCTACGAGAACTCCTGTACTATATATAGGTATTCTATGTAATTAGAATATCATCCGATATCTGAAAATCATTTCGTATCAAAAACCCTTTATCTAACAGTACCTGATGGAACTCACAACTAGTTCAAGTCCCTCGAATTCCGACAGCTATTCCGACATAGATGTTCACCTAAGCTCCGGAAGCAGCATCACCAGAATGAATCAACTAATCAGCCATCCCCAATTCATTTGATGGGTTCGTAGCCTACTTAATCATTGGAGACAAGAAGAAGGTGATCCCTTCCATCCACCACATTGCCCTATTGGCGATGAACCTGAAGCACTTACCGGCGAACCTGTTAGTAACACTATTTTCTCTCTCATTTCCAGAATATCTCGTCACGATTAAATACTATCTCAAATTCTAAACCTTATTCATTCGCTCGTTCCGACCGACAATCATCAGTAACAGCACCAGTACCATCAACAATCCATGCCTCAACATCTCATTCTGTACCTCGAGTATAATCATCGTTCTACGTAACGTTCTACATTATTTATCTTCGTTCGACATGATGATTATGTAATCTATAATGTTTTAGAGATTATGTACTCTAATTCAAACCGAAAAGCAAATGAGTTTAATATTATATTAACTCATTAAATCCATAATTACATCTGAAGAAAATATATATGTATATATGTTTTCATAAAGATTGTAATAAAAAAATTCTTTTGTACAAACTTTTGATGAAAAAAATATTTTAACGGGTAGGTAATACCCGAGGAATATTTAGATTTCACCTTAATAAGTTACACTGTACATTCGTCGAAGCTGATTCAACAGTCATTTACTATCCTACTTACATCCACAGATATACGAATCCGTTCATCACAGAATAACCATTTTCATTCAGTTTCATATTTGGATTTTAACCTATCAGAATCCAACAAGTGGCATAATGAAGAAAACATATGACAAAATAAAATTTGTTAGAAACAGACAAATTAACTATGAGAAATTTTGTTAAGAATCAATGCTAACTATTCCTAGCTAACTGATTAAATTTAATTATCGCAATTTTAATTCTCGCAATTTTATTTATCGTCATTTAATTTCTGTTATTTATTTTACGCACTTTAAATATCGGGACACGTATACAAGGTTTTGACATATCATATCGACACATCTATATATATTATTTGGAATAACCATAGACACTCTATATGCAGTAATGCTTGAGTTAGCTATACATGGTTGAGGTTGATTCTACAATAATATATATACTTTGAGTTGTGATCGAGTCTGAGACATGTATAACGGGTCACGATACGTATTAATTGATTCGAATGTTATGTATTAAACTATATATAAATTATTGAATTACTAATTGTGGACTGCTAACTGTGGACTGCCAACATTGGACAATTAAAATGAATTAAAATATTGATTATAACATATGAAACTAAACAATTCTTCAAGTTTGCCACTTGATTTCATCTTAAACCTCATTTGTATCTTGACGATTACAATCTACGTTCAACCCTTTCATGATTCTTGAAAACACCTCAGTCGAGAGGATACCAACCACACTTCATCTACGGAAGAAAAGATTGATGCACCTGAAAACACTCGGAACCTGAGAAAACGTTTAACACGTATCTATGCTAGCTCCTTTGGCATTGTTATTACCGAAAATAACGTTGCAATTTTGTCATAGCTCCAGCAAGTCAACTTCGACTTTCCGTTCGAAACAACCTTACTATAACCTTGATATATAAGTTTGCCTTTCGTTAACGTTACCGGGGAACCGTTTATATCCCACCGCATTAGCAGTAAACTTACCAGCAACCTCATTACTCGTTGGCTTAAGTCTCTCTGAAGAACCATTATATTTGTTCATTAAAACCTATTCATATACTCATCCACATTTTATAACGAGAATTGCCACATCAATTATCAAGAATCAGCAATCAGTATTTTGAAACTCGTAGCGTTTCCACATCAACAGTTATATGTATACATATAACAATTATCACTTAGAATTATGATGTTCCATTCTGAAATTCTGAAAAGCACCAAGTCTACGAATCAATATTCCAAAGTTTTGAAAAAGCTGATGAAGCAGTGAAAACTGAAGACTGCCTTAACAGTCAAAAGTTTAATGATAAAGAATGGAGTGTTGGAAACACTCAATGGAAAATTTGCACTGAAAAAATGGATTGAGCAAACCATGAAGGAGACTCTAAACAAATCACAAGGACTAAACTTGTACATAAAGAATGCTGATGATTCTATTTATGATAAAATCTTTAGCGAATACCTTACTCCTTAGTCTCTCTAAATCATCATGAATGAATTTCTTCATCACAATTTGATTATGAAATTCTAAGATATCATCGTATCTTTCTTTATTAATATCTTCAATATTTCTGAAGATATCTTCATAAATATTCTTGTTCGATATTACTTATCTCTCCGCTCTATCTGTGTTATATCATAAAAGAAACTGTTTTAGTTTCTAAAATTCTGAAAAATTCGAATTTGAATTATGAATGATTTTGAAGTAGTGTTGGAAATTGATGCACGAGTTAGTATAATATAATGACACTTGATCAACGTGATTATATTACAGTAAGCCATGCTGAGTTTCTAGTAGAACGTGATGATTCACAGACCATAACGTCATCACGTGCCATGTTACATAACTCTTTCATTCTGCTTAACTTCTGAACATATCAAGAAAGTATATTTCTATTCTCAGTGATTCAGGTAATTTGACAAATCAAATCGTCTGATTACGTTCTTTCTTGTTTAGAACATTAAATTCATTTGAGGTTCCATATTTACGAATTCTGGACCGTTACTCGCTTTATTAGAGATCGAGAAGATAATAAAAAGGCAAAGAGCTCCAAAATATAAGGGAAAATATAAAGCCCAACAACAACAACACCGAAATTACAAACCATATATATCAATACATATAGCAATATAAAGACACGGAAGGACTAAAAACACTATAAAACCACGAGTATAGTAGAAGTAAATAGATTCTTCCGGCGGTAGATGAAAAAGAAGAATAACAGATATGAAAGTTAGTAGTATATCAAGAATCAGTACTGGATGGAGCATATTTAAAATATGAGTTGAGGGAGAAAGAATAGAAGGTGTGAGTTGTAAGGAAACGAAGGAGGTGGATTTATAGTAAAATATCCGACAGAGCAATCCAAAACAGATGAGCGCATTTAAAGCGGATTCTAATTCCTTTGATTACCGAAGAATCAAATCTCATTACGAAGATTTTCTCCAAGTCTCTTGAACTTGGAAATCAATCCTATCTACGTCAAAAGATATGACGAATCTATACCTACTCATTTCACTCTTTGGTGATAGCTTCACAAGTACTCTTCATATAATCAGATTGTTTTGTCTATATTACTCGATGATGATAAAACTTTAATTTTCAGCTCGTATGTGTCATGAAAACATACTTATTGTCAGTCATGACCATCCCAATCAAATTTCGGGATGAAATTTCTTTAACGGGTAGGTACTGTGACGACCCGAAAATTTCCGACCAAATTTAAACTTAATTCGTATTTGATTTCGACACGATGAGCAAAGTCTGTAATGTTGAGTAACGTAAACTATATTCATAATATCAATTGACCTTCGACTGTTCCCGACGATTCACGAACAACAAATTGTAAATAATATATATACAAGAAAGTTATAATAATTCATTTCATATACATATTTAGGTGGAAATATTATTTTGTTATATTAAAAAAAATTATTATTATTAAGTATTAGCATTATTATTATTGTTTTATTTTTATTATCATTATTAATAAAATTTTATTTCTATTAAGATTATTATTAATTATTGTTATTACTAAGATACAACTTATTATCATTAACATTATTATTATTATTATTATTATTATTATTATTATTATTATTATTATTATTATTATTTGTATTTATTAGTATTAATAATATTATCAATATTATAATTAATATATTTAATATTAATTATTAATATTAATTAAATAAAATTAATGGATACAGATAGTTACAAAATCGGTTTCCAATCTAATCACTTTTAAAAATTTTCTTCCTGATTGAATCTTCCTTGTCTCCCATTTCTATTCGAAATTGATAATTAATATATTAACTAGTACAATGTTTTGGCTGGGCTTGTTTGTTCAGAATATGAAATATTCCCACTGACTTTATGATAGCTAAACATATACACATGCATTGCTTTATCTCATATCAATATATTATCTATATATGCATATACTGCATTTGATGATGAATACACACAACACCATCCATCGACTCACCTAGCTGCACACTCACTATCAATCACCACCATAGTTCTGTTTCCCATTTAGAGTTTGAACGAAAACCACCCTTAACACCAAGAACAATCACCACGCTACCATCAAAATCGAACACCTCTACTGCATAACTACTATTTCTGTCTTTTATTTTTTTCTTCGAACAGCCCATTGAGAAGTACTACTATTTAAAAAGCAATTAAATCGTTTATGTTACTGTCCCCGTTGAGAACACCACTATAACTCAAAACCACCATCACTAACCCAAACTGCTTGAATCAACCACCACTAGCTACATTGATAAACCGCTACTATACTCGTTTCTGTTCAACCAATCATCAGGCAACCATGATCACCTCTACCATCATCTATATACGATCGGGTATATTTTCTTTTTATTGTTTCCTGTTTCCATTTCAAACTAAACTTACATATAACCTATCACCTTTTTAGAACAAACCCAAATAAACTGTTAAGTTTCGGTTTACCATTAACCCCAATCATGACCACCGCCACCTCGAGCCACCAATGACTACCCTTTTCCACCATGTACAACTAAACCACCGTGAACTGAAAATCAACCACCGTGAACTCATACTACGATTATTTTTTTCTATTTTGAACCTGACCTCACCATCACCATTGATAAACATCTTCAACTCGCTGTTGTTACACTTTTTCTTGTTTTCTGGTTAGATCCGAATTCAGCCACACATTTGTTTGGAGTTCATCAACTTAATAATATATATATATATATATATATATATATATATATATATATATATATATATATATATATATATATATATAGTATATTACAAGACTCATTATCTAGTGCAAGTGGGATTTAATAACATATTGTGGCCGACCATAGTGGGTAAAGTGAGGTGACTTAATTGCTGAAATTGCTCCTTTGTTGTTTGTCATGATCGAGAACCAAACTCATCTCGAAAACCACATATAAAACTCTATTTTCGTTACGCCCAATCCAACCAACCCACTTCTGTTTCCAAACGAACATGATTATTACTCCTGTTGATGATTGAATGAAGATATATTGATAAGGAGATGAGCTGTAAAGAAGATGAGACAACGATAGTTCTGTGTTTTTAATATAAACGAACCCCACTTGTTTGATTTTAAGAAAAAGGAAACCGAATGGATACAGATTAATTTCTGGTTTGGCCATCAGCTTACTTTGGGCCATGTAAGTATTTAAACAGTTGGACTGATAACATGTTTGTAGTATTGGGCCGAAACCCAATCTTCTCCTTGTGCCTGGTCTGCTACGCGTTCACTATTGCAGCAGGTGCAATATTTTTTTTTTCTGTTCTATCCCTATTTAAAGTGAAGAGGATGAAAGTAATAAATCGATAAAATATGGATGATTGTGCTGCGTTGCTGCTACTGTTTTAGTTACTATTTAGTTACTGCTCGATCATCACCCAAGAACCCATCAATTCGATGAATATGTTTTGTTTACTTCGGTTTTCGAACAAGAATCATAAAGATGATGATAACATAGATGGTGATGAAAAATAGTGACACGATGATAGCTGAGGGTGACTAGCTACCATTTTATTTCGAACTTTCTGTGTACTCCAAACTGACCGTTTACATGCTTCAAGCCTTGTACCGAAAACTGTTTACAAGTTGGGCCGTAAAAACCTTGTGATGTTGGGCCAAAAATCCAATTACTAAACGCGCCGAAGTCTAGTTAAAATAGATTGGGCATTAAATAAATCAGTAATGAGACAATGGAGCAGTGGTTAGGAGTGTGGTTGCTTAGCTAGAGGTCTTGGGTTCGAGCCTCGTTCGTGGCATTTTTTTAGGGAAAAGCTATTAAGGTAGTTTCACTTATTATCATCATCATCATTATTATTATTATTATTATTATTATTATTATTATTATTATTATTATTATTATTATTATTATTATTATTATTATTATTATTATTATTATTATTATTATTATTATTATTATTATTATTGTAGTGACCCGAACTTTTCTATGTTTATATATATTAAATGAAATTGATATTTATATGATTAAGTATTTCCAACATATTAAGCAATCAAACTTGTTAAGACTTGATTAATGGAAATAGGTTTTATATAGACAATTGACCACCCAAGTTGACCGGTGATTCACGAACGTTAAACTTGTAAAAACTATACGATGTCATATATATATGGATATATATATAGTTAACATGGTATTATGATAAGTAAACATATCATTAAGTATATTAACAATGAACTACATATGTAAAAACAAGACTACTAACTTAATGATTTCGAAACGAGACATATATGTAACGATTAACGTTGTAACGACATTTAATTGTATATATATCATATTAAGATATATTAATATATCATAATATCATGATAATGTAATAATTTAACATCTCATTTGATATAATAAACAATGGGTTAACAACACTTAACATGATCGTTAACCTAAAGGCTTCAAAACAACATTTACATGTAACGACTAACGATGACTTAACGACTCAGTTAAAATGTATATACTTGTAGTGTTTTAATATGTATTTATACACGTTTGAAAGACTTCAAAACACTTATCAAAATACTTTTACTTCACAAAAATGCTTACAATTACATCCTCGTTCAGTTTCATCAACAATTCTACTCGTATGCACCCGTATTCGTACTCGTACAATACACAACTTTTAGATGTACGTACTATTGGTTTATACACTCCAACAATCAGCTCTTAGCAACCCATGTGAGTCACCTAACACATGTGGGAACCATCATTTGGCAACTAGCATGAAATATCTCATAAAATTACAAAAATATTAGTAATCATTCATGACTTATTTACATGTAAATAAAATTACACATCCTTTATATCTAATCCATATACCAACGACTAAAAACACCTACAAACACTTTCATTCATCAATTTTCTTCATCAAATTGTTCTCTCTCATGTTCTATCTTCAAGTTCTAAGTGTTCTTCATAAATTCTATAATATCTAGTTTCATAAAATCAAGAATACTTCTAAGTTTGCTAGCTTACTTCCAATCTTGTAAAGTGATCATTCAACCTCAAGAAATCTTTCTTATTTACAGTAAGATATCTTTCTAATACAAGGTAATACTCATATTCAAACTTTAATTCAATTTCTATAACTCTAACAATCTTATTTCGAGTGGAAATCTTACTTGAACTTGTTTTCGTGTCATGATTCTGCTTCAAGAACTTTTAAGCCATCCAAGGATCCTTTGAAGCTAGATATATTTTTCTCATTTCCAGTGGGTTTATCCACAAAACCTGAGGTAGTAATGATGTTCATAACATCATTCAATTCATATATATAAAACTACCTTATTCGAAGGTTTAAACTTGTAATCACTAGAACATAGTTTAGTTAATTCTAAACTTGTTCGCAAACAAAAGTTAATCCTTCTAACTTGACTATTAAAATCAACTAAACACATGTTCTATATCTATATGATATGCTAACTTAATGATTTAAAACCTAAAAACACGAAAAATACCGTAAAACTGGATATACGCCGTCGTAGTAATACCGCGGGCTGTTTTGGGTTAGTTAATTAAAAACTATGATAAACTTTGATTCAAAAGTTGTTCTTCTTGGAAAATGATTTTTCTTATGAACATGAAACTATATCCAAAAATCATGATTAAACTCAAAATGGAAGTATGTTGTCCAAAATGGTCATCTAGACGTCATTCTTTCGACTGAAATGACTACCTTTAAAAAAATGACTTGTAACCTGTATTTCCCACTATAAACTTATACTTTTTTTGTATAGATTCATAAACTTAAGTTCAATATGAAACCATAGCAATTGAATTCACTCAAAACGGATTTAAAACGAAGAAGTTATGGGTAAAACAAGATTGGATATTTTTACTTGTTGTAGCTACGTGAAAATTGGTAACAAATCTATACAAATCATATCCTAGCTAACTTATATTGTATTATACATGTATTCTAATATATTATGTAATCTTAGGATACCATAGACATGTATGCAAATGTTTTGACATATCATATCGACCCATATATATATATTATTTGGAACAACCATAGACACTCTATATGCAGTAATGTTGGAGTTAGCTATACAGGGTTGAGGTTGATTCCAAAAATATATATACTTTGAGTTGTGATCTAGCCTGAGATGTGTATACACTGGGTCGTGGATTGGGTCAAGATAATATATATCAATTTATTTCTGTACATCTAACTATGGACAACTAGTTGTAGGTTACTAACGAGGACAGCTGACTGAAAATATTTAAAACATTAAAACGTATTAAAAAATATTGTAAATATATTTTGAACATATTTTGATATATATGTACATCATGTTATAGGTTCGTGAATCGACCAGTGGCCAAGTCTTACTTCCCGACGAAGTAAAAATCTGTGAAAGTGAGTTATAGTCCCACTTTTAAAATCTAATATTTTGGGATGAGAATACATGCAGCTTTATAAATGTTTTACAAAATAGACACAAGTATGCAAAATTACATTATATGGTTGGATTATTAAACCGAATATCGCCCTTCAAGTCTGGTAGCCTAAGAATTAGGGAAATGGCCCCTAATTGACGTGAATCCTAAAGATAGATCTATTGGGATTAACAACCCCCATTCAGGTTATGGATGGTTTAGTACTTCGAGATTATTATACAGACGAGAGGTTCTGTTTTGGGGATATTCTATGCATTAAGTTAACGTCGGTTACCAGGTGTTCAACATATGAATGATTTTTATCTCTATGCAGTTTGCGAAATGCCTGATAAGAGATGTGTTATAAAAATGAAATCTTGTGGTCTATTATTATGATTTAATAATATGTAGGTTAAACCTATAACTCACCAACAATTTTGTTGACGTTTTAAGCATGTTTATTCTCAGGTGATTATTAAGAGCTTCCGCTGTTGCATACTAAATTAAGAACAAGATTTGGAGTCCATGCTTGTATAATATTGTTTAAAAACTGCATTCGAAGACTTATGTTGATGTGTAATATTATTGTAAACCATTATGTAATGGTCGTGTGAAAAATGCTATATTTTAGATTATCATTATTTGATAATCGTCGTAATATTTTAAAGGTTATGGTTTATTTTAAAATCGAATGCAGTCTTTGAAAAATGTCTCATATAGAGGTCAAAACCTCGCAACGAAATCAATTAATATGGAACGTTTATAATCAATATGAACGGGACATTTTAGTTGGTATCCGAGCGTTGGTCTTATAGAACCAGAAATTTGCATTAGTGTGTCTTATCGAGTTTGTTAGGATACATTAGTGAGTCTGGACTTCGACCTTTTTTCTTTAAAAACGATTGCTTTACACTTTTGTTGGAAATTATATATTATTAACATGTAAATATTATGTGATATATTAACCTCTTAATGTGTTTGATATTGTGTGATAGATGTCTACCACTAGTACAAATCCCATCGACTCACCTAATAATAATGAAGAGTCGAATATAATTTGGGAAGATTCCAAAATTCCCGAAGATTAACCGAAAGAAGAGGAACCGGAAGAAGAGGAATCAGAAGAGGAGGAACCGGAAGAAGAAGAGGTTCCGGAAGAAGAAATATTGATACCTATAGTAAATCGATTAAATAAAAGAAAATCCTCAACCAACGGACCAAAGTTAATAATGGTCAATGGTGTTTCCACCGAGGAAGCGAAATATTGGGAAGATTATCAATTTTCTGATGAATCGGATCCCGATGAGGATTCCGATGATGTTATAGAAATTACCTCGACCCAATTTAATAAAGCGAAAGAAAATAATAAGGGAAAATGTATAAAAATAGAGAAACCCGATTCCAACCCCGATGAACTTTATATGTATCAGCAACATCCGTATTTCCTAAAACGTAACAATGACCCGGGAATCTCTAAACCACCAGGTTTTTCTAAACCATTGTGGAAAATGACATCTCGTATTAGGGGAGCATCATATATCCCTAGGAAATTAGCAAAACGAACCAAGTCCGAAGAAGAAAAAACGAGTGAGTCGGATTAAAGAGTTGTAATCATGTTGTGTAATATATGTAATATAGTGTGCTTGTACTTTTTTGTTCTATGTAAAAATTGCTTGTATTGTTTGTTAATTATCTTTTACGAATCTAATCCTTGTCTATTGACCTTAAGGGTAGACAACCGAATATTTTAGAAGACCTACCAGAGGATATGATTGAGGAAATCTTGTCTAGAGTCGGTTAGAATTCATCAGCACATTTAGTTATGGCGAAATTAACTTGTCAAACATTAGAAAGACTTTCCAGAAATGCCTTAGTTTATAAAAGGCTTTCCTTTGATAGGTGGGGTATATCACATTGGGGAGACCGTAAGTTACGCCGTGTTTTATTTAAAGCGTTAAATGCGGGGAACCCAAATGCAATTTTACGCTACGGGTTAAGAACCTATTTTGACTCAACATATCCCAACATAGGATTTCGTGAGTTAGAAAGAGCTTCTAACATGCAACATAAAAAAGCATGTTATGCTTATGGGTTAATAATGTTCTATTCTCATCAAATTGAGAAAAAGAACATTGGGTTGCAACTTTTAAATAAAACATTCCGACAAGTGATGGACTCGGTAGTTGAGATGAGAAACAAGGTTTTTAGATTATTACGGGGCTGTTGGACATTACGAAACCCTCGTCCTTTTGACGACATTACAACATGCTGTCTTGTCAACGGTCACAACGGTTATGTTCCACAAGACCAAGGATGGGAAGTAGTCATAGTAAAACCAGAATGCATGACTTGTTTCTGGACGTATGAATTACGTGTCTTTATTGCCTTTGTTGAACGACTTACGTATTAACTAGAATTGTCTTCGCAACTGTTTTGTATCAGAGTTTTTATGTGCTATATTTCATGCTATATGTAAAATAGCAGTATTGTAAGTTTGCAAAATATTGTATAAAAGTTTGAATGTGAAATATTATTATAATCAGTTTTCATATAGAATTGTAGTAGTTGAATTGTATGTTAGCTACTAAGTATGAACTTAACGGGTAGGTATTACCCGAATTAAAACTTATAAAATGCTAATATGAAGAAAAAACTTTTATAAATGAGTTCATATTATGCTACGGAATACTATTGACTACTCTTAATATTCTATATGATTAACTTAATTCTTTTGGCTATTTTTGAAGGAAATGGCACCGACTACTCGTCAGAACTTGAACATGAGTGAGGAACACTACCGTGCTTTCCTTGCAGCAAATATAGCCGCAGTACAGGCTGCAATGCAAAACAACAATAACTCAGGGTCTAGCAGTGGAGTTAACTCCACAGGAAACCGTGTAGGATGCTACTACAAGGCTTGCACTGAAATGTCCCGTTCTTATTGATTAAAAACGTTCCATATTAATTGATTTTGTTGCGAGGTTTTGACCTCTATATGAGACGTTTTTCAAAGACTGCATTCATTTTTAAAACAAACCATAACCTTTATTTCATAGATAAAGGTTTTAAAAAGCTTTACGTAGATTATCAAATAATGATAATCTAAAATATCCTGTTTAAACATGACCATTACATAATGGTTTACAATACAAATATGTTACAACAAAATAAGTTTCTTGAATGCAGTTTTTACACAATATCATACAAGCATGGACTCCAAATCTTGTCCTTATTTAAGTATGTGACAGCGGAAGCTCTTAATAATCACCTGAGAATAAACATGCTTAAAACGTCAACAAAAATGTTGGTGAGTTATAGGTTTAACCTATATATATCAAATCATAATAATAGACCACAAGATTTCATATTTCAATACACATCCCATACATAGAGATAAAAATCATTCATATGGAGAACACCTGGTAACCGACATTAACAAGATGCATATATAAGAATATTCCCATCATTCCGGGACACCCTTCGGATATGATATAAATTTCGAAGTACTAAAGCATCCGGTACTTTGGATGGGGCTTGTTGGGCCCAATAGATCTATCTTTAGGATTCGCGTCAATTAGGGTGTCTGTTCCCTAATTCTTAGATTACCAGACTTTAATAAAAAGGGGCATATTCAATTTCGATAATTCAACCATAGAATGTAGTTTCACGTACTTGTGTCTATTTTGTAAATCATTTATAAAACCTGCATGTATTCTCATCCCAAAAATATTAGATTTTAAAAGTGGGACTATAACTCACTTTCACAGATTTTTACTTCCTCGGGAAGTAAGACTTGGCCACTGGTTGATTCACGAACCTATAACAATATATACATATATATCAAAGTATGTTCAAAATATATTTACAACACTTTTAATATATTTTGATGTTTTAAGTTTATTAAGTCAGCTGTCCTCGTTAGTAACCTACAACTAGTTGTCCACAGTTAGATGTACAGAAATAAATCGATAAATATTATCTTGAATCAATCCACGACCCAGTGTATACGTATCTCAGTATTGATCACAACTCAAACTATATATATTTTGGAATCAACCTCAACCCTGTATAGCTAACTCCAACATTCACATATAGAGTGTCTATGGTTGTTCCGAAATATATATAGATGTGTCGACATGATAGGTCGAAACATTGTATACGTGTCTATGGTATCTCAAGATTACATAATATACAATACAAGTTGATTAAGTTATGGTTGGAATAGATTTGTTACCAATTTTCACGTAGCTAAAATGAGAAAAATTATCCAATCTTGTTTTACCCTAACTTCTTCATTTTAAATCCGTTTTGAGTGAATCAAATTGCTATGGTTTCATATTGAACTCTAATTTATGAATCTAAACAGAAAAAGTATAGGTTTATAGTCGGAAAAATAAGTTACAAGTTGTTTTTGTAAAGGTAGTCATTTCAGTCGAAAGAACGACGTCTAGATGACCATTTTAGAAAACATACTTCCACTTTGAGTTTAACCATAATTTTTGGATATAGTTTCATGTTCATAATAAAAATCATTTTCTCAGAATAATAACTTTTAAATCAAAGTTTATCATAGTTTTTAATTAACTAACCCAAAACAGCCCGCGGTGTTACTACGACGGCGTAAATCCGGTTTTACGGTGTTTTTCGTGTTTCCAGGTTTTAAATCATTAAGTTAGCATATCATATAGATATAGAACATGTTTTTAGTTGATTTTAAAAGTCAAGTTAGAAGGATTAACTTTTGTTTGCGAACAAGTTTAGAATTAACTAAACTATGTTCTAGTGATTACAAGTTTAAACCTTCGAATAAGATAGCTTTATATGTATGAATCGAATGATGTTATGAACATCATTACTACCTTAAGTTCCTTGGATAAACCTACTGGAAAAGAGAAAAATGGATCTAGCTTCAACGGATCCTTGGATGGCTCGAAGTTCTTGAAGCAGAATCATGACACGAAAACAAGTTCAAGTAAGATCATCACTTGAAATAAGATTGTTATAGTTATAGAAATTGAACCAAAGTTTGAATATGATTATTACCTTGTATTAGAATGATAAGCTACTGTAAGAAACAAAGATTTCTTGAGGTTGGATGATCACCTTACAAGATTGGAAGTGAGCTAGCAAACTTGAAAGTATTCTTGATTTTATGTAACTAGAACTTGTAGAATATATGAAGAACACTTAGAACTTGAAGATAGAACTTGAGAGAGATCAATTAGATGAAGAAAATTGAAGAATGAAAGTGTTTTTAGGTGTTTTTGGTCGTTGGTGTATGGATTAGATATAAAGGATATGTAATTTTGTTTTCATGAAAATAAGTCATGAATGATTACTCATATTTTTGTAATTTTATGAGATATTTCATGCTAGTTGCCAAATGATGGTTCCCACATGTGTTAGGTGACTCACATGGGCTGCTAAGAGCTGATCATTGGAGTGTATATACCAATAGTACATACATCTAAAAGCTGTGTATTGTACGAGTACGAATACGGGTGCATACGAGTAGAATTGTTGATGAAACTGAACGAGGATGTAATTGTAAGCATTTTTGTTAAGTAGAAGTATTTTGATAAGTGTATTGAAGTCTTTCAAAAGTGTATAAATACATATTAAAACACTACATGTATATACATTTTAACTGAGTCGTTAAGTCATCGTTAGTCGTTACATGTAAGTGTTGTTTTGAAACCTTTAGGTTAACGATCTTGTCAAATGTTGTTAACCCAATATTTATAATATCAAATGAGATTTTAAATTATTATATTATCATGATATTATCATGTATGAATATCTCTTAATATGATATATATACATTAAATGTCTTTACAACGATAATCGTTACATATATGTCTCGTTTAAAAATCATTAAGTTAGTAGTCTTGTTTTTACATATGTAGTTCATTGTTAATATACTTAATGATATGTTTACTTATCATAGTATCATGTTAACTATATATATATCCATATATATGTCATCATATAGTTTTTACAAGTTTTAACGTTCGTGAATCACCGGTCAACTTGGGTGGTCAATTGTCTATATGAAACATATTTCAATTAATCAAGTCTTAATAAGTTTGATTGCTTAACATGTTGGAAACATTTAATCATGTAAATATCAATCTCAATTAATATATATAAACATGGAAAAGTTCGGGTCACTACATGCACTGCCTGTAAACCTCTGGAATTCGATGGAACTGAAGGACCAGTCGGACTGAAACGATGGACCGAAAAGGTCGAATCTGTGTTTGCAATAAGAAAATGTGCTGAGGAAGATAAGGTAAAGTACGCCACACATACCTTCACAGGTACTGCGTTAACATGGTGGAATACTTATCTCGAACATGTGGGACAAGATGCTGCTTACGCACTACTGTGGTCAGCATTCAAACACTTAATGAACGAGCAGTACCGTCCCAGAAACGAGGTCAATAAGCTCAAGGTAGAGCTTAGAGGGTTACGAACACAAGGTTTTGATATTACCACGTACGAACGATGATTCACAGAGTTGTGCCTATTTTGTCCGGGAGCGTTCGAAGATGAAGAAGAGAAAATCAACGCATTTGTAAAAGGGTTACCGGAAAGGATCCAAGAGGATATAAGTTCACACGAGCCCACCTCCATACAAAAGGCAAGTCGAATGGCTCATAAACTTATAAATCAAATTGAGGAAAGGATTAAAGAACAGGCGGCCGAAGAAGCCAATACGAAACAAGTCAAGAGGAAATGGGAAGAAACCAGTGACAAGGGTCACAATTTCAATAATCAACCGAACAATCATAACTACAATCGTACCAATTTTTCCAACAACAACCACCCCAGCAACAACTACAACAACCGTTTCAATAACAATAACAACCGCAACAACAACAATCCCAACAATAACAACAAGAGGCAGAAATTCTGCCAGAGATGTGAAGGATACCATCCAACTGGGCTCTGTACAGCAGTGTGTACTAAGTGTAATAGAAACAGCCATGGTGCGACAAAGTGCGAAATCTACGAATCAATGGCTAAGGGAACAAATAATGCCGGAACAAGTTATGCAGACATTACCTGTTTCGGATGCGAGAAGAAGGGCCATTACAAAAATATGTGCCCAAATCAGGGGGATAATAATGGGCAAGGCCGAGGAAGAGTCTTCAACATTAATGCGGTTGAAGCGCAGGAAGACCCGGAGCTTGTTACGGGTACGTTTCTTATTGACAATACATCTGCTTATGTTTTATTTAATTCGGGTGCAGATAGAAGCTACATGAGTAAGGATTTCTGTGCTAAATTAAGTTGTCCATTGACGCCTTTGGATAATAAGTTTATACTAGAATTAGCAAATGGTAAATTAATTGTAGCAGATAATATATGTCGGAATCGAGAAATTAAACTGGTTAGCGAAACATTTAAGATTGATTTGATACCAGAAGAGTTAGGGAGTTTTGATGTGATAATCGGCATGGACTGGTTGAAAGAGGTGAAAGCAGAGATCGTATGTTACAAAAATGCAATTCGCATTGTACGAGAAGAAGGAAAACCCTTAATGGTGTACGGAGAAAAGAGCAACGCGAAGCAAAATCTTATTAGTAATTTGAAGGCGCAAAAGTTAATAAGAAAGGGTTGCTATGCTGTTCTAGCACACGTCGAGAAAGTACAAACTGAAGAAAAGAGCATCAATGATGTTCCCGTCGGAAAAGAATTTCCCGATGTATTTCTGAAAGAATTACCGGGATTACCTCCACACCGATCCATTTAATTTCAAATAGATCTTGTACCGGGAGCTGCACCAATAGCTCGTGCTCCATACAGACTTACACCCAGCGAAATGAAGGAACTTCAAAGCCAATTACAAGCACTTCTAGAGCATGGTTTCATACGACCAAGTACATCACCATGGGGAGCTCCTGTTTTGTTTGTCAAAAAGAATGATGGTACATTCAGGTTGTGTATCGACTACCGAGAGTTGAACAAACTTACCATCAAGAACCGTTACCCACTACCGAGAATCGACGACTTATTTGATCAATTACAAGGCTCGTCGGTTTATTCGAAGATTGACTTAGGTTCTGGGTATCATCAAATGCGGGTGAAGGAGGATGATATTCCAAAGACTGCTTTTAGGACGCGTTACGGTCATTACGAGTTTATGGTTATGCCGTTTGGGTTGACTAACGCTCCAACTGTGTTCATGGACCTCATGAACCGGGTGTGTGGGCCATATTTTGACAAGTTTGTCATTATTTTCATCGATGACATACTTATTTACTCGAAGAATGATCAAGAACATGAAGAACATTTGAGAAAAGTGCTAGAGTTGCTGAGAAAAGAAAAACTGTACGCTAAGTTTTCAAAGTGTGCATTTTGGTTGGAAGAAGTTCAATTCCTCGGTCACATAGTGAACAAAGAAGGTATTCAGGTGGATCCAGCAAAGATTGAAACCGTTGAAAAGTGGGAAACTCCGAAAACTCCAAAACACATATGCCAATTTTTAGGGCTAGCTGGTTATTACAGGAGATTCATCTAAGATTTTTCCAAAATATCAAAACCCTTGACTGCATTAACGCATAAAGGGAGGAAATTTGAATGGAAGGATGAACAAGAAAAAGCGTTTCAATTGTTGAAGAAAAAGTTAACTACGGCACCTATATTGTCATTACCTGAAGGGAATGATGATTTTGTGATATATTGTGACACCTCAAAGCAAGGTCTCGGTTGTGTATTAATGCAACGAACGAAAGTAATTGCTTATGCGTCTAGACAATTGAAGATTCACGAGCAGAATTATACGACGCATGATTTGGAATTAGGCGCGGTTGTTTTTGCATTAAAGACTTGGAGGCACTACTTATATGGGGTCAAAAGTATTATATATACCGACCACAAAAGTCTTCAACACATATTTAATCAGAAACAACTGAACATGAGGCAGCGCAGATGGATTGAATTGTTGAATGATTACGACTTTGAGATTCGTTACCACCCAGGGAAGGCAAATGTGGTAGCCGACGCCTTGAGCAGAAAGGACAGAGAACCCATTCGAGTAAAAGCTATGAATATAATGATTCACAATAACCTTACTACTCAAATAAAGGAGGCGCAACAAGGAGTTTTAAAAGAGGGACATTTAAAGGATGAAATACCCATAGGATCTTAGAAGCATCTTAATAATCAGGAAGACGGAACCCGGTATATGAAATGTCCCCTTCTTATTGATTAAAAACGTTCCATATTAATTGATTTCGTTGCGAGGTTTTGACCTCTATATGAGACGTTTTTTCAAAGACTGCATTCATTTTTAAAACAAACCATAACCTTTATTTCATAAATAAAGGTTTAAAAAGCTTTACGTAGATTATCAAATAATGATAATCTAAAATATCCTGTTTACACACGACCATTACATAATGGTTTACAATACAAATATGTTACATCGAAATCATTTTCTTGAATGCAGTTTTTACACAATATCATACAAACATGGACTCCAAATCTTGTCCTTATTTTAGTATGCAACAGCGGAAGCTCTTAGTATTCACCTGAGAATAAACATGCTTTAAACGTCAACAAAAATGTTGGTGAGTTATAGGTTTAACCTATATATATCAAATCGTAACAATAGACCACAAGATTTCATATTTCAATACACATCCCATACATAGAGATAAAAATCATTCATATGGTGAACACCTGGTATCCCCATCATTCCGGGACACCCTTCGGATATGATATAAATTTCGAAGTACTAAAGCATCCGGTACTTTGGATGGGGTTTGTTAGGCCCAATAGATCTATCTTTAGGATTCGCGTCAATTAGGGTGTATGTTCCCTAATTCTTAGATTACCAGACTTAATAAAAAGGGGCATATTCGATTTCGATAATTCAACCATAGAAGGTAGTTTCACGTACTTGTGTCTATTTTGTAAATCATTTATAAAAACTGCATGTATTCTCATCCCAAAAATATTAGATTTTAAAAGTGGGACTATAACTCACTTTCACAGATTTTTACTTCGTCGGGAAGTAAGACTTGGCCACTGGTTGATTCACGAACCTATAACAATATATACATATATATCAAAGTATGTTCAAAATATATTTACAATACTTTTAATACATTTTGATGTTTTAAGTTTATTACGTCAGCTGTCCTCGTTAGTAACCTACAACTAGTTGTCCACAGTTAGATGTACAGAAATAAATCGATAAATATTATCTTGAATCAATCCACGACCCAGTGTATACGTATCTCATTATTGATCACAACTCAAACTATATATATATTTTGGAATCAACCTCAACCCTGTATAGCTAACTCCAACATTCACATATAAAGTGTCTATGGTTGTTCCGCAATATATATATAGATGGGTCGACATGATAGGTCGAAACATTGTATACGTGTCTATGGTATCTCAAGATTACATAATATACAATATAAGTTGATTAGGTTATGGTTGGAATAGATTTATTACTAACTTTCATGTAGGTAAAATGAGTAGTTTTTATCAATCTTGTTTTACTCGCCATTTCTTCGTTTCTAATCCGTTTTGAGTGATTCCAGTGGCCACGGTTTCGTATTGAACTTAACTTTATGAATCTAAATAGAAAAAGTATAAGTTTATAGTCGGAAATACAAGTTACAAGTCGTTTTTGAAAGAGGTAGTCATTTCCGTCGAAAGAACGACATCTTGATGACCATTTTGAAAAACATACTTTCACTTTGAGTTTAACCATGATTTTTGGATATAGTTTCATGTTCATAAGAAAAATAATTTTTCCAGAAGTATAGCTTTTAAATCAAAGTTCTTCTTAGCTTTTAATTATCCCAACCAAAACAGCCCCCGGTTTTACTACGACGGCGTATATCCAGTTTTATGGTGTTTATCGTGTTTCCGGGTTTTAAATCATTAAGTTAGCATATCATATAGATATAGAACATGTGTTTAGTTGATTTTAAAAGTATAGTTAGAAGGATTAACTTTATTTGCGAACAAGTTTAGAATTAACTAAACTATGTTCTAGTGATTACAAGTTTATAACGTTGAATAAGACAGCTTTTTATGTATGAATCGAATGATGTTATGAACATCATTACTACCTCAAGTTCCTTGGATAAACCTACTGGAAATGAGAAAAATGGATCTAGCTTCAAAGGATCCTTGGATGGCTTGAAAGTTCTTGAAGCAGAATCATGACACGAAAACAGTTCAAGTAAGATTTTCACTCGAAATAAGATTGTTATAGTTATAGAAATTGAATCAAAGTTTGAATATGATTATTAACTTGTATTAGAAAGATAACCTTCTGTAAGTAACAAAGGTTTCTTGATCTTGGATGATTACTTGGAATGGATTTAGAAAACTTGGAAGTAAACTTGCAATCTTGGAAGTATTCTTGATTTTATGAAACTAGAACTTTTGTAATTTATGAAGAACACTTAGAACTTGAAGATAGAACTTGAGAGAGATCAATTAGATGAAGAAAATTGAGGAATGAAAGTGTTTGTAGGTGTTTTTGGTCGTTGGTGTATGGATTAGATATAAAGGATATGTAATTTTGTTTTCATGTAAATAAGTCATGAATGATTACTCATATTTTTATAATTTTATGAGATATTTCATGCTAGTTGCCAAATGATGGTTCCCACATGTGTTAGGTGACTCACATGGGCTGCTAATAGCTGATCATTGGAGTGTATATACCAATAGTACATACATCTAAAAGCTGTGTATTGTACGAGTACGAATACGGGTGCATACGAGTAGAATTGTTGATGAAACTGAACGCGGATGTAATTGTAAGAATTTTTGTTAAGTAGAAGTATTTTGATAAGTGTCTTGAAGTCTTTCAAAAGTGTATGAATACATATTAAAACACTACATGTATATACATTTTAACTGAGTCGTTAAGTCATCGTTAGTCATTACATGTAAGTGTTGTTTTGAAACCTTTAGGTTAACGATCTTGTTAAGTGTTGTTAACCCAATGTTTATAATATCAAATGAGATTTTAAATTATTATATTATCATGATATCATGATGTATTAATATATCTTAATATGATATATATTCATTAAATGTCGTTACAACGATAATCGTTACATATATGTCTCGTTTCAAAATCATTAAGTTAGTAGTCTTGTTTTTACATATGTAGTTCATTGTTAGTATACTTAATGATATGTTTACTTATCATAATATCATGTTAACTATATATATATATATATCCATATATATGTCATCATATAGTTTTTACTAGTTTTAACGTTCATGAATCGCCGGTCAACTTGGGTGGTCAATTGTCTATATGAAACCTATTTCAATTAATCAAGTCTTAACAATTTTGATTGCTTAACATGTTGGAAACACTTAATCATGTAAAATAACAATTTCATTTAATATATATATATAAACATGGAAAAGTTCGGGTCACTACATACCTACCCGTTAAATAAATTTCGTCCCGAAATTTTAAGCAGTTGGAGGTGTTGACGTATCTTCTGGAAATAAATGCGGGTATTTCTTCTTCATCTGATCTTCTCATTCCCAGGTGAACTCGGGTCCTCTACGAGCATTCCATCGAACCTTAACAATTGGTATCTTGTTTTGCTTAAGTCTTTTAACCTCACGATCCATTATTTCGACGGGTTCTTCGATGAATTGAAGTTTTTTGTTGATTTGGATTTCATCTAATGGAATAGTGAGATCTTCTTTAGAAAAACATTTCTTCAAATTCGAGACGTGGAAAGTGTTATGTACAGCCGCGAGTTGTTGAGGTAATTCAAGTCGGTAAGCTACTGGTCCGACACGATCAATAATCTTGAATGGTCCAATATACCTTGGATTTAATTTCCCTCATTTACCAAATCGAACAACGCCTTTCCAAGGTGCAACTTTAAGCATGACCATCTCTCCAATTTCAAATTCTATATCTTTTCTTTTAATGTCCGCGTAGCTCTTTTGTCGACTTTGGGCGGTTTTCAACCGTTGTTGAATTTGGATGATCTTCTCGGTAGTTTCTTGTATTATCTCCGGACCCGTAATCTGTCTATTCCCCACTTCACTCCAACAAATTGGAGACCTACACTTTCTACTATAAAGTGCTTCAAATGGCGCCATCTCAATACTTGAATGATAGCTGTTGTTGTAGAAAAATTCTGCTAACGGTAGATGTCGATCCCAACTGTTTCCGAAATCAATAACACATGCTCGTAGCATGTCTTCAAGCGTTTGTATCATCCTTTCACTCTGCCCATCAGTTTGTGGATGATAGGCAGTACTCATGTCTAGACGAGTTCCTAATACTTGCTGTAATGTCTGCCAGAATCTTGAAATAAATCTACCATCCCTATCAGAGATAATAGAGATTGGTATTCCATGTCTGGAGACGACTTCCTTCAAATACAGTCGTGCTAACTTCTCCATCTTGTCATCTTCTCTTATTGGCAGGAAGTGTGCTGATTTGGTGAGACGATCAACTATTACCCAAATAGTATCAAAACCACTTGCAGTCCTTGGCAATTTAGTGATGAAATCCATGGTAATGTTTTCCCATTTCCATTCCGGGATTTCGGGTTGTTGAAGTAGACCTGATGGTTTCTGATGCTCAGCTTTGACCTTAGAACACGTCAAACATTCTCCTACGTATTTAGCGACATCGGCTTTCATACCCGGCCACCAAAAATGTTTCTTGAGATCCTTGTACATCTTCCCCGTTCCAGGATGTATTGAGTATCTGGTTTTATGAGCTTCTCTAAGTACCATTTCTCTCATATCTCCAAATTTTGGTACCCAAATCCTTTTAGCCCAATACCGGGTTCCGTCTTCCCGAATATTAAGATGCTTCTCCGATCCTTTGGGTATTTCATCCTTTAAATTTCCCTCTTTTAAAACTCCTTGTTGCGCCTCCTTTATTTGAGTAGTAAGGTTATTGTGAATCATTATATTCATAGATTTTACTCGAATGGGTTCTCTGTCCTTCCTGCTCAAGGCGTCGGCTACCACATTTGCCTTCCCCGGGTGGTAACGAATCTCAAATTCGTAATCATTCAACAATTCAATCCACCTACGCTGCCTCATATTCAGTTGTTTCTGATTAAATATGTGTTGAAGACTTTTGTGGTCGGTATATATAATACTTTTGACCCCATATAAGTAGTGCCTCCAAGTTTTTAATGCAAAAACAACCGCGCCTAATTCCAAATCATGCGTCGTATAATTTTGTTCGTGAATCTTCAATTGTCTATACGCATAAGCAATCACCTTCGTTCATTGCATTAATACACAATCGAGACCTTGCTTTGATGCGTCACAATAAATCACAAAATCATCATTCCCTTCAGGCAATGACAATATAGGTTCCGTAGTTAGCTTTTTCTTCAATAACTGAAACGCTTTCTCTTGTTCATCTTTCCATTCAAATTTCTTCCCTTTATGCATTAATGCAGTCAAGGGTTTCGCTATTCTGGAAAAGTCTTGGAAGAACCTTCTGTAGTAACCAGCTAGTCCTAAAAACTGGCGTATGTGTTTCGTAGTTTTTGGGGTTTCCCACTTTTCAACAGTTTCTATCTTTGCCGGATCCACCTTAATACCTTCTTTGTTCACTATGTGACCGAGGAATTGAACTTCTTCCAACCAAAATGCACACTTTGAAAATTTAGCGTACAATTCTTCCTTCCTCAATACTTCTAACACCTTTCTCAAATGTTCACCGTGTTCTTGGTCATTCTTTGAGTAAATAAGTATGTCATCAATGAAAACAATGACAAACTTGTCAAGGTATAGTCCACACACTTGGTTCATAAGGTCCATGAACACAGCTGGTGCATTAGTTAAACCAAACGGCATGACCATAAACTCGTAATGACCGTAACGTGTTCTGAAAGCAGTCTTTGGAATATCATCTTCTTTCACCCGCATTTGATGATACCCGGAACGTAAGTCAATCTTTGAATAAACAGACGAGCCTTGTAGTTGATCAAATAAGTCGTCGATTCTTGGTAGTGGGTAGCGATTCTTGATGGTAAGTTTGTTCAACTCTCGGTAGTCGATACACAACCTGAATGTACCATCTTTCTTCTTGACAAACAAAACAGGAGCTCCCTACGGTGATGTGCTTGGTCGAATGAAACCACGCTCTAAAAGTTCTTGTAATTGGCTTTGCAATTCTTTCATCTCGCTGGGTGCGAGTCTGTAAGGAGCACGAGCTATTGGTGCAGCTCCTGGTACAAGATCTATTTGAAATTCAATGGATCGATGTGGGGGTAATCCCGGTAATTCTTTCGAAAATACATCGGGAAATTCTTTTGCGACTGGAACATCATTGATGCTCTTTTCTTCAGTTCGTACTTTCTCGACGTGTGCTAGAACAGCATAGCAACCTTTTCTTATTAGTTTTTGTGCCTTCAAATTACTAATAAGATGTAGCTTCGTGTTGCCCTTTTCTCCGTACACCATTAAGGGTTTTCCTTTTTCTCGTATAATGCGAATTGCATTTTTGTAACAAACGATCTCTGCTTTCACTTCTTTCAACCAGTCCATACCGATTATCACATCAAAACTCCCTAACTCTACTGGTATCAAGTCAGTCTTAAATGTTTCGCTAACCAGTTTAATTTCTCGATTCCGACATATATTATCTGCTGAAATTAATTTACCATTTGCTAATTCGAGTAAAAATTTACTATCCAAAGGCGTCAATGGACAACTTAATTTAGCACAAAAATCTCTACTCATATAGCTTCTATCCGTACCCGAATCAAATAAAATGTAAGCAGATTTATTGTCAATAAGAAACGTACCCGTAACAAGCTCCGGGTCTTCCCGTGCCTCTGCCGCATTAATATTGAAAACTCTTCCGCGGCCTTGTCCATTCGTGTTCTCCTGGTTCCGGCAATTTCTAATAATGTGGCCCGGTTTTCCACATTTATAACAAACTACATTGGCATAACTTGCTCCGACACTACTTGCTCCGCCATTACTCGTTCCGACACCATTTGTTCCTTTCGTTCTGTTAACCCCTGGTCCGTAGACCTCACACTTCACCGCGCTATGACCATTTCTTTTACACTTGTTGCAAAATTTGGTGCAGAACCCGAGTGATACTTTTCACACCTTTGGCATAGCTACTTCTGATTGTTGTTGTTGTTGCGGTTATTATTGTTGTTAAGATAATTGTTGTAGTTTCTGTTGTTGTTGTTGTTGTTGGGCTATTTGTTGTAGTTGCGATTGATGTTGCGATTGTTGGGATAGTTGTTGCGATTATTGTTGTAATTGCTGTTGTTGTTGTATTGGTGATTCTTATCACCGTTTTCCTCCCACTTCCTTTTGACTTGCTTCACATTGGCATCTTCAGCAGTCTGTTCTTTAATTCTTTCTTCAATCTAAGCCATTCTACATGCCTGTTGTATGGAGGCGGGCTCGTGTGAACTTATATCTTCTTGGATTCTTTCCGGTAATCCTTTCACAAACGCGTCGATCTTCTCTTCCTCATCTTCGAACGCTCCCGGACACAATAGGCATAATTTTGTGAATCGTCTTTCGTACGTGGTAATATCAAATCCTTGGGTTCGTAACCCTCTAAGTTCTGTCTTAAGCTTATTGACCTCGGTTCTGGGACGGTACTTCTCGTTCATCAAGTGCTTGAATGCTGACCACGGTAGTGCGTAAGCATCATCTTGTCCCACTTGTTCTAGATAGGTATTCCACCATGTTAACGCAGAACCTGTGAAGGTATGCGTAGCATACTTCACTTTGTCCTCTTCAGTACACTTACTTATGGCAAACACCAATTCGACCTTCTCGGTCCATCGTTTCAATCCGATCGGTCCTTCGGTTCCATCAAATTCCAAAGGTTTGCAGGCAGTGAATTCCTTGTAGGTGCATCCTACACGATTTCCTGTACTGCTAGATCCAAGGTTATTGTTGGTATGTAGAGCAGCCTGTACTGCGGCTATGTTTGAAGCTAGAAAAGTACGGAATTCCTATTCATTCATATTCACGGTGTGTCGAGTAGTCGGTGCCATTTCCTTCAAAATAGTCAAATGGAACAAGTTAATCATACAGAATATTAAGAGTAGTTAATAGTATTTCGTAGCATAATATGAACTCATTTATAAAAGCTTTTTCTTCATATTAGCGTTTTATAAGTTTAAATTCGGGTAGTACCTACCCGTTAAGTTCATACTTAGTAGCTAATATACAATTCAACTACTACAATTCTATATGAAAAACTGATTATAATAATATTTCGCGTTCAAACTTTTATACAATATTTTACAAACTTACAATACCGTTTATTTTACATAAAGCATGAAATATAGCACACAATAACTTTGATACAAGATAGTTGTGAAGATAATTCTAGCTAGTACATAAGTCGTTCAGCAAAGGCAATAAAGACACGTAATTCATACGTCCAGAAACAAGTCATGCATTCTGGTTTTACTAGGACTACTTCCCATCCTTGGTCTTGTGGAACATAACCGTTATGGCCGTTGATAAGACAGCGTGTTGTAACGTCGTCAAAGGGATGAGGGTTACGTAATGTCCAACAGTCCCGTAACAATCTAAAAACCTTGTTTCTCACCCCAACTACTGAGTCCGTTACTTGTGGAAATGTTTTGTTTAATAGTTGTAGCCCGATGTTCTTGTTCTCACTTTGGTGAGAAGCGAACATTACTAAGCCGTAAGCATAACATGCTTCTTTATGTTGCATGTTAGCCGCTTTTTCTAAATCATGAAGTCCTATGTTCGGATACATTGAGTCAAAATAATTTCTTAACCCGTTGCGTAAAATAGCACTTGGGTTCCCCGCAATATATGCGTCAAAGTAAACACATCGTAACTTATGGGTTTCCCAATGTGATATCCCCCATCTTTCAAACGAAAGTCTCTTATAAACCAAGGCATTCTTGGAACGTTCTTCGAATGTCTTACAAACTGATTTCGCCGTAAATAGTTGTGCCGAAGAATTCTGACCGACTCTAGACAAGATTTCATCAATCATGTCTCCGGGTAGGTCTCTTAAAATATTGGGTTGTCTACCCATTTTGTGTTGTTATACTGTAAAATAGACAAGAGTTAGATTCATAAAAAAAATACTTATTAATACAAGCAATTTTTACATATATCATAAAGAATAAGCACACTATATTACATATATTACACCATACGAATACAACTATCTTATTCCAACTCGCTCATTTCTTCTTCTTCGGTTTTGGTTCGTTTTGCCAAGTTTCTAGGGATATATGATGTTCCCCTAATACTAGCTGTCGTTTTCCACAACGGTTTAGAAAAACCTGGTGGTTTAGAGGTTCCCGGGTCATTGTTATAACTTAAGGACTTCGGGGGTTGACGATACATATAAAGTTCATCGGGGTTGGAATTAGATTTCTCTATTTTTATGCCCTTTCCCTTATTATTTTCTTTTGCCTTTTTAAATTCAGTTGGGGTAATTTCTATAACAGCATCGGAATTCTCGTCGGAATCCGATTCATCAGAGAATTGGTAATCCTCCCAATATTTTGCTTCCTTGGCGGAAACACCATTGACCATAATTAACCTTGGTCGGTTGGTTGAGGATTTTCTTTTACTTAACCGTTTTATTATTTCCCCCACCGGTTCTATTTCCTCCTCTGGTTCCTCCTCTTCCGGTTCTGATTCTTCTTCCGGTTCTGATTCTTCTTCCGGTTCCTCTTCGGGAACTTGTGAATCAGTCCAATATATATTCGACTCTTCGTTATTATTAGGCGAGTCAATGAGATTTGTGCTAGAGGTAGACATCTATCACACAATATCAAACATGGACCTCATGAATCAGCTGTGTTCATGGACCTCATGAACCGAGTGTGTGGGCCATATTTTGACAAGTTTGTCATTGTTTTCATCGATGACATACTTATTTACTTGAATAATGATCAAGAACATGAAGAACATTTGAGAAAAGTGCTAGAGTTGCTGAGAAAAGAAAAACTGTACGCTAAGTTTTCAAAGTGTGCATTTTGGTTGGAAGAAGTTCAATTCCTCGGTCACATAGTGAACAAAGAAGGTATTCAGGTGGATCCAGCAAAGATTGAAACCGTTGAAAAGTGGGAAACCCTGAAAACTCCGAAACACACACGCCAATTTTTAGGGCTAGCTGGTTATTACAGGAGATTCATCCAAGATTTTTCCAAAATAGCAAAACCCTTGACTGCATTAACGCATAAAGGGAGGAAATTTGAATGGAAGGATGAACAAGAAAAAGCGTTTCAATTGTTGAAGAAAAAGTTAACTACGGCACCTATATTGTCATTACCTGAAGGGAATGATGATTTTGTGATATATTGTGACGCCTCAAAGCAAGGTCTCGGTTGTGTAATAATGCAACGAACGAAAGTAATTGCTTATGCGTCTAGACAATTGAAGATTCACGAGCAGAATTATACGACGCATGATTTGGAATTAGGCGCGGTTGTTTTTGCATTAAAGACTTGGAGGCACTACTTATATGGGGTCAAAAGTATTATATATACCGACCACAAAAGTCTTCAACACATATTTAATCAGAAACAACTGAACATGAGGTAGCGCAGATGGATTGAATTGTTGAATGATTACGACTTTGAGATTTGTTACCACCCAGGGAAGGCAAATGTGGTAGCCGACGCCTTGAGCAGAAAGGACAGAGAACCCATTCGAGTAAAAGCTATGAATATAATGATTCACAATAACCTTACTACTCAAATAAAGGAGGCGCAACAAGGAGTTTTAAAAGAGGGAAATTTAAAGGATGAAATACCCAAAGGATCTTAGAAGCATCTTAATATTCAGGAAGACGGAACCCGGTATATGAAATGTCCCGTTCTTATTGATTAAAAACGTTCCATATTAATTGATTTCGTTGCGAGGTTTTGACCTCTATATGAGACGTTTTTTCAAAGACTGCATTCATTTTTAAAACAAACCATAACCTTTATTTCATAAATAAAGGTTTAAAAAGCTTTACGTAGATTATCAAATAATGATAATCTAAAATATCCTGTTTACACACGACCATTACATAATGGTTTACAATACAAATATGTTACATCGAAATCAGTTTCTTGAATGCAGTTTTTACACAATATCATACAAACATGGACTCCAAATCTTGTCCTTATTTTAGTATGCAACAGCGGAAGCTCTTAGTATTCACCTGAGAATAAACATGCTTTAAACGTCAACAAAAATGTTGGTGAGTTATAGGTTTAACCTATATATATCAAATCGTAACAATAGACCACAAGATTTCATATTTCAATACACATCCCATACATAGAGATAAAAATCATTCATATGGTGAACACCTGGTAACCGACATTAACAAGATGCATATATAAGAATATCCCCATCATTTCGGGACACCCTTCGGATATGATATAAATTTCGAAGTACTAAAGCATCCGGTACTTTGGATGGGGTTTGTTAGGCCCAATAGATCTATCTTTAGGATTCGCGTCAATTAGGGTGTCTGTTCCCTAATTCTTAGATTACCAGACTTAATAAAAAGGGGCATATTCGATTTCGATAATTCAACCATAGAATGTAGTTTCACGTACTTGTGTCTATTTTGTAAATCATTTATAAAAACTGCATGTATTCTCATCCCAAAAATATTAGATTTTAAAAGTGGGACTATAACTCACTTTCACAGATTTTTACTTCGTCGGGAAGTAAGACTTGGCCACTGGTTGATTCACGAACCTATAACAATATATACATATATATCAAAGTATGTTCAAAATATATTTACAATACTTTCAATACATTTTGATATTTTAAGTTTATTAAGTCAGCTGTCCTCGTTAGTAACCTACAACTAGTTGTCCACAGTTGTCCACATATTCTTATTAAGTCAGCTGTACAGAAATAAATCGATAAATATTATCTTGAATCAATCCATAACCCAGTGTATACGTATCTCAGTATTGATCACAACTCAAACAATATATATATTTTGGAATCAACCTCAACCCTGTATAGCTAACTCCAACATTCACATATAGAGTGTCTATGGTTGTTCCGCAATATATATATAGATGGGTCGACATGATAGGTCGAAACATTGTATACGTGTCTATGGTATCTCAAGATTACATAATATACAATATAAGTTGATTAGGTTATGGTTGAAATAGATTTATTACTAACTTTCACGTAGGTAAAATGAGTAGTTTTTATCAATCTTGTTTTACTCGCCATTTCTTCGTTTCTAATCCGTTTTGAGTGATTCCAGTGGCCACGGTTTCGTATTGAACTTAAATTTATGAATATAAATAGAAAAAGTATAAGTTTATAGTCAGAAATACAAGTTACAAGTCGTTTTTGAAAGAGGTAGTCATTTCCGTCGAAAGAACGACATCTTGATGACCATTTTGAAAAACATACTTTCACTTTGAGTTTAACCATGATTTTTGGATATAGTTTCATGTTCATAAGAAAAATCATTTTTCCAGAAGTATAGCTTTTAAATCAAAGTTCTTCTTAGCTTTTAATTATCCCAACCAAAACAGCCTCCGGTTTCACTACGACGGCGTATATCCAGTTTTATGGTGTTTATCGTGTTTTCGGGTTTTAAATCATTAAGTTAGCATATCATATAGATATAGAACATGTGTTTAGTTGATTTTAAAAGTCTAGTTAGAAGGATTAACTTTATTTGCGAACAAGTTTAGAATTAACTAAACTATGTTCTAGTGATTACAAGTTTATAACGTTGAATAAGACAGCTTTTTATGTATGAATCGAATGATGTTATGAACATCATTACTACCTCAAGTTCCTTGGATAAACGTACTGGAAATGAGAAAAATGGATCTAGCTTCAAAGGATCCTTGGATGGCTTGAAAGTTCTTGAAGCAGAATCATGACACGAAAACAGTTCAAGTAAGATTTTCACTCGAAATAAGATTGTTATAGTTATAGAAATTGAATCAAAGTTTGAATATGATTATTACCTTGTATTAGAAAGATAACCTACAGTAATTAACAAAGGTTTCTTGATCTTGGATGATTACTTGGAATGGATTTAGAAAACTTGGAAGTAAACTTGCAATCTTGGAAGTATTATTGATTTTATGAAACTAGAACTTTTGTAATTTATGAAGAACACTTAGAACTTGAAGATAGAACTTGAGAGAGATTAATTAGATGAAGAAAATTGAAGAATGAAAGTGTTTGTAGGTGTTTTTGGTCGTTGGTGTATGGATTAGATATAAAGGATATGTAATTTTGTTTTCATGTAAATAAGTCATGAATGATTACACATATTTTTATAATTTTATGAGATATTTCATGCTAGTTGCCAAATGATGGTTCCCACATGTGTTAGGTGACTCACATGGGCTGCTAAGAGCTGATCATTGGAGTGTATATACTAATAGTACATACATCTAAAAGCTGTGTATTGTACGAGTACGAATACGGGTGCATACGAGTAGAATTGTTGATGAAACTGAACGAGGATGTAATTGTAAGCATTTTTGTTAAGTAGAAGTATTTTGATAAGTGTCTTAAAGTCTTTCAAAAGTGTATGAATACATATTAAAACACTACATGTATATAGATTTTAACTGAGTCGTTAAGTCATCGTTAGTCATTACATGTAAGTGTTGTTTTGAAACCTTTAGGTTAACGATCTTGTTAAGTGTTGTTAACCCAATGTTTATAATATCAAATGAGATTTTAAATTATTATATTATCATGATATAATGATGTATTAATATATCTTAATATGATATATATACATTAAATGTCGTTACAACGATAATCGTTACATATATGTCTCGTTTCAAAATCATTAAGTTAGTAGTCTTGTTTTTACATATGTAGTTCATTGTTAGTATACTTAATGATATGTTTACTTATCATAATATCATTTTAACTATATATATATATATATCCATATATATGTCATCATATAGTTTTTACAAGTTTTAACGTTCGTGAATCGCCGGTCAACTTGGGTGGTCAATTGTCTATATGAAACCTATTTCAATTAATCAAGTCTTAACAAGTTTGATTACTTAACATGTTGGAAACACTTAATCATGTAAAATAACAATTTCATTTAATATATATATAAACATGGAAAAGTTCGGGTCACTACAGTATAGGGCTGAAAGAATTTGGGTACAAAAATTTGGAGATATGAGAGAAATGGTACTTAGAGAAGCTCATAAAACCAGATACTCAATACATCCTGAAACGGGGAAGATGTACAAAGATCTCAAGAAACATTTTTGGTGGCCAGGTATGAAAGTCGATGTTGCTAAATATGTAGGGAAATGTTTGACGTATTCTAAGGTCAAAGCTGAGCATCAGAAACCATCAGGTCTACTTCAACAACCCGAAATCCCAGAATGGAAATGGGAAAAATTACCATGGATTTCATCACTAAATTGCCAAGGACTGTAAGTGGTTTTGATACTATTTGGGTAATAGTTGATCGTCTCACCAAATCAGCACACTTCCTACCAATAAGAGAAGATGACAAGATGGAGAAGTTAGCACGACTGTATTTGAAGGAAGTCGTCTTCAGACATGGAATACCAATCTCTATTATCTCTGATAGGGATGGCATATTTGTTTCAAGGTTTTGGCAGACATTACAACAAGCATTAGGAACTCGTCTAGACATGAGTACTGCCTATCATCCACAAACCGATGGGCAGAGTGAAAGGACGATACAGACTCTTGAAGACATGCTACGAGCATGTGTTATTGATTTTGGAAACGGTTGGGATCGACATCTACCATTAGCAGAATTTTCCTACAACAACAATTACCACTCGAGTATCAAAATGGCACCGTTCGAAGCACTTTATGGTAGAAAGTGTAGATCTCCAATTTGTTGGAATGAATTGGGGGATAGACAGATTACGGGTCTAGAGATAATCCAAGAAACTACAGAGAAAATCATCCAAATTCAACAACAGTTGAAAACCACTCAGAGTCGACAAAAGAGCTACGCGGACCTTAAAAGGAAAGATATAGAATTTGAAATTGGGGAGATGGTCATGCTTAAGGTTTCGCCTTGGAAAGGCGTTGTTCGATTTGGTAAACGGGGGAAACTAAATCCAAGATACATTGGACCATTCAAGATTTTAGATCGTGTCGGACCAGTAGCCTACCGACTTGAATTACCTCAACAACTCACCAATGTACATAATACCTTTCACATCTCGAATCTGAAGAAGTGCTTAGCTAAAGAAGATCTCACTATTCCTTTAGACGAAATTAAAATCAATGAAAAACTACAATTCATTGAAGAACCCGTCGAGATAATGGATCGTGAGGTTAAAAGGCTCAAGCAAAACAAGATACCAATAGTTAAGGTTTGATCGAATGCTCGTAGAGGACCTGAGTTCACCTGGGAATGAGAAGATCAGATGAAGAAGAAATACCCGCATTTATTTCCAGAAGATACGTCAACACCTCCAACTGCTTAAAATTTAGGGACGAAATTTATTTAACGGGTAGGTACTGTAGTGACCCGAACTTTTCTATGTTTATATACATTAAATGAAATTGATATTTATATGATTAAGTATTTCCAACATGTTAAGCAATCAAACTTGTTTAGACTTGATTAATGGAAATAGGTTTTATATAGACAATTGACCACCCAAGTTGACCGGTGATTCACGAATGTTAAAACTTGTAAAAACTATATGATGTCATATATATGGATATATATATAGTTAACATGGTATTATGATAAGTAAACATATCATTAAGTATATTAACAATGAACTACATATGTAAAAACAAGACTACTAGCTTAATGATTTCGAAACGAGACATATATGTAACGATTATTGTTGTAACGACATTTAATTGTATATATATCATATTAAGATATATTAATATATCATAATATCATGATAATGTAATAATTTAACATCTCATTTGATATAATAAACAATGGGTTAACAACACTTAACAGGATCGTTAACCTAAAGGCTTCAAAACAACATTTTCATGTAACGACTAACGATGACTTAACGACTCAGTTAAAATGTATATACATGTAGTGTTTTAATATGTATTTATATACTTTTGAAAGACTTCAAGACACTTATCAAAATACTTCTACTTAACAAAAATGCTTACAATTACATCCTCGTTCAGTTTCATCAACAATTCTACTCGTATGCACCCGTATTCGTACTCGTACAATACACAACTTTTAGATGTATGTACTATTAGTATATACACTCCAATGATCAGCTCTTAGCAGCCCATGTGAGTCACCTAACACATGTGGGAACCATCATTTGGCAACTAGCATGAAATATCTCATAAAATTACAAAAATATTAGTAATCATTCATGACTTATTTACATGTAAACAAAATTACACATCCTTTATATCTAATCCATATACCAACGACCAAAAACACCTACAAACACTTTCATTCATCAATTTTCTTCATCAAATTGATCTCTCTCAAGTTCTATTTTCAGTTCTAAGTGTTCTTCATAAATTCTATAAGTTCTAGTTTCATAAAATCAAGAATACTTCCAAGTTTGCTAGCTTACTTCCAATCTTGTAAATTGATCATCCAACCTTAAGAAATCTTTCTTATTTACAGTAAGATATCTTTCTAATACAAGGTAATACTCATATTCAAACTTTGATTCAATTTCTATAACTCTAACAATCTTATTTCGAGTGGAAATCTTACTTGAACTTGTTTTCGTGTCATGATTCTGTTTCAAGAACTTTCAAGCCATCCAAAGATCCTTTGAAGCTAGATATATTTTTCTCATTTTCAGTGGGTTTATCCACAAAACCTGAGGTAGTTATGATGTTCATAACATCATTCAATTCATATATATAAAACTACCTTATTCGAAGGTTTAAACTTGTAATCACTAGAACATAGTTTAGTTAATTCTAAACTTGTTCGCAAACAAAAGTTTATCCTTCTAACTTGACTTTTAAAATCAACTAAACACATGTTCTATATCTATATGATATGCTAACTTAATGATTTAAAACCTGAAAACACAAAAAATACCGTAAAACTGGATATACGCCGTCGTAGTAATACCGCGGGCTGTTTTGGGTTAGTTAATTAAAAACTATGATAAACTTTGATTTAAAAGTTGTTCTTCTGGGAAAATGATTTTTCTTATGAACATGAAACTATATCCAAAAATCATGATTAAACTCAAAATGGAAGTATGTTTTCCAAAATGGTCATCTAGACGTCGTTCTTTCGACTGAAATGACTACCTTTACAAAAACGAATTGTAACCTGTATTTTCGACTATAAACTTATACTTTTTCTATATAGATTCATAAACTTAAGTTCAATATGAAACCATAGCAATTGGATTCACTCAAAACGAATTTAAAACGAAGAAGTTATGGGTAAAACATGATTGGATATTTTTACTTGTTGTAGCTACGTGAAAATTGGTAACAAATCTATACAAATCATATCCTAGCTAACTTATATTGTATTATACATGTATTCTAATATATTATGTAATCTTGAGATACCATAGATACGTATGCAAATGTTTTGACATATCATATCGACCCATCTATATATATTATTTGGAACAACCATAGACACTCTATATGCAGTAATGTTGGAGTTAGCTATACAGGGTTGAGGTTGATTCCAAAAATATATATACTTTGAGTTGTGATCTAGCCTGAGACGTGTATACACTGGGTCATGGATTGGGTCAAGATAATCTATATCAATTTATTTCTGTACATCTAACTATGGACAACTAGTTATAGGTTACTAACGAGGACAGTTGACTGAAAATATTTAAAACATTAAAACGTATTAAAAAATGTTGTAAATATATTTTGAACATACTTTGATATATATGTACATATTTGTTATAGGTTCTTGAATCGACCAGTGGCCAAGTCTTACTTCCCGACGAAGTAAAAATCTGTGAAAGTGAGTTATAGTCCCACTTTTAAAATCTAATATTTTGGGATGGAATACATGCAGCTTTATAAATGTTTTACAAAATAGAGACAACTACGCAAAACTACATTCTATGGTTGGATTATTAAACCGAATATCGCCCTTCAAGTCAGGTAGCCTAAGAATTAGGGAAATGGCCCCTAATTGACGCGAATCCTAAAGATAGATCTATTGGGCTTAACAACCCCCATTCAGGTTATGGATGGTTTAGTACTTCGAGATTATTATACAGATGAGAGGTTCTATTTTGGGGATATTCTATGCATTAAGTTAACGTCGGTTACCAGGCGTTCAACATATGAATGATTTTTATCTCTATGCAGTATGCGAAATGCCTGATAAGAGATGTGTTATAAAAATGAAATCTTGTGGTCTATTATTATGATTTAATAATATGTAAGTTAAACCTATAACTCACCAACAATTTTGTTGACATTTTAAGCATGTTTATTCTCAGGTGATTATTAAGAGCTTTCGCTGTTGCATACTAAATTAAGGATAAGATTTGGAGCCCATGCTTGTATAATATTGTTTAAAAACTGCATTCGAAGACTTATGTTGATGTGTAATATTATTGTAAACCATTATGTAATGGTCGTGTGAAAAATGCTATATTTTAGATTATCATTATTTGATAATCGTCGTAATATTTTAAAGGTTATGGTTTGTTTTAAAATCGAATGCAGTCTTTGAAAAACGTCTCATATAGAGGTCAAAACCTCGCGACGAAATCAATTAATATGGAACGTTTATAATCAATATGAACGGAATATTTCAATTATTATTATTATTATTATTATTATTATTATTATTATTATTATTATTATTATTATTATTATTATTATTATTATTATTATTATTATTATGAAAATGATACAACTTATTATTTTTCATTAATATTAGTATTAGTATTATTTTTATTACTAGTATTATTATTATTATTATTAACATAAGTATCATTATTAACAATATTACTATTATTATATAGTATCAATAATATTCACTAATACTATCATTATCATAATTATTAATTTCAAACCAATGAATTCCATATAAAAATATATTTAACTTAACTATATTAAAATTTATTCAAAATATATAAAATGAACATATTTAACTAAATAAAGAAATACATAAGTTATTAATATAAAAATTATATCACTATTAATAATATATATATATATATATATATATATATATATATATATATATATATATATATATATATATATATATATATATATATATATATATATATATATTTGTTCGATTACAATTACGTGTGTTAATATATATACGAATGATATAGGTTCGTGAATCCGAGGTCAACCCTACACTTGTTCAGTGACGTCTATATATTTTTACTATGAAATACAGTATCGTGAGTTTCATTGCTCCCTTTTTAAATGCTTTTGCAATATATATTTTTGGAACTAAGAATACATGCACTTTTATAAACGTTTGACGAAATAGACACAAGTAATCGAAACTACATTCTATGGTTGAATTGTTATCCCGGATATCGCCCTTGTTGAACTTGGTAACCTAAGAATTGGTGTTTATTATAATTGCCACCAATTGACGCGAATCCTAAAGATAGATCTATGGGCTTTGATTTCTTGACCTGTCCTAATCCATCTGAACAAAGTCCATATCGATTATAAACGATTCACAATAGTTGATTACATCGCGAGATACTTGACCTCTATATGATACATTTTACAAACATTGCATTCGTTTTTAAAAGACAAACTTTCATTACATCGAAAATTGACAGGCATGCATTCCATTTCATAATATAAAACTATCAACGACTTAATAATAATCTTGATAAACTCAACGACTCGAATGCAACGTCTTTTGAAATATATCATGAATGACTCCAAGTAATATCTCTAGAATGAGCTAATGCACAGCGAAAGATTTCTTTCGTACCTGAGAATAAACATGCTTTAAACTGTCAACCAAAAGGTTGGTGAGTTCATTAGTTTATCTTAAATATTCATTTCCATCATTTTAATAGACCACAAGATTTTCATTTTCAGTTCTCATAAATCAATGTCCCATGCATAGAGACAAAAAATATCATTCATATGGATTGAACACCTAGTAACCAACATTAACAAGATGCATATAAGAATATCCCCTATCATTCCGGGAAATCCTTCGGACATGATATAAAACAACATCGAAGTACTAAAGCATCCGGTACTTTGGATGGGGTTCGTCGGGCCCATAGATCTATCTTTAGGATTCGCGTCAATTAGTAGATCGGTTTACTAATTCTTAGGTTACCAAGCAAAAGGGGCATATTCGGCTTCGATCATTCAACCATATAATGTAGTTTTGATTACTTGTGTCTATTTCGTAAAATAGTTATAAAAGCGCGCATGTATTCTCAATCCCAAAAATATATATTGCAAAAGCATTTAAAAAGGGAGAAAATGAAACTCACCATACTGTATTTTGTAGTAAAAATACATATTACAAAACTGAACAATGCAGGGTTGGCCTCAGATTCACGAACCTATATCATTCGTATATATATATTAAAACATATAATCGTAATTGAGCAAATATATATTTTGTTATTAATAATATACTTGTTATACTATATGTTATTTAGATAAATTTAATATATTTAGTTTGTATGTTTTATATAACTATTACTTATCATTAAAAATAAAAACTGTATATTAAGGTTTAATATATATATTTGTATAATAATTGATATAGCTTAATTAATATCTCTTTAATAATAAGAGTATAGCGTAATGTATTTTTATATAAAAGTATCTATTTATGATAATATTGATTGTTTGGGTGATAACAAAATAATAATTTTAGTAAGAATGATAATAATGATAATAAGTTTAATAATAATAATACTAATGACTATATTAATAATAATAATGATAAGATTTATAATAATACTTATGTTACTAATAATAATAATAACCCTAATCATAATAATATATATATATATATATATATATATATATATATATATATATATATATATATATATATATATATATATATATATATATATATATATATATATATATATATATATATATATATATATATTAGTAACAATAGCGATAATACATAATGATAGAATTTAACAATAATTAATAATAATAATAATAATAATGATTATGATATTTATAATTATGATAATATTAATAATAATGATAATTATAATACTAACACTAATAATAGTTATAATACTTATAGATATAAAGGTGATAATAATTATAATCATAATACTAATAATAATAGTAATAATAATAATAATAATCATAATAATAACAATAAAAATAACAATAATAATAATAATAATAATAATAATAATAATAATAATAATAATAATAATAATAATAATAATAATAATAAAAGAAATAAAAGATTATACCCTTGTTGAAAGCTTTTTATAAAAAGATTGGCCCAACCCGGGCTCGAAGTCGTGACCTCTCGAAGACCCGTTACACACATAAACCATCTGCTCTGCGTTACTTTTCTGATATAATACCCGGAAAATAAAAATATATATCCTATCTCTATCTGTTTCCAGTTTCTTTCTCTTCTCCACTTGAATTCAATTCGACCAGAGGATGTAATAACTAAAACGATCAATTACAAAACGGTTTAGGTCCTACAATCGACACATAAATGAACTGTGGGGATTTGTTTGTATTAACAGAAAAATATTAAAAAGCAAAAACAGCCCGTATGAACACCCTTGAACTCCAAATCAAATTTCAATTTTTAAGGTTGTTATAGCTAATGATTTCTACACAAAATGGGTAGCTAAACATTCCTAGAAACTTTGGGACTCCTCAATTGATCCAGAAACAACCAATAGAATTCGAATTTCTTGATGAACAAAAAGGTTGACTTTTGAAAATCAAACTTTGACTCCAAAATTAAGATTTATTTTGAAGAATTGGATCATAAAACTTTGCAGAAAGATGGAGTAAAATATTACTAACACTTCTACATTTTTAGATTTTTAAATTTTTAAAACTGATACGAAAATTGAGTTTTTGATTTGAGGATGTCATGAACAGAGTTTGTAGTTCAGTTACATCTTTTTGATTTAATTCATCAAATAAAACAGATATTTAGTAATTGTAATTGATAAAGTAAATAAGGAATTGAATGAGTTTTTAAAAAAACACTGAGTGAGAGCTTGTGTTATAGCTAATTGCCATCGGTTGATTTATTACTTAAGCAGACAAGAACATGAATAAAAAAAAAATAATACAGAGTTTGATGTCGATGTTAAACTGATTTTGGATTATTCTACTGATTTGGATTCGTGATTGGTACTAGCTAGATGTAAAAGAACAATCAAACACAGTATGAAAACTACATGACACTGATTCAGATTCTGTTATTTGATTTCTTGTATATAATATAGATAATTAATTAGTAAATATTAATAATAATACATTTAATATTATTAATAATACTAAAATGATAATAATATTATTAATATCAAGTATAATAGTAGTTGTTAAGAAAAATGTTAATAATGATATTCATAATAATTACACAACATTAATATTTAATATTAATAATAAAAATGAAACTAATAATAATAATAATTGTATTAATAATAATAAATAGTAGTGATGCTAAAATCATAAAATTGATAATTTTAATAAGTTTACTAATAATAATCATGATAACAATAATATTATTAATAATGCTAATAATAACACTACTTATAATAATATCAATATTATTAATGATAATACTAATTTTAATAATAATACTTATACATATCAGATTTCATATATATGCTTATATTTCATTTTAGAAATAATAATACAAATATTAATATTAACAATATTAATAATAAAAGTAATGATAATAATATTAATCTAATAATTATATTCGAACTTGTAACTAAATTTAATATAGTACAACGTATTAACTATATCATATGTACCAATTATATAATACTTTGAAAATTTAATAATTATTAATTACAATATATATATATATATATATATATATATATATATATATATATATATATATATATATATATATATATATATATATATATATATTATTACTTAGGTATTATATTCTTTTTAATAGTATCTCAATTATTATTTGTATATTATTCTATATTGTTAATTCCAGTTGATTAATGTTTATTCTATTAATTTAAATATTATATATATTTTAAATTTATTTTTATATATATTTACATATTTAATTACACACAATTGTTCGTGAATTGTTGAGAATAGTCAAAGGTAACTGATTACATGAAAATAGTTTAGAAATTTTAATATTCAACATTACAGACTTTGCTTATTGTACCAAAATCATATAAAGATTAAGTTTAAATTTAGTCGGAAATTTTCGGGTCGTCACAGTACCTACCCGTTAAAGAAATTTCGTCCCGAAATTTGAGTGAGGTGGTCATGGCTAACAATAAAAATGTTTTCATGACGAATATGAGTTGATAATTAGAGTTTTATCATCATTGAATAATAATGATGAAATAATTTGATTATTCGAAGAATACGAATGAAACTATCGCAAAAGGGTGAATTGAAGAAAATAAGATTTTCCTTAGCTTTTGACGTAAACAGGGTTGAATTTAGAAAATATGGTGCGTCTTAACTTTTGACGTTGTCTTGGTGGAATTCCGAATTTCAAGGGTTTAAAGAAAATCTTCGAAATCTAAAAGATTTGATTCTTCGGCGAATAAGGAAATTAAGATCTCTATAATTAAATACGGTTATCTGTCTCGATTATTCTGTCTGATATTTCCATTATAAATTAAGCTCTTCCGTTCTATTATTCTCACCATTTCTATACTTTCTTTCTTAGTTCGTACATCCAAAAGATTGTGAAAATACTTAATCCCGTTCTAATCCTTGATATTTTTCTAATTATTATTTCTGTCATCCTTCTTTTCAATCTTCCACCAGAAAAAATATGTTTACTTTTACTATTACTTTGGGGTGATACTATTCTTAATTATATCGTGTCTTTATATTGTCATTCGTATTAATATCCACGGTTTGTAACCTCTGCGTTGTTGGGTTTTATATCTTCCCTTATATTTCGATGTCCCTGCTTCTGTCTCCTATAATCATTGTCATCCACAGTTAATGCTCTCTCCTATTTGCTGCGATTTATACCCCCATTTACACTTCGAAGATTTATGCTTTGTTTTCTCTTCTATCCATTAAGCACATCAAGTAATGGTCCAGAATTCGTGGTTATGGAGTTTCGGATTATTATAATATACAAGGTAGAAAGGAAAGGTAGTGGCACGATTTGATTTGTCAAATTACCAGAATATTCGGTATAGACCGAATCATCAAGAAAATACTTTCTTGATATTTTTGAGGTTAAATAGAATACAAGAGTCGTGTAACATGGCACATGATGACGTTATGATCTGTGAATCATCACGTTCCATTAGAAACTCAGCATGACTTACTGTAATATAATCACGTTGATCAAGTGTCATTATATTATACTAACTCATGCATCAGTTCCCAACATTACTTCAATAACATTCATATTTTAAGCTAGAAACTTTACAGAATATAGAAACTAACAGTTTCTATATGATGTAACACTAATAGCACGAAGAGATTAATGATTTCAGATAAGAATAGTTATGAAAATATCTTCAGAAATATGGAGGATATTTATAATGAAAGATACGATGATATCTTGGAATTTCTAATATCGAAGGATGGTGAAGAAAATTTGTTCGCAAGAGTTTGGAGTCAGAAGCAAGGTATTCGCTAAAGATTTCATCAGAAACAGAATCATCAGGATTCTTAATGTACAAGTTTAGTCCTTGTGATTTGTTCAGAGACTCCTTCGTAGTTTGCTCAATCAGTTTTTCAGTTTTAAACTTTTTCTGAGCATTGCCAACATACAATTCTTTATCATCAACTTTTGGCTGTTGAGGTCGTTTATAGTTTTTGTTGCTTCATTCAACTTTTCAAAATTCAGAGCATTAATTCGCAGACTGGGTGCTTTTCAAAATTTCAGAATGGAAGATCATAAGAGATAAATGTTATATGGTTACATATAACTGTTGATGTGGAAACGTTGCGAGATTCACAATACAGATTTGCTGATTCTCGGTAATTGGTATGGCAATTCTTGTTACAAGATGCGGATGAGTACATGATGAAACTTCAATAGATAAATATAGTGATTTGTCGGAGAGATTTAAACTAAGGAGCGACGAGGTTGCTGGTACATTTGCTGATAATATGGTGGAATATAAAAGGTTCCCTGGTAACAATAAAAGAGCACGCATATATATCAAGGTTATAGTAAGGCTAGTCCGACTGAAAAGTCGAAGTTGACTTGCTGGAGCTGTGACAAATTTGGCTAATTTGAAAAGGAATTTGCAAAGTTATTTTTCGATAATAACAATGCCAAAGGAGTTAGCACAGATAAGTGTTAGATTCTTACTCAGGTTCCGAGAGTTTTTCAGGTGCATAACTATATGTATCAATCTTTTCTTCCGTATGTAAAGTGCAGTTGGTTCATCCTTTCGATTGAGGTGTTTTCAAGAATCATGAAAGGTTTGAACGCAGATTGTAATCGTCAAGATACAAATGACGTTTAAGATGAAATCAAGTGGCAAACTTGAAGAATTTTTTTAGTTTCATATGTTATAATCAATATTTTAATTCATTTTAATTGTCCAATGTTATTAGTCCACAGTCGATAGTCCACAGTTAACAGTCCAATAATTCATATATAGTTTAATATATAATATTCGAATTAATTAATACGTATCGTGACCCGTATACGTCTCAGACTCGATCACAACTCAAACTATATATATTATTGTAGAATCAACCTCAACCCTGTATAGCGAACTCGATCATTACAGCATATAGAGTGTCTATGGTTATTCCAAATAATATATATAGATGCGTCGATATGATATGTCAAAACCTTGTATACGTGTCCCGATATTTAAAGTGCGTAAAATAAATAACAGAAATTAAATGACGATAAATAAAGTGCGTAAAGTAAATAACAAAAATTAAATGACGATAATTAAAATTGCGATAAAATAAATTGCGATAAATAAATTGCGATAATTAAATTGCGATAAATAAATTGCGATGAAATAAAATGTAATACGGAATTAACAGTTAGCTAGGAATAGTTAGCTAGAATCTTGTTAGCGTGGATTCTTAACAAAATTTCTCATAGTTAATTTGTCTGTTTCTAACAATTTTTATTTTGTCAAATGTTTTCTTCATTATGCCACTTGTTGGATTCTGATAGGTCAAAATTCAAATATGAAATTGAATGAAAATGATTATTCTGCGGTGAACGGATACGTATATCGGTGGTTGTAAGTAGGATAGTAAATGACTGTTGAATTAGATTTAAAAGAATGTATAGTGTACTTATTAGTGTGAAATCTGAATATTCCTCGAATATTACCTACCCGTTAAAATATTTTCACCATTAACAATTTGTACAAAAGAATTTTTTTAATTACAATCTTTATGAAAATATAGTTACATGTATATTTTCTTCAGATGTAATCATGGATTTAATGAGTTAATATGATATTAATCTCATTTGATTTATCATTAGAACTAGAACCCATAATCTCTAAAACTTTAGAGATTACATAATCGTCATGCCGAACGAAGATAAATGATGTAGAACGTCATGTAGAACGGTGATTATACTCGAGGTACAGAATGAGATGTTGAGGCATGGATTGTTGATGGTACTGGTGCTGTTATTGATGGTACTGTTGGTGCCGGTGATGTTGCTGAAGCTGGTAAATTTTTGCGCCATATTTTCCAAATTGATTACTCGAGCGCGAAGTTCGGTGACTTCTCTTATTACTCCGGGATGAATGTCGGTCGGAACGAGCGGATGAATAAGGTTTAGAATATGAGATATCATATAATTGTTGTGAAATATCCTGGCAATGAGGTTGAATATGGTGTTTCGGACAGGTTCAACGGTAAGTGCTTCAGATTCTTCACCAAGAGGTGAATTCGGTTGGTGGAAGGGATCGCCTTCTTCGTGTCTCCATTGATTAAGTCGACTACGAACCCATCAGATGACTTGGAGATGGCTGATTGATTGATTCATTCTGGTGACACTGTTTTCAGAGTTTAGGTGAATATCCATGTCGGAATAGCTATCGGAATAACTATCGGAATAACTATCGAAATCTGAGGGACTCGAACTGGTTGAAGGATTCATCTCGTATGATCAGATGAAGGATTTTTGATAAGAAATAGATTATAGGATGTAGATTAGTACCCTGCAATACATAATTTACATATGCATATAAAATACTAAAATCCCAGAAGTTATGGAGGAATCTACGGAAGCTGTCAGACAAAGTCTATAGTAACAGATACGCTAAGATATGAATTAGCAGGTACGCTAAGATATGAATTTATCTATACACTGTCTATGCAATAGAGGCAGTAAGACATGTTTAGACTAAGAATAATAAGCAGGTAATTTCTTAAGGATGATAAGCAGATGATTTCCGACTAGAAATGATAAGCAAAACTTTTGACATGCAGACACGGTCGAAGTCCAGACTCACTAATGCATCCTAACGACTTATCAGTTAGATACACTAATGCAGACCTGGTTCACTAAGACCACTGCTCTGATACCAACTTTCATGACCCGTCCTAATCCATCTGAACGAAGTCCATATCGATTATAAACGATTCACAATAGTTGATTACATCGCGAGATACTTGACCTCTATATGATACATTTTACAAACATTGCATTCGTTTTTAAAAGACAAACTTTCATTACATCAAAAATTGACAGGCATGCATTACATTTCATAATATCAAACTATCAACGACTTAATAATAATCTTGATAAACTCAACGACTCGAATGCAATGTCTTTTGAAATATGTCATGAATGACTCCAAGTAATATCTCTAGAATGAGCTAATGCACAGCGGAAGATTTCTTTCGTACCAGAGAATAAACATGCTTTAAAGTGTCAACCAAAAGGTTGGTGAGTTCATTAGTTTATCTTAAATATTCATTTCCATCATTTTAATAGACCACAAGATTTTCATTTTCAGTTCTTATAAATAAACGTCCCATGCATAGAGACAAAAAATATCATTCATATGGATTGAACACCTGGTAACCGACATTAACAAGATGCATATAAGAATATCCCCTATCATTCTGGGAAATCCTTCGGACATGATATAAAACAACATCAAAGTACTAAAGCATCCGGTACTTTGGATGAGGTTCGTCGGGCCCATAGATCTATCTTTAGGATTCGCGTCAATTAGTAGATAGGTTTACTAATTCTTAGGTTACCAAGAAAAAGGGGCATATTCGGCTTCGATCATTCAACCATATAATGTAGTTTTGATTACTTGTGTCTATTTCGTAAAACAGTTATAAAAGCGCGCATGTACTCTCAATCCCAAAAATATATATTGCAAAAGCATTTAAAAGGGAGCAAATGAAACTCACCATACTGTATTTTGTAGTAAAAATACATATTACAAAACTGAACAATGCAGGGTTGGCCTCGGATTCACGAACCTATATCATTCGTGTATATATATTAAAACATATAATCGTAATTGAGCAATTATATATTTTGTTATTAATAATATACTTGTTATACTATATGTTATTTAGATAAATTTAATATATTTAGTTTGTATATTTTATATAACTATTACTTATCATTAAAAATAAAAACTGTATATTAAGGTTTAATATATATACTTGTATAATAATTGATATAGCTTAATTAATATCTCTTTAATAATAAGAGTATAGCGTAATGTATTTTTTTATAAAAGTATCTATTTATGATAATATTGATTGTTTGGGTGATAACAAAATAATAATTTTAGTAAGAATGATAATAATGATAATAAGTTTATAATAATAATACTAATGACTATATTAATAATAATAATGATAAGATTTATAATAATACTTATGTTACTAATAATAATAATAATAATAATAATAATAATAATAATAATAATAATAATAATAATAATAATAATAATACCCTAATCATAATAATATTAATATATATATATATATATATATATATATATATATATATATATATATATATATATATATATATATATATATATATATATATATATATATATATATATATATATATATATATATATATATATATATATATATATATATATTAGTAACAATAGCGATAATACATAATGATAGAATTTAACAATAATCAACATATTAATAATACTTATAGCAATAATAATAATAATAATAATAATAATAATGATTATGATATTTATAATTATGATAATATTAATAATAATGATAATTATAATACTAACACTAATAATAGTTATAATACTTATAGATATAAATGTGATAATAATTATAATCATAATACTAATAATAATAGTAATAATAATAATAATCATAATAATAACAATAACAATAACAATAATAATAATAATAATAATAATAATAATAATAATAATAATAATAATAATAATAATAATAATAATAATAATAATAATAATAATAATAATAATAATAATAAAAGAAATAAAAGATTATACCCTTGTTGAAAGCTTTGTATAAAAAGATTGGCCCAACCCGGGCTCGAACTCGTGACCTCTCGAAAACCCGTTACACACATAAACCATCTGCTCTGCGTTACTTTTCTGATATAATACAAGGAAAATAAAAATATATATATCCTATCTCTATCTGTTTCTAGTTTCTTTCTTTTCTTCACTTGAATTCAATTCGACCAGATGATGTAATAACTAAAATGATCGATTACAAAATGGTTTAGGTCCTATAATTGACACATAAATGATCTGTGGGGATTTTTTTGTATTAACAGAAAAATATTAAAAAGCAAAAACAGCCCGTATGAACACCCTTGAACTCCAAATCAAATTTCGATTTTTAAGGTTGTTATAGCTAATGATTTCTACACAAAATGGGTAGCTAAACATTCCTAGAAACTTTGGGACTCCTCAATTGATCCAGAAACAACCAATAGAATTCGAATTTCTTGATGAACAAAAAGGTTGACTTTTGAAAATCAAACTTTGACTCCAAAATTAAGATTCGTTTTGAAGAATTGGATCATAAAACTTTGCAGAAAGATGGAGTAAAATATTACTAAAAGTTCTACATTTTTAGATTTTTAAAACTGATACGAAAATTGAGTTTTTGATTTGAGGATGTCAAGAACAGAGTTTGTAGTTCAGTTACATCTTTTTGATTTAATTCATCAAATAAAACAGATATTTAGTAATTGTAATTGATAAAGTAAATAAGGAATTGAATGAGTTTTTAAAAAAAAACTGAGTGAGAGCTTGTGTTATAGCTAATTGCCATCGGTTGATTTATTACTTAAGCAGACAAGAACATGAATAAAATAAAAAAAATAATACAGAGTTTGATGTCGATGTTAAACTGATTTTGGATTATTCTACGGATTTGGATTCGTGATTGGTACTAGCTAGATGTAAAAGAACAATCAAACACAGTATGAAAACTACATGACACTGATTCAGATTCTATTATTTGATTTCTTATATATAATATATATAGTTAATTAGTAAATATTAATAATAATACATTTAATATTATTAATAATACTAAAATGATAATAATATTATTAATTTCAAGTATAATAGTAGTTGTTAATAAAAATGTTAATAATGATATTAATAATAATTACACAACATTAATATTTAATATTAATAATAAAAATGAAACTAATAATAATAATAATTGTATTAATAATAATAAATAGTAGTGATGCTAAAATCATAAAATTGATAATTTTAATAAGTTTACTAATAATAATCACGATAACAATAATATTATTAATAATGCTAATAATAACACTACTTATAATAATATCAATATTATTAATGATAATACTAATATTAATAATAATACTTATACATATCAGATTTCATATATATGCTTATATTTCATTTTAGAAATAATAATACAAATATTAATATTAACAATATTAATAAAAAAAGTAATGATAATAATATTAATCTAATAATTATATCCGAACTTGTAACTAAATTTAATATAGTACAACGTATTAACTATATCATATGTACCAATTATATAATACTTTGAAAATTTAATAATTATTAATTACAATATATATATATATATATATATATATATATATATATATATATATATATATATATATATATATATATATATATATATATATATATATATATATATATATATATATATATATATATATATATATATATATTATTACTTAGGTATTATATTCTTTTTAATAGTATCTTAATTATTATTTGTATATTATTCTACATTGGTAATTCTAGTTGATTAATGTGTATTCTATTAATTCAAAATATTATATATATTCTTAAATTTATTTTTATATATATTTACATATTTAATTACACACAATTGCTCGTGAATCGTCGGGAATAGTCAAAGGTAACTGATTACATGAAAATAGTTTACAAATTTTAATATTCAACATTACAGACCTTGCTTATTGTACCAAAATCATATAAAGATTAAGTTTAAATTTAGTCAGAAATTTTCGGGTCGTCACATTTAACACGCCCCAGTCAGAGAATTTGAACTGCTTTAGTACTTTGATGATTATATATGGGGATATTCTAGATGCATTTTGTTAATGTCGGTTACCAGGTGTTCAATCCATTTGAATGATTTTATGAGAAATGAAAATGAAATCTTGTGGTCTATTAAAATTATGGAATTGATTGATTATGATAAACTAATGAACTCACCAACCTTTTGGTTGACACTTAAAAGCATGTTTATTCTCAGGTATTAAAGAAATCTTTCGCTGTGCATTAGGTCATTTTAAAGATATTACTTGGAGTCATTCATGACATATTTCAAAAGACGTTGCATTCGAGTTGTCGAAGTTCAATTGAGATTATTATTAAGTAAATGACATATTAGGTCATTTATAGTTTGGATATTATGAAATGGTATGCATACTAGTCAACTTTCGATGAAATGAAAGTTTGTCTTTTAAAAACGAATGAAATGTTTGTAAAATGTATCATATAGAGGTCAAGTACCTCGCGATGTAATCATATGTTATTGTATTCATCCTTATAGATTTGGACGGGTTACGACATGTGGTATCAGAGCGGTGGTTTTAGCGAACCAGGTCTTGCAATAGTGTGTCTAACTGATAGTTATTAATATGCATTAGTGAGTCTGGACTTCGACCGTGTCTGCATGTCAAAAGTTTTGCTTATCATTTCGTGTCAAAAAATACTTGCTTATCATCCTTAAAGTCTAGACACATCTTAATGCCTCTATTTCATAGATAGTGTATAGATAAATTCGTATCTTATCATATCTGTTACTATAAACTTTGCCTGACAGCTTCCGAAAATTCCTCCGTAATCTACGAGAACTCCTGTACTATATATAGGTATTCTATATAATTAGAATATCATCCAATATCTGAAAATCATTTCGTATCAAAAACCCTTTATCTAACAGTACCTGATGGAACTCACAACTAGTTCAAGTCCCTCGAATTTCGACAGCTATTCCGACATGGATGTTCACCTAAGCTCCGGAAGCAGCGTCACCAGAATGAATCAACCAATCAGCCATCCCCAATTCATTTGATGGGTTCGTAGCCTACTTAATCATGGGAGATAAGAAGAAGGTGATCCCTTCCATCCACCACATTGCCCTATTGGCGATGAACCTGAAGCACTTACCGGCGAACCTATTCGTAACACTATTTTCTCTCTCATTTCCAGAATATCTCGTCACGATTAAATACTATCTCAAATTATAAACCTTATTCATCCGCTCGTTCCGACCGACAATCATCCCGAAATAATAGAAGAAGTCAACGAACTTCGCGCTCGAGTAATCAATTTGGAGAATATGGTGCGAAATTTACCAGCTTCAGCAACGTCACTGGAACCAACAGTACCCTCAGTAACAGTACCAGTACCATCAACAATCCATGCCTCAACATCTCATTCTGTACCTCGAGTATAATCATCGTTCTACGTGACATTCTACATTATTTATCTTCGTTCGACATGATGATTATGTAATCTCTAATGTTTTAGAGATTATGTATTCTAATTCAAACCGAAAAGCAAATGAGTTTAATATTATATTAACTCATTAAATCCATAATTACATCTGAAGAAAATATATATGTATATATGTTTTCATAAATATTGTAATAAAAAAATTCTTTTGTACAAACTGTTAATGGTGAAAATATTTTAACGGGTAGGTAATACCCGAGGAATATTTAGATTTCACCTTAATAAGTTACACTGTACATTCATCGAAGCTGATTCAACAGTCATTTACTATCCTACTTACATCCATAGATATACGAATCCGTTCATCACAGAATAACCATTTTCATTCAATTTCATATTTGGATTTTAACCTATCAGAATCCAACAAGTGGTATAATGAAGAAAACATATGACAAAATAAAATTTGTTAGAAACAGATAAATTAACTATGAGAAATTTTGTTAAGAATCAACGCTAACTGTTCCTAGCTAACTGATTAAATTTAATTATCGCAATTTTAATTCTCGCAATTTTATTTATCGTCATTTTATTTCTATTTTTTATTTTACGCACTTTAAATATCGGGACACGTATACAAGGTTTTGACATATCATATCGACGTATCTATATATATTATTTGGAATAACCATAGACACTCTATATGCAGTAATGCTTGAGTTAGCTATACAGGGTTGAGGTTGATTCTACAATAATATATATACTTTGAGTTGTGATCGAGTCTGAGACATGTATAACGGGTCACGATACGTATTAATTGATTCGAATGTTATATATTAAACTATATATGAATTATTGAATTACTAATTGTGGACTGCAAATTGTGGACTACCAACATTGGACAATTAAAATGAATTAAAATATTGATTATAACATATGAAACTAAAAAATTCTTCAAGTTTGCCACTTGATTTCATCTTAAACCTCATTTGTATCTTGACGATTACAATCTGCGTTCAAACCTTTCATTATTCTTGAAAACACCTCAATCGAGAGGATACCTTCATCTACGGAAGAAAAGATTGATGCACCAGAAAACACTCGGAACCTGAGCAAACGTTTAACATGTATCTATGCTAGTTCCTTTGGCATTGTTATTACTAAAAATAACGTTGCAATTCCTTTTCAAATTAGCCAATTTTGTCATAGCTCCAGCAAGTCAACTTCAACTTTCCATTCGAAACAACCTTACTATAACCTTGATATATAAGTTTGCCTTTCGTCAACGTTACCAGGGAATCGTTTATATCCCACCGCATTAGCATTAAACTTACCAGTAACCTCATTACTCGTTGGCTTAAGTCTCTCTGAAGAACCATTATATTTGTTCATTAAAACCTATTCATATACTCGTCCACATTTTATAAAGAGAATTACCACATCAATTACCGAGAATCAGCAATCAGTATTTTGAAACTCGTAGCGTTTCCACATCAACAGTTATATGTATACATATAACAATTATCTCTTAGAATTATGATGTTCTATTCTGAAATTCTGAAAAGCACCCAGTCTACGAATCAATATTCCAAAGTTTTGAAAAATCTGATGAAGCAGTGAAAACTGAAGACTGCCTTAACAGTCAAAAGTTTAATGATAAAGAATGATGTGTTGGAAACACTCAATGGAAAATTTATACTGGAAAAATGGATTGAGCAAACCATGAAGGAGACTCTGAACAAATCACATGGACTAACTTGTAGATAAAGAATCCTGATGATTCTGTTTCTGATGAAATCTTTAGCAAATACCTTACTCCTTAGTCGCTCTAAATCATCATGAATGAATTTCTTCATCACAATTTGATTCTGAAATTCTAAGATATCATCGTATCTTTCTTTATTAATATCTTCAATATTTCTAAAGATATCTTCATAAATATTCTTGTTCGCTATTACTTATCTCTCCGCTCTATCTGTGTTATATCATAAAAGAAACTGTTTTAGTTTCTAAAATTCTGAAAAATCCGAATTTGAATTATGAATGATTTTGAAGTAGTGTTGGAACTTGATGCATGAGTTAGTATAATATAATGACACTTGATCAACGTGATTATATTACAGTAAGTCATGCTGAGTTTCAAATGGAACGTGATGATTCACAGACCATAACGTCATCACGTGCCATGTTATATAACTCATTCATTCTGCTTAACTTCTGAACATATCAAGAAAGTATATTTCTATTTTCAGTGATTCAGGTAATTTGACAAATCAAATCGTGCGATTACGTTCTTTCTTGTTTAGAACATTAAATTCATTCGAGGTTCCATATTTACGAATTCTGGACCGTTACTCGCTTTATTAGAGATCGAGAAGATAATAAAAAGGCAAAGAGCTCCAAAATATAAGGGAAAATATAAAGCCCAACAACAACACCGAAATTATAAACCATATATATCAATACATATAGCAATATAAAGACACGGAAGGACTAAAAACACTATAAAACCAAGAGTATAGTAGAAGTAAATAGATTCTTCCGGTGGTAGATGAAAAAGAAGAATGACAGATACAAAAGTTAGTAGTATATCAAGAATCAGTACTGGATGGAGCATATTTAAAATATGAGTTGAGGGAGAAAGAATAGAAGGTGTGAGTTGTAAGGAAACGAAGGAGGTGGATTTATAGTAAAATATCCGATAGAGCAATCTAAAACAGATGATCGCATTTAAAGTGGATTCTAATTCCCTTGATTACCGAAGAATCAAATCTCATTACGAAGATTTTCTCCAAGTCTCTTGAACTTGGAAATCAATCCTATCTACGTCAAACGATATGAGGAATCTATACCTACTCATTTCAGTCTTTGGGGATAGCTTCACTCGTACTCTTCATATAATCAGATTGTTTTGTCTATATTACTCGATGATGATAAAACTTTAATTTTCAGCTTGTATGTGTCATGAAAACATACTTATTGTTAGCCATGACCATCCCAATCAAAATTCGGGACAAAATTTCTTTAACGGGTAGATACTGTGACGACCCAAAAATTTCCGACCAAATTTAAACTTAATTCGTATTTGATTTCGACACGATGAGCAAAGTCTGTAATGTTGAGTAACAAAGTTTGTAAACTATATTCATAATATCAATTGACCTTCAACTGTTCCCGACGACTCACGAACAATAAATTGTAAATAATATATATACAAGAAAGGTATAATAATTCATTTCATATACATAGTTAGGTAGTAATATTATTTTCTTATATTAAAAAAAAATTATTATTATTAAGTATTAGCATTATTATTATTTTTTTTATTTTTATTATCATTATTAATAAAATTTTATTTCTATTAAGATTATTATTTATTATTGTTATTACTAAGATACAACTTATTATCATTAACATTATTATTATTATTATTATTATTATTATTATTATTATTATTATTATTATTATTATTATTATTATTATTATTATTATTATTATTATTATTATTATTTGTATTTATTAGTATTAATAATATTATCAATATTATAATTAATATATTTAATACTCCCTCCGTCCCAAAATAATTGTCCCATTTTGACTTTTTAAGTCTTTTTTCTTCAACTTTGACCTTAAATATCCTTTTTTGTATTATATAATATCGAATGAAAGTTATACAAAATGAAAATACATTAGAAAATACATCTATTCATATAAATTTCATCAAATATTCTATAGCAAAAACCAACAAATATTTAAAGTCAAAACTTAATTAATTGACTTTGAAAAGTCAAACAGGACAATTATTTTGGGACGGAGGGAGTATTAATTATTAATATTAATTAAATAAAATTTATGGATACAGATAGTTACAAAATCAGTTTCCAATCTAATCACTTTTAAAAATTTTCTTCCTGATTGAATCTTCCTTGTCTCCCATTTCTATTCGAAATTGATAATTAATATATTAACTAGTACAATGTTTTGGCTGGGCTTGTTTATTCAGAATATGAAATATTCCCACTGACTTTATGATAGCTAAACATATACACATGCATTGCTTTATCTCATATCAATATATTATCTATATATGCATATACTGCATTTGATGATGAATACACAAAACACCATCCATCGACTCACCTAGCTGCACGCTCACTATCAATCACCACCATAGTTCTGTTTCCCGTTTAGAGTTCGAATGACAACCACCCTTAACCCCAAGAACAATCACCACGCTACCATCAAAATCGAACACCTCTACTGCATAACTACTATTTCTGTCTTTTAGTTTTTTCTTCGAACAGCCCATTGATCATTACTACTTCGAACTACTACTATTCAAAAAGCCATTGAATCATTTATGTTACTGTCCCGGTTGAGAACACCACTACAACTCAAAACCACCATCACTAACCCAAACTGCTTGAATCAACCACCACTAGCTACATTGATAAACCGCTACTATACATGTTTCTGTTCAACCAATCATCAGGCAACCATGATCACCTCTACCATCATCTATATACGATCGGGTATATTTTCTTTTTATTGTTTCCTGTTTCCATTTCGAACTAAACTTACATATAACCTATCACCTTTTTAGAACAAACCCAAATAAACTGTTAAGTTCCGGTTTACCATTAACCTCAATCACGACCACCGCCACCTCGAGCCACCAATGACTACCCTTTTCCACCATGTATAACTAAACCACCGTGAACTGCAAATCAACCACCGTGAACTCATACTACGATTATTTTTTTCTGTTTTGAACCTGACCTCACCATCACCATTGATAAACATCTTCAACTCACTGCTGTTACACTTTATCTTGTTTTCTGGTTAGATCCGAATTCAGCCACACATTTGTTTGGAGTTCATCAACTTAATAATATATATATACTATATTACAAGACTCATTATATAGTGCAAGTGGGATTTAATAACATATTATGGCCAACCATAGTGGGTAAAGTGAGGTGACTTGATTGCTGAAATTGCTCCTTTGTTGTTTGTCATGATCGAGAACCAAACGCATCTCGAAAACCACATATAAAACTCTATTTTCGTTATGCCCAAACCAACCAACCCACTTTTGTTTCCAAACGAACATGATTATTGCTCCTGTTGATGATTGAATGACGATATATTGATAAGGAGATGAGCTGTAAAGAAGATGAGACAACGATAGTTCTGTCTTTTTAATATAAACGAACCCCACTTGTTTGATTTTAAGAAAAAGGAAACCGAATGGATACAGATTAATTTCTGGTTGGGCCATCAGCTTACTTTGGGCCATGTAAGTATTTAAACAGTTCTATCGATAACATGTTTGTAGTATTAGGCCGAAACCCAATCTTCTCCTTGTGCCTGGTCTGCTACGCGTTCACTATTGCAGCAGGTGCAATATTTTTTTTCTTCTGTTCTATCCCTATTTAAAGTGAAGAGGATGAAAGTAATAAATTGATAAAATATGGATGATTATGCTGCGTTGCTGCTACTCTTTTAGTTACTATTTAGTTACTGCTCGATCATCACCCAAGAACCCATCAATTCGATCAATATGTTTTGTTTACTTCGGTTTTCGAACAAGAATCATAAAGATGATGATAACATAGATGGTGATGAAAAATAGTGACACGATGATAGCTGAGGGTGACTAGCTACCATTTTATTTCGAACTTTCTGTGTACTCCAAACTGACCGTTTACATGCTTCAAGCATTGGGTCAAAAACTGTTTACAAGTTGGGCCGTAAAAACCTTGTGATGTTGGGCCAAAAATCCAATTACTAAACGGGCCGAAGCCTAGTTAAAATAGATTGGGCATTAAATAAATCAGTAATTAGACAATAGAGCAGTGGTTAGGAGTGTGGTTGCTTAGCTAGAGGTCTCGGGTTCGAGCCTCGTTCGTGGCATTTTTTTAGGGAAAAACTATTAAGGTAGTTTCACTTATTATCATCATCATCATCATCATCATCATTATGATTATTATTATGATTATTATTATTATTATTATTATTATTATTATTATTATTAATATTATTATTATTAATATTATTATTATTATTATTATTATTATTATTATTATTATTATTATTATTATTATTATTATTATTATTATTATTATTATTATTATTATTATTATTATTATGAAAATGATACAAATTATTATTTTTCATTAATATTAGTATTAGTATCATTTTTATTACTAGTATTATTATTATTATTAACATAAGTATCATTATTAACAATATTACTATTATTATATAGTATCAATAATATTCACTAATACTATCATTATCATAATTATTAATTTCAAACCAATGAATTCCATATAAAAATATATTTAACTTAACTATATTAAAATTTATTCAAAATATATAAAATGAACATATTTAACTAAATAAAGAAATATAGAAGTTATTAATATAAAAATTATATCACTATTATATATATATATATATATATATATATATATATATATATATATATATATATATATATATATATATATATATATATATATATATATATATATATATATATATTTGTTCGATTACAATTACGTGTGTTAATATATATATATGAATGATATAGGTTCGTGAATCCGAGGTTAACCCTACACTTGTTCAGTGACGTCATATGTATTTTTACTACGAAATACAGTATCGTGAGTTTCATTTGCTTCCTTTTTAAATGCTTTTGCAATATATATTTTTGGGACTGAGAATACATGCGCTTTTGTAAATGTTTGACGAAATAGACACAAGTAATCGAAACTACATTCTATGGTTGAATTGTTATACCGGATATCGCCCTTGTTGAACTTGGTAACCTAAGAATTGGTGTTTATTATAATTGCCACCAATTGACGCGAATCCTAAAGATAGATCTATGGGCTTTGACACGCCCCCGTCAGAGAATTTGAACTGCTTTAGTACTTCGATGATTATATATGGGGATATTCTATATGCATTTTGTTAATGTCGGTTACCAGGTGTTCAATCCATATGAATGATTTTATGAGAAACGAAAATGAAATGTTGTGGTCTATTAAAATTATGGAATTGATTGATTATGATAAACTAATGAACTCACCAACCTTTTGGTTGACACTTGAAAGCATGTTTATTCTCAGGTATTAAAGAAATCTTCCGCTGTGCATTAGCTCATTTTAAAGATATTACTTGGAGTCATTCATGACATATTTCAAAAGACGTTGCATTCGAGTTGTTGAAGTTCAATTGAGATTATTATTAAGTAAATGACATATTAGGTCATTTATAGTTTGGATATTATGAAATGGTATGCATACTAGTCAACTTTCGATGAAATGAAAGTTTGTCTTTTAAAAACGAATGAAATGTTTGTAAAATGTATCATATAGAGGTCAAGTACCTCGTGATGTAATCATATGTTATTGTATTCGTCCTTATAGATTTGGACGGGTCACGACATGTGGTATCAGAGCGGTGGTCTTAGCGAACCAGGTCTTGCAATAGTGTGTCTAACTGATAGTTGTTAAGATGCATTAGTGAGTCTGGACTTCGACCGTGTCTGCATGTCAAAAGTTTTGCTTATCATTTCGTGTCGAAAAATACTTCCTTATCATCCTTAAAGTCTAGACACGTCTTAATGCCTCTATTGCATAGATAGTGTATAGATAAATTCGTATCTTATCATATCTGTTACTATAAACTTTACCTGACAGCTTCCGAAAATTCCTCCGTAATCTACGAGAACTCCTGTACTATATATAGGTATTCTATGTAATTAGAATATCATCCAATATCTGAAAATCATTTCGTATCAAAAACCCTTTATCTAACAGTACCTGATGGAACTCACAACTAGTTCAAGTCCCTCGAATTCCGACAGCTATTCTGACATGGATGTTCACCTAAGCTCCGGAAGCAGCGTCACCAGAATGAATCAACCAATCAGCCATTCCCAATTCATTTGATGGGTTCGTAGCCTACTTAATCATTGGAGACAAGAAGAAGGTGATCCCTTCCATCCACCACATTACCCTATTGGCGATGAACCTGAAGCACTTACCGGCGAACCTGTTCGTAACACTATTTTCTCTCTCATTTCCAGAATATATCATCACGATTAAATACTATCTCAAATTCTAAACCTTATTCATCCGCTCGTTCCGATCGACAATCATCCCGGAATAATAGAATAAGTCAACGAACTTCGCGCTCGAGTAATCAATTTGGAGAATATGGTGCAAAATTTACCAGTTTCAGCAACATCACCAGCACCAACAGTACCCTCAGTAACAGCACCAGTACCATCAACAATCCATGCCTCAACATCTCATTCTATACCTCGAGTATAATCATCGTTCTACGTGACGTTCTACATTATTTATCTTCGTTCGACATGATGATTATTTAATCTCTAATGTTTTAGAGATTATGTACTCTAATTCAAACCGAAAAGCAAATGAGTTTAATATTATATTAACTCATTAAATCCATAATTACATTTGAAGAAAATATATATGTATATATGTTTTCATAAAGATTGTAATAAAAAAATTCTTTTGTACAAACTGTTAATGGTGAAAATATTTTAACGGGTAGGTAATACCCGAGGAATATTTAGATTTCACCTTAATAAGTTACACTGTACATTCGTCGAAGCTGATTCAACAGTCATTTACTATCCTACTTACATCCACAAATATACGAATCCGTTCATCACAGAATAACCATTTTCATTCAATTTCATATTTGGATTTTAACCTATCAGAATCCAAAAAGTGGCATAATGAAGAAAACATATGACAAAATAAAATTTATTAGAAACAGACAAATTAACTATGAGAAATTTTGTTAAGAAACAACGCTAACTGTTCCTAGCTAACTGATTAAATTTAATTATCACAATTTTAATTCTCGCAATTTTATTTATCGTCATTTAATTTCTATTATTTATTTTACGCACTTTAAATATCGGGACACGTATACAAGGTTTTGACATATCATATCGACGCATCTATATATATTATTTGGAATAACCATAGACACTCTATATGCAGTAATGCTTGAGTTAGCTATACAGGATTGAGGTTGATTCTACAATAATATATATACTTTGAGTTGTGATCGAGTCAGAGACATGTATAATGGGTCACGATACCTATTAATTGATTCGAACGTTATATATTAAACTATATATGAATTATTGAATTACTAATTGTGGACTGCTAACTGTGGACTGCCAACATTGGACAATTAAAATGAATTAAAATATTAATTATAACATATGAAACTAAACAATTCTTCAAGTTTGCCACTTGATTTCATCTTAAACCTCATTTGTATCTTGACGATTACAATCTGCGTTCAAACCTTTCATGATTCTTGAAAACACCTCAATCGAGAGGATACCAACCGCACTTCATCTACAGAAGAAAAGATTGATGCACCTTAAAACACTCGGAACCTAAGCAAACGTTTAACACGTATCTATGCTAGCTCCTTTGGCATTGTTATTACTGAAAATAACGTTGCAATTCCTTTTCAAATTAGCCAATTTTATCATAGCTCCAGCAAGTCAACTTCGACTTTTCGTTCGAAACAACCTTACTATAACCTTGATATATAAGTTTTCCTTTCGTTAACGTTACCGGGGAACCGTTTATATCCCACCGCATTAGCAGTAAACTTACCAGCAACCTCATTACTCGTTGGCTTAAGTCTCTCTGAAGAACCATTATATTTGTTCGTTAAAACCTATTCATATACTCGTCCACATTTTATAACGAGAATTGCCACATCAATTACTGAGAATCAGCAATCAGTATTTTGAAACTCGTAGCGTTTCCACATCAACAATTATATGTATACATATAACAATTATCACTTAGAATTATGATGTTCCATTCTAAAATTCTGAAAAGCACCCAGTCTACGAATCAATATTCTAAAGTTTTGAAAAAGCTGATGAAGCAGTGAAAACTGAAGACTGCCTTAACAGTCAAAAGTTTAATGATAAAGAATGGAGTGTTGGAAACACTCAATGGAAAATTTGTACTGAAAAAATAGATTGACCAAACCATGAAGGAGACTCTAAACAAATCACAAGGACTAAACTTGTACATAAAGAATCCTGATGATTCTGTTTCTGATAAAATCTTTAGCGAATACCTTACTCCTTAGTCTCTCTAAATCATCGTGAATGAATTTCTTCATCACAATTTGATTCTGAAATTCTAAGATATCATCGTATCTTTCTTTATTAATATCTTCAATATTTCTAAAGATATCTTCATAAATATTCTTGTCCGATATTACTTATCACTCCGCTCTATCTGTGTTATATCATAAAAGAAACTGTTTTAGTTTCTAAAATTCTGAAAAATTCGAATTTGAATTATGAATGATTTTGAAGTAGTGTTGGAAATTGATGCATGAGTTAGTATAATATAATGACACTTGATCAACGTGATTATATTACAGTAAGTCATGCTGAGTTTCTAATGGAACGTGATGATTCACAGACGATAACGTCATCACGTACCATGTTACATAACTCTTTCATTCTGCTTAACTTCTGAACATATCAAGAAAGTATATTTCTATTCTCAGTGATTCAGGTAATTTGACAAATCAAATCGTGCGATCACGTTCTTTCTTGTTTAGAACATTAAATTCATTCGAGGTTCAATATTTACGAATTCTGGACCTCTACTCGCTTTATTAGAGATCGAGAAGATAATAAAAAGGCAAAGAGCTCCAAAATATAAGAGAAAATATAAAGCCCAACAACAACACCGAAATTACAAACCATATATATCAATACATATAGCAATATAAAGACACGGAAGGACTAAAAACACTATAAAACCAAGAGTATAGTAGAAGTAAATAGATTCTTCCGGCGGTAGATGAAAAAGAAGAATGACAGATACGAAAGTTAGTAGTATATCAAGAATCAGTACTGGATGGAGCATATTTAAAATATGAGTTGAGGGAGAAATAATAGAAGGTGTGAGTTGTAAGGAAACGAAGGAGGTGGATTTATAGTAAAATATCCGATAGAGCAATCCAAAACAGATGATCGCATTTAAAGTGGATTCTAATTCCCTTGATTACCGAAGAATCAAATCTCATTAAGAAGATTTTCTCCAAGTCTCTTGAACTTGGAAATCAATCCTATCTACGTCAAACGATATGAGGAATCTATACCTACTCATTTCAGTCTTTGGGGATAGCTTCACTCGTACTCTTCATATAATCAGATTGTTTTGTCTATATTACTCGATGATGATAAAACTTTAATTTTCAGCTTGTATGTGTCATGAAAACATACTTATTGTTAGCCATGACCATCCCAATCAAATTTCGGGACAAAATTTCTTTAACGGGTAGATACGGTGACGACCAGAAAATTTTTGACCAAATTTAAACTTAATTCGTATTTGATTTCGACACGATGAGAAAAGTCTGTAATGTTGAGTAACAAATTTGTAAACTATATTCATAATATCAATTGACCTTCGACTGTTCCCGACGATTTACTAACAATAAATTGTAAATAATATATATACAAGAAAGTTATAATAATTCACTTCATATACATAGTTAGGTGGTAATATTATTTTGTTATATTAAAAAAATTAATATTATTAAGTATTAGCATTATTATTATTGTTTTATTTTTATTATCATTATTAATAAAATTTTATTTCTATTAAGATTATTAAAATTATTATTAATTATTGTTATTACCAAGATACAACTTATTATCATTAACTTTATTATTAATATTATTATTATTATTATTATTATTATTATTATTATTATTATTATTATTATTATTATTATTATTTGTATTTATTAGTATTAATAATATTATCAATATTATAATTAATATATTTAATATTAATTATTAATATTAATTAAATAAAATTTATGGATACAGATAGTTACAAAATCGGTTTCCAATCTAATCACTTTTAAAAATTTTCTTCCTGATTGAATCTTCCTTGTCTCCCATTTCTATTCGAAATTGATAATTAATATATTAACTAGTACAATGTTTTGGCTAGGCTTGTTTGTTCAGAATATGAAATATTCCCACTGACTTTATGATAGCTAAACATATACACATGCATTGCTTTATCTCATATCAATATATTATCTATATATGCATATACTGCATTTGATGATGAATACACACAACACCATCCATCGACTCACCTAGCTGCACACTCACTATCAATCACCACCATATTTCTGTTTCCCGTTTAGAGTTCGAACGACAACCACCCTTAACACCAAGAACAATCACCACGCTACCATCAAAATCGAACACCTCTACTGCATAACTATTGTTTCTGTCTTTTATTATTTTCTTCGAACAACCCATTGATCATTACTACTTCGAACTACTACTATTCAAAAAGCCATTAAATCGTTTATGTTACTGTCCCGGTTGAGAACACCACTACAACTCAAAACCACCATCACTAACCCAAACTGCTTGAATCAACCACCACTAGCTACATTGATAAATCGCTACTATACTTGTTTCTGTTTAACCAATCATCAGGCAACCATGATCACCTCTACCATCATCTATATACGATCGGGTATATTTTCTTTTTATTGTTTCCTGTTTCCATTTCGAACTAAACTTACATATAAGCTATCACCTTTTTAGAACAAACCCAAATAAATTGTTAAGTTTCGATTTACCATTAACCCCAATCACGACCACCGCTACCTCGAGCCACCAATGACTACCCTTTTCCACCATGTACAACTAAACCACCGTGAACTCATACTACGATTTTTTTTTTCTGTTTTGAACCTGACCTCACCATCACCATTGATAAACATCTTCAACTCGCTGATGTTACACTTTTTTTTATTTTCTGGTTAGATCCGAATTCAGCCACACATTTGTTTGGAGTTCATCAACTTAATAATATATATATATATATATATATATATATATATAGTATATTACAAGACTCATTATCTAGTGCAAGTGGGATTTAATAACATATTGTGGCAGACCATAGTGGGTAAAGTGAGGTGACTTGATTGCTGAAATTTCTCCTTTGTTGTTTGTCATGATCGAGAACCAAACTCATCTCGAAAACCACATATAAAACTCTATTTTCGTTACGCCCAAACCAACCAACCCACTTCTGTTTCCAAACGAACATGATTATTGCTCCTGTTGATGATTGAATGACGATATATTGATAAGGAGATGAGCTGTAAAGAAGATGAGACAACGATAGTTCTGTCTTTTTAATATAAACGAACCCCACTTGTTTGATTTTAAGAAAAAGGAAACCGAATGGATACAGATTAATATTTGGTTGGGCCATCAGCTTACTTTGGGCCATGTAAGTATTTAAATAGTTGGACCGATAACATGTTTGTAGTATTGGGCCGAAACCCAATCTTCTCCTTGTGTCTGGTCTGCTACGCGTTCACTATTGCAGCAGGTGCAATATTTTTTTTTTGTTCTATACCTATTTAAAGTGAAGAGGATGAAAGTAATAAATCGATAAAATATGGATGATTGTGCTGCGTTGCTGCTACTCTTTTAGTTACTATTTAGTTACTACTCGATCATCACCCAAGAACCCATCAATTCGATCAATATGTTTTGTTTACTTCAGTTTTCGAACAAGAATCATAAAGATGATGATAACATAGATGGTGATGAAAAATAGTGACACGATGATAGCTGAGGGTGACTAGCTACCATTTTATTTCGAACTTTCTGTGTACTCCAAACTGACCGTTTACATGCTTCAAGCATTGGGCCAAAAACTGTTTACAAGTTGGGCCGTAAAAACCTTGTGATGTTGGGCAAAAAATCCAATTACTAAACGGGCCAAAGTCTAGCTAAAATAGATTGGGCATTATATAAATCAGTAACGAGACAATGGAGTAGTGGTTAGGAGTGTGGTTGTTTAGCCAGAGGTCTCGGGTTCTAGCCTCGTTCGTGGCATTTTTTTAGGGAAAAGCTATTAAGGTAGTTTCACTTATTATCATTATTATTATCATTATTATTATTATTATTATTATTATTATTATTATTATTATTATTATTATTATTATTATTATTATTATTATTATTATTATTATTATGAAAATGATACAAATTATTATTTTCCATTAATATTAGTATTAGTATCATTTTTATTACTAGTATTATTATTATTATTAACATAAGTATCATTATTAACAATATTACTATTATTATATAGTATCAATAATATTCACTAATACTATCATTATCATAATTATTAATTTCAAACCAATGAATTCCATATAAAAATATATTTAACTTAACTATATTAAAATTTATTCAAAATATATAAAATGAACATATTTAACAAAGTAAAGAAATACATAAGTTATTAATATAAAAATTATATCACTATTAATAATATATATATATATATATATATATATATATATATATATATATATATATATATATATATATATATATTGTTCGATTACAATTACGTGTGTTAATATATATACAAATGATATAGGTTCATGAATCCGAGGTCAACTCTACACTTGTTCAGTGACATCATATGTATTTTTACTACGAAATGCAGTATCGTGACTTTCATTTGCTCCCTTTTTAAATGCTTTTGCAATATATATTTTTGGGACTGAGAATACATGCGCTTTTATAAATGTTTACGAAATAGACACAAGTAATCAAAACTACATTCTATGGTTGAATTGTTATACCGGATATCGCCCTTGTTGAACTTGGTAACCTAAGAATTGGTGTTTATTATAATTGCCACCAATTGACGCGAATCCTAAAGATAGATCTATGGGCTTTGACACGCCTCAGTCAGAGAATTTGAACTGCTTTAGTACGTCGATGATTATATATGGGGATATTCTATATGCATTTTATTAATGTCGGTTACCAGGTGTTCAATCCATATGAATGATTTTATGAGAAATGAAAATGAAATCTTGTGGTCTATTAAAATTGTGGAATTGATTGATTATGATAAACTAATGAACTCACCAACCTTTTGGTTGACACTTGAAAGCATGTTTATTCTCAGGTATTAAAGAAATCTTCCGCTGTGCATTAGCTCATTTTAAAGATATTACTTGGAGTCATTCATGACATATTTCAAAAGATGTTGCATTCGAGTTGTTGAAATTCAATTGAGATTATTATTAAGTAAATGACATATTAGGTCATTTATAGTTTGGATATTATGAAATGGTATGCATACTAGTCAACTTTCGATGAAATGAAAGTTTGTCTTTTAAAAATGAATGAAATGTTTGTAAAATGTATCAAATAGAGGTCAAGTACCTCGCGATGTAATCATCTGTTATTGTATTCATCCTTATGGATTTGTACGGGTCACAACATGTGGTATCAGAGCGGTGGTCTTAGCGAACTAGGTCTTACAATAGTGTGTCTAACTGATAGTTGTTAAGATGCATTAGTGAGTCTGGACTACGACCGTGTCTGCATGTCAAAAGTTTTGCTTATCATGTCATGTCGAAAAATACTTGCTTATCATCCTTAAAGTCTAGACACGTCTTAATACCTCTATTTCATATATAGTGTATAGATAAATTCGTATCTTATCATATCTGTTACTATAAACTTTGCCTGACAGCTTCCGAAAATTCCTCCGTAATCTACGAGAACTCCTGTACTATATATAGGTATTCTATGTAATTAGAATATCATCCAATATCTGAAAATCATTTCGTATCAAAAACCCTTTATCTAACAGTACCTGATGGAACTCACAACTAGTTCAAGTCCCTCGAATTCCGACAGCTATTCCAACATGGATGTTCATCTAAGCTCTGGAAGCAGCGTCACCAGAATGAATCAACCAATCAGCCATCCCCAATTCATTTGATGGGTTCGTAGCCTACTTAATCATTGGAGACAAGAAGAAGGTGATCCCTTCCATCCACCACATTGCCCTATTGGCGATGAACCTGAAGCACTTTCCGGCGAACCTGTTAGTAACACTATTTTCTCTCTCATTTCCAGAATATCTCGTCACGATTAAATACTATCTCAAATTCTAAACCTTATTCATTCGCTCGTTCCGACCGACAATCATCCCGGAACATCAGCAACTGGAGAATATGGTGCAAAATTTACCAGCTTCAGCAACATCACCGGCACCAACAGTACCCTTAGTAACAGCACCAGTACCATCAACAATCCATGCCTCAACATCTCATTCTGTACCTCGAGTATAATCATCGTTCTACGTGACGTTCTACATTATTTATCTTCTTTCGACATGATGATTATGTAATCTCTAATGTTTTAGAGATTATGTACTCTAATTCAAACCGAAAAGCAAATGAGTTTAATATTATATTAACTCATTAAATCCATAATTACATCTGAAGAAAATATATATGTATATATGTTTTCATAAAGATTGTAATAAAAAAATTCTTTTGTACAAACTGTTAATGGTGAAAATATTTTAACGGGTAGGTAATACCCGAGGAATATTTAGATTTCACCTTAATAAGTTACACTGTACATTCGTCAAACCTGATTCAACAGTCATTTACTATCCTACTTACATCCACAGATATACGTCAAACTCGTCGAAGTTAATCACATAGTCAAACATGTCTTCAAACTCGTCTGCAACACCCATCCTAAACAGCAGTACCTAAACCTGTAAGGGGTGGAAATGTGGAGGAATTAGCACAACTGCTAAGTGAATGGATACTATCTAACAGATCAAGCATAAGCAACTAAACATGCAAAGGTCACAGATATGCTAACTGAAGGTATTTCGTATGCCCGAGAGACATATTAAATTAATGTGGCTAATGTGTTTTGATCCAAGTCGGGTCATGCCTAATAACAAGCTTACTGACACCTTATTCATTTTTGATCTTAGCGATTGGATCGTTGATTAAATATGCGACACTTGAATTTTAGAAAATGGTTTCTAAAATAATATTACTTGATATGTATATATAAATTATGGAATAATTTATATATAAAGGATTTAATTATTTATAGGTTAGATAATTAATTATTTTATGTTACATTTTATAAATTTGTTTTATAAAATAATGTATACATAAAAATAATGTGCAAGTATTATAAATTTATTTATAAAAGTTTACTTTTATAAATTTAAATTTATAACAAAGTAAGTGGCATGAGTGAAGGGGATTTACATGCATTTTGATTGGTCAATGGTGGAAGTAATTCTCTTTCCATGTGCATGTGCATTTAACCCACCAAAAGAGCACACTTACACACACATTAAATATATCTAGTTACTTGCAAAATCTCTCCTCCTTTTTTTCCTTTTGGCCAAAATTTTTGAGGAAAAAGAAGTGGTTCTTTTGAGTTTTGCAAGGTGATTTCAAGTGAAAAATCCTAACCAAAAACAAGAAGGTGTTGGTGGGAATAGCTTGGGGTATCACTATTTGAGGTTTCATCATTTTTGAGGCTTGCATTCATCATCATCTTCTTCGTTACCTCCTAACTTGGAGTAGGTATAATTTCTTAACCAACTTGTAGTTTGTAAGCATATTTCACAACTTGATCCGATTTGGGATTTAACGTTAATCGGTTAAAGTATAACATGTTTGTAATCGGTTTTACACGCTTCCGCAAAGTTTATTTCTTAAATGGGTTTAAGTATTTTGAAACATGTTAAATCCCAACAATGGTATCTAGAGCCGAGGTTGTTGGAATATGCTTCGAGATGGTTATTAAACCCACTATATTTGCATTTTATGAACATGCATGAAAGTAGAATGCAAAACTTTTCGGGTTTTGGGTGGTGTTGGTTTTGGCCGAAATTTGGGGACCCAAAAATGGGTTTTGGGTTTTTCCATTTTGGTCATACTTGGTTGTATGATGATGTTCACAATCTAAGCCTTGACCTTGTGGTTGGTTGTATGTTTGGTTGATTTGTTAATTATTTATTTGGTCATGTAATTTATTTTATATTTGGTATGTAAAATAGATTAGGTTGTATTTTCATTTTCTAGAGAAAAATGTATTAGGATTTTTTTTTGTAATAAGATGAAGATACAAGATGGAGACAGGGAAGAACATAAAGAGGAAGCATTTGGATGCAAGATTTAGTGGGAGATTTTGGAATCTCCAAATTTGTTTTTGTCCCCATTGACCGGTGATATTTATTTTCGGCTAAACAAATATCCACCAAATTAGCTTGATTGTGAACATATTCTTTGCATGATTGGTTGTTTATTGTTTGATTATGGATTATATGTTTGTATGCTACAAGTTTATCTTACATGTTAACAACTCGCAAAGAATTAAGCTAAAATTTAATTGGTTAAATTTGAAATAACTAAAAGGATTTAGTAGTAATAAAATTGGTTTTATTACATGACATGAAAATGGAATTTCACATGTACCACATACTAAATGCATGTTAGTGTATGGTATAAAAGTTTTTTTGAACTAGAATAAAGAAACCTTAAAAATCCTTTTACATGCAAAGGAAACAAGTTTTAACGCCATCCTTTTGTATGACACTTAGGCATATTAGGGAACTCTATGACGACCCAAAAATTTCCGACCAAATTTAAACTTAATCCTTATATGATTTCGACACGATAAGCAAAGTCTGTTAAACTGAATCTCAAAATTTTTGAACTGTTTCATGAAATCATGTGACCTTTGACTATTCTTGACGATTCACAAACAAGTGGAAATATATATATATATATATATATATATATATATATATATATATATATATATATATATATATATATATATATATATATATATATATATATATAAGTGTATATATATATTATTTGAAATTAATAAAATACACTTTAATCAACTAGAATTAAAATTCTAAAATAATATATAAATAATTGATTGACAATTAAAATGAAGATATATATATATATATATATATATATATATATATATATATATATATATATATATATACACACACATATACATATGAGTTCTATACATAATTAATATCATATATACATATTGAAATAAAATATATATAAATATTAAATATTCAAATATGTTATGTAACTATTAAGTATTACATAATTAATAATATGTGATACTAATATATTAAATTTAGTTACAAGTAAAATATAGTTGTATACTAATATTTTTAATACTTCATTATTATTAGTAATATCAATGTTAATATTAAAATCAATGTTATTAATATTACTATATTTAGATAGGAAATTTGATACAATTAATGTGTTATAAACTACTAAAATTATTATCATCATTAATAATATCATTATTATTATAATTAATAGAAAAATTATAATTATAATTATTATTATTATGATTACCATCATTATTATTACTAAACCTTATAAATTTTTATTATTATCATTATTACTTTTATCATTAGACTTATTGTTATTGAATTTGTTTTGATATTATTATTATTATTATTATTATTATTATTATTATTATTATTATTATTATTATTATTATTATTATTATTAGTATTATTATTATTATTATTAATAATATCAATATTATTATTAATTAATTATTAATATTAATTAAAAAATAATAATTAAAAATCAATTACTCGTACAATCTGTTTTCAATCACGATCCAACTATGAGTCAATTTTGTTTTTGTCTCTTATCAGGATACATATCGAATTAAATCACAATTACAAGACAAAATCAATTAGCCATTGAATTCATGTATTTTTATTTTATTTTATTTTTTTCTTCTGCTTGTTAACTGGTCAACCATTAAAGACTATAAATCAAAGGCTTTATTCAAGAATATGGACACATTCAATTAACTTCACATTCTCATTACCAATTACCATTTTTCATCTATTTTTAATTGAGTGATTTAAACAGAAAATTTAAGCTGAAACTGTCGACCCCTGTTCTTGCTTCCTTTTTCCAAAATATTTATTTCATATCAAATTTAAAAATCTATTAATGCAATTCTTCTCTAAATCTTTCTTTTAAACTTTCTGGAAAGTTTCAAATCCCCATTTTTAGTATCGATTAAGAATTTTGGAGTCAAAGATTTGAATCAAAAAGTCAACTGGATCGTTCATGGTAAAATTCGAATTCATCTTTGTAACAACCCGACTTTTTCCGTTACTATCGTTACTTGTCCGTTAAATATTTAACGGTGATTACTTAAAACTTTATGTGTTTAACAGAATTAAATGCATATTTGATCCTAGTGGATTACTTGAATTAATATGTTATATTAATTTATGAACTTATTTCGGATAGCGAAATAACTAGAAAATGTTACGATCAAGTTAATCGCCTAGAAAGCTTTTCAGTTTACGGAACTCGGAAAAACGACGAAATAATTATTTTCAATAATTATTGACTTTAAGAAAAACTTATTTAATTTATTATTTAATTAATGGATTAAATCCGGTGATTTCGTTTTAAAAACTAGTTAACGTTCCGGAGATCCGGTACGGTTAACGGCACTCGAAACGGACCACGTGCGTACAAGAAAATAACGAAATGAATGGTATTTCACTTTTAATCATTATTTTATGTAATTATTAAGTTTTAAACATACTTTCAATTTATTAGAATTTATATAGATTAAAAACGTGAGAAATTAACGTTTATCGATCCGGTTTGCGTTTTCGGCTAATGACACTTAATGGGTTCACTTAGGAAACTTGACTAACAACTTTTGTGAGCCCAAGGAGCCCTTTTTCAGCCCCATGGTCGACCACCCCACCAATATCCCCTTATTGGACTTGTTTTGTGAGTGTAGGTCATTAGTAGTGTAAGTTAGCCCAATTGTGATTAGCCTTAAGTAGCAAAATAAATCTGGAACTCCGCATAACCCTAAGCCATGACTCCAAATTAGTTCCCAACCCCTCCCATCATCGATTTCATCATCATCATCATCATCATCATTCTCCATTCAATTTTGATTGTTTGCTCTTGCGTTCTACACGAAAGTGCTTCCTTTGATCGTTCTCTACGCACTAGTATAATCAATTTAAGCTTTTAAGGTATAATTTCATTAACCCTAATCTATTTAGATCTGATTTTGTTCAATTACATAGTGTACAAGAGTCTAGTGCTCAATTGATTGCGGTTAGAGTCGTTGTTCGTCGTTAAATTGCTCGATTGTTGTCATTGCTATGAATCACGAATTTGTTTGCTATGGATCTGATCAAATTAGTTTATGTACTGATTTTGTATTATATCTAGATGGATATTTCTCGAAAAATTAATAAGTTTGGACTTTGATTTTGCTTGATTTCGTTATCGTATGCTAAAGATATGCTTAATCGAAGTTTTCGTTAGGGTTTCACATGTAATCCGAATTTTCTGAGTTGTATGCTTTAAGATTTGGCTAATAAAAAGTGTACTACTGTATTCCTTATGAAAAGTTATGCAATTTGGACTTAAGATTTGCGTTAAAAGGTTATGTAATGCTCCCGTTATGTCAAAACGAAGATTTGGTTCTTTAAGTGAGCTGAATCAGTTTTCAAAGTTACATAAAAATTGCTAGAGTGAACTAGGAGTTTATTGAGACTTTGATCTTCTGTAATATGTTATTTTATATGTTACTTGATATATTTCATTTGTATGTGAACTTGCAAAATCGTGGATTGCCATAAGATATATGCCCGTCTAAGTGATATGTCTGTTTGATGAACAAAACTGGAAGGTCTGTAAAGATTGATTAAACTGTATGAATTGGCTAAATAGATGTCTTTGATTATTTTACTACTAATATTGTGGAATGTTTTGAGATGACTCCAACTGGCCGTTCATCAAAATCTATTTTCTATATTTTCTGAGAAATATTTCAAAACTGATGCGCGTGCTGAAACTGATTTAGTAAACCGTAATTTGACCCCTTCTGACTTCTGACTTTTAATTATCGTATGAGGCTTTGGCTGGAATTTTTTTAAGTGTAGTTATGATCTGGAGTTGTTCATAATTTAATGATTTGTGTGCTATGAGCTATACTTAAATCTTTCTACGATGTACATTTTTCGAATGCATGCTTTAAACTGCGAATGTGCAATTTGCTTAAACTAAGAACTGTAAAGTTTTATTTGACCTAGGTTTGATATGTTGACCATGATTGCATGACCTACTGATATGTTTGACTTTAGTTAACCACTTTGACCGAGTTGACTATAGGGTTGACTTTGGTTGACTTGCTTGGATTAGTTGACTTTTACTTGTTCGTTGAGTCAGTCTGAGCACTAGGACTTTGCGTACACTATGGGTTGACCTGTTTTGACCTATAAGTGTGTATTTAAGATGATTTACTTATTTAGGTTACGCTGTTCAGTCGAGATTGTTCGACAACCGTACGTTTTGCTAAGAAATTACAAGTGCTTTTGCTAAGGTGAGTCTACAGTCCCTTTTTCTTTAACATTTTTGCGATGAGATACATGCTGCTTTTGAAACTATTTCTTAAACTGTTTTTACAACTATATTACATATTAGGCACGAATAACTTACCAAGAATATACATATGAGTTCAGATCAAAAATCCCTTACCTTGATTATATTAGTTACTTTGTAAGCTCGACTTATAGGGACGGTACCGTTAGGTTTGACAAACCTCACCGCAACATAAACAGGTGCTTATTTTGTTGTTACTCGTACACTTGATCGGTGTATCGCTATGATAGGGTAAACTAAATACGTGTTGTAACATCCGTGTTACATCCGTCCCACATCGGTTGGAGAGGGGAACGAAGCATGCCTTATAAGGGTGTGGAGACCTTTCTTAGCATGACGCGTTTTGGGACCACAAGGGCAGCAGATCTCATGAGAACTCTGCAGTTAAGCGTGCTCAGGCGAGAGCACTACCAGGATGGGTGACCTCCTAGGAAAGTGCTTGTCGTGTGTGGTTGCCAAGAAAAATCCGTGCGCCTACCGGCAAAGTGGACAATCATGCTACGGGGAACGTTTACCTGGGATGTTACAGATGGTATCAGAGCCAGGCCCCGGACCAAACGTGCACAACGAGGACGCTGTGTCCCATTAGGGGGGAGGATTATAACATCGGTGTTACATCCGTCCCACATCGGTTGGAGAGGGGAACGAAGCATGCCTTATAAGGGTGTGGAGACCTTTCCTAGCATGACGCGTTTTGGGACCACAAGCGCAAAAGATCTCATGAGAACTCTGCAGTTAAGCGTGCTCAGGCGAGAGCACTACCAGGATGGGTGACCTCCTAGGAAAGTGCTCGTCGTGTGTGGTTGCCAAGAAAAATCTGTGCGCCTACGGGCAAAGCGGAAAATATCATGCTACGGGGAACGTTTACGTGGGATGTTACAGATGGTATCAGAGCCAGGTCCCGAACTAAACGTGCACAGCGAGGACGCTGTGTCCCATTAGGGGGGAGAATTGTAACATCTGTGTTACATCCGTACCACATCGGTTGGAGAGGGGAACAAAGCATGCCTTATAAGGGTGTGGAGACCTTTCCTAGCATGACGTGTTTTGGGACCACAAGCGCAGAAGATCTCATGAGAACTCTGTAGTTAAGCGTGCTCAGGCGAGAGCACTACCTGGATAGGTAACCTCCTAGGAAAGTGCTCGTCGTGTGTTGATAGTGCTCCAAACGAACATATATTTAGTCGCAATATCATCCCAATATGTAAAGTTTTTAGTTGTAATTATTTTATTTTTAAGTTGTAATCGTTTAAATAAATAAATGTGAAGACAAAGTACAAAGATTAAAGAATTGAAGAAAAAGTGCCACTAAAGCCTGAAAAGTGCCACTAAAGCAATAGTGCACTCAAAAGTGCCACTAAAAGTGAGTTAAAGACTTGCGCGGATTTTGGGTGTTAAGGAAAATAATTTTTTGTGCAAATTACAAATTGCAAAATGCAAAGTACAAGATATTAAATAGTACGAAAGGACGTTCAAAAATCCGGAACCGGGACCTGAGCCAACTATCAACGCCCGACTCAACGGACCAAAAATTACAAGTCAACTATACACAAGAATATAATATAATATTTAAATAATTATATAAATTATTTATATATTATATATATTATATTAAATAACGTCGACATGCTAGAAAATAAGGCATGTGGGCTGGATCCAGGTGGCCATGCGATCGCATGGCCTGGAAGCCATTTTTCCATGCGATCGCATGGGCTGAAAATTTTGGCCACATCTATAAATACCAACGAATTCGGCAAGAATAATCACACAATAATAATAATACTCCCTCTGTAATATATATATATATATATATATATATATATATATATATATATATATATATATATATATATATATATTATATTAGTTTTATATTAGGTTAGTTTGGGTTATGTAAAGGTTATTTTACGGGTTTTAAAGTCGAAGTTCTGTCTGTGTAAAGCTACGCGATAAATACTCAATGTAAGTTATGTTCTCCTTTTTAAATTAATGACTTGTAACTAAGTTATTATTATGCTTATTTAAATCGAAGTAATCATGATGTTGGGCTTAATATTAAAGATGTGGTAATTGAGCTTTGTACCATAATTGGGGTTTTAACAAAAGAACGACACTTGTGAAAATTAGACTATGGGCTATTAATGGGTTTTATATTTGTTTAATTGAATGCTAGTTCGTTAATTTAATATAAACATTTACAATTGGATGTAATTATAAATAACCACATAAACTCGATCGGACACGATGGGCGGGATATTTATAAATACTAATAATCGTTCATTTAACCGGACACGGGAATGGATTAATAGTCAATGGACTCATTAAAACAGGGGTGGATTACATACAAGGACACTTGGTGTAATTGTTAATAAAGTATTAAAACATTGGATTGCACACAGTCGATAACCTGGTGTAATCATTAACAATGTATTAAAACCTTATTACAGTTTAAGTCCCCAATTAGTTGGAATATTTGACTTCGGGTATAAGGATAATTTGACGAGGACACTCGCACTTTATATTTATGACTGATGGACTGTTATGGACAAAACCAGATGGACATATCGAATAATCCAGGATAAAGGACAATTAACCCATGGTAATAAACTAAAATCAACACGTCGAACATCATGATTACGGAAGTTTAAATAAGCATAATTTCTTTATTTCATATTTCATCGCACTTTTATTTACTGTCATTTTATTTAATTGCACTTTTAATTATCGTACTTTTTAATTATCGCAATTTTATTTATTGTCATTTTATTTATCGCACTTTAATTATTGTCATTTACTTTACGCTTTAAATTAAGTTTTATTTTTAATATTTTACATTAGGTTTTAACTGCGACTAAAGTTTGAAAATTGACAAACCGGTCATTAAACGGTAAAATCCCCCCTTTTTAATAATATTAATATATATAATTATATATATCCTATAAATATAGTTTTTAAAAAATATAGCGTTAAACTTAGCTAGATCCCTGTGAAACGAACCAGACTTACTAAAAACTACACTACTGTACGATTAGGTACACTGCCTATAAGTGTTGTAGCAAGGTTTAGGTATTTTCACTCTATAAAAAAATAAATAACTTGTGTAAAATTGTATAGTATTTAATAGTATTTCCTAATAAAAATATAACTATTTCGTATACACCTCTACGCACATCAAGTTTTTGGCGCCGCTGTCGGGGATCTCGGCGAAACGCTATATTTTTAATATATATTTGTGTAAATATTTTTATATATCATTTTTAGAAAAACAATATAAAAAAAAAATTTCTGGAAACCAGGCCCATGCAATCGCATGAGCCGGCTGTTGTAAACCCCATGCGATTGCATGGGGTGCCCTGACAGTTCTGATCACAGCATTTATTACGCATAGGGTTTATTTTTAATTAATATTATTTAATTAATTTAGGGTTTTAATTAAATATATAATTTTATTATTATTTGTAATATTAAGTTTTAATTTAGTTTTATTAAATTAAAAGAGTTAATACTCTTATAAAATAATAATATAAAAATAATATTTATATAAAAATTGTAAGTTTATCATTTTTTTTATAATTTGTATATTTTAAACATTTGTATATTTATCGTTCGTAATTAGTTTTAAACTTAGTTTTTGCCGTAGTTATTTTATATTTCTAGATTTTTAGGCTTTGCCGTAAAATCCCTTAAGTGTTTTTTCTTTAGAATTAAGATTTAGGCGCTTTAGAATTTTACGACGTCGCTTATCGCTTTAGTTTTAAATAGATTTTAGTGCCTTTTAAGTGATTGCCGTTTTCCGAATAAAATTGCATTTACCTTTAGACCTTTAGGCGCAACTTTTTAGATATAATTTTTAGACTTTTAAGTTTCGACGTTTTTCTTTCTTATTTTTATTTTTCGACCTTTTATTTTTTGACATTTTTCGACGCGCTATTTTTCTTTCTTATTTCTCTTCGCTCTAGTTTTAGGACATAGAATTTTCTATTTCTTTTCTAAAATTTCAAAATTTCGACGAAAACTTATTTTAAGTGGTTAAATTGATAGACATCCAAAATTATCTGATTCGTAGTAATAGTTGGATTTGTTAGTGGCGAGTTGTGGGCTTCCGATTTAAAGGGTCCTGGCTACCTGCTGCATCTATTGGCTATTCGAAACGTGGGCAAAATCAGAAAAGTCTATTAATTTGATAACTTATATAATTTTTTTTGTTTTATAACTAATAGGATAATTAGTAAATGCACCACATTGTAGCTAAAATTTGGTAAAAAGTGTATTATGGAAAATTTTGAGAATATGTTGGAAACTCTTTCTGACATGCGAAATCAATTAAATCAATACTCTCAAACGAGTGTTGATGAAAATTCATTCGGTCAATCTTCGATCACGAATGACGAAACAATAACTGGTTGTGAAATCTGTGGAGATTATCACTCTACATGGGAATGTTTTTATTATGTTCCTATGGAAAATTACGTACCCACGGAACCTGAATGGAACGATTATGAAAAATACAATTCAAATTGGAATTATTCCCAAGAATATTTCCAAACTCAACAACCAGAAGACGAGGAAAATTATGTGTCTGAAAATCTTTTAGACAATATGAAAATCAAACTCGAAGAACTCGATGCCCAAAATGAACAAATGAGAGAGTTTGTAAATCGGCAAATAGTATTTCCTAATAAAAATATAACTATTTCGTATACACCTCTACGCACATCATGTGTGGTTGTCAAGAAAAATCCGTGCGCCTACGGGCAAAGCTAACAATATCATGCTACGGGGAACGTTTACCTGGGATGTTACACGTGTGCTTGGCTCACGCAAAGGTTAAAGCTTTATAATTAAGTGCTCATGATAATTGTATATTATTACGAAGCTTTTCAGAAATCTCGTGGCCTAACTTACGATGAATGTTACTTGAACTTGATGTTTACAAACTTGAAGCTAGACATGGTAATGTCTACAAACAGATGAAAGAAAAGAACTTTTTGATGTCACTCACAGTTGAAACTTAACATCTTACAAACATTTTATTACTTAGCATTTGCTATATGCAAACTTTTGAGATTAAACCTTAGCGGTTTATTCAGATTAACGTTTTTAAGAAATGATTTTCGACAAACGATTTATGGAAACTGTTTTATGAAACATACGAGAACTATTTACTCAAACCTGTAGATTCACTCAACTTTTGTTGATCCGTTTTGCGTGTTTTATCTCAGGTATTAGTTGCTTCCGCTATAGAACACTGCTGTTATGTAGAAGTCAAGCCAAGCATTGGGACCAGAGTTAATACGCCGTTAGTGGATTCTGACGGGGTATTACATTTGTATCAGAGCTTTGGCTATAGGGAACTAGGATGCATTAGTGTGTCTAACTGTAGGGCGCATTAGTGGGTCTAGTCTATAGCCGTGTACTTAGAATGACTGTTATACGCCATGCTTGCTCTGTTTGCTCTACTATGCTACACGTAGGGCTACATATTATATATCATACGCATATACACATCTATACCCACAATGATATGGACTTGGGCTAGATATATGATATCACGAATCACATACGTACACACGATGCAACACTTAAGAGAATTAAGTTGAGTACGCTATCTTGAACTTATGGAGTAATGTCGAATGGATATGTGAGATAGCGTAATGTAATAACCGGGATTACATCACGGTAACTCATATAGAAGTTTCGACATTGCAAAATAAGGAATGGGGAGCGAGTTGTAGAGACCCGTCTTAATCCACCTGGATGAAGTCTTCAACATTTGGTCCCATTGCGAGGTACTGACCTAAATATGCCATGAATGACTCCAAGTAATATCTTTAAAATGAGCAAATGCACAGCGGAAGATTTCTTTCATACCTGAGGATAAACATGCTTAAAAGTGTCAACCAAAAGGTTGGTGAGTTCATAGGTTTATCATAAACAATCATTTCAGTAATTTTAAATAGACCACAAGATTTCATTTTATAGATAACCATACACTCGCAAGTGTATTAAAATCATTCGTATGATGAACACCTGGTAACCGAAATTAACATAATGCATATAGAATATTCCCCGCATACTCGCAAGTATGCCATATATAACAGCAATCGCAATCACCTTTTTAAATCGAAGTACTAAAGCATTCCAAATTCCAGAATGGGGTTTGTTTGGCCCATAGATCTATCTTTAGGATTCGCGTCAATTAGGGGCCATTTTCCTAATTCTTAGGTTACCAGACTTGAAGGGGGCGATATTCGGTATAGTAATTCAACCATAGAATGTAGTTTCAAGTACTTGTGTCTATTTCGTCAAACATTTATAAAAGCAGTGCATGTACTCTCAGCCCAAAAATATATATTGCAAAACCATTTAAAAAGGGAGCAAATGAAACTCACAATACGATATTTGTAGTAAAATATGCATACGACGGTACTGAACAATGTAGGGTTGGTCTCGGATTCACGAACCTATATCATTTATATATATATATTAACACACATAATTGTAATCGAACGAATTTATATATTATTTGCTATTTTAGTAAATTATATGTTTCATTAATAACTTAATTAACTGTTTTTATTCTATATACTTTAAATACATAATTAGTATTTATTATAAAAATATTAATATAGTTATGTCATATGTATTTAAATATATTTTTATATAACAAATATTTATTTAGTAAAATAATATTAATAATAATAATTAAAAGGTGTATTTGATTAAAAATAATAATACTACTAATAATAATAATTATTATTATAGTATTAATAATAATAATGATAAAAATAATAATGATGTCACTAAGTATAATACTAATAATAATAATGATGATAATAATAATAATTTTGATAAAAATGATAATTTTCTAATACTGATAATAATGATAAAAATAATAAAAATGATAATTTTAATATTTTTGATAATAAAAATGATAATAATAATAGTAGTAATAATAATAACTATAATAATAATAATTTTACTAATAATGATAATAATAATGATATTAATACTAATAATACTTATTTTAATCATAATAATAATAATAATACTTATAATACTTAATGTTAATACTTATTATGAATGATAATAATATTAAACATATAACAACAATAATTAATAATAATAACAATAAAAATAGAAATAAAAATAATAGTAATAATAATAATAATAACTACCTTAATGGGAAGAGCTTCAAAAAAAAAAATACACTGCCCGCGCCAAGGCTCGAACCCCCAACCTCTCGCTAACCCACAAACACTCATCACCATCTGTCCACTTCTGTTTTTCTGATATAATATCAGATACTAATATAAATAACCAGTATTCATTTCTATTTCATCTTCCTCCTCATAACATCCGGCCCAACAAAAGATTGCAATGGATCTCGGCCCAAAACAATTACGGCCCATGAAATGTCCCGTTCATATCGATTATAAACGTTTCATATTAATTGATTTCCTTGCGAGGTATTGACCTCTATATGAGACGTTTTCAAAGACTGCATTCATTTTTAAAACAAACAATAACCTTTATTTTATCGTTAAAGGTTTTAAAATCATAACGTAGATTATCCAGTAATGATAATCTAAAAGATAACATTTTTCACAAGACCATTACATAATGGTTTACAATAATATTACACATCGATTTAAATTTCCGAATGCAGTTTTAAAACAATATATTACAAGCATGCTGACTCTAATATATTCACAATATGTTTTATTACATTTTAACGATTTATGTTTGTTAAGTTAGCTGTCCAACGTTAGTAATCTACAACTAGTTGTCCACAGTTAGATGTACAGAATTAAATCAATATATATTATCTCGAATCAATCCACGACCCAGTGTATACAAGTCTCAGGCTAGATCACAACTCAAAGTATATATATTATTTTGGAATCAACCTCAACCCTGTATAGCTAACTCGAACATTACTGCATATAAAGTGTCTATGGTTGTTCCCAAATAATATATATAGATGGGTCGATATGATATGTCAAAACATTGTATACGTGTCTATGGTATCCCAAGATTACAGAATATATGTTAGAATATATGTATAATACAATATAAGTTAGTTAAGTTATGATTTGTATAGATTTGTTACAAATTTCACGTAGCTACAACAAGTAAAAATATCCAATTTTGTTTTACCCATAACTTCTTCGTTTTAAATCCGTTTTGAGTGATTCAAGTTGCTATGGTTTCATATTGAACTGAAATTTATGAATATAAACAGAAAAAGTATAAGTTTATAGTCGGAAATATAAGTTACAAGTCATTTTTGTAAGAGGTAGTCATTTCAGTCGAAAGAACGACGTCTTGATGACCATTTTGAAAAACATACTTTTACTTTGAGTTTAACCATGATTTTTGGATATAGTTTCATGTTCATAAGAAAAATTATTTTCCCAGAAGAACAACTTTTAAATCAAGTTTATCATAGTTTTTAATTATCTAACCCAAAACAGCCCCCGGTTTCACTACGACGGCGTATTTCCGGTTTTACGGTGTTATTCGTGTTTCCAGGTTTTAAATCATTAAGTTAGCATATCATATAGATATAAAACATGTGTTTAGTTGATTTTAAAAGTCAAGTTATAAGGATTAATTTTGTTTGCGAACAAATTTAGAATTAACTAAACTATGTTCTAGTTATTACAAGTTTAAATCTTTGAATAAGATAGTTATATATATATGAATCGAATGATGTTAAGAACATCATTACTACCTCAAGTTTAGTAGGTTAACCTACTGGAAGTGACAAGAAATGATTTAGCTTTAAAGGATCTTGGATGGCTTGAAAGTTCTTGAAGTTGAATCATGACACGAAAACAAATTCAAGTAAGATTCCTACCCGAATTAAGATTGTTATAGTTATAGAAATTGAATCAAAATTTGAATATGAGTATTACCTTGAATTAGAATGATAACCTACTATAAATAACAGAGGTTTCTTGATCTTAGATGATTACTTGGAATGGATTAGAAAGCTTGGAAGTAGACTTGCAAACTTGAAAGTGTTCTTGAAGTTTACTTGAGTAGTTGTTTTGAAAGTTGATCTAGGTTAGGATTTATGAACTAGATTGAGCTAGATTTTATTGAAGATGATGAAGAACACTTAGAACACCAAGAGAGAACTTGAGAGAGATAAGTTTGATGCATGAAAGTTGAAAAATGAAAGTGTTATGGTTGGTGAAGAAAAACGTGATCATACCCTTAAATATAAGGTTCCATTAGTTTGTATTTTTGTTAGATATTTCATGCTAGTTGCCAAATGATGGTTCCCACATGTTTAGGTGACTCATTAAGGCTGCTAAGAGCTGATCATTGAAGTGTATATACCAATAGTATATACATTTAGAAGTAGTGTATTGTACGAGTATGAATACGGATTGAATACGAGTAAATAGTATATGGTAGCAAATAGTGTTCACTGTAGCAAATAGTATTTACTGTAGCAAAGCAAAAATTTACTGTAGCAAATAGTATTTTACTGTAGCAAATAGTGTTTTATTGTAGCAAATAATGTTTTAGTTGTACATCTTTGATTTAATTGTATTTCTTCTCATATATATATAAAATAAAAACTTACATCATAAAAAAAATTAAACGATTATATAATTATCACAAGTTATGACGTTCGATAATCATCAGGCACACGGGGTGGTCAATTGTCTACATAAGCTCATTTCAATTAATCAAGTCTTAACAAGTTTGATTGCTTAACATATTGGAAACATTTATTCATGTAAATATTAATCTCATATAATATATAATCAAGGAAAAGTTCGGGTCACTACAGTACCTACCCGTTAAATAAATTTCGTCCTGAAATTTTAAGCAGTTGGAGGTGTTGACACATCTTCTGGAAATAAGTGTGGGTATTTCTTCTTCATCTGATCTTCACGCTCCCAGGTGAACTCGGGTCCTCTACGAACATTCCATCGAACCTTAACGATTGGTATTTTGTTTTGCTTAAGTCCTTTAACATCACGATCCATTATTTCGACTGGTTCTTCAATGAATTGAAGTTTTTCATTGATTTGAATTTCATCTAAAGGAATAGTGAGATCTTCTTTGGCTAAGCATTTCTTCAGATTCGATACGTGAAAAGTATCATGTACGCCGGCGAGTTGTTGAGGTAATTCAAGTCGGTAAGCTACTGGTCCGACACGATCTATAATTTTGAATGGTCCAATGTACCTTGGATTCAGTTTCTCCCGTTTACCAAATCGAACAACACCTTTCCAAGGTGATAGCTTAAGCATGACCATATCACCAATTTCAAATTCTATATCTTGTCTTTTACTGTCCGCGTAGCTCTTTTGTCGACTTTGGGCAGTTTTCAACCGTTGTTGAATTTGAATGATTTTCTCGGTAGTTTCTTGGATAATTTCTAGACCCGTAATTTGTCTATACCCCACTTCACTCCAAAAAATCAGAGACCTGCACTTTCTGCCATAAAGTACCTCAAACGGTGCCATCTCAATACTCGAGTGGTAACTGTTGTTGTAGGAAAATTTTGCTAACGGTAGATGTCGATCCCAACTGTTTCCAAAATAAAATAACACATGCTCGTAGTATGTCGTCAAGGGTCTGTATCATCCTTTCACTTTGCCCATCAGTTTGTAGATGATAGGCAGTAGTCATGTCTAGACGAGTCCCCAATGCTTGTTGTAACGTTTGCCAAAACCTTGAGATAAATCTGCCATCCCTATCAGAGATAATAGAGATTGGTATTCCATGTCTGGAGACAACTTCCTTCAAGTATAGTTGTGCTAACTTCTCCATTTTATCATCTTCTCTCATTGGCAAAAAGTGTGCTGACTTGGTGAGACGATCGACTATTACCCAAATAGTATCATAACCACTTGCAGTCCTTGGCAATTTAATAATGAAATCCATGGTAATGTTTTCCCATTTCCATTTTGGGATTTCAGGTTGTTGAAGTAGACCTGATGGTTTCTGATGTTCAGCTTTGACCTTAGAACACATCAAACATTCTCCTACGTATTTAGCAATATCGGCTTTCATACCCGGCCACCAAAAGTGTTTCTTGAGATCTTTGTACATCTTCCCCGCTCCGGGATGTATTGAATATCTGGTCTTATGTGCTTCCTTAAGTACCATTTCTCTCACATCTCCAAACTTTGGTACCCAAATTCTTTCAGCCCTATATCGGGTTCCGTCTTCCCGAATATTAAGATGTTTCTCCGATCCTTTGGGTATTTCATTCTTCAAATTTCCTTCTTTTAAAACTCTCTGCTGTGCCTCTTTTATTTGAGTAGTAAGGTTAGTACGAATAATTATATTCATAGCTTTTACCCTCATAGGTTCTCTATCCTTCCTACTCAAAGCGTCAGCTACCACATTCGCCTTCCCCGGGTGGTATCGAATCTCAAAGTCATAATCATTCAATAGTTCAATCCACCTACGTTGCCTCATGTTCAGCTGTTTCTGATCAAATATATGTTGGAGACTTTTGTGGTCGGTATATATGATACTTTTGACCCCATATAAGTAATGTCTCCAAGTCTTTAATGCAAAAACAACCGCGCCTAATTCCAAATCATGTGTCATATAATTCTGCTCGTGAATCTTCAATTGTCTGGACGCATAAGCAATTACTTTTTTTCATTGCATTAATACACAACCAAGGCCTTGCTTTGAGGCGTCACAATATATCACAAAATCATCATTCCCTTCAGGCAATGACAATATAGGTGTCGTAGTTAACTTTTTCTTCAACAATTGAAACGCTTTCTCCTGCTCATCCTTCCATTCAAATTTCTTCCCTTTATGCATTAATGCAGTCAATGGTTTTGCTATTTTGGAAAAATATTGGATGAACCTTCTGTAGTAACCAGTCAATCCTAAAAATTGGCGTATCTGCGTCGGAGTTTTTGGGGTTTCCCATTTCTCAACGGTTTCAATCTTTGCCGGATCAACTTGAATACCTTCTTTGCTCACTATGTGACCGAGGAATTGAACTTCTTTCAACCAAAATGCACACTTTGAAAATTTAGCATACATTTTCTCATTCCTCAAGAATTCTAGCACTTTTCTTAAATATTCTTCGTGCTCTTGCTCATTCTTTGAGTAGATAAGGATGTCATCGATGAAAATAATAACAAACTTGTCAAGATATGGCCCACACACTCGGTTCATGAGATCCATGAACACAACTGGTGCGTTAGTCAATCCAAACGGCATAACCTTAAACTCATAATGACCGTAACGCGTTCTAAAAGCAGTCTTTGGAATATCATCTTCCTTCACCCGCATTTGATGATACCCGAAACGTAAATCGATCTTCGAATAAACTGACGAGCCTTGTAGTTGATCAAATTAGTCGTCGATTCTCGGTAGTGGATAACGGTTTTTGATGGTAAGTTTGTTCAACTCTCTGTAGTCGATACACAACCTGAATGTACCATCCTTATTTTTGACAAACAAAACAGGAGCTCCCCACGGTCATGTACTTGGTCGAATAAAACCACGCTCTAAAAGTTCTTGTAGTTGGCTCTGGAGTTCCTTCATTTCACTGGGTGCGAGTCTGTATGGCGCACGAGCTATCGGTGCAGCCCCGAGTACAAGATCTATTTGGAATTCAACGGATCGATGTGGAGGTAGTCCCGGTAATTCTTTCGAAAATACATCAGGAAATTCTTTTGCAACGGGAACATCACTGATGTTCTTTTCTTCGAGTTTGACTTCCTCGATGTGTGCTAGAATGATATAGCAACCTTTTCTTATTAGTTTTTGCGCCTTCAAACTACTAATAAGATTTAACTTCGCGTTGCTCTTTTCTCCGTACACCATTAAAGGTTTTCCTTTTTCGTGTACAATGCGAATCGCTTTTTTGTAACATACAACCTCTGCTCTCTCCTTTTTCAACCAGTCCATGCTAATTATCACATCAAAACTTCCTAACTCTACTGGTATCAAATTAATCTTAAATGTTTCGCCAACCAGTTTAATTTCTCGATTTTGACATATTTTATCCGCCGTAATAAACTTACCGTTTGCTAATTCGAGTAAAAACTTATTATCCAAAGGCGTTACTGGACAACTTAATTTAGCACAAAAATCTCTACTCATATAGCTTCTATCCGCACCCGAATCAAATAAAACATAAGCAGGTTTATCGTCAATAAGAAACGTACCCGTAACAAGCTCCGAGCCTTCTTGCGCTTCTATCGCATTAATGTTGAAGACTCTTCCTCGTCCTTGCCCATTTTTATTTTCCTGATTTGTGCACCTAGTTTTGCAGTGGCCCTTCTTTCCGCATCCGAAACAAATAATGTTGGCATTTTCTGTTCCTTTATTCCCTGGTCCGTAAACTTCACACTTTGCCGCACTATGCCCCATTCTATTACACTTGGTACATGTTACCGAACAATAAATATCCGGATGGTACCCTTCACACCTTTTGCACAAAATTTTCTGGTTTTTGTTGCCATTGTTGTTATTGAGATGGTTGTTGTTGCAATTGTTATTATTGTTAGGACGGTTGTTGTAGTGGTTGTTGTTGTTGGGATTATTGTTGTTGCGTTTGTTGTTGAAAAAATTGGTGCGATTGTAGTTGTGATTGTTGTGTTGATTGTTAAAGCAATAGTTACTGTTGTTGTGTTGGAGACTTTTGTCACTGTTTTCGTCCCACTTCCTCTTGACTTGTTTCATGTTGGCTTCTTCGGTCGCCTGCTCTTTAATTCTTCCCACAATTTGATTTATGAGTTTATGAGCCTTTCGACTTGCCTTTTGTATAGAGGCGGGCTCGTGTGAACTCACATCTTCTTGAATTCTATCTGGTAACCCTTTTACAAATGCGTCGATCTTCTCTTCTTCATCTTCGAACGCTCCCGGACACAATAGGCACAATTCTGTGAATCGTCATTCGTACGTGGTAATATCAAACCCTTGTGTTCGTAACCCTCTAAGCTCTACCTTGAGCTTATTGACCTCGTTTCTGGGACAGTACCGCTCGTTCATTAAGTGTTTGAATGTTGACCACAGTAGTACGTAAGCATCATCTTGTCCCACCTGATCGAGATAGGTGTTCCACCATGTTAACGCAATACCTGTGAAGGTATGCGTAGCGTACTTTACTTTGTCATCTTCAGTGCACTTACTTATGGCAAACACCGATTCGACCTTCTCGGTCCACCGTTTCAATCCGATTGGTCCTTCGGTTCCATCGAATTCTAGAGGTTTACTGGCAGTGAATTCTTTGTAGGAGCATCCTACATGATTTCTTGTGGAATTATTTCCACTGCTAGATCCAGAGTTATTGTTGTTATTTTGCATTCCGGCCTGCACTGCGGCTATGTTTGCAGCAAGAAAGGTACGAAATTCTTCTTCACTCATATTCATGGTGTGTCGAGTAGTCTGTCCCATTTCCTTCAAAAATAGCCAAAAGAAATGAGTTAATCATATAGAATATTAAGAGTAGTCAATAGTATTTCGTAGCATAATATGAACTTATTTATAAAAGCTTTTTTTTCATATTAGCGTTTTATAAGTTTTAATTCGGGTAATACCTACCCGTTAAGTTCATACTTAATAGCTAAAATACAATTCAACTACTACAATTCTATATGAGAAACTGATTACAATAATATTTCACGTTCAAACTTTTATACAATATTTTACAAACTTACAATACCGCTATTTTACATATAGCATGAAATATAGCACACAATAACATTGATACAAAGCAATTGTGAAGACAATTCTAGTTTAACGCAAGTCGTTCCGCTAAAGCAATAAAGATACGTAATTCATAGGTCCAGAAGCAAGTCATGCATTCGGGTTTTACTAATACTATTTTCCATCCTTGATCTTGTGGAACATAACCGTTATGGCCGTTGGCTAGGCAGCATGTTGTAACATCATCAAAAGGACGAGGGTTACGTAATGCCCAACAGCCCCGTAACAATCTAAAAACCTTATTTCTCACTTCAACTGCTGAATCCGTCACTTGTGGGAATGTTTTATTTAAAAGTTGCAACCCGATGTTCTTTTTCTCAAATGTGTGAGAAGCGAACATCACTAACCCGTAAACATAACATGCTTCTTTATGTTGCATGTTTGTAGCTCTTTCTAAAGAACGAAGTCCTATGTTGGGATTCGTTGAGTCAAAATAGGCTCTCAACCTGTAGCGGAAAGTTGCAGTAGGGTTTCCCGCACTTAATGCCTTAAAGAAAACACGGCGTAACTTAGGTTTTCCTCAATGTGATATACACCATCTATCAAAGGAAAGCCTTTTATAAACCAAGGCATGCCTGGAACATCTTTCAAATGTCCTACAAACTAATTTTGCCATAAATAATTGTGCCGATGAATTCTGACCGACTTTAGACAAGATTTCATCAATCATATCCCCTGGTAAGTCTTTTATAATATTTGGTTGTCTATCCTTAACGTCCATTGTGTGTTTTTATACTGTAAAAGAGATGAAAAATTATATCTTGTAAAGGATGATAGTATACAAACATTACAAGCAATTTTTACATACAGCATAAAAGTACAAGCACACTGCAATACATGTATTACATGACATGGTAAGAATAATTGACTTCAACTCTTTATTCCGACTCACTTGTTTCTTCTTCTTCAGACGCATTTCATTTTGCTAATTTTTTAGGGATAGATGGTGCTCCTCTAATACAAGCCATCCTTTTCACAAATGGTCTAGAAGAACCTGGTGGCTTAGATGTTCCCGGGTTATAGTGAAAGTTTAAGAAATACGGGTGTTTACGATATATCCCATTGGGATATTTCATGTTAACATATAGTTCATCTGTTTTGGACTCGAGTTTTTCTATTTTGATAGCTTTTCCCTTATTTTTTTCTTTTGCTTTATTAAATTGAGCCGGGGTAATTTCTATAACATCATCGGAATCCTCGTCGGGATCCGATTGATCAGAAAATTGGTAATTTTCCCAATATTTTGCTTCCTCGGCGAAAACACCATTGACCATTTTTAATTTTGGTCCATTGGTTGAGAATTTTCTTTTATTTAACTATTTTTCTGTAGTTATTAATATTTCTTCCTCCGGAACCTCTTCTTCTTCTTCCGGTTCCTCCTCTTCCGGTTCCTCCTCTTCTGGTTCCTCTTCTTCCAGTTCCTCTTCGAGAATTTGTAAATCTTCCCAAAATACATTCGACTCTTCATTATTATTAGGTGAGTCGATGGGATTTGTACTAGAGGTAGACATCTATCACACAATATCAAATACGTTAAGAGATTAATATATCACATAATATTTACATGTTAATAATTTGTGGTTTCCAACAAAAAGTGTTAAGCAATCATTTTTAAAGAAAACATGGTCGAAGTCCAGACTCACTAATGCATCCTAACAAACTCAATAAGACACACTAATGCAAATTTCTGGTTCTCTAAGACCAACACTCTGATACCAACTGAAATGCCCCGTTCATATCGATTATAAACGTTTCATATTAATTGATTTCCTTGCGAGGTATTGACCTCTATATGAGACATTTTTCAAAGACTGCATCCGTTTTTAAAACAAACCATAACCTTTATTTTATCGTTAAAGTTTTTAAAATCATAACGTAGATTATCCAGTAATGATAATCTAAAAGATAACATTTTTCACACGACCATTACATAATAGTTTACAATAATATTACACATCGATTTAAATCTCTGAATGCAGTTTTTAAACAATATATTACAAGCATGCCGACTCCAATTCTTGTCCTTAATTAGCATGCAACAGCGGAAGCTCTTAATAATTACCTGAGAATAAACATGCTTAAAAACGTCAACAAAAATGTTGGTGAGTTATAGGTTTAATCTATATATATCAAATTGTAATAATAGACCACAAGATTTCATTTTTCATAAACATCCATCTCATATCAGGCATTTCGCATAAACTGCATAGAGATAAAAATCATTCATATGGTGAACACCTGGTAACCGACATTAACAGAATGCATCTAGAATATCCCCATCATTCTGGGACTCTCATCGGACATGATAAAATCGAAGTACTAAAGCATCCGTAACCCGGATGGGGTTTGTTAGGCCCAATAGATCTATCTTTAGGATTCGCGTCAATTAGGGTTTCTGTTCCCTAATTCTTAGATTACCAGACTAAAAAGGGTGATATTCGGCAATAATAATTCAACCATAGAATGTAGTTTCGCATACTTGTGTCTATTTTGTAAAACATTTATAAAGCTCCATGTATTCTCATCCCAAAATATTAGATTTTAATAGTGGGACTATAACTCACTTTCACAGATTCTTAATTCGTCGAGAATTAGACTTGGCCACTGATCGATTCACGAACCTATAACAAATATATACATATATATCAAAGTATGATCGAAATATATTCACAATATGTTTTATTACGTTTTAACGATTTATGTTTGTTAAGTTAGCTGTCCAACGTTAGTAATCTACAACTAGTTGTCCACAGTTAGATGTACAGAATTAAATCAATATATATTATCTCGAATCAATCCACGACCCAGTGTATACAAGTCTCAGGATAGATCACAACTCAAAGTATATATATTATTTTGGAATCAACCTCAACTTGTATAGCTAACTCGAACATTACTGCATATAGAGTATCTATGGTTGTTCCCAAATAATATATATAGATGGGTCGATATGATATGTCAAAACATTGTATACGTGTCTATGGTATCCCAAGATTACATAATATATATTAGAATACATGTATAATACAATATAAGTTAGTTAAGTTATGATTTGTATAGATTTGTTACAAATTTCACGTATCTACAACAAGTAAAAATATCCAATTTTGTTTTACCCATAACTTCTTCGTTTTAAATCCGTTTTGAGTGATTCAAGTTTCTATGGTTTCATATTGAACTGAAATTTATGAATACAAACAGAAAAAGTATAAGTTTATAGTCGGAAATATAAGTTACAAGTCATTTTTGTAAGAGGTAGTCATTTCAGTCGAAAGAACGACGTCTTGATGACCATTTTGAAAAACATACTTCCACTTTGAGTATAACCATGATTTTTGGATATAGTTTCATGTTCATAAGAAAAATCATTTTCCCAGAAGAACAACTTTTAAATCAAGTTTATCATAGTTTTTAATTATCTAACCCAAAATAGCCCCCGGTTTCACTACGACGGCGTATGTCCGGTTTTACGGTGTTATTCGTGTTTTCAGGTTTTAAATCATTAAGTTAGCATATCATATAGATATAGAACATGTGTTTAGTTGATTTTAAAAGTCAAGTTAGAAGGATTAACTTTGTTTGCGAACAAGTTTAGAATTAACTAAACTGTGTTCAGGTTATTACAAGTTTAAATCTTCGAATAAGATAGTTATATATATATATATATATATATATATATATATATATATATATATATATATATATATATATATATATATATATATGAATCGAATGATGTTAAGAACATCATTACTACCTCAAGTTAAGTAGTTAAACCTACTAGAAGTGATAAGAAATGATGTAGCTTCAAAGGATCTTGGATGGCTTGAAAGTTCTTGAAGTAGAATCATGACACGAAAACAAATTCAAGTAAGATTCCTACCCGAATTATGATTGTTATAGTTATAGAAATTGAATTTAAGTTTGAATATGAGTATTACGTTGAATTAGAATGATAACGTACTATAAATAACAGAGGTTTCTTGATCTTAGATGATTACTTAGAATGAATTAGAAAGCTTGGAAGTAGACTTGCAAACTTGAAAGTGTTCTTGAAGTTTACTTGAATAGTTGTTTTGAAAGTTGATTTAGGTTAGGATTTATGAACTAGATTGAGCTAGATTTTGTTGAAGATGATGAAGAACACTTAGAAGACCAAGAGAGAACTTGAGAGAGATAAGTTTGATGCATGAAAGTTGAAAAATGAAAGTGTTATGGTTGGTGAAGAAAAACGTGATCCTACCCTTGAATATAAGGTTCCATTAGTTTGTATTTTTGTTAGATATTTCATGCTAGTTACCAAATGATGGTTCCCACATGTTTAGGTGACTCATTAAGGGTGCTAAGAGCTGATCATTGAAGTTTATATACCAATAGTATATACATTTAGAAGTTGTGTATTGTACGAGTACGAATACGGATTGAATACGAGAAAATAGTGCACTGTAGCAAATAGTGTTTACTGTAGCAAATAGTATTTTACTGTAGCAAATAATATCTACTGTAGCAAAGCGAAAATTTACTGTAGCAAATAGTATTTTACTGTAGCAGTGTTTTACTGTAGCAAATAGTGTTTTAGTTGTACATCTTTGATTTAATTGTATTTCTTCTTATGTATATAAAATAAAAACTTACATCATAAAAAAAAATAAAACGATTATATAATTATCACAAGTTATGACGTTCGTGAATCATCAGGCAAACGGGGTGGTCAATTGTCTACATAAACTCATTTCAATTAATCAAGTCTTAACAAGTTTGATTGCTTAACATATTGAAAATATTTATTCATGTAAATATTAATCTCATCTAATATATAATCATGGAAAAGTTCGGGTCACTACAACCCAACTGGTTAATAACGGCCCAACTAAAAATAAAACTTCGACCCTAAAAAGTAACATGGCCCTATTGTAATTGAATTGTTGTATAATTCGGGAGAAAAAAAACATAAACAGCTGGATGTTAGGTTTTGTAGGGTTCGTGAGGTCGACAGAAAGAAAGGGAAACAGTTCGATCATAAAAAAAACCCATCAATTATCATCATCGATTTTTCTCATCATTCACCATCATCGAACGTTAATCCTCATCCATTCTTATAATTTCCGTAACAATAGAAAATCGAAGCAGCAATAAATGGCAAGGTGATTCCTGGGTTTGTTGTGGGTTTGAATCGAAACAGACAACAGTATTTGATGATCGAAGTTTTCGTGAAGAGGGAAGCCCAATATATTTTAACCCTCCTCGTTACAAAAACAGAAGGTACAACTGCAACAATTGGTTTGGTATCCTTCGGTTCAGCATTCAAGGTTTATAATCGAGCAAAACAACAACCAAAAAGTAACAACAATTTAGCACGCATGTTTGTTGGTTTTTGTTCGACAAAACTAAAAGAGTAGCAGCTGCAATAATAGGTAAATGGTGGTGATGGTTGTCAATGGTGGTGAAGGTGATTGTGGTGGTACGGTGGTTCCAAAACAGAAAATGTAGCAGTGGCGATGGTGGTGTATCGATGGCGATTTTCTTGGTCAGAGAGAGAAGAGAGAAGAGAGAAGATAGATGGTTTTTGGTTGGTTTTTGACTGCAACATGGTGAGGGAAGGTGGCGTTTTAAAATATAAAAGGTAAGTAGCAGGTGTCGATTAAATGGTGATTTGTGATTGTGATCGAGCAAAAGGAAAAAAGAAAAGAAAGCATACTTGGGTGAGTTGGAGGTATGAATGAAAGACATGGAGAAGAAAAATTCTGAGCTTGAAGAGCGTCTATCCATTTTGCAAAATGAGAACCAGATGTTTAGATAAGTACTTCTCTCTATCACTTCTCGATTTTCAACATGGTTTGTACACATACATATTTGCTTAAATTGTTGTTATGCAGATCTTGAAGAACACAACTTTTAGTATGACCACGTTTCTCATTTTTTTTTGAACCACAAGAACTCCATATCAAACTTTAGTTGAGCAAAGTCAACAAAGTGATTAATCCAGTTGTGAACTTGTGAGTTGTGACTTTGGGTTTCATTAAAGAAAAGATGGTGATGGTGGACATTCTAGTGGACATATAATGGATGGTGATGGTTCTCGTGGGTTTCGGTTACAAGAGTGAAGAAGTGAAGATGGTGAAGTGGTGGTATGGTGGCAGTGAGTGAGAGAGAGAGAGAGAGAGAGAGATAGAGAGAAAATGATGGTGGTTCTTGGTGATGATGGATGGTGGTCCAGTGGCGGTGAAGGTGGTCAGAGATAGTCTCAAAGGTGAAGAGGATGTGTGGTAGAGTGTATGCGTATGATATATCTCATATATGTCTTATGTATGTAATTAAGTTTGATGATAAGGATATAGGATTCTTTTTACACAGTAACACAAGTTAAAATCTCGTTAATCTCCTTTGTTTTGTTTGGTGACTCAAAAGGCAAAGAAAATATAATATGAGTGGGTGGTTTAACATCATCAGTTGCATTATTGTTGTTGTTTTGAGTCATATTATTATCATTATTATTTGTATTTGTATTATTATGATTATTTAATAATAACACAGTAGTAGCCATAATCTCATCTCAGCTCACTTAATATTCTCATAATTGAAGAAACTGTAAAAAGAAAATTATCATGGGATTATTTATAAATATTATTTTATTTATGTATGTATGGAAATATGAAAAAGTATCGAAGAGGTTTGAGTAAGAAGAGATTCCAAATTTTAATTACATAACGAGTTCGTTTGATAGTACTAGAGGAAGAATAATTGAGTAAAAGGAAAAGTCTTTGGATAGTTGACAGACAAATTAAATTGGAAACATATGCACTATCTATTAATCAATATATAGATATAATATTATATACTAATATCATATTGAAAAAATAAAACAAAACTTATTATTAGTTAGCCACTAGTCACTATTAGATTAACTTTTACCTAGCCAACTTGATTTCGTGCTCTGTTGTAATTCAGTGCCGGATAAAAGTATTCGGAAAAATCCCCAAATTTTTACAGTAATAATATTTATTTATTTCAGTCATTTTGGTATAAAATTCGATCATTAACTATTTAAAATTATTAAATAAAATTAACTCACTGTCCACGCTCGATCCCAGGTAAAAATTTTAAAACTTAACAAATAGTTCTTAAATACATATTTAATAAGTCTATAAATTTTATAACTCATTTTCGGATTACCGATTATTTTTGAAATCATATAAGTTTGAATTTAACTTGTTTAATATCAATCAAATGACAAACAAGTGCAACTATCGTTTACTAATTAAATTCGAAATCATATTTATATATATTCAATACACTTTTTTTTATATATATAGATTTATTTTAATAATAAATCTTATTATTACTTATCTCATTTTTCATATTTATTTCTAACAATTAAGTCATATATTATTTCTAATCATATTTCAAATTGATATATATATATATATATATATATATATATATATATATATATATATATATATATATATATATATATATATAGTTGTTCGTGAATCGTCGAGAACAGTCGAAGGGTAATTGCATATATGAAAACAGTTCAAAATTTTTGAGATTCTACATTACAGACTTTGCTTATCGTGTCAAAAATATTAAATTGTATCGTGAGTTTGGTTCAAAATTAGTCGAAATTTTTCGGGTCGTCACAGTACCTACCCATTAAAGAAATTTTGTCCCGAAATTTGATGGAGGTCGTCATGGCTAACAATAAGAATGTTTTCATGATGAATATGAGTTGATAAATAGAGTTTTACCTTCATTGAGTATTATGGATAAAATAATTCGAGTACTCGAATTGTACGCGTGAAGCTATCACAAAAGAGTGAATTGAGAAAAATAAAGTTTCGTCTTAACTTCTGACGTAGTCACGGTTGATTTCCGGAATTCAAGGAAATTAGAGAATATCTTCATAATCTATATAAGATTTGATTCTTCGGTAATTAAGGAAATTATGTTTCTTTTTAATTAAATGCGGTAATCTGTCTCGATTGCTACATCTAGTATTTCACTATAAATTTACCTCTTCCGTTTTATTATTTTCACCACTCCTGTACTTTCTTCCTTAATTCATACTTCCAAAAGATTGTGAAAATGCTTAATCCAGTTCTGATCCTTAATATTTTCCTAACTATCGCTACAATCATCCTTCTATTCCAACTCCCACTGGAAGAATCTGTTTACTTCTACTTTGCCCTTGGAGTAGTGGTTTTCATAATCATTCCTTGCATCTGTCTTTCTATAATTATTGATATCCATGGCTAATGATCTCTCTATTTACTGTGATTTATACTCCTATTTATATTTTGAAGTTCCATGCTTTTGTTTTCTTCCCGGCTAAAGTAAAGCGATTAAGACGTCTCGGATTCGTATATTAAATCTTGGAATTTTGAATGAACATGACTAATGTTCTAAGAAAAATATTGTAATAGCACGATCTGATTTGTCAAATTACCAGAATTCACGAAAAAGATAGAACTATCAAGAAAATTTGTTCTTGATATGTTTAGAGGTTAAATAGAATGAAAGAGTTATGTAACATGGCACACGATGAGGGTATAATCTGTGAACCATCATCACGTTCCATTAGGAATTTCGCATGACTTACTATAATATAATCACGTTAGCCGGGCGTCATTATATTATACTAACTCATGCTTCAACACCCAATACTTTTCCAGAAATCATTCATAATTTAAACTCAAATTTTTATAGAAGGATAAAAACTAAAACAGTTTCTTTTATGATGTAACATAGATAGCACGAAAAGATAGATAATTTCGAACAAAGGTATTTATGAAGGTATCTTCAGAAATATTGAGGATATTTATACTGAAAGATACGATGATATCTTAGAATTTAAAATAGCTAGAATCAAAGGATATTGCAGAACTTTTTCGTAGGGATTTAGAATAAATAAGGATCAAAGTATTCACCAAAAATTTTGTCAGATACTGAATCGTCTGAGTTCATTAAGTACAGGTCTAATCCTGGTGATTTGTCTACAGACTCCTTCATGGTTTGCTCAATCCGTTTTTCAGTACCAAATTTTCTATTGAGTGTTTCCAACACTCCATTCTTTATTATCAAACTTTTGGCCATTTAGACCATCTACAATTTTGCTGTTTCCTCTGCATTTAATACTACCATATCTGAATCATCGGTTATCAATCCGAGGTGGTTTCAAGAGAATTGTGTTTTTAGATGATTAAATGCTGATTGTAATCGTCAAGATACAAAGGATGTTTAAGATGAAATCAAGTAGCAAAATTGAAGAAAATGTTTAATTGTAGAAGATGTAGCTTATTAACGATATTTTAAATCAAAATGTGTTATAATTTATATTTCCTATTCTTTTAATGCTTTTTAATTGTCCAAGGTTAGTAGTCCAATAGTCCAATAGTTCAATAATCTAATAGTCCAATATATAATCTCAGAATTTAAAATATCTAAGATCAGAATATGATGAAGAAATTTTACTTTATCCATTATTTTCTTCATTATGCCACTTGTCAAATCTTGACTTGGATTCTGATCGGTCGAAATTTGAATATGAAATTGAATTGGAATGAAAATGGTTATTCGTGAATGAACGGATACGTATATCTGTGGTTGTAAGTAGGATAGTAAATGGCTGTTGAATCGGAACTGAAGGATGTACAGTGCAACATGTTAATGTGAGATCTAAATATTCCTCGGGTATTACCTACCCTTTAAAATATTTTTACCATTAACAGTTTGTACAATAGAATTTTTTTTTTTAATTACAATCATTATGAAAATATACTTACATATATATTTTCTTCAGATGTAATCATGGATTTAATGAGTTAATATGATATTAAGCTCATTTGATTTACCGTTAGAACTAGAATACATAATCTCTAAAGCATTAGGGATTACATAATCGCCATGTAGAACGAAGATAAATGATGTAGAACGATACGTAGAACGAAGATTAAAGATTATAGATATCGATTGTTAAATCGTTGATGAAAGATGTGAATGATAGCATATGTGAATTAAATATGATAAAAGCCCTTTAAAGCTTCTTTTATCTTTCTCGGGTATTACCTACCCGTTAAAAATTCACACGTTATAGTTAATATGAAAAGGATTTTTATTACGATCTCGAGATATACGTAAACATATATACGTATATCCTTTTAATCGTGAACCGAAAGTAATGAATTAATATTTCAATATTCATCATTCTTGTTACTCTTCGGTGTCTATGGTGCCTACGGAGCTTGTGGTGCTGGAGGGGATGCTGGTTCTGGTGGTGTTGCTGTTGGTGTTGGTACTGCTTGTGGTACCTGCGTAGTAGATGCGAGCCTAGCTTCCAAATCGAACACCGTCGCCTCCAGGGTTTCTACTTTACGCTCGAGTCTATGAATTAGTTCTACCCATTCTTCCGTAAGGTTTGTCAATTCTTGATATTTAGTTCGAAGTCTTCTAACTTCTTCTAATAATTCTATCTGATTAGAATTCAGAAGTAGAGGACGAATACTATCTTTAACTACATCAAGTCGACCTTCGAGGCGGAAGATCCTTGCAAAAAGAGTGAAAATAGTATTGCGAATAGGTTCGCCGGTAAGCGGATCGAGTACTCCGACGTTAGGTGGCAAGTTTGGCTCATGATATGGTGTACCTTCTTCATTTCTCCATAGGGTAAGTATTTCGCGAACCCATCCCCATTTTCTAAAGAAATCACGGTAGTTGATCGGTTGATGTGCTCCCGTCACACTGTCTTTGGAGCAGAAGGAACTTGGTCTATTCGAAGAGGCCATCTTCCGCGACCACAGAAAGTTATGAAATGACTCTTGATATGAATTGAGGGTTGAATACTCGATGATATTTCAGTCTTCTCGAATACATATATATATATATAGCAAAAAGATTCCGTAATTTACGGAGGAAATTTCGAAAAGTGCCAAATAAGATCTATGGTAATAGATATGATGGGATATGATTCGTCTATACACCGTGTATGCATTAAATGCAAAAACAATTGTCAAGACTTATGAAATGTCCCATTCATATTGATTATAAACGTTCCATATTAATTGATTTCATCGCGAGATTTTGACCTCTATATGAGACGTTTTTCAAAGACTGCATTCATTTTTAAAACAACCATAACCTTTATTTTATCTATAAAGGTTTAAAAAAAAGCATTACGTACATTATCAAATAATGATAATCTAAAATATACCGTTTACACTTGACCATTACATAATGGTTTACAATAAGAATATATTACATCGAAAATAAGTTTCTTGAATGCAGTTTTTACATAATATCATACAAGCATGGACTCCACATCTTGTCCTTATTTTAGTATGCAACAGCGGAAGCTCTTAATAATCACTTGAGAATAAACATGCTTAAAACGTCAACAAAAATGTTTGTGAGTTATAGGTTTAACCTATATATTATCAAATCACAATAATAGACCACAAGATTTCATATTTCAATATACATCCCATACATAGAAATAAAAAATCATTCATATGGTGAACACCTGGTAACCGACATTAACAACATGCATATAAGAATATCCCCTATCATTCCGGGAAATCCTTCGGACATGATAAAAACGAATTCGTAGTACTAAAGCATCCGGTACTTTGGATGGGGTTCGTTAGGCACAATAGATCTATCTTTAGGATTCACGTCAATTAGTAGATCGGTTTACTAATTCTTAGGCTACCAAGCAAAAGGGGCATATTCGGCTTCGATCATTCACCCATATAATATAGTTTCATTTACTTGTGTCTATTTCGTAAAACATTTATAAAACTGCATGTATTCTCATCCCAAAATATTAGATTTTAAAAGTGGGACTATAACTCACTTTCACAGATTTTTACTTCGTCGAAAAGTAAGACTTGGCCACTGGTCGATTCACGAACCTATAACAAATATGTACATATATATCAAAGTATGTTCAAAATATATTTACAACACTTTTAATACATTTTGATGTTTTAAGTGTATTAAGTCAGATGTCCTCGCTAGTAACCTACAACTAGTTGTCCATAGTTAGATGTACAGAAATAAATTGATATATATTATCTTGAATCAATCCACGACTTAGTGTATACACGTCTCAGGCTAGATCACAACTCAAAGTATATATATTTTTGGAATCAACCTCAACCCTGTATAGCTAACTCCAACATTACTGCATATAGAGTGTCTATGGTTGTTCCAAATAATATATATAGATGGGTCGATATGATATGTCAAAACATTTGCATACGTGTCTATGGTATCCCAAGATTACATAATATATTAGAATACATGTATAATACAATATAAGTTAGCTAGGATATGATTAATATAGATTTGTTACCAATTTTCACGTAGCTACAACAAGCAAAAATATCCAATCTTGTTTTACTCATAACTTCTTCGTTTTAAATCCGTTTTGAGTGTTTCAAGTTGCTATGATTTCATATTGAACTTAAGTTTATGAATCTAAATAGAAAAAGTATAAGTTTATAGTCGGAAATACAGATTACAAGTCATTTTTATAAAGGTAGACATTTCAGTCGAAAGAACGACGTCTAGATGACCATTTTGGAAAACATACTTCCACTTTGAGTTTAACCATGATTTTTGGATATAGTTTCATGTTCATAAGAAAAATCATTTTTCCAGATAAACAACTTTTAAATCAAAGTTTATCATAGTTTTTAATTAACTAACCTAAAACAGCCCGCGGTGTTACTACGACGGCGTATATCCGGTTTTACGGTGTTTTTCGTGTTTTTTGATTTTAAATCATTAAGTTAGCACATCATATAGATATAGAACATGTGTTTAGATGATTTTAAAAGTTAAGTTAGAAGGATTAACTTTTGTTTGCGAACAAGTTTAGAATTAACTTAACTATGTTCTAGTGATTTCAAGTTTAAACCTTCGAATAAGGTAGTTTTATATATATGAATCGAATGATGTTATGAACATCATTACTACCTCAGGTTTTGTAGATAAACCTACTGGAAATGAAAAAATAGATCTAGCTTCAAAGGATCCTTAGATGGCTTGAAAGTTCTTGAAGCAGATTCATGACACGAAAACAAATTCAAGTAAGATTTCCACTCGAAATAAGATTGTTATAGTTATAGAAATTGAAACAAAGTTTGAATATGAGTATTACCTTATATTAGAAAAATATCTTACTGTAAATAAGAAAGATTTCTTGAGGTTGGATGATCACTTTACAAGATTGGAAGTAAGCTAGCAAACTTGGAAGTATTCTTGATTTTATGAAACTAGAACTTATAGAATTTATGAAGAACACTTAGAACTTGAAGATAGAACTTGAGAGAGATCAATTAGATGAAGAAAATTGAAGAATGAAAGTGTTTGTAGGTGTTTTTGGTCGTTGGTATATGGATTAGATATAAAGGATGTGTAATTTTGTTTACATGTAAATAAGTCATGAATGATTACTAATATTTTTGTAATTTTATGAGATATTTCATGCTAGTTGCCAAATGATGGTTCCCACATGTGTTAGGTGACTCACATGGGCTGCTAAGAGCTGATCATTGGAGTGTATACATTTTGTTGATGAAACTGAACGAGGATGTAATTGTAAGCATTTTTGTTAAGTAGAAGTATTTTGATAAGTGTCTTGAAGTCTTTAAAAAGTGTATGAATACATATTAAAACACTACATGTATATACATTTTAACTGAGTCGTTAAGTCATCGTTAGTCGTTAGATGTAAATGTTGTTTTGAAACCTTTAGGTTAACGATCTTGTTAAATGTTGTTAACCCATTGTTTATTATATCTAAAGAGATGTTAAATTATTACATTATCATGATATTATGATATCTTAATATATCTTAGTATGATATATATACAGTTAAATGTTGTTACAACGATAATCGTTACATATATGTCTCGTTCCGAAATCATTAAGTTAGTAGTCTTGTTTTTACATATGTAGTTCATTGTTAATACACTTAATGACATGTTTACTTATAATTTATCATGATTAAACATAGTGTATCAATATCTTAATATGATTCATATGTATTTAGTAAGACGTTGTTATAACGATAATCATTATATTTATCGTTTCGAGTTTCTTAATTCAATTAACTCAATTTTATGTATATAACTCAATGTTAAAATACCTAATGAGATACTTACTTATCATAATATCATGTTAACTATATATATAATCATATATATGTCATCATATAGTTTTTACAAGTTTTAACGTTCGTGAATCACCGGTCAACTTGGGTGGTCAATTGTCTATATGAAACCTATTTCAATTAATCAAGTCTTAACAAGATTGATTGCTTAACATGTTGGAAACACTTAATCATGTAAATAACAATTTCATTTAATATATATAAACATGGAAAAGTTCGGGTCACTACAGTACCTACCCGTTAAATAAATTTTATCCCGAAATTTTAAGCAGTTGGAGGTGTTGACGTATCTTGTGGAAATAAGTGCGGGTATTTCTTCTTCATCTGATCTTCTCATTCCCAGGTGAACTTGGGTCCTCTATGAGCATTCCATTGAACTTTAACAATTGGTATCTTGTTTTGCTTAAGTCTTTTAACCTCACGATCCATTATTTCGACGGGTTCTTCGACGAATTGAAGTTTTTCGTTGATTTTGATTTCATCTAACGGAATAGTGAGATCTTCTTTAGCAAAACATTTCTTCAAATTTGAGACGTGGAAAGTGTTATGTACAGCCGTGAGTTGTTGTGGTAATTCAAGTCGGTAAGCTACTGGTCCGACACGATCAATAATCTTGAATGATCCTATATACCTTGGATTTAATTTCCCTCATTTACCAAATCGAACAACGCCTTTCCAAGGTGCAACCTTAAGCATGACCATCTCTCCAATTTCAAATTCTATATCTTTTCTTTTAATGTCGGCGTAGCTCTTTTGTCGACTTTGGGCGGTTTTCAACCGTTGTTGAATTTGGATGATCTTCTCGGTAGTTTCTTGTATTATCTCTGGACCCGTAATCTGTCTATCCCCTAATTCACTCCAACAAATCGGAGACCTGCACTTTCTACCATAAAGTGCTTCAAACGGTGTCATCTCAATGCTTGAATGGTAGCTGTTGTTGTAGGAAAATTCTGCTAACGGTAGATGTCGATCCCAACTGTTTCCGAAATCAATAACACATGCTCGTAGCATGTCTTTAAGCGTTTGTATCGTCCTTTCGCTCTGCCCATCAGTTTGTGGATGATAGGCAGTACTCATGTCTAGACGAGTTACTAATGTTTGCTGTAATGTCTGACAGAATCTTGAAATAAATCTGCCATCCCTATCAGAGATAATAGAGATTGGTATTTCGTGTCTGGAGACGACTTCCTTCAAATACAGTCGTGCTAACTTCTCCATCTTATCATCTTCTCTTATTGGCAGGAAGTGTGCTGATTTGGTGAGACGATCAACTATTACCCAAATAGTATCAAAACCACTTGCAGTCCTTGGCAATTTAGTGATGAAATCCATTGTTATGTTTTCCCATTTCCATTCCGGGATTTCGGGTTGTTGAAGTAGACCTGATGGTTTCTGATGCTCAGCTTTGACCTTAGAACATGTCAAACATTCTCCTACGTATTTAGCAACATCGACTTTCATACTCGGCCACCAAAAATGTTTCTTGAGATCCTTGTACATCTTCCCCGTTCCAGGAAGTATTGAGTATATGGTTTTATGAGCTTCTCTAAGTACCATTTCTCTCATATCTCCAAATTTTGGTACCCAAATCCTTTCAGCCCTATACAGGGTTCCGTCTTCCCGAATATTAAAATGCTTCTCCGATCCTTTGGGTATTTTATCCTTTAAATTTCCCTCTTTTAAAACTCCTTGTTGCGCCTCCTTTATTTGAGTAGTAAGGTTAGTGTGAATCATTATATTCATAGCTTTTACTCGAATGGGTTCTCTGTCCTTTCTGCTTAAGGAGTCGGCTACCACATTAGCCTTCCCCGGGTGATAACGAATCTCTAAGTCGTAATCATTCAACAATTCAATCCATCTGCGCTGCCTCATGTTCAGTTGTTTCTGATTAAATATGTGTTGAAGACATTTGTGGTCGGTATATATAATACTTTTGACTCCATATAAGTAGTGCCTCCAAGTCTTTAATGCAAAAACAACCGCACCGAATTCCAAATCATGCGTCGTATAATTCTGCTCGTGAATCTTCAATTGTCTAGACGCGTAAGCAATTACTTTCGTTCGTTGCATTAATACACAACCGAGACCTTGCTTTGAGGCGTCACAATATATCACAAAATCATCATTCCCTTCAGGTAATGACAATATAGGTGCCCTAGTTAATTTTTTTTAACAATTGAAACGCTTTCTCTTGTTCATCTTTCCATTCAAATTTCTTCCCTTTATGCGTTAATGCAGTCAAGGGTTTTGCTATTCTGGAAAAGTCTTGGATGAACCTTCTGTAGCAACCAGCTAGTCCTAAAAACTGGCGTATGTGTTTCGGAGTTTTCGGGGTTTCCCACTTTTCAACGGTTTCTATCTTTGCTGGATCCACCTGAATACCTTCTTTGTTGACTATGTGACCGAGGAATTGAACTTCTTCCAACTAAAATGCACACTTTGAAAACTTAGCGTACAGTTTTTATTTTCTCAGCAACTCTAGCACTTTTCTCAAATGTTCTTCGTGCTCTTGATCATTCTTCGAGTAAATAAGTATGTCATCGATGAAAACAATGACAAACTTGTCAAGATATGGCCCACACACTCGATTCATGAGGTCCATGAACACAGCTTGTACGTTAGTCAATCCAAACGGTATAACCATAAACTCGTAATGACTGTAACGCATCCTAAAAGCAATCTTCAGAATGTCATCTTCTTTCATCCGCATTTTGGTGATATCCAGAACGTAAATCGATCTTCGAATAAACCGACGAGCCTTGTAGTTGATCAAATAAGTCATCGATTCTCGGTAATGGGTAACGGTTCTTGATGGTAAGTTTGTTCAACTCTTGGTAGTTGATACACAACCTGAATGTACCATCTTTCTTCTTGACAAACAGAACAGGAGCTCCCCATGGTGATGTACTTGGTCGAATGAAACCACGCTCTAAAAGTTTCTGTAACTGACTTTGTAATTCTTTCATTTTGCTGGGTACGAGTCTGTATGGAGCACGAACTATTGGTGCAGCTCCTGGTACAAGGTCTATTTTAAATTCAACGGATCGATGTGGGGGTAATCCCGGTAATTCTTACGGAAATACATCGGAAAATTCTTTTGCGACGGGAACATTACTGATGTTCTTTTCTTCAGGTTTAAATTCCTCGATGTGTGCTAGAATGACGTAACAACCTTTTCTTATTAGTTTTTGCACCTTCAAACTACTAATAAGATTTAACTTCGCGTTGTTCTTTTCTCCGTACACCATTAAAGGTTTTCCTTTTTCACGCATAATGCGAATCGCATTTTTGTAACAAACGACCTCTGCTCTCACCTTTTTCAACCAGTCCATGCCAATTATTACGTCAAAACTCTCTAACTCGACTGGTATTAAATCAATTTTAAACGTTTCATCCCCCAATTTAATTTCTCTCTCCCGGCATATATTATCTGCTGAAATTAATTTACCGTTTGCTAATTCGAGTAAAAATTTACTATCCAAAGGTGTCAATGGGCAACTTAATTTAGCACAAAATTCTCTACTCATATACCTTCTATCTCCACCTGAATCAAATAAAACATAAGCAGATTTATCGTCAATACGAAACATACCCGTAACAAGTTTCAGGTCTTCTTGTGCTTCTGCGGCATTAATATTGAAAACTCTTCCACGGCCCTGCCCATTAGTATTCCCCTGATTCGGGAAATTTCTAATAATGTGGCCCGGTTTTCCACATTTATAACAAACAGCGTTGGTATTACTTGCTCCGACACTATTCGTTTCAGCATTACTTGTTCCGACATTATTTGTTCCTTTAGTTCTGTTAAACTTTGGTCCGTAGACCTCACACTTTGTCGCGCTATGACCATTTCTTTTACACCTGTTGCAAAATGTCGTGCAAAACCCCTGATGATTTTCTTCACACCTATGACATGGCTGTTTTTAGTTTTTGTTGTCGTTTTTGTTATTGAGGTTGTTGTTGGGATTGTTATTGTTGTTGAAACGGTTGTTGTAGTTGTTATTGTTGTTGGGAAGTTTTTTGTAGTTATTGTAAGGATTGCGGTTATTGTTGCGATTGTTGTTGCGGTTGTTGGGATAGTTGTTGCGATTGTGGTTGTAATTATTGTTGTTGTTGTACTGGTGACTCTTGTCACCATTTTCCTCCCACTTCCTCTTGAGTTGTTTCGTGTTGGCTTCTTCGGCCGCCTGCTCTTTAATTCTTCCCTCAATCTGATTTATGAGTTTATGAGCCATTCGACTTGCCTTCTGTATAGAAGCGGGCTCGTGTGAACTTACATCTTCCTGAATCCTTACTGGTAACCCTTTTACAAATGCGTCGATCTTCTCATCTTCGTATTCGAATGCTCCCGGACACAATAGGCACAACTCTGTGAATCGTCGTTCATATGTGGTAACGTTGAACCCTTGTGTTCGTAACTCTCTAAGTTCTGCCTTGAATTTATTGACTTCGTTTCTAGGACGGTACTGCTCGTTCATCAATTGCTTGAATGCCAACCACGGTAGTGCGTATGCAACATTTTGTCCTACCTGTTCAAGATAGGTGTTCCACCACGTTAACGCAGTACCTGTGGAGGTATGCGTAGCGTACTTAACTTTGTCCTCTTCAGTATAATTACTTATGGCAAACACCGATTCAACTTTCTTGGTCCACCGTTTCAATCCAATTGGTCCTTCGGTTCCATCAAATTCCAAAGGTTTGCAGACAGTGAATTCTTTGTAGGAGCATCCTACATGATTTCTTGCATCGTTAGCTGCATTGCTAGATCCAGAGTTATTGTTGGTATGTAGCGCAGCCTGTACTGCGGCTATGTTTGTAGCAAGAAAGGTACGAAATTCCTCTTCGCACATATTCATGGTGTGTCGAGTAGTCGGTTCCATTTCCTTCAAAATAGACAACTGAATCGAGTTAGTCATACAGAATATTAAGTGTAGTCAATAGTATTTCGTAGCATAATATGAACTCATTTATAAAAGCTTTTTCTTCATATTAGCATTTTATAAGTTTAAATTCGGGTACTACCTACCCGTTAAGTTCATACTTAGTAACTAATATACAATTCAACTACTACAATTCTATATGAAAAACAGATTATAATAATATATCACATACAAATATTCTTCAAACTTACAACTTCGCTATATTACATATAACATGAAATATAGTACACTTTGATACATGATAGTTTTGAAGATAAATCTAGTTAATATGCAAGTTGTTCAGCAAAGGAAATGAAGACACGTAATTCATAAGTCCAGAAACAAGTCATGCATTCTGGTTTTACTAAGATGACTTCCCATCCTTGGTCTTGTGGAAAATAACCGTTATGACCATTGGCTAGGCAGCATGTTGTAATGTCGTCAAAAGGATGAGGGTTTCGTAATGTCCAACAGCCCCGTAATAATCTAAAAACCTTGTTTCTCAACCCAACTACTGAATCCGTCACTTGTGGGAAGGTTTTATTTAAAAGTTTCAATCTAATGTTCTTTTTCTCACTTTGGTAAGAAGCGAACATCACTAACCCGTAAGCATAACATACTTCTTTATGTTGCATGTTAGAAGCTCTTTCTAATTCACGAAATCCTATGTTGGGATATGTTGAGTCAAAATAGGTTCTTAACCCGTAGCGTAAAATTTCATTTGGGTTCCCCGCATTTAACGCTCTAAAGAAAACACGGCGTAGCTTACGGTCTCCCCAATGTGATATACCCCACCTATCAAAGGAAAGCCTTTTATAAACTAAGGCATTTCTGGAAAGTCTTTCAAATGTTTGACAAGTTAATTTCGCCATAACTAAATGTGCTGATGAATTCTGACCGACTCTAGACAAGATTTCCTCAATCATATTAGGGAGATCTTCTAAAATATTCGGTTGTCTACCCTTAGCGTCCATTTTGTTTTTATACTGTAAAATAGACAATGATTAGATTCGTAAAAGATAATTAACAAACAATACAAGCAATTTTTACATAGAACATAAAAGTACAAGCACACTACAATACATATAATAAACAACATGATTACAACCCTCTAATCTGAATCACTGGTTTCTTCTTCTTCGAACTTGGTTCGTTTTCCTAATTTTCTAGGAATATATGGTGTTCCTCTAATACGAGCCGTCGTTTTCCACAATGGTTTAGAAAAACCTGGTGGTTTAGAGGTTCCCGAGTCTTTGTTACATTTTAGAAAATACGGATGTTGCCAATACATATAAAGTTCATCGGGGTTGGAATCGGGTTTCTCTATTTTCATACCTTTTCCCTTATTATTTTCTTTCGCTTTATTAAATTGGGTCGAGGTAATTTCTATAACATCATCGAAATCCTCATCGGGATCCGATTCATTAGAATATTGGTAATCTTCCCAATATTTTTCTTCCTTGGCGGAAACACCATTGACCATTATTAACTTTGGTCCGTTGGTTGAGGATTTTCTTTTATTTAATCGATTTACTATAGGTATCAATATTTCTTCCTCCGGAACCTCTTCTTCTTCCGGTTCCTCCTCTTCCGGTTCCTCTTCTTCCGGTTCCTCTTCTTCCGGTTCCTCCTCTTTCGGTTCCTCCTCTTCCGGTTCCTCTTCGGGAATTTGTGAATCTTCCCAAAATATATTCGACTCTTTATTATTATTAGGTGAATCGATGGGATTTGTACTAGTGGTAGACATCTATCACACAATATCAAACACATTAAGAGGTTAATATATCACATAATATTTACATGTTAATAATATATAGTTTCTAACAAAAATGTTAAACAATCGTTTTTAAAGAAAACACGGTCGAAGTCCAGACTCACTAATGTATCCGAACAAACTCGATAAGACACATTAATGCAAATTTCTGGTTCTCTAAGACCAACGCTCGGATACCAACTGAAATGTCCCGTTCATACTGATTATAAACGTTCCATATTAATTGATTTCGTCGCGAGGTTTTGACCTCTATATGAGACGTTTTTCAAAGACTGCATTCATTTTTAAAACAACCATAACCTTTATTTTAACTATAAAGGTTTAAAAAAAACATTACGTAGATTATCAAATAATGATAATCTAAAATATACCGTTTACACATGACCATTACATAATGGTTTACAATAAGAATATATTACATCGAAAATAAGTTTCTTGAATGCAGTTTTTACATAATATCATACAAGCATGGACTCCAAATCTTGTCCTTATTTTAGTATGCAACAGCGAAAGCTCTTAATAATCACCTGAGAATAAACATGCTTAAAACGTCAACAAAAATGTTGGTGAGTTATAGGTTTAACCTATATATTATCAAATCACAATAATAGACCACAAGATTTCATATTTCAATATACATCCCATCCATAGAGATAAAAAAATCATGCATATGGTGAACACCTGGTAACTGACATTAAAAATATGCATATAAGAATATCCCCTATCATTCCGAGAAATCCTTCGGACATGATAAAAACGAATTCGAAGTACTAAAGCATCCGGTACTTTGGATGGGGTTCGTTAGGCCCAATAGATCTATCTTTAGGATTCGCGTCAATTAGTAGATCGGTTTACTAATTCTTAGGCTACCAAGCAAAAGGGGCATATTCGGCTTCGATCATTCACCCATATAATGTATTTTCATTTACTTGTGTCTATTTCGTAAAACATTTATAAAACTGCATGTATTATCATCCCAAAATATTATATTTTAAAAGTGGGACTATACCTCACTTTCACAGATTTTTACTTCGTCGGGAAGTAAGACTTGGCCACTGGTCGATTCACGAACCTATGACAAATATGTACATATATATCAAAGTATGTTCAAAATATATTTACAACACTTTTAATACATTTTGATGTTTTAAGTTTATTAAGTCAGCTGTCCTCGTTAGTAACCTACAACTAGTTGTCCATAGTTAGATGTACAGAAATAAATTGATATATATTATCTTGAATCAATCCACGACTTAGTGTACACACGTCTCAGGCTAGATCACAACTCAAAGTATATATATTTTTAGAATCAACCTCAACCCTGTATAGCTAACTCCAACATTACTGCATATAGAGTGTCTATGGTTGTTCCAAATAAATATATAGATGGGTCGATATGATATGTCAAAACATTTGCATACGTGTCTATGGTATCCCAAGATTATATAATATATTAGAATACATGTATAATACAATATAAGTTAGCCAGGATTTGATTAATATAGATTTGTTACCAATTTTCACGTAGCTACAACAAGCAAAAATATCGAATCTTGTTTTACCCATAGCTTCTTCGTTTTAAATCCGTTTTGAGTGTTTCAAGTTGCTATGGTTTCATATTGAACTTAAGTTTACGAATCTAAACAGAAAAAGTATAAGTTTATAGTCAGAAATACAGGTTACAAGTCGTTTTTGTAAAGGTAGTTATTTCAGTCGAAAGAACGACGTCTAGATGACCATTTTGGAAAACATACTCCCACTTTGAGTTTAACCATGATTTTTGGATATAGTTTCATGTTCATAAGAAAAATCATTTTTCCAGATAAACAACTTTTAAGTTTATCATAGTTTTTAATTAACTAACCCAAAACAGCCCGCGGTGTTACTACGACGGCGTATATCCGGTTTTACGTTGTTTTTCGTGTTTTCCGATTTTAAATCATTAAGTTAGCATATCATATAGATATAGAATATGTGTTTAGTTGATTTTAAAAGTCAAGTTAGAAGGATTAACTTTTGTTTGCGAACAAGTTTAGAATTAACTAAACTATGTTCTAGTGATTTCAAGTTTAAACCTTCGAATAAGGTAGTTTTAGATATATGAATAGAATGATGTTATGAACATCATTACTACCTCAGGTTTTGTGGATAAACCTACTGGAAATGAGAAAAATAGATCTAGCTTCAAAGGATCCCTGGATGGCTTAAAAGTTCTTGAAGCAGATTCATGACACGAAAACAAATTCAAGTAAGATTTCCACTCGAAATAAGATTGTTATAGTTCTAGAAATTGAAACAAAGTTTGAATATGAGTATTACCTTGTATTAGAAAGATATCTTACTGTAAATAAGAAATATTTCTTGAGGTTGGATGATCACTTTACAAGATTGGAAGTAAGCTAGCAAACTTGGAAGTATTCTTGATTTTATGAAACTAAAACTTATAGAATTTATGAAGAACACTTAGAACTTGAAGATAGAACTTGAGAGAGATCAATTAGATGAACAAAATTGAAGAATGAAAGTGTTTGTAGGTGTTTTTGGTCATTGGTATATGGATTAGATATAAAGGATGTGTAATTTTGTTTACATGTAAATAAGTCATGAATGATTACTAATATTTTTGTAATTTTATGAGATATTTCATGCTAGTTGCCAAATGATGGTTCCCACATGTGTTAGGTGACTCACATGGGCTGCTAAGATCTGATCATTGGAGTGTATATACCAATAGTACATACATCTAAAAGCTGTGTATTGTACGAGTACGAATACGGGTGCATACGAGTAGAATTGTTGATGAAACTGAACGAGGATGTAATTGTAAGCACTTTCATTAAGTAGAAGTATTTTGATAAGTGTCTTGAAGTCTTTCAAAAGTGTATGAATACATATTAAAACACTACATGTATATACATTTTAACTGAGTCGTTAAGTCATCGTTAGTCGTTAGATGTAAATGTTGTTTTGAAACCTTTAGGTTAACGATCTTGTTAAATGTTGTTAACCCATTGTTTATTATATCTAAAGAGATGTTAAATTATTATATTATCATGATATTATGATATATTAATATATCTTAGTATGATATATATACAGTTAAATGTTGTTACAACGATAATCGTTACATATATGTCTCGTTTCGAAATCATTAAGTTAGTAGTCTTGTTTTTACATATGTAGTTCATTGTTAATACACTTAATGACATGTTTACTTATAATTTATCATGATTAAACATAGTGTATCAATATCTTAATATGATTCATATGTATTTAGTAAGACGTTGTTATAATGATAATCGTTATATTTATCGTTTCGAGTTTCTTAATTCAATAAACTCAATTTTATGTATATAACTCATTGTTAAAATACCTAATGAGATACTTACTTATCATAATATCATGTTAACTATATATATAATCATATATATGTCATCATATAGTTTTACAAGTTTTAACGTTCGTGAATCACCGGTCAACTTGGGTGGTCAATTGTCTATATGAAACCTATTTCAATTAATCAAGTCTTAACAAGATTGATTACTTAACATGTTGGAAACACTTGATGTTTCGCGAGGTGTATATAAAATAGTTTATATTTTTACAGGAAATACTATTAAATACGATACAATTTTACACAAGATATTTATTTATTTAGAGAATGGATATACTTAAACCTTGCTACAACACTTATAGGCAGTGTACCTAATCGTACAGTAGTGTAGTTTTTAGTAAGTCCGGTTCGTTCCACAGGGAATCTTTTTAAACAAAGCTTAACGCTATATTAGTTTACTTTTATAAAAATACAAATATATATATAAGTAATATTATTATTATAAAGGGGGGTTTTTACCGTTTAATGACCGGTTTGTCGATTTTAAAACTTTAGTCGCAGTTAAAACCAAATGTAAAATATTAAAAATAAATACAAGACTTAAATTAAAGCGTAAAGTAAATGACGATAATGAAATTGCGAATAATAAAAGTGCGATAAAATAAACTTGCGGTAATTAAAAAGTACGATAATTAAAAGTGCAATTAAATAAAATAACAATAAATAAAAGTGCTATAATTAGAAGTGCAATTAAATATAAAATAAAGGAAATTAAATATGAAATAAAAGAATTATGCTTATTTAAACTTCCGTAATCATGATGTTTGACGTGTTGATTTTAGTTTTATGCCCATGGGTTAATTGTCCTTTGTCCTGGATTATTTAATATGTCCATACGGATTTGTCCATAATAGTCCATCAGTCATAAATATAAAGAGCGAAAGCCTTCGTCAAATTATTCTTATTCCCGAAGTTAAATATTCCAACTAATTGGGGATTCGAATTGTAACAAGGTTTTAATACTTTGTTTAATGAATACACAGGTTATCGACTGCGTGTAAACCAAGGTTTTACTACTTTGTTAACAATTACACCAATTACCCTTGAATGTAATTCACCCCTATTTCAACAAGTCTATTAACTATTAATCCAGTTCCGTATCCGGTAAAATGAATAATTATTGGTATTTATAGATATCCCGCCCACCGTACCCAGTCAAGCGTATGTGGTTATATATAAATACGTCGAATTATAAGTTTGTATATTAAATTAACAAGGTATTGTTTAGTTAATATAAAACCCATTAATAGCCCATAGTCTAATTTCCACAAGTGTCGTTCTTTTATCCAAACCCCAATTATGGTACAAAGCCCAATTACCCAATTTTAGTAATTAGCCCAACATCATGATTACTTCGGATTAAATAAGCATAATAATAACTTAGCTACGAGACATTAATATAAAAAGGTTGAACATAACTTACAATGATTAAAAATAGCGTAGCGTTACACGGACAGAATTTCGACTTACACCTTTACAATATTCGCTAACATACCCTTATTATTAGGATTTAAAATTAAAATTAAAATTAAAATTAAAATATAAATTATAAATATATATTACGTATATATTGAGAGAAGAAGGAAAAAAAGATGATAAAAAATGCTCAGAATTCGGTTGGCTTTATAGGGAGTTTCAAAGTTTTTGGCTCCGTGACTCGCGGCCCTTTTGGCCTTTAAACTCCGCGAGTCACGGAGTTTGAGAATACAGCTCACATTCTTTGGAGTCTTTCTTGCCGACGATTTATTTATAAATATAATATATATATATATATATAATTAATATAATTAATTATATATTATATTATATTTATACACATAGTTAACTTGTAATTTTTAGTTCGTTGCGTCGAGCGTTGAGAGTTGACTCTGGTCCCTGTTCCGGATTTTCGAACGTCCTTGCGTACAATTTTATATTTTGTACTTTGTGTTTTGAATCTTGTACTCTTGTAATTTCGAGACGTTTCTTATCAATAATTGGAACCTCTTTGATTGTATTTTGTACTTTTGAGCTTTTTGGTCGTTTGCGTCTTCAATTCGTCGAATCTATCTTTTGTCTTCACCTTTTATTATTTAAACGAATATCACTTTTAAATAGAACAATTGCAACTAAAAGCTTGTCTTTCTTGAGGAATAATGCTATGAAATATATGTTCGTTTTTAGCATTATCAAATATTCCCACACTTGAGCGTTGCTTGTCCTCAAGCAATATCGTCTTGAAATACTAGAATCACTTCTTTATTCTTCACACTTTGTACATCAGTGATTTCTATACGGCGGTATAAACAATGGTAGTAACGATATGGTTTACAGTCCCACATGACTATAAAAATTTAGATCCATTAAGGAAATTGGATCTTTATGAAAACATTTGATCTTTTTGAAAATTAAATCTAGTTTTTACCCTAGATAAGTTTTCCGGAATAACCCTTCACCGGTGTTTGCAAAATATTTTTGTGGTTTTGGTAGGTTTCAGATTTGAAAATTTTAGCTCAAAACTTATGGTTTTGTGTCACCCACTTGCTAACCTTGTATTTGGAAAGCAACACGTCCAGTTTACTTGTCCCGTATATTACCTTTCGGTAAACTACCGTCCGGTTGTAAAGGAAAGCGTTGAACAAGCAACTGTTAAGGCAATGTCCCCTGACATGCTTTTAATTATGGTCTATAACGTGTCGGACGCAATTACTATCCTTGGTAGGAGCAATAGTAAAGCTCACCCTTATGATTTTTCGGTCTGGCACAAGGTCCTGTCTTTGACCACTATGCAACCACCGTTCTTACGGTTGACACCCAATTTAGTTCAGGTGACCTAATGAATTCCAGGTGAATTCCTAGGATTTTACGTTCAATGGTAATGAACGCATTGAAAATAGGGTTTTCAGAAAACAAATCGGTTTGTAATTTTGATCAAAATATTTTCTCGTTCAAGCTAGAGTTTAGATATCATTGAATTCCATGAGTTTGTAATTCTCAATCTTTAAGGTCAATCTCAAGGATTGAGTAATATCAGGCTTAAAAGCTGATTTTTGATCTTTTAAGGAGATTATCCTTTCTGGGGATCTGATTCATTAGTCTTATCCAGCTAATTTGCATGGTGCCCCCCCCATTTTACGAGATAAATCCTTCTCATGGTTAGGATAAATCTAACCACTTGGCGACCCTGTTTAATGCTGAGGTCCGTGGATTTCCTGCTGATTTTAGTGATGACTTTTCTAGATTTTTCGTCAACCTACAGCTGGTCTGGACGACAACTTCATGACCTAAATCAAGAAGCGCGTGTCTTTTTCGGAAGACTTTACTTCCTTTTAATGATGGAATTGATTCATCGTGTAGATCCATCTTTCATTACAGTAAATCAGGTAAAACTTTTTAGTTTAGTCTAAAGCAAAAGTATTTTCAGTTATTTGTACAAAAATATGTGATATATGTTTTGAATAACTTGGAGAATTTTCCCACACTTGGCTTTTATTTTCCTTTTTATCGTCCTCTATTCCATTTTAAATGAATTTTAACATTTTGGTTTGTTTCTCAATTTATGTCCTTTCCGAGGTTACAATAATTTCGGTGTTAAAACCTAGTTTTATCGTTCATAAATATGTATAAACATGATTTTGAGTTCATTTAATTGAAAATTTTGTAAAATTTTACTAGAATTGGGTAGTCAGTATATAAGACTAGGGCTGTTCTTTATTATCAGAGAGCACTAGATTCTAATACAACTACTGCTTTACTAGTATTTTTAATGGTAACCAAGTGTTTAAGATAAAAATTTTAAAATCCGAAAGAATTTAACCCCTTCCCACACTTAAGATCATGCAATGCCCTCATTTGCAAGAAATCAGTAACAATTTAAATTATTGAGGGTGATTTGTGTGAAAATGATTAAATTTTTACCAAAGTTTCCAAATATATTGGCGTTTGTTTGCTGAATGTTAAATGGTGCACATCATTTGTTCATTCCGTCTTGTTGTTATTTCACATATATTTTGCATCTTGTCGTCAAAATTAGTTGCTTTTGCTGAACTTAATGCCAGTCTTTGAAAATGCGTTGTTTTACCCTGTTGTGTACATAAGATAAACTGCAAACATATACAAATATTTTTGAAGTTTGGTATATTACCCCACATTCAAAAATTATTAAAATCTAAGAATAAAAGTTAGAAAATTATAAAAACTATTACAATATTAACATAAGTATTAAACGTATCAACATTACAAATTACAAAATAAATAAAACTAAGTAGACTAGGGATGATACTGGTACCAATAGGGGTTCGAAGCATAACCATAGGTGCTATAAAATGTTTCGGCAGGGTTATACGTAGGATACGGTGGTTGCATCTCTATAGACCAGGGAGGGAATATGGGTTTTGGTGTAGGAATATAGTTTCTACCTATATGTTGGCAATGAGCTATGATTTGGTTCTGATGAACTTGCCAATCTTCAAATGCTCTCTGTCTAGCATTTTCGTACTCCTGTGAAGCTATAAACCTTTGCATTTCTTGCATTTCATTTCCCCCTCCTACATTACCTTGCTGTTGGTTTCTCTCAACCTGTGGATGTCTACCATGGTATTGTACTGCGGCGTTATTTCGCCTCTTCAAAACTTTCGCACCATGGTATACATTTAAACCTATAGTATCGCGGGGTTCTGGTTCTTCTACTAATAATCCCCCCCGACTTATATCCACACCGAGATATTCAGCAATCAAAGTAATAAAAATACCACCTCCTATTATGCTATGCGGTCTCATCCCCCTAACCATAGCTGATAAATAATAACCCACACAATACGGTATACTTACAGTGCTTTGTGGGTCTCTAATACACATATGGTAAAACAAATCCTGTTCATTTACCTTTTCCTTGTTCTTACCTCTTTGTGTAATCGAATTAGCTAAAAACCTATGAATCACTCTTAATTCAGCTCTATCTATATCCAAATAAGAGTAATTTCCCCCTTTGAAACGGTGATGGCTTGTCATTTGACTCCACACACCGTGTGTATCAAAATTTTCATCTATCTTTCTACCATTTAGAATCAACCCTCTACAATCGGCAGATGCTAACTCCTCAGGCGTATATATACGTAAAGCCTGAACCATGTCTAGTAAAGACATGTGGCGCATCGAACCTCCTAACAAAAATCTAATAAAAGATCGATCGGTTAAACTAGCTACCCGATCATTTAATTCTATACTACATAACAATTCTTCACACCATACTTTATATACAGGTCTACGCATGGTGAATAAACGTACCCAGTCATTAAAAGTAGAATTACCATACCTCTGTACAAGTAATTCCCTAATTGGCCCGGCCAATTCTACAGCTTCTAAGGGTCCCCATTCTATGACCCTAGGTACCTCAACAACTTTAGAATGAAGCGTATGCAACCCCCTTTGATACTTTGGATAATCTATCCAAAGTCTGTCAAATCTCAGGTTCGGATGCAAATCTTCCAAGTGCATATCAGAAAATGTCATGACTGGATGAGGTATATCTTGCTTGTAGTAGTTATCCACCTCTTGTTGTTCCGCATTCTCAGCAGGAGCATTGCGAGCTTGGGATGAAGATTCACCCCTTTCAGTCTGCAAAACACATCAAACACAATTTTTTGTGCATCCAAATATGCATTAGTGTCAGCAAAATCATCAATCAAAATAATTACAATGACATGATCAATTTATATCAAACTTAAGCTCATTTTCACATTTTTATCAAATCTACACTTTTTCAAATAAGCATATACGAAAATGTTCGCCAAGTTCATAAGCATTCAACTCAAATAACATGTCAAAATAATCATTACTAGTAATTAAACAAGTTTCAAATGGCATTATCTCTCAAAAATCAAGTTCATGAATTTTAGACTTGAAAAAGTCCACTTTAATTCTCAAAATCATGTTTAGGCTCAAAGTTTGGATCATTTAACTACCTAGACATGTTACACTACTTAATTTAGCAACAATTCATGACAAAAATCGGCCTTAACCTGTTTATATCAAAAAGCCCCAAATTTGCTCAAGAACACAAACCCTAGATTACTCAAAATTTGAAGTTTAAGGCTTCTAATCATGTTAAATAGCATCAATCTAGGTTATACAAGCATAATACATAAACAATTTAAGCCTAATTACACAAAAAAGCATCAAAATTAAATTGGGGAAAAAATTGCTCAAGAACACTAATTTTCGGATTAAATGGTGTTTAGGTGTAGAAATTTACTGTTTTTCTTGATTAATTCCTTGATAGCATCCTTCTCAACATGATTTTAGTAAAAGATTTGATGATTAATGGTTAAAAATTGTGATTTTGGGGGTGTTTTTGCGTGTTTTTTGAGGGTTTTCGCAGCTGTTCTTCGCAGTATGTTTTTGTGGGGAGTGAACTGATCTGTTTTTTTACGTTTTATTTTTTTCTGGGTTTTGGTCCCTCCACGACTCGCGGTGAATTACCCTTCAAACTCCGCGAGTCGCGGAGTTTGCTTTTTTTTTTTTTTTTACATCTTATATTAATTAAAACAATTAAGTAATTAATTTTAAAATTTTGTTTCCCTTGTTATTTAGGACGAGGTCGTTTCGGATTGATGTCCTAGTCCGTCCTTCGACAAAATTTTAAAATTTGTCTTTTTGTAGCGATTGTTTTAAAAGCTAAGATTTTTGGGTTTTTTAATGTTTTTGGCATACTTTAATTCAATAAGATTAAAAATAATGATAATAAAAGTTCTCGTCCCTCCCTCGGGTAAAGCAATTTCGGTTCAAAGACCTAGTCTTCAACTTACGACGAATTTTAAAAATCATATTTTTAACTTAATGAGATAAAGTAAATTTTTGTTTTTAAATTCACACAATTTAAATATAAAATTCAAAATTAATATTAAAAATTCACACCAAACTTAAAATTTGAAATGCATAAAATTAAAAATTCATATTTTAAAAATTAAAAATTCACACCAAACTTAATTTAAAAATTTATATTATAAATTCACACCAAACTTATATTAATTTTTCAAATATTTACAATTTTAAATATATTGTTTTTACAAAGTTTACAATATTAATTTAAGATTTATATATTAATTTTAAAAACATGGTAAAAATAAAATTAAAAATCTTTTTGGCTTTTTATCCCACTTTAATCAATCAAATATTATCAAAAATATGCGCCCCTCTTTTCGGTAAAGTAATTTCGGTTCCAAGACCTAATTTAACTCATGACGAATTTTTGAAATATTTTGGGTTGATTGATTAAAGATATTTATACCTTAAGAATAAACGTTAAATTTCGCAGTGATGTAATAAATTTTTGAATGATATCAATAATTTCGGTCGCCAAACCTAATTTAATTCAATACCAATTTAATACTTTTTAGCGAACAAATTAGCGTTTATTATCAAAAAGTTAAAAATAAGAAAATAAAATAAAAACTGTACAGACATACCTGTGAAATAGATTTCTTAGTTATATGATCTATCTCATTCATAAGATAGTCGGTTTAATTGGTTTTCCATGGCTACATAGGCGTAACCTCGAGCATTCAGTGTCTTTTCTTCTAAACATATGAACGGTCCGTCTCTGCATAAAGTAACAAATTCGGTATTTGAATAGGTTTGATTATTTGAACATTTACCTCCATGTGACCATTTTCCGCATTTGTGACATCTTTCTAGGTGTCGTGCTCTTCTTTTCGCTGCGGATTTTGATTTTCCTTTACCAAATTGTAACTTATTATCTTCGCATCTGGATTCTTTTCTAACTCCGTCTATTCTTTCTCTGATTACTGATACTATTTCACTCGGTAGTGTGTCATTATTACGTTTAGTGATCAAAGCGTGTAGCATTAGACCATGGTTTAGTTCACAGGCAGTCTTCATTTTGTAAAAACCTAAAAAAATAAAAATTCAGAATGGGGGGAGAAGACTAGTTCTTTAGGGTCTGCTAGGGAAAGACCATTCGGGTTTCATTTTCGAGAAATACACGAAAATAGACAATCTAACTCTAACAGAAATACATATTATCCTTTAAAGACTTGATTCTCCCCACACTTAGTTAGCTGTGGTGTCAAAATTGTGATTAACTTCGTTGTCGACTTCCATCGGACCATGTATGTAATGTTTAACTCTGTGACCATTAACTTTAAATTCAATCCCATTTGAATTTATCAATTCTATCGTTTCGTATGGGAAAACTCTTTTGACTATGAATGGTCCAGACCATCTTGATTTCAATTTTCCAGGAAATAGCTTGAATCATGAATTGAAAAGAAGAACTCTGTCTCCTTCTTTAAATTCTTTTGAACTTCTGATTCTTTTATCATGCCATTTCTTCGTTCTTTCTTTATAGATTAACGAATTTTCGTATGCTTCATGTCTTAATTCTTCTAATTCGTTTAGTTGACTTAATCGTAGACGTCCGGCTTCATGTAAATCAAGATTACATGTCTTCAAAGCCCAAAATGCTTTGTGTTCAATTTCTACTGGAAGATGACATGCTTTTCCATAAACAAGTCTAAAAGGTGTGGTTCCAATTGGAGTTTTGTAGGCTGTTCTAAAAGCCCAGAGTGCATCCTCCAATTTAATGGACCATTCCTTCGGATTTGATCCTACGGTTTTCTCTAGAATACGTTTTAAAGCTCGGTTGGTATTTTCAACTTGTCCACTTGTTTGTGGATGATATGCGGTGGAGATTTTATGAGTTACTCCATATCTTTTAAGAACTTTCTCAAGTTGATTATTATAGAAATGAGTACCCCGATCACTTATTAAAGCTTTCGGTGTTCCAAACCTTGCAAAAAGACGTTTTAAAAAGTTGACTACAACTCGTGCATCGTTAGTTGGGAGAGCTTGTGATTCCGCCCATTTAGATACATAATCAATGGCTACGAGTATATATAGATTATTATGAGATTTTGGAAATGGACCCATAAAGTCAATACCCCAAATGTCAAATACTTCACATACTTGGATGACATTCTGTGGCATTTCATCACGTTGACTTATTTTTCCGGCCCTTTGACAAGCATCACAGGATTTGCAAAGAAGGTGTGCTTCTTTGTAAATTGTAGGCCAATAGAATCCAGCATCATAAACTTTTCTTGCTGTTAGTTGAGGCCCATAATGCCCTCCTGTTGGTCCTGTGTGACAATGGTTAAATATTTTACTAGCTTCATCTCCAAATACACATCGGCGTATTATTCCATCGGGACAACTTTTAAACAAATGTGGATCTTCCCAAAAATAGTGTTTTATATCACTGAAGAATTTTTTTCATCTTTGGTACGATAATCCTTTTTCAAGGAATCCACATACTAAGTAGTTTTCATAGTCTGCAAACCATGGGATTTCATTATAATCTATCTTCAATAGATATTCATCAGGAAAGTTGTCTTGTATGGCCGATTCATTTAGAACTTCTAATTCGGGATTTTCAAGACGAGAAAGATGATCAGCGGCGAGATTTTCTGCTCCTCTTTTATCTCGGATTTCAATATCAAATTCTTGTAAGAGTAAGATCCAACGGATTAATCTTGGTTTAGCATCTTGTTTCGAAAATAGGTATCTAAGAGCAGAATGGTCGGTATAGACCACCGTTTTTGCTAGAACGAGATATGATCGAAATTTGTCAAAAGCAAAGACAATAGCAAGGAGTTCTTTTTCAGTAGTTGTATAGTTCGTTTGTGCTCCTTGTAACGTCTTACTAGCATAATATATAGGTTGAAATCGTTTTTCAATCCTTTGTCCTAAAACGGCTCCCATTGCAAAATCACTTGCATCGCACATTAATTCAAATGGTTGATTCCAATTTGGTGTTATAATGATCGGTGCATTAGTGAGTTTTTCTTTAAGAATATTAAAAGATTTGATACACTCATCTGAAAAGATGAATGGAGCATCCTTTTCTAGGAGTTTATTCATAGGAGTGGCAATTTTAGAAAAATCTTTTATGAAACGTCGGTAAAAACCGGCATGCCCTAGAAAACTCCTAACTCCTCTAACATTGGTGGGATGTTGAAGTTTAGCAATTACATCTACTTTAGCTCTATCCACTTCAATTCCTTCTTTTGAAATTTTATGTCCAAGAACGATGCCTTCTTTAACCATGAAATGGCATTTCTCCCAATTAAGTACTAGATTTGATTGTTCGCATCTAATTAGCATACGTTCCAGATTAACTAGACATGATTCAAATGTATCACCGAAGACTGAAAAGTCATCCGTGAAAACTTCCATGCATTCTTCTATCATGTCATGAAAGATCGCCATCATGCACCTTTGAAAGGTTGCAGGGGCGTTGCAAAGTCCAAATGGCATGTGTTTGTAAGCAAAAGTACCATAAGGGCACGTGAATGTGGTTTTCTCTTGATCTTCGGGTGCTATTGGAATTTGAAAATATCCGGAAAATCCATCTAGAAAACAATAGTAACTATTTTCGGCTAATCTTTCCAACATTTGATCTATGAAAGGTAAGGGAAAGTGATCTTTTCTGGTGGCGTCATTTAATTTTCTATAATCAATACACACACGCCATCCTGTTACAGTCCTAGTAGGAATAAGCTCATTTTTCTCATTTGTAATGACAGTCATGCCACCCTTCTTAGGCACGCATTGAACTAGGCTTACCCATGGACTATCAGAGATTGGATAAATTAGACCTGCGTCTAGCAGTTTAATAATTTCTTTTTAACTACATCTTGCATATTAGGATTTAGTCTTCGTTAGCGTTGCACATACGTTTTATGACCTTCTTCCATAAGGATTTTATGTGTGCAATACGAAGGACTTATTCCTTTAATATCATGAATCTTCCATGCAATGGCTGGTTTATGAGCTTTCAACACAGAAATGAGTTGTGATTTCTCATTTTCAGTAAGAGAAGACGATATTATTACAGGTAATTCCGATTCACCATGTAAATAAGCGTATTCCAAATGGTTTGGAAGTGGCTTTAACTCTAATTTCGGAGGTTCTTCTATCGATGATTTGTATCGATATCTGTCTTCTTCTTTTAGCATTTGGATTTCTTCTGTTGTTGGTTCATATCCATTAGCTATAAGTGTAGCTAACATTTCAGCTTCATCAATTGGTTCATTACCTTCTCCTAAAGAACATTCTCCTGTTCCTTGTAATTCTGGAAATTCTTCTAACAATTCTGCATGTGCATCTATAGTTTGAATATAATAACATGTATCATCTGCAGATTGTGGTTGTTGCATTGCTCTATCAACTGAAAAGGTAACACTCTCATCCTCTATACTTAGGGTCAGTTTCTTACCGAACACGTCTATCATTACTTTAGCCGTGTTTAAGAATGGTCTTCCTAATATGAGAGGAACTTGAGAATCTTCTTCCATGTCTAGAACAACAAAACCTACTGGAAATACTAAAGTACCAACTTTAACTAGCATGTTCTCCATTATCCCTCTAGGATATTTTATTGATCTATCGGCTAGTTGTATGCTTATTCTGGTTGGTTTCAATTCTCCAAGGTCTAGTTTAGCGTATAGTGAATACGGCATTAGATTTATACTAGCACCTAAGTCTGCCAATGCTTCTATTGAACTAAGACTACCCAGAAAACATGGAATTGTGAAACTTCCTGAATCAGATAATTTTTCTGGTATCTTATTCAACAGCACTGCTGAACAATTAGCATTCATAGTAACAGCCGAGAGTTCTTCCATTTTCTTTCTATTTGAGATTAGATCTTTCAAGAATTTAGCATATCTAGGCATTCCTGAAATTACATCAATGAAAGGAAGATTTACATTTATCTGTTTAAACATATCCAAGAATTTGGATTGCTCGGCTTCAAGTTTCTCTTTCTTTATTTTACTCGGGTAAGGAAGTGGTGGTTGGTATGGTTTAACATAAGGTTTAGCCTTAACTGTGTTATCTTCATTAACCTTTTCAACTACCGGTTCATTTTCCTTATCTTGATCAGGTTGTGGTTCTTGTGGAGTAGGAATAGCTTCATCAGAAGTTACAGGTATTTCAGGTGGTTTAAGTGTTGTACCACTTCTTGTGGTAATGGCTTTAGCTGTTTCATTTCGGGGGTTAGCATTTGTATCACTAGGTAGACTTCCCGATTTTCTTTCACCTATTAACCTTGCTAGGTTACTTACTTCTTGTTCTAGATTTTGAATAGAAGCTTGTTGATTTCTAAATGCTTGAGCATTTTGTTCATTGGTTTGTTTCTGAGATGTGAAAAACTGCGTTTGAGTTTCAACTAGCTTTGTCATCATATCTTCTAAATTCGGTTTTTTATCATCGGTTTGTTGTGGTGGTTTGTTTTGAAAATTAGGTCTTTGCTGATTGTAAGTATTATTGGATATTGTTGATTGCTAGGACCTTGTTGGTTGTTGTATGGAATATTTCTGTTATAATTCTGGTTTTGATTGTAAATTGGTCTTGGCGGTTGATAATTATTTTGATAATTATTTCCAGGCCTTTGGTTTATGTATGAAATATTCTCTCTTTGTTCCATTGTTAATTCAATACTGAGACAATCTTTTGTCAAATGTGGTCCTCCACACTGCTCACAACTAATTCGTATTGAGTAAATATCTTTAGTCATCTTTTCCATTCGTCTCTCGACAGCATCTATCTTTACAGAAATGGAATCTAAGTCATGGCTAGAATCGGCTCTAGCTGCTTTAGATGATCTAACGATATCTTTTTCTTGGTGCCACTCATGTGAGTGGGAAGCAGTGTTATCAATAATTTTGTAAGCATCAGTTTCGGTTTTCTTCATAATAGAACCACCAGCTGCTATATCTATGTCTTTCCTTGTAGTGATGTCGCATCCTTGGTAGAATATTTGTACTATTTGACATGTGTCTAAACCATGTTGCGGACATCCTCTTAACAACTTTCCATATCTAGTCCATGCCTCATATAGAGTTTCATTCGGCTTCTGTGTAAACGTAACAATTTCTGCTTGAAGTCTTACAGCTTTAGATGCAGGAAAGAATTGTTTAAGAAATTTGTCAACTAAAACATCCCATGTATCAATCGCCCCTTCAGGTAACGATTCCAACCAATCTTTGGCTTCTCCCTTTAAAGTCCAGGGAAATAACATGAGATATATCTGTTCATCCTCCACTTCTCGGATTTTAAATAGTGTGCAGATCCTATTAAAGGTACGTAGATGTTCATTTGGATCTTCCTTCGGCGCACCACTAAATTGGCATTGATTAGTCACCATGTGTAGAATTTGTCCTTTGATTTCATAATCTGGCGCATTAATGTCTGGATGAGTAATTGCGTGACCTTGGCCAGTGCGTTTAGCTCTCATTCGGTCTTCCATACTTAAAGGTTCCAGATTCTCCATAATTGAATTTGTTGAATCGGAATCACTAGAGGATTCTGATTTAATGGTTCGTTCCTCAACAATCTCTGTTTGAATGATTGGTGGTTCCGGAGGAAAGTTTAGTGGTTCAGGATCTACGAATCGTCCCTGAATATTCTCCGGATTCTCAATTGTGAGGTTGGGTTCAAAAAATGGATTATCGGAAATTTGAACTGAAGTACTTGGTCGACTGGATGACGATTCTAAAGAAAAATCAACGGCAGTAATATTTGCTAAATGTCTTGATCTAGTTATAGGTGGTGAACGTACAAAAGGTGGTGAACGTCTTGCTCGGTGCATTCACTGAATATCCTATTAGTTTTTAAAAGGAAAGAAAAATTATAATAAGTTATCCAATCAATAGACTTTTCTGATTTTGCCCACGTTTAGAATAGCCAAAAGATGCAGCAGAGGGGCAGGATTCGTTTGGTGTCAATATAATTGAGGACTGTTTGGCTCCAATAACCCGGTCCACGTACAAATCCAACTATTACTACGAACCGGAAAATTTTGATGTCTATCAATTTAACCACTTAAAATAAATTTTCGTAATTTTAAGAAATTTAGATAAGAAGTAGAATAAAAATCTATGTCCTAAAACTAGAATAGCGAGAAATAAGAAAGAAAAAGAGCGTGTCGGAAAAAGATCGAAAAAGAAAAATGGTTGAAAAATAAAAGGTGACGGAAAAATAAAAGAAACTTATAAAACTTAAAAATACTTGACTAACCTAACCTTATTACTACAACTAACTTAAAATTATAATCGCAAATTGAGATTACTAATTGGAATGATAATTGATACATAGGTAAAAGGTGTCTAAAAATATTAAAGCTTACAGGAAAAACTAAATCCCAAATGGAAATAACTTAAAAAGAAACTAAAACTTAAAAAGGCGTCGCAAAATTCTAAAGTACTTAAATCTTAGTCTAAAGAAAAAGCACTTAAGGGATTTTACGGCAAAGCCTAAAAATCTAGAAGTAAAAATAACTATGGCAAAAACTAAGTTTAAAACTAAATATGAGCTAAATATTACGCTAAAACGATTAGAAAGGGACAAAATATAAAAATATACAAAAAGTTGTAAAAAGTACAATTTTTATAAAAATATTATTTTTATATTATTTATTTATTAAAACTACTAATTTTATAAATTAATTAAACTAATTAATACTAAATACATAAATTAAATAAAATGTAAAAGTAATAATAAAACTAATTATAATAATAATAATAATTAGGGTTAAATAATAATAATAATTAATGATTACCCGTAATTAATGCTGAATTAGGGTTCTGTCAGCGTGTCAGAGTATCTCCGCGAGTCGTGGTTCTCAAAGCAGCAAACCCCGCGAGTCGCGGGGTTCCAAAATTCAACTGACAGGTTTAAAATTCGACGCGTTTTTCTTTCTTCTTTTTTTTACTTTTTTATTTTCTGTTTTAAAATCTAATTAAAATATTTATATAATTTAAATAAAACTTATCTTTAATAACTAAGATAAAAATAAAATACTTTATAACAATCTAAAAAAAAATAGATTTATATATATTTATATTTTTGTTTTTTTCGGTTTTTTATATTTATAAAATATATTTATAAAATAAATTAAATAAAACTTATATTTTTACAAACTAAAGAAACTTTATAAAACTTAAATATTTATCAAACTCCTAAAAATATTTATATTTTTGTTTTTCTTTTTATATTTTCGAATATTTAAAACGTATTTTTATAAAAATGAATTTTAATAAAAGTAAACTAAAAATATTTTTTTTTTATATTAGCGTTGCGCTTCCGGCGTTTAAGAGAGTTCCCCGGCAGCGGCGCCAAAAATACTTGATGTTTCGCGAGGTGTATATAAAATAGTTTATATTTTTACAGGAAATACTATTAAATACGATACAATTTTACACAAGATATTTATTTATTTAGAGAATGGATATACTTAAACCTTGCTACAACACTTATAGGCAGTGTACCTAATCGTACAGTAGTGTAGTTTTTAGTAAGTCTGGTTCGTTCCACAGGGAATCTTTTTAAACAAAGCTTAACGCTATATTAGTTTACTTTTATAAAAATACAAATATATATATAAGTAATATTATTATTATTATAAAGGGGGGTTTTTACCGTTTAATGACCGGTTTGTCGATTTTAAAACTTTAGTCGCAGTTAAAACCAAATGTAAAATATTAAAAATAAATACAAGACTTAAATTAAAGCGTAAAGTAAATGACGATAATGAAATTGCGAATAATAAAAGTGCGATAAAATAAACTTGCGGTAATTAAAAAGTATGATAATTAATAGTGCAATTAATAAAATAACAATAAATAAAAGTGCTATAATTAGAAGTGCAATTAAATATAAAATAAAGGAAATTAAATATGAAATAAAAGAATTATGCTTATTTAAACTTCCGTAATCATGATGTTTGACGTGTTGATTTTAGTTTTATGCCCATGGGTTAATTGTCCTTTGTCCTGGATTATTTAATATGTCCATACGGATTTGTCCATAATAGTCCATCAGTCATAAATATAAAGAGCGAAAGCCTTCGTCAAATTATTCTTATTCCCGAAGTTAAATATTCCAACTAATTGGGGATTCGAATTGTAACAAGGTTTTAATACTTTGTTTAATGAATACACCAGGTTATCGACTGCGTGTAAACCAAGGTTTTACTACTTTGTTAACAATTACACCAATTACCCTTGAATGTAATTCACCCCTGTTTCAACAAGTCTATTAACTATTAATCCAGTTCCTTATCCGGTAAAATGAATAATTATTGGTATTTATAGATATCCCGCCCACTGTACCCAGTCAAGCGTATGTGGTTATATATAAATACGTCGAATTATAAGTTTGTATATTAAATTAACAAGGTATTGTTTAGTTAATATAAAACCCATTAATAGCCCATAGTCTAATTTCCACAAGTGTCGTTCTTTTATCCAAACCCCAATTACGGTACAAAGCCCAATTACCCAATTTTAGTAATTAGCCCAACATCATGATTACTTCGGATTAAATAAGCATAATAATAACTTAGCTACGAGACATTAATATAAAAATGTTGAACATAACTTACAATGATTAAAAATAGCGTAGCGTTACACGGACAGAATTTCGACTTACACCTTTACAATATTCGCTAACATACCCTTATTATTAGGATTTAAAATTAAAATTAAAATTAAAATATAAATTATAAATATATATTACGTATATATTGAGAGAAGAAGGAAAAAAAGATGATCAAAAATGCTCAGAATTCGGTTGGCATTATAGGGAGTTTCAAAGTTTTTGGCTCCGCGACTCGCGGCCTTTTTGGCCTTCAAACTCCGCGAGTCGCGGAGTTTGAGAATACAGCTCACATTCTTTGGAGTCTTTCTTGCCGACGATTTATTTATAAATATAATATATATATATAATTAATATAATTAATTATATATTATATTATATTTATACACATAGTTAACTTGTAATTTTTAGTCCGTTGCGTCGAGCGTTGAGAGTTGACTCTGGTCCCGGTTCCGGATTTTCGAACGTCCTTGCGTACAATTTTATATTTTGTACTTTGTGTTTTGAATCTTGTACTCTTGTAATTTCGAGACGTTTCTTATCAATAATTGGAACCTCTTTGATTGTATTTTGTACTTTTAAGCTTTTTGGTCGTTTGCGTCTTCAATTCGTCGAATCTGTCTTTTGTCTTCACCTTTTATTATTTAAACGAATATCACTTTTAAATAGAACAATTGCAACTAAAAGCTTGTCTTTCTTGAGGAATAATGCTATGAAATATATGTTCGTTTTTAGCATTATCAACACTTAATCATGTAAATAACAATTTCAGTTAATATATATAAACATGGAAAAGTTCGGGTCACTACAACTTAGGAATGATAAACAGGTAATTTTCCACTAGGAATGATAAACAAAACTTATAATATGCAGCTAAGGTCGAAGTCCAGACTCACTAATGCATCCTAACAACTATCAGTTAGACACACCAATGCAAGACCTGGTTCGCTAAGACCACCGCTCTGATACCACCTGTAGAGACCCGTCCTAATCCACCTGGACGAAGTCTTCAACATTTGGTCGCATTGCGAGGTGCTGACCTAAATATGCCATGAATGACTCCAAGTAATATCTTTAAAATGAGCAAATGCACAGTGGAAGATTTCTTTCATACCTGAGAATAAACATGCTTAAAAGTGTCAACCAAAAGGTTGGTGAGTTCATAGGTTTATCATAAACAATCATTTCAGTAATTTTAAATAGACCACAAGATTTCATTTTATAGATAACGATACACTCGCAAATGTATAAAAATCATTCGTATGATGAACACATGGTAACCGACATTAACATAATGCATATAGAATATTCCCCGCATACTCGCAAGTATGCCATATATAACGGCAATCGCAATCACCTTTTTAAATACTAAAGCATTCCAAATTCTAGAATGGGGTTTGTTAGGCCCATAGATCTATCTTTAGGATTCGCGTCAATTAGGGGCCATTTCCCTAATTCTTAGGTTACCAGACTTGAAGGGGCGATATTCGGTATAGTAATCCAATCATAGAATGTAGTTTCAAGTACTTGTGTCTATTTCGTCGATCATTTATAAAAGCAGTGCATGTATTCTCAGCCCAAAAATATATATTGCAAAAGCATTTAAAAAGGGAGCAAATGAAACTAACAATACGATATTTGTAGTAAAATATGCATACGACGGCACTGAACAATGCAGGTTTGGTCTCGGATTCACGAACCTATATCATTTATATATATATTAACACACATAATTATAATCGAACGAATTTATATATTATTTGCTATTTTAGTAAATTATATGTTTCATTAATAACTTAATTAACAATTTTTATTCTATATACTTTAGATACATAATTTGTATTTATTATAAAAATATCAATATAGTTATGTCATATGTATTTAAATATATTTTTATATAACAAATATTTATTTAGTAAAATAATAATAATAATAATAATTAAAAGGTATATTTGATTAATAATAATAATAATAATAATAATAATAATAATAATAATAATAATAATAATAATAATAATAATAATAATTATAGTATTAATAATAATAATGATAAAAATAATAATAATATCACTAAGTATAATACTAATAATAATAATGATGATAATAATAATAATAATAATAATTTTGATATAAATGATAATTTTCTAATACTGATAATAATGATAACAATAATAAAAATGATAATTTTAATATTGTTGATAATAAAAATGATAATAATAATAATAGTAGTAATAATAATAACTATAATAACTATAATAATAATAATTTTACTAATAATGATAATAATAATGATATTAATACTAATAATACTTATTTTAATCATAATAATAATAATAATACTTGTAATACTTAATGTTAATACTTATTATGAATGATAATAATAGTAAACATATAACAACAATAATTAATAATAATAACAATAATAAAAGAAATAAAAATAATAGTAATAATAATAATAACTACCTTAATGGGAAGAGCTTCAAAAAAAAATACACTGCATGTGCCAAGGCTCGAACCCCCAACCTATCGCTAACCCACAAACACTCCTCACCATCTGTCCACTTCTGTTTTTCTGATATAATATCAGATACTAATATAAATAACCGGTATTCATTTCTATTTCATCTTCCTCCTCATAACATCCGGCCCAATAAAAGATTGCAATGGATCTCGGCCCAAAACAATTACGGCCCAACTGGTTAATAACGGCCCAACTAAAAATAAAACTTCGGCCCTAAACAGAAACATGGCCCGATTGTAATTGAATTGTTGTATAATTTGGGAGAAAAAAAATATAAACAGCTGGATGTTAGGTTTTGTGGGGTTCGTGAGGTCGACAGAAAGAAAGGGAAACAGTTCGATAAAAAAAATCCAATCAATTATCATCATCGATTTTTCTCATCATTTACCATCATCGAACATTAATCCTCATCCATTATTATAATTTCCGAATAAAAATAGAAAACTGAAGCAGCAATAAATGGCAAGGTGATTCCTGGGTTTGTTGTGGGTTTGAATCGAAACAGACAACAGTATTTGATGATCGAAGTTTTCGTGAAGAAGGAAGCCCAATATATTTAAACCATCCTCGTTACAAAAACAGAAGGTACAGCTGCAACAATTTGGTTTGGTATCCTTCGGTTCAACATTCAAGGTTTATAATCGAGCAAAACAACAACCAAAAAGTAACAACAATTTAGCACGCATGTTTGTTAGTTTTTGTTCGACAAAACTAAAAGAGTAGCAGATGCAATAATAGGTAAATGGTGGTAATGGTTGTCAATGGTGGTGAAGGTGATTGTGGTGGCACGGAGGTTCCAAAACAGAAACTGTAGCAGTGGCGATGGTGGTGTATCGATGGCGATTTTCTTGGTCAGAGGGAGAAGAGAGAAGATAGATGGTTTTTGGTTAGTTTTCGACTGCAACATGGTGAGGGAAGGTGGCATTTTAAAATATAAAAGGTAAGTAGCAGGTGTCGATTAAATGGTGATTTGTGATTGTGATTGAGCAAAAGGAAGAAAAAAAAAGCATACTTGGGTGAGTTGGAGGTACGAATGAAAGACATGGAGAAGAAAAATTCTGAGCTGGAAGAGCGTCTATCCATTTTGCAAAATGAGAACCAGATGTTTAGAAAAGTACTTCTCTCTATCACTTCTCGATTTAAAACATGGTTTGTACACATACGTATTTGCTTAAATAGTTGTTATGCAGATCTTGAAGAACAAAACTTTTAGTATGACCACGTTTTTTTTTTTTTTTTTTTGAACCACAAGAACTCCATATCAAACTTAGTTGAGCAAAGTCAACAAAGTGATTAATCCAGTTGTGAACTTGTGAGTTGTGACTTTGGGTTTCATTAAAGAAAAGATGGTGATGGTGGATATTCTAGTGGACATATAGTGGATGGTGATGGTTCTCGTGGGTTTCAGTTACAAGAGTGAAGAAGTGAAGATGGTGAAGTGGTGGTAATGGTGGCAGTGAGAGAGAGAGAGAGAGATAGAGAGAGAAAATGATGGTGGTTCTTGGTGATGATGGATGGTGGTCCAGTGGCGGTGAAGGTGGCCGAAGATGGTCTCAAAGGTGAAGAGGATGTGTGGTAGAGTGTATGCATATGATATATCTCATATATGTCTTATGTATGTAATTAAGTTTGATGATAAGGATATAGGATTCTTTTTACACAGTAACACAAGTTAAAATCTCGTGAATCTCCTTTGTTTTGTTTGGTGACTCAAAAGGCAAAGAAAATATAATATGAGTGGGTGGTTTAACATCATCAGTTGCATTATTGTTGTTGTTTTGAGTCATATTATTATCATTATTATTTGTATTTGTATTATTATGATTATTTAATAATAACACAGTAGTAGCCATAATCTCATCTCAGCTCACTTAATATTGTCATAATTGAAGAAACTGTAAAAAGAAAATTATCATGGGATTATTTATAAATATTATTTTATTTATGTATGTATGGAAATATGAAAAAGAATCGAATAGGTTTGAGTAAGAAGAGATTCCAAATTTTAATTACACAACGAGTTCGTTTGATAGTACTAGAGGAAGAATAATTGAGTAAAAGGAAAAGTCTTTGGATAGTTGACAGAAAAATTAAATTGGAAACATATGCACTATCTATCAATCAATATATAGATATAATATTATATACTAATATCATATTGAAATAAGAAAACAAAATGTATTATTAGTTAGCCACTAGTCACTATTAGATTAACTTTTACCTAGCCAACTAGATTTCGTGCTCTATTGTAATTCAGTGCCGGATAAAAGTATTCGAAAAATCCCCAAATTTTTACAGTAATTATATTTATTTATTTCGGTCATTTTGGTATAAAATTCGATCATTAACTATTTAAAATTATTAAATAAAATTAACTCACTGTCCACGCTCGATCCCAGGTAAAAATTTTAAAACTTAACAAATAGTTCTTAAATACATATTTAATAAGTCTATAAATTTTATAACTCATTTTCGGATTACCGTTTATTTTTGAAATCATATAAGTTTGAATTTAACTTGTTTAATATCAATCAAATGACAAACAAGTGCAACTATCGTTTACTAATTAAATTCGTAATCATATTTATATATATTCAATACACTTTTTTTATATATATAGATTTATTTTAATAATAAATCTTATTATTACTTATCTCATTTTTCATATTTATTTCTAACAATTAAGTCGTATATTATTTCTAATCATATTTCAAATTGATATATATATATATATATATATATATATATATATATATATATATATATATATATATATATATATATATATATATATATATATAGTTGTTCGTGAATCGTCGAGAACAGTCGAAGGCTAATTGCATGTATGAAAACAGTTCAAAATTTTTGAGATTCAACATTACAGACTTTGCTTATCGTGTCAAAAATATTAAATCATATCGTGAGTTTGGTTCAAAATTAGTCGAAATTTTTTGGGTCGTCACACGAGTCAAGTAGGTTACTAGGATAAACATCGTTTAGAACTTGAACCGTATAATCTCCAATATGTGTAGAAATTTACACTGTGCGAATTAATTGCTATTATAACCTATAAGAAATGTGCAATCACGTCACAATTTATCACTAATTGACACTGTCCGTCACCATCAAACACTACTTGACATTACGAAGACACTGCTGGAACATACTCATCATCTCATACCACTACTTATCGTTGCTTACTACTACACAATGTCGCCTCTCACTGCTAGACACGACTGATCACTACTTTCTCACTGCTTGTCATTACCAGTTACTACTTGATGCCACCCATTGCTACTTACCATACTAAATACTACTCAACACTACTAGCACCTCCACGATTTACTACTAGCTACTATGCATCACGACTCATTTCTGATATATCTTTAGAGGGTGAATTCCTTGTAACAGCCTACGAAATTCGTAGTGGATATTATCTACTTAATGACCGACTTACCTATCATTCAGCCACTCACAGCTTCACGATTTTGCTTTCCAAATACGAGTCTACCGGAAGAGGTATTCACACCTTCCCTCATAAAGGGTATTCCGTTCTTCTCTCCCACCGATGTGGGACAAGTCTGATAATTCACCCTGCTATCAACATCAACTTCAATGAAGTTCGGCACGAGTTTGTTCTTACTCATCAATCATAATGTTTATATATTGTCAACACCGGAGCCGATAGAAACTTTATCACTAGAGAATTCTATCACAACATTTCAAATCCAATATCTGCCTTAGACAACGTGAACCCTATGGAACTATCAAATGGGAATAAATTGCATCATGATTGATGTCATTTCAGTTTAAGGAGGTCCTGTTTAAGAAGTTTGATCGTACACTCCCATCGTAAATGTCTCTTACCCAAAACTCACCCCAAACTTTAATCAACAATTGCTTCTAATCCTTTGCAAATTATAAGTTAAGACCCAAACCGTTAAGCTCAAAACAACCTTCTGTACCAAACAGTACTCTTTCCGACAACTGGCGAGCCATTACAATAGAAATCAACATGAGTGACATTTGGAGTTAAATTATTTTACTTGCACTACCATATTTCTTTTGATTGACCTTGTGGTTGGAATGGACTGTTTATCAGGCGACAAAACTGAAGTTGTTGCGACCAGAAGGCCATTTGAATTCCTTTTACTGAAGACGAATCAATGATGGGGTACAGAGAGAAGATCGGTACTCCGTTGCGATATATTAATTGCTCGAAGGTCCAAGTACATGATATAAGGATGTCTCGCAATTCTGGGACATGTGAGCAAAGTTGAATCAGCAGTGAAGAGACCCGAAGATGTCCCAACCATTAGAAATTTTTCCTTAAGGTCCTTCCAAGAGAATTACCATATCTTCCACCGCATAGAGACGTAGAATTTTAGATTGACTTAGTGCCTGGAGCAGCGCCTGTAGCACGTGCACCGAATAGACTTGAACCTTCAGAATTTAAAGAGCTGTCTAGTCAGTTACGAGAGCTTTCTTCGCCATGGGGAGCTCCAGTTCTTTTTGTAAAGAAGAAGGATGGATCTATTAGACTCTGTATCGATTACAGGGAATCGAATAAGCTGACCATTAAGAATCGATATCCGTTACTGAGGATTGATGATTTGTTTGATCAATTATAAGGATCTGGATGTTACTCTAAGATGATATGAGGTTAGGTTACCATCACATGAGATTAAAAGAGACAGATATACCAAAGACAGTGTTTAGAACACGCTACGGATGTCGTGAGTTCACAGTAATGCAGTTTGGATTGACGAACGCACCGGCAGTATTCGTAGATTTCATGAACCGTGTGTGTAAGTCATATCTGGACAAGTTTGTTATTGTGTTTATTGATGATATTCTGGTATATTCTAAGAACGAGGAAGAACATGAACAACATCTCCATTTAATACTAGAGATGATCAGGAAGGAGCAGATGTGTGCGAAGTTTTCAAAGTGTGAATTTTGATTACAAAAAGTTCAATTTTTGGGTCATATTGTAGGCATCAATGGTAATCAAGTTGATCCTGCGAAGATAGAAACGGTCAAGAAATGGGAGACTCCTAGGTCGCCAAACGCATGTTCGGAAATTCTTACGTCTTGCTGGTTATTATAGAAGATTCATTGAGGAATTTTCTAATATTGCCCGGTCATTGACAACAATGACTCACAAGGGTAAAAAGTATGAGTGGACTAAGCAACTTGAGTCTGCATTTCAGTTGTTAAAAGAGAAATTAACTACTGCCCCGATTTTACCTTAGCCGAAGGAACCAAAGAACTCGTGATTTATTGTGATGCTTCACGATAGGGTTTATATGAGGCAGAGACATTGGATAGAGCTATTGAACGACTATGACTGCGACATTTGCTATCGTCCTAACAAGGCTAATGTAGTTGCCGATGCCTTGAGTAGGAAAAAGAAGACTAAATCTCTCAGAGTTAGAGCATTAAGCATGACTGTCTGAACAAACCTTACTTCTCAGATACGTGATGCATAACTAGAGGCATTGAAAGAAGGGAACGTTACTACGGAATCACTTAGAGGATTGGGTAAGAATTTTGTCATTCGAGAAGATGGAACCCGATACTTCATAGATAGAATTTGGGTACGGAGATTTGACGGATTAAGGGAACTAGTGCTAGATGAAGCACAAAAGACGAGGTATTCTATTCACCCTAGATCCGACAAGATGTTCCAAGATCTTAAGGCACTGTACTGGTGGCCTAATATGAAAGCAAATATAGCAACCTATGTTAGTAAGTGCTCAACGTGTGCTTAAGTAAAAGCAGAGCATCAGAAGCCGTCAAGACTGTTGACACAGTCATAGATTCCCAGTGGAAATGGGAATGTATTACTATGGATTTCATCACTAAGTTACCCAAGACTGTGGGAGGTTATGATATGATTTGAGTTATCATTGATCGTCTCACAAAGTCAGCTCATTTCCTACCGATTAAGGAAACGGATAAGATGGAGAAGTTGGCACAAATCTATAAAAAGGAAGTAGTTTCTCGACATGGAGTGCCGCAATTCATTATTTTCGACAGAGATAGTAGATTTAAATCTAGATTTTGGCAAGCTATGCAAGTTGCCATGGGAACTCGTTTAGACATGAGTACAGCATACCATCTACAGACTGATGGTCAAAATGAGAGAACCATTCAGACATTAGAATACATGTTAAGAGCGTGTGTTATTGACTTTGGAATTGGATGGGATAGACATCCACCATTAGTAGAGTTTTCTTATAACAATAGTTATCACACAAGTATAAAGGCAGCGCCTTTTGAAGCACTGTATGGCAGAAAGTGCATATCACCCGTATGTTGGACTGAGTTAGGAGATAGTCAATTAACTGGTCCTTATATCATACACGAAACAACCGAGAAGATCGAGCAGATTCAAGAGAAACTGAAAATGGCGCGAAGTCGTCCAAAGAGTTACGCCGATGTTAGTAGGCGAGATTTAGAATTTCAGGTTGGGGATAAAGTTATACTCAAAGTATCACCCTGGAAGGGTGTAGTGCCTTTTGGTAAAAGAGGCAAGCTAAGTCCGAGATATATTGGACCGTTTGAGATTACCGAGAGAATTGGACCGGTAGCGTACAGACTGAAACTACCGCAAGAACTTAGCGAGATTCATGACACTTTCCATGTTTCTAACTTGAAGAAATGCTTATCGGACAAAAGTTTGGTAATTCCTTTGGAAGAGATACAAGTTGATCCTAATCTTAATTTCATTGAAGAACATGTTGAGACTATGGACCGTGAGGTTAAGAGGATAAAACAAACCAGAATTCCGATAGTTAAAGTTCGATGGAACGCCCGTAGATGACCAGAATTCACGTGGGAGCGTGAAGACCAGATGAGACTAAAGTATCCGCAACTGTTTCCTGAGGAGATGACTACGTCGAACGTGCACTAAAATTTCAGAACGAAATTTTTCATAACAGGTGGGTAATGTAACAACCCGACTTTTTCCGTTACTATCGTTACTTGTCCGTTAAATATTTAAGGGGTGATTACTTAAAACTTTATGTGTTTAACAGAATTAAATGCATATTTAATCCTAGTGGATTACTTGAATTAATATGTTATATTAATTTATGAACTTATTTCGGATAACGAAATAACTAGAAAATGTTACGATTAAGTTAATCGCCTAGAAAGCTTTTCAGTTTACGGAACTCGGAAAAACGACGAAATAATTATTTTCAATAATTATTGACTTTAAGAAAAACTTATTTAATTTATTATTTAATTAATGGATTAAATCCGGTGATTTCGTTTTAACAACTAGTTAACGTTCCGGAGATCCGGTACGGTTAACGGCACTCGAAACGGACCACGCGCGTACAAGAACATAACGAAACGAATGGTATTTCACTTTTAATCATTATTTTATGTAACTATTATGTTTTAAACATACTTTCAATTTATTAGAATTTATATAGATTAAAAACACGAGAAATTAACGTTTATCGATTCGGTTTGCGTTTTCGGCTAACGACACTTAATGGGTTCACTTAGGAAACTTGACTAACAACTTTTGTGAGCCCAAGGAGCCCTTTTTCAGCCCCATGGTCGACCACCCCACAAATATCCCCTTATTGGACTTGTTTTGTGAGTGTGGGTCATTAGTAGTGTAAGTTAGCCCAATTGTGATTAGCCTTAAGTAGGAAAATAAATCTGGAACTCCCATAACCCTAAGCCATGACTCCAAATCAGTTCCCAACCCCTCCCAGCATCGATTTCATCATCATCATTATTCTTCATTCAATTTTGATTGTTTGCTCTTGCGTTCTACACGAAAGTGCTTCCTTTGATCGTTCTCTATGCACTTGTATAATCAATTTAAGCTTTTGAGGTATAATTTCATTAACCCTAATCTATTTAGATCTGATTTTTTTCAATTACATGGTGTACAAGAGTCTAGTGCTCAATTGATTGCGGTTAGAGTCGTTGTTCGTCGTTAAATTGCTCGATTGTTGTCATTGCTATGAATCACGAATTTGTTTGCTATGGATCTGATCAAATTAGTTTATGTACTAATTTTTTATTATATCTATATGGATAGGTCTCGAAAAATTAATAAGTTTGGACTTTGATTTTGCTTGATTTCGTTATCGTATGCTCAAGATATGCTTAATCGAAATTTTTGTTAGGTTTTCACATGTAATCCGAATTTTCTGAGTTGTATGCTTTAAGATTTGACTAATAAAAATTGTACTACTGTATTCCTTATGAAAAGTTATGCAATTTAGACTTAAGATTTGAGTTAAAAGGTTATGTAATGCTCCCGTTATGTCAAAACGAAGATTTGGTTCTTTAAGCGAGCTGAATCAGTTTTCAAAGTTACATAAAAATTGCTAGAGTGAACTAGAAGTTGATTGAGACTTTGATCTTCTGAAATATGTTAGTTTATATGTTACTTGATATATTTCATTTGTATGCAAACTTGCAAAAATGTGGATTGCCATAAGATATATGCCAGTCTATGTGATATTTCTATTTGATGAACAAAACTGGAAGGTCTGTAAAGATTGATTAAACTGTATGAATTGGCTAAAGAGATGTATATTATTATTTTACCACTAATATTTTGGAATGTTTTGAGATGACTCCAATGGGCCGTTCATCAAAATATATTTTCTATATTTTCTGAGAAATACTTCAAAACTGATGCGCGTGCTGAAACTGATTTAGTAAACCGTAATTAGACCCCTTCTGACTTCTGACCTTTAATTGTCGTATGAGGCTTTGGCTGGACTTTTTTGAATCGATTTTAATTGTAGTTATGATCTGGAGTTGTTCATAATTTAATGATTTGTGTGGTATGAGCTATAGTTGAATCTTTCTACGATGTACGTTTTTCGAAGGCATGCTTTAAACTGCGAATGTGCAATTTGCTTAAACTAAGAACTGTAAAGTGTTATTTGACCTAGGTTTGACATTTTGACCATGATTTCATGACCTACTGATATGTTTGACTTTAGTTGACCACTTTGACCGAGTTGACTTTAGGGTTGACTTTGGTTGACTTTTGATGACTTACTTGGATTAGTTGACTTTTACTTGTTCGTTGAGTCAGTCTGAGCACTAGGACTTTGCGTACACTAAGGGTTGACATGTTTTGACCTATAAGTGTGTATTTAAGATGATTTACTTATTTAGGTTACGTTGTTCAGTCGAGATTGTTCGACAGCCGTACGTTTTGCTAAGAAATTACAAGTGCTTTTGCTAAGGTGAGTCTACAGACCCTTTTTCTTTAACATTTTTGGGATGAGATACATGCTGCTTTTGAAACTATTTCTTAAACTGTTTTTACAACTATATTACATATTAGGCACGAGTAACTTACCAAGAATATACATATGAGTTCAGATCAAAAATCTCTTAGCTTGATTATATTAGTTACTTTGTAAGCTCAACTTATAGGGACGGTACCGTTAGGTTTGACAAACCTCACCGCAACATAAACAGGTGCTTATTTTGTTGTTACTCGTACACAGTGTTGTAAATCTCCTTATTTCTCCCCGAGATCTCCCCGAGATCTCGTTTTTGAAAATCCACCGAAACGAGATGTCCATCTCCCGAGATTTCTTGGTCAACGGGATCAAACTTGGTTAAAGTCACGATTTCTGGAATTTTGTCACTCATTTCTCAAATTTTCTCATAAAATCTCGTAATTTTTTGAATTTTCTCTCTCATTTCTTGGTTTTTTTGTAAAATCTGGTAAAAGTGTATATAAATATACATATATTTATTTAATTTTATTTATTTATATTATAAAAACTAAAAAGTCAACGTAAGTCAACGTTCGAGATCTCCCCGAGATTTTTCCGAGATGCCAAGATCTCCTAAAAAATGTCCAAACGAGATCTCCCCTACATCCGAGATCTCCAACCTTGCTCGTACACTTGATCGGTGTATCGCCATGATAGGGTAAACTAAAGACGTGTGCTCGGCTCACGCAAAGGTTAAAGCTTTATAATCAAGTGCTCATGATATGTGTATATTATTACGAAGCTTTTTAGAAATCTCGTGGCCTAGCTTACGATGAATGTTACTTGAACTTGATGTTTACAAACTTGAAACTAGACATGGTAATGTCTACAAATAGATGAAAGAAAAGAACTTTTTGATGTCACTCACAGTTGAAACTTGACATCTTACAAACAGTTTATTACTTAGCATTTGCTATATGCAAACTTTTGAGATTAAACCTTAGCGGTTTATTCAGATAAACGTTTTTAAGAAATGATTTTCGACAAACGATTTATTGAAACTGTTTTATGAAACATACAAGAACTATTTACTCAAACCTGTAGATTCACTCAACTTAATGTTGATCCGTTTTGCATGTTTTATCTCAGGTATTAGTTGCTTCCGCTGCAGAACACTGCTGTTATGTAGAAGTCAAGCCAAGCATTGGGATCAGAGTTAATACACCGTTAGTGGATTCTGACGGGGTATTACAATCTTTATGTTTTAAGTTTAATTGAGGATTCATAAAGATTATATTAATGATTTAAAACCATTTTTATGTTATAATTATAACCTAAAACTATCTAAAAGTTAAAATTTGATTTGACGTTCATAGTTTTATTAACTGTGATATTCAAAGGCATGAATTCGAATAAATTTTAAAAATGTAGAAATACAGTTAAGTTAGAAATTATATATTCAAACTATCTGGAAGAATACAAACTTCAATTTATTATATCAAGTTCAAATTTCTGAGTCAAACCTAATTCTTAAAAAGTCAAACTTTTTGTTCTTGAAGGAATTCGAGAGCGTATAGATGTTTTAGATTAAATTAAAGGTCCAGTAAGTTTCTTTAAACAATTTAAAACTTATTTCATTCAGAAATTTTTGTCTAAAATATCCTTAAATTTGAATTTGAATTTGAAGTTCATCGCGTTTAATAATAGACTGTAACAGTTTTTTTTTAGTTTCTGTTTGTTTTAACTAAACTAATTCATCTCAAATTGTTGCTATATCTGTTATAAATCCTAAAACTAAAATTGTAAAACGTTATTATATAAAACTGAACCTCGGTCGAATTAATTCTGGTCGATGTATAAATGAAGAAGAAGAAGGGTAAAAGCAGATGAGGGTTAAATGAAATTAAATGGGAGTTTATTTCAGAAAATGGGTAACAGCCCAACGGTCTAGAGCATTTGTGTGTGAGCGGGAGGTCTAGGGTTCGAGCCCGGTCAGGGGCAATTCTTTTTACAAAAACTTTTAAAAGGGTATATTTTTTTCTTTCATTATTATTATTATTATTATTATTATTATTATTATTATTATTATTATTATTATTATTATTATTATTTTTATTATTATTATTATTATTATTATTATTATTATTATTATTATTCTTATTATTATTATTATTATTATTATTATTATTATTGTCATTATTATGATTGTTATTGTTACTATTATTAGTAGTATAATTATTAGTATTATTATCATTATTATTATTGTTACTAATATTAGAATATGGTTATTAGTATAATTAGTATTATTATTATTGATATTATCCCTAAGTATTAATATTAAGTATTATATTATTAGTTTTAATATTACTATCATAATGAAATTTAATATATTTATCATTAATATTAGTAGTATCATCACATTTGTAATTATCATTATCATAATTATAAGTATTCTAACAATTATTAATATTATTATAAGTATTATTAACGTTATTATAATTATTATTAATTTATCTTTTTAGTATTATTATCATTATTACGATTATGGTTATTATTATTATTATTATTATTATTATTATTATTATTATTATTATTATTATTATTATTATTATTATTATTATTATTATTATTATTATTATTATTATTATTATTATTATTATTATTATTTTCATAAACATTAGTATTAGTATCATTATATAAATATTAGAGTTATTATAATTATTAACATATGTATTATTATAAATATTATCATTATTATTAATATGATTACAATTATTAGTATTGTTATTATTAAAAATTACTATTATTATTATTACCATTTTTACAAAATTTAATATTTTGATATCACTAAAACTATCATTATTATTGTTATCAGTATTATCTATATCATTATTATTAATAATTATGATTATGAAAAACAAAAGTTTTAATGACGTTGTTAAGGTTATAAGTATAAAAATAAATATTATTTATATAAAAATATATTCAATACACATAACTTAACTATATTAATAATTCTGTATATAAAATGAAAATATACAAATAAATAATAAAACTTATAAATTATTAAATATAACAACTACATCACTAATAAGAACATATAAATTTATTCGATTACGATTACATGTATTAATAAATATACAATTGATATAGGTTCGTGAATCCAAGGCCAACCCTGCATTGTTCAGTATCGTCGTATGAATATTTTTACTACAAAATATTGTATATTGAGTTCATTTGATTCCCTTTTACTCTCAAAAGATCTCAAAAGCATTTAAATATGATATGTCAAAACATTTGCATACGTGTCTATGGTATCCCAAGATTACATAATATATTAGAATACATATATAATACAATATAAGTTAGCTAGGATATAATTAATATAGATTTGTTACCAATTTTCACTTGGCTACAACAAGCAAAAATAACCAATCTTGTTTTACCCATAACTTCTTCGTTTTAAATCCATTTTGAGTGAATCCAATTGCTATGGTTTCATATTGAACTTAAGTTTATGAATCTATACAGAAAAAGTATAAGTTTATATTCGGAATTACAGGTTACAAGTCATTATTGTAAAGGTATTCATTTCAGTCTAAAGAACGACGTCTAGATGACCATTTTGGAAAACATACTTCCACTTTGAGTTTAACGATGATTTTTGGATATAGTTTCATGTTCATAAGAAAAATCATTTTCCCAGAAGAACAACTTTTAAATCAAAATTTATCGTAGTTTTTAATTAACTAACCCAAAACAGCCCGCGGTGTTACTACAACGGCGTATATCCGGTTTTACGATGTTTTTCGTGTTTTTCGTGTTTTCCGGTTTTAAATCATTAAGTTAGCATATCATATAGATATAGAAAATGTGTTTAGTTGATTTTAAAAGTCAAGTTAGAAGGATTAACTTTTGTTTGCGAACAAGTTTAGAATTAACTAAACTATGTTCTAGTGATTTCAAGTTTAAACCTTCGAATAAGGTAGTTTTATATATATGAATCGAATGATGTTATGAACATTATTACTACCTCAGGTTTTGTGGATAAACCTACTGGAAATGAGAAAAATAGATCTAGCTTCAAAGGATCCTTGGATGGCTTGAAAGTTCTTGAAGCAGAATCATGACACGAAAACAAGTTCAAGTAAGATTTCCACTCGAAATAAGATTGTTATAGTTATAGAAATTGAATCAAAGTTTGAATATGAGTGTTACCTTTTATTAGAAAGATATCTTACTGTAAATAATAAATATTTCTTGAAGTTGGATGATCACTTTACAAGATTGGAAGTAAGCTAGCAAACTTGAAAGTATTCTTGATTTTATGAAACTAGAACTTATAGAATTTATGAAGAACACTTAGAACTTGAAGATAGAACTTGAGAGAGATCACTTAGATGAAGAAAATTGAAGAATGAAAGTGTTTGTAGGTGTTTTTAGTCGTTGGTATATGGATTAGATATAAAGGATGTGTAATTTTATTTTCATGTAAATAAGTCATGAATGATTACTCGTATTTTTGTAATTTTATGAGATATTTCATGCTAGTTTCCAAATGATGGTTCCCACATTTGTTAGGTGACTCAAATGGGCTGCTAAGAGCTGATCATTGGAGTGTATATACCAATAGTACATACATCTAAAAGCTGTGTATTGTACGAGTACGAATACGGGTGCATACGAGTAGAATTGTTGATGAAACTGAACAAGGATGTAATTGTAAGTATTTTTGTTAAGTAGAAGTATTTTGATAAGTGTCTTGAAGTCTTTCAAAAGTGTATGAATACATATTAAAACACTACATGTATATACATTTTAACTGAGTCGTTAAGTCATCGTTAGTCGTTACATGTAAATGTTGATTTGAAACCTTTAAGTTAACGATCTTGTTAAATGTTGTTAACCCAATGTTTAGTATATCTAATGAGATGTTAAATTTTTATATTATCATTATATTATAATATATTAATATATCTTAATATGATATATATATATATATATATATATATATATATATATATACATACATTTAAATGTCGTTACAACGATAATCGTTACATATATGTCTCGTTTCGAAATCCTTAAGTTAGTTGTCTTGTTTTTACATATGTAGTTCATTGTTAATATACATAATGACAAGTTTACTTATCATTTATCATGATTAAACATAGTGTATCAATATCTTAATATGATTCATATGTAATTAGTAAGACGTTGTTATAACGATAATCGTTAGATATATCGTTTCGAGTTTCTTAATTCAATAAACACAATTTTATGTATATAACTCATTGTTAAAATACCTAATGAGATACTTACTTATCATAATATCATGTTAACTATATATATAATCATATATATGTCATCATATAGTTTTTACAATTTTAACATTCGTGAATCACCGGTCAACTTGGGTGGTCAATTGTCTATATGAAACCTATTTCAATTAATCAAGTATTAATAAGTTTGATTGCTTAACATGTTGGAAATACTTAATCATGTAAATATCAATTTTATTTAATATATATAAACATGGAAAAGTTCGGGTCACTACAGTACCTACCCGTTAAATAAATTTCGTCCCAAAATTTTAAGCAGTTGGAGCTGTTGACGTATCTTCTGGAAATAAGTGCGGGTATTTCTTCTTCATCTGATCTTCTTGTTCCCAGGTGAACTCGGGTCCTCTATGAGCATTCCATCAAACTTTAACAATTGGTATCTTGTTTTGCTTAAGTCTTTTAACCTCACGATCCATTATTTCGACGGGTTCTTCGACGAATTGAAGTTTTTCGTTGATTTGGATTTCGTCTAACGGAATAGTGAGATCTTCTTTAGCAAAACATTTCTTCAAATTTGAGACGTGGAAAGTGTTATGTACAGCCACGAGTTGTTGTGGTAATTCAAGTCGGTAAGCTACTGGTCCGACACGATCAATAATCTTGAATGGTCCTATATACCTTGGATTTAATTTCCCTCGTTTACCAAATCGAACAACGCCTTTCCAAGGTGCAACCTTAAGCATGGCCATCTCTCCAATTTCAAATTCTATATCTTTTCTTTTAATGTCGGCGTAGCTCTTTTGTCGACTTTGGGCAGTTTTCAACCGTTGTTGAATTTGGATGATCTTCTCGGTAGTTTCTTGTATTATCTCCGGACCCGTAATCTGTCTATCTCCCACTTCACTCCAACAAATCGGAGACCTGCACTTTCTACCATAAAGTGCTTCAAACGGCGCCATCTCAATGCTTGAATGGTAGCTGTTGTTGTAGGAAAATTCTGCTAACGGTAGATGTCGATCCCAACTGTTTCCGAAATCAATAACACATGCTCGTAGCATGTCTTCAAGCGTTTGTATCGTCCTTTCTCTCTGCCCATCAGTTTGTAGATGATAGGCAGTACTCATGTCTAGACGAGTTCCTAATGCTTGCTGTAATGTCTGCCAGAATCTTGAAATAAATCTGCCATCCCTATTAGAGATAATAGATATTGGTATTCCATGTCTGGAGACGACTTCCTTCAAATACATTCGTGCTAACTTCTCCATCTTGTCATCTTCTCTTATTGGCAGGAATTGTGCTAATTTGGTGAGACGATCAACTATTACCCAAATTGTATCAAAACCACTTGCAGTCCTTGGCAATTTAGTGATGAAATCCATGGTAATGTTTTCCCATTTCCATTTCGGGATTTCGGGTTGATGAAGTAGACCTGATGGTTTCTGATGCTCCGCTTTGACCTTAGAACACGTCAAACATTCCACTACGTATTTAGCAACATCGACTTTCATACCTGGCCACCAAAAATGTTTCTTGAGATCCTTGTACATCTTCCCCGTTCCAGGATGTATTGAGTATCTGGTTTTATGAGCTTCTCTAAGTACCATTTCTCTCATATCTCCAAATTTTGGTACCCAAATCGTTTCAGCCCTATACCGAGTTCCATCTTCCCGAATATTAAGATGCTTCTCCGATCCTTTGGGTATTTCATCCTTTAAATTTCCCTCTTTTAAAACTCCTTGTTGCGCCTCCTTTATTTGAGTAGTAAGGTTAGTGTGAATCATTATATTCATAGCTTTTACTCGAATGGGTTCTTTGTCCTTTCTGCTCAAGGCGTCGGCTACCACATTTGCCTTCCCCGGGTGGTAACAAATCTCAAAGTCGTAATCATTCAACAATTCAATCCACCTACGCTGCCTCATATTCAGTTGTTTCTGATTAAATATATGTGAAAGACTTTTGTGGTCGGTATATATAATACTTTTGACCCCATATAAGTAGTGCCTCCAAGTCTTTAATGCAAAAACAACCGTGCCTAATTCCAAATCATGCGTCGTATAATTCTGTTCGTGAATCTTCAATTGTCTAGATGCATAAGCAATTACTTTCGTTCGTTGCATTAATACACAACTGAGACCTTGCTTTGAGGCGTCACAATATATCACAAAATCATCATTTCCTTCAGGTAATGACAATATAGGTGCCGTAGTTAACTTTATCTTTAACAATTGAAATGCTTTCTCTTGTTCATCTTTCCATTCAAATTTCTTCCCTTTGTGCGTTAATGCAGTCAAGGGTTTTGCTATTCTTGAAAAGTCTTGGATGAACCTTCTGTATAACCAGCTAGTCCTAAAAATTGGCGTATGTGTTTCGGAGTTTTCGGGGTTTTCCACGTTTCAACGGTTTCAATCTTTGCTGGATCCACCTGAATACCTTCTTTGTTCACTATGTGACCGAGGAATTGAACTTCTTCCAACCAAAATGCACACTTTAAAAACTTAGCGTACAGTTTTTCTTTTCTCAGCAACTCTAGCACTTTTCTCAAATGTTCTTCGTGCTCTTGATCATTCTTCGAGTAAATAAGTATGTCATCGATGAAAACAATGACAAACTTGTCAAGATATGGCCCACACACTCGGTTTATGAGGTCCATGAACATAGCTGGTGCGTTAATCATTCCAAACGGCATAGCCATAAACTCGTAATGACTGTAACGCATCCTAAAAGCAGTCTTTGGAATATCATCCTCCATCACCCGCATTTGATGATATCCAGAATGTAAATCGATCTTCGTATAAATAGACGAGCCTTGTAGTTGATCAAATAAGTCGTCGATTCTCGGTAGTGGGTAGCGGTTCTTGATGGTAAGTATGTTCAACTCTCGGTAGTCGATACACAACCTGAATATACCATCTTTCTTCTTGACAAACAAAACAGGAGCTCCCCATGGTGATGTACTTGGTCGAATGAAACCACGCTCTAAAAGTTCCTGTAACTGACTTTTTAATTCTTTCATTTCGCTGGGTGCGAGTCTGTATGGAGCACGAGCTATTGGTGCAGCTCCTGGTACAAGGTCTATTAGAAATTCAATGGATCGATGTGGGGGTAATCCCGGTAATTCTTTCGAAAATACATCAGGAAATTCTTTTTCGACGGGAACATCACTGATGATCTTTTCTTCAGGTTTAACTTCCTCGATATGTGCTAGAATGACGTAACAACCTTTTCTTATTAGTTTTTACGCCTTCAAACTACTAATAAGATTTAATTTCACGTTGTTCTTTTCTCCGTACACCATTAAAGGTTTTCCTTTTTCACGCATAATGCGAATCGCATTTTTGTAACAAACGACCTCTGCTCTCACCTTTTTCAACCAGTCCATGCCAATTATTACATCAAAACTTTCTAACTTGACTGGTATTAAATAAATTTTAAACGTTTCATCCCCCAGTTTAATTTCTCTCTCCCGACATATATTATCTGCTGAAATTAATTTACCGTTTGCTAATTCGAGTAAAAATTTACTATCCAAAGGCATCAATGGGCAACTTAATTTAGCACAAAATTCTCTACTCATATAGCTTCTATCCGCACCAGAATCAAATAAAACATAAGCAGATTTATCATCAATAAGAAATGTACCCGTAACAAGCTCCGGGTCTTCTTGTGCATCTGCCGCATTAATATTGAAAACTCTTCCACGGCCCTGCCCATTAGTATTCACCTGATTCGGGCAATTTCTAATAATGTGGCCTGGTTTTCCATATTTATAACAAACAGCGTTGGTATTACTTGCTTCGACACTATTCGTTCCGGCATTACTTGTTCCGATACTATTTGTTCCTTTAGTTCTGTTAAACTTTGGTCCGTAGACCTCACACTTTGTCGCGCTATGACCATTTCTTTTACACGTGTTGCAAAATGTCGTGCAAAACCCCTGATGATTTTCTTCACACCTATGACATGGCTGTTTTTGGTTTTTGTTGCCGTTGTTGTTATTGAGGTTATTGTTGGGATTGTTATTGTTGTTGAAATGGTTGTTGTAGTTGTTGTTGGGATGTTTGTTGTAGTTATTGTTAGGATTGCGGTTATTGTTGCGATTGTTGTTGCGGTTGTTGGGATAGTTGTTGCGATTGTGGTTGTAATTGTTGTTATTGTTGTACTGGTGACTCTTGTAGCCGTTTTCCTCCCACTTCCTCTTGAGTTGTTTCGTGTTGGCTTCTTTGGCCGCCTGCTCTTTAATTCTTCCCTCAATCTGATTTATGAGTTTATGAGCCATTTGACTTGCCTTCTTTATAGAAGCTGGCTCGTGTGAACTCACATCTTCTTGAATCCTTACTGGTAACCCTTTTACAAACGCGTCGATCTTCTCTTCTTCATCTTCGAATGCTCCCGGAAACAATAGGCACAACTCTGTGAATCGTCGTTCATATGTGGTAATGTCGAACCCTTGTGTTCGTAACTCTCTAAGTTCTGCCTTGAGTTTATTGACTTCGTTTCTAGGACGGTACTACTCGTTCATCAATTGCATGAATGCCGACCACGGTAGTGCGTAAGCAGCATTTTGTCCTACATGTTCAAGATAGGTGTTCCACCACGTTAACGCAGTACCTGTGAAGGTATGCGTAGCGTACTTAACTTTGTCCTCTTCAGTACACTCACTTATGGCAAACACCGATTCGACTTTCTCGGTCCACCGTTTCAATCCAATTGGTCCTTCGGTTTCATCAAATTCCAAAGGTTTGCAGGTAGTAAATTCTTTGTAGGAGCATCCTACACAATTTCTTGCGCCGTTAGCTGCATTGCTAGATTCAGAGTTATTGTTGGTATGTAGCGCAGCCTGTACTGCGGCTATGTTTGCAGCAAGAAAGGTACGAAATTCTTCTTCGCTCATATTCATGGTGTGTCGAGTAGTCGGTACCATTTCCTTCAAAATAGCCAACTGAATCGAGTTAATCATACAGAATATTAAGAGTAGTCAATAGTATTTCGTAGCATAATATGAACTCATTTATAAAAGCTTTTTCTTCATATTAGCGTTTTATAAGTTTAAATTCGGGTACTACCTACCCGTTAAGTTCATACTTAGTAGCTAATATACAATTCAACTACTACAATTCCATATGAAAATCTGATTATAATAATATATCACATATAAATATTCTTCAAACTTACAACATCACTATCACTATATTACATATAACATAAAATATAGTACACTTCGATACAGGATAGTTTTGAAGATAAATCTAGTTAATACAAAAGTTGTTCAGCAAAGGAAATAAAGACACGTAATTCATAAGTCCAGAAACAAGTCATGCATTCTAGTTTTACTAAGACGACTTCCCATCCTTGGTTTTGTGGAAAGTAACCATTATGACCATTGGCTAGGCAGCATGTTGTAATGTCGTCAAAAGGATGAGGGTTTTGTAATGCCCAACAGCCCCGTAACAATCTAAAAACCTTGTTTCTCATCTCAACTACAGAGTCCGTCACTTGTGGGAACGTTTTATTTAAAAGTTACAACCCAATGTTCTTTTTCTCAATTTGATGAGAAGCGAACATTATTAACCTGTAAGCATAACATACTTCTTTATGTTGCATGTTAGAAGCTCTTTCTAATTCACGAAATCCTATATTGGGATATGTTGAGTCAAAATAGGTTCTTAACCCGTAGCGTAAAACTGCATTTGGGTTCCCCGCATTTAACGCTTTAAAAGAAAACACGGCGTAACTTACGGTATCCCCAATGTGATATACCCCACCTATCAAAGGAAAGCCTTTTATAAACTAAGGCATTTCTGGAAAGTCTTTCAAATGTTTGACAAGTTAATTTCGCCATAACTAAATGTGCTGATGAATTCTGACTGACTCTACACAAGATTTCCTCAATCACATCCTCAGGTAGGTCTTCTAAAATATTCGGTTATCTACCCTTAACGGATGCTTTAGTACTTCGAGTTTTTATATCATGTCCGATGGATGTCCCGAAATGATGGGGATATTCTTATATGCATCTTGTTAATGTCGGTTACCAGGTATTCACCGTATGAATGATTTTTATCTCTATGTATGGGATGTATATTGAAATATGAAATCTTGTGGTCTATTATTATGATTTGATAATATATAGGTTAAACCAATAACTCACCAACATTTTTGTTGACGTTTTAAGCATGTTTATTCTCAGGTGATTATTAAGAGCTTCTGCTGTTGCATACTAAAATAAGGACAAGATTTGGAGTCCATGCTTGTATGATATTATGTAAAACTACATTCAAGAAACTTATTTTTGATGTAATATATTCTTATTGTAAACCATTATGTAATGGTCGTGTGTAAACGGTATATTTTAGATTATCATTATTTGATAATCTACGTAATGCTTTTTAAACCTTTATCGATAAAATAAAGGTTATGGTTGTTTTAAAAATGAATGCAGTCTTTGAAAAACGTCTCATATAGAGGTCAAAACCTCGCGACGAAATCAATTAATATGGAACGTTTATAATCAATATGAACGGGACATTTAAGTTGGTATCCGAGCGTTGGTCTTAGAGAACCAGAAATTTGCATTAGTGTGTCTTATCGAGTTTGTTAGGATACATTAGTGAGTCTGGACTTCGACCGTGTTTTCTTTAAAAACGATTGCTTAACACTTTTGTTGGAAACTATATATTGTTAACATGTAAATATTATGTGATATATTAACCTCTTAATATGTTTGATATTGTGTGATAAATGTCTACCACTAGTACAAATCCCATAGATTCACCTAATAATAATGAAGAGTCGAATATATTTTGGGAAGATTCACAAATTCCCGAAGAGGAACCGGAAGAAGAGGAACCGAAAGAGGAGGAACCGAAAGAGGAGGAACCGGAAGAAGAGGAACCGGAAGAGGAGGAACCAGAAGAAGAAGAGGTTCCAGAGGAAGAAATATTGATACCTATAGTAAATCGATTAAATAAAAGAAAATCCTCAACCAACGGACCAAAGTTAATAATGGTCAATGGTGTTTCCGCCGAGGAAGCAAAATATTGGGAAGATTATCAATTTTCCGATGAATCGGATCCCGATGAGGATTCTGATGATGTTATAGAAATTACCTCGACCCAATTTAATAAAACGAAAGAAAATAATAAGGGAAAAGGTATAAAAATAGAGAAACCCGATTCCAACCTCGATGAACTTTATATGTATCGGCAACATCCGTATTTCCTAAAATGTAACAATGACCCGGGAACCTCTAAACCACCAGGTTTTTCTAAACCATTGTGGAAAACGACGGCTCGTATTAGAGGAACACCGTATATTCCTAGAAAATTAGGTAAACGAACCAAGTCCGAAGAAGAAGAAACCAGTGATTCAGATTAGAGGGTTGTAATCATGTTGTGTATTATATGTATTATAGTGTGCTTGTACTTTTATGTTCTATGTAAAAATTGCTTGTATTGTTTGTTAATTATCTTTTACGAATCTAATCCTTATCTATTTTACAGTATAAAAACAAAATGGACGTTAAGGGTAGATAACCGAATATTTTAGAAGACCTACCAGAGGATATGATTGAGGAAATCTTGTCTAGAGTCGCTCAGAATTAATCAGCACATTTAGTTATGGCGAAATTAACTTGTCAAACATTTGAAAGACTTTCCAGAAATGCCTTAGTTTTGATAGGTGGGGTATATCACATTGGAGAGACTGTAAGTTACACCGTGTTTACTTTAAAGCGTTAAATGCGGGGAACCCAAATGCAATTTTACGCTACGGGTTAAGAACCTATTTTGACTCAACATATCCCAACATAGGATTTCGTGAATTAGAAAGAGCTTCTAACATGCAACATAAAGAAGCATGTTATGCTTACGGGTTAGTGATGTTCGCTTCTTACCAAAGTGAGAAAAAGAAAATCGGATTGCAGCTTTTAAATAAAACCTTCCCACAAGTGACAGGTTCAGTAGTTGGAGTGAGAAACAAGGTTTTTAGATTATTACTGGGCTGTTGGACATTACGAAACCCTCGTCCTTTTGACGACATTACAACATGCTGCCTAGCCAACGGTCATAACGGTTATTTTCCACAAGATCAAGGATGGGAATTCGTCTTAGTAAAACCTGAATGCATGACTTGTTTCTGGACTTATGAATTACGTGTCCTTATTTCTTTTGCTGAACAACTTACGTATTAACTAGAATTTCCTTCATAGCTGCCGAGTAGCAAAGTTATTATGTGCTATATTTCATCCTATATGTATTATAGCGGTATTGTAAGTTTGTAAAATATTGTATAAAGTTTGAACGCGAAATATTATTGTAATTTGTTTTTCATATAGAATCGTAGTAGTTGAATTGTATAATAGCTGCTAAGTATGAACTTAACGGGTAGGTACTACCCGAATTAAAACTATAAAATGCTAATATGAAGAAAAAGCTTTTATAAATAAGTTCATATTATGCTATGAAATACTATTGACTACTCTTAAATTCTATATGATTAACTCAATTCTTTTGGCTATTTTGACGGAAATGGCACCGGCGACTCGTCAGAACTTGAACATGAGTGAGGAAGACTTCCGTATTTTCCTTGCTGCGAACATAGCCACGGTGCAGGCTACAATGCAAAATAACAATAACTCTGGATCTAGCAGTGGAACTAATTTTGCAAGAAATCGTGTAGGATGCTCCTACAAAGAATTCACTGCCTGCAAACCTTTGGAATTTGATGGAACCGAAGGACCAATTGGATTGAAACGGTGGACCGATAAGGTCAAATCAGTGTTTGCCATAAGTAAGTGTACTGAAGAGGACCAAGTTAAGTACGCTACGCATACCTTCACAGGTACGGCGTTAACGTGGTGGAATACCTTTCTCGAGCAGGTAGGACAAGATGCTGTTTACGCACTACCATGGTCAGCATTCAAGCAATTGATGAACGAGCAGTATCGTCCCAGGAACGAGGTCAATAAGCTCAAGGTAGAGCTTAGAGGATTACGAACGCAAGGTTTCGATATCACCACGTACGAACGATGATTCACAGAATTGTGCCTATTGTGTCCCAGAACATTTGAAGACGAAGAAGAGAAGATCGAAGCATTTGTAAAAGGGTTACCGGAAAGAATTCAAGAAGATGTGAGTTCACACAAGCCCGCCTCCATACAAAAGGCAAGTCGAATGGCTCACAAATTAGTGAACCAGATCGAAGGAAGGATTAAAGAGCAGGCGACCGAAGAGGCTAACATGAAACAAGTCAAGAGAAAGTGGGAAGAAACCAATGACAAGAGTCACCAATACAACAACAACAATCACAACCAAAATCGCAAAAACTATTCCAATAACCGCAACATCAATCGCAACAACAACTTCAACAAACACCCCAACAACAACTACAATAACTGGCCCAACAACAATAACAACAATAACAATCCCAACAACAATCTCAATAACAACAATGGCAACAAAAACCAAAAACAGCCATGCCAAAGATGTGAAGAGCATCACCTGGGGTTCTGCACGACATTTTGCAACAGGTGTAAAAGAAATGATCATGGCGCGAAGAAGTGTCGGACCAGTAGCTTACCGACTTGAATTACCACAACAACTCGCGGCTGTAGATAACACTTTCCACGTCTCAAATTTGAAGAAATGTTTTGCTAAAGAACATCTCACTATTCCGTTAGATGAAATCCAAATCAACGAAAAACTTCAATTCGTCGAAGAACCCGTCGAAATAATGGATAGTGAGGTTAAAAGACTTAAGCAAAACAAGATACCAATTGTTAAAGTTCAATGGAATGCTCGTAGAGGACCCGAGTTCACCTGGGAATGAGAAGGTCAGATGAAGAAGAAATACCCGCACTTATTTCCAGAAGATACGTCAACACCTCCAACTTCTTAAAATTTCGGGACGAAATTTATTTAACGGGTAGGTACTGTAGTGACCCGAACTTTTCCATATTTATATATATTAAATGAAATTTTTATTAACATGATTAAGTGTTTCCAACATGTTAAGCAATCAAACTTGTTAAGACTTGATTAATTTAAATAGGTTTCATATAGACAATTGACCACCCAAGTTGACCCACGAACGTTAAAACTTGTAAAAACTATATGATGACATATATATGATTATATATATAGTTAACATGATATTATGATAAGTAAGTATCTCATTATGTATTTTAACAATGAGTTATATACATAAAACTGAGTGTATTGAATTAAGAAACTCGAAAAGATATATATAACGATTATCGTTATAACAACGTCTTACTAAATACATATGAATCATATTAAGATATTGATACACTATTTTTAATCATGATAAATGATAAGTAAACATGTCATTAAGTGTATTAACAATGAACTACATATGTAAAAACAAGACTACTAACTTAATTATTTCGAAACGAGACATATATGTAACGATTATCGTTGTAACAACATTTAACTGTATATATATCATACTAAGATATATTAATATATCATAATATCATGATAATGTAATAATTTAACATCTCTTTAGATATAATAAACAATGGGTTAACAACATTTAACAAGATCGTTAACCTAAAGGTTTCAAAACAACATTTACATGTAACGACTAACGATGACTTAACGATTCTACTCGTATGCACCCGTATTCGTACTCTTACAATACACAGCTTTTAGATGTATGTACTATTGGTATATACACTCTAATGATCAGCTCTTCGCAGCCCATGTGAGTTACCTAACACATGTGGGAACCATCATTTGGAAACTAGCATGAAATATCTCATAAAATTATAAAAATATTAGTAATCATTCATGACTTATTTACATGTAAACAAAATTACACATCCTTTATATCTAATTCATATACCAACGACCAAAAACACCTACAAACACTTTCATTCTTCAATTTTCTTCATCTAATTGATCTCTCTCAAGTTCTAACTTCAAGTTCTAAGTGTTCTTCATAAATTCTATAAGTTCTAGTTTCATAAAATCAAGAATACTTCCAAGTTTGCTAGCTTACTTCCAATCTTGTAAAGTGATCATCCAACCTCAAGAAATCTTTCTTATTTACAGTAAGATATCTTTCTAATACAAGGTAATACTCATATTCAAACTTTGATTCAATTTCTATAACTATAACAATCTTATTTCGAGTGGAAATCTTACTTGAACTTGTTTTCGTGTCATGATTCTGCTTCAAGAACTTTCAAGCCATCCAAGGATCCTTTGAAGCTAGATCTATTTTTCTCATTTTCAGTAGGTTTATCCACAAAACCTGAGGTAGTAATGATGTTCATAACATCATTCGATTCATATATATAAAACTACCTTATTCGAAGGTTTAAACTTGAAATCACTAGAACTTAGTTTAGTTAATTCTAAACTTGTTCGCAAACAAAAGTTAATCCTTCTAACTTGACTTTTAAAATCAACTAGACACATGTTCTATATCTATATTATATGCTAACTTAATGCTTTAAAACCTGAAAACACGAAAAACACTGTAAAACTGGATATACGCCGTCGTAGTAACTCCGCGGGCTGTTTTGGGTTAGTTAATTAAAAACTATGATAAACTTTGATTTAAAAGTAGTTCTTCTGGGAAAATGATTTTTCTTATGAACATGAAACTATATCCAAAAATCATGATTAAACTCAAAGTGGAATTGTATCCAAAATGGTCATCTAGACGTCGTTCTTTAGACTGAAATGACTACCTTTATAAAAATGACTTGTAACATATATTTCCGACAATAAACTTGTACTTTTTCTGTATAGATTCATAAACTTAAGTTTAATATGAAACCATAGCAATTGGATTCACTCAAAACGGATTTAAAACGAAGAAGTTATGGGTAAAACAAGATTGGATATTTTTACTTGTTGTAGCTACGTGAAAATTGGTAAAAAATCTATATTAATCATATCCTAGCTAACTTATATTGTATAATACATATAATCTACTATATTATGTAATCTTGGGATACCATAGACACGTATGCAAATGTTTTGACATATCATATCGACCCATCTATATATATTATTTGGAACAACCATAGACACTCTATATGCAGTAATGTTGGAGTTAGCTATACAGGGTTGAGGTTGATTCCAAAAATATATATACTTTGAGTTGTGATCTAGCCTGAGATGTGTATACGCTGGGTCGTGGATTGGGTCAAGATAATATATATCAATTTATTTCTGTACATCTAACTATGGACAACTAGTTGTAGGTTACTAACGAGGACAGCTGACTTAATAAACTTAAAACATTAAAACGTATTAGAAATGTTGTAAATATATTTTGAACATACTTTGATATATATGTACATATTTGTTATAGGTTCGTGAATCGACCAGTGGCCAAATCTTACTTCCCGACGAAGTAAAAATCTGTGAAAGTGAGTTATAGTCCCACTTTTAAATTCTAATATTTTTGGGATGAGAATACATGCAGCTTTATAAATGTTTTACAAAATAGACACAAGTACATGAAACTAATTTCTATGGTTGAATGATCGAAGCTGAATATGCCCCTTTTACTTGGTAACCTAAGAATTAGTAAACCAGTCTACTAATTGACGTGAATCCTAAAGATAGATCTATTGGGCCCAACAAACCCCATCCGTTGTAGCGGATGCTTTAGTACTTCGAGTTTTTATATCATGTACGATGGATGACCCGGAATGATGGGGATATTCTTATATGCATCTTGTTAATGTCGGTTACCAGGTGTTCACCGTATGAATGATTTTTATCTCTATGTATGGGATGTATATTGAAATATGAAATCTTGTGGTCTATTGATATGATTTGATAATATATAGGTTAAACCTATAACTCACCAACATTTTTGTTGACGTTTTAAGCATGTTTATTCTCAGGTGATTATTAAGAGCTTCCGCTGTTGCATACTAAAATAAGGACAAGATTTGGAGTCCATGATTGTATGATATTATGTAAAACTGCATTCAAGAAACTTATTTTTGATGTAATATATTCTTATTATAAACCATTATGTAATGGTCGTGTGTAAACGGTATATTTTAGATTATCATTATTTGATAATCTACGTAATTCTTTTTAAACCTTTATCGATAAAATAAAGGTTATGGTTGTTTTAAAAATGAATGCAGTCTTTGAAAAACGTCTCATATAGAGGTCAAAACCTCGCGACGAAATCAATTAATATGGAACGTTTATAATCAATATGAACGGGATATTTAAGTTGGTATCCGAGCGTTGGTCTTAGAGAACCAGAAATTTGCATTAGTGTGTCTTATCGAGTTTGTTAGGATACATTAGTCAGTCTGGACTTTGACCGTGTTTTCTTTAAAAACTATTGCTTAACACTTTTGTTGGAAACTATATATTATTAACATGTAAATATTATGTGATATATTAACCTCTTAATGTGTTTGATATTGTGTGATAGAAGTCTACCACTAGTACAAATCCCATCGATTCACCTAATAATAATGAAGAGTCGAATATATTTTGGGAAGATTTACAAATTCCCGAAGAGGAACCGGAAGAGGAGGAACCGGAAGAGGAGGAACCGGAAGAAGAGGAACCGGAAGAAGAGGAACCGGAAGAGGAGGAACCGGAAGAAGAAGAGATTCCGGAGGAAGAAATATTGATACCTATAGTAAATCGATTAAATAAAAGAAAATCCTCAACCAACGGACCAAAGTTAATAATGGTCAATGGTGTTTCCGCCGAGGAAGCAAAATATTGGGAAGATTATCAATTTTCCGATGAATTGGATCCCGATGAGGATTTCGATGATGTTATAGAAATTACCTCTACCCAATTTAATAAAGCGAAAGAAAATAATAAGGGAAAAGGTATAAAAATAAAGAAACCCGATTCCAACCTCGATGAACTTTATATGTATCGGCAACATCCGTATTTCCTAAAATGTAACAATGACCCGGGAACCTCTAAACCACCAGGTTTTTCTAAACCATTGTGGAAAACGATGGCTCGTATTAGTGGAACACCGTATATTCCTAGAAAATTAGGAAAATGAACCAAGTCCGAAGAAGAAGAAACCAGTGATTCAGATTAGAGGGTTATAATCATGTTGTGTATTATATGTATTATAGTGTGCTTGTACTTTTATGTTCTATGTAAAAATTTCTTGTATTGTTTGTTAATTATCTTTTACGAATCTAATCCTTGTCTATTTTACAGTATAAAAACAAAATGAACGTTAAGGGTAGACAACTGAATATTTTAGAAGACCTACCAGAGGATATGATTGAGGAAATCTTGTCTAGAGTCGGTCAGAATTCATCAGCACATTTAGTTATGGCGAAATTAACTTGTCAAACATTTGAAAGACTTTCCAGAAATGCCTTAGTTTATAAAAGGCTTTCCTTTGATAGGTGGGGTATATCACATTGGGGAGACCGTAAGTTACGCCTTGTTTACTTTAAAGCGTTAAATGCGGGGAGCCCAAATGCAATTTTACGCTACGGGTTAAGAACCTATTTTGACTCAACATATCCCAACATAGGATTTCGTGAATTAGAAAGAGCTTCTAACATGCAACATAAAGAAGCATGTTATGCTTACGGGTTAGTGATGTTCGCTTCTTACCAAAGTGAGAAAAAGAACATCGGATTGCAGCTTTTAAATAAAATCTTCCCACAAGTGACGGATTCAGTAGTTGGAGTGAGAAACAAGGTTTTTAGATTATTACGGGGATGTTAGACATTACGAAACCCTCGTCCTTTTGACGACATTACAACATGCTGCCTAGCCAATGGTCATAACGGTTATTTTCCACAAGATCAAGGATGGGAAGTCGTCTTAGTAAAACCTGAATGCATGACTTATTTCTGGACTTATGAATTACGAGTCCTTATTTCTTTTGCTGAACAACTTACGTATTAACTAGAATTGCCTTCATAGCTGCCGAGTAGCAAAGTTATTATGTGCTATATTTCATCCTATATGTATTATAGCGGTATTGTAAGTTTGTAAAATATTGTATAAAGTTTGAACGCGAAATATTATTGTAATAAGTTTTTCATATAGAATCGTAGTAGTTAAATTGTATAATAGCTGCTAAGTATGAACTTAACGGGTAGGTACTACGCGAATTAAAACTATAAAATGCTAATATGAAGAAAAAGCTTTTATAAATAAGTTCATATTATGCTATGAAATACTATTGACTACTCTTAAATTCTATATGATTAACTCAGTTCTTTTGGCTATTTTGAAGGAAATGGCACCGGCGACTCGTCAGAACTTGAACATGAGTGAGGAAGACTTCCGTGTTTTCCTTGCTGCGAACATAGCCGCGATGCAGGCTGCAATGCAAAATAACAATAACTCTGGATCTAGCAGTGGAACAAATTCCGCAAGAAATCGTGTAGGATGCTCCTACAAAGAATTCACTGCCTGCAAACCTTTGGAATTTGATGGAACCGAAGGACCAATTGGATTGAAACGGTGGACCGATAAGGTCAAATCGGTGTTTGCCATAAGTAAGTGTACTGAAGAGGACAAAGTTAAGTACGCTAAGCATACCTTCACAGGTACGGCGTTAACGTGGTGGAATACCTATCTCGAGCAGGTAGGACAAGATGCTGTTTACGCACTACCATGGTCAGCATTCAAGCAATTGATGAACGAGCAGTATCGTCCCAGGAACGAGGTCAATAAGCTCAAGGTAGAGCTTAGAGGATTACGAACGCAAGGTTTCGATATCACCACGTACGAACGACGATTCACAGAATTGTGCCTATTGTGTCCCAGAACGTTTGAAGACGAAGAAGAGAAGATCGACGCATTTGTAAAAGGGTTACCGGAAAGAATTCAAGAAGATGTGAGTTCAAATGAGCCCGCCTCCATACAAAAGGCAAGTCGAATGGCTCACAAATTAGTGAACCAGATCTAAGGAAGGATTAAAGAGCAGGCGACCAAAGAGGCTAACATGAAACAAGTCAAGAGAAAGTGGGAAGAAACCAATGACAAGAGTCACCAATACAACAACAACTGAAATGTCCCGTTCTTATTGATTAAAAACGTTCCATATTAATTGATTTCGTTGCGAGGTTTTGACCTCTATATGAGACGTTTTTCAAAGACTGCATTCATTTTAAAACAAACCATAACCTTTATTTCATCAATAAAGGTTTAAAAAGCTTTTCGTAGATTATCAAATAATGATAATCTAAAATATCCTGTTTACACGCGACCATTACATAATGGTTTACAATACAAATATGTTACAACGAAATAAGTTTCTTGAATGCAGTTTTTACATAATATCATACAAGCATGGACTCCAAATCTCGCCCTTATTTAAGTATGCGATAGCGGAAGCTCTTAATAATCACATGAGAATAAACATGCTTAAAACGTCAACAAAAATGTTGGTGAGTTATAGGTTTAACCTATATATTATCAAATCATAATAATAGACCACAAGATTTCATATTTTAATACGCATCCCATACATAGAGATAAAAATCATTCATATGGTGAACACCTGGTAACCGACATTAACAAGATGCATATTTAAGAATATCCCCATCATTCCGGGACACCCTTCGGATATGATATAAATTTTGAAGTACTAAAGCATCTGGTACTTTGGATGGGGTTTGTTAGGCCCAATAGATCTATCTTTAGGATTCACATCAATTAGGGTGTCTGTTCCCTAATTCTTAGATTACCAGACTTAATAAAAAGGGGCATATTCGATTTCGATAATTCAACCATAGAATGTAGTTTCACGTACGTGTGTCTATTTTGTAAATCATTTATAAAACCTGCATGTATTCTCATCTCAAAAATATTAGATTTTAAAAGTGGGACTATAACTCACTTTCACAGATTTTTTACTTCATCGGGAAGTAAGACTTGGCCACTGGTCGATTCACGAACCTATAACAAATATGTACATATATATCAAAGTATGTTCAAAATATATTTACATCACTTTTAATACATTTTGATGTTTTAAGTTTATTAAGTCAGATATCCTCGTTAGTAACCTACAACTAGTTGTCCACAGTTAGATGTATAGAAATAAATCGATATATATTATCTTGAATCAATCCATGACCCAGTGTATACATATCTCAGTATTGATCACAACTCAAACTATATATATTTTGGAATCAACCTCAACCCTGTATAGCTAACTCCAACATTCACATATAGAGTGTCTATGGTTGTTCCGAAATATATATAGATGTGTCGACATGATAGGTCGAAACATTGTATACATGTCTATGGTATCTCAAGATTACATAATATACAATACAAGTTGATTAAGTTATGGTTGGAATAGATTTGTTACCAGTTTTCACGTAGCTAAAATGAGTAGTTTTTACCAATTTTGATTTGCTCGTCATTTCTTCGTTTCTAATCCGTTTTGAGTGATTTAAGCGGCCACGGTTTTGTATTGAACTTGAATTTATGAAACTAAACAGAAAAGGTATAGGTTTATAGTCTAAAATACAAGTAACAAGTCGTTTTTGAAAGAGGTAGTCATTTCCGTCGAAAGAACGACATCTTGATGATTGTTTTGAAAAACATACTTTCACTTTGAGTTTAACCATGATTTTTGGATATGGTTTCATGTTCATAAGAAAAATCATTTTCCCAGAAGTATAGCTTTTAAATCAAAGTTTTTCATAGTTTTTAATTATCCAAACCAAAACAGCCCCCGGTTGTAACTACGACGGCGTAAATCCGGTTTTATGGTGTTTATCGTGTTTCGGGGTTTTAAATCATTAAGTTACCATATAATATAGATATATATCATGTGTATAGTTGATTTTAAAAGTGTAGTTAGAAGGATTAACTTTATTTGCGAACAAGTTTAGAATTAACTAAACTATGTTCTAGTGATTGCTAGTTTACCACTTCGAATATGATAGCTTTTTATGTATGAATCGAATGATGTTATGAACATCATTACTACCTTAAGTTCCTTGGATAAACCTACTGGAAAATAAAAAAATGGATCTAGCTTCAACGGATCCTTGGATGGCTCGAAGTTCTTGAAGCAGAATCATGACACGAAAACAAGTTCAAGTAAGATCATCACTTGAAATAAGATTGTTATAGTTATAGAAATTGAACCAAAGTTTGAATATGATTATTACCTTGTATTAGAATGATAACCTACTGTAAGAAACAAAGATTTTTTGAGGTTGGATGATCACCTTACAAGATTGGAAGTGAGCTAGCAAACTTGAAAGTATTCTTGATTTTATGTAACTAGAACTTGTAGAATTTATGAAGAACACTTAGAACTTGAAGTTAGAACTTGAGAGAGATCAATTAGATGAAGAAAATTGAAGAATAAAAGTGTTTGTAGGTGTTTTTGGTCGTTGGTGTATGGATTAGATATAAAGGATATGTAATTTTGTTTTCATGTAAATAAGTCATGAATGATTACTCATATTTTTGTAATTTTATGAGATATTTCATGCTAGTTGCCAAATGATGGTTCCCACATGTGTTACGTGACTCATATGGGCTACTAAGAGCTGATCATTGGAGTGTATACACCAATAGTACATACATCTAAAAGCTATGTATTGTACGAGTACGAATATGGGTGCATACGAGTAGAATTGTTGATGAAACTGAACGAGGATGTAATTGTAAGAATTTTTGTTAAGTAGAAGTATTTTGATAAGTGTCTTGAAGTCTTTCAAAAGTGTATAAATACATATTAAAACACTACATGTATATACATTTTAACTGAGTTGTTAAGTCATCGTTAGTCGTTACATGTAAGTGTTGTTTTGAGACCTTTAGGTTAACGATCTTGTTAAATGTTGTTAACCCAAAGTTTATAATATCAAATGAGATTTTAAATTATTATATTATCATGATTTTATGATATATTAATATGTCTTAATATGATATATACATTTAAATGTCGTTACAACGATAATCGTTACATATATGTCTCATTTCGAAATCCTTAAGTTAGTAGTCTTGTTTTTACTTATGTAGTTCATTGTTAATACACTTAATGATATATTTAATTATCATATTATCATGTTATATATAATATAACAATGTATTAATATGCTTCATATATATTTAGTAAGACGTGGTTATAACGATAATCGTTATAAGTATCGTTTCGAGTTTCATACGTCAATAGTCTCCTTTTTAAGTATATAACTTATTGTTACTATTTTTAATGAGATACTTGATGATCATTATATCATGTTAAACGTATATATTTATTCATTTATGTATCATCATGTCATATACAACTTATAGCGTTCGTGAATCATTGGTCAAACTAAGTAATCAGACATTTACAAAATTTCCGTTTCAATTAACCAAGTCTTAACAAGTTTGATTGCTTAACATGTTGGAAACATTTAATCATGTAAATATAGTTTTCATTAAACATATAATCATAGAAAGGTTCGGAAAAGTTCGGGTCACTACAGTACCTACCCGTTAAATAAATTTCGTCCCGAAATTTTAAGCGATTGGAGGTGTTGGCTCATCTTCTGGAAATAAGTGCGGGTACTTCTTCTTCATCTGATCTTCTCATTCCCAGGTGAACTCAGGTCCTCTACGAGCATTCCATCGAACCTTAACAATCGGTATCTTGTTTTGTTTAAGTCTCTTAACCTCACGATCCATTATTTCAACGGGTTCTTCAATGAATTGAAGTTTTTCATTGATTTGGATTTCGTCCAACGGAATAGTGAGATCTTCTTTAGCAAAACATTTCTTCAAATTCGAGACGTGGAAAGTGTTATGTACAGCCGCGAGTTGTTGAGGTAACTCAAGTCGGTAAGCTACTGGTCCGACACAATCAATAATCTTGAATGGTCCAATATACCTTGGATTTAATTTCCCTCGTTTACCAAATCGAACAACACCTTTCCAAGGTGCAACCTTAAGCATGACCATCTCTCAAATTTCAAATTCTATATCTTTTCTTTTAATGTTGGCGTAGCTCTTTTGTCGACTTTGGGCGGTTTTCAACCGTTGTTGAATTTGGATGATCTTCTCAGTAGTTTCTTGTATTATATCCAGACCCGTAATCTGTCTATCCCCCACTTCACTCCAACAAATTGGAGACCTGCACTTTCTACCATAAAGTGCTTCAAACGGAGCCATCTCAATGCTTGAATGGTAGCTATTGTTGTAGGAAAATTCTGCTAACGGTAGATGTCGATCCCAACTGTTTCCGAAATCAATAACACATGCTCGTAGCATGTCTTCAAGCGTTTGTATCGTCCTTTCACTCTGCCCATCAGTTTGTGGATGATAGGCAGTACTCATGTCTAGACGAGTTCCTAATGCTTGCTGTAATGTCTGCCAGAATCTTGAAATAAATCTGCCATCCCTATCAGAGATAATAGAGATTGGTATTCCATGTCTGGAGACGACTTCCTTCAAATGCAGTCGTGCTAACTTCTCCATCTTGTCATCTTCTCTTATTGGCAGGAAATGTGCTGATTTGGTGAGACGATCAACTATTACCCAAATAGTATCAAAACCACTTGCAGTCCTTGCCAATTTAGTGATGAAATCCATGGTAATGTTTTCCCATTTCCATTCCGGGATTTCGGGTTGTTGAAGTAGACCTGATAGTTTCTGATGCTCCGCTTTGACCTTAGAACACGTCAAACATTCCCCTACGTATTTAGCAACATCGGCTTTCATACCTGGCCACCAAAAATGTTTCTTGAGATCCTTGTACATCTTCCCCGTTCCAGGATGTATTGAGTATCTGGTTTTATGAGCTTCTCTAAGTACCATTTCTTTCATATCTCCAAATTTTGGTACCCAAATCCTTTCAGCCCTATACCGGGTTCCATCTTCCCGAATATTAAGATGCTTCTCCGATCCTTTGGGTATTTCATTCTTTAAATTTCCCTCTTTTAAAACTCCTTGTTGCGCCTCCTTTATTTGAGTAGTATGGTTATTGTGAATCATTATATTCATAGATTTTACTCGAATGGGTTCTCTGTCATTTCTACTCAAGGCGTCGGCTACCACATTTGCCTTCCCCGGGTGGTAATGAATCTCAAAGTCATAATCATTCAACAATTCAATCCACCTACGCTGCCTCATGTTCAGTTGTTTCTGATTAAATATGTGTTGAAGACTTTTGTGGTCGGTATATATAATACTTTTGACCCCATATAAGTAGTGCCTCCAAGTCTTTAATGCAAAAACAACCGCGCCTAATTCCAAATCATGCGTCGTATAATTTTGCTCGTGAATCTTCAATTGTCTAGACGCATAACCAATTACCTTCGTTCGTTGCATTAATACACAACCGAGACCTTGCTTTGAGGCGTCACAATATATCACAAAATCATCATTCCCTTCAGGCAATGACAATATAGGTGCCGTAGTTAGCTTTTTCTTCAATAACTAAAACGCCTTCTCTTGTTCATCCTTCCATTCAAATTTCTTCCCTTTATGCGATAATGCAGTCAAGGGTTTTGCTATTTTGGAGAAATCTTGGATGAATCTTCTGTAGTAACCAGCCAATCCTAAAAATTGACGTATATGCTTCGGAGTTTTTGGGGTTTCCCACTTTTCAACGGTTTCGATCTTTGCCGGGTCCACCTGGATACCTTCTTTGTTCACTATGTGACCGAGGAATTGAACTTCTTCCAACCAAAATGCACACTTTGAAAACTTAGCGTACAGTTTTTCTTTCCTCAATACTCCTAGCACTTTTCTCAAATGTTCTTCGTGCTCTTGATCATTCTTTGAGTAAATAACTATGTCATCGATGAAAACAATGACAAACTTGTCAAGATATGGCCCACACACTCGGTTCATAAGGTCCATGAACACAGCTGGTGCGTTAGTCAATCCAAATGGCATAACCATAAACTCGTAATGACCATAACGCGTCCTAAAAGCAGTTTTTGGAATATCATCCTCCTTTACTCGTATTTGATGATATCCAGAACGTAAATCGATCTTCAAATAAACCGACGAGCCTTGTATTTGATCAAATAAATCGTCAATTCTCGGCAGTGGATAACGGTTTTTGATGGTAAGTTTGTTCAACTCTCTGTAGTCAATACACAACCTAAATGTACCATCTTTCTTCTTGACAAACAAAACAGGAGCTCCCCATGGTGATGTGCTTGGTCGAATGAAACCACGTTCTAATAGTTCTTGCAGTTGGCTTTGCAGTTCTTTCATCTCGCTGGGTGCGAGTCTGTAAGGAGCACGAGCTATTGGTGCAGCTCCTGGTACAAGATCTATTTGAAATTCAACAGATCGATGTGGAGGTAGTCCCGGTAATTCTTTCAGAAATACATTGGGAAATTCTTTTGCGACAAAAACATCATTGATGCTCTTTTCTTCAGTTTGTACTTTCTCGACATGCGCTAGAATAGCATAGCAACCTTTTCTTATTAGTTTTTGTGCCTTCAAATTACTAATAAGATGTAGCTTCGTGTTGCCCTTTTCTCCGTACACCATTAAGGGTTCTCCTTCTTCTCGTACAATGCGAATTGCATTTTTATAACATACGATCTCTGCTTTCACCTTCTTCAGCCAGTCCATGCCAACTATTACATCAAAACTCCCTAACTCTACTGGTATCAAATCAATCTTAAATATTTCGCTACCCAGTTTAATTTCTCGATTCCAGCATATATAATCTGCTGAAATTAATTTACCGTTTGCTAATTCGAGTAAAAATTTACTATCCAACGGCGTCAATGGACAACTTAATTTAGCACAAAAATCTCTACTCATATAGCTTCTATCTGCACCTGAATCAAATAAAACGTAAGCAGATTTATTGTCAATAAGAAACGTACCCGTAACAAGCTCCGGGTCTTCCTGTGCCTCTACCGCATTAATATTGAAAACTCTTCCGTGGCCTTGTCCATTCGTGTTCTCCTGGTTCGGGCAATTTCTAATAATGTGGCCCGGTTTTCCACATTTATAACAAACTACATTGGCATAACTTGCTCCAACACTAATTGCTCTACCATTACTCGTTCTGACACCATTTGTTCCTTTCTTTCTGTTAACCCCTGGTTCGTAGACCTCACACTTCACCGCGCTATGACCATTTCTTTTACACTTGTTGCAAAATTTGGTGCAGAACCCCGAGTGATACTTTTCACACCTTTGTCATAGCTGCTTCTGATTATTGTTGTTGTTGCGGTTGTTATTGTTGTTGGGATGATTGTTGTAGTTGCTGTTGTTGTTGTTGTTGTTGTTGTTGTTGTTGTTGGGCCATTTGTTGTAGTTACGATTGATGTTGCGATTGTTGGGATAGTTGTTGCGATTATTGTTGTAATTGCTGTTGTTGTTTTATTGGTGATTCTTATCACCGTTTTCCTCCCACTTTCTTTTGACTTGCTTCACATTGGCCTCTTCAGCCGCCTGTTCTTTAATTCTTTCCTCAATCTGGTTTACTAGTTTGTGAGCCATTCTACATGCCTGTTGTATGGAGGCGGGCTCATGTGAACTTATATCTTCTTGGATTCTTTCCGGTAATCCTTTCACAAACGCGTCGATCTTCTCTTCCTCTTCTTCGAACGCTCCCGGACACAATAGGCACAATTCTGTTAATCGTCTTTCATACGTGGTAATATCAAATCCTTGGGTTCGTAACCCTCTAAGTTCTGTCTTGAGCTTATTGACCTCGGTTCTGGGACGGTACTTCTCGTTCATCAAGTGCTTGAATGCTGACCACGGTAGTTCGTAAGCATCATCTTGTCCCACTTGCTCTAGATAGGTATTCCACCATGTTAACGCAGTACCTGTGAAGGTATGCGTAGCGTACTTCACTTTGTCCTATTCAGTACACTTACTTATGGCAAACACCGATTCGACGTTCTCGGTCCACCGTTTCAATCCGATCGGTCCTTCGGTTCCATCAAATTCCAAAGGTTTGCAGGCAGGGAATTCTTTGTAGGTGCATCCTACACGATTTCCTGTACTGCTAGATCCAAGGTTATTGTTGGTATGTAGCGCAGCCTGTACCGCGGCTATGTTTGAAGCAAGAAAGGCACGAAATTCCTCTTCGCTCATATTCAAGGTGTGTCGAGTAGTTGGTGCCATTTCCTTCAAAATAGTCAAATGAACAAGTTAATCATACAGAATATTAAGAGTAGTCAATAGTATCTCGTAGCATAATATGAACTAATTTATAAAAGCTTTTTCTTCATATTAGCGTTTTATAAGTTTAAATTCGGGTAGTACCTACCCGTTAAGTTCATACTTAGTAGCTAATATACAATTCAACTACTACAGTTCTATATGAAAAACTGATTATAATAATATTTTGCGTTCAAACTTTTAAACAATATTTTACAAACTTACAATACCGCTTATTTTACATATAGCATGAAATATAGCACACAATAAATTTGATACAAGATGGTTGTGAAGATAATTCTAGCTAGTACACAAGTCGTTCAGCAAAGGCAATAAAGACACGTAATTCATACGTCCAGAAACAAGTCATGCATTCTGGTTTTACTAGGACTACTTCCCATCCTTGGTCTTGTGGAACATAACCGTTATGGCCGTTGATGTCGTCAAAGGGACGAGGGTTATGTAATGTCCAACAGTCCTGTAACAATCTAAAAACCTCATTTCTTACCCCAATTACCGACTCCGTCACTTATGGGAACGTTTTGTTTAATAGTTGTAGCCCGATGTTCTTGTTCTCACTTTGGTGAGAAGCGAACATTACTAACCCGTAAGCATAACATGCTTCTTTATGTTGCATGTTAGCCGCTTTTTCTAAATCACGAAGTCCTATATTCGGATATATTTAGTCAAAATAATTTCTTAACCCGTTGCGTAAAATAGCATTTGGGTTCCCCGCAATATATGCGTCAAAGTAAACACATCGTAACTTATGGATTTCCCAATGTGATATCCCTCATCTTTCGAACGAAAGCCTTTTATAAACCAAGGCATTCTTGGAACGTTCTTCGAATGTCTTACAAACTGATCTCGCCTTAAATAGTTGTGCCGAGGAATTCTGACTGACTCTAGACAAGATTTCATCAATCATGTCTCCGGGTAGGTCTCTTAAAATATTGGGTTGTCTATCCATTTTGTTTTTTTATACTGTAAAATAGACAAGAGTTAGATTCATAAAAAAAAATACTTATTAATACAAGCAATTTTTACATATATCATAAAGCATAAGCACACTATATTACATATATTACACCACACGAATACAACTATCTTATTCCGACTCGCTCGTTTCTTCTTCTTCGGTTTTGGTTCGTTTTGCCAAGTTTCTAGGGATATATGATGTTCCCCTAATATGAGCCGTCGTTTTCCACATTGGTTTAGAAAAACCTGGTGGTTTAGAGGTTCCCGGGTTATTGTCACAACTTAAGAAATACGGGTGTTGACGATACGTATAAAGTTCATCGGGTTTGGAATCAAATTTCTCTATTTTTATGCCCTTTCTCTTATTGTTCTCTTTTGCCTTATTAAATTGTGTTGGGGTAATTTCTATAACATCATCGGAATCCTTGTCGGGATCCGATTCATCGGAGAATTGGTGATTCTCCCAATACTTTGCTTCCTTGGCGGAAACACCATTGACCATAATTAACTTTGGTCGGTTGGTTGAGGATTTTCTTCTACTTAACCGTTTTATTATTTCCCCCACTGGTTCTATTTCTTCTTCCGGTTCCGATTCTTCTTCCGGTTCCGATTCTTCTTCCAGTTCCGACTCTCCTTCCGGTTCCTCTTCGGGGACTTGTGAATCAGTCCACGAATCATTCCAATTTACATTTGACTCTTCATTTTTATTAGGTGAGTCAATGGGACTTGTTCTAGAGGTAGACATCTATCACATAATATCAAACACGTTAAGAGATTAATATATCACATAATATTCACATGTTAAAAATATATAGTTTCCAACCAAATTTGTTAAGCAATCATTTTTCAAGTAAACACGGTCGAAGTCTAGACTCACTAATGCATCCTAACAAACGCGATAAGACACACTAATGAAAAATTCTGGTTCTCTAAGACCAACGCTCGGATACCAACTGAAATGTCCCGTTCTTATTGATTAAAAATGTTCCATATTAATTGATTTCGTTGCGAGGTTTTGACCTCTATATGAGACGTTTTTCAAAGACTGCATTCATTTTAAAACAAACCATAACCTTAATTTCATCAATAAAGGTTTAAAAAGCTTTTCGTAGATTATCAAATAATGATAATCTAAAATATTCTGTTTACACTCGACCATTACATAATGGTTTGTAATACAAATATGTTACAACGAAATAAGTTTCTTGAATGCAGTTTTTACATAATATCATACAAGCATGGACTCCAAATCTCGTCCATATTTAAGTATGCGATAGCAGAAGCTCTTAATAATCACCTGAGAATAAACATGCTTAAAACATCAACAAAAATGTTGGTGAGTTATAGGTTTAACCTATATATTATCAAATCATAATAATAGACCACAAGATTTCATATTTCAATACACATCCCATACATAGAGATAAAAATCATTCATATGGTGAACACCTGGTAACCGACATTAACAAGATGCATATTTAAGAATATCCCCATCATTCCGGGACACCCTTCGGATATGATATAAATTTCGAAGTACTAAAGCATCTGGTACTTTGGATGGGGTTTGTTAGACCCAATAGATCTATCTTTAGGATTCGTGTCAATTAGGGTGTCTGTTCCCTAATTCTTAGATTACCAGACTTAATAAAAAGGGGCATATTTGATTTTGATAATTCAACCATAGAATGTAGTTTCACGTACTTGTGTCTATTTTGTAAATCATTTATAAAACCTGCATGTATTCTCATCCCAAAAATATTAGATTTTAAAAGTGGGACTATAACTCACTTTCACAGATTTTTTACTTCGTCGGGAAGTAAGACTTGGCCACTGGTCGATTCACGAACCTATAACAAATATGTACATATATATCAAAGTATGTTCAAAATATATTTACAACACTTTTAATACATTTTGATGTTTTAAGTTTATTAAGTCAGCTGTCCTCGTTAGTAACCTACAACTAGTTGTCCACAATTAGATGTACAGAAATAAATCGATATATATTATCTTGAATCAATCCACGACCTAGTGTATACATATCTCAGTATTCATCACAACTCAAACTATATATATTTTGGAATCAATCTCAACCCTGTATAGCTAACTCCAACATTCACATATAGAGTGTCTATGGTTGTTCCGAAATATATATAGATGTGTCGACATGATAGGTCGAAACATTGTATACATGTCTATGGTATCTCAAGATTACATAATATACAATACAAATTGATTAAGTTATGGTTGGAATAGATTTGTTACCAATTTTCACGTAGCTAAAATGAGTAGTTTTTACCAATTTTGTTTTGCTCGTCATTTCTTCGTTTCTAATCCATTTTGAGTGATTTAAGCGGCCACGGTTTCGTATTGAACTTGAATTTATGAAACTAAACAGAAAAGGTATAGGTTTATAGTCTAAAATACAAGTTACAAGTTGTTTTTGAAAGAGGTAGTCATTTCCGTCGAAAGAACGACATCTTGATGACTGTTTTGAAAAACATACTTTCACTTTGAGTTTAACCATGATTTTTGGATATGGTTTCATGTTCATAAGAAAAATCATTTTCCCAGAAGTATAGCTTTTAAATCAAAGTTTTTCATAGTTTTTAATTATCCAAACCAAAACAGCCCCCGGTTGTAACTACGACGGCGTAAATCCGGTTTTATGGTGTTTATCGTGTTTCCGGGTTTTAAATCATTAAGTTACCATATCATATAGATATATATCATGTGTATAGTTGATTTTAAAAGTGTAGTTAGAAGGATTAACTTTATTTGCGAACAAGTTTAGAATTAACTAAACTATGTTCTAGTGATTACTAGTTTACCACTTCGAATATGATAGCATTTTATGTATGAATCGAATGATGTTATGAACATCATTACTACCTTAAGTTCCTTGGATAAACCTACTGGAAAAGATAAAAATGGATCTAGCTTCAACGGATCCTTGGATGGCTCGAAGTTATTGAAGCAGAATCATGACACGAAAACAAGTTCAAGCAAGATCATCTCTTGAAATAAGATTGTTATAGTTATAGAAATTGAACCAAAGTTTGAATATGATTATTACCTTGTATTAGAATGATAACCTACTGTAAGAAACAAAGATTTCTTGAGGTTGGATGATCACCTTACAAGATTGGAAGTGAGCTAGCAAACTTGAAAGTATTCTTGATTTTATGTAACTAGAACTTGTAGAATTTATGAAGAACACTTAGAACTTGAAGTTAGAACTTGAGAGAGATCAATTAGATGAATAAAATTGAAGAATGAAAGTGTTTGTAGGTGTTTTTGGTCGTTGGTGTATGGATTAGATATAAAGGATATGTAATTTTGTTTTCATGTAAATAAGTCATGAATGATTACTCATATTTTTGTAATTTTATGAGATATTTCATGTTAGTTTCCAAATGATGGTTCCCACATGTGTTAGGTGACTCACATGGGCTGCTAAGAGCTGATCATTGGAGTGTATATACCAATAGTACATACATCTAAAAGCTGTGTATTGTACGAGTACGAATACGGGTGCATACGAGTACAATTGTTGATGAAACTGAACGAGGATGTAATTGTAAGCATTTTTGTTAAGTAGAAGTATTTTGATAAGTGTCTTGAAGTCTTTCAAAAGTGTATGAATACATATTAAAATACTACATGTATATACATTTTAACTGAGTCGTTAAGTCATCGTTAGTCGTTACATGTAAGTGTTGTTTTAAGACCTTTAGGTTAACGATCTTATTAAATGTTGTTAACCCAAAGTTTATAATATCAAATGAGATTTTATATTATTATATTATAATGATATTATGATATATTAATATATCTTAATATGATATATACATTTAAATGTCGTTACAACGATAATCGTTACATATATGTCTCGTTTCGAAATCCTTAAGTTAGTAGTCTTGTTTTTACTTATGTAGTTCATTGTTAATACACTTAATGATATATTTAATTATCATATTATCATGTTATATATAATATAACAATGTATTAATATGCTTCATATATATTTAGTAAGACGTGGTTATAACGATAATCGTTATAAGTATCGTTTCGAGTTTCATACGTCAATAGTCTCCTTTTTAAGTATATAACTTATTGTTACTATTTTTAATGAGATACTTGATGATCATTATATCATGTTAAACATATATATTTATTCATTTATGTATCATCATGTCATATACAACTTATAGCATTCGTGAATCATTGGTCAAACTGGGTAATCAGACGTTTACAAAATTTTCGTTTCAATTAACCAAGTCTTAACAAGTTTGATTGCTTAACATGTTGGAAACATTTAATCATGTAAATATAGTTTTCATTAAACATATAATCATAGAAAGGTTCGGAAAAGTTCGGGTCACTACAACAACAATCACAACCAAAATCGCAACAACTATTCCAATAACCGCAACATCAATCGCAACAACAACTTCAACAAACGTCCCAACAACAACTACAATAACCAGCCCAACAACAACAACAACAACAACAACAACAACAATAACAATAACAATCCCAACAACAATCTCAATAACAACAATGGCAACAAAAACCAAAAATAGCCATGCCAAGTATGTGAAGAGCATCACCTGGGGTTCTGCACGACATTTTGCAACACGTGTAAAAGAAATGGTCATAGCGCGAAGAAGTTCGAAATCTACGGACCAATGCATAATAGAACTAAAGGAACAAATAATGTCGGAACAAATAATACCGCCATAGTTTGTTTTGGATGTGGAAAACCGGGCCACTTTAGTAGAAATTGACCAAATCAGGGGAATACTAATGGGCAGGGCCGCGGAAGATTTTTCAATATTAATACAGCAGAAGCGCAGGAAGACCCGGATCTTGTTACGGGTACGTTTCTTATTGACAATAAATCTGCTTATGTTTTATTTGATTCGGGTGCGGATAGAAGCTATATGAGTAGAGATTTTTGTGCTAAACTAAGTTGTTCACCGACGCCCTTGGATAATAAATTTTTACTCGAATTAGCAAACGGTAAATTAATTACAGCAGATAATATATGTCGGAATCGAGAAATTAAACTGGTTAGCGAAACATTTAAGATTAACTAGATATCAGTAGAGTTAGGGAGTTTTGATGTGATAATCGGTATGGACTAGTTGAAAGAAGTAAAAGAAGAGATCATTTATCACAAAAATGCAATTCGCATTATACGAGAAAAAGGAAAACCCTTAATGGTGTACGGAGAAAATAGCAACGCGAAGTTAAACCTTATTAGTAACCTGAAGGCACAAAAACTAATAAGAAAACGTTGCTATGCTGTGCTAGCACACGTCGAGAAAGTCAATTCCGAAGAAAAGAACATCAATGATGTTCCCGTAGCAAAAGAATTTCCCGATGTATTTCCGAAAGAATTACCGAGACTACCTCCACACCGATCCGTTGAATTTCAAATAGACCTTGTACCGGGAGCTGCACCAATAGCTCGTGCTCCATACAGACTCGCACCTAGCGAAATGAAGGAACTTCAGAGCCAATTACAAGAAATTTTAGAGCGTGGTTTCATTTGACCAAGCACATCACCGTGGGAAGCTCCTATTTTGTTTGTCAAGAAGAAGGATGGTACATTTAGGTTATGTATCGACTACCGAGAGTTGAACAAACTTACCATCAAGAACCGCTACCCACTACCAAGAATCGATGACTTATTTGATCAACTACAAGGCTCGTCGGTTTATTCTAAGATTGATTTACGTTCTTGGTATCATCAAATGCGGGTGAAGGAGGATGATATTCCAAAGACTGCTTTTAGAACGCGTTACGGTCATTACGAGTTTATGGTTATGCCGTTTGGGTTGACTAACGCACCAGCTGTGTTCATGGACCTCATGAACCGAGTGTGTGGATCATATCTTGACAAGTTTGTCATTGTTTTCATCGATGACATACTTATTTACTCGAAGAATGATCAAGAGCACGAAGAACATTTGAGAAAAGTACTAGAGTTGCTGAGGAAAGAAAAACTGTACGCTAAGTTTTCAAAGTGTGCATTTTGGTTGGAAGAAGTTTAATTCCTCGGTCACATAGTGAACAAAGAAGGTATTCAGGTGGATCCAGCAAAGATTGAAACCGTTGAAAAATGGGAAACCCCGAAAACTCCGAAGCATATACGCCAATTTTTAGAACTAGCTGGTTACTACAGAAGGTTCATCCAGCAAGGACGATACAAACCCCGAAAAACTGTACAATTCAATTTTTAGGGATGGCAGATTTATTTCAATATTCTGGTAGACATTACAGCAAGCATTAGGAACTCGTCTAGACATGAGTACTGCCTATCATTCACAAACTGATGGGCAGAGCAAAAGGACGATACAAACGCTTGAAGACATGCTACGAGCATGTGTTATTGATTTCGGAAACAGTTGGGATCGACATCTACCGTTAGCAGAATTTTCCTACAACAACAGCTACCATTCAAGCATTGAGATGGCACCGTTTGAAGCACTTTATGGTAGAAAGTGCAGGTCTCCGATTTATTGGAGTGAAGTGGGGGATAGACAGATTACGGGTCCGGAGATAATACAAGAAACTACCGAAAAGATCATCCAAATTCAACAACGGTTGAAAATCGCGCAAAGTCGACAAAAGAGCTACGCCGACATTAAAAGAAAAGCTATAGAATTTGAAATTGGAGAGATGTTCATGCTTAAGGTTGCACCTTGGAAAGGCGTTGTTCGATTTGGTAAACAAGGGAAATTAAATCCAAAGTATATAGGACCATTCAAGATTATTGATCGTGTCAGACCAGTAGCTTACCGACTTGAATTACCACAACAACTCGCGGCTGTACATAACACTTTCCACGTCTCAAATTTGAAGAAATGTTTTGCTAAAGAAGATCTCACTATTCCGTTAGACGAAATCCAAATCAACGAAAAACTTCAATTCGTCGAAGAACCCGTCGAAATAATGGATCGTGAGGTTAAAAGACTTAAGCAAAACAAGATACCAATTGTTAAAGTTTGATGAAATGCTCGTAGAGGACCCGAGTTCACCTGGGAATGAGAAGATCAGATGAAGAAGAAATACCCGCACTTATTTTCAGAAGATACGTCAACACCTCCAACTGCTTAAAATTTCGGGACGAAATTTATTTAACGGGTAGGTACTGTAGTGACCCGAACTTTTCCAAGTTTATATATATTAAATGAAATTGTTATTTACATGATTAAGTGTTTTCAACATGTTAAGCAATTAAACTTGTTAAGACTTGATTAATTTAAATAGGTTTCATATAGACAATTGACCACCCAAGTTGACCGGTGATTCACGAAGGTTAAAACTTGTAAAAACTATATGATGACATATATATGATTATATATATAGTTAACATGATATTATGATAAGTAAGTATCTCATTATGTATTTTAACAATGAGTTATATACATAAAACTGAGTTTATTGAATTAAGAAACTCGAAACGACATATATATAACGATTATCGTTATAACAACGTCTTACTAAATACATATGAATCATATTAAGATATTGATACACTATGTTTAATCATGAAAAATGATAAGTAAACATGTCATTAAGTGTATTAACAATGAACTACATATGTAAAAACAAGACTACTAACTTAATGATTTCGAAACGAGACATATATGTAACGATTATCGTTGTAACAACATTTAACTGTATATATATCATACTAAGATATATTAATATATCATAATATCATGATAATGTAATAATATAACATCTCTTTAGATATAATAAACAATGGGTTAACAACATTTAACAAGATCGTTAACCTAAAGGTTTCAAAACAACATTTACATGTAACGACTAACGATGACTTAACGACTCAGTTAAAATGTATATACATGTAGTGTTTTAATATGTATTCATACACTTTTGAAAGACTTCAAGACACTTATCAAAATACTTCAACTTAACAAAAATGCTTACAATTACATCCTCGTTCAGTTTCATCAACAATTATACTCGTATGCACCCGTATTCGTACTCATACAATACACAGCTTTTAGATGTATGTACTATTGGTATATACACTCCAATGATCAGCTCTTAGAAGCCCATGTGAGTCACCTAACACATGTGAGAACCATCATTTGGCAACTAGCATGAAATATCTCAATAAATTACAAAAATATTAGTAATCATTCATGACTTATTTACATGTAAACAAAATTACATATCCTTTATATCTAATCCATATACCAACGACCAAAAACACCTACAAACACTTTCATTCTTCAATTTTCTTCAAGTTCTATCTTCAAGTTCTAAGTGTTCTTCATAAATTCTATAAGTTCTAGTTTCATAAAATCAAGAATACTTCCAAGTTTGCTAGCTTACTTCCAATCTTGTAAAGTGATCATCCAACCTCAAGAAATCTTTCTTATTTACAGTAAGATATCTTTCTAATACAAGGTAATACTCATATTCAAACTTTGATTCAATTTCTATAACTATAATAATCTTATTTCGAGTGAAAATCTTACTTGAACTTGTTTTCGTGTCATGATTCTGCTTCAAGAACTTTCAAGCCATCCAATGATCCTTTGAAGCTAGATCTATTTTTCTCATTTCCAGTAGGTTTATCCACAAAACCTGAGGTAGTAATGATGTTCATAACATCATTCGATTCATATATATAAAACTACCTTATTCGAAGGTTTAAACTTGAAATCACTAGAACATAGTTTAGTTAATTCTAAACTTGTTCGCAAACAAAAGTTAATCCTTCTAACTTGACTTTTAAAATCAACTAAACACATGTTCTATATCTATAGTAACACCGCGGGCTGTTTTGGGTTAGTTAATTAAAAACTATGATAAAATTTGATTTAAAAGTTGTTCTTCTGGGAAAATGATTTTTCTTATGAACATGAAACTATATCCAAAAATAATGATTAAACTCAAAGTGGAAGTATGTTTTCCAAAATGGTCATCTAGACGTCGTTCTTTCGACTGAAATGACTACCTTTATAAAAATGACTTGTAACATGTATTTTCGACTAAAACTTATACTTTTTCTGTATAGATTCATAAACTTAAGTTTAATATGAAACAATAGCAATTGGATTCACTCAAAACGGATTTAAAACGAAGAGGTTATGGGTAAAACAAGATTGGATATTTTTACTTATTTTAGCTACGTGAAAATTGGTAACAAATCTATATTAATCATATCCTAGCTAACTTATATTGTATAATACATATATTCTAATATATTATGTAATCTTGGGATACCATAGACACGTATGCAAATGTTTTGACATATCATATCGACCCATCTATATATATTATTTAGAAAAACCATAGACACTCTATATGCAGTAATGTTGGGGTTAGCTATACAGGGTTGAGGTTGATTCCAAAAATATATATACTTTGAGTTGTGATCTAGCCTGAGACGTGTATACACTGGGTCGTGGATTGGGTCAAGATAATATATATCAATTTATTTCTGTACATCTAACTATGGACAACTAGTTATAAGTTACTAACGAGGACAGCTGACTTGATAAACTTAAAACATTAAAACATATTAGAAATGTTGTAAATATATTTTGAACATACTTTGATATATATGTACATATTTGTTATAGGTTCGTGAATCGACCAGTGGCCAAGTCTTACTTCCCGACGAAGTAAAAATCTGTGAAAGTGAGTTATAGTCCCACTTTTAAAATTTAATATTTTTGGGATGAAAATACATGCAGCTTTATAAATGTTTTACAAAATAGACACAAGTACATGAAACTACTTTCTATGGTTGAACGATCAAAGCCGAATATGCCCCTTTTACTTGGTAACCTAAGAATTAGTAAACCAGTCTACTAATTGACGCGAATCCTAAAGATAGATCTATTGGGCCCAACAAACCCCATCCATTGTAGCGGATGCTTTAGTACTTCGAGTTTTTATATCATGTCCGATGGATGTCCCGGAATGATGGGGATATTCTTATATGCATCTTGTTAATGTCGGTTACCAGGTGTTCACCGTATGAATGATTTTTATCTCTATGTATGGGATGTATATTGAAATATGAAATCTTGTGGTCTATTATTATGATTTGATAATATATAGGTTAAACCTATAACTCACCAACATTTTTATTGACGTTTTAAGCATGTTTATTCTCAGGTGATTATTAAGAGCTTCCGCTGTTGCATACTAAAATAAGGACAAGATTTGGAGTCCATGCTTGTATGATATTATGTAAAACTGCATTCAAGAAACTTATTTTTGATGTAATATATTCTTATTGTAAACCATTATGTAATGGTCGTGTGTAAACGGTATATTTTAGAGGTCAAAATCTCGCGACAAAATCAATTAATATGTAACGTTTATAATCAATATGAACTGGACATTTCAAACTTCGACTTTTCAGTCGGACTAGCCTTATTATAACCTTGATATATATGTTGTCTTTTCACCATCGATACCGGAGAACCTTTTATATCCCACCATATTACCAGCAGACGTACCAGCAACCTAATTGCTCCTTGACTTAAATCTCTCCGACAAATCACTATATTTATCTATTGAAGTTTTATCATGAACATATTGTAACGATAGTTGCCATACCAAATACCGGGAAGCATTACTCATTAATTCTCAAATTTCGCAGTGTTCCTACGTCAACAGTTATATATCTATATATAACAGATATCTTCTGGATTGATGAATTTCAATTCAGAATCTCTGAATTCCTGAAAAGCACTCTAGCTTATGAATCAGATCTCTGAGTTCTGAAAAAGCTGATGAAGCAGTGAAAACTGAAGACTGTTTAAACAGTCAAAAGTTTGATAATAGAGAGCGACATACTGTAAAAGCTCAAAAGTTTTGATACTGAAAAACGAATTGATCAAACCATGAAGGAGACTGAGGACAAATCATAAGGACTAAACTTGTACATAAAGAATCCAAATGATTCAGTGTCTGCTGAAGTCATTAACAAATACCTTGCTTCTGACTCTACACATTTACGGACAAATCTTCTTCATCATCCATTCATATTAGAAATTCTAAGATATCATCGTATCTTTCATTATAAATATCCTCGATATTTCTGAAGATATTTTCATAAATATTCTTATCTGAAATTAATTATCTTTTCGCAATATCAGTGTTACATCAGAAAGGAAACTGTTTTAGTTTCTAAATTCTGAAAGATTCGAATGTAAAATATGAATGTTTTTGAAGTAGTGTTGGGAACCGAAGCATGAGTTAGTATAATATAATGACACTTGATCAACGTGATTATATTACAGTAAGTCATGCTGAGTTTCTAATGGAACGTGATGATTCACAACATTCTATCTAATATATAAACATATCAAGAACATTATTTCCTGATAGTTCTATCTTTTCTCTTGAATTATGGTAATTTAACAAATCAAGATCATGCTATTACGATATCTCTCTCAGAACATTAGTTATGTTCATTCTAAATTCATACCTACGGATTCTGGACCATTATTCGCTTGACTTAAAGTCGGGAAGAGAAAATAAAAATATGGAACTCCAAAATACAAAGGAAATGAAGAGGGTGGATTTATAGTGAAATATCCGACAGAGCAATCAAAACAGATTATCGCATTTAATCAAAGAGGATTCTAATTTCCTTAATTACCGAAGAACCAAATCTTATTACGGAGATTTTCTCTAAATCCCTTGAATTTCGGAAATCAACCGTGACTACGTCAAAAGATATGACGAAACTTTACTTTCTCATTGCACTCTTTTACGATAGCTTCACTCGTACTCATCACAAAATCAAATAGTTTTATCTATATTACTCAATGATGATAAAACTTTAATATCCAGCCCGTATGCGTCATGAAAACATAATTATTGTCAGTCATGACGATCCCAATCAAATTTCGGGACAAAATTTCTTTAACGGGTAGGTACTGTGACGACTCGGAAATTTTCGACCAAATTTAAACTTAATCCTTATATGATTTCGACACGATAAGCAAAGTCTGTTAAACTGAATCTCAAAATTTTTGAACTGTTTCATGAAATCATTTCACCTTTGACTATTCCTGACGATTCACGAACAAGTGGATGTAAATAATTATGTATATATATATATATATATATATATATATATATATATATTATTTGAAATTAATAAAATACACTTTAATCAACTAGAATTAAAAATGTAAAATAATATATAAATAATTAATTGACTATTAAAATGAAGATATATAAATGATATTATGAATCTATATATATATATATATATATATATATATATATATATATATATATATATATATATATATATATATATATATATGAGTTCTATATATAATTAATATCATATATACATATTGTAATAATATATATATATATATATATATATATATATTAAATATTCAAATATGTTATGTAACTATTAAGTATTACATAATTAATAATATGTGATACTAATATATTAAATTTAGTTACAAGTAAAATATAGTTGTATACTAATATTTTTAATACTTCATTATTATTAGTAATATCAATGTTAATATTAAAATCAATGTTATTAATATTATTATATTTAGATAGGAAATTTGATACAATTAATGTGTTATAAACTACTAAAATTATTATCATCATTAATAATATCATTATTATTATAATTAATAGAAAAATTATTATTATTATTATTATTATTATTATTATTATTATTATTATTATTATTACCATCATTATTATTACTAAACCTTATAAATTTTTACTATTATCATTATTACTTTTATCATTAGACTTATTATTATTGAATTTGTTTTGATATTATTATTATTATTAGTATTATTATTATTATTATTATTATTATTATTATTATTATTATTATTATTATTATTATTATTATTATTATTATTATTATTATTAGTATTAGTATTAGTATTAGTATTAGTATTTTTATTATTATTGATAATAATATCAATATTATTATTATTAATTAATTATTAATATTAATTAAAAAATAAATAATTAAAAATCAATTACTCGTACAATCTGTTTTCAATCACGATCCAACTGTGATTCAAATTTGTTTCTGTCTCTTATCAGGATACATATCGAATTAAATCACAATTACAAGACAAAATCAGTTAGCCATCGAATTCATGTATTTTTAATTTTATTTTATTTTTTTCTTCTGCTTGTTAACTGGTCGACCATTACAGACTATAAATCAAAGGCTTTATTCAAGAATATGGACACATTCAATTAACTTCACATTCTCATTATCAATTACCATTTTTCATCTGTTTTTAATTGAGTGATTTAAACAGAAAATTTAAGCTGAAACCGTCGACCCCTGTTCTTGCTTCCTTTTTCTAAAATCTTTATTTCATATCATATTTAAAAATCTATTAATGCAGTTCTTCTCTAAATCTTTCATTTAAACTTTCTGGAAAGTTTCAAATCCCCATTTTTAGTATCGAGTAAGAATTTTGGAGTCAAAGATTTGAATCAAAAAGTCAACTGGATCGTTCATGGTAAAATTCGAATTCATATTTATGTTTTAAGTTTAATTGAGGATTCATAAAGATTATATTAATGATTTAAAACCATTTTTATGTTATAATTATAACCTAAAACTATCTAAAAGTTAAAATTTGATTTGATGTTCATAGTTTTATTAACTGTGATATTCAAAGGCATGAATTTAAATAATTTTTAAAAATGTAGAAATACAGTTATGTTAGAAATTATATATTCAAACTATCTGGAAGATTACAAACTTCAATTTATTATATCAAGTTCAAATTTCTGAGTCAAACCTAATTCTTAAAAAGTCAAACTTTTTGTTCTTGAAGGAATTCGAGAGCGTATAGATGTTTTAGATTAAATTAAAGGTCCAGAAAGTTTCTTTGAACAATTTAAAACTTATTACATTCGGGAATTTTTGTCTAAAACATCCTTAAATTTGAATTTGAATTTGAAGTTCATCGTGTTTAATAATAGACTGTAACAGTTGTTTTTTTTAGTTTCTGTTTGTTTTAACTAAACTAATCCGTCTCAAATTGTTGCTATATCTGTTATAAATCCTAAAACTAAACTTGTAAAACGTTATTATATAAAACTGAACCTTGGTCGAATTAATTCTGGTCAATGTATAAACGAAAAAGAAGAAGGGTGAAAGCAGATGAGGGTTAAAGGAAATTAAATGGGAGTTTATTTTTAGAAAATAGGCAACAGTCCAATGGTCTAGAGCGTTTGTGCGTGAGCGGGAGGTCTCGGGTTCGAGCCCGGTCAGGGGCAATTCTTTTTACAAAAACTTTTAAAAGGGTATATTGTTTTCTTTCATTATTATTATTATTATTATTATTATTATTATTATTATTATTATTATTATTATTATTATTATTATTATTATTATTATTATTATTATTATTATTAATTATTATTATTATTATTATTATTATTATTATTATTATTATTATTATTATTATTATTATTATTATTATTATTATTATTATTGTCATTATTATGATTGTTATTACTATTATTATTAGTAATATAATTATTAGTATTATTATCATTATTATTATTGTTACTAACATTAGAATATGGTTATTAGTATAATTAGTATTATTATTATTGATATTATCCCTAAGTATTAATATTAAGTATTATATTATTAGTTATTAGTATAATTAGTATTATTATTATTGATATTATCCCTAAGTATTAATATTCAGTATTATATTATTAGTTTTAATATTACTATCATAATAAAATTTAATATATGTATCATTAATATTAGTAGTATCATCATATTTGTAATTATCATTATCATAATTATAAGTATTCTAACAATTATTAATATTATTATAAGTATTATTAACGTTATTATTATTATTATTATTTATCATTTTAGTATTATTATCATTATTACGATTATGGTTATTATTATTATTATTATTATTATTATTATTATTATTATTATTATTATTATTATTATTATTATTATTATTATTATTATTATTTTAATAAACATTAGTATTAGTATCATTATATAAATATTAGAGTTATAATTATTAACATATGTATTATTATAAATATTATCATTATTATTAATATGATTACAATTACTAGTATTGTTATTATTAAAAATTACTATTATTATTATTACCATTTTTACAAAAATTAATATTTTGATATCACTAAAACTATCATTATTATTGTTATCAGTATTATCTATATCATTATTATTAATAATTATGATTATGAAAAACAAAAGTTTTAATGACGTTGTTAATGTTATAAGTATAAAAATAAAGATTATTTATATAAAAATATATTCAATACACATAACTTAACTATATTAATAATTCTATATATAAAATGAAAATATATAAATAAATAATAAAACTTATAAATTATTAAATATAACAACTACATCACTAATAAGAACATATAAATTAATTCGATTACGATTACATGTATTAATAAATATACAATTGATATAGGTTCATGAATCCAAGGCCAACCCTGCATTGTTCAGTATCGTCGTATGAATATTTTTACTACAAAATAGTATAGTGAGTTCATTTGATTCCCTTTTACTCTTTACATTTTTGGGACTGAGAATACATACGCTGTTTGTATAACTGTTTTATTAAATGCTTTTAAGATATATTTTGAACTGAGAATACATGAACTGCTTTTATAAATGTTTGACGAAATAGACATAAGTACTAAAAACTACATTCTATGATAGAATTATTTGGATTCAAAGGTTCGATTGCTATAAAGATTATCGACCATCGGTGAGAAATTTTTGCATTGCACGATGCATTAGCTGCCGAAATGGTTCGATTTATTAGCTACTATCAGTGAGAAATTTTTGCATTTCACGATGCATTAGCTACCGTTTTAGCTATCCTCGGTGAAATTTTTTGCATTGCACGATGCATTAGCTACCGAAATGGTTCGATTTATTAGCTACTATCGGTGAGAAATTTTTGCATTGCACGATGCATTAGCTACCGTTGGTGAGATTGTTTTGTAATAGCTACCCTCGATGAGAAATTTTTGCATTGCACGATGCATTAGCTACCGTTGGTGAGATTGTTTTTGAAAATTTTCGGTGTTCTTCATATGAATGATTTTTACAGCAGTGAGCAGACCTGCACAGATTGTTTTCAAAATATGAGTACCTTGTGGTCTATTATATTATTGAAAATGATTAATTATGATAAACCTATAAACTCACCAACCTTTTGTTTGACACTTTTAAGCATGTTTATTCTCAGGTATGAAAGAAATCTTCAGTTGTGCATTTGATCATTTTAAAGATATTACTTGGAGTCATTCATGGCATATTTCAAAAGACGTTGCATTCGAGTCGTTAAGTTCATCAAGATTATTATTAAGTCATTGATAGTTTGATATATTGTGAAATGGTATGCATGCATGTCAACTTTTGATGTAATGAAAGTTTGTCTTTTAAAAACGAATGCAATGTTTGTAAAATGTATCATATAGAGGTCAAATACCTCGCAATGAAATTAACTATCGTGAATCGTTTATAATCGTTTTGAACGGGTCCTTTTAAACTCATGATGGGATAAAGGTCACCTAATCATTGTGAGCAAACTAGTATGATTAAGGTGAATTTCGCATGCTTGTGGGATAAAGGTCACCTAACCACTTGTATGTTAAATTTATACGTCTACACAAGTAGGACGACTTGATTTGGGAATCATGAACTTAGGGTCACCGAAGCATGAGGAACAAATAGGTGTTGATGGGATAAATATGCCATGCAAAAGGATTGCATGATCCCATACCTTAGAAGTTGCAAAGGGTTGCAATTGTCATATAATGACTACCTAGCTAAATCAAATAACGGAATAAAGGTCACCTAACCGAAATTTGGTTTACCGTTGGATTCTAAAATTTAATATATCAATTGGATATAAAAGGGTATTGAATATTAAATAAAATTAATACTTAAACAAACTTTGTTAAATTTTGTAGATGGCCGCCAATAACAACAACATTCCTAACGCACCAATCAACTTTAATAACCTATCATTAAGGTCCTTACTAGAAAAGGAAAAACTCAACTATACGAATTTCATGGATTGGTATCGCAATCTAAGAATTGTCCTCAAGCTTGAGGATAGGGCGTATGTGTTGGAAGACCCCATTCTCGATCTACCCGAGGAGGATGATGTCGAAGGTATGGCATATTGGGAGAAATATTGCGCAGATTCGGTGCAAGTTTCTTGCCTTATGCTTGGGACCATGATCCCTGAGCTCTAAAAGGATTTTGAGCATCATGGGGCATACGAGATGATTACTCAGTTAAAGGAGATGTTCCTTTAACAAGCTCGTATTGAGCGCTTCGAAATAGTTCGAGTGCTTAATGTTTGTCGAATGGACGACTCCCAATCCGTCTCATCCTATGTTCTTAAAATGAAAAGTCTAATTAATCGATTACACCATCTAAACTGCAACGTGTCTAATGAATTAGCCACAGACCTTATCCTCAAATCTTTATCAAAAAGGTTTGACACATTCGTGTTGAATTACAACATGAATGGTTGGGATAAGAGCATTAGTGAATTACATGCCATGCTTAGGACGTCCGAATCAAGCATGGGTAAAAGGGCTTCACCCGTGCTTATGATCAATGAAGGTGGGTCCAAGGACAATTCCACTTTGAAGCCGAAGGTGGCTAAGAGGAAAGGATCCGCCTACCAAGGCAAGGGCAAGGGAAAGGAGAAGATGGTTACCCCAACCAACAAAAACAAGAAGCAAAAGGTTGCTGGTAAAGGAAACCCCAAGGAAGATAAGTGCTTTGGTTGCGGTGAAATGGGTCACTGGAAACGCAACTAACCGATCTACCTAAAGGAGTTGAAAGAAAATAGGGATGCTGGGCAAACCTCAAGTAATGTATAACATTACATGGTATACGTTGAGCTTAGTATTACTTCTTCTAATACATGGGTATTAGACCCGGGATGTGGAACTCATATCTGCAATTCTTTGTAGGGGTTCAAAAGAAGTAATCAAGATGCGGGAACAACAAGTCTCTTTATGGGAAATGGTGCAAAGGTTCACGTAGAAGCTCATGGAGACCTTGTTTTAAAGCTACAAACTGGTTTGGAGCTTAATTTGAAAAATGTTTTGTATGCTCTTGATTTGACTCGAAACATTATTTCTATATCCCATTTAAGACAATGTTTTTTTGATCTTAATTTTATTAATGATGATATCTACGTTTCTTTAGATAACATGTTCTATTTCAAGGCTTCGCCTTTAAATGGTATTTATGAATTGGTTCATGATGACACATCATACAATAGCTCAATGTTCCATGCAAACACCAAGAAACTCAAAAGAGATTTGAGTGATTCCTACTTATGGCATTGTCACCTTGGTCACATAAACAAGAACCGAATACATACACTTCAAAAGAATGGTCTTTTGAAATCAAGTGAGCTATGCTCATTTGATGTATGTGAATCTTGTTTACAAGGCAAAATAACTAAAGCACCTTTCAAAGGGACCTATGAAAGGGCTAAAGACTTATTGGGATTAATACATTCGGATGTATGTGGACCCTTTAAGTCCATGACTAGGAATGGTGAAAGATACTTCGTTACTTTCATTAATGACTTCAGTCGTTTCGGATATGTCTACTTGTTAAGACACAAGGACGAAACTGTTGAAGCATTCAAAGAATATCAAAGCGAAGTACAAAATCAACTCAACAAGACAATTAAGGTACTATGTACTGATAGAGGAGGTGAATACCTAAGCGATGCTTTCCAAGATCATCTTAAAAGTTGTGGGATTATCTCACAACTTACTCCTCCTGGAACACCCCAACTTAATAGAGTATCCGAAAGGAGGAACCGAACCATAATGGATATGGTTCGATCTATGATGGCAAGAAGCTCGTTACCTCTATCATTTTGGGGTTATTATCTATGCTCCGCGGCTCGTATTCTAAATATGGCCCCAACCAAGAAAGTGGAACGAACTCCTCATGAGATGTGGTTTGGAATACCTCTTTCTCTATCATACTTGAAAGTATGGGGATGTGAATCTTATCTTAAGCGTTTCGTCACTAATAAGCTGAATGTTCGATCCACAAAGTGTATCTTCATAGGATATCCCAAGGATGATATGGGATACTATTTCTATGATCCAATCGAGCAAAATGTATTTGTTGCTCGGAAGGCGGAATTCCTTGAAACTAAGTTCCTTATGGAAGGTAATAGTTAAAGAAAGGTAGATCTTGAAAAGGTTCAAGATCAAGAAGATGACACACAATTGGTTGACACTAGCACTCAACATCAAAATGTTGAGAATGATCACATTGGTGATCAAAGTATACAAAACGTTCGTAAGTCTGGTAGGATTAGTAATCCTCCTGAGAGATATGGGTTTCTCATGGATGGTTGCTATGTGGTTGATTTGGATGAACCAACAAATTACCAAGATGCTTTATCAAGGATTGATAAAGATAAATGGCAGGAAGGCATGAACGCTGAGATGCAATCCATGTATGACAACCAAGTTTGGGAACTTGTTATACAACCGACTGGCTCCAAGTTAGTTGATTGTAAATGGCTTTTCAAGAAGAAAACCGACATGCATGGAAACTTGGATACATATAAAGCTAGACTTGTAGCAAAAGGTTTCACTCAAACTCAAGGGGTTGACTATGATGAAACTTTTTCGCCTGTGGCAATGCTTAAGTCTATTAGGATATTATTTGCCATTGCTACTCATTATGATTATGAAATATGGCAAATGGATGTCAAGACCACTTTCCTATATGGATATCTTGAGGAAGATGTCTATATGGTTCTGCCCGAAGGTTTTGTTGATTCGAAATATCCTAACAAAGTATGCAAGTTAAAGAAGTTAATCTATGGATTGAAACAAGCATCTAGAATGTGGAATCATCGTTTTAATGAGGAGGCCAAGAAATTTGGCTTCATTAAAAATGGTGATGAAGCTTGTGTATACAAGAAAGCTAGTGGGAGCACTATCATGTTCCTTATACTATATGTGGATAATATATTGTTATTTGGAAATGATATTCCGCAAATGCAAGGTGTCAAAACTTAGCTAAGTGGATGCTTCTCCATTAAGGATCTTGGAGAAGCACAATACGTTTTAGGGATTGGGATCTACAGGGATAGATCCAAGAAATTGATAGGTTTGAATCAAAGTGCATACATTGAAAATGTCTTGAAGAGGTTCAAGATGGAGAACTCTATGAAAGGTTTGGTACCTATTCAAAGAGGAACACTTCTCAATTCATCTCAGTGCCCCACCATGAAAGATGAACAGGAGAGAATGAAGAATGTCCCATACGCATCTGTTATTGGGTCAATCATGTATGCAATGATATGCACTAGACCGGATGTGTCATGCGCTCTTAGCTTGACAAGTAGATACCAGAATAACCCTGGAAACAATCATTGGATTGCGGTTAAAAGTATATTGAAATACCTTAGGAGGACTAAGGATATGTTTCTCATATACTGGTCTGGTGAGGAGGAACTCACAGTAAAAGGTTACGTGGACGCGAGCTTCCAAACTGATCGAGATGATTCTCGATCACAATCCGGCTTTGTCTTCATGTTAAATGGAGGTGCGATCTCTTAGAAGAGTTCAAAACAGGATGTTATTTCATTATCCACTACAGAGTCAGAGTACATTGCCGCCTCATTGGTAGCTCAGGAAGCTGCATGGATGACAAAATTCATCGACGACTTAGGAGTGGTCCCTTCCATTCAGGACCCTCTTGAGATCTTTTGTGACAACGAGGGTACGATTGCTCAAGTCAAGGAACCTCGTGCTCACCAAAAGACCCGTCACATTGAGCGGAGATTCAACTACATAAGGGATGAAGTTGAAAAGGGAAAGATATGTATTCACAAAATTCACAAAGATCTTAATATAGCGGATCCACTCACGAAGCTCTTACATAGATCAAAACATGAGGGACGTGTTTGTGCATTAGGGCTTCGATATTCTAGTGATTGGTCATGATCTGTTTTAAGTATTGTAACGGAACGAAGTGGTTCAAACTCATTAATATAACTATGGTGTTAATTTATTTGAGTCATGTTCCTATTTTGCATATTTTATCCATGAATAAGCTATTATTCTAAATTCCATAGTCGATCATATTTGTGGGTACAAGTGTGAGGTTTAGACTATTATGAACTTGGATTGGTATATATTCAGGTTGAATGTGGGGTAAGGTTGCTACCAAGGTTCATAGATATTTGTGGGATACAAATATTGGAAGACCCGCTCTCAAGACTTACTAAACGGAACCTCTGTGGTAGATCACATGTAATCTTGAGTAAAGGCGAATGTCATTGTATCCTCTGACCTGAGATACATATTGGGTTCGGATATTTACCAAGTATTGTGCCTTGATTCTTTCTTTCACTATTCTGAAATATGGTAGTTCATAAGGAAGAGCTCAGGTATGATACAAGGTATATATTTAGGACGTATATAGTCAAGATGGAATTTGTCCCTCTTATTCGTTGAGAGTCAGATGTCTAAGGCCTGATAAAGTTAAATGTAGAAGATAGTAATCACTCTGTGTCTCTTGGATTTAACATGATATCTAGGACAAAAGGATGTAATGAAAGATTCACCTATTCATGTTCGAGTTGGTATCTCGAAGGGGGTGACGTTATTGAATGGCACAAAGTCATACCACATTGGGGGTGATGGACGGTCGTTAGGTGGTATCCATCACTTGCATTAATTTCTTATGTTTCTCGTGCAAGTGGGAGATTGAAGGTATTTTGTATGCCCGAGAGACATATTAAATTAATGTGGCTAATGTGTTTTGATCCAAGTCGGGTCATACCCAATAACAAGCTTACCGACACCTTATTCATATTTGATCTTAGCGATTGGATCGTTGATTAAATATGCGACACTTGAATTTTAGAAAATGGTTTCTAAAATAATATTACTTGATATGTATATATAAATTATGGAATAATTTATATATAAAGGATTTAATTATTTATAGGTTAGATAATTAATTATTTTATGTTACATTTTATAAATTGGTTTTATAAAATAATGTATACATAAAAATAATGTGCAAGTATTATAAATATATTTATAAAGTTTACTTTTATAAATTTAAATTTATAACAAAGTAAGTGGCATGGGTGAAGAGGGATTTGCATGCATTTTGATTGGTCAATGGTGGAAGTACTTCTCTTTCCATGTACATGTGCATTTAATCCACCAAAAGAGCACACTTACACACACATTAAATATATCAAGTTACTTGCAAAATCTCTCCTCCTTTTTTTCCTTTTGGCCAAAATTTTTGAGGAAAAAGAAGTGGTTCTTTTGAGTTTTGCAAGGTGATTTCAAGTGAAAAATCCTAACCAAAAACAAGAAGGTGTTGGTGGGAATAGCTTGGGGTATCACTACTTGAGGTTTCATCATTTTTGAGGCTTGCATTCATCATCATCTTCTTCGTTACCTCCTAACTTGGAGTAGGTATATTTCTTAACCAACTTGTAGTTTGTAAGCATATTTCACAACTTGATCCGATTTGGGATTTAACGTTAATCGGTTAAAGTATAACATGCTTGTAATCGATTTTACACGCTTCCGCAAAGTTTATTTCTTAAATGGTTTAAGTATTTTGAAACATATTAAATCCCAACACTAACATCATGAACTAGCATATGACAACCACTGACAATATGAGGACCGACGGCTTGTACGAGCACACGACTTAGCTGATCAGGCTACAGTCTACCGATAGTCCGCTTTACTGAATCCACTGCAAAACCATCCAGATACAACACATGCATCCTTCTATGCTATACTGAATAATCAGTAACATCAAGACCTGACCAGGCTACCACGGTTGTAACGACCCGTCAAAATCGCTATTGACGCGGCACGTTAATCATTGATTCCACAGTGAGGTTTTGACCTCTATATGATACGTTTTGATAAAATATTGCATTCATTAAAATAAGTGACTTTCTAAACATAGAAAGTTATAAACATGTGGGCGAGTGCTTAGGTATAAGCAAAACCCCGAAATAATTAAGTCTTTAATTTACAGGTTGACATCACAGTCCAGTTATTTATTACACAACGCAGTTTTATTTTGAATGCAATAAACTTTGTACAAAGCATGAGAAACTCCATGCAGGCAACAAGCACATCACAGCGGAAGCATTCTAAGGACCTGAGAATAAAACATGCTAAAAAGTCAACACGAATGTTGGTGAGTTATAGGTTTAATTGCTCGAGTCATAAACATATATAAAGATAGACCACAAGATTTCATCAAAAGTTTATCAATAGATTCTACATAACAGAGCACCCTGGTAACTAAACTTAACGCTATAGTGATAATTACCCCATTCGTTTTAATACACGCAAACCAACGTGTCTTAAACTCAAATAACATACGTCCGTTAAAAGGCTAGCGCTCTAGCTCGGACGGGGATGTCAAGCCCTATGGATCCATATACAATTATTCGCGCCCACCAGTCCATATCCTATGTACTGGCAGCTACTAGTTACCAAAGCTAAGGGATTTTCGGTTTAACTCAGTGTAGAATTTAGTATGTACTTGTGTCTTATTGCGTTTAAAATAAATTGCATGTATTCTCAGCCCAAAAATATTTAAAGTATTTAAAAAGGGAGACTATAAACTCACAGTTCAATATTGAGACTCAATATTGTAGGCAAATTTCGTAGACGTAATGATGGTAGATGATCGTATGATTGGCCTTGGATTCAAGAACAATACCCCGAACAATACCCAATATTTCCTTAGCTTAAAGCGGTTTGAAACCCGAATTAAAAACACCCTCGTATATATCTTATTATTATTAAACTTAAATTTAAAATTATAATTATAATATAAATATTAATATTGAGAGACAATTATGTGTGAAAAATCATCGTCGAACAAACTGCGTATTTATAGTACTTTACGATTTACTGTACCTCATGCGATCGCATGAGTTTTCAGTGTTTTTGCCATGCGATCGCATGGCCGCCTTTCCCGTTTTGTTTGCTAGTTCGTCGACATCAAATAGTATTTACTGTAGCAAATAGTGTTTACTGTAGCAAATAGTGTTTACTGTAGCAAATAGTGTTACTGCAGCAAATAGTGGTTTACTGTAGCAAATAGTGTTTTCACTGTAGCACTGTAGCAAAATACGGTTTCACTGTAGAAAATAGTGTTTTACTGTAGTAAATAGTGTTTTACTGTAGGAAAGTCGTTTTTACTTGTACATATATATATACATACATATAATTGTTCATGAATCGTCGAGAGTAGTCAACGGTAATTGTATATATGAAACAGTTCTAAAATTTTTGAGACTCAATCTAACAGACTTTGTTTAACGTGTCAAAATAATAAATCATATAGAGAATTGGTTTAAATAAGTCGAAATTTTCCGGGTCATCACATAACCTCCCCGTTAAAGAAAATTTCGTCCCGAAATTTTGAGTAGTACCTGTTTTATGAGCGATATCAGTGAACAAATGTGGATACTTTTGCTTCATTTGATCCTCACGTTCCCAAGTAAACTCGGGTCCTCGTCTAGCGTTCCAACGAACTCTAACTATCGGTATTTTGCTTTGTTTTAATTGTTTGACCTCACGGTCCATGATTTCAACAGGTTCTTCGACAAAATGGAGTTTATCATTGATTCGTATTTCATCAAGAGGAATTACGACATCCTCTTCAGCTAAACATTTCTTCAAATTTGACACGTGAAATGTGTCGTGAACACTACTAAGTTCTTGTGGTAGCTTTAATCGATAAGCAACTGCTCCAATTCTTTCGGTGATTTCAAAGGGTCCTACGTACCTAGGACTTAGCTTTCCTCGTTTACCGAATCGTACAACGCCTTTCCAGGGTGACACCTTCAACATGACTTTGTCGCCCACTTGAAATTCTAGCGGTTTTCTTCTTACATCAGCATAACTCTTTTGGCGACTCATGGCCGTTTTCAATCGCTGTTGTATTTGAATGATCTTTTCGGTGGTTTCATGAATAATTTCTGGTCCAGTAAGTTGTCTTTCTCCTACTTCACTCCAACAGATAGGAGATCTGCACTTTCTACCGTAAAGTGCTTCAAATGGCGCTGCGTTGATGCTCGTATGATAGCTGTTATTGTATGAAAATTCTGCCAACGGTAAGTGTAGATCCCAACTGGTTCCAAAGTCAATCACGCATGCCCGTAACATGTCTTCCAATGTTTGTATTGTTCTTTCACTTTGACCATCTGTCTGTGGGTGATAAGCGGTGCTCATATCTAATCGATTTCCCAATGCTTTTTGTAATGACTGCCAGAAACGTGATGTGAATCGGGTGTCGCGATCAGATATGATAGAGATGGGTACACCATGCCTGGAAACTACTTCCTTCAAATATAGGCGTGCTAATTTCTCCATACTGTCTGTCTCCTTTATTGGTAGAAAGTGAGCTGATTTAGTTAGACGATCAACTATCACCCAAATAGTATCATGACTACTTGTAGTCCTTGGCAATTTCGTAATGAAATCCATGGTTATTCTTTCCCATTTCCACTGCGGAATTTCCGGTTGTTGCAGTAATCCTGAAGGCTTTTGGTGCTCAGCTTTGACCTTTGCACACGTCAAACATTTGCTTACATAGGTAGCAATTTCTGTCTTCATATTAGGCCACCAATAAAACTTCTTGAGATCGTGGTACATTTTCCCATTTCCTGGGTGAATTAAGTACCTCGTTTTGTGTGCTTCATCCAGTACTAGTTGCCTTAGGTTACCATGTTTTGGTACCCATATCCTACCAGCAAAATACAGGGTTCCATCGGCTTTTACTTCAAGTTGTTTTTCTAACCCTTTGCTCATTTCGCCTTTTTCGTTTTCTTCTTTTAAAGCTTCTAACTGTGCTGCTTGAATTTGCTTTGTGAGATCAGTACGAATTGTAATATTCAAAGCTCGAACCCTAAGAGGTTTTACTCTTTCTTTTCGACTTAAGGCATCAGCTACAACATTAGCCTTTCCGGGGTGGTAACGGATTTCACAATCGTAATCGTTTAACAACTCTACCCAGCGACGTTGCCTCATATTGAGTTGTTTTTGATCAAAAATATGCTGAAGACTCTTATGGTCAGTGTACACTGTACACTTGGTGCCATATAGATAGTGTCTCCATATTTTGAGTGCAAAAACTACTGCTTCAAGTTCTAAATCATGCGTCGTATAGTTCTTTTCATGAATTTTTAGTTGTCGTGAGGCATATGCGATGACTTTTGTGCGTTGCATTAATACACATCCTAAACCTTGGCATGAAGCATCACAATAGATCACGAAATCATCATTTCCTTCCGGTAATGACAAAATGGGTGCAGACGTTAACTTCTTCTTTAATAACTGGAATGAGGATTCCTGTTCTGTGGACCAATCATACTTCTTTCCCTTTTGAGTCAATGCAGTTAAGGGTTTGGCAATTCTAGAGAAATCTTGAATGAATCTTCGGTAGTAACCAGCAAGACCTAAGAATTGGCGAATTTGTGTTGGAGTCTTCGGGATTTCCCATTTACTAATGGCTTCGATCTTGGCGGGGTCAACTTTAATTCCATGTTTACTGACAACATGGCCCAAAAATTGTACTTCTTGTAACCAGAAATCACACTTCGAAAATTTTGCGTACAATTCTTCTTTCTTGAGTATCTCCAGTACCAGTCTTAAGTGTTGCTCATGTTCTTCCTTGTTATTCGAGTAAATCAATATGTCATCGATAAAAACAATGACAAATTTGTCTAAATACGGTCTACAGATGCGATTCATTAGATCCATGAATACTGCTGGAGCATTAGTTAATCCAAAAGGCATGACTAGAAACTCATAGTGACCGTAACGGGTTCTGAACGCGGTTTTAGGAACATCTTCTTCCTTCACTCTCAGTTGATGATATCCGGAGCGTAGATCAATCTTAGAATAAGCACTTGATCCTTGCAATTGATCAAACAAATCATCAATCCTCGGTAATGGGTACCGATTCTTGATCGTTAATTTGTTTAATTCTCGGTAATCTATGCACATTCTCATAGATCCATCCTTCTTCTTGACGAACAGAATAGGAGCACCCCAAGGTGAAAAACTAGGACGAATAAATCCACGGTCCGATAATTCTTGCAACTGGTCTTGTAATTCTTGCATTTCTGAAGGTGCAAGTCTATATGGAGATCGGGCTATAGGTGCAGCTCCTGGTATGAGATCAATCTGGAATTCTACACATCTATGTGGAGGTAGCCCCGGTAATTCTTCTGGAAATACTCCGGGATATTCTCTTACAACCGGCATGTCATTAATGCTTCTTTCTTCAGTATCGATCTTCTTTATGTGTGCCAGAATAGCATAACAACCTTTTCTTATAAGTTTCTGGGCCTTCATACAGCTGATAAAGTTCAGCTTTGAGTTGCTCTTCTCCCCATAAATCATTAATGACGTTTCATCCTTACGAGGGATGCGGATTGCTTTCTCAGCGCAAACAACTTCCGCTCTTGTTTTGGACATCCAGTCCATGCCAACGATTACGTCAAAACTTCTTAATTCTACGGGTATCAAATCGATTTTGAAGGTTTCACCAGCGAGATTCATTTCGCAACCATGGCAAATTTTATCGGCTTTTATCAGTTTACCATTAGCTAATTCAATAGTATATTTATCGTCTATAGGTAATGATGCACATTTTAGTTTAGAACTAAAGTCTTTACACATATAACTTCTATCAGCACCCGTATCAAACATAATAGAAGCTAGTTGATTATTAACGGTAAACGTACCCGTGACAAGATTAGGATCCTCACGTGCTTCTCTGGTACTAACATTAAATGCCCTTCCACGTGCGGGTTCTTTGTTCTTCTCCTTATCAGGGCATTGATTTATAAAGTGACCAGACTTCCCGCATCCAAAACATTTCTTGACATCGGTCAGTTTTGTCTTTACTTCAGAAACGGTGGCATAACAATCTTTCGCCACATGTCCTTTCTTGTTGCACTTATCACAGACCACTTGGCAATAACCTGCATGATGTGTGTAACATCTTTTGCAGAACGGATGGGGTCCCTTATAGTTTGGACTTACAGTTTCCCCATCTTGTTTACCTTTAAAAGTTTCTTGTTTCTTCAGGTGAGTACTTTTGCCCTTATAGTCTTCCCATTTCCTCTTTCCTTCAGTTGTCTTGACTTCGGTAATTGGTGCCTTAATCGAACTCTCTGTGATCTGGTCCATGAGTTGGTGTGCCATTGTCATGGCTTCCTGCATCGTATTCGGTTTGGACGATGTAACATTTCCTTTGATATTGATCGATAAACCGTCAATATACATTTCTATCTTTCGTTTCTCATTTGGCACCAATTCGGGACACAACAAGGCTAATTCCATGAAACGCTTTTCATAGTTATTGAGATTCGCGCCGATAACCTTCAGATTACGTAACTCAGATTCCATTTTTCTGATCTCGTTTCGAGGACAGTACTCCTCGATTAGCATCTTTTTCAGTTCTTCCCAAGAGATATCATATGCCGTATCTATTCCTTCTGCTTTAGCATAATTGTTCCACCAAGTAAGTGCACCATCTTGCAATGTGCACGAAGCATACTTTGACTTGTCTCCGTTCGCACAATTACTGATTTTGAAAACGGACTCCATCTTTTCAAACCATCGGGTTAGACCGACTGGTCCCTCGGTTCCACTAAACGTCTGTGGTTTGCATCCTTGAAAAGTTTTGTATGAGCATCCGTTTCGTGAGTTTGTGTTTACGGCTGCTGCTTTGGCTGCTGCTTCGGCTGTTGCTTTTGCTGCCTCGGCTGCAGCAATTCTTTCATTCACACGTTTCTCGACTAGTTGCTCAAACTCAGCATCCGACATTTGAGACATGTTTCTTCAATAAACACAACAGATATAATTTAATCATATAGAATATTATAGGTAAAATGAGTTGTCAATAGTTAATCGTAGCATATTAATAATATGAACCGATTATTATAAAAGCCTTTTCTTCTTATTAGCATTTTATAATTATTTCTAGGGTATTACCTACCCGTTAAGTTCATACATAATAGCTAGTACAAGGAATTAACTACTAAAATCCTAATAATATTCCACTATGAAAAATTATAGCGAGTTATTACATTATTATGTAATAATAATAATAAGAAGTAGTAATAATACAAATAATCATTCCATGCATTTATTATTAATAAACCAAAATAATACAATACCATACAATACCGATATTTTACATAGGCATATTTTACATAACAAGATAGAGTAGCACACATAAGCAATAAAATAGCGCATGGAAGATTTATGGTTGCGAGGTCGTTTATTCAGAACTATCAGAAACTTCTTCCCATTTGGTTCTCTCTGCCAATTGTTTGTGTGCACATGGTCCGACAGACATTCTGGCAGTGTATTTTATTTTTAGTTGGGGTTTTGAGGTACCCGTTGCCTCAGTGGGTTTAATACAATAAGGGTGGTTACGGATCGAATGGTCCTGTTCTTTTTTAATAATTAAGGAAATTTTATTATTGTGGTTGTTTTTATTATCTATAGCAAGTTGGAATTTCTCCTTAGTGATCTCTTTTATTTCATTAGCGAAATCCTCCTCCTTACTAATCTCGTCTGATGACGAACTGTCTGAGTCATGTGTAGGAGAATATGATGACGAACTGCAAGAATATGTACCGGTGGTCATGAACCGAAATCTGCCAGGCGTAATCGGCACAACCCGCCCGTCGGCGGTATATCTGGACCAATGTCCATATTTGTTTAGAAATGGACGATCCTCGTTTACTCCAGGGATCATGGGTCCATGCCAACGATACTGTGGCTCCGGAAAACTAAAGCTGGGTGGAGCTGGAACCTCCTCTGGGTTTACCGGGAGTTGAGATTCCCCGGCTAACACAATTTCTTCTTTAATAGGTATTGGAACGCCCTTTTCAGTTGTGGATAGAATAGATTCAGTGTCCGATTCCGAGTCATACAAAATGATAGGATTAGAGGAAGTCATCTATCACATAATTGAAACAACAATTACGTTAGCATATAAATATATCACATATAATGTTTTTGACCAAATAATAAGCAAAAATCAGTAAAAACAGATATGATCATAGTCCAGACTCGCTAATGCATCCTAACAATTACCAGTTAAATACACTAATGTAATTTCTGGTTCTCTATGACCTCAAGCTCTGATACCAACTGTAACGACCCGTCAAAATCGCTATTGACGCGGCACGTTAATCATTGATTCTACAGTGAGGTTTTGACCTCTATATGATACGTTTTGATAAAATATTGCATTCATTAAAATAAGTGACTTTCTAAACATAAAAAGTTATAAACATGTGGGCGAGTGCTTAGGTATAAGCAAAACCCCGAAATACATAAGTCTTTAATTTACAGGTTGACATCACAGTCCAGTTATTTATTACACAACGTAGTTTTATTTTGAATGCAATAAACTTTGTACAAAGCATGAGAGACTCCATGCAGGCAACAAGCACATCACAGCGGAAGCATTCTAAGGACCTGAGAATAAAACATGCTAAAAAGTCAACACGAATGTTGGTGAGTTATAGGTTTAATTGCTCGAGTCATAAACATATATAAAGATAGACCACAAGATTTCATCAAAAGTTTATCAATAGATTCTACATAACAGAGCACCCTGGTAACTAAACTTAACGCTATAGTGATAATTACCCCATTCGTTTTAATACACGCAAACCAACGTGTCTTAAACTCAAATAACATACGTCCGTTAAAAGGCTAGCGCTCTAGCTCGGACGGGGATGTCAAGCCCTATGGATCCATATACAATTATTCGCGCCCACCAGTCCATATCCTATGTACTGGCAGCTACTAGTTACCAAAGCTAAGGGATTTTCGGTTTAACTCAGTGTAGAATTTAGTATGTACTTGTGTCTTATTGCGTTTAAAATAAATTGCATGTATTCTCAGCCCAAAAATATTTAAAGTATTTAAAAAGGGAGACTATAAACTCACAGTTCAATATTGAGACTCAATATTGTAGGCAAATTTCGTATACGTAATGATGGTAGACGATCGTATGATTGGCCTTGGATTCAAGAATAATACCCCGAACAATACCCAATATTTCCTTAGCTTAAAGCGGTTTGAAACCCGAATTAAAAACACCCTCGTATATATCTTATTATTATTAAACTTAAATTTAAAATTATAATTATAATATAAATATTAATATTGAGAGATAATTATGTGTGAAAAATCATCGTCGAACAAACTGCGTATTTATAGTACTTTACGATTTACTGTAGCTCATGCGATCGCATGAGTTTTCAGTGTTTTTGCCATGCGATCGCATGGCCGCCTTTCCCGTTTTGTTTGCTAGTTCGTCGACATCAATAGTACTGTAGCAAATAGTGTTTACTGTAGCAAATAGTGTGTACTGTAGCAAATAGTGTGTTACTGTAGCAAATAGTGTTTTACTGTAGCAAATAGTGTTTTACTGTAGCAAATAGTGTTTTCACTGTAGCACTGTAGCAAAATACGGTTTCACTGTAGGAAATAGTGTTTTACTGTAGCAAATAGTGTTTTACTGTAGGAAAGTCGTTTTTACTTGTACGTATATATATACATACATATAATTGTTCATGAATCGTCGAGAGTAGTCAACGGTAATTGTATATATGAAACAGTTCTAAAATTTTTGAGACTCAATCTAACAGACTTTGTTTAACGTGTCAAAATAATAAATCGTATAGAGAATTGGTTTAAATAAGTCGAAATTTTCCGGGTCATCACAACGGTCGACCTCACACCAACCCTACCTTGCCGCCTCGGTGGGATCACAACCTTGTCATCTCGGTTGGTGTCCAACTAACAGTGCGTACATAAGATCACAGATAATCAGTCATGCAATCGTCCTAACTAGCATGGCAATATCTAACTACACATGGTATTCATAAAAGGCATAAACATAAAAGTAAAGAGTCTGAACAAGTAGCGTGTCAGCTACTTAATACTCTATCCGAAGATAGACCCACTCACCGAATACTAGCAACTAGCTCAGATAATCTATCACTGAGCGGCTTCCTTATCCTTATCACCTGAACATAAGACAAATCAAGTTAGTTTCTGTCCATTAGCACAAAACAGTACAGTACTTTAAATCAGTAACAAAAGTGTCACTAAAAGTCCACCTAACACTTATGCATTTTCAAAATTTACATCCTGATTATCATAAGTCACGCGGGCAGCATAACGGCTAGGAAACAGCTAAATTACACAACAATGCATCACTAATCTACATCCGTACGGTTGCACATGCATCTGTACGGTTGCATCATGCATCCGTACGGTTACACACATTCTGCTTGGTTGCACCAACACCACTGCATCCATACGGTTGCAGGTCCATGTACCCGTGCGGTTGCAGGCTGCAACCATACGGTTGTGTTCATCGAGCAGCAGCAGCAGAAATGACGGGTTTTCGAACCAAAATCACTCAATCTCGTTTCCAGACATGTTTTTGACCCAAAATCCACACACAACATGTTAGGAAAACATTTAGGAACTTAAACCCACAAATCTTACACATTAAACACCATTAAAATCAACCAATTTGACATAAAACCCACTTTGACAAAAACCTAACTTAAAACCATACAAATCCATCAATTTGAGACTGAAATCATTGATTGTTACCTTGAGATAATCACGAAATCAGTAAGAACAAGCTTTGTAACACAATTTCAAATCCAAAAACAAGATTGAGACAATTAGGGTTTCAAGTGTGAGAGTGAGTTTAGGTACGGAGTGTTTGAGAAATTTCCAAAAAATGGAAGAAGTGAGCTGGTCACAAGCTTATATATGTGGGTTAAATAACATACTTTCGTACTTAATTTGACTGCCCTAACGGAGTCCAAATTAAATAAACGAACCTGTTCTGTGACCCTTGTCACAAACTGGTCTTAACCAAATAATAAAATAACACTAAACATATAATTAAAATAAAAGCATAATTAATCACACAATTATGCCTAAGGGCAATAAAGTCATCTTACATCTAGGCCCGATCTGAGGATGTTACACCCCTGCTCCTGTGAGATTGCATCCTTTTTCAGCGACTACTGGCATGATTTGTTTTTCAAGTTCATACCTCTTGAGACTAGGCTTATCTCAATGTCTTTGGATCCGGGTGTTCACCCCTTATTTGTGTAGGTGTTTCACGGGATTGATGATTGGAAAATTATTGGGGCTTTTAGGGTTTTAGGAATGTTGTTTGGGATCATCATATTGTCACACATTATCACCATCAAATGTACATTGACGTGTTCTCTCTCTCATGTATCATTAGATTGTTGTTTTGGGGGATACAAGTTTTGACATATTTCACCTGTTTGTATAAATTTTTTAAGGTTTATTGGTGTATATTTATACAACAACACCAATAACAAAACTCAATACTACATGCGTGGTGTATGGGGAGGTGAGATGTAGACAGCCCTTCCCCGATCTTTGAAATAAAAGAATTCATTTCTCCACCCAGAGTGATACACTCCAAGAAGTAGAGCAAGTGCTCTCTCTCTCTCTCTCTCTCTATTCGACGGATAAAGAGATTGCTTCCGAATGGACCTCCGGCCAATAAGTAGGAATTTTTTTTAAAAAGAAATAAACTTAAACATGAGACGCCATGAAAATGATAGGATTAAATTTCTGATAATGCTAAAAACAAACATCTATTTCATAGCATTATCCCTCAAGAAAGACAAGCTTTTAGTTGTAATTGTTCTATTTACAAGTGATATTCGTTCAAATAATAAAAGGTGAAGACAAAAGACAGATTTGACGAATTGAAGACGCAAACGACCAAAAAGCTCAAAAGTACAAAGTACAATCAAAGAGGTTCCAATTATTGATGAGAAACGTCTCAAAATTACAAGAGTACAAGACGCGAAACGCAAAGTACAAGATATTAAATTGTACGCAAGGACGTTCGAAAATTCGGAACCGGGACCAAAGTCAACTCTCAACGCTCGACGCAACGGACTAAAAATTATGAGTCAACTATGCACAAGAATATAATATAATATTTAAATAATTATATAAATTATTTATATATTATATTATATATTATAAACGTCGGCAAACAAGAAAACAAAGGAGTGTGAGCTGTTACCTACCTCCATGCGATCGCATGGCCTGGAGGCACAAAAGTCATGCGATCGCATGGCCCTGAAATCCAGGCCACATGCTATAAATTCGCGTGTTTTGGCTCAGTTTTTAATATATATCCATCCATCTCTCTATTTATCATATGTATATATATATATATATATATATATATATATATATATATATATATATATATTAATTTTAATTTTAATTTTAATTTTAATTCTAATAATAAGGGTATGTTAGCGAATGTTGTAAGGGTATAAGTCGAAATTCTGTCCGTGTAACGCTACGCTATTTTTAATCACTGTAAGTTATGGTTAATGTTATTTTTATATTAATGTCTCGTAGCTAAGTTATTATTATGCTTATTTAAGACGAAGTAATCATGATGTTGGACTAAAAATATTTAAATTTGGGTAATTGGGCTTTGTACCATAATTGGGGTTTGGACAAAAGAACGACACTTGTGAAAATTAGACTATGGGCTATTAATGGGCTTTATATTTGTTTAACTAAATGATAGTTTGTTAATTTAATATAAAGATTTACAATTGGACGTACCTATAAATAACCATATACACTCGATCGGACACGATGGGCGGGATATTTATATGTACGAATAATCGTTCATTTAACTGGACACGGGAATGGATTAATAGTTAATAGACTTATTAAAACAGGGGTGAATTATGTACAAGGACACCTTGTGTGATGCCCCGTACAAAACCATCGTGTACGAATCATCAACAACAGGATCATTACAAGGTTAAGTACTATATGTTGTAATAAAAGAAGTTGCATTCACGATAAAAAGGTGACGTCATAACCGACATCAAATGTTTTACACCAATAGTATGCTTCTACGAATAGCAAGCATGAATAAATGTATGTGACCCTTAGGTCGTTATAAAACATAGTTTCAAAAGTATAAAAGTTTGAATGCAAGATAAACAGTTCATGCGGTGATAACACTAGAGCAGCGGGTGTCTACGGTAAGACTATCACGACAGCGGAAGCAAATAACCTTAAGCACCTGAGAAAAACATGCTTAAAAATACCAACACAAAGGTTGGTGAGCTATAGTTTAAGTATAATAGTATGTAAGGTAGGCCACGAGATTTCAGTGCTACAAAGAGCGTTTCAAAACAGTATGATAAAGTATATGCTAACCGTGGGCACTTGGTAACTAACTTAACGTTTATACCCCCTGAAAGTACACTTGGAAAGTGCGTATGTTTACGAAGTATTAAACACTCATTAAATGCTAGCGCTACTAGCCCGAGTGGGGATGTCAAACCCTATGGATCCATATCTAAGATTCGCGTTCACGGTTCAAAAACCAATGATTAAACGTTACCGAGCTAAAGGGAATGTTTATGCCGTTGTATAACCCACACATATATAAGTTTAAGTACTCGTGCCTAGTATGTAAAACATAAAATCCGCATGTATTCTCAGTTCCCAAAATAAGTTAAAGTAAAAAGGGAATGCTATAACTCACAATGATAAAGCAGCGGTAAAGTATGACTCGGAAAGTAAGCAAGTAATGAAGGTTGTCCAAACGGGTCCTCAACCTAAGTCAAATAGTACTAAGTCAGTAAATTGTCTGAATAGGTTTAAAAGTATGTAAATAAGGTCTTAAAGGTCATGATCATTCATCATCAAACAAAAGGTGTAAAGTAGGTTTCGTTTATGAAAGTAGTTTAAAACAAAGGCTAAGTTCGGTCAGTCACCACGGCCTCTACACCTACTGAAATAAGGTGAGACGAGTGGCCATGGCTCCATATATGAGTCCTTTAAGTGTGGTAAAAATTACAAAAGCAAACTCGTCTTCGTTTGACCGTGGCGACGGTCTAAGTGCGAGTAGGTCAGAATTTTTCAGCACAACGTTAAATGGACATAGTGACGATCGGAGGGCCATAAATCCTAAACCGCAACTCGGATTAAGACGAGTCCTATATGAAAAGTTATCTACTCGAACAGAGATATCTGAAAATCATAATTACAGTAGCCCAGGTCGTACGGGTCAGACACAGAAACAGTAGAACAGTAGGGTCAGTACGTTCCGGTGGTTCTTGGTGCTCGATGCTTATCACGGTTCTCATCCTTGATGCATATAGCTTCAAGTGTACAACTCGTTGATGTGTTTGCATCATTTTTACCAATTTTTGACCATCATAACCCAAGTGTAAGTCTAAGACATGAAGCACAAATCACTTAAGTGTTGCAAGTGTTTTGATGAACCAAAGTTACATCAAAGTCTTAGATCTAACACATACATGAACTTTAAAACTAATAGTAAGTTACAAACTTGAAAGTGAACTTATGAAATCAAGATCTTAAGATGTAGAACATAGTTCTTAGTTTGATCTTGAAGATCCAAGACTCAAAAGTCTAGATCTAACATAAGTGTAAAAAGTTATAATTAAAGAAATCTTACTTACATATTCTTGAACTTTTAAAGTTAACTTTAGTTCAAGATTAATGAGATCAAAGTTAACTAGTAACATTTGACCAATATTAACCAACAAAAAAATGCATTTAAAGTGCATAACATGAAGTAATAAACTAAGTAAACAAGTAAATAATTCATGGTGGTTCATACTTTAAAGATTCAAACCAAAGTTTGATCTTTAAGAAAGTAAACTTTAAAGTTTACTAACATGGATTACAATTATGCTTTACAACACATGAACTCTAAATCCTTTAAAACAAATAAGGTAGAATCATAAACTAGTAAGTTTATGTTCTTGAGTTTTCTTGTAATTACAAGATAAAAGAAGAATGAAACTAGTAAGTTTGATTCTTGAAACCAAGTAAGTAAGTAACAAACAACTACAACTAACAATTACAAGTCATTAAACAACAAAGAACAAAAGATGATGATGATGAGAGTGTAGCCAAGGGCTACGGTTTTGTTAAAGAAAAGAAGAAGAAGAACAAGTTCAAGTTGCTTACAAGATGAGAGAAAAAGTGAGAAAGAAAGTTGCAAGTTTGAGAGTGTTTTTGAGAATGAGAGAATGTGAGTAAACAAGTAATGAAAAAAAAGATTCTTGAATCCCTTTGAATACCCTTGGCTGACGGTTTGCTAGTGGGGGAGGGAGGAGAGTTTTAAACACTAGTCTCATGCATGAAAAGCCTTACAAAAGTTGGTTAATGGATGGGTTTACATGGGGATTATGTGTAAACTAGATTCCAAGGTGACTTAACTAACTAGTTACACTTACAAGTAATACTTACATGTCTTAGTGGGCTAGTTAATCCATATAAATGGGTAAGGTGGGCTTATAAGCCCATGTTCAAGAGTCCATAACATTAATCAAAGCCCAGGTTCAATTAATTAACAAATAAGTCCAATTAAAGCCCAAGTAACTAACTAATAACCATAGTTAATTAAAATCACTAATAAAATCAATCATGAATGTAAATAATACTCTAAAAATATTATTCGTGAAAGTTTCGTGTGTCACAAAGACGTTTCGGGCAATTTAAGTCAAGTACGGGCAATCATGGCAACATGTAAATGTAATAAAATACATTCGTTTAATCACACGTATTAATAATAATAATTATTAATAAATAAACGTTGGAAAATCCAGGGTCATTACACTTGGCGTAATTGTTAACAAAGTATTAAAACCTTGGGTTACACGCAGTCGATATCCTGGTGTAATTATTAAACAAAGTATTAAGACCTTGTTATAGTTTAAGTCCCCAATTATTTGGAATATTTGACTTCGGATATAAGGATAATTTGACGAGGACACTCGCACTTTAAATTTATGACCGATGGACTGTTATGGACAAAAACCAGACGGACATATTGAATAGTCCAGGACAAAGGACAATTAACCCATGAGAATAAACTAAAATCAACACGTCAAACATCATGATTACGGAAGTTTAAATAAGCATAATTCCTTTATTTTCATATTTAATTGCACTTCTAATTATCGCACTTTTATTTATTATCATTGTATTTAATTGCACTTTTAATTATCGCACTTTTTAATTATCGTAATTTTATTTCATCGCACTTTTATTTATCGCAATTTCATTATCGTTATTTACTTTACGCTTTAAATTAAGTTGTATTTATTTTTAATATTTTACATTAGGTTTTAACTGCGACTAAAGTTTTAAAATCGACAAACCGGTCATTAAACGGTAAAAACCCCCTTTTATAATAATAATACTACTTATATATATTTTTGTATTTTTACAATTATAAATATAAAAAAATATAGCGTTAAGCCTGTTTAAAAGATCCTTGTGGAACGAACCGGACTTAATAAAAACTACACTACTGTACGATTAGGTACACTGCCTATAAATAAATAAATATCTTGTGTAAAATTGTATCGTATATAATAGTATTTCCTTGTAAAAATTAAAACTATTTCATAAACCCCTTGCATAACATCAAGTATTTTTGGCGCCGCTGCAGGGGAACATCTTGCTTAAACGCCGGAAGCGAAACGCTATCTAAAAAAAAGATTTTTTTTATTAAGCTCTTTGTATATATATATATATATATATATATATATATATATATATATATATATATATATATATATATATATATATATATATACGTTTTAAATATTAAAAATTCAAAAATATAAAAAGAAAAACAAAATTTATATATTTTTAAGAGTTTGTTAAACATATAAGTTTTATAAAGTTTCTTTATTTTTATTTTAGTTTGTAAAAATATAAGTTTTATTTAAATATTTTATAAATATAAAACAGAAAATTAAAACAGAAAAAAAAACACTCGAGGCCCGTTACTGTAGTAGCCCAGCATTTGGCTCGAATCTGCAGGTCATGCGATCGCATGAAAACTTAACTAGCACTCCATGTGATCGCATGGAGTGATTTGACAGGCCCGGTACATCAGATCCATCGAATTAGGGTTTTAATTAATATTAATTATTAATATAAACCCTAATTAGGGTTTAGTTATTAATTAATTAGTTTTAGTTTTTATTATTAATTTGTATTTTTAGTTTAATTAGTTTAATTAATATATATAAATTAATACTTTTATAAAATAAAAATATAAAAATAATATTTTTATAAAATTGTACTTTTTACAACTTTAAGTTTATTTTTATATTTTGTATCTTTTTATTCGTTTTAGAGTAATATTTGTATTTTTCGTTCGTATTTAGTCTTAAGTCATAGTTTTTGCCATAGTTATTTTTATTTCTAGATTTTTAGGCTTTGTCGTAAAATCCCTTAAGTGCTTTTTCTTTAGACTAAGATCTAGGTGCTTTAGAATTTTGCGACGCTGTTCTAAGATTTTAGTACCTTTTTAAGTTATTGCCATTTGGGATATAGTTTTTCTTTTAAGCTTTAATATTTTTAGACGCAAATTTTAATTCTTAAATTTTAGTTCCTTTTTAAGTATCGACGCGCTACTTTCTTATTTTTATTTTTCGACACCTACTATTTTTTTCGACCTTTTATTTTTCGACGTTTTTCGACGTTTTTCGACGCGCTCTTTTTCTTTCTTATTTTTCGCCACTCTAGTTTATAGGACATTGATTTTTTTTCTATTTCTTATCTATAATTTTTTTAAATTTTAACAAAAATTATTTTAAGTGGTTAAATTGATAGACATCCAAATTTTATGCTTCGTAGTAATAGTTGGATTTGTTAGTGGCTGAGTTGATAGCTTTCAATTTAAAGGGTTCTGGCTCCCTGCTACATCTATTGGTTATTCGAAACGTGGGCAAAAGTAGAAAAGTCTATTAATTTGATAACTTATATAATTTTTCTTATTTTTATAACTAATAGGATATTCAGTGAATGCACCGAGCAAAACGTTCACCACCTTTTGTACGTTCACCACCTGTAACTAGATCAAGACATCTAGCAAATATTGTCGCCGTTGATTTTTCTCTAGAATCGTCATCCAGTCGACCAAGTACTCCAATTCAAATTTCCGATAATCCATTTTTTGAACCCGACCTCACAATTGAGAATCCGGTAGATATTCAAGGATAATTCAGAGATCCTGAACCATTAATCTTTCATCCGGAACCACCAATCATTCAAACAGAGATTGTCGGGGAACCAACCATTAAATCAGAATCCTCTAGTGATTCAGATTCAACAAATTCAATTATGGAGAATCTGGAACCTCTAAGTATGGAAGACCGAATGCGAGCTAAACGCACTGGCCAAGGTCACGCAATTACTCAACCAGACATTAATACGCCAGATTATGAAATCAAAGGACAAATCCTACACATGGTAACAAATCAATGCCAATTTAGTGGTGCGCCGAAGGAAGATCTAAACGAACATCTTCGAACCTTTAATAGGATCTGTACTCTATTTAAAATAAGGGAAGTGGAGGATGAACAGATCTATCTCATGTTATTTCCCTGGACTTTAAAGGGAGACGCCAAAGATTGGTTGGAATCATTACCTGAAGGGGCGATTGATACATGGGACGTTTTAGTTGAAAAATTTCTTAAACAATTCTTTCCGGCATCTAAAGCCGTGAGACTTCAAGGAGAAATTGTTACGTTCACACAAAAGCCAAATGAAACTCTTATGAGGCTTGGACAAAATTTGAAAAGTTATTAAGAGGATGTCCGCAACATGGTTTAGACACTTGTCAAATAGTACAAATATTCTACCAAGGATGCGACATCACTACAAGAAAAGACATCGATATAGCAGCTGGTGGTTCCATTATGAAGAAAACCGCAACTGACGCTTACAAAATTATTGATAACACTGCTTCCCACTCACATGAATGGCACCAAGAAAAAGATATCGTTAGATCATCTAAAGCAGCTAGAGCCGATTCTAGCCATGACTTATATTCCATTTCCGCAAAGATAGATGCTGTCGAGAGACGAATGGAAAAGATGACTAAAGATATACACTCAATACGAATTAGTTGTGAGCAGTGTGGAGGACCACATTTGACAAAAGATTGTCTCAGTATTGAGCTAACAATGGAACAAAGAGAGAATGTTTCATACATAAACCAAAGGCCTGGAAATAATTATCAGAATAATTATCAACCGCCAAGACCAATTTACAATCAAAATCAGAATTATAACCGAAATATTTCATACGACAATCAACAAGGTCCTAGTAATCAACAAGTATCCAATAATACTTACAATCAGCAAAGACCAATTTTTCAAAACAAACCACCACAAACCGATGATAAAAAGACAAATTTAGAAGATATGATGTCGAAGCTAGTTGAATCTCAAACTCAGTTTTTCACATCTCAGAAACAAACCAATGAACAAAATGCTCAAGCATTTAGAAATCAACAAGCTTCTATTCAAAATTTAGAACAAGAAGTAAGTAACCTAGCAAGGTTAATAGGTGAAAGAAAACCGGTAAGTCTACCTAGTGATATAAATGCTAACCCCCGGAATGAAACAGCTAAAGCCATTACCACAAGAAGTGGTATGACACTTAAACCACCTGAAATACCTGTAATTTCTGATGAAGCTATTCCTACTCCACAAGAACCACAATCAGAGCAAGATAAGGAAACAGAACCGGTAGTTGAAAAGGTTAATGAAGATAACACAGTTAAGGCTAAACCTTATGTTAAACCATACCAACCACCACTTCCTTACCCGAGTAAAATGAGAAAAGAGAGACTTGAAGCCGAGCAATCCAAATTCTTGGATATGTTTAAACAAATAAATGTAAATCTTCCTTTCATTGATGTAATTTCAGGAATGCCTAGATATGCTAAATTTCTGAAAGATTTAATCACAAATAGAAAGAAAATGGAAGAACTCTCGGCTGTTACTATGAATGCTAATTGTTCTGCAGTGCTGTTGAATAAGATACCAGAAAAACTTTCAGATCCAGGAAGTTTCACAATTCCATATTTTCTGGGTAGTCTTATTTCAATAGAAGCATTGGTAGACTTAGGTGCTAGTATAAATCTAATGCCGTATTCACTATACGCTAAACTAGACCTTAGAGAATTGAAACTAACACGAATAAGCATACAACTAGCCGATCGATCAGTAAAATATCCTAGAGGGATAATGGAGAACATGCTAGTTAAAGTTGGTACTTTAGTATTTCTAGTAGATTTTGTTATTCTGGACATGGAAGAAGATTCTCGAGTACCTCTCATATTAGGAAGACCATTCTTAAACACGGCCAAAGTAATAATAGATGTGTTTGGTAAGAAACTGACCCTAAGTATAGAGGACGAGAGTGTTACCTTTTCTGTTGATAGAGCAATGCAACAACTGTAGTCTGCAGATGATACATGTTATTATATTCAAACTATAGATTCACATGTAGAATTGTTAGAAGAATTTCCAGAATTACAAGGAACGGGAGAATGGTCTTTAGGAGAAGGAACTGAACCAATTGATGAAACTGAAATGTTAGCTACACTTATGTCTAATGGATATGAACCAACAACAGAAGAAATTCAAATGCTAAAAGAGGAAGACAGATATCGATATAAATCATCGATAGAAGAACCACCGACATTAGAGTTAAAGCCACTTCCAAACCATTTGGAATATGCTTATTTACATGGTGAATCTGAATTACCTGTAATAATATCGTCTTCTCTTACTGAAAATGAAAAATCTCAACTCATTTCTGTGTTAAAAGCTCATAAACCAGCTATTGCATGGAAAATTCATGATATTAAAGGAATAAGTCCTTCGTATTGCACACATAAAATCCTTATGAAAGAATGTCATAAAACGTATGTGCAACGCCAAAGAAGACTAAATCCTAATATGCAAGATGTTGTTAAGAAAGAAATTATTAAACTGCTTGATGCAGGTTTAATTTATCCAATTTCTGATAGTCCATGGGTAAGCCCAGTTCAATGCGTGCCTAAGAAGGGTGGAATGACTGTCATCACAAATGAAAAAAATGAGCTTATTCCTACTAGGACTGTAACAGGATGGCGTGTTTGTACTGATTATAGAAAATTAAATGACGCCACCAGAAAAGATCACTTTCCCTTACCTTTTATTGATCAAATGTTGGAAAGATTAGCCGGAAATAGTTACTATTGTTTTCTTGATGGTTTTTCCGGATATTTTCAAATTCCAATAGCACCCGAGGACCAAGAGAAGACCACATTCACGTGCCCTTATGGTACTTTTGCTTACAAACGCATGCCATTTGGACTTTGCAACGCCCCTGCAACCTTTCAAAGGTGCATGATGGCGATTTTTCACGACATGATAGAAGAATGCATGGAAGTTTTCATGGATGACTTTTCAGTCTTCGGTGATACATTTGAATCATGTCTAGTTAATCTTGAACGAATGCTTATTAGATGCGAACAGTCAAATCTAGTACTTAATTGGGAGAAATGCCATTTCATGGTTAAAGAAGGCATCGTTCTCGGTCATAAAATTTCAAAGGAAGGAATTGAAGTGGATAGAGCTAAAGTAGATGTAATTGCTAAACTTCCACATCCCACCAATGTTAGAGGAGTTAGGAGTTTTCTAGGGCATGCCGGTTTTTACCGACGTTTCGTAAAAGATTTTTCTAAAATTGCCACTCCTATTAATAAACTCCTAGAAAAAGATGCTCCATTCATCTTTTCAGATGAATGCATCAAATCTTTTAATATTCTTAAAGAAAAACTCACTAATGCGCCGATCATGATAACTCCAAATTAGAATCTACCGTTTGAACTAATGTGCGATGCAAGGGATTTTGCAATGGGAGCCGTTTTAGGACAAAGGATTGAAAAACGATTTCAACCTATTTATTATGCTAGTAAGACGTTACAAGGAGCACAAACAAATTACACAACTACTGAAAAAGAACTCCTTGCTATTGTTTTTGCTTTTGACAAATTTCGTTCATATCTCGTTCTAGCTAAAACGGTGGTCTATACTGACCATTCTGCTCTTAGATACCTATTTTCAAAACAAGATGCTAAACCACGATTAATCCGTTGGATCTTACTCTTACAAGAGTTCGAAATTGAAATCCGAGATAAAAAGGGAGCAGAAAATCTCGCCGCTGATCATCTTTCTCGTCTTGAAAATCCTGAAATAGAAGTTCTAAATGAATCGGCCATACAAGACAACTTTCCTGATGAATATCTATTGAAGATAGATTATAATGAAATTCCATGGTTTGTAGACTATGCAAACTACTTAGTTTGTGGATTCCTTGAAAAAGGATTATCGTACCAAAAGCGAAAGAAATTCTTTAGTGACATAAAACACTATTTCTGGGAAGATCCACATTTGTTTAAAAGTTGTCCCGATGGAATAATCCGCCGATGTGTATTCGGAGATGAAGCTAGTAAAATCTTAAACCATTGTCACACAGGACCAACAGGAGGGCATTATGGGCCTCAACTTACAACAAGAAAAGTTTACGATGCGGGATTCTATTAGCCTACAATTTTCAAAGACGCACACCTTCTTTGCAAATCCTGTGATGCTTGTCAAAGGCCCGAAAAAATAAGTCAACGTGATGAAATGCCACAAAATGTCATTCAAGTATGTGAAGTATTTGACATTTGGGGTATTGACTTTATGGGTCCATTTTCAAAATCTCATAATAATCTCTACATTCTCGTTGCATTGATTATGTATCTAAATGGGCGGAAGCACAAGCTCTCCCAACTAACGATGCACAAGTTGTAGTCAACTTTTTAAAACATCTTTTTGTAAGGTTTGGAACACCGAAAGCTTTAATAAGCGATCGGGGTACTCATTTTTGTAATAATCAACTTGAGAAAGTTCTTAAAAGATATGGAGTAACTCATAAAATCTCAACCGCTTATCATCCACAAACAAGTGGACAAGTTGAAAATACCAACCGAGCTTTAAAACGTATTCTAGAGAAAACTGTAGGATCAAATCCGAAGGAATGGTCCATGAAATTGGAGGATGCACTCTGGGCTTTTAGAACAGCCTACAAAACTCCAATTGGAACCACACCTTTTAGACTCGTTTACGGAAAATCATGTCATCTTCCAGTAGAAATTGAACACAAAGTATTTTGGGCTTTGAATACATGTAATCTTGATTTGCATGAAGCCGGACATCTACGGTTAAGTCAATTAAACGAATTAGAAGAATTAAGACAAGAAGCATACGAAAATTCGTTAATCTATAAACAAAGAACGAAGAAATGGCATGATAAAAGAATCAGAAGTTCAAAAGAATTTAAAGAAGGAGACGGAGTTCTTCTTTTCAATTCACGATTCAAGCTATTTCCTCGAAAATTGTAATCAAGATGGTCTGGACCATTTATAGTCAAAAGAATTTTCCCATACGGAACAATAGAATTAATAAATTCAAATGGGATTGAATTTAAAGTTAATGGTCACAGAGTTAAACATTACATAGATAGTCCGATGGAAGTTGACAACGAAGTTAATCACAATTTCAACACCACAGCTAACTAAGTGTGGGGAGAATCAAGTCTTTAAAGGATAATAAGTATTTCTGTTAGAGTTAGATGTTCTGTTTTTGTGTAGTTTCCGAGAATGGAATCCGAATGGTCTTTCCCTAGCAGACCCTGAAGAACTAGTCTTCTCCCCCCATTCTGAATTTTTTTTTTTTAGGTTTTACGAGATGAAGACTTCCTGTGAACTAAACCATGGTCTAATGCTACACGCTTTGATCACTAAACATAATAATGACACCCTTCCAAGTGAATTGGTATCATTAATCAGAGGTAAATTGGACGGAGTAAGAAAAGAATCCAGGAACGAAAAAAATAAGTTACATTTTGGTAAAGGAAAATCAAAATCCGCAGCGAAAAGAAGAGCACGACACCTTGAAAGATGTCACAAATGTGGGAAATGGTCACACGAAGGAAAATGCTCGACGAATCAGACATATTCCAATACCGAATTCATTACTTTATGCAGAGATGGACCGTTCATATGTTTCGAAGAAAAATCGTTGAATGCTCGATTTTACGCCTATGTAGCTATGGAAAACCAATTAGTCCGACTATTTTATGAGTGGGCTAAAACAGGTCACTGAGAATTCCATATCACAGGTAAGTATGTACAGTTTTTATTTTTATTTTTATTGCTTTGAACCTTTTGATAATAAACGCTAAATCATTCGCTATAAAGTATTAAATTGGTATTCAATAAAATTAGGTTTTGTGACCGAAATTATTGATATCATAAAAAAATTTATTACATCACTGCGAAATTTACCGTTTATTCTTAAGGTATAAATATCTTTAATCATTCAACCCAAAATATTTCAAAAATTCGTCATGAGTAAAACTAGGTAATATAGCCGAAATTACTTTACCGAAAAGAGGGGCGTATATTTTTGATAATATTTGATTGATTAAAGTGGGATAAAAGAAAAAAAAGATTTTTAATTTTATTTTTTACTTTGTTTTTAAAATTAATATTAAATTAATATAGTAAACCTTTTAAAATCAATATATTTAAGTTTGTAAATATTTGAAAAATTAATATTTTTAATATAAGTTTGTATGTATAAAAACAAAAATAAAATAAAAGTTTGGTGTGAATTTATAATTTTCATAATATGAATTTTTAATTTTATGCAATTTAAATTTAAGTTTGGTGTGAATTTAAAAACAAAAATGTACTTTATTTCGCTAAGTTAAAAATTTGATATTTAAAATTCGTCGTGAGTTGAAGACTAGGTCGTTGAACCGAAATTGCTCTACCCAAGGGAGGGACGAGAACTTTTATTATCATTATTTTTAATCTTATTGAATTAAAGTATGCCAAAAACATTAAAAAACCCAAAAATCTTTACTTTTAAAACAACGCTTAAAAATTGACAAATTTTAAAATTTTGTCGAGGGACGGACTAGGACAACGATCCGAAACGCCCTCATCCTAAAAAGAAACAAAATTTTAATTTTTAATTAATTTTATGTTTTATTAAGTATAAGGTTTTCTTAAAAAAAAATAAAAAAAACAAAAAAAAAAGCTAGAAGTACTGTACCCGGGACCCCATGCGATCGCATGGGATTTGGCCTTTCAGTCCATGCGATCGCATGGAGCTGAAATTCTGGCCAGGAACAAAAGCTCGAGTAGTTCTGTCCACTCCACAACACACACACATATACGAACCACACCCCAAAACCTCTCAAATTTCATCATTTTTTCACCAAATTTCTTGCTACAATCCGCTCTAAACATGAAATTGTTCAGAAGTTTATCAAGAAAGGTAACAATTACATCCCTAAAACCTCTTTAAATTTGATTTTTAGTGTTCTTGAGCTATATTTTTTCTAATTTGATTTTGTTAATTTCTAGTGTAATTAGAGTTAAATTGTTAGTATTTTATGCATGTATAACCTAGATTGATGCTATTTAACATGATTTGAAGCCAAAAATTTCAAAATTTTTAGAAATCTAGGGTTTGTGTTCTTGAGCAATTTGGGGCTTTTTGATATAAACAGGTTATGGCCGATTTTTGTCATGAATTATTGCTAAATTAAGTAGTGTAACATGTTTAGGTAGCTAAATGATCCAAACTTTGATCCTAAACATGATTTTTGAGAATTAAAGTGGACTTTTTAGGTATAAAATTCATGAACTTGATTAATTTGATATAATTGCCATTTTAGACTTGTTTAATTGTTAGTAATGACTATTCTGACATGTTATTTGAGTTAAATGCTTATGAACTTTGTATACATTTTCATAAAGGCTTATTTGAAAAAGTGTAGAATTGTAAAAAAATTGTGAAAATGTGTATAAGTTTAATTTTGATTTAACATGTTATTGTAATTGTTTCAATTTGTTATTTTGCTAACACTAATGCATATTTGGATGCACAAATTTTGTGTTTAATGTGTTTTGCAGAGATTTATAGATACTGATGGTGCAACATCATCATCTAGACAACCACAACCAGAACCAGAACCTGAACCTGAAATGCAATATGAACCTGAACAAGAACCACAACAGGAACCACAATAATAGCCTGATCAACACATACCTTATTATGATCCACTACAATTTGTTGATGCCTTCACAGTATTTCCGATGCATCCACCAGTAGAATACCCAACAATTCCTGAACACACGATGCATCCTAATCTGAGATTCGATAGAAGCTGGAGAGATTACCCATCATATCAAAGTAACAAATTCAAACTGCTACCGAAAAATGTAGAGGTGCTAAGAGTAATCGATTGGGATCCTTTCGAAAGGGTCCAACTAGCTAACCGAGTTAGACTCCATCTGGTCCAAAGGTATGGCAGTTCTTCTTTTCCCGATTGAGAACGTCTATTCACCATTCGTAGACCTGTATACAAGGAATGGTGTGTTGAGCTGATGAGTACTATAGCGTTAAATGTAGATGTATATAGGTTAGATGATAGAAGTTTTCTTAGGTTTATACTTGGCCGTAGGATGTACAGGATGTCCATGCTGGACATGGCCAGGGCATTACAGATTTACACTCCTAGTGAATTTCTATTACCCGATTGTATGAATTTGATTTATCTTGGTGAAAGGGTAGATAGGAATTTTGACGCGAACGCCATTTGGAGGCGTATGTCAAACTATAATGTTTTTACACTGGGAGGAAAACACTCCTACTTACATATTAACAAAGTCGAGCTTCGTATAATTCATAGATTTTTGGCTAACTCGATTACACATAGAGGTCACAACAAGGAGAAAATGACATTACATGATTTACTTTACCTAAAGTGTATTCGAGACCCAAGAAGCTTTGTTAATATCCCCAACTGTGTTGGTTTTTATTTGTCAAAAATGGTGGAAGGAATACAGGAAGGGGGGATTATAAGAGGAGATATTTTTGTTATTCTCATTGGAGAGTACTTAGGTGTAGATAGGAACCAAGGGGTCCACTTTTGGAATGTAGGGAACAGGTTGAGCCTTTAGGATTAAAGGTTTATGCGGGTGCTAAGGTATTAAAGAGTAGACGCAATCAGCCAGTACCCTATGAAGGTAATCATCCTCAGGTAGAGAGAGGTTCAGACGCGGAAATGGAGGAAGCGGATGACATTAGGGATATCATTCGGGAGGCTATGACTGACGTCTACCAGCATATAGATGAGGTAGATATGACAAACGCGGAGAGATTTCGTCGGATGGAGCCGTGGCAAGTCCGGAATGATTACGAGCATTCCAGGAAACGATAGCATGATAGATGGGACTATCATCAGTGTCAGATTATGAGCCGGCTGTCACCTCAAGATCACTACGTTCCGACCCGACCTGCTTACTATCCTCCACACCAGCCCGAGATGAGACCGCCATTTACTCTCTACGACCCTAACCAGGCATACCAGTACACCTATCACCAACCATGGAACCCGGATGACGACATGAACTGGAACCCCTATCCAGATTGATTTAGTTCCTGTTGGTAATTTTTATTATTTTTATTTTTATTATTTCTGTTTGTTTATGTTTAAACACATTATATTATGATACTTTTAATGTTTAATATTTTTATTTTTTTACTAATATTTCATATTTGATTTGAAAGTGGGATTTTAAGTCTCATTTCAAATTACCATGCTTGTTTATATTTGTATGTATGTATATTGTCAATTGTACACAACAGGGTAAAACAGCGCATTTTCAAAGACTGGCATTAAGTTCAACAAAAGCTAGCACTTTTGACAACAAAACGAAAAACAAATGTGATGTAACAACAAGACGGAATGAACAAATGATATGCACCATTTATCATTCAGCAAACAAACGCCAATATGTTTGGAAACTTTGGTAAAATTTAATCATTTTTCTATGCTAATCATCCTCAATAATTTAAATTGTTACTGATTTCTTGCAAATGAGGGCATTGCAAGATCTTAAGTGTGGGAAGGGGTTACATTCTTTCGGATTTTTAAAATTTTAAATTTAAATACTTGGTTACCATTAGAAATACTAGTAACGCAGTAGTTGTATTAGAATCTAGTGCTCTCTGATAATAAAGAACAGCCCTAGTCTTATATACTCACTACCCAATTCTAGTAAAATTTTTCAAAATTTTCAATTAAATGATTTCAAAATCATGTTTATACATATTTATGAACGATAAAACTAGGTGTTAAACACCGAAATTATTGTTACCTCGGAAAGGACATAAATTGAGAAACAAACCAAAATGTTAGAATTCATTTAAAATGGAATAGAGGACAATAAAAAGGCAAAGAAAGGAAAACAAAAGCCAAGTGTGGGAAAAATTTACCAAGTTATTTAAAACATATATCACATATTTTTGTACAAATAACTGAAGATACTTTTGTTTTGGACAATTTTATCAGTTTTAACCAATTTACTATAATATATTTGAAAGAAAGATGGATCTACACGATGAATCAATTCCATCACTAAAAGGAAGTAAAGTCTTTCGAAAAATACATGCGCTTCTTGATTTAGGTCATGAAGTTGTCGTCCAGACCAGCTGTAGGTTGACGAAAAATCTAGAAAAGTCATCACTAAAATCAGCAGGAAATCCACGGACCTCAGCATCAAATAGGGTCGCCAAGTGGTCAGACTTATCCTAACCATGAGAGGATCTGTCTTGTAAAATGGGGAGAGCGCCGTGCAAATTAGCTTGATAAGACTAATGAATCAGACCCTCAGAAAAGGATAATCTCCTTAAAGATTAAAAATCAGCTTTTAAGCCTGATATTACTCAATCCTAGAAATTGACCTTAAAGATTGAGAATTACAAACTCATGGAATTTGATGATATCTAAACTCGAGCTTGAACGAGAAAATATTTTGATCAAAATTACAAACCGATTTGTTTTCTGAAAACTCATTTTCAATGCGTTCATTACCATTGAACGTAAAATCCTAGGAATTCACCTGGAATTCATTAGGTCACCTGAACCAAATCGGGTGTCAACCATAAGAATGGTGGTTGCATAACATGGTCAAAGACAGGACCTTATGCCAGACCGAAAAACTATAGGGTGAGCTTTACTATTGCTCCTACAAAGGATAGTAATTGCATCCGACATGTTATAGACCATAATTAAAAGCATGTTAGGGGACATTGCCTTAACAGTTGTTTATTCAACGCTTTCCTTTACAACCGGACGGTATTTTACCGAAAGGTAATATACGGAGCAAGTATACTGGACGTGTTGCTTTCCTAATACAAGGTTAGGAAGTGGGTGACACAAAATCACAAGTTTTGAGCTAAAATTTTTAAATCTGAAACCCACCAAACCCACAAAAACATTTTGCAACACCGGTGAAGGGTTATTCCGGAAAACTTATCTAGGGTAAAAGCTAGATTTAATTTTAAAAAGATCAAATATTTTCATAAAGATCCAATTTCCTTAAGGATCTAAATTTTTATAGTCATGTGGGACTGTAAACCACAACGTTACTACCATTGTTCATACCGCCGTATAGAAATCACTGATGTACAAAGTGTGAAGAATAAAGAAGTGATTTTAGTATTTTTATTTTCAAGACTATATTGCTTGAGGACAAGCAACGCTCAAGTGTGGGAATATTTGATAATACTAAAAACGAACATCTATTTCATAGCATTATCCCTCAAGAAAGACAAGCTTTTAGTTGCAATTGTTCTATTTACAAGTGATATTCGTTTAAATAATAAAAGGTGAAGACAAAAGACAGATTCGACGAATTGAAGACGCAAACGACTAAAAAGCTCAAAAGTACAAAGTACAATCAAAGAGGTTCCAATTATTGATGACAAACGTCTCAAAAGTACAAGAGTACAAGACACGAAACGTAAAGTACAAGATATTAAATTGTACGCAAGGACGTTCGAAAATCCGGAACCGGGACCAAAGTCAACTCTCAACGCTCGACGCAACGGACTAAAAATTATGAGTCAACTATGCATAAGAATATAATATAATATTTAAATAATTATATAAATTATTTATATATTATATTATATATTATAAACGTCGGCAAACAAGAAAACAAAGGAGTGTGAGCTGTTACCTACCTCCATGCGATCGCATGGCCCTGAAATCCAGGCCACATGCTATAAATTCGCGTGTTTTGGCTCAGTTTTTAATATATATCCATCCATCTCTCTATCTATCATATGTAAATATATATATATATATATATATATATATATATATATATATATATATATATATATATATATATATATTAATTTTAATTTTAATTTTAATTTTAATTTTAATTTTAATTTTAATTCTAATAATAAGGGTATGTTAGCAAATGTTGTAAGGGTATAAGTCGAAATTCTGTCTGTGTAACGCTACGCTATTTTTAATCACTGTAAGTTATGGTTAATGTTATTTTTATATTAATGTCTCGTAGCTAAGTTATTATTATGCTTATTTAAGACGAAGTAATCATGATGTTGGACTAAAAATATTTAATTTTGGGTAATTGGGCTTTGTACCATAATTGGGGTTTGGACAAAAGAACGACACTTGTGAAAATTAGACTATGGGCTATTAATAGGCTTTATATTTGTTTAACTAAATGATAGTTTGTTAATTTAATATAAAGATTTACAATTGGACGTACCTATAAATAACCATATACACTCGATCGGACACGATGAGCGGGATATTTATATGTACGAATAATCGTTCATTTAACCGGACACGGGAATGGATTAATAGTTAATAGACTTATTAAAACAGGGGTGAATTATGTTCAAGGACACTTGGCGTAATTGTTAACAAAGTATTAAAATCTTGGGTTACACGCAGTCGATATCCTGGTGTAATTATTAAACAAAGTATTAAGACCTTGTTATAGTTTAAGTCCCCAATTAGTTAGAATATTTGACTTCGGATATAAGGATAATTTGACGAGGACACTCGCACTTTAAATTTATGACCGATGGATTGTTATGGACAAAAACCAGACGGACATATTGAATAATCCAGGTCAAAGGACAATTAACCCATGGGAATAAACTAAAATCAACACGTCAAACATCATGATTACGGAAGTTTAAATAAGCATAATTCCTTTATTTTCATATTTAATTGCACTTCTAATTATCGCACTTTTATTTATTATCATTGTATTTAATTGCACTTTTAATTATCGCACTTTTTAATTATCGTAATTTTATTTCATCGCACTTTTATTTATCGCAATTTCATTATCGTTATTTACTTTACGCTTTAAATTAAGTTGTATTTATTTTTAATATTTTACATTAGGTTTTAACTGCGACTAAAGTTTTAAAATCGACAAACCGGTCATTAAACGGTAAAAACCCCCTTTTATAATAATAATACTACTTATATATATTTTTGTATTTTTACAATTATAAATATAAAAAATATAGCGTTAAGCTTGTTTAAAAGATCCCTGTGGAATGAACCGGACTTACTAAAAACTACACTACTGTACGATTAGGTACACTGCCTATAAGTGTTGTAGCAACGGTTTAGGTATATCCACTCTATAAATAAATAAATATCTTGTGTAAAATTGTATCGTATTTAATAGTATTTCCTTGTAAAAATTAATACTATTTCATATACCCCTCGCATAACTTCAATTTCTAAGGGTTTTAAATCCTGCACATTCAATTTAGGCTCTAAGTGACAGCTAAATCGCCAATAAATCGACGCTTACTGTTTACTCAATTAATATAAGTCATTCTCATGTTTTATATACTCTCTAATTTAGGTAAGTCAACAACCAATCTTCATTGTACACATGGCAAAATATATGTGGAAACCAACTATAATAAAGGGACTAAAAGAGATTAAAAACAAAAAAAAGTCGGGTACTATAAAATAAATTTTAGGGACTAAAAGTATAAACTCCTAATTACCATTTCTTTCACTAACCTAGAAGCCACTAAAAATCTAAAATGAATTTTTTATCCCGTTGGTCGCATACTAATTGTCATAACCATTACCTTTAAATAATAAATAATTTTACGAACAAATTACATCGAAGATGGAGAGGGCTTGGTGGATTAATTTTAAAGCTAAAAGTGTAATTATGAAGTTAGAGAATGAAATTTTAGATGATTGTCAAATATAGGTTTGGTAAAGATTATACGGAGTAACATTTAGTTATTTTTTAATAAATATCCCTCAATTATTACTTGTATTTTATTTCTAACCTCTCAATTATTACTTGTATTTTAATATGTATACCCATGTCATATCATTCCCTCTCTGAGATCGAGGTAATTTAGTTACAAAATCCATCGTAATATGATCCCATTTTCACTCTGGAATTTTTAACTGCTGTAATGAACCATAGGATTTCTGATGTTCGGCCTTAACCTGTGCACAAATATGACACTTTTCTACCAACTGAGTGTCATCTTTCTTCATCGCGGGCCAAATACATCGGTTTTAAATATTATACATCTTGGTACTACCCGGATGAACAGTCAACCTCGATTTGTTTGCTTCATTTAAGATCAATTTCCATAAACCTCCAAGCATAGGCACCCAAATTCGGTTCTTAAACATCTTAAGTCCTCTGGAATCGTCAATCAATTGGTCTTTGATTTTGGTCATCAATTCAGTCTTTAAATTCTCCTCCAATAAAGCTTGGGCTTGAACTTGTCTTATCTGTTCAATAAGGTCTGAAACTATTTCGGTTCTCATAAACTTTACGATCTCCACAGTCTTTTTATGACTTAAAGCATCGGCAACAACATTCGCTTTGCCAGGATGATACTTTATTTCACAATCGTAATCTTTTATAAGCTCTATCCACCGTCTTTGTCGCATATTCAGTTCTTTCTGCTTGAAAATATACTGAAGACTCTTATGATCTGTACATATTACACACTTTGTACCATATAAGTAATGTCTCCATAGCTTCAACGCAAATACTACTGCTGTCATTTTTAAATCATGAATCGGATAATTACGTTCGTGTATCTTTAAGTGACGAGAAGTGTACGCGATAACTTTATCTCTCTGCATCAGTACACACCCCAACCCGGCAATAGACGCATCACAATAAACCACGAAGTCGTCTGAACCCTCTGGAAATGCTAACACTAGAGCCTGACATAACAACTGTTTGAGCATTTGAAAAGCATGTTCCTGTTGATCACTCCATCGAAAACATACATCTTTTCTGGTCAATTTGGTCAACGGACCCGCTATTTTAGAGAAATCTTTTATAAATCGGCGATAATAACCCGCAAGACCCAAGAAACTTGATAGTGCTCCAAATGAACATATATTTAGGCACAATATCCTTCAAATATGTAAAGCTTTTAGTTGCAATTGTTCTATTTTTATGTAATATTCGTTTAAATAAATAAGTGCGAAGACAAAAGAAGAAAACGACGATTTGAAGACGCAAATTACCAAAAAGCTCAAATGTACAAGATATAATTCAAGTGGTTCAATTTATTGATGAAAAACGTCTAAAAATTACAAGAGTACAAGTCGCGGAACGCAAAGTACAAGATATCTACGCGTACGAAAGGACGTTCGAAAATCCGGAACCGAGACATGAACTGAGCATCAACGTGCGAGTCAAGGGAGCTAAAATTACAAGTCAACTAGGCACAAGAATATAATATAATATATATATATATATATATATATATATATATATATATATATATATATATATAATTATATAAAATTATATATATTATATTATATATAATAAATTAATCAGCAGCCCACATTTTGAATCAAAAATATCTGCACCCAGCTGGCCATGCGATCACATGGCCTGGAAGAACAAATTCCATGCGATCGCATGACTTCAGAATCCTGGCCAAGTCTATAAATTCAGCATTTTTTGGACGAGTTTTACACATCTTTTTCTTTTCCTTCCTCTGATCAATGTAAAATATATTTATATTTATTAAGTTTAAATTAAGTTTAATAATAATTGTGTTATTGTAAGAAATGTTTTAAGGTTCTGTAAGTCGGAGTTCTGTCCGTGTAACGCTACACGATTAATCACCACTGTAAGCTATGTTCTTCCTTTTTAAATTAATGTCTCGTAACTAAGTTATTATTATGCTTATTTGAGCCGAAGTAATCGTGATGTTAGACTAAATATTAAGACGGGGTTATTGGATTTTGTACCATAATTTGGGGTTAGATAAAAGACCGACACTTGTGGACATTGGACAATGACTATTAATAGATAGGGGATATTGTCTAATTGAGCGACAACTCATTGGAACCTGTCGAACCTATATTCAAATTAGTTAATCTAATAATTATTAAAATGATTATGTATGTCCTATTTAGTGACGTTTATATGACATCTTTTACGATCATTTAATTAATTATTTGGGTTGGGTAATTGATTATTCATTCTGATCAAGTGGGTAAATTAATATTCATATCTCATTAAAACCGGGGTAGATTACATACAAGGATAATTGGTGTAATTGTTAACAAAGTATTAAAACCTTGGATTACACGCAGTCGATAATCTGGTGTAATCATTAAACAAAGTATTAAAACCTTGTTATAGTTCGAATCCCTAATTAGTTGGAATATTTGATTTCGGGAATAAGGTTAATTTGACGAGCATTTTATAATTATGACCGATGGACTATTATGGACAAAAACCAGATAGGTATCAAATAAAGCAGGACAAAGGACAATTAACCCGGGTAACAATTAATTAAAATCAAAACGTCAAACATCATGATTACGGAAGTTTAAATAAGCATAATTCTTTTATTTCATATTTCTCATCGTACTTTTATTTACTGTCATTTTAATTACTGCAATTTACTTTATCGCAATTTAAATTCTGTCATTTATATTATCGTCATTTATCTTTACGCTTTATTTAAAATCGACAAACCGGTCATTAAACGGTAAAACCCCCCTTTTATAATAATAATAATACTAATATATTACTAATATATATATATATATATATTTATACCAATATAATTGTTTAAAAATATAGTGTACACAATAAGCCGTCTCCCTGTAGAACGAACCGGACTTACTAAAAACTACACTACTCTACGATTAGGTACACTGCCTATAAGCGTTGTAGCAAGGTTTAGGTGTATCCATTCTATAAATAAATAAAACTTGTGTAAATTGTATCGTATTTCGTAATAAAAATAATAGTATTTCGTACTACACCTCGCACACATCAAGTATTTTGGCGCCGCTGCCGGTGACTCGGCGAAACGATCTATTTTTAATTTATAAAAATATAATTAAAAACGAAAAAAATATAAAATATTAAAAAGAAAAAATAATAATAATATATTTTTAAGATTTTGTATTTTTATTTTAAAATATAAGTTTGTTTTAATTTATATAAATTTTCTTTATAATATTTTGTAAAATAAAAAATCAAATAATAATTAATATATTAAAAATTGGGCCGAAACGGATTAAAAGCCCAAGACTTACCTGGACTGCAAGGCATGCGACCGCATGAGATAAAAGCAGGAAACCCATGTGATCGCATGGGTTAATCTGATAGGCCTGACCTCGTATGCATTTAATACGGAGTAGGGTTTTATTATTTATTATTATTAATATTTAATCTAACTAGGGTTTTTATTAATTAATATATTTAAATCTAGTTTTTAAATTTGTATTTTAAGTTTTAGTATTTATTATTTACATATATAGATTAATATTTTTATAAAATAATAATATAAAAATATTTTTATATAAATTTTTTTTTACAACTTTAGTTTTATTTTTACTTTTTATATATTTTTTTAATCATTTAATTCATAATTTGTTTATTTATCGTTCGTAATTAGTTTTAAACTTAGTTTTTGCCGTAGTTATTTTTATATTTCTAGCTTTTAAGACTTTGCCGTAAAATTCTTTAAGTGCTTTTTCTTTAGATTAAGATTTAGGTGCCTTGGAATTTTGCGACGCCGTTTTAAGATTTTAGTGCCTAAGTAAGTTATTGCCGTTTTAGATATAGAATTCCTTTAAGCTTTAATACCTTTAGGCGCAACTTTTTAGTCTTAAGTTTTTAGACTTTTAAGTTTCGACGCTTTACTTTCTTTTTATTATTTTTCGACTTTTTATTTTTTGACGTTTTTCGACGCGCTTTATCTTTTTCATTTCTACGCTCTAGTTTTTAGGACATAGAATTTTCTATATTTTCCTTAAATTTCGACGAAAAATTATTTTAAATGGTTAAATTAATAGACATCCAAAATTTTCTGGTTCGTATTAATAGTTGGATTTGTTAGTGGCGAGTTGTGGGATTCCGATTTAAAGGTTCCTGGCTACCTGCTGCATCTATTAGCTATTTGAAACGTGGGCAAAATCAGGAAAGTCTATTAATTTGATAACTTATATAATTTTTATTTTTAAAACTAATAGGATATTCAGTGAATGCACCGAGCAAAACGTTCACCACCTTTCATACGTTCACCACCTGTAACCCGATCAAGACATCTAGCCAATATTATCACCGTTGATTTTTCTTTAGAATCATCATCTAGTCGACCAAGTACTCCAATTCAAATTTCTGATAATCCATTTTTTTAAACCCGATTTCACTATCGAGAACCCGGAGGATATTCAGGGACAAATCAGAGATCCTGAACCACTAATCATTCCTCCTGAACCACAAATCACTCATCCAGAGATTGTCGAGGAAGAAACCATTAAATCAGAATCTTCTAGTAATTCAGATTCAACAAATTCAATCATGGAAAATCCGGAACCTCTAAGTATAGAAGACCGAATGAGAGCTACACGCACGGGCCAAGGTCACGCCATTATTAAGCTAGACATTAATGCACCAGATTATGAAATCAAAGGACAAATCCTACACATGGTAACTAATCAATGCCAATATAGTGGTACACCAAAAGAAGACCTAAATGAACATCTTCGAACCTTTAATAGGATTTGTACTCTATTCAAAATCAGAGAAGTTGAGGATGAACAGATCTATCTCATGTTGTTTCCCTGTACTTTAAAGGGAGAAGCCAAAGATTGGTTAGAATCGTTACCTGAAGGGGCGATTGACACATGGGATGTTTTAGTTGAGAAATTTCTTAAAAGATTCTTTCCGGCATCTAAAGCCGTGAGACTTCAAAGAGAAATCGTTACGTTAACGCAAAAGCCAAATGAAACATTACATGAGGTGTGGACAAGATTCGGAAAGTTGTTGAGAGGATGTCCTCAACACGGCTTAGACACTTATCAAATAGTACAAATATTCTACCAAGGATGCGACATTACTACACGAAAAGACATCGACATAATAGCTGGTGGTTCCATTATGAAGAAAACCGCAACTGAAGCTTACAAAATTATTGATAACACAGCTTCCCACTCACATGAGTGGCATCAAGAAGAAGATATCTTTCGTTTATCTAAAGCGGCTAGAGTCGATTCTAGCCATGACTTTGATTCCGTTTTCGCAAAAATAGATGCTTTCGAGAGACGAATGGAAAAGATGACTAAAGATATTCACGCAATACGAATCAGTTGTGAGCAATGCGGTGGACCACACTTAACGAAAGATTGTCACATTGAGCAAACGATGGAACAACGTGAGAATGTTTCCTACATGAACCAAAGGCCGGGAAATAATTATCAACCGCCAAGGCCAAACTTCAATCGAAATCAAAACATTCTTTACAATCCAAATGGACCCAACAATAACTCGTACAACGAACAAGGTCCGAATAATCAACCAACTCAAAACAACACTTTCAATCAACAAAGACCTAGCTTGTATAAACCACCACAACAAACTGAAGAGAAAAAGCCAAATCTGAAAGAAATGATGGCAAAGCTAATGGAATCTCAAACACAATTCATTGCAACTCAAACCCAAACAAATGAGAGGTTTGATCAGTCATTAAGAACTCAACAAGCTTCCATTTTGAATCTATAAAAACACGTAGGTACTCTTGCTAGCATGATGAGTGAAAGGGAATAAGGAAAGCTACCGAGTAATACTAAAGTAAATCCTCAGAATGAGAATGTTAATATGGTGTCAACGAATTCTGAAAAACCAGCATCAGAAGATGGGAAGGTTTTCGATGTGAGTAACAATGAAGAAGTTATGCCACCACCACTACCCGAGTATGTAAAGCAAGTGGTGGCACCATACAGACCAACCATCCCGTTTCCAAGAAAAGGAGTTGAGTATGAGCAAGTAATAGGTATTAAAGTTTGTGATATCTCTGGAAAGAAGAAGAAGAATAAGAAAGTGCAAGAAATAAAAACCGAAAAAATAAACCCGGTGAAGACAGTTCCACCGAAAATTCCACCCAGGTTGGGTGATCCGGGTGAATTTATTGTTCCTTGTCTACTTAGTGATTGTGTCATGTATGATGCACTAGCAGATTTAGGTGCGAGTGTGAGTGTTATGCCTCTTTCATTATATAAGAGATTAGGAGTAGGTGAGTTAAGTCCAACAAAAATGAGTGTTCGACTCTTTAATCAAACCATTAGGCACCCAGTTGGAACTGCTGACAACCTACCCGTTCAAGTAGGTAATTTAACCTTTCTAGTCGAATTTATTGCCATTGACATAGAAGAGGACTCAAACATTCCTCTAATTTTATGCTGACCATTTTTAGCGTCCACCGAAGCGTTCATTAATGTAAGAGAGGGTAGAATGACACTTAGTGATGGTGACAAATCGATCACCTTTGTTTGTCGAAAGACTAAATCTCCACCAACCAAAACCGTTGAACCAACAAAAATGATTGGTAAGAACCATATTGTTTTACCAACGCCAACGGTAGTGCTTAAAAATAATAAAACGCCTAAGTGTGGGGAAGATGAAGTAAAACCTAATGATGACCTGATAACAAAGAACCCCGTTGTTGATACGAAATTAAATGACCCCGTTATTAATAGTTCAATGAAGAAACTTATTAAACGGATTCGTGATGCTAGAATTAAGGGGAACTTTAAGTTATGTAATCAGTTAGTATCCAATCTATCGCCTAAAGAAAAGGCGAAACTAGTTGAATTTGTAGATATTACACAAGAATCCGACCAATGGCTTAAAGAAAAAGTCACAGATATGCAAGTTGATTATGGTCAAAGAGAAATTGACAATGAAGTTAATCACAATTTCAAAACCACGGCTACCTAAGTGTGGGGAGATTCAAATGTTCTAAAAAGAAAATGTTGTCTAGAGTTAGTTGTTCTGTTCTCGTGTAGTTCCGAGAATGGAATCCGATTGGTCTTTTCCACTAGCAGACACTAAAGAACTAGTTTTCTCCCCCCATTCTGAATTTTTGTTTTGTAGGTTTTGTATGAAATTAATATGCATTTTTAAATTTAAGTTTTGTGTGATTTTAAAAACAAAAAATTACTTTATTTCAATAAGTTTAAAAAATGATTTCTAAAATTCATCGTAAGTTGAAGACTAGGTCATGGAACCGAAATTGCTTTACCCGAGGGCTGGGCTAAAAATTTTGTTATCATTATTTTTAATTTTATTGATCTAAAGTATACCAAAAAAATATATATATATATATATATATATTAAAAAACCCAAAACTCTTTACTTTTAAAACAATCGCTTTAAAAACGAAAAATTTTAAATTTTGTCGAGGGACGGACTAGGTAAACATACCGAAACTACCTAAAGTAAAAGGAAACAAAATTTTAAAAAATTATTCATTTAAATTGTTTTAATAAATAAAGGTTTTATAAAAAAATATAATAAAAATATTATGTATGTTTGTAGTTTATCTTATGTACAAAACAGGGTAAAACAGCACACTTTCAAAGACTGGAATTAAAGTTCAGCAAAAACTACAAATTTTAACGACAAAACGCAAAATATCAAATGTGATGTAAAATAATATGTTTGTAAACTCGGTATTTTTAATCACTTTTCTACACTAATCACCCTCATGAATTTATAATTATAGTCTGATTTCATGCAAATGAGGGCATTGCATGATCTCAAGTGTGGGGAAGGGTTATAAATTCTCTCGGGTTTACACTTAGTTTAATTGCCAAATTTTGTGAAAATTTGAAAAATTTTCAACTAAATGAATTCAAAATCATGTTTATACATATTTATGAACAATAAAACTAGGTGTTAATGCCAAAATTATTGTTACTTCGGAGAGAACATAAATGGAGAAACAACTCAAAACGCTTGAATTCATTTAAAATGGAATAAAGGAGAATAAAAAGGCAAAGAAAAGAATAAATAAAAGCTAAGTGTGAGAAGAATTAACCAAGTTCTTTAAAACATATATCACATATTTTGTACAAGATTATTGCAGGTAATTTTGCTTTGGTCTAAACTAATCAGTTTTACCCGATTCATTGTAATACCTTTGAAAGAATAGATGGATCTACACGACGAATCAATTCCATCATTAAAAGGAAGTAAAGTCTTCCAAAAAAGAAATGCGCTTCTTGATTTAGGTCAGGAAGTTGTCGTCCAGACCAGCTGTAGGTTGACGAAAAATCTAGAAAAGTCATCTCTAAAATCAGCAGGAAATCCATGGACCTCAGCATCAAACAGGGTCGCCAAGTGATCAGACTTATCCTAACCATGAGAGGATCTGTCTCGTAAAATGGGGAGGGCGCTGTGCAAATTAGCTTGATAAGACTAATGAATCAGACCCCCAGAAAGGATAATCTCCATAAAGATTAAAAATTAGCATTTAAGCCTGATATTACTCAATCCTTGAGATTGACCTTAAAGATTGAGGATTACAAACTCATGGAATTCAATGATATCTAAACTCGAACTTGAACGAGAAAATATTTTGATCAAAATTACAAACCGATTTGTTTTCTGAAAACCCTATTTTCAATGCGTTCATTACCATTGAACGTAAAATCCTAGGAATTCACCTGGAATTCATTAGGTCACCTGAACCAAATCGGGTGTCAACCGTAAGAACGGTGGTTGCATAGCATGGTCGAAGATAGGACCTTGTGCCAGACCGAAAAAATTATAGGGTGATCTTTACTATTGCTCCTACAAAGGATAGTAATTGCATCCGACACGTTTTAGACCATGAACATCTGCATGTCATTAGACATTGCCTTAACAGTTGCTTGTTCAACGCTTTCCTTTACAACCGGATGGTAGTTTACCGAAAGGTAATATATGGAGCAAGTATACTGGACGTGTTGCTTTCCTAATACAAGGTTAGCAAGTAGGTGACACAAAATCGCAAGTTTTGAGCTAAAATTTTCAAATATGAAACCCACAAAACCCACAAAAATATTTTTCCAACACCGGAGAAGGGTTATTCTGGAAAACTTATCTAGGGTAAAAGCTAGAATGAATTTTCAAAAGATCAAAGGTTTTCATAAAGATCCAATTTCCTTAAAGGATCTAAATTTTTAATAGTCATGTGGGACTGTAAACTACATCGTTACTATCATTGTTTATATCGCAGTATCAAAATCACTGATGTATAAAGTGTGAGAATAAAAAAAAGTGATTTGAGTGAAGTGTGATTTAATTTCAAGTTCTGTATTGTTTGAGGACAAGCAACGTTCAAGTGTGGGGATATTTGATAGTGCTCCAAATGAACATATATTTAGGCACAATATCCTTCAAATATGTAAAGCTTTTAGGTGCAATTGTTCTATTTTTATGTAATATTCGTTTAAATAAATAAGTGCGACGACAAAAGAAAAAAACGACGATTTGAAGACGCAAATGACCAAAAAGCTCAAATGTACAAGATATAATTCAAGTGGTTCAATTTATTGATGAGAAACGTCTAAAAATTACAAGAGTACAAGCCGCGGAACGCAAAGTACAAGATATCTACGCGTACGAAAGTACGTTCGAAAATTCGGAACCGAGACATGAACTGAGCATCAACGTGCGAGTCAACGGAGCTAAAATTACAAGTCAACTAGGCACAAGAATATAATATATATATATATATATATATATATATATATATATATATATATATATATATATATATATATATATATATATATATATATATATATATATATATATATATAATTATATAAAATTATATATATTATATTATATATAATAAATTAATCAGCAGCCCACGTTTTGATTCAAAAATATCTGCACCCAGCTGGACATGCGATCGCATGGCCTGGAAGAACAAATTCCATGCGATTGCATGGCTTCAGAATCCTGGCCAAGTCTATAAATTCAGCATTTTTCGGACGAGTTTGACCCAACTTTTTCTTTTCCTTCCTCTGATCAATGTAAAATATATTTATATTTATTAAGTTTAAATTAAGTTTAATAATAATTGGGTTATTGTAAGAAATGTTTTAAGGTTTTGTAAGTCGGAGTTCTGTCCGTGTAACGCTACGCGATTAATCACCACTGTAAGCTATGTTCTTTCTTTTTAAATTAAGGTCTCGTAACTAAGTTATTATTATGCTTATTTGAGCCGGAGTAATCGTGATGGTAGACTAAATATTAAGGCGGGGTTATTAGATTTTGTACCATAATTTGGGGTTGGACAAAAGACCGACACTTGTGGACATTGGACTATGACTATTAATAGATAGGGGATATTGTCTAATTGAGCGACAACTCATTGGAACCCGTCGAACCTATCTTCAAATTAGTTAATCTAATAATTATTAAAATGATTATGTATGTCCTATTTAGTGACGTTTATATGACATCTTTTACGATCATTTAATTAATTATTTGGGTTGGGTAATTGATTATTCATTTTGATCAAGTGGGTAAATTAATATTCATATCTCATTAAAACAAGGGTGGATTACATACAAGGATAATTGGTGTAATTGTTAACAAATTATTAAAACCTTAGATTACACGCAGTCGATAACCTGGTGTAATCATTAAACAAAGTATTACATCCTTGTTATAGTTCGAATCCCTAATTAGTTGGAATATTTGACTTCGGGAATAAGGTTAATTTGACGAGCATTTTATAATTATGACCGATGGACTATTATGGACAAAAAACAGATAGGTATCAAATAAAGCAGGACAAAGGACAATTAACCCGGATAACAATTAATTAAAATCAAAACGTCAAACATCATGATTACGGAAGTTTCAATAAGCATAATTCTTTTATTTCATATTTCTCATCGTACCTTTATTTACTGTCATTTTAATTACTGCAATTTACTTTATCGCAATTTAAATTCTGTCATTTTTATTATCGTCATTTATCTTTACGCTTTATTTAAAATCGACAAACCGATCATTAAATGGTAAAACCCCCCCTTTTATAATAATACTACTACTATATTACTAATATATATATATATATATATATATATATATATATATATATATATATATATATATATATATATTTATATAAATATAATTGTTTAAAAATATAGTGTACACAATAAGACGTCTCCCTGTGGAACGAACCGGACTTACTAAAAACTACACTACTCTACGATTAGGTACACTGCCTATAAGCGTTGTAGCAAGGTTTAGGTATATCCATTCTATAAATAAATAAAACTTTGTAAATTGTATCGTATTTCATAATAAAAATAATAGTATTTCGAACTACACCTCGCACACATCAAAACTCTTAACTTCTGTCGGCGTCTTCGGTGAATTCTAACCCATTATCTCTTCTATTTTCGACGGATCCACTTTAATACTTGCTTCACAGATAACATGACACTTTGAGAACTTAGCATATAACTGTTCTTTCTTTAATAACTCTAACACTAATCAAAGATGCGTCGCATGATCAGCCTCTGACTGCGAATACACCAGTATATCATCAATAAACACAATAACAAACTGATCTAAGTATGGTTTACACACCCTGTTCATTAGATCCATAAAAACTGTTGGAGCATTCGTCAAGCCAAATGACATAACCAAGAACTCGTAATGCCCATATCTAGTTCTAAATGCGGTCTTCGGTATATCTAATTCTGCAACCCGAACCTATTGATACCTGGATCTAAGATCCATTTTCAAAAAGTACGACGCACCCTGAAGCTGGTCAAACAGATCATCGATTCTAGGCAACGGATACTTATTCTTAATCGTTCTCTTATTCAATTCTCGATAATCTATACACATTCTCAGAGTACCGTCTTTCTTCTTTACAAACAACACCGGCGCACCCCACGGCGAAGAACTCGGTCTTATAAACCCTCTGTCTAACAATTATTGTATCTGAGACATCATCTCTCTGATTTCAGAAGGTGCTAACCTATAAGGAGCCTTATCCACTGGAGTTGTTCCCGGAACCAACTCAATCTTATACTCTACTTCTCTTACCGATGATAACCCCGGTAATTCGTCAGGAAATACCTCGGGAAATTCCAAAACTACTGGAATATCAGTAACAGGTCTCTTCTCTATCTTAGCATCAATAACATAAACCATAAAAGAGTCGCACCCCTTAGAAAGTGACTTCTTCGCCTTCATCATAGAGATCCATGGAATACTGAACCCATTTCGTTCCCCTCGAGCCACAATACGGGTTCCATCATTCAAACGAAAGGTCACAATCTTCTTATCACACTTAATGTGGGCCTTATGCAGGCTCATCCAGTTCATCCCTAACACTACATCAAAGCTTGGGATAGGCAACACTAAACAGGACATATCAAGCGGTCTACTATCAATTTCTATACTAGCACCAGATACATACGTTGTGACTGGAACCGTCTTGCCATCAGCTACCTCTACTCTAACAGGCTCAAGCAGCACAGTAGCAGGTAACCCTAACTTATTACAGACATAAACGTCCTATTTGCACCCGAATCAAACAATACTCTAGCAGGTATTGAGTTGATCAAGAACATACCGGTTATGACGTCATCATTATTAGTTGCGGCCTCAACTGTCATCTGAAAGGCCCTAGCTTCCACACTTGGTGGGTTCTTTCTCTTCTGTCAACTTGAGGCTGTGGAACCCCTAACATATGTCGAACGTGCCCCTGACCCTGCCCCTGCCCCGGAACTTGCGCCCTTTGATGCCTGATAACTTGCTGAACGATGACCTGGCTGATGATAACTCCAACACACATTCTCCCTGAATGAACACCCCTGAGATTCATGACCTACCATACCATATCTTAAACACCTTCTCATTGCCTCTGAACACTGCCCACTGTGAGAAGACTTACAACCTTTACATTATTCTCTCCTTCCTGAACCAGACCCGGAACTTGCTTGATTACCTTTACCCTTTTGTGTGACGACCGGGAAATTTTTGACCAAATTTAACCTTAATTTTATATGATTTCGACACGATAAGCAAAGTCTGTAATGTTGAGTCTCAAAATTTTTGAACTGTTTTCTTGCTTTCATTAAACTTCAACTGCTCTCGACGATTCACGAACCACTATATATATATATATATATATATATATATATATATATATATATATATATATATATATATATATATATATATATATATATATATATATATATATATATATATATATATATATATATATATATATATATATATATATATATATATATATATGAATATATAATAATAATTTGAAATATAATTTGAAATATTATATATTGTAATTGTTAGAATTAATTATGTAAAATAATAATAATATATGATAATTATTATTTAAAAAGTATCTATATATATAAATAAAGTATATAGAATATATATATATATATATATATATATATATATATATAGAGAGAGAGTTTCGAAGTTATTTAGTAAACGACAGTAACGCTCAATTATTATTCGATTGATAGTAAACGAGTTAAAAAGGAACTTATGTGAATTTAAAATAAACGGTGATCCGAAAATGAGTTATATAAATTCTAGGCTAACTAAAAATGTATTTAGGAGCTATTTAAAACTTTTTATATTTTACTTGGGGTTGGAAGTGAATAGTAATTTAATTTTTATTTAATAATTAATGACCAAATTTTATACCAAAATGACTGAAATAAATAAAGATAGTTACTGTAAAAATTTAGGATTTTTCTGAATACTTTTATCCGTCACAAATTATCAACGGAGTACGAAATAACATCATAATAAAACCGTCGGTATTAAAATACAAAAGAGTGTAAATGAATTCCAAAATCACACGTTTTTCCTGCACCCACTCACCCACTTGAATTATATAATCATATTATAATATTATTATTATTAATTATTAAATTAGAATTATTATTATGCATAGACTTATACATAGATAAATAATGAGATGCAGTGAGATATAGATATTACACGGACACACACCCTTCTCCTTCTTGACAACCAACTTCGGCCACCATCACCACTCCACCATCGTCCTATATATCATCATAAACTACAACCATGAATCACTCCTTCACGATATATAGATATATATATGTACATATACACGCGTGCATCGAATTACTTTCATCATCAATGACCAATCTCCATTAACCACCACTCTCCATCACTTCCAACCACCACTTCCGTTGAATTAAACCATCACTCTCTCCCTTTTCTCTCTCTCTCTCTCTCTTCCCTTCTTCTTTGTGAAACCTAAAGACATCGCTATTCGACTGTTTTTCCAGCTTCACGCTTTTATTCTTTTTCTATTTGAACGAGATCACCAAAATTCATCGCGACATGTAACATTTATGGCCGACTGTTACTGTTGTTCCAGGATTACTGTTGCTCGCTGTTTTACATTTTTTGTTACTTTTAAATCCAATGATGATGATGATGGTAGTATATATGGGGTAATGGTGAGGATGGCGAAGCTTGATGACGAGGGTTATGATCAACGAGTAATGTTGATGATGAAGATGGATGATGCATGAGCAAGATGATAGATGATGTTGATGAGTAATATTGATGATGATGCGTTTGTGTTCTGTCGAACCACAGTACCCACAATCCCTCGTTCAAATTAATCAATGTATGTTGTTGGACTTTGTGGATCCATTTAAACAACACAAATGGGCTACACCCTTGGATTCCTTAAACATTAATGGACCATCAATTTTGGGCTTAATTAATTGTTCTTGAGTTTATTTAATGATGGGCTGTGATAAGATAGTAATGATAATCATGGTAGATGGTATGATGAATGATCAATGACGATGATGATGTGTATGACGTGTGATGATGAAGATGGGTACATTATGATGATACGGATGATACAATAATTAGGGTTATAAGAATATGCTTATGATGTGATGATGACGAATGATATTGATGTATGATGATAAAAATCGATTATTTTAGGGATGATGAAGAAGAAAAGGAAAATGAATCAGAAAAATATAGTTTACATATTTTTATGTCGGGGTATAAATCAGAAAGTGAGGACGGATGAATGGTTATGGGTGTGTGTGTTTATTCAAGAGGTCGTGTGTTCGAGTCTCGTCTGGGGCAATTCTTTTTAGAAAAGGGCTTTTAAAGGGTATACATTCCTAATTTTATTTCTATTATTATTATTATTATTAGTAGTAATTCTTATGATTATTATTAATGTTATTATAAATGTTATTACTAATATTATTATCATTAATAGTATTAAGTAGGATAATTGTTGATATTATCATTAATAATAAGATTGTTATTATTTTTATTATTATTATTATTATAAAAATAATATAAATTATTATTATTTTCATTAATATTAGTAATAGTAACAATTTTGTAATTATTATTATTATTATTATTATTATTATTATTATTATTATTAAAATAAGTATTATTATTGACAATATCATTATTATTATTAGTAGTATCATTATTAATAAAGTTGTTATTCTTATTAGTAAGTTATTATTATCAAAACTATCATTTTTAACAAATAAATATTAGTTTCATAAAAGATACTTATTACATATACTATAATTAAAATAATATCTCATATAACTATATATCAAATAGGCTAACATTTAAAATACTTATACAATATTGATTTTTAAATATAATACTAAACACATGTGTATATAAATATGTATAGATATTAATTATTATAATGATATATATAAAATAAATATATATAACATATAAGTTAAGATATGATATACATAAATAAAGAATATGTTTTTTTAGAATAAATCCTAAATAACAACAAATATATATAAATATTATGTAACTAATAAATGAAATTATGTGATTTCTAGTATACGTTTTAATATATAAATGACTGATATAGGTTCGTGAATCCGAGGCCAGCCTTACACTTGTTCAATGACGTCATATGTATATTTACTACGAAATACAGTATAGTGAGTTTCATTTGCTCCCTTTTTAAATGCTTTTGCAATATATATTTTTGGGACTGAGAATACATGTGCTGCTTTTATAAATGTTTTACGAAATACACACAAGTAATCGAAACTACATTCTATGGTTGGATTTTCGAATCGAATATCACCCTTTTTAGTCTGGTAATCTAAGAATTAGGAAACAGAAACCCTAATTGACGCGAATCCTAAAGATAGATCTATTGGGCCTAACAAACCTCATCCGGGTTACGGATGCTTTAGTACTTCGATTTTATCATGTTCGATGAGAGTCCCGAAATGATGGGGATATTCTAGACGCGTTTTGTTAATGTCGATTACCATGTGTTCACCATATGAATGATTTTTATCTCTATACAGTTTGTGTGAAATGCCTGATATGAGATGATGTTTATGAAAAATGAAAATAGAAATCTTGTGGTCTATTAAAATTATGGAAATGATTGATTATGATAAACTAATGAACTCACCAACCTTTTGGTTGGCACTTTTAAGCATGTTATTCTCAGGTATGAAAGAAATCTTCTGTTGTGCATTTGCTCATTTTAGAGATATTACTTGGAGTCATTCATGGCATATTTCAAAAGACGTTGCATTCGAGTCGTTGAGTTCAACAAGATTGTCATTAAGTCATTGATAGTTTGATATTTTATGAAATGGTATGCATGCGTGTCAACTTTCGATGTAATGAAAGTTTGTCTTTTAAAAACGAATGCAATGTTTGTAAAATGTATCATATAGAGGTCAAATACCTCGCAATGAAATCAACTATTGTGAATCATTTATAATCGGTATGAACGGGTCCTTTCAGTTAGTATCAGAGCGGTGGTCTTAGCGAACCAGGTCTTGCATTAGTGTGTCTAACTAGTAGTTGTTAGGATGCATTAATGAATCTGGACTTCGACCTTAGCTGCATGTTAAAATTTTTGCTTATCATCTCTAGTCAGAAATCATCTGCTTATCATCCTTAGAAAATTACCTGCTTATCATTCTTAGTCTAGACATATCTTACTGCATTGATTGCAAGAATAGTGTATAGAAGAAATTCATATATTAGCGTATCTGCTAATTCATATCTTAGCATATCTGTTACTGTAAATCTTGCCTGACATATGCCGTAAATTCCTCCGTAATCTACGAAATCTTTTGTTCTATATATATAGATATTCTATGTAATTAGAATACTATCTGATAGCCGAAAATCATTTCATATCGAAAAATCCTTTATTTAATCGAACGAAATGGAACTCGTCACTAGTTCAAGTCCCTCGAATTCCGATATGGAGTTTCACTCGTGCTCTGACAGCAGTGTGACAGGAATGAACCAACCAATTAGCCATCATCTATTCTGGATGAATTGGGAATGGGTTCGTAGCCTACTTAATTATTGGAGACAAGAAGAAGATGATCCCTTCCATCCACCATATTGCCCTTTTGGCGATGAACCTGAAGCACTTACCGGCGAACCTGTTCGAAACACCATTTTCTCTCTCATTTCCAGAGTATCTCGTCATGATTATATTCTATCCCCAATTCTAAACCGTATTCATCCGCTCGTTTCGACCGACAATCATCCCTGAATAATAGAAGAAGTCAACGAGCTTCGCGCTCGAGTAATAAATTTGGAGAATATGGTGCAAAACTTACCAGCTTCAACAACATCACCGGCACCAACAGTACCATCAATAACAGCACCAGTACCATCAACAATCCACACCTCAACATCACAATCTATATCTCGAGCATCAACGTCATACGCACCATAAATACCAAGGAGTACCAACAACAGTAGCCGATGAAGTATTGATTCATAACTTCATTGGAGAACCATTCTGTGGCGATTAAGTAATCTCTAAAGTCTTAGAGATTATTCATTTCTAGTTCCAGCCGAAAAGCAAATGAGATTAATATTATATTAACTCATTAAACTCATGATTACATCTGAAGAAAATATATATTTATGTATATTTTCATAAAGATTGCAATTAAAAATTCTTTTGTACAAACTGTTAATGGTGAAAATATTTTAACGGGTAGGTAATACCCGAGAAATATTTAGATTTCACATTAATAAGTTACACTGTACATTCTTCGAATCTAATTCAACAGTCATTTACTATCCTACTTACATCCACAGATATACGAATCCGTTCCCCACAGAATAACCATTTTCATTCAATTTCATATTTGAATTTTGACATATCAGAATCTAACAATTGGCATAATGAAGAAAACATTGGACAAAAATAAAATTTGTTAGAAACAAACAAATTAACTATGAGAAATTTTGTTAAGAATCCACGCTAACAATATCCTAGCTAACTGTACCTAGCTAACTGTTCCTAATTCCTTATTACATTTTAATTATCGCAAGTTATTTATCGTAATTTATTTATCGCAATTTTAATTCTCGCAATTTTATTTATCGTCATTTAATTTCTGTTATTTATTTTACGCACTTTAAATATTGTCGTATAAATCGGGACACGTATACAAGGTTTTGACATATCATATCGACGCATCTATATATATTATTTGGAATAACCATAGACACTCTATATGCGGTAATGATCGAGTTAGCTATACAGGGTTGAGGTTGATTCTAAAATAATATATATACTTTGAGTTGTGATCGAGTCTGAGACATGTATACAATGGGTCACGATACGTATTAATTAATTCGAATATTATATATTAAACTATATATGAATTATTGAATTACTAACTGTGGACTACTAACATTGGACAATTAAAATGAATTAAAATATTAATTATAACATATGAAACTAAACATTTCTTCAAGTTTGCCACTTGATTTCATCTTAAACCTCATTTGTATCTTGATGATTATAATCTGCGATCACACCTTTCATGATTCTTGAAAATACCTCAATCGAGAGGATGAACCAACCGCACTTCATCTACAGTAGGAAAGATTTATGCATATAGTTATGCACCTGAAAAACTCACAGAAAACTGAGTAAACGTTTAACACATAGCTATGCTAATTCCTTTAGTGTTATTATTACCGAAAATAACATTGAAATTCTTTTTCAAATTAGTCAATTTTTTCACAGCTCCAGCAAATCAACTTCAATTTTTTCATTCGAATAAACCTTATTATAAAGGTTACCCCTTCATCATCGTTACCGGAGAACCGTTTATATTCCACCACCTTAGCAGTAAACTTCCCAGCAAATTCATTACTCATTGGCTTAAGTCTCTCCGAAGAACCATTACATTTGTTTGTTAAAACCTATTCATATACTCATCCACATCTTATAACGAGAATTATCACATCAATTACCGGGAATTAGCAATCAGTATTTTGAAATCTCGCAGCATGTCTACATCAACAGTTATATGTATGCATATAACATTTATCTCTTAGAATTATGATCTTCCATCCTAAAATTTGAAAAGTACTCAGTCTACGAATCAATACTCTGAATTTTTGAAATTTGCTGATGAAACAGCAAAAACTGTAAACGACCTTAACAGCCAAAAGTTTGATGATAAAGAATAATGTGTTGGCAAAGCTCTGAAAAAGAGAAGGTTTGGAACTGGAAAACAGATTGAGCAAACCATGTAGGAGGCTGTGGACAAATCACAAAGACAAAACCTGCCTTCAAAGAATCCAAATGATTCAGTATCTACTGAAGTCATTAACGAATACCTTACTTATGACTCTATACTTTCACGGATAAATTTCATCATTTTTCGATGTTAGAAATTCTAAGATATCATCGTATCTTTCATTATAAATATTCTCGATACTTCTGAAAATATTTTCATAACTATTCTTATCTAAAAATTATTTATCTCTTCGCGATATCAGTGATTACATCAGAAAGGAAACTGTTTTATTTCCAAATTCTAAAAAAAATTTGAATTTAAAATATGAATGTTTTTGAAGTGGTGTTGGGAACTGAAGCATGAGTTAGTATAATATAATGACATTTGATTAACGTGATTATATTACAGTAAGTCATGCTGAGTTTCTAATGGAACGTGATGATTCACAGAATATAACCTCATCATGTGCCATGTTACACGACTCTTACATTCTACCTAATTTCCAAACATATTAAGATTATATCTTCTTGATAAATCTATTTTTCCAGGATATTCTGGTAATTTGACAAATCAAGATCATGCTATTACAATTTCTCTCTTAGAACGTTAGTCATGTTCATTCGAAACATCATACCTACGAATTCTAGACCATTATTTGCTTGACTTAAAGTCGGGAAGAGAAAACAAAAGGATGAAACTCCATAATATAAAGGAAATGAAGAGGGTGGATTTATAGTGAAATATTCGACAAAGCAATCAAAACAAATTATCGCATTTAACCAAAGGAGATCCTAATTTCCGGAATTACCGAAGAATCAAATCTTATATAGATTTCGAAGATTATCTTTAAATCCCTGGAATCCCGAAAATCAGCTTTGACTACATCAGAAGTTAAGACAAATCTTTATTATCTCATTTCAGTCTTTTGTGATAGCTTCACTCATGCACTTCCTGGTAATAGAATTATTTTATCCACATTACTCTATGGTAATAAAATTCTATTATATCAACTCATATGAGTCATGAAAACATACTTATTGTCAACCATGACCATCACAATCAAATTTCGGGACGAAATTTCTTTAACGGGTAGGTACTGTGACGACCCGGAAATTTCCGACCAAATTTAACCTTAATTTTATATGATTTCGACACGATAAGCAAAGTCTGTAATGTTGAGTCTCAAAATTTTTGAACTGTTTTCTTGCTTTCATTAAACTTCAATTGCTCTCGACGATTCACGAACCACTATTTGTGTGTGTGTGTGTGTGTATATATATATATATATATATATATATATATATATATATATATATATATAATAATTTGAAATATAATTTGAAATATTATATATTGTAATTGTTAGAATTAATTATGTAAAATAATAATAATATATAATAATTATTATTTAAAAAGTATCTATATATATAAATAAAGTATATAGAATATATATATATATAGAGTTTCGAAGTTATTTAGTAAACGACAGTAACGCTCAATTGTTATTCGATTGATAGTAAACGAGTTAAAAAGGAACTTATGTGAATTTAAAATAAACGGTGATCCGAAAATGAGTTATATAAATTATAGGCTTATTAAAAATGTATTTATGAGCTATTTAAAACTTTTTATATTTTACTTGGGGTTGGGAGTGAATAGTAATTTAATTTTTATTTAATAATTAATTACCAAATTTTATACCAAAATGGCTGAAATAAATAAAGATAGTTACTGTAAAAATTTAGGATTTTTCTGAATACTTTTATCCGCCACAAATTATCAACGGAGTACGAAATAACATCATAATAAAACCGTCGGTATTAAAATATAAAAGAGTGTAAGGGAATTCTATAATCACACGTTTTTCCTGCACCCACTCACCCACTTGAATTATATAATCATATTATAATATTATTATTATTATTAATTATTAAATTAGAATTATTATTATGCATAGACTTATACATAGATAAACAATGAGATGCAGTGAGATATAGATATTACACGGACACACACCCTTCTCCTTCTTGACAACCAACTCCGGCCACCATCACCACTCCACCATCGTCCTCAATATCATCATAAACTACAACCATGAATCACTACTTCACGATATATAGATATATATATATATATATATGTACATATACACGCATGCATCGAATTACTTTCATCATCAACGACCAGTCTCCATTAACCACCACTCTCCATCACTTCCAACCACCACCTCCGTTGAATTAAACCGTCTCTCTCTCTTTTCTCTCTCTCTCTCTCTCTTCCCTTCTTCTTTGTGAAACCCAAAGACATCGCTATTCGACTGTTTTCCAGCTTCACGTTTCTATTCTTTTTCTATTTGAACGAGATCACCAATATTCATCGCGACCTGTAACATTAATGGTCGACTGTTACTGTTGTTCCAGGATTACTGTTGCTCGCTGTTTTACATTTTCTGTTACTTTTAAATCCAACGATGATGATGATGGTAGTATATATGGGGTAATGGTGAGGATGGCGAAGCTTGATGACGAGGGTTATGATCAACGAGAAATGTTGATGATGAAGATGGATTATGCGTGAGCAAGATGATAGACGATGTTGATGAGTAATATTGATGATGATGCGTTTATGTTCTGTCGAACCACAGTACCCACAATCCCTCATTCAAATTAATCAATGTATGTTGTTGGACTTTGTGGATCCATTTAAACAACACAAATGGGCTACACCCTTGGATTCCTTAAACATTAATGGACCATCAATTTTGGGCTTAATTAATTGTTCTTGAGTTTATTTAATGATGGGCTGTGATAAGATAGTAATGATAATCATGGTATATGGTATGATGAATGATCAACGACGATGATGATGTGTATGACGTGTGATGATGAAGATGGGTACATTATGATGATACGGATGATACAATAATAAGGGTTATAAGAATATGCTTATGATGTGATGATGATGATTGATATTGATGTATGATGATAAAAATCGATTAGTTTAGGGATGATGAAGAAGGAAAGGAAAATGAATCAGAAAAATATAGCTTACATATTTTTATGTCGGGGTATAAATCACAAAGTGAGGACGGATGAATGGTTAGGGGTGTGTGTGTTTATTCAAGAGGTCGCGTGTTCGAGTCTCGTCTGGGGCAATTCTTTTTAGAAAAGGGCTTTTAAAGGGTATACATTCCTAATTTTATTTCTATTATTATTATTATTAGTAATTCTTATGATTATTATTAATGTTATTATTAATGTTATTACTAATATTATTATCATTAATAGTATTAAGTAGGATATTGTTGATATTATCATTAATAATAAGATTGTTATTATTTTTATTATTATTATTACTATAAAAATAATACAAATTATTATTATTTTCATTAATATTAGTACTAGTAACAGTTTTGTAATTATTATTATTATTTTTATTATTAAAATAAGTATTATTATTGACAATATCATTATTATTAGTAGTAGTATCATTATTAATAAAGTTGTTGTTATTATTATTAGTAAGTTATTATTATCAAAACTATCATTTTTAACAAATAAATATTAGTTTCATAAAAGATACTTATTACATATACTATAATTAAAATAATATCTCATATAACTATATATCAAATAGGCTAACATTTAAAATACTTATACAATATTGATTTTTAAATATAATACTAAACACATGTGTATATAAATATGTATAGATATTAATTATTATAATGATATATATATAAAATAAATATATATAACATATAAGTTAAGATATAATATACATAAATAAAGAATATGTTTTTTTAGAATAAATCCTAAATAACAGCTAATATATATAAATATTATGTAACTAATAAATGAAATTATGTGATTTCTAGTATACGTTTTAATATATAAATGAATGATATAGGTTCGTGAATCCGAGGCCAGCCTTACACTTGTTCAATGACGTCATATGTATATTTACTACGAAATACAGTATAGTGAGTTTCATTTGCTCACTTTTTAAATGCTTTTGCAATATATATTTTTGGGAATGAGAATACTTGCGCTGCTTTTATAAATGTTTTACGAAATAGACACAAGTAATCGAAACTATATTCTATGGTTGGATTATCGAATCGAATATCACCCTTTTCAGTCTGGTAATCTAAGAATTAGGGAACAGAAACCCTAATTGATGCGAATCCTAAAGAAAGATCTATTGGGCCTAACAAACCCCGTCCGGGTTACGGATGCTTTAGTACTTCGATTTTATCAAGTCCGATGAGAGTCTCGGAATGATGGGGATATTCTAGACGCATTTTGTTAATGTCAATTACCAGGTGTTCACCTTATGAATGAATTTTTATCTCTATGCAGTTTGTGCGAAATGCCTGATATGAGATGATATTTATGAAAAATGAAAATAGAAATCTTGTGGTCTATTAAAATTATGGAAATGATTGATGACGATAAACTAATGAAGTCACCAACCTTTTGGTTGACACTTTTAAGCATGTTTATTCTCAGATATGAAAGAAATATTCCGCTGTGCATTTGCTCATTTTAGAGATATTACTTGGAGTCATTCATGGCATATTTCAAAAGAAGTTGCATTCGAGTCGTTGAGTTCAACAAGATTGTCATTAAGTCATTGATAGTTTGATATTTTATGAAATGGTATGCATGTCTGTCAACTTTCGATGTAATGAAAGTTTGTCTTTTAAAAACGAATGCAATGTTTGTAAAATGTATCATATAGAGGTCAAATACCTCGCAAAGAAATCAACTATTATGAATCGTTTATAATCGGTATGAACGGGTCCTTTCATTTTGTCTAAACCCAAAAGATTTCTTAGACTTAGAACCTGACTGACTGGTAGCCTGACTACCCTGCGATATAACGTTTCCCAAATTCATACCCCTTGCTGCTCGTACATCACTTTCTACCATCTTTGCCATCACAAAATCCTGAGATAACGTCGGCGCGGACCTTACAAACGTCCTGTATTCCGGCAAGATCATATTTACAAAATGCTGGATTCTTGATTGTTCGTCAGGCACCCATTGTTGCACAAACCTTAACTTGTCCATATATTTCTCAATCACCTCATCAATTGACATATGCGGTGTCATCCGCATTTCTAGGAACTCCTTCTTGATTCTGTTCATATCGAACACATTACAGTACTGTTCACATACCTTCGCATAAAACTGTTCCCAAGTAATCATTCTAACTTGCTCTGGAGGGACACTAGCTATCACATAATCCCACCACACCGTTGCTCTATCTTTCAACAACCTGATCGCATAAGTTACTTTCAATTCTGGCTCACACTGACACGCCTCGAATGCCTTTTCAACCTCCCATAACCAGTTGAGAGTCGTAGTTGGGTCAGAACTTTCTGAGTAGGGAGACGGTCAACAATCTCGAAATTGTTTAAAGGTACATCTTTTTGGTGGTTGGAACTGTTGTTGTGGGAATGATTGTTGGTAAATGGGTGGCTGTACTTGGTTCATCATCATGGGATTTTGATACTAGTAGTAATTCTGTAGTGGCATGAAATGCTGAGGAAATTGGTTCTGTAATGGGTATTGGTACTGGTTCTGGTTTATCTGTGGTACGGTATGCGACTGTGCAGTGGCAAAATCCGGTGGTGTATCCTCATTACCCTAATTTCTAGCTAACTCAAGCTCAGCAATCTTTTCCTGAGCTTCCTTAAACTTACTTTCAAGCTCATGCACATAATCAGCATCGTAAACCTCTGCCTCATCCTCCACATCTGTAGCACTGAACGTTCCTGGGTGGATCGGGTTTGTAGCGTTCACATCTCTGTTACCTGCCATCTGTGCTACAAAACACTCGCACAAAAGCTTAGTGGATAACTGTTAGTTTACTAAACACTAACATGCACAAACATCCTATATTCACTTAGCCCCCATCCCATGGACATGTTTGACTTAACTCAGGGTTTAGGAACAAATACGCGCACGTACTTGCTGCTAAACCACGCTCTGATACCAAGTTGTAACACCCTGATTTTTTTAATCACAGCGGAAGTACATTTAGTTACTAAAATAACCTTGGTTAATACTTACAAATCATAGTTAACAAATCAACTTAGTTAACGTTATTACAATATTCCAAATCATCGGTGTTACGTGAAAACATCATTAAAATAGAAAACATCAGAGTTAATCACATAGTCAAACATGTCTTCAAACTCGTCCGCAACACCCATCCTAAACAGCAGTACCTAAACCTGCAAGGGGTGAAAATGTGGGGGAATTAGCACAACAGCTAAGTGAATGGATACTATCTAACAGATCAAGCATAAGCAACTAAACATGCAAAGGTCACAGATATGCTAACGTCCTGAACTAGCATATAACAACAACTGACAATATGAGGACCGGCGGCTTGTACGAGCACACGACTTAGCTGATCAGGCTACAGTCTACCTATAGTCCGCTTTACTGAATCCACTGCATAACCTTCCAGACGCAACACATGCGTCCTTCTATGCTATACTGAACAATCAGTAACATCAAGACCCGACCAGGCTACCACGGTCGACCTCACACCAACCCTACCTTGCCGCCTCGGTGGGTTCCCAACCTTGCTGCCTCGGTTGGTGTCCAACTAACAGTGCGCACATAAAATCACGGATAATCAGTCATGCAATCTTCCTAACTAGCATGGAAATGTCTAACTACACATGGTATTCATATAAGGAATAAACATAAAAGTAAAGAGTCTGAACAAGTAGCGTGTCAGCTACTTAATACTCTATTCGGAGAGAGACCCACTCACCGAATACCAGCAACTAGCTCAGATAATCTATCACTGAGCGGCTTCCTTATCCTTATCATTTGAACATAAGGCAAATCAAGTTAGTTTCTGTCCGTTAGCACAAAACAGCACAATACTGTAAATCAGTAACAAAAGTGTCACTAAAAGTCAACCTAACACTTATGCATTTTCAGAATTTACATCCTGATTATCATAAGTCACAGGGGCAGCATAACGGTTAGGAAACAGCTAAATTACACAACAATGCATCACTGATCTACATCCGTACGGTTGCACATGCATCCGTATGGTTGCAAGTCCATCCGTACGGTTGCATCATGCATCCGTATGGTTACACACATTCTGCTCGGTTGCACCAACACCACTGCATCCGTACGGTTGCAAGTCCATGTACTTGTTGCGGTTGCAGGCTGCAACCGTACGGTTGTGTTCATCGAGCAGCAGCAGCAGAAATGACGGGTTTTCGAACCAAAATCGCTCAATCTCGTTTCCAGACATGTTTTTGACCCAAAATCCACACACAACATGTTAGGAAAACATTTAGGGACTTAAAACCACAAATCTTACACATCAAACAACATTAAAATCAACTAATTTGACATAAAACTCACTTTGACAAAAACCTAACTTAAAACCACACAAATCCATCAATTTGAGACTGAAATCCTTGATTGTTACCTTGAGATAATCACGAAATCAGTAAGAACAAGCTTTGTAACACAATTTCAAATTCAAAAACAAGATTGAGACAATTACGGTTTCAAGTGTGAGAGTGAGTTTAGGTGCGGAGTGTTTGAGAAATTTCCAGAAAATGGAAGAAGTGAGCTGGTCACAAGCTTATGTATGTGGGTTAGATAACATACCCCATCACACACGGGTATTTACCAGTTATCTAATAACTTTCGTACTTAATTTGACTGCCCTAACGGAGTCCAAATTAAATAAACGAACATGTTATGTGACCCTTGTCACAAACTGGTCTTAATCAAATAATAAAATAACACTAAACATATAATTAAAATAAAAGCATAATTAACCACACAATTATGCCTAAGGGCAATAAAGTCATCTTACATCTAGACCCGATCTGAGGATGTTACACCCCTGCTCTTGTGAGATTGCATCCTTTTTCAACGACTACTGGCATGATTTGTTTTTCAAGTTCATACCTCTTGAGGTTAGGCTTATCTCAATGTCTTTGGATCCGGGTGTTCGCCCCTTATTTGTGTAGGTGTTTCACGGGATTGATGATTGGAAAATTATTGGGGCTTTTAGGGTTTTAGGAATGTTGTTTGGGATCATCATATTGTCACACATTATCACCATCAAATGTACATTGACGTGTTCTCTCTCTCATGATCATTAGATTGTTGTTTTGAGGGATACAAGTTTTGACATATTTCACGTGTTTGTATAAATTGTTTAAGGTTTATTGGTGTATATTTATACAACAACACCAACAACAAAACTCAATACCACATGCGTGGTGTATGGAGAGGTGAAATGTAGACAGTCCTTCCCCTAGCTTTGAATAAAAAGAATCCATTTCTCCACCCAGAGTGATACACTCCAAGAAGTAAAGCATGTCCTCTCTCTCTCTCTCTCTCTATATTCGACGGATAAAGATATTGCTTCCGAATGGACCTCCGGCCAATAAGTAGGAATTTTTTTTAAAAAAATAAAATAAAATTTATAAAATAAAACATGAGACGCCATGAAAATGTTAGGATTATATTTCTAAGGGTTTTAAATCCTACACATTCAATTTAGGCTCTAAGTAACAGCTAAATCGCCAATAAATCGACGCTTACTGTTTACTCAATTAATATAAGTCATTCTCATGTTTTATATACTCTCTAATTTAGGTAAGTCAACAACCAATCTTCATTGTCCACATGGCAAAATATATGTGGAAACCAACTATAATAAAGGGACTAAAAGAAATTAATAACAAAAAAGTCAGGTACTATAAAATAAATTTTAGAGACTAAAAGTATAAACTCCTAATTCCCATTTCTTTCACTAACCTAGAAGCCACCAAAAATCTTAAATGAATTTTTTATCCCGTTGGTCGCAGACTAATTGTCATAACCATTACCTTTAAATAATAAATAATTTTACGAACAAATTACGTCAAGGATGGAGAGGGCTTGGTGGATTAATTTTAAAGCTAAAAGTGTAATTATGGAGTTAGAGAATGAAATTTTAGATGATAGTCAAATATAGGTTTGGTAAAGATTATACGGAGTAACATTTAGTTATTTTTTAATAAATATTCCTCAATTATTACTTGTATTTTATTTCTAACCTCTCAATATAAATGTATGCCAATAAATTAATGAAATTTTATAAATTTAGAAGCTACAAGATTTGTAGAAAAAATTTTTATTTATTTTATTTTCTTGGTACAAAACAAAATGATTGGTACAAAATGGTTCAATTTTCCACTTTAAAAAATTAAAAATCCCCACATTTATAAATGAAATAGTACGTTGTATTTAAATTGTTTTCAAAAAAGTTTATTTCCCCAACAATGTTATGCTCTAAATATATTTTGTACCGTAATGATAAACAACAATGCCAAGAAAAAAAACTGCACTTGCACCCAAGTATGATAGAAAACTTAATCAATAAAATATAAATCCATCGCAACGTGCGAATCTAATATCTAGTTAGTTTCTATTCATTATATTCTCATGTAATTCACTAAAAGAAAAAAATTACGCTGTTGGTACCTGTAGTTTGTTTACATTTTCATCACAAAATTTTAACTTTGTTTTTTGCATCATTGGTACCTATGTTTTACTTAAGTTTCGTGGTTCATACCTCATAATAACATCTGTTAGGTTTTTAAGACTAACCCCTCACATGTGCCACGCATGTGAGGGTAATTTTGTCCATTCAATAATTTATTCCATTTAAAAATTATATGAATTGCCCAAATCGATAAACTTTAACTTCTTTTTTCACTTTAATCTAAACTTGTGCGGATTGTCCGTGTCGTTTATCCATTTCAAATGGGAACTGATATGTACACAACCACTTTTTACACATATACAACCAAACACGATTTATAGTTTTGTACTGTACAATAGTGTAAAGCATATTTGGTTGTGCATTTGTAAAAAGTAGTTGTGTACATATAATCACCCATTTCAAATACAGTTCCTAAAAAACCTTTGTTACTAAGAGTGCTCCCAACATATGCGTCCACCACCCCGCCCAGGCCGCCGCCCTCCTGGACGCCGATGGCAGCGGCTAGCCCAGGGGGCCGACCTCGATTCCGTCCAGCTCTTCGTGTTCTGCAACGTGCTTCTTGGTCATATTTGTGGACGGACCAAACTGAGGAAAAACACTCCAACGGTCAAATTTTTGGCCGTTGGAGATGAATTTGTTTTTTTCTTTTTTCTTTTTTAAACTCTATATATACACTCCAATTTCATACAATTTCATACACACATATACACTCATATTTCATACAATTTCATACACACACACATACACTTATATTTCATACAATTTCATCAATTCTATCTCAAATTATCAAACACTATATATATTAATATGAATCCAAATAACCCAAATTTCGATCCGGATATGAATTTGGTATTAACGATCTTGAATACCACAAATAATCGAGCGCTTGAAGATATCGCAAGACTTGATCATTTAGATGAGTTAAACGACGAAGAAGAAGTTGAACCCATTCCAAGGGCACCGAGAAGATATTTATATAGAGATCGTGAAGGCCGTGCAAAAGCTTTATGGAATTATTATTTTTCCGACAACTGTACGTTTCCCGACGATTATTTTCGTAGACGTTATCGAATGAGCAAACCTTTGTTTCTTCGGATATGTCAAGGTATAATGAATTTTTCTCAAACTCCGATTCCTGAGTATTTTACTTATTTTCATAAAAAACGTGATGCTTGTGGCATACTAGGTTTTAATATTGTTCAAAAAGTAACATCATCCATATTATTTGGCGGATGGAATTTACCCGGAATGGTCCACGCTAGTTAAGTCATTCAGAAATCCGATTGATCCAAAACAATCAAAGTTCAAAAGGTATCAAGAATCTGCAAGAAAAGATATTGAACGAGCATTTGGAATACTACAAGGTCGATGGACGATTGTGCAGCATCCGGCAAGACCATATTATATCCGAAAAATTAGAAGGATTATGTTAACATGTGTGATATTAAACAATATGATAACCGAGGACAACAGCCGTGCATTTTGTGGACTTGAAGAAAATTATCGTCCGATTCGACGTGCAAGAGGAACATTCCAAGAAAGGTTTGACGCGCATATCCGGGCGGACGCGGAATTAAGAGATGTGGGCATTCATCGACTACTACGAGATATGCTAGTAGAACACGTTTATAATCTTCCACCTAATTATCGAATTCGACATGATCCAACGAGAAATTCAAACAATCAAGATGAGGCGGGACCTTCACACGTTAACGATGACGATGACGAAGACGAAGAGTAATTATTTTATGTAATTTTATTTTAAATTCTATGTTTTAATTTTAATTATTTGTAATGTTTTTTTTTTTTATTTATCAATGAAATTTTAGTTTTATGTTATTACATATTTATTATTTATAATATATATAACTAAATTAATATTATTTGGAAATAATAAAAATTAAAAAATTAAAAAAAAAAAGAAGGAAGGAGTGTCATGGTTGAGATTGTTTAGTCATGAGTTTAGTCCTGAGAAGGAAGTGGGAAAAAAGTGCTGATGTGGCGCTGAGGACTAAGGTGGAGACATGTCTCCATTGGGAGCACTCTAAGACCATTCGTAATGGTGAGTGGTGTCATTTTTGGTGTCACTTGTCTTTTTGCACTTTTTTGCTGAGTAGGACGTGTTACTTTTCTGAGTGGAGTAGTGGTGGTGTTACTTTTTGGTGTTAGTTTGAAGTATTGTGATGATGTGTTAAAATCTAATTGGGTTAAGTATTAAATGGGAATATAAATAATATTTTTAAATTAATAAAAAAATAAAAAAACAAGTAATATGGTGTCACTTACCATGTTAATTTGTGCTAACACCGAAGTAACATCAAAAGTGACACACCATTACGGGAGGAGATTAGTGTCACTTTTGCCACATGTGCTGTGTCACTTTACACCGTTACAAATGGTCTAAAGAAGTACCTTCAAATCTTGGGTTCCAGCTCACTATCGAGCTCACTATCGTTAAAAAAAAAAAAAAAAAAAAAAAACCTTAAATCCCCTCACATGTTATATACAACGTATTTTTATCATTTCGATTGTTTTTTTCCCTATTTAATCTAACCCCAAATCAAAATCAATACAAAACTCATGTTCTTCCCCAATATTAAAATCAGATTCAAATCAATTGTTCAACTTTCTAGTCAAAATCATTCACAAACAACAAACCGTTTCACCAAAATTACAACTTGATGTGTACTATAACTAAATCAAACACATACAACATTACACACTTCAGAAATACCAATTAATCCAAACTGAAATGCTCACAATCATCACCTAACAAACATATATTTTTGACAACTCATAAACAAGCAATTTAATACCTGGAACGAAGAAGGTGAAGGTGTATTGAGAAAAGGAATTGTCCGGTGACGGAAAATGATGACGAATCCGATTAACGACATCGATTGGGACGAAGGGTGAGTTAACCAAATATCTGAATCATAACCCGGATCATTGATGGTTTTTGTCGATAACGGCATAGGTGGTGTGACGGAAGTGGTTACGGTGATGGCAGCGCGTAGGTGGTGCCGGCATAGTAAGGTTGTTGAAATACTGTAGATAACGATTGTAGCTATAAAAAATGGAAGAAACTAGAAAAAAAAAATTCGACCGCGCCTTGTTTTGGTTGTATTCGACGCGCGATCAAATTTGGAAATACGTTGTTTGGTACCTAATATATCTAGTAGGTTGGGTTGTTTGCTGGACGTGTCTGTATATGTATGTAATATAGGCCGAAATATTTGGGTTTTTTTAACGATGTCCGTTTCGCGTATAGTTAGTCCCGTTGGGTTGGCCTAATTTTTCCGAGTTGAACGGTGGTCTCGGAAAAATTTAACTCGCATCGAGCGAGAAGATAGTGCCCGCTAAAAATTTGGGTGGAATTAGTTTCTTTTATTGTAATAACATTAGATATTTACGCTTTCTACCCCTGAAAAAGTGTAAACTTGAGGGACCGTTTTGTAAATTGAGCCGAACTTGAGGAACCGTTTGTAGTGTGGACGCAAACTCAAGACGACAATCCGTTAAAACTGAAACTACAATTTTTTGAGTCACTTTTAGTATGTAGGTATAAAAATTGGGTGGAATTAGTTTCTTTTATTTTAATAACATTAGATATTTACGCTTTCTACCCCTGAAAAGTGTAAACTTGAGGGACCGTTTTGTAAATTGAGCCGAACTTGAGAGACCGTTTGTAGTGTGTGCGCGAACTCAAGGCGACAATCCATTAAAACTGAAACAACAATTTTTTGAGTCATTTTTAATATGTAGGTATAATATAATAATAATAATAATAATAATATAATATAATTGATTGATGTTGAAATATTATGGTTAATGTGACAAAATTATTAAATGGACAACATTACCCTCACATGTGGTACATGTGAGAGGTTAATCTTAAAAATCTAATGGACGTTATCATGAGGTACTAATCAGAAAACTTAACTAAAATATAGGTACCAACGATTTAAAAAACAAAGTTAAGGTTTTATAATAAAAATGTAAACAAACCACATGTATTAATGGCGTAATTTTTTCTCACTAAAAACTATTAAATTGATCATAAAATTTTGTAAATAAGACAATAATGGTCTGAAACAATTGTAACTTTTTAGATATTCAAACTATTCTAATTAGTTTTTCGTTTTTCGCCCAAAAGAAAATAACTGGATAGTACAAAGCCATTTATCAATGCATAAATAATTATGTTTATAATTTGAATTTTTCACAACAACTTCTAAAGTTATCAATGCATAAATAATTATGTTTATAATTATAATTTAGGGTTGTTGTTAAGGTTCTTAAAATTTCTTTTACATTTGAATAACCACCTTCAAAAAATCAATATTGATTGTTATATATAATACACATGCATGTTAACGGTAGTCCTAAGAGTTGTCGATTAAAAAATTCTTATAAATATTTAACTTAAAAAATTTTATCTGTAAGGGTTATACTTAAGATGTCAGAACTTTGTATTGTTTGATAACTTTCAATTAATTTTTAGTAATCAACTCACTCACTAAGTAAAACAGTCTTAACAACAACAATTAGACGACTCATATTCTAAATTTTAATAATCAACTCATTCACTAACTAACGTAATTCTTAGGGATGATAAAAAAAAAAACCGTACTCAATAGGGAAACTCGAAACTCGATAGTTTTAGGTTGTGTTCAGGTCGGGTAAATGGGTCGAGGGCCGGGTATTGGGATGGTTTTTCATTTTTTCGCTTGTCCGGGTTTGGGAATGGTTTTGGTCACAAACCCGATTACCCAGCCCATACACCTGAAATATACCTGAGTCTATATATTGTGCTGTAAACCCGATTACCCATCTCGACATCCCGTATACCCGATCACCCGGCCGGTATACCCGACAAAAGACTTGAATACTAGTGGAAAAACTCGTTTACTCGATAATTCGTAAGTAAATGTGGATCCGAATACCCGTGAGGAAACCCGTTTATGCGCTAATTAGTAACTAAATGAGGAGTCGACGAGCCCGAGTCCGAGTCCGAGTTTGGGACGGATTTTTCTAATCGGGTTCGAGTCTGGGATTACTTAAACCCGATCTTATTGCATCTCTAATAATTTTAATTAGGGATTGATTAACTTATGCCCTAAAAGTATGAGTTAAGAATTTTTAATCCCACTGCACCTTTCCTTGTATAAATCACAAAATGCAATTAGTAAACTCTAATTTTCAATTATACATATTTATTAACTATGATTAGTTTATATTATATTTATATTTTTTACATGGAGTATTACAAATGTGAAATCAATAGCTTGATCAACCAACTTTAACATATGCTCTAAGACTGCTAGTGACAGTATCGTCAAAAAAGATCAAAGGGAGCTCCAATCTTTGACGCCAATACTAGCAAACGTCAATGCTAGCTCTAATCGTGCACCGTGAGCTCCAATTTGTTGTACATTATGAATTAAGAGTGATATATTGTATTACTTATTAATTTAGATGTGTTCATTGGTGTGTCGTGGATACTAGTGAATTGTGATAAGTTAGTGTGAGAATAAAATGATTAGGTGGCGCTTATTTGGCACAAATTTAATTCTAAGACACATGTCATTTACAAGAATAGTCTAAGGGCGTAAATGTTGTTGGATTAAATGAATAAGGACACAATCATGATGAAGATTTTGTTGGAGGTGCGGATAATAAGAGTGTGGAACTGGAGTTGGTTGGTCCCTTTTGAAATGGTGAAGACTCGATCGAGAATGGAGTTGGAGCAAGTCCCATGTTTTCATTGGAACAAAGGAAAATGGGGGGTCTGTTTTATCATCGGTTTCGTGTTCAATTGGTGCAAGTGCGATGAATATAAAGAAGTCGAAGTCATTGTTAAAGAAGTAGATCGTGGGCGAAGACAGTTCTATTGAGATTATAGATGGTGATGTTGATGATGATGCGGCCTTGGCCTCTAGTGTTTATTCTGTCTTACAAGAAAAATTGGAGAAATTCCATATGTTACCTAACTTTTATATTGATATTTACTTTTCAATAAATGACACCCTCATCCGTAAATTCTGGCTTCGCATATGTTCAAGTGAGATTATTGTCAATAAAAAAAACAATAAGTGAGTGGATTAGAATTTGGACCGAAAAGTATAGTAGCAAAATTATTCGGGCTACTCAACTAACTTGGCCTCTATGTTTAAAACTACAGCGTATAATTATATCGTTGAAAATTTCGATGGTTTCATTTGCACTTGGAGCTTATAACGTGGATCCGCCACTATGCAAACGGCTGTTTTTGTGGGACCCATTCAACACCAAACGATCGCCAAATCCATTGTGTAATAACCGGTCCTATGACCAGTGGCGTAAGTAGGAATTTTTTTCACCAGGACCGAAAAAAAGTTAAAAAGCGTAACAATTTTTTTTTTTTTTTTTTTTATAAAAAATATGGAGGTTTTGGGGAAGAAATATGGAGGTTTTTGGCAAAATTTGGAGGGTTTTGGTATGAAGGCTTTGGGCAAAATATGGAGGTTTTTGGGCAAAATAATGAGGTTTTGGAGCTAAAAAAAAAATTACTCAAGGCAAAATCGAAAAATTCAAAATTTAATTATAAATCCACTGGGAACGGCTGACACCTCCTGCCCCTATATTATTTTCGCCAGTGCCTATGGCACCATGCGAGTGGCAAACGTGTGGCGACGATTAAACCCACCATAGGCAGTGGTCTCAGGAGTTTTAAGTTTACTAATTTTGAGCTACTAACCCAGATCTTATAGTGTCTATTATAGAGTATAACGTCTTTTCTTATTATTGACTAACCCAAAACAATCAAAGCTCTCACTCCTGTAATACCACCGGTTTGATCATTAATCCGTTGCAACCAAAATAACATGTTCGATTTCATCCCGTCCTTACTAGACGAAATCAAGCAGCAATAATATCAATAGAACCTAGTATAAAAGAGATGAAATTTAAAAGGAAAAGATGAAATCACATATAAATCAAACTCTCAATCGATTTATAAAAACATGTTACCAATTTAATACCCTCGAATTGTATGATTTTAACAAAAATATTTTCAAAGAGCTTTATATAGTCGAATATGAATATACAAACAATTTCATTTTGAGGAAGAAAGATTTTGAGGTAATTGGATGAGAGAGATGAAGCATTATACTACTCCTATTATTTTATATATTAGGGAGTATTTTATACACAACACAGAGCAAGAGCAAGTATAAGTATTTAATTAATTTTAGAAACGTATATAAAAAAACCAAAATAAAAGGGGTATTTCTTTATCAATGATTGAAATTTTAGTCAATTTTTAAAAATTAAAATCAATGGTCCACAAATATTAAAGAAATAAATATGGCATTATCATTCAAATTAGTATACGAGATTATAATTTAAAATTATCATTAAATGGTTGTAATTAAATGCATTTACCTAATTATCACATGGGTCACCGGTTACACGATATGGAGGAATCGGAACTTGAAAGTTTTTGAGAATAAAGATTGAATTGGTCCTACTACAATGAGCGAAATTCAAACAAGAAATTTCCTGTGGATCACTTCACGTTCGAAGAAGCTAAAAATCGAATGGAATAAGTGGTTTTCAACTCCAAACATATATGATGACAATGGTTAAATCAAGCCTTTTCAGCCTTTCGTCAATCTTGTGCATAGTGTTTATGATGGAAAATCGTGTGTACTTTTAAATTTTATAAACGCAGCGGATAATTAAAATATTTTATTATTTTATAAAACATTCACATAATTAAATAATCATTTAATTAATAAAACATACACACAATTAATCAATCCCATAGATTCAGTTACACCACTAATAATTGTCTAGCTATATAAATTCACAAAGTGGAGTTAACGATATACCTTTGTTAATAGATGTCCATGAGAATGTTGAAACGAACTCCTTTGTTGAAGAGAAACCTACGACCAAAAGTATGATCGTCTCTTTGGATAGTTCACTACACTTTCAAACAACGTCAATGGATGCTAGTCCATACCCAAGTAACTTATTAATATAATCAAATTATATTAATAAAATATTAATATCAATAATACTCATTCCATCGAAAAACAAACGTGATTTGCTTTCATGCGCCAATAAACAATAGCTGTGATTTTATTTTGTTTTGATTTCGTGACTAACAGCAATAAAAAGTATTTGGGTTTGTAATTCCTTTTTGTGTTCACTTGTAACCACAAAAGACGAAAAAGAAAACCAATCAATTTTGTGAGTAATTTATTTGTTTCTGTATTCTCTGTCTTTCAAACAACATGAATATGAGGTGTCTTTGTTTATTATCTCCTCTAGATCAAAAACAACCAATATATATATATAAGGAATCGTTTACAAGCACAGAGGGTAGGGCACGCCATAAATCACATAGTCGAAAAGGAGATGTCACCATGGAGAAAAATCATAAGCGATCTACTTCTACGCTCAATAAGGATTGTTGCTTGACCAAATTACGAAATTGGAAGGCATCTTCAAGGTTACTGAAAGTTAAATCGGTTGCAAGGAGAGATCCTTCGACAAAGGGGCCTATCAAATCAACTTGCTCTTCATGTGCTAATAAGTCAAAGGACAACGGTAAAGCTCCTATGGACAACACCAAAAATCCGAGACATCCGAATCATAACAGGCAAGTTCCAACTTCCAGTAACTCATCGTTTTCTGTTTCGGATGATGGTATTAGAGAGTTTGGGCACCAATTAGGTCTAAAGTGGGTTGAAAAACCCACTCATTAAACCTATGTATCACCCCTGTTACTTTCGCTCTCTAATTTTTCTATGATAATCTTGTCTTTCAATATTAGAGGTTTCGGGGTTGGGAAGGATAGTAAGTTAGGTTGGTTTAAAAATGTTTGTCGTGTTGAAAAACCCAATATCGTTGTCTTGCAAGAAACTAAGATACATAATGTCGATTTAAGGTGGATTCAAAACCTTTGGGGTTCTCTTAATTGCAATTTTGTTCAAAAAGAAATGATAGGGAAATCGGGAGGTCAATTGATAATATGGGATACAATGTGTTTTGATGTTACTGACTCTTTTGTCTCTGATTTTTGTATCGGTATTCGAGGAACTTGGAGAAACACATGGAAAGAATGTCACGTGATCAATGTATATGGCCCGCATGACGACCGTAAGAAAATTGAGTGCTGGAACTTTTTATCCAACAAGATTTCAAGCGATCCAAACCAAGCATGGGTTATTTGTGGAGATTTTAATGAGGTTCGTTCGGAAGAGGAAAGATTCAACTGTCAATTCATTGATAGTAGGGCGAAGAAATTTAATGAGTTCATTGAATCATCAAATTTAGTTGATATTCCCCTTGGTGGCAGATTATTCACTCGGGTAAGCGATGACGGCCTCAAGTTTAGTAAATTGGATCGCTTCTCGTTAATGATCATTTCCATAATATATGGAATAATCTCTCGGTTGTAGCACTCGGTCGTGGTCAATCGGACCACTGCCCCATTATTCTTAAAGTGGATAATAGGAATTTTGGTCCGAAACCAATAAAAGTTTTCGACGAATGGCTTGACATGGAAGGTGCGGAACAAACGATAAAAGAGGCATGGGGGGGTTCCGGTGGTGGTGGTAACCGAAAGGATTGCTCTTTAAGAAATAAGCTAAAGAGAACCTGTGACGATCGCTCCAAATCCATATGGACAATACGTCATTCATTGATTTCATTGCGAGGTATTTGACCTCTATATGATACGTTTTGTAAACATTGCATTCTTTTAAAAAGGCACACCATAAATGAATATTTAAATCAAAGGTTTTCGACATCTGATAATTTCTACATATATACAATCACTGTAAATAATAGTTTACAATAGTACTTCCGTTGACAATGCAGTCAAAATAAGATACATGGTGATGATTTGGTGAATGCAACGTTTCCTTGAAAAATATGCCATGTATGACTCCATGCACATAGCTTGTCTAACATATAAGCAAACAGCGGAAGACTTCTAGAGAACCTGAGAATAAACATGCTAACAAGTGTCAACACAAAGGTTGGTGAGTTCATAGTTTTAGTGTTTCGCATAATCTGTATATAAAAGTGGATCACAAGATTTCAGTTGTTTCATCCAGAAACGTTTATCAATAGATTATATAAAAGTGGATCACAAGATTTCAGTTGTTTCATCCAGAAACGTTTATCAAAATATTCTACGAAATTGAGCACCCTGGTAACTAAACTTTAACGTATATATAATTTGTACCCTTTGTATAATCATCTTAATAATACACGCAAACCAATGTGTACGCTTCTCAAATAGCATACGTCCGTTAAAAGGCTAGCGCTCTAGCTCGGACGGGGATGTCAAGCCCTATGGATCCATATACTGTTATTCGCGCCCACCAGTCCATATCCTATGTACTGGCAGCTACTAGTTACCAAAGCTAAGGGATTTTCGGTTTAAACTCAGTGTAGAATTAAGTATGTACTTGTATCCATTGCGTTTAAAATAAATTGCATGTATTCTCAGCCCAAAAATATATATTGCAAAAGCAATTAAAAAGGGAGCAATGAAACTCACGCAGATATATATATTGTAAATCAGTTAATAAAGGATTTGCATGTATTCTCAGCTCAAAAATGTAGAGAGTAAAAGGGATCATATGAAACTCACCTTAGCAGCACATAAAGTTGTTCATCGTAATGTGACCGAGACTCGGAATATCAAATAATCGTAGATCTCAACGTATCAATATTGAGATTCAATATTGTAGGAAAGTACGTAGACGTAACGGAGATGATAAACACTAGGTTTGACTCGCGAATATACCCCCGAACATTTCCCATAACCGCCTTGGCAATAACCCATAATTTCCTTAACTCTATCCCGCTTGAAAACCATTTTAAAAGTGACACGCTCATGACTTCGTCGTAGTATTTTATGTATAATACTAATTAGTAATACTAATAATAATAAGATTAATAATAATAATAATCTTAATAATAATAATAATAATAATAATAATAATAATAATAATAATAATAATAATAATAATAATAATAATAATAATAATAATAATAATAAATATTTACGGAGTAAAATGAATATATAAGTGTGTAAAACTGAGCTGAAATCGATCGAATTTATAGAGAGTGCCTGACCCAGACTGCCATGCGATCGCATGGCCTTCATGACCATTTCCCATGCGATCGCATGGGAAGATTCTCCAGCTCACAACTTGTTTGTAATCTAGTTCGTCGACATAATAAAATATAAATATAATATATATAATTTAAATAATTAATTATATAATATATTATATTTACGTGTATAATTAACTTGTAATTTTGGTACCGATGATTCGTACGTTGTCACTGGACTTATGTCCCGGTTTCGGTTTTTCGAATGTCCCTTCGTACGCTGAGAAAACTTGTAATTTACATTTTGGGACACGTACCTTTGTCAAAATATAATCTTAAATTATCCCTAAATTATATCACTCAAAGTGTATCTTAAACTTTCAAGTGTTTTGGTCATTTACTTCTATAAATTATTGTCTCGTAGTATACACATATACATATATACATTTTCATTTTTAAAATAGTGTTTACTATAGCAAAGTTACTGTAGCAAAGTCAATTTTACTGTAGCAATTCACTGTAGCAAAGTAAATTTTACTGTAGCAAATAGTGATTTTTGAAAACACTGTAGCTTTTCGGATACTGTAGCAATTCGAAAATACTGTAGCATATTAGTGTTTTACTGGTTCATCTTAAACGTTTTAGTTAACTTATCTAAATATTAATCAGACAATCAAACCAATAAGGTTAATGCACAGTATCATTTTCATAACACTTTGTTACGTTTTCAAGTTATAGTATATGTATCTATTTACATATAATTGTTCGCGAATCGTTGAGAACAATCGAAGGGTAATTGAATAGTTCAAAATTTTGAGATTCAACTTCATGGACTTTGCTTATCGTGTCAGAAACATTAAAGATTAAGTTTAAATTTGGTCAGAAATTTCCGGGTCATCACAGAACCAAACTCGCGCTAAAGGAAAAAAGTTTGTTAAAATTCGGTAATCTTGACGGGGAGATCGACATGTTGAAATCCATGGCCAACTCACTTGAACTTAAGGCGGAAAAGGGTCTCATAAATGATGATGAACGAAATCAATGGTTGAACATCAGGAAGGAATTTTTTCAAAAAGAAAAGGTAAAAGCCAATATGTTAAAACAAAAAGCGAGGGTTCGTTGGATTTTAGAAGGTGATGAGAATTCTAAGTACTTCCATGCGGTGGTCAAAAGAGGGTATAATAAAAATAACATTCGAGGATTATCCATTAACGGTACTTGGTGCGAAGATCCACTAGACATCAAAGAGGCGGCCTTTAATCACTTTAAGTGTCTTTTCGAAGAACATGTGTTTTCTAGACCTAGTCTAGTAAACCTTGCTTATCCGACTATTACAAGTGATGAAGCTAATAGATTAGAAGCCCCGATTTGTGAACTAGAGATCCTTAATGAAATAAATGAGTGCGGTAGTTCTAAAGCCCCCGAGCCGGATGGTTTCAACCTAAGATTCTTCAAAAGAATTTGGGACATTATTAAGGAGTATGTTGTTAATGGCGTTTCTTGGTTTTGGGAACATGGTGATTTTTCTAAGGGATGTAATGCTTCTTTCGTTACACTCATCCTAAAGAAGAATGATCCGATCACTCTCGGGGATTACCGCCCATTAGTCTTATCAGGAGCTACTATAAAATAGTCGCCAAGATCCTCTCCAATAGGCTAAGGAAAGTAATCCCAAGGCTTATCGCTTCAGAACAAAGTACCTTCTTGAAAGAAAGGTTCATCTTAGATGGCGTACTCGTTGCAAACGAATCTATTTATTTTTTGAAAAATCATAAGAAAAGGGCATCATATTTAAGGTGGATTTCGAAAAGGCCTTTGATAGTATAAATTGGGATTTTCTTATGGAGGTTATGATGTGTATGGGATTCGGTGAAAAGTGGTGCAATTGGATTCGTGCATGTTTAAAGTCGTCTAGCATTTCTATCCTCATCAACGGGTCACCAACGAAGGAATTCTCGATCGGAAGAGGGGTTAGACAAGGAGATCCGCTTTCTCCTTTTCTATTCATCCTAGCCGCGGAAAGTCTCAACTTACTTACCAAAGCCGCGGTTGACCGAGGTCTCTATAAGGGTGTTGAAATCGGACGGGATAAGATTGTCATATCACATTTGCAATACGCGGACGATACGATGTTTTTTGGAGAATGGTCCAATTCGAATGCAAGAAATCTTTTCTACATCTTAAAATGTTTTGAACTTGCGTCGGGTTTAAAAGTCAACTTTCAAAAAAGTCGATTATATGGTGTGGGGGTTGATTCGGATGATGTAGAGACATTAGCTATACGTATGGGTTGCCAAGCCGGTAAATTCCCGTTTATGTATCTTGGCCTTCCTATTGGTGCAAAAATGAGAAAAGTTAGCGATTGGAATCCGGTGATTGAAAAATTTAAAACTAGACTTTCGGATTGGAAAATGAAGACGTTATCCTTTGGTGGACGACTTGTTCTTTTAAAATCGGTTCTTAGTAGTCTACCCTTGTATTACTTCACGCTTTTTCGGGCCCCGCCTTGTGTGCTTAAACTCCTTGAGCGTATTAGACGTGATTTCTTTTTTTGGGGGGGGGGGGGGGTTGTTCTTCGGGTTCCAAAAAAATTTCATGGGTTCGGTGGGACAACACTTGTCTACCTTATGGGGAGGGGGGACTAAACATTGGTTTACTAAAAGGCAAAAATCTCGCCCTTTTGGGGAAATGGTGGTGGAGGTTCAATACCGAAACCGATTGTCTTTGGACAAGCATTATTCGTAGCATCTATGGAATTGACGGTGGCTTGAGATCGAGGGATGGGCTTGCCTATCCCTCGGCCTAGGGCATTTGGAAAAACATTGTTCTTGCAGGTAAACAAATTGATGATCTTAACATCCCTTTCGTGAACTCTTTCAAAAAAAGCATAGGGGACGGAAGATCCACGTTATTTTGGGAAGATCAGTGGTGCAGCTCAGTTTGCCTCAAAAATATATTCCCAAGGATTTACAGGTTAGATAGAAATCATTGTGCTTCGGTTAGGGACCGTATCTCTCCAGATTCGTTCACTTCGGCAGCAGGTAGGAATCCAGACTCCTTCACAGCAGCACTTTCGAGCAGCAATCGGAATTCTCAGGCCCCTATCAGCAGCAATTTCAGCCCAGCACCTTCACTATTTCGACAGAATGCTCACACAGCAACCGTTGCAGTTTTTTCAGAGTTTTCGGCATTAGAAAATGCAGCAGGCGATCCTCCTTTAGCTCAAACAGCAGGTACAGGTTTCAATTGGGAGTGGAGCTGTGAACCTACAGGACGAATAGCATCCGAATTAGCAGAGTTAGAAAACCTACTTCGAACAATGTCATTCGATTTCAATGCTCAAACAACATGGGAATGGTCTTTAGCAAATAATGGGATCTTCACGGTTAAAAGATTATCATCCCTCATTGATGATAAGTTGCTTAAAGTTCCAAGCCAATCTTCACATAAAACGTTGAGAAATAATTTGATTCCTAAAAAACTAGAAATCTTCGTGTGGCGTGTTTTGAAGAAAAGAATACCGGTTCGGATCTAGCTCGACAAAAGAGGCATTGATCTACATAGTGTTCGATGCCCGATTTGTGATAATGATCTTGAATCGGTTGAACATTCATTATACAATTATCAACTCGCTTGTGATATTTGGAATTGAGTTTTTAAATGGTGGAAGCTTGGCCCATACGTTTCATCAAATGGTATTGATTGTCTTCATGGGAAATCATCTCATCTAATGTCGTCTCTAGGGTCCAAAATTTGGCAAGCCGTCTCGTGGGTGACCGCATACTATCTTTGGAAGAATAGGAACATGAAGGTCTTCCAAAACAAAAGTTGGTGTGCACCGGTGTTGTTGAACGAAATTCAAGTTAAGTCCTTCGAATGGATCTCATCTAGACTCAAGGGGAAAAATCTCGATTGGATCAATTGGCTATCTAATCCATCTTTGTATTTGTCGTGATAGTTAGTTTAGATGTTTAGTTATGGTGCAATCTTTGCACCTCGGTATACTTAGCTTCGGTGATCTTTTGTAGCGCTCAAAAGTGGCGTAACAATAGTTGTACATTTCTTCGTTTTGAATAAAATTTCTTACTTTTCAAAAAAAAAAAGAAAAAAAATATATATATATATATATATATATATATATATATATATATATATATATATATATATATATATATATATATATATAAATACAAGAGTGTTTTTATCTCTCATATTGATCCAATCCACTATTCATGTTCCCTCCAAATATTTTATTTCTATCTTTACTTTCAAACTCTATGGTTAAAAAATGTATTCTTTGGTCAAAATTTATAGAAGATTATATTATTATTTATATTGAGTATATACTACTTTACAAACCCATTGTCCAAATTTATTATTGTACAAATCAAATTTATTATTTTTTCTTAAAAGATCTTTTGGCCGGCAACTCCTTTTTTCCCTTTTCTACAAACTAAATTTATTATTATTTTTAAACGATCTATTTTATTACCATTTTTCTAAAATTCGTTTGGTACTTTTTGAAATAGCTCATGCTTAAAAAACAGGTACATAAACGATTTTTTTATCACCGAAGTTAAATATATTTTATACCCATATTATTGATTAACTTTGGTCGAAAAATGATCTCATATATTTAAAAATTATGTCATACCGTTTCGTACAAATATATATCTAATATAACATATAACGTATGTAATTTTGGCCGTTAAAAATATATAACGTGTGTAATTAAACAATACACTTCTATAAAACACTTGAAATCAAATAAACACATTCAACATCTATTACTCACGATCTTTTATTTGTTTATGATTTTTTCGAATTAAAGTCATTATCAGCGAAACGGGACATCCAACTCTTGTTGATTACATTTATAAATATATTTTATGTACACTTAAATATCCCCAATTTTCGAGGCAAATAGTAATTTAGCCTTTTATTTTTTCCTTTAAAACTATTCATTCTTTTCTTAACAATTTTTTTCGATTCCTTTATTTTTTTACGATTAATTAACTAATCGTTAACCAACAAAAACTACCCATAGTAAAGTGTAGGTTTTATTTTCTCGTTAGATTACATCACTTATATGTACACCAACGACCTAAAAAGCCTAATGTCCTTAAACTTATATAGAAACAAGACTAATAAACTCCTTTATTTATTCCGAGAACACACCGTAAATTTCTAGGTATTCATCACAACCTGACATTGACGATTACGACGTCTTGAGGTAAAGTTTTGACGCATATATAATTATTCGCATTCTTCTTAATACTTAATTTATAATACTGTATAATTAGGATCTTAAGAGCATTCGGTGTCCAAACAAAAAAGCCACTGTCGGTCTCATCCAACGCCGGAACCGACGGTCGGCCGACACCATACCGGCGTCGGTCACTTGGAATTGGGAAGCAAACAGTTTATCCATTGATGTTGTTTAATCTTTAATTAATCATACATGTTATATTGCTGTTCTTTTAATTTTTATGAACATGTTAGATGAATAAGAAACAGATATATAGCAATTGAGTATCTGATCAGTTACCTCCACAACATGCTAAGTATCCATGGTTGGTTGCTCAGCCCATGGGCTCCCGTAAACGGGATAAGGCACAAAAGGAGCAGATTTTTTCAACATACACAACCCAATATCTCAGTATCGATATCGAATCCTTGAGTTGTTTGGAAAACGTATTCGAGCATGTTCATGGTTGGGTGATTCTGTACAAATATCCAGAATATTATGACATCATTTGATCTCTTTGGAACCCGCTAATTTCTAAGATCATTCAACTCCCACCTTTGGTTCATGCTGGAGGAGATATGGATGAATTTGAATGTTGTTTGTCATCTCCTCCTGATGATCCAAATTCGATTTTTCTACTAACTACGTATAAAGAAGCTAAATTAATTTTTTGTAGATTAGACCGCAAAAGTAATAAGAAGATAAAATGGAATGAAATGTCATATGATAAACAACTACGGAACATCACAGGATCCTACCATGGTTCACTAGTTTCTCCAACTTTATTTAATGGTAATATATACTCTTTGAGTTATTATCGTCATTATCATGAAATCTTCATCATTCATGTCGACATTGAAATGCGGGTAATAACTCCTAAATTATACAGTTTTTTAATACCATTTTGAGGAGTTATCTTAATATTTTTGAGTCATTTTAACCTTAAAACATGTTAAAATGGGTAAAAATGGAAAACAGGTATTTCTAATGATTTTATCAAAGTTATGTATTAAACAGGATCAAAATTAAAGAAAATTGCAAATCGGCTACATGAAGCCGCCGACAAGGATACAAGGAAGCCGCCGGCTTGGAGCTGAATACACCAGAATGTTCCAAAATCGATGTAAAATTGAAAGAACATGTTGATCTAGAAAAAGGCAAAGGAAGCCACCGGCTTCATCCTGAAGCTGCCGGCCTGGTTGACACGGTTTCTTAACTTATCGACTAAGTTCAAGTAAAAATGGAAACAAAATCAAGACAAAATCAAGACAAAATCATAAAGATCTGGCGGATCTTTGAAGCAATCGGCCTGGCCTGAAGCCGCCGGCTTGAGTATGACGGTTAAAATATTTAGCTTGCGGATTAAGTTTAACTTACACAAGGAGTCACCGACTCAAGGCAAGCCGTCGGCTTCCCACTGAAGCCGCCGGCTTGGCCACCGAACTTAAACAGTATAAATACAGGCCTCTAGTCTCAGTTTTCATATGTATTAGTTTTCAGAATTCAATAATTCTGGTTAGGTCATTTTTTAGGGTTTTTCTCTAAACCCTTAGGTTAGATTTAGTCTTTGTAATCAAGATTCAAGTTTAATTCAAGTTATTTTACATCTACCTTCTTTTTAAGGTATGATTATATCCTTATTTTATTGTTTTATTTATCTTATTTACTGCATTCTTTTCTGTTCGTCTTCTGCTATGAACTAAAAGTTCATAGTGGTTACGTGGACGAAGATTGAACTTCATCTGAGAATCAGATGAAGCCGCCGGCCTCATCCTCAAGTCGTCGGCTTAATGAGAAGGAAGCCGCCGGCTTCAGTGCTTCATCCGTACAGTTTCTGGTTCTTTCCCAAATCTGTATGGTCGAGTTTCTGTGATGATATTTGAACAGTTTCGAATCTGTTTTGCTTAAATATACTTGTTTGTCATGCTTAATGATTAGATAACATGATTTTATGGTTGATTAGTACTTGATCCAATGATCTATTATTCGATTCATGCTACTTGTTTAGATCTAGTCCATCAAACTTGTTAAATTGAATTGCATGCAACTAAGTTAAACAGCATAATAGTGATAAACTTGTTTAGTTGGAATTACACTTATATAATAGAGTTTGATATTGTTAGGCTTAATAGAAGATCCTCTGTTTGGATGTGTTTAATTAATGATTGCATGAAAACTAAGTAGTAATTGACTTTCAGCTAGTAACTTGAGTTGATCTACTTGATGTTTAATAGCTTATATAATTTGTCAGTCTATTTGCATGTTAATCCGCATCATAAGGTTGATATGTATCATGTAATTGAATTGAATGCTAAGAATTGAGATATTAGTCATGCACATCACATGTCTAGTATATGCTTTAAGTCCTGCTTATTAAATGATATGCAACACTTGTCTTAACCTGCTTAGAGATAATAATTGGTCTATGATTGTTATCTTGATTTGTGTTAATATAAGTTATGAAACTTGCCTAATATGATTCTCGTATGAGTTATTCGTTCATGTAGCTGCTTTCGTTTATAGTTGTTTAATTTGAATCTTTACTTTCTTGCTTTATTTTGTTTATCTTAAATCATCTCTTTCCTAAAAGATAAGAATCTATCCAATAAAAGACATAAAAATATCCTTAGTTCTTTAATAAGAGCTAAGCTATAAACAACTTATAACGCATCTACGCTCTCTTGGGACAATAACCTAAAATACTACCTATGATCGGGTTTTGTTACTCGTTAGAGTGTTAAAAGTGTAATAATAAAGGTTATATAAATTTAAAGGTTTGAAAGGGAAATTAAGCACTGCACACTTTTGCACATCAACTTTTTGGCGCCGCTGCCGGGGAGCGCGGTAAATACAGAAGTTGGATATATTTTAGTTATTGATATTTCTTGAAAACGGGTGATGACTGTCTTCCTTTAGGGGAGGGTTGCTGGGGTTCCGATTTAAAGGCTCCTGCTCGAACCTAGATGTTGACGGGTCACTTAAGTATTGAAAGATTCAATAGGCCGTGTATGTTTGATTATTCGTTATTATGCGATAAAAGTTGTTATTTAATATCTATATTATTGATTATGTTATTAATATTTATTATATTTATTAATTTTAAATTTACTAATATACTAATATATCTCTTAAATATTACTAGAAAGATTAGAATAAATTTAATATATATATATATATATATATATATATATATATATATATATATATATATATATATATATATATATATATATATATATATATCCTTTAAAGCTTAAAAGATTTTTTTTCCTAAAACTATTCTTTTTATTTTTAGATCACATGAACACTCGGTCCAAGAAACCAGTCTTACAAGATATGTTACCAAATCCCGATATATTATTTAAACATTCTAGGGATTCGAATATTGTTAAGAAATTAAATTTCAATGAAGGAACTGCTTCTCATGGTGATTCATTATCTAGTTCTCCGTCTAGTCCTGATTCTAATTTGGGATCTCTTTTTGGTTCAGAAAGTGAAATGGCTACTGAAAATTCAATGGAAGCGTTAATGAAAGCTGGTCGGGAAGGATTAGGTCATGCTATTACTCAGCCTGAAATAAAAGAAAATTTTGATATTAAAGGCCCTATTTTTCATTTGCTTAAAGATAATCAATTTAGGGGTACTGAAAAGGAAGATGCTAATGCCCACATTTGGAATTTTAAAGATATTTGTAATCTATTTAACATTAATAATGTGGAAAGTAATGTCATTTATCTTCGTCTCTTCCCATGGTCGTTAAAAGATGAAGCTAGAGAATGGTTAAACTCGTTATCAGAAGGAGATATTACTAGTTGGGATACGATGGTTGAAAAATTTCTCACTCGATTCTTTCCTGCGTCTAAAACTGTCACCCTTCAAACTGACATTGCTAATTTTCGTCAGAAAACTAATGAGTCTCTTTATTCTGCTTGGGTACGATTTGGTCAAATACTTAGAGGTTGTCCACAACATGGTTTGGATAAATTTAAAAAAGTAACTACTTTCTATAAAGGTTGTGATATTGCTACAAGAAGAGAGATTGATACATCTGCTGGAGGAAACATTATGAGTAAAACTGCCGAGGAAGCTGAAACTTTGATTAATAAGTTAGCTGCGCATTACCATGAATGGTACCAAGACTTAGATATTTCTCGTTTGGTAAAATCTGTTAGTTATGATTCTGAAGATATGGTTAAGGCTATGAATGTGCAATTAGGTAATCTAGGAAGGCAGATTGAAAAGCTTACAAAAGAAATGCATATGATTAAGGTATGTTGTGAAAAATGACAAGGTCCTCATGCTACTAAAGATTGTGTTGCTAGTCTTACTGTGGAGCAAGTCGAGAATGTTTCGTATGTGAATCAATCCCAAGAAAATCCAAACTACCGAAATAATTATAATACACCTTATCCTACTAATAATAAAAACCCACCTGGTTTCTTTCCTGTTAGAGCACCCTTCATTACAAATTCTTCTAATTCTCAACCAGATAGGAAGTCTAATCTTGAAGAAAGCATCTTAACTTTCATCAAAAATCAAAATGAAGTTAATGATAACATAAAAGCTCAACTTTCCCAAGTGCAAAATAATCATCAAGCGTCCATTCAAAACTTAGAGCACAATGTTACTAAGTTATTCAAACTTGTCGAGGGTAAAGTTCCTGTTGAATCCGAAGTTTCTAAGGAGGTTCGCTTTGAAAAGGTAAATGTGGTTACTTTTGTTAATATAGATGACAGTGACGGTTCTGATGATTTTGAATATGATTTTGATAAGGGACCTAGAGAGAATGATCCCGAGTATAATGAGTTTAAAGAAAGGGAATATCTGAAAGAGAACACCTTGGAAGAAAGGCAATCCGTGAATATGTAGCTTCTAGAGGAGCTGATATAATGTGGGAATATGAGTTGACTGAGGAGGAATTGTCCAAAGAGATAGAAGAAATGAATGGTAGATATCCTGATTCCGATGAAGAGGATGTTGCTGCTAAATCCAAATCCATTAAGGAAGAGGATACTGATTTAGATGAATATGTGGAAAAAGTAGTTGAAGAAACAACTCGCAAGATAGAAAAATATAATGATGAAACAGAAGAAGTCACAAAGTTTGTTGAATCGTTGAGAGGAAATAAGCGTTGGGTATATATTCCTCCAGTAATGAAATTCAAGATGATAAATTGGTTCAGGAAAAGAAAATTGTTAGTGAAGTGCCATTAAAATCAATAGAAATTTTGATTTCTGACTTCCCGATAATTCGTGCTAATTCAGGAGAATTTCATATCCCTTGTGAAATTAATGGTTCCACATCTGTTCGTGCGTTAGCTGACAGTGGGTCTAGTGTGAATATTATGCCTTTTAGTATGTTTGATCGATTGAAGTTACACACGTTAGAACCAATTGATGGGATTTTTTGCAATTGATGTGTACAACGGTGTATACGAAATACTATTATTTTTATTACAAAATACGACAAAATTACACAAGTTTTATTTATTTATTTATGGGATATACCTAAACCTTGCTACAATACTATAGACAGTGTACCTAATCGTAGAGTAGTGTAGTTTTTAGTAAGTCCGGTTCATTCCACAGGGAGCTAGTGATTACGTACTATATTTTTTAAAAACTATATTTATATAAAATATATATAATTATATATAGTAATAATAATATATAAAAGGGGGGTTTTACCGCTTAATGACCGGTTTGTCGATTTTTAATTTTAAGCGTAAAGATAAATAACGATAATATAAATGACAGAATTTAAATTGTGATAAAGTAAATTGCAGTAATTAAAATGACAGTAAATAAAGGTACGATGAAATATGAAATAAAAGTATTATGCTTATTTAAACTTCCGTAACCATGATGTTTGACGTTTTAATTTTAATTTATTACCCTGGGTTAATTGTCCTTTGTCCTGGATTATTTGATACCTATTTGGTTTTTGTCCATAATAGTCTATCGGTCATAATTATAAAATGCTCGTCAAATTAACCTTATTCTCGAAGTCAAATATTCCAACTAATTAGGGATTTAAACTGTAACAAGGTTTTAATACTTTGTTAATAATTACACCAGGTTATCGACTGCGTGTAATCCAAGGTTTTAATACTTTGTTAACAATTACACCAATTACCCTTGTATGTAATCCACCCCTGTTTTAATTAGTTCATGATATATTAATTTATCCACTTGGCCAAAATGAATAATCAATTACCCAATCCAATTGATTAATTAAATGATTGTAAACAATGTCGTATAAACACCACTAAATAGGACATTCGTAATCATTTTAATAATTATTAGATTAACTAATTTGAAGATAGGTTCGACAGGTTCCAACGAATCGTCATTCAATTAGACAATAACCCCCACCTATTAATAGTCATAGTCCAATGTCCACAAGTGTCGGTCTTTTTTCCAAACCCGAATTATGGTACAAAATCCATTAAGTTACCAAAGAATTTACAGCCAGATGTTGCCTGGAGTATTAAGACGGAAGACATTGTTTGTTAATCATATTTAAACCCATACTTAAAATTAAACTATTTATGTAGGAATACCTCAAAACCTTGAAGTTCTAACTTCTAGCTACAATGTCTAAAACAACAGATGTTCGAATGCTCTTACAGGTAGAGATGTCCCCATCACTAACTTAAGCTCCAAGCATTTCTGCTAGTCAACATGTATTCTTAATCTATTCTCAGTTTAACCCATCTTGTCTTGTTGTACATTTTACCAAACAAGATCAATTACCCCTGTTTTAATTAGTTCATGATATATTAATTTATCCACTTGGCTAAAATGAATAATCAATTACCCAATCCAATTGATTAATTAAATGATTGTAAACGATGTCGTATAAACACCACTAAATAGGACATTCGTAATCATTTTAATAATTATTAGATTAACTAATTTGAAGATAGGTTCGACAGGTTCCAACAAATCGTCATTCAATTAGACAATACCCCCCACCTATTAATAGTCATAGTCCAATGTCCACAAGTGTCGGTCTTTTTTCCAAACCCGAATTATGGTACAAAATCCAATAACCCCATCTTAATATTTAGCCCAACATCACAATTACTTCGACTCAAATAAGCATAATAATAACTTAGTTACGAGACATTAATTTAAAAAGGAAGAACATAGCTTACAGTGATTATTAATCGCGTAGCGTTACATGGACAGAGTTCCGACTTTAAAACCCGTAAAACATTTCTTACAATAACCCAATTATTATTAAACTTAAATTAAAATTAAAATTATAAATATAAATATAAATGTTTTCTTACAGAGGAAAAAGAAAAGAGAGTGTGTGAAGGTGTGCCCTCATTCGACTGAATTCATTGCAATTTATAGGACTTGGCCACATTTCCAGGCCCATGCGATCGCATGGTTTTTAGGCTTCCTGGCCATGCGATCGCATGCCCAGCTGTATCAGGACACTTTCTTTTGTTTTCTTGTTTGCCGACATTTTATTTAAATATATATATAATTTATATAATTTATATTAATTATATATATTATATTATATTCTTGTGCAAAGTTGACTTGTAATTTTAGCTCCGTTGTCTCATACGTTTACGCCCGGTTTATGTCTCACTTTCGGATTTTCGAACGTCCTTTCGTACGCGTAGATATCTTGTACTTTGTGTTTCGCGATTTGTAATTTGTACGAAAAATTATTTTCCTTAACTCCCAAAATCCGCGTAAGTCTTTTAACTCACTTTTTAGGACGCTTTTGAGTGCACTATGGCTTTAAGGACCCTTTTCCAGTTTTAGTGGCACTTTTTCTTCAATTCTTTAATCTTCGTGCTTCGTCTTCGCGTTTATTTATTTAAACGATTACAACTTAAAAATAGAATAATTACAACTAAAAACTTTACATATTGGGATAATATTGCGACTAAATATATGTTCGTTTGGAGCACTATCAAATATCTCCACACTTGAGCGTTGCTTGTCCTCAAGCAATACATAACTTGAAATTAAATCACACTTCACTCGAATCACTTTTTATTCTCACACTTTATACATTAGTGATTTTGATACGGCGGTATAAACAATGATAGTAATGATGTGGTTTACAGTCCCTCATGACTATGAAAATTTAGATCCTTAAGGAAATTGGATCTTTATGAAAATATTTGATCTTTTGAAAATTTCAAGCTAGATTTTACCCTAGACAAGTTTTCCGGAATAACCCTTCACCGGTGTTTGCAAAATGTTTTTGTGGGTTGTGTGGGTTTCAGATTTCAAAATTTTAGCTCAAAACTTGAGGTTTTGTGTCACCCACTTGCTAACCTTGTATTAGGAAAGCACACGTCCAGTTTACTTGCTCTGTATATTACCTTTCGGTAAACTACCGTCCGGTTGTAAAGGAAAGCGATGAACAAGCAACTGTTAAGGCAATGTCTAATGACATGCAGATGTTCATGGTCCACAACGTGTTGGATGCAATTACTATCCTTTGTAGGAGCAATAGTAAAGATCACCCTATAATTTTTCGGTCTGGCACAAGGTCCTGTCTTCGACCATGCTATGCAACCACCGTTCTTACGGTTGACACCCGATTTGGTTCAGGTGACCTAATGAATTTCAGGTGAATTCCTAGGATTTTACGTTCAATGGTAATGAACGCATTGAAAATGGGTTTTCAGAAAATAAATTGGTTTTAATTTGATCAAAATATTTTCTTGTTCAAGCTCGAGTTTAGATATCATTGAATTCCATGAGTTTGTAATTCTCAATCTTTAAAGTCAATCTCAAATATCAGTCTTAAAACCTGATTTTTAATCTTTAAGGAGATTATCCTTTCTGGGGGTCTGATTCATTAGTCTTATCAAGCTAATTTGCACGGCAACCTCCCCATTTTACAAGACAGATCCTCTTATGGTTAGGATAAGTCTGACCACTTGGCGACCCTGTTTGATGTTGAGGTCTGTGGATTTCCAGCTGATTTTCGAGAAAACTTTTCAAGGTTTTTCGTAGACTCTACAACTGGCCTGGACGACAACTTTCTGACCTAAATCAAGAAGCGCGTGTCTTTTTTGGAATACTTTACTTCCTTTTAATGATGGAATTGATTCATCGTGTAGATCCATCTTTCTTTCAAATATATTACAGTAAATCGGGTAAAACTGATTAGTTTAGTCCAAAGTAAAAGTACCTGCAATAATCTTGTACAAAATATGTGATATATGTTTTAAAGAACTTGGTAAATTCTTCGCACACTTAGCTTTTATTTATTCATTTCTTTGCCTTTTTATTCTCTTCTATTCCATTTTAAATGAATTCAAGCGTTTTGGGTTGTTTCTCCATTTATGTTCTCTCCGAGGTAACAATAATTTCGGCATTAACACCTAGTTTTATCGTTCATAAATATGTATAAACATAATTTTGAATTCATTTAGTTGAAATTTTTTCAAATTTTCACAAAATTTGGCAATTAAACTAAGTGTAAACCTGAGAGAATTTATAACCCTTCCCCACACTTGAGATCATGCAATGCCCTCATTTGCATGAAATCAGACTATAATTATAAATTCATGAGGGTGATTAGTGTAGAAAAGTGATTAAAAATACCGAGTTTGCAAACATATTATTTTATATCACATTTGATATTTTGTGTCTTGTCGTCAAAATTAGTAGCTTTTGCAGAACTTAATGCCAGTCTTTGAAAATGCGATGTTTTACCCTGTTTTGTACATAAGATAAACTACAAATATATATATATATATATATATATATATATATATATATATATACACACACACACATACATATATATATATATATTTTATAAAATCTTTATTTATTAAAACAATTTAAATGAATAATTTTTTAAAATTTTGTTTCCTTTTACTTTAGGTAGTTTCGGTATGTTTACCTAGTCCGTCCCTCGACAAAATTTAAATTTTGTCGTTAAAGCGATTGTTTAAAAGCAAAGATTTTTTTGGTTTTTTAATTTTTTTGGTATACTTTAGATCAATAAAATTAAAAATAATGATAACAAAATTTTTCGCCCCGCCTTCGGGTAAAGGAATTTCGGTTCCATGACCTAGTCTTCAACTTACGATGAATTTTAGAAATCATTTTTTAAACTTAATGAAATAAAGTAATTTTTTGTTTTTAAATTCACACAAAACTTAAATTTAAAAATGCATATTAATTTCATACAAAACCTACAAAACAAAATGTAACATCCCGTTTTCCCGTACACGTCTAAAGGTACACACTTAATCATTGGTACGTTTGTAACTCGTTAGCTTTTGCATAAATGTATAGATATATGTGTAAGTTATATATAGATATATACTTGATAATGTGTGCTTATACAAGTTATACATGGGTTTTGTTAGCATTAAGTCTTGTGAGACTATTGTTGAAGGCTAGGTGAATATAGGAAGCGGGTTTGGAATGTACAAATTAAATAACATCGAAAATTGTTTAAGGTGATCGAGCTGTTCAGATGCAGCCTTAAGCCGCGCCGCGACAAAGGGGTCTGCGCCGCGACATATAAAGCAATTCCAGATCAGAAAGTGGGTTAAAAGGGGTCGTTTTTCCTTCGATACGTCGCGCCGCAACAAACGGGCCGCGCCGCGGCATCTCTGCTGTTCTGACTCCGATTTCTACTCAATTTAAAAGGGTTTTAGGGGTAATTTGGTCTTTTTACGTGTAGATCAGATTGGAGCATTAAATCACAGCCACTTATCCATTTATTTCTTTTCCTTTTCTCTTTTCTTTCCAATTTCTCTCCCAAAACACAAAACCCACTTAGATTAATCTTGGGATTTGATGGTGAAGATTTGTGAATCAAACCTAGGAGCAAGAATTAAAGTTGTTCTCCTTGTTGTTAGCTACAAGAGGATAGTCTTGGTAAGTTCTAACTTTATGTTTTAAGTTTTAATTGGGTAATGGCTAGGGTTTTGGTTACTAGAGATTTGTAAGACCCATTTGGGGGTAAAATGGGTGAATTTGGGTTATGTTGTTGTAATAAAACCCTAATAGCCACAATCTAGGGTTTTAGCCTTGTGATTTGAGGTTGTAAGTGTCAAATGGTGTTGTAGTCACTAATGCACTTTTAGATTTATGAAAGAAGTGTTAATGGGTAAGTTTGACTTGATTGTGAGTCTAAGTAATAAATATAAAATGGGTCAAAATGTACTAGTTGACCTAATTAGATGAAATGGGTATGGATTACCCTAAGTTTGTGTTAATTGAAGTTAGTAGACTTTAATTCACTAGCCTTATTGATTAAAGTCGAGTCTTGGCCATTTAAGGGCGGTTTTGGGTGTCGTTGAGTCATTTAATGCGAATTGGGTCATTAAATGCTCAAAGTGTAAGTAATGTGGTAAATACCATTAGTTGTGTATTGAATGTGTACCTTTGTATTAGGTACTTTGCTCGAGGTATACGGAAGCATATAAATCACCACCGAAGTGTTAAGGTGAGTGGAATAATTATATATGCATGTATATGATTTATTTGCTTGTGGGGTATGGGTTAAAGTTCGATGTTGACGATACCATACCCTAGAGTATATTATGTTGTGGATGAGGGTTTAAAGTTCGTTGTTGACGATACCTCATACGTATGGACTTAAAGTTCGATGTTGACGATGCCATACGATTATTATAGTGACGTTGATGAGGGTTTAAAGTTCGTTGTTGACGATACCTCATATGTGGGTTTAAAGTTCGGTGTTGACGATACCACTTTAATATAGGCGAATGGGATTTAAGTTCGATGTTGACGATACCATTCGTTGGGCTAGCCTTGAGATCTTGAGTACTATAGATGTTGTGAACATCATCGTTATACTTGTGTTTTAGCATATTGTATTGTTGTGTTATATGCTATTGTTATACTAGCCTTGTTATCGTGATACTTAGCGTTATACATGTGAAGGGTATGCTAATTATGTAACTAGCATGTATGCGGATTTGGTAAGTTTTTGAAAGTAAGTAGGTTATATATATGTATGTATAACTGTTGCACTCACTAAGCCTTGCTTACCCTCTCGTTGTTTACCATTTTATAGGTTCCGGCTTGGACAAGGGTAAGGGCATACGTTTGGACAAGTGGTCTCCCGCTTATGTTGTCAGGGGGTGCTTTTGGTGTTAGCTTTTTGAAGTTGGCCTAACGTTTTGGGTAGTTTAGCCCCAAACCATGCTCGAGTGTCGTTTGGATCATAAACTATCATTGTAGTGGGTCAAACTTGTATTAAACTTAATTAATAGCCTACGTGCCTTTTGTAAACATTTAAATTGATGTACGTTTAAATGGAACTTGTGAAATGGTTTACATATTTAATTGGCGCGTAAATGTGTATTATATAAAAAAAAAATTTATCGTATAGAATACGGGTTGGGATGTTTCAAGGGGTATCAGAGCATGGTCTATGGGATTTGGGCGACTTGAGATAGGTGCCTAGACTTGGGCTTTATTGTGTGAGTGCTTTATGCGGGACTTGTAGGACTTTGGGTCTAATCGAGAATTGTTAGTGCTTTGATTTATGTGAGCTAACCTTGTGCTAATTGTTTTGTGTTGGGTTTAGCAATCATCAAGCAAGACGGACGTTGTACTAGCGAGTTAATGCGACGTGCTCGCGTAACAACGATTAGTGTGATGACCCGGGAATTTCCGACCAAATTTAAATCTGAATCTTATTTGATTTCGATACGATAAGCAAAGTCTGTAATGTTAAGTCTCAAAGTTTTTGAACTGTTGTCATACATTCAATTAACCTTTTGCTATTTCCGACGATTCACGAACTTCTAATTGTAAACAGAAATATATGTATAGATAAATTATATATGTAAATATTTAAAAATAATAAATTAAATATATTAATAAACTATTATGGGATTTAAGATAACTTAAAATAACTAGAAACTTGTATTTTGAATACTTAGAGCATATTGAACATACGTGATTTCGAACATAATATGTCAACGTTAACAATGTATTAAATGTATAATGTTATACTTTAGGTTTATTTGCTCCAATATATATATATATATATATATATATATATATATATATATATATATATATATATATATATATATATATATATATATATATATATATATAATGTTGTTATTTAAAACATAATTATATATAGTATATATTTATGAAATCTATATTTAATTATTAATGTATGTATATTAATATATATTAAAATATATAAAAATTTAATATCCAATATAAATTATTATAGAATGTGTTACATGATATTACGTAATTAATAAAATATAATACAAGTTAAAACATAGTTGTTATAATACTACTTCTTTTGTTATTATCATGAACATAAATATTAATATTATTATCAGTATTAATTATATTATGATATAAATATGAAATTTGATATCTATAATTTGTTATATTATTATTATTAACATTACTATCATTAATAATATTGAAATTAATAAAATTAGTAATATTATTGTATTATTAATAATATTATTATTACCATTGGTATTATTTATTATTAAACTTATTAAAGTTATCAATTTTTTTTCTCATTAATATTATTTACTATTATTATTAATATGATTATTTTGATTTATAACATTATTACTAGTGCTATTATTATTAGTATTAATGTTTTGATTATTTATAATATTATTAACTATACTATTATTAATACATTTATTATTAATATTAATATCTAATATTAAAAATAAATTATATATATATAACGCGTACATCACTATCTGATGAGGATAGAACCAAAAATATTTTTATATTTTTTTTTCTTTTCTCTGTCACCCGTGACTATCAATTATTTCCTAGTATAATCGGTTGATGTTAATTTAGAAGCTGAATTTTTTTGATCTCTATCATCATTCACGCAAGTACATACCTGCAAACATCCCTTATTAATCTGTTATATCAATTTTTTTTTATTTTTCTTTCGATAACCTCTGTATTTGATTGCAAATTACAAAATCCAAATTTCAAATGAATTAGAAAAATCTGGAAATAGGGTTGTGTTAGGAATCCTTTGTGTAAACTTCCTGCAAAGTTTCACAATCCAAATCCTCTTATCAATTGTTAATTTTGAGGTCAAAGTTTTGTTTTTAAAAAAGTCAAAATTTGTTCTTGGATCGAATTCGCATTCTTGTTGCTGTTTCCGATCAAATTGATGATTCAAAAAGTTTTGTGGAGTAATTTGAAATGTATCTTATGTTGAAACCTTTTACTAAAACGTCCTCAAATCGTCAATCAAATTTTTTTTTTCTCTTATTCACGTCGAGCAGCAGCACTAGTTCTTTTCTATTTTTTTTCAAAGTAATTAATCACATATAAGTGATTATATATTGAATATTAAGTTTTAAATTGATTTTGTAAATCACGATTTGGTTTTGGTTGAGTTAGGATCCGTATGTTTGTGTAGTGAAGAAGAAGGAGATAATAACAGTTTATAATTATTTTCGAGTCATAATATAACAGAAAGACTATACAGCTCGAATGGTTTAGGGAGGTGTCGGTTTAGCGAAGGGTCTTGGGTTCGAATCTCGCGGCAGCCATATTTTTTTTACAAGGGCTTATAAGGTAGTTTTACTAGTTATTATTATTATTATTATTATTATTTTTCTTATTATTGTTATTGTTATTGTTGGTACTAATTATTATTGTTATAATTGTTATTATTACTAAAGTTATTATAATTACTTAATATTATTATTATTATTATTAAGTATTAGGTTTATTATTATTATTATTATTATTGTTATAAAATAATACAAGTTATTATTACTCTCGCTAATATTAGTACAAATATCATTTTCGTAATTATTAGTTTTATTATTATTATTATTAATATATGTATCAATTTTAACAACATCGTTATTTATATTAGTATTATCAATATCAAGAAAGTTATTATTATTAGTAAATCATTATTATCAAAACTATCATTTTCGTGGCAAATAATTATTTTGTACCTAAAATATACTTAATACATACATTATAATCATATAAATAGTTTATATATCACTTACCAATTATAATAACATTATTTATATAAATAATTATATATAACGAATTAAGAATATTTTAATAAAATACTAACCATATATATATATAGAGATATATATTAATATAATGAAATATATAAATATTAAACATTTAAAATATATACACAAACTAATTAAGTATAATATATAATTCAAGTTATAATATATAAACGTGTTCGAATACGATTCTACATTTTAATATATATATACAAATGATATAGGTTCGTGAATCCGAGGCCAACCCTGCATTGTTCAGTTTGTCTAATGTTGTCATATGTATTTTTACTACAAAATACATTAGGTGAGTTTCATTTGCCCTTTTACTCTTTACATTTTTGGGCTGAGAATACATGCAAATGCTTTATTAACTGTTTTACAATATTTATATGCGTGAGTTTCATTTGCCCTTTTTACTCTTTACATTTTTGGGCTGAGAATAGATGCAAATGCTTTATTAACTGTTTTACAATATTTATATGCGTGAGTTTCATTTGCCTTTTTACCCTTTATATTTTTGGGCTGAGAATACATGCGCAATTCTTATAAATGTTTTACGAAATAGACACAAGTAATCGAAACTACATTATATGGCTGAATGATCGAAATCGAATATGCCCCTTTTATTTAGTCTGGTAATCTAAGAATTAGGGAACAGACACCCTAATTGACGCGAACTCTAAAGATAGATCTATCGGGCCCAACAAGCCCCATCCAAAGTACCGGATGCTTTAGTACTTCGAAATTTATATCATGTCCGAAGGAGGATCCCGGAATGATGGGGATATTCTTATATATACACATTGTGAATGTCGGTTACCAGGTGTTCAATCCATATGAATGATATTTTTGTCTCTATGCATGGGATGTATGTTTATGAGAAATGGAAATATGAAATCTTGTGGTCTATTAAAATTATGAAATGATTATTTATGCTAAACTAATGAACTCACCAACCTTTTGGTTGACACTTGAAAGCATGTTTATTCTCAGGTACGAAAGAAATCTTCCGCTGTGTAATTGCTCATTTTAAAGATATTACTTGGGGTCATTCATGACATATTTCAAAAGACTTTGCATTCGAGTCATTGATATCATCAAGATTATTATTAAATCAATTATAGTTAGATATATTATAAAATGGTATGCATGCCGTCAACTTTCGATGTAATGAAATATTGTCTTTTAAAAAACGAATGCAATGTTTGTAAAATGTATCATATAGAGGTCAAGTACCTAGCGATGAAATTAACTATTGTGAATTGTTTATAATCGATACGGACTTTGTCCGGATGGATTAAGACGGGTCTCTACAGTTGGTATCAGAGCAGAGGTCTTAGCGAACCATGTCTGCATTAGTGTGTCTAACTGATAAGTCGTTAGGATGCATTAGTGAGTCTGGACTTCGACCGTGTCTGCATGTCAAAAGTTTTGCTTAGCGTTTTGTGTCAAAAATTATCTGCTTATCATTCTTAGAGAATCACTTGCTTATCATTCTTAGTCTAGACACGTTTTACTGCATTGACTGCATGAACAGTGTATAGACAAAATTAATATTTTAGCGTATTTGCTACTTTATATCTTAGCGTATCTGTTACTGTAACTTTGCCTGACAACTTTCGTAGATTCCTCCGTAACTTATGGGATTTTAGTATTATACATGCATATGTAAATTATGTATTGCAGGGTACTAATCTATATCCTATAATCTATTTCTTATCAAAAATCCTTCATCTGATCGTACGAGATGAATCCTGCAACCAGTTCGAGTCCCTCAGATTCTGATAGCTATTCCGATAGTTATTCCGACAGCTATTCCGACATAGATGTTCACCTAAGCTCCGAAAACAGCGTCATCAGCATGAATCAACCAATCAGCCATTATCAATTCATCCGATGGGTTCGTAGTCGACTTAATTAATGGAAACGCACAGAAGTCAATCCCTTCCACCAACCGAATTCACTTCTTGACAATGAACCTGAAGCGTTTACCGGCGAACCTGTTCGAGACACCATTTTCAGTCTCATTTCCAGGGTAACTCGACAAGATTATATTCTATCCACAATTCTGAACCTTATTCATCCGCTCGTTCCGACCGACAATCATCCTGGAGTAATAAGTCAACGAACTTCGCGCTCGAATAATCAATTCGGAGAATATGGTGCATAATGTACCAGCTTCGGCAACATCACCGGCACCAACAGCACCACATTCAGCAACACTAGCAGCATAACATGTACTAATAACAACAACATTATCACACATCTCAACCTCACAATCTATACCTCAAGCATAATCATCGTTCTACGAATCGTTCCACATAAACTATCTTCGTCCTTCACGGCGATTATGTAATCTCTAATATTTTAGAGATTATGTACTCCAGTTCTAGCCGTAAATCTGATGAGCTTAATATCACATTGACTCATTAAATCCATAATTACGTCTGAAGAAAATATATATGTATATATGTTTTCATAAAGATTGTAATTAAAAATTTTTATTGTACAAACTGTTAATGGTGAAAATATTTTAACGGGTAGGTAATACCCGAAGAATACTTACATTTCGCATTAATAAGTTACACTGTACATTCTACGAATCTAATTCAACAGTCATTTACTATCCTATTTACATCCACCGATATACGTATTCGTTCACCGTAGAATAACCCTTTTCATTCAATTTCATATTTGGATTTTGATCTATCATAATTCAGCAAGTGGCATAATGAAGAAAACATTGGACAAAATAAAATTTGTTAGAAACAAACAAATTAACTATGAGAAAATTTGTTAAGAATCCACGCTAACTGTTCCTAGCTAATTGTTAATTCCGTATTACCTTTTATTTATCGCAATTTATTTATCGCAATTTTAATTCTCGCAATTTTATTTATCGTCATTTAATTTATGTTATTTATTTTACGCACTTTAAATGTCGGGACACGTATACAAGGTTTTGACATATCACATCGACGCATCTATATATATTATTTGGAATAACCATAGACACTCTATATGCAGTAATGCGGGAGTTAGCTATACAGGGTTGAGGTTGATTCTCAAATAATATATATAATTTGAGTTGTGATCGAGTCTGACACATATACGGGTCGCGATACGTAATAATTAATTCGATTATTAAATATTAAATTATATATTAATTATTGGACTGTCAACTGTGGACTATCGACTGAGGACCAACATTGAACAATTAAAATGAATTAAAATATTGATTATAAAATATGAAACTAAACAATTCTTCAAGTTTGCCACTTGAATTCATCTTAAACTTCATTTGTATCTCGACAATCACATTCTGCGTACAAACCTTTCATGATTCTTGAAAACACCTCAATCGAGAGGATGAACCAATGACACTTCATCTACAGAAGGAAAGATTTATGCATATAGTTATGCACCTGAAAACATTCGGAACCTGAGTAAACATATAACACGTATTTGTGCTAGCTCCTTTGGCATTGTTATTATCGAAAATAACTTTGCAATCCCTTTCCAAAGTAGCAAATTTTATCACAGCTCCAGCAAGTCAACTTCAACTTCTCATTCAAAACAACCTTATTATAACCTTGATATATACGCGTGATCTTTTACTGTTACAAGGGAACCTTTCATATTCTACCATATTACCAGCAGACGTACCAGCAACCTCATTGCTTCTTGGTTTAAATCTCTCCGATAAATCATTATATTTATTCATTGAAACCCTATCATATACTCATCCGCATCTTGTAACGAGAACTGCCATAACAATTACCAGGAATTAGCAATCAGTACTTTGAAAACTCACAGCATATCTACATCAACAGTTATATGTATGACATTTATCTCTTAGAATTATAATCTCTCATTCTGAAATTCTGAAAAGCACTCAGTCACAAATCAATACTCTGAATGTTGAAAAAGCTGAATGAAGCAGCAGAAACCATAGACAACCGTAAACGACCTTAATCATCGAAAGTTTGATGATAAAGAATAGTATGTTGGAACAGCTCAGAAAAGTTAGGACTGGAAAACGGATTGAGCTAACCACAAAGGAGACCAAGGACAAATACAAGGACCATACCATATATTCAAAGAATCCAGGTAATTCTGGATCCGATGAAACCTTCAACGAATATCTTGCTCCGTACTCATGTTAAAATCTTGCGGAAAATCTTCCTCATCAACCATCGAACTTAGAAATTCCAAAAATATCATCATCATCAATATCTTCGATATTTCTGAGGATATTTTCATAAATATTCTCGTCCGAAATTATATACCTCTTCGTGCTTCATGTGTATCATTATATTGGAAACATTCATACAAAATTTAGTACCGAAAAGCAGATTATGCGAAACTATGAAGAAAGCCGTGGACAAATCACAAAGAATAAGTTTGACTTCAAAGAATCCAAATGATTCAATGTCTGCTAAAGTCTTTAGTGAATATCTTGCTCCTTACTCTAAACCCTTGCGTACAATAGTTTCTATCATCCGCTGATCTTAGATATTTCGAGATATTATCGTATCTTTCATTATAAATATCCTCCATATTTCTGGAGATATTTTTATAACTATTCTTATCTGAAATTATTAATCTCTTCGTGCTATCAGTATTACATCATATAGAAACTGTTAGTTTCTATATTCTGTAAACTTTCGAGCTTAAAATATGAATGTTATTGAAGTAATGTTGAGAACTGATGCATGAGTTAGTATAATATAATGACACTTGATCAACGTGATTATATTACAGTAAGTCATGCTGAGTTTCTAATGGGACGTGATGATTCACAGATCCTAACGTCATCACGTGCCATGTTACATAACTCTTTCATTATGCTTAACTTCTGAACATATCAAGAAAGTATTTTCTTGATAGTTCTATTCTCAGTGATTCTGGTAATTTAATAAATCTAATTGTGCCAATACATTAGTTCTTATTTAGAACACGATGTTTATTCGAAATTCCATACTTACGAATTCTGGACCATTACTCACTTTACTAGAGGTCGGGAGGATAATAAAAAGGCAAAGAACTCCAAAATATAAGAGAAAATATAAAGCCCAACAACAAGACCGAAATTACAAACCATGGATATCAGTGCGTATAGCAATATAAAGACACGGGAGGATTATAAATACAATAATCCCTAATGCGAAGTAGAAGAAAGCAGATTCCTTTGGTGGAAGTTGAAAAAGGAGAATGATTGTTGCGATAGTAAGGATGAGGACAAGGATCAGAACTGGATTAAGCATTTTCACCATCTTTTGGATGTATGAACTAAGAAAGAAAGTAAAGGAAAGGTGAGAATAATGGAACGGAAGAGTTTAATTTATAATGGAAATATCAGACAGAGTAACCGAGGTAGATCACCGTATTTAATTATAAAGATCTTAATTTCCTTACTCGCCGAAGAATCAAATCTTTTAGATTTCGGAGATTTTCTTTAAATCCCTTGAATTCCGGAATTCAACCAAAACAATGTCAAAAGCTAAGACGTACCTTATTTTCTAAATTCCACCGTGACTACGTCAAAAGTTAAATCTCTATCTAAATCTATTATGACAGCTTCATTCGTACGCTTCACCTAATCGAATCATTTTATCTATATTAGTCAATAATGATAAAACTCCATTCATCAACTCATATTTGTCATGAAAACATTTTTATTGTTAGACATGACCATCTCACTCAAATTTCGGGACAAAATTTCTTTAACGGGTAGGTACTGTGATGACCCGGGAATTTCCGACCAAATTTAAATCTGAATCTTATTTGATTTTGATACGATAAGCAAAGTCTGTAATGTTAAGTCTCAAAGTTTTTGAACTGTTGTCATACATTCAATTAACCTTTGGCTATTCCCGACGATTCACGAACTTCTAATTGTAAACAGAAATATATGTATAGATAAATTATATATGTAAATATTTAAAAATAATAAATTAAATATATTAATAAACTATTATGGGATTTAAGATAACTTAAAATAACTAGAAACTTGTATTTTGAATACTTAGAGCATATTGAACATAAGTGATTTCGAACAGAACATGTCAACGTTAACAATGTATTAAATGTATAATGTTATACTTTAGGTTTATTTGCTCCAATATATATATATAATGTTGTTATTTAAAACATAATTATATATAGTATATATTTATGAAATCTATATTTAATTATTAATGTATGTATATTAATATATATTAAAATATATAAAAATTTAAGATCCAATATAAATTATTATAGAATGTGTTACATGATATTACGTAATTAATAAAATATAATACAAGTTAAAACATAGTTGTTATAATACTACTTCTTTTGTTATTATCATGAACATAAATATTAATATTATTATCAGTATTAATTATATTATGATATAAATATGAAATTTGATATCTTTAAATTGTTATATTATTATTATTAACATTACTATCATTAATAATATTGAAATTAATAAAATTAGTAATATTATTGTATTATTAATAATATTATTATTACCATTGGTATTATTTATTATTAAACTTATTAAAGTTATCAATTTTTTTGCTCATTAATATTATTTACTATTATTATTAATATGATTATTTTGATTAATAACATTATTACTAGTGCTATTATTATTAGTATTAATGTTTTGATTATTTATAATATTATTAACTATACTATTATTAATACATTTATTATTAATATTAATATCTAATATTAAAAATAAATTATATATATATATAACGCGTACATCACTATCTGATGAGGATAGAACCAAAAATATTTTTATATTTTTTTCTTTTCTCTGTCACCCGTGACTATCAATTATTTCCTAGTATAATCGGTTGATGTTAATTTAGTAGCTGAATTTTTTTGATCTCTATCATCATTCACGCAAGTACATACCTGCAAACATCCCTTATTAATCTGTTATATCAATTTTTTTTTATTTTTCTTTCGATAACCTCTGTATTTGATTGCAAATTACAAAATCCAAATTTCAAATGAATTAGAAAAATCTGGAAATAGGGTTGTGTTAGGAATCCTTTGTGTAAACTTCCTGCAAAGTTTCACAATCCAAATCCTCTTATCAATTGTTAATTTTGAGGTCAAAGTTTTGTTTTTAAAAAAGTTTAAATTTATTCTTGGATCGAATTCACGTTCTTGTTGCTGTTTCCGATCAAACTGATGATTCAAAAAGTTTTGTGGAGTAATTTGAAATGTAACTTATGTTGAAACCTTTTACTAAAACGTCCTCAAATCATCAATCAAATTTTTTTTTCTCTTATTCACGTCGAGCAGCAGCACTAGTTCTTTTCTATTTATTTTTTTTTCAAAGTAATTAATCACATATAAGTGATTATATATTGAATATTAAGTTTTAAATTGATTTTGTAAATCACGATTTGGTTTTGGTTGAGTTAGGATCCGTATGTTTGTGTAGTGAAGAAGAAGGAGATAATAACAGTTTATAATTATTTTCGAGTCATAATATAACAGAAAGACTATACAGCTCGAATGGTTTAGGGAGGTGTCGGTTTAGCGAAGGGTCTTGGGTTCGAATCTCGCTGCAGCCATATTTTTTTTACAAGGGCTTATAAGGTAGTTTTACTAGTTATTATTATTATTATTATTATTATTATTATTATTATTATTATTATTATTATTATTATTATTATTATTATTATTATTATTATTTTTCTTATTATTGTTATTGTTATTGTTGGTACTAATTATTATTGATATAATTGTTATTATTACTAAAGTTATTATAATTACTTAATATTATTATTATTATTAAGTATTATTATTATTATTATTATTATTATTATTATTATTATTATTATTATTATTATTATTATTATTATTATTGTTATAAAATAATACAAGTTATTATTACTATCACTAATATTAGTACAAATATCATTTTCGTAATTATTAGTTTTATTATTATTATTATTAACATATGTATCAATTTTAACAACATCGTTATTTATATTAGTATTATCAATATCAAGAAAGTTATTATTATTAATAAATCATTATTATCAAAACTATCATTTTCGTGGCAAATAATTATTTTGTACCTAAAATATACTTAATACATACATTATAATCATATAAATAGTTTATATATCACTTACCAATTATAATAACATTATTTATATAAATAATTATATATAACGAATTAAGAATATTTTAATAAAATACTAACCATATATATATAGAGATATATATTAATATAAGAAAATATATAAATATTAAACATTTAAAATATATACACAAACTAATTAAGTATAATATATAATTCAAGTTATAATATATAAACGTGTTCGAATACGATTATACATTTTAATATATATATATACAAATGATATAGGTTCGTGAATCCAAGGCCAACCCTGCATTGTTCAGTTTGTCTAATGTTGTCATATATATTTTTACTACAAAATACATTAGGTGAGTTTCATTTGCCCTTTTACTCTTTACATTTTTGGGCTGAGAATACATGCAAATGCTTTATTAACTGTTTTACAATATTTATATGCGTGAGTTTTATTTGCCCTTTTTACTCTTTACATTTTTGGGCTGAGAATACATGCAAATGCTTTATTAACTGTTTTACAATATTTATATGCGTGAGTTTCATTTGCCTTTTTACCCTTTATATTTTTGGGTTGAGAATACATGCGCAATTTTTATAAATGTTTTACGAAATAGACAAAAGTAATCGAAACTACATTATATGGTTGAATGATCGAAATCGAATATGCCCCTTTTATTTAGTCTGGTAATCTAAGAATTAGGGAACAGACACCCTAATTGACGCGAACTCTAAAGATAGATCTATCGGGCCCAACAAGCCCCATTCAAAGTACCGGATGCTTTAGTACTTCGAAATTTATATCATGTCCGAAGGAGGATCCCGGAATGATGGGGATATTCTTATATATAAACATTGTGAATGTCGGTTACCAGGTGTTCAATCCATATGAATGATATTTTTGTCTCTATGCATGGGACGTATGTTTATGAGAAATGGAAATATGGAAATCTTGTGGTCTATTAAAATTATGAAATGATTATTTATGCTAAACTAATGAACTCACCATCCTTTTGGTTGACACTTGAAAGCATGTTTATTCTCAGGTATGAAAGAAATCTTCCGCTGTGTAATTGCTCATTTTAAAGATATTACTTGGGGTCATTCATGACATATTTCAAAAGACTTTGCATTCGAGTCGTTGATATCATCAAGATTATTATTAAATCAATTATAGTTAGATATATTATAAAATGGTATGCATGCCGTCAACTTTCGATGTAATGAAATATTGTCTTTTCAAAAACGAATGCAATGTTTGTAAAATGTATCATATAGAGGTCAAGTACCTCGCGATGAAATCAACTATTGTGAATTGTTTATAATCGATACGGACTTCGTCCGGATGGATTAGGACGGGTCTCTACAATTAGCTACCGTTGTTACGGGTGCAAATCGTGTCAAACGAGTAATGTATGACGATTGTTGAGCAAGATGGGGTAGTGTGGTACGTATGTATATACTTACGTGTTATGCCTTTTCGTTCATGGTTTAACCTTTTCCATTTTATAGAATGAAGACGAGAAACGGACGCGATAATGATATCGGTGGTACAAGCGAGGACCCCGAATTCACGGCCAAGGTTGAGGCCATCTTGAAGAACTACAAGGAGGACTTCCTTGTTAGTGTGAGAAAGGTTTTCAAGGAATCGGTTGACGAGCAAATAACCGATTTAATTAATGAATGAATGAAGGCCAATGTTGATGAGGCTCTTGAAGCTAGAAACATTTATCCTCGTGGTGAAGGAGGTGAAGGAAGGCGAGACTTCCACTACAAAAACTTCAAGGATACTCAACCTTCGATGTTTAATGGGGTGAGGGATCCATTGAAAAGCACTTGTTGGATTTTCGATATCGAGGGGGTGTTCCGTACCACGGAGTGTCCTCCCGAGAAGAAGACGAGATATGGGTCTAGCATGTTACGTGAAGAAGGAAAGTTGTGGTGGGACGATAAAATCAATTTATATGGTGAAGAGCAATGCATGAGCTTGACATGGGAGGAGTTTAAGAAGGAATTCTTCCAAGAATACCAAACTTCTTCTGACCTTGATAGAATCCGGGACGAGTTGCATCATTTGCAACAAGGTTCGATGGACTTGGTTACTCTCAAGTCTACCTTTTTGGCAAAGACTCGCTTTTGCCCGGAATATGTTGGTGACGATCACAAGCTAATGAAAGATTTCTACCGTACCTTGAACGACGAGTTCAAGGGTAAGATTAGTCGGGGAATGGCTAAGACTTTTGAAGAGCTATTCGAGTTGGCTCGGGGTTTTGAGCCGGAGGTTCCAAGAAAAAGCGATTTCACTTTTTCAAAAAGAAAGTTTGAAGGTTCGAGTCATTCGAATTTTTCAAATAAAAAGAACAAGAACAAGAAGGGTTCCGAAAGTGTCAATAGTGTGAAGAAGGGCGCTACCGGTGGTTTTGGGAACTTTGTCCCTACTTGCTACAATTGTGGGGTACGTGGACATATGGCTCGAGATTGTCCGAAGCCATCTTCAACAAACAAGCTCACTTGTTTTAATTGCAACAAAGAAGGACACCGAAAGTCAGAGTGTCCCGATTTGAACAACGATAATGTTAAAAGGCTAGAGAAGGCGACGGGTACAGCTCAAGGGCGAAACTATTTGATGACTAACGACGAAGCTAAGCAATCCTACGAAGTTGTCTCAGGTACTTTCTTGGTTAATTCTAATCCGGCAAGGATTATTTTTGATAGCGGTACAAATTTGTCGTTTGTGTCTCCAAAATTTGTGCCTAAACTTGATAGACCGTTAGCTAAGTTAAGTCGTCTGATAGAAGTCGAAATAGCGGATGGCAAGACGGTGCTAGTGGTTGATGTGTGTAAGAATTGTGACGTTGTTTTTGGTGCCGAAAACTTTAAAATTGATCTCATCCCGATGACTTTGGGCGACTTTGATATCGTTGTTGGTATGGATTGGCTCGATCGAAATAGAGCCGATATTGCATGCCATGAGAAATTTATCCGTGTGAAGACCCCAAGTGGGGGAGAGTTAATTATTCACGGCGATAAACAAAGAAGACTTGTGCCGATATGTTCTTTTGCACGGGCACGTCGTTTTCTTGTTAGTGGTGGCATAGATTTTCTTGCCCATGTTGTTGATACTCGTGATGAGCCACCACCCATTCGTGAAATTCCGGTGATTAGTGAATTCGAAAACGTTTTTCTGAACGAGTTACCGGGTGTTCCGGCGGAAAGACAAATTGAATTTCGCATTGAGTTGGTTCCGGGAGCTACTCCCATTGCTAAAACTCCTTATCGTTTAGCACCAACGGAAATGCAAGAGTTGTTAAATCAAACCCAAGAGTTGCTTGAGAAGGGTTTTATTCGACCGAGTGCTTCGCCATGGGGCGCTCCGGTTTTATTCGTGAAAAAGAAGGATGGTAGTATGCGGATGTGCATCGATTATCGGGAGTTGAATAAGGTGACGATCAAGAATCATTATCCATTGCCTCGGATTGATGATTTGTTTGATCAACTCCAAGGTGCGACGTATTTCTCAAAGATTGACCTACGGTCCGGCTATCACCAAATGCGGGTTCGTGAGGAAGATATTGAGAAAACGGCTTTTCGAACGCGTTATGGGCATTTTGAGTTTGTAGTAATGCCTTTTGGTCTTACGAATGCACCAGCGGCATTTATGGATCTTATGAACCGAGTGTGCCAACCTATGTTGGACAAGTCGGTGATTGTGTTCATTGACGACATACTAGTCTACTCAAAGAGTATGAATGGACATGAACGTTATTTGCGGGAAGTATTAAAGACGTTACGAAGGGAGAAGTTGTATGCTAAATTCTCCAAATGTGAATTTTGGCTAAGGGAGGTTCAATTCCTTGGCCATATTCTGAACAAAGATGGTATTCAAGTAGATCCGGGGAAGATAGAGACGGTGAAGAGTTGGAGACAACCGACTACGCCTACGGAAAGCCGAAGTTTTCTCGAATTGGCCGGTTATTATCGTCGGTTTATCCAAGACTTTTCTAAGATCGCTTCTTCGTTGACGAAATTAACGAGGAAGAACGTGAGGTTTAATTGGGAGAACGAGCAAGAAATTGCTTTTAAACTGTTAAAAGAGAAGTTGTGTCAAGCTCCGGTGTTAGTGTTGCCGGAAGGAGTGGAAGACATGACGGTCTATTGTGATGCTTCGTTAAATGGGCTCGGGTGTGTTCTAATGCAAAGAGGTAAAGTCATCGCTTATGCCTCTCGACAATTAAAGGAACACGAAACGAGATATCCGACTCATGATCTTGAGTTGGCGACGGTGGTACATGCATTGAAAATTTGGTGCCACTACTTGTATGGTGTCAAGAGTACGATTTATTCGGATCATAAGAGTTTGAAACATCTCTTTAATCAACGAGATTTGAATTATCGTCAACGTAGGTGGATGGATGTGGTGAAAGATTATGATTGTGAAATACTTTATCATCCGGGCAAGGCGAATGTGGTCGCGGATGCGTTAAGTCGAAAGAGTCATCACCCGGCGTTACGATTGGGATTGTTACGTATGATTATCACTAACGATTTTCTTGAAAAACTCGGTGTGATTCAAATAGAGGCTTACGTTCACAACAAGCATGCGGAGCGAATTGTGGGACAATTGGAGTTCATTACTATGGGCTCACGTGGTTTGTTGTCTTTTCAAGGAAGAGTGTGGGTTCCTAAGATGGGTGATTACCGACAAGTGCTACTCAATGAAGCACATAAGTCAAAGTATTCCATTCATCCGGGTGCGACGAAAATATATCTTGATTTAAGGAAAGATTATTGGTGGCCGGGAATGAAACGTGATCTTGTAAAGTATGTTGAGCAATGCGTCATGTGTTTGCAAGTTAAGGTCGAGCACTAAAAGCCGTATGGTAAGTTACAACCGTTAGAAATCCCGAAATGGAAATGGGAGCACATTACCATGGATTTCATCACAAAGTTACCTAAAACGGAAAGAACCCAGTTTGATTCGATTTGGGTTATAGTTGATCGACTGACGAAGAGTGCTTTGTTTCTTCCCATTAAGGAAGCGATATCGTCGGAGACCTTGGCTAAGTTGTTTATCAAGGAAGTCATCTCTCGACACGGTGTTCCTATATCGATTGTTTCGGATCGAGATACTCGTTTTACATCTCGATTTTGGGAAAAGTTTCATGAGGATATAGGTACACAATTGAAATTGAGCACGGCGTATCATCCTCAAACGGACGGTCAAACTGAACGTACAAATCAAACGTTGGAGGATATGTTACGGGCATGTATTATCGATTTTGGTGGTAGTTGGGATGAGCATTTGCCTTTGGTGGAATTCTCGTACAATAATAGTTATCATACTAGTATCGGGATGCCGCCATATGAGATGCTTTATGGGCGTAGATGTCGAACCCCGAATTGTTGGGGTGAAGTGGGACAAAAGGAAATCGGGAGTACCGATTTGATTTTAGAGACAAATAGCAAGATTGATATGATTCGAGAGCATTTGAAGAAGGCTCAAGATAGGCAAAAGTCGTATGCCAACAAACGTAGACGAACGATCGAATTTCAAGAAGGTGACATGGTGATGCTTAAGGTTTCGCCATGTAAAGGTATTATTCGATTCCGGAAACGAGGAAAGTTAGCTCCTCGGTTTATTGGACCATTTAAGGTTTTAGCTCGTGTTGGTGAAGTCGCATATTGTTTGGAATTACCCGAAGAGCTTGCGGGGATTCATAATACATTTCATGTTTCCCATCTCCGTAAGTGTCTTGCGGATGATTCATCTTGGGTGCCATTAGACGAGATCGAGCTAAACAATAAGTTAGAATATATTGAGGAACCTATTGCCATACTTGATGAGAAGGTCAAAAGGTTGAGACATAAAGAGGTTAGGACCTTCAAAGTTCAATGGCGTCGGAGTAAGGGTTCCGAGTTTACTTGGGAGCCCGAAGAGTTTGTGTTGGTTTATCTTCCTTCTTGTCATGCGGCTTGGATCGCGAGGACGCGCTCCGATTTAAGTGGGGGAGAGTTGTAACATCCCGTTTTCCCATACACGTCTAAAGGTACACACTTAATCATTGGTACGTTTGTAACTCGTTAGCTTTTGCGTAAATGTATAGATATATGTGTAAGTTATATATAGATATATACTTGATAATGTGTGCTTATACAAGTTATACATGGGTTTTGTTAGCATTAAGTCTTGTGAGACTATTGTTGAAGGCTAGGTGAATATAGGAAGCGGGTTTGGAATGTACAAATTAAATAACATCGAAAATTGTTTAAGGTGATTGAGCTGTTTAGATGCAGCCTTAAGCCGCGCCACGACAAAGGGGTCCGCGCCGCGGCATATAAAGCAATTCCAGATCAGAAAGTGGGTTAAAAGGGGTCGTTTTTCCTTCGATACGTCGCGCCGCGACAAACGGGCCGCGCCGCGGCATCTCTGCTGTTCTGACTCTGATTTCTACTCAATTTAAAAGGGTTTTAGGGGTAATTTGGTCTTTTTGCGTGTAGATCAAATTGGAGCATTAAATCACAGCCACTTATCAATTTATTTCTTTTCCTTTTCTCTTTTCTTTCCAATTTCTCTCCCAAAACACAAAACCCACTTAGATTAATCTTGGGATTTGAAGGTGAAGATTTGTGAATCAAACCTAGGAGCAAGAATTAAAGTTACTCTCCTTGTTGTTAGCTACAATAGGATAGTCTTGGTAAGTTCTAACTTTATGTTTTAAGTTTTAATTGGGTAATGGCTAGGGTTTTGGTTACTAGAGATTTGTAAGACCCATTTGGGGGTAAAATGGGCGAATTTGGGTTATGTTGTTGTAATAAAACCCTAATAGCCACAATCTAGGGTTTTAGCCTTGTGATTTGAAGTTGTAAGTGTCAAATGGTGTTGTAGTCACTAATGCACTTTTAGATTTATGAAAGAAGTGTTAATGGGTAAGTTTAACTTGATTGTGAGTCTAAGTAATAAATATAAAATGGGTCAAAATGTACTAGTTGACCTAATTAGATGAAATGGGTATGGATTATCCTAAGTTTGTGTTAATTGAAGTTAGTAGACTTTAATTCACTAGCCTTAGTGATTAAAGTCGAGTCTTGGCCATTTTAGGGCGGTTTTGGGTGTGGTTAAGTCATTTAATGCGAATTGGGTCATTAAATGCTCAAAGTGTAAGTAATGTGGTAAATGCCATTAGTTGTGTATTGAATGTGTACCTATGTATTAGGTACTTTGCTCGAGGTATACAGAAGCATTTAAATCACCACCGAAGTGTTAAGGTGAGTGGAATAATTGTATATGCATGTATATGATTTATTTGCTTGTGGAGTATGGGTTAAAGTTCGATGTTGACGATACCATACCCTAGAGTATATTATGTTGTGGATGAGGGTTTAAAGTTCGTTGTTGACGATACCTCATACGTATGGACTTAAAGTTCGATGTTGACGATGCCATACGATTATTATAGTGACGTTGATGAGGGTTTAAAGTTCGTTGTTGACGATACCTAATATGTGGGTTTAAAGTTCGGTGTTGACGATACCACATTAATATAGGCAAATGGGATTTAAGTTTGATGTTGATGATACCATTCGTTGGGCTAGCCTTGAGATCTTGAGTACTATGGATGTTGTGAACATCATCGTTATACTTGTGTTTTAGCATATTGTATTGTTGTGTTATATGCTATTGTTATACTAGCCTTGTTATCGTGATACTTAGCGTTATACATGTGAAGGGTATGCTAATTATGTAACTAGCATGTATGCGGATTTGGTAAGTGTTTGCAAGTAAGTAGGTTATATATATGTATGTATAATTGTTGCACTCACTAAGCCTTGCTTACCCTCTCGTTGTTTACCATTTTATAGGTTCCGGCTTGGATAAGGGTAAGGACATACGTTTGAACTAGTGGTCTCCCGCTTATGTTGTCGGGGGGGGGGGGGGGGGGGGGGGGGGAGGGGGTGCTTTTGGTGTTAGCTTTTTGAAGTTGGCCTAACGTTTTGGGTTGTTTAGCCCCAAACCATGCTCGAGTGTCGTTTGGATTATAAACTATCATTGTAGTGGGTCAAACTTGTATTAAACTTAATTAATGGCCTTCGTACCTTTTGTAAACATTTAAATTGATGTACGTTTAAATGGAACTTGTGGAATGGTTTACATATTTAATTGGCGCGTAAATGTGTATTATATAAAAAAAAATTATCGTATGGAATACGGGTTGGGATGTTTCACAAAAATTCAGAATGGAGGGGAGAAAACTAGTTCTTTAGTGTCTGCTAGTGAAAAAGACCAATCGGATTCCATTCTCAAAAACTACATGAGAACAGAACAACTAACTCTAGACAACAATTTTTTTTCTTAAAACATTTGAATCTCCCCACACTTAGGTAACTGTGGTGTCAAAATTGTGGTTAACTTCATTGTCAATTTCTCTTGGACCATAATCAACTTGCATATCCGTGACTTTTGCTTTAAGCCATTGGTCGGATTCCTGTGTAATATCCACAAATTCAACTAGTTTCGCCTTTTCTTTAGGCGATAAATTGGATACTAACCGGTTACATAACTTAAAGTTCCCCTTGGTTCTAGCATCGCGAATCCGTTTAATAAGTTTCTTCATTGAACTATTAATAACGGGATCATTTAATTTCGTATCAACAACGGGGTTCTTTGTTATCAGGTCATCATTAGGTGTTACTTCATCTTCCCCACACTTAGGCGTTTTATTATTGTTAAGCACTACCGTTGGAGTTGGTAAAACAATATGCTTCTCTCCAATCGTTTTTGTTGGTTCAACAGTTTTGGTTGGTGGAGATTTAGACTTTCGAATCATAAAGGTGATCGATTTGTCACCATCACTAAGTGTCATTTTACCCTTTCTTACATCAAATAACGCCCCGGTGGACGCTAAGAATGGTCAACCTAAAATTAGAGGAATTTTTGGGTCCTCTTCTATGTCAATGACAATAAATTCGACTAGAAAGGTTAAATTACCTACTTGAATGGGTAGGTTGTCAGCAATTCCAACTGGGTGCCTAATGGTTTGATCAAAGAGTCTAACACTCATTTTCGTTGGACTTAACTCACCTACCCCTAATCTCTTATATAATGAAAAAGACATAACACTCACACTCGCACCTAAATCTGCTAGTACATCATACATGACACAATCACTAAGTAGACAAGGAACAATAAATTCACCCAGATCACCCAACCTTGGTGGAAGTTTTGGTGGAACTGTCTTCACCGGGTTTACTTCTACGGTTTTTGTTTCTTGCATTTTCTTATTCTTCTTCTTCTTCTTCTTTCCAGAGGTATCACAAACTTTATTACCTATTACTTGCTCATACTTAACTCCTTTTCTTGGAAATGGGATAGGTACTTTGTATGTTGCCACCACTGGCTTTACATACTCGGGTGGTGGTGGTGTTGTAACTTCTTCATTGTTACTCACATCTAAAACCTTTCCATCTTCTGGTGCTGGTTTTTCAGAATTTGTTGACACCATATTAACATTTTCATTCCGAGGATTTACTTCAGTATTAATCGGTGGCTTTTCTTGTTCCCTCTCACTCATCATGCTAGCAAGAGTACCTACGTGTTTTTCTAGATTCAAAATGGAAGCTTGTTGAGTTCTTAATGACTGATCAAACCTCTCATTTGTTTGGGTTTGAGATATAATAAATTGTGTTTGAGATTCCATTAAATTTGCCATCATTTCTTCCAGATTTGACTTTTTCTCTTCGGTTTGTTGTGGTGGTTTATACAAGCCAGGTCTTTATTGATTGAAAGTGTTGTTTTGAGTTGGTTGGTTATTCAGACCTTGTTGGTTGTACGAATTGTTGTTGGGTCCATTTGGATTATAAAGAATGTTTTGACTTCGATTGAAGTTTGGCCTTGGCGGTTGATAATTATTTTGATAATTATTTCCCGGCCTTTGGTTCATGTAGGAAACATTCTCACGTTGTTCCATCGTTTGCTCAATGTGACTAAGTGTGTTCCACCGCATTGCTCACAACTGATTCGTATTGCGTGAATATCTTTATTCATCTTTTCCATTCGTCTCTCGAAAGCATCTATCTTTGCGGAAACGGAATCAAAGTCATGGCTAGAATCGGCTCTAGCCGCTTTAGATGAACGAAAGATATCTTTTTCCTGATGCCACTCATGTGAGTGGGAGGCTGTGTTATCAATAATCTTGTGAGCTTCGGTTGCGGTTTTCTTCATAATGGAATCACCAGTTGCTGTGTCGATGTCTTTTTGTGTAGCAACGTTGACACCTTGGTAGAATATTTGTACTATTTGATAAGTGTCTAAACCGTGTTGAGGACATCCTCTCAACAACTTTCCGAATCTTGTCCACGCCTCATATAATGTTTCATTTGGGTTTTGCGCGAACGTAACAATTTTTCCTTGAAGTCTCACGGCTTTAGATGCCGGAAATAATCTTTTAAGAAATTTCTCAACTAAAACATCACATGTGTCAATCGCTCCTTCAGGTAACGATTCTAACCAATCTTTAGCTTCTCCCTTTAAAGTCCAGGGAAACAACATGAGATAGATCTGTTCATCCTCAACTTCTCTGATTTTGAATAGAGTACAGATCATATTAAAGGTTCGAAGATGTTCGATCGTTTGGATCTTCTTTCGGCGTACCACTATATTGGCATTGATTAGTTACCATGTGTAGGATTTGTCCTTTGATTTCATAATCTGGCGCATTAATGTCTGGCTTAATAATGGCGTGACATTGGCCCGTGCGTGTGGCTCTCATTCGATCTTCCATACTTAGAGGTTCCGTTACTTCCATAATTGAATTTGTTGAATACTAATCACTAGAGGATTCTGATTTAATGGTTTGTAGTTCAGGAGGAGTGATTAGTGGTTCAGGATCTTGGAATTGTCCTTGAATATCCTCCGGGTTCTCAATTGTGAAGTCGGGTTTAAAAGATGGATTATCGGAAGTTTGAATTGGAGTACTTGTTTGATTTGATGATGATTCTAAAGAAAAATCAACGGCGACAATATTGGCTAGATGTCTTGATCGGGTTACAGGTGGTGAACGTATGAAAGGTGGTGAACGTTTTGCTCAGTGCATTCACTGAATATCCTATTAGTTATAAAAATAAAAATTATATAAGTTATCAAATTAATAGACTTTTCTGCTTTTGCCCACGTTTCGAATAGCCAAAAGATGCAGCAGAGAGCCAGGATCCTTTAAGTCGGAAAATTCACAACTCAGCCACTAACAAATCCAACTATTACTACGAAGCAGAAAATTTGGATATCTATCAATTTAACCGCTTAAAATAATTTTTTCGTTGAAGTTTAAAGAAAAATAAAGAAAATTCTATGTCCTAAAAACTAGAGCGTAGAAATGAGAAAGAAAAAACGCGTCGAAAAATAAGAGTTGAAAAACAAACGTCGAAAAATAAAAAGATCGAAAAATAATAATAAGAAAGTAAAGCGCCGAAACTTAAAAGTCTAAAAACTAAATATTAAAACTTGCGTCTAAAGGTATTAAAGCTTAAAGGAAATTCTAAATCAAAAACGGCAATTACTTAAAAGGCACTAAAATTTATTTAAAACTAAGGCGATAAGCAACGTCGTAAAATTCTAAAGCGTCTAAATCTTAATCTAAAGAAAAACTACTTAAGGAATTTTACGGCAAAACCTAAAAATCTAGAAATATAAAATACTCTGGTTAAAACTAAGTTTAAAACTAATTACGAACGATAAATTACAAATTACGAATTAAACGTTAAAAATATACAATTTATAAAAAGAGACAAAAGATGATAAAATTACTTATTTTTATAAAAATATTATTTTTATATTATTATTTTATAAAAGTATTAATTTTATAATTAATAAAACTAAATTAAACTTAAAAATATAAATTTAATTAAAAACTAAATATTAAATAAACTAAACCCTAATTAACTAATTAATTAATAATAATTATAAATTACAAACCCTAATTCGACGGATCCAAGGATCAGGACCAGTCACATCACCCCATGCGTTCGCATGAGGTTACAACCTTATTTGCATGCGATTGCATGACCGATAAGTCGGTTCACAATTGGGATTCGATCAGGCCTCGACCTAATTTTTATTTTTATTTTAATTTTTTGATTTTAAATTATAAAAAAAATATTTATAGAATATTTATATAAAATATAATAAACTTATATTTTAAAATTTTAAAAATAAAGTACTTTTTAATTTTATAAATAAAATCTTAAAAATATATATATATATATATATATATATATATATATATATATATATATATATATATATATATATATATTTATTATATTTTTTTAACACTTATTATAAATATAAATTTTTTTTACGAATAATATATTTTTACAAAAATATAGTTTATAAAAATATGGCGCTTTTCACCGAGTCCCCGGCAGCGGCGCCAAAAACTTGATGTGTGCAGCGGTGTATACGAAATACTATTATTTTTATTACGAAATACGACGAAATTACACAAGTTTTATTTATTTATTTATGGGATATACCTAAACCTTGCTACAACACTATAGGCAGTGTACCTAATCGTAGAGTAGTGTAGTTTTTAGTAAGTCCGATTTATTCCACAGGGTGCTAGTGATTACGTACTATATTTTTATAAAACTATATTTATATAAAATATATATAATTATATATAGTAATAATAATATATAAAAGGGGGGTTTTACCGTTTAATGACCGGTTTGTCGATTTTTAATTTTAAGCGTAAAGATAAATAACGATAATATAAATGACAGAATTTAAATTGTGATAAAGTAAATTGCAGTAATTAAAATGACAGTAAATAAAGGTACAATGAAATATGAAATAAAAGTATTATGCTTATTTAAACTTCCGTAACCATGATGTTTGACGTTTTAATTTTAATTTATTACCCTAGGTTAATTGTCCTTTGTCCTGGATTATTTGATACCTATTTGGTTTTTGTCCATAATAGTTCATTGGTCATAATTATAAAATGCTCGTCAAATTAACCTTATTCCCGAAGTCAAATATTCCAACTAATTACGGATTTAAACTGTAACAAGGTTTTAATACTTTATTAATAATTACACCAGGTTATCGACTGCGTGTAATCCAAGGTTTTAATACTTTGTTAACAATTACACCAATTACCCTTGTATGTAATCCACCCCTATTTTAATTAGTCCATGATATATTAATTTATCCACTTGGCCAAAATGAATAATCAATTACCCAATCCAATTGATTAATTAAATGATTGTAAACGATGTCGTATAAACGTCACTAAATAGGACATTCATAATCATTTTAATAATTATTAGATTAACTAATTTGAAGATAGGTTCGACAGGTTCCAACGAATCGTCATTCAATTAGACAATACCCCCCACCTATTAATAGTCATAGTCCAATGTCCACAAGTGTCGGTCTTTTGTCCAAACCCGAATTATGGTACAAAATCCAATAACCCCATCTTAATATTTAGCCCAACATCACAATTACTTCGACTCAAATAAGCATAATAATAACTTAGTTACGAGACATTAATTTAAAAAGGAAGAACATAGCTTACAGTGATTATTAATCGCGTAGCGTTACACGGACAGAGTTCCGACTTTAAAACTCGTAAAACATTTTTTACAATAACCCAATTATTATTAAACTTAAATTAAAATTAAAATTATAAATATAAATATATATGTTTTCTTACTGAGGAAAAAGAAAAGAGAGTGTGTGAAGGTGTGCCCTCATTCGACTGAATTCGTTGCAATTTATAGGACTTGGCCACATTTCCAGGCCCATGCGATCGCATGGTTTTTAGGCTTCCTGGCCATGCGATCGCATGGCCAGCTGTATCAGGCCACTTGCTTTTGTTTTCTTGTTTACCGATGTTTTATTTTAATATATATATATATATATATATATATATATATATATATATATATATATATATATATATATATATATATATATATATAATATATATAATTTATATTAATTATATATATATTATATTATATTCTTGTGCATAGTTGACTTGTAATTTTAGCTCAGTTGTCTCGTACGTTTACGCCCGGTTTATGTCTCGGTTCCGGATTTTCGAACGTCCTTTCGTACGCGTAGATATCTTGTACTTTGCGTTTCGCGATTTGTAATTTGCACAAAAAAATATTTTCCTTAACTCCCAAAATCTGCGCAAGTCTTTTAACTCACTTTTTAGGACGCTTTTGAGTGCACTATGGCTTTAAGGACCCTTTTCTAGTTTTGGTGGCACTTTTTCTTCAATTCTTTAATCTTCGTGCTTCGTCTTCGCGTTTATTTATTTAAACGATTACAACTTAAAAATAGAATAATTACAACTTAAAAATAGAATAATTACAACTAAAAACTTTACATATTAGGATGATATTGCGACTAAATATATGTTCGTTTGGAGCACTATCAGCTATGGTAACCAAAGTTCAAGTCGTCCAATGGGTATTGTGAAAAATGTTAAGGTCAAAATAGGGTTAACTAAATTTCTTATTCATTTCCTTGTTATGAACATGGTGGAAAATAAAATCACACCTATTCTTTTAGGAACACCATTTATGTCCATATCCAAAGCCATCATCAATTATGTCAGTAATACTATTATTATTCATCAAGGAAACAATAGTGAAACCCTACCTCTAACTACAAAATCGAGTTTGAAAAGGAAGTTAAATGAGTATGAAAAGAGTAAGTGTGAAGAGAATAAGCCTAAGGAGTAATTCCGTAAGAAGAAAAGAGACGCGCAAACGACTCTATAATCAAAACTACCTATCCCTTTATATATGTTTATTAGGACTATGTTATGTCTAATTGTTTTATTATTTAATTAGGAATGTAAGAGCAATATAGCTCCTAAGTGTTTAAATGTTTAAATGTTGAAGAGTTATTAATAAAATATTATGTTTGTGTTATGCTTTTTGTTATTTAATATTTTGTCAAGTTATTTATTCAAATCAAAGGAAGTCCGCAAAGTGCTCGCAAATCATTCTATGATCCTACAAATTACGTAACATCACTCTTTCCCTTATGTTATTTTCAATTATGTCCTTTATTTATTTCAATATTTTATTATAAATGCAATGAGGACATTGCATAATCTAAGTGTGTGGAGGGAAATGATTAATCACTTAAAAGATTAAAAAAAATACTATCAAATTTTCCCGAAAAAGTTGAAAAATGGGTATAATTTTTAAAAAAAAATTTGAATTTTTGAAAGTATAAATTCTTAGTCAAACTTATGTCTTTTTACAAACTTAATCTTAATGTTAATAATAGAACTACTCTCAATTTCAAGATCGGATTACTTGTTTAAAATAAGAAGTAAAAGCCAAAAATTGTGAAACGAGTGCAAACTTATAGCCACTACCATAAGGCATAATAAGCATGGACCACCGAGGCAGTAAAAGAGTCCTAATGAAGGGCCAATTTAGAAAAATTGCCAAGTGCAAAGCTAATCCTAAGCATGAAAGCAAAAGAAATGAAAAGGAAAAAGAGTCCAATGAAGGCCAACAAAAGAAAAGAGTTTCAATGAGAACCATACACTTATAAAAATTCTCTAGAATACAAAAGAGTCCAATGATGACCAAACTTGTATAAATTTGATTTAATAACCATTACGATTATTTGTAATCCTTGGTCTGGTTGAGATTAGTTCTTGCGAATAATAAATACTAACTTCTTATTAAGACATATTTTTGACTTTGCAATTTTGCTTTAATTCCCATGATATAATTTATAAGGTTTACTTGAGGACAAATAAAGATTTAAGTGTGGAAAATTTGATAACTCCTAAATTATACAGTTTTTTTAATACCATTTTGAGGAGTTATCTTAATATTTTTGAGTCATTTTAACCTTAAAACATGCTAAAATGGGTAAAAATGGGAAAAATATATTTCTAATGATTTTATCAAAGTTATGTATTAAACAGGATAAAAAATAAAGAAAATTGCAAATCGGCTAAATGAAGCCGCCGACAAGGATACAAGGAAGCCGCCGGCTTGGAGCTGAATACACCAGAATGTTCCAGAATCGATGTAAAATTGAAAGAACTTGTTGATCAAGAAAAAGGCAAAGGAAGTCGCCGGCTTCATCCTGAAGCCGCCGGCTTAGTTAACACGGTTTCTTAACTTATCGACCAAGTTCAAGTAAAAATGGAAATAAAATCAAGACAAAATTAGAAAGATCTGGCGGATCATTGAAGCTGCCGGCCTGGCCTGAAGCCGCCGGCTTGAGTATGACGGTTAAAAGATTTAGCTTGCGGATTAAGTTTAACTTGCACAAGGAGTCACCGACTCAAGGCAAGCCGCCGGCTTCCCACTGAAGCCGCCGGCTTGGCCACCAAACTTAAACAGTATAAATACAGGCCTCTGGTCTCAGTTTTCATATGTATTAGTTTTCAGAATTCAATAATTCTGGTTAGGTCATTTTTTTAGGGTTTTTCTCTAAACCCTTAGGTTAGATTTAGTCTTTGTAATCAAGATTCAAGTTTAATTCAAGTTATTTTACATCTACCTTCTTTTTAAGGTATGATTATATCCTTATTTTATTGTTTTATTTATCTTATTTACTGTATTCTTTTCTGTTCATCTTCTGCTATGAACTAAACGTTCATAGTGGTTACGTGGATGAAGATTGAACTTCATCTGAGAATCAGATGAAGCCGCCGGCCTCACCCTCAAGCAGCCGGCTTGATGGGAAGGAAGCCGCCGGCTTCAGTGCTTCATCCGTACAGTTTATGGTTCTTTCCCAGATCTGTATGGTCGAGTTTCTGTGATGATAGTTGAACAGTTTCGAATCTGTTTTGCTTAAATATACTTGTTTGTCATGCTTAATGATTAGATAACATGATTTTAGGGTTGATTAGTACTTGATCCAACGATCTATTATTCGATTCATGCTACTTGTTTAGATCTAGTCCATCAAACTTGTTAAATTGAATTGCATGCAACTAAGTTAAACAGCATAATAGTGATAAACTTGTTTAGTTGGAATTACACTTATATAATAGAGTTTGATATTGTTAGGCTTAGTCGAAGATCCTCTGTTTGGATGTGTTTAATTAATGATTGCATGAAAACTAAGTAGTAATTGACTTTCAGCTAGTAACGTGAGTTGATCTACTTGATATTTAATAGCTTATATAATTTGTCAGTCTATTTTCATGTTAATCCATATCATAAGGTTGATATGGATCATGTAATTGAATTGAATGCTAAGAATTGAGATATTAGTCATGCACATCACATGTTTAGTATATGCTTTAAGTCCTACTTATTAAATGATATGCAACACTTGTCTTAACCTGCTTAGGGATAATAATTAGTCTATGATTGTTATCTTGATTTGTGTTAATATAAGTTATGAAACTTGTCTAATATGATTCTCGTATGAGTTATTCGTTCATGTAGCTGCTTTCATTTATAGTTGTTTAATTTGAATCTTTACTTTCTTGCTTTATTTTGTTATTTTGTTTATCTTAAATCATCTCTTCCCCAAGAGATAAGAATCTATCCAATAAAAGACATAAAAATATTCTTAGTTCTTTAATAAGAGCTAAGCTATAAACAACTTATAACGCATCTACGCTCTCTTGGGACGATAACCTAAAATACTACCTCTGATCGGGTTTTGTTGCTCGTTAGAGTGTTAAAAGTGTAATAATAAAGGTTATATAAATTTAAAGGTTTGAAAGGCAAATTAAGCACTGCACACTTTTGCACATCAGCGGGATAAGAAAGTCGTCATCAATCTAATACCATTAGTGAAAGAACCTCCATGACCCGGTTCAACTTGTTATGTTTTTCTAAAAGGCTCGTGTGAGTGTGTGACGATCTGTTTTTCATTCAATCATGTTTGGAATGGAAGGAGATTTGTTCCGTGTATCTGTATAAATTGGATATGGCGAGTATGTTGTGGGAGAAAATGAAAGACCTCAAAGACGCTATGTTTATCGTTGATCTATCTGGCGATGGCTCCGTGAATTACACTCCTGTAGTTCCCTCTAAGTTAAGCGCTTGTATACATATTCTTAACCTAGACGACGAGGCCGACGTAATTTGTACTCGTACGATCTTCGAAATAAAACTATCACCATGTCTCCTATACTACATGCAGATTTATCACCTACAGACTATGCAGTTTGGTCCATGCCTGGATGCTGGTATATATTGCTTTTCATTGATTTGTACCTCTATTTCATATATGTTTTATATTTATATGTTAGAAAAATGTCTTAAATCAAATCATAATTTATGTATGTTGGAGGGTGATTATGGAGAAATCAAGTGTGATGTTTAATGTAAACAAGAAGAAGTGAAGGAATCTGAAGTTTTGGTGGTCAATGACGAGCGCGTATTTAGTTTTTCGTTTCACCTCTTGGAGTTGATTATGAAGTTTTGTGTTGATGTCGATTACTTTAACTTTCGTGCAACATGCAAGCAGCTAGCAGCACTACTTGTCATTCGATGGAGCAACATAACAGAAATACAAAAAATGCAGAAATATTCATTAGTATCACCATGGTAGATGGTCTTAGACAATGATCGGGACATGATTAGGACTTGTAAATTGGGTATAATCACTAGTGTTAGTGATTATGGAAGCGTTGGAACCATTTTGGGTGTTTTGGTTGACTAATTTTAAAATGGGTCAAAATTAGGGTTTATGTGTCAATTTGACAAGATAAGTTTTTAACACTTATGATTGAGTTCAATTGGCATATTAGGACCATTTTCATTTGTGTTAGTGATTATTGGTTAGTTTGGGCGCGATTTGAGCTCAGAAGTGCATTTGGGTCGAAATTGCACTAAGTGTCGAATTGGGTTGGCTTGTAAATCCATCCTAATTGTCTTGCTTGTTTTGTGATAATGGAATAGGTACATTCCATCGGCGAGTTGCGGATTATTTCGGTTGCATCCATCGAGACGACAAGGTGAGTGTCAATATACTATGTGCGTATGTATGTGTAGGATGGGTGCGGGTTGGGTGAAGTGAACCTCGGCTATAGAGCTCACTTCACATATAGGTGGATTTGATGGACTTGCGTAATAGGTCCAATTGGCACGGTTGTACGTTTTGGTTAACCACCTTTGGCGAGGTGCACACTTTGTGTGTACGTTATCACATGGGCTTGTGATTTGGGAAACCCCGATATGGCGTGGGGTTGGTATTTCGAGTTGCGGATGAGCAACCCCGAAGATATGGATTTTTGTAATCCCGAGACCGTGGGTTTGATTTGGGAAGTGAATCACGTGTGGTGCGGATTCACGATGACGCGTGTAGATTCGGTCATCTTATTGAGGTAGTGATCACGTGTAGTGCGGATTCACTAAGGCTCGTGTAGTTTCGGCCAACCTCGATGTTGAAATGGTATTGAAGATAGTAGTCGCGTGTGGTGCGGATTTACTAAGGCTCGTGTAGTTCGGCCAATCTTCATTTGGTATTGGGTTAAGGGGTTAACCTCGGGCAGTTTACGCATTTTTATATATTACTGTTGTTTTGTTGTGATGTAGTTAACCCTCCGGGTGTAACTTGATGGCGTTGTACATATCGTTGTTGGTGTAATCACATTGTTGATATTATTAGCTTGTTGTATAGCGATCGTACGGTATGCTTAGATTAGCTTGTCTTTATGCTTGGACTCTGGTATGTGCTATTTGATTATTATTGTGTGGCGTGTCCATTTTATGCATATATATGTATGTAGTATATTCTCACTCACTAAGCATTAGCTTACCCTCTCGTTGTTTACATTTTTATAGATTCGCGTGGAGGTGGAGGCTAGGGTAAGCATGGGAACTAGTGACTTGCGTAGGTTGCTTTAGAAGACGTGCTTTTGGATTGATTAGGATTGGTAGCGTATCCCCAATCACCATGCTCGGTCTTTATTATGTGTTAAACTCATGTGGTCGAAAATTGTATTTTGTGCGTAATTCGTAAAACGGGCCAATGTGGGCCCGGTGTCGTAAAACTTGTTTTATTATGAAAACGTGTTAGTTTTACTTACTATAATTTGTTGTGAAAACCGTTTCGTCTAAAAGTATCGGGAAGGAAGTGGACAGGGCACTTTGGAGCGGCGCGCCCCTATATGGAGCGGCGCTCCATATGTCTGAAACTGATATTTAATTAAAAAATAATAAAAAATCTTTTGCGTATTCGGTTGGATAACGGGTTGGGTCATTACAGTTTTGACTTTTGTTGACTCGAAATTAAGCATTGTAAGAGTGATGGTATTAGAGTATAAATACCATCATCTCATCTAGTAAACTAAGCCTTCTAGTCATAACTTCCAATCATTCAAGGTGTAACTAGGTGTTCTAGGTCATTTTCTCCCAATTCCCAATTATGTAATTTCGTTCCAAATAAATACAAACACGAATTCATTGCTAAATCGTTGCTAAACATGTGCTCTGAATGCTACTGGTAATTAGCATGTGACTTAATAAATAAGCGTCCACCAACACGTGATACGAACGCGTGTTTGATGCGGAAGTACGCGTATCATTAAGTCCCCTAGTTTAATATCATGGGTTACCTTAAAACACGTGACATTAAACTCATAATCAATAATTCAAAAATTATCGGAAGGTAATTATGAAAATAATCCCTAAAGAACCATATTTTGTTTTTGGCAAAAAAACATGAATTAATGTTGGGAACCATAGATACAATTCTTTAACAAAACAGTGAAAAAATTGGGAAATACATAAAGAGTCCGGGAACTTACAAACAACACATATCCCCTAAAGCAAGCCCATTACAAAAGACTAAGAAGACAAGAAGCCCATTATAAATACAAGCTCTAAATGTGCATACATAATACATAAACAAACTGAGATTGACTCTAAGCCAAAATAAAAAAACGCAGCCCTTCTCTTTAAAACATCAACATCCATGGCTGTGAATCCCACACATGAAATTGGAATCTTTCGCTAACTTTTGCTTCCACTAGCCACTCAAACACTTTGTATTTTATACGAACCAATAATACATTCCAACATGTGTAAATCCCGTTAAACAATACCTCGTTTCTAGCAAACCAAATCGCCCAATACGTAGCCGGCCCGATTAAGCTCCAAAACTTTGATGCATTTATACCCAAACCCTTATAACAATCTAAAGAGAACTCCGAGACGGACGAAGGCATGACCCAATAAATATTCCACCACTTGAACATAGCCGTCCAAATGCTATAAGACCATGGACAATGTAAAAGAAGATGGTCTATCAACTCGATATCCGAACACCACCCGCACTTGTCATCCGAACCATCTCTTAAACAATGCCGAAAATGGAACACTTCTTTTACCGGTATTCCTCCTTGGATTGCTAACCAATGAAAGATAGCGATTTTGGACGGGATACTTTTGCTCCATACAACATTAACCCAATCGAACTCTACATTCAAATTAGAAACAAGCATAATCCGGGTGCCCTCCGGGACCGAATAGACCTTATTAACGGAGTGAACCCATTGAATCTCATCACCCTTATCATTATTAAGCGATATAGGACCCAACAATGCCAAAAGCGTTTGTAATTGTGATTCTTCATACAAATCCCTCTCCTCAGCCAACCCCATATCCCAAATCATTAAACTATAAGAATCGACCCACCCCAACTCATAAACATAAGCATGCTTTTTAACCGAAATACGATATAGTGAAGTAAATTGATCCCTTAGCTTAGACACGCCTACCCATATATCTTACCAAAATAGAATACTCGAATCGTTACCAACCTTCCAACACCAACTCTGAGGACTAATGATATCGAACAACTCGTCTACTCTTTGAAGCTTCCCCAAGTCGAACCATATAGGGGACAGTAGGCTCCTTTTTAAATTCGAAATATCAGAAAAAAGGTTACCATGTAACTTAGGACCAGTGTTGTAAAAGTCGGCCGATGCGTCGTTTTTTTGAGTTCTCCGTCCCGTTTTTTCTGAAAACGACTCAAAAGACGGTCAAAGCTAAAAGTTCGGTCAAAGTCTGTCAAAGACTGTAACGACCCTGGAATTTCCAACGTTATTTTATTAATAATTATTATTATTAATACGCGTGTTTAAACGAATGTACGTTATTACATTTACATGTTGCCATGATTGCCCGAACTTGACTTTAATTGCCCGAAACGTCTTTGTGACACCCGGAACTTGCACGAATAATATTTTTAGATATTATTTACATTCATGATTAAATTTATTAATCATTTTAATTAACTAAGACTATTAGTTAGTTACTTGGGTTTTAATTGGCTCAACTTGTTATTAATTGTACTTGGGCTTTATTAGTGTTATGGACTCTTGAACTTGGGCTTCCAAGCCCACCCTACTTATGTTAATGGATAAACTAGCCCATGTTACACTTGTAAGTATTAATTTGAATGGAACTTGTTAGTTAATACTTGAAAGAATCTAGTTAGCTTGTTATCCCCATGCATGACCATTCATTAACCACCTTTATGAACTTTACATGCTAATAACCATTAAACTTAGCCATCCCCCTCCCTTTTCTGCTGCAGAATGCCGAAGCCCAAGGATCCCTTTAGGGGTGTTTTTGTGTTCATTATTCATTACTAGTTCACTTGTGTAACGACCCGGAAATTTCCGACCAAATCTAAACCCTAATCTTTATATGTTTCCGACACGATAAACAAAATTCGTATTTTTGAGTCTAGAAAGTTTGAAATCTATATTCGGATAATCAAGTACCCTTTTGACCAAGCCTGACGATTCACGAACGAATGTTTTAAATAAATATGTATGTGTGTGTATATATATATATATAATAATTAAGTTACCAACAAAATGAATATATTATATAATTAGTAAATATAATATAAATAATAATATTATTATTACAAGTTAAAAAAAATTAATTATTTGTTACCTTTATTATTTTCAGAATTTTTAATATTATCAATTAAATATATATGTATATATATATATATATATATATATATATATATATATATCTTTATACATGAGGTTAATAAACAAAAGTAGTTATACCAATCTTATTATTATTATTATTATTATTATTTTGTGAAAATAATAAAAGTTATTATTATTTTAATGTTAGTATAATTAGTATCTTAGTTGTAAATAAAAATAGTGTTATATATTTTATAATAAATATTAACATTATTATTAGTAATATTATTAATTGTATTACTATAAAATTGAGAGTATTAATATGATAATTATAATTACTAATAATAAAACTAATTACAATCTATAAAATAAATATAAAAATATAAGATATATACAATTATAATATACATACTATACATAAATATAAATACTGATAAGTAAAATTCTGAATATACAGATTTACACAAAAGCTGTGTTATACGAATACATATACTGTATTATATATACACAATTCGGTATATTTTTTTTATAACATAATCGTACGTAATTTTTGCATAAAGGAATTAAAAATCAATCACGGATCCACTTACTGTTGTATGTTCTTATTTGTGTCGGGGTTTGTTAGCAAATCACTTTCTATCACAAATCAAGAACAGAAATCGATTATATATATCTTCTGTGACCTCTGTTTCAATACCATTTTATTAAGAACTCGAAATTGTATTTCATTCCAAAATCTGAAATTGCCATTATGCTAGAACTCAATCAACTAAACTATCTGCAGAAATTAGTATTCCAATTTCCCAAAACGGCTTCGAATTTCAGAATCAAATATTTTGAATAAAAAGTTAAATTTCGTGTTCATCACTAAATTCATCTTTTGCTTAACGTTTCTGTTAAATTAAATGATACAGAAAGGTTCTAATAAGGATTTCTAAACTTTTTCATGTTGTGAGCTAGGGCTAAAACTTTATAAAAATCCGAAAGCTAATGGGAGTTCATGTCGTTTTTTTTTTAAAACCCATACAGACATATTTGTTTTATTATTTCGTTTTAACTAATTTTACACACAGACAACCGTTTTTGTTTCTGTTAGTAATATAAAACCATAAATTTCTTTTTCAATTGGGTTGAATGTTCTCTGATCGATTGTTATTGGGAAGAAGAAGAGGGATACAGTATACGGGATTTATAGTTATGGAGAGAGTATTAAATCAGAGAATCAGCAAACGGGTCAGTGGTCATGGGTGTTTTGATTAACTGGGAGGTCGGGTGTTCGAGCCCCGGTGTGGGCAATTTTTTTTAGGAAGGCTTACATAAAGGGTATATATTTCTATTATTATTACTATTATTTATTATTATAATTATTATTATTAATATTATTATTGTTATTATCATTGTTAATAAATATTGAGATTGTTATTATCATTAATTAATATTATTATAATTAGTATCATAATTAAAATTATTATTATTGTTATCAAAATCTTTATTTTCATTGCCATCACTATTAAATTATTCATTTTATTAAAGACTATTATTATTATCATTATTATGAAATTTATTATATATCAACATTTATAGAATTATTAATATTATTATCTTTATTATTAATATTAGTACTATCATTATTATTACTGTCATCACTTAAAATTTATTATCTTAAAATACTACTTTAACAAATAATTGATATTTATATAAATATATACTTATCACATAACAAAAATTTAAATATCTTTTATGTACAAAATGAATATATGAAACATATACAAATTTAATATAAAAAGGATATAGTTAATAAACTTATAAATATATTTGTTCGATTACCATTATGTATATTAATAAATATACAAATGATATAGGTTCGTGAATCCGAGGCCAACCTTATACGTGTCCCGTGATGTTATATGTATTTTTACTACAAAATACATTAGGTGAGTATATAGTCCCTTTTAAACTCTAAATATTTTGGGATGAAAATACATGCATTTTATGATTTACGTTATGGACACAAGTGATCAAAAATAAATTCTACGTTGAGTTGTACCATGGCATATTTCTTTATACTTGGTAGCTAATATTTACATGAGGAATGTAAACGCGAATCCTGTTGATAGATCTATCGGGCCTGACAACCCCAACCGGGCTGGACGACCAGTTTTTAACGGTTGCACAGTACTTCGTTTCGTTACTACACTTGGTACGGTGTAGGGTTTATTTAAGAGTATGCTGCTGTGATTTAAATGTTAAGTATGGTTACCAAGTGCTCAACGACTTTTCATACACGAGGAGTGTATTCTTTCTAAACATGAAATCTTGTGGTCCATAGTTATAACGCTGCTAGCATCAAACCTATATATCTCACAAACTTTATGTTGACCTTTTAAAGCATGTTATTCTCAGGTACGAATTAAGTCTTCCGCTGTGCAATAGCTCATATTAAGGACCTTACTTGGAGTCGATCATCGCAATGGGACCAACTGTTGAAGATGTCGTCCGGGAGGATTAGTTCGGGTTTCTACAGTTGGTATCAGAGCGTTGGTCTTAGCGAACCAGGTCTTGCATTAGTGTGTCTAACTGTTAGTTGTTTAGATGCATTAGTGGGTCTGGACTTTGACCGTGTTTACATGTCAAAAGTTTTGCTTATCATTCTAGTGTAAAATCATCTGCTTATCATCCTTAGAAAATTGTCTGCCTATCATTCTTAAGTCTAGACACGTCTTACTGCATTTAGTGCATCGATAGTGTATAGATGAAATTCATATCTTAGCATATCTGATAATTCATATCTTAGCGTATCTGTAGACTGGCTTGTCATATGCCGTAGGTTCCTCTGTAGGCTACGAAATCTTTAGTATATATATAGATATTCTATGAAGTTAGAATATCATCCTATATTCGAAAATCATTTCACATCAAAGATTCTTCTCATTCACCAAATTGCCCTCTTGATGATGAATCTGAAAGCACTTACCGGCGAACCTGTTCGAGAAACCATTTACCCTCTCATTTCTAGAATATCCCGTCACGATATTCTATATTTCGAATCTTGCTCACCCGCTCGTTTCAATCGTCAATCATCCTGACATAATATAAGAAGTTAACGAACTACGTGCTCGAGTAATGGTTTTGGAGAATCTGGTGCGGAGGTTACAAGCACCAGCAGCAACACCAGCAGCATAATCCATACCACCATCGTCAACGCCGACAGTACCCTTATCACCCCCAAACCACAACCGCGCCATAAATCTCATCATCACAACCTGTACCTCGAATATCAACATCACACGCTTCAATATCACCACCTGTACTTCGAGTATTATCTTCGTTCTACATATCGTTCTACATCGATTATCTTCGCTTTGCATATCGTTCTACCTCATTTACCCTCGTTCGACATGACGATTATGTAATCTCTAATGTTTTAGAGATCATGTAATCTAGTAATAACGATAAATCAAATGAGTTTAATATCCTATTTATTCATTAAATTCATAATTACATCCGAAGAAAATATATATGCATGTATATTTTCATAAAGAGTGTAACTAAAAATCCTTTTGTACAAACTATTAATGATGAAAATATTTTAACGGGTGGGTAGTACCCGAGGAATATTTAGAATTCACATTAATAAGTTACATTGTACATTCTTCGAATCTGATTCAACGGTTATCTATTATCCTACTTACAACCACCGATATTCGTATTCGCTCACCTCAGAATAACCATTTTCATTCAAAATTCATATTCGAATTTTGACCTATCAGAATCCAACAAGTGGCATAAAGAAGACAACATTGAACAAAATAAAATTTGTTAGAAACAGACGAATTAACTAAATTGAAATATTGTTAGGAATCCACGCTAACTGTTCCTAGCTAACTGTTCCCGGCTAACATTTAATTTATCGCAATTTACATTCTCGCAATTTTAATTTCTGCACTGTACATACTTTCGGGACACATGTACAACAATACGTCGGATTAATTCTGAGACAACACGTTGTATAATGGGTCATGATATATATTTATTTATTTTACGCATTTTAAATAACGGGACACGTATGCAAGGTTTCGACTTATCATATTGACCCATCTATATATATATTTCGGAACAACCGTAGACACTCTATATGTGAAGATGGGAGTTGGCTATACAGGGTCGGAGTTGATTCCAAAATATATATATACTTTGAGTTGTGATCGACACTGAGACCGGTACACGGGTCACGATACGTATTAATTATGTATATTAAATTATATATGAATATATTGAACTGTTGAACCATTGGACAATTGGACAATCGGAATAATAGAATGCTAACTATGGACAAGTAAAATGAATTAAAATATTGATTATAACATATGAAACTAAACAATTCTTCAAGTTTGCCACTTGATTTCATTCTAAACCTTATTTGTACCTCGACAATTACAATTCGCGTTCAAACCTTTCATAATTCTTGAAAACATTTCGATCGAGAGAATGAACCAACCGCACCTCATCTCTGGAAGAAAAGATTCTTGCATATAATTATGCACTCAAAAACTCTCGGAGACTGAGTCAACGGCTAACACGCAGCAGTGTTAAATTCTTTAGTGTTATTATTGCCCAAAATAACTTTGCAATCCCTTTCCAAATTAGCCAATTTTGTCACCGCTCCAGCAAGTTGACCTCGACTTCTCAGTAAGACTAGTCTCGATATATATATACGTTATCCTTTCGCCGTCGTTACCGGAAAACCTTTTATATTCCACCATACTACCATAAGCGTTTAATCATCTAAAAACACAATTAGCCCGAAAACACCATGGATTGATAACCGACGATTCAGATATGGCTGCATTAAATGCAGAGGAAACAGTAAAATTGTAGATGGCCTAAATGGCCAAGAGTTTGATGATAAAGAAGGGAGTGTTAGGAACGCTCGATAGAAAATTTGGTACTAAAAAAAATGGATTGAGCTAACCGTGAAGGAAACAAAGAACAAATACAAGGATTGAACCTGCCCTCAAAGAATCTAAATGATTCAGTACCTGCTGAAACCGTTAGTAAGAACCCTACCCCTTATTCTAAACCTTCCCAAATGATATTCTTCATCATCATTTTATTTTAGAGATTATAAGATATTTTCATATCTTCCAATTTCTGGAGATATTATTACCATCTGAAATCATCTATCTCTCCGAAACATCTGCGTTACAGCATAAAAGAAGCTGTGTTAATTTCTAAATTCTGAAACCTTTGAGTTTAAAATAGGAATGTTCCGAAGTAGTGTTGGGAACTGATGCATGAATCAGTATAATATAATGAAACTTGATCAACTTCATTATATTACAGTAAGTCATGTTAAGTTTCTAATAGAATGCGATGATTCACAGTACCGTCATCATGTGCCATGTTACACGACTCTTACATTCTATCCAATTCCGAAACGTATTAAGAACAAATCATCTTGATAGTTCTATCTTCCTGGATATTCTGGTAATTTGACAAATCAAAATTTTGCCATTACCATTCTTTTCAGAGAACATTAGCTATGTTCATTCCAAATCTTATACCTACGAATTCCAAACCATTACTCGCTAGACTCAAGGTCGGGAGGAGGAAATAAAAGCAAGAAGCTCCGAAAAATGATGAAGAATATAAAGCTCAATAATAATCCCAAAATTTCAAACCGTGTATATAAATGCAGATAGCATAATAGAGACACAGGAGAACTAGAAACATTATAAACACAAGGGTATAGTAGAATTAAATAGATTCTTCTGGTGGTAGACGAAAGAGAAGAAGGACAGATGTGAAAATTGAGAGTAAATCAAGGATCAGAATGGGATGGAATATATTGGCAAAAGTTTTAAAGTAGGAATTAAGGAGAAAGAGTAGAAGATGTGGGATATGGGAATAAGGAGACAAAGGAGGTAATTTTATAGTAAAATATCCGACAGAGAAATTGAAACAGATTGTCACATCAAATCAAAGAAGATCCTGATCGTCGAAAAACCAAATCTTATTACATAAGATTTTCTTTAAATCCCTTAAATTTCGGAAATCAATCCTCACTACGTCATCGATTAAAACGATTCCATATTTACTCATTTCACTCTTTTGCGATAGCTTCATTTATATTCTTCGCGTAATCGAAACGTTTTATCTACATTACTCAATGATGATAAAACTCCATTATCACCTTATATTCATCATGAAAACATTCTTATGGTTATCAATAACGACCTCTATCAAATTTCGGGGACGAAATTTCTTTAACGGGTGGGTACTGTAACGACCCGGAAATTTCCGACCAAATCTAAACCCTAATCTTTATATGTTTCCGACACGATAAACAAAATTCGTATTTTTGAGTCTAGAAAGTTTGAAATCTATATTCGGATAATCAAGTACCCTTTTGACCAAGCCTGACGATTCACGAACGAATGTTTTAAATAAATATGTATGTGTGTGTATATATATATATATATATAATAATTAAGTTACCAACAAAATGAATATATTATATAATTAGTAAATATAATATAAATAATAATATTATTATTACAAGTTAAAAAAAAATTAATTATTTGTTACCTTTATTATTTTCAGAATTTTTAATATTATCAATTAAATATATATGTATATATATATATATATATATATATATATATATATATATATATATATATATATATATATATATATATATATATATATATATATATATATATATATATATATATATATATATATATATATATATATATATATATATATATATATATATATATATATATCTTTATACATGAGGTTAATAAACAAAAGTAGTTATACCAATCTTATTATTATTATTATTATTATTATTTTGTGAAAATAATAAAAGTTATTATTATTTTAATGTTAGTATAATTAGTATCTTAGTTGTAAATAAAAATAGTGTTATATATTTTATAATAAATATTAACATTATTATTAGTAATATTATTAATTGTATTACTATAAAATTGAGAGTATTAATATGATAATTATAATTACTAATAATAAAACTAATTACAATCTATAAAATAAATATAAAAATATAAGATATATACAATTATAATATACATACTATACATAAATATAAATACTGATAAGTAAAATTCTGAATATACAGATTTACACAAAAGCTGTGTTATACGAATACATATACTGTATTATATATACACAATTCGGTATATTTTTTTTATAACCTAATCGTACGTAATTTTTGCATAAAGGAATTAAAAATCAATCACGGATCCACTTACTGTTGTATGTTCTTATTTGTGTCGGGGTTTGTTAGCAAATCACTTTCTATCACAAATCAAGAACAGAAATCGATTATATATATCTTCTGTGACCTCTGTTTCGATACCATTTTATTAAGAACTCGAAATTGTATTTCATTCCAAAATCTGAAATTGCCATTATGTTAGAACTCAATCAACTAAACTATTTGCAGAAATTAGTATTCCAATTTCCCAAAACGGCTTCGAATTTCAGAATCAAATATTTTGAATAAAAAGTTAAATTTCGTGTTCATCACTAAATTCATCTTTTGCTTAATGTTTCTGTTAAATTAAATGATACAGAAAGGTTCTAATAAGGATTTCTAAACTTTTTCATGTTGTGAGCTAGGGCTAAAACTTTATAAAAATTCGAAAGCTAATGGGAGTTCATGTCATTTTTTTTTTAAAACCGATACAGACATATTTGTTTTATTATTTCGTTTTAACTAATTTTACACACAGACAACCGTTTCTGTTTCTGTTAGTAATATAAAACCATAAATTTCTTTTTCAATTGGGTTGAATGTTCTCTGATCGATTGTTATTGGGAAGAAGAAGAGGGATACAGTATACGGGATTTATAGTTATGGAGAGAGTATTAAATCAGAGAATCAGCAAACGGGTCAGTGGTCATGGGTGTTTTGATTAACCGGGAGGTCGGGTGTTCGAGCCCCGGTGTGGGCAATTTTTTTTAGGAAGGCTTACATAAAGGGTATATATTTCTATTATTATTACTATTATTTATTATTATAATTATTATTATTAATATTATTATTGTTATTATCATTGTTAATAAATATTGAGATTGTTATTATCATTAATTAATATTATTATAATTAGTATCATAATTAAAATTATTATTATTGTTATCAAAATCTTTATTTTCATTGCCATCACTATTAAATTATTCATTTTATTAAAGACTATTATTATTATCATTATTATGAAATTTATTATATATCAACATTTATAGAATTATTAATATTATTATCTTTATTATTAATATTAGTACTATCATTATTATTACTGTCATCACTTAAAATTTATTATCTTAAAATACTACTTTAACAAATAATTGATATTTATATAAATATATACTTATCACATAACAAAAATTTAAATATCTTTTATGTACAAAATGAATATATGAAACATATACAAATTTAATATAAAAAGGATATAGTTAATAAACTTATAAATATATTTGTTCGATTACCATTATGTATATTAATAAATATACAAATGATATAGGTTCGTGAATCCGAGGCCAACCTTATACATGTCCCGTGATGTTATATGTATTTTTACTACAAAATACATTAGGTGAGTATATAGTCCCTTTTAAACTCTAAATATTTTGGGATGAAAATACATGCATTTTATGATTTACGTTATGGACACAAGTGATCAAAAATAAATTCTACGTTGAGTTGTACCATGGCATATTTCTTTATACTTGGTAGCTAATATTTACATGAGGAATGTAAACGCGAATCTTGTTGATAGATCTATCGGGCCTGACAACCCCAACCGGGCTGGACGACCAGTTTTTAACGGTTGCACAGTACTTCGTTTCGTTACTACACTTGGTACGGTGTAGGGTTTATTTAAGAGTATGCTGCTGTGATTTAAATGTTAAGTATGGTTACCAAGTGCTCAACGACTTTTCATACACGAGGAGTGTATTCTTTCTAAACATGAAATCTTGTGGTCCATAGTTATAACGCTGCTAGCATCAAACCTATATATCTCACCAACTTTATGTTGACCTTTTAAAGCATGTTATTCTCAGGTACGAATTAAGTCTTCCGCTGTGCAATAGCTCATATTAAGGACCTTACTTGGAGTCGATCATCGCAATGGGACCAACTGTTGAAGATGTCGTCCGGGAGGATTAGTTCGGGTTTCTACAACTTGTATTCCCTCTCATTCAAACACACACTTTACTTGCTTCATTTTCTCTCTTTCTCTCATCTTGTAAGTGACTTGAAACAATTAATTCTCTTCTCTTTTTCTTGACAAAAACCGAATTCAAACATTCATCATCATCTCTTGTTACTTGTTCTTGTTGTTTGGTTTCTTGTTTATTAATTAGTTACTCACTTGTCCTTGTTGTATGTTACTTACTTACTTAGTTTACAAGAATCAAACTACCTAGTTTATTCTTCATTTTTATCTTGTATTTACAAGAACAAACAAGAACTAAGCTTACTAGTTTATGTTCTACATATGTTGCATCAAAAGATTTAAGTTCATGGTTATATAAAATCATACTTGTAAGTCATGGAAGTAAACTTAAAGTTTACTTTACTTAAAGATCAACTTTGGTTGAATCTTTAAAGTATGAACAACCATGAACAAATTACATGTTTACTTAGTTACTTCTTCATTTTATGCACTTTAATTTCATGTAGTTAGATTATATGGTCAAGTACTACAAGTTAGTCTTGATCTCATATCTCTTGGAACTAAAAGTTAACTTAAAAGTTCAAGAACATATAAATGAAACTTTTTAATTATAACTTTGTATACTTATGCTTGATCTAGACTTTTGAGTCTTGGATCTTCAAGATCTAACTAAGAACTATGTTCTACATTTTAAGATCTTGATTAGTTAGTTTACTTTCAAGTTTGTAACTTGTTATTAGCTTTAAAGTCCATGTATGTGTTAGATCTAAGACTTTGATGCAACTTTGGTTCATCAAACTTCATACAACTCTTAAGTGAGTTGTGCTTCATGTCTTAGACTTGCACATGGGTTATGATGGTCAAGACTTGGTTAAGATGATGTAGATACATCGATGAGTTGTACACTTGAAGCTATATGCATCAAGGATGAGAACCATGATGAACATCAAGCACCAAGACCACCGGAACCCTTTTAAACTCACTGTTCTGTCCAAAAGCTACTGGTCTGGTGATTCTGTAACATACCAGTAGACCTGGGCTGTTCTAACCTTGATTTTTAGATAGATCTTTTCGAGTAGATAACTTTTCATATAGGACTCGTATTAATCCGAGTTACGGTTTAGGATTTATGGCCCTCCGATCGTTACTATGTCCTTTAACGTTGTGCAGAAATTTCTGACCTACTCGCACTTAGACCGTCGCCACGGTCAAACCAAGACGAGTTTGCTTCTGTAAATTTTATGACATTTAAGGGACTCATAGACGGAGCCATGGCCACTGGTCTCACCTTAATTCAGTAAGGGTAGAGGCCGTGGTGACTGACTGAAATCAGACTTTGTTTTAAACTACTTTCATAAACGAAACCTACCTTACGCCTTTTGTTTAATGATGAATGATGATGACCCTTAAGACCTTAATTACATACTTTTAAACCTATTAAGACGATTTACTGACTTAGTACTATTTGACTTAGGTTGAGGACTTCGGACCGTTTACTCGCACACCTTTCCCGACTACTACTTTACCGCTACATATCATTGTGAGTTATAGCATTCCCTTTTTACTTTAACTTTTTGGGAACTGAGAATACATGCGGATTTTATGTTTTACATACTAGGCACGAGTACTTAAACTTATATATGTGTGGGTTATACAACGGCATAAACATTTCCTTTAGCTCGGTAACGTTTAGTCATTGGTTTTTGAACCGGTGAACGCGAATCTTAGATATGGATCCATAGGGTTTGACATCCCCACTCGGGCTAGTAGCGCTAGCATTTAACGAGTGTTTAATACTTCGTATACATACACACTTGCCAAGTGTACTTTCAGGGGGTATAAACGTTAAGTTAGTTACCAAGTGCCCACGGTTAACATATACTTTATCATACTGTTTTGAAACGCTCTTTGTAGCACTGAAATCTCGTGGCCTAACTTACATACTGTTATACTTAAACTATAGCTCACCAACCTTTGTGTTGACGTTTTAAAGCATGTTTTTCTCAGGTGCTTGAGGTTAGCTTCCGCTGTGTACTAGTCGTGCTGTAGACACCCGCTGCTTAGAGTTGTCATCGCATGAACTACTTTATTTTGCATTTCAAACATTCGTACTTTTGAACTATGACTTGTAACGACCATTGTGGTCACATACACTTATTATTTGCTTCTACTTAGTGAAGCATGCTTTTGAAATGTAAAACATTTGATGTCGGTTATGACATCACCTTTTTATCGTGAATGCAACTTCTTTAATTACAGCATATAGTACTTAACCTTGTAATGATCCTGTTGTTGATGATTCGTACACGATGGTTTTGTACGGGACATCACAAAGACGGTCAAAATTGGTCAAAAACGGTCAAAGTCAATCAAATTTTCGTCAAGATCTGATATATTTTAAAATTAGGGTTTGTTTTCATTTTTTGAGCCGCTCTTTTCTCTGTGTCCTTACTGATTAGGTACTCGGTATCATTAATTGAGTTTTAAGTTTGATTGTTTTTCAATTCAAGTTCTTATTTAAGAAATTTATTTTACATAATCAACTATTTTATATATTTATAAATATATATTTAAGAAATTATTAATAAAGTCAACGTTGGTCAACGATCGATGCGTCCACGACTCGTCCCCCGACTCGGCCGACATGTCCTTTTTAGGTCTCGTCTGATGCGTCCCCGACTCGCGACTTTTACAACCTTGCTTAGGACCAAAGAGCCATATTTTTATTTTTATTTTTTTTTTTGGCAAAAAACAATATATCATTAAAATAAATAAAAGACCAAGCCATCAAAGAGATGGCCGGCCCATTACAAAAGAACACCCTTAAATTTTTAAAGATGAAAGGAAACAAATCCTTTTGTACAGAACAAACTTAAACTATCATATGCAATAAACTCTAAAAGTGACAAACGAACAAGTGAGGCTACAAAATTATTCAAGGGTTAGAATCCCATATATTCTACTCCATTTTAGAGAGGGTAACTTAGAATTACACCTGTAGCCCAACCGAAAGTCTTAATGATTGTGTTGACAATCCACATCGAAAAGGAGCTCATCCTTAAACTAATCTTGCACCTTTAACCCAAAAGAATATCTTAAAATTAACCTTAAGCTTCTTTAAACTTTCATCCTCACGAACTGATCATCTGGAATTCTTGTAAAATTAAATCGCCCAAACGCAAACAGGGCCTTGTCATTGACTTTTTAACATGGAAATTTGATTCCGTACTTCACACTTTAAAGCCACTTTGAAGAGATTGAAACGTTCTTCTCACGATATAAACAACAAACCACTCGATTGGCCTGAAGCTCCTACATAGCTAATGTCGCCTCAAAATCTTTAAAAAAAATTCTAACAAAGCTAATGACCCAAAAAATCTTGAAAAGCGACAAGAAGAGTGTAGAACAATGGCACCATATGACCCTCCAAACGGCCTCGATCCTTGTTCCCGAGACCTCTCGTGTTCCAGGACATCAATGTCGTTTAATCTTCTTGTGAGGAGGTGTAGGAGGCTCACCATACGCTCTCATCCCGCTAAAAAAATCATTATAGCTCTTTAAACGAATGGCTTCTTTGTTAGGATTAACCAATTTAGCGTTGAGATTGGGTTGAATTGCTTGAGTACGGACATCAATTGGGTCAGTGAAACCATCTAGCCCATCATCATCGGACTCCACAATTGTTAAAGAATCGAAAGGTTCTTTATCTTGGTTTCCCGATTTTGCCTTCAATAATTTCTTCTTTTAGCGTTTAGAAGGATTTGATTGATTATCCTGAGAAAAAGTAACTGATTCTTGTGCTTGAAGAGCTTTAACTTTTTGAAAATTGTCCAAAAAGTTTGCACATGGTGGTATACACTTTTGTAGTGACCCGAACTTTTCCATGTTTATATATTTATATATTAAATGAAATTGATATTTACATGATTAAATGTTTTCAACATGTTAAGCAATCAAACTTGTTAAGACTTGATTATTTGAAGTGAGTTTCATTACTCCCTTTTTAAATGCTTTTGCAATATATATTTTTGGAACTGAGAATACATGCGCTTTTATAAATGTTTTACGAAATAGACACAAGTAATCAAAACTACATTATATGGTTGAATGGATCGAAGCCGAATATGCCCCTTTTTGCTTGGTAGCCTAAGAATTAGTAAACTAGTCTATTAATTGACGCGAATCCTAAAGATAGATCTATTGAGCCTAACAAACCCCATCCGTTGTAGCGGATGCTTTAGTACATCGAGTTTTTATATCATATCCGATGGATGTCCCGAAATGATGGGGATATTCTTATATGCATCTTGTTAATGTCGGTTACCAGGTGTTCACCATATGAATGATTTTTATCTCTATGTATGGGATGATGTTTACGAAAAATGGAAATATGAAATCTTGTGGTATATTATTACGATTGATAAATATATAGGTTAAATCTATAACTCACCAACATTTTTGTTGACGTTTTAAGCATGTTTATTCTCAGGTAATTGTTAAGAGCTTCCGCTGTTGCATACTAAACTAAGGACAAGATTTGGAGTCCATGCTTGTATAATATTGTTTGAAAACTGCATTCGAAGACATATATTGTTGTGTAATATTATTGTAAACCATTATGTAATTGTCGTGCGAGAACGCTATATTTTGATTATCATTATTTGATAATCGTCGTAATATTTTAAACCTTTATTGATAAAATAAAGGTTATGGTTGTTTTAAAAATCGAATGCAGTCTTTGAAAAACGTCTCATATAAAGGTCAAAACCTCGCAACGAAATCAATTAATATGGAACATTTATAATCAATATGAACGGGACATTTCAATTGGTATCCGAGCGTTGGTCTTAGAGAACCAGAATTTTGCATTAGTGTGTCTTACCGAGTTTGTTAGGATGCATTAGTGAGTCTGGACTTCGATAGTGTTTTCTTTAAAAAAAAATAAAAAAAATGATTGCTTAACTTTTTTTTGTTAGAAACTATATATTATTAACATGTAAATATTATGTGATATATTAATCTCTTAGCGTGTTTGATATTGTGTGATAGATGTCTACCTCTAGTACAAATCCCATCGACTAACCTAATAATAATGAAGAGTCGAATATATTTTGAGAAGATTCACAAATTCCCGAGGAAGAACCGGAAGAGGAGGAACCGGAAGAGGAGGAACCGGAAGAAGAAGAGGTTTCGGAGGATGAAATATTAATACCTACAGTAAAACGATTAAATAAAAGAAAATCCTCAACCAATGGACCAAAGTTAAAAATGGTCAATGGTTTTTCCGCCAAGGAAGCAAGATATTGGGAAAACTACCAATTTTCTGATGAATTGGATCCTGACGAGGATTTCGATGATATTATAGAAATTACCCCAACTCAATTTAATAAGGCAAAAGAGAATAATAAGGGAAAGGGCATCAAAATAGAGAAACCTGATTCCGACCCCGATGAACTTTATATGTATCGTAAACGCCCGTATTTCTTAGATTTTAACAATAATCTGGGAACATCTAGGCCACCAGGTTTTTCTAAACCATTTGTGAAAATGACGGCTCGTATTAGAGGATCACCATGTATCCCTAGGAAATTAGCCAAACGAACTAAGTCTGAAGAAGAAGAAACGAGTGAGTCGGAATAAAGAGTTCTAATCATGCTGTGTAAGATATGTATTGTAATGTGTTTATATTTTTATGTTATATGTAAAAATTGCTTGTATTGTTTGTTAATTACCTTTTACGAATCTAATCCTTGTTTATTTTATAGTATAAAAAAAATGGACGTTAAGGATAGACAACCAAAAAGTTTAGAAGACCTACAAGGAGATATGATTGATGAAATCTTGTCTAGAGTCAGGCAGAATTCATCAGCACAATTAGTTACGGCAAAATTAGTTTGTCGAACGTTTGAGAGACATTCCAGGCATGCTTTAGTATATAAAAGGCTTTCTTTTGAAAGATGGGGTATATCACATTAGGGAGACTTTAAGTTACGCCAAGTTTTCTTTAAGGCATTTAGTGCGGGAAACCCAGATGCAATTTTACGCTACGGGTTACGAACCTATTTTGACTCAACATATCCCAACATAGGACTTCGTGCTTTAGAAAGAGATTCTAACATGCAACATAAAGAAGCATGTTATGCTTACGGGTTAGTGATGTTCGCTTCTCACCAAAGTGAGAAAAAGAACATCGGATTACAACTTTTAAATAAAACCTTCTCACAAGTGACGGATTCGGTAGTTGGGGTGAGAAACAAGGTTTTTAGATTGTTACGGGGCTGTTGGGCATTACAAAAACCTCGTCCTTTTGACGACGTTACAATATGCAGCCTAGCTAGCGGTCATAATGGTTATCTGCCACATAATCAAGGATGGGAAATAATATTAGTACAACCAGAATGCATGACTTGTTTCTGGACTTATGAATTACGTGTCTTTATTTCTTTTGCTGAACGGCTTGCATATTAACTAGAATTGCCTTTATAACTGCCGAGTAGCAAGTTATTATGTGCTATATTTCATCCTATATGTATAATAGTGGTATTGTATGTTTGTAAAATATTGTATAAAAGTTTGAACGCGAAATATTATTGTAATAAGTTTTTCATATAGAAGCGTAGTAGTTGAGTTGTATAGTAGCTACTAAGTATGAACTTAACGGGTAGGTACTACCCGAATTAAAACTATAAAATGCTAATATGAAGAAAAAGCTTTTATAAATAAGTTCATATTATGCTACGAAATACTATTGACTACTCTTAAATTCTATATGATTAACTCAATTCTTTTAGCTATTTTTGAAGGAAATGGCATCGACGACTCGTCAGAACTTGAACATGAGTGAGGAAGACTTTCGTGTTTTCCTTGCTGCGAACATAGCCGCCGTGCAGGCCACAATGTAAAATAACAACAATAACTCTGGTTCTAGCAGTGGAACTAATTCCACAAGAAATTGTGTAGGATGCTCCTATAAAGAATTCACTGCCTGCAAACCATTGGAATTTGATGGAACCGAGGGTCCAATCGGATTGAAACGGTTGACCGAGAAGGTTGAATCGGTGTTTACCATAAGTAAATGTACTGAAGAAGACAAAGTAAAGTACGCTACGCATACCTTCACAGGTACTGCGTTAACATGGTGGAATACCTATCTCGAACATGTAGGACAAGATGCAGCTTACGCACTACCGTGGTCAGCATTCAAGCAATTGATGAACGAGCAGTATCGTCCCAGAAATGAGGTAAATAAGCTCAAGTTAGAGCTTAGAGGATTACGAATGCAAGGTTTCGATATCACCACATACGAACGACGATTCACAGAGTTGTGCCTATTGTGTCCCAGAACGTTCGAAGACGAAGAAGAGAAGATCGATGCATTTTTAAAAGGGTTACCGGAAAGAATTCAAGAAGATGTGAGTTCACACGAGCCCGCCTCCATATAAAAGGCAAGTCGAATGGCTCACAAACTAGTGAATCAGATCGAAGGAAGGATTAAAGAGCAGGTGGCCGAAGAGGCTAACATGAAACAAGTCAAGAGAAAGTGGGAAGAAACCAATGACAAGAGTCACCAATACAACAACAACAATCACAACCACAATCGCAATAACTACCCCAACAACCGCAACATCAATCGCAACAACAACTTCAACAAACGTTAGAACAATAACTACAATAACCTTCCCAACAACAATAACAACAATAACAATAACAACAATAACAATCCCAACAACAATCTCAATAACAACAATGGCAACCAAAACTAAAAACAGCCATGCCAAAGGTGTGAAGAGCATCACCAGGGGTTCTGCATGAAATTTTGCAACAGGTGTAAAAGAAATGGTCATAGCGCGAAGAAGTGCGAGATCTATGAACCAATGCATAACAGAACTAAAGGAACAAATAATGTCGGAACAAATAACACCGCCATAGTTTGTTTTGGATGTGGAAAACCCGGCTACTTTAGTAGAAATTGCCCGAATCAGGGGAATACTAATGGACAGGGCCGCGGAAGAGTTTTCAATATTAATACGGCAGAAGAGCAGGAAGACCCGGAGCTTGTTATGGCTACGTATCTTATTGACAATAAATCTGCTTATGTTTTATTAGATTCTGGAGCGGATAGAAGCTATACGAGTAGAGATTTTTGTGCTAAACTAAGTTGCTCACCGACGCCCTTGGATAATAAATTTTTACTCGAATTAGCAAACGATAAAATAATTACAGCAGATAATATATGTCGGAATCAAGAAATTAAACTGGTTAGCGAAACATTTAAGATTGACTTGATACCAGTAAAGTTAGGGAGTTTTGATGTGATAATCGGTAAGGACTGGTTAAAATGTAACATCCCGCCTTTTTCCATTCACTTTTCCGTTTAACTATTTAAGTTCCGTTATATGTTTATAACACATCTCGTTAATACGCGTTTGAATTATCTCGTTTAGGTAATTCCCGTACCCGTTTCCTAAGTTGAGGGACTAAAGTTGCCAAATGGAGAAAGAGATGACTAGGTCAACTAGTCAACTCTTTCCTCTCCATTCATTTTACCACCTCCCAAATAATACTTCACCTTTTTCTCTCAAAACCCTCAAACCTTCAATCATCATCCAAATTCGTTCAAGAAGGATTCGATCAAAACAAATTGCATATTTGAACTCCTCGTGATCTCCTCTTCGTTTCCATACCGATTTCATCAATTTTGGGTAACTTTCTAAAATCACTAATCTTTGTGTTCTTGAGATTTTTAAGTTATAAGTTTGTTAATTAGTATCTATGGCTCAAGTCTAGTTTGTTTATGTGTTTTGTATGCTCGTTTTTGATATTTTGGAGTAACTAGTTCATATGGAAAGTTAACATGCTTAATCTTGAGTTTTAAGTGTTCATGTGTTGTTAGATGCTAAGACTTCATGTTTTAATCTTGTTCCTAGTGTTACTAGCTTCATTATGATGTAAAGATTGATCAAAGAAACCTCTTAAACTTGATTATGAAATTTGGTAACTTTTGGTTAGGGTTTCATGAACTAGGAATGGATTTTGATGCATTAAATGACATGAAGTGTTAATTATAAGTGTTAAGTTGTGTTGTATGCTTAATTACCTTCGAAACGGCATATTGTTCATGTCTTTTGGTTACCGAATCATTAAATAGCATTTATGACTTATATGCATTGAATGAGGGTCACTAAATGCGGTTTTTGGTTGTTGTATGCGAAAGTTTGATTGATGATAAGTGCATAGTTGTGTTCCTCGTCAAAATACCTTTCCAGTGATATAAAATACATGTCTTGAATGTTTGCGGGTTGTAATTTGTGTTGGTTTATGTTTGGACTCGTGCACTTAGGAGTTTCAGCAACCAGGGTCTGGAAACAAGCCAAGACGCCGTCCCAATACCCAGGACGACGTCCTGACTTTCAAACCTAGACGCCGTCTAGGGGTCCAAGACGCCGTCTTGCCCTTCAAAGTGGGACGCCGTCTAGGACTTTTGGGACGCCGTCCCATAAGCCTAAAGTGGGCTGTTTTGGTTGTCATTTAACGAAAAATGTTTGGGACGTTCTAGACCTCCGTTTCACATGAGACTTGTTCCAACATGCTTATATATGATTAAAAACTTCAGAAAATTCGTTCGAGGCCCGACCCGAACGTGTTGACTTTTTCGTTGACTTTGACCCGACCAAGTTTGACTTTTAATCAAACTTGACCAATTACTTATGTAATCTTTCTAACTTGTTTCTATACGTGTACCTTGCATGAAACTTGACTATTTGCTTCACATGCTTCGTAATCGAGTCGTATTGAGCCATAGGACTAATTGAACAACTTTGACCCCTCGTGACTTTCGTTATTGATACAACCTATTTGTTTAGGTCAAGACTAGCATTGTTACTGCACGTTTACTTGTCGAAGTACTTTTTGGTTCGTGCATACAAGGTGAGATCATAGTCCCACTTTTACTCTTTTTGAACTTACAATTGGGATGAGAAAACATAAACATTTCTTTACTAAGTGAACACAAGTACAGGAAAACAAACATTCTACATACGAGTTTAGAACAAAATCCTCAATTCGATTATCATTAGTTACACTTGCCGGGTGTAAGCGAGAACTTATGTTGTATGGATCCATATGGGTTTGACAAACCCTCATTCAAACGGTTCGCTACCGTTTACGAATGAAATATATTTTCGAGAAACAGTGTATGTTCTAGCACTAAGTGATGGGGTTCAATGGAAGGAAATGTTAAGCATTGATAATTGGGTGCTCGTGAAACAAACTTTTGGAATGTATTACTATTATTTCATTGATGCAAATCTTGTGGTTCACTTGTACTTACTTACTTAAACCTATGATTTCACCAACGTTTTCGTTGACAGATTTCTATGTTTTTCTCAGGTCCTTGAACGATACATGATACATACTTCCGCTCATTATTTGATACTTGCATTGGATGTCGAGTATACGTGCATTTCATGGAGCGTCTTTTGACTTTACTTTAAACCGTGTCGCCTGGATTTCACTCGTATTATAACGTTGTAACTTAACTATTGGTTGAACAATTCTTGTAAACTTTGAAACAATCTTTATTTTGAAATGAAGGCGACATATCTTTTGGTCAAACGTTGTTTTAAAGACTTATGACCACGTAACGGGACCTAAGTAGACGACGCCGTCAATGACGATTTGGGCGGGTCGCTACAGATGGTATCAGAGCGTTGGTTGTAGGGATTTAGAGTTCATTAGTGTCGACCCCGAGTCATAGGGTACATTGGTGAGTCTAGACTACAACCGGCATATAGACTTGAAGTAGGAATTACTTGACTACTTGTGCATTTATACTCGAACGCTTCTACTCATATCTACTCTTAGTTCACCTTAATCTCACGTTGTTTAATTTGATTGACGCGCCACCTTGACTATATGAAATGATGTCGAATGCACATATGAATCAGGGTAATATAATTTCCGGGATTATATTACGGTGACTCATATGAACGTTCCGACATTATGACATAAAGAATTTAAGGCGAGTCGAGGAAAAACTTCTCTTTATCTCTATTCTATATCACGGTTAGTATTATTGAGAATACTAATCAATGATATTCTTGTGTCTTGAAGGAACAATGGCTCCTCGTCGTGTACGCCGCAATGAAACTCCCGAACAAGCACTCGAACGGATGATAACTACCGCCGTAGATGTGGCCATGGCCGGTCACTCATCCAACAACAATAATAATAACAACCACAACAACAACAACAACAACAACAATGGAGCCGGAAACTCAAACGAGGGATGCTCCTATAAAGCTTTCATGGGGTGCAAACCTCACACTTTTGATGGAACCGGGGGACCGGTCGTGCTCACCCGATGGTTTGAGCAAACGGAAGCCGTCTTTAGCATAAGCGGTTGTCGGGACCAAGACAAGGTCAAATACTCCACTCACACTTTCTCCGGAATTGCTCTAACATGGTGGAACACCTATGTTCAATCGGTGGGTACCGATGAGGCTCATGCCCTCTCTTGGGCCGATCTAAAGGAAAAGATGATTGTTGAATATTTTCCGCGCGAAGAAACCCGAAAGCTTGAAGAAGAACTAAGAGCTTTGAAAGCGGTCGGAAACGATCTTAAAGCTTATAATCAACGCTTCGCCGAACTATCCTTGATGTGTCCTAATCTTGTTAACCCCGAATCTCAATGGATTGAGCTCTACATGCTCGGTCTTCCAAAAAGCATCAAACAAGGGGTGATGTCATCCAAACCCACTACTCATCAAGCCGCTATGAACATGGCTCGCCAACTAATTGAAACGGTTGACGAAATCGTAGTTCCGGCACCTAAGGCCGAGGATAAATCGGGCGGCAACAAAAGAAAGTGGGAACCCTCCCAATCAAGCAACAACAACTTTGCCAAGAAATCTTTCACTTCCGACGGCAAGAAGGGTTATGCCGGGAACCTACCTCTTTGCAACAAATGCAACAAACATCACTTTGGCGAATGTAGTAAGTTAATTTGCCACCGGTGCCAAGGAGTTGGTCATAAGGCCAACGATTGTAAAAGTGCCACTCCCGTCGCTCGAAAGTGGCCCAATGCACCAAAGACGGGCACTTGTTACGAATGTGGCCAAACGGGTCATTATAGAAATGCATGCCCAAAGAAGAAAGATAACCCCAATACGCGCGGCCGAGCTTTCAACATCAACACCGAGGAAGCCCGGGATGACACTGAACTAGTCACGGGTACGTTTCTTCTCAACAATTCTTATGTCTCTTGCTTATTCGATTCGGGTGCCGATAAATGCTTTGTATCCAAGACTTTGACTCATTCTTTTAGCACTCCACCTCTTTCATTAGATACCACTTATACCATTGAAGTGGCTAACGGGAAACTATTAAGTGCCGACACATATTACCGGGGGTGTACGTTAAACATTTTGGGTAAGGAATTTGAGATTGATTTGATACCCATGGAACTAGGAAGCTTTGATGTAATAATCGGTATGAATTGGTTAGTCAAAACGAAATCTCACATCCTTTGTGATCTTAACGCAATCCAAATTCCTATCGGGAATGGTGAACCTTTGATTGTTTATGGCGATAAGAGTTGCACTAGACTCAACCTCGTTTCGTGCCTTAAAGTTAGAAAACTGCTCCGTAAGGGTTGTTTTGCGATCCTTGCCCACGTTAAGAAAGTCGAGTCCGATGAGAAGCATATCGATGATGTGCCAATTGTTAGTGACTTTTCCGATGTATTTCCCGACGAATTGCCGGGTCTTCCACCTCATCGACCGGTTGAATTCCAAATCGATCTTATTCCGGGAGCCACACCCGTAGCACGTGCACCATATAGACTCGCTCCATCCGAAATGCAAGAATTGCAAAGTCAAATCCAAGAACTACTTGATCGTGGTTTTATCCAACCTAGCCATTCACCTTGGGGCGCTCCGATTTTGTTTGTTAAAAAGAAAGATGGATCCCTACGAATGTGCATTGATTATCGTGAACTAAATAAATTGACGGTTAAGAACCGATATCCTCTTCCTCGCATCGATGACCTCTTTGATCAACTACAAGGGTCTTGTGTATATTCTAAAATCGATCTCCGCTCGGGTTATCATCAATTGAGGGTTAAGGGGGAAGATGTCTCCAAAACCGCCTTCCGAACTCGTTATGGTAGTTATGAATTCCTTGTCATGCCATTTGGTCTCACTAACGCACCGGCGGTGTTCATGGATCTTATGAACCGCGTGTGCAAACCGTATCTCGATAAATTCGTTATTGTGTTCATCGATGACATATTGATCTATTCTAAAAATAAAGAAGAGCACGAACAACATCTCCGACTTGTGCTTGAACTTTTAAGACAAGAACAACTCTATGCCAAATTCTCCAAGTGTGAATTTTGGTTAAAAGAAGTTCAATTTCTTGGTCATGTTGTAAGTGACCAAGGTATTAAAGTCGATCCAACGAAAATCGAAGCCATTAGCAAATGGGAGACTCCTACTACTCCTACTCACATTCGTCAATTTTTGGGTCTCGCCGGGTACTATCGTAGATTCATCGAAAATTTCTCTTTGGTTGCACGTCCTCTAACCGCATTGACTCACAAGGGAAAGAAATTCATTTGGGCGACCGAACATGAATCCGCATTCCAAATCTTAAAAACGAAGCTAACCACCGCTCCTATCTTGTCACTTCCCGAAGGCAATGATGACTTTGTTGTATATTGTGATGCCTCAAAACATGGTTTTGGGTGTGTATTGATGCAACGAACGAAAGTCATTGCTTATGCTTCTCGACAACTCAAAATTCATGAACGAAACTATACGACACATGATCTCGAACTCGGAGCCGTTGTCTTTGCACTTAAAATGTGGAGACACTATCTTTACGGGACCAAGAGTACTATCTTTACCGACCACAAAAGCCTCCAACACATTTTCGATCAAAAGCAACTAAACATGAGACAACGAAGGTGGATTGAAACCTTAAACGATTACGATTGCGAGCTTCGTTACCATCCCGGGAAGGCAAATGTAGTAGCCGATGCCTTAAGTCGAAAAGAAAGAGCGGTGCCTCTTCGTGTCCGAGCTTTAAACATCACCATTCACACCAACCTTAATAGCCAAATTCGGGTAGCCCAAGATGAGGCTCTCAAGGATGAAAACATCTCTCTCGAACACTTGAACGTCCTCACCTCTCGATTCGAAGTTAAAGAAACCGGACTCCGATATTTCGCCGGAAGAATTTGGGTGCCTAGTTTTGGGGATCTACGAAGCCTTATTTTAGATGAAGCCCATAAGTCACGATACTCGATTCACCCCGGTGCTAATAAGATGTACCACGACCTTAAACAACTATATTGGTGGCCGAACATCAAAAAGGACGTAGCTACTTATGTTTCCAAGTGTTTGACATGTTCCAAAGTCAAAGCCGAACACCAAAGACCGTCCGGACTACTTCGACAACCCGAGATCCCGCAATGGAAGTGGGAAAGGATAACGATGGATTTTATCACCAAGCTACCAAAAACGACGGGCGGTTATGATACCATTTGGGTTATTGTTGACCGTCTCACCAAATCCGCACACTTCCTTGCCATGAAAGAAACGGACAAAATGGAGAAACTTGCACAACTTTACATTAAGGAGATCGTAGCCCGACACGGTGTACCTTTATCGATTATCTCCGACCGAGATGGCCGTTTCGTTTCTAGATTTTGGCGTACATTGCAAGAAGCGTTGGGAACGCGTTTAGATATGAGCACCGCATATCATCCTCAAACCGATGGACAAAGCGAACGTACAATTCAAACCTTAGAGGACATGTTACGAGCTTGCGTGGTTGATTTCGGAAAAGCTTGGGACAAGCACTTACCTCTCGCCGAGTTCTCTTACAACAATAGTTATCACGCGAGTATTAAAGCCGCACCTTTTGAAGCGCTATATGGCCGCAAATGTCGTTCACCTCTTTGTTGGGCCGAGGTAGGCGACGTGCAAATCACCGGACCCGAACTCATTCACGAAACCACCGAGAAAATCGTTCAAATCCGAGATAGGCTTAGGACGGCCCGAAGTCGTCAAAAGAGCTATACCGACAAACGACGCAACGATCTTGAATTTCAAGTCGGTGACCGAGTAATGTTAAAAGTCGCACCTTGGAAGGGTGTAATCCGTTTTGGGAAACGCGGGAAGCTAAATCCGCGGTATATTGGTCCTTTCGAAATCTTGGAGCGTATTGGAACCGTTGCTTATCGTTTAGATCTTCCGCCTCAATTGAACTCCGTTCATCCCACTTTCCATGTATCCAACTTGAAAAAGTGTCTTGCCGAACCCGATATCGTCATTCCTCTCGAGGAGCTTACCATTGATGACAAACTTCATTTCGTGGAGGAACCGGTTGAAATTGTGGACACCTCCGTCAAGACTTTGAAACAAAGCCGAATCCCGATTGTTAAAGTCCGTTGGAACGCCAAAAGGGGACCCGAGTTTACTTGGGAAAGACAAGATCAAATGCAAAGGAAGTATCCTCATCTATTCGTGAATTCGGAAACGTAAGATCTCGAGGAAGAAACAACGACTACTGCGCCTACTTAAATTTCGGGACGAAATTTCTTTTAAGGTGTAGGTAATGTAACATCCCGCCTTTTTCCATTCACTTTTCCGTTTAACTATTTAAGTTCCGTTATATGTTTATAACACATCTCGTTAATACGCGTTTGAATTATCTCGTTTAGGTAATTCCCGTACCCGTTTCCTAAGTTGAGGGACTAAAGTTGCCAAATGGAGAAAGAGATGACTAGGTCAACTAGTCAACTCTTTCCTCTCCATTCATTTTACCACCTCCCAAATAATACTTCACCTTTTTCTCTCAAAACCCTCAAACCTTCAATCATCATCCAAATTCGTTCAAGAAGGATTCGATCAAAACAAATTGCATATTTGAACTCCTCGTGATCTCCTCTTCGTTTCCATACCGATTTCATCAATTTTGGGTAACTTTCTAAAATCACTAATCTTTGTGTTCTTGAGATTTTTAAGTTATAAGTTTGTTAATTAGTATCTATGGCTCAAGTCTAGTTTGTTTATGTGTTTTGTATGCTCGTTTTTGATATTTTGGAGTAACTAGTTCATATGGAAAGTTAACATGCTTAATCTTGAGTTTTAAGTGTTCATGTGTTGTTAGATGCTAAGACTTCATGTTTTAATCATGTTCCTAGTGTTACTAGCTTCATTATGATGTAAAGATTGATCAAAGAAACCTCTTAAACTTGATTATGAAATTTGGTAACTTTTGGTTAGGGTTTCATGAACTAGGAATGGATTTTGATGCATTAAATGACATGAAGTGTTAATTATAAGTGTTAAGTTGTGTTGTATGCTTAATTACCTTCGAAACGGCATATTGTTCATGTCTTTTGGTTACCGAATCATTAAATAGCATTTATGACTTATATGCATTGAATGAGGGTCACTAAATGCGGTTTTTGGTTGTTGTATGCGAAAGTTTGATTGATGATAAGTGCATAGTTGTGTTCCTCGTCAAAATACCTTTCCAGTGATATAAAATACATGTCTTGAATGTTTGCGGGTTGTAATTTGTGTTGGTTTATGTTTGGACTCGTGCACTTAGGAGTTTCAGCAACCAGGGTCTGGAAACAAGCCAAGACGCCGTCCCAATACCCAGGACGACGTCCTAACTTTCAAACCTAGACGCCGTCTAGGGGTCCAAGACGCCGTCTTGCCCTTCAAAGTGGGACGCCGTCTAGGACTTTTGGGACGCCGTCCCATAAGCCTAAAGTGGGCTGTTTTGGTTGTCATTTAACGAAAAATGTTTGGGACGTTCTAGACCTCCGTTTCACATGAGACTTGTTCCAACATGCTTATATATGATTAAAAACTTCAGAAAATTCGTTCGAGGCCCGACCCGAACGTGTTGACTTTTTCGTTGACTTTGACCCGACCAAGTTTGACTTTTAATCAAACTTGACCAATTACTTATGTAATCTTTCTAACTTGTTTCTATACGTGTACCTTGCATGAAACTTGACTATTTGCTTCACATGCTTCGTAATCGAGTCGTATTGAGCCATAGGACTAATTGAACAACTTTGACCCCTCGTGACTTTCGTTATTGATACAACCTATTTGTTTAGGTCAAGACTAGCATTGTTACTGCACGTTTACTTGTCGAAGTACTTTTTGGTTCGTGCATACAAGGTGAGATCATAGTCCCACTTTTACTCTTTTTGAACTTACAATTGGGATGAGAAAACATAAACATTTCTTTACTAAGTGAACACAAGTACAGGAAAACAAACATTCTACATACGAGTTTAGAACAAAATCCTCAATTCGATTATCATTAGTTACACTTGCCGGGTGTAAGCGAGAACTTATGTTGTATGGATCCATATGGGTTTGACAAACCCTCATTCAAACGGTTCGCTACCGTTTACGAATGAAATATATTTTCGAGAAACAGTGTATGTTCTAGCACTAAGTGATGGGGTTCAATGGAAGGAAATGTTAAGCATTGATAATTGGGTGCTCGTGAAACAAACTTTTGGAATGTATTACTATTATTTCATTGATGCAAATCTTGTGGTTCACTTGTACTTACTTACTTAAACCTATGATTTCACCAACGTTTTCGTTGACAGATTTCTATGTTTTTCTCAGGTCCTTGAACGATACATGATACATACTTCCGCTCATTATTTGATACTTGCATTGGATGTCGAGTATACGTGCATTTCATGGAGCGTCTTTTGACTTTACTTTAAACCGTGTCGCCTGGATTTCACTCGTATTATAACGTTGTAACTTAACTATTGGTTGAACAATTCTTGTAAACTTTGAAACAATCTTTATTTTGAAATGAAGGCGACATATCTTTTGGTCAAACGTTGTTTTAAAGACTTATGACCACGTAACGGGACCTAAGTAGACGACGCCGTCAATGACGATTTGGGCGGGTCGCTACATAAAAGAAGTGAAAGCAGAGATCGTTTGTTACAAAAATGCAATTCGTATTATACGAGAAAAAGGAAAACCCTTAATGGTGTACGGAGAAAAGAGCAACGCGAAGTTAAATCTTATTATTAACCTGAAGGCGCAAAAACTAATAAGAATAGGTTGCTATGCTGTGCTAGCACACGTCGAAAAAGTCAATTCCGAAGAAAAGAACATCAATGATGTTCCCGTCGCAAAAGAATTTCCCGATGTATTTTCTAAAGAATTACCGGGACTACCTCCACACCGATCCGTTGAATTTTAAATAGACCTTATACCGGGAGCTGCACCAATAGCTCGTGCTCCATACAGACTCGCACCTAGCGAAATGAAGGAACTTCAGAGCCAATTACAAGAACTTTTAGAGCGTGATTTCATTCGACCAAGCACATCACCGTGGGGAGCTCCTGTTTTGTATGTTAAAAAGAAAGATGGTACATTTAGATTATGTATCGACTATAGAGAGTTGAACAAACTTACCATCAAGAACCGTTATCCATTACTGAGAATCGACGATTTATTTGATCAGCTGCAAGGTTCGTCAGTGTACTCGAAGATTGATTTACGTTTTGGATATCATCAAATGCGGGTGAAGGAGGATGATATTCCAAAAACTGCTTTTAGGACGCGTTACAGTCATTACGAGTTTATGGTTATGCCGTTTGGGTTGACTAACGCACCAGCTAAGTTCATGGACCTTATGAACCGAGTGTGTGGACCATACCTTGACAAGTTATTCATTGTTTTCATCGATGACATACTTATTTACTCAAATAATGATCAAGAACACGAAGAACATTTGAGAAAAGTGTTAGATTTGTTGAGGAAAGAAAAACTGTACGCTAAGTTTTCAAAGTGTGCATTTTGGTTGGAAGAAGTTCAATTCCTCGGACACATAGTGAACAAAGAAGGTATTCAGGTGGATCCAGCAAAGATTGAAACCGTTGAAAAGTGGGAAACCCTGAAAACTCTGAAGCATATACACCAATTTTTAGGACTGGCTGGTTACTACAGAAGGTTCATCCAAGATTTTTCTAAAATAGCAAAACCTTTGACTGCATTAACGCATAAAGGGAAGAAATTTGAATGGAAGAATGAGCAGGAGAAAACGTTTCAATTGTTGAAGAAAAAGTTAACTACGGCACCTATATTGTCATTGCCTGAAGGGAATGATGATTTTGTGATATATTGTGATGCCTCAAAGCAAGGCCTCGGCTGTGTATTAATGCAACGAACGAAGGTAATTGCTTATGCGTCCAGACAATTGAAGATTCACGAGCAAAATTATACGACTCACGATTTGGAATTGGGCGCTGTTGTTTTTGCATTAAAGACTTGGAGGCACTACTTATATGGGGTCAAAAGTATTATATATACCGACCACAAAAGTCTCCAACATATATTTAATCATAAACAATTGAACATGAGACAGCGTAGGTGGATTGAACTGTTGAATGATTATGATTTTGAGATTCGATACCACTCGGGGAAGGCGAATGTGGTAGCCAACGCTTTGAGTAGAAAGGACAGAGAACCTATACGGGTAAAAGCTATGAATATAATTATTCTTACTAACCTTACTACTCAAATAAAGGAGGCGCAACAGGGAGTTTTAAAAGAGGGAAGTTTGAAGAATGAAATACCCAAAGGATCGGAGAAACATCTTAATATTCGGGAAGACGGAACCCGATATAGGGCTGAAAGAATTTGGGTACCAAAGTTTGGAGATTTGAGAGAAATGGTACTTAAGGAAGCACATAAAACCAGATACTCAATACATCCCAGAGCGGGAAAGATGTACAAAAATCTCAAGAAGCACTTTTGGTGGCCGGGTATGAAAGCCGATATTGCTAGATATGTGGGAGAATGCTTGACGTGTTCTAAGGTCAAAGCTGAACATCAGAAACCATCAGGTCTACTTCAACAACCTGAAATCCCGAAATGGAAATGAGAAAACGTTACCATAGATTTTATTACTAAATTGTCAAGGACTGCAAGTGGTTATGATACTATTTGGGTAATAGTCGATCGTCTCACCAAATCAGCACACTTTCTGCCAATGAGAGAAGATGATAAAATGGAGAAATTGGCGCGATTATATTTAAAGGAAGTTGTCTCCAGACATGGAATACCAATCTCTATTATCTCTGATAGGGATCGCAGATTTGTTTCAAGGTTTTGGCAGACATTACAGCAAGCATTGGGAACTCGTCTAGACATGAGTACTGCCTATCATCCACAAACTGATGGGTAGAGTGAAAGGACGATACAGACGCTTGAAGACATGCTACGAGCATGTGTTATTGATTTTGGAAACAGTTGGGATCGACATCTACCGTTAGCAGAATTTTCCTACAACAACAGTTATCATTCAAGTATTCGAGATGGCGCCATTTGAAGCACTTTATGGTAGAAAGTGCAGATCTCCAATTTGTTGGAATGAATTGGGGGATAGACAGATTCTGGGTCCGGAGATAATCCAAGAAACTATAGAGAAAATCATCCAAATTCAACAACGGTTGAAAATCGCTCAGAGTCGACAAAAGAGCTACGCGGACCTTAAAAGGAAAGATATAGAATTTGAAATTGGAGAGATGGTCATGCTTAAGGTTTCGCCTTGGAAAGTCGTTGTTCGATTTGGTAAACGGGGGAAACTAAATCCAAGATACATTGGACCATTCAAGATTTTAGATCGTGTCAGACCAGTAGCCTACCGACTTGAATTACCTCAACAACTCGCCAATGTACATAACACCTTTCACGTCTCGAATCTGAAGAAGTGCTTAGCTAGAGAAGATCTCACTATTCCTTTAGACGAAATTAAAATCAATGAAAAACTACAATTCATTGAAGAACCCGTCGAGATAATGGATCGTGAGGTTAAAAGGCTCAAGCAAAATAAGATACCGATCGTCAAGGTTCGATGGAATGCTCATAGGGGACCCAAGTTCACCTGGGAGCGTGAAGATCAAATGAAGCTAAAATACCCGTATCTATTTCCAGAAGATTAGTCAACACCTTCAACGGCTTAAAATTTCGGGACGAAATTTATTTAACGGGTAGGTACTGTAGTGACCCTAACTTTTCCATGTTTATATATTAAATGAAATTGATATTTACATGATTAAATGTTTTCAACATTTTAAGCAATCAAACTTGTTAAGACTTGATTATTTGAAGTGAGTTTCATTACTCCCCTTTTAAATGCTTTTGCAATATATATTTTTAGGACTGAGAATACATGCGCTTTTATAAATGTTTTACCAAATAGACATAAGTAATCAAAACTACATTATATGGTTGAATGGATCGAAGCCGAATATGCCCCTTTTTGCTTGGTAGCCTAAGAATTAGTAAACCAGTCTACTAATTGACGCGAATCCTAAAGATAGATTTATTGGGCCTAACAAACCCCATCCGTTGTAGCGGATGCTTTAGTACTTCGAGTTTTTATATCATGTCCGATGGATGTCCCGGATTGATGGGGATATTCTTATATGCATCTTGTTAATGTCGGTAACCAGGTGTTTACCATATGAATGATTTTTTATCTCTATGTATGGGATGATGTTTACGAAAAATAGAAATATGAAATCTTGTGGTCTATTATTACGATTGATAAATATATAGGTTAAACCTATAACTCACCAACATTTTTGTTGACGTTTTAAGCATGTTTATTCTCAGGTAATTGTTAAGAGCTTCCGCTGTTGCATACTAAATTAAGGACAAGATTTAGAGTCCATGCTTGTATAATATTGTTTGAAAACTGCATTCGAAGACATATATTGTTGTGTAATATTATTGTAAACCATTATGTAATTGTCGTGTGAGAACGCTATATTTTGATTATCATTATTTGATAATCGTCGTAATATTTTAAACCTTTATTTATAAAATAAAGGTTATGGTTGTTTTAAAAATCGAATGTTGTCTTTGAAAAACGTCTCATACAGAGGTCAAAACCTCACAACGAAATCAATTAATATGGAACGTTTATAATTAATATGAATGGGACATTTCAACTCTGTCACTTGACATGAGTTGTTTGAGGAGAGAGTTTTATCAAGGAGTGGTAAAGGTTTAGTGGGGTTAGAGTTGACTAAAGGATCAATATGAGGTACACTCGAAAGGGATGTTGCACTAGAACTAACATGTACTTTATCACTGTTTGCAAAGGTTACTTTCCTTTTGGTTCCTTTAGGACTAATAGTTGAAATAGGATTATGCTGCAAACTATTGAAAATATGAAGAACGTTTTGATATATGTCAGCAGTAAAATCCTCCTCATTAAATGAGGTTGGTAAAAAGTCATCCCTTTTCCCACCATTTTCACGGATCCCAACATCAGTCGATTTTAAATTTGAACTGTCAACTTCCGGCAAGATGTCACCGAAAACCGCTTGCACTTCAACTTCAGGCAGACGGAGAGAAGAAAAATGAGGCTGAGATAATCTTGACACCTCTAGATTATAACAATCTACATCTAAATCCAAAAACAAGGATTCATTAACGGAGTGAGATTTATCCTCTTCCACCCAAACTCTATAGGATTTAGAGTTTTTGAATCTTGTATAATAATACTCATGGATGTCTCCCGGATCTTGACATTCAGTGAAGACATAAGAAAAACACGATTGTGTTTTCCTATGAGTAGATCTATCGACACAGAGCGTGGTACCATAGTTTTTAGCTATGGCGATTACATTATTAACCGTTCCGCATTCGTAAGGTAGCCCTTGAATTTTCAATCAAGTAAACCTTGAAAATAACCCCTTCATATCCTCCATTGATTGAACCGAAAGAAACTCATCCCCACTCCTAGATGGACCCTGCATCGCTTTTGAAAAACCCTCGGTATCTAAGCACTGAACAACGCAACCATATACCCCCCATACACTTATGGAATTGATGAGAATATTTCTATTCTTTAGCCAATTTAAAACTTTGTCTTTGCATATGGGTTTACGATCAATAAGCATAACAGATTTACCTAGAATTTGGATGAGTTCATCATCAGATTCAAAGAAACCTGCTTGTTGTTTCTGGGAAACCTTCTTGAATTTGTTGTAAACGTTTGTCAACCGCATTTCGGTTTTAGCGTAACCAACAATAAATCGTATACCGTTAACGCGTTTGCCATTCATCTCATACTTTGCTTTTTCCGCTTAAGATCGTTCAGAGTATTTGATGAAGGCATAGTTTCGATCCTTGATCCATGAAATTCGTTAAATTTTACCGAATTTCCGGAAAGCAATCGAAAGAGAAGACACTGTAAAGTGATGAGTTAATCCTCCTATGTAAATGGTTGTGATATTATTAACCGGACGTCGGTTTGTAAGATCCCGTGATGTAATAGGGTGAAGGGGGGTACATGATGATGGAAAAAGAGGTGGAGGAGATGTGGGTGGAGGTGGTGGAGGTGGTGGTGGTGGAGGAGGTGGAGGTGGTGGTGGGGGAGGTGGAGGTGGAGGGGTGGAGCGTTTGGAATATTGTTTCCCTTGTCTTAACTATACCATAAACTATGGTCAAACATAAACTCAAGTCTCATTGGCAGTAAAAACAGAGCTCACATTAACTCACCAAAGAACTCCTCAAATTCTCTCCCAAATTCTCTCCCAAAACAACCCCACCAACAATGCAAAATTCAAACCTTCATTTCCAAATTCCATCCCTTTAGCAAATCAAACCCAGATCCATATCCAACATACTTCAAAATCAAAACCACAAATTCACTCATTTACAAAAAAGTCAACATTGTTTCTGGGGAATTTAGATCCATCGATTGATCCCCACTCCATTCAAAATGCTTTCTTCAAACATGGTACAATTTTGGGCCTTTCCTGGAAACAACACAGAGCATTTGCATTCATCAAATTCCAAACCATAGATCAATCTTCTCAAGTGGTTAATACAATGAACGGTAATTTCCTTTTTGGTCGTCCTTTATATGTAAATTACGCTAAAAAAGACATGAACACCAAGTTTGTGCCCAGGTACGACCACAATACCACCAGTTCAGTCGATCTTAAACCTAACCCTCCACCCCCAACCTTTTCAAAATCTGGAATCAATCTTTCAATTAACCTCGAAACTACTAAACGTCTCAAGCTTTCAGCCCTAATCGTTGATAGAATTCCAATTAAAGCTTTAAAACTCTTCAAATGGTTAAAACAAAGATCTATAGTCGTTGAATCCGTGTCCACATAGGGTCACTACGGGTATATTGTTTGCTGCAAAGACGAACCAAGTTATAAACGTATGACTAGTGGCCCTTCGTCTTCTGAATTGGAATTTCTTGATATTATTCCAATGTCCGATAAAGCAAACAAGTTTTCAAGGATCATCAAAATTTCCATTAGAGGTGTCCCTTTTAACTGCTGCTCGTCGAATTGCACTATCGAAATCGCCAATTATTTTGGACGAATGATTCAGGTAGATACACTATCCCATAACCTCCAGAGACCCGATGTGTTACACACAATTATAGAAATTGATGATCCAGGGAATATCCGTCAATATGTTGAAGCCAAAATTGAAAATAATTTATTTGGTAAGCTTTGGATTGAAGAAGTTTATGAAGAGGATATCATGGAAACAATTGATAACGTTATCATTGACGAATATAACAAATTTACTTTAGCCGATATACATGCTTTTAATGATGTTTAAACTCCACCGAAAAATGGTTCGCCGGCTCTGGTTTCGGCTCCGACTCAAGTCCCTCCTGTCATCATCCTAGAAGAGGGGGAAATTAAAGTTGAAGAAACAGGTTTGAATTTTGAATTGCCTAAAAAACACTTCAACAGCTTTTCGGCTAGTGTACCTAGAGTCATTCACAACTCTATGGAAAAAGTCTCTTGTGCAGTTAAAAAGCAAAAAGACAGAGGTGTTGTATTTAAGAATGCAGAAAAAGAAATCAAAACAAATCTCTTTAGGGTACAAAGTGTGACTTATGTACCTGACAATGTAGACTCAAGTGAATTGCCTCTTTCAACCCCTACATCACCTAGGTTGTAGCGACCCGACAAAATCGTCATTGACGGTGCCGCTAACTTAGGTCCCGTTACGTGGTCGTAGTCCCTATGTGAGACTCGTTTGACCCAAATTATGTCGCATTCATTTGAATCGCACAAGACTTGCAAAGTTTAGTTTACTAAACGGTTTGACAACAAGTTTAAGTTTACAAAAGTTATAAAGTATAATGAAATAACTTGCGACATAATAAGTTGAAAATCACGGTTGCTATAAATAGCGTAAGTATGTAAACAATATGTTTGAATCCAAAAGTGCTATCGCTAGCGTATGTATGTATGTATGTATGTATGTATGTATGTATGTATGTATGTATGTATGTATGTATGTATGTATGTATGTATGTATGTACGTATGTATGTATGCTTGACTCCAAGCAAGTAATCAGAGTATATGCATGTATGCTTGACCCCAAGCAAGTATGAGTGTACGCGGAAGCATGTATCAAATAGCCATTCATGAACCTGAGAAACATATAGAAAACTGTCAACGAAAAACGTTGGTGAAATCATAGGTGTTTGTAAACGTTGTTTTTGAACCACAAGATTTTGTATTTCCATAACGTTGATTATCTAAATCGTTTGCATTCTAAAAGTTTGTTCGCGAGCACCCAATTTTCAAGACTTAACTGTTTTGCACCCTGTTGCGTAGTGTTAGAACATACACTAACCCGAAAATATATTTCATCCGCTAACGGTAGCGAACCGTCCGAATGAGACTCGTCAAGCCCATGTGATAACATAATATAAGTTCTCGCTTACACCCTGCAAGTGTAACTAATGATAATCGAATTGAGGTTTTTTGTTCTAACTCGCTGTGGAATGTTTGTTTTCGTACTTGTGTTCAAAGTATAAAGTATGTAGTATAAAACTGTATATGTTTCTCATCTCATGATTTAAAAGTATAAAAGTTGTTGAAAGATGGGACTATGATCTCACCTCGGGTGCACGAGTATAAATGTACTTCACAAAGTAAACGAGTGCATGAAAGTTGCTTAGTCTTGACCTAAACAAGTAAGTTGTATCAATTAACCGTTTACAACACAAGGTCGGGCGAAATGTGTTCAATTAGTCCTATGGCTCGTTACGACTCGAATATATAGCATGTGAGTCACGTTATCAAGTTTCATGCAAGAATCAAGTATAAAAGAACGTTAGAACGATTGCATAAGTGTTTTGTTAAGTTTGACTAAAAGTCAAACTTGGTCAAAGTCAACGAAAAAGTCAACGAGGTTGGGTCGGGTCCCGAACTATTTTCCTGAGCTTAGAAGTCATGTATAAGCATGTTGGCCAAGTTTCATATCAATCGGGGGTGCATAGCATAGTTAGAATTAAACGAAAACGGAGATTTTTGGACAGTCTACCTCAGATGCGCCGCATCTGCATCTGTATCAGCCATTCTGGGGCAGTTTATCACTTAGACGATTTCAACTTCAAACAACCATAACTTTTGACTCGTTAACATTCAAAACACATATCTTATATCGTTGGAAAGGTAATTTAAAGAGGAATATAACTAAACACATTTCATCAATCAATTCCATCATTAACAACAATGAAAACCTCAATAAATGATCATTAAACGCTCAAAATCAAGGTTTCAAGTTCATAAAACGCATTTTAAGATTCGGGAATCCAATTCACACATATGATATGCCGTTTTGAAGGTAATGAAACATATATTACAACTAAACACTTAATAATAACATTTCATGACATTCAAAGCATCAAAAGTTTGTTTTAGAGTTCATCAAACCCTAATCAAAATCATGAATTCAACCATTTTGTAAATGAAGCTTTTCTAAATCAACCTACACATCAAAATGAAGCTAATGATGCTAGTAACACATTTAATACATGAACTTTAATATTTAAACAATATTTAATCATCCAAAGCTTAAGGTTAAGCAAACTCATTTCAAGTTCATGCTAGTTTATACAAAACAACAAGATCGAGCAAATAAATCATATATTCATGTTATACTTGAGCCATAGACCCTAATTAACACCATTTCAAGTATATAAAACGAATTTAGAGAAATATAGTGTTTTTAGAAAGTTACCCAAACTTGATGAAATTGGTACCAAAATGTAGAGGATGAAGAGAGGATCACAAAAATGTAATTTGTTTTGATGTTTGCTTCTTGATTCGGATTTGGATGATGAATCTTTGATGAAGATGAAAATGGGATTTTGTTGCTAGAGAGAAAAAAGAGAGGTGGGAGGTGAAGAGTGAATGAGTGGTGATGGTGGGGTTTGACTAGTTGACCTAGTCAACTAGTTAGGCCCCTTTGCAACTTTGGTCCCTCGAGTTTCAAAGCGGGTGCGGGAATTAACCAAACGAATATTTTAAAAACGCTCGAGTAAACGAGTGATGTTATAATTAAATAACGAAAACATTAAGAACGTTTGTTAACATAAGGTACGAATTTAGATAACAAAGGATATTTAAAAAAAAGACGGTGTTAAAAATAAATTTAACGGAAAAATGCGGGATGTTACATAGGTCCCATGCCCCCCTTTTTTCTTAACCTTAATGACTATCCTACCCTTGCTCCCCACTCCTCAAAATCTTCACTTTTTCCCAACTCCACCGTTTCACCTTCCAAATCTACTGCTTACCCTGCTTTGGTTGATATTGTCAAGTCTTCTAGCCCCACCAAAATCCTTCTGACAAACTCCTGTATTGATAAAGGGTTTAAATCTTCTTGTGAGAAAATAAAAGCTAGATGTGTTCCCTCCACTATCGAAAACACTTTTCTTCAAAAAGAAACCAAACCTCCTATCAAAACCAATAACAAAGATCAAGAATGGAGTGAACAAAATCCATTCTTAAATGGTGTTTTTGATACCTCAAATGAAATTAACCATGTTACTAGAGATAAACAGGATTTGAAAAATAAAAGCATCTCTTTTTCTCAATTTGGGGGCAAGAAATTAACCTTTCAAGAAGAATTAGTAGACTTTGGGGCCATGATGCAAAATATGTCCGAGTATGATTCACCAACACCTAAATCAAAGCCATGAGGCTCACCTCGTGGAACACCCGCGCCCTAGCTAACAGTTCAAGAGGTCGTATGGTGGGTGTTTTAGCTAACCGGTTCCAATTACAATTCATAGCCATACAAGAAACAATGGTCAAGGAAGTTAATCAACCCACCCTTAATGAGGTTTGGAAACATTTCGCCTTTGATTCAATTCAAATGGAAGCAAATGGACGTTCGGGTGGTTTAGTATCGATGTGGAGACTCGACTTCTTCTCTTTGATTCAAAGTTGGTGTCGTCAACATTGGATTGCCACTATTTTACGGTACCTCCCTAATAACCAAATTGTTCTTATTGTTAATGTGTATGCACCCCACAACGAACACAAAAAGCAATTCATTTGGTCTCAATTATCTAGTATGGCAAATCAATGGCCGGGTCCATTATGTTTTTTGGGTGACTTTAACTCGGTGTGCACACCCGAAGAAATATTACGCGAAAACATTGATTTCAATAGCATTGATTCTTTTAACAGTTTCATTAATCATGCTAATTTTATCGATCAAGTGTTGTCCAACGATGTTTTTACATGGGAAGGTCCGTTAGGAAAATTCTCTCGTATGGACCGTGTGATGACCCGGGAATTTTCGACCAAATTTAAACTTAATCTTTATATGAATTCGACACGATAAGCAAAGTTTGTAATGTTGAAGTCTCATAAATTTTTAAACTGTGTTCATGCATACATTTGACCTTTGAACTATTTATATAGATTCAGTAAACCTTTGACTATCCCCGACGATTCACGAACAACTGTTTGTAAATAATTATGTAAAACTATATAGATGTAAATCTATGTAATAACTTGAAATGATAAAATAAATAAATATATCTATAAATGTAAGTATATATAATAATTGGAATTAATAAAATATAATCTTTGGAATTTGAAATGTAAAATAATAACAAAGTTACTATTTATATATATAAATATAAATTCTATACATGACTAATATTGTATGTAAATAATAACATATATAAAATATATAAATGTAAAATATGCAGGGTATATATATATATTAAAAAGAATGACATATGTAAAAATCAAATACTAATAGTATTGTTAACATTACTATCTGTAAAATTATAATTATATTATCTTTGTTAACACATTTATTAATCATTATAAAGACAGGTAATTAATCAAATTCTGGTAGACGTTATTATCAACTGTCAATTCTTTCCTTGCCTTCTTGTGATTTTATGTCAACAAAGTAAGATGCTTTTCAATTAGTGCATCAAATACTGTTTCTACTTTGACATTTATATGATATAGAATCGCTTATGATATATAATTATTCTATTATCTTTTTATATATATACAACCATACGGATACACATGGAGACATTAGCCAACTTGATCACCATTTTTATCTTAACTACAACTTTCAACCTCAACTACAACCGGACAGCTCGTCACCACCGAGACCTCCATCATCACTCCCATCTGCCACCAACAGCCACCCTTCATAAACAACCACCATCTTTTCTCATAGATGATTTTCTGTCGACAACAATGGAAACACCCATAACCCTATACAACCATCGCTCAATCACCACATCCCCACCACTCGATACCATACCTCTCTCTCATATCTTCTGCTTCTGGTCGAACAATGCAACAGCCCAAACTACTACTACAAAGACGTGTATAATTATTACTACTGCTACGGTTCATCACTGTTACTGCAGTTAAGTTATCTTGTTCTATTTAGATAACTATCCTGTTCTATTTAGATAACCAAAACGAACAACACCATAAATTACCTTGTGTACTCGTTACTGCTGTTACAGCACTTGTTCCTGTTTTTCTGTCCGACGATCAATACAACCGCCACCACCGGTCACCACTTTAAACCACCATGAAACCACCCAACTCAACACCATCATAAATTATATATATATATATATCTCTCTCTCTCTCTCTCTCCTACTCGTGTCCAAGATCACTACCACTGCCATTCTTTTCTGTCTCTTTTCAGCTCAAGACAACCACCACACCATCGTTATTACTGCAGCAACTCCACCACTTTTACAACTTCTGTTTCTAATAAAACCATCGCCACCACCGTAAACCTTATCTCTTTTCTTCTCTCTCTCTCTCTCATCCTAACTACATGTGTTAGGATTCGATTTCAACAAACAAACCCACAACCCTTCTCTTGTCCTTCCTCTTCGTTGATCTCCATCATCCTTCATCCCCTTGCCATCGACAACCGAACAATTCAATTGCATATTGACACCAAATGATTATCACCATCAAATAATCCTGCTTTTGGTTTATTCTGTTGCTGTCCCAACCAACACCTTCACAGCTACAAATGCTATGCTTTTGCTTTTGTAAACCGTCACCAAAGACACTTCAACCCACCACCACTGCTAATTCGTGGAATCCTTACTATCCACCATCACCATCGTGAAACAATTAACCACCACCTTCATGCTCGAATACCACAACGAACCACCAATAATAACCGCCACCCTCTCCACTTGAATCAGTACCACTTGTTAATTAATGATGTTATTGAACACTGCTCTTTTCTTCTTTCTGTTTAATTCACGAACACAAACACAACCACCAACACCCCTCAAGCATCTTTTACTGATGTATTATTTATGTTTCACCTTAAATCAAACCCAAAACATTCACCCTGAAAGCTAATCAACGTTGCTTATTTTTCTTCGTTTCGTTACAGCAACTTTGCTGTTAAATTTCCTGATGCAAACCCATACCTTCGGTTTTTCTCTTTTATGGACAATCAACACTAACCAGGCTGCTATTCTCCTTGAAACCTTTATGGTTGTGGCCGAGAAGTACAACAGATAACCTACGCGTTCTTTTTTTTTTTTTCTTTCTATTTTGTCGGCAGCCATTTTTTTTTATTTCGTAAGGGTTCTTGGATAAAAGCTCGACATCTTTAATTGAGTTAATTCAATTTGGGCTTTATTGTATTAAAGGACTCTAAGATTGGGCCTCGTTATTGTTGGTGTTATTAAGTGGGCCGTAAAACCTGGGCTGTTGCTGTGTTCTTGTACGTGATAACTATCGAGTCATATAGATATTAGATGCATATTATCCTAGAAAAGCAGACATGGACTGATGGTTAAGACTGTTGTGTGTTAAGCGAGGGGTCGCGGGTTCAAGCCCGGGCAATGGCAGTTTTTTTATATTTTTGGAGCTTTTCTCTCTTAAGGTAGTATTTACCATTATTATTAATATCATTCTTATCATCGTTATAAGTATTATTATTATTATTATTATTATTATTATTATTATTATTATTATTATGATTATTATCTATGTTATTATTATAATTATTAATTATTATTATCATTATTAGTAAAAAAAAATAATAATAAAAAAATAAATAATAATATTAAGTACCTATTTCGAATATTGAAAATAAATATATATATTAATACATGAGAATACCTCTAAACATCAGAACTTGAAATTTAAAATAAATGAGTTAACCTACATTTTAAATTTGATATATGGATACATAAAAATATATATAATTTTTAAATATTAAAAATATACAAATAAATATAGTTAATAGATTATTAAAAATAGATGTATATTAATAATATACATATATAAACTTATTCGATTTCGATTATATATATTAATATATATACAAATGATATAGGTTCGTGAATCCGAGGGCAACCCTGCATTGTTCGGTTGTTTAATGTCGTTATATGTATTTTTACTACAAAATACATTAAGTGAGTTTCATTATTCCCTTTTTAAATGCTTTTGCAATATATATTTTTGGGACTGAGAATACATGCGCTTTTATAAATTTTTTACGAAATAGACACAAGTAATCGAAATTACGTTCTATGGTTGAATGATCGAAACTGAATATGCCCCTTTTTATTAAGTCTGGTAATCTAAGAATTAGGGAACAGACACCCTAATTGACGCGAACTCTAAAGATAGATCTATCGGGCCCAACAAGTCCCATCCAAAGTACCGGATGCTTTAGTACTTCGAAATTTATATCATGTCCGAAGGAGGATCCCGGAATGATGGGGATATTCTTATATGCATATTGTGAATGTCGGTTACCAGGTGTTCAATCCATATGAATGATATTTTTGTCTCTATGTATGGGACGTATGCTTATGAGAAATGGAAATATGAAATCTTGTGGTCTATTAAAATTATGAAATGATTATTTATGTTAAACTAATGAACTCACCAACCTTTTGGTTGACACTTTAAAGCATGTTCATTCTCAGGTATGAAAGAAATCTTTCGCTGTGCATCTGCTCATCTTAGAGATATTACTTGGAGTCATTCATGACATATTTCAAAAGACGTTGCATTCGAGTAGTTGAGTTTATCAAGATTATTATTAAGTCAATTATAGTTAGATATATTATGAAATGGTATGCATGCCGTCAACTTTTGATGTAATGAAAGTTTGTCTTTTCAAAAACGAATGCAATGTTTGTAAAATGTATCATATAGAGGTCAAGTACCTCGCGATGTAATCGACTGTTGTGAATCGTTTATAATCGATATGGATTTCGTCCGGATGGATTAGGACGGGTGCTTTCAGACCGTGTGCTTATTAATAATAAATGGGCCCTCTTATAGCCCGATGCTATTCTTCAAGCCGGTCCTCCTGATCGATCAGACCACAAACCCTTGATCTGGGCAAATGTGTTAGCAAATTGGGGACCGAAACCTTTTCGATTTAATAATACTTGGTTCCTTAAACCGGGTTTCCTCAACTTCTGTGAAGACTTGTGGAATGAGTATGACGTACAGGGGTGGGCTGCCTTTAAGATTGCAAAGAAATTGCGTCTTTTAAAGGCGGATATGAAACTGTGGAGTTCATCCCATCAAGATAATGATGAAGTCAACCTTAAAATTGTCGAAGGTAATATTCATTCACTGAAGACGTGTTTTCAACAGCGTGATTTATCTAATTCAGAATTTTTCGATCTGGTTGCTCTCAAAAAAAGAAAAAAAGAATTATCTGTTCGTATTGAATCAAAGAGGCGTTTACATTCTCGTTTTAATTGGCTGCGATTAGGTGATAAAAACACTCTTTTCATTCACATCGTCTCTCGTATACGGCTGAAATCTTCTTATATTGCAGGTATGATGATCGATAATGTTTGGTCAGATGACCCTGATGTTGTTAAGGAGTTCACAGTGGCGTTTTTTGAATCTCTGTTTGTAGTGACCCGAACTTTTCCATGTTTATATATATTAAATGAAATTGTTATTTACATGATTAAGTGTTTCCAACATGTTAAGCAATCAAACTTGTTAAGACTTGATTAATTGAAATAGGTTTCATATAGACAATTGACCACCCAAGTTGACCGGTGATTCACGAACGTTAAAACTTGTAAAAACTATATGATGACATATATATGGTTATATATATAGTTAACATGATATTATGATAAGTAAACATATCATTAAGTATATTAACAATGAACTACATATGTAAAAACAAGACTACTAACTTAATGATTTTGAAACGAGACATATATGTAACGATTATCGTTGTAACGACATTTAATGTATATATATCATATTAAGAGATATTCGTACATCATAATATCATGATAATATAATAATTTAAAATCTCTTTTGATATTATAAACATTGGGTTAACAACATTTAACAAGATCGTTAACCTAAAGGTTTCAAAACAACACTTACATGTACCGACTATAGATGACTTAACGACTCAGTTAAAATGTATATACATGTAGTGTTTTAATATGTATTCATACGCTTTTGAAAGACTTCAAGACACTTATCAAAATACTTCTACTTAACAAAAATGCTTACAATTACATCCTCGTTCAGTTTCATCAACAATTCTACTCGTATGCACCCGTATTCGTACTCGTACAATACACAGCTTTTAGATGTATGTACTATTGGTATATACACTCCAATGATCAGCTCTTAGCAGCCCATGTGAGTTACCTAACACATGTGGGAACCATCGTTTGGCAACTAGCATGAAATATGTCATAAAATTACAAAAATATGAGTAATCATTCATGAATTATTTACATGAAAACAAAATTACATATCCTTTATATCTAATCCATACACCAACGACCAAAAACACCTACAAACACTTTAATTCTTCAATTTTCTTCATCTAATTGATCTCTCTCAAGTTCTATCTTCAAGTTCTAAGTGTTCTTCATAAATTCCAAAAGTTCTAGTTTCATAAAATCGAGAATACTTCCAAGATTGCAAGTTTACTTCCAAGTTTTCTAAATCCATTCCAAGTAATCATCCAAGATCAATAAACCTTTGTTACTTACAGTAGGTTATATTTCTAATACAAGGTAATAATCATATTCAAACTTTAATTCAATTTCTATAACTATAACAATCTTATTTCGAGTGGAAATCTTACTTGAAATTGTTTTCGTGTCATGATTCTGCTTCAAGAACTTTCAAGCCATCCAAGGATCCTTTGAAGCTAGATCCATTTTTTCTCATTTCTAGTAGGTTTATCTAAGGAACTTGAGGTAGTAATTATGTTCATAACATCATTCGATTCATACATAAAAAGCTGTCTTATTCAACGTTATAAACTTGTAATCACTAGAACATAGTTTAGTTAATTCTAAACTTGTTTGCAAATAAAGTTAATCCTTCTAACTAGACTTTTAAAATCAACTAAACACATATTCTATATCTATATTATATGCTAACTTAATGATTTAAAACCCAGAAACACGATAAACACCATAAAACTGGATATACGCTGTCGTAGTAAAACCGGGGGCTGTTTTGGTTGGGATAATTAAAAGCTAAGAATAACTTTGATTTAAAAGCTATACTTCTGGAAAAATGATTTTTCTTATGAACATGAAACTATATCCAAAAATCATGGTTAAACTCAAAGTGAAAGTATGTTTTTCAAAATGGTCATCAAGATGTCGTTCTTTCGACGGAAATGACTACCTCTTTCAAAAACGACTTGTAACTTATATTTCCGACTATAAACTTATACTTTTTCTGTTTAGATTCATAAAGTTAAGTTCAATACGAAACCGTGGCCATTGGAATCACCCAAAACGGATTAGAAACGAAGAAATGGCGAGTAAAACAAGATTGATAAAAACTACTCATTTTACCTACGTGAAAGTTAGTAATAAATGTATTCCAACCATAACCTAATCAACTTATATTGTATGTTATGTAATCTTGAGATACCATAGACACGTATACAATGTTTCGACCTATCATGTCGACCCATCTATATATATATTGCGGAATAACCATAGACACTCTATATGTGAATGTTGGAGTTAGCTATACAGGGTTGAGGTTGATTCCAAAAAATATATATAGTTTGAGTTGTGATCAATACTGAGATACGTATACACTGGGTCGTGGATTGATTCAAGATAATATTTATCGATTTATTTCTGTACATCTAACTGTGGACAACTAGTTGTAGGTTACTAACGAGGACAGCTGACTTAATAAACTTAAAACATCAAAATGTATTAAAAGTTTTTTAAATATATTTTGAACATACTTTGATATATATGTATATATTGTTATAGGTTTGTGAATCAACCAGTGGCCAAGTCTTACTTCCCGACGAAGTAAAAATCTGTGAAAGTGAGTTATAGTCCCACTTTTAAAATCTAATATTTTTGGGATGAGAATACATGCAGGTTTTATAAATGATTTACAAAATAGACACAAGTACGTGAAACTACATTCTATGGTTGAATTATCGAAATCGAATATGCCCCTTTTTATTAAGTCTGGTAATCTAAGAATTAGGGAACAGACACCCTAATTGACGCGAATCCTAAAGATAGATCTATTGGGCCTAACAAACCCCATCCAAAGTACCGGATGCTTTAGTACTTCGAAATTTATATCATATCCGAAGGGTGTCCCGGAATGATGGGGATATTCTTATATATGCATCTTGTTAATGTCGGTTACCAGGTGTTCACCATATGAATGATTTTTATCTCTATGTATGGGATGTGTATTGAAATATGAAATCTTGTGGTCTATTGTTACGATTTGATATATATAGGTTAAACATATAACTCACCAACATTTTTGTTGACGTTTAAAGCATGTTTATTCTCAGGTGAATACTAAGAGCTTCCGCTGTTGCATACTAAAATAAGGACAAGATTTGGAGTCCATGTTTGTATGATATTGTGTAAAAACTGCATTCAAGAAACTGATTTCGATGTAACATATTTGTATTGTAAACCATTATGTAATGGTCGTATGTAAACAGGATATTTTAGATTATCATTATTTGATAATCTACGTAAAGCTTTTTAAACCTTTATTTATAAAATAAAGGTTATGGTTTGTTTTAAAAATGAATGCAGTCTTTGAAAAAACGTCTCATATAGAGGTCAAAACCTCGCAACGAAATCAATTAATATGGAACGTTTTTAATCAATAAGAACGGGACATTTTAGTTGGTATCAGAGCATTGGTCTTAGAGAACCAGAATTTTGCATTAGTGTGTCTTATCGAGTTTGTCAGGATGCATTAGTGAGTCTGGACTTCGACCGTGTTTACTTGGAAAAAAAAAAGATTGCTTACCAAATTTTGTTGGAAACTATATATTTTTAACATGTGAATATTATGTGATATATTAATCTCTTAACGTGTTTGATATTATGTGATAGATGTCTACCTCTAGAACAAGTCCCATTGACTCACCTAATAATAATGAAGAGTCAAATGTAAATTGGAATGATTCGTGGACTGATTCACTAGTTCCCGAAGAGGAACCGGAAGAAGAGTCGGAACCGGAAGAAGAATCGGAACCGGAAGAAGAATCGGAACCGAAAGAAGAACCAGTGGGGGAAATAATAAAACAGTTAAGTAGAAGAAAATCCTCAACCAACCGACCAAAGTTAATTATGGTCAACGGTGTTTCCGCCAAGGAAGCAAAATATTGGGAGGATTACCAATTCTTCGATGAATCGGATCCCGACGAGGATTCCGATGATGTTATAGAAATTACCCCAACTGAATTTAAAAAGGCAAAAGAGAACAATAAGGGAAAGGGCATAAAAATAGAGAAATCTGATTCTAACCCCGATGAACTTTATATGTATCGTCAACACCCGTATTTCTTAAGTTGTAAGAATAACCCGGGAACCTCTAAACCACCAGGTTTTTCTACACCAATGTGGAAAACGACGGCTCGTATTAGGGGAACATCATATATCCCTAAAAACTTAGCAAAAAGAACCAAGTTCGAAAAAGAAGAAACGAGTGAGTCGGAATAAGATAGTTGTATTTGTGCGGTGTAATATATGTAATATAGTGTGCTTATGCTTTACGATATATGTAAAAATTGCTTATATTAATAAGTATCTTTTATGAATCTAACTCTTGTCTATTTTACAGTATAAAAACACAAAATGGATAGATAACCCAATATTTTAGAAGACTTACTCGGAGACATGATTGATGAAATCTTGTCTAGAGTCGGTCAGAATTCCTCGGCACAACTATTTATGTCAAAATCAGTTTGTAAGACATTCGAAGAACGTTCCAAGAATGCCTTGGTTTATAAAAGGCTTTCGTTTGAAAGATGGGGGATATCACATTGGGAAACCCATAAGTTACGATGTGTTTACTTTGACGCATATATTGCGGGGAACCCAAATGCTATTTTACGCAACGGGTTAAGAAATTATTTTGACTCAATGTATCCGAATATAGGACTTCATGATTTAGAAAAAGCGGCTAACATGCAACATAAAGAAGCATATTATGCTTATGGGTTAGTAATGTTCGCTTCTCACCAAAGTGAGAAAAAGAACATCGGGCTACAACTATTAAATAAAACGTTCCCACAAGTGACGGAGTCGGTAATTGGGGTAAGAAATGAGGTTTTTAGGTTATTACGAGACTGTTGGTCATTATGTAACCTTCGCCCTTTTGACGACGTTACAACATGTTGTCATACTATCGGTCACAATGGTTACGTTCCGCAAGACCAAGGATGGGAAGTGGTATTATTAAAATCAGAATGCATGACTTGTTTCTGGACGTATGAATTACGTGTCTTTGTTGCCTTTGCTGAACGCCTTATTTATTAACTAGAATTATCTTCGCAACTACTTTGTATCAAAGTTTTATGTGCTATATTTCATGCTATATGTAAAATAGCGGTATTGTAAGTTTGCAAGTTATTGTATAAAGGTTTGAATATGATATTTTTTTTTTTGTTGTGATTAGTTTTTCATATAGAATTGTAGTAGTTGAAATGGTATGTTAGCTACTAAGTATGAACTTAACGGGTAGGTACTACGCGAATTAAAGAGTATAAAACGCTAATATGAAGAAAGAACTTTTATAAATAAGTTCATATTACGCTACGAAATACTATTGACTACTCTTGATATTCTATATGATTAACTCGTTTCATTTGACTATTTTGAAGGAAATGGCACCGACTACTCGACACACCTTGAATATGAGTGAAGAGGAATTTCGTGCCTTTCTTGCTTCAAACATAGCCGCAGTACAGGTTGCGCTACATACCAACAATAACCTTGGATCTAGCAGTACAGGAAATCGTGTAGGATGCACCTACAAAGAATTCACTGCCTGCAAACCTTTGGAATTTGATGGAACTGAAGGACCGATCGGATTGAAACGGTGGACCGAGAAGGTCGAATCGGTGTTTGCCATAAGTAAGTGTACTGAAGAGGACAAAGTGAAGTACGCTACGCATACCTTCATAGGTTCTACGTTAACATGGTGGAATACCTATCTAGAGCAAGTGGGACAAGATGATGCTTACGCACTACCGTGGTCAGCATTCAAGCACTTGATGAACGAAAAGTACCGTCCCATAACCGAGGTCAATAAGCTCAAGACAGAACTTAGAGGGTTACGAACCCAAGGATTTTATATTACCACGTACGAAATACGATTCACAGAATTGTGCTTATTGTGTCCGGGAGCGTTCGAAGATGAGGAAGAGAAGATCGACGCGTTTGTGAAAGGATTACCGGAAAGAATCCAAGAAGATATAAGTTCACACGAGTCCGCCTCCATACAACAGGCATGTAAAATGGCTCACAAACTAGTGAACCAGATTGAAGAAAGAATTAAAGAACAGACTGAAGAGGTCAATGTGAAGCAAGTCAAAAGAAAGTGGGAGGAAAACGGTGATAAGAATCACCAATACAACAACAACAGCAATTACAACAATAATCGCAACAACTATCCCAACAATCGCAACATCAATCGCAACTACAACAAATGGCCCAACAACAACAACAACAACAACAACAACAACAGCAACTACAACAATCATCCCAAAAACAATAATAACCGCAACAACAACAACAATCAGAAGCAGCTATGCCAAAGGTGTGAAAAGTATTACTCGGGGTTCTGCACCAAATTTTGCAACAAGTGTAAAAGAAATGGTCATAGCACGGCGAAGTGTGAGGTCTACGGACCAGGGGTTAACAGAACGAAAGGAACAAATGGTGTCGGAACGAGTAATGGCGGAGCAAGTAGTGTCGGAGCAAGTTATGCCAATGTAGTTTGTTATAAATGTGGAAAACCGGGCCACATTATTAGAAATTGCCCGAACCAGGAGAACACGAATGGACAAGTCCGCGAAAGAGTTTTCAATATTAATGCGGCAGAGGCATAGGAAGATCCGGAGCTTGTTACGGGTACGTTTCTTATTGACAATAAATCTGCTTACGTTTTATTTGATTCGGGTGCGGATAGAAGCTATATGAGTAGAGATTTTTGTGCTAAATTAAGTTGCCCATTGACGCCTTTGGATAGTAAATTTTTACTCGAATTAGCAAATGGTAAATTAATTTCAGCAGATAATATATGTCGGAATCGAGAAATAAAACTGGTTAGCGAAACATTTAAGATTGACTTGATACCAGTAGAGTTTGGAGTTTTGATGTGATAATCGGTATGGACTGGTTGAAAGAAGTGAAAGCAGAGATCGTTTGTTACAAAAATGCAATTCGCATTATACGAGAAAAAGGAAAACCCTTAATGGTGTACGGAGAAAAGGGCAACACGAAGCTACATCTTATTAGTAATTTGAAGGCACAAAAACTCATAAGAAAATGTTGCTATGCTGTTCTAGCACACGTCGAGAAAGTACAAACTGAAGAAAAGAGCATTTATGATGTTCCCGTCGCAAAAGAATTTCCCGATGTATTTCCGAAAGAATTACCGGGATTACCCCCACATCGATCTGTTGAATTTCAAATAGATCTTGTACCAGGAGCTGCACCAATAGCTCGTGCTCCTTACAGACTCGCACCCAGCGAGATGAAAGAACTGCAAAGCCAATTACAAGAACTTTTAGAGCGTGGTTTCATTCGACCAAGCACATCACCGTGGGGAGCTCCTGTTTTGTTTGTCAAGAAGAAAGATGGTACATTTAGGTTGTGTATCGACTACCGAGAGTTGAACAAACTTACCATCAAGAACCGCTACCCACTACCGAGAATCGACGACTTATTTGATCAACTACAAGGCTCGTCTGTTTATTCAAAGATTGACTTACGTTCCGGGTATCATCAAATGCGGGTGAAAGAAGATGATATTCCAAAGACTGCTTTCAGAACACGTTACGGTCATTACGAGTTTATGGTCATGCCGTTTGGTTTAACTAATGCACAGCTGTGTTCATGGACCTTATGAACCGAGTGTGTGGACCATACCTTGACAAGTTTGTCATTGTTTTCATTGATGACATACTTATTTACTCAAAGAATGACCAAGAACACGGTGAACATTTGAGAAAGGTGTTAGAAGTATTGAGGAAGGAAGAATTGTACGCTAAGTTTTCAAAGTGTGCATTTTGGTTGGAAGAAGTTCAATTCCTCGGTCACATAGTGAACAAAGAAGGTATTAAGGTGGATCCGGCAAAGATAGAAACTGTTGAAAAGTGGGAAACCCCAAAAACTCCGAAACACATACGCCAGTTTTTAGGACTAGCTGGTTACTACAGAAGGTTCATCCAAGACTTTTCCAGAATAGCAAAACCCTTGACTGCATTAACGCATAAAGGGAAGAAATTTGAATGGAAGGATGAACAAGAGAAAGCGTTCCAGTTATTGAAGAAAAAGCTAACTACGGCACCTATATTGTCATTGCCTGAAGGGAATGATGATTTTGTGATTTATTGTGACGCATCAAAGCAAGGTCTCGGTTGTGTATTAATGCAACGAACAAAGGTGATTGCTTATGCGTCTAGACAATTGAAGATTCACGAACAAAATTATACGACGCATGATTTGGAATTAGGCGCGGTTATTTTTGCATTAAAGACTTGGAGGCACTACTTATATGGGATCAAAAGTATTATATATACCGACCACAAAAGTCTTCAGCACATATTTAATCAGAAACAACTGAATATGAGGCAGCGTAGGTGGATTGAATTGTTGAATGATTATGACTTTGAGATTCGTTACCACCCGGGGAAGGAAAATGTGGTAGCCGACGCCTTGAGCAGGAAGGACAGAGAACCCATTCGAGTAAAATCTATGAATATAATGATTCTCAATAACCTTACTACTCAAATAAAGGAGGCACAACAAGGAGTTTTAAAAGAGGGAAATTTAAAGGATGAAATACCCAAAGGATCGGAGAAGTATCTTAATATTCGAGAAGACGGAACCCGGTATAGGGCTGAAAGGATTTGGGTACCAAAATTTGGAGATATGAGAGAAATGATACTTAAAGAAGCTCATAAAACCAGATACTCAATACATCCTAGAACGGGGAAGATGTACAAGGATCTCAAGAAACATTTTTGGTGGCCGGGTATGAAAGCCGATGTTGCTAAATACGTAGGAGAATGTTTGGCGTGTTCTAAGGTCAAAGCTGAGCATCAGAAACCATCAGGTCTACTTCAACAACCCGAAATCCCGGAATGGAAATGGAAAAACATTACCATGGATTTCATCACTAAATTGCCAAGGACTGCAAGTGGTTTTGATACTATTTGGGTAATAGTTGATCGTCTCACCAAATCAGCACACTTCCTACCAATAAGAGAAGACGACAAGATGGAGAAGTTAGCACGAATGTATTTGAAGGAAGTCGTCTCCAGACATGGAATACCAATCTCTATTATCTCTGATAGGGATGGCAGATTTATTTCAAGATTCTGGCAGACATTACAGCAAGCATTAGGAACTCGTCTAGACATGTGTACTACCTATCATCCACAAACTGATGGGCAGAGCGAAAGGACGATACAAACGCTTGAAGACATGCTACGAGCATGTGTTATTGATTTCGGAAACAGTTGGGATCGACATCTACCGTTAGCAGAATTTTCCTACAACAACAGCTACCATTCAAGCATTGAGATGGCGCCGTTTGAAGCACTTTATGGTAGAAAGTGCAGGTCTCCGATTTGTTAGAGTGAAGTGGGGGATAGACAGATTACGGGTCCGGAGATAATACAAGAAACTACCGAGAAGATCATCTAAATTCAACAACGGTTGCAAACCGCCCAAAGTCGACAATTGAGCTACACTGACATTAAAAGAAAAGATATAGAATTTAAAATTGGAGAGATGGTCATGCTTAAAGTTGCACCTTGGAAAGGCGTTGTTCGATTTGGTAAACGAGGGAAATTAAATCCAAGGTATATTGGACCATTCAAGATTATTGATCGTGTCGGACCAGTAGCTTACCGACTTGAGTTACCTCAACAACTCGCGGCTGTACATAACACTTTCCACGTCTCGAATTTGAAGAAATGTTTTGCTAAAGAAGATCTCACTATTCCGTTAGATGAAATCCAAATCAACGAAAAACTTCAATTTATCGAAGAACTCGTCGAAATAATGGATCGTGAGGTTAAAAGACTTAAGCAAAACAAGATACCAATTGTTAAGGTTCGATGGAATGCTCGTAGAGGACCCGAGTTCACCTGGGAACGAGAAGATCAGATAAAGAAGAAATACCCGCACTTATTTCCAGAAGATACGTCAACACCTCCAACTGCTTAAAATTTCGGGACGAAATTTATTTAACGGGTAGGTACTGTAGTGACCCGAACTTTTCCATGTTTATATATATTAAATGAAATTGTTATTTACATGATTAAGTGTTTCCAACATGTTAAGCAATCAAACTTGTTAAGACTTGATTAATTGAAATAGGTTTCATATAGACAATTGACCACCCAAGTTGACCGGTGATTCACGAACGTTAAAACTTGTAAAAACTATATGATGACATATATATGGTTATATATATAGTTAACATGATATTATGATAAGTAAACATATCATTAATTATATTAACAATGAACTACATATGTAAAAACAAGACTACTAACTTAATGATTTTGAAACGAGACATATATGTAACGATTATCGTTGTAACGACATTTAATGTATATATATCATATTAAGAGATATTCGTACATCATAATATCATGATAATATAATAATTTAAAATCTCTTTTGATATTATAAACATTGGGTTAACAACATTTAACAAGATCGTTAACCTAAAGGTTTCAAAACAACACTTACATGTAACGACTAACGATGACTTAACGACTCAGTTAAAATGTATATACATGTAGTGTTTTAATATGTATTCATACACTTTTGAAAGACTTCAAGACACTTATCAAAATACTTCTACTTAACAAAAATGCTTACAATTACATCCTCGTTCAGTTTCATCAACAATTCTACTCGTATGCACCCGTATTCGTACTCGTACAATACACAGCTTTTAGATGTATGTACTATTGGTATATACACTCCAATGATCAGCTCTTAGCAGCCCATGTGAGTCACCTAACACATGTGGGGGAACCATCATTTGGCAACTAGCATGAAATATCTCATAAAATTACAAAAATATGAGTAATCATTCATGACTTATTTACATGAAAACAAAATTACATATCCTTTATATCTAATCCATACACCAACGACCAAAAATACCTACAAACACTTTCATTCTTCAATTTTCTTCATCTAATTGATCTCTCTCAAGTTCTATCTTCAAGTTCTAAGTGTTCTTCATAAATTCCAAAAGTTCTAGTTTCATAAAATCAAGAATACTTCCAAGATTGCAAGTTTACTTCCAAGTTTTCTAAATCCATTCCAAGTAATCATCCAAGATCAAGAAACCTTTGTTACTTACAGTAGGTTATCTTTCTAATACAAGGTAATAATCATTTTCAAACTTTAATTCAATTTCTATAACTATAACAATCTTATTTCGAGTGGAAATCTTACTTGAAATTGTTTTCGTGTCATGATTCTGCTTCAAGAACTTTCAAGCCATCCAAGGATCCTTTGAAGCTAGATCCATTTTTTCTCATTTCTAGTAGGTTTATCGAAGGAACTTGAGGTAGTAATGATGTTCATAACATCATTCGATTCATACATAAAAAGCTGTCTTATTCAACGTTATAAACTTGTAATCACTAGAACATAGTTTAGTTAATTCTAAACTTGTTCGCAAATAAAGTTAATCCTTCTAACTAGACATTTAAAATCAACTAAACACATGTTCTATATCTATATGATATGCTAACTTAATGATTTAAAACCCGGAAACACGATAAACACCATAAAACTGGATATACGCCGTCGTAGTAAAACCGGGGGCTGTTTTGGTTGGGATAATTAAAAGCTAAGAAGAACTTTGATTTAAAAGCTATACTTCTAGAAAAATTATTTTTCTTATGAACATGAAACTATATCCAAAAATCATGGTTAAACTCAAAGTGAAAGTATGTTTTTCAAAATGGTCATCAAGATGTCGTTCTTTCGACGGAAATGACTACCTCTTTCAAAAACGACTTGTAACTTGTATTTCCGACTATAAACTTATACTTTTTCTGTTTAGATTCATAAATTTAAGTTCAATACGAAACCGTGGCCACTGGAATCACTCAAAACGGATTAGAAACGAAGAAATGGCGAGTAAAACAAGATTGATAAAAACTACTCATTTTACCTATGTGAAAGTTAGTAATAAATCTATTCCAACCATAACCTAATCAACTTATATTGTATATTATGTAATCTTGAGATACCATAGACACGTATACAATGTTTCGACCTATCATGTCGACCCATCTATATATATATTGCGGAACAACCATAGACACTCTATATGTGAATGTTGGAGTTAGCTATACAGGGTTGAGGTTGATTCCAAAATATATATATAGTTTGAGTTGTGATCAATACTGAGATACGTATACACTGGGTCGTAGATTGATTCAAGAGAATATTTATCGATTTATTTCTGTACATCTAACTGTGGACAACTAGTTGTAGGTTACTAACGAGGACAGCTGACTTAACGCATAAAGGGAAGAAATTTGAATGTAAGGATGAACAAGAGAAAGCGTTTCAGTTATTGAAGAAAAAGCTAACTACGGCACCTATATTGTCATTGCCTGAAGGGAATGATGATTTTGTGATTTATTGTGACGCATCAAAGCAAGGTCTTGGTTGTGTATTAATGCAACGAACGAAGGTGATTGCTTATGCGTCTAGACAATTGAAGATTCATGAGCAAAATTATACGACGCATGATTTGGAATTAGGCGCGGTTGTTTTTGCATTAAAGACTTGGAGGCACTACTTATATGGGGTCAAAAGTATTATATATACCGACCACAAAAGTCTTCAACACATATTTAATCAGAAACAACTGAATATGAGGCAGCATAGGTGGATTGAATTGTTGAATGATTACGACTTTGAGATTCGTTACCACCCGGAGAAGGCAAATGTGGTAGCCGATGCCTTGAGCAGGAAGGACAGAGAACCCATTCGAGTAAAATCTATGAATATAATGATTCATAATAACCTTACTACTCAAATAAAGGAGGCGCAACAAGGAGTTTTAAAAGAGGGAAATTTAAAGGATGAAATACCCAAAGGATCGGAGCAGCATCTTAATATTCGGGAAGACGGAACCCGGTATAGGGCTGAAAGGATTTGGGTACCAAAATTTGGAGATATGAGAGAAATGGTACTTAGAGAAGCTCATAAAACCAGATACTCAATACATCCTGGAACGGGGAATATGTACAAGGATCTCAAGAAACATTTTTGGTGGCCGGGTATGAAAGCCGATGTTGCTAAATACGTAGGAGAATGTTTGACGTGTTCTAAGGTCAAAGCTGAGTATCAAAAACCATCAGGTCTACTTCAACAACCCGAAATTCCAGAATGGAAATGGGAAAACATTACCATGGATTTCATCACTAAATTGCCAAGGACGGCAAGTGGTTTTGATACTATTTAGGTAATAGTTGATCGTCTCACCAAATCAGCACACTTCCTGTCAATAAGAGAAGATGACAAGATGGAGAAGTTAGCACGACTGTATTTGAAGGAAGTCGTCTCCAGACATGGAATACCAATCTCTATTATCTCTGATAGGGATGGCAGATTTATTTCAAGATTCTGGCAGACATTACAGCAAGCATTAGGAACTCGTCTAGACATGAGTACTGCCTATCATCCACAAACTGATGGGCAGAGCTAAAGGACGATACAAACGCTTGAAGACATGCTACGAGCATGTGTTATTGATTTCGAAAACAGTTGGGATCGACATCTACCGTTAGCAGAATTTTCCTACAACAACAGCTACCATTCAAGCATTGAGATGGCGCCGTTTGAAGCACTTTATGGTAGAAAGTGCAGGTCTCCGATTTGTTGGAGTGAAGTGGGGGATAGACAGATTACGGGTCCGGAGATTATACTAGAAAGTACCGAGAAGATCATCCAAATTCAACAACGGTTGAAAACCGCCCAAAGTCGACAAAAGAGCTACGCTGACATTAAAAGAAAAGATATAGAATTTGAAATTGGAGAGATGGTCATGCTTAAAGTTGCACCTTGGAAAGGCGTTGTTCGATTTGGTAAACGAGGGAAATTAAATCCAAGGTATATTGGACCATTCAAGATTATTGATCGTGTCGGACCAGTAGCTTACCGACTTGAGTTACCTCAACAACTCGCAGCTGTACATAACACTTTTCACGTCTCGAATTTGAAGAAATGTTTTGCTAAAGAAGATCTCACTATTCCGTTAGATGAAATCCAAATCAACGAAAAACTTCAATTCATCGAAGAACCCGTCGAAATAATGGATCGTGAGGTTAAAAGACTTAAGCAAAACAAGATACCAATTGTTAAGGTTCGATGGAATGCTCATAGAGGACCCGAGTTCACCTGGGAGCATGAAGATCAGATGAAGAAGAAATACCCGCATCTATTTCCAGAAGATTCGTCAACACCTTCAACAGCTTAAAATTTCGGGACGAAATTTATTTAACGGGTAGGTACTGTAGTGACCCGAACTTTTCCATGTTTATATATATTAATTGAGATTGATATTTACATGATTAAATGTTTCCAACATGTTAAGCAATCAAACTTGTTAAGACTTGATTAATTGAAATATGTTTCATATAGACAATTGACCACCCAAGTTGACCAGTGATTCACGAACGTTATAACTTGTAAAAACTATATGATGACATATATATGGATATATATATATATATAGTTAACATGATACTATGATAAGTAAACATATCATTAAGTATATTAACAATGAACTACATATGTAAAAACAAGACTACTAACTTAATGATTTTTAAACGAGACATATATGTAACGATTATCGTTGTAAAGACATTTAATGTATATATATCATATTAAGAGATATTCATACATGATAATATCATGATAATATAATAATTTAAAATCTCATTTGATATTATAAACATTGGGTTAACAACATTTAACAAGATCGTTAACCTAAAGGTTTCAAAACAACACTTACATGTAACGACTAACGATGACTTAACGACTCAGTTAAAATGTATATACATGTAGTGTTTTAATATGTATTTATACACTTTTGAAAGACTTCAATACACTTATCAAAATACTTCTACTTAACAAAAATGCTTACAATTACATCCTCGTTCAGTTTCATCAACAATTCTACTCGTATGCACCCGTATTCGTACTCGTACAATACACAGCTTTTAGATGTATGTACTATTGGTATATACACTCCAATGATCAGCTCTTAGCAGCCCATGTGAGTCACCTAACACATGTGGGAACCATCATTTGGCAACTAGCATGAAATATCTCATAAAATTACAAAAATATGAGTAATCATTCATGACTTATTTACATGAAAACAAAATTACATATCCTTTATATCTAATCCATACACCAACGACTAAAAACACCTACAAACACTTTCATTCTTCAATTTTCTTCATCTAATTGATCTCTCTCAAGTTCTATCTTCAAGTTCTAAGTGTTCTTCATAAATTCTACAAGTTCTAGTTACATAAAATCAAGAATACTTTCAAGTTTGCTAGCTCACTTCCAATCTTGTAAGGTGATCATCCAACCTTAAGAAATCTTTGTTTCTTACAGTAGGTTATCATTCTAATACAAGGTAATAATCATATTCAAACTTTGGTTCAATTTCTATAACTATAACAATCTTATTTCAAGTGATGATCTTACTTGAACTTGTTTTCGTGTCATGATTCTGCTTCAAGAACTTCGAGCCATCCAAGGATCCGTTGAAGCTAGATCCATTTTTCTCTTTTCCAGTAGGTTTATCCAAGGAACTTAAGGTAGTAATGATGTTCATAACATCATTCGATTCATACATATAAAGCTATCTTATTCGAAGGTTTAAACTTGTAATCACTAGAACATAGTTTAGTTAATTCTAAACTTGTTCGCAAACAAAAGTTAATCCTTCTAACTTGACTTTTAAAATCAACTAAACACATGTTCTATATCTATATTATATTCTAACTTAATGATTTAAAACCTGGAAACACGAAAAACACCGTAAAACCGGATTTACGCCGTCGTAATAACACCGCGGGCTGTTTTGGGTTAGTTAATTAAAAACTATGATAAACTTTGATTTAAAAGTTGTTATTCTAAGAAAATGATTTTTATTATGAACATGAAACTATATCCAAAAATTATGGTTAAACTCAAAGTGGAAGTATGTTTTCTAAAATGGTCATCTAGACGTCGTTCTTTCGACTGAAATGACTACCTTTACAAAAACGACTTGTAACTTATTTTTCCGACAATAAACCTATACTTTTTCTGTTTAGATTCATAAAATAGAGTTCAATATAAAACCATAGCAATTTGATTCACTCAAAACGGATTTAAAATGAAGAAGTTATGGGTAAAACAAGATTGGATAATTTTTCTCATTTTAGCTACGTGAAAATTGGTAACAAATCTATTTCAACCATAACTTAATCAACTTGTATTGTATATTATGTAATCTTGAGATACCATAGACACGTATACAATGTTTCGACCTATCATATCGACACATCTATATATATTTCGGAACAACCATAGACACTCTATATGTGAATGTTGGAGTTAGCTATACAGGGTTGAGGTTGATTCCAAAATATATATAGTTTGAGTTGTGATCAATACTGAGATACGTATACACTGGGTCGTGGATTGATTCAAGATAATATTTATCTATTTATTTCTGTACATCTAACTGTGGACAACTAGTTGTAGGTTACTAACGAGGACAGCTTACTTAATAAACTTAAAACATCAAAATATATTAAAAGTATTGTAAATATATTTTGAACATACTTTGATATATATGTATATATTGTTATAGGTTCGTGAATCAACCAGTGGCGAAGTCTTACTTCCCGACGAAGTAAAAATCTGTGAAAGTGAGTTATAGTCCCACTTTTAAAATCTAATATTTTTGGGATGAGAATACATGCAGGTTTTATAAATGATTTACAAAATAGACACAAGTACGTGAAACTACATTCTATGGTTGAATTATCGAAATCGAATATGCCCCTTTTTATTAAGTCTGGTAATCTAAGAATTAGGGAACAGACACCCTAATTGACGCGAATCCTAAAGATAGATCTATTGGGCCTAACAAACCCCATCCAAAGTACCGGATGCTTTAGTACTTCGAAATTTATATCATATCCGAAGGGTGTCCCGGAATGATGGGGATATTCTTATATATGCATCTTGTTAATGTCGGTAACCAGGTGTTCACCATATGAATGATTTTTATCTCTATGTATGGGATGTGTATTGAAATATGAAATCTTGTGGTCTATTGTTACGATTTGATATATATAGGATAAACCTATAACTCACCAACATTTTTGTTGACGTTTAAAGCATGTTTATTCTCAGGTGAATACTAAGAGCTTCCGCTGTTGCATACTTAAATAAGGACGAGATTTGGAGTCCATGCTTGTATGATATTGTGTAAAAACTGCATTCAAGAAACTGATTTCGATGTAACATATTTGTATTGTAAACCATTATGTAATGGTCGTGTGTAAACAGGATATTTTAGATTATCATTATTTGATAATCTACGTAAAGCTTTTTAAACCTTTATTTATGAAATAAAGGTTATGGTTTGTTTTAAAAATGAATGCAGTCTTTGAAAAACGTCTCATATAGAGGTCAAAACCTCGCAACGAAATCAATTAATATGGAACGTTTTTAATCAATAAGAACGGGACATTTCACTTCATAGAATGGGTTTCGGGTTCAAGTTTATTTCATGGATCAAAACGTGCATCTCAAATATCAAATTTTCGGTTCTTGTGAATGGTTCACCCTCACGTGAAGCATTACTAGATCGGGGGTTAAGACAAGGCGATCCGTTGTCTTCTTTTTTGTTCATCATTGTTGCCAAAATATTGAGTAAGCTTCTCTCAAGAGATTTGAGTAATGGCTTCTTGAAGGGGTGTAGGTTTGCTAATAATCTTGTCATTAATCATTCGCAATTCGCGGATGATACGATTTTTTTCGCCCAACCAAGTGTATGTGAACTTAATCGTATTAAGTTTATATTGGGGTTGTTTTATCAAGTTTCCGGGCTTCAAATGAATTCCATAAAAATGACTCTTTATGGCATTCATGTTTCTAAGGAGGACATGGTTTCTTATTTGGCTATTTTCGATTGTAAAGTAGGTTCTTTTCCTATGGAATACCTTGGTATCCCGATAAGTTTAACTTCAAACAAATGTGCTATGTGAGATCCAATCATCAAGAAATTCAAAAAGAAACTACCCGGGTGGAAAGGTAGATGCCTTTCGTTTGGTGGTCGTTTAGTAATGGTCAACGCGGTTATATCCAACCTTCCCCTTCATTATATGGTTATCTACAAAGCCCCGTTAGCTATCACTAAGAAGCTTGAGCGTTATCAAAGGAATTTTCTTTAGGGTGGCGATTGTTTAAAAAAGAAAACTAGCCTTGTAAAATGGGACACGGTTTGTTTACCTAAAGAATTAGGTGGTTTGGGAGTCACCCCTCTTCGTATCAAAAATCTTACAATGCTTTGCAAATGGTGGGCGCGTTTCAATTGTCATAAACCTTGTCTTTGGAAATCAATTGTTTCTTGTTCCTTTGGTCCTTCATTCCAAGGTAAACTTATTAACAATAACTCCTCATTATTACTTTTGCAAATCTCACCTATTTGGAGGGACTTGATTAATTTACAAAGTGATGCTTCTCTTAAAGGTATCATTGGGTCCAATGCTTAGAAATGGAAAGTAGGAAATGGGGCTTGCATTTTATTTTGGCATGATAGATGGGCTAGTGATCGACTCTTTAAAGATTTATTCCCTACTCTTTATGAATCTTGTAGAGATAAGCTTGCTACTGTGAATAAATTTAGGTCCTTTGATCCTTTTTTGTCCAATCATTGTAAATGGGATTTTAACTTGGTACACCCATTGTCTCTTTCTTGCACCATGTGCCTTGATAATTTGTCTACTATTTTGTCGCATGTGGAGTTTGATGATTTGGTTGAGGATCAAATCAAATGGGCTGTCTCATCTAATGGGGTGTTCTCGGTCTCCGACACTATTTGCACTTTGATTCATTCTAACGGGGTCATTATTCCTACTTGGCCGAAAGTTATTTGGGGCAATAGCGTTCCCACAAAAGTCATGTTGTTCCATTGGCTTGCAATTCGCAATTGTATTCCCGTCAAAGACGTGCTCATTAAAAGACATATTTTACCGGCTTCTCAAGCGAATGTGTGTATTTAGTGTTTGGAAGACACCGAAACTACCATCCATCTTTTGTTACATTGCAAATGGTCTTTTAAATTATGGGCCGAATTATTCTCTTGGTGGAATGTCTCTTGGGTTATTCCGGGTTCAATAGAAGCATTCTCGTTTGATTGGTTTTTTGGAATGAGAATCAAAGCTTCTAAGTATTGGAAGCTAATTGGTCCCGCCACTATTTGGGCGATTTGGTTGGCCCGTAACGATTTCATTTTCAATGTCAAGTTCACTTGTCGCTCGGCTTTAATTCATAGCATCAAGTTAAAGACGTTTCTTTGGGCTTCAAATCTCAATCTTTGTAATGGCAATCAATCTCACGTGTGGGAGCACAATCCAAGTTTACTTTGTTTTTAATTATTCGCATTGTATTTTTTCATTTTGTCAATCTAGACCGAGTAAGTCTCCGTCATTGTAACTTGTATCGAATCTTCATTATTTCGATGAAGAGCTTTGCAATTAATACAATTCAATTTTTCGCCTTAAAAAAAAAAATGCAAAGATACGCACGCGAGCATTAAATACGGTGTATGCGTCATCACATCATACCTTGGCCATGATGGCATTGGAAACAGTTATAAACAGGTCATCATGACAGGCCAGGCTGTCACCTTGGCATGCACCAAAATTGAAGCGGTTAGAGGGTTTTGCTATCGTGAGCCGCGTCTTTTCATCCTCTCCCCGTCAAGATTTTGACATGTATATGGTTCTTAGTTTGACCCCCAAATTGGTGCCCGAATTATTCCGTTTATAAATAATTTTTTTTAGAACAAGTAAAAATTCAAATTTTACTATTTTCTCTTTCGCTCAAAAACTTCTCCGTTCAAGGGCTTTTTCCGAATCAAAAAACCACCGCAAGTTAGTTTATTGTTTCCTTTAACCTTTTTTCTTCTTTTTGTTCATCATGTCGTCCTCATCACCCGTCGTAAATCAAGTCAACAACATCGAATCAACCGTCGACTCATACGCCATAAAGACGTCATCGAGTGGTATCCACCCATTGCTGACTTTATACTAATCGCTCCTAAAAAATCTAATCGTGCTCATAAACCACCGTCTGACATGGTTTGCCATTTATGACCAAACGATGGATGTGGGAAATACCAGAACAACCAACATTTTTATGCAAGTGTTGTCAGCTTACAACATAGGTTTAGGTTAACTACATCCTTATAGTGCTGTTAGAATATCAATTTTGAGATGTGGTATCGAGCTCACGATTAGGAACGTTTCTTGAATACTTTTCGCAACATATTTTGTTACCAGACCAGGCCAGCAAGCATGACTCGTATTCTTTTTCTCACTGTACCTCCTCCATTACCAACACTAAGAAAAGGGTTAAAAACAAACACAATAAATAAATAAATAAATAAATAAATAAATAAATAGATAGATGGATGGATGAAGTAACAAAATTAAAAAAAATATTGGTCAAACATTTAGTCAAACACTTTATATGCATAAATTTATTAACGACGACATCTACATAAGATGTCCCTTGCGACCTCACACAGGCATCAAATAACGAATCCAATTGCGCGGAGGATGACTTTTTAGTTTTTACTCTGGTTTAAATCAAGGTATATTATACACCGATAATTAACCTAAATAAAAACCCTAATATCCTTAAACTATATAAACAACAAAAATAAACTCCCTTATCTCTTCGTAGAACACACCGTAAATAATTTCTGTGTAATTCACAACCTGCCAATTACGATCTCTCTCGAGGTAAAGTTATGAGTTTTGACGCATATATAATTTAGTCGCATATGTAATTTAGTCGCACTAATTCTTCTTTATAATACTTAATACTTTATAGCACTATAGTAAGGCTCTTAGTAATGCAACCACCGCGATTTATATAACCAAATTAAATATCATAATCCTATTATATATAGCTGCACATTATTCTTATCTGCATTGTTTCTCGTAATTAAATCTGTTTAGACTGCTTTTGTGCGCATGTATGTATCATCTTTTTTTTTTTTTTTTACTGTACGTTCCATTGTAGTGTTTATTAATCAACGCTGTTTACTCTTCAATCATACATGTTCTAATATAATGTTGTTACATTTATTATGAACATGTTATCTAGATGGATCAGAAACACATATATTGCGATTCAGTATCTGATCAGTTACCTCCACAACATACAAAGTTTCCATGGTTGGATGGTCATCCCATGGGCTACAAAGGGGAGACAGCACATGAGCAGACTTTTTTCAACATATACAACCCTTTGTCGCAGTATCGATGTCGAATCCCCGAGTTGATTGGGAATCGTATTCTAGCATGTTTTCATGGTTGGGTGATTCTGTACAAATTTCCACAATATTATGACATCATCTGGTCTCTTTGGAACCCCCAAACTTGTAAGATCATACAACTCCCGCCTTTGGTGGTTTGGTATGGAAAAGATATAGACGATTTAGAATGTTGTTTGTCGTCTCCTCCTGATGATACAAACTCAATCTTTCTGCTAACCACAAGAAAACAGCCTAAATTTATTTTTTGCGTATTAGACCGTAAAAGTAAGAAGTTAAACTGGTCAGAAATATCATATCATGAACAACTAAAGAATATCGCAGGAGGCGACCATGACTCTCTAGCTTGTCCAACTTATCTTAATGGTAAAATATACGTTTTGAGTTCTTCCAGGTCTGGACATTTTTGTGAAAGTTTAATCATTCATATCGACATTGAATTGCGGGATAAGAAAGTCGTCATCATTCTAATACCATTAGTTAAAAAACCACCAATTCCCAAAATTCCGCGGGCTTCAAGTCGGTGTGGTTTTCTAAAAGGTTCGTGTGACGATCTGTTTTTCATTTATTCATGTGTGAAAAGAACAGAGTTGTAAATTTGTATGATGTTCGAAGTAGAACTCTCACCATGTCTTCTATGCCACGTACAGATTTATCACCTACAAACTATGCAGTTTGGTCCATGCCGGGATGTAGGTATTGCTTTTCATTGATTTCTACCTCTTTTTTTAAACATGTTCCATATTCATATGTAGCAAACAAAAGTGTTTCATATCAAAATTTGTGCAGGTTACAGGGTGATCATGGAGAAATGAAGTGAAGTGTTGAATCTAAGGACAAGGAATATGATATGCTAGTCAATGATGAGTGCGTATTTAGTTTTCCGTTTCATATATTGGAGTTGATTATGAAGTTTTGTGGTGATGTCGACTACCTCAACTTTCGTGCAACGTGCAAACACTTAGCAGCAGTACCTGTCATTCGATGGAGCAACATAACAGAAATACAGAGGACATATTCCTTAGTATCACCATGGTCGATGGTCATAGACACAGATCGGGACATTATGACTATCACTGATCTGATGTCAGGTAACAAGTATTTCATAAGAACATCACAAGAACTCGTTGGTTTTCTCCAAGTACATTGTTCTCGGTATGGCTGGTTGTTGACGTCTAAAAATACATCAGAGTTAATGTTCTTTAACCCCTTCACAAGTGATATACGCAAGCTTCCGCGTCGAAACTATCCTCTTATTATAGACAAATGTTGTTTCTCTGCAGCGCCAACTTCCCCTGATTGTATGGTGGTTGTAATCACAACTTTAGGTGACATGCAAGTTTACATCCACCATGTTAGTCGAGAACAATCGTGGCGTAGACTGGCTTTTACCGATTTTTATTCAGTATCGCTCTGTTTTCCAACATTCTATGGCCAAGATATGTATGCTTTGATGCGCGGACGGCTTTATGTTTTCAGACACACAAAAGAAGATGATTATGAATGGCAGTCTGTTGAGTGGGACCTTCCATATATTAAACCTTCTATGAAATATTACCTAACAAAATCTGATCAACATGTTTTACTAGTTTCCGTAGACGTGTTTGAAAAATCCGTTGAAGTGCACAAGTTGAATCAATCTACATCAAAACTTGAGAAACTAAAGAGCTTGGGAAAATATGCGATTTATGTCAGTGCAACAACATGTTTATGCATTGAAGCTACAACACCAAAAATGGAGAACAAAGTATACTTTCATCAGTCATATTCCGAAAACAACACAATTCTTTTCTATTCTCTTGAAACGCGCAGGTTTCACACATTTGATGATGACAACTTGAAAGGAAGTTTTGGGGATTTTTTCAAGGATAAACGACTTCTACTCCCTCATGGGTGGATTGAACCAAGTGTTGCCTAGATAAATTCATTGTATCATCATTATATTAGTTAAGTTATGTTCTTTCAAGACTCTAGGCAAGTCAAAAACATAGTCATTATAGCTATTCAATCTTGCATTTTAATCCAATTAGTCTGTTGATTTATTTTGATATCGTGATTTTAGTCAATCTGATGCTTACAACAGGTGCATTATAAACCTATAAATGAGCCAATAGGTACATCCAGCTATATAAAATAGGTGGTGGTGTCTTCAAATATTTTATTTGCTTTGCATCACAACTACCTATTTAGTTAAATCCGCTTGTTAGTTAACTTCAACAGTTAAAACACCCTAAACTTCCAGCTTTAACTTCCTATTTAGTTAATTCCGCTTTTTACTTAACTCGTCAACAACCTTTCAAACGATCTAGTGAGCCATGGACGTGATTTGTTACTTGGTATCGACCGTTTATAAAAACGGGCCTGCTTTTTTACATCTTCCTAATGTCGTTGATAGCTAATGACAGTTAGAGAAAATATATGGGGATATGGGTGATAAACTTCTGACTTCCCAAAAGTTGAATGTTAATCACGTACGTCATGCCACCAGGAGCGTGCGGCGCGTGACGTGAGCATCCCTAGAATACTTATGATAAAATACGGACATGAAGAAGGCAATGTAATAATATACGTCACGCTACCAGGAGCGTGCAACGCATGACGTGGAGCATCCCATAATACTTGCAATAAAATATGGAGGACATGGAGTAGTAGTGGATAAAAATAGAAGGTTCTATAAGATTCCAGACCAAAAGGTTCTGGAACAAGTGGTAGCTAATGATATGGGCTCAATTTTCAATGATTGACTAAAGCCCAATAAGGAATGCTACCTCAGCATGTGCTCACAGGTAACAATAACTCTAGTATTTGCCTATAAATAGGTGGGTACTATTTTAAAGTAGGGCACTGAACCTTCTATCAAAAGATTCATCTTGGAGGCTCATAAAAAAAGAAACAACCACCACCACCACCCCAATTCCCAAACCGAAGATTCTTCAATCTGAGGTTAGGATACAATCTAAGTCAAGACGATTTTTTGCTTGACCAAATGTAATTTTCATAAGAGGGTGTCCCGTAAAGGAACTTTGTACAAGTAGGCCCCACGTAGAGGTGAACTTCAACTTTCATAAGAGTTCCATCGAGAAACTAGATTCTGCATACAGGGATATGGGTTAACTTATTTATTTAATTACATACTCCCTCCGTCCCATATCTATTGTCCATTATTCGTTTTATGAATGTCCCAAATTAATTGTCCACTTCCATAAATGAAAAAGAATCATGTGATAAAGTTCTTTTGTACACCTATTTTATACATGTAAGACAAAATAATAAGTAAAAAATAAGGGGTAAAACTGGAAAGTTAACAGAAAATTACATGTGTCAGATACTTTTTCTTAAACTAAGTGTTTTTTGTCTGGGGAGAATAGATTTAAGACGGAGAGAGTAGTAGCCCCAAGTAGAGGTGGTAAAATAGTTGGGTCGGGAGATTGGGCAATGCATGAAACGACCCAAGGCAATGCATGAAACGACCCAAAACAATTAAGTATAGATGTTTACTATTCTCAAAAATAATTAGTGTGCCAATTGTGACTACAAAAGAGAGTGGTCAGATATACTCTTCATTAATCATTTATTCCTCATCTGAAATATATTTTGGAGTTCTTTTTTTATATGGCTAAAAGATTATTACTAAACAAAGATTAATCCTTCGAAAGATGAATTAACCGAACAAAGATACAACGATGAAACAGACGGACTCAAAAGTAGAAAACGTGTCCCAACCTGCTATCACTAGCAAGCCACACCAAATCACTTACAATAACACAAACTCAAACCAAAAGCAAACATACACTAAAACAGATATACAAATCCTAAACAATGCAAAAGAAGAATCAAAAACTAGCACGAAACAGACAAAACTAAAGGAAGAACAAAGCTACAGAACCAGATTAGTTCCCCTTGCTGTCACTCGTGTTTCTCCTAGACCCTTGTCCACCTTGACCACCTCCGACCCTTTTCCAATTCTAATCTTAACCTCCTCGACAAATACCTTGTCCTTAATGATTACACAGAACATGGATTGATGGACAATGAGCTGGGATCGATTATTTTAGCTAAAAGTTACCTGGTGGTCGGTCCTTTATGATCATTACCACGAGGGCAAAAAATCTCAACAAGGTCATCCTGTTGTTTCTTCTTATGAACTCTCTTCGACGGCCTTGAAATACACTCAAATTCACATCAACATTCAGTATTCGAGACAGTAATAGCAGTCACATTCACATCAGCATTCAGTATTCGAGATAGTAGCAAGTTCGCAACCTTCACGACAGTATCGGAATTCACAAAACCAACTTGAAAACCGGTTTAAAACCATCAACAACTTCATCCCTAACAACGTTCCGATTAACGACATCATCTTTCTTCATACCCTTATCCTTCTTTGTCTGTATAACCCAGATATCATCAAACGTGGACTTAACATCAACAAGATTCTCTGCTTCGTTATGATCAACATCCTTCAATGAATTAAATTTTTGAACTGAATTTTTCCCAGAAACAGAAGCAGTAGTCGTAACCCTTGACCCTAGCACAAACCCTTTTCTAATCCCATTAATAACCGGCCGAAGTTATCACCGACTGAAACGACCCAACCCGTATTAAAACCGGCCCATAAAAATTTTTCCTTTTAATACGCGTTAAATAATACTTTAGGTCCCAATTGTGTTTCCATAAACATCTTTAATACAATAGAAGGTTTAATAAACCTTAAAACATTTAATACATTGATTAATTGTCCAAACGGACATACACGACCCGACTAGTTTAGTTTCCAACCAAAACCGAGCATGGTGATTTGGGACTACGCTAACCAAATCATAATCAAGTACAAAAGCAAGATCTTCTAAGCAACCTAGCCAAGATCTCTAATCCCCAAGCTTACCCGAGCCGCCAAGCATGCGAACCTATAAAAATATCAACAACGAGAGGGTAAGCTAACGCTTAGTGAGTGAGAATATACTACATACATATATATGCATAAAATGGACACGCCACACAAACCAAATACCGCATACCGGAGCATCCAAGAATAAAGGCAAGCTAGTCTAAGCATATCGTAAGATCACTAAGCAACGAGCTAAAGATACATCATCAAAATATAAGTTCACCAACAACGATGTGAACAAAGCCAATAAGCTACACCCGGAGGGTTAGCTACATCACGACAATACAACATTATATGTATACAATATATATATATATATATATATATATATATATATATATATATATATATATATATATATATATATATATATATCGAATAACATAATTTGCTTACGCTTACAACACAATAACCATGGTTAACCAAATCTTCGCAAGGGAATGACTTCGCGAAACAAGTCATCGATGTTTATAACAACCATTAGTGCACTTAACACTTCGTACACTAACCCCACGGGTGGCATCTTAACACTTCGATACTTCACCCCGAGTGGTGTCTTAACACTTCGACACTTCACTCTTCATTTTACTTGAGGTGGAATCTTAACACGTCGATACTTCACCTCGAGTGGCGCCTTAACACATCGGCACTTCACCCTTCAACTTACTTGAAGTGGCATCTTAGCACATCGATACTTCACTCCGAGTGGTGTCTTAACACATCGACATTTCACCCCGAGTGGCTTCTTAACACATCGACACTTCACCCCGGGTGGCGTCTTAACACATCGACACTTCACCCGTCATACTACTTTGAGTGGTGTCTTAGCACATCGACACTTCACTCGTCACGTGAACGTGGTGTCTTAGCACATCGACACTTCACATTTCACGCTACACAAATAAATACATTATATATCTACGCATATAAGTATTCCACTCACTATATTAACCCTTCGTCATTGGGGTTATATAAGTCCACTTCACACGCCCATGTGATAACGTACACACAAAGTGTGCACCTCGCCAAAGTGGTCAACCAAAACGCACAACCGTGCCAATTGGACATATACACAAGTCCAACAATTCCACCTATACGAGAAGCGAGCTCTATAAGCGAGAACCCCTTCACCCGACCCGCACCCATCCTACACATACATATGCATATAGGATATTAACACTCACCTTGTCGCCTTGAAGAAATGCTTCCAAGTAATCCGCAACTCGTCAATGGAAAGTACCTAATCCATTATCACAAATTCAACAACACACTTAGATTGGATTTACAAACCAACCCAATTTGACACTTAGTGCAAATTCGACCCAAATGCACCTCCAAGTACAAACCGCGCCCAAACTAACCAACAATCACTAACACAAGTGATAATGGTCCTAATATGCCAATTAAACCCGAACACAAGTGTTAAACACGTGTCTCACCCATTTTGACACCAAAACCCTAATTTTGACCCATTAAGTCAAAATCTCACCATTTACAAGTCTTGACACCAAAACACATTTAACTCGGGTTTATACTTCAACTTAATCCATTTTAAGTTTATAAACCTTATTAAATCAACAATCGGGTCAAAATCATCATCAAACCCTAATTTTGGCTCTAGTCAAAATTAGTCAACCCCATGAACCCTAATTGCTTCCAACATCTCAATAATCACTAAATGCTAGTGATTTCACCCAAATTGCAAGTCTCACAAGCATGAACTTGTACACCAAGCCCAAAACCCGCCAATAACAACAATAAACCCGAATATTGGCGTTAATCTCCAATTAACAACTAAATGGGTTCTATCTATGAATCATACAATCAAAAGCCCCAAAATTGAATGAAGAACACAAAAACGAATTTCGGAGTTAGAGCTTACCACTAGTATCACCGTGTAGCTAAGAACGAGGAGAACAAACTTGTCAACTACGCCAAAGATCAACTCCCGATCCTTCCTTTCCAAAAATCCTTTTGAATCCAATTGGGTGTTTGAGTTTGAGAGGAAAAATGAAAAGAAAAGGGAAATTAAAATGAGAAATGAAATGAATGGATGAGGTTAAATCCTCAAATCTGGCTCAAATGCGAAAAGACCAAATTGCCCTTGAACTTCATTTAATATTACAAGAATCTGGTGCCAGTTCGTGCAGTTTGCCGCGCCGCGGCCTTAAATGTCGCACCGCGACATTTGACTAAGTCTGGGATCATTTTAAACCTAACTTCTGATCTTTGTTTCAGTAGAATGCTGCGCCGCGGCCTCGTTTGTCGCGCCGCGACCCAAAGCTTGACCTGAGCCCTTCTCCCGCGTACAAGACTTTAACACCCGAACACGTCTCAAATCCTTCAAGCTCTAGTCATACCCACACAATACACCTATATATCATGTACGGAGAAAAACGGGGTGTTACAACTCTCCCCCACTTAAATCCGATCACGTCCTCGTGATCCTAGTCACGAACCCAAACGGACCACACTTCACGGTCCTCAATCATAAGTCTCAACCGACTTTCCTAAGCAATTCTTCCTAATGAATTGCCTTCGACAACTAAAGCGTCACCCGCGATTTATCAATTCCACAATCCGAGCACTAAAACTTGCTCAATCCCTCACATCGGGAAATTCAACCAATCTCGTACCGAGATATCAATTCCTTAGCATATCCTTACCGAGTACGACGCTAAAAACAACCAAGTCTCAACCTAAGGTCAACAATCCGAAACGATGAAGACCGAACCAAACGAATCCTTACGGATAACACCAATCACTAAACATCCCTTGTAGTGCACAATACGACCAATACGCAACTACCGTAACATCATAATCTAACGGCTAAAACCGATAGCGCCCAAAACGACTATGGAAACGCGAATCTCAAGGTGTACAAAATCGACTATTGTCACACCCGTAACAACACGTGAGCGAAACACGGCTATCGCATCACTAATCATAAAACATGGTCCTCACGACCCCACCATCAGCGTATAAAACAACCGATAGTTCCCACAACATGGTCCTTACGACCCCACCATTGGTGTATCAAACAACCAATAGATCAAACATCATGGTCCTTACGACCCCACCATCGGTGTATAAAACAACCGACATATCACACAACCCGAAGGCTGGACGAAAACACACGCGATCCACTACCATGATGAAGTCAGCGGACCCTGAAGGTCATGCTTCACCAATCTCGACACCGAATGAAGTCAGCGGACCCCGAAAGTCATGCTTCACCGATATAACACTACGCCCATGATGAAGTCAGTGGACCCCGAAGGTCATGCTCCACCAATCGTATACTCCCATGATGAAGTCAGCGGACCCTAAAGGTCATGCTTCATCAATCACCAATACCATGATGAAGTCAGCGGACTCCGAAAGTCATGCTTCATCAATCAACGCCCTTTTGGCCTCGAACGACGAGTAGCGTAACATCGCGCTCTGCTACGCCATAGTGAATCCTAACGGATACCACTAACCATTCACACACTCGAGCAAGAACCATCTATATCAAACATAGGCACAAAACAATAATTCTCTAGAAGAGAATCCGACACACACCTCCCTTAACCGAAGGATTTCACCTTGCTCACCAAACACATCCATTATGTCTCTACGAGATTTACCACATTACCACCTCGGTGATAATTCAAATCCAAACCATAAGTACAATTTATCTGAAATTGTAATCTACCACAAATTGACCAAAACCAGGTCTCGACAACATTTTACGGATCTACCAAAAGCATCATCCGAAATCTCACACTAAAACTCCCTCGTGCGGGAGTGTAACTCCCCCACTTGGATCTACGTCCCATATTCACGGCTCGTACAACCGTACAATGCTACCAAAGGTAGACTTTACAAACCATTGGGCTCACACGACCCATCACCATATCTTTCTCCAGCCTTGAGCACACGAAGGATTTCAATCAATCCTTAAACACTTCGAACAAAAGTGTACCACGATTACACAAATCACACCCTCGCAATCATCCAATTGCTCTAGTTTGTCAATTTCCACCTAGTTACTCATGTACCTAAGGGTTTCACTCCAGTACCCTAAGTACAATGTAACCACAACACAATCGGAGTCGAACACCACGCTAGTAGGTATAAAAGAGGCACCTAATGTCGCGTTACGTAGACTCCTTTACCAACATGCATCGAGATCAACACTCGATTTCTCGGGTTTCATCCCACACGTCGAACCTCATGGTTCATCAACTGCAACCTAAAAGCGAGCACGCGCTTAACGACCGAACACCAAAACCCATTTCCATGGTTTGGTAGAAACATTTCCCAAATACTAAGGAATGCTTGGTTGCACCAAGTCTTACGCCCTTCGCCCGACAATCAAATGTCACCATAGGGTACTTCCATTAGGAACGTCACCCATAACAATAACATGCACAACACAATGCATTTAACAAACTCAAATTCAACGGCACTTAATAAATAATCAAAGGACATATTTATTAAAACGAAACGTACCTTAACGTCTCCTTACCGCACCCGTCCCCGCTAACTTGGGACATTCCGACTTACGATGTCCTTCTACTTTGCAATTGAAACACACCATACCATCACCCTTTGGTACCGAACATTCCCAAGACTTGTGACCCCTCATGCCACAATTGTAACATCTAGGTGCACTAGAATCCGGTATACCCGTCCGCGTACCACCCGTGCTCACACTCGGACCCTTAGTCCTCTTACTCGGACCACCATACGAAACAACCCTTCTCTCACTTGAAGGTTCACCAATCTTTGATCGCGTATACGACTCGAAACCTCTAGCCACGGTGAATAATTCCGCAAACGATTTCGCGTGACCCCGGCTAATCTTATTCTTCAAGTCATCATTCAAGGTTCGATAGAAATCTTGCATCAACAAATTATCATTCCCCAAATACTCCGGGCAAAAACGAGCCTTCGCCATAAAGGTCATCTTGAGAGTATTCAAATCCATAGAACCCTGTTGCAAATTTCGCAACTCATTACGCATTTCCGACAAATCGGCTGAAGTCCGGAACTCCTCGAAGAATTCCTTCTTAAATCCGTCCCACGATAACGCCATAAACGGTTCACCACCGACAAGATCAATCTTACCATCCAACCAATCCTTTGCCCTACCTCGCAACAAACTAGTAGCGAGTCTCGTCTTCTTCTCAGGAGGGCATTCAATAGTACGAAAACACCCTTCGACATCCGAGATCCAAGTTGTGCTTACCAAAGAATCCGGTTTCCCGTCATACATCAGGGCTTTAGTCCTCATGAAGCTCTTAAGACAACGCTCCATTTCACTACTACCCCGAAATTCGGAATACTTCCTATCCATTTCTTCTCGAAACACACTCATTTGCTCCGCAACGGCTGCCGCAACTCTAGCGTTAAACTCAGCGTCGTTCGTCTCGATCCCATTTCCCGTCGCCATTCTAAGGAATGCAAAGCGATTAGACCATGAACGTATAAAAGCACATGCACAACACCGCCCCATCTTGCTAAACATTCGTAGTACATCACTTGTTAGACACGATTTGCACCCGTAATAAGGTTTGCAAGTCCTTATTACGCCCACACGTCGTCTCAACTCGTTAGTACAACGACCACCTCGCTCGATAATATAACCAACACAACGACAATTCCACGCGATATAAACACACGCAAGGGAATAGCATCACAACACAAGCCAAAAATCCTAGTTAGTCCACCTACAAACAAGGCACTAACTATAACCTGTTCTGACCCGTAATCCTACAAGTCCCGCAACAAATAAGCACACACAAAAGTCTAAGTATAGGCACCTATCTCAAGTCACCTAAATCGATTAGACCATGCTCTGATACCACTTGAAACGACCCAACCCGTATTAAAACCGGCCCATAAAATTTTTTCCTTTTAATACGCGTTAAATAATACTTTAGGTCCCAATTGTGTTTCCATAAACATCTTTAATACAATAGAAGGTTTAATAAACCTTAAAACATTTAATACATTGATTAATTGTCCAAACGGACATACACGACCCGACTAGTTTAGTTTCCAACCAAAATCGAGCATGGTGATTTGGGACTACGCTACCCAAATCCTAATCAAGTACAAAAGCAAGATATTCTAAGCAACCTAGCCAAGATCTCTAATCCCCAAGCTTACCCGAGCCGCCAAGCATGCGAACCTATAAAAATATCAACAACGAGAGGGTAAGCTAACGCTTAGTGAGTGAGAATATACTACATACATATATACGCATAAAAGGGACACGCCACACAAACCAAATACCGCATACCGGAGCATCCAAGCATAAAGGCAAGCTAGTCTAAGCATACCGTAAGATCACTAAGCAACGAGCTAAAGATACATCATCAAAATATAAGTTCACCAACAACGATGTGAGCAAAGCCAATAAGCTACACCCGGAGGGTTAGCTACATCACGACAATACAACATTATATGTATACAATACAATATATATATATATATATATATATATATATATATATATATATATATATATATATATATATATATATATATATATATATATATATATATATATCGAATAACATAATTTGCTTACGCTTACAACACAATAACCATGGTTAACCAAATCTTCGCAAGGGAATGACTTCGCGAAACAAGTCATCGATGTTCATAACAACCATTAGTGCACTTAACACTTCGTACACTAACCCCACGGGTGGCATCTTAACACTTCGATACTTCACCCCGAGTGGTGTCTTAACACTTCGACACTTCACTCTTCATTTTACTTGAGGTGGCATCTTAACACGTCGATACTTCACCTCGAGTGGCGCCTTAACACATCGGCACTTCACCCTTCAACTTACCTGGAGTGGCATCTTAGCACATCGATACTTCACTCCGAGTGGTGTCTTAACACATCGACACTTCACCCCGGGTGGCGTCTTAACACATCAACACTTCACCCCGGGTGGCGTCTTAACACATCGACACTTCACCCGTCATACTACTTTGAGTGGTGTCTTAGCACATCGACACTTCACTCGTCACGTGAACGTGGTGTCTTAGCACATCGACACTTCACATTTCACGCTACACAAATAAATACATTATATATCTACGCATATAAGTATTCCACTCACTATATTAACCCTTCGTCATTGGGGTTATATAAGTCCACTTCACACGCCCATGTGATAACGTACACACAAAGTGTGCACCTCGCCAAAGTGGTCAACCAAAACGCACAACCATGCCAATTGGACCTATACACAAGTCCAACAATTTCACCTATACGAGAAGCGAGCTCTATAAGCGAGAACCCCTTCACCCGACCCGCACCCATCCTACACATACATATGCATATAGGATATTAACACTCACCTTGTCGCCTTGAAGAAATGCTTCCAAGTAATCCGCAACTCGTCAATGGAAAGTACCTAATCCATTATCACAAATTCAACAACACACTTAGATTGGATTTACAAACCAACCCAATTTGACACTTAGTGCAAATTCGACCCAAATGCACCTCCAAGTACAAACCGCGCCCAAACTAACCAATAATCACTAACACAAGTGATAATGGTCCTAATATGCTAATTAAACCCGAACACAAGTGTTAAACACGTGTCTCACCCATTTTGACACCAAAACCCTAATTTTGACCAATTAAGTCAAAATCTCACAATTTACAAGTCTTGACACCAAAACACATTTAACTCGGGTTTATACTTCCACTTAATCCATTTTAAGTTTATAAACCTTATTAAATCAACAATCGGGTCAAAATCATCATCAAACCCTAATTTTGGCTCTAGTCAAAATTAGTCAACCCCATGAACCCTAATTGCTTCCAACATCTCAATAATCACTAAATGCTAGTGATTTCACCCAAATTGCAAGTCTCACAAGCATGAACTTGTACACCAAGCCCAAAACCCGCCAATAACAACAATAAACCCGAATATTGGTGTTAATCTCCAATTAACAACTAAATGGGTTTTATCTATGAATCATACAATCAAAAGCCCCAAAATTGAATGAAGAACACAAAAACGAATTTCGGAGTTAGAGCTTACCACTAGTATCACTGTGTAGATAAGAACGAGGAGAACAAACTTGTCAACTACGCCAAAGATCAACTCCCGATCCTTCCTTTTCAAAAATCCTTTTGAATCCAATTGGGTGTTTGAGTTTGAGAGGAAAAATGAAAAGAAAAGGGAAATTAAAATGAGAAATGAAATGAATGGATGAGGTTAAATCCTCAAATCTTGCTCAAATACAAAAAGACCAAATTGCCCTTGAACTTCATTTAATATTACAAGAATCTGGTGCCAGTTCGTGCAGTTTGCCGCGCCGCAATATTTGACTAAGTCTGGGATCATTTGAAACCTAACTTCTGATCTTTGTTTCAGTAGAATGCTGCGCCACGGCCTCGTTTGTCGTGCCGCGACCCAAAGCTCGACCTGAACCCTTCTCCCGCGTACAAGACTTTAACACCCGAACACGTCTCAAATCCTTCAAGCTCTAGTCGTACCCACACAATACACCTATATATCATGTACGGAGAAAAACGGGGTGTTACACCAACCTTCGGCCCACATCCTGGTACAGACCCAATTGAACAAGTAGTAGAAGCAGCAGAAAAGTTACCCTTGTCTGAAGTTGGCCAAAACACACGAGCATCAGAATCTGACCTGCTTACAGGAAAATCAACCCCATCAAATGACCCAAACCGAATTTTGGCCACAAACTTTATACGTATCATAATGTTTTGAATAAGCAACGGACAGAGTACGAACAGGTGTAACGAGCTCCTTCTCCATGATCACAGCTCCACCGTCACCAACGGGTACATCCAATACCTCCAAAATAGACCGACTAACAGTCAAAATCCACTCATCAGATGGCCAAGCTAAATTACAATCCCTATTTAATTAGCAATATCAGTAACTTCATTAACCCGCACTTGTGCCTCAACACTACCATCTTTCGCCTCCAAAATGACATCAACAAGTTCATGAATGTGCTTGACCTTAGAGGATTCAATAAAAACACAAAAAGAGCCAACTTCACCCAAACCATCCGAATAACTTGCAACCAACACAACCTCCCCAAACAAAGTTGCAATCATTGTAACAGTAGAGGACGAGGCGTACGTGAATGGGACCCACCCCTAATCTTCATCAAACATACCTAAAGAACACTTCCTTTTTATTTGCAAGACCGTGCATAGCAGCAAACACAATATACTCATTTGATTACCCCAAAATACGATAAACATCATCACAATTTAAACAAACAAAAACAACACCAAAAAGACCAAATGAGCAGTAGTTAGAGACTGTAACCTTACAGCTGCTAAGAAAACGATTGAGCTTATCGGCATCCAAAGGAACCAAATCTACATAAATCACAAATCTATCAAGAGCGTCCACAACCAAATTATTCGGTGAAAGATTAGCCTTAAGAATGACTCTATGTCCAGAAGAAGCAACACCAACTTTACGCTTTGGCCAGCCAACATAAATTGGTTGACCAAATAAGTTCGACCCATTCAAATTGGTAACAGCCGAAAGGGAACCAGTTTCATTCGAGTAAGACACAAAGGCGTACCTCCTATCTGACACTCCTATCCAACCAGAATTTAACCTCAACGATCTCACCTTCCTTAGACTACATGTTACGGGTAATAACTGTAGTGACCCGAACTTTTCCATGTTTATATATATATATTAAATGAAATTGTTATTTACATGATTAAGTGTTTCCAACATGTTAAGCAATCAAACTTGTTAAGACTTGATTAATTGAAATATGTTTCATATAGACAATTGACCACCCAAGTTGACCGGTGATTCACGAACGTTAAAACTTGTAAAAACTATATGATGACATATATATGGATATATATATAGTTAACATGATACTATGATAAGTAAACATATCATTAAGTATATTAACAATGAACTACATATGTAAAAACAAGACTACTAACTTAATGATTTTTAAACGAGACATATATGTAACGATTATCGTTGTAAAGACATTTAATGTATATATATCATATTAAGAGATATTCATACATGATAATATCATGATAATATAATAATTTAAAATCTCATTTGATATTATAAACATTGGGTTAACAAAATTTAACAAAATCGTTAACCTAAAGGTTTCAAAACAACACTTACATGTAACGACTAACGATGACTTAACGACTCAGTTAAAATGTATATACATGTAGTGTTTTAATATGTATTTATACACTTTTGAAAGACTTCAATACACTTATCAAAATACTTCTACTTAACAAAAATGCTTACAATTACATCCTCGTTCAGTTTCATCAACAATTCTACTCGTATGCACCCGTATTCGTACTCGTACAATACACAGCTTTTAGATGTATGTACTATTGGTATATACACTCCAATGATCAGCTCTTAGCAGCCCATGTGAGTCACCTAACACATGTGGGAACCATCATTTGGCAACTAGCATGAAATATCTCATAAAATTACAAAAATATGAGTAATCATTCATGACTTATTTACATGAAAACAAAATTACATATCCTTTATATCTAATCCATACACCAACGACCAAAAACACCTACAAACACTTTCATTCTTCAATTTTCTTCATCTAATTGATCTCTCTCAAGTTCTATCTTCAAGTTCTAAGTGTTCTTCATATATTCTACAAGTTCTAGTTACATAAAATCAAGAATACTTTCAAGTTTGCTAGCTCACTTCCAATCTTGTAAGGTGATCATCCAACCTCAAAAAATCTTTGTTTCTTACAGTAGGTTATCATTCTAATACAAGGTAATAATCATATTCAAACTTTGGTTCAATTTCTATAACTATAACAATCTTATTTCAAGTGATGATCTTACTTGAACTTGTTTTCGTGTCATGATTCTGCTTCAAGAACTTCGAGCCATCCAAGGATCCGTTGAAGCTAGATCCATTTTTCTATTTTCCAGTAGGTTTATCCAAGGAACTTAAGGTAGTAATGATGTTCATAACATCATTCGATTCATACATATAAAGCTATCTTATTCGAAGATTTAAACTTGTAATCACTAGAACATAGTTTAGTTAATTCTAAACTTGTTCGCAAACAAAAGTTAATCCTTCTAACTTGACTTTTAAAATCAACTAAACACATGTTCTATATCTATATTATATGCTAACTTAATGATTTAAAACCCGGAGACACGAAAAACACCGTAAAACCGGATTTACGCCGTCGTAGTAACACCGCGGGCTGTTTTGGGTTAGTTAATTAAAAACTATGATAAACTTTGATTTAAAAGTTGTTATTCTGAGAAAATTATTTTTATTATGAACATGAAACTATATCCAAAAATTATGGTTAAACTCAAAGTGGAAGTATGTTTTCTAAAATGGTCATCTAGACGTCGTTCTTTCGACTGAAATGACTACCTTTACAAAAATGACTTGTAATTTATTTTTCCGACTATAAACCTATACTTTTTCTGTTTAGATTCATAAAATAGAGTTCAATATGAAACCATAGCAATTTGATTCACTCAAAACGGATTTAAAATGAAGAAGTTATGGGTAAAACAAGATTGGATAATTTTTCTCATTTTAGCTACGTGAAAATTGGTAACAAATCTATTCCAACCATAACTTAATCAACTTGTATTGTATATTATGTAATCTTGAGATACCATAGACACGTATAAAATGTTTCGACCTATCATGTTGACACATCTATATATATTTCGGAACAACCATAGACACTCTATATGTGAATGTTGGAGTTAGCTATACAGGGTTGAGGTTGATTCCAAAATATATATAGTTTGAGTTGTGATCAATACTGAGATACGTATACACTGGGTCGTGGATTGATTCAAGATAATATTTATCGATTTATTTCTGTACATCTAACTGTGGACAACTAGTTGTAGGTTACTAACGAGGACAGCTGACTTAATAAACTTAAAACATCAAAATATATTAAAAGTGTTGTAAATATATTTTGAACATACTTTGATATATATGTATATATTGTTATAGGTTCGTGAATCAACCAGTGGCCAAGTCTTACTTCCCGACGAAGTAAAAATCTGTGAAAGTGAGTTATAGTCCCACTTTTAAAATCTAATATTTTTGGGATGAGAATACATGCAGGTTTTATAAATGATTTACAAAATAGACACAAGTACGTGAAACTACATTCTATGGTTGAATTATCGAAATCGAATATGCCCCTTTTTATTAAGTCTGGTAATCTAAGAATTAGGGAACAGACACCCTAATTGACGCGAATCCTAAAGATAGATCTATTGGGCCTAACAAACCCCATCCAAAGTACCGGATGCTTTAGTACTTCGAAATTTATATCATATCCGAAGGGTGTCCCGGAATGATGGGGATATTCTTATATATGCATCTTGTTAATGTCGGTAACCAGGTGTTCACCATATGAATGATTTTTATCTCTATGTATGGGATGTGTATTGAAATATGAAATCTTGTGGTCTATTGTTACGATTTGATATATATAGGATAAACCTATAACTCACCAACATTTTTGTTGACGTTTTAAGCATGTTTATTCTCAGGTGATTATTAAGAGCTTCCGCTGTCGCATACTTAAATAAGGACGAGATTTGGAGTCCATGCTTGTATGATATTGTGTAAAAACTGCATTCAAGAAACTTATTTTGTTGTAACATATTTGTATTGTAAACCATTATGTAATGGTCGTGTGTAAACAGGATATTTTAGATTATCATTATTTGATAATCTACGTAAAGCTTTTTAAACCTTTATTGATGAAATAAAGGTTATGGTTTGATTTAAAATGAATGCAGTCTTTGAAAAACGTCTCATATAGAGGTCAAAACCTCGCAACGAAATCAATTAATATGGAACGTTTTTAATCAATAAGAACGGGACATTTCAATAACGAGCCTCAATTGTTGTTCGACAACAGCCACAACGGGCTTTATGGGGCCGTTGTGGTGGAAATTATTGTGATGTTGTAGGGGCACACCACGAAAGCCACAACGAAGAAGCAACCGATCACCTTTTTTTCTTGTTTTTAAATACAATATTATTTTACTCAACTACCAATTATATTTTAACACATCACTCACAACACTTCACAACATCACAACACAACATTCACCACAACACTCCCTCCATGCCACAACAATGCCAACACAACATTCACCACAACACTCCCTCCATGCCACAACAATGCCACGTTAGCAAAAATTTCCCCCACAACGCCACAACAATTACACTTACCTTTAACATATGGTCTTACCGAAAGTTGAAACAAGCATATTTCGAGTACACTTCTCTAATCAACCCACAAAAATCGTGCAACCATGGATTGTATTGTCGGAACTAAGCCTAGGTGATTGAACCAAACAAGGTTTCTGGGAGGGCTCACCGAAAATAGGGTGTGAAGGTTGAGACCGACAACGTCCATAATTAACAGTTTCCTTCTCGATCGCCGACCTAGAACAACCAGGGAGTGGACATGTGGGAACAAGTTATATATGTTGATTGAAATTGCCCAAAATGGGTTGTGGTAACGAGTAATAAGATGCCGGCTATGGAGGATTGTCATTTGGAAAAGCGGGATTTTGAAGAAAAAAAAGATACGTTATTGGTGGAATTGGGAAAAAGGTGAGGTTGAGTGGTTTTTTTGGAGAGAGCATGGCTGTGTGCATACGACCACCAATTGATAATACATTAGCTCATTGATAATGGCTCATGGGCACTTAAGGAAGCGATGGGTAATAAATTTCAAGACTAACTAAAACCGCTTTGACAAGAGTTAGATGACCACCAATAGATAATAAATTAGCTTTCCACCCCGACAATCTTTGTTTGAAACGACCGACTAACGGGTTCCAATTAGCAATACGATTCATGTTTACACCCATCGAAAGATCCAAGTAAATAAAAGGAAATTCACCTTTCGCGCAACCTGATTGATGCGCAATCATATCCAAATCAGAATCAGAATTGTCGATGCCATACACTTGAGACTTATATATGTTTATCTCCAATCCAGAATACCGGTGAAATGTATCAAGGATTTGTAGAATATTGGAATGGTTCACAAACCCCCACTTGGATATAAAAATTGCATCATCTTCATAGAATAAATGAGAAACATTTACATGTGGGATCCCAACCGTGGCTCCGCGAATATTTCCTGATTACACACTTTCATTAATTAAGATGTGTAAACCTTCCATAATAATTAAAAAGAGAAAAGGACTCAATGGGTCTAGGGGTGTTCATCAGTTCTGTTTCCGATTTGTTCGGTTTATTCGGTTCGGTGTATTCGGTTTTGAATTTTTTTTGGGCAAAACCGAAAACCGAATCAAAAACCGAATTTAAAGTTAAAACCGAACCGAACCGAAAACCGAATTCAAATTCGGATTCGGTTCGGTTTTTGGTTAAAACCGAATATTATGAAAAAACTAAGAACGATGGTAATTTAATTGTGGTGTTACTGATGTCTTAGTTTTTTATAACCTAAAACAATGACGTACTATTAAATTATCAGGAATTCGATGATTTATTAATATTTACAACTTAATTATGACGCTCACTGCTTCTGTTATTAAGAAAAAGAACATGATAATTTGAGTAACATAATTGTAATGTGAGCTACCAAAATCGTCATATGGTGAGAACATATTTTATTGATTGAATCTCAAATTATAATGACATAAAAACATAAATATACAAATTAAATATATAATTATTTTGAAATCGGTTTTCGGTTAAACCGATTTCAGAATTTCCAAAATCGAAAATCGAATTCAAATTCGATTTCGGTTTGAATGGATCAGAAAACCGTTTTCAAATTCAGTTCGGATTTTTCCGGTTTGGTTTCGGTTTGGTTTTCGAGTAAAACGGTTTCAAACCAAATACTTACCCCCTAAATGGGTCTCCTTGTCTAAGCCCTAATCGCAACTCAAAATCCGTCCTTAGACTTCCGTTAACAAGAATAGAAATATGGCTCGATTGTAAACACATGTTGATCCAAGACCTCTAACGTGCACCCAATCCCATAGCTGCAAGCATTTGCTCCAAAAACATTCAATTGTTCGTGTCATAAGCTTTCTCGAAATCCATTTTAAAAATCAATAATTTATGTTTCTTCCTTTTATACCACTCCATTATTTCGTTGAGAATCAATGACCCATCAAAATCTGTCTGCATGAAATAAATGTTGACCGATCCTTGCAAATAATTTAATCTATCACTGCCATACGATTTTCCAAAACGTTCCTTATAATTTTTTACATCACTCCTTTTAAGGATATCGGCCCCCGTAATCCATAATAAATGAAAGGTTAGAGATTTTAGGAATTAAAGTAATGAAGGCGGAAGTCGAACCTTGAGCATTCTTTTATCTTCAAAAGCAGACGAATCGTGGACAACAATTCTGATTTTAACAATGGCCAATATTTTTGATAAACGCGAAGGTGAAACCATCCGGATCGGGGGCTTTATTGCTACCACAATGTCACACAACGGCTAATCTCCTCCTTGGTAACATTGCCTTCTAGCATCGAATTATCTTCTGTAGAAACCAGCACCGCATGATGAAAAGATGTACCAGACGCATGTTGGTGGACTCTAGCGAATTTTTGTTCATAAAAAGAAAAAAAAGGCAGATTTAATGTTAGTCGGGTCCGTGATCTATTCTCCATTTATCGTAACACCCCACACCATTTTGAGTACTTCGGCGATGTTTCAAGAGGCTGTGGAAAAACTAGGAGTTCTCATCCCCTTCGGCATCTCATTTGACTCTTGCTTTTTGAACAATGTTGGCATTTTCAACGTTTTCAATATTCTCAAGCTCGTGTATCAGATCCATCCTTTCAAAAAGTACATCATCATTTAAATCACCAGCATCAATAATCCCTTCTAATTCATGAACACGAGTAGACAGTATTTTTTTTAATGATCTGTTTTATTAATCACAAAACATTATAAAAGGGCAGGGAATATCCATCACCCAAACAGACAAAATAATACATACAATCAACACTAAACGTAGTACTAAACAAGTACTCAATTCTATCAATCAATTCCATCAGTATCTTTACAACCACAATTAGGGTTCCTTTCTTTAAGAGACAATCGACCTCCATCCAGCTCCAAGCCCCAAATTCTAGCTGCTTTCAAGATAGCATTCGTCCCCCTCACTTTTAGGGTTGTTAATTGCAATTTTATAACATCTTCAATATACATCACCAATTCATCATATTTACTTTTCCTTCCTTTAAACACTCTACAATTCCTCTTTTGCCATATATGATACACAACAGCAGCAACAGTAATTCGGTTGATTACATCTCAAATTTGGATCCTGAAAGGATAATCAGCAAGAGTAATTTTCAGGAAAACTTCTAAACAAAAGATTCTTTTTTAACTCAAACCACACTATTTTTGAATAGTCACACTCAAAGAATAGGGGTTTAGTTGAATCTTCACATTTTCCACAGAGATCACACTTAAAGCTTTGGTTTGGAAACCATTTCATCAGTTTGTCCTATGTAGTAAGTGAAATGTCCCGTTCTTATTGATTAAAAAAGTTCCATATTAATTGATTTCGTTGCGAGGTTTTGACCTCTATATGAGACGTTTTTCAAAGACTGCATTCATTTTAAAACAAACCATAACCTTTATTTCATCAATAAAGGTTTAAAAAGCTTTACGTAGATTATCAAATAATGATAATCTAAAATATCCTGTTTACACACGACCATTACATAATGGTTTACAATACAAATATGTTACAACAAAATAAGTTTCTTGAATGCAGTTTTTACACAATATCATACAAGCATGGACTCCAAATCTCGTCCTTATTTAAGTATGCGACAGCGGAAGCTCTTAATAATCACCTGAGAATAAACATGCTTAAAACGTCAACAAAAATGTTGGTGAGTTATAGGTTTAACCTATATATATATCAAATCATAATAATAGACCACAAGATTTCATATTTCAATACACATCCCATACCTAGAGATAAAAATCATTCATATGGTGAACACCTGGTAACCGACATTAACAAGATGCATATATAAGAATATCCCCATCATTCCGGGACACCCTTCGGATATGATATAAATTTCGAAGTACTAAAGCATCCGGTACTTTGGATGGGGTTTGTTAGGCCCAATAGATCTATCTTTAGGATTCGCGTCAATTAGGGTGTCTGTTCCCTAATTCTTAGATTACCAGACTTAATAAAAAGGGGCATATTCGATTTCGATAATTCAACCATAGAATGTAGTTTCACGTACTTGTGTCTATTTTGTAAATCATTTATAAAACCTGCATGTATTCTCATCCCAAAAATATTAGATTTTAAAAGTGGGACTATAACTCACTTTCACAGATTTTTACTTCGTCGGGAAGTAAGACTTGGCCACTGGTTGATTCACGAACCTATAACAATATATACATATATATCAAAGTATGTTCAAAATATATTTACAACACTTTTAATATATTTTGATGTTTTAAGTTTATTAAGTCAGCTGTCCTCGTTAGTAACCTACAACTAGTTGTCCACAGTTAGATGTACAGAAATAAATCGATAAATATTATCTTGAATCAATCCACGACCCAGTGTGTACGTATCTCAGTATTGATCGCAACTCAAACTATATATATTTTAGAATCAACCTCAACCCTGTATAGCTAACTCCAACATTCACATATAGAGTGTCTATGGTTGTTCCGAAATATATATAGATGTGTCGACATGATAGGTCGAAATATTGTATACATGTCTATGGTATCTCAAGATTACATAATATACAATACAAGATTAAGTTATGGTTGGAATAGATTTGTTACCAATTTTCACGTAGCTAAAATGAGAAAAATTATCCAATCTTGTTTTACCCATAACTTCTTCATTTTAAATCCGTTTTGAGTGAATCAAATTGTTATGGTTTCATATTGAACTCTATTTTATGAATCTAAACAGAAAAAGTATAGGTTTATAGTCGGAAAAATAAGTTACAAGTCGTTTTCGTAAAGGTAGTCATTTCAGTCGAAAGAACGACGTCTAAATGATCATTTTAGAAAATATACTTCCAATTTGAGTTTAACCATAATTTTTGGATATAGTATCATGTTCATAATAAAAATCATTTTCTCAGAATAACAACTTTTAAATCAAAGTTTATCATAGTTTTTAATTAACTAACCCAAAACAGCCCGCGGTGTTACTACGACGGCGTAAATCCGGTTTTACGATGTTTTTCGTGTTTTCAGGTTTTAAATCATTAAGTTAGCATATCATATAGATATAGAACATGTGTTTAGTTGATTTTAAAAGTCAAGTTAGAAGGATTAACTTTTGTTTGCGAACAAGTTTAGAATTAACTAAACTATGTTCTAGTGATTACAAGTTTAAACCATCGAATAAGATAGCTTTATATGTATGAATCGAATGATGTTATGAACATCATTACTACCTTAAGTTCCTTGGATAAACCTACTGGAAAAGAGAAAAATGGATCTAGCTTCAACGGATCCTTGGATGGCTCGAAGTTCTTGAAGCAGAATCATGACACGAAAACAAGTTCAAGTAAGATTATCACTTGAAATAAGATTGTTATAGTTATAGAAATTGAACCAAAGTTTGAATATAATTATTACCTTGTATTAGAATGATAACCTACTGTAAGAAACAAAGATTTCTTGAGGTTGGATGATCACCTTACAAGATTGGAAGTGAGCTAGCAAACTTGAAAGTATTCTTGATTTTATGTAACTAGAACTTGTAGAATTTATGAAGAACACTTAGAACTTGAAGATAGAACTTGAGAGAGATAAATTAGATGAATAAAATTGAAGAATGAAAGTGTTTGTAGGTGTTTTTGGTCGTTGGTGTATGGATTAGATATAAAGGATATGTAATTTTGTTTTCATGTAAATAAGTCATGAATGATTACTCATATTTTTGTAATTTTATGAGATATTTCATGCTAGTTGCCAAAGGATGGTTCCCACATGTGTTAGGTGACTCACATGGGCTACTAAGAGCTGATCATTGGAGTATATATACCAATAGTACATACATCTAAAAGCTGTGTATTGTACGAGTACGAATACGGGTGCATACGAGTAGAATTGTTAATGAACTGAACGAGGATGTAATTGTAAGCATTTTTGTTAAGTAGAAGTATTTTGATAAGTGTATTGAAGTCTTTAAAAAGTGTATAAATACATATTAAAACACTACATGTATATACATTTTAACTGAGTCGTTAAGTCATCGTTAGTCGTTACATGTAAGTGTTGTTTTGAAACCTTTAGGTTAACGATCTTGTTAAATGCTGTTAACCCAATGTTTATAATATCAAATGAGATTTTAAATTATTATATTATCATGATATTATCATGTATGAATATCTCTTAATATGATATATATACATTAAATGTCTTTACAACGATAATCGTTACATATATGTCTCGTTTAAAAATCATTAAGTTAGTAGTCTTGTTTTTACATATGTATTTCATTGTTAATATACTTAATGATATGTTTACTTATCATAGTATCATGTTAACTATATATATATATATATATATATATATATATATATATATATATATATATATATATATATATATATATATATATATATATATATATATATATATATATATATATATATATATATATATATATATATATATATATATATATATATCCATATATATGTCATCATATAGTTTTTACAAGTTTTAACGTTCGTGAATCACCGGTCAACTTGGGTGGTCAATTGTCTATATGAAACATATTTCAATTAATCAAGTCTTAACAAGTTTTATTGCTTAACATGTTGGAAACATTAAATCATGTAAATATCAATCTCAATTAATATATATAAACATGGAAAAGTTCGGGTCACTACAGTACCTACCCGTTAAATAAATTTTGCCCCGAAATTTTAAGCTGTTGAAGGTGTTGACGAATCTTCTGGAAATAGATGCGGGTATTTCTTCTTCATCTGATCTTCATGCTCCCAGGTGAACTCGGGTCCTCTACGAGCATTCCATCGAACCTTAACAATTGTTATCTTGTTTTGCTTAAGTTTTTTAACCTCACGATCCATTATTTCGACGGGTTCTTCGATGAATTGAAGTTTTTCGTTGATTTGGATTTCATCTAACAGAATAGTGAGATCTTCTTTAGCAAAACATTTCTTCAAATTCGAGACATGAAAAGTGTTATGTACAGCCGCGAGTTGTTGAGGTAACTCAAGTCGGTAAGCTACTGGTCCGACACGATCAATAATCTTGAATGGTCCAATATACCTTGGATTTAATTTTCCTCGTTTACCAAATCGAACAACGCCTTTCCAAGGTGCAACTTTAAGCATGACCATCTCTCCAATTTCAAATTCTATATCTTTTCTTTTAATGTCAGCGTAGCTCTTTTGTCGACTTTGGGCGGTTTTCAACCGTTGTTGAATTTGGATGATCTTCTCGGTAGTTTCTTGTATAATCTCCGGACCCGTAATCTGTCTATCCCCCACTTCACTCCAACAAATCGGAGACCTGCACTTTCTACCATAAAGTGCTTCAAACGGCGCCATCTCAATGCTTGAATGGTAGCTGTTGTTGTAGGAAAATTCTGCTAACGGTAGATGTCGATCCCAACTGTTTCCGAAATCAATAACACATGCTCGTAGCATGTCTTCAATCGTTTGTATCATCCTTTCGCTCTGCCCATCAGTTTGTGGATGATAGGCAGTACTCATGTCTAGACGAGTTCCTAATGCTTGCTGTAATGTCTGCCAGAATCTTGAAATAAATCTGCCATCCCTATCAGAGATAATAGAGATTGGTATTCCATGTCTGGAGATGACTTCCTTCAAATACAGTCGTGCTAACTTCTCCATCTTGTCATCTTCTCTTATTGGCAGGAAGTGTGCTGATTTGGTGAGACGATCAACTATTACCCAAATAGTATCAAAACCACTTGCAGTCCTTGGCAATTTAGTGATGAAATCCATGGTAATGTTTTCCTATTTCCATTCCGGGATTTCAGGTTGTTGAAGTAGACCTGATGGTTTCTGATGCTCAGCTTTGACCTTAGAACACGTCAAACATTCTCCTACGTATTTAGCAACATCGGCTTTCATACCCGGCCACCAAAAATGTTTCTTGAGATCCTTGTACATCTTCCCCGTTCCAGGATGTATTGAGTATCTGGTTTTATGAGCTTCTCTAAGTACCATTTCTCTCATATCTCCAAATTTTGGTACCCAAATCCTTTCAGCCCTATACCGGGTTCTGTCTTCCCGAATATTAAGATGCTTCTCCGATCCCTTGGGTATTTCATCCTTTAAATTTCCCTCTTTTAAAACTCCTTGTTGTGCCTCCTTTATTTGAGTAGTAAGGTTATTATGAATCATTATATTCATAGATTTTACTCGAATGGGTTCTCTGTCCTTCCTGCTCAAGGCATCGGCTACCACATTTGCCTTCCCCGGGTGGTAACGAATCTCAAAATCGTAATCATTCAACAATTCAATCCACCTACACTGCCTCATATTCAGTTGTTTCTGATTAAATATGTGTTGAAGACTTTTGTGGTCGGTATATATAATACTTTTGACCCCATATAAGTAGTGCCTCCAAGTCTTTAATGCAAAAACAACCGCGCCTAATTCCAAATCATGCGTCGTATAATTTTGTTCGTGAATCTTCAATTGTCTAGACGCATAAGCAATCACCTTCGTTCGTTGCATTAATACACAACCGAGACCTTGCTTTGATGCGTCACAATAAATCACAAAATTATCATTCCCTTCAGGCAATGACAATATAGGTGCCGTAGTTAGATTTTTCTTCAATAACTGAAACGCTTTCTCTTGTTCATCATTCCATTCAAATTTCTTCCCTTTATGCGTTAATGCAGTCAAGGGTTTTGCTATTCTGGAAAAGTCTTGGATGAACCTTCTGTAGTAACCAGCTAGTCCTAAAAACTGGCGTATGTGTTTCGGAGTTTTTGGGGTTTCCCACTTTTCAACAGTTTCTATCTTTGCCGGATCCACCTTAATACCTTCTTTGTTCACTATGTGACCGAGGAATTGAACTTCTTCCAACCAAAATGCACACTTTGAAAACTTAGCGTACAATTCTTCCTTCCTCAATACTTCTAACGCCTTTCTCAAATGTTCACCGTGTTCTTGGTCATTCTTTGAGTAAATAAGTATGTCATCAATGAAAACAATGACAAACTTGTCAAGGTATGGTCCACACACTCGGTTCATAAGGTCCATGAACACAGCTGGTGCATTAGTTAAACCAAACGGCATGACCATAAACTCGTAATGACCGTAACGTGTTCTGAAAGCAGTCTTTGGAATATCATCTTCTTTTACCCGCATTTGATGATACCTGGAACGTAAGTCAATCTTTGAATAAACAGACGAGCCTTGTAGTTGATCAAATAAGTCGTCGATTCTCGGTAGTGGGTAGCGGTTCTTGATGGTAAGTTTGTTCAACTCTCGGTAGTCGATACACAACCTGAATGTACCATCTTTCTTCTTGACAAACAAAACAGGAGCTCCCCACGGTGATGTGCTTGGTCGAATGAAACCACGCTCTAAAAGTTCTTGTAATTGGCTTTGCAGTTCTTTCATCTCGCTGGGTGCGAGTCTGTAAGGAGCACGAGCTATTGGTGTAGCTCCTGGTACAAGATCTATTTGAAATTCAACGGATCGATGTGGGGGTAATCCCGGTAATTCTTTCGAAAATACATCGGGAAATTCTTTTGCAATGGAAACATCATTGATGCTCTTTTCTTCAGTTTGTACTTTCTCGACGTGTGCTAGAACAGCATAGAAACCTTTTCTTATTAGTTTTTGTGCCTTGAAATTACTAATAAGATGTAGCTTCGTGTTGCCCTTTTCTCCGTACACCATTAAGGGTTTTCCTTTTTTTCGTATAATGCGAATTGCATTTTTGTAACAAACGATCTCTGCTTTCACTTCTTTCAACCAGTCCATACCGATTATCACATCAAAAATCCCTAACTCTACCGGTATCAAATCAATCTTAAATGTTTCGCTAACCAGTTTAATTTCTCGATTCCGACATATATTATCTGCTGAAATTAATTTACCATTTGCTAATTCGAGTAAAAATTTACTATCCAAAGGCGTCAATGGACAACTTAATTTAGCACAAAAATCTCTACTCATATAGCTTCTATCCGCACCCGAATCAAATAAAACGTAAGCAGATTTATTGTCAATAAGAAACGTACCCGTAACAAGCTCCGGGTCTTCCTGTGCCTCTGCCGCATTAATATTGAAAACTCTTCCGCGGCCTTGTCCATTCGTGTTCTCCTGGTTCGGGCAATTTCTAATAATTTGGCCCGTTTTTCCACATTTATAACAAACTATATTGGCATAACTTGCTCCGACACTACTTGCTCCGCCATTACTCGTTCCGACACCATTTGTTTCTTTCGTTCTATTAACCCCTGGTCCGTAGACGTCACATTTCGCCGCGCTATGACCATTTCTTTTACACTTGTTGCAAAATTTGGTGCAGAACCCTGAGTGATACTTTTCACACCTTTGGCATAGCTGCTTCTGATTGTTGTTGTTGTTGCGGTTATTATTGTTGTTGGGATGATTGTTGTAGTTGTTGTTGTTGTTATTGTTGTTGTTGTTGTTGTTGTTGGGCCGTTTGTTGTAGTTGCGATTGATGTTGCGATTGTTGGGATAATTGTTGTAATTGCTGTTGTTGTTGTATTGGTGATTCTTATCACCGTTTTCCTCCCACTTTCTTTTGACTTGCTTCACATTGGCCTCTTCAGCAGTCTGTTCTTTAATTCTTTCTTCAATCTGGTTCACTAGTTTGTGAGCCATTCTACATGCCTGTTGTATGGAGGTGGGCTCGTGTGAACTTATATCTTCTTGGATTCTTTCCGGTAATCCTTTCACAAACGCGTCGATCTTCTCTTCCTCATCTTCGAATGCTCCCGGACACAATAGGCACAATTCTGTGAATCGTCTTTCGTACGTGGTAATATCAAATCCTTGGGTTCGTAACCCTCTAAGTTCTGTCTTGAGCTTATTGACCTTGGTTCTGGGACGGTACTTCTCGTTCATCAAGTGCTTGAATGCTGACCACGGTAGTGCGTACGCATCGTCTTGTCCCACTTGCTCTAGATAGGTATTCCACCATGTTAACGCAGAACCTGTGAAGGTATGCGTAGCGTACTTTACTTTGTCCTCTTCAGTACACTTACTTATGGCAAACACCGATTCAACCTTCTCGGTCCACCGTTTCAATCCGATCGGTCCTTCGGTTCCATCAAATTCCAAAGGTTTGCAGGCAGTGAATTCTTTGTAGGTGCATCCTACACGATTTCCTGTACTGCTAGATCCAAGGTTATTGTTGGTATGTAGCGCAGCCTGTACTGCGGCTATGTTTGAAGCTAGAAAAGTACGGAATTCCTCTTCATTCATATTCACGGTGTGTCGAGTAGTCGGTGCCATTTCCTTCAAAATAGTCAAATGGAACAAGTTAATCATACAGAATATTAAGAGTAGTTAATAGTATTTCGTAGCATAATATGAACTCATTTATAAAAGCTTTTTCTTCATATTAGCATTTTATAAGTTTAAATTCGGGTAGTACCTACCCGTTAAGTTCATACTTAGTAGCTAATATACAATTCAACTACTACAATTCTATATGAAAAACTGATTATAATAATATTTCGCGTTCAAACTTTTACACAATATTTTACAAACTTACAATACCGCTTATTTTACATATAGCATGAAATATAGCACACAATAAATTTGATACAAGATGGTTGTGAAGATAATTCTAGCTAGTACACAAGTCGTTCAGCAAAGGCAATAAAGACACGTAATTCATACGTCCAGAAACAAGTCATGCATTCTGGTTTTACTAGGATTACTTCCCATCCTTGGTCTTGTGGAACATAACCATTATGGCCGTTGATAAGACAGCGTGTTGTAACGTCGTCAAAGGGACGAGGGTTACGTAATGTCCAACAGTCCCGTAACAATCTAAAAACCTCATTTCTTACCCCAATTACCGACTCCGTCACTTGTGGGAACGTTTTGTTTAATAGTTGTAGCCCGATGTTCTTGTTCTCACTTTGGTGAGAAGCGAACATTACTAATCCGTAAGCCTAACATGCTTCTTTATGTTGCATGTTAGCCGCTTTTTCTAAATCACGAAGTCCAATATTCGGATATATTGAGTCAAAATAATTTCTTAACCCATTGCGTAAAATAGCATTTGGGTTCCCCGCAATATATGCGTCAAAGTAAACACATCGTAACTTATGGATTTCCCAATGTGATATCCCCCATCTTTCGAACGAAAGCCTTTTATAAACCAAGGCATTCTTGGAACGTTCTTCGAATGTCTTACAAACTGATCTCGCCTTAAATAGTTGTGCCGAAGAATTCTGACCGACTCTAGACAAGATTTCATCAATCATGTCTCCGGGTAGGTCTCTTAAAATGTTAGGTTGTCTATTCATTTTGTATTTTTATACTGTAAAATAGACAAGAGTTAGATTCATAAAAAAAAATACTTATTAATACAAGCAATTTTTACATATATCATAAAGCATAAGCACACTATATTACATATATTACACCACACGAATACAACTATCTTATTCCGACTCGCTTGTTTCTTCTTCTTCGGTTTTGGTTCGTTTTGCCAAGTTTCTAGGGATATATGATGTTCCCCTAATACGAGCCGTCATTTTCCACATTGGTTTAGAAAAACCTGGTGGTTTAGAGGTTCCCGGGTCATTGTTACAACTTAAGGACTTCAGGGGTTGACGATACATATAAAGTTCATCGGGGTTGGAATTAGATTTCTCTATTTTTATGCCCTTTCCCTTATTATTTTCTTTTGCCTTTTTAAATTCATTTGGGGTAATTTCTATAACATCATCGGAATTCTCGTCGGAATCCGATTCATCGGAGAATTGGTAATCCTCCCAATATTTTGCTTCCTTGGCGGAAACACCATTGACCATAATTAACCTTGGTCGGTTGGTTGAGGATTTTCTTTTACTTAGCCGTTTTATTATTTCCCCCACCGGTTCTATTTCTTCATCCGGTTCCGATTCTTCTTCCAGTTCCGATTCTTCTTCCGGTTCCGACTCTTCTTCCGGTTCCTCTTCGGGAACTTGTGAATCAGTCCACGAATCATTCCAATTTACATTTAACTCTTCATTATTATTAGGTGAGTCAATGGGACTTGTTCTAGAGGTAGACATCTATCACATAATATCAAACGCGTTAAGAGATTAATATATCACATAATATTCACATGTTAAAAATATATAGTTTGCAACAAAATTTGTTAAGCAATCATTTTTCAAGTAAACACGGTCGAAGTCCAGACTCACTAATGCATCCTAACAAACTCGATAAGACACACTAATGCAAAATTCTGGTTCTCTAAGACTAACGCTCGGATACCAACTGAAATGTCCCGTTCTTATTGATTAAAAACGTTCCATATTAATTGATTTCGTTGCGACGTTTTGACCTCTATATGAGACGTTTTTCAAAGACTGCATTCATTTTAAAACAAACCATAACCTTTATTTCATCAATAAAGGTTTAAAAAGCTTTACGTAGATTATCAAATAATGATAATCTAAAATATCATGTTTACACACGACCATTACATAATGGTTTACAATACAAATATGTTACAACAAAATAAGTTTCTTGAATGCAGTTTTTACACAATATCATACAAGCATGGACTCCAAATCTCGTCCTTATTTAAGTATGCGACAGCGGAAGCTCTTAATAATCACCTGAGAATAAACATGCTTAAAACGTCAACAAAAATGTTGGTGAGTTATAGGTTTAACCTATATATATCAAATCATAATAATAGACCACAAGATTTCATATTTCAATACACATCCCATACATAGAGATAAAAATCATTCATATGGTGAACACCTGGTAACCGACATTAACAAGATGCATATATAAGAATATCCCCATCATTCCGGGACACCCTTCGGATATGATATAAATTTCGAAGTACTAAAGCATCCGATACTTTGGATGGGGTTTGTTAGGCCCAATAGATCTATCTTTAGGATTCGCGTCAATTAGGGTGTCTATTCCCTAATTCTTAGATTACCAGACTTAATAAAAAGGGGCATATTCGATTTCGATAATTCAACCATAGAATGTAGTTTCACGTACTTGTGTCTATTTTGTAAATCATTTTTAAAACCTGCATGTATTCTCATCCCAAAAATATTAGATTTTAAAAGTGGGACTATAACTCACTTTCACAGATTTTTACTTCGTCGGGAAGTAAGACTTGGCCACTGGTTGATTCACGAACCTATAACAATATATACATATATATCAAAGTATGTTCAAAATATATTTACAACACTTTTAATATATTTTTGAAAGGATCCGTTCATATACATTATAAACGATTCACAATAGTTGATTACATCGCGAGGTATTTGACCTCTATATGATACGTTTTACAAACATTGCATTCGTTTTTAAAAGACAAACTTTCTTTACATCAAAAATTGCCGGCATGCATACCATTTCATATTACATCCAACTATAATTGACTTAATATTAATCTTGATGAACTCAATGACTCGAATGCAACGTCTTTCAAAGTATGTCATGAATGACTCCAGGTAATATCCTTAAAATGAGCTAATGCACAGCGGAAGATTTCTTTAATACCTGAGAATAAACATGCTTAAAAGTGTCAACCAAAAGGTTGGTGAGTTCATAGGTTTATCATATCAATCATTTCAATATATTAATAGACCACAAGATTTCCGTTTATAAATATATGTACACTCGCAAGTGTATAAAAGTATTCTATAAGTTGTAGGCACCCGGTAACAAGCCTTAACGTTCATGTTTTACCCTCTTAAGTACACCAGATCAGGTGTGTTTAATATAACCTCGAAGTACTAAAGCATCCCATAGTCAGGATGGGGTTTGTCAGGCCCAATAGATCTATCTTTAGGATTCGCGCCTACCGTACATATACAAGTAGTTTAATGTTACCAAGCTAAGGGTATATTTCTGGTTTAAACCCACGTAGAATTAGTTTTAGTACTTGTGTCTATTTCGTAAAACATTTATAAAACAACGCATGTATTCTCAGCCCAAAAATATATATTGCAAAAGCAATTAAAAAGGGAGCAAATGAAACTCACAATACTGTATTTCGTAGCAATTATGTATATGACGGAACTGAACAAGTGCAGGGTTTGTCTCGGATTCACGAACCTATATTAAGTATATATATTTATATGTTGGTCAATATCTGTCTAACAATTTAGGTCAAGTCGTAGTGTATCGCAATCCTAATGCTCGAGACCGACATGCAAAAGTCAACAAAAGTCAACTTGACCCAAAATGACTTCCAAAATCTATACATGTTTATTATATAACTTATATATAGTCGTTTTATATATTTAAATATATTTATCAGATCTTATTATACTAAATAATACAAGTCATTTATTAATAAATAAAAATTTATATTTAAATTCATATATGATAAAAAATATACTTTTATATATCTCAAGTAATAAAAATTTATAAAATTCACTTGATATCATAAAAATATAGTGGTATGTATTATTAATGTAATTATATTACTTGTGTTAAAAATATCTTTGTACGCATATTTATTTGATTAAATAATATTGATAATAATAATAATGATACAAATAATAAAATGATAGTTTCAATAAAAATATTAATTTTTAGTAATAAAGATAATTTTAGTAATAACATCAACTGATAACAATTATAATAATAGTTTTAATAATAATATTAAAATTAATAATAATTCAGTTGGCCATATCTTTTAATCCGTTCATCGAACCCACACGATTTCTAAATGAAAAGTTATTAATTTTTCTTTAGCTTTTTAACGACATGCATATCATATACCTTATCTCAGTAGCATATGTATCAAATTCGTGATTTATCATAAACTATTTAACGACAAAACTAAGCATACAAACATGCATAATCATATATACTCGAGCACTAGTCAGGGATACACTATGAATATAAAAAAAATAAGATATGAATGCTCACGTATCAATATTGTGATTCAATATTGCAGGAAAGTACGTAGACGCAACGAAAATGATAAACGTTAGGTTGACCTCACGAGCAATGCCCTATAACAATACCCATAACCTCCATAGCTATAACCCATAATTTCCTTAGCTCTATCCCGTTTGAAAACTTATTTTGAAATCGTCTGAATATAACTCCGTCGTAGTATTTTATGTATACTAATAATATCTTGAAATAATACTAAGTAAATATATATATGTAATTCGATTGAGAGAGTTTAGAGAAATATATTTTCAAGTTTCTATGAAATACTGAAACCTATTGAATTCTATTTATAATAGATTTTTGAATTATTAAAGTGAATTATTAAAGTATGAATTATTAAAGTGAATTATTAAAGTATGAATTATTAAAGTGAATTATTAAAGTATGAATTATTAAAGTATAAATTATTAAAGTGAATTATTAAAGTTAAAGTAAAAGTAAAGTAAAAGTAAAGTAAAGGTAAAGTTAAAGTATAGTAAAAGTATAAAACTATGTACGTATAATACGCGAATAAATATATTTAATATTAATTTAAATCGTTATATCATAAAACATTTTAGAAAAGTAGAATTATATATATTCATAATAGGTTTCAAGTTTTTAAATTACAGTCTGTTGGTGAAGCATGGGATAAAGTCCAAAGGTTTAATAAACGTGTGAAATCATCTTAATGAAAAATGTCGAGTTACTTAACTTGTCGATATCCAACATCTAAGTTATTTACACTCCACGTTCTTACTTATAGATCACTTTACCATTTTGCGAATATTGTCAAAAAGAATAGATTTCTTAAATCACAGTGGACCTCATAACATTGGCCCGTAATCATATCATAATGTATCTGATAATTCAATCATTTGATATTATCTCTTAATTCTGTCGATAAATATATCGAAACAAATACGTTCATGTAAAGTATCATATATATCAAATACTTTGTTAATGTTTTCAGTTATTATATATTATATATACATATCTATATACACATAATTGTTCGTGAATCGTCAAACACGGTCAAAGGGTAATTGATTACATGAATGTAGTTCCAAACTTTTTGAGATTCAACATTACAAATTCTGCTTATCGTGTCGGAAACATATAAAGGTTAGGTTTAAATTTGGTCGGAAATTTCCGGGTCGTCACAGTACCTACCCGTTAAAGAAATTTCGTCCCGAAATTTGATCGAGGTCGTCATGGCTAACTTTAAAAATGTTTTCATGACGAATATGAGTTGATGAATAGAGTTTTATCATCATTGAGTAATATAGATAAAACAATTTGATTACGCGAAGAGTATAAGTGAAGCTATCGCAAGAGAGTGAAATGAGTAAACGTATATTCGTTTTAACCGATGACGTAGTTATGATTGATTTCCGAAATTCATGGAATTTAAAGAAAATCTTTGCAATAAGATTTGGTTCTTTGGCGATTAAGGAAATCAGGATCTTATTTGATTAAATGCGATAATCTGTCTCGATTTCTCTGTCTGATATTTTACTATAAATCCGCCCCTTCGTTTCTTTATTTCCACAGCTCACACCTTCTAGTCTTTCTCCCCAATTCATACTTTAAAGCATTCGTTAATATGCTTCATCCAGTATTGATTCTTGATATACTCTTAACTTTCATATCTGTCATTCTTCTTTTTCATCTACCACCGGAGGAAGTTATTTTCTTCTACCATTACCTTGGGGTTATTGTGTTTTTCATCCTCCCGTGTCTTTATATTGCTATACGCATTGATATACAAGGTTTGTAATTTCGGGGTTGTTATCGGGCTTTATATTCTCCATTATATTTCGGAGCTTCATGCTTTCGTTTTCTCTTCCCGACCTTAAGTCAAGCGGATAATGGTCCAGAATTTGTAGATATGATTTTTGGATGAACATAGTTAATGTTCCAAGAAGAAAATCGTAATGGCACGATCTTGACTTGGCAAATTACCAGAATATCCTAAAATATAGAGCTATCAAGATGATATGTTCTTAATATGTTTGGAAATTGGGTAGAATGTAAGAGTCGTGTAAATAGTACATGATGACGGTATGTTCTGTGAATCATCACGTTCCATTAGAAACTCAGTATGACTTACTGTAATATAATCACATTGATCAAGTGTCATTATATTATACTAACTCATGCTTCAGTTCCCAATACTACTTCAAAAACATTCCATTTTAAATTCGAATTTTTTTTTTCTTCAGAATTTAGAAACTAACACAGTTTCTTTTTATGTTGTAACGCAGATATTGCGAATAGATAGAAGATTTTGGATAAGAATAGTTGTGAAAATATCTTCAGGAATATCGAAGATATTTATAATAAAAGATACGATAATATCTTAGAATTCTTAACATAGATGGATGATGAAGAAGATTTGTCTGTGAAGGTTTAGAATAAGAAGTAAGGTGTTTGCTAACTATTTCAGTAGACTTTGAATCATTTGGATCCTTTGAAGGCAGGTTTAGTCTTTGTGATTTGTCCACAGCCTCCTTCATGGTCTGCTCAATCCGTTTTCCAGTTTCAAACCTTCTCTTTTTCTCAGCTTTACCACCATACTATTCTTTATCATCAAACTTTTGACTGTTAAAGTCGTTTACAGTTTTTGCTGCTTCATCGGCATTTTTCCAATTCCGGAGAACTAGTTCATAGTTTGGGATGTTTTTCAGAAAATTCACATTCGAAGTATGTAAGTCTAGGAGATAGACGTTATATGTATACATATAACTTTTGACGTAAAATTGTAGCGAAATTCAAAATACTGATTGCTAATTCCCAGTAGTTGGTGTGATAATTATTGTTACAGGATGTAGGTGAGTACATGATGGGGTTTTAATGAATAAGTATAGTGGCTTTTCGGAGAGGCTTAAGTCGAAGGTTAATGAAGTTTTTGATAAGTTTACTGCCAATGTGGCGAGATATGAAAGGTTCTCCGGTAACAATGATGAAGGGGTAATTGTTATAATAAGGTTTATTCGTATAAACAAATGAAGGTGATTTGTTGAAGCTATGACAAAACTGTCTATTTTGGAAAGAGATTGAAAAATTATATTTGGTAATAAATATCAAAGGATCTGACACGGATACGTGTTAAATTATAACTTTGGTTTCGAGAGCTTTTCAGGTGCATGGCAGTGGGTAATGTGTGGTTGGATCATCATCTCGCATGTCTTTAATAATTTCGAAGTGTTTGAACACATATTGTAATTGTTAATATACATATGATGTTCTAAGATTTTGAATGATACAAATATTTTTGTGAGTTCCATGAATAGAAATGAGGTTCTAGGACAGTTTTGAAGTCAAAGTATAGTTTTGAAAGATGTAGAAATATAAGAGTGATGATTTCGGTTATATCTTGAATCGAATTCTGAGATTTCAAAATCAGAATATGTAATTAGATTTTGAATGAGTATGGTTGTTTTGATTTCTATAAAAGAATGTATATTGTTGTGAAAGTAGGGAGTATAATGGATGATTTGCTGAATCAGATTTGAAGAATGTAACATATTAATTGTGAATTTATATATCTCTCGGGTATTACCTACCCGTTAAAAAAAATTCACAATTAATATTTTGTACAAAAGAATTTTATTACAGTCTTTATGGAAATATATATGTGTATATTTCTTCAGATATAATATAGATTTAATGAGTTAATATTAAATTAAACTCATTTGATTTATTGTTAAGGCTAGCATAGATAATTTCTAAACTTTAGAAATTACATAATCGTCGTAGAATGTTTTCCCAATGAAGTTATGAATCAGTACTTCATCGTTGTGGTATTCCTTGGTATCTACATGGCGTATGACGTCGATGCTCATGGGACAGATTGTGAAGTTGAGGTTTGTGATGCGGTTGTTGTTGGTGGTGGTAATGGTACTGTTGATGTTGTTGATGGTGGTACTGGTTATGCTGCTGGTGCTGCTGCTGGTGTTTGTAACCTTTGCACCATATTCTCCAAAGCCACTACCCGAGCGCGAAGCTCGTTGACTTCTTCTATTACACCGGGGTGATTGTCGGTTTGGACGAGCGGATAAATAAGATCTAGAATTTGGTGTAGTATATAATCATGACGAGATACTCTGGAAATGAGAGAGAAAATGGTGTTTCGGACAGGTTCGCCGGTAAGTGCTTCAGGTTCATTGCCAAGAGGGCAATGTGGTGGATGGAAAGGATCGCCTTCTTCTTGTCTCCAATGATTAAGGAGGCTACGAACCCATCCCCAATTCATCCAAAATAGATGATGGCTGATTGGTTGATCCATTCCAGTCACACTGCTTTCGGAGCTTGAGTGGGATTCCATTTCGGAATCCGAGGAACTTGAACTGATGACGAATTCCATTTCGTACGATTTGATAAAGGATTTTTTTGATACGAAATGATTTTCCGGCTATCGGGTGGTATTCTAACTACATAGAATATCTATATATATATATATATATATATATAGATCAAAAGATTTCATAGATTACGGAGGAATTTACGAAATATGTCAGGCAAAGTTTACGGTAATAGATACGATAAGATATGATTTAGCAGATACGCTAAGATATGAATTTTGTCTATACCCTATTCATGCAATCAATGCAGCAAGACGTGTCTAGACTAAGAATGATAAGCAGGTAATTTCCTAAGGATGGTAAGTAGATGATTTCCGACTAAAAATGATAAACAAAACTTTTGACATGCAGACACGGTCGAAGTCCAGACTCACTAATGCATCTTAACAACTATCAGTTAGACACACTAATGCAAGACCTGGTTCGCTAAGACCACCGCTCTGATACCAACTGAAAGGATCCGTTCATATACATTATAAACGATTCACAATAGTTGATTACATCGCGAGGTATTTGACCTCTATATGATACGTTTTACAAACATTGCATTCGTTTTTAAAAGACAAACTTTCTTTACATCAAAAATTGCCGGCATGCATACCATTTCATATTACATCCAACTATAATTGACTTAATATTAATCTTGATGAACTCAATGACTCGAATGCAACGTCTTTCAAAGTATGTCATGAATGACTCCAGGTAATATCCTTAAAATGAGCTAATGCACAGCGGAAGATTTCTTTAATACCTGAGAATAAACATGCTTAAAAGTGTCAACCAAAAGGTTGGTGAGTTCATAGGTTTATCATATCAATCATTTCAATATATTAATAGACCACAAGATTTCCGTTTATAAATATATGTACACTCGCAAGTGTATAAAAGTATTCTATAAGTTGTAGGCACCCGGTAACAAGCCTTAACGTTCATGTTTTACCCTCTTAAGTACACCAGATCAGGTGTGTTTAATATAACCTCGAAGTACTAAAGCATCCCATAGTCAGGATGGGGTTTGTCAGGCCCAATAGATCTATCTTTAGGATTCGCGCCTACCGTACATAGACAAGTAGTTTAATGTTACCAAGCTAAGGGTATATTTCTGGTTTAAACCCACGTAGAATTAGTTTTAGTACTTGTGTCTATTTCGTAAAACATTTATAAAACAACGCATGTATTCTCAGCCCAAAAATATATATTGCAAAAGCAATTAAAAAGGGAGCAAATGAAACTCACAATACTGTATTTCGTAGCAATTATGTATATGACGGAACTGAACAAGTGCAGGGTTTGTCTCGGATTCACGAACCTATATTAAGTATATATATTTATATGTTGGTCAATATCTGTCTAACAATTTAGGTCAAGTCGTAGTGTATCGCAATCCTAATGCTCGAGACCGACATGCAAAAGTCAACAAAAGTCAGCTTGACCCAAAATGACTTCCAAAATCTATACATGTTTATTATATAACTTATATATAGTCGTTTTATATATTTAAATATATTTATCAGATCTTATTATACTAAATAATATAAGTCATTTATTAATAAATAAAAATTTATATTTAAATTCATATATGATAAAAAATATACTTTTATATATCTCAAGTAATAAAAATTTATAAAATTCACTTGATATCATAAAAATATAGTGGTATGTATTATTAATGTAATTATATTACTTGTGTTAAAAATATCTTTGTACGCATATTTATTTGATTAAATAATATTTTAATATTGATAATAATAATAATGATACAAATAATAAAATGACAGTTTCAATAAAAATATTAATTTTTAGTAATAAAGATAATTTTAGTAATAACATCAACTGATAACAATTATAATAATAGTTTTAATAATAATATTAAAATTAATAATAATTCAGTTGGCCATATCTTTTAATCCGTTCATCGAACCCACACGATTTCTAAATGAAAAGTTATTAATTTTTCTTTAGCTTTTTAACGACATGCATATCATATACCTTATCTCAGTAGCATATGTATCAAATTCGTGATTTATCATAAACTATTTAACGACGAAACTAAGCATACAAACATGCATAATCATATATACTCGAGCACTAGTCAGGGATACACTATGAATATAAAAAAAATAAGATATGAATGCTCACGTATCAATATTGTGATTCAATATTGCAGGAAAGTACGTAGACGCAACGAAAATGATAAACGTTAGGTTGACCTCACGAGCAATGCCCTATAACAATACCCATAACCTCCATAGCTATAACCCATAATTTCCTTAGCTCTATCCCGTTTGAAAACTTATTTTGAAATCGTCTGAATATAACTCCGTCGTAGTATTTTATGTATACTAATAATATCTTGAAATAATACTAAGTAAATATATATATGTAATTCGATTGAGAGAGTTTAGAGAAATATATTTTCAAGTTTCTATGAAATACTGAAACCTATTGAATTCTATTTATAATAGATTTTTGAATTATTAAAGTGAATTATTAAAGTATGAATTATTAAAGTGAATTATTAAAGTATGAATTATTAAAGTGAATTATTAAAGTATGAATTATTAAAGTATGAATTATTAAAGTGAATTATTAAAGTGAAAGTAAAAGTAAAGTAAAAGTAAAGTAAAGGTAAAGTTAAAGTATAGTAAAAGTATAAAACTATGTACGTATAATACGCGAATAAATATATTTAATATTAATTTAAATCGTTATATCATAAAATATTTTAGAAAAGTAGAATTATATATATTCATAATAGGTTTCAAGTTTTTAAATTACAGTCTGTTGGTGAAGCATGGGATAAAGTCCAAAGGTTTAATAAACGTGTGAAATCATCTTAATGAAAAATGTCGAGTTACTTAACTTGTCGATATCCAACATCTAAGTTATTTACACTCCACGTTCTTACTTATAGATCACTTTACCATTTTGCGAATATTGTCAAAAAGAATAGATTTCTTAAATCACAGTGGACCTCATAACATTGGCCCGTAATCATATCATAATGTATCTGATAATTCAATCATTTGATATTATCTCTTAATTCTGTCGATAAATATATCGAAACAAATACGTTCATGTAAAGTATCATATATATCAAATACTTTGTTTATGTTTTCAGTTATTATATATTATATATACATATCTATATACACATAATTGTTCGTGAATCGTCAAACACGGTCAAAGGGTAATTGATTACATGAATGTAGTTCCAAACTTTTTGAGATTCAACATTACAAATTCTGCTTATCGTGTCGGAAACATATAAAGGTTAGGTTTAAATTTGGTCGGAAATTTCCGGGTCGTCACAATTTTGATGTTTTAAGTTTATTAAGTCAGCTGTCCTCGTTAGTAACCTACAACTAGTTGTCCACAGTTAGATGTACAGAAATAAATCGATAAATATTATCTTGAATCAATCCACGACCCAGTGTATACGTATCTCAGTATTGATCACAACTCAAACTATATATATTTTGGAATCAACCTCAACCCTGTATAGCTAACTTCAACATTCACATATAGAGTGTCTATGGTTGTTCCGAAATATATATAGAGGTGTCGACATGATAGGTCGAAACATTGTATACGTGTCTATGGTATCTCAAGATTACATAATATACAATACAAGTTGATTAAGTTATGGTTGGAATAGATTTGGTACCAATTTTCACGTAGCTAAAATGAGAAAAATTATCCAATCTTGTTTTACCCATAACTTCTTCATTTTAAATCCGTTTTGAGTGAATCAAATTGTTATGGTTTCATATTGAACTCTATTTTATGAATCTAAACAGAAAAATTATAGGTTTATAGTTTGAAAAATAAGTTACAAGTCATTTTTTTAAAGGTAGTCATTTCAGTCGAAAGAACGACATCTAGATGACCATTTTAGAAAACATACTTCCACTTTGAGTTTAACCATAATTTTTGGATATAGTTTCATGTTCATAATAAAAATCATTTTCTCAGAATAACAACTTTTAAATCAAAGTTTATTATAGTTTTTAATTAACTAACCCAAAACAGCCCGCGGTGTTACTACGACGGCGTAAATCCGGTTTTACGGTGTTTTTCGTGTTTTCAGGTTTTAAATCATTAAGTTAGCATATCATATAGATATAGAACATGTGTTTAGTTGATTTTAAAAGTCAATTTAGAAGGATTAACTTTTGTTTGCAAACAAGTTTAGAATTAACTAAACTATGTTCTAGTGATTACAAGTTTAAACCTTCGAATAAGATAGCTTTATATGTATGAATCGAATGATGTTATGAACATCATTACTACCTTAAGTTCCTTGGATAAACCTACTGGAAAATAGAAAAATAGATCTAGCTTCAACGGATCCTTGGATGGCTCGAAGTTCTTGAAGCAGAATCATGACACGAAAACAAGTTCAAGTAAGATTATCACTTGAAATAAGATTGTTATAGTTATAGAAATTGAACCAAAGTTTGAATATGATTATTACCTTGTATTAGAATGATAACCTACTGTAAGAAACAAAGATTTCTTGAGGTTGGATGATCACCTTACAAGATTGGAAGCGAGCTAGCAAACTTGAAAGTATTCTTGATTTTATGTAACTAGAACTTGTAGAATTTATGAAGAACACTTAGAACTTGAAGATAGAACTTGAGAGAGATCAATTAGATGAAGAAAATTGAAGAATGAAAGTGTTTGTAGGTGTTTTTGGTCGTTGGTGTATGGATTAGATATAAAGGATATGTAATTTTGTTTTCATGTAAATAAGTCATGAATGATTACTCATATTTTTGTAATTTTATGAGATATTTCATGCTAGTTGCCAAATGATGGTTCCCACATGTGTTAGGTGACTCACATGGGCTGCTAAGAGCTGATCATTGGAGTGTATATACCAATAGTACATACATCTAAAAGCTGTGTATTGTACGAGTACGAATACGGGTGCATACGAGTAGAATTGTTAATGAAACTGAACGAGGATGTAATTGTAAGCATTTTTGTTAAGTAGAAGTATTTTGATAAGTGTAGTGAAGTATTTCAAAAGTGTATAAATACATATTAAAACACTACATGTATATACATTTTAACTGAGTCGTTAAGTCATCGTTAGTCGTTACATGTAAGTGTTGTTTTGAAACCTTTAGGTTAACGATCTTGTTAAATGTTGTTAACCCAATGTTTATAATATCAAATGAGATTTTAAATTATTATATTATCATGATATTATCATGTATGAATATCTCTTAATATGATATATATACATTAAATGTCTTTACAACGATAATCGTTACATATATGTCTCGTTTAAAAATCATTAAGTTAGTAGTCTTGTTTTTACATATGTAGTTCATTGTTAATATACTTAATGATATGTTTACTTATCATAGTATCATGTTAACTATATATATATATATCCATATATATGTCATCATATAGTTTTTACAAGTTTTAACGTTCGTGAATCACCGGTCAACTTGGGTGGTCAATTGTCTATATGAAACATATTTCAATTAATCAAGTCTTAACAAGTTTGATTGCTTAACATGTTGGAAACATTAAATCATGTAAATATCAATCTCAATTAATATATATAAACATGGAAAAGTTCGGGTCACTACAGTAAGCCTATCAAAATGGTTAACCATGTAATAAATGCATGCTTAGAATTTTCCTGTGAGAACCAAATAACATGATATCATGGCACAATTTGGCTAACAGCTCTAAGATCCTTCCATACTTGACAAGTTCTGTAAGGAACCATTTTACCATTATTAGTGATCCATTTGACCATACCACCATTGTCTTCATACAAATGATCCTTAATTCTATCCCTCATGAGCAAGAGATGTTTCCAACCCCAAGTGTCACTTTGTTTACTTTCAATCTCCCATATTGTTTTTCCTTTAAGTTTAACCATGTTCACCCAATTAAACAATAATGAGTCTCTTCTTTCAATCATCTTCTAGAGTTGCTACAAAACATCATTCCATTCTTTCAATGGTTTCAGACCCGATCCCCCTTGATTTTTAAGGGTACATACAATCTTTCAAGCTACCTTAGCTTTCCCTTTAGCACACTCACCTTGGCACCATATGAACCCTTTAAGTATTTTTTTCAATCTCCTTCACAGTATTTTGAAGGAATATATATACAGATGCCCAACATATGTAAATAGAGGATAAAATAGAGGCAATGAGTTGCAATCTTCCTGCATAAGATAAGTGTTTATTCTTCCAGTTATCAATTCTCATCCTGATTTTATCAACGATTTCTTTACAATCTGCAATTCCCAATGTTTTAGCTAATAGAGGCACACCAAGGTATTTGACAGGCAACTTGCCTATTTTAAAAGGAAGTAATTGAGTGATTTCTTGTTGCAGGCCAATGTTTACACTTTCAAAGAACAAAATGCTTTTGTTCATATTAGGCAAAAGACCAAAAACTTGACTAACCCCTTTCAAAGCCTGCTTGATGACTTTGAGTGAATTAATGTCTCCATGACATAGAACCATTAAGTCATCAACAAAACATATATGTGTAAGTTTCATACTCTTACATCCCACATGATACTTGAACTCAGGGTTCTTCTTGATATTATCTGCCAAAATTAATTTAGGACTTCCATAACAAGAGTACAAAGATAAGGTGAAATGGGATCACCTTGCCTTAAACCCATTCCTCCACTAAAGTATCATTTGATTTAATTGTTAACACATACTGAGAATTTTGTAGTTGTAACACACTTCATGATCTACCCAACCATTTTCTCATGAAATCCAATTTTGGTTAAAACATATTCCAAAAAACTCCAGCTCACAGTATCATATGCATTTTGAAGGTCATTCTTAAGTGCACATCTTTTAGGGCCATTCTATTTGTTATAACCTTTTAAAAGTTCTTGAGTGACCATATAGCTCTTCCAAGTATAAATGCACTTTGGTTAATACTGACAAGGTTTTCCAGACCTATTTTCATTCTGTTAACCAACATTCTGCTAATGGTTTTGTAAATAACATTGCAACAGGCAATTGGTCTGAAGTCAGACACTTTATTAGGTGTTTCAATCTTTGGAATTAAGGAGATCAAAGTAGAGTTGACTCCCCCTGTAATTCATCAGTCATGACAAATTCTTTGATAGCCTTGCAAACATCATTACCCTCAATACACCATGATTTTTTTGAAAAAAATGGGAAGTATACCCATCTAGGCCAGCTGCTTTTTCACTATCAGTATCCAATAAAGCTTCTTTAATTTCCTCATTTGTTACTTCTTTAATCATATCAACAGCTTCACTATTATTTAGAGTCACTGAAAATATATTTACGAAATCTTCAAATGGCTTAACATTCTCTGCTTTACCCAAAAAAATTCTTGAAATGGTTAACAATCTGCTCAGCCACCTCATCACCATAGATTTCTTCACCATTATCATTGCAGATGCTCTCAATTCTAGACTTTTGTTTTCTACTTTTCAATACCTTGTGAAAGTATTTAGTGTTCTTGTCACCTTCATTAAGCCATTTGATCTTTGTTTTTTGTTACAGGATCAAGAATTCTTCTTGTTTTGCCTCTTCATATTCATTAAGAATCTTAGTAGCCCTATCTTTGAGACTGGAATTCTGTGGATCAGCATCAATCTTAGCTTAAATATCTTTCAGCTCAAGTTTAATCTTATTGACTCTAATAAAAGTATCCCCATTCTTCCAATTTAAATTCTTCAAATCTTTTTTCAAATCTTTAAGCTTCCTAAGTAAACAGCTCATATCACACCCAACAACATATAATAATTCTAACCATTCTCAACTACTTGCAAAAATTCACTCTTTTCAGTAATATAATTCATAAACCTAAATGATTTAGACTTACAAACAATACTATCTTGAATGATTAGAATAGCAGGACTATGATCAGATGTAATAAAAGGTAAGAATACACCATGGGTTTGAGGAAGACTGTTCATGACTTCAGCATTAATCATAATTCTGTCAAGCTTTTCAGAGTCCCACAATTTGGATTTTTTTAGAGATTTGGTCCATGTAAACTGAAAACCAGAGCTGTTTATATCATCCACCTCAATCTTATTAATACACTCATTAAATTCCTGCATGTCTTCTGTAAGTTGAGAGCAACTAGATGAGTGTTCATTCAGGCTTCTAGTAACATTAAAATCCCCCATAAGAAACCATGGTGATTTATTGGTATTCTTTTCTGCACTTCATGCTCTTTCCGTAATGCGAATCTTTCTTTTCCTTTGTTGCAGGCATAAACAAAACTACAGTAGAACTTCCTATAGGTGCCAATCACTTCCACCAAGCAAAAAATGACTTACTTAGTACAACTGATCATACACATCACATTCACTTTATTATCATCCCAACCCACAATAATTCTACAACTATTAGGGCTGTGGATAATATTGGAATGCCATTTCCAATTATTAAAAACATTTGAACATGCTTTTTGAATACTTTTCCTTTTTAAATGTGTTTCCAGTATAACATATATACCTAAATTTTCATCCTTTATTAAATTCTTCACTTCAAATTGTTTATCTAAAATGCTCATACCTATAATATTTCATGTTGGTATCTTAAGCTCTTTATTCATCATCATTGATCTAAGATAAAATACTATCATCCATCCCCTCGAATTCATTAGCCAATACATTCTCCATACCAAACATCCATACCACTATTGAGAACATCTTCACTGTTATCATTATCCCTTTTATTTTTCACAATACTAGCATAAACAGATTTCTTTGTATTTTTAGTATTATATGCAGTATGAACATTTGCATGAGAATTCATGCTTTGATGATCATTCAGAGTATCAACAATTCCTTTACTTACATTCCTGATGTCATTTTCAGGAGCCCCATGAGTGCAGATCTCAAATTCTGTAACTACGGTACTCTCTTCCCCAAAAGCTTCATTTGATTCAATTGATACATCAATTTACTTCAATTCATTCTTCTTGTTGTGTTCAATATTCTTTTTATGTAGATCATGCACTGAATCCCCAAATTTTTCAGGAATTTTGCCCTTACGGGATGATTTTCTAGGTTTTGTGGACATGATCAATTCATGAGATCATGAAAAATAATGAAGGAAAAGCAAAATTGAATCTACAATGAAGCTCGCCTCTCAATTTAGGCTTGCTTTGCTAAAAAAAAATGGTAAAAATGGATGAAGAATTTTGTAACAACTTTTCCCGCTCAAATCGCCATGTGAGAAAGAAAGAGAATTGGATCACCTTATTTAGTTAAAACCGAATGTTCAGTGACGATTCTAGAATTACGACTTAATGGGGTCCCGAATTTTTTTCAGCATTAATGATATTTGAATGTTATTTTAGTGGTAGTTTACCTTTAAAAAATTACAAATTCGAATGATATATGGGCTCCAAGTAGGTAAATTTAGTAGTGTCCTACACAATTTAATTAAAAAAATATCTATAAATTTGAAAAATATATGGGGTCCTCCAATTAAATTTAATGGTGACCTATACAATTTAACGGGTATTTTCTACTAAAAATTTTCAAACTAGTGGTGTCTCGTAACCCCACGGGTGTCTATGTAAACTCGCCCCTGCGAAAGTTCCACGAGTAGACAGTTAACAAAACCTACGTTTTGTAGATCAACATACACAAACCTTCCTCTTTTAACACAGTGCGTAAGCTTCCCAAGGTACCTACATCCTTAAACTTGATCAACACAGATTCCAAGGGAATAGAAATCTGCGCCAAATGTTGTTCCTCCAAGGTAACCAAAGGAATAGCTTTTGTTTTGCTACCAACCGAACCAAAACCTTTTACCCTGCTAGCATAAGAACCTTCATCCTTATGCATTGAAGATACTTTAAGAAGAAAGGCCACCACAGTCCCGTTTTTCAGCAAACCACTCTCCTTGTTCCCCTTAACATTATCATCAGATTTTCCACGATCAAAACGTGCAACAAAAGCAAACAAACGTACATCATCTACCTAGATTGAAGACAATACGCTAGCCATTCTATTTTCATGTTTGAACGAATCACCTATCCAAGTTTGAATGCTTATATGAAACGTGAATCGACCGTGTCTCCATGGGATTGACATAAACGCCAAAAATCTTTCTTATCGGTTCTCTCCGGTAGATTAGTAATATAGAACATAGTAGATTCCCGTAGTTTATCCGTCTTGTAGGGGACAGGAATGGATCGCCGTTCGTCGTTATTCTTACTGTTTTGAACTTTAAAGTACCATACATCCTTGTCTAGACGATAAGAGTTCCTCCCACCCATGATCCCCGCTCTGAATCCGGTAACGGAAAATGTTAAAATATAATGTTTTTCTAGATTATACTAGAAATAATTAGTAACATTAAATATTTTCTAATGTAATAGATATTTAATTACAAATACTAGCTAGAAGAAACTAGATTTAGCTAGTTAAGAAATTACTAGAAAAAATTACACCGACATATGTATGCTATAAATAGGTGTTGGATGTCAAATGGATGTACACAAGAGATCTCAAATCAATAAAACTCATTTCTCTAAATCTGCTTCATATTCTCTTATTTACAAAGACTACCCCTCATCTATCACATATAAATAATACCCATCACTTTTATATAACATATAAATTAAAACTAATCAAGTTCCAATTAATCTAAAACTATAACAATTCTAACAAGTGGTATCAAGAGCCGTGTTGGGCGTTTGTTCGAGTACACCATGACTACCGTTGGTGCATATAATATTTCCGTCCCCATCTTTGATGGCGACAACTATGATTTTTGGAGTATCCGAATGAAGACATATTTCCAAGCACAAAGCTTGTGGGATATTGTCGAAGTCGGGTTTACAACTCCAAAAGACGTCGAAACTCTGTCTGCGGAAGAACAAGAAAAATACAACAAAAATGTTGTAAGAAATGCTGCTGCTCTAGGCTATATTCAACAAGCCTTGACACCGTCTATCTTTCCACGAATCATGGGAGCTACGACAGCCAAAGAGGCGTGGAAAATCCTTCAAGAAGAATTTCAAGGAAATGCCAAGGTGAGATCAGTCAAACTACTAACTCTACGACGAGATTTTGAAAATTTAAATATGAAAAAGACCGAGACCGTTAAAGATTACTATTCTAGAATCAAAGAAATAGTAAATCAAATGAGAGCCTATGGAGATAATATAATTGACAAAAGGATCGTAGAAAAGATACTTATCAGTATGACCGAAAAATACGATCATGTCATTACTGCTATCGAAGAGTCGAAAGACATCGAGACTTTGTTGGTACCAGAACTAATTGGCTCTCTTGAAGCATATGAGGCTAGACTGAGTCGGCGTAGTGAAAACTCACTTGAAAGTGCCTTTCAGTCTAAACTCAAATTACGGTCTCAAAAATCAAACAATGGAGGGAAAAGAAATCTTGAAGAAAATTCGAGAGGAGGAGAAAAACCCAGAACCGGGTTCGATCCGAAAAGAAAAAGATACCCTCCATGTGGTATTTGCAAAAGGACAAACCACTTGGAGAAAGATTGTTTTCACAAAGGAAAGCCACAATGCAATAACTGCAAAAGATTTGGGCATCTTGAAAAAGATTGTCGTTTAAAACAAAATCATCGAGCTAACTTCACGGAAGAAAGTGAAGATATACCGGAGAACAAAAATCAGTTATTCTATGCCTGCCATGTCGCAAATAAACAGAGGGACGATACTTGGTTGATCGACAGTGGGTGCAGCAACCACATGACAGGAGATGAAAAGTTATTTGATAGTATCAACACGTCCGTAAAGTCCCGCGTGAAACTAGGGAATGGAGCGCTTGTTGACACTAAAGGCAAAGGTACAATTACTGTTCAAACTAATAACGCCACTCGATCTGTTAATGACGTTCTTCTAGTACCAAGCTTAGCAAGTAACTTGCTAAGTGTTGGTCAAATGATGGAGCACGGATACTCTTTACTCTTCGAAGATAAAACATGTGTTATACGTGACAAGAAAAACAACTATAAATTAATAGCCGAGGTGCCAATGGAGAATCGCAATTTTCCTCTTCGCTGGCAGTATATTAGAGACACAGCCATGAAAGTTCAAGTTGAAGAATCATGGCTATGGCATCGAAGATTTGGCCACTTTAACTTTCACGCACTAAAAATCCTTCAACAGAAGAATATGATGAGAGACTTGCCAAGCATAGAAGAGATCACTGATACCTGTGAAAGCTGTATGATGGGCAAGAAACATCGAAAACCTTTCCCTCGTCACAAAGCCTGGAGAGCGAAAGGTATACTGGAGCTGGTGCACACTGACGTATGTGGACCAATGAGGACCCCGTCTCTTAACCAAAACAGGTACTTTATTCTCTTCATCGATGACTATTCTAGAATGACGTGGGTTTATTTCATGCATGAAAAATCAGAAGTATTTACGATATTCAAGAAGTTCAAGAATTTCGTAGAAAAAAGTAGTGGCCATTATATAAAATCACTAAGGAGTGATAGAAGAAAAGAATACACCTCTACACAATTCAATAAATTTTGTGAAGATGAAGGAGTGAAACACCAACTCACAGTTGGTTACGCTCCAGAACAAAATGGTGTCTCTGAACGCAAAAATAGAACTGTAATGGAAATGGCCAAAACAATGATACATGAAAAAGGCCTTCCAAACAGTTTCTGGGCTGAAGCTGTATACACAGCTGTATATATACTAAATCGATGCCCTACGAAAGCCGTCGAAAATAAGACTCCAATTGAGGCATGGAGCGGAAGGAAACCATCAGCAAAACATCTGCGAGTATTTGGGAGTATTTGCTACATCCACGTTCCTAAGGAGAAACGTCACAAGCTCCAAGAAAAATCAGAAAAAGGAATATTTTTGGGCTATAGCACACAGTCAAAAGGCTACAGAGTCTATAATCTGAAAACAAATAACATCGTGATTAGCCGAGACGTGGAGTTTGACGAAGACACTTCTTTGAACTGGGAGAAAGACAAAGTTGAAAGATAAACATATCTGCCGCAGATATCTATAGAAACTCCAGCTCAACAACCACTACAAATGGAGCATTCTCAACAACAGGAAAGTACCGGAGAAACAAGTCCTACTACACCAACTTCTCCGTCGACAAGATTACCTTTGGTGCAAGACGAGTCAAGCCCAGAGTCCACACCTGGAAGAGTCAAAGCGTTAGCAGAGGTATACGAGGCATGTAACTTTACAACCATATAACCTGAAAGCTATGAAGTTGCAGCCAAAGATGAAAAATGGGTAACTGCTATGAACGAAGAAATAAGAATGATCGAGAAAAACAACACATGTGAGTTAGTTGATCCTCCAGAAAATAAAGAAATCATTGGAGTAAAGTGGGTTTACAAAACAAAGCTCAACCCTGATGGATCTATACAAAAACACAAAGCAAGGCTAGTAGCTAAAGGCTACTCGCAACAACCAGGAGTCAATTACACCGAAACCTACGCACCTGTAGCACGAATGGATACTATAAGAGCACTTGTGGCATTAGCAGCTCAACGAAGGTGGAAGATTCATCAATTAGACGTGAAATCAGCCTTTCTAAATGGGTTTCTTGAGGAAGAGATATACGTAGAGCAACCACAAGGGTTCATCCAGAAAGGAAAAGAAGATCAAGTCCTAAAGCTAAAGAAAGCCTTATATGGACTTAAACAAGCGCCACGCGCATGGTACAGTCTCATAGACAACTACTTCACAAGTTCAGGATTCCGGAGGAGTCAAAGTGAGCCCACACTCTACATCAAAACCCAAGGTAACTCTGACACTCTCATCATCTCCTTGTATGTCGACGATCTTATATATACGGGAAACAATGAGAGAATGATACAAGAATTTAAAGAAGACATGATGAAAACGTTCGAGATGAGTGACCTTGGTTTGATGCGTTATTTTCTTGGCATCGAAATTAGTCAAGAAAATGAAGGCATCTTCATTTGTCAAAAGAAATACACAGAAAACCTCCTGAAAAAGTTTAAACTATACGGTTGCAAAACCGTAGCCACACCACTAGTTGCCAATGAGAAGATGAGACAAGAAGATGGATCGGAGAAAGCGGATGCTTCAAGATTTAGAAGTCTCATTGGAAGTCTACTATATCTAACCGCAACAAGACCAGACATCATGTACACAACGAGTCTGCTATCCAGGTACATGAAAAACCCTACTCAAATACATTACGGAGCTTCTAAAAGAATATTAAGATACTTGCAAAGTACCATGGACTATGGAATATGGTACAAGCCCACTATAGACTCGAAGCTTCATGGATACACAGACAGTGATTGGGCCGGATCGGTAGATGACATGAGAAGTACTTCAGGATACACATTCACACTTGGATCTGGTGTCTTCTCATGGGCATCAAAGAAACAAGAAACGGTGGCACAATCATCAGCAGAAGCCGAGTACGTCGCAGCCGCAAACTCAGCTAATCAAGCTATATGGCTAAGAAGAATACTAGAAGATATGGGCGAGAAACAAGACGAAGCTACAAAGATATATTGCGATAACAAGTCTGCAATTGCGATGGCAAAGAATCCAGTGTTCCATGGTAGAACAAAACACATTGATATCAAATATCACTTTTTGCGAGAAGTCTCCGCCAAGAAAGATATTGAATTAAAATACTGTAAGACCGAAGAGCAGATTGCAGACATATTCACCAAAGCACTACCAAGACCAAAGTTCGAGTTTCTACGCAACATGCTCGGAGTAACATCGAAAAACATTAAGGAGGAGTGTTAAAATATAATATTTTTCTAGATTATACTAGAAATAATTAGTAACATTAAATATTTTCTAATGTAATAGATATTTAATTACAAATACTAGCTAGAAGAAACTAGATTTAGCTAGTTAAGAAATTACTAGAAAAAATTACACCGACATATGTATGCTATAAATAGGTGTTGGATGTCAAATGGATGTACACAAGAGATCTCAAATCAATAAAACTCATTTCTCTAAATCTGCTCCATATTCTCTTATTTACAAAGACTACCCCTCATCTATCACATATAAATAATACCCATCACTTTTATATAACATATAAATTAAAACTAATCAAGTTCCAATTAATCTAAAACTATAACAATTCTAACAGAAAAGCATCATATCGAAGAAAAAATTTGAAATCGCCGCCGTAGGGTTTTAGTCGCCGTAGGATTTTTTTATTTTTCAAATTTGACAAGTTGTATTAAAGAAGGATAAAAGAAGAACAAGACTCGATCTACTTTTTTATTTTATTTGGCAAAAAAAAAAAGAATATTTATATCGTTGATTAGGGTTTGATGCATTGATCATAGCCACAACCAAATAAAACTAATAACAGTTAATGTTTGGGTTTTTAAATTGATTTTTAGGGGATGATTCTAACACACTCTTTTTTGATCCTCACACACCTATTTTAATCTTTTACTCTTCTAATCTATCTATCTATAGTTTCTATTAAAATCATATAATGATGATGTCATTATTAAGCTTTTTTCTTTGTTAAGAAAAAATCAAAAATAAAAAGAAAAAAATCTAAGTCATCTTCATGATGTCATTAACATTAATTAAATATTTTATTATTTATTTAAGATTTTTATCATATATACCCTTTTTAAATTTAATAATAACAGATTTACCCACTTAAATATGATTATATCATATGAGCCCATTTTAAACATACAAACTCATCATATTTACTTATTTATTCACTCTTAATGTGATACGTCTTTATGCCCTAATTTTTTTAGCGGCAATTATTCATGCTTGCTTTTTCTTCTTCTCCGAGCTATGTACTATGATATTAACTACCATAATCGATACATGCTAATCATCTAATTCTCCTCAACGGTATAAAGTTAATATAAGGTGTGAATACATAATGTGATCACTATTAGTTATCTTTATATATCTTTAGCTGACTGGAATTTTTTTTATTGTTGTTAATTTCTCTTAATTGATAGGCTATGGATACTATAAATCACGTTTCGTCAAAAAATTGATATGTATATCTAACTAATTACAATTGTTTACTTCTTTTGCTCACATCACCAGTAGCACTTCAGTAATTGTTTTGACCAACAATATGATGAGATAACAATACTGATTTACATACATATACAACGTTATTGTTTTTCTTTTTCTTTTTTGATTTTTTCTTAACAAAGAAAATAGCCTAATAATGACATCATCATTATAGGATTTTAATAGAAACTATAGATTTCAATCAATCAGAAGAGGTTATTTTGGAGATGGAAGATTTCTGATTGGTGGAGAATGAATTTAGTGAAATTTTCTAAAACTTTATGCAAAAAGTAACTGGATACTTTTAGTCGGACGGAGGGAGTATTATTATATTATTATTATTATTATTATTATTATTATTCAAATATAGGTTTTCTTTACAGGATTAATTACGTTACATATGTATGCGAAATATATGTCTCAATAAAATGTTGTAATATAAATTTTATGATAAGAAAAATAATAATTGTGATCAAAATTGAAAGTAAGTGGTGAGAGAATAAATGTAGTTCATTTATTTTGACTAAGTTAAGTATATCAATACGTTTGTAAAAACAATGACAAGTTTCTTAGTCGAAATATGTGGTTCCACGGGTCATTAAACTAAATGACTTTAGCATTTACGTTCACTTAATACATAAAACACATCGTTAAACTGTTTCATTTAAACGAACCCGTGATTTCACGGGTCATTTCACTAGTAATACTCCATTTCTTTAAATTGTAAATTGGTGTGTGAGGATCAAAAAATGGTGTGTTAGAATCATCCCCCTTGATTTTTGGTCTATATAAATCAATAGTTTAATGTATTATTAGTAAACTTCGATTTTCGTTTTAACGTGGGATTGTGGGGTAACTCTAGGGTAATTGTGGGGTTACGTCATACGTGGGACCTAAAGTTGTAAGCTAAAAGACAATAAAGCCTATCATGTTTACAGCATGTGACTTGTTTAACTGGATGGTGTTAACTTCAGTTAAATCGTGGGAACATTCGTGTACAATTTATAAAATTTGAGACTAACATGATCAATTTAAACTTTAGGTTCACTCTTGATTTTTAATACAAACTTTGAGGACCAACCATGATATTGTTTCTATAATTTATTATAGAAAATATATATATATATATATATATATATATATATATATATATATATATATATATATATATATATATATATTTTCTATAATAAATTATAGAAACAATATCATGGTTGGTCCTTTATATATATATATATATATATATATATATATATATATATATATATATATATATATATATATATATATATATATATATATATATATATATATATATACACACACACATCAAAAATTGAATCACGTATGTTACACCGACAACGTAGATACCCTAATCTATATATAATTAAAAAGTGACTCCCATTGCCATAAATGAGCCAACTTAAACTTTATAATTTAATGATTTAAAAGTTAAAAAAAATTATTTTTTCTTTATCTATTATGTAATAATTACTAAATAATTAAAGGATTAGGAAAATTATTAATAATAATAAAGAATAGGCTGAAGTGGGATGGAATACGTATCATCTCATGGTTTAAATGAGTTTTTGTCATTCCAAAATTTGTAAGTTACTTTTACACTACCCGTATAAAAACATCTAGAATCCTTCATATATCTCAACTTTCACTAAAAAGTTATCGGTTATAATGTAGGGTATAATGTGAATTTTAATTTTGTTTCTCTAAATAATATTTAGTTTGTTAATTCATGCTCTCCGATATCTTCATTTTCAAGATGAAATAAAAGTCTATTGTATTAAAAAAAATATACCTGAGTCTCTTTATCAAATTGTTATTTCTTTTTAATGTGTAACTTTATTTTATTTAGATAAATCGTATATGTTTATATTATTTTTTCAATGATCTTTTTGTAGATGACTATCATTTTTGATGGAATGATTATGGGCAATTGTGATGAAATTCAATGGCAAAGTTTAACGGTAATTATAATTTTAAGTCTAGAAGCAGTCTCTCTGCCCTTAAATAGAGAAAGTGATGACTTTTTCTATGAGCAGGTAGAGAAAAGATTTTCTTTACCCGTGGGTGGAAGCAGAACGACTTCTCTTTTACTTTGGGGTAGAAGAATCAATGTTTACATCTCACCTCACACATACTCTATATTGTTGGAATTAAGTATTGTTGTTGTTGGTATTGTAATTATAATTTTAATATTCAAATGGAGAATCAAACATTTTCAATGGGGTTTTTCATATATATTACAATCACATTAGAGATATTTTCTTCATCACTTCACTAAGATGTTACTGGCATGTGTATTCTCATATTTGTAACTCTTGATCAGAATCAACATTTATAAATGTACATTTTTTTGTGCATGCTTTTTTATTTCTAAGTCTTGTTTAGTGTTTCCTTACCTTAATTATTGACCTTTCATTTGAATATTTTTTTGTACATTTCAGTTAGATTGAGTTTTATTAAAGTATTGGACAATTTAATTTTAGTTTTTTTTTTTTTTTGCAAATAACTGATCTAACTAAGGGATTAGATACTGCATATAGAATAAATATAAAGTGAAAAATTAAAATAAGTTATAAATTAAATGAAAAAAAAAATGAAAGAATCTTCACTACCATTAATTCATGAGTTACATTTGAAATGTTCACAACAAACATACGATCGTAACTACTATTATTATCATCATATCCTTCAAACCATCAAAGCTACTGTTATTACTATCATTTATATCAAGAAACTCATAAGAAACTCATAAGTCTTTATCACCATCAACACTTACTTGAAATTTATGGTAGTGTTTCATCTACCACTATTAGTACAATGTCCATTAACTTAGTAGCCGGTTTGCATATGGTTAAGTAATAATCGGAGATGTCGAGAATCTTGATAAGCTTATTGGTTTGGGTTGCTCAGAACATTGCTATATATTTTTGTTCACATATGCAAGTTCATTGGCATAAACTTTTTATATGACAAAAAGGTAAATTTTAATTGTTGATTTTTTTATTCATAAGCATCCTTCAACAACTGTAGCTTCATGAAGCATTTAATATGCTTGCTAAATTTCATACATGACATGTAAATGCATGGATGAGATTTACATCACATTTATAGTCACACATCGCATGACATGTAAAAGCTTGGATGATAAGGGAGCAACTGACAAAACAGATCACGATTAAAATAATCATAACAGACGACAATAATAAAGACTTGATGTATAACAAAAAAATGTTGTTTACAATTAATATGTATTCGCTTTTAAATATGGTTGGTTTAATTACTTCATCAAAGAGCTAATGTTATTATTATCATTTATATCAAGAAACTCATAAGAAACTCAAAAGTCTTTATCACCATTAACAGTTACTTGAAATTTATTGTAGCGTTTTATCTACCACTATTAGTACAATGTTCATAAGTTAGTTTTGGACAAATATCTACAATAAATATATCGGGTTTTAAGGTCCATCATAATTAGAGTAAAAATTTATTACAATCATTTAAAGGAAACATATGAAATTTCAATAAAGCTATTAATATTATCATTTATATTAAGAACTCATAAGTTTTCCTAATCATCAATTCATTGTAACGGTTAATCATCTACTATTAATATAAAGCCCATTAATTTACTACGGAATAATAGTTTTGCATATGGTTATTAGTAGTTTGGTGACATGGAGAGTCTTGGCTTTTTCATTGATGATGAAATAGTATCATGTGAAATAGTTTGTTTTTAAATGATACAAGGATTGTAGAATTTGTTGGTGTAGTTTGTTATATGGAGTGGGAATTCAAATGTTGCATTATGGGTGTCCTTATTTCTTTATACTTTACTTGATGTAACATAATGACGTAACTGTATACTGATTGTTTTTTTGTAGACTGGATTTCCACTTTTGTCGAGTTTGGCTGCACAATATTTGAAAATAGAAGCTATCCAAGATGCTATACCGGAGAAGCAGGCCGATTTCAATAAAACTTTTAATTATCTAGATATCGAGAATTGAACCATATGTATTATGCACCAACTATTTTGCATTTATGTGTTCTTGGTTGGTTTGTTCAAAGTTACAGTCTTTCTTAACTTTTGGTAAACCTATTTCGAATCCTACAGTTCCAATTATTTAACGAGTGGAAAAAGTTCATGTTTATTATGTCCATTATTCAGCATTCCATTATGTTTCGTTCCACACCTTCTAACTTTGTGAAAACACTTCAATGACTCTACCAATCACCTCAACATCCCTTCTGTCTAAGTTGCAGCTCACTAAAACAAGAACCGTAACCTTCTTCGTGCAACACACAGGCAATGCACCTAGTATCCTTAATAAACTTGTATAAACAACACTAATAAACTCTAATTTTATCTCTTCGTAAAACACGACTGTAAATAATGTCTGGGTTATTCACGACTTAAGCTGCCGTTTTCGAACTCTCGAGGTAAAGCTTTGACGCATATATGATTTCATCGCATTCTTCTTTATAATATTGTACTACCAGGCTTATAATAATGCAAACCGCGATTATATATATAACCAAATATTCATATATCATATTATTATATGTAGCACAGATTTTTTTTTTTTAGAAAAGGTATTTGTATTATCTAAACCCAAAGAAGTACAAAGACACCAATTGTATCTGTACAGAACATGACACAAAGCTATACAAATATACAAGAGCTAAAATAAATTAAAGAAAGTGGGCCAAATTATGACCCAAAAGACACAGTAGCATCTATACCCAAAATCTATGCATCACAAACAGCTTTTTCATTGCATTGTTTCCGGTAATACTGTTCAGAGCGCTTGTGTGTAAGTATGTGTGATTTTTTGCTGTTCATCGAGAGCAAATAGTTTCCTTTGTACGTAGTGTTTATTAATATTGTTTTATGTATAATCATACATGTTATAATGTTGTTGCAATTTTTATGAATATGTTAGATGGATCAGAAGAAGATTTATTGTGAATCAGTATGTGATGAGTTACCTCCACAACATACAAAGTATCCATGGTTGGTTGTTCAGCCCATGCCCTACCATGGGGACACACATGAGCAGTTTTTTTACAACATACACAACCCATTATCTCATTATCGATGTCGAATCCCCGAGTTGATTGGGAAGTGTATTCGAGCATGTTTTCATGGTTGGGTGATTCTATTCAATAAAAAATACGATAACATAGTGTGGTCTCTTTGGAACCCACAAACTTGTAAGATCATACAACTCCCACCTTTGGTGGTTGGTACCGGAGAAGATATACAAGATTTTGAATGTTGTTTGTCGTCTCCTCCACATGATCCAAACTCGATTTTTCTGCTAACCACATCAAAAAAGTGTAAAATTATTTTTTGCAGCTTAGACAGCAAAAGTAACAAGTTCAACTGGACAGAATTGTCATGTGATAAACTACTAGGGAACATCACAGGATCCGACCGCTGTTCACTATTTCATCCAACTTATTTTAATGGTAAAATATATGTTTTGAGTTATAATTTCGTCATTCATGTCGACATTGAAGTGCGGGATAAGGAAGTCGCTATCAATCTAGTACCATTAGTGAAACAACCTCCACGACCCGAAATTCCTCCTTACTGTCGAAGTTCTGGTTATCTAAAAGCTTCGTGTGACGAATTGTTTTTCATTTATTCATGTGTGAAAGAGGAGGAGATTTATGCCGTGCTTCTGTTTAAATTGGATACGGCGAGTATGTTGTGGGAGAAAATGGAAGACCTCAAAGACGCTACGTTTATTGTTGATCTATCTAATAATAGCTCTGTGATTTGCAGTCCTGCAATTCCCTGTGAGTTGAGGGGTTATATACACATTCTTGACAAAGACGACGAGTACGAAGCAATAAATTTGTACTTGTACGATGTTCGAAATAAAACTATCACCATGTCTCCTATACAGCATAAAGATTTATCACCAACAAACTATGCAATTTGGTCCATGCCTGAATGCTGGTATTGCTTTTCATTGATTTGTACCTCTTTTTCATATATGTTTTATATTTATATACGCTAGAAAAAATGTTTCAATTCATAATTTGTGTAGGTTGGAGGGTGATTATGGGGAAATCAAGTGCAATGTTGAATCTAAACAAAAAGAAGAGGACAAGGAATATCAAGTTTTGTTGGTCAATGATGAGCTCTTATTTAGATTTCCATTTCATATCTTGGAGTTGATTTTGAAGTTTTGTGATGATGTCGACTACCTCAATTTTCGTGCAACATGCAAACAGTTTGCTATGCTACTACCTGTCATTCGATGGAGCAACATAACTGAAATACCGAGATTACAGACATATTCCTTAGTATCAACATGGTCCATGGTTTTAGACACTGATCGGGGCATTATAACTATTAATGATCTGATGTTGGGTAACAAGTACTTCATAAGAACATCACAAGAACTCACTGGTGATCTTCTCCAAATTCATTATTCGGCGAATGGTTGGTTGTTGATGTCTAAAAACACATCATCAGACTTAATGTTCTTTAACCCCTTCACAAGTGATATACGCAAGCTTCCGTATCTTGACAATTATCGTTTTGACAGATGTTGTTTCTCTGCGGCACCTACTTCTCTTGATTGTATGGTTGTTTTATACAATACTATCGGTCTATCGTGTGTTTGCATCCACCTTGTTGGTCAAGAAATATCCTGGCGTAGACTGGAAATCGGAAGTTATTCTAAAGTGTTTAATTTTCTAACATTTTATGGCCGAGATATTTATGCTTTGAACTCCAAAACACTTGTTGTTTTGAGAAGTGATGATCATTTTCGGCAACGTGATGTGAGCTGCGTTCCATATAACCGTTATAAGCTTTCTACAAAATGTTACCTAACAAAATCTGATCAACATCTTTTACTAGTTTCGGTTGATGTGTTTGAAAAATCCGTTGAGGTACACAAGTTGAATCAATCTACATCGAAATTCGAGAAACTAAAGAGCTTGGGAAAAGATGCGATTTTTGTTAGTGAAACAACATGTTTATGCATTGAAGCTACAACACCAAAAATGGAGAATAAAGTCTACTTTCATCAGTCATATTCAGAAAATGACACGATACTTTTCTATTCTCTTGAAACAGGGAGGTTTCACGCATTGGACGATGACAACATGCAAGGAAGTTTCGGGGATTTATTCAAGAATAAACGACTTTTACGCCCTCATACCTGGATTTGTTGAACCAGGTAGTTCCTAAATAAAAAATTCATTGTGTCATATAATTATTAGTTATGTTCTTTCAAGACTCTGGTGCAAGTCAAAAACTCAGTCCTTTTTATTAGCTATGTATACTTGCATTATAATCCAGTTAGTCTTATGATTTATTCAGTTATATCATGGTTTTCTAGTCATTTGCATGCTTAGATCAGGTCCATTATAAGCTTAACCTTAAAATGAGCTAACAGGTGCATGCAGCTATCTAAAATAGGTAGTATTGATTCTAAGTATTGTGTTTGGTTTGCATCACAACTTCCTATTTAGTTAAATCCACTTGTTAGTTAACTTCAGCAGTTAAAAAACCTAAACTTCCAGCCATAACTTTGAAAAAATCAAGGAAAGAAATTACATATCATCCCTTCCAACAGTAGCAATATATAATCCATCTAGAAACTGGATCCTTCATGCGTGAAGGGATATTGGTTAACATAAAATTTTCCTGTGATTACATGGTAGCACCTCAATTTATACTCCAACTCATATCATCGTAACTAGCCACGATGACATGATGTTATGGCGACAATTTAACGAAACAGATGCTTCAATCTTCTTATATGGTTTTCCCAGATTAACAGTCATGTGCTATTACTAATATAGTGTAATTCAACCAACAAAACAACCTAAATAAGAATTAGAATTAGAAGAAAATTGTATAAGAAACGCATATAAAGCCATCACATCTTAAATTAAATGTATATATGGTTAAACATAGAAAAAGATGTTCGCAGAATTGTGAAGAACTAATAGAAAATAAATTATACTATCAGCTTATACTGTGATTCATAAATGCTCCCTTTTATACAATTTGTTGTTTTACATAAAAGCTATCACCTTAAATTACAGACACCAATGTTTCTGTAAATAATTTTATAAAAACTACTCTAGTAATTTCCATATAAATGACTGATATTGATTTTGTTGCAAATACATCACCAACATTATACATTCATAATTGTAGACGCTGAGAGAGGATCTTAGAATCAACCTAACACGATCTAGAGGCGGAATAACACTAGAACGAGCTTAAACGAATATCTATGGGTTTTCGGGTTCGTACAAGTCAAACCAAGATTAGATCTTGATAAACACGAAGCCTAGACTGACATTCTGTGGTATTTGGACATGAAGATTGAGAGAGACTCGACCTAGAACTGTTTTCGTGTGTGTGTAATGTGCAGAGTTGTTAACCTAATTAATGAAGATTAATTAGGCTTAAATACCTCAGTTCCTATGTCGGTCGACAGTGGATGACAGTCGGTCGACTGACCATGTCAGTCGGCCGACTGTCGAGTAATATTACGAATTATATTTAAACGTTTACAAATATAAAATAACACATCGACAATCAACGTTTAACAATATTACAGGTTACAACATGATCGAATAAAACGTTAAAGTTCATGAAACAAGGGATTACAAAATATGCACTAACAAACTCCCCCTAAGACCTAGTTCCTCATAATTCTTCGATCTGCTTCAATCTCTGTACGGATCTGTAACCATATTGTTCAAATAGCAAACCTTTGCAACACGAATGTACTGTTGTGCTTGAACTCTATTTTCTGGCCTGTACAGCATCCGATTGTAGTACAATGTGAAGATGTCAGCTTCACAGCAATTTCTCAACCAAACGGGATCTAAAACCCGTATCGAGTCTGTCTCATCATCCTTCAATTTGTCCAAAACGATGACTGCCTCCTCTGAGTGTTCATCGTAGTACCACCAGCGAAAACGTGGGCTAAAGTTCTGCGGCATTTTCATCACAGGAACCTTTCTCATATAATTTACTGGCTTGTATTTGACAATCTTTCTTCGTTCGCCCGTTTTCTTGTTTGTTCGATAAGTGATCGTGGGAAATTGAGGGCTGAATCCCTCAAAGTCCTTTGACAAGTACGAATGTCTTATCTTCTTGCAGACATTATTAGGAATTCCGTCATAATCCCTATATAACATTTTGAGCCTAGCAACCTGCATAAATTCAAAGTACGGTAGAGACGTGAACTCGTATCCATGTTTGATGTAATCCACTCCGTACTCCTTCTTTATTGCGTATATATTCAACTCTTTAATGTAGGCCCATGCAATTATTTTTCCTTTAGCCAAAAGATTCGCCGGTCTATTAATGTAATTCATCCATTCAGGTTCCGGCGCTGGCTTCTCACAATATTTTCTGATCCTCAACAGGATCTTCCACTCAGCTTCTAGAACTTCTATCTTTTCTTTATTTATCTTGACCGGTAAAAACCCTGGAGGCAAATCTTCGGTCTTTTCTTTTTCTTCGCATTTACGGTTTAGAAGCTCTTCATTCATTTTGAAGTAGTCTTGAAATGTAGGTAGATCTTTATCGTTATTACATTCGTACTCCAAAAAATCACCTATTGGTTCATCTTCAATAATTACTTCATCAAAATCGTTGTCGTTTTCATTACTTACGACAATTTCCTCAAAATCATCACTAGAATCGTAACGATTCTCAAAAGATGAGCTAGCAGTTGCGTCAGCTGAAGTACTTTCTTGTTGCTCTTGACGCACTAGCTCGGCCTGCTCCTCAGCGCTTAGATCCGGCGGGATCTCCCCTTCTTCTAAATCATCAAATACAACTGAGTGATTCAGACGATCCTGCTTTGCCAAAAAATCACGTAAAGAATAATCAATATTTAGAGGAATTACTGACAGTGGGTTCTCGCTTGTGCCTTTAGCAATATCCAAACCTAGCTCATCCTCGCCTTGATCGTTAAAATTACCAAAGTCTATATCCTCCTCGAGATCAATAGCCTCAATATCGAAATTATTTTCCCACTCAAGCACCTTCGACAGTGCCTTGTTCGCTGTAGTCTCAGCCTTTACAATCAGCAAATTCTGAGCATCAAACTTAGTTTGTAACTTCTTCAATTCAACCTGTTGATCTTCAACCTGCTTGGTCAGTTTGGCAATCTCAGCATCCTTTCTTCTCTCTCGTTCATCAGCTTTTTCTTTAAACTTTTCAAATTCAGAAGCCATATTGACAACCTTCTCACTTAATATAGAAACCGCAGCATCTTGTGTAATAACAGTCGTGGATGCAGCAGCATGAACTCCTGTATCAGTTTCAGCACGTGTTTCTTGAGTAGCAGCAGCTGAAGGTTGTCGTTGTGGTTGTGATTACTGTGATTGTCGCTGTTCAGTAGCTGAGGACGACTCAGTCCTTTTTGCCTTCTTAATGAATCTTATGCGCCTCTGCTTCGGCTTTGTCATAACCGAAGGACCCTCAGATTGTTTTCGCTTTCTCAGCTCGAATTGATCAGGGTCAAAGTCATCTCCTTCATCGTCTTCATTAACCAGTATCTGTTCAGTTGTAACAACTGGCGGTGGCTGATTAACCTCTTGATCGTCTTCACCAACTGCGACGATATCATCTTCATTACCAGACGTACTGTTCTCATGAAGACAGGCAGCACCTGGTGGACATACATAGTTTTCATTTGCGAGGTGGCCAACCAATCTCTTGAATGGTTCATCCGGACCTCTCTTTTGCTTGACTCGATTGAAAGTCAAATCGTTCAGATGATCCAGCTTAATCTCATCCTCCCAAACCTTATTCAATCCTTGCACTTGCTTTTCAATCATCACCTGCAAGAACCTAGGAAACATTAAGTGGCTCTCTTTTTTCACGTTCACCAACATGCTTCTGAAAATTACTTCGGAGAAATTGAAGTCCGCATGAAGAACTAGTGCTGCAAACATTGAGCTATAAGTCTCATTCAGCTCATCAAAACCGCCTACCATTGGACTCATGCATCTTAACAACACCAAAGTTAGGTATTTGTATTGATGACAGAATCGAGTTCTCTTAACAGCACCTTTCATTGGATCACCAGAGTATCCACATCTTACTAGACACCTTCGGACCTTAGTTCTATTCAGTGTGACTGGCATAGAATCATTATCTGGAAAACCTAAGTCTTCACGAACTGTCTGTGCCGAGATCTTTACAATTGTACCACCAACGCTGCTTCGTATCACCTTTCTTCCTTGTTCAGTGACAATAGAAGCATTGTTCCAGAATTCTCGTTGGTGTGAGTAGTATGCCTTGCATTCTAGAGTTATTGCAGTATGAATCCAGGACCTTTTCAAGAATTTGATAATATCAACGAAGCCTTCCTTTGCTTCAGGTCCTTCCTCGTTTAGACATGCCTCTAGATTGGCATTTTCGCTTGCCGTCAGGCCTGGAAGATTCTTGGACAGAATCACCTCTTCCTCATGTACATCTTCGTTCACTGGACTACCTAGTTGAGCCATTTATTCTGCTATACAAACATATATACAATAATCGAAAAGCGTTAAATCGGAAACCATAAAAAGAATACAGGAAACAACAGTCGGTCGACATACTATGTAATATGGTCGATTTTCAAGGACAGTTGACCGACATTTATACAAATCGATCGACTTATAAAGTCGCCCGACATAGGGTAAATCGGTCGAATTAGGAAGTCAATCGGTCGATTTATCTAACGAAGCAAAAACGCAGATCCGAACTCAAATCCACCGATTTTATGGTGTTTTGTTTCAATCAAAGACTAATAAAGATCCAGAGAAAGCCAATATACATGATCTAGTATTCAACTAACTCTAACATATCCTAATTCGCACCAATTTAATCGAAAATGAAAAATAAACAAGAAAACTTCAATAACTTTCGATTGAAAAAGAATTACCTTGATTGGTTAATGGCGATGGAATCACAATTCAAAGATGTATACGAAAAACACGATCAAAAGCTCTTCCTTGCAAAGTTCGAATTTTTTGGTAAATCAACACAATCGTACGAAATAAAGAAAATCGGCCGTCTGAGGCCTTTTTATACCCAGCTCGACAATCGGCCGACTTTGGTGTTATGTCGGTCGACATATGTGACAATCAGTCGACATACTTGATAAACGGTCGACATTATAACAAACGAGTAAGTCGGTCGACTTTTTTCAACATCGACCGACTTATGTTATAAATCGGTCGACTGTCTCCTCCCTTTATAAAATAGTTTTGCGTTTTAGAAACCCCAATAATTCCTTCTATTCACTTCCACTGGCTGATTTTACACGCAAAATATTTTCATTTTGAAGACTTTAACAGGTTTATGATTTGAGATGTGTAGTTCGTTTCTTTTTGACGTCGAGACACAATTTGTAACTTCAAGGAAATATACACATATTCACATAAGCAAACAAATAAAATGTTTTTGTATTTTTCAAAATAAATATCAACACACTGAAAAATATTTTTGTAGTTTTTAGGATTTTAAAACTTTTCACAATAACAATGCAAATGAAGTACAATTCATGTCAGAAAGTCAATGATCAAGGTTAAGAAAGATCCAAGATTGTATGGCATAAAACATGTTATTTACAGGAAGCAGTTTCTGTAAGTCATAAACCTAAGGAAGCTAAATTATCAAAATGTATACATGTTCAATTAACATTCAGACAACAGTATGTACACAAAATTTCACAAGTAAAAGCAAACAATAACAGAGAAATGATTTTAACATGGTTTCTATTTTCATCAACCTTTTACAGACTTTCCTCTTAGACATTTTGATGATCAAGTTAATTAATTACATTAACATATTGCTATGTTAGATTCAATCACAGACTCGGTCATCAATGTGAGATCGCACGATTTTTTAGGTAGTCAATTGAGCACAAGTCTATTGACGCTTTCCGTTACCACAAACACATACGTTAGGTCCAATTGAACAGGAAGATTCTCATAGTAATTTTGGAATATCCCTGTCAGCCATTAGCTTCAATCGTAAAGTATACTTTTCAATTCATATGATTCTGATGGATCTCATAGTATATTCAATATTCTATCAATCATGCAATCAACCAACTGCTATCAATCTCATTCCTTCTTTATTATTAAAGTTAATGGAGGAAACGGAATGAAAGACGTAGCTTTCTTAATAAGTGAGTATTCAGAATATCTCTCTGAAAACATCTTTCACTGTCTAGACCTTAATGGGTACAGTCCCATATCACAGACAATGATAATAAGTCCAATAGAATGGTTTTGTTGAAGTATGAATGATTTAAGTTCTTCTTGGTAATCTTCACACTCATTTGTATTCTTGCAAAGACTTCTCTTCTCGATTTCATCATTATCTTGACCTTGATATTTTCATCTTCCATGATCTCACTTCTGTTTTCATGATATAATAACTTGATATGCAATGTGCCATTTTTTTTTTAAACCACACATTGCAGTCTTGACTTTGATTTAGTTCTCGAATTGACTTCTTTGCGATGAAGATCTCTTTTCTTCATTTGTGTATCAATTAACTTAAATCATTCATTCATGGACTGTCTGTAATATAGAACCACACTTTTCAACCCGTTCACAGGAAAGACACTCTTATTGAGATAAACTTACTATTTTGGAGTTTAGGTACGATTCAAGAATTAAAGTTTGATAGAAGTCGGTATGCATAGTCAATTAGAACATTTTCAACGCTTATTGATCGCTTGAATATCCCAATTAGTTGTGAGACTCAATGGTGCAGCAATTTGGAATTTGCTTGGGGATATTCTACATCATGTGTTTCTAGATTATATGTCATGATAGGGGATACCCTCACCTTTTGTTGATTTCCTCAACAATTTTCTTTAAAGTATGCACCTGTGGTAATTAAGTGACTATCCTCAACTGCTGTAAACCTTTCCATGAGTTCCTTATCAAGATATTTACATGATTGTGATTATGATCATCTCATTCTATGATTAAGTCCGTATCCCATTTTTATATAGATCAAACTCGTTTTTTTTTTATTTTCTGAATATCTGATGTTGCATTCATTACTCCCCCTAAAATACTAAAAATCTAAAATCTTTTTGGTTTTTGGATTTTAAACACACAGAAACAATCAGAAAGAAAAGAAATATAACCATACAGTATATACAGCTATGCAAGCAGAACACATAAAATGAAGTTACTCGTTGGTCTCTTCATCAGGAACGACATCTGACAATATTTTGACACTTAACTCAGTTAACAAGAAATCAAAACGTGGTTTATCAATAGCTTTTGTGAAAAGATCAGCCCTTTGCGTAGTTGTGCCAATTTGGATAACATCAATTAGCCTTTTCTCATAACAGTCTCGAATAAAATGATATTTAATCCCTATGTGTTTGGTCTTAGAATGACTCACAGGATTTTTCGTAACAGCTATGGCAGCAGAATTATCAACAAAAATAGGAGTGTTAGAAATATTCAAACCGTAGTCACGAAGCTGCTGTTGTATCCACACAACCTGAGATGTACAGCTTGCTGCAGCAATGTATTCAGCTTCACAAGTGGACAAGTCCACTGCTGTCTGCTTCTTGTACTGCCATGTAACTAGTCTGATTCCAAGGAATTGACAACCTCCTGATGTTGACTTAAAATCTTTCTTGCATCCACCATAGTCGGAATCACTATAAGCCGTCAGTACAAAATCATTATCACAGGGATACCATAGGCCCAAATTCGGAGTTTGCTTTAAATAACGCATAATCTTTTTCACCACAAGCAAATGATGTACATTCGGATTTGCTTGATAGCGAGCACATAAACAAACTGCGAACATGATATCAGGGCGAGACGCTGTTAGATACATCAACGAACCAATGATGGCTCTATATAAGGTTTGATCAACCTTATCACCTTCCTTATCCGGTGTAATCCCGTGATTCACCGATAGCGGCGTCCTTGCAGGACGTTCATCTTCCATTTTGAATCTTTTCAGAATATCTGATACATATTTTGTCTGATGTAAAAAGATACCCTGATTTGTTTGTACAACCTGAATACCAAGGAAGAATTTGATAGTTCCCATTGAACTCATCTTGAACCGTTTCTGCATTACCTCCTCAAAATCATCCATCATCGTCTTATCTGTAGATCCAAAGATAATATCATCCACGTACACCTATACTAGCATTATATGCTTGCCCTTTTCTTTGATGAAAAGTGTCTGATCGATGACACCTCTTCTGAAATCATTATCAATCATATAGTTGGACAACGTACCATACCACGCTCTTGGAGCTTGATGAAGCCCATACAGTGCTTTTTCTAGACGATATACCTTTTCTGGAGAGTGTGGATCTGTAAAACCCGGTGGTTGCTTAACAAACGCGGTCTCATTGAGAGTCCCGTACAAAAAGGCGCTTTTGACATCCATTTGATAGACCTTGAAGCCTTTAAAAGATGCGAATGCCAAAAATATTCGAATTGCCTCAAGTCTAGCCACTGGTGCAAATACTTCATCATAATCTATATCCGGGATCTGTTGATATCCCTTCACAACCAGTCTAGCTTTATTTCGAATTACAATACCTTGCTCGTCTTTTTTATTCTTCCATACCCATCGAAGCCCATAAGGTTTGCAACCATGAGGCGGAGTCACTAGTTTCCATACTCCTAAATGCTTGAATTGCAAAAGCTCTTCTTGCATGACATTTACCCAATCATCATAAAGAAGAGCTTCCTCAACAGAATTTGGTTCAATTTGACACACAAAGCATGAATATGCATGTAAGAAGAGTTTGCCTGACCTATTTAGTGAAGAATAGAAAGCTTGCATAACATTCTCAGTAGAAGCTTTCTGATTTTCAGACGTTGAGGCATCATTTGATGGTGCTCCAGAAACTCCTTTCGAATCAACAATAAAATCATCTAAGTGTCGAGGTAGGACAACTGTTCGTGATGATCTACGAACACCTTCAGGTTCTGGTTATTCTTCCTGAACTTCTACAATTTGTGGCAGATTATAAACACTTTTGCCACTGTCTATAGGTTGTGAATCCTCTTCAGAATCAGATCCATCATAAGATGGATCATCTTGATAATCACCTGATTCTTCATCATCTTGAACAAGTTGTTGTTGCGGCACTGGGTGATGTTGTGGTGCCGTTTGAGATTTCGGAACCATTTGTGATGGAGACGTCTGCATTTCATTCAGTAATCTTGCAATAAACTCATCATCAGTAGCAACAGACGGAAGACCAAAAGAATCAAACAAATCTTCATAATCAAACTGCCATGAAAAACCTTTCCCAGCAGGAATAGCAGCATTTCTTTGAACATCTACTTCGAAATGTTCTTCAACACGTTTAGATACAGTGTTGAAAACTCTTTTGTTTGGATTCCCATAACCAAGAAATATACCAGGAACAGCCTTAGGATTAAATTTTCCTCCAGTATCTCGTATCATGATTGAACACGGTGCACCAAAGGGTTCGAAATGTTTAATGTTAGGTTTCCTTTTATGTAGCAATTCATAGCAAGTCTTTCCATGTCTCTTGACTACTAACAGTCGGTTCATTGTATAACATGCTGTAGCCACAACTTCACTCCAGAAGTTAACCGGTAAAATTGAATCGGCTAACATAGTTCTCGCAGTTTCAATTAATGTTCTGTTACGTCTTTCAGCAACACCATTTGATTGCGGAGTATAAGCTGGACTGAACTGTTGTTGAATGCCTTTCTCGTTGCAGAAACTGTAGTGACCCGTCCTAATCCAGGTAGACGAAGTCTTCAACAGATGGTCCCATTGCGAGGTTCTGACCTCTATATGCCATGAATGACTCCATGTACTATCTTTAAATTGAGCAAATGTACAGCGAAAGATTTCTTTCATACCTGAGAATAAACATGCTTTAAAGTGTCAACCAAAAGGTTGGTGAGTTCATAGGTTTATCATAAATAATCATTTCATAACTTCAATAGACCACAAGATTTCATATTTCCATTTCTCATAAATATACGTCCCATACATAGAGACAAAAATATCATTCATATGGATTGAACACCGGGTAATCGACATTAACAATATGCATATAGAATATCCCCATCATTCCGGGATCCTCCTTCGGACATGATATAAATTTCGAAGTACTAAAGCATCCGGTACTTTGGATGGGGCTTGTTGGGCCCGATAGATCTATCTTTAGAGTTCGCGTCAATTAGGGTGTCTGTTCCCTAATTCTTAGATTACCAGACTTAATAAAAAAGGGCATATTCGATTTCGATCATTCAACCATATAATGTAGTTTCAATTACTTGTGTCTATTTCGTAAAACATTTATAAAAATTGCGCATGTATTCTCAGCCCAAAAATATAAAGGGTAAAAAGGCAAATGAAACTCACCATAGTGTATTTTGTTGTAAAAAATACATATGACGACATTAAACAAATGTAGGGTTGGCCTCGGATTCACGAACCTATATCAAGTATATATATTAACACATATATACTTGTAATCGTACAACTAAATTTCAAGTTATATTAATTATTAGTTTGAATGTATTTATTTTTATATATTATGTACTACAATGTCTTAATGTGTTCATACATAATTATATTAATATGTTATAATATGTATGTTTATACAAATATTTATTTGTTATGATATCATAAAATTATAATAATAAAAAAATGATAATACTTATAATAGTAAAAATAATGATACTACTAATAATGATAATAATAGTAATACTAATTTTTAATAAAAGTGTTAATTTTAATAAAAATGGTAATTTTTACTAATATAATACTTTTAATAAATATGTACATTTTAAATGATACTTGTAATGATAATAATAATAATAATAATAATAATGTAAAAATAATAATTAATTTTAAATAAAATAATAATTTTAATTATTAATAATAATAATAATAATATTTATATTCCTAATAATGATTAATAATAATAATAATAATAATAATAATAATAATAATAATAATAATAATAATAATAATAATAATAATAATAATATTAAAGGAAATAACTACCTTTAACGGAAAAGGCTAAAAATAATAACTTGCTCCGGCCCGGAATTGAACCCACAACCTCCCGCTAACCCGACAATAGCCTTAACCATCTCTCTATTCGTGTGCTTCTGAAATTATTACCACCCCGTAATATATATATATTCCCATTATTCGGTTTCATTTATTTTTCTTCTTCACAAAATTAGTCTATTCATCTTATCATCGTCCTCATCATAATGGTTCTCGAAAATTATATGATCATCATCGTCATTATTAAGCATCATTATCATAAAATCACTAAATCATCTTCTTTATTCATCGTGTATCATATTCGTCATCATCATGATCATTATCATTATCTTCTATCATCATCAACACTAACCATTTCCACCATCATCTAACTATCATATCATGTATCATTATCATTTAAACTTCATTACCTCATCATCATCATAATCTAAGAGGCAGCCAAAATAATCGAAGGCATGATGGTTGTATTCGGAAATAGTAGGATCCATATGAAACTCACAATCCCAATTGATGTGAGCCCAAAGATCAAGTGAAGGTGTGTAGTGGGGTTAGTCCAGCTCACGGCCCATTTAAAGATTTAGGCCTAATAATCTTATTAATATTAACTGAATAGGAAACAAGATGATAGAGCACAGTCCACATGCATCCTTCTCTTTTAAAACTCCATAATGAAGCAAAAACAAAAAAAAATCGTAGGTTTTGGTGGTTGTCTTCGTGATATAGCAGCAGCCCAAACAGAAAACCTAGCTGGACTTTGGCCCAACGAAAAAAAAATGACAGCCCGCTATATGTGTTAATGGATTCAAGAGTAACGGTCCAGGTTAATGAAATAAGTTTTTTTTGATCGGGTACCAATTACAATAGGATGTGTGTGTGTATTATTGTTCTTGTCTGGCTCCACAGCAATCAAAATTAATTAACAGTATCATTAAATTACCAAGTTGCACAAGTGGTTACCACTTTTGGTACATGTCGGCCAAAAAGGCAAGGAGAAGAAAATGAAACGTCTCTATCATCTTCCATCATTCATTCTTTCGTTACTGTTGTATAACTGGAGCAGGAATAACAGCAGCAATCTAACGAGTGGGTGGTGGTGTTAATTGGTGGTTGAAACAGAAAGAAGATAGTGAACTATGGTGGGGATTGGTGGTCGATGTAGGTGTGTTGTGTAGTGATGAACTAAAAATGGAAATACTGGAACCATTGTATCAATTATGTGGATGATGGTTATGGGGATCAAATGATGGTTTAGTAAAGGTGGTTTTGGTGTTGGACTTGGTGGAGATGATGAGGGCCGATGGTGGTGGTGGTGGCGAATTGAGCTAACAACAGTAGCATGCTTTGGTTGTTTGGTGCTCGACTAATAGAACCGAAAACAGAAAGCATAGCAGCCGTATATCACTATGATGGAGGCTGATGTTTGAAGAAGAAGGTGGTTATGTGGGTTGATGAGCAAGAAGGAAATATATCTAAATGCATATGGGTTCCATGTATATGTATATATTATATTCAATAGTAGACAGTAGATTTAATTGTGATTGAAATATGTAAGTGGACACGATTTGTCTTGATAGAAAGAGAGTTTGATAAAGAAAGAAAACAGAAAAAAGTATATGCATGTGGTTATGTTGGGTGTCAAGATTGTCAAACAATGGTGACTAATATATAGAAAAAGGAAAAAAAAAATTAATAATGAAAATAATAATAATATACAACTCAGGTAAGCAGTGACAGTATTGTTTCATTCATCAACTTTATTTAAACTTTATCCACAATTCAACAAGTGGGTTTGTTGGGAGGTATTGATATATATATTTATATAATCCGTATGCATATATATATATGTATATGTTAGATGAGGAGTAAAAGAAACAAACACAGTCTTCTCAATTATAATTCAATTAGGTATAGTAGTAAGCACAGTAAGCCATCCGGCTTTTATAAGGATTCTACCGACAGTTGGTCGGAGTGTGTCCATTGTTAAACAGTTAACATATAAAAGTGTGCCTAAAAATACCAAATTTTTTTTTAGATTAAATATATTTAATTATTTCAGTCATTATGGTATAGAATTTGGTCATAAATTATTAAATAAAAAATACATCAATTGTCCCTCTCATTTATGAGTAAAATATAAAAAGTGTTAAAATTAAATACTTATATCCTAAATATACTTTTAATAAGCCTATAACTTATATAACTCATTTTCGTATCACCGTTTATTTTAAAATTACATAAGTTGAATTTTAACTTGCTTAATATCAATCGGATCAGCAGACGAGTATTACAATCATTTAATATTTATTTTTAATATACTTTATATACATATATATAGATTCAGGTTTTATTATATAATTAAACACATTAAATATATGTTTTCAAATAAATAAATTTAATATTTAATCTTATATATTTACAATTAATATTCATGTACATATATATATACATACTTAAATATATATGAATCTATTTACAAATAGTTGTTCGTAAACCGTTGAGAGCAGTCGAAGGTCAATTGAATATTTGAATCAGTTCAAACTTTTGAGACTCAACATTACAGACTTTGCTTATCGTAACAAAATCATATAAAGATTAAGTTTAAATTTAGTCGGAAATTCCCGGGTCATCACAGTACCTACCCGTTAAAGAAATTTCGTCCCAAAATTTGAGTGAGGTGGTCATGGCTAATAATAAAAATGTTTTCATGACCAATATGAGTGGATAATTAGAGGTTTATCATCATTGAATAATAATGATAAAATAATTCGATTATTCTAAGGATACGAATGAAGCTATCGCAAAAGAGTGAATTGAAGAAAAATAAGATTTTCCATAGCTTTTGACGTAAACAGGGTTGAATTTAGAAAATAAGGTGCGTCTTAACTTTTGACGTAGTCAGGGTTGAATTTAGAAAATAAGGTGCGTCTTAACTTTTGACGTTGTCTTGGTTGAATTTAGAAAATAAGGTGCGTCTTAACTTTTGACATTGTCTTGGTTGAATTCTGGAATTCAAGGGATTTAAAGAAAATATTCGAAATCTTAAAGATTTGATTCTTCGGCGGGTAAGGAAATTAAGATCTCTATAATGAAATACGATGATCTGCCTCGATTACTCTGTCTGATGTTTCCACTATAAATTAAACTCTTTCGTTCCATTATCCTCACCCTTCCTATACTTTCTTTCTTAGTTCATACATTCAAAAGATCGTGAAAATGCTTAATCCCGTTCTAATCCTTGATATTTTCCTAATTATCATTTCTGTCATCCTTCTTTACATTCATCCACCAGAAAAATCTGTTTACTTCTATTATTACCTTGGGGTGATATTATTCGTAATTATACCGTGTCTTTATATTGCCATTCGTATTAATATCCACGGTTTGTAATTTGTTTGTTGTTATCGGGCTTTATATTCTCTCTTATATTTCGGAGTTCCTGCTTCCGTCTTCTATAATCATTGTCATTCACAGTTAATGCTCTCATTTAGTTGTTGCGATTTATACCCCAATTTCTATTTCAGAGTTTTGTCCCTTCGTTTCTTCTTCTTGTGATTAAGCATCGCTTGTAATGGTCCAGAATTCGCAGATATGAATTTCAGAATGAACATTGTTAATGTTCTAGGAAATAAACAGTAATAGCACAATCTGACTTGTCAAATTACCAGAATTCTAGGGAAAGATAGGACTATCAAGAAAAATATGTTCTTGATATGTTTATAGATTAGACAGAATGCAAGAGTCGTGTAACCTGGCACATGATGACGTTATGATCTGTGAATCATCACATTTCATTTAGAAACTTAGCATGACTTACTGTAATATAATCACGATGATCAAGTGTCATTATATTATACTAACTCATGCTTCAGATTCCAACACTACTTCAAAATCATTCATATTTTAAACTCGAAGGTTTTAGAATTTAGAAACTAAAATAGTTTCTTTTATGATGTAACACAGATAGCACAAAGAGATAACTAATTTTGGATAAGAAGAGTTATGAAAATATCCTCAGAAATATCGAAGATATTTATGATGATATTTTTCAGAATTTCTAAGATCGAAGGTTGATGAAGAAAGATTTTCCACAAAATTTAATATGAGTATAGAGCAAGGTTTTCTCTAAAGATTTCATTGGATACAGAATTATCTGGATTCTTTGAATATAGAGTTTGGTCCTTGTATTTGTCCTTGGCCTCCTTCGTGGTTAGCTCAATCCGTTTTCCAGTTCCAACTTTTCTGAGCTTTTCCAACATACTATTCTTTATTATCAAACTTCTGGCTGTTAAGATCGTTTACAGTTTTTTTTATTGCTTCATTCAGCTTTGTCAACATTCCGAGTATTGATTCGTAGACTGGGTGCTTTTCAAAATTTCAGAATGGAAGGTCATAATTCTAAGAGATAAAGGTTATATGTATACCTATAACTGTTGTTGTAGAATTGTTGCGAGATTCAAAATACTGCTTGCTGATTCCCGGTAATTGGTATGGCAATACTCGTTACAAGATGCAGAAAAATATATGATAAGATTTTAATGAAAAATAAAATGGTTCTTTGAAGAGACTTAAGCCGATGAGTAATGAAGTTGCAGGTGAGTTTACTGCTATTGTGGTGGAACATAAACGGTTCTCCGGTAATGATGGTGAAAGGCATCATATATATCGAGGTTATAATAAGAATACTTCGAATTAAAAGTTAAAGTTGTCTTGCTGAAGCTGTGACAAAATTTGCTACTTCGGAAAGGAATTGCAAAGTTATTTTCGATAATAGCAACGCCAAAGGAGTTAACGCAGATGCGTGTTAAACGTTTACTCAGGTTCTGAGCGTTTCCAAGTGCATAACTATATGCATCAATCTTTTCTTCCGTAGATGAAGTGCGGTTGGTTCATCCTCTCGATTGAGGTGTTTTCAAGTATCATGAAAGGTTTGAATGCAGATCATAATTGTCAAGATATAAATGAAGTTTTGGATGAAATCAAGTGGCAAACTTATATACCAAAGTTATAATAAGGCTGATCCGAATGAAAGTCGAAGTTGATTTGCTGGAACTGTGACAAAATTGGCTAATTTTGGAAAGGTATTGTAAAGTTATTTTCGGTAATAACGCGCCAATGGATCTGACACAGTTTTGAATTCAAAATATGGCTTTGAAAGATGTAGGAATCTAAAAGTGATGTCTTCTGTTAAATCTTGACTTGGATTTTGATCGGTCAAAATCCGAATATGAAATTAAATTTGAATAAAAATGGTTATTCTTTGGTGAACGGATACGTATATCTGTGGTTGTAAGTAGGATAGTAAATGAATGTTGAATCAGATTTGAAGAACGTACTATGTAACTTATTAATGTAAAATCTAAATATTCCTCGGGTATTACCTACCCGTTAAAATATTTTCACCATTAACAGTTTATACAAAAGAATTTTTAATTACAACCTTTATGAAAACTTATATACATATATATTTTCTTCAGATGTAATCATGGATTTAATGAGTTAACATAATATTAAACTCATTTAGTTTTTGGCTGGAACTAGAATAAATAATCTCTAAAACTTTAGAGATTACATATTCGCCACGTCGAACGAAGATAAATGAGGTAGAACGATACGTAGAACGAAGATCATACTCGAAGTACAGATGGTGATATCGAGGCATGGATTGTTGATGGTACTGATGCTATTATTGATGGTACTACTGGTGCCGGTGATGTTGCTGAAGCTGGTACGTTTTGCACCATATTTTCCAAGGCTACAACTCGGGCTCGAAGCTCGTTGACTTATTACTCCGGAATGATTTTCGGTAGGAATGAGCGAATGAATAAAGTTTTAAAATTTTTGATATCATATTATCATTGCGTGGTATCCTGAAAATGAGTGTGAAAATGGTGTTTCGGACAGGTTCGCCGGTAAATACTTCAGGTTCTTCACCAAGAGGTGAATTTGGTTGATGGAAAGGATCGCCTTCTTCGCGTCTCCATGGATTAAGTCGACTATGAACCCATCAGATGGATTGAGGATGACTGATTGGTTGATTCATTCTGGTTATACTACTATCGGAGTTCGAGTGGAAATCCATATTGGAATAGCTGTCGGAATAACTATCGGAATATCTATCGGAATCTGAGGGACTCGAACTGGTTGAGGGATTCATCTCGTATGATTAGCTGAAGGATTTTCGATAAAAATCAGATTATAGGATGTAGATTGGTACCCTGCAATACATAAGTTACATATGCATATATAATACTAAAATCCCATAAGTTACGGAGGAATATACGGAGTATGTCAGGCAGAGTTTACAGTAATAGATATGATATGATATGAATTAGCGGATATGCTAAGATATGAGTTTTGTCTATACACTATTTATGCAATCAATGCAGTAAGATGTGTCTAGACTAAGAATAATAAGCAGGTAATTTCCTAAGGAGGATAAGCAGATGATTTCCGACTAGAAATGATAAGCAAAACTTTTGACACGCAGACACGGTCGAAGTCCAGACTCACTAATGCATCCTAATGACTATCAGTTAGACTCACTAATGCAAGACCTGGTTCGTTAAGACCTCCGATCTGATACCACCTGTAGTGACCCGTCCTAATCCAGGTAGACGAAGTCTTCAACAGATGGTCCCATTGTGAGGTTCTGACCACTATATGTCATGAATGACTCCATGTACTATCTTTAAATTAAGCAAATGCACAGCGGAAGATTTCTTTCATACCTGAGAATAAACATGCTTTAAAGTGTCAACTAAAAAGTTGGTGAGTTCATAGGTTTATCATAAATAATCATTTCATAACTTCAATAGACCACAAGATTTCATATTTCCATTTCTCATAAATATACGTCCCATACATAGAGACAAAAATATCATTCATATGGAATGAACACCTGGTAATCGACATTAACAATATGCATATAGAATATCCCCATCATTCCGGGATCCTCCTTCGGACATGATATAAATTTTGAAGTACTAAAGCAATCGGTACTTTGGATGGGGCTTGTTGGGCCCGATAGATCTATCTTTAGAGTTCGAGTCAATTAGGGTGTCTGTTCCCTAATTCTTAGATTACCAGACTTAATAAAAAGGGGCATATTCGATTTCGATCATTCAACCATATAATGTAGTTTCGATTACTTGTGTATATTTCGTAAAACATTTATAAAAATTGCGCATGTATTCTCAGCCCAAAAATATAAAGGGTAAAAAGGCAAATGAAACTCACCATAGTGTATTTTGTTGTAAAAAATATATATGACGACATTAAACAAATGTAGAGTTGGCCTCGGATTCACGAACCTATATCAAGTATATATATTAACACATATATACTTGTAATCGTACAACTAAATTTCAAGTTATATTAATTATTAGTTTGAATATATTTATTTTTATATATTATGTACTACAATGTCTTAATGTGTTCATACATAATTATATTAATATGTTATAATATGTATGTTTATACAAATGTTTATTTGTTATGATATCATAAAATAATAATAATAAAAAAATGATAATACTTATAATAGTAAAAATAATGATACTACTAATAATGATAATAATAGTAATACTAATTTTTAATAAAAGTGCTAATTTTAATAAAAATGGTAATTTTTACTAATATAATACTTTTAATAAATATGTACATTTTAAATGATACTTGTAATGATAATAATAATAATAATAATAATGTAAAAATAATAATTAATTTTAAATAAAATAATAATTTTAATTAATAATAATAATAATAATAATATTTATATTCCTAATAATGATATAACAATAATAATAATAATAATAATAATAATAATAATAATAATAATAATAATAATAATAATAATAATAATAATAATAATAATAATAATATTAAAGGAAATAACTACCTTTAATGGAAAAGGCTAAAAATAATAACTTGCTCCGGCCCGGAATCGAACCCGCAACCTCCCCCTAACCTGACAATAGCCTTAACCATCTCTCTATTCGCGTGCTTCTGAAATTATTACCACCCCGTAATATATATATATTCCCATTATTCGGTTTCATTTATTTTTCTTCTTCACAAAATTAGTCTATTCATCTTATCATCGTCCTCATCATAATGGTTCTCTAAAATTATATGATCATCATCGTCATTATTAAGCATCATTATCATAAAATCACTAAATCATCTTCTTTATTCATCGTGTATCATATTCGTCATCATCATGATCATTATCATTATCTTCTATCATCATCAACACTAACCATTTCCACCATCATCTAACTATCATATCATGTATCATTATCATTTAAACTTCATTACCTCATCATCATCATAATCTAAGAGGCAGCCAAAATAATCGAAGGCATGATGGTTGTATTCGGAAATTGTAGGATCCAAATGAAACTCACAATCCCAATTGATGTGAGCCCAAAGATCAAGTGAAGGTGTGTAGTGGGGTTAGTCCAGCTCACGGCCCATTTAAAGATTTAGGCCTAATAATCTTATTAATATTAACTGAATAGGAAACAAGATGATAGAGCACAGTCCACATGCATCCTTCTCTTTTAAAACTCCATAAGTGAAGCAAAAACAAAAAAAAAATCGTAGGTTTTGGTGGTTGTCTTCGTGATATAGCAGCAGCCCAAACAGAAAACCTAGCTGGACTTTAGCCCAACGAAAAAAAAATGGCAGCCCGCTATATGTGTTAATGGATTCAAGAGTAACGGTCCAGGTTAATGAAATAAGTTTTTTTTTTATCGGGTACCAATTACAATAGGATGTGTGTGTGTATTATTGTTCTTGTCTGGCTCCACAGCAATCAAAATTAATTAACAGTATCATTAAATTACCAAGTTGCACAAGTGGTTACCACTTTTGGTACATGTCGGCCAAAAAGGCAAGGAGAAGAAAATGAAACGTCTCTATCATCTTCCATCATTCATTCTTTCGTTACTGTTGCATAACTGGAGCAGGAATAACAGCAGCAATCTAACGGGTGGGTGGAGGTGTTAATTGGTGGTTGAAACAGAAAGAAGATAGTGAACTATGGTGGTGATTGGTGGTCTATGTAGGTGTGTTGTGTAGTGATGAACTAAAAATGGAAATACTGGAACCATTGTATCAATTATGTGGATGATGGTTATGGGGATCAAATGATGGTTTAGTAAAGGTGGTTTTGGTGTTGGACTTGGTGGAGATGATGAGGGCCGATGGTGGTGGTGGTGGCGAATTGAGCTAACAACAGTAGCATGCTTTGGTTGTTTGGTGCTCGATTAATAGAACCGAAAACAGAAAGCATAGCAGCCGTATATCACTATGATGGAGGCTGATGTTTGAAGGAGAAGGTGGTTATGTGGGTTGATGAGCAAGAAGGAAATATATCTAAATGCATATGGGTTCCATGTATATGTATATATTATATTCAATAGTAGACATTAGATTTAATTGTGATTGAAACATGTAAGTGGACACGATTTGTCTTGATAGAAAGAGAGTTTGATAAAGAAAGAAAACAGAAAAAAGTATATGCATGTGGTTATGTTGGGTGTCAAGATTGTCAAACAATGGTGACTAATATATAGAAAAAGGAAAAAAAAATTAATAATGAAAATAATAATAATATACAACTCAGGTAAGCAGTGACAGTATTGTTTCATTCATCAACTTTATTTAAACTTTATCCACAATTCAACAAGTGGGTTTGTTGGGAGGTATTGATATATATATTTATATAATCTGTATGCATATATATGTATATGTTAGATGAGGAGTAAAAGAAACAAACACAGTCTTCTCAATTATAATTCAATTAGGTATAGTAGTAAGCATAGTAAGCCATCCGGCTTTTATAAGGATTCTACCGACAGTTGTACGGAGTGTGTCCATTGTTAAACAGTTAACATATAAAAGTGTGCCTAAAAATACCAATTTTTTTTAGATTAAATATATTTAATTATTTCAGTCATTATGGTATAGAATTTGGTCATAAATTATTAAATAAAAAATACATCAACTGTCCCTCTCATTTATGAGTAAAATATAAAAAGTGTTAAAATTAAATACTTATATCCTAAATATACTTTTAATAAGCCTATAACTTATATAACTCATTTTCGTATCACCGTTTATTTTAAAATTACATAAGTTGAATTTTAACTTGCTTAATATCAATCGGATCAGCAGACGAGTATTACAATCATTTAATATTTATTTTTAATATACTTTATATACATATATATAGATTCAGGTTTTATTATATAATTAAACACATTAAATATATGTTTTCAAATAAATAAATTTAATATTTAATCTTATATATTTACAATTAATATTCATGTACATATATATATACATACTTAAATATATATGAATCTATTTACAAATAGTTGTTCGTAAACCGTTGAGAGCAGTAGAAGGTCAATTGAATATTTGAATCAGTTCTAACTTTTGAGACTCAACATTACAGACTTTGCTTATCGTATCGAAATCATATAAAGATTAAGTTTAAATTTAGTCGGAAATTCCCGGGTCATCACAGAAACTCTCCATCTGCCGATTCTTGAATTCAGTACCATTATCTGTTCGAGTCTTCCTAACCTTTAACTTGTACAAAGATTCCAGCTTCAAAAATAACAACTTTATATTTTCAAATGTGTCAGACTTCTTCTTTAACATCACTTCCCAAGAGTATCGTGAGTATTCATCAGTCACTACTAAACAATATGAATCTCCAGAGATGCTTGTTCAATTAATCGGACCAAAAAGATCCATATGTAACAACTCTAGAGGAACAACAATTGAATGATGTTTCTTTGTTGCATGTGACTTTTTAGTCTGTTTGCCTTTCTTACACGGAAGACATCCTTCAGGAATTTGAAAACTCTTAACATTTACTCCCTCAATCAGATTATTATGAACAAGATTGTTCATCTTTCTCAAGCTCAAATGACCCATACGCTTGTGCCATGAAATTGATTCTTGTTCTGTAGCTTTGGATATGAAAGCTTGATGACCTGTTGCAGCTTTAACATGGGCTGTTGACATATCCAAAATATACAAATCTTTATTTCTAGGAGCTGTCATAAGAATCATCTCTTCCGGTATTACCTACTCTTTCTTCAAAATGTAGCATCTTTGATCATCAAAAGCAACCTTATGCTTTTTATCTGCTACTTGCGAAACTGACAGCAGATTATTTGACATCTGCTTCACAAAATTCACTTTATCAAAACTAACATTAGCATTAGCAATCACACCCTGAGCTGTAATAAAACCTCCTTCATCTCCTGCAAAAGAAACAGATCCTCCATTTACGGATTTGACATTAGAAAGTAAGGACATGTTTCCTGTCATGTGCCGGGACGTCCCACTATCAACAATCCAGGTATTTCTACTCGGATAGTAGGCGACCTGCACAACAAGAAAAGAAGTTAGTTTGAGATGGACACCCATGCCCGAATGGCAGTGGGTTTCCCATCGACACCAATAACTTGCACATCCATCCATTGACCCTTTGATCCTGATGGATCATTGGACTTGTCAATAACCTTTGTCTCGGTTTTAGGCTTCCAAACGGTACGTTTACCAACAGATTTCTCATAATAGTCATTCGTTTGAAAATTTTTATTCACACCTGACTGTACCCTTGTGGATGAATTAGCAATAGAATTTGACTTTGGTTTATAAAAACCTTTTGAACTATTACTTGAAGTACCTATGGAACTGGAACTAGAAGCATAGTGTGTAGTTTTCGTTTCAGTGTCAGATTTTCTTTTTGGTGTTTTCCAACGCTGTTGACAGTTAACAGCACAATGACCCTTTTCCCACATTTATTACAGTTTTGAGTTTCTTTTGTACGTGTTTTTGAACTCGGATGCTTATTGGGAAAAGACTGTTTCATGGGTGACATAGGCTTCTCAACATGATGTTTCAAGCCTGGTCAACGGTTAGGATGCACATATTTAGGCACATTGTTAGTATTAGGGCTCTTTTTATTAAATAGTTCTTCAGGTGTTTGTGTAAGAACATATTCTTTATCTAGGTTGAGTCCCTGCTGATACTTGACATGTGTCTGAAATATTTTCTTTCCATTAGCGTTCCTAGAGTTTACTTGTTTTCTAGGTGTGGGTTGTCTGCTTTCACTAGCCTTACTAGCATTCAATGGATTTTTCAGGATAGTAATTGGTTTGGATTTTGGTGTCACAAACTCTGAAACTTTTTCATACTCTGAATCAGATTTACTGTCCTCAGCTAAGTCTTCAACAACCGGCTTAGTGCTGTCTGATTTTTCATTCTCTACAGGCTTAACACTTAGGATTTCACTAAGGCAAGAATCAGAAGGTTTATTAATGTACTCATTCCTAAGAGGAGGAGGACACTCTTTATAACCTAAACCCTTTTTACCATCATTCTTGTTATAGACAGTATAGTCAATGACATATGACATTCGCTGCCAAGTGTCATTTCTAGCCTTTTCTGACTCATACTTAATCTTAAACTCTTCCTTTTCTCTCTTAGCACATTCAAGTTGATTTAAGTACATCATTATGGCCATTTGGTCACCTGAAATTGTAGCTCTTAAATCATGAACTTGATTTTCTAGAGTTTTGATTGTCTCCCTGAATTCCTTTTTATTGTTAAACTGAGTTAAATTAGTCTCGTATAGGCCTTTTACCTCAAGATAAGCTGATTTAACAATCCTAAGTTCATGTTTTACTTCAGGACAGTAGATACATCCTAAGGGGATATCATTCAGTTTAGAAACTATGGATTCAAGTTTAGCAATTTCTAACTTATGATCAGCACAATCGTTACATACCAAAGGAAATTCAGTTTGTACCTTAGAGTCACTTGATGTGTTTGCCATGAAAACATATTCCTTTTCTTCAGTCTCTGATTCAGGTTCAGATTCTGAACTAGAACTGGAACAGTCAGAATTATTCAACTCAACTGAAGTCTTGACATCATCTACTACAATAGTTTCTCCATCTGATGAAGACGAACTACTGTAATCCGTCCATACATCGCCATCATTGTGCATTGCGTACTTGAACTTCACATACACTCTCTTGTTAAGAACACCTCTTCTAACATATCTGATCATTGCATAAGTTCGCTCAATTCTTGCTTCCATCTTGCAGATGTAACACATGCATTCATTCGCAGTACCAACACAACCAGCTTTCTCTCTCTCTTGTTTCTCACTTTCAGTTTCTTCTTCGGTCTTAGGCATTCTAACAACGTTAGCATGATTTTCATCATCAGCAAATACTGTCCAATCACAACCTTCGTCTGAATATGTTGCAATTAAGCCTTTTGCTTTATCATTTCTGATAGTATCACTGCTCGTTGTTTCAACTGGCACATTAACCTTTGTCTTATTATACTGATTGTGAAATGGGTTGTGAAAACCAGTTTTTTGTGGCCTGGTACATGTTCTTTTGAAGTGTCCTAACTCATTGCAATTAAAACATCTCACTTTTGACATATCAAAACCTAACTTAGTATCTCTAGTAACACCTAAGCTCTGTTGACCTGTCCTTTTCAGAAATTTCTTCGCTCGTCTAATCACACTACCCATAGCCCAGAGGATATCCATCTTTTCAAGTTCATCCTCATCAATCTGCTCATAATCTTCTGCTTCTAAATGAGCATTACCAATTTGACCACCAACCATTTCATTATAAGAATTAACTACCAAAGCAACTAAAGCCATATCTTCCTCTATAACTGAAAGGGGCCTAGTTCTTAAATTCTCAGTGTTGAGAACTACAGTTTTTGGCTCCTGTCTAATGGTGGACTGATTTGTACTACTAGGCTTATTTACTTGGGTTGGAAACATCACATTTTGAGCAGGTTGTGATCTATTTACAGCACTATCATTAGAAACAAATGCTGTTTGTAAGGGAGTATGAACATTGCTCAATCCAGAAGTACCAGCTTTGTAAATTATAGGACTCTGCTGACCCTCAAGACGTTTCTTCTTGTTTTCCATATCCAAGTCCTTTACCATCAATTTTGATGTGAATTTATCTAGGGTCAGTGATTCACCAGCAGACGAAGCTCTGTCTTCTATCTGTTCAATAAACGCATCCCACTTATGTGGTAAACCATCTGTTAATTGTTTGATAGCTTTCTGTTCTGTAACTTCTACACCTAAGTTACCCAATTCAGAGACAAGATGACGATAACGAATGATTGTATCTTCTAACGTTTCATGACTTAGAGCAGCAAACCTTTTCCATTCACTTTTGATTACTTTAGCTTTCTTTTCACGATACGCCTTATTTCCTTCGACACCTATCTTAATAGCATTCCAAAGAGAATATGATGTTAAGTGCACTTGATATTGATGATAAATATCACCGTCTAAACCCTGGGTCAATTGAGCATAACATCTACATTCTAAGGCATATGTTTCTTTTTCTGTCACGCTATAATCTTCATACTTTTTACTATTACCATCAGTACCTAAAGGCTCTTTATATTCATGTTGTATCAAATCCCACATTCTAGGATCAAGGCCTCTAATGTAATTCATGAACCTAGCCCTCCATCTAATGTAATCATTTGTATTATCAAGTCTAGGAGCACGATTGGCACTGCCTGATTCACTATCAGATAGTAAAATGTTTTGAAAGCCGGAAGTAATTGCCATTGCCTGATCATACATCTTTAAATTTAATTAAGGTTGAATCTGATCCTAAGTCGGTCGACTGTTGGTGACAGTCGGTCGATGAACAGCTACAGTCGGTCGATGAACAGCTACAGTCGGTCGACTGTCAATGGTTAATTGGTCGAAGTTCTGTTTACATTTAGTCAAATGGTAGTACTTTTTTCAATCGGTCGATGTTCCTTCAATCGGTCGGTTTAGTACTTAAGTCGGTCGGTTTACAACTTAAGTCGATCGATTTAGCATATGTCGGTCAGTTTAAAGACAATCGGTCGAACTAATGACAATCGGTCGAAATACACGAAAATCAGTCGATTGTCTCCTAAGTCGGTCGACTGTACTTTCTTTCAGAGCTAGAATAAAAAAAAATCAGGTTTTTGACTTCTAAACGATTTCAAGCTCAATTTTCGAACTAAAACTACTGACCAACACCTTAAGCAACTTAGAATGACTTCTGTAAACACTCTGAAGCAATTAAAACCAAAGGTTTAACGTAAAAGTATACAAAATTCAATCCAAAACCAATTTTTTTGACCCAAAAATATACCAAGAACTCGTTTAAAACAATTGATTCAGCAAGCCAAGGCTCTGATACCACTTTGTAGACGCTGAGAGAGGATCTTAGAATCAACCTAACACGATATAGAGGCTGAATAACACTAGAACGAGCTTAAACGAATATCTATGGGTTTTCGGGTTCGTACAAGTCAAACCAAGATTAGATCTTGATAAACACGAAGCCTAGACTGACATTCTGTGGTATTTGGACATGAAGATTGAGAGAGACTCGACCTATAACTGTTTTCGTGTGTCTGTATTGTGCAGAGTTGTTAACCTAATTAATGAAGATTAATTAGGCTTAAATACCTCAGTTCCTATGTCGGTCGACAGTGGATGACAGTCGGTCGACTGACCATGTCAGTCGGCCGACTGTCGAGTAATATTACAAATTATATTTAAACGTTTACAAATATAAAATAACACATCGACAATCAACGTTTAACAATATTACAGGTTACAACATGATCGAATAAAACGTTAAAGTTCATGGAACTAGGGATTACAAAATATGCACTAACAATAATGAAAAATGTCAGCAAAACAATATACTTTACAAAGTAGTCCACTATATCTAGTAATTAATTAATGTTCTTTTTATTCCCTGCATTCTAGTTATAAAACTTGATCCATTCACACAAACACATGGGGATCACAATTGCTAAGGCTACTACAAAAATTAGTAAGTAACAGACTTAGGATGACTCTTTTCATACTTTAGGCTCAAATATACGGAGACGAAAAAAGAAGAAAATGGGAAGGAAATCGGACCATCTGCACAAAGCCGGTGGCCAGAAAACCAGAACAGAACGCGGCGGCTGAAAACTTCTTAGGGTTAGAGAAGAAAACATTAGGAGAGAGAAAAGCTAGAACTGGTTGAGTCCTTTTAAATTCGATTGGTTAATGTAAGGAAGTTGATAAACAGGTCAATCCAAACTGTTTTGACTTATTTTGTGATCCACCTAACATGCGTAAACTTTACATGTTCGTTTACTTGCATTTAAATGGTAAAATGAAATTGAGTCCTTTACATTTTAAAGCGTTTACAACAAATTAGAAATCATTCTTACACTACTTACATTACCTTTAATAGCCCTTTCACCTTGCTGTCATTATTAAGTTTGTGAGTCACATGTAAATTGACCTAAGTGATCCACTATAGCAGTAGCAGGCAACATTAGCATTAGGGAGTGTTGTTATACACTGCAAATGTAACCCATTACAGTTTAGATTAATTTAACGTCCTTTGTGAAATAATTCTTTAAGAAGATTAGTCATACAATTTCTTGAGGTGGTGGGCTAACAACATGTATAGTTGTAACATCACACAACACACTCCTTCATTCACCAATCGGTCTACTGTTTTTGTTTTTGTTTTTAATAACCGAGGAACCCCTACTACGAACGGGCATATTGCCCCCCCCCCCCCCCCCCCCGCATCGGATAAACCTCGGGACATTGGGAACCCAGGTGTCACCCTGATGCCAGCAAAAGCACCCTCTAGTCAAGGGTCACTATTAAGTTTGTCCATGTTGCCAGTGGCTGGATTCGAACCCGTGACCTCTTGCTTCATTATGGCCTTGGTGGCCATCCAAGCTATGCATGGATGGTTAATCGGTCTACTGTTTTCCAATAACTTTCCCGCATTAATGATCTTAAAATCATTAATGTCTTTAGAACATTGTCCATTTCTTCGAAACAAATAATATTATATTTTTTCAGTTTGTAGACATGCTAAATACCAACTATAGACATCCAAAAATGGAGAAAACAAGCAAATATACAGCATCATTTATCAAAGTCATACTTTTTTGCGCACTGAAGATTATTACAATCAAAAATTCAACTAAAAGCTTTAGCTTTACATGGACATCAAGCAATATACCAAACTCCAAGTGTCAATATACATTTACTAAGCACACTGGAGATTATAATTTCCGAATAGAGAATTACATCGTTGATCTTATTGTCCACTTCTTATAAACCTAGGAAACATGTCATCAATCAGATCTTCATCCCAATCAACGACATTACTAAATGCAAGCTTCAACACCTTCATGTGGTTATATATATTTTATAGATTAAGATGGTAAAACATATTAACTCACTTTTTAAGTGTCACAAAATGCAGCTAAACATGCCAATAACTCACAAGTTCTCAATTTCACTCGGACATTTCATCAAACACCTTTCATTCATTTTCATAATAATTATTTATCTTCAAATGACTAGACCTGCATTAATCCAAATGCGAATAAAAGAGAATATAAAGTTGTAATCATTACAAAAATAGATAAATAAATAAATGCGAACCACAATGACATTAAAACAATTTTAAATCAATAAGTGAAATAGATGCATGAAACATTAGAAAATAACTACTAAAACAACGCATCAATAGCTTCAACGACATTAGTGGAATTTTCTTAAACTTCAATCTAATCAGGGCAACTCAAAAGTTTATTTGAAAGGATAAATGCCTTGTGCACTCAAATTATATAAGAGACAGGTGGTGACACTCAATTAATCTCATTTATACAGCTCTTGGAAAGAACTTTTTTTTTTTTTTTGCAAAAAACTTGTATGTATAAAACAAGGTGAGGCTAACAAGTCATCAAAAAGATGGCTTGACCCATGGTGGTTCTCTAGATCCATTATAAACTTGAATAAGAGACCAAAAATTAAAGAAAAATTACAACTTAAACAATAGTTGGTAACAAAAAGCTATTAAACATGTAAAAAGATCTACATCTTTGGAGTTAAACTAGTAATCAAGGATTCGATTCCCAAATGTAGAATTGATGAGGGAAGCATAATCTTGCATTTGTTGCCCGTTCGAAAGCTTTAACTTATATTTTCTTCACTATCACGGACCAACAAGTGTATTCATTATCAAATAAGGCATTGTTCCTTGCAAGGCATGTGTACCAAATTGTGGCCGGGCCAATTAGCCACCAAAATTTGTCTGCTTTAATACCCATCCCCGAACGCAAATGTTGGAGATATGGAGAATTTTAAACAACTAGAGGGAAGATTCCAGGAAACTCACACGAAGCTTCCACGAAGTTGTTAGGAAACTCACATGTAGCTTCTACAAAGTTGTTAGGAAACTCACATGTAGCTTCCACGAAGTTGTGAGGAAATTCACATGTAGCTTCCACGAAGCTGTCAGGAAACTCACATGTAGCTTCCATGAAGCTGTCAGGAAACTCACATGAAGCTTCAAGGAATTGTTTTTAGCTTACTCTTTAACCCATTCTATAAATAGACCCTCTTGTAACTCATTGTAAATACACCACAAATATTCAGTAAATACATTCTCTAGTTGGTCCGTGGACTAAAGCAATCACAACGATTGCATATAACCACGTTATCTCTTGTGTCGATTTACATTTCTTGCATTTATAATCTTTCGTTCATTAAGTGGGTTAGGAATCTTGTAGAATCACTATCGGTGAGTGATCTTGTTGAATCACTTGCGTTGTTTTGGGTCCTAATATCCTTACAACTGGTATCAGACAGAAGATTTCGTTAAGGGAACGATGGCGGAAGATGGGAAGTTTAAAATCGACCGATTCGATGGGAGAGACTTTGGCTTTTAGAAGATGCAAATTGAAGATTACTTGTATCTAAAGAAGCTACATCAACCTCTGTTAGAGACCAAACCGGAAAGCATGAGCGATGCCGATTGGACGCTTTTGGATCGTCAAGCTTTGGGCGCTATTCGTCTTTCACTTGCTAAGAACGTTGCATACAACGTTGTGAATGAGAAGACGACGTTTGCTTGCTTGAAAGCACTCTCTAACATGTATGAAAAACCTATCGCTTCTAATAAGGTTTTTGTCATGCGACAATTGTTCAATACGAAGATGAAGGAAGGTACGAGTGCAACGGATCATGATGTCGTAGGGGGTGTATACAAAATAGTATTAATTTTACTACGAAATACTACAAAATATTACACAAGTTTTAATTATTTTACGGATGGATATACCTAAACCTTGCTACAACACTTATAGGCAGTGTACCTAATCGTAGAGTAGTGTAGTTTTTAGTAAGTCCGGTTCGTTCCACAGGGAGCTCGTGAAGTTTAACGCTATATTTTTATAAAACTATATTTTTACAAAAATATATAAATATAAGTAGTATTATTATTATTATAAAAGGGGGTTTTTACCGTTTAGTGACCGGTTTGTCGATTCTATATTTTAAGCGCAAAGATAAATGACGATAATTAAAGTGCGTAAAATAATGACAATAAATAAAATGACAGTAAATAAAATTGCGAGTAATAAAATGACAGTAAATAAAGATACGATGAGAAATACAATAAAAGAATTATGCTTATTTAAACTTCCGTAATCATGATGTTTGACGTGTTGATTTTAATTTATTACCATGGGTTAATTGTCCTTTGTCCTGGTTTATTTGATACGTCTATCTGGTTTTTGTCCATAATAGTCCATCGGTCATAAATATAAAGTGCGAGTATCCTCGTCAAATTACCCTTATACCCGAAGTCAAATATTCCAACTGATTAAGGATTTAAACTGTGACGCAGTTATCACTTCTGTCAACAATTACACCAGTTATCACTGTATGTAATCCACCCCTGTTTTAATTAGTTTATGAATATTAATTCATCCACTTGATCAGAATGAATAATCAATTACCCAACCCAATTGATTAATTAAATGATTATAACACATTCCATATGAACGTCACTAAATAGGACAACCATAATCATTATTAATTATTAGGTTAATTAATTTGAAGATAGGTTCGACAGACTCCAATGAGTTGTCACTCAATTAGACAATACCCCCCATCTATTAATAGTCAATAGTCCAATTTCCACAAGTGTCGGTCTTTTGCCCAAACCTTAATTATGGTCCAAAGTTCAATAACCCCATCTTAATATTTTAGCCTAACATCACGATTACTTCGGCTCAAATAAGCATAATAATAACTTAGTTATGAGACATTAATTTAAAAAGGAAGAACATAACTTACAATGATTATTTATAGCGTAGCGTTACACGGACAGAATTTCGACTTACACACTCAAACGATCTCTATCATAAATCTTATTATTATCATAATTTAAAATTAAAATTAAGATTATTGTTATATCTGATTACATTAACATTATGATAGAGAATTATAAATATAGATATTGATATTTGATATAGAAAAGTAAGAAAAAGATAGAAAAAATGATCGAAAAAAAAGTCTCCCTCTATCGATCGTAATACGTCGCCTTTTATAGGCAAATTATAAATTTGAATTTTCGCTTATGACCCCTGAACTATGCTCAATTAACAACTTTTTATTATTTAATATTATTCTTATTATGAATTATTTAAATATTATATTTTATTCTTGTGCATAGTTGACTCGTAATTTTTACACCGTTGCGTCGAGCGTTGAGAGTTGACTCTGGTCCCGGTTCCGGATTTTCGAACGTCCTTTCGTACAATTTTATATTGTGTACTTTGCGTTTTGTAACTTGTACTCTTGTCATTTTTAGACGTTCCTCATCAATAATTTGAACCTTTTTAATTGTATCTTGTACATTTGAGCATTTTGGACCTTTTTGTCTTCAAATCTTCGTTTTCGCCTTTTGTCTTCGCACTTATTTAAAATAAACGAATATTACTTGAAAATGGAACAATTGCAACTAAAATCTTGTCTTTCTTGGGGGATTTTGCTATGAAATATATGTTCCTTTTTAGCCTTATCAGATCATATCAACGAGTTCAACAACATCATATCGAGGTTAGCATCGGTAGATATTGTGTTTGATGATGAGTTAAAGGCACTAATCTTGCTTTCATCATTACCGAAAAGTTGGTCGGGTACGGTTACCGCGGTTAGTAGCTCTACGGGAACTACTAAGCTAGCGTTCGAAGGAATAAGGGATTTGATTCTAGGTGAAGATACTCGTAGGAGAAACTCGGGGGAATCAACATCCGGTTCTTTGTTAAGTACTGACAACCGTGGTAGGAAATTTGAAAGCGGTGAAAAGAAGGGTAGAAAGAAGTCTAAGAAGAGGTATCCATTGAAATATAGAAGTGAAGCTGTTTGTTGGGGTTGCAATCAAAAAGGGCACTTTCAAAGGAATTGTAAAAATGGTCCGGCGAAAGGTGTGAACTTGACCGCAGATGAAAGTGATGATGCACTTTTGTGTAGTGTTGAAAATTCTATGGAGAATTGGATTTTGGATTCGGGAGCTTCGTTTCATGCTACTCATGTCAAAAGCATGATGAAGAATTTTCGATCATATCAAGGCAAGGTGAGATTGGCCGACAACAAACAACTCAATATAGAGGGCATTGGAGATGTTGTATTGAAGACTACGCTTGGCTCTAATTAGACCTTGAAAAACGTAATGTACATTCTTAAATTAAAAAGGAAACTTATTTCGGTTGGTCAATTAGATGATGAATGTAACGCGGTTACTTTTGAAAACCGCCAATGGAATGTGGTTAAGGGTAGTTGTATTGTGGCTCGTGGACATAAAAGGGGAACTCTTTATATGGTTGAAGTGTTTGATGAAGACACGGTGGTTGCTACGGTTAATGTTGAATCTGAATCAACTCTATGGCACCGAAGACTCGGGCATATGAGTGAGAAGCGTATGAAGATGCTTGTTTCGAGTGGGAGAATTTCGGATTTGAAAAAGGTAGAACTTGGGTTTTGCGAACCATGTGTATATGGGAAGCAAAAGAATGTGACTTTTGGAAAATCGGGAAATGCTCCTAAGTTGGAGAAATTGGAGCTTGTTCATAAGGATGTATTTGGTCCAACGAATGTAGAATCACATGGAGGTTCTCGCTATTATGTCACCTTCATTGACGACTCCACTCGAAAGGTATGGGTTTATTTTCTTAAAGCTAAATCTGATGTATTCAATACATTTGTGAAGTGGAAAGCTATGGTAGAAAATGAGACTATTTGAAAGTCAAGTGCTTGAAGTCGGATAATGAAGGGGAATATGATAGTCTTGAGTTTAAAGACCATTGTGCAAAGCTCAGTATTAGAATGTTGAAAACGGTACCGGAGACACCGCAACACAATGGGGTCGCCGAACGTATGAATCGTACGTTAAATAAAAGGGCTAAGAGTATGAGACTACATGCCGGTTTGCCTAAGATGTTTTGGGCGGATGCGGTAAATACGGCGGCTAATTTGATAAATAGGGGACCCTCAACACCGTTGGGTTTCCGAATTCCCGAGGAAGAATGGCAAGGTAAGAAGGTGAGTTATAATCACCTTAGGATCTTTGGGTGTAATGCTTATGTGAAGACCAAAGATGCGGATAGAGACAAGCTTGAGGCCAAGTCAAAGAAGTGTATTTTCATAGGCTACGGGTCGGATGAAATGGGTTATCGTTGTTGGGATAACGAAGCTAGAAAAGTGATTCATTCTCGTGAAGTTACCTTTGATGAAGATTCGGTTTATGGCAAATCGAAAACGGGGAGTTCTAAACCGGGTCATGTTACTTTTGACGATGTTTCTATTGATGATCTTGCAGGTTCTAGTGGGAGTACGGGTAACAATGAATTGCCAATTAACGGTGAGGCATCGGAAAATGCTAATGATGGGGATGGTTCGGAAAGCGGTGATGATTCCGAACATAGTGCGAGTTCTAATGATGAGGAGGACACAAATGAAATCGGTCCAACCATTTCGGTTGCTCCTACACTAAGACGCTAGACTAGAGTACCCAAACCTAATCCTAGGTATTCTCCATCTGCAAACTACTTGCTCTATACCGAGAATGGTGAACCCGAAAGTTACTTTGAGGCAAGGAAGACAAAAGAATCCATACAATGGGAGCTTGCCATGAAAGAAGAGATGGGGTCACTTGAGAAGAATAAAACTTGGTCACTAGTGAAATTACCTCATGATAAAAGGGCATTACAAAGTAAATGGGTGTATCGAATCAAGAATGAGTTGGATGGCAAGAAAAGGTACAAGGCTCGTTTGGTGGTTAAAGGCTTTCAACAAAAGAAAGGAGTTGACTACCAAGAGATATTTTCACCGGTGGTGAAGATGACTACTATTCATTTGGTACTTTCTATGGTTGCATCCGAGGACTTACATCTAGAGCAACTAGATGTGAAGACCGCATTCTTACATGGTAACCTTGATGAAGAGATCTATATGAGGCAACCCAAGGCTTTTGAGGTAAAGGGTAAAGAGAAGTGGGTTTGTAAGCTAAAGAAAAGTTTGTATGGATTGAAGCAAGCACCTCGGCAATGGTACTTGAAGTTTGACGAGTTTATGAAGAAGATTGGTTTCTTAAGATGTGAAGCGGATCACTGTTGCTACTTGAAGAAATTCAAGTCTTCTTACATAATCTTATTGTTGCATGTTGATGACATGTTATTTGCAGGTTCCAACATGTCCGAAATCAACAAGTTGAAGGGATTACTTTCCCATGAGTTCGAGATGAAAGATCTTGGTGGTGCTAGGCAAATACTTGGCATGAGTATTGTGCGTGATCGTGTGAAGGGTACTCTATACTTGTCTCAATCCAAATATATTGAGAAAGTTGTAGAGAGGTTTAACATGGAAAATTCAAAGGCTCGTTCTATGCCTTTGGGTAACACGATAAAGCTATCGAAAAGTCAATCACCTAAAATGGAAGAAGACAAAATGGAGATGGAAAAGGTTCCATATGCATCGGTCGTGGGTAGTGTTATGTATGCCATGGTTTGTACAAGACCCGATATTGCTCAAGCAGTGGGAGTTGTAAGTCGTTATATGTCTAATCCGGGGAAAGAGCATTGGGAAGCGGTCAAATGGTTACTTCGTTATTTGAAAGGTACTTCTAATATGGGATTGTGTTTCTCCAAAAACAATCTCATACTTAGGGGTTATGCGGATGCTGATTTGGGTGGATGTGATGATTCGGGGAAAAGCACTACGGGTTATGTTTTCACAATAGGGAAGACGGTGGTTAGTTGGATGTATCGACTACAAAATAGTGTTGCTTTGTCAACTACCGAGGCCGAATATATGGCTATTGCAGAAGCTTCTAAAGAGCTTGTTTGGTTGAAGAACTTCTTAGGTGAGTTGGGTAAAAGACAAGACTATTGCGTCTTGTATTGTGATAATCAAAGTGCAATACATCTTGGGAAGAATCCGGTGTTTCATAGTCGTACGAAACACATCAAGATAAGGTATCATTTTATTCGACAACATATAAATGATGGTACTTTATTATTGGAGAAAATCCTTGGTACGAAGAATCCTGCTGATATGTTTACTAAGGTTGTTACGACAGAGAAATTGAGGTTTTGCATTACCTCAATTGGTCTTCTAATGAATTGATGAGAGAAGACCCCAACTAGAGAATTAGAGAGTTAATGTTTCAATTCTAACAAGTAGTGTTGAAGACCTTGTATCGAAAGTCTGCTCATCCGAAGTATGTGTTGAGTGTGCGTGTCCCAAATGGAGTTTGGTGGTATAATGGTGGTTTAACGTTCTTGGTTAGATCGTTGATATTTTGGGTTGACGAAGGTTGGGTTTGTTCAAAGTCTCCAAGTGGGAGATTGTTGGAGATATGGAGAACTTTAAACAATTAGAGGGAAGATTCCAGGAAACTCACACGAAGCTTCCACGAAGTTGTTAGGAAACTCACATGTAGCTTCTACGAAGTTGTTAGGAAACTCACATGTAGCTTCCACGAAGTTGTGAGGAAATTCACATGTAGCTTCCACGAAGCTGTCAGGAAACTCACATGTAGCTTCCATGAAGCTGTCAGGAAACTCACATGAAGCTTCAAGGAATTGTTTTTAGCTTACTCTTTAAACCATTCTATAAATAGAGCCTCTTGTAACTCATTGTAAATACACCACAAATATTCAGTAAATACATTCTCTAGTTGGTCCGTGGACTAAAGCAATCACAACGATTGCATATAACCACGTTATCTCTTGTGTCAATTTACACTTCTTGCATTTATAATCTTTCGTTCATTAAGTGGGTTAGTAATCTTGTAGAATTACTATCGGTGAGTGATCTTGTTGAATCACTTGCGTTGTTTTGGGTCCTAATATCCTTACAGGTAATTGCGAGAGAACGAGGTTAACGAGAGTGGCATTATTCAACGAATGTTCCACCACCGAAATAGGACCGACCATATTAAATTGGTCCAAATGTAATGACAAGTGAAAAGTCGTTTCAACCGAGTCATAACACCAAAAACAAACCGAATTTTGACCATTATGCAAGATACCACGATGACCTTTTAAGCCCACCAAGGCCCAATCGAATGGAAGTTGGATTGCCTGTGAATAAGGGACAGTGTATAAATTAACAAAGTAATGTAATACGAAATCTTTAACCAAAATGGGGTCGTCAATCCATGAACCGTCTGTGAACAAACCGTCGATTCTTGAAAATTGTGACCGTATACAACACATCAAATGGAAAACTTGGAATTTTTATCCCCTGCTTTCAACCGATTAACTCTTGAGAACATTCTACACCTTGTTTCCTTTTTAGCTTTCAATATTTTCTTTGTATCATAAACAGCTTCGATTAGTTTGAAATAATCACTACGCTAAATTGTAAAATTTCACCCGAACTACCAGTCGCACCGATTTAAACACCGCTGTACAAGTTTTTTAGAAAGTTGTCATTCAAAATTGGAGCTCGAACCTAGGAAACCGTATACGACGATCCTTGTTACCGAGACCCCTCGAATTCCAAGTCGCCAACCTCATTGTTTCTTTTTGTTTGGAGGTGTTACGGAATGGGATTTATCCTCTTCCACCCAAACTCTATAAGATTTAGAGTTTTTAAATCTAGCATAGTAGTATTCATGAATATCACCGGATCATGGCATTCTGTGAAGATGTAAGAGAAACAAGATTGTGTTTTCCTATGTGTTGCTTTGTTGACATAGAGCATGGTACCATAATTGTTGGCTATGGCGATAACGTTGTCAACCGTACTACACTCGAAGGGTAGCTCTTGAATTTTTGGCAATGTAAACTTTGAAAAAACCCATTGTCTATCTAGCATTGATTGAACGGAGAGAAATTCGTCCCCGCCAAATGCCGGACCTTGCATTGCTCTAGAAAAGTCATTTGAATCAAGGCATTGCACAATGCAACCATAAGTCCCCCAAACGCTTAAAGAGCTAACAAGAATGTTTCTATTTTTTAGCCAATTAAAAACTTTTTCAATGCAAATGGGTTTCCTATCTATGAGCTAATAAAAACTTTTTCAATGCAAATGGATTTTTCAATTAAAAACTATTTTAGCTAATTAAAAACTTTTTCAATGAAAATGGGGGTGGTGTTATTATCTGTTGGCGGTTGAGGTGAAGGTTGAGAGGCAGGTGTAGTTGGTGGTGGCAGGGTTGAGGGGGGAGGATCTAACGACCCGTCCTAATCCATCTGGACAAATACATTACATTTGGTTACATCGCGAGGTACTTGACCTCTATATGATACATTTACAAACATTGCATTCGTTTTTAAAAGACAAACTTTCATTACATCGAAAGTTGACAGGCATGCATACCATTTCAGAATATATTCAATCTATAATTGACTTAATAATAATCTTGATGAACTCAATGACTCGAATGCAACGTCTTTTGAAATATGTCATGAATGACTCCAAGTAATATCTCTAAAATGAGCAAATGCACAGCGGAAGATTTCTTTCATACCTAAGAATAAACATGCTTTAAAGTGTCAACCAAAAGGTTGGTGAGTTCATTAGTTTATCATAATCAATGATTTTCATCATTTTAATAGACCACAAGATTTTCATTTCCATTTCTCATAAAAAAAATATGTCCCATGCATAGAGACAAAAATAATCATTCATATGGATTGAACACTTGGTAACCGACATTAACAAGATGCATATAAGAATATCCCCTATCATTCCGGGGCATCCATCGGACATGATAAAAATGAATTCGAAGTACTAAAGCATCCGGTACTTTGGATGGGGTTTGTTAGGCCCAATAGATCTATCTTTAGTATTCGCGTCAATTAGAAGATCGGTTTACTAATTTTTAGGCTACCAAGCAAAAGGGGCATATTCGGCTTCGATCATTCAATCATATAATGTAGTTTCGATTACTTGTGTCTATTTCGTAAAACATTTATAAAAGCAGCGCATGTATTCTCAGTCCCAAAAATATATATTGCAAAAGCATTTAAAAAGGGAGCAGATAAAACTCACAATACAATATTTTGTAGTAAATAATACACATAATTCTAATAATAATACTAATAATAATAATAATAATAAAAGTAATTGTGTATACCTTTAAAGCTTTGTCTAAAAAGAATGCTCCAGGCGGAATTCGAACCCGCGACTTCCCGCTAAACCAACAACTCTCTTCACCACCCCTCTGTCCCAGTATTTCAGATTTATATCAATACTTAAAAGTATATAACCCGTTTTTTTTCTTTTTCCTCACACCATAAGCAACATGGCAGCCCAAATCGTGAAACCCAATTCAATAAGCCAAAAAGAGGAACACCATGGCCCGTTATGATTTAATATATCATGAATCCACTAGCGATTTATTAAGCCCGATAAATAAAATATATATATCTGTTGGTTTTTTTTGATCGATCAAGAAACAGAAATAAAAAAAATTATACTTAACCACAGCTGTAGCACCTTAAACATTATAATAGCGAAGGTGTGTGTGTGTGTGGTTTTCGACTGGAACAGGAACACATACAAACCAGTAGTAAAGATGCTTCTGCAACAGTAACGAAAATGCTACAGTAAAAGAAACAAGTTACTGCAACAGTAACTGATTAATCACGTGTTTGGGTCTTGTGATGATCGAGCAAAATACGCCAATGGCAGTAGTAAAATGACGGTGGTAGCCAAGGTTGGTGCAGAATTAAAAACATAAACATAAAACAAAATCGGTTTGCAACAATGATGGGTTTAAGGAAGCGATGGTTTTCGATGGTTTCTTGTTACAGTTTGAGGATAACCAAAGGTGGGTTGTTTTGGAGGGTGATGATGGTGGTTATATTGAGTTCGAGTTAACCGGAAACACCGGGGGGTTTGCAGCAGTTTTTAATCTCAAGTGGTTTTCAATTTGTTGTGGTTCGAAGCAAATATATATATATATATATATATATATATATATATATATATATATATATATATATAAATAAAATAACAAATGATAGTAATTGTAGCAGGTGGTTGTCTTCATAAAAGTGAAGATGGTGATGGCGATGGGAGCTGTTTTGATGGTTTGTCGTGAGGTTGAGGGTGGTGGTGAGGTGGTGGCGATTGGTGGTGTTAGGCCGTGGTGGCCGGTTGTGAATGAACCAAGGTGGTGGCGGTAGTCAAGTGGTGAATGATGAGGGTGTCTGTTGGTTGTGAGTTCAAGATGGGTTCCGGGTTGGTTTCACGATACTAACGAACCATAAATAAAAAGGGGTTCGGTTTTGATGTAGTGAGGTGGTAACTCTCTTCGTGGGGTTTGGTTATGTTACAAGTGATAATTGTTTTAATAAAGTTGCCGATGGTTTTCATGATTGCAGGTGGTGTTTAGGTGGATGAACAAGAAGGGTGGTTTGGTTGTGAAGACTAAAAAATAATAATCAGAAAATATATATGGAAATGGGTTTTGGGCTTCTTCATATAAGAGAGTATGCATATGTATTAATATAAGACGATGCAATTTGATAGATGTTTATTCACATCCCTCAAAAGTCTATTTACAAAAGTTCTACAGCCAGCTATACATATCACATTAGCCGATTTGGAATTGTCTTTTGATATCTGTTCTATCTATATAAATAATAATATACACACAATACAATCCTAATATAAAACAACTATAATCTTCAATAAAGTCTTCAGTTAATAATTAAATATATATATTTAGTGACAAGAATAGAAAACTCGATCAAACATCATAAACAGTTGGCACCCGTGGATTTTAAAATCTCTACCGACAGTTTTCAACTGTTAAATCGTACCTCGTTGTTAAATCAGTGGCGGATAAAAGTACTCATAAAAATCCCAAAATTTTATATTAAGTATATTTATTTATTTTGGTCATTGTGGTATAAAATTCAATCCTTAATTTATTAAATAAAATTTACATCAACTGTCCCTCTCATTTGTGGGTAAAATATAAAAAGTGTTAAAACTTAACAAATAGTTTCTAAATACATTTTTTAATAAGCCTAAAATTTATAGAACTCATTTTCGTATCACCGTTTATTTTAAAATTACATAAGCTTGAATTAAACTTCTCTAAATAATAATCGAAACGTCCGACGAGTATTACAATCATTTAATATTTATTTTTAATATACTTTATTTATATATAGCTATGCTTTAAATAATAATTATTATAATATCTTATTTTTATTTTATTTAACATAATTAATTTTTATTAACGACAACACATAATATATCAAATTATTTTTCCAATTTTCATTTATATATATATATATATATATATATATATATATATATATATATATATATATATATATATATATATATATGTACATATAAACACATAACTATTTACAATTAATTGTTCGTGAATCGTCGAGAACGGTCGAAAGTCAAATGCATATATGAAACAGTTCCAAATTTTGAGACTCAGTTTAATAGACTTCGCTTATCATGTCGAAACCATATAAAGATTAAGTTTAAATTTGGTCGGAAATTTTTGGGTCGTCACAGTACCTACCCGTTAAAGAAATTTCGTCCCGAAATTTGAGTGAGGTGGTCATGGATAACAATAAAAATGTTTTCATGAAGAATATGAGTTGATAAATAGAGTTTTATCGTTATTGAATAATATGGATAAAACAATTCGATTATTCGAAGAGTACGAATGAAGTTATCACAAAAGAGTGAAATGAGAGAAATAAAGTTTCGTCATATCTTTTGACGCAGATAGGGTTGATTTCCGGAGTTTAAGGGATTTAGAGGAAATCTTTGAAATCTAAAAGATTTGATTCTTCGGCGAATAAGGAAATTAAGATCTCTATAATTAGATACGGTGATCTGACTTGATTACTCTGTCTGATACTTTCATTATAAATTAAATTCCGTTCCACTATTTTCACCATTCCTATACTTTCTTTCTTAGTTCATACATCCAAAAGATTTTGAAAATGCTTAATCCAGTTTCTAATCCTTGATATTTTCCTAATTATCATTTCTGTCATCCTTCTTTTCAATCTTCCACCAGAAAAATCTGTTTACTTTTACTATTACCTTGGGGTGATACTATTCTTAATTCTACCGTGTCTTTATATTGCTATTCGTATTAATATCTACGATTTGTAACCTCCGTGTTGTTGTTGGGCTTTATATTTTCTCTTATATTTTAGAGCTCTTTGCCTTTTTATTCTCTTCTCGACCTCTAGTAAAGAGAGTAACAGTCCAGAATTCGTAAGTATAGAGTTTTGAATGAACATGACTAATGTTCTAAGAGAGAAATCGTAATAGCACGATCTTGATTGGTTAAATTACTAGAATTCAAGAGAAATGATAGGACTATCAAGAAAATATGTTCTTGATATGTTTATAGATTAGATAGAATGTAAGAGTCGTGTAACATGGCACATGATGATGTTACAATTTGTGAATCATCACGTTTCATTAGAAACTCAGCATGACTTACTGTAATATAATCAGGTTGATCAAGTGTCATTATATTATGCTAACTAATGCTTCAGTTCCCAACACTACTTCAATAACATTCATATTTTAAGTTCGAGCTTTTCAGAATTTAGAAACTAAAACAGTTTCCTTTCTGATGTAATACGGATAACGCGGAGAGAGAAATGATTTCAGATAAGAGTAGTTATGAAAATATCTTCAGAAATATCGAGGATATTTATAATGAAAGATACGATGATATCTTAGAATTTCTAATATTGATGGACGATGATGAAGATTGTTCGTAAAGGCATAGAGTCAGGAGCTAGGTATTCGTTAATGACTTCAGCAGATACTGAATTATTTGGATTCTTTGAAGGCAGGTTTAGTCTTTGTGATTTGTTCAGAGTCTCCTTCATAGTTTCACATAATCCGCTTTTCGGTACTAAATTTTTTTATTGAGCGTTTCCAACACTCCATTCTTTATCGTCAAACTTTTGACGGTTAAGATCGTTTACGGTTTTTGCTACTTCATTAAGCTTTTTTAGAATTCAGAGGATTGATTCGTAGATTGGGTGGTTTTCAGACTTTCAGATTGGAAGATCATAATTCTAAGAGATAAATGTTATATGTATACATATAACTGTTGATGTAGGAACACTGCGAGATTCGAAACACTGATTGCTGATTTCTGGTAATTGGTATGGCAATCTCTCGTTACAAGGTGCGAATGAGTATATGATAGGGTTTTAATGAACAAATATAATGGTTCTTCGGAGCGACTTAAGCTAATAAGTAATGAAGTTGTTGGTAAGTTTCTGCTAATGTGGTGGAATATAAACGGTTCTCCGATAACGATGACGAAAGGCAACTTATATTTCAAGTTATAATAAGGCTAATCCAAATGAAAATCGAAGTTGATTTGCTGGAGCTGTGACAAAATTGGCTAATTTGAAAAAGAATTGCAATGTTATTTTCGGTAATAACAATGCCAAAGAAGCTAGCACAGATACGTGTTAAATGTTTACTCAGGTTCCGAGTGTTTTCAGGTGTATAACTATATGCATCAATCTTTTCTTCCGTAGGTGAAGTGCGGTTGGTTCATCCTCTCGATTGAGGTGTTTTCAAGAATCTTGAAAGGTTTGAACGCAGATTGTAATCGTCAAGATACAAATGAGGTTTAAGACGAAATCAAGTGACAAACTTGAAAAATTATTTAGTTTCATATGTTATAATCAATATTTTAATTCATTTTAATTGTCCAATGTTGGTAGTCCACGGTTAACAGTCCATAGTTAGAAATTCAATAATTCATATATAGTTTAATATATAATATTCGAATTAACTAATACGTGTCGTGACCCATTATATACATGTCTCAGAATCGATCACAACTCAAAGTATATATATTATTTTAGAATCAACCTCAATCCTGTATAGCTAACTCAAGCATTACTGCATATAGAGTGTTTATGGTTATTCCAAATAATATATATAGAAGCATCGATATGATACGTCAAAACCTTGTATTCGTGTTCCGATATTTAAAGTGCGTAAAATAAATAACAGAAATTAAATGACGATAAATAAAATTGCGAGAATTTAAATTGCGATAAATAAATTGCGATAAATAAATTGTGATAAATAAAATGTAATACAGAATTAATCTGTTAGCTAGGAACAGTTAGCTAGGAACAGTTAGCGTGGATTCTTATCAAAATTCTTCTCATAGTTAAATTGTTTGTTTCTAACAAATTTTATTTTTGTCCAATGTTTTCTTCATTATGCCACTTGTTGGATTCTGATAGGTCAAAATCCAAATATGAAATTGAATGAAAATGGTTATTCTATGGTGAACGGATACGTATATCTGTGGGTGTAAGTAGGATAGTAAATGACTGTTGAATCAGATTCGAAGAATGTACAATGTAACTTATTAATGTGAAATCTAAATATTTCTCGAGTATTACCTACCCGTTAAATTATTTTCACCATTAATTGTTTGTACAAAAGAATTTTAAATTACAATCTTTATGAAAATATACTTACATATATATTCTCTTCAGATGTAATCATGGATTTAATGAGTCAATATGATATTAAACTCATTTGATTTACCGTTAGAAAAAGAATATATAATCTCTAGAACATTAGAGATTACATAATTGTCATGTCGTACGAAGATAAATGATGTAGAACGTCATGTAGAACGATGATTATGCTCGAGGTACAGATTGTGATGTTGAGGCGTGTGTTGTTGTGGTTTGTGTTGTTGCTGGTGGTACTGTTGATGCCATTGATGTTGCTGAAGCTGGTACGTTTTGAACCATATTTTCCAAAGCCATTACTCGAGCACGAAATTCATTGACTTCTTCCATTACCCCTGGATGGTTGGCGGTTGGAACGAGCGGATGAATAAGGTTTTGAATTTGAGATAGTATATAATCATGACGAGATATTCGGAAAATGAGGGTGAAAATGGTATTACAAACAGGTTCGCCGGTAAGTGCTTCAGGTTCTTCACCAAGAGGTGAATTCGATTGGTAGAAAGGATCACCTTCTTCTCGCCTCCATTGATTAAGTCGACTACGAACCCATCAGATGAATTGGGGATGGCTGATTGGCTGATTCATTATGGTGACGCTGCTTTCGGAGCTTAGGTGAACATCCATGTCAGAATAGCTGTCGGGTTCCGAAGAACTTAAACTAGTGATGAGTTCCATTTCGTACGATTGAATAAAGAATTTTTCGATATGAAATAATTTTTTCGGCTATCAGATGGTATCCTAATTACATAGAATATCTATATATATAGAGCAAAAGATTTCGTAGATTACGGAGAAATTCACGGAATATATCAAGCAAAGTTTATAGTAACAGATACGCTAAGATATAAATTTTGTCTTTACACTATTCATGCAATCAATGTAGTAAGATGTAGTGACCCGAACTTTTCCATGTTTATATATATTAATTGAGATTGATATTTACATGATTAAATGTTTCCAACATGTTAAGCAATCAAACTTGTTAAGACTTGATTAATTGAAATATGTTTCATATAGACAATTGACCACCCAAGTTGACCGGTGATTCACGAACGTTAAAACTTGTAAAAACTATATGATGACATATATATGGATATATATATAGTTAACATGATACTATGATAAGTAAACATATCATTAAGTATATTAACAATGAACTACATATGTAAAAAACAAGACTACTAACTTAATGATTTTTAAACGAGACATATATGTAACGATTATCGTTGTAAAGACATTTAATGTATATATATATATATATCATATTAAGAGATATTCATACATGATAATATCATGATAATATAATAATTTAAAATCTCATTTGATATTATAAACATTGGGTTAACAACATTTAACAAGATCGTTAACCTAAAGGTTTCAAAACAACACTTACATGTAACGACTAACGATGACTTAACGACTCAGTTAAAATGTATATACATGTAGTGTTTTAATATGTATTTATACACTTTTGAAAGACTTCAATACACTTATCAAAATACTTCTACTTACCAAAAATGCTTACAATTACATCCTCGTTCAGTTTCATCAACAATTCTACTCGTATGCACCCGTATTCGTACTCGTACAATACACAGCTTTTAGATGTATGTACTATTGATATATACACTCCAATGATCAGCTCTTAGCAGCCCATGTGAGTCACCTAACACATGTGGGAACCATCATTTGACAACTAGCATGAAATATCTCATAAAATTACAAAAATATGAGTAATCATTCATGACTTATTTACATGAAAACAAAATTACATATCCTTTATATCTAATCCATACACCAACGACCAAAAACACCTACAAACACTTTCATTCTTCAATTTTCTTCATCTAATTAATCTCTCTCAAGTTCTATCTTCAAGTTCTAAGTGTTCTTCATATATTTTACAAGTTCTAGTTACATAAAATCAAGAATACTTTCAAGTTTGCTAGCTCACTTCCAATCTTGTAAGGTGATCATCCAACCTCAAGAAATATTTGTTTCTTACAGTAGGTTATCATTCTAATACAAGGTAATAATCATATTCAAACTTTGGTTCAATTTCTATAACTATAACAATCTTATTTCAAGTGATGATCTTACTTGAACTTGTTTTCGTGTCATGATTCTGCTTCAAGAACTTCGAGCCATCCAAGGATCCGTTGAAGCTAGATCCATTTTTCTCTTTTCCAGTAGGTTTATCCAAGGAACTTAAGGTAGTAATGATGTTCATAACATCATTCTATTCATACATATAAAGCTATCTTATTCGAAGGTTTAAACTTGTAATCACTAGAACATAGTTTAGTTAATTCTAAACTTGTTCGCAAAAAAAAGTTAATCCTTCTAACTTGACTTTTAAAATCAACTAAACACATGTTCTATATCTATATGATAAGCTAACTTAATGATTTAAAACTTGGAAACACGAAAAACACCGTAAAACTGGATTTACGCCGTCGTAGTAACACCGCGGGCTGTTTTGGGTTAGTTAATTAAAAACTATGATAAACTTTAATTTAAAAGTTTTTATTCTGAGAAAATGATTTTTATTATGAACATGAAACTATATCCAAAAATTATGGTTAAACTCAAAGTGGAAGTATGTTTTCTAAAATGGTCATCTAGACGTCGTTCTTTCGACTGAAATGACTACCTTTACAAAAACGACTTGTAACTTATTTTTCCTACTATAAACCTATACTTTTTCTGTTTAGATTCATAAAATAGAGTTCAATATGAAACCATAGCAATTTGATTCACTCAAAACGGATTTAAAATGAAGAAGTTATGGGTAAAACAAGATTGGATAATTTTTCTCATTTTAGCTACGTGAAAATTGGTAACAAATCTATTCCAACCATAACTTAATCAACTTGTATTGTATATTATGTAATCTTGAGATACCATAGACACGTATACAATGTTTCGACCTATCATGTCGACACATCTATATATATTTCGGAACAACCATAGACACTCTATATGTGAATGTTGGAGTTAGCTATACAGGGTTGAGGTTGATTCCAAAATATATATAGTTTGAGTTGTGATCAATACTGAGATACGTATACACTGGGTCATGGATTGATTCAAGATAATATTTATCGATTTATTTCTGTACATCTAACTGTGGACAACTAGTTGTAGGTTACTAACGAGGACAGCTGACTTAATAAACTTAAAACATAAAAAAATATTAAAAGTGTTGTAAATATATTTTAAACATACTTTAATATACATGTATATATTGTTATAGGTTCGTGAATCAACAGTGGCCAAGACTTACTTCTCGACGAAGTAAAAATCTGTGAAAGTGAGTTATAGTCCCACTTTTAAAATCTAATATTTTTGGGATGAGAATACATGCAGGTTTTATAAATGATTTACAAAATAGACACAAGTACGTGAAACTACATTCTATGGTTGAATTATCGAAATTGAATATGCCCCTTTTTATTAAGTCTGGTAATCTAAGAATTAGGGACCAGACACCCTAATTGACGCGAATCCTAAAGATAGATCTATTGGGCCTAACAAACCCCATCCAAAGTACCGGATGCTTTAGTACTTCGAAATTTATATCATATCCGAAGGGTGTCCCGGAATGATGGGGATATTCTTATATATGCATCTTGTTAATGTCGGTTACCAGGTGTTCACCATATGAATGATTTTTATCTCTATGTATGGGATGTGTATTGAAATATGAAATCTTGTGGTCTATTGTTACGATTTGATATATATAGGTTAAACCTATAACTCACCAACATTTTTGTTGACGTTTAAAGCATGTTTATTCTCAGGTGAATATTAAGAGCTTCCGCTGTTGCATACTAAAATAAGGACAAGATTTGGAGTCCATGTTTGTATGATATTGTGTAAAAACTGCATTCTAGAAACTGATTTCGATGTAACATATTTGTATTGTAAACCATTATGTAATGGTCGTGTGTAAACAGGATATTTTAGATTATCATTATTTGATAATCTACGTAAAGCTTTTTAAACCTTTATTTATGAAATAAAGGTTATGGTTTGTTTTAAAAATGAATGCAGTCTTTGAAAAACGTCTCATATAGAGGTTAAAACCTCGCAACGAAATCAATTAATATGGAACGTTTTTAATCAATAAGAACGGGACATTTCAGTTGGTATCAGAGCGTTGGTCTTAGAGAACCAGAATTTTGCATTAGTGTGTCTTATCAAGTTTGTTAGGATGCATTAGTGAGTCTGGACTTCGACCGTGTTTACTTGAAAAAATGATTGCTTAACAAATTTTGTTGGAAACTATATATTTTTAACATGTGAATATTATGTGATATATTAATCTCTTAATGCGTTTGATATTATGTGATATATTTCTACCTCTAGAACAAGTCCCATTGACTCACCTAATAATAATGAAGAGTCAAATGTAAATTGGAATGATTCGTGGACTGATTCACAAGTTCCCGAAGAGGAACCGGAAGAAGAGTCGGAACCAGAAGAAGAATCGGAACCGGAAGAAGAATTGGAACCGGATGAAGAAATAGAACCGGTGGGGAAAATAATAAAACGGTTAAGTAAAAGAAAATCCTCAACCAACCGACCAAGGCTAATTATGGTCATTGGTGTTTCCGCCAAGGAAGCAAAATATTGGGAGGATTATCAATTCTCCGATGAATCGGATTCCGACGAGAATTCCGATGATGTTATAGAAATTACCCCAACTGAATTTAAAAAGGCAAAAGAAAATAATAAGGGAAAGGGCATAAAAATAGAGAAATCTAATTCCAACCCCGATGAACTTTATATGTATCGTCAACCCCCGAAGTCCTTAAGTTGTAACAATGACCCGGGAACCTCTAAACCACCAGGTTTTTCTAAACCAATGTGGAAAATAACGGCTCGTATTAGGGGAACATCATATATCCCTAGAAACTTGGCAAAACGAACCAAAACCGAAGAAGAAGAAACAAGCGAGTCGGAATAAGATAGTTGTATTCGCGTGGTGTAATATATGTAATATAGTGTGCTTATGCTTTATGATATATGTAAAAATTGCTTGTATTAATAAGTATTTTTTTTATGAATCTAACTCTTGTCTATTTTACAGTATAAAAACACAAAATGGATAGACAACCCAATATTTTAAGAGACCTACCCGGAGACATGATTGATGAAATCTTGTCTAGAGTTGGTCAGAATTCTTCGGCACAACTATTTAAGGCGAGATCAGTTTGTAAGACATTCGAAGAACGTTCCAAGAATGCCTTGGTTTATAAAAGGCTTTCGTTCGAAAGATGGGGGATATCACATTGGGAAATCCATAAGTTACGATGTGTTTACTTTGACGCATATATTGCGGGGAACCCAAATGCTATTTTACGCAATGGGTTAAGAAATTATTTTGACTCAATATATCCAAATATTGGACTTCGTGATTTAGAAAAAGTGGCTAACATGCAACATAAAGAAGCATGTTATGCTTGCGGATTAGTAATGTTCGCTTCTCACCAAAGTGAGAACAAGAACATCGGGCTACAACTATTAAACAAAACGTTCCCACAAGTGACGGAGTCGGTAATTGGGGTAAGAAATGAGGTTTTTAGATTGTTACGGGACTGTTGGACATTACGTAACCCTCATCCCTTTGACGACGTTACAACACGCTGTCTTATCAACGGCCATAACGGTTATGTTCCACAAGACCAAGGATGGGAAGTAGTCCTAGTAAAACCAGAATGCATGACTTGTTTCTGGACGTATGAATTACGTGTCTTTATTGCCTTTGCTGAATGACTTGTGTACTAGCTAGAATTATCTTCACAACTATCTTGTATCAAAGTTATTGTGTGCTATATTTCATGCTTTATGTAAAATTAGCGGTATTGTAAGTTTGTAAAATATTGTATAAAAGTTTGAACGCGAAATATTATTATAATCAGTTTTTCATATAGAATTGTAGTAGTTGAATTGTATATTAGCTACTAAGTATGAACTTAACGGGTAGGTACTACCCGAATTTAAACTTATAAAACGCTAATATGAAGAAAAAACTTTTATAAATGAGTTCATATTATGCTACGAAATACTATTAACTACTCTTAATATTCTGTATGATTAACTTGTTCCATTTGACAATTTTGAAGGAAATGGCACCGACTACTCGACACACCGTGAATATGAATGAAGAGGAATTCCGTACTTTTCTAGCTTCAAACATAGCCGCAGTACAGGCTGCGCTACATACCAACAATAACCTTGGATCTAGCAGTACAGGAAATTGTGTAGTATGCACCTACAAAGAATTCACTGCCTGCAAACCTTTGGAATTTGATGGAACCGAAGGACCGATCGGATTGAAACGGTGGACCGAGAAGGTCGAATCGGTGTTTGCCGTAAGTAAGTGTACTGAAGAGGACAAAGTAAAGTACTCTACGCATACCTTCACAGGTTCTGCGTTAACATGGTGGAATACCTATCTAGAGCAAGTGGGACAAGACGATGCGTACGCACTACCGTGGTCAGCATTCAAGCACTTGATGAACGAGAAGTACCGTCCCAGAACCGAGGTCAATAAGCTCAAGACAGAACTTAGAGGGTTACGAACCCAAGGATTTGATATTACCACGTACGAAAGACGATTCACAGAATTGTGCCTATTGTGTCTGGGAGCATTCGAAGATGAGGAAGAGAAGATCGACGCGTTTGTGAAAGGATTACCGGAAAGAATCCAAGAAGATATAAGTTCACACGAGCCCGCCTCCATACAACAGGCATGTAGAATGGCTCACAAACTAGTGAACCAGATTGAAGAAAGAATTAAAGAACAGACTGCTGAAGAGGCCAATGTGAAGCAAGTCAAAAGAAAGTGGGAGGAAAACGGTGATAAGAATCACCAATACAACAACAACAGCAATAACAACAATAATCGCAACAATTATCCCAACAATCGCAACATCAATCGCAACTACAACAAAAGGCCCAACAACAACAACAACAACAACAACATCAACTACAACAATCATCCCAACAACAATAATAACCGCAACAACAACAACAATCAGAAGCAGCTATGCCAAAGGTGTGAAAAGTATCACTCGGGGTTCTGCACCAAATTTTGCAACAAGTGTAAAAGAAATGGTCATAGCGCGGCGAAGTGTGAGGTCTACGGACCAGGGGTTAATAGAACGAAAGGAACAAATGGTGTCGGAACGAGTAATGGCGGAGCAAGTAGTGTCGGAGCAAGTTATGCCAATGTAGTTTGTTATAAATGTGGAAAACCGGGCCACATTATTAGAAATTGCCCGAACCAGGAGAACACGAATGGACAAGGCCGCGGAAGAGTTTTCAATATTAATGCGGCAGAGGCACAAGAAGACCCGGAGCTTGTTACGGGTACGTTTCTTATTGACAATAAATCTGCTTACGTTTTATTTGATTCGGGTGCGGATAGAAGCTATATGAGTAGAGATTTTTGTGCTAAATTAAGTTGTCCATTGACGCCTTTGGATAGTAAATTTTTACTCGAATTAGCAAATGGTAAATTAATTTCAGCAGATAATATATGTCGGAATCGAGAAATCAAACTGGTTAGCGAAACATTTAAGATTGATTTGATACCAGTAGAGTTAGGGAGTTTTGATGTGATAATCGGTATGGACTGGTTGAAAGAAGTGAAAGCAGAGATCGTTTGTTACAAAAATGCAATTCGCATTATACGAGAAAAAGGAAAACCCTTAATGGTGTACGGAGAAAAGGGCAACACGAAGCTACATCTTATTAGTAATTTGAAGGCACAAAAACTAATAAGAAAAGGTTGCTATGCTGTTCTAGCACACGTCGAGAAAGTACAAACTGAAGAAAAGAGCATCAATGATGTTCCCGTCGCAAAAGAATTTCCCGATGTATTTCCGAAAGAATTACCGGGATTACCCCCACATCGATCCGTTGAATTTCAAATAGATCTTGTACCAGGAGCTGCACCAATAGCTCGTGCTCCTTACAGACTCGCACCCAGTGAGATGAAAGAACTGCAAAGCCAATTGCAAGAACTTTTAGAGCATGGTTTCATTAAACCAAGCACATCACCGTGGGGAGCTCCTGTTTTGTTTGTCAAGAAGAAAGATGGTACATTCAGGTTGTGTATCGACTACCGAGAGTTGAACAAACTTACCATCAAGAACCGCTACCCACTACCGAGAATCGACGACTTATTTGATCAACTACAAGGCTCGTCTGTTTATTCAAAGATTGACTTACGTTCCGGGTATCATCAAATGCGGGTGAAAGAAGATGCTATTCCAAAGACTGCTTTCAGAACACGTTACGGTCATTACGAGTTTATGGTCATGCCATTTGGTTTAACTAATGCACCAGCTGTGTTCATGGACCTTATGAACCGAGTGTGTGGACCATACCTTGACAAGTTTGTCATTGTTTTCATTGATGACATACTTATTTACTCAAAGAATGACCAAGAACACGATGAACATTTGAGAAAGGTGTTAGAAGTATTGAGGAAGGAAGAATTGTACGCTAAGTTTTCAAAGGGTGCATTTTGGTTGGAAGAAGTTCAATTCCTCGGTCACATAGTGAACAAAGAAGGTATTAAGGTGGATCCGGCAAAGATAGAAACTGTTGAAAAGTGGGAAACCCCGAAAACTCCGAAACAAATACGCCAGTTTTTAGGACTAGCTGGTTACTACAGAAGGTTCATCCAAGACTTTTCCAGAATAGCAAAACCCTTGACTGCATTAACGCATAAAGGGAAGAAATTTGAATGGAATGATGAACAAGAGAAAGCGTTTCAGTTATTGAAGAAAAATCTAACTACGGCACCTATATTGTCATTGCCTGAAGGGAATGATGATTTTGTGATTTATTGTGACGCATCAAAGCAAGGTCTCGGTTGTGTATTAATGCAACGAACGAAGGTGATTGCTTATGCGTCTAGACAATTGAAGATTCACGAACAAAATTATACGACGCATGATTTGGAATTAGGCGCGGTTGTTTTTGCATTAAAGACTTGGAGGCACTACTTATATGGGGTCAAAAGTATTATATATACCGACCACAAAAGTCTTCAACACATATTTAATCAGAAACAACTGAATATGAGGCAGCGTAGGTGGATTGAATTGTTGAATGATTACGACTTTGAGATTCGTTACCACCCTGGAAAGGCAAATGTGGTAGCCGATGCCTTGAGCAGGAAGGACAGAGAACCCATTCGAGTAAAATCTATGAATATAATGATTCATAATAACCTTACTACTCAAATAAAGGAGGCGCAACAAGGAGTTTTAAAAGAGGGAAATTTAAAGGATGAAATACCCAAGGGATCAGAGAAGCATCTTAATATTCGGGAAGACGGAACCCGGTATAGGGCTGAAAGGATTTGGGTACCAAAATTTGGTGATATGAGAGAAATGGTACTTAGAGAAGCTCATAAAACCAGATACTCAATACATCCTGGAACGGGGAAGATGTACAAGGATCTCAAGAAACATTTTTGGTGGCCGGGTATGAAAGCCGATGTTGCTAAATACGTAGGAGAATGTTTGACATGTTCTAAGGTCAAAGCTGAGCATCAGAAACCATCAGGTCTACTTCAACAACCCGAAATCCCAGAATGGAAATGGGAAAACATTACCATGGATTTCATCACTAAATTGCCAAGGACTGCAAGTGGTTTTGATACTATTTGGGTAATAGTTGATCGTCTCACCAAATCAGCACACTTCCAGCCAATAAGAGAAGATGACAAGATGGAGAAGTTAGCACGACTGTATTTGAAGGAAATCGTCTCCAGACATGGAATACCAATCTCTATTATCTCTGATAGGGATGGCAGATTTATTTCAAGATTCTGGCAGACATTACAGCAAGCATTAGGAACTCGTCTAGACATGAGTACTGCCTATCATCCACAAACTGATGGGCAGAGCGAAAGGACGATACAAACGCTTGAAGACATGCTACGAGCATGTGTTATTGATTTCGGAAACAGTTGGGATCGACATCTACCGTTAGCAGAATTTTCCTACAACAACAGCTACCATTCAAGCATTGAGATGGCGCCGTTTGAAGCACTTTATGGTAGAAAGTGCAGGTCTCCGATTTGTTGGAGTGAAGTGGGGGATAGACAGATTACGGGTCCGGAGATTATACAAGAAACTACCGAGAAGATCATCCAAATTCAACAACGGTTGAAAACCGCCCAAAGTCGACAAAAGAGCTACGCTGACATTAAAAGAAAAGATATAGAATTTGAAATTGGAGAGATGGTCATGCTTAAAGTTTCACCTTGGAAAGGCGTTATTCGATTTGGTAAACGAGGGAAATTAAATCCAAGGTATATTGGACCATTCAAGATTATTGATCGTGTCGGACCAGTAGCTTACCGAATTGAGTTACCTCAACAACTCGCGGCTGTACATAACACTTTCCACGTCTCGAATTTGAAGAAATGTTTTGCTAAAGAAGATCTCACTATTCCGTTAGATGAAATCCAAATCAACGAAAAACTTCAATTCATCGAAGAACCCGTCGAAATAATGGATCGTGAGGTTAAAAGACTTAAGCAAAACAAGATACCAATTGTTAAGGTTCGATGGAATGCTCGTAGAGGACCCGAGTTCACCTGGGAGCGTGAAGATCAGATGAAGAAGAAATACCCGCATCTATTTCCAGAAGATTCGTCAACACCTTCAACAGCTTAAAATTTCGGGACGAAATTTATTTAACGGGTAGGTACTGTAGTGACCCGAACTTTTCCATGTTTATATATATTAATTGAGATTGATATTTACATGATTAAATGTTTCCAACATGTTAAGCAATCAAACTTGTTAAGACTTGATTAATTGAAATATGTTTCATATAGACAATTGACCACCCAAGTTGACCGGTGATTCACGAACGTTAAAACTTGTAAAAACTATATGATGACATATATATGGATATATATATAGTTAACATGATACTATGATAAGTAAACATATCATTAAGTATATTAACAATGAACTACATATGTAAAAAACAAGACTACTAACTTAATGATTTTTAAACGAGACATATATGTAACGATTATCGTTGTAAAGACATTTAATGTATATATATATATATCATATTAAGAGATATTCATACATGATAATATCATGATAATATAATAATTTAAAATCTCATTTGATATTATAAACATTGGGTTAACAACATTTAACAAGATCGTTAACCTAAAGGTTTCAAAACAACACTTACATGTAACGACTAACGATGACTTAACGACTCAGTTAAAATGTATATACATGTAGTGTTTTAATATGTATTTATACGCTTTTGAAAGACTTCAATACACTTATCAAAATACTTCTACTTAACAAAAATGCTTACAATTACATCCTCGTTCAGTTTCATCAACAATTCTACTCGTATGCACCCGTATTCGTACTCGTACAATACACAGCTTTTAGATGTATGTACTATTGATATATACACTCCAATGATCAGCTCTTAGCAGCCCATGTGAGTCACCTAACACATGTGGGAACCATCATTTGACAACTAGCATGAAATATCTCATAAAATTACAAAAATATGAGTAATCATTCATGACTTATTTACATGAAAACAAAATTACATATCCTTTATATCTAATCCATACACCAACGACCAAAAACACCTACAAACACTTTCATTCTTCAATATTCTTCATCTAATTAATCTCTCTCAAGTTCTATCTTCAAGTTCTAAGTGTTCTTCATATATTCTACAAGTTCTAGTTACATAAAATCAAGAATACTTTCAAGTTTGCTAGCTCACTTCCAATCTTGTAAGGTGATCATCCAACCTCAAGAAATCTTTGTTTCTTACAGTAGGTTATCATTCTAATACAAGGTAATAATCATATTCAAACTTTGGTTCAATTTCTATAACTATAACAATCTTATTTCAAGTGATGATCTTACTTGAACTTGTTTTCGTGTCATGATTCTGCTTCAAGAACTTCGAGCCATCCAAGGATCCGTTGAAGCTAGATCCATTTTTCTCTTTTCCAGTAGGTTTATCCAAGGAACTTAAGGTAGTAATGATGTTCATAACATCATTCTATTCATACATATAAAGCTATCTTATTCGAAGGTTTAAACTTGTAATCACTAGAACATAGTTTAGTTAATTCTAAACTTGTTCGCAAACAAAAGTTAATCCTTCTAACTTGACTTTTAAAATCAACTAAACACATGTTCTATATCTATATGATATGCTAACTTAATGATTTAAAACTTGGAAACACGAAAAACACCGTAAAACTGGATTTACGCCGTCGTAGTAACACCGCGGGCTGTTTTGGGTTAGTTAATTAAAAACTATGATAAACTTGGATTTAAAAGTTTTTATTCTGATAAAATGATTTTTATTATGAACATGAAACTATATCCAAAAATTATGGTTAAACTCAAAGTGGAAGTATGTTTTCTAAAATGGTCATCTAGACGTCGTTCTTTCGACTGAAATGACTACCTTTACAAAAATGACTTGTAACTTATTTTTCTGACTATAAACCTATACTTTTTATGTTTAGATTCATAAAATAGAGTTCAATATGAAACCATAGCAATTTGATTCACTCAAAACGGATTTAAAATGAAGAAGTTATGGGTAAAACAAGATTGGATAATTTTTCTCATTTTAGCTACGTGAAAATTGGTAACAAATCTATTTCAACCATAACTTAATCAACTTGTATTGTATATTATGTAATCTTGAGATACCATAGACACGTATACAATGTTTCGACCTATCATGTCGACACATCTATATATATTTCGGAACAACCATAGACACTCTATATGTGAATGTTGGAGTTAGCTATACAGGGTTGAGGTTGATTCCAATATATATATAGTTTGAGTTGTGATCAATACTGAGATACGTATACACTGGGTCATGGATTGATTCAAGATAATATTTATCGATTTATTTCTGTACATCTAACTGTGGACAACTAGTTGTAGGTTACTAACGAGGACAGCTGACTTAATAAACTTAAAACATAAAAATATATTAAAAGTGTTGTAAATATATTTTAAACATACTTTAATATACATGTATATATTGTTATAGGTTCGTGAATCAACAGTGGCCAAGTCTTACTTCTCGACGAAGTAAAAATCTGTGAAAGTGAGTTATAGTCCCACTTTTAAAATCTAATATTTTTGGGATGAGAATACATGCAGGTTTTATAAATGATTTACAAAATAGACACAAGTACGTGAAACTACATTCTATGGTTGAATTATCTAAATCGAATATGCCCCTTTTTATTAAGTCTGGTAATCTAAGAATTAGGGAACAGACACCCTAATTGACGCGAATCCTAAAGATAGATCTATTGGGCCTAACAAACCCCATCCAAAGTACCGGATGCTTTAGTACTTTGAAATTTATATCATATCCGAAGGGTGTCCCGGAATGATGGGGATATTCTTATATATGCATCTTGTTAATGTCGGTTACCAGGTGTTCACCATATGAATGATTTTTATCTCTATGTATGGGATGTGTATTGAAATATGAAATCTTGTGGTCTATTGTTACGATTTGATATATATAGGTTAAACCTATAACTCACCAACATTTTTGTTGACGTTTAAAGCATGTTTATTCTCAGGTGAATATTAAGAGCTTCCGCTGTTGCATACTAAAATAAGGACAAGATTTGGAGTCCATGTTTGTATGATATTGTGTAAAAACTGCATTCAAGAAACTGATTTCGATGTAACATATTTGTATTGTAAACCATTATGTAATGGTCGTGTGTAAACAGGATATTTTAGATTATCATTATTTGATAATCTACGTAAAGCTTTTTAAACCTTTATTTATGAAATAAAGGTTATGGTTTGTTTTAAAAATGAATGCAGTCTTTGAAAAACGTCTCATATAGAGGTCAAAACCTCGCAACGAAATCAATTAATATGGAACGTTTTTAATCAATAAGAACGGGACATTTCATAAGATGTGTCTAGACTAAGAATGATAAGCAGGTAATTTCCTACGGATGATAAGCAGATGATTTTCGACTAGAAATGATAAGCAAAACTGTTGACATGCAGACACGGTCGAAGTCCAGACCCACTAATGCATCTAAATAACTATCAGTTAGACACACTAATGCAAGACCTGGTTTGCTAAGACCACCGCTCTGATACCAACTCTAACTCAGTTGGGGACACCACACGTCCCACCTAGTGCCTTCCCAGCTAACCGCCTGGTGACCACTGAGTGTACCTCAGATACTGATTTTAGGGCCTGCCTCTCGGCAATTGCCAACCCTCGTATGGGATCGCAAGGATTAAGAGCCAATGCTTCGTCACAGGTAACACTGTGAGAACCTCCTTTATGACTAACCCGCACCAACGGCGTTAAACCAGCTCTGATGCCAACTCTAACAACCCGTCCTAATCCATCTGGACGAATACATTACATTTAGTTACATCGCTAGGTACTTGACCTCTATATGATACATTTACAAACATTGCATTCATTTTAAAAAGACAAACTTTCATTACATCGAAAGTTGACAAGCATGCATACCATTTCAGAATATATTCATTCTATAATTGACTTAATAATAATCTTGATGAACTCAATGACTCGAATGCAACGTCTTTTGAAATATGTCATGAATGACTCCAAGTAATATCTCTAAAATGAGCAAATGCACAGCGGAAGATTTCTTTCATACCTGAGAATAAACATGCTTTAAAGTGTCAACCAAAAGGTTAGTGATCATTTTCATCATTTTAATAGACCACAAGATTTTCATTTTCATTTCTTATAAAAAATACGTCCCATGCATAGAGACAAAAATAATCATTCATTTGGTTTGAACACCTGATAACCGACATTAACAAGATGCATATAAGAATATCCCCTATCATTTCGGGACATCCATCGGACATGATAAAAACGAATTCGAAGTACTAAAGCATCCGATACTTTGGATGGGGTTTGTTAGGCCCAATAGACCTATCTTTAGGATTCAATTAGTAGATTAGTTTACTAATTTTTAGGCTACCAAGCAAAAGGGGCATATTCGGCTTCGATCATTCAACCATATAATATAGTTTCGATTACTTGTGTCTATTTCGTAAAACATTTATAAAAGCAGCGCATGTATTCTCAGTCCCAAAAATATATATTGCAAAAGCATTTGAAAAGGGAGCAAATGAACTTCACAATACAATATTTTGTAATAAAAATATTCATACGACGGAACTGAACAATGCAAGGTTGGCCTCGGATTCACGAACCTATATCAGTTATATATATATACACATATATATATATATATACATATATATATATATACATATATATATATACATATATACATATATATATACATATATATATATATATATATATATATATATATATATATATATATATATATATATATATATATATATATATATATATATATATATATATATATATATATATATATATATATTAACACACATAATTGAAATCAAACAAATTTATGTATTATTCTTAGTGATATAATTATTATATTTAATAATTTGTAGGTTTCCTTAATAATTTAGTTATATATATTTACTTTATTTACTTTAGATAGATAATTATTAGTTATTATAAAAATACTAATATAGTTATCTTATATATATTAAATCTATTTTGATATAATTAATATTTATTTGTTATAATATTAATAATAGGAATAATATTAACATTAACGATACTTATAATAATAATAATATTGTTAATACTAATAAAAATGTTAATATTGATAAAAATGATATTAATAATAAAATCTATAAAATTTTTAATAATAATAGTAATAATAATAATAATAATAATACCAATAATAATAATAATAATAATAATAATAATAATAATAATAATAATAATAATAATAATAATAATAATAATAATAATAATAATAATAATAATAATAATAATAATAATATAAATGTAAATTTTAAAATGATAATTTTTAATAAAGATAATAACTTTACCTAAAATGTTAAGTTTTAATAAATAAAAAATGATAGGTTTAATAAAAATGATAACTTTGATAATTTTAGTTATAATGATACTTTTAATAGAAATGATAATAATAATAATAATTTTAATAATAATAATAATAAAAATGATAATTTTTGTAAAAATGATAATAAAGATAATAGTTTTTAATAATACTCATAATACTTATTTTAATGATAATAACGTCTTTAATACTTATAAATATAAATATGACATTAGTAATAATAATTATAATTCTAACAATCATAATAATAATAATCATAACAATAATTAATAATACACATAATTCTAATAATAATACTAATAATAATAATAATAATAATAATAATAATAATAATAATAATAATAATAATAATAATAATAATAATAATAATAATAATAATAATAATAATAATAATAAAAGTAATTGTGTATACCCTTAAAGCTTTGTCTAAAAAGAATGCTCCAGACGGGAGTCGAACCCGCGACCTCCCGCTAAACCAACAACTCACTTCACCACCCCTCTGCCCCAGTATTTCAGATTTATATCAATACTTAAAAGTATATAACCCGTTTTTTTTTTCTTTTTCCTCACACCATAAGCAACATGGCAGCCCAAATCGTGAAATCCAATTCAATAAGCCCAAAAGAGGAACACCATGGCCCGTTATGATTTAATATATCATGAATCCACTAGCAATTTATTAAGCCCAATAAATAAAATATATATATCTGTTGGTTTTTTTTGATCGATCAAGAAACAGAAATAAAAAAAATTATACTTAACTACAGCTGTAGCACCTTAAACATTATAATAACGATGGTGTGTGTGTGTGGTTTTCGACTGGAACAGGAACACATACGAACCAGTAGTAAAGATGCTTCTGCAACAGTAATGAAAATGCTACAGTAAAAGAAATAAGTTACTGCAACAGTAACTGATTAATCACGTGTTTGGGTCTTGTGATGATCGAGCAAAATACGCCAATGGCAGTAGTAAAATGACGGTGGTAGCCAAGGTTGGTGCAAAATTAAAAACATAAACATAAAACAAAATCGGTTTGCAACAATTATGGGTTTAAGGAAGTGATGGTTTTCGATGGTTTCTTGTTACGGTTTGAGGATAACCGAAGGTGGGTTGTTTTGGAGGGTGACGATGGTGGTTATATTGAGTTCGAGTTAATCGGAAACACCAGGGGGTTTGTAGTAGTTTTTAATCCGAAGTGGTTTTCAATTTGTTGTGGTTCGAAGCAAAAAAAAAAAAAAAAAAAATATATATATATATATATATATATAAAATAAAATAACAAATGATAGTAATTGTAGCAGGTGGTTGTCTTCATAAAAGTGAAGATGGCGATGGCGATGGGAGCTGTTTTGATGGTTTGTCGTGAGGTTGAGGGTGGTGGTGAGGTGGTGGCGATTGGTGTTGTTAGGTCGTGGTGGCCGGTTGTGAATGAACCAAGGTGGTGGCGGCATTCAAGTGGTGAATGATGAGGGTGTCAGTTGGTTGTGAGTTCAAGATGGGTTCCGGGTTGGTTTCATGATAGTAACGAACCATAAATAAAAAGGGGTTCGGTTTTGATGCAGTGAGGTGGTAACTCTCTTCGTGGGGTTTGGTTATGTTACAAGTGATAATTGTTTTAATAAAGTTGCCGATGGTTTTCATGATTGCAGGTGGTGTTTAGGTGGTGATGAAGGTGATCACGAAGAGGATGAACAAGAAGGGTGGGTTGGTTATGAAGACTAAAAAATAATAATCAGGAAATATATATGGAAATGGGTTTTGGGCTTCTTCATATAAGAGAGTATGCATATGTATTAATATAAGATGATGTAATTTGATAGATGTTTATTCACATCCCTCAAAAGTCTATTTACAAAAGTTCTACAGCCAGCTATACATATCACATTAGCCGATTTGGAATTATCTTTTGATATCTGTTCTATCTATATAAATAATAATATACACACATAATGTGCGTAGAGGTGCATACGAAATAGTTAAATTTTATTGCGAAATACTATTAAATACGATACAATTTTACACAAGTTATTTATTTATTTATAGAGTGGATATACCTAAACCTTGCTACAACACTTATAGGCAGTGTACCTAATCGTACAGTAGTGTAGTTTTTAGTAAGTCCGGTTCGTCCACAGGGAACTAGCCAAGTTTAACGCTATATTTTTAAAACTATATAAATATATATATATAAGTAGTATTATTATTATTATAAAAGGGTTTTTTACCGTTTAATGACCGGTTTGTCGATTTTATGTCTTAAGTCACAATTAAAACCTAATGTAAAATATTAAAAATAAATATAACTTAAATTAAAGCGTAAAGTAAATAACGATAAATAAAATGCGATAAATTAAAGTGCGATAAATAAAATGACGGTAAATAAAATTGCGATAATTAAAAAGTGCGATAAATAAAAATGCAATAAATAAAATGACAGTAAATAAAAGTGCGATGAAATATGAAATAAAGGAATTATGCTTATTTAAACTTCCGTAATCATGATGTTCGATGTGTTGATTTTAATTTATTACCATGGGTTAATTGTCCTTTGTCCTGAATTATTCGATATGTCCATTTGGTTTTTGTCCATAACAGTCCATCAGTCATAAATATAAAGTGCGAGTGTCCTCGTCAAATTATCCTTATATCCGAAGTCAAATATTCCAACTAATTGGGGACTTAAACTGTAATAAGGTTTTAATACTTTATTATCAATTACACCAAGTGTCCTTGTACATAATTCACCCCTGTTTTAATGAGTCCATTGACTATTAATCCATTCCCGTGTCCGGTTAAATGAACGATTATTAGTACTTATAAATATCCCGCCCATCGTGTCCGATCGAGTGTATATGGTTATTTATAGGTACGTCCAATTGTAAATCTTTATATTAAATTAACGAACTATCATTCAATTAAACAAATATAAAGCCCATTAATAGCCCATAGTCCAATTTCCACAAGTGTCGGTCTTTTGTCCAAAGCCCAATTATGGTACAAAGCCCAATTACCCCGTCTTTAATATTTTAGCCCAACATCATGATTACTTCGATTTAAATAAGTATAATAATAACTTAGCTACGAAACATTAATTTAAAAAGGTTGAACATAACTTACAATGAGTATTATTAGCGTAGCGTTACACGGACAGAATTTCGACTTACACACTTACAACATCCGTTAACATAACCTTATTATTATTAATCTTAAATTAAAATTAAAATTATATATATATATATATATATATATATATATATATATATATATATATATATATATATATATATATATATATATATATATATATATATATATATATATATATCGTGAGAGATAGATAGAAAAAGGATGATATAAAATTGATCAGAATGCGCGACCTTTTATATTCCCACATTTCACTGTAGATCTCCGCGAGTGCGGATGTTTCCTTCATAAAAGCTCCACGAGTGCGGATGTTTCCTTCATAAAAGCTCCGCGAGTGCGGAGGTCTGGAATCCAGCTCACCAAATGAATTCAACGTGGGCTGCTTTGATTAAAATAATATATAATATATATATAATTAATTATATATAATATTATATTCTTGTGCATAGTTGACTTGTAATTTTTGGTCCGTTGCGTCGAGCGCTGAAAGTTGATTCATGTCTCGGTTCCAGATTTTCAAACGCCTTTTCGTACAATTTAATATCTTGTACTTTGTGTTTCACGGCTTGTACTCTTTGTAATTTTTAGATGTTTCTCATCAATAATTTGAACCGATTTGATTGTACTTTGTACTTTTTAGCTTTTTGGTTGTTTGCGTCTTTAATTCGTCAAATCTGTCTTTTATCTTCACCTTTTATTATTTAAACGAATATTACTTGTAAATAGAACAATTGCAACTAAAAGCTTGTCTTTCTTGAGGGATAATGCTATGAAATATATGTTCATTTTTAGCATTATCAAATATTCCCACACTTGAGCGTTGCTTGTCCTTAAGCAATATAGTCTTGAAATAAAAATACTAGAATCACTTCTTTATTCTTCACACTTTTTACATCAGTGATTTTAATACGGTGGTATGAACAATGATAGTAACGTTGTGGTTTACAGTCCCACATGACTATGAAAATTTAGATCCTTTAGGAAATTGGATCTTTATGAAAACTTTTGACCTTTTTGAAAATTCAACCTAGCTTTTACTCTGGATAAGTTTTCAGGAATAACCCTTCACCGGTGTTTGCGAAATTGTTTTTGTGGGTTTTGTGGGTTTCAGATTTGAAAATTTTAGCTCAAAACTTATGGTTTTGTGTCACCCACTTGCTAACCTTGTATTAGGAAAGCAACACGTCCAGTATACTTGCTCCGTATATTACCTTTTTGTAAACTACCGTCCAGTTGTAAAGGAAAGCGTTGAACAAGCAACTGTTGAGGCAATGTCCCGTGACATGCTTTTGATTATGGTCTATATCGTGTCGGATGCAATTACTATCCTTTGTAGGAGCAATAGTAAAGATCACCCTATGGTTTTTCGGTCTGGCACAAGGTCCTGTCTTCGACCATGCTATGCAACCGCCGTTCTTATGGTTGACACCCGATTTGGTTCAGGTGACCTAATGAATTCCAGGTGAATTCCTAGGATTTTACGTTCAATGGTAATGAACGCATTAAAAATGGGTTTTCAGAAAACAAATCGGTTTGTAATTTTGATCAAAATATTTTCTCGTTCAAGCTCGAGTTTAGATATCATCGAATTCCATGATTTTGTAATTCTCAATCTTTAAAGTCAATCTCAAGGATTGAATAATATCAGTCTTAAAAGCTAATTTTTGATCTTTAAGGAGATTATCCTTTTTTGGAAATCTGATTCATTAGTCTTATAAGCTAATTTGCACGGTGCCCCCATTTTACGAGACAGATCCTCTCATGGTTAGGATAAGTCTAACCACTTGGCGACCCTGTTTGATGCTGAGGTCCATGGATTTCCAGCTGATTTTTGAGAAAACTTTTCAAGGTTTTTCGTAGACTCTACAACTGGTCTGGACGACAACTTCCTGGCCTAATTCAAGAAGCGCGTGTCTTTTTCTCAGAAGACTTTACTTCCTTTTAAATCAAGTGACACATTTCTTTCAAATATATTATAAGAAATCGGGTAAAACTGATAAAATTGTCCAAAACAAAAGTATCTTCAATTATTTGTACAAAAATATGTGATATATGTTCTAAATAACTTGGTAAATTTTTCCCACACTTGGCTTTTATTTTCCTTTCTTTGCCTTTTTATTTTCCTCTATTCCATTTTAAATGAATTCTAACATTTTGGGTTGTTTCTCAATTTATGTCCTTTACGAGGTAACAATAATTTCGGTGTTAACACCTAGTTTTATCGTTCATAAATATGTATAAACATAATTTTGAGTTCACTTAGTTGAAAATTTTGAACATTTTTACTAGAATTGGGTAGTCAGTATATAAGACTAGGGCTGTTCTTTATTATCAGAGAGCACTAGATTCTAATACAACTACTGCGTTACTAGTATTTTTAATGGTAACCAAGTTTATAAGTCAAAAATTTAAAAATCCGAAAGAATTTAACCCCTTCCCACACTTAAGATCTTGCAATGCCCTCATTTGCAAAAAAACCAGTACAATTTAAATTATTGAGGGTGATTAGCGTAGAAAAATGATTAAATTTTACCAAAGTTTCCAAACATATTGGCATTTGTTTGTTGAATGATAAATGGTGCACATCATTTGTTCATTCCTGCAGTTGTTATTTCACATATATTTTACATCTTGTCATCAAAATTAGTTGCTTTTGCTGAACTTAATGCCAGTCTTTGAAAATGCGCTGTTTTACCCTGTATTGTACATGAGATAAACTACACACATATATATACATATTTTTGAAGTTGGGTATATCACCCCACATTCAAAAATTATTAAAAATATAATAATAAAAGTTAGAAATTTATAAAAACTATTATAGTATCAAAAAAAATATTAAAGGTATAAAATTACAAGTTACCAAATAAATAAAAATAGGCATAAAAGAAAATCAGGGCTGATGAGGATGGTGCCAGTAGGGATCCCATTCATAGCCGTATATGCTGTAGAATGCTTGAGCTGGGTCATATGTAGGATACGGTGGTCGGGTCTGTATAGTCCAGGGAGGAAATACGGGCATTGGAGTAGGAATGTAGTTTGTATTTATGTGTGCACAATGACTTATGATTTGGTTTTGATGATACTGCCAATCTTGAAATGCTCGTTGTCTAGCCATTTCATACTCATGTTGAGCCATAAAAATTTGCATTTCTGTCATCTGATTCCCCCCTCCCGCATTACCTTGCTGTTTATCTATTTCGACCTGTGGATGCTGTCCATCATATGGTGCTGCAGCATTATTTCGTTTCTTTAAAACCTTAGCACCATGATATACTTTCAAACCAATTGTATCACGGGGTTCTGGTGCTGCAATTATTAATCCCCCCTTACTTCTATCGACACCGAGATACTCAGCAATTAAAGTAACAATGATACCACCTCCTATTATACCATTAGGCCGTATACTCCTAACCATAGCCGATAAATAATAACCCACACAATAAGGTATAATAACAGCGCTTTGGGGATCTCGAATACACATGAGATAAAATAAATCATTCTCATTTACTTTCTCTTTGTTCTTACCTCGCTGTGTAATCGAGTTTGCTAAGAACCTATGGATTACTCTTGGCGCAGCTCTATCAATATCAGTATAAGAGTTATTCCCCCCACGAGATCGATTATGCCTAGTCATTCTACTCCATATTCCATTCATATCAAAATTTTTATCAACCCTCCTACCATTAACTATCAACCTTTGACAATCAGTAGATGCTAGTTCCTCAGGCGTATATATACACAAAGCCCGAGCCATGTCTAGTAGAGACATATGGCGCATCATGTAGTGACCCGAACTTTTCCATGTTTATATATATATTAAATGAAATTATTATTTATATGGTTAAGTGTTTCCAACATGTTAAGCAATCAAACTTGTTAAGACTTGATTAATTGAAATAGGTTTCATATAGACAATTGACCACCCAAGTTGACCGGTGATTCACGAACGTTAAAACTTGTAAAAACTATACGATGACATATATATGGTTATATATATAGTTAACATGATTTTATTATAAGTATGTATCTCATTAGGTATTTTAACAATGAGTTATATACATAAAAAATGAGACTATTAATTTAAGAAACTCGAAAACGATATATATAACGATTATCGTTATAACAACGTCTTACTAAGTACATATGAATCATATTAAGATATTGATACACTTGGTTAATTATGTTAAATGATAAGTAAATATATTATTAAGTGTATTAACAATGAAATACATATGTAAAAATAAGACTACTAACTTAATGATTTCGAAACGAGACATATGTAACGATTATCGTTGTAACGATATTTAACTGTATATATATCATACTAAGATATATTATATATCATAATATCATGATAATATAACAATTTAACATCTCATTTGTTATAATAAACAATGGGTTAACAACATTCAACAAGATCGTTAACCTAAAGGTTTCAAAATAACATTTACATGTAACGACTAACGATGACTTAACGACTCAGTTAAAATGTATATACATGTAGTGTTTTAATATGTATTCATACAATTTTGAAAGACTTCAAGACACTTATCAAAATACTTCTACTTAACAAAAATGCTTACAATTACATCCTCGTTCAGTTTCATCAACAATTCTACTCGTATGCACCCGTATTCGTACTCGTACAATACACAGCTTTTAGATGTATGTACTATTTATATATACACTCCAATGATCAGCTCTTAGCAGCCCATGTGAGTCACCTAACATATGTGGGAACCATCATTTGGAAACTAGCATGAAATATCTCATAAAATTACAAAAATATGAGTAATCATTCATGACTTATTTACATGAAAACAAAATTACATATCCTTTATATCTAATCCATACACCAACGACCAAAAACACCTACAAACACTTTCATTCTTCAATTTTCTTCATCTAATTGATCTCTCTCAAGTTCTATCTTCAAGTTCTAAGTGTTCTTCAAATATTCTACAAGTTCTAGTTACATAAAATCAAGAATACTTTCAAGTTTGCTAGCTCACTTCCAATCTTGTAAGGTGATCATCCAACCTCAAGAAATCTTTGTTTATTACAGTAGGTTATCATTCTAATACAAGGTAATAATCATATTCAAACTTTGGTTCAATTTCTATAACTATAACAATCTTATTTCAAGTGATGATCTTACTTGAACTTGTTTTCGTGTCATGATTCTGCTTCAAGAACTCCGAGCCATCCAAGGATCCGTTGAAGCTAGATCCATTTTTCTATTTTCCAGTAGGTTTATTCAAGGAACTTAAGGTAGTAATGATGTTCATAACATCATTCGATTCATACATATAAAGCTATCTTATTCGAAGGTTTAAACTTGTAATCACTAGAACATAGTTTAGTTAATTCTAAACTTGTTCGCAAATAAAAGTAAATCCTTCTAACTTGACTTTTAAAATCAACTAAACACATGTTCTATATCTATATGATATGCTAACTTAATGATTTAAAACCTGAAAACACAAAAAACACCGTAAAACCGGATTTACGCCGTCGTAGTAACACCGCGGGCTGTTTTGGGTTAGTTAATTAAAAACTATGATAAACTTTGATTTAAAAGTTGTTATTCTGGGAAAATGATTTTTATTATGAACATGAAACTATATCCAAAAATTATGGTTAAACTCAAAGTGGAAGTATGTTTTCTAAAATGGTCATCTAGACGTCGTTCTTTCGACTGAAATGACTACCTTTACAAAAATGACTTGTAACTTATTTTTCCGACTATAAACCTATACTTTTTCTGTTTAGATTCATAAAATAGAGTTCAATATGAAACCATAGCAATTTGATTCACTCAAAACGGATTTAAAATGAAGAAGTTATGGGTAAAACAAGATTGGATAATTTTTCTCATTTTAGCTACGTGAAAATTGGTAACAAATCTATTCCAACCATAACTTAATCAACTTGTATTGTATATTACGTAATCTTGAGATACCATAGACACGTATACAATGTTTCGACCTATCATGTCGACACATCTATATATATTTCGGAACAACCATAGACACTCAATATGTGAATGTTGGAGTTAGCTATACAGGGTTGAGGTTGATTCCAAAATATATATAGTTTGAGTTGTGATCAATACTGAGATACGTATACACTGGGTCGTGGATTGATTCAAGATAATATTTATCGATTTATTTCTGTACATCTAACTGTGGACAACTAGTTGTAGGTTACTAACGAGGACAGCTGACTTAATAAACTTAAAACATCAAAATATATTAAAAGTGTTGTAAATATATTTTGAACATACTTTGATATATATGTATATATTGTTATAGGTTCGTGAATCAACCAGTGGCCAAGTCTTACTTCTCGACGAAGTAAAAATCTGTGAAAGTGAGTTATAGTCCCACTTTTAAAATCTAATATTTTTGGGATGAGAATACATGCAGGTTTTATAAATGATTTACAAAATAGACACAAGTACGTGAAACTACATTCTATGGTTGAATTATCGAAATCGAATATGCCCCTTTTTATTAAGTCTGGTAATCTAAGAATTAGGGAACAGACACCCTAATTGACGCGAATCCTAAAGATAGATCTATTGGGCCTAACAAACCCCATCCAAAGTACCGGATGCTTTAGTACTTTGAAATTTATATCATATCCGAAGGGTGTCCCGGAATGATGGGGATATTCTTATATATGCATCTTTTTAATGTCGGTTACCAGGTGTTCACCATATGAATGATTTTTATCTCTATGTATGGGATGTGTATTGAAATATGAAATCTTGTGGTCTATTATTATGATTTGATATATATAGGTTAAACCTATAACTCACCAACATTTTGTTGACGTTTTTAGCATGTTTATTCTCAGGTGATTATTAAGAGCTTCCGCTGTCGCATACTTAAATAAGGACGAGATTTGGAGTCCATGCTTGTATGATATTGTGTAAAAACTGCATTCAAGAAACTTATTTTGTTGTAACATATTTGTATTGTAAACCATTATGTAATGGTCGTGTGTAAACAGGATATTTTAGATTATCATTATTTGATAATCTACGTAAAGCTTTTTAAACCTTTATTGATGAAATAATGGTTATGGTTTGTTTTAAAATGAATGCAGTCTTTGAAAAATGTCTCATATAGAGGTCAAAACCTCGCAACGAAATCAATTAATATGGAACGTTTTTAATCAATAAGAACGGGATATTTCAGTTGGTATCCGAGCGTTGGTCTTAGAGAACCAGAATTTTGCATTAGTGTGTCTTATCGAGTTTGTTAGGATGCATTAGTGAGTCTGGACTTCGACCGTGTTTTCTTTAAAAATGACTGCTTAACATTTTTGTTGGAAACTATATATTATTAACATGTATATATTATGTGATATATTAATCTCTTAACATGTTTGATATTGTGTGATAGATGTCTACCTCTAGCACAAATCCCATTGAATCACCTAATAATAACGAAGAGTCGAATATATATTGGACTGATTCACAAGTTCCCGAAGAAGAACCGGAAGAAGAATCAGAACCGGAAGAAGAATCAGAACCGGAAGAGGAGGAACCGGAGGAGGAAATAGAACCGGTGGGGGAAAAAATAAAACGGTTAAGTAAAAGAAAATCCTCAACCAACCGACCAAGGTTAATTATGGTCAATGGTGTTTCCGCCAAGGAAGCAAAATATTGGGAGGATTACCAATTCTCCGATGAATCGGATTCCGACGAGAATTCCGATGATGTTATAGAAATTATCCCAACTGAATTTAAAAAGGCAAAAGAAAATAATAAGGGAAAGGGCATAAAAATAGAGAAATCTAATTCCAACCCCGATGAACTTTATATGTATCGTCAACCCCCGAAGTCCTTAAGTTATAACAATGACCCGGGAACCTCTAAACCACCAGGTTTTTCTAAACCAATGTGGAAAACGACGGCTCGTATTAGGGGAACATCATATATCCCTAGAAACTTGGCAAAACGAACCAAAACCGAAGAAGAAGAAACGAGCGAGTCGGAATAAGATAGTTGTATTCGTGTGGTGCAATATATGTAATATAGTGTGCTTATGCTTTATGATATATGTAAAAATTGCTTGTATTAATAAGTATTTTTTTTTATGAATCTAACTCTTGTCTATTTTACAGTATAAAAACACAAAATGGATAGACAACCCAATATTTTAAGAGACCTACCCGGAGACATGATTGATGAAATCTTGTCTAGAGTCGGTCAGAATTCTTCGGCACAACTATTTAAGGCGAGATCAGTTTGTAAGAAATTCGAAGAACGTTCCAAGAATGCCTTGGTTTATAAAAGGTTTTCGTTCAAAAGATGGGGGATATCACATTGGGAAATCAATAAGTTACGATGTGTTTACTTTGATGCATATATTGCGGGGAACTCAAATGCTATTTTACGCAATGGGTTAAGAAATTATTTTGACTCAATATATCCAAATATTGGACTTCGTGATTTAGAAAAAGCGGCTAACATGCAACATAAAGAAGCATGTTATGCTTACGGATTAGTAATGTTCGCTTCTCACCAAAGTGAGAACAAGAACATCGGGCTACAACTATTAAACAAAACGTTCCCACAAGTGACGAAGTCGGTAATTGGGGTAAGAAATGAGGTTTTTAGATTGTTACGGGACTGTTGGATATTACGTAACCCTCATCCCTTTGACGACGTTACAAAACGATGTCTTATCAACAACCATAACGGCTATGTTCCACAAGACCAAGGATGGGAAGTAATCCTAGTAAAACCAGAATGCATGACTTGTTTCTGGACGTATGAATTACGTGTCTTTAATGCCTTTGCTGAACGACTTGTGTACTAGCTAGAATTATCTTCACAACCATCTTGTATCAAATTTATTGTGTGCTATATTTCATGCTATATGTAAAATAAGCGGTATTGTAAGTTTGTAAAATATTGTGTAAAAGTTTGAACGCGAAATATTATTATAATCAGTTTTTCATTAGAATTGTAGTAGTTGAATTGTATATTATCTACTAAGTATGAACTTAACTGGTAGGTACTACCCGAATTTAAACTTATAAAACGCTAATATGAAGAAAAAGCTTTTATAAATGAGTTCATATTATGCTACGAAATACTATTAACTACTCTTAATATTCTGTATGATTAACTTGTTCCATTTGACTATTTTGAAGGAAATGGGACCGACTACTCGACACACCGTGAATATGAATGAAGAGGAATTCCGTACTTTTCTAGCTTCAAACATAGCCGCAGTACAGGCTGCTGCGATACATACCAACAATAACCTTGGATCTAGCAGTACAGGACATCGTGTAGGATGCACCTACAAAGAATTCACTGCCTGCAAACCTTTGGAATTTGATGGAACCGAAGGACCGATCGGATTGAAACGGTGGACCGAGAAGGTCGAATCGGTGTTTGCCATAAGTAAGTGTACTGAAGAGGACAAAGTGAAGTACGCTACGCATACCTTCACAGGTTCTGCGTTAACATGGTGGAATACCTATCTAGAGCAAGTGGGACAAGATGATGCGTACGCACTACCGTGGTCAGCATTCAAGCACTTGATGAACGAGAAGTACCGTCCCAGAACCGAGGTCAATAAGCTCAAGACAGAACTTAGAGGGTTACGAACCCAAGGATTTGATATTACCACGTACGAAAGACGATTCACAGAATTGTGCCTATTGTGTCCGGGAGCGTTCGAAGATGAGGAAGAGAAGATCGACGCATTTGTGAAAGGATTACCGGAAAGAATCCAAGAAGATATAAGTTCACACGAGCCCGCCTCCATACAACAGGCATGTAGAATGGCTCACAAAATAGTGAACCAGATTGAGGAAAGAATTAAAGAACAGACTGCTGAAGAGGCCAATGTGAAGCAAGTTAAAAGAAAGTGGGAGGAAAACGGTGATAAGAATCACCAATACAACAACAACAGCAATTACAACAATAATCGCAACAATTATCCCAACAATCGCAACATCAATCGCAACTACAACAAACGGCTCAACAACAACAACAACAACAGCAACTATAACAATCATTCCAACAACAATAATAACCGCAACAACAACAACAATCAGAAGCAGCTATGCCAAAGGTGTGAAAAGTATCACTCGGGGTTCTGCACCAAATTTTGCAACAAGTGTAAAAGAAATGGTCATAGCGCGGCGAAGTGTGAGGTCTACGGACCAGGGGTTAACAGAACGAAAGGAATAAATTGTGTCGGAACGAGTAATGGCGGAGCAAGTAGTGTCGGAGCAAGTTATGCCAATGTAGTTTGTTATAAATGTGGAAAACCGGGCCACATTATTAGAAATTGCCCGAACCAGGAGAACACGAATGGACAAGGCCGCGGAAGAGTTTTCAATATTAATGTGGTAGAGGCACAGGAAGACCCGGAGCTTGTTACGGGTACGTTTCTTATTGATAATAAATCTGCTTACGTTTTATTTGATTCGGGTGCGGATAGAAGCTATATGAGTAGAGATTTTTATGCCAAATTAAGTTGTTCTTTGATGCCTTTGGATAGTAAATTTTTACTCGAATTAGTAAATGGTAAATTAATTTCAGCAGATAATATATGTCGGAATCGAGAAATTAAACTGGTTAGCGAAACATTTAAGATTGATTTGATACCAGTAGAGTTAGGGAGTTTTGATGTGATAATCGATATGGACTGGTTGAAAGAAGTGAAAGTAGAGATTGTTTGTTACAAAAATACAATTCGCATTATACGAGAAAAAGGAAAACCCTTAATGGTGTACGGAGAAAAGGGCAACACGAAGCTACATCTTATTAGTAATTTGAAGGCACAAAAACTAATAAGAAAAGGTTGCTATGCTGTTCTAGCACACGTCGAGAAAGTACAAACTGAAGAAAAGAGCATCAATGATGTTCCCATTGCAAAAGAATTTCCCGATGTATTTCCGAAAGAATTACCGGGATTACCCCCACATCGATCCGTTGAATTTCAAATAGATCTTGTACCAGGAGCTGCACCAATAGCTCGTGCTCCTTACAGACTCGCACCCAGCGAGATGAAAGAACTGCAAAGCCAATTACAAGAACTTTTAGAGCGTGGTTTCATTCGACCAAGCACATCACCGTGGGGATCTCTTGTTTTGTTTGTCAAGAAGAAAGATGGTACATTCAGGTTGTGTATCGACTACCGAGAGTTGAACAAACTTACCATCAAGAACCGCTACCCACTACCGAGAATCGACGACTTATTTGATCAACTACAAGGCTCGTCTGTTTATTCAAAGATTGACTTACGTTCCGGGTATCATCAAATGCGGGTGAAAGAAGATGATATTCCAAAGACTGCTTTTAGAACACGTTACGGTCATTAAGAGTTTATGGTCATGCCGTTTGGTTTAACTAATGCACCAGCTGTGTTCATGGACCTTATGAACCGAGTGTGTGGACCATACCTTGACAAGTTTGTCATTGTTTTCATTGATGACATACTTATTTACTCAAAGAATGACCAAGAACACGGTGAACATTTGAGAAAGGTGTTAGAAGTATTGAGGAAGGAAGAATTGTACGCTAAGTTTTCAAAGTGTGCATTTTGGTTGGAAGAAGTTCAATTCCTCGGTCACATAGTGAACAAAGAAGGTATTAAGGTGGATCCGGCAAAGATAGAAACTGTTAAAAAGTGGGAAACCCCGAAAACTCCGAAACACATACGCCAGTTTTTAAGACTAGCTGGTTACTACAGAAGGTTCATCCAAGACTTTTCCAAAATAGCAAAACCCTTGACTGCATTAACGCATAAAGGGAAGAAATTTGAATGGAATGATGAACAAGAGAAAGCGTTTCAGTTATTGAAGAAAAAGCTAACTACGGCACCTATATTGTCATTGCCTGAAGGGAATGATGATTTTGTGATTTATTGTGACGCATCAAAGCAAGGTCTCGGTTGTGTATTAATGCAACGAACGAAGGTGATTGCTTATGCATCTAGACAATTGAAGATTCATGAACAAAATTATACGACGCATGATTTGGAATTAGGCGCGGTTGTTTTTGCATTAAAGACTTGGAGGCACTACTTATATGGGGTCAAAAGTATTATATATACCGACCACAAAAGTCGTCAACACATATTTAATCAGAAACAACTGAATATGAGGCAGCGTAGGTGGATTGAATTGTTGAATGATTATGACTTTGAGATTCGTTACCACTCGGGGAAGGCAAATGTGGTAGCCGACGCCTTGAGCAGAAAGGACAGAGAACCCATTCGAGTAAAATCTATGAATATAATGATTCACACTAACCTTACTACACAAATAAAGGAGGCGCAACAAGGAGTTTTAAAAGAGGGAAATTTAAAGGATGAAATACCCAAAGGATCGGAGAAGCATCTTAATATTCGGGAAGATGGAACCCGGTATAGGGCTGAAAGAAGTTGGGTACCAAAATTTGGAGATATGAGAGAAATGGTACTTAGAGAAGCTCATAAAACCAGATACTCAATACATCCTGGAACGGGGAAGATGTACAAGGATCTTAAGAAACATTTTTGGTGGCCAGGTATGAAAGCCGATATTGCTAAATACGTAGGAGAATGTTTGACGTGTTCTAAGGTCAAAGCTGAGCATCAAAAACCATCAGGTCTACTTCAACAACCCGAAATCCCGAAATGGAAATGGGAAACCATTACCATGGATTTCATCACTAAATTGCCAAGGACTGCAAGTGGTTATGATACTATTTGGGTATCAGTTGATCGTCTCACCAAGTCAGCACACTTCCTGCCAATAAGAGAAGATGACAAGATGGAGAAGTTAGCACGACTGTATTGGAAGGAAGTCGTCTCCAGACATGGAATACCAATCTTTATTATCTTTGATAGGGATGGCAGATTTATTTCAAGATTCTGGCAGACATTACAGCAAGCATTAGGAACTCGTCTAGACATGAGTACTGCCTATCATCCACAAACTGATGGGCAGAGCGAAAGGACGATACAAATGCTTGAAGACATGCTACGAGCATGTGTTATTGATTTCGGAAACAGTTGGGATCGACATCTACCGTTAGCAGAATTTTCCTACAACAACAGCTACCATTCAAGCATTGAGATGGCACCGTTTGAAGCACTTTATGGTAGAAAGTGCAGGTCTCTGATTTGTTGGAGTGAAGTGGGGGATAGACAGATTACGGGTCCGGAGATAATACAAGAAACTACCGAGAAAATCATCCAAATTCAACAAAGATTAAAAACCGCCCAGAGTCGACAAAAGAGCTACGTGGACAGTAAAAGAAAAGATATAGAGTTTGAAATTGGAGAAATGGTCATGCTTAAGGTTTCACCTTGGAAAGGCGTTGTTCGATTTGGTAAACGGGTGAAACTAAATCCAAGGTACATTGGACCATTCAAGATTATAGATCGTGTCGGACCAGTAGCTTACCAACTGGAGCTACCTCAACAACTCGCGGCTGTACATAACACTTTCCACATCTCAAATTTGAAGAAATGTTTTGCTAAAGAAGATCTCACTATTCCATTGGACGAAATCCAAATCAATGAAAAACTTCAATTCATTGAAGAACCCGTCGAAATAATGGATCGTGAGGTTAAGAGACTTAAACAAAACAAGATACCGATTGTTAAGGTTCGATGGAATGCTCGTAGAGGACCCGAGTTCACCTGGGAGCGTGAAGATTAGATGAAGAAGAAATACCCACATTTATTTCCAGAAAATACGTCAACACCTCCAACTGCTTAAAATTTCGGGACGAAATTTATTTAACGGGTAGGTACTGTAGTGACCCGAACTTTTCCATGTTTATATATATATATTAAATGAAATTGTTATTTATATGATTAAGTGTTTCCAACATGTTAAGCAATCAAACTTGTTAAGACTTGATTAATTGAAATAGGTTTCATATAGACAATTGACCACCCAAGTTGACCGGTGATTCACGAACGTTAAAACTTGTAAAAACTATACGATGACATATATATGGTTATATATATAGTTAACATGATTTTATTATAAGTATGTATCTCATTAGGTATTTTAACAATGAGTTATATACATAAAAAATGAGACTATTAATTTAAGAAACTCGAAAACGATATATATAACGATTATCGTTATAACAACGTCTTACTAAGTACATATGAATCATATTAAGATATTGATACACTTGGTTAATTATGTTAAATGATAAGTAAATATATTATTAAGTGTATTAACAATGAAATACATATGTAAAAATAAGACTACTAACTTAATGATTTCGAAACGAGACATATATGTAACAATTATCGTTGTAACGACATTTAACTGTATATATATCATACTAAGATATATTATATATCATAATATCATGATAATATAACAATTTAACATCTCATTTGTTATAATAAACAATGGGTTAACAACATTCAACAAGATCGTTAACCTAAAGGTTTCAAAACAACATTTACATGTAACGACTAACGATGACTTAACGACTCAGTTAAAAAGTATATACATGTAGTGTTTTAATATGTATTCATACACTTTTGAAAGACTTCAAGACACTTATAAAAATACTTCTACTTAACAAAAATGCTTACAATTACATCCTCGTTCAGTTTCATCAACAATTCTACTCGTATGCACCCGTATTCGTACTCGTACAATACACAGCTTTTAGATGTATGTACTATTGGTATATACACTCCAATTATCAGCTCTTAGCAGCCCATGTGAGTCACCTAACACATGTGGGAACCATCATTTGGCAACTAGCATGAAATATCTCATAAAATTACAAAAATATGAGTAATCATTCATGACTTATTTACATGAAAACAAAATTACATATCCTTTATATCTAATCCACACACCAACGACCAAAAACACCTACAAACACTTTCATTCTTCAATTTTCTTCATCTAATTGATCTCTCTCATGTTCTATCTTCAAGTTCTAAGGGTTCTTCATATATTCTACAAGTTCTAGTTACATAAAATCAAGAATACTTTCAAGTTTGCTAGCTCACTTCCAATCTTGTAAGGTGATTATCCAACCTCAAGAAATCTTTGTTTCTTACAGTAGATTATCATTCTAATACAAGGTAATAATAATATTCAAACTTTGGTTCAATTTCTATAACTATAACAATCTTATTTCAAGTGATGATCTTACTTGAACTTGTTTTTGTGTCATGATTCTGCTTCAAGAACTCCGAGCCATCCAAGGATCCGTTGAAGCTAGATCCATTTTTCTCTTTTCCAGTAGGTTTATCCAAGGAACTTAAGGTAGTAATGATGTTCATAACATCATTCGATTCATACATATAAAGCTATCTTATTCGAAGGTTTAAACTTGTAATCACTAGAACATAGTTTAGTTAATTCTAAACTTGTTCGCAAATAAAAGTAAATCCTTCTAACTTGACTTTTAAAATCAAATAAACACATGTTCTATATCTATATGATATGCTAACTTAATGATTTAAAACCTGAAAACACGAAAAACACCGTAAAACCGGATTTACGCCGTCGTAGTAACACCGCGGGCTGTTTTGGGTTAGTTAATTAAAAACTATGATAAACTTTGATTTAAAAGTTGTTATTCTGGGAAAATGATTTTTATTATGAACATGAAACTATATCCAAAAATTATGGTTAAACTCAAAGTGGAAGTATGTTTTCTAAAATGGTCATCTAGACGTCGTTCTTTCGACTGAAATGACTACCTTTACAAAAATGACTTGTAACTTATTTTTCCGACTATAAACCTATACATTTTCTGTTTAGATTCATAAAATAGAGTTCAATATAAAACCATAGCAATTTGATTCACTCAAAACGGATTTAAAATGAAGAAGTTATGGGTAAAACAAGATTGGATAATTTTTCTCATTTTAGCTACGTGAAAATTGGTAACAAATCTATTCCAACCATAACTTAATCAACTTGTGTTTTATATTATGTAATCTTGAGATACCATAGACACGTATACAATGTTTCGACCTATCATGTCGACACATCTATATATATTTCGGAACAACCATAGACACTCTATATGTGAATGTTGGAGTTAGCTATACAGGGTTGAGGTTGATTCCAAAATATATATAGTTTGAGTTGTGATCAATATTGAGATACGTATACACTGGGTCGTGGATTGATTCAAGATAATATTTATCGATTTATTTCTGTACATCTAACTGTGGACAACTAGTTGTAGGTTACTAACGAGGACAGCTGACTTAATAAACTTAAAACATCAAAATATATTAAAAGTGTTGTAAATATATTTTGAACATACTTTGATATATATGTATATATTGTTATAGGTTCGTGAATCAACCAGTGACCAAGTCTTACTTCCCGACGAAGTAAAAATATGTGAAAGTGAGTTATAGTCCCACTTTTAAAATCTAATATTTTTGGGATGAGAATACATGCAGGTTTTATAAATGATTTACAAAATAGACACAAGTACGTGAAACTACATTCTATGGTTGAATTATCGAAATCGAATATGCCCCTTTTTATTAAGTCTGGTAATCTAAGAATTAGGGAACAGACACCCTAATTGACGCGAATCCTAAAGATAGATCTATTGGGCCTAACAAACCCCATCCAAAGTACCGGATGCTTTAGTACTTCGAAATTTATATCATATCCGAAGGGTGTCCCGGAATGATGGGGATATTCTTATATATGCATCTTGTTAATGTCGGTTACCAGGTGTTCACCATATGAATGATTTTTATCTCTATGTATGGGATGTGTATTGAAATATGAAATCTTGTGGTCTATTATTATGATTTGATATATATAGGTTAAACCTATAACTCACCAAAATTTTTGTTGACGTTTTAAGCATGTTTATTCTCAGGTGATTATTAAGAGCTTCTGCTGTCGCATACTTAAATAAGGACGAGATTTGGAGTCCATGCTTGTATGATATTGTGTAAAAACTACATTCAAGAAACTTATTTTGTTGTAACAGATTTGTATTGTAAACCATTATGTAATGGTCGTGTGTAAACAGGATATTTTAGATTATCATTATTTGATAATCTACGTAAAGCTTTTTAAACCTTTATTTATGAAATAAAGGTTATGGTTTGTTTTAAAAATGAATGCAGTCTTTGAAAAACGTCTCATATAGAGGTCAAAACCTCGCAACGAAATCAATTAATATGGAACGTTTTTAATCAATAAGAACGGGACATTTCAGTTGGTATCAGAGCGTTGGTCTTAGAGAACCAGAATTTTGCATTAGTGTGTCTTATCGAGTTTGTTAGGATGCATTAGTGAGTCTGGACTTCGACCGTGTTTACTTGAAAAATGATTGCTTAACAAACTTTGTTGGAAACTATATATTTTTAACATGTGAATATTATGTGATATATTAATCTCTTAACGCGTTTGATATTATGTGATAGATGTCTACCTCTAGAACAAGTCCCATTGAATCACCTAATAATAATGAAGAGTCAAATGTAAATTGGAATGATTCGTGGACTGATTCACAAGTTCCCGAAGAGGAACCGGAAGAAGAGTCAGAACCGGAAGAAGAATCGGAACCGGAAGAAGAATCGGAATTGGATGAAGAAATAGAACCGGTGGGGGAAATAATAAAACGGTTAAGTAAAAGAAAATCCTCAACCAACCGACCAAGGTTAATTATGGTCAATGGTGTTTCCGCCAAGGAAGCAAAATATTGGGAGGATTACCAATTCTCCGATGAATCGGATTCCGACGAGAATTCCGATGATGTTATAGAAATTACCCCAACTGAATTTAAAAAGGCAAAAGAAAATAATAAGGGAAAGGGCATAAAAATAGAGAAATCTAATTCCAACCCCGATGAACTTTATATGTATCGTCAACCCCCGAAGTCCTTAAGTTGTAACAATGACCCGGGAACCTCTAAACCACCAGGTTTTTCTAAACCAATGTGGAAAACGACGGCTCGTATTAGGGGAACATCATATATCCCTAGAAACTTGGAAAAACGAACCAAAACCGAAGAAGAAGAAACAAGCGAGTCGGAATAAGATAGTTGTATTCGTGTGGTGTAATATATGTAATATAGTGTGCTTATGCTTTATGATATATGTAAAAATTGCTTGTATTAATAAGTATTTTTTTTTTATGAATCTAACTCTTGTCTATTTTACAGTATAAAAACACAAAATGGATAGACAACCCAATATTTTAAGAGACCTACCCGGAGACATGATTGATGAAATCTTGTCTAGAGTCGGTCAGAATTCTTCGGCACAACTATTTAAGGCGAGATCAGTTTGTAAGACATTCGAAGAACGTTCCAAGAATGCCTTGGTTTATAAAAGGCTTTCGTTCGAAAGATGGGGGATATCACATTGGAAAATCCATAAGTTACGATGTGTTTACTTTGATGCATATATTGCGGGGAACCTAAATGCTATTTTACGCAATGGGTTAAGAAATTATTTTGACTCAATATATCCAAATATTGGACTTCGTGATTTAGAAAAAGCGGTTAACATGCAACATAAAGAAGCATGTTATGCTTACGGATTAGTAATGTTCGCTTCTCACCAAAGTGAGAACAAGAACATCGGGCTACAACTATTAAACAAAACGTTCCCACAAGTGACGGAGTCGGTAATTTGGGTAAGAAATGAGGTTTTTAGATTGTTACGGGACTGTTGGACATTACGTAACCCTCGTCCCTTTGACGACGTTACAACACGATGTCTTATCAACGGCCATAACGGTTATGTTCCACAAGACCAAGGATGGGAAGTAATCCTAGTAAAACCAGAATGCATGACTTGTTTCTGGACGTATGAATTATGTGTCTTTATTGCCTTTGCTGAACGACTTGTGTACTAGCTAGAATTATCTTCACAACCATCTTGTATCAAATTTATTGTGTGCTATATTTCATGCTATATGTAAAATAAGTGGTATTGTAAGTTTGTAAAATATTGTGTAAAAGTTTGAACGCGAAATATTATTATAATCAGTTTTTCATATAGAATTATAGTAGTTGAATTGTATATTAGCTACTAAGTATGAACTTAACGGGTAGGTACTACCCGAATTTAAACTTATAAAACGCTAATATGAAGAAAAAGCTTTTATAAATGAGTTCATATTATGCTACGAAATACTATTAACTACTCTTAATATTCTGTATGATTAACTTGTTCCATTTGAATATTTTGAAGGAAATGGCACCGACTACTCGACACACCGTGAATATGAATGAAGAGGAATTCCGTACTTTTCTAGCTTCAAACATAGCCGCAGTACAGGCTGCGCTACATACCAACAATAACCTTGGATCTAGCAGTACAGGAAATCGTGTAGGATGCACCTACAAAGAATTCACTGCCTGCAAACCTTTAGAATTTGATGGAACCGAAGGACCGATCGGATTGAAACGGTGGACCGAGAAAGTCGAATCGGTGTTTGCCATAAGTAAGTGTACTGAAGAGGACAAAGTGAAGTACGCTACGCATACCTTCACAGGTTCTGCGTTAACATGGTGGAATACCTATCTAGAGCAAGTGGGACAAGACGATGCGTACGCACTACCGTGGTCAGCATTCAAGCACTTGATGAACGAGAAGTACCGTCCCAGAACCGAGGTCAATAAGCTCAAGACAGAACTTAGAGGGTTACGAACCCAAGGATTTGATATTACCACGTACGAAAGACAATTCACAGAATTGTGCCTATTGTGTCCGGGAGCATTCGAAGATGAGGAAGAGAAGATCGATGCGTTTGTGAAAGGATTACCGGAAAGAATCCAAGAAGATATAAGTTCACACGAGCCCGCCTCCATACAACAGGCATGTAGAATGGCTCACAAACTCGTGAACCAGATTGAAGAAAGAATTAAAGAACAGACTGCTGAAGAGGCCAATGTGAAGCAAGTCAAAAGAAAGTGGGAGGAAAACGGTGATAAGAATCACCAATACAACAATAACAGCAATTACAACAATAATCGCAACAATTATTCCAACAATCGCAACATCAATCGCAACTACAACAAACGGCCCAACAACAACAACAACAACAATAACAGCAACTACAACAATCATCCCAACAACAATAATAAACGCAACAACAACAACAATCAGAAGCAGCTATGCCAAAGGTGTGAAAAGTATCACTCGGGGTTCTGCACCAAATTTTGCAACAAGTGTAAAAGAAATGGTCATAGCGCGGCGAAGTGTGAGGTCTACGGACTAGGGGTTAATAGAACGAAAGGAACAAATGGTGTCAGAACGAGTAATGGCGGAGCAAGTAGTGTCGGAGCAAGTTATGCCAATGTAGTTTGTTATAAATGTGGAAAACCGGGCCACATTATTAGAAATTGCCCGAACCAGGAGAACACGAATGGATAAGGCCGCGGAAGAGTTTTCAATATTAATGCGGCTGAGGCACAGGAAGACCCGGAGCTTGTTACGGGTACGTTTCTTATTGACAATAAATCTGCTTACGTTTTATTTGATTCGGGTGCGGATAGAAGCTATATGAGTAGAGATTTTTGTGCTAAATTAAGTTGTCCATTGACGCCGTTGGATAGTAAATTTTTACTCGAATTAGCAAACGGTAAATTAATTTTAGCAGATAATATATGCTGGAATCGAGAAATTAAACTGGGTAGCGAAATATTTAAGATTGATTTGATACCAGTAGAGTTAGGGAGTTTTGATGTAATAGTTGGCATGGACTGGCTGAAGAAGGTGAAAGCAGAGATCGTATGTTATAAAAATGCAATTCACATTGTACGAGAAGAAGGAGAACCCTTAATGGTGTACGGAGAAAAGGGCAACATGAAGCTACATCTTATTAGTAATTTGAAGGCACAAAAACTAATAAGAAAAGGTTGCTATGCTGTTCTAGCACACGTCGAGAAAGTACAAACTGAAGAAAAGAGCATCAATGATGTTCCCATTGCAAAAGAATTTCCCGATGTATTTCCGAAAGAATTACTGGGATTACCCCCACATCGATCCGTTGAATTTCAAATAGATCTTGTACCAGGAGCTGCACCAATAGCTCGTGCTCCTTACAGACTCGCACCCAGCGAGATGAAAGAACTGCAAAGCCAATTACAAGAACTTTTAGAGCGTGGTTTCATTCGACCAAGCACATCACCGTGGGGAGCTCCTGTTTTGTTTGTCAAGAAGAAAGATGGTACATTCAGGTTGTGTATCGACTACCGAGAGTTGAACAAACTTACCATCAAGAACCGCTACCCACTACCGAGAATCGACGACTTATTTGATCAACTACAAGGCTCGTCTGTTTATTCAAAGATTGACTTACGTTCCGGGTATCATCAAATGCGGGTGAAAGAAGATGCTATTCCAAAGACTGCTTTCAGAACACGTTACGGTCATTACGAGTTTATGGTCATGCCGTTTGGTTTAACTAATGCACCAGCTGTGTTCATGGACCTTATGAACCGAGTGTGTGGACCATACCTTGACAAGTTTGTCATTGTTTTCATTGATGACATACTTATTTACTCAAAGAATGACCAAGAACACGGTGAACATTTGAGAAAGGTGTTAGAAGTATTGAGGAAGGAAGAATTGTACGCTAAGTTTTCAAAGTGTGCATTTTGGTTGGAAGAAGTTCAATTCCTCGGTCACATAGTGAACAAAGAAGGTATTAAGGTGGATCCAGCAAAGATAGAAACTGTTGAAAAGTGGGAAACCCCGAAAACTCCGAAACACATACGCCAGTTTTTAGGACTAGCTGGTTACTACAGAAGGTTCATCCAAGACTTTTCCAGAATAGCAAAACCCTTGACTGCATTAACGCATAAAGGGAAGAAATTTGAATGGAATGATGAACAAGAGAAAGCGTTTCAGTTATTGAAGAAAAAGCTAACTACGGCACCTATATTGTCATTGCCTGAAGGGAATGATGATTTTGTGATTTATTGTGACGCATCAAAGCAAGGTCTCGGTTGTGTATTAATGAAATGAACGAAGGTGATTGCTTATGCGTCTAGACAATTGAAGATTCACGAACAAAATTATACGACGCATGATTTGGAATTAGGCGCGGTTGTTTTTGCATTAAAGACTTGGAGGCACTACTTATATGGGGTCAAAAGTATTATATATACCGACCACAAAAGTGTTCAACACATATTTAATCAGAAACAATTGAATATGAGGCAGCGTAGGTGGATTGAATTGTTGAATGATTACGACTTTGAGATTCGTTACCACCCGGGGAAGGCAAATGTGGTAGCCGATGCCTTGAGCAGGAAGGACAGAGAACCCGTTCGAGTAAAATCTATGAATATAATGATTCATAATAACCTTACTACTCAAATAAAGGAGGCGCAACAAGGAGTTTTAAAAAAGGGAAATTTAAAGAATGAAATACCCAAAAGATCGGAGAAGCATCTTAATATTCGAGAAGACGGAACCCGGTATAGGGCTGAAAGGATTTGGGTACCAAAATTTGGAGATATGAGAGAAATGGTACTTAGAGAAGCTCATAAAACCAGATACTCAATACATCCTGGAACGGGGAAGATGTACACGGATCTCAAGAAACATTTTTGGTGGCCGGGTATGAAAGCCGATGTTGCTAAATACGTAGGAGAATGTTTGACGTGTTCTAAGGTCAAAGCTGAATATCAGAAACCATCAGGTCTACTACAACAACCTGAAATCCCGAAATGGAAATGGGAAAACATTACCATGGATTTCATTACTAAATTGCCAAGGACTGCAAGTGGTTATGATACTATTTGGGTAATAGTTGATCATCTCACCAAGTCAGCACACTTCCTGCCAATAAGAGAAGATGAGAAGATGGAGAAGTTAGCACGACTGTATTTGAAGGAAGTCGTCTCCAGACATGGAATACCAATCTCTATTATCTCTGATAGGGATGGCAGATTTATTTCAAGATTCTGGTAGACATTACAGCAAGCATTGGGAACTCGTCTAGACATGAGTACTGCCTATCATCCACAAACTGATGGGCAGAGCAAAATGACGATACAAACGCTTGAAGATATGCTACGAGCTTGTGGTATTGAGTTCAGAAACAGTTGGGATCGACATCTACCGTTAGCAGAATTTTCCTACAACAACAGCTACCATTCAAGCATTGAGATGACGCCGTTTGAAGCACTTTATGGTAGAAAGTGCAGGTCTCTGATTTGTTGGACTGAAGTGGGGGATAGACAGATTACGGGTTCGGAGATAATACAAGAAACTACCGAAAAAATCATCCAAATTCAACAAAGATTGAAAACCGCCCAGAGTCGACAAAAGAGCTACGCGGACAGTAAAAGAAAAGATATAGAGTTTGAAATTGGATAAATGGTCATGCTTAAGGTTTCACCTTGGAAAGGCGTTGTTCGATTTGGTAAATGGGGGAAACTAAATCCAAGGTACATTGGACCATTCAAGATTATAGATCGTGTCGGACCAGTAGTTTACCAACTGGAGCTACCTCAACAACTCGCGGCTGTACATAACACTTTCCACGTCTCAAATTTGAAGAAATGTTTTGCTAAATAAGATCTCACTATTCCGTTGGACGAAATCCAAATCAATGAAAAACTTCTATTCATTGAAGAACCCGTCGAAATAATGGATCGTGAGGTTAAGAGACTTAAACAAAACAAGATACCGATTGTTAAGGTTCGATGGAATGCTCGTAGAGGACCCGAGTTCACCTGGGAGCGTGAAGATCAGATGAAGAAGAAATACCCGCATTTATTTCCAGAAGATACGTCAACACCTCCAACTGCTTAAAATTTCGGGACGAAATTTATTTAACGGGTAGGTACTGTAGTGACCCGAACTTTTCCATGTTTATATATATATATATTAAATGAAATTGTTATTTACATGATTAAGTGTTTCCAACATGTTAAGCAATCAAACTTGTTAAGACTTGATTAATTGAAATAGGTTTCATATAGACAATTGACCACCCAAGTTGACCGGTGATTCACGAACGTTAAAACTTGTAAAAACTATACGATGACATATATATGGTTATATATATAGTTAACTTGATTTTATTATAAGTATGTATCTCATTAGGTATTTTAACAATGAGTTATATACATAAAAATGAGACTATTAATTTAAGAAACTCGAAAACGATATATATAACGATTATCGTTATAACAACGTCTTACTAGGTACATATGAATCATATTAAGATATTGATACACTTGGTTAATTATGTTAAATTATAAGTAAATATATTATTAAGTGTATTAACAATGAAATACATATGTAAAAATAAGACTACTAACTTAATGATTTCGAAACGAGACATATATGTAACGATTATCGTTGTAACGACATTTAACTGTATATACATCATACTAAGATATATTATATATCATAATATCATGATAATATAACAATTTAACATCTCATTTGTTATAATAAATAATGGGTTAACAACATTCAACAAGATCGTTAACCTAAAGGTTTCAAAACAACATTTACATGTAACGACTAACGATGACTTAACGACTCAGTTAAAATGTATATACATGTAGTGTTTTAATATGTATTAATACACTTTTGAAAGACTTCAAGACACTTATCAAAATACTTCTACTTAACAGAAATGCTTACAATTACATCCTCGTTCAGTTTCATCAACAATTCTACTCGTATGCACCCGTATTCGTACTCGTACAATACACAGCTTTTAGATGTATTTACTATTGGTATATACACTCCAATGATCAGCTCTTAGCAGCCCATGTGAGTCACCTAACACATGTGGGAACCATCATTTGGCAACTAGCATGAAATATCTCATAAAATTACAAAAATATGAGTAATCATTCATGACTTATTTACATGAAAACAAAATTACATATCCTTTATATCTAATCCATACACCAACGACCAAAAACATCTACAAACACTTTCATTCTTCAATTTTCTTCATCTAATTGATCTCTCTCAAGTTCTATCTTCAAGTTCTAAGTGTTCTTCATAAATTCCAAAAGTTCTAGTTTCATAAAATCAAGAATACTTCCAAGATTGCAAGTTTACTTCCAAGTTTTCTAAATCCATTCCAAGTAATCTTCCAAGATCAAGAAACCTTTGTTACTTACAGTAGGTTATCTTTCTAATACAAGGTAATAATCATATTCAAACTTTAATTCAATTTCTATAACTATAACAATCTTATTTCAAGTGGAAATCTTACTTGAAATTGTTTTCGTGTCATGATTCTGCTTCAAGAACTTTCAAGCCATCCAAGGATCCTTTGAAGCTAGATCTATTTTTCTTATTTCCAGTAGGTTTATCCAAGGAACTTGAGGTAGTAATGATGTTCATAACATCATTCGATTCATACATATAAAGCTATCTTATTCGAAGGTTTAAACTTGTAATCACTAGAACATAGTTTAGTTAATTCTAAACTTGTTTGCAAATAAAAGTTAATCCTTCTAACTTGACTTTTAAAATCAACTAAACAATGTTCTATATCTATATGATATGCTAACTTAATGATTTAAAACCTGGAAACACGAAAAACACCGTAAAACCGGATTTACGCCGTCGTAGTAACACCGCGGGCTGTTTTGGGTTAGTTAATTAAAAACTATGATAATCTTTGATTTAAAAGTTGTTATTCTGGGAAAATAATTTTTATTATGAACATGAAACTATATCCAAAAATTATGGTTAAACTCAAAGTGGAAGTATGCTTTCTAAAATGGTCATCTAGACGTCGTTCTTTCGACTGAAATGACTACCTTTACAAAAACGACTTGTAACTTATTTTTTCGACTATAAACCTATACGTTTTATGTTAGATCCATAAAATAGAGTTCAATATGAAACCATAGCAATTTGATTCACTCAAAATGGATTTTAAATGAAGAAGTTATGGGTAAAACAAGATTGGATAATTTTTCTCATTTTAGCTACGTGAAAATTGGTAACAAATCTATTCCAACCATAACTTAATCAACTTGTATTGTATATTATGTAATCTTGAGATACCATAGACACGTATACAATGTTTTGACCTATCATGTCGACACATCTATATATATTTCGGAACAACCATAGACACTCTATATGTGAATGTTGGAGTTAGCTATACAGGGTTGAGGTTGATTCCAAAATATATATAGTTTGAGTTGTGATCAATACTGAGATACGTATACACTGGGTCATGGATTGATTCAAGATAATATTTATCGATTTATTTCTGTACATCTAACTGTGGACAACTAGTTGTAGGTTACTAACGAGGACAGCTGACTTAATAAACTTAAAACATCAAAATATATTAAAAGTGTTGTAAATATATTTTGAACATACTTTGATATATATGTATATATTGTTATAGGTTCGTGAATCAACCAGTGGCCAAGTCTTACTTCCCGACGAAGTAAAAATCTATGAAAGTGAGTTATAGTCCCACTTTTAAAATCTAATATTTTTGGGATGAGAATACATGCAGGTTTTATAAATGATTTACAAAATAGACACAAGTAGGAAACTACATTCTATGGTTGAATTATCGAAATCGAATATGCCCCTTTTTATTAAGTCTGGTAATCTAAGAATTAGGGAACAGACACCCTAATTGACGCGAATCCTAAAGATAGATCTATTGGGCCTAAAAAACCCCATCCAAAGTACTGGATGCTTTAGTACTTTGAAATTTATATCATATCCGAAGGGTGTCCCGGAATGATGGGGATATTCTTATATATGCATCTTGTTAATGTCGGTTACCAGGTGTTCACCATATGAATGATTTTTATCTCTATGTATGGGATGTGTATTGAAATATGAAATCTTGTGGTCTTTTATTATGATTTGATATATATAGGTTAAACCTATAACTCACCAACATTTTTGTTGACGTTTTAAGCATGTTTATTCTCAGGTGATTATTAAGAGCTTCCGCTGTCGCATACTTAAATAAGGACAAGATTTGGAGTCCATGCTTGTATGATATTGTGTAAAAACTGCATTCAAGAAACTTATTTTGTTGTAACATATTTGTATTGTAAACCATTATGTAATGGTTGTGTGTAAACAGGATATTTTAGATTATCATTATTTGATAATCTACGTAAAGCTTTTTAAACCTTTATTTATGAAATAAAGGTTATGGTTTGTTTTAAAAATGAATGCAGTCTTTGAAAAACGTCTCATATAGAGGTCAAAACCTCGCAACGAAATCAATTAATATGGAACGTTTTTAATCAATAAGAATGGGACATTTCAAAGGTAGCTACCCAATCATTTATTTAAACACTACATAATAATTCCACACACCATTATCTATATACATGCCTACGTATATTAAACAAACGTTCCCAATCATTAAAAGTAGAATTACCATACTTTTGTGTAAGTAATTCTCTGATTGGACCGGCCAATCCCACTGTTTCTAACGGTTCCCAATCTATTACTCTGGGTACTTCAACAACATTAGACTGAAGGGTGTGCAAGTTCCTCTGGTATTTTGGATAATCTATCCAATATCGGTCAAACCTTAAATTAGGATGTAAATCTGCCAATTCTATATTTGAATATGAAATGAATTGATGCGGTAGATTTTGTCTATATTGGTCATTAATCTCCTGTTCTTCTGCATTCTCAGGAGGAGCATTGTGAGCCTGAGATGCTGATGAAGATTCACCCCTTTCAGTCATCTCCTTGAGAAACTTCTTGGTAGCATCCTTCTCAACATGATTTTAGCAAAAAATTTGATGTTTAACAGTGAAAAATCTCGAATTTGAGAGCGTTTTTGTGGGTTTTTTCACAGAAAAATGAGTGTGGGTGTGTTGGGGACTGGTCTGTTCGACCAGTTAACCCATCTGGATTTTGATACCTCCGCGAGTGCTGTTTTTTTTTTTAAATCTTTAACTAATAAAACATAAATTAATAAATTTTAAAAATTTGTTTCTTTTAAGAATGAGGGTGTTTCGGATCGTTGTCCTAGTCCGTCTCTCGACAAAATTTTAAAATTTGTCACTTTTTAAGCGTCGTTTTAAAAGCAAAGATTTTTGGATTTTTTAATGTTTTTGGCATACTTTAATTCAATAAGATTAAAAATAACGATAATAAAATTTCTCGTCCCTCCCGTGGGTAAAGCAATTTCGGTTCAACGACCTAGTCTTCAATTCACGACGAATTTTAAATATCAAATTTTTAACTTAATGAAATAAAGTAAATTTTTGTTTTTAAATTCACACCAAACTTATATTTAAAATGCATAAAATTAAAAATTCATATTATTAAAATTAAAAATTCACACCAAATTTATATTATATTTTTATTTTTATACATACAAACTTATATTAAAAATATTAATTTTTCAAATATTTACAAACTTAAATATATTGATTTTAAAAAGTTTACAATATTAATTTAATATTTATATATTAAAAACAAGGTAAAAATTAAAATTAAAAATCTTTTTGGTTTTTTTTATCCCACTTTAATCAATCAAATATTATCAAAAATATACGTCCCTCTTTTCGGTAAAGTAATTTTGGTTCCATAACCTAGTTTTACTCCTGACGAATTTCTGAAATATTTTGGGTTGATTGATTAAAGATATTTATACCTTAAGAATAAACGGTAAATTTCGCAGTGATGTAATAAATTTTTGTATGATATCAATAATTTCGATTACGCATACCTAATTTTATTGAATATCAATTTAATACTTTATAGCGAACAATTCAGCGTTTATTATCAAAAGGTTAAAAGCAATAAATAAAAATAAAAACTGTACATACTTACCTGTGAGAAAGAATTCTCAGAGACCTGCTTTAGCTGACTCATAGGAGAGTCGTGTGATTTGGTTTTCCATAGCTACATAAGCGTAACCTCGATTCTTTAATAACTTTTCTTCTAAACATATGAACGGTCCTTCTCTGCATAGAGTAACAAATTCGGTATTTGAATATGTTTGATTATTCGAACATTTACCTTCGTGTGACCATTTTCCACATTTATGACATCTTTTAAGGTGTTGTGCTCTTCTTTTTTTTGCGGATTTTGATTTTCCTTTACCAAAATGTGTCTTATGATGATCTTTTCTGAGTTCTTTCCTTACTTCATCACATCTGCCTCTTATTACTGACACCAGGTCACTCGGGAGTGTGTCATTATTACGTTTAGTAATTAAAGCGTGTAGCATTAGACCATGGTTCAAATCAAAGGAATTCTTCATCTCGTAAAACCTAAAAAAATAAAAATTCAGAATGGAGGGAGAAGACTAGTTCTTTAGGGTCTGCTAGGGAAAGACCATTCGGATTCCATTTTCGGAAACTACACGAAAACAGAATATCTAACTCTAACAGAAATATATATTACCCTTAAAAGATTCGAATTTTCCCACACTTAGTTAGCTGTGGTGTCGAAATTGTGATTAACTTCATTGTCAACTTCCATCGGATCATGTATGTAATGTTTAACTCTGTGACCATTAACTTTAAATTCAATCCCATTTGAATTTATCAACTATATTGTTCCATATGGAAAAACTCTTTTAACTATGAATGGTCCAGACCATCTAGATTTCAATTTTCTAGGAAATAGCTTGAATCGTGAATTGAAAAGAAGAACTCGATCTCCTTCCTTAAATTCTTTTAAACTTTTGATTCTTTTATCATGCCATTTCTTCATTCTTTCTTTATAGATTAACGAATTTTCGTATACTTCATGTCTTAACTCTTCTAATTCGTTTAATTAACTTAATCGTAGACGTCCGACTTCATGTAAATCAAGATTACATGTCTTTAAAGCCCAAAATGCTTTGTGCTCAATTCTTACTGGAAGGTGACATGCTTTTCCATAAACGAGTCTAAAAGGTGTGGTTCCAATTGGAGTTTTGTAGGCTGTTCTAAAAGCCCAGAGTGCATCCTCCAATTTCATGGACCATTCCTTCGGATTTGATCATACGGTTTTCTCTAGAATACATTTTAATGCTCGGTTGGTATTTTCAACTTGTCCACTTGTCTGTGGATGATAAGCGGTTGAGATTTTATGAGCTACTCCATATTTTTTGAGAACTTTCTCAAGTTGATTGTTACAAAAATGAGTACCCCGATCACTTATTAAAGCTTTCGGTGTTCCGAACCTTGCAAAAAGACATTTTAAGAAGTTGACTACAACTCGTGCATCATTAGTTGGGAGAGCTTGTGCTTCCGCCCATTTAGATACATAATCAATGGCAACGAGAATGTAGAGATTATTATGAGATTTTGGAAATGGACCCATAAAGTCAATACCCCAAACGTCAAATACTTCACATACTTGAAAGACATTTTGCGGCATTTCATCACGTTGACTTATTTTTCCGGCCCTTTGACAAGCATCGCAGGATTTACAAAGAAGGTGTGCGTCTTTAAAAATTGTAGGCCAATAGAATCCAGCATCGTAAACTTTTCTTACTGTAAGTTGAGGCCCATAATGCCCTCCTGTTGGTCCTGTGTGACAATGGTTTAAGATTTGACTAGCTTCATCTCCGAATACACATCGGCGTATTATTCCATCGGGACAACTTTTAAACAAATGTGGATCTTCCCAGAAATAGTGTTTTATATCACTAAAGAATTTCTTTCGTTTTTGGTACGACAACCCTTTTTCAAGGAATCCACATACTAAGTAGTTTGCATAGTCTGCAAACCATGGAATTTCACTATAATCTATCTTCAATAGATATTCATCAGGAAAGTTATCTTGTATGGCCGATTCATTTAGAACTTCTAATTCAGGATTTTCAAGACGAAAAAGATGATCAGCGGTGAGATTTTCTGCTCCCTTTTTGTCTCGGATTTCAATATGGAACTCTTGTAAGAGTAAGATCCAACGGATTAATCGTGGTTTGACATCTTGTTTCAAAAATAGGTATCTAAGAGCAGAGTGGTCAGTATAGACCACCGTTTTAGCTAGAACGAGATATGAACGAAATTTGTCAAAAGTAAAGACAATAGCAAGGAGTTCTTTTTAGTAGTTGTGTAATTCGTTTGTGCTCCTTGTAACGTCTTACTAGCATAATAAATAGGTTGAAATCGTTTTTCAATCCTTTGTCCTAAAACGGCTCCCATTGCAAAATCACTTGCATCGCACATAAGTTCAAATAGTATATTCCAATTTGGAGTTATCATGATCGGCGCATTAGTGAGTTTTTCTTTAATAATATTAAAAGATTTGATGCATTCATCCGAAAAGATGAATGGAGCATCCTTTTCTAGGAGTTTATTCATAGGAGTGGAAATTTTAGAAAAATCTTTTATGAAACGTCGGTAAAAACTGGCATGCCCTAGAAAACTCCTAACTCCTCTAACATTGGTGGGATGTGGAAGTTTAGCAATTACATCTACTTTAGCTCTATCCACTTCAATTCCTTCCTTTGAAATTTTATGACCAAGAACGATGCCTTCTTTAACCATGAAATGGCATTTCTCCCAATTAAGTACTAGATTTGATTGTTCGCATCTAATAAGCATTCGTTCAAGATTAACTAGACATGATTCAAATGTATCACCGAAGACTGAAAAGTCATCCATGAAAACTTCCATGCATTCTTCTATCATGTCGTGAAAAATCGCCATCATGCACCTTTGAAAGGTTGCAGGGGCGTTGCAAAGTCCAAATGGCATGCGTTTGTAAGCAAAAGTACCATAAGGGCACGTGAACGTGGTTTTCTCTTGGTCCTTGAGTGTGATTGGAATTTGAAAATATCTGGAAAAACCGTCAAGAAAACAATAGTAACTGTTTCCGGCTAACCTTTCCAACATTTGATCAATGAAAGGTAAGGGAAAGTGATCTTTTTTGGTGACGTCATTTAATTTTCTATAATCAATACAAACTCGCCATCCTGTTACAGTCCTAGTAGGAATAAGCTCATTTTTTTCATTTGTGATGACAATCCTGCCACCCTTCTTAGGTACGCATTGAACTGGGCTTACCCATGGACTATCAGAGATTGGATAAATTAAACCTGCATCAAGCAGTTTAATAATTTCTTTCTTAACAACATCTTGCATATTAGGATTTAGTCTTCGTTGGCGTTGCACATACGTTTTATGACCTTCTTCCATAAGGATTTTATGTGTGCAATACGAAGGACTTATGCCTTTAATATCATGAATCTTCCATGCAATAGCTATTTTATGAGCTTTTAGCACAGAAATGAGTTGAGATTTTTCATTTTCAGTAAGAGAAGACGATATTATTACAGGTAATTCAGATTCACCATGTAAATAAGCATATTCCAAATGGTTTGGAAGTGGCTTTAACTCTAATGTCGGTGGTTCTTCTATCGATGATTTATATCGATATCTGTCTTCTTCTTTTAGCATTTGAAGTTCTTCTGTTGTTGGTTCATATCCATTAGCCATGAGTGCGGCTAACATTTCAGCTTCATCAATTGGTTCAATTCCTTCTCCTAAAGAACATTCTCCCGTTCCTTGTAATTTTGGAAATTCTTCTAACAATTCTGCATGTGAATCTATAGTTTGAATATAATAACATGTATCATCTGCAGATTGCGGTTGTTGCATGGATCTATCAATAGAAAAGATAACACTCTCGTCCTCTATACTTAAGGTCAGTTTCTTACCGAACACGTCTATTATTGCTTTAGCTGTGTTTAAGAATGGTCTTCCTAATATGAGAGGAACTCGAGAATCTTCTTCCATGTCCAGAATAACAAAATCTACTGGAAATACTAAAGTACCAACTTTAACTAGCATGTTCTCCATTATCCCTCTAGGATATTTTACTGATCGATCAGCTAGTTGTATGCTTATTCTTGTTGGTTTCAATTCTCCGAGGTCTAGTTTATCGTATAGTGAATACAGCATTAAATTTATACTAGCACCTAAATCTGCCAATGCTTCTATTGAACTAAGACTACCCAGAAAACATGGAATTGTGAAACTTCCTGGATCTGATAATTTTTCTGGTATCTTATTCAACAGTACTGCAGAACAATTAGCATTCATTATAACAGCCGAAAGTTCTTCCATTTTCTTTCTAATTGTGATTAGATCTTTTAGGAATTTAGCATATCTTGGCATTCCTGAAATCACATAAATGAAAGGAAGATTTACATTTATTTATTTAAACATATTCAAGAATTTGGATTGCTCGGCTTCAAGTCTTTCTTTTCTTATTTTACTCGGGTAAGGAAGCGATGGTTGGTATGGTTTAACATAAGGTTTCGCCTTAACTGTGTTATCTTCATTAATCTTTTCAATTACCGGTTCTGTTTCCTTATCTTGCTCGGGTTGTGGTTCTTGTGTAGTAGGAATAGCGTCATCAGAAATTACAGGTATTTCAGGTGGTTTAAGTGTAATACCACTTCTTGTGGTAATGGCTTTAGCTGTTTCATTCTGGGGGTTAGCATTTGTATCGCTAGGTAGACTTCTCGATTTTCTTTCACCTATCAACCCTGCTAGGTTGCTTACTTCTTGTTTCAGATTTTGGATAGAAGCTTGTTGATTTCTAAATGCTTGAGCATTTTGTTCATTGGTTTGTTTCTGAGATGTGAAAAATTGTGTTTGAGATTCAACTAGCTTCGACATCATGCCTTCTAAATTTGGCTTTTTATCATCGGGTTGTGTTGGTTTATTTTGAAAAACAGGTCTTTGCTGATTGTAAGTATTATTAGATACATGTTGTGTGATGCCCCGTACAAAACCATCGTGTACGAATCATCAACAACAGGATCATTACAAGGTCAAACACTATATGCGTTTTCAAAACAGGTTTGCATTCAAGATAAAAGGTGACATCATAACTAACGTCAAATGTTTTACAATTAAAGGTATGCTTCAATGAACAGAAGCAAATATAATAGTACGTGAACCTAATGGTCGTTACAAATCATAGTTTCAAAAGTATTAAAGTTATGAATGCAAGATAAACAGTTCATGCGGTGATAACTCTAGAGCAGCGGGTGTCTACAGCAAGACTAGTACACAGTGGAAGCAACCTTAAGCACCTGAGAAAAACATGCTTAAAAACATCAACACAAAGGTTGGTGAGCTATAGTTTAAGTATAACAGTATGTAAGGTAGGCCATAAGATTTCAGTGCTACAAAGAGCGTTTCAAAACAGTATGATAAGGTATATGTTAACCGTGGGCACTTGGTAACTAACTTAACGTTTATACCCCCTGAAAGTACACTTGGCAAGTGCGTATGTTTACGAAGTATTAAACACCCGTTAAATGCTAGCGCTACTAGCTCGAGTGGGGATGTCAAACCCTATGGATCCATATCTAAGATTCGCGTTCACCGGTTCAAAAACCAAATGACTAAACGTTATCGAGCTAAAGGGAATGTTTATGCCGTTGTATAACCCACACATATATAAAGTTTAAGTACTCATGCCTAGTATGTAAAACATAAAATGCGCATGTATTCTCAGTTCTCAAAATAGTTAAAGTAAAAAGGTATGCTATAACTCACAATGATAAAGTAGCGGTAAAGTATGACTCGGGAAATAAGCAAGTGTGTAGGTCCGGAAAGTCCACAACCTAAGTCAAATAGTACTAAGTCAGTAAATCGTCCTAATAGGTTTAAATGTATGTAAATAAGGTATTAAAGGTCATCATCATTCATCATCGAACGAAAGGTGTAAAGCAAGTTTCGTTCATGAAAAGAGTTTAAAACAAAGGCTGAGTTCGGTCAGTCACCACGACCTCAATACCTACTGAAATAAGGTGAGACCAATGGCCATGGCTCCGTAAATGAGTCCTTTAGTTGTGGTAAAAATCTCAGAAGCAAACTCGTCTTCGTTTGACCGTGGTGACGGTCTAAGTGCGAGTAGGTCAGAATTTTCAGCACAACGTTAAAAGACATAGTGACGATCGGAGGGCCATAAATCCTAAACCATAACTCGGATTAAGATGAGTCCTAAATGAAAAGTTATCTACTCGAACAGAGATATCTGAAAATCATCTTTACAGTAGCCCAGGTCATACGGGTCAGACACAGAAACAGTAAAACAGTAGGTCCGGTGGGTTCTTGGTGCTCGATGCTTATCACGGTTCTCATCCTTGATGCATATAGCTTCAAGTGTACAACTCGTTGATGTGTTTACATCATCTTAACCAAGGTTTCACTATCATAACATTTTTGTAAGTCTAATACATGTAGCACAACTCACTTAAGAGTTGTATGAAGTTTGATGAACCCAAGTTACATCAAGGTCTTAGATCTAACACATACATGAACTTTAAAACTAATATTAAGTTACAAACTTGAAAGTAAACTTATGAAATCAAGATCTTGAGTTGTAGAACATAGTTCTTAGTTAGATCTTGAAGATCCTAGACCCAAAAGTCTAGATCTAACATAAGTGTACAAAGTTATAGTTAAAGAAAGCTTACTTACATGTTCTTGAACTTTTAAAGTTAATTTTAATTCAAGAAAGTATGAGATCAAGACTAACTTATAATACTTGACAATTTAAACCAACAAACATGAAATTAAAGTACATAATATAAAGAAATAAACTAAGTAAACAAGTAATAAGTTTATGTGTTTCATACTTTTAAAGATTTAAGCCTAAGTCTTGATCTTTAGAAAGTAAACTTTAAGTTTACTTCATGAACACAAGTAATGATTTACAGCCATGAACTTACAGTCTTTTAAGAAATTAAATGTAGAATCATAACTAGTAAGTTAAGTTCTTGTGTGTTCTTGTAAATACAAGATAAATGGAGAATCAAACTAAAGAGTTTGATTCTTGTAACATGTAAGTAAGTAACAAACACAACATTAACAACTAGTAAGTAATTAAACAACAAAGAACAAGTAAACAACAATCAAATGATGATGATATGTGCATCAAGGTCACGGTTTTGCAAAGGAAAAGAGGAGAGAAAATCTTGGTTACTTACAATAATTATAGAGAAAAGATGAGAGGAAAATGAAAGTAAGTTTGAAGTGTGTTTTGAATGAGAGAATTCTAGTGAACTAGTAATACAAAAGTGAAGCCAAAAACTCTCTCCTTGGCCATGTAGGCTGACGGTCAACAAGCAAAAAAGGGGAGGGGTGAGTTGTCTACTAGTTCCTTGTGTGCAAAGTCTTAAAAAGTTGGTTAATAAGGGGTGTATGCATGGGAAGGTGTTGTAAGTATCATGTAACAAGATTCCAAATGCTCTAAACTAACTAGTTAGGTTCCAAATGTAATACTTACATGTTAAGTTGGGCTAATGAGTCCATTAAGGAAGTAGGGTGGGCTCTTTAGGTCCATTAACACTAATTAAAGCCCAAGTCCAAGTATTTAACAACTAAATCCAAATAAAGCTCAAGTAATTAACTAATAACCTTAGTTAATTAAAATGATTAATAAAACTTAATCATGAATGTAAATAATATCTAAATATATTATTCGTGTAAGTTTCGTGTGTCACAAAGACGTTTCGGGCATTTAAAAGTCAAGTACGGTTAATCATGGCAACAAGTAAATGTAATAACATACATTCGTTTAATCATGAGTATTAATAACAATAATTATTAATTAACGTTGGAAAAACCAGGGTCATTACATTACCCACCTGTTAAAGAAAATTTCATCCCGAAATTTAAGCTGAGGTAGATGGAGGAGTTGGGAAAAGGTGAGGATACTTCCGCATCATTTGATCCTCTCGCTCCCAAGTAAACTCAGGTCCTCGTTTGGCATTCCATCGTACTCGAACGATCGGAATCTTGTTGCGTTTCAAAGTTTTGATCTCACGATCCATAATTTCAACAGGCTCTTCCACAAAGTGGAGTTTGTCATCAATTGTAAGTTCTTCCAATGGTATGATAAGTTCGGGTGCAGCAAGACACTTCTTCAAGTTTGACACGTGGAAGATAGGATGAACTGAGCTCAATTGTGCTGGTAAATCCAAACTGTAAGCAACGGGTCCAACACGTTCCAAAATTTCAAAAGGACCAATGTATCGTGGGTTCAACTTTCCACGTTTTCCAAAACGAATCACACCCTTCCAAGGTGCAACCTTTAACATTACATGATCACCAACATTGAATTCAAAGTCTTTACGTTTAAGATCGGCATAACTCTTTTGACGATCGCGAGCAGTCTTAAGTCTAGATTGAATCTGAGCAATCTTCTCTGTTGTTTCATGGACTACCTCGGGTCCGGTGATTTGCTTTTCGCCTACTTCGGCCCAACAAATAGGAGATCAGCACTTGCGGCCATACAATGCTTCAAAAGGTGCGGCATTAATGCTCGAGTGATAACTGTTGTTGTACGAGAATTCGGCTAACGGCAAATGCCTTTCCCAGGCCTTTCTGAAATCAATAACACATGCACGCAATATGTCTTCCAAGGTCTGAATCGTTCGTTCACTTTGCCCGTCGGTCTGTGGGTGATAAGCTGTACTCATGTCGAGACGGGTTCCCGTGACTTCTTGCAAAGAACGCCAAAATCTAGAAGCAAAACGGGGATCGCGATCTGAGATGATCGATAAAGGTACACCATGATGAGATACAACCTCTTTGATGTATAGTTGAGCAAGTCTTTCCATCGTATCTGTTTCCTTCATGGCCAAAAAGTGTGCAGATTTGGTAAGGCGGTCAACAATAACCCAGATGGTATCGTATCCGCCCACCGTCTTTGGTAGCTTGGTGATGAAATCCATAGTTATCCTTTCCCACTTCCATTGCGGGATTTCCGGTTGCTGAAGTAACCCAAAAGGTCTCTGATGTTCGGCTTTAACCTTCAAGCAAGTCAAACACTTACCAACATAAGTAGCAACGTCTTTCTTAAGATTCGGCCACCAATACTGTTCTTTAAGATCGTGGTACATTTTGCCCGCTCCGGGATGAATCGAATATCTCGACTTGTGGGCTTCATCAAGTATAAGGTTCCGTAGATCTCCATAATAAGGTACCCAAATTCTTCCGGCATAACATCGGAGTCCAGACTCCCTAACCTTGAATCGAGAGACGAGTATGTTCAAATGTTCATGAGATATATTCTCCTCCTTGAGAGCCTCATCCTGGGCTACTCTGATCTGGCTGTTGAGGTTCGAATGGATGGTGATGTTCAGAGCCCCAAAACGAAGAGGTGCCATCCTCTCCTTTCGGCTTAAAGCGTCAGCTACAACATTGGCCTTGCCAGGATGATAATGAAGTTCACAATCATAGTCGTTTAGCGTCTCGATCCATCGATGCTATCTCATGTTCAGTTGCTTCTGATCGAAGATGTGCTGGAGACTCTTGTGATCGGTGAAAATAGTACTCTTAGTTCCATACAAATAATGTCTCCACAATTTGAGTGCAAAGACAACGGCTCCAAGTTTAAGATCGTGAGTAGTGTAGTTTCGTTCGTGAATCTTCAGTGAGGCGTAGGCAATAACCTTTGATCGTTGCATTAGTACACAACCAAAACCACTTTTCGAAGCATCGCAATAAACAACGAATTTGTCACTGCCTTCAGGAAGAGATAAGATAGGTGCGGTGGTCAACTTCTTCTTCAAGGTTTGGAATGCTGATTCGTATGCGGGTTCCCAAATGAACTTCTTGCCCTTGTGAGTCAGCGCGGTCAAAGGACGCGCAATCAAAGAGAAACCTTCAATAAACCTTCAGTAGTAACCGGCGAGACCTAAAAATTGGTGAATGTGCATCGGAGTAGTGGGGGTCTCCCACTTGCTGATAGCTTCAATCTTAGCGGGATCAACTTTGATACCCTGGTCGCTCACAACATGACCCAGAAATTGGACTTCCTTCAACCAAAATTCACACTTGGAGAATTTGGTGTAAAGTTGCTCTTGTCTCAAGAGTTCAAGCACTAATCGGAGGTGTTGCTCATGCTCTTCTTCACTCTTAGAGTAGATGAGGATATCATCTATGAAGACGATAACGAACTTATCCAAGTACGGCTTGCAGACACGATTCATGAGGTCCATGAACATGGCAGGTGCGTTGGTTAATTCGAATGGCATTACGAGAAACTCACAATGACGAATGCAATTTTCATCACATCACTTTCCTTCACCCTCAACTGGTGATAACCGGACCGCAAATCGATCTTAGAGTAAACACTCGATCCTTGTAATTGATCAAAAAGATCGTCAATTCGGGGAAGAGGATACTGATTCTTGATTGTCAATTTGTTGAGTTCAAGGTAGTCGATACACATACGGAAGGATCCATCCTTCTTCTTCACAAACAACACAGGTGCGTCCCAAGGTGAGAAACTTGGTTGGATAAACCCTCGGTCTAACAGCTCTTGTAGTTGACTCTGTAATTCTTGCATCTCGGAAGGTGCGAGTCTATAAGGTGCGCGAGCTACAGGTGCTGCTCCTGGCACTAAATCGATCTGAAACTCTACGGCTCTCGGTGGCGGTAATCCAGGCAATTCTTCAGGGAAGACATCGGAAAATTCGTTCACAATTCGAACGTCGTTCACACTCTTCACCTCAGTTTCTACCGTTTTCACATGCGCTAGGACAGCAAGACATCCCTTCTTCATAATCTTTTATGCTTTCACGCAACTAATGAGGTTCAGCTTCGAGGTACATCTCTCTCCGTAAATAGTCAGGGGTTCACCATCGCCTTGTGGTATACGTAGAGCTTTATCTCCACAGATAATGTCAGCCTTTATCTTGGTCAACCAATCCATGCCGATGATCACGTCAAAACTTCCCAATTTGATAGGTATCAAGTCAATTTCGAAATCTGCACCAGCTATGTTGATAATAGCTCCTCGACTAATATGGTCAACTTTCTCAAGTTTTCCATTAGCGACCTCGACAAGCATACTTTCTTTTAAAGGGACTAATGACCAATTAATCTTATCGCAAAAATGTCTACATACATAACTTCTATCGGCACCAGTATCAAATAAGACAGAAGCTAATAGATTGTTGATAGTGAATATACCTGTCACCAAGTCGGGGTTTTCTCGGGCGTCCCTTGCATTAACATTGAAAGCTCTACCACGGGGTGGTCCACCGTCTTTTCTTTTATTGGGGCACGCATTTCTGAAATGACTCGTTTGTCCGCATTCGTAGCACTTTTTCGGCCCATTGGTGTTCGGCTTCCCATTCAAAGTGGTGACCTTGCAGTCCTTCCCGATATGCCCAATCTGTTGGCACTTCTCACAAACAACGTTACAATACCCAGTATGGTGCTTGTAGCATCGCTTGCATTGTGGTAAGGTTCCTTTGTAGTTCGGGTTTGAGTTGGTGTTCGGATTGGGATTTTCACCGTTGTTGTTTCCTCTGAAACCCTCATGTCGTTTCGCCGGGTTTTGATCATAGGTCCTTCCCCTGTTGTTATCCCATTTCCGCTTCTCGCTACTACCCGCTTCAGACTTAGCCTTCTCCGGTTCATCAATGATGATTTGGTTCATTAAAGTATGCGCCATGCGCATTGCTTCTGGGACATTGGGTGGCTTGGACGAGGTGACGTTTCCCTTAATGTTCTTAGGAAGTCCCCAGAAGTACTTTTCCATTCGTTTAAACTCCGGTGTAACCATGGTAGGACACATCAGGGCTAGTTCCAAAAATCTCCGGTTGTAGCTATCAAGGTCGTTCCCAACAGCCTTTAACTGCATAAATTCAATCTCCATCCTCTGGATCTCGGTCCTAGGGCAATATTCCTCAATCAGGGCCCCTTTGAATTCCTCCCATGGGGTAGTAAATGCCTCATCGATACCTTTTGCTTGAGCCAACGTGTTCCACCACGTTAGTGCGCCATCAGACAGCGTGCATGAAGCAAACTTGGTCTTATTCTCCTCTGAACAGTTGCTGACTCGGAACGCAGATTTAAGTTTTTCAAACCATCTAGTGAGACCAACCGGCCCCTCTGTTCCACTGAAGTTATGAGGTTTGCAGCTCTGAAACTCTTTGTACGTACACCCATTACAAATGGGCTGAATAACCGGCGATGGTGGCGGTGGAGCTTGGGGTTGCATTTCCGCAATGGCTGCTGCTACCCTTTCGGCAATCATCTCCTCGATTTGGGCGGTGGTAGGTGTTGATCGTCCGTTGGCCATGGTGTTCTAAACAAAAATTTTGACTCAAGTCAAAATCCAGTATGCAAATAGTAATAATACAGTATATGTAACCAACACGGAATCAACACATCACATGTTATTAAATAACGCATCTAGGTACAAATACTACAGAATTATCGTACAGTAATGTAAATAGAACGTCGTGCAAGAATTAAATAACGCAAAGTTCCATTAATAATAATAAGTTGCATACATCTGAATAAGTTCGTACAATACATAAGTGAAACATAAAACTACAACTAGATTACATAATGAAATCTAAATATAAAAGCCCTATGGTGAAGGTGGGTGTAGGATATCCAATACATGGGACATCTGGTCCTCGAGCTCAGTAACTCGAGCTCGGAGGATCCCCACCTCCCTTGTCAATTCCTCGACAGTGGAAGATGGTGGGGCAGGCGGTGCAGGTGGTGCGGGTGGTGCATATGTAGACGGTCTGGCTCCAGAAATAGTCAGTACGTAACGGGGTGCCTTACGCAAGAGTGGGTAAGCAGGGTACGGCACAAGCCGCTTACGAGCAGTAACCCTACGACGCCGACCAAATGCGTCAGTGAATGCTCGTCCTCCGTTGATCCCCGGAATAATAGTACCGTCGAAGCGATACCACTTTTTCGGCAGGGTGGAGGGTGGCTGTACAGGTGCATCAGGGTCCTCCTCGTCGGAGTCATCGTCACTCAAGTCGTCTGTGGATGAGTCATCGGATGAAGAATCAGCGGATGATGGGTCGTCCGAATCATGTGGTGGTAACTGCACGGGCAGCCCTCCTTGGGCGGCTATCATCTGTCGGTAACGGGTGGGTTCGATCGGAATGAGACGTCCATCAGGGGCGCGTCGGCACCAATGGCGATACCGGTTACGGAATGGACCATCCCTAAATTCCACGGGAATCACAATCTCACCGGAGCGGGGCTGTGACACCGAGGGTCAGGGGGCAGATGGAGCTGGAATCTCTGGAGGGTCTTGGGTTTCGTCTACAGTAACCACTGGAGCAGGCGCATGACTGCTAGCTCTGGAAGACAAAGCGCCGGGATCACTGGTGGGTAACGGGATCGGTGGATCGGCAACAGTGGCAGGTGTAGTGGCTGAAGTGTCTGAACTGACCAAAACGATAGCAGGTGGAATCTCCGACATCTGAATAAGGAAAAATAAATTTTCCATGTCAGTAAGTCATAAAGCAAGCACGTATTAGGCCAACAGTCGAAATCATGTATAACAGTAAGTAGCATGGCAATAACGACAAGTATCATGCAATCGAAAGCAGATAATAGCATGCAGTAGTGAAATCATGTAATAGCATACGGCATATAGCAGTAACAGTAAGCAACAGCATGCAGTAAGTTCAGCGGAAACAAGTAAACTAGCAAGTTGTAGATTAGTCCTATTAGTGAATCCTACTCGGGTCGGTCTTAGACTCACTAATGCAACCTAATTCCCTACAACCAATGCTCTGATACCAAATGTGATGCCCCGTACAAAACCATCGTGTACGAATCATCAACAACAGGATCATTACAAGGTCAAACACTATATGCGTTTTTAAAACAGGTTTGCATTCAAGATAAAAGGTGACGTCATAACTAACGTCAAATGTTTTACAATTAAAAGTATGCTTCAATGAACAGAATCAAATATAATAGTACGTGACCCCAATGGTCGTTACAAATCATAGTTTCAAAAGTATTAAAGTTTTGAATGCAAGATAAACAGTTCATGCGGTGATAACTCTAGAGCAGCGGGTGTCTACAGCAAGACTAGTACACAGCGGAAGCAACCTTAAGCACCTAAGAAAAACATGCTTAAAAAAGTCAACACAAAGGTTGGTGAGCTATAGTTTAAGTATAACAGTATGTAAGGTAGGCCACGAGATTTCAGTGCTACAAAGAGCGTTTCAAAACAGCATGATAAAGTATATGTTAACCGTGGGCACTTGGTAACTAACTTAACATTTATACCCCCTGAAAGTACACTTGGCATGTGCGTATATTTACGAAGTATTAAACACCCGTTAAATGCTAGCGCTACTAGCCCGAGTAGGGATATCAAACCCTATGGATCCATATCTAAGATTCGCGTTCACCGGTTCAAAAACCAAATGACTAAACGTTACCGAGCTAAAGGGAATTTTTATGCCGTTGTATAACCCACACATATATAAAGTTTAAGTACTCGTGCCTAGTATGTAAAACGTAAAATGTGCATGTATTCTCAGTTCCCAAAATAGTTAAAGTAAAAAGGGATGCTATAACTCACAATGATAAAGTAGCGGTAAAGTATGACTCGGGAAAAAAGCAAGTGTGTAGGTCCGGAAAGTCCTCAACCTAAGTCAAATAGTACTAAGTCAGTAAATCGTACCAATAGGTTTAAATGTATGTAAATAAGGTCTTAAAGTTCATCATCATTCGTCATCGAACAAAAGGTGTAAAGCAAGTTTCGTTCATGAAAAGAGTTTAAAACAAAGGCTGAGTTCGGTCAGACACCACGGCCTCAATACCTACTGAAACAAGGTGAGACCAGTGGCCATAGCTCCGTATATGAGTCCTTTAGTTGTGGTAAAAATCCCAGAAGTAAACTCATCTTCGTTTGACCGTGGCGACGGTCTAAGTGCGAGTAGGTCAGAATTTTTCAGCACAACGTTAAAAGACATAGTGACGATCGGAAGGCCATAAATCCTAAACTGTAACTCGTATTAAGATGAGTCCTAAATGAAAAGTTATCTAATCGAACAGAGATATCTGAAAATCATCTTTATAGTAGCCCAAGTCGTACGGGTCAGACACAGAAATAGTAAAACAGTAGGTCCGGTGGGTTCTTGGTGCTCGATGCTTATCACGGTTCTCATCCTTGATGCATATAGCTTCAAGTGTACAACTCGTTGATGTGTTTACATCATCTTAACCAAGGTTTCACCATCATAACATTTGTGTAAGTCTAATACATGTAGCACAACTCACTTAAGAGTTGTATGAAGTTGGATGAACCCAAGTTACATCAAGGTCTTAGATCTAACACATACATGAACTTTAAAACTAATATTAAGTTACAAACTTAAAAGTAAACTTATGAAATCAAGATCTTGAGTTGTAGAACATAGTTCTTAGTTAGATCTTGAAGATCCTAGACCTAAAAGTGTAGATCTAACATAAGTGTACAAAGTTATAGTTAAAGAAAGCTTACTTACATGTTCTTGAACTTTTAAAGTTAATTTTAATTCAAGAAAGTATGAGATCAAGACTAACTTATAATACTTGACCATTTAAACCAACAAACATGAAATTAAAGTACATAATATAAAGAAATAAACTAAGTAAACTAGTAATAAGTTCATGTGTTTCATACTTTTAAAGATTCAAGCCTAAGTCTTGATCTTTAGAAAGTAAACTTTAAGTTTACTTCATGAACACAAGTAATGATTTACAACCATGAACTTACAATCTTTTAAGAAATTAAATGTAGAATCATAACTAGTAAGTTAAGTTCTTGTGTGTTCTTGTAAATACAAGATAAATGGAGAATCAAACTAAAGAGTTTGATTCTTGTAACATGTAAGTAAGTAACAAACAACAACATTAACAACTAGTAAGTAATTAAACAACAAAGAACAAGTAAACAACAATCAAATGATGATGATATATGCATCAAGGGTCACGGTTTTGCAAAGGAAAAGAGGAGAGAAAATCTTGGTTACTTACAATAATTAGAGAGAAAAGATGAGAGGAAAATGAAAGTAAGTTTGAAGTGTGTTTTGAATGAGAGAATTCTAGTGAACTAGTACTACAAAAGTGAAACCAAAAACTCTCTCCTTGGCCATGTAGGCCGACGGTCAACAAGCAAAAAGGGGAGGGGTGAGTTGTCTACTAGTTCCTTGTGTGCAAAGTCTTAAAAAGTTGGTTAATAAGGGGTATATGCATGGGAAGGTGTTGTAAGTATCATGTAACAAGATTCCAAATGCTCTAAACTAACTAGTTAGGTTCCAAATGTAATACTTACATGTTAAGTTGGGCTAATGAGTCCATTAAGGAAGTAGGGTGGGCTCTTTAAGTCCATTAACACTAAATAAAGCCCAGGTCCAAGTATTTAACAACTAAATCCAAATAAAGCCCAAGTAATTAACTAATAACCTTAGTTAATTAAAATGATTAATAAAACTTAATCATGAATGTAAATAATATCTGAAAATATTATTCGTGTAAGTTTCGTGTGTCACAAAGACGTTTTGGGCATTTAAAAGTCAAGTACGGTTAATTATGGCAACAAGTAAATGTAATAACATACATTCGTTTAATCATGAGTATTAATAATAATTATTATTAATTAACATTGGAAAAACCAGGGTCGTTACATGTTGATTGCTAGGACCTTGTTGGTTGTTGTATGGAACATTTCGGTTATAATTCTGATTTTGATTGTAGTTTGGTCTTGGAGGTTGAAAATTATTCTGATAATTATTTCCAGGCCTTTGGTTCATGTATGAAACATTCCCTCTTTGTTCCATTATTTGTTCAATACTGAGACAATCTTTTGTCAAATGTGGTCCTCTACACTGCTCACAACTAATTCGTATTGCATGAATATCTTTAGTCATCTTTTCCATTCGTCTCTCGACAGCATCTATCTTTGCGGAAATGGAATCAAAGTCATGGCTAGAATCGGGTCTAGCTGCTTTAGATGATCTAACGATATCTTTTTCTTGATGCCACTCATGTGAGTGGGAAGCAGTGTTATCAATAATTTTGTAAGCTTCAGTTGTGGTTTTCTTCATAATGGAACCACCAGCTGCTATATCGATGTCTTTTCGTGTAGTGATGTCGCATCCTTGATAGAATATTTATACTATTTGATAAGTGTCTAAACCATGTTGCGGACATCCTCTCAATAACTTTCCAAATCTTATCCATGCCTCATACAGAGTTTCATTTGGCTTCTGTGTGAACGTAACAATTTCTCCTTGAAGTTTCACGGCTTTAGATGCCGGAAAGAATTGTTTAAGAAATTTTTCAGCTAAAACATCTCATGTATCAATCGCCCCTTCAGGTAGCGATTATAACCAATCTTTGGCTCCTCCCTTTAAAGTCCAGGGAAATAACATGAGATATATCTGTTCATCCTCCACTTCTCAGATTTTAAATAGAGTACAAATCCTATTAAAGGTACGAAGATGTTCGTTTGGATCTTCCTTCGGCGCATCACTAAATTGGCATTGATTAGTTACCATGTGTAGGATTTGTCCTTTGATTTCATAATCTGGCGCATTAATGTTTGGTTGAGTAATTGCGTGACCTTGGCCAGTGCGTTTAGCTCTCATTCGGTCTTCCATACATAGAGGTTCCATATTTTCCATGATTGAATTTGTTGAATCTGAATCGCTAGAGGATTCTGACTTAATGGTTTCTTCCTCGACAATTTCTGGATGAGTGATTTGTGGTTCAGGAGGAATGATTAGTGGTTCAGGATCTCTGAATTGTCCCTGAATATCCTCCGGATTCTCAATTGTGAGGTCGGGTTCAAAAAATGGATTATCAAAAATTTGAATTGGAGTACTTGGTCGACTAGATGACGATTCTAAAGAAAAATTAACGGCGACAATATTGGCTAGATCTCTTGATCGAGTTACAGGTGGTGAACGTATGAAAGGTGGTGAACGTTTTGCTCGGTGCATTCACTGAATATCCTATTAGTTATAAAAGATAAAAATTATATAAGTTATCAAATTAATAGACTTTTATGATTTTACCCACGTTTCGAATAGCCAATAGATGCAGCAGGTAGCCAGGACCCTTTAAATCGGAAGCCCACAACTCGCCACTAACAAATCCAACTATTACTATGAACCAGAAAATTTTGGATGTCTATCAATTTAACCGCTTAAAATAATTTTTCGTTTTGAAATTTTAGAGAAGAAATAGAAAATTCTATATCCTAAAAACTAGAGCGTCGAGAAATAAGAAAGAAAAAGAGCGCGTCGAAAAATGTCGAAAAATAAAAGGTCGAAAAATTAAGCGTCGAAAAATAATAAAATGCAGCGTCGAAACTTAAAAGTCTAAAAACTAAAAATTAAAACTTATGTCTAAAGGTATTAAAGCTTAAAAGGAATTCTATATCCAAAATGGCAATAACTTAAAAAGATACTAAAGTCTATTAAAAACTAAAGCGATAAGCGACGTCGTAAAATTCTAAAGCGCCTAAGTCTTAGTCTACAGAAAAAGCACTTAAGGGATTTTACGGCAAAGCCTAAAAATCTAGAAATAAAAATAACTACGGCAAAATACTAAGTTACGAACTAATTACGAGCGAAAAATATAAATATTAGGAATAAACGATTAAAAAGGTACGAAATTTTAAAAATAAAACTTGATGTTGTTAAAATAAAATTTTTATAAAAATATTATTTTTATATTAAGTATTTTATAAAAATATTAGTTTTATATATTAATAAAACTAATTAAAGCTTAAAATTAATTAAAACTAAACTTATACTAATTATATTAAATTAAAACCCTAATTTTAATTAATAATAATTAATTTTATGTAGTGACCCGAACTTTTCCATGTTTATATATATTAAATAAATTGGTTATTTACATGATTAAGTGTTTCCAACATGTTAAGCAATCAAACTTGTTAAGACTTGATTAATTGAAATAGGTTTCATATAGTCAGTTGACCACCCAAGTTGACCGGTAATTCATGAACGTTAAAACTTGTAAAAACTATATGATGACATATATATGGATATATATATAGTTAACATGATATTATGATAAGTAAGTATCTCATTAGATATTTTAACAATGAGTTATATACATAAAAATGAGACTATTGAATCAAGAAACTTGAAAACGATATATATAACAATTATCGTTATAACAATGTTTTACAAATTACATATGAATCATTTTAAGATATTGTTACACTATATATAAACATGATAATGATAAGTAAACATATCATTAAGTATATTAACAATGAACTACATATGTAAAAACAAGACTACTAACTTAATGATTTCGAAACGAGACATATATGTAACGATTATCGTTGTAACGACATTTAAATGTATATATATCATATTAAGATATATTAATATATCATAATATCATGATAATATAATAATTTAACATCTCATTAGATATAATAAACATTGGGTTAACAACATTTAACAAGATCGTTAACCTAAAGGTTTCAAATCAACATTTACATGTAACGACTAACGATGACTTAACGACTCAGTTAAAATGTATATACATGTAGTGTTTTAATATGTATTCATTAACAATATGTATTCATACACTTTTTAAAGACTTCAATACACTTATCAAAATACTTCTACTTAACAAAAATGCTTACAATTATATCCTCGTTCAGTTTCATCAACAATTCTACTCGTATGCACCCGTATTCGTACTCGTACAATACACAGCTTTTAGATGCATGTATTATTGGTATATACACTCCAATGATCAGCTATTAGCAGCCCAAGTGAGTCACCTAACACATGTGGGAACCATCATTTGGCAACTAGCTTGAAATATCTCATAAAATTACAAAAATATTAGTAATCGTTCATGACTTATTTACATGTAAACAAAATTACACATCCTTTATATCTAATCCATATACCAACGACCAAAAACACCTACAAACACTTTAATTCTTCAATTTTCTTCATCTAATTGATCTCTCTCAAGTTCTATCTTCAAGTTCTAAGTGTTCTTCATAAATTCCATAAGTTCTAGTTTCATAAAATCAAGAATACTTCCAAGTTTGCTAGCTTACTTCCAATCTTGTAAAGTGATCATCCAACCTCAAGAAATCTTTCTTATTTATAGTAAGATATCTTTATAATATAAGGTAATACTCATATTCAAACTTTGATTCAATTTCAATAACTATAATAATCTTATTTCGAGGGGAAATCTTACTTGAACTTGTTTTTGTGTCATGATTCTGCTTTAAGAAATTTCAAGCCATCCAAGGATCCTTTGAAGCTAGATCTATTTTTCTCATTTCCAATAGGTTTATCCACAAAACCTGAGGTAGTAATGATGTTCATAACATCATTCGATTCATATATATAAAACTACCTTATTCGAAGGTTTAAACTTGAAATCACTAGAACATAGTTTAGTTAATTCTAAACTTGTTCGCAAACAAAAGTTAATCCTTCTAACTTGACTTTTAAAATCAACTAAATACATGTTCTATATCTATCTGATATTCTAACTTAATGATTAAAAACCTGAAAACGCGAAAAACACCGTAAAACCGGATATACGCCGTCGTAGTAACACCGCGGGCTATTTTGGATTAGTTAATTAAAAACTATGATAAACTTTGATTTAAAAGTTTTTCTTCTGGGAAAATAATTTTTCTTATGAACATGAAACTATATCCAAAAATCATGGTTAAACTCAAAGTGGAAGTATGTTTTTCAAAATAGTCATCAAGACGTCGTTCTTTCGACTGAAATGACTACCTCTTATCGAAACGACCTGTAACTTATATTTTCGACTATAAACCTATACTTTTTCTGTTTAGATTCATAAAATAGAGTTCAATATGAAACGATAGCAATTTGATTCACTCAAAACGGATTTAAAACGAAGAAGTTATGGGTAAAACAAGATTGGATATTTTTTGATTGTTGTAGCTACGGGAAATATTGTAACAATTCTATAAAAATCATATCCTAGCTAACTTATATTGTATTATACATGTATTCTAATATATTATGTAATCTTGGGATACCATATACACGTATGCAAATGTTTTGACATATCATATCGACCCATGTATATATATTATTTGGAACAACCATAGACACTCTATATGCAGTAATGTTTGAGTTAGCTATACAGGGTTGAGGTTGATTCCAAAAATATATATACTTTGAGTTGTGATCTAGCCTGAGACGTGTATACACTGGGTTGTGGATTGGGTCAAGATAATATATATCAATTTATTTCTGTACATCTAACTATGGAAAACTAGTTGTAGGTCACTAACAAGGACAGCTGACTGAATAAACTTAAAACAGCAAAAACGTATTAAAAATGTTGTAAATATATTTTGATCATACTTTGATATATATGTACATATTTGTTATAGGTTCGTGAATCGACCAGTGGCCAAGTCTTACTTCCCGACGAAGTAAAAATCTGTGAAAGTGAGTTATAGTCCCACTTTTAAAATCTAATATTTTGGGATGAGAATACATGCAGTTTTATAAATGTTTTACAAAATAGACACAAGTAAATGAAACTACATTCTATGGCTGGATTATTAAACCGAATATGCCCCTTTTTAGTCTGGTAATCTAAGAATTAGGGAACAGACACCCTAAATGACGCGAATCCTAAAGATAGATCTTGAGGAGTTCCAAATTGCCTGAATGATAAATAAAAAAAACCTAGGTAATACACTCAATTACAGAACGCTATACAGATCACATTAAGCTTCTCTCATATAGATGACTATCAACTAAAGTTCAATCATAAAAAAATGAAAAAGTTTGTAACCTGTAGCTGCAGCACCTGCTATAACTACGACTGCGGCTTCTACCTCGTCGAGGTGGAGAAGGAGTCCTCGAGTAACTTCGCCCACGCTTGCTCTCAACACTAAATAAAACAACAACAAAAAACAAAAACAAAAAACTAAATCACAGAAACATGGCTTCACAAATGATGGAAAATAATTTAAAGACGTGTAAAAAAACTCACAACTTCTTCGGGTTGTTCTGACAATGTCTCTCTATATGGCCTCGCTCACCACAACGATAAGATTTGTTCTTCCAGTCACCAGCTTTACAATCTCGAGACCATTGACCATCTAGTCCAAAATTAAAGCAGCGACCCGCACCAGGAGGAGGACCTCTGCCAAGATATTCACGTGACCCGCCCACATAACCACCACTGCCACGTGGCACCTGTATGTCAACGGGTACCGAATGAAGTCGATGGCTAATAAATAAAGAATAATACATTAGAATGAATAGCATACCCCTTTGGCAAATTCAACTATGATTTTTGTACAGAAAGATCTTTTGACCATTACCCAACCTTCTTTATGGCCCATTTTCGTACAGAAAGATATCGTTCTGACCTCGAGAAATTTTCTCATGGAACCAAGGTCTGGTGCCGGAGATTCATCCATAATCTCAATGATATTCTTTCACTTCAAATGCTCCCTGTCATTTATCAACAGTTCATATTTCAGCTATGCTCTATACGTACTACAATTAAAGCAACATTCAAACAACATGCCAATTTTTGGTAAGAAACGAATCAAACAGTTAAACTTGTTATCATTCAAACAGTTCATAATCTCAAGAAGAAATTTAAACATACAAAGAGAATTAACATTAACATACTTGATTACTTTACGAATAACCATAATGTATGACAACTCTTTTCTGGTATACTTACACCAAGAATGAGTTTAAAGAGACATAATTCTTTTCTGACTCCACAATATCATCGTCAAAGAATGCAACTTTGGCAAACGACTCCTGTAACATGGAGTGAGACTTCCGTTCGGTATTCCACTGCAAACTTCTTTTTATGTTATGGATCTGAACACCATTATGAAATATTATGTAATCAGAGTATATATGCTTGATTGGAGAGCACTTAAGTACCTGAAATCTGTTTCTTTTCATTATGATCATCACGTTTCGCATGCAGGATGGAGTGTATTTAAAATTGATTTATTACTTAATAATTTTGTGGATGATTAATGATCGTTGGATTAGGGATATTGTAACGTAATTTTCTAATCTAACGATAACTAAGGGGGTTTTGAAAATATTTTGTTAAACTCTTCTAAATCCTTTGATTTAAAAACTAAACCTAACCCTAAAATCTAAACCCTAGAATCTAAACCCTAAACCCTAACCTCAAGCCTAAACCCTAAATCTAAACCCAAAACCCTAACCTAAAGCCTAAAACCTAAACCCTAAAATCAACCCTAAACCTAAACCTAAACCCTAAAATCAACCCTAAACCTAAACCTAAACCTAAACCCTAAAATCAACCCTAAACCTAAACCCCAAAATCAACCCTAAATCTAAACCTAAACCCTAAAATCAATCATAAACCCCAAACCTAAACCTAAACCTAAGCCCTAAAATCAATCATAAACCCTAAACCTAAACTCTAAACCCTAAAATCTAAACCCAAAACCCTAACCTAAAGCCTAAACCCTAAAATCAGCCCTAAACCTAAACCTAAACCCTAAAATCAACCCTAAACCTAAACTTAAACCCTAAAATCAACCATAAACCCTAAACCTAAACTCTAAACCCTAAGATCTAAACCCAAAACCCTAGCCTAAAGCCTAAACCCTAAAACCAACCCTAAACCTAAACCCATACCCTAAAATCAACCCTAAACCTAAACCTAAACCCTAAAATCAATCATAAACCCTAAACCTAAACTCTAAACCCTAAGATCTAAACCCAAAACCCTAACCTAAAGCCTAAACCCTAAAATCAACCCTAAACCTAAACCTAAACCCTAAAATCAACCCTAAACCTAAACCTAAACCTAAACCCTAAAATCAACCATAAACCCTAAGACTAAACTCTAAACCCTAAAATTTGAACCCTAAACCCTAAAAACTCTGAACCCTAACCCTAACCCTAACCCTAAACTCTAAGCCCTAAAATATAAACCCTAGAATCTAAACCCTAAACCCTAATCTAAACCCTAAACCCTAAATCTAAACCTAAAACCATACACCTAAACTCTAAACCCTAAATCTAAACCCTAAACTCTAAACCCTAAAATCTAAACCCTAAAATCTAAACCGTACACTATAAATCTAAACACTAACCCTAAATCTAAACCTAAAACCCTACACCTAAACTCTATACCAATATTTGAAGCATAAATCTTGCAGATGATCCCAATTGCAGTTTTTTAATCTTAATTAAATCACATAAACAATAAACAATAAAAAAAATTAATAAATACAATTCATATCGGATGCTGTAGGCCGTTTTTTTCTGTCATCGTGTAAACCAAACAGTTCTTCTTTCATCAAACAATTAAGCTAACTTTTCATACAAACATATCATCAAACAGTTTAAATACACCCATTTTTTTAACTCACGCATGATTTTCAATATTTAAACACGGTTAATTATTAATTAGTGAAAATAATAACAATAAATTAACACATCAGACATCTAAAAAATAAGTTAAAATCTAACTAAATCGTCAAAGATAAATAATCAAGTAATCATTTGACGACTTTCAAACCATAAACATCAAGTCATGAATTTCAAAAACTTATTAATTGATTAAATAGTTAAATTATATAAACTAAATTGGTTGATTTTTACTTCTGTTTTTTGAAATATAAATTCCAAATTCAAACCCTAAAATCTAAAATTCGTAACAAAAGCAATACACTACCTGATAGACGATGGCAGTGCTTTTGAAGTAGGTTACAGGCGGAGAATTCGAGGCCGCTTGCACCAAATACGCTGACGTTGACGGAGGCGGTGACGGAGGTGGTGAGTGGTGACTGGTGAAGGAGGCGACGGTGGAGAGGTGGTAATTGGAGATATTGAGAAGCTAGGTTTGTTGAAATCGACCTTAAAATAGAATTAGAATTATGAGAAGACTAGCTTTAATAGCCTGTGCGTTGCACGGTGGCTAAAAAAGTTTGTATAGTAATACGTTAATATTCGTACATATTATATGTATTATACATAAAGTACTAAAAAGGTAACAAAATTTAAAGGGCTGAACACGGTCAATTATTTGAAGCATTAACATTCTTAATCCATAACTAAAGATACCCGACATATCTTCTATTCAGGGCTCCGGATAATGTCCTTTACAAACAACGACAACATCACAGCAAAAATCTTGGCTTTAACATCCCACTTTCCATGATATAATTTGTCAAACCCGACACACCTCTTGTTGTATATGTCAGCAAACAATTACCTATAAACAACATGTCAATCGTATTCAACCTAATGTAAGCTACTTTATGAGTCATCAAAAGGCATACCATTTATAATGTTAGTCTGAAGTCTATCCTAATTTTTAGAGCAAGAAGTGGAACTACACATAATAAACCCATTAAACTATTCAAACCAAAATTATACTATCTGTAAATCCAAAATTATACCATCTGTAAATCCTAATTAAATCCTAATTAAGCTCTTTAACTTCCAATCCCAACCTTTATATATAACCAAACACTGATGAACTAACAATCGAAACGTGTAGCTTAACTTAAAAATGCCAACCCACGCAGAATAAACCTATTAAGCAACTTGAGAACGAAGATAAACTCAAAACACTTTTTAACTGCTTAAAATCCATATTGCCAGCATACAGTAGTAACAGTTTGACTTATAAAAGTCAAACTGACCTTCAAAACATCAAAAAACAGCAAAACTATTCTAAGACTCTTCAAACATCTTCGTATGTGACCCATGTTTTTATGGTATCATATATAATCAGTTTACTTATATTGCTTTAGTGTACAGTTTAATTGTTGTTGATATACAATATGGATTATATGCTGATTAAAGTCACTTATTATAAAGTACAAAACCTTACTAAATGTGATAATCTGATCAACCATATAAAGACATAGTTGTGATATTATTCAATCAGCAACCAAAAAAATCAAGTAATTATTCAATCAACAACAAAAAAAACTCACCACATACATGTAGTATTTAACTAATTATCTAAATCAACTTTATCATGTTACAAATAAATTATCAAATGAAATTTAATCAAAAATTAATCGATTTCATAAATTCATCTATGATATCGTTGAAATTTACCGATTACAAAACTCCAAATCACCCTTAATGGTTAAAATTATAAACGTAAACTTTCTATTGAAATCGGTACCTGGTACTTTCCGATGAGAGGCTTCATCAAAATCATCCCAAAAATTCAACGATTTGTAAATCCATCGTTACATAATTGAAATCGATGGAGGTCATGCGGCTATCTGATTTTAAAAATATGAAACCCTATTAGAAGATGAGAATTGCAGAAGATTAAATTTGATAAACCCTAATTAGGAAACAAAAATGCTATTGAATCCATGAATCGGCCGATAGAAGAGAATATGAGCGTGTAACTGAAGATCGTATATGTTATGTTAATCGTGGTATTGAATGAGAAAAATATGTGGGGAAGAAGCAAATGAAGATCCGTTTAATTTGTATCGGTTTCAGAGAATAAACCAATTACAATTGAACAGATGTCATGATTTGAGAATAAGTTTGAAATAAGGGGCAGGGAAAAGCTGGGGGAAGCCACGTGGAATATCTATGAGAATTATAATAGGTTATAGATATTGAAACCCCTAATTTTGTTCAAATCTACCGTGTTTTTTTCTTAATTTAAGGGTATTTTAGGTATATTATAATAAGTTTTGATTTATTAGCTAATTTTTTGATCGTTGGATCAAGGAGTATTCTAATGTAATTTTATAATCTAACGATAATTAAAGAGGTTTTGAAAACATTTATTAGTTAATCAAGACTCTCTCTCTTAATGTATATAGCTAAATTGATTATTATTTAAATTTAAATTAAATACTTAAGTAATAATGAAAAATTGATTCTGGTCACATACTATAAAAGTGAATCGGTCAAATGAAGCACCTTTGCTGATAACCAAACAATGATGGACACGTGGAAAGCAAATGCTAACGTTGGGTTTTTAACTCGTTGATTTCAAAAATAGCAACCCGGTCCTACCCGATCCGGGTATTGGAACCGGGTACCGAGTTTTTTGGACCTGGTTTCGAGTATTGCGTCAGGTACATTTCGTGTCCGAGTTTTATTTGCATCTCTACCCGGACTACATAAAGTGTGGCCCATCTGGTATTAGGTCAAAATGTAAATTTCTGTGAAAATTACACAAACTGCCGATTGCGAGCTCTCTTTGAAGAGGTAATTTTCCGATCAATAATTTATTTAGTTGCATTCTTTCTTCTTTATAATATAATATAATAATAATAAATAATAATAATAATAATAATAATAATAATAATAATAATAATAATAATAATAATAATAAGCAATCGTTTTTAAAGAAAACACGGTCGAAGTCCAGACTCACTAATGCATCCTAACAAATTCGGTTAGACACACTAATGCAAATTTCCGGTTCTCTAAGACCAACGCTCGGATACCAACTGAAATGTCCCGTTCATATTGACTATAAACGTTCCATATTAATTGATTTCGTCGCGAGGTTTTGACCTCTATATGAGACATTTTTCAAAGACTGCATTAATTTTTAAAATAACCATAACCTTTATTTTTATCGATAAAGGTTTAAAAAAAAAATTACGTAGATTATCAAGACATGATAATCTAAAATATACCGTTTACACACGACCATTACCTAATGGTTTACAATAAAAATATGTTACATCAAACTAAGATCTTGAATGCAGTTTTTACACAATATCATACAATCATAGACTCCAAATCTTGTCCTTAATTTAATATGCAACAACGGAAGCTCTTAATAATCACCTGAGAATAAACATGCTTAAAACGTCAACAAAAATGTTGGTGAGTTATAGGTTTAACCTATATATTATCAAATCATAATAATAGACCACAAGATTTCATTTTTTCCATAAATATACATCTCATATCAGGCATTTCGCAAACTGCATAGAGATAAAAATTCATTCATATGTTGAACACCCGGTAACCGACCTTAACAGGATGCATATAGAATATCCCCATCATTCCGGGACTCTCATCGGATATGATAATTCGAAGTACTAAAGCATCCGTACTCGGATGAGGCTTGTTGGGTCAAATAGATCTATCTTTAGGATTCGCATCAATTAGGGGCCATTTCCCTAATTCTTAGGCTACCAAGCTAAAAAGGGGCATATTCAGTTCGATAATCCAACATAGAAAGTAGTTTTGATTACTTGTGTCTATTTTGTAAAACATTTATAAACTGCATGTATTCTCATCCCAAAATAATAGATTTTAAAAATGGGACTATAACTCACTTTCACAGATTTTTACTTCATCGGAAAGTAAGACTTGGCCACTGGTCGATTCACGAACCTCAAGTTTAGTAGGTAAACCTACTGGAAGTGACAAAAATTGATCTAGCTTCAAAGGATTCTTGGATGGCTTGAAAGTTCTTGTATTAGAAAGATATCTTACTGTAAATAAGAAAGATTTCTTGAGCTTAGATGATTACTTGGATTGGATTAGAAAGCTAGGAAGTAATCTTGCAAACTTGATAGTATTCTTGATTTTATGAAACTAGAACTTATAGAATTTATGAAGAACACTTAGAACTTGAAGATAGAACTTGAGAGAGATCAATTAGATGAAGAAAATTTAAGAATGAAAGTGTTTGTAGGTGTTTTTGGTCGTTGGTATATGGATTAGATATAAAGGATGTGTAAGTTTGTTTTCATGTAAATAATTCATGAATGATTTATAATATTTTTTGTAATTTTGTGAGATATTTCATGCTAGTTGCCAAAAGATGGTTACCACATGTTTAATGACTCACATGGGCTGCTAAGGAGCTAATGATTGAGTGTATATACCAATAGTATATACATCTTAGAAGCTGTGTATTGCACGAGTACGAATACGGGTGCATACGAGTAGAATTGTTGATGAAAATGAATGAGGATGTAATTGTAAGCATTTTTATTAAGTAGAAGTACTTTGATATATGTCATGAAGTCTTCCAAAAGGGTACTAATACATATTAATACACTACATGTATATACATTTTAACTGAGTTGTTAAGTCACCGTTAGTCGTTACATGTAAGTGTTGTTTTGAAACCTTTAAGTTAACGATCTTGTTAAATGTAATTAATCCATTGTTATAATACTTAAATAAGATGTTAAATTGTTAAGTTATCATAATAACATGGTGTATAAATATATCTTAACATCATATATATATATATGTTAAAATACTATTACAACGATACTCGTTACATATATGTCTCGTTTCGAAATCCTTAAGTTAGTAGTCTTGTTTTTACATATGTAGTTCATTGTTAACACACTTAATGATTTACTTAATTATCATTTTATCATGTTAAATATAGTGTAACAATATCTTAATATGATACATATGTATTTAGTAAGACGTTGTTATAACGATAATCGTTATATATATATATATATATATATATATATATATATATATATATATATATATATATATATATATATATATATATATATATATATATATATATATATATATATCATTTTCGAGTTTTCTAAATCAATAATCTCATTTGTTTGTATATAACTCATTGTTAACATATTTATGGAGATACTTACTTATCATAATCTCATGTTAACCATATATATATCCATTTATATAACATCATGTAGTTTTTACAAGTTTTTAACGTTCGTGAATCGCCGGTCAACTTGGGTGGTCAATTGTCTATATGAAACTCATTTCAAATAATCAAGTCTTAACAAGTTTGATTGCTTATCATGTTGGAAACATTTAATCATGTAAATATCAATCTCAATTAATATAATAAAATATATAAATATGGAAAAGTTCGGGTCACTACACATATGAACAAGCTTGTAAAGATCCTAAATGGGTTGAAGCAATGAATCTTGAAATAGAAGCTTTAAACAGAAATACTACTTGGGAGATTACTGATCTTCCTGATAATAGAAAACCAATTGGAAATAAGTGGGTATACAGAGTTAAATATAAATCTAATGGTGAGGTTGAAAGATATAAAGCAAGGCTTGTGGCTAAAGGTTTTAGTCAAAAGGATGAGATTGATTATGAAGAAACTTTTAGCCCTGTTGTAAAGCATGTTATAGTTAGATGTTTTATTTCTATTGCTCTTCAAAATGATTGGCCTTTGTATCAATTGGACATTAATAATGCCTTTCTGTATGGTGAGTTAAAAGAAGAAATTTATATGACTTTACCAAAAGGATATTATACAGATTCTTCTAATTCAAAAGTGTGCAAATTAACAAAGTCATTATATGGTTTAAAGCAAGCACCAAGACAATGGAATGCTAAACTTAATTCTGCTTTAATTGAACATGGGTTTAAACAAAGTAAGTCTGATTATTCTTTATATGTTAAAAACTAAGATGACTTGTTTATTGCTCTTTTAGTTTATCTAGATGATATTGTTATAACAGGAAATAGCTTGACTGAGATAAATAGTTTCAAAACTTTCTTAAAGTCAAAGTTTTTAATCAAAGATCTTGGAGAATTAAAGTATTTTTTAGGAATTGAAATTCTTAAGTCTGATCATGGTTTGTGTCTTTCTCAAAGAAAGTATTGTATTGAGTTATTAAATGATTATGGCTTACTTGGTTGCAAACCAATATATACACCAATAGAATCTAATGCTTGTATTAATTGTGAGCCTAATGAAAAGGATACTTTACTTTCAAATGTTACAGAATACCAAAAATTAGTTGGTAGACTTATATACTTGACTCTAACCAGACCAGATATATCTTTTGCTGTACATGTTCTAAGTCAATATATGCATGCTCCTCTTCAGTCACATTTTAAACTTGCATTCAGAACTTTGAAATATTTAAAAAATGCTCCTGGAAAAGGAATCAACTTTGTTAAGTCAGATAAGTTTTCACTTCATGCTTTCTGTGATTCTGATTGGGGAAAGTGCAGACTTAATAGGAAGTCTGTAACAGGTTATCTTATTTACTTTTGTGATACTCTTGTGTCATGGAAAAGTAAAAAACAATCAGTTGTTTCAAGGTCTTCTGCTGAAGTAGAGTATAGAGCTATGGCAACAACTGCTTGTGAAATTATTTGGATTAAAAATCTGTTGTTAGACTTTAATATTAAAGTTAAGCTTCCAGTTGAAATATTTTGTGATAACAGTTCTGCAATCCAAATAGCTGCAAATCCTGTGTTTCATGAAAAAACCAAACATTTTGATATTGATTTGCATTTCTTAAGAGATAAAATTTCAACTGGAATTGTTCAAGTTACTAAAATTCATTCTTTAAATAAATTTAAGTGACATTCTTACAAAGGGGTTACCTATAAGTAACATAAACAGTTGACAAATAAATTAGGTCTTTTAGACCTGTTCCAAACTAAGCTCGAGAGGGATGTTAAAATTATAGCATCAAACAAGCTTAGTTTAAAACATAGGTTTTATGATTATTCTCATTTGTGATTTTCTAGCCAATTTCAGGTTGTTGTTGCTGCTAGTTGATAGTCAAGAGGTTGGTCTTGTAGATTGCAGAAGTTGAAGGGCTGAACAGAAACATCTTGTCATGGGCTAAGTGATGCTAGTGGATTGCAGCAGTTTAGTGGGCTTTTATGTTCTCAAGTGGGCTTATTTGAGTCCAACCCATGTTATTGAGAGAGGAGTATAAAAGCAAGTCATTAAGTTATTTTTAATTAATTTATTCATTCGTATTTTGTTCTTTCTCAAGTTTTTCTCTGTATTCGTTTTTTGTTCTCAACCCTAGAGTTTTCGGTGTTCTTGGCTCTACATCATCTTGATGATAGAGTTTCTGATTCATATAGAGTTTAAGTAATTGTGATATTAATTGTAGTGGTTGAGATTTCTGAATTTCTGTTTTCTGTAAAAGATTCTTGTAAAGATTTGGTTTCTTGGTGATTTGGTTGATGATTAACTTCTATAATTTGGTGTATTGGTATTTGATTGCACTTTTCAACAGTGCCCCTCATATAGACTTGTTCCTCAGATAACACGTCTAATTTAACAAAAGGAACACGTCTAATTAAGGTTTTTACAAAAAAAAAGGAACACGTTTAAATAATAGAAGCAACACGTCTAATTAGAAACTTGCAACACGTCTAAATAAGTATAACAACTCTAATTGGTAATCACGTCTAATAAATTTTACCAGGAACACGTCTAATTGACAACACGTCTAACAAGTTTTGCAAGGAACACGTCTAGTTAACAACATGTCTAATAACTTTTACTAGGAACACGATTGAAAAAACAACACGTCTAATTGGAAACACGTCTAATAAGTTTTGCAAGAAACGCGTCTAAATGACGAACACGTCTAATAAGTTACAAAGAACACGCCTAATTAGTTTGCAACACACGTCCAATTAGTTAGAGGAAGCCTTTTAACTGGAACACGTCTAAATAAGTTAACCGATTAAATAAGTTAACGAGCTCACGTTTAATTAACCTAACCCTTATAGTAAATTAACAGAACACCTCTAATTTAAAACCTATGTGAAGAAAAGTCCTAAATAACCAAACACGTCTAATTGCATATTAACACTAATAGACCAAAATAATATGAAGTTAGTTAATGAGGAGAAGAGTTTGAATTAGAAAATAATTTGATCTAGGAGTGTATTCTTCAAATAAAAGATAAGTATAGCCTATATAATATAATTATAATAATATAAAATTTTATATACCGTAAATAATATTATTATTAAGTTTATATATATATATATATATATATATATATATATATATATATATATATATATATATATATATATATATATTACAAAAAATCTATAAAAAAAATATACCGTAATTAAGTCTTGATTCAAAGTCCGCTTATTCGTGTTCGTAAGTACAATGGAGACATCAAAATCAAAGGTAATTCTTTCTTTCTTTTTCTGTACAATGTTGATTTTCAAATAATTTTCTTAAAATATACATGCATATAATAAATATATACACCAAACAGAATCCGAATCGTATATGTAATTTTAATTAATTAATAGGTACACCCCGACAACTTAAACTAAAAACCCTAAAATCCTTTATTAGCTGATATAAACAATCTGTTAAATATATTAAACTTTTTTCTCTTTGTAGAACACACCGTAAACAATTATCAGGGTTATTCACAACCTGCCGATTACGAGCTCTCGAGGTAAAGTTTTGGTGCATATACATTTTTTTTTTCTCTCTGAAAAGCAAAAGCAATTTAGTCGCATTATATTCTTCATAATATTGTACAACCAGGTTCTTAATAATGCTAACCACCGCGATTTATATACAGTGGCGGAGCCATGTACAAAGGGATGGGGTCATATGACACCATCGAAAAAACCATATATATATATATGATATTTGATATTTGATATTGGAAGAATATATATATGATATTTAATTAACTAAATATATATATGATATTTAATAAACTAAAACATAAATATATTGTTAGTCCACTGGCTGTTTAATTGTTCCTTCGATTTCCACACGCAGGTTCAAACCCTAAACATACGTATTCTCTATTTTTTAGTTCTTCCCATTTATTTAGGGTCCACCCTGACCCAATATATGACATATGTCAGAAAGATGTTTTAAAGTTTGATGAAGGTTTATTTCTTAATGAAAAAACATTTCACATAACATTTGTGTTAGAAGATAAATTTGTTTTTCATGTTTATATTTAATCTTAGTCCGCTAATCCAATTATTGTAACTTGGTAGATTTTGCTATTATTTTGTGACATCAATAATCTTAAATCCTGACAAATTTATGTAATTTGGTAGATTTCGTTATTAGTTTGATACACCAATCATTTTGAATCCTGGTTCTGCCACTGTTTATATATCAAATATCAAAATATCAAATTATATACAGCACATATATTTTTCATTGAATTGTTTCTCGTAGTACTGTTTAGACTGCTTGTAAATATGTATGCGTGATCTTTTTTATTGTCCATTGTAGTTTAATTTTATTAATATTGTTTAATCGTTAATCATGCATGTTATGTAATATTGTTATTGTTGTTATAATTATTATGAACATGTTAGATGAATAAGAAGCAGATTAATAGCGATTCAGTATCTGATGAGTTACCTCCGCAGCATACAAAGTATCCATGGTTGGTTGCTCAGCCCACCAACTACAAAGGAGGAGTGGAGGCAGAGGAGCAGATTTTCTACAACATACACAACCCGTCATCTCCACATCGATGTCGAATCCCTGAGTTGATTGGGAAACATATCCAAGCATGTTTTCATGGTTGGGTGGTTCTGTCCAACCTAAAATTTTATAACATCATGTGGTCACTTTGGAACCCACAAACATCTAAGATCATACAACTCCCGCCTTTGGTGGTTCGTACTGGAGGACAGATACACGAATTTGAATGTTGTTTGTCGTCCCCTCCTAATGATCCAAACTCTATTTTTTTTCTAACCACATCAAAGGAACCTAAATTTATTTTTTGCATATTAGGCCACAAGAGTAAGAAGAAGTTAAACTGGACTGAAATGTCATATGATAAACAACTATGGAACATCACAGGATCCTACCATGGTTTACTAGTTTCTCCAACTTATGTTGATGGTAAAATATATGTTTTGAGTTCTCGGGTTAGAGGTTGTTGTGAAAATTTTGTCATTCATGTCGAGATTGGCATGCGGGATAAGATAGTTTGTATCAATCTAATACCTTTAGTGAAACTACCTCCACGACCCGAACCCGAGATTCCTTACTCTAAAAGTTCTTGTTTTCTAAAAGGTTCGTGTGACCATCTGTTTTTCATTTATTTAATTAAGAAAAGGTGGGAGATTGTTTCTGTGTATTTGTATAAATTGGATATGGCGAGTAAGTTGTGGGAAAAAATGGAAGACCTCAAAGACGCTATGTTTATCGTTGATCTATTTGATAATAACTATGTGAATTGCAGTCCTGCAATTCCCTGTGAGTTAAAGGGTTATATACACATTCTTGACCAGATGAACAAAATTATAAATTCGTACAATGTTCGAAGTAGAACTACCACCATCTTTCATATGCCACAGACAGGTCTATCACCTACAAACTATGCACTTTGGTCCATGCCTGAATGCAGGTATTGCTTTTCATTAATTTGTACCTCCTTCTCTAACATGTTTCATATGTAGCAAAATAAAAAAAATAAAAAAAAATTGTATCATGTCATAATTTCTGCAGGTTACAGGGTGATTATGGAGAAATGAAGTGCAGTGTTAAATCTAAACAAGAAGAGGACAATGAATATGATATGGTAGTCAATGATGAGCTCTTATTTAGATTTCCATTTCATATCTTGGAGTTGATTTTGAAGTTTTGTGATGATGTCGACTACCTAAATTTTCTTGCAACATGCAAACAGTTTGCAATGCTACTACCTGTCATTCGATGGAGCAACATAACAGAAATACCGAGATTACAGACATATTCCTTAGTATCACCATGGTCCATGGTTTTAGACACTGATCGGGGCATTATAACTAATACAGATCCGATGTTGGGTAACAAGTACTTCCTACAAAGATCACAAGAACTTGTTGGTGATCTTCAAATTCATTGTTCGAAAAATGGTTGGTTGTTGATGTCTAAAAACACATTAGAGTTAATGTTCTTTAACCCCTTCACAAGTGATATACGTAAGCTTCCGCATCTAGACAATCATGTAATAGACAAATGTTGTTTTTCTGCTGCCCCTACTTCCTCTGATTGTATGGTTGTTGTAATCAAAACGATAGGTCGATTGAATATTTACATTCATCTTGTTAGTCGAGAACAATCATGGCGTAGACTGAGTTCTAACGATTTTTATTCAAGTTTGCTTTGTTTTCCAACTTTCTATGGCCTAGATATTTATACTTTGATTCGTGGAAGACTTTTTGTTTTCAGACACACAGAAGAAGATGATTATTTATGGCGGTCTGTTGAGAGGGACGTTCCATATAAGTACATTGAACATCTTACAAATTATTACCTAACAAAATCTGATCAACATCTTTTACTAGTTTTCGTAGATGTGTTTGAAAAATCGGTTGAAGTACACAAGTTGAATCAATCTACATCGAAACTTGAGAAACTAAAGAGCTTGGGAAAAGATGTGATTTATGTTAGTGAAACAACATGTTTATGCATTGAAGCTACAACACCAAAAATGGAGAACAAAATCTACTTTCATCAGTCATATTCTGAAAATAACACCATACTTTTCTATTCTCTTGAAACGGGGAGGTTTCATGCATTTGACGATGACAACATGAAAGGAAGTTGCGGGGATTTATTCATGCATAAACGACTTCTGCGCCCTCATGGGTGGATTGAACCAAGTTGTTCATAGATAAATTCATTGTATCATCATTATTAGTTAAGTTTCTTTCAAGACTCTGAATTAGCAAGTCAAAAACTCGGTCTTTTTAGCTATCTAATCTTGCGTTATAATTCAATTAGTCTTATGATTTATTCAATTATATCTGTTGGAAGCTTCGACGAGCCCAACACACCACTATAGAGGATCTAGACTATACTAGACTCACTACACCAACACTTTGACGTTGGTTAGCCTTTAATTTTATAAATCCTTAGTGCACAATGTACTTAGGCGATAGTGTCGACCATATATCTTTAGGCGGTATAACCGACCATGTATTACTTAGGCGGCAGAGCCGACCATATAATAAGAACAACAAAAGTGCACTAAGAACTTAAACACAAACTAAGGCTTGATCGGGAAACTTAACAAAAACACTTATATTAAATTACAATTACAATATTACTTACAAGCTTTATCTTCTCTACTTTCGCTAACTCACACTCTTCTTCTCTTCTTCACAACTCACTTCTTATTTCACTCTCACAACTTCACACAACACAAATGAAATCTCCTCCCATATTTATACTACTCCATGGAACATTCTAGAACCTAGATATTTCCATGGATATATAAATATCTAGATATTTCTACAACCTACAAATATCTAGATTTTTCTTTTACATTTCAATTTCTAGATTTTTCTCTCATATTCTAATATCTAGATATTTTCTTATACATATTAATATCTAGATATTTTACCCATATACATTTACTAATTTCATATTATTCTAAATTTGCATTGTATTTTAACACTCCCCCTCAATGCAAATTTTCTTCCAACGATGTCTTGCAGACCATTCCAAGTGCTTCTCTGAATTTTGTAAACTTCGGTTTACTTAGGCTCTTGGTGAATATATCTGCTACCTGTTCATCTGTCTTTGTTGGCACCATCTTGATCTCCCCTTCAAGGACCTTCTCGCGAACATAGTGATAGTGTACTTCTATATGTTTTGTTCTTGCGTGAAAGACTGGATTCTCTGCTAGACATATAGCTGATAGGTTATCGCAGAAAAGCTCTACTTGATAGTCTGTTGATTGATGAAGATCTTCCATTAGTTTTTTCAACCATGTAATTTCTTGTGTTGCTGACGATGCCGATCGATATTCTGCTTCAGTGCTTGACAAGGACACTGTTGGTTGTCTCTTGCTGCACCATGATATTACTCCTGATCCAAGACTAAACATGTATCCAGTTGTTGACCGTCGTGTATCATAGTCTCCAGCGTAATCGGCGTCACAATATCCAGTCACGTGACATTCTTTTGTTTTCTTGTACAAAATGCCAAAGTTAATAGTGCCTTTAACATACCTTAAGATGCGTCGTACAACATCAAGGTGAGGCTTCTTCGAATTGCTCATGTATCGACTAACCACTCCAACTGCATAAGATATGTCTGGCCGGCTTAGTGTGAGATAAATAAGACTTCCGACCATCTTTCGATACATGGTAACATCTTGAAGACTTTTTCCTTCATCTGCTCGTAGTTTTGTATTCGGATCCATCGGAGTTGAGATAGGTTTGCAATTAAGCATTCCGTACTTTTGTAAAAGATCTCGCGCATATTTATGTTGTCCCAAAAACAATCCTTCTCTTTTCTGCTCTATTTCGAGTCCAAGAAAATGTTTGAGTTCTCCAAGCTCCTTCATATGAAATCTGATAGACAGATTCTCTCTTGTTCTTTGAATCTCCTCATAGTGATCTCCCGTGATGATTAAGTCATCCACATATACTAGCACTATGGCTAGTTTTCCTTGATCTTGTTTCACAAATAAACTAGAATCTGAAGGAGCAACTGTGAAACCACTTTTTACTAAAAACTCGCCAATCTTCCCGTACCAAGCTCTTGGAGCCTGCTTCAAGCCGTATAGTGCTTTCTTTAATTTGCAGACATGGTCAGGATGGGACTTGTTCTCAAAGCCTCTTGGTTGCTCCATATAAATTTCTTTGTCAAGTTCTCCATGTAAGAAAGCGTTCTTGACATCCATCTGCCACAGCTTCCAAGATTTGCTAGCGGCTAAAGCTAGTAGAGCTCGAATTGTTGTGATCTTCGCCACTGGACTAAACGTTTCTTCATAATCTAGCCCATATTGTTGAGAAAAACCTCTAGCAACAAGTCGAGCTTTATACCTTTCAATGGAGCCATCTGATCGAGTCTTCACCTTGTAAACCCATTTACAAGATATTGGTTTTACATCTTTTGGCTTTGGAACTAAACTCCATGTCTGGTTTTCTTTTAGTGCATTAATTTCTTCTTCCATCGCTTTATGCCATTCTTGACTTTGTGCTACTTCTTCATAAGTGGAAGGCTCAATATGTATTAATTCATCCACATGAGCAGCATTGGCATACCTCGGATTAGGTTGCCTCGGCCTTGTTGATCTCCGTAATTCTTGCACATGCTCCTCGGCATCCATTTGGCTTGGACGAACCTCTTCGAATGTAGATTGATGTACCCCTATTTTCCATGGACTCGTTTCCTTAGAGTACGATCCATCTCCTTCTTTAATTGGATACGATATGTGCTCTTTATGTTCTTCTTTCTCTTCTGGAACTTCTTCTAATCCATGAGATTCTGGAATCTCTATCTTTTGAGGTGACCACCATGAAGAAGCTTCATCAAATACCACATTTCTTGAAGTATGACACTTCCCAGTATTTGGATCACAACATCTCCATCCTTTTCTTGATTCATCATAACCGACAAAAATGCACCGAATTGCCTTCTTATCAAATTTGCTTCGTAGATGATCTGGTACGAAGACGTAGCATACACATCCAAAAACCTTGAGATGGTTGATGGTTGGCTTGATCTTCCATAATCTTTCATATGGTGAAATATATCCCAACTTTGTTTGTGGGAGTCTGTTAATCACGTATGAAGCCGTCCTCATGCATTCGGCCCAAAATTTTCCTGGTACATTCTTACCATGAAGCATACTTCGACAGGTTTCAGCAAGATGACGATTCTTACGTTCTGCCACTCCATTCTGTTGTGGAGTATTAGGGCAAGTTAATTGCCTTCTGATCTTGTGCTTCTTAAGATAGATATTGAACTCAGTTGATAAATATTCTCCTCCATTATCTGTGCGTAAGCATCGAATCTTAGTATTGAGCTCACTTTCTACCTTGTTCTTGAACTCTTTAAACTTCAGAAAAGTCTCCGACTTCTCCTTCATGAAATAAACCCACACATATCTTGAGAAGTCATCAATGAATGTCACCATATATTTCATACCTCCAAGTGATGTTTGTTTCACTGGGCCGAAAACATCTGAGTGTATGAGCTCTAGTGGTGTCTTGGACTGATGCGCTGACTCCTTGAATGGCAATTGGTGAGCTTTGCCAAATTGACATCCAGCACATATTGTATCTGTTCGAATATCAATTTGAGGAAGCCCATTTACTATGCGTTTTACCATCATCTCCTTTTACTTGTTGTAGCCCACATGCCCAAGACGTTCATGCCAAAGATCAGCCGTCTCATTTTTTCGAGTCTTATCCACATAAGCTGTTTCACCAGATAATACATAGACCGATTCTATTCTTCTTCCATGCATAACTGGATTGCCAACCACCTTTACTCTCTTGAATACGGACACATCTTCTGGTCCAAAGAGCACATAGTTCCCTTCTGCTGTCAATTGTGGTACTGACAGTAAATTCTTCTTTAGGCCAGGGACAAGATACACCTTCTCGAGTTGGAGCTTATGAGAGTCGCCTTCATTTGGAATTATTGTCTTTCCAATGTGAGAAATAGACAACCTTGAATTGTCGACTGTCAACACGACTCTCTTTCCTTTGTAATCCTCCATTTCTTGCAGCTTCGTCTCATCATTGGCCATATGATTTGAGCACCCAGAATCAATGATCCAATCATCTTTGTCGTTTATTTTTGACTTTAAGGTTGCTGCAAGAGCTTGATCATCCATGTCAGCTTCAACGGAGAGTCCTGCTTCTGCATCCCATGTTTCCTCATTAATGGTTGCTTCGAATGTGACCTCTTTCTTCTCATCTCTTGCGGCGGCCACATTTTCTTCGAAAGTTCGCCTTCTGGGGAATCTACATTCTCGAGCAAAATGACCCTTCTTGCCACAATTGAAGCATTCACCATTCTTTCTCTTATCATTTTCCCCGTATTGTTGGCGATGATCTCTTCTTCCTTGTTGAGCTTCCCCTGAAGCGTTGCCTTTTGATTTTGGGTGACCCTTCCACCCATATGTCTTACTTTCTTTCATCGCCTCTTGTCTTCGAGATGTTGCTTTCTTTTTATTGGTGAAGAGTGCATCTTCTTCGTCTTTTACGGTTACTTCTTTCATCTGCTTGGCTAATGCCTCTTGATTTGCCAATAGATTCTCCAGCTCTATTAATGATGGTTGAGTAGGCCATCCTCTCACAGCGGCTATAAATCCATTATACTCGGATCTTAAGCCGTGGATGATAATTCTCTTCATCCTTGCATCACTCACTTTCTCTTCAGGAGCAAGTTGAGATATCTCACAGCAAATTGATTTCACCTTGGTGAAATACTGAGAAATAGACAGACTTCCTTGTGAGATACCCGCGAGCTCATTTTCCAAGAGCTGGAGGCGTGCTTCATTCTTCTTTGAAAATAATTTTTCAAAAGTTTCCCAAGCTGCCTTTGGTGTTTTCTCGTCACGGATGTGCTCCAATAGATCCTCCTCGATTGTAGTCTTCAATATAAATAAAGCCTTCCCGGCCTTGATGTTCCATTTTCTCAAGGCTTCAGCATTTTCTTTCGGTGGAGGCGTTGTGTCACTGCCAGCAACTATTTCCCATAAATCCTGTCCTTGTAGGTAGGATTCTATGCAAGTCCGCCAATAACCATAGTTGTGGTTATTGAGACTCTTGATTCCACTGCTCGTACTTGCAAGATCTGCCATCATGACGTCCAACGTCCAATAAGCTTGGTCCCTGACCGATGAGCTTTCACAGTTCCTAACTGTGCTCCGACAGAATCTTCCTTAGAGCCTTGGTGAAAACAAGCCGTTGTAAACGTCCAACGTTTACCAATTTCCTCCACTAGAAATGGTCCCAAACGACCCGCTCTGATACCAATTGTTGGAAGCTTCGACGAGCCCAACACACCACTATAGAGGATCTAGACTATACTAGACTCACTACACCAACACTTTGACGTTGGTTAGCCTTTAATTTTATAAATCCTTAGTGCACAATGTACTTAGGCGACAGTGTCGACCATATATCTTTAGGCGGTATAACCGACCATGTATTACTTAGGCGGCTGAGCCGACCATATAATAAGAACAACAAAAGTGCACTAAGAACTTAAACACAAACTAAGGCTTGATCGGGAAACTTAACAAAAACACTTATATTAAATTACAATTACAATATTACTTACAAGCTTTATCTTCTCTACTTTTGCTAACTCACACTCTTCTTCTCTTCTTCACAACTCACTTCTTATTTCACTCTCACAACTTCACACAACACAAATGAAATCTCCTCCCATATTTATACTACTCCATGGAACATTCTAGAACCTAGATATTTCCATGGATATATAAATATCTAGATATTTCTACAACCTACAAATATCTAGATTTTTCTTTTACATTTCAATTTCTAGATTTTTCTCTCATATTCTAATATCTAGATATTTTCTTATACATATTAATATATAGATATTTTACCCATATACATTTACTAATTCCATATTATTCTAAATTTGCATTGTATTTTAACAATATCATAGTTTTTAATCAATTGTATGCTTACAGCAGGCTCATTACAAACCTAAAAAATGAGCCAACAGGTATCCAGCTATCTAAAATAGTTAGTGTTGGTTCTAAATATTGTATTTGCTTTGCATCACAAATTTCTATTTAGTTAATGCCGCTTGTTAGTTAACTTCAAGATCCCATAACAACACATGTGTGTCCTGCACATATGTAATTTATAAGATGAAACAAACTACAACACAGTTTTTTGGTTGTGACTCCTACAATATAAATTATTCAAATCATGCTTTTAGATCAAATCGTGTAGCTTATCTGGCCAACTGAATCAAATCGATACTCGGTACCTTCACCAGTGCCATTTATATTCGGGGCAGACCATGACTTCACCAAAGTTCAATGTAATTTCATAAGAGTTGTCGATAAAGGAACTTTGTATAAAACTGGTTTAGATTAAATAAGGTCAACTCAAGTCAGGTAATAAAAATTATGTATATGTGTTTACTATTCTCTAAAATAATCAGTGTGCCATAAGTGACTTTGCAAACTATATTATTTAAGCTATAATCTAGATTTAAAATTGAAAGATTTAGCCATTTAAGGGGATTTTAAAAGTTGTGATGTGGTTCAACGGTTGGTGGCATGTCTCCTTTATGAGAGGTCAGGAGTTCGACCCCCGTTGGCTACATATTAAAAACACAATTTCATCACTGCCATGAATTTTCTCTTAAAAGAAGATAGACATAATATTATTGCTTGATGATTTGATAGTGCATACATGCCATTATATAAAGCCTAAACAATACTAAAGCCCTAAATATAAGTGGGCTAAACCCATTACAATATATAAGACATGGGCTAATATAATCTATATGCTAACATCCCCCCGCAGTTTGAGTGGGAGTGCGGCGGATACTCAAACTGGAACGAAACTCGTTAAACAGAGCATACGGGAGGCCTTTGGTAAAGATGTCTGCAAACTGATATCTCGACGGAACGTGCAATACCCAAACTTGTCCCTGGGCGGCTAAGTAGCGAACAAAATGTATATCAATCTCTATGTGTTTGGTTCACTGGTGTTGAACCGGATTAGTGGAGAGATAGACGGAGATGACATTATCACAGTAAACCAAAGTAGCCGAGGTGAGCGGGCAGTGAAGCTCACGTAGTAGATTACGAATCCAACATGTTTCGGCAACAGCATTAGCAACTCCGCGATATTCCGCTTTGCCACTGGATCGGGATGGCGTGAGCTGCCGCTTGGAAGACCAGGAAAGAAGATTGCTGCCGAGAAAAACACAATAACCAGACGTGGAGCGTCTGGTGGTCGGGCAACCAGCCCAATATGCATCAGAATATGCAACTAAAGTGGTAGGAGATGACGCATAGAGTTGCAGGCCAAGATCGGTAGTTCCCTGAATATAACGAAGTATCTGTTTGAGAGCGTGTAAATGTTGCTCTCGAGGATCATGCATAAAAAGACAAATCTGCTGAACTGCATATGTAACGACCCTGGATTTTTCCAACGTTTAATTATTAATAATTTATTATTAATGCTTGTGTTTTAATAAACGTGTTCTTATAAGTATTACTTGTTCCCGTATTTAACTTTTCATGGCCCGACTTGTCTTTGTGACACACGTACTTTACACGAATAATATTTCGAAACGTTCATGATTAATTATTATTAATCATTTTTAATTAACTAATGTTAGTAGTTAACTACTTGGGCTTTATTTAATTAATTGTTACATACTTGGACTTGGGCCTTTATTAATGTACATGGACTTAGAAGCTCACCCTACTTTCTTGATGGACTAGTTAGCCCATTATTATGCAAGTATTTCATTAAGATAAAGTTTGATTAATTAAGATTTAGTTGGAGACTTGTTACATGTATACTTACACCACATTCCCATACCATTTAACTTTAATACCACTTCAAGCTCACACCATTCTCCCATGCATGAAAGTAGATTTAGACCCTTCCTCTTTGAGCTCCAAAAACCGTCCACCATATTGTGTGTGGGGGAGTTCCATTTTCAAAATTTTGTTACTTATTTACTAGCCTTTCACTTCACTTTTCACACACACACACACAAAATACTTACACTTTTCTCTCATTTTTCTCTCTAACTTGTAAGTAACAAAGCTTTAATTCCTCTTCTTTTTCCTTTAACAAAACCGCCACCATCATCATTAATTTACTTGTTCTTGTTTGTTGTTTACTTACTTGTTGTTTATTGTTGTTAAAGATCAAGTTCTCTAACTTGTATCTACATGTAATCTTGGCTACTTCCATCTTTTGTTTGTAAAGAACCAAGAACAAGAATCTAAACTTTCTAGTTTATGGTTCTACACTTAAATGTCTTAAAGATTTAAAGTTCATAAGTTTCATTATCATACATGTGTTCATGTTTGTAAACTTAAGGTTTACTTTCTTAAAGATCAAAGCCTTGGCTTGAATCTTCCAAAGTATGAACAGCCATGAACTTATTACTTGTAGATTTAACTTATTTCTTCCTTTGTACATGTTTTAAATTAGTGATTCTTGTTTTGTTGGTCAAGTTTTACTAGTTAATCTTGATCTCATTTTTCTTGAACTAAAGTTAACTTTATAAGTTCAAGAACATGAAAGTATAACTTTCTAGTTATAACTTCATATACTTATGTTGGATCTAAGTTTATATAACTTATGGTCTTCTAATTTTGTTGTAAATAAGAGCTTACAAGCTTACATACATTTTTCAAGTTGAAAATCTAAGTTTCATAACTTATGGTTTCATTAAAGTGAAGATCCAAGTTCTATAACTTAGGATCTAACTTAAGAACACTAGATATGGACTTTCTAGTCTAGGATCATTAAGATCTAGCTAAGATCTAAGTTCTACAACTTAAGATCTTGTTTATTTAGTTTACTTTCAAGTTTGTAGCTTAATATTACTTTTATAACTCATGTATGTGTCGGATCTAATATCTTGATGTAACTTTGGTTCATCAAACTACATACAACTCTTAAGTGAGTTGTGCTACATATCTTAGACTTACACTAGTGTTATGATAGTCAAATCTTGGTTAAGTTGACGCAAACCCATCAACGAGTGGTACACTTGAGGCTATACGCATCAAGGATGAGAACCGTGATGCGCATCAAGCACCAAGAACCCATCGGAACACCTTTAGCTACTGTTTCTAGAACTTATAAGACTACCTGGGCTACTGGAAAGCTGATTTTTAGTTAGTTTGGTTCAATTATATGATTTTCCGTTTAGACCTCGTCTTAATCCGAGTTACAGTTTAGGATCTATGGCCTCCCGAAAGTCACTACACCCTATTAACGCTGTGCTGAAATTTCTGACCTACTCGCACTTAAACCGTCACCACGGTCAAACGAAGACGAGTTTGGCACATATTTTTGGAAATTGGTCAGCCTCTAGGGGACTTATATATGGAGCCATGGCCACTGGTCTCACCTCATTTCAGTTTGTATAGAGGTCGTGGCTACTGAAAGAAGTCAGCCTTTATTTCAAACCCTAGTCTTGACTTAAAACTTACTTTACACTTTTTGTTTAATGATGAATGATGATGGTAATTAAGACCTAATTTACATACATTTAAACCTTTGGGAACGATTTACTGAATTAGTAACTTTTGGCTTAGGTTGTGGACCTTCCGGACCAACCACTTGCTTACTATTCCCGTGTATCGACTTTTACTACTTTCCACTATGAGTTATAGCATCCCTTTTTACTTTAACTATTTTGGGAATTGAGAATACATGCACATTTTACGTTTTACATACTAGACACGAGTACTTAAACTTTATTTATGTGTGGGTTATACAACGGCATAAATTTTCCCCTTAGCTCGGTAATGTTTAGTCATTGGTCTTTGAACCGGTGAATGCGAATCTTAGATATGGATCCATAGGGTTTGACATCCCCACTCAGGCTAGTAGCGCTAGCATTTAACGGGTGTTTAATACTTCGTAAACTTACGCACTCGCCAAGTGTACTTTTAGGGGGTGTTATAAACGTTAAGTTAGTTACCAAGTGCCCACGGTTAAACATATACTTTATCATACTGTTTTGAAACGCTGTTTGAAGCACTGAAATCTTATGGCCTACCTTACATTACTGTTATACTTAAAATATAGCTCACCAACCTTTGTGTTGACGTTTTTAAGCATGTTTTTCTCAGGTGCTTAAGGTTTGCTTGCTTCCGCTGTAGTTGCCATGCTTTGTAGACTCCCGCTGCGCTTATTAGATATGTCACCGCATGAAACATTTAATTTGCATTCAAACAATGTTATTTTTGAAACAATGTATTTGTAACGACCTATGGGTCATGTACTATTATCTTTGCTTGCTATTCGTAGAAGTATACTTTCGGATGCTAAACATTTGACGTTGGTTAAAACGTCACCTTTTATCATGAATGCAAACTTATTTTGAAACCGCATATAGTATTTGACCTTGTAATGATCCTGTTTTTGATGATTCGTACACGATGGTTTTGTACGGGGCATCACATTTGGTATCAGAGCGTTGGTTGTAGGGAATTAGGTTGCATTAGTGAGTTAAGACCCGACCGAGTAGGATTCACTACTAGGACTAATCTACAACTTGCTAGTTTACCTGTTTCTGCGAAACTTGCTGCATGCTGCTGCTTACTTTTACTGCTATATGCCGTATACTGTTACCTGCTTTCACTACTGCATGCTATTACCTGCTTTCGATTGCATGATACTTGTCGTTATTGCCATGCTACTTACTGCTATAGATGATCTAGACTGTCGTAGTTACTTTGCCTAATACGTGCTTGCTATATGACTTACTGACATGGAAAAAGTTATTTTTCCTTGTTCAGATGTCGGATGTCCCGCCTGTTATCATTTTGGAGAGTGACTCAGACTCATCCTCCACCTCGCCTGCCATTGTTGTCGATTCTCAGATCCCGTCGTCGACACCCTCCAGTGACTCTGGCACTTCATCCTCTGGAGCCAGTAGCCATGCACCCGACCCAGTGATCACCTATGATGGAGCTGACGACCTACAGGAGATTCCAGCTCCACTTGTCCCAGGACCCTCGGAGCCACAGCACCATTCCGGTGGTGCTGTGATTCCCGTGGAACTTGGGGAAGGTCCGTTCCATAATGAGCATAACCATTGGTGCCGACGCCTTCCTGATGGACGTCTCGTGCCGATCCCGCCTTTAAGATACCGACTGATGATAGCCGACCGAGTAGAGCCACCCGTGCAGCCACCCCCAGATGATTCCGATGACTCATCACCCGACGACTCATCCTCTGATGACTCCAGTGACGAGGATTTCTACGAGGATCCCGAGGAAGCACTCGTGCAGCCACCCTCTACCCCGTCGAATAAGCAGTATCATTTCAACGGTACTGTTATTCCTAAGGATAACGGAGGGAGATCGTCCGTTAACACACATGGAATGAGGACTAGAGTTACTGCCCGTAAGCGGCTTGTGCCGTATTCTGCTGATCCCTTCATCCGTAAGCCTTACCGCTATACGCCATCTACTTTTGGAGCCAGACCATCTGCACCACCGGTACCGACTGCACCGCCTGCCCCACCATCTCCCTCTGTCGAGGAACTGACGAGGGAAGTGGAGATCCTCCATGCTCGGGTCACTGAGCTCGAGGACCAGATGTCCCACATAATGGACATCCTTCACCCACCGTCACCATAGGGCTTTTGTATTAGATTTCTTTATGTAATCCCATTTGTAGTTTCATGTTTCACTCATGTATTGTACGAATCTTATGTGAATGTATGTAACTTTTATCAATGAATGGAACTTTGTGTTGTTTAGTTTTCGTACGGTGTTCTATTTACATTATTGTATGATGATTCTGTGGTATTTGTACCTAGTTGCATTACTTAATAAACATGTGATGTGTTGACTCCATGTTGGTTACCATATACTGTATTATTATTTATTGAATACTCGATTTTGACTTGAGTCAAAATTTTTGTTTAGAACATCAATGGCCAACGGAAGATCAACGCCCACAGCAGCACAGATCGAAGAAATGATCACTGAACGAGTAGCCGCAGCTTTAGCGAAAATGAACCCCCAAGCCCCACCAGTTAACCAGCCCATTCGTAATGGGTGTACTTATAATGAATTCCAAAGCTGCAAGCCCCACAACTTTAGTAGTACTGAGGGGCCAGTTGGTCTCACTAGGTGGTTTGAGAAATTAGAATCTGTGTTACGTGTAAGCAACTGCTCAGAGACGAACAAAACCAAGTATGCCTCATGTACGCTGTTGGACGGCGCACTAACCTGGTGGAACACACTTACTCAAGCCAAGGGTATTGATAAGGCGTATGCTACGCCGTGGGAAGAATTCAAGGCGGTCATGATTGAAGAGTACTGTCCCCTAACAGAGATCCAGAAAATGGAAACTGAGTTTTGGCAGTTGAAGGTTGTGGGAAACGATCTTGATGGTTACAACCGTAGGTATCTGGAATTAGCTCTAATGTGTCCCACGATGGTTACCCCGGAGTTTAAGCAAATGGAAATGTACTTGTGGGGACTTCCTAAGACCATTAAGGGAAATGTCACCTCTTCTAAGCCAGCTGATGTCCCGGAAGCAATGCGCATGGCGCACACCTTAATGAACCAAATTATCATCGATGAACCGAAAAAGGTAAAATCCGAATCGGGGGTTAGCAGTGAGAAGCGTAAGTGGGACAACAACAAGGGGAGAGCCTATGATTAAACCCCCGCTAAGAGGCACAACGATGGGAGGAACCCCAATCCGAACACTAACTCGAACCCCAACTATAAGGCTAGTCTGCCACAGTGCAAGAGGTGCTACAAGCACCATACCGGGTACTGTAATGTTGTCTGTGAAAAGTGCAAAAGGACCGGACATATTGGCAAGGACTGCAAGATCACCACCATGACTGGGAAGCCGAACCCCACGGGACCGAGAAAGTGCTATGAATGCGGACAGACGGGCCACTTCAGAAATGAGTGTCCCAATAAGTGAAAGGACGGCGGACCACCGCGTGGAAGAGCATTAAATGTAAACGCAAGGGATGCCCGTGAGAACCCTGACTTGGTGACAGGTATGTTCACTATCAACAATCTATTAACTTCTGTTCTGTTTGATGCTGGTGCCGATAGAAGTTATGTATGTAGACACTTTTGCTCTAAGATAAATTGGTCGTTAGTTCCTTTAAAGGAGAGTATGCTTGTAGAGGTAGCCAATGGAAAACTTGAGAAAGTTGACTAAGTTAGCTGAGGAGCTATTATCAACATAGCTGGTGTGGATTTCGAGATTGACTTGATACCCATTAAATTGGGAAGCTTTGATGTTATTGTCGGTATGGACTGGTTGACCAAGATAAGGGCTGACATTATCTGTGGAGATAAAGCTCTTCGTATACCACACGGAGACGGTGAGCCACTGATTATTTACGGAGAGAGATGTAGCTCGAAACTGAATCTCATTAGTTGCATGAAAGCGCAAAATATCATGAAGAAAGGACGTCTTACTATTTTGGCACATGTGAAAACATTAGAAACTGAGGTGAAGAGCGTGGATTATGTAAGAATTGTGAACAAATTTCCCGACGTCTTTCCAGAGGAATTTCCTGGATTACCGCCACCAAGAGTAGTAGAGTTTCAGACCAATTTAGTGCCAGGAGTTGCACCTGTAGCTCGCGCACCTTATCGACTCGCACCTTCCGAAATGCAAGAGTTGCAGAGGCAACTACAAGAACTGCTAGACCGTGGATTTATCCAACCAAGTTTCTCACCTTGGGGCGCACCTATTTTGTTTATGAAGAAGAAGGATGGATCATTCCGCATGTGTATCGACTACCGTGAACTCAACAAATTGACGATCAAGAATCGGTATCCTCTTCCCCGAATTGACAATCTTTTTGATCAACTACAAGGATTAAGCGTTTACTCTAAGATCGATTTGCGATCCGGTTATCACCAGTTGAGGGTGAAAGAGAGCAATCTGATGAAGACTGCATTCAGAACTCGTTATGGTCATTATGAGTTTTTCGTGATGCCATTCGATTTAACCAACGCACCTGCCGTATTTATGGATATCATGAATCGTGTCTGAAAGCCATACCTGGATAAGTTCGTTATCGTCTTCATAGATGATATCCTCATCTACTCCAAAAGCGAAGAAGAACATGCGCAACATCTTCGTCTAGTGTTGGAACTCTTGAGACAAGAGCAACTTTATGCAAAATTCTCCAAGTGTGAGTTTTGGTTGAAGGAAGTCCAATTTATAAGTCACGTTGTGAGTGATCAAGGTATCAAAGTAGACCCCGCAAAGATTGAAGCTATCAGCAAGTGGAAAACCCCCACTACTCCGACTCATATCTGCCAATTTTTAGGCCTCGCCGGTTACTACCAAAGATTTATTGAAGGTTTCTCTCTGATTGCGCATCCTTTGACCGCGCTGACTCACAAAGGGAAGAAGTTCATTTGGGAACCCGAACAGGAATTAGCATTTCAAACCTTGAAAAAGAAGTTAACCACCGCACCTATCTTATCAGTTCCTGAAGGCAGTGATGATTTCGTCGTTTATTGCGATGCTTCGAAAAGTGGTTTTGCTTGTGTACTGATGCAACGCACAAAGTTTATCGCTTACGCCTCCCGACAACTGAAGATTCACGAGCGAAATTACACAACGCACGATCTCGAGCTTGGAGCCATTGTCTTTGCATTAAAACTGTGGAGACACTATCTTTATGGAACTAAGAGCACTATTTTCACCGATCATAAAAGCCTCCAACACATATTCGATCAGAAGTAACTGAATATGAGACAGCGTCGATGGATCGAGACGCTGAACGACTATGATTGTGAACTTCGTTATCACCCTGGCAAGTGAAATGTCCCGTTCATATTTATTATAAATGTACCATATTAATTGATTTCGTAGCGAGGTTTTGATCTCTATATGAGACGTTTTTCAAAGACTGCATTCATTTTTAAAACAACCATAACCTTTATTTTATAGATAAAGGTTTAAAAAGCATTACGTAGATTATCAAATAAAGATAATCTAAAATATACCGTTTACACACGACCATTACATAATGGTTTACAATAAGAATATATTACATCAAAAATAAGTTTCTTGAATGCAGTTTTTACATAATATCATACAAGCATGGACTCCAAATCTTGTCCTTATTTTAGTATGCAACAGCGGAAGCTCTTAATAATCACCTGAGAATAAACATGCTTTAAACGTCAACAAAAATGTTGGTGAGTTATATGTTTAACCTATATATTTATCAATCGAAATAATAGACCACAAGATTTCATATTTCAATACATCCCATACATAGAGATAAAAATCATTCATACGGTGAACACCTGGTAACCGACATTACAAGATGCATATAGAATATCCCCACCATTCCGAGACACCCATCGGACATGATAATTTCGAAGTACTAAAGCATTCCAAATTCCAGAATGGGGCTTGTTGGGCCCGATAGATCTATCTTTAGGATTCGCGTCAATTTGGGGGTCTGTTCCCAAATTCTTAGGCTACCAAGCTAAAAAGGGGCATATTCGGCTTCGATCATTCACCCATATAAAGTAGTTTATTTACTTGTGTCTATTTCATAAAACATTTATAAATTTGCATGTATTCTCATTCCAAAATATTAGATTTTAAAAGTGGGACTATAACTCAATTTCACAGATTTTTACTTCGTCGGGAAGTAAGACTTGGCCACTGGTCGATTCACGAACCTATAACAAATATGTACATATATATCAAAGTATTTTCAAAATATATTTACAACATTTTTTATAAGTTTTAATGTTTTTAGTTTATTAAGTCAGCTGTCCTCGTTAGTATACAACTAGTTGTCCATAGTTAGATGTACAAAAAATAAATTGATATATATTATCTTGACCCAATCCACGACCCAGTGTATACACGTCTCAGGCTAGATCACAACTCAAAGTATATATATTTTTGGAATCAACCTCAACCCTGTATAGCTAACTCCAACATTACTGCATATAGAGTGTCTATGGTTGTTCCAAATAATATATATAGATGGGTCGATATGATATGTCAAAACATTTGCATACGTGTTTATGGTATCCCAAGATTACATAATATATTAGAATACATGTATAATACAATACAAGTTAGCTAGGATATGATTAATATAGAGTTGTTACCAATTTTCACGTAGCTACAACAAGCAAAAATATCCAATCTTGTTTTACCCATAACTTCTTCGTTTTAAATCCGTTTTGAGTGAATCCAATTGCTATGGTTTCATATTAAACTTAAGTTTATGAATGTATACAGAAAAATTATAAGTTTATAGTCGGAAATACAGGTTACAAGTGTAATAACCCGACTTTGTTTCGTTAACTTTTCGTTGAAAACTTAACAACCAGTACTTAAAATCTACAATTTTGTATGTTTTTTTAAATATACTATTATTAATATTGATAAGATTTTTTTTAAAAAAAAACACTAAGGTTAGTGAAAACGAGAAAAATATATTTTAAGACAACAAAAAGTATGATTATTAATTTTAATAATTATTATGTTATATAATAATTGAGTTTTGAAAAATCAAATTTATTAATTAGGATATTCTTAAACTAAACCCGAGAAAATTAGTTTAAACATTCATGTTTTCAGTATCTAATTTAAAAATATAATAAATAAGTATTTTATGAAACACACAAACCAGGTATGACGTCAAGAGTTTAAAAGGTTTCAAACAATATCGATATATATATATATATATATATATATATATATATATATATATATATATATATATATATATATATATATATATATATATATATTGGATCATATTAAGATTTAATCATATTAAGATAAAATACATTGGATCTTAGCTAAAGGATAAAAATTTAATTATAACATGTGACTATACAGTAATACCCGTGTTTATCTAATTATTATACCCGTGATATATCTATTTACCTGTGACTACACATTAATACCAGTGTATATTAATTATTACATCCGTGATATCTATTATTGAGATAGAAATATACCCTTGACATATCTATCTATTTATAACCCTAATTCATTTCATGAAACACACACATACGTACATATTCTTCCCCTCCTCAAGAACACCCACTACTATTCATCATCATCATCAATCTTTCATCCTCAAGAACACCTTCAATAATCACTTGATCATAAAATCGTTTACATATTCGGACTCCTCTCGAAGAGCTCTACACATCTATACCAACAATTTCTTGATTAGGGTAAGTTTTAAAAACTCTAATTTTTGGGTTTTCATGTTTTTGTTACATTTTAGGGTAGATATAGTGTCTAGTGCTCAAGTCCTTGTATGTATGCATGATAGTATTCGTTAATTTGATTGTTTGATGACTTTTTGATGAATCACGAATTTGTTTTGTGTGAGGTCAGAAACTTGAACTTGTTGAATGTATAATATTATGAGATAATCAGAATCCTCTTGAAAAACTAATAATTTTGGACTTTGGAATTTCGAATTTTCGTTACCGTATGCTCATGTTATGCTTAATTGAAGTTTTAACTCGTTTTTATGAATGATCACGTTTTTGATTAATATGCTACTGATATGAAAATGATATTTTCAGTTTATGAAATAATTATAAATGAAATCTGTAACAACCCAACATTGATTTACCAAAAACACGACACAAAAAAAAATTTCTGTGACTGCCCATCTGGACGGCGTCCAGAAATCGGGACGGCGTCCAGCCTTTACAACTGGGACGGCGTCCAAGGATTTGGGACGGCGTCCCAATGAACTAAAAAGTACTGATCAGTTTTTGTTTACACGCGAGCGAAAAACTCGCTCCCCGACACTTTTCAACGAAACCATTTTCACAATATGACATATTAAGTAAAACTAAGATATTGCCACCATAAAAACAAGTTTTACAACCCCGGGCTCACAATGACCCGTTTTACAAATAAAGTAGCAGTTTCGACCCATTTATCTCTTTAGACGGATTAGAACTCTACAACCCAACCCGATACCAAGAGCATAATCCCGGGGACTACCAAAACCCCCATCCGCGTCCAATTATCTGAAAGCTACCCCATCAAGCCCAACCGCTCCTGCACGTCTAGTCTAACAACTAGCTAGCATCAATAACACAATACCTGTAAAAAGGTAAACAACGAGAGGGGTAAGCCGAGGCTTAGTGAATGCAATAATTATACACATACATATATAATATACCTACTTGCAAACACTTACTCACATACCGCATACATGCTAGCAATACAATTAGCTTATCATCACAATTACAAGCTATAACCTCCAATAATCAAGCTAGCATAACAAAAGCATATATAATATGAACAAATATAATATGCTTACGCTACAACACAAATAACCATGGTTAACCAATAGTACAAGGGAACGACGCTCCCGAAAACGCCATCGGTGTTCACAACATCCTTTAGGGCACTTAACACCTCGCACCACTAACCCCTAGGGTGGCACCTTAACACCTCGGCACATCACCCCGAGTGGCATCTTAACACCTCGATGCAACACTCATTATTTTACGGAGTGGTGTCTTAACACCTCGACACTACACTCCTAGGTGGCATCTTAACACCTCGATGCTACACCCGAGTGGCATCTTAACACCTCGATGCTACACTCTTCACGTGAAACATGGTGTCTTAGCACCTCGACACTACACATTTCACGCTACAACAAATAGATACATTATATACCTACACATATAATTATTCCACTCACCTTATCACGTCAGTGGTGATTTAGCACTTCCGTATGCTTCGAGCAAGGTACCTAATACATAAGTACACATTCAATACACAACTTGTGGAATTAACCACAATACTCACTCACACCCAAAACCGCCCATAAAATGGCCAAGACTCATCTTTAATTACTAAAACTAGTGATGTAAGTCTACTAACACCAATCAGCACAAACTTAGGGTGTTTCATACCCATTTCACCCAATTAGGTCAAACTTAACTCATTTGACCCATTTCAACACTTATACATACCATTTTAGCCAAACATGACCCATTTACAATTCTTCCATCATTTACAAGTGTATTAATGACTAATCAACACAATTTAACACTTACAACTTCAATTCACATGGCCAAACCCTAGATCATAGCTATTAGGGTTTTCCTTATCTCAACATAACCCAAATTCACCCATTTTACCCCAAAATGGGTCTTACAAGTTCCAACACTCCTAAAATCACTAATACTAGTGATTATACCCCACTTACAAACCTTAAGCATGCTTAAATCATTAACCAACCTAAAACCCGCAAAATATCAAAATAGTGGGTTTCCATAAACCCTCTTCATCATCTAAAAGGGTTTTACAAATAACAAGCTCAAACCCTAAATGTACACAAGAATCTTAACAATGAAATTCGGAGTTGAGACTTACCAATACTACCAAAATGTAGCCGTGAATGAAAGGAACAACTTTAACTCTCGAGCTTTGACCCGAAACGCTCATCTTCTTCACCAAACCAATCTTTCTCACTCTAAATTAACCCTCTCTCTCTAAAATAAGATGAGAGTGTTTTGTGTGGGTGAGAATGAGCTCCAAATGGAGTTCTAGATCATTTTTGATGATCCCAAACCGACCCCAAGTGAAAAGACCCAAATACCCCTTTTAATTTGAGTAAAATAGAGTTGCTGGCCCGTCAGGCCTTCTGGACGGCATCCAAAAAGCTTGGACGGCGTCCTAACTTTCATTTTTGGATGGCGTCCCAAAGTCTGGAAGGAGTCCCAATGAACTGAGTCTGAAACTAAACTTGTTTTGGTCGTAACTTTCAAACCGTAACTCCGTTTTTGACGAATCAAATATCGTTGGAAACGTAATGAGATTTACTATCCAATGGTAAGGTTTTAGAACATCAACTCTAACTTTATTTGGGATCCAAATATACACTTACATGCCTCGTATTTCGAATGTCGTTCGAAATAACTCGTAACTGAAAACGGGTGTTACAACTCTTCCCCACTTAAACTGGATCACGTCCTCGTGATCCGCACCTATAATAGAAGTTAAGCAGTTCTCCCTCGAACATCTCCGCTTCCAATGTGGAGTCACACAAGTAGTACTTGCATCCGCACTCTCGCTTCGTGCACTAATGCATCATAATACAACAATATTGGGTAATCAACCCACGAGTCGAAACAACCGTAACCGTTGCTCCTACGCCGAGTATCCAAACTCATACCATACACTTCACAATCGTCCTAAGAGTAGAACAATTTGCCGACAAACATCGTCGTCACGTCTCACGATCTTACGAAACACAACCAAGCCCGACATCCATAACATCTTCTACAAATCCGAAGATCTAACCACGCGCTAATAATCACTAGCGTGCACTACCGCAACAAACGATAACTCATACACTCAACGTCCAGAGTTTCCATATAGGAAAATACGAAAATCACTACATATACCTTCAAGTTCTCTCGGCTACAACTCGCCACAAGCTACATCCGTAACAATATCACTCAATCAGTCAATCCGCACACGACCAATCCGTCACTGGATTAATCCAGGACAACAATAATACACCATGTGCTGAGCAAAACATCAACACTCGATGAGGGTTCCTCCTCTAAACCCTACGACACAACCACACCAGACGGCTTCCTAGTACTAGCATGGAGACTAATCATATACTAGAATCCCGTCGAGGCGAATTATCATCACAAAATTCCGCAATTCGCCACACGATCTACAAAAATATTCACCACGCCGGGTGAACTTTCCTACCTAGACCGTCCGTTAAGGATGGTCTCAACATTTCAATGCAACTAACAGTCGCATCACTAGGGAGCACACTCTCGCAAACAAACAACATATGCGTGTCTCGATGTGAGACAGTCAAAATCGACACTCTCCGCCTCACATTCGTCCATAAAGTGGAATAATAAAATCGACACTCTCCGCCTCACATTCGTCCATAAAGTGGAATAATCCACTGACAATCTTCACGATTGCATTTCCCGACAGGAAAAATACGATATTCGCCACGATATCGAACTCGTTCTCATTCAATTATACTGTCCGGGTTTCACGACAACCCAGATTTTTCACTACGGGAGCACCCGCAACGACACTTCATTTTCTCACTCCGGGATCTCAAACTTCACATTTGGTCTCATACCGCACATTGGTACTACACGACCACCTTACATAGGAAGTCTTACACTTCCTTCGATCCCATCATCACAATCTTCACGCATAACATTCTCAAGTTGTAACTCACAATCGTAAAGCACGATCTCGAGTCGACATTAGCAACCCGTCACTCTTCCTCGTTAGGAGCTTCGAATACCCATTGCGGCTTAGCATGGTACGCTCCAACATTTCACTATACATAACACCATTGGAGTTTTCCTCGGGCGGCAGTAAAAACTCCCCCACTTAGGATTTATCTCCCTATTCTCACCGCCAAGATGATAACATCCCGCGGAATTGTAATTCCACGTCACACCTGACCATTCTCACCGTTGGTCATAAACATCAATTCACCGCAAATTCGCTTTAGGCTCTCAGAGCCGACATGCACAATTACTTGAGACGTCGTACACGCGATGAAATCGCACCTTCATACCACAATTCACAACTAACTACCTTAATCGTTCGAAAAGCAAACTCCACCAAAGTCTTACATATGCCTCTAAGCCTAGGCATATGTCACGCCGCTTACTTAGTCGTGATTCTCAGTCGAGATCACCCGACCTTCCACTCAACGAACTTTTTCAACAATTGCTCACTCTCATGGAGAAGAGTGACCAATTCCGACACCATAATTGCGTCCACCACAATGTCAACACTTCATCATATCCTTCGGACTAACCGACCATTAAGTCCGTCACCGGCTCATCGGTCATCTCTACCCGTCTATCACTTAAGAGCAACAAGATTCGCTCACCCGTCACTTCATAAGAAGTATTCGTCACAATGCTCTTAAACTTTGACTTTCGCAACCGTCGAATTACCATCACCCGTCGATCACTATTATAATCTCCGATGCTTCCAAGGGTATCTCACGGGCACCCTAAGCACAAAGTGATCACACCACTACCGGAGTTGAACATTACACTAGCAGGTATAAAAAGGCACCTGACGCAGTGTCATGCAGACTCCCACCACAATCAAATGAATTTTAGAAAATCGATCTTTAGGTTCCATACACCCGATGTCACCCATCTCTCTATAATAATGACCCGAAGTCATACCTACCCGACAACCTTACGGCCTATTGTCTTATCGAAAGTCCCAAGCGATCACACGCTACCCGCAATTTTCACAAGGCCAAAACGATATAGCCTAACGAAACCCTTCATCTAACACTAAGGAGATGCTTGAGAACACCAAGTCTTACACCCTTCCACATCTCGATAAAACCACTACTACAAGGGATATTAAATTAGGAATGTTGCCCTATAATCTACAACACACTAACGCAATCAACATTACACGGGTCCCACTCCCATGAGTTTAACGACCCGAAGACTCCTCGATTCGCCAATTCCAAGGCAACTCACAACAAGAATCCTAACACGATTCTCTAACCACACACTCTACCGAGTGTAACTCAAAACTACAATCATTAGACTTGTCGCATTCCATTACAGAATTCAAGTCCTCGTCGCACACACGCAAACGTAAATCGATCTTCCTTGTTACGATGGGTAAATAAAACCAATAACAATCTCAATAATGCACCCACTACTTAGGGTGGTTAAGCACGCACCAAACTTGTGAGTTGGCTCACTCACTTAATTAACCGAATCCATCGTAACACTTCACGACTCGCAACAAACCCGATGCGACTACAAGCACATCACCCGAGAAAACTATCACTTAGGAACCAATAAAGATTCCTCATTTATCCCGAATCTACCCCAACCATGCCACGTTTCCTCCGTTCGATACTCGTCATGTCATGCTTGATGTCAAGATACACTTTCGTAATAATGGTGATCGGTTACTATTACAAATGCGTACCTTACCATTTCCACATGGTCACGCAAAGTACTTTACCCGGACTGACGCAACATTCACACAAAATAACACGCGATAACTCCTAGTACCCGAATGACCAAAGTCCTTACCGTGAACTCGATCAATCAAAACCGCCAAACCTTTGAATCTCTCCAATAGATTCATCTCTAAGACAACGCACCAATTAGATACCTGTATATATATATACACCAATATACAATAGTAATAAACGTACACAAGTACACAACAACGACAAGTCAACCTACAACCTAGGTGACTATCACTAAAACAACGTCCAAGTTCGCCTACTTACCTTAGGAACTAGCAATCTAAGGCACTATTTTACACGCGAAATAAGGCCCCACATCATCACACTTTGGACAAAAACAAGTCATAGTTAGTCACCTACTCTAAGGCACTAACAAATCTCAATCCGATCCGTAATCCTACAAGTCCCGCAAATAACGCACAACCGCCAATAAGTCTAAGACTAGGCACCTATTCCAAGGTCACCTAATTCCCTTAGACTATGCTCTGATACCACTTGTAACAACCCAACATTGATTTACCAAAAACACGACACAAAAAAAAATTTCTGTGACTGCCCATCTGGACGGCGTCCAGAAATCGGGAAGGCGTCCAGCCTTTACAACTAGGACGGCATCCAAGGATTTGGGACGGCATCCCAATGAACTAAAAAGTACTGATCAGTTTTTGTTTACACGCGAGCGAAAAACTCGCTCCCCGACATTTTTCAACGAAACCATTTTCACAATATGACATATTAAGTAAAACTAAGATATTGCCACCATAAAAACAAGTTTTACAACCCCGGGCTCACAATGACCCGTTTTACAAATAAGGTAGCAGTTTCGACCCATTTATCTCTTTAGACGGATTAGAACTCTACAACCCAACCCGATACCAAGAGCATAATCCCGGGGACTACCAAAACCCCCATCCGCGTCCAATTATCCGAAAGCTACCCCATCAAGCCCAACCGCTCCTGCACGTCTAGTCTAACAACTAGCTAGCATCAATAACACAATACCTGTAAAAAGGTAAACAACGAGAGGGGTAAGCCGAGGCTTAGTGAATGCAATAATTATACACATACATATATAATATACCTACTTGCAAACACTTACTCACATACCGCATACATGCTAGCAACACAATTAGCTTATCATCACAATTACAAGCTATAACCTCCAATAATCAAGCTAGCATAACAAAAGCATATATAATATGAACAAATATAATATGCTTACGCTACAACACAAATAACCATGGTTAACCAATAGTACAAGGGAACGGCGCTCGCAAAAACGCCATCGGTGTTCACAACATCCGTCAGGGCACTTAACACCTCGCACCACTAACCCCTAGGGTGGCACCTTAACACCTCGGCACATCACCCCGAGTGGCATCTTAACACCTCGATGCAACACTCATTATTTTATGGAGTGGTGTCTTAACACCTCGACACTACACTCCTAGGTGGCATCTTAACACCTCGATGCTACACCCGAGTGGCATCTTAACACCTCGATGCTACACTCTTCACGTGAAACATGGTGTCTTAGCACCTCGACACTACACATTTCACGCTACAACAAATAGATACATTATATACCTACACATATAATTATTCCACTCACCTTATCACGTCGGTGGTGATTTAGCACTTCCGTATGCTTCGAGCAAGGTACCTAATACATAAGTACACATTCAATACACAACTTGTGGAATTAACCACAATACTCACTTACACCCAAAACCGCCCATAAAATGGCCAAGACTCATCTTTAATTACTAAAACTAGTGATGTAAGTCTACTAACACCAATTAGCACAAACTTAGGGTGTTTCATACCCATTTCACCCAATTAGGTCAACCTTAACTCATTTGACCCATTTCAACACTTATACATACCATTTTAGCCAAACATGACCCATTTACAATTCTTCCATCATTTACAAGTGTATTAATGACTAATCAACACAATTTAACACTTACAACTTTAATTCACATGGCCAAACCCTAGATCATAGCTATTAGGGTTTTCCTTAACTCAACATAACCCAAATTCACCCATTTTACCCCCAAATGGGTCTTACAAGTTCCAACACTCCTAAAATCACTAATACTAGTGATTATACCCCACTTACAAACCTTAAACATGCTTAAATCATTAACCAACCCAAAACCCGCAAAATATCAAAATAGTGGGTTTCCATAAACCCTCTTCATCATCTAAAAGGGTTTTACAAATAACAAGCTCAAACCCTAAATGTACACAAGAATCTTAACAATGAAATTCGGAGTTGAGACTTACCAATACTACCAAAATGTAGCCGTGAATGAAAGGAACAACTTTAACTCTCGAGCTTTGACCCGAAACGCTCATCTTCTTCACCAAACCAAGCTTTCTCACTCTAAATTAACCCTATCTCTCTAAAATAAGATGAGAGTGTTTTGTGTGGGTGAGAATGAGCTCCAAATGGAGTTCTAGATCATTTTTGATGATCCCAAACCGACCCCAAGTGAAAAGACCCAAATACCCCTTTTAATTTGAGTAAAATAGAGTTGCTGGCCCGTCAGGCCTTCTGGACGGCATCCAAAAAGCTTGGACGGCGTCCTAACCTTCATTTTTGGACGGCGTCCCAAAGTCTGGACGGAGTCCCAATGAACTGAGTCTGAAACTGAACTTGTTTTGGTCGTAACTTTCAAACCGTAACTCCGTTTTTGACGAATCAAATATCGTTGGAAACGTAATGAGATTTACTATCCAATGGTAAGGTTTTAGAACATCAACTCCAACTTTATTTGGGATCCAAATATACACTTACATGCCTCGTATTTCGAATGTCGTTCGAAATAACCCGTAACTGAAAACGGGTGTTACAAAATCCTTGTGAAAAATTACTAAGTTTGCTCTTTTGAATCGCATATTTTCGTTATGTATAGCTCAAGATATGATCAATTGAATTATCGTTGTGTTTTATGCATTAATCTGAAAACTGGTATTGATTGGTGATGAATTGGTTTATGTATGTTACATGGTTGGAAAGACAAGTGAAAAACACTCGAGATAGACTCGTATATCATGTTAATTGGATTTTTAGAACTCCCGTTATGCTTAATTGATTATTAGACCCGACTTTTGTTGATCAACGTTTTAAACAGATGAAAAACGCCATTTAAATTGATTTTTGGATTATGAGCTGAGGATTTTTGAAAAGTATATGATTAGTACTTCACTTTTTATGTAGATTATGCATGCTAATTGTTCCTAGATGTCCGGCTATATGCGTTCGAATATGACCTCCTGAAACGAATTGAATCTGTTCAAAAATTTGCAGCGAATGACATAACTTGATTTGTAGATGGACTTAGGACTTGTGCTTCTGGTATGTGGTTATTTACATGTTGGTACACATATGTCATTTGTATGTTAGCTTCTGAAACCATTGTTTGCTATACGTTATATGTGTTAAAAAACAACATGTCTAAATTCTATCCAAATCAGGAAGTCCTTAGTATTTTGTAAAACTGTACGAATTGGCAATATGAATTGCTTAGATTTATTTACCAGTGATTATTTGAGATGTTTGTGGCCATCTTCAATTGGCCGTTCGTCGTTTTCATTCTTCTAGAATAAATGGCAGAATTTACAAAACTGGCGCGCGCTAAAAATTTTCTGAAAAAACTATCGGGCGCATTTGAGACTGCTGCGATTTTTCTATTAGGACTTAGAGTCTGATCTCTAGATATATTTTAGGACTTTGAGTTATGGAGATTTTGACGCGTATTTCAAGTCAAACGGACCTGTACTTATTTTTATAAAAATTCTGGAAGTTGACTACATTATTTAAGCTAAATATTATGTGCAATTGACTTTGTTTGACCAAATGGGTTTAATGGGTCAAAATGAGTAACGGTCAGTGTAGAAAAGTCCCAAACGTCGATTTAAGTAAATTTAATGGTTGTGGTGTTTAAAAAAAAATAAGTTGTGGCATGTTTTGGTCAAAATGGGTGTTTATGACCCATTTGGGTCATACGAGCCTACTTTGACCCATATGCGAAATTTTGAGAACCAAAGGTATATAACACATCCCGTATATTGATTTAAGTATGTGTGCAAGTTTTGGTGCTTTAAAAATGAGTTTGGGTCAAATTTGGTTTAAAGAAAGTTTTATGACTCATTCGGGTCAAACGTGCATAAATTGACCCATATGCATAATTTTGGAAAACGAAAGTCACCAACACATCTAAAATGTCATTTTTGAGCTGTGATAAAAATTTGGTTAAGTCAGGTCAGCCGGATTCAAATTTGGATCATCAACCGAAAATTTTAGTATTTTAACAAAATTGTCAAAATGACTCTCGGACCTACTATGAGGACTCGCAAGTTGAAATCAGTTAAGTTTAGATAAAAAATATTATTTGGTATTGAAAGTATTTGCGACAAGCTTTAAAACGATATATTATTTGTATAATTTTGTTGAGTCTAAACAGGTATAAAACAAGCGAGAAAATGGGCAATCGTTGCTGTTTTCGCGAGGTCATAACTTTAAAACCGTAACTCCATTTTTGTCAAATAAACTGTCTATAGAAAGGTGGGATGACATACTTTCCAATGGTCACGACCTAAGGTATTATATCAAATTTGGTGGGACCTAGAATCAGCTGCAAAATACTAAAAAATACATATACGTAAATAATATAAATTTTTCTAAGTAAAAATGAATAACTTAAGTTTGACCTATATTTGACTACTTGACCAACTTGTGTAATTTTATGCGGTTGTTGACTTGTGTTAACCATGTTGACTTGCGTTTGACTTACATTTGACTTACTTTGACTTGCGTTGACTTTTGTTGACTTTTGCTAAATTTTGCTAAATTTATGAGTCGGACTTGAGCAATAGGACTATACGAACCCTATGACCTGACCTAGCTTGTTAGATATTTATTAACCAACATATATTCTTTAGGATGAGGTCTACTGTTACTTGCATTCCGAGTATTGGTTACATCTACGTGAATTGTTTATTGGGCTACAAAGGTGAGTTTCATTTGCTCCCTTTTTAATTGCTTTTGCAATATATATTTTTGGGCTGAGAATACATGCGCTGTTTTATAAATATTTTACGAAATAGGCACAAGTACTAAAACTAATTCTACGTGGTTTTAACCAGAAATATACCCTTAGCTTGGTAACATTAAACTACTTGTCTATGTACGGTAGGCGCGAATCCTAAAGATAGATCTATTGGGCCTGACAAATCCCATCCTGACTATGGGATTGAAAGGATCCATTCATATACATTATAAACGATTCACAATAGTTGATTACATCGCGAGGTATTTGACCTCTATATGATACATTTTACAAACATTGCATTCGTTTTTAAAAGACAAACTTTCTTTACAACGAAAGTTGACGGCATGCACACCATTTCATAATACATCCAACTATAATTGGCTTAATAATAATCTTGATGAACTCAATGATTCGAATGCAACGTCTTTCAAAATATGCCATGAATGACTCCAAGTAATATCCTTAAAATGAGTTAATGCACAGCGGAAGATTTCTTTAATACCTGAGAATAAACATGCTTTAAAGTGTCAACCAAAAGGTTGGTGAGTTCATAGGTTTATCATAACAATCATTTCAATATATTAATAGACCACAAGATTTCCGTTTATAAATATATGTACACTCGCAAGTGTATAAAAGTATTCTATAAGTTGTAGGCACCCGGTAACAAGCCTTAACGTTCATGTTTTACCCTCTGAAGTACACCAGATCAGGTGTGTTTAAAATAACCTCGAAGTACTAAAGCATCCCATAGTCAGGATGGGGTTTGTCAGGCCCAATAGATCTATCTTTAGGATTCGCGCCTACCGTACATAGACAAGTAGTTTAATGTTACCAAGCTAAGGGTATATTTCTGGTTTAAACCCACGTAGAATTGGTTTTAGTACTTGTGCCTATTTCGTAAAACATTTATAAAAATAGCGCATGTATTCTCAGTCCCAAAAATATATATAAAAGGGAGCAAATGAAACTCACAATACTGTATTTCGTAGCAATTATGTATATGACGGCATTGAACAAGTGCAGGGTTTGTCTCAGATTCACGAACGTATCAATATTGTGATTCAATATTGCAGGAAAGTACGTAGACGCAACGAAAATGATAAACGTTAGGTTGACCTCACGAGCAATACCCTCGATCAATACCCATAACCTCCATAGCTATAACCCATAATTTCCTTAGCTCTATCCCGTTTGAAAACTTATTTTGAAATCGTCTGAGTATAACTCCGTCGTAGTATTTTATGTATACTAATAATATCTTGAAATAATACAAAGAAAATATATATATGTAATTCGATTGAGAGAGTTTAGAGAAATATATTTTCAAGTTTCTATGAAATAATGAAACCTATTGAATTCTATTTATAATAGATTTTTGAATTATTAAAGTGAATTATTAAAGTATGAATTATTAAAGTGAATTATTAAAGTATGAATTATTAAAGTGAATTATTAAAGTGAATTATTAAAGTATGAATTATTAAAGTGAATTATTAAAGTATGAATTATTAAAGTGAATTATTAAAGTGAATTATTAAAGTATGAATTATTAAAGTGAATTATTAAAGTATGAATTATTAAAGTGAATTATTAAAGTATGAATTATTAAAGTTAAAGTAAAATAAAAGTAAAGTAAAGGTAAAGTAAAAGTATAAAAACTATGTATGTATAATACGCGTATAAAATATATAATATTAATTTAAATCGTTATATATATTTAATGAAATAAAATATAAATATCGTTATATTTATTATATTGGTTAAGTAGTGAGTTGTCAAAAGTGATTCTAGATATTTATAAAAGTTATATACGTTTTAATAATAAAGTTCTTTTAAACTGAAAAAGTCTTTGTACGTTTGAAAATAGATTAATAGAATATTATGAAAACCAATTCTCCACTAACTTTTGTCTAACTTTCGTAAATGACACTTTTTGTTTTTATTTATAAATAGCTTTACAAATTATTCTGAATATCGTTAAGAGGAATAGATTTTCTCAAATCATAGTGGACCTCTCAACAGAGACTTGTAATCATAATTCAATGTTTCTGATAATTCAATCATTTAATATATTTTTTTTAATTTCGTCGAAAATCATATTGAAACAAATACGTTCGTGTAAAGTATTATACGTTTAATACTTTATTAATATTCTCAAGTTATAATATATACATATACATATCTATTTATATATAACGGTTCGTGAATTGTCGAAATTTGGTCGAGGTTATAATGAATGTATGAACACAGTTTAAAATTCTTGAGATTTAACTTAACAAACTTTGCTTATCGTGTTGGAATAATATAAAGATTAAAGTTTAAATTTGATCGAAAATTTCCGGGTCGTCACAGTACCTACCCGTTAAAGAAATTTCGTCCCCGAAATTTGATAGAGGTCGTCATGACTAACAATGAGAATGTTATTATAATGATTATAGAGTTTTATCATGTTCAAGAAGAATGGATAAAATAATTCGATTACTCGAAGCGTGTTAGTGAAGTTATCGTAAATGAATGAAATAAGATAATAGTGATTCGTCGTATCTTTTGACGTCATCACGATTGATCTCCGAAAAGAAAATCTTTGTAATCTATATTGGATTTGATTATTTGGCGATTAAGGAAATTATGATCCTCTTCGAATTAATGCGATAATCCATTTTGATTTCTCTGTCGGATATTTCACTATAAATCCACCTCATTTGTTTTCTTACAACTCACACCTTCTCAACTCATATTTTAAAGTATTTGTCAATATGCTTCATCCAGTGCTGATTCTTGATATACTCCTCACTTTCATATCTGTCGCTCTTCTTTTTCATCTGCCTCCGGAAGAATCTATTTACTTCTACTATACTCTTGGTTTTATAGTGTTTTTAGTTCTCCCGTGTCTTTATATTGCTATATGCATTGATATATACGGTTTGTGATTTCTGGGTTGTTGTTTTTATATCTTCCCTTATATTTCAAAGTCCTTGCTTCTTCTATAATCATTGTCATCCACAGTTAATGCTCTATTCTATTTGCTATGATTTATACTCCCATTTCTAGTTCGGAGCTTTGTCCTTTCGTTTCTTCTTCTTGCGATTAAGCACCGCTTGTAATGATCCAGAATTCGCAGATATAAATTTCAGAATGAACATTGTTAATGTTCTAGGAAGGAAATTGTAATGGCACGATCTTGACTTGTCAAATTACCAGAATACCTCGGAAAAGGCCGAATCATCAAGAAATATTTTCTTGATATTTAGAGATCAAAGAGAATACAAGAGTCGTGTAACATAGCACATGATGACGTTATGATCTGTGAATCATCATGTTCCATTTAGAAACTCAGCATGAATTACTGTAATATAATCACGTTGATCAAGTGTCATTATATTATACTAACTCATGCTTCAGCTCCCAACACTTCTTCAAGAATATTCCTATTTTAAACTTGAATGTTTCAGAATTTAGAAACTAAAATAGTTTATTTTATGATATAATATAGATAGCGCGAAGAGGTAAATGATTTCAGATAAGAATAATTATAAAAATATCTTCAGAAGTATGGATGATATTTATAATGAAAGATACGATGATATCTTAGAATGTCTAATATCAGAGGATGATGAAGGATGATGAAGGATATTGTCCACAGGGGTTTAGACTCAGGAGCAAGGTATTCGTTAATGACTTCAGCAAGTACTGAATCATTTGGATTCTTTGAAGGCAGGTTCAGCCTTTGTGATTTGTCCACAGCCTCCTTCATACTTTGCTCAATCCGTTTTCCAGTTCCAAAGCTTCTCTTTTTCTAAGCTTTGCCAATATACTATCCTTTTTCATCCAACTTTTTACTGTTAAGGTCGTTTACAGTTTTTGTTGCTTCATCAGCATTTTTCAAAATTTTGAGAACTAGTTCACAGTTTAGGGTGTTTTTCAGAAATTTCTCATTCAAAGAATGTAAGTCTTGGAGGTAGACATTGTGTGTATATGTAATTGTTGATGTAGACATGCTGCGAGGTTTCAAAATACTGATTGCTGATTCTCAATAATTGGTATGGCAATTCTTGTTATAAGGTACGAATGAGTATATGATAGGGTTTCGATAATTATAATGATTTTTTTTTTTGGAAAGTCAAATATCAGTGAAGTTGTTGGTAAGTTTATTGCTAATGTGGTGAATATAAACGATTCCCCCGGTAACGTTGGCGAAAGGGCAACGTATCTATCGAGGTTATAATAAGACTGTTTTGATTGAGAAGTCGAAGTTGACTTGCTGGAGCTGTGACAAAACTGTCTATTTTGAAACGGAATTGAAAAGTTATTTTAGCTAGTAAATGCCAAAGGGTCTAACACGGATACGTGTCGAACTATGACTTGGGTTTTGAGAGTTTTTCAGGTGTATAACTGTGGGTAACATGTGGTTGGATCATCATCTCGATTGTTCCTTAGTTGAAGTGTCTCCAGGAATTTCGTAGGGTTTGAGCACATATTGTAATCGTTAATACATATGATGTTCTAACACAGTTTTGAAGTCAAAGTATAGCTTTGAAAGATATAGGAATCTAAGAGTGATGATACTGGTTATATTTCGAATTGAATTATGCGATTTCAAAATCAGAATATGTAATTGAATTTGAATGAGTATGATTGTTTTGATTTATATGAAAGAATGGATATTGTTGTGAAAGTAGGGAGTATAGTTGATGATTGCTGAATCAGTTTCGAAAAATGTAATATATTAATTGTGAATTTATATATCTCTCGGATATTACCTACCCGTTAAAAAATTTTCACAATTAATATTTTGTACAAAAGAAGTTTATTACAGTCTTTATGAAAATATATGTGTATATTTTCTTTAGATGTAATATAGATTTAATGAGTTAATATTAAATTAAACTCATTTATTTTATGGTTGGAACTAGAATTGAGTAATCCCTAAAACTTTATAAATTGCATAAGTATTTCTTCAATAATATTGAAATTATGAATCATTACTTTGTTATTTGTTGGTTTTCGTGAAATTCTTGTGAACTTCGCAAGGTACGAATGATGTTATTTGAAAAGTTTCGAGTACATCGATAATGAAAGTGTAAAATCAAACATATATTCGAATAATACACTTGATTTATTATGAATTGGATTTTTATTGAATTGAGACAGAGATTGTAATTAACGATGGTTAAGTTACGGACGAAGGACGTACATCATTGCATATTTGTAATATGAATTAACTGAGTAGTTAAGATTCACACATAATAGCTTAGTACGGGAAGATTTATTATGGTTTAAAAATTTATACATATAAAATATACATATAAATCTTTCGATTGGAAATGAGTTAATACTTCATAACTCGTTGATACAATATATTTGTTGTTGATTCGTAATGATGTCCACAATAAATCTTGAACTGACAGAGTTTGTGATGTTACAGGTGCTGTTGATTCTGACGATACTGACGGCACTGACTGTGTTGATGATGCTACGGTCCTGTTGATGCTGTTGGTAAAACAATTCTAGCTTGTAAATCGTACACCATTTTTGATCAAAGTTTCTACTCTACCATCTCCGTTCACTCATCCGATTTACGGTCAGAATTAAATAATCTCTAAGATTTTGGAGATTACATAACTGCCGCAGAGATATCTCTTCAATGAAGTTTATGAATTAATACTTCATCGTTTGTTGTTGTTGATATTCCTAGATATTTACAGGGCGTATAACGTTGATGTTTGAGATACAGATTATGATGTTGCGGTGTGGGATGTGGATGTTGTTGGTGGTGGTGGTGATGGTACTGTTGGTGTTGCTGATGGTGGTACTGTTTATGCTGCTGGTGTTTGTAACCTTTGCAGCATATTCTCCAAAGCCACTACCCGAGCGCGAAGCTCGTTGACTTCTTCTATTACACCGGGGTGATTGTCGGTTTGGATGAGCGGATAAATAAAATCTAGAATTTGGTGTAGTATGTAATCGTGACGAGATACTCTAGAAATAAGAGAGAAAATGGTGTTTCGGATAGGTTCGCCGGTAAGTGCTTCAGGTTCTTCACCAAGAGGGCAATGTGGTGGATGGAAGGGATCACCTTCTTCTTGTCTCCAATGATTAAGGAGGCTACGAACCCATCCCCAATTCATCCAGAATAGATGATGACTAATTGGTTGATCCATTCCGGTCACACTGCTTTCGGAACTTGAGTGGGATTCCATTTCGGAATCCGAGGGACTTGAACTAATGACGAATTCCATTTCGTACAATTGAATAAAGAATTTTTCGATATGAAATGATTTTTCGGCTATCGGGTGGTATTCTAATTATATAGAGCAAAAAGTTTCGTAGATTACGGAGGAATTTACGAAATATGTCAGGCAAAGTTTACAGTAACAGATACGCTAAGATATGAATTAGCAGATGCGTTAAGATATGAATTTTGTCTATACACTATTCATGCTATCAATGCAATAAGATGTGTCTAGACTAAGAATGATAAGCAGGTAATTTTCGACAAAAATGATGAGCAAAACTTTTGACATGCAGACACGGTCGAAGTCCAGACTCACTAATGCATCCTAACCACTATCAGTTAGACACACTAATGCAGACCTGGTTCGCTAAGACCACCGCTCTGATACCAACTGAAAGGATCCGTTCATATACATTATAAACGATTCACAATAGTTGATTACATCGCGAGGTATTTGACCTCTATATGATACATTTTACAAACATTGCATTCATTTTTAAAAGACAAACTTTCTTTACAACGAAAGTTGACGGCATGCACACCATTTCATAATACATCCAACTATAATTGGCTTAATAATAATCTTGATGAACTCAATGACTCGAATGCAACGTCTTTCAAAATATGCCATGAATGACTCCAAGTAATATCCTTAAAATGAGTTAATGCACAGCGGAAGATTTCTTTAATACCTGAGAATAAACATGCTTTAAAGTGTCAACCAAAAGGTGGGTGAGTTCATAGGTTTATCATAACAATCATTTCAATATATTAATAGACCACAAGATTTCCGTTTATAAATATATGTACACTCGCAAGTGTATAAAAGTATTCTATAAGTTGTAGGCACCCGGTAACAAGCCTTAACGTTCATGTTTTACCCTCTGAAGTACACCAGATCAGGTGTGTTTAAAATAACCTCGAAGTACTAAAGCATCCCATAGTCAGGATGGGGTTTGTCAGGCCCAATAGATCTATCTTTAGGATTCGCGCCTACCGTACATAGACAAGTAGTTTAATGTTACCAAGCTAAGGGTATATTTCTGGTTTAAACCCACGTAGAATTGGTTTTAGTACTTGTGCCTATTTCGTAAAACATTTATAAAAACAGCGCATGTATTCTCAGTCCCAAAAATATATATAAAAGGGAGCAAATGAAACTCACAATACTGTATTTCGTAGCAATTATGTATATGACGGCATTGAACAAGTGCAGGGTTTGTCTCAGATTCACGAACGTATCAATATTGTGATTCAATATTGCAGGAAAGTACGTAGACGCAACGAAAATGATAAACGTTAGGTTTACCTCACGAGCAATACCCTCGATCAATACCCATAACCTCCATAGCTATAACCCATAATTTCCTTAGCTCTATCCCATTTGAAAACTTATTTTGAAATCGTCTGAGTATAACTCCGTCGTAGTATTTTATGTATACTAATAATATCTTGAAATAATACAAAGAAAATATATATATGTAATTCGATTGAGAGAGTTTAGAGAAATATATTTTCAAGTTTCTATAAAATAATGAAACCTATTGAATTCTATTTATAATAGATTTTTGAATTATTAAAGTGAATTATTAAAGTATGAATTATTAAAGTGAATTATTAAAGTATGAATTATTAAAGTGAATTATTAAAGTGAATTATTAAAGTATGAATTATTAAAGTGAATTATTAAAGTATGAATTATTAAAGTGAATTATTAAAGTGAATTATTAAAGTATGAATTATTAAAGTGAATTATTAAAGTATGAATTATTAAAGTGAATTATTAAAGTATGAATTATTAAAGTTAAAGTAAAATAAAAGTAAAGTAAAGGTAAAGTAAAAGTATAAAAACTATGTATGTATAATACGCGTATAAATATATATAATATTAATTTAAATCGTTATATATATTTAATGAAATAAAATATAAATATCGTTATATTTATTATACTGGTTAAGTAGTGAGTTGTCAAAAGTGATTCTAGATATTTATAAAAGTTATATACGTTTTAATAATAAAGTTCTTTTTAAACTGAAAACGTCTTTGTACGTTTGAAAATAGATTAATAGAATATTATGGAAACCAATTCTCCACTAACTTTTGTCTAACTTTCGTAAATGACACTTTTTGTTTTTATTTATAAATAGCTTTATAAATTATTCTGAATATCGTTAAGAGGAATAGATTTTCTCAAATCATAGTGGACCTCTCAACAGAGACTTGTAATCATAATTCAATGTTTCTGATAATTCAATCATTTAATATATATTTTTTAATTTCGTCGAAAATTATATTGAAACAAATACGTTCGTGTAAAGTATTATACGTTTAATACTTTATTAATATTCTCAAGTTATAATATATATATATATATACATATACATATCTATTTATAAATAACGGTTCGTGAATTGTCGGAATTTGGTCGAGGTTATAATGAATGTATGAACACAGTTTAAAATTCTTGAGATTTAACTTAACAAACTTTGCTTATCGTGTTGGAATAATATAAAGATTAAAGTTTAAATTTGATCGAAAATTTCCGGCTCGTCACAGGGATGCTTTAGTACTTCGAGGTTATTTTAAACACACCTGATCTGGTGTACTTCAGAGGGTAAAACATGAACGTTAAGGCTTGTTACCTGGTGCCTACAACTTATAGAATACTTTTATACACTTGCGAGTGTACATATATTTATAGACGGAAATCTTGTGGTCTATTAAAATAATGAAAATGATTGTTTATGATAAACTAATGAACTCACCAACCTTTTGGTTGACACTTTTAGCATGTTTATTCTCAGGTTTTTCAAAAGTGCTTCCGCTGTCTGCTTGCTATTTGCTCAAGGTGCTGCATGGAGTCTTTTATGCCATATTTTCAAAAAGACATTGCATTCAAATATTATTGTTATAATCTGTTATTAAATAAATTGATGATTTAGTCATTTTGTATAAGTTGTCATATATATTTGGGATATGTCTATATTTTGGTAAACTTTCTATGTATAGAAAGTATTTAAAAAAAAAATGAAAGCAATATTTTATCAAAACGTATCATATAGAGGTCGAAACCTCGCTGTGGGACCGTAGATAACGTACCGCGTCAATAGCGATTTTGGCGGGTCGTTATAAGTGGTATCAGAGCGTTGGTTCTAGGGAATTAGGTGCATTAATGTGTCTGACCTGGACCGTTAGGATACATTAGTGATCTAGTCTAGAACCGTGTCGTTACACTTATATGTGAATATGTGCATATTCTGATATTAATATAATATTATTATTACTATCGGTGAGAAAGTATTTCTCCCTTTGATTACAAGCCTTCTCATGCTCAAACGAGTTCATTTTCAACACCCGGTCATTGAAAAACCAGGAAGCGTCATTCAGGACTTTTGAAATTTCCGACATTCCTACGTGAGTTATTACTTATATATTTTTATAGATATCATATGTGTTATATTATGTGCTTATATGCTTCGATTCAGAAACTCCTGACATCTCGAATTGTAAATCGGAAGAAGTCTTATCCGACTCACGAAGATTCTCAATAGTTCCAAAGACATTCTTACGTCATTACCCTTTCAATATTATTAATTAAAATAAATATTATATTCTCGTACTATTTTTAGTACACCCCTTTTTGAAATCATTTTGATTTATAAATTCTGGAAAACGACACTTGTTTTATATCCATAAATATTTTAGAGTAATGTTGGAACGGAAGTATGAGTTAGTGTAATATAATTACGCTTGATCAACGTGGTTATATTACGGTAAGTCATGCAGAAGTTCTAATGGAACGTGATGGTGGTAATGCTTGATCAACCTTATCTTCACCACGTACCATGTTACATGACTCTGTTTTCTGTGCTGATATCTGAATATACCAAGACTCTATATGTGACATCATTTGAGTCACGTGTGGTTCCTTCTCATCTTTGTCATATCACACTTGCACTCCGAGCAGTTTATTCAAAGGTATTCGTATCAAAGGACTATGATCTCGTTTTACCTAACTTTCATATTTAACTACAAGATGCTCGATCTTTCTACGTCAAGACGAACATTCTATCCTCACTTGTTTCTTAAACGCCGTTTAATCACACCAACCAAAATTTCGGGACGAAATTTTCTTTAAGGGGTAGATAATGTAATAACCCGACTTTTTTCGTTAACTTTTCGTTGAAAACTTAACAACCGGTACTTAAAATCTACAATTTTGTATGTTTTTTTAAATATACTATTATTAATATTGATTAGATTTTTTTTTTAAAAAACACTAAGGTTAGTGAAAACGAGAAAAATATATTTTAAGACAACAAAAAGTATGATTATTAATTTTAATAATTATTATGTTATATAATAATTGAGTTTTGAAAAATCAATTTTATTAATTAGGATATTCTTAAACTAAACCCGAGAAAATTAGTTTAAACATTCATGTTTTCAGTATCTAATTTAAAAATATAATAAATAAGTATTTTATGAAACACACAAACCAGGTATGACGTCAAGAGTTTAAAAGGTTTCAAACAATATCGATATATATATATATATATATATATATATATATATATATATATATATATATATATATAATTTTTTTATAAATATAAAATTAACCAGTCATTGAATCATATTAAGATAAAATACATTGGATCTTAGCTAAAGGATAAAAATTTAATTATAACATGTGACTATACAGTAATACCCGTGTTTACCTAATTATTATACCCGTGATATATCTATTTACCTGTGATTACATATTAATACCCGTGTATATTAATTATTACATCCGTGATATCTATTATTGAGATAGAAATATACCCGTGACATATCTATCTATTTATAACCCTAATTCATTTCATCAAACACACACATACGTACATATTCTTCCCCTCCTCAAGAACACCCACTACTATTCATCATCATCATCAATCTTTCATCCTCAAGAACACCTTCAATAATCACTTGATCATAAAATCGTTTACATATTCGGACTCCTCTCGAAGAGCTCTACACATCTATACCAACAATTTCTTGATTAGGGTAAGTTTTAAAAACTCTAATTTTTGGGTTTTCATGTTTTTGTTACATTTTAGGGTAGATATAGTGTCTAGTGCTCAAGTCCTTGTATGTATGCATGATAGTATTCGTTAATTTGATTGTTTGATGACTTTTTGATGAATCACGAATTTGTTTTGTGTGAGGTCAGAAACTTGAACTTGTTGAATGTATAATATTATGAGATAATCAGAATCCTCTTGAAAAACTAATAATTTTGGACTTTGGAATTTCGAATTTTCGTTACCGTATGCTCATGTTATGCTTAATTGAAGTTTTAACTCGTTTTTATGAATGATCACGTTTTTGATTAATATGCTACTGATATGAACATGATATTTTCAGTTTATGAAATAATTATAAATGAAATCCTTGTGAAAAATTAATAAGTTTGCTCTTTTGAATCGCATATTTTCGTTATGTATAGCTCAAGATATGATCAATTGAATTATCGTTGTGTTTTATGCATTAATCTGAAAACTGGTATTGATTGGTGACGAATTGGTTTATGTATGTTACATGGTTGGAAATACAAGTGAAAAACACTCGAGATAGACTCGTATATCATGTTAATTGGATTTTTAAAACTCCCGTTATGCTTAATTGATTATTAGACCCGACTTTTGTTGATCAACGTTTTAAACAGATGAAAAACGCCATTTAAATTAATTTCTGGATTATGAGCTGAGGATTTTTGAAAAGTATATGATTAGTACTTCACTTTTTATGTAGATTATGCATGCTAATTGTTCCTAGATGTCCGGCTATATGCGTTCGAATATGACCTCCTGAAACGAATTGAATCTGTTCAAAAATTTGCAGCGAATGACATAACTTGATTTGTAGATGGACTTAGGACTTATGCTTCTGGTATGGTTATTTACATGTTGGTGCACATATGTCATTTGTATGTTAGCTTCTGAAACCGTTGTTTGCTATGCGTTATATGTGTTACAAAACAACATGTCTAAATTCTATCCAAATCAGGAAGTCCGTAGTATTTTGTAAAACTGTACGAATTGGCTATATGAATTGCTTAGCTTTATTTACCAGTGATTATTTGAGATGTTTGTGGCCATCTTCAATTGGCCGTTCGTCGTTTTCAGTCTTCTAGAATAAATGGCAGAATTTACAAAACTGGCGCGCGCTGAAAATTTTCGGAAAAAACTGTCGAGCTCATTTGAGACTGCTGCGATTTTTCTATTAGGACTTAGAGTCTAATCTCCAGATATATTTTAGGACTTTGAGTTATGGAGATTTTGACGCGTATTTCAAGTCAAACGGACCTCTACTTATTTTTATAAAAATTCTGGAAGTTGACTACATTATTTAAGCTAAATATTATGTGCAATTGACTTTGTTTGACCAAATGGGTTTAATGGGTCAAAATGAGTAACGGTCAGTGTAGAAAAGTCCCAAACGTCGATTTAAGTAAATTTAATGATTGTGGTGTTTAAAAAAAAATAAGTTGTGGCATGTTTTGGTCAAAATGGGTGTTTATGACCCATTTGGGTCATACGAGCCTACTTTGACCCATATGCGAAATTTTGAGAACCAAAGGTATGTAATACATCCCGTATATTGATTTAAGTATGTTTGCAAGTTTTGGTGCTTTAAAAATGAGTTTGGGTCAAATTTGGTTTAAAGAAAGTTTTATGACTCATTCGGGTCAAACGTGCATAAATTGACCCATATGCATAATTTTGGAAAACGAAAGTCACCAACACATCTAAAATGTCATTTTTGAGCTGTGATAAAAATTTGGTTAAGTCAGGTCAGCCGGATTCAAATTTGGATCGTCAACCGAAAATTTTAGTATTTTAACAAAATTGTCAAAATGACTCTCGGACCTACTTTGAGGACTCGCAAGTTGAAATCAGTTAAGTTTAGATAAAAAATATTATTTGGTATTTAAAGTATTTGTGACAAGCTTTAAAACGATATATTATTTGTATAATTTTGTTGAGTCTAAACAGGTATAAAACAAGCGAGAAAATGGGCAATCGTTGCTGATTTTGAACACTAACAAATTTTAGCAGCATTTTATGTTTCGGGAGACTGTTTTCGCGAGGTCATAACTTTAAAACCGTAACTCCGTTTTTGTCAAATAAACTGTCTATAGAAAGGTGGGATGACATACTTTCCAATGGTCACGACCTAAGGTATTATATCAAATTTGGTGGGACCTGGAATCAGCTGCAAAATACTAAAAAATACATATATGTAAATAATATAAATTTTTCTAAGTAAAAATGAATAACTTAAGTTTGACCTATGTTTGACTACTTGACCAACTTGTGTAATTTTATGTGGTTGTTGACTTGTGTTAACCATGTTGACTTGCGTTTGACTTGCATTTGACTTGCGTTTGACTTACATTTGACTTACTTTGACTTGCGTTGACTTTTGTTGACTTTTGCTAAATTTTGCTAAATTTATGAGTCGGACTTGAGCAATAGGACTATACGAACCCTATGACCTGACCTAGCTTGTTAGATATTTATTAACCAACATATATTCTTTAGGATGAGGTCTACTGTTACTTGCATTCCGAGTATTGGTTACATCTACGTGAATTGTTTATTGGGCTACAAACGTGAGTTTCATTTGCTCCCTTTTTAATTGCTTTTGCAATATATATTTTTGGGCTGAGAATACATGCGCTGTTTTATAAATATTTTACGAAATAGGCACAAGTACTAAAACTAATTCTACGTAGGTTTAAACCAGAAATATACCCTTAGCTTGGTAACATTAAACTACTTGTCTATGTACGGTAGGCGCGAATCCTAAAGATAGATCTATTGGGCCTGACAAACCCCATCCTGACTATGGGATGCTTTAGTACTTCGAGGTTATTTTAAACACACCTGATCTGGTGTACTTCAGAGGGTAAAACATGAACGTTAAGGCTTGTTACCTGGTGCCTACAACTTATAGAATACTTTTATACACTTGCGAGTGTACATATATTTATAGACGGAAATCTTGTGGTCTATTAAAATAATGAAAATGATTGTTTATGATAAACTAATGAACTCACCAACCTTTTGGTTGACACTTTTAGCATGTTTATTCTCAGGTTTTTCAAAAGTGCTTCCGCTGTCTGCTTGCTATTTGCTCAAGGTGCTGCATGGAGTCTTTTATGCCATATTTTCAAAAATACATTGCATTCAAATATTATTGTTATAATCTGTTATTAAATAAATTGATGATTTAGTCATTTTGTATAAGTTGTCATATATATTTGGGATATGTCTATATTTTGGTAAACTTTCTATGTATAGAAAGTATTAAAAAAAAAAATGAAAGCAATATTTTATCAAAACGTATCATATAGAGGTTGAAACCTTGCTGTGGGACCGTAGATAATGTACCACGTCAATAGCGATTTTGGCGGGTCGTTATAACAAGTCATTTTTGTAAAGGTAGTCATTTCAGTCGAAAGAACGACGTCTAGATGACCATTTTGGAAAACATACTTCCACTTTGAGTTTAACCATGATTTTTGGATATAGTTTCATGTTCATAAGAAAATTAATTTTCCCAGAAGAACAACTTTTAAATAAAAGTTTATCATAGTTTTTAATTAACTAACCCAAAACAGCCCGCGGTGTTACTACGACGGCGTATATCCAGTTTTACGGTGTTTTTCGTGTTTTCAGGTTTTAAATCATTAAGTTAGCATATCATATAGATATAGAACATGTGTCTAGTTGATTTTAAAATTCAAGTTAGAAGGGTTAACTTTTGTTTGCGAACAAGTTTAGAATTAACTAAACTATGTTCTAGTGATTTCAAGTTTAAACCTTCGAATAAGGTAGTTTTATATATATGAATTGAATGATGTTTTGAACATCATTACTACCTTAGGTTTTGTGTATAAACCTACTGGAAATGAGAAAAATAGATCTAGCTTCAAAGGACCTTGGATGGCTTGAAAGTTCTTGAAGCAGAATCATGACACGAAAACAAGTTCAAGTAAGATTTCCACTCGAAATAAGATTGTTATATTTATAGAAATTGAATCAAAGTTTGAATATGAGTATTACCTTGTATTAGAAAGATATCTTACTGTAAATAAGAAACATTTCTTGAGGTTGGATAATCACTTTACAAGATTGGAAGTAAGCTAGCAAACTTGGAAGTATTCTTGATTTTATGAAACTAGAACTTATAGAATTTATGAAGAACACTTAGAACTTGAAGATAGAACTTGAGAGAGATCAATTAGATGAAGAAAATTAAAGAATGAAAGTATTTGTAGGTGTTTTTGGTCGTTGGTATATGGATTAGATATAAAGGATGTGTAATTTTGTTTACATGTAAATAAGTCATGAATGATTACTAATATTTTTGTAATTTTATGAGATATTTCATGCTAGTTGCCAAATGATGGTTCTCACATGTGTTAGGTGACTCAAATGGGCTACTAAGAGCTGATCATTGGAGTGTATATACCAATAGTACATACATCTAAAAGCTGTGTATTGTACGAGTACGAATACGGGTGCATACGAGTAGAATTGTTAATGAAACTGAACGAGGATGTAATTGTAAGAATTTTTGTTAAGTAGAAGTATTTTGATAAGTGTTTGAAGTCTATAAAAAGTGTATGAATACATATTAAAACACTACATGTATATACATTTTAGCTGAGTCGTTAAGTCATCGTTAGTCGTTACATGTAAGTGTTGTTTTGAAACCTTTAGGTTAACGATCTTGTTAAGTGTTGTTAACACATTGTTTATTATATCAAATGAGATGTTAAATTATTACATTAACATGATATTATGATGTATTAATATATCTTAATATGAAATCATTAAGTTAGTAGTCTTGTTTTTACATATGTAGTTCATTGTTAATATACTTAATGATATGTTTACTTATCATAATACCATGTTAACTATATATATATCCATATATATGACATCATATAGTTTTATCATAATACCATGTTAACTATATATATATCCATATATATGACATCATATAGTTTTTACAAGTTTTAACGTTCGTGAATTACCGGTCAACTTGGGTGGTCTATTGTCTATATAAAATCTATTTCAATTAATCAAGTCTTAACAAGTTTGATTGCTTAACATGTTGGAAACACTTAATCATATAAATATCAATTTCCTTTAATATATATAAACATGGAAAAGTTCGAGTCACTACAGTACCTACCCGTTAAATAAATTTCGTCCCGAAATTTTAAGCAGTTGGAGGTATTGACGTATCTTCTGGAAATAAGTGCGGGTATTTCTTTTTCATCTGATCTTCTCATTCCCAGGTGAACTCGGGTCCTCTACGAGCATTCCATCGAACCTTAACAATTGGTATCTTGTTTTGCTTAAGTCTTTTAACCTCATGATCCATTATTTCGACGGGTTCTTCGATGAATTTAAGTTTTTCGTTGATTTGGATTTCGTCTAACGGAATAGTGAGATCTTCTTTAGCAAAACATTTCTTCAAATTTGAGACGTGGAAAGTGTTATGTACAGTCGCGAGTAGTTGAGGTAACTCAAGTCGGTAAGCTACTGGTCCGACACGATCAATAACCTTGAATGGTACAATATACCTTGGATTTAATTTCCCTCGTTTACCAAATCGAACAACGCCTTTCCAACGTGCAACTTTAAGCATGACCATTTCTCCAATTTCAAATTCTATATCTTTTCTTTTAATGTCAGCGTAGCTCTTTTGTCGACTTTGGGCGGTTTTCAACCGTTGTTGAATTTGGATGATCTTCTCGGTAGTTTCTTGTATTATCTCCGGACCCGTAATCTGTCTATCCCCCACTTCACTCCAACAAATCAGAGACATTCACTTTCTACCATAAAGTGCTTCAAACGGCGCCATCTCAATGCTTGAATGGTAGCTGTTGTTGTAAGAAAATTCTACTAACGGTAGGTGTCGATCCCAACTGTTTCCGAAATCAATAATACATGCTCGTAGCATGTCTTCAAGCGTTTGTATCGTTCTTTCGCTCTGCCCATCAGTTTGTGGATGATAGGCAGTACTCATGTCTAGACGAGTTTCTAATGCTTGTTGTAATGTCTGCCAGAATCTTGAAATAAATCTGCCATCCCTATCAGAGATAATAGAGATTGGTATTCCATGTCTGGAGACGACTTCCTTCAAATACAATCGTGCTAACTTCTCCATCTTGTCATCTTCTCTTATTGGCAGGAAGTGTGCTGATTTGGTGAGGCGATCAACTATTACCCAAATAGTATCAAAACCACTTGCAGTCCTTGGCAATTTAGTTATGAAATCCATGGTAATGTTTTCCCATTTCCATTCTGGGATTTCGGGTTGTTGAAGTAGACCTAATGGTTTCTGATGCTCAGCTTTGATCTTAGAACACGTCAAACATTCCCCTACGTATTTAGCAACATCGGCTTTCATACCTAGCCACCAAAAATGTTTCTTGAGATCTTTGTACATCTTCCCCGTTCCAGGATGTATTGAGTATCTAGTTTTATGAGCTTCTCTAAGTACCATTTCTCTCATATCTCCAAATTTTGGTACCCAAATCCTTTCAGCCCTATACCGGGTTCCGTCTTCCCGAATATTAAGATGCTTCTCCGATCCTTTGGGTATTTCATCCTTTAAATTTTCCTCTTTTAAAACTCCTTGTTGCGCCCCTTTATTTGAGTAGTAAGGTTAGTGTGAATCATTATATTCATAGCTTTTACTCGAATAGGTTCTCTGTCCTTTCTGATCAAGGCGTCGGCTACCACATTTGCCTTTCCTGGGTGGTAACGAATCCCAAAGTCGTAATCATTCAGCAATTCAATCCACCTGCACTGCCTCATGTTTAGTTATTTCTGATTAAATATGTGTTGAAGACTTTTGTGGTCGGTATATATAATACTTTTGACCCCATATAAGTAGTGCCTCCAAATATTTAATGCAAAAACAACCGCGCCTAATTCCAAATCATGTGTCGTATAATTCTGCTCGTGAATCTTCAATTGTCTAGACGCATAAGCAATTACCTTCGTTCGTTGCATTAATACACAACCGAGACCTTGCTTTGAGGCGTCATAATATATCACAAAATCATCATTCCCTTCAGGTAATGACAATATAGGTGCCGTAGTTAACTTTTTCTTCAACAATTGAAACGCTTTTTCTTGTTCATCCTTCCATTCAAATTTCTTCCCTTTATGCGTTAATGCAGTCAAGGGTTTTGCTATTTTGGAAAAATCTTGGATGAACCTTCTGTAGTAACCAGCTAGTCCTAAAAATTGGCGTATGTGTTTCGGAGTTTTCGGGTTTTCCCACTTTTCAACTGTTTCAATCTTTGCTGGATCCACCTGAATACCTTCTTTATTCACTATATGACCGAGGAATTGAACTTCTTCTAACCAAAATGCGCACTTTGAAACCTTAGCGTACAGTTTTTCTTTTCTTAGCAACGCTAGCACTTTTCTCAAATGTTCTTCGTGCTCTTGATCATTCTTCGAGTAAATAAGTATGTCATCGATGAAGACAATGACAAACTTGTCAAGATATGGCCCACACACTCTGTTCATGAGGTCCATGAACACAGCTGGTGGGTTAGTCAATCCAAACGGCATAACCATAAACTCGTAATGACCGTAACACGTCCTAAAAGCAGTCTTCGGAATGTCATCCTCCTTCACCTGCATTTGGTGATACCCAGAACGTAAATCAATCTTCGAATAAATCGACGAGCCTTGTAGTTGATCAAATAAATCGTCGATTCTCGATAATGGGTAACGGTTCTTGATGGTAAGTTTGTTCAACTCTCGGTAGCCGATACACAACCTGAATGTACCATCTTTCTTCTTGACAAACAGAACAGGATCTCCCCATGGTGATGTACTTGGTCGAATGAAATCACGCTCTAAAAATTCCTATAATTGACTTTGTACTTCTTTCATTTCACTGGGTGCGAGTCTGTATGGAGCACGAGCTATTGGTGCAGCTCCTTGTACAAGGTCTATTTGAAATTCAATGTATCGATGTGGGGGTAATCTCGGTAATTCTTTCAAAAATACATCGGGAAATTCTTTTGCGACGGGAACATCACTGATGTTCTTTTCTTCAGGTTTAACTTCCTTGATGTGTGCTAGAATGATGTAACAACCTTTTCTTATTAGTTTCTGCACCTTTAAACTATTAATAAGATTTAATTTTGCGTTGTTCTTTTCTCCGTACACCATTAAAGGTTTTCCTTTTTCACGCACAATTCGAATCGCATTTTTGTAACAAACGACCTCTGCTCTCACCTTTTTCAACTAGTTCATACCAATTATTACATCAAAACTCCCTAACTCGACTGGTATTAAATCAATTTTAAACGTTTCATCCCTCAGTTTAATTTCTCTATCCCGACATATATTATCTGTTGAAATTAATTTACCGTTTACTAATTCGGGTAAAAATTTACTATCCAAAGGTGTCAATGGGCAGCTTAATTTAGCACAAAAATCTCTACTCATATAGCTTCTATCCGCACCCGAATCAAATAAAACATAAGCAGATTTATTATCAATAAGAAACGTACCCGTAACAAGCTCCAGGTCTTCCTGCACTTCTGCCGTATTAATATTAAAAACTCTTCCGCGGCCCTGCCCATTAGTATTCCCCTGATTCGGGCAATTACTTCTAATGTTGCCCGTTTTTCCACATCCATAACAAACAAATGCGGCATTACTTGTTTTGCCACTATTTGTTCCTTTAATTCTGTTAAACTCTGGTCCGTAGACCTCACACTTTTTTGCGCCATGGGCCAGGTCTTTTACACTTGGTGCAAAATGTCATGCAGAACCCATTCTGGTGGTACTCTTCACACCTTTGGCATTTTTGGTTTTTGTTGTCGTTGTTGTTATTGAGGTTGTTGTTGAGATTGTTATTGTTGTTGGAAGGGTTGTTGTAGTTGGTATTTTTGGGATGTTTATTGTAGTTATTATTAGGATTACGGTTATTTTTGCGATTGTTGTTGCGATTGTTGGGATAGTTGTTACGATTGTAGTTGTAATTATTGTTGTTGTTGTTGTTCTGGTGACTCTTGTCACCGTTTTCCTCCTACTTCCTCTTGAGTTGTTTCGTGTTGGCTTCTTCGGTCGCCTGCTCTTTAATTCTTCCCTCAATCTGATTTATGAGTTTATGAGCCATTCGACTTGCCTTTGGTATGGAAGCGGGCTCGTGTGAACTCACATCTTCTTGAATCCTTACTGGTAACCCTTTTACAAACGCGTTGATCTTTTCTTCTTCATCTTCGAACGCTCCCGGAGACAATAGGCACAACTCTGTGAATCGTCGTTCATATGTGGTAATGTCGAACACTTGTGTTCGTAACTCCCTAAGTTCTACCTTGAGTTTATTGACTTCGTTCTAGGATGGTACTGCTCGTTCATCAATTGCTTGAATTGAAATGTCCCGTTCATATTGATTATAAACGTTCCATATTAATTGATTTCGTTGCGAGGTTTTGACCTCTATATGAGACGTTTTTCAAAGACTGCATTCATTTTTAAAACAACCATAACCTTTATTTTATCAATAAAGGTTTTAAAAGCATTACGTAGATTATCAAATAATGATAATCTAAAGTATACTGTTTACACATAACCATTACATAATGATTTACAATAGAAATATATTACATCGACATATGTTTTTTGAATGCAGTTTTTACACAATATCATACAAACATGGACTCCAAATCTTGTCCTTATTTTAGTGTGCAACAGCGGAAGCTCTTAGTATTCACCTGAGAATAAACATGCTTTAAACGTCAACAAAAATGTTGGTGATTTATAGGTTTAACCTATATATATCAAATCGTAACAATAGATCACAAGATATTATATTTCAATACACATCCCATACATAGAGATAAAAATCATTCATATGGTGAACACCTGGTAACCGACATTAACAAGATGCATATATAAGAATATCCCCATCATTCCGGGACACCCTTCGGATATGATATAAATTTCAAAGTACTAAAGCATCCGGTACTTTGGATGGGGTTTGTTAGGCCCAATAGATCTATCTTTAGGATTCACGTTAATTAGGGTGTTTGTTCCCTAATTCTTAGATTACCAGACTTAAAAAAAAGGGGCATATTCGATTTCAATAATTCAACCATAGAATGTAGTTTCACGTACTTGTGTCTATTTTGTAAATCATTTATAAAACCTGCATGTATTCTCATCCCAAAAATATTAGATTTGAAAAGTGGGACTATAACTCACTTTCACATATATTTCCTTCCTCAAAAATAAGACTTAGCCACGGATCGATTCACGAACCTCAAGTTTTCTGGATAAAACTACTAGAAATGAGAAAAATGGATCTAGCTTCAAAGGATCCTTGGATGGCTTGAAAGTTCTTGAATTAGAAAGATAACCTACTGTAAATAACAAAGGTTCCTTGATCTTAGATGATTACTTGGAATGGATTAGAAAGCTTGGAAGTAGACTTGCAAACTTGGAAGTATTCTTGATTTTTATGAAACTATACTTATGGAATTTATGAAGAACACTTAGAACTTGAAGATGGAACTTGAGAGAGATCAATTAGATGAAGATAATTGAAGAATGAAAGTATTTGTAGGTGTTTTTGGTCGTTGGTATATGGATTAGATATATAGGATATGTAATTTTGTTTTCATGTAAATAAGTCATGAATGATTACTAATATTTTTGTAATTTTATGAGATATTTCATGCTAGTTGCCGAATGATGGTTCCCACATGTGTTAGGTGACTCACATGGGCTGCTAAGAGCTGATCATTGGAGTGTATATACCAATAGTACATACATCTAAAAGCTGTGTATTGTACGAGTACGAATACGGGTGCATACGAGTAGAATTGTTGATGAAACTGAACGAGGATGTAATTGTAAGCATTTTTTGTTAAGTAGAAGTACTTTGATATGTGTCTTGAAGTCTTTCAAAAGTGTAAGAATACATATCAAAACACAACATGTATATACATTCTAATGGAGTCGTTAAGTCTTCGTTAGTCGTTACATGTAAGTGTTGTTTTGAAACCTTTAAGTTAACGATCTCAATTAATGTTGTTAACCCAATGTTTATTATATCAAATGAGATGTTAAATTATTATGTTATCATGATATTATGATGTATGAATATCTCTTAATATGATATATACATTAAAATATCGTTACAACGATAATCGTTACATATAAGTCTCGTTTCGTAATTCTTGAGTTAGTAGTCTTGTTTTTACATATGTAGTTCATTGTTAACACACTTAATGATATATTTAAATATCATTTTATCATGTTAAATATAGTGTATCAATATCTTAATATGATACATATGTATTTAGTAGAAGTTATCATAACGATAATCGTTATATATATCATTTCGAGTTTCTTAACTTAGTAATCTCATTTCTTATCTATATCACACATTTTTAATATACTTAGTGAGATACTTACTCATCATAATCTCATGTCAACCATATATATATGTCTATATATACCACAACATGTAGTTTTTACAAATTTGTAACGTTCGTGAATCGCCGGTCAACTTGGGAGATCAACTGTCTATATGAAACTTATTTCATTTAATCAAGTCTTAACAAGTTTGATTGCTTAACACATTGGAAACATTTAGTCATGTAAATATCAATCTCAATTAATATATATAAACATGGAAAAGTTCGGGTCACTACAGTACCTACCCGTTAAATAAATTTCGTCCCGAAATTTTAAGCTGTTGAAGGTGTTGACGAATCTTCTGGAAATAGATGCGGGTATTTCTTCTTCATCTGATCTTCACTCTCTCAAGTGAACTCGGGTCCTCTACGAGCATTCCATCGAACCTTAACAATCGGTATCTTGTTTTGCTTAAGTCTCTTAACCTCACGATCCATTATTTCGACGGGTTCTTCAATGAATTGAAGTTTTTCATTGATTTGGATTTCGTCCAACAGAATAGTGAGATCTTCTTTAGCAAAACATTTCTTCAAATTCGAGACGTGGAAAGTGTTATGTACAGCCGCGAGTTGTCGAGGTAGCTCCAGTTGGTAAGCTACTGGTCTGACACGATCTATAATCTTGAATGGTCCAATGTACCTTGGATTTAGTTTCCCCCGTTTACCAAATCGAACAACGCCTTTCCATGGTGAAACCTTAAGTATGACCATTTCTCCAATTTCAAACTCTATATCTTTTCTTTTACTGTCCGCGTAGCTCTTTTGTCGACTCTGGGCGGTTTTCAATCGTTGTTGAATTTGGATGATTTTCTCGGTAGTTTCTTGTAATATCTCCGGACCCGTAATCTATCTATCCCCCACTTCATTCCAACAAATCGGAGACCTGCACTTTCTACCATAAAGTGCCTCAAACGGTGCCATCTCAATACTAGAATGATAACTGTTGTTGTAGGAAAATTCTGCTAACGGTAGGTGTCGATTCCAACTGTTTTCGAAATTAATAACACATGCACGTAGCATGTCTTCAAGCGTTTGTATCAACTTTTCGCTCTGCCCATCAGTTTGTGGATGATAGGCAGTACTCATGTCTAGACGAGTCCCCAATGCTTGTTGCAACGTCTGCCAGAACCTTGAAAAAAATCTACCATCCCTATCAGAGATAATATAGACGGGTATTCCATGTCTGGAGACAACCTCCTTCAAATACAATCGCGCCAACTTCTCCATTTTGTCATCTTCTCTCATTGGCAGGAAGTGTGCTGACTTGGTGAGACGATCAACTATTACCCAAATAGTATCATAACCACTTGCAGTCCTTGGCAATTTAGTAATGAAATCCATGGTAATGTTTTCCCATTTCCATTCCGGGATTTCAGGTTGTTGTAGTAGACCTGATGGTTTTTGTTGTTCAGCTTTGACCTTAGAACACGTCAAACATTCTCCTACATATCTAGCAATATCGGCTTTCATACCCGGCCACCAAAAGTGTTTCTTGAGATCTTTATACATCTTCCCAGCTCCGGGATATATTGAATATCTAGTTTTATATGCTTCCTTAAGTACCATTTCTCTCACATCTCCAAACCTTGGTACCCAAATTCTATCAGCCCTATATCGGGTTCTGTCTTCCCGAATATTAAGATGTTTCTCTGTGAAAGGACCCGTCCTAATCCATCTGGACGAAGTCACCAACAACTGGTTCCATTGCGATGATCGACTCCAAATAGTGCCTTTAAAATGAGCAATTGCACAGCGGAAATGTTTCTTTCATACCTGAGAATAAACATGCTTTCAAGTGTCAACCAAAAGGTTGGTGAGTTCATTAGTTTAACATAAATAATCATTTCATAATTTTAATAGACCACAAGATTTCATATTTCCATTTCTCATAAGCATACGTCCCATACATAGAGACAAAAATATCATTCATATGGATTGAACACCTGGTAACCGACATTCACAATATGTATATTAGAATATCCCCATCATTCCGGGATCCTCCTTCGGACATGATATAATTTTCGAAGTACTAAAGCATCCGGTACTTTGGATGGGGCTTGTTGGGCCCGATAGATCTATCTTTAGGATTCGCGTCAATTAGGGTGTCTTTTCCCTAATTCTTAGATTACCAGACTAAAAAGGGGCATATTCGGTTTAATAATCCAGCCATAGAATGTAGTTTTAAGTACTTGTGTCTATTTTGTAAAACAGTTATAAAAGCGGCGCATGTATTCTCAGTCCCAAAAATATATATTGCAAAAGCATTTAAAAAGGGAGCAAATGAAACTCACGCATATAATTATTGTAAAGCATTTAATAAAATATTGCATGTATTCTCAGCCCAAAAATGTAAAGAGTAAAAAGGGAGTAAATGAACTCACCTAATGTATTTTATAGTAAAAATACATATGACGACTTTGAACAAAAGTAGGGTTGGCCTCGGATTCACGAACCTATATCAAGTATATTTATTAATATACATAATTGTAATCGAACAAATATATATGTATTTATTATTATTAGTGATTTAATCTTTGTTAGTAGCATGTATGTATCATTTTATATATATAAATATATATATATATATATATATATATATATATATATATATATATATATATATATATATATATATATATATATAAAGTAAATAACCATATTTATATAATTTTTGTATTAAATATGTATGTATATATATTTTTTATTTATTTTATAAATATCTTTTGTTTGTTAACTTAATGATAATACTAATAACAATAATACTAATAATAATGATGATACTATTGATAATAATTTTAATTATAAAAATGATACTTCTGCTGCTATTACTAGTTAGATTAATAGTTTTAATAATTATATAGTATTTCTGTTAACATAATAATTACGATAATAATAATAGTAATAACAATATTTTTGATTATAACTATGATTATGATAATTATAATGATAATTGATAATTAATACATAATAGTAATAATAACAATATTAACTATATTATTTAGTACTAATAACAATAATTTATAATAATAACCTTAATAATAATAATACTACTTGTACCAATAATAATAATAATAATAATAATAATAATAATAATAATAATAATAATAATAATAATAATAATAATAATAACAATAATAATAATAATAATAATAATTGTAATTATAATTATGAATAAGGTAATAATCATTTGTAACCAATACTTTTATTAATACTAATACTAGTAATTATAATATAAATAATAATAACAATATTTGATAACAACAACAATAATAATAATAATAATAATATTAGTAATAATAATAATAACAAAAATAATAAAAGTATACTACCTTTAAAAACAAGCTCCAAAAAAATAAACACCCTTGCCCGGGCTCGAACCCGAGACCTCCCGTTCCCCGTCATCAATCTTAACCATCCTTCTGAGTAGTCTTTTCTGGTATGATACCCCGTAATATATCTTATATCTATATCTATCTGTTTCAAATTTTCTTCTTCTTCTCTACTTGAAATCAAATCGACCAGTGAAGTTTAAAAACATAAAAAAAAATCGATTTTGTGATTTTAATTAAAACTTGTAAACATTAATACATCATAGAATGCGATTTTGTAAAAAAATAAACGAAAAAAAAGAAACAGCAGGTCACGCTGCTGTCGCTGAGTTTTTATAAAAAAAAAATTCATTTTTCAATTCTTACAACATTATAGATAAATGTTATAACACAAAAGAATTTTATAATCATGTATAGAAACTATAAGGATCGTTAATTGCAGTTGGTTTGCAACAACAAACTCGAATTTTTGTGAAGAACAAACTGTTGACTTTTTTTAGAAATTACATTTGACTTCGAAATTTGAAATGAATAAGAGGAATTGGAAGCCAAGGTTTTGCAGATAGTTTCAGTGAAAGGTTCCTAACAATCTTGCATTATTAGATTTTGTGATTGAATTCGAATTCGAATTATGGCTTAAAATATGACGTGAAGAAAAAAGAAAAAAAATATTTTGATTCTTTTATCTCTGATGGATTTCTTCAACAGCAGTGGTGGATGTATAACGTGTAATTGAGCGATGTTATGTAGTTACATGATTTGATAAAAAAATTTGTAAGGTTATGAGACTATCTACATGAGTTCACAGAGGAGTAACAAAACAAGAAAAAGAAATATATAAAAAAAAGATGTCGACATATCTATATATCTGTATCAAATTTTATTTTATTTTTTTTGTTATATAATTCATATTATTAGTTAATAAATATTAATAACAGTAATAAAATACAAATACAAATAATAATAATAATAATAATAGGAATACTGTATTTTTCCATGATAGAAATAATTAATAATATTTATAATAATACCAATAGTTTTTAATACATAATAAATATACTATTTTAATAGTACACTTAATATTACAAATAATGATAATAAAACTCAAAATACTATACTAGGAATAATAATATCATTATTAATGAATATGATAAAATTAGCTATAGTAATAATATTATTAATTATAACACTATAATTATAATACTACTAGATAATAAAAATAATATTAACTATAAAAGTGATAATAATAAGAGTCATGATATTAATAACTAACATTATAATAACAACAATTATTAATACTTATAATTAAAATTATTAATAATAATGATAATGAGGATACTATAATAATAATTTTTAATGATACTTATAAGAAAAATTAATGTATAAACTATATTTTAACTTATAATTTAGTATGTTACAATTATTAATTATATCATAATTATAATATATTATATAGTAATATATATATATATATATATATATATATATATATATATATATATATATATATATATATATATATATATATATATATATATATATATATATATCTTGAATATTTAATATGTATAAATTTTAGAAATATTACAATATAATAGTTATTAATAGAAATCCTTTATGTACATATATATCTATATAGATTTGTAATAATATTATATATTTATTTATATATATTCATTTTAATAATAACTTACTTATTTTACATATTTAATTCAAATGTTTAAATGATATCATAATAATTAAATTTAATATATATATATATATATACACATATTTACTTACACACAATTGTTCGTGAATCAACGAGAATGGTCGAAGGGTAATTGAATACATGAACATATTTTCAAAATTATTGAGACTCAACCTTACAAGTTTTGCTTATCGTGTCGAAATTATATAAGATTAAATTTAAAATTTGGTCAGAAATTCCTGGGTCATCACAGTACCTACCCGTTAAAGAAATTTCGTCTCGAAATTTGAGTGAGGTGATCATGGCTAACAATAAAAATGTTTTCATGACACATACGAGTTGATAATTGGAGTTTTATCATCATTGAGTAATAATGATAAAATAATTCGATTATTCTAAGGATACGAATGAAGCTATCGCAAAAAAAATGAATTGAATAAAAATAAGATTTTTCTTAACTTTTGACGTAACCAGAGTTGAATTTAGGAAATAAGGTGCGTCTTAACTTTTGACATTGCATTGGTTGAATTCCGGAATTCAAGGGATTTATAGAAAATCTTCGAAATCAAAAGATTTGATTCTTCGAAGAATAAGGAAATTAAGATATCTCGAATTAAATGCGGTGATCTGCTTTGATTACTCTGTCTGATATTTTCATTATAAATTAAACTCTTCCGTTCCATTATTCTCACCCTTCCCATACTTTCCTTCTTATTTCATACATCCAAAAGATTCTGAAAATGCTTAATCCAGTTCTGATCCTTGTCCTCATCCTTATTATCGCAACAATCATTCTCCTTTTCCAACTTCCACCAGAGGAATCTGTTTTCTTCTACTTCGCCCTCGGGATTATAATTTTTTTAATTCTCCCGTGTCTTTATGTTGCGATAAACATTGATATACACGGTTTGTAATTTATGTGTTGTTATCGGCTTTATATTCTCCCTTATATTTCAAAGCTCTATGCTTTTATTTTCTCTTCCCGAATTCCAGTCAAGCGATTAATGGTCCAGAATTTGTAGATATAGAGTCTCGAATGATTATAATGTTCTAAGCAGGAAGGAACGTGATAGCACGATTTGATTTTCAAATTTATCAACATCACGGAAGATAGAACCATCAAGAATACATTTTCTTGATTTGTTCCGGAGTTAAGTAGGATGAAAGAGTTATGTAACATGGCACATGATGACGTTATGATCTGTGAATCATCACGTTCCATTTAGAAACTCAGCATGACTTACTGTAATATAATCACGTTGATCAAGTGTCATTATATTATACTGCTTCATGCATGAGTTCCCAACATTACTCCAATAACATTCATATTTTTAAGCTCGAAAGTTTACAGAATATAGAAACTAACAGTTTCTATATGATGTAACACTGATATCAGGAAGAGATTAATGATTTCAGATAAGAATAGTTATGAAAATATCTTCAGAAATATGGAGGATATTTATAACGAAAGATACGATGATATCTTGGAATTTCTAATATCGATGGATGATGAAGAAGATTTATCCGTAAGGGTTTAGATTCGGAAGCAAGGTATTTGCTAAAGACTTCATCAGAAATAGAATCATTTGGATTCTTTGAAGTCAAACTTCTTCTTTGTGATTTGTCCACGGCTTCCTTCATAGTTTCGCATAATCCGCTTTTCAGTACTAAATTTCTATTGAATGTTTTCAATATAATGATACACAGGAAGCACGAGGAGGTATATAATTTCGGAAGAGGATATTTATGAAAATATCCTCAGAAATATCGAAGATATTGATGATGATATTTTGAAATTTCTAAGTTCGATGGTTGATGGGGAAAGACTTTCCGCAAGATTTTAACATGAGTACGGAGCAAGATATTCATTGAAGGTTTCATCGGATCCAGAATTATCTGGATTCTTTGAATATATGGTATGGTCCCTGTATTTGTCCTTGGTCTCCTTCATAGATAGCTCAATCTGTTTTTCAATACCCAATTTTCTATCGAGTGTTCCCAACACTCCTTTCTTTATCATCAAACTTTTGGTCGTTTAGACCATCTACCATTTTTCTGTTTCCTCTGCATTTAATGCTTTGATATCTGAATCATCGATTATTAATCCAAGGTGGTTTCAGGAAAATTGTGTTTTTAGATGATTAAACGCTGATGGTAATATGGTGGAATACGAAAGGTTCCCTGGTAACAATAAAAGAGCACGCGTATATATCAAGATTATAATAAGGTTGTTTCGAACGAAAAGTCGAAGTTGACTTGCTGGAGCTGTGACAAAATTGACTAATTTTGAAAAGGAATTGCAAAGTTATTTTTGGTAATAACAATGCCAAAAAATTTAACACAGATACGTGTTTAACGTTTACTCAGGTTCTGAGTGTTTTCAGGTGCATAACTATATGCATTAACCTTTTCTTCCATAGATGAAGTGCGGTTGGTTCATCCTCTCGATTGAGGTGTTTTCAAGAATCATAAAAGGTTTGAAAATAGACTGGAATTGTCAAGATACAAATGAGGTTTAAGATGAAATCAAGTGGCAATTTGAAGAATTATTTAGTTTCATATGTTATAATCAGTATTTTAATTCATTTTGATTGTCCAATATTATTCGTCCACAGTTAACATTTCAATAATTTATATACAGTTTAATATATAATATTCGAAGTAATTAATACGTGTCGTGACCCGTATACGTCTCAGACTCGATCACAACTCAAAGTATATATATTATTGTAGAATGAACCTCAACCCTGTATAGAGAACTCGATCATTACTGCATATAGAGTGTCTATGGTGATTCCAAATAATATATATAGATGCGTCGATATGATATGTCAAAACCTTGTATACGTGTCCCGATATTTAAAGTGCGTAAAATAAATAACAGAAATTAAATAACGATAAATAAAGTGCGTAAAGTAAATAACAGAAATTAAATGATAATAAATAAAATTACGAGAATGTAAATTGCGATAAAATAAATTGCGATAAACAAAATGTAATCAGTTAGCTAGGAACAGTTAGCTAGGATTTTATTAGCGTGGATTCTTAATAGAATTTCATATTGTTAATTAATCTGTTTCTAATCAATTTTTATTGTGTCCATTATTTCTTCGTTATGCCACTTGATGGATTCTGATAGATCAAAATCCAAATATGTAATTGGATGAATATGGTTATTCTGTGGTGAACAGATTTGTATATCGGTGGATGTAAGTAGGATAGTATATGACTTGTTGAAACAGATTCGAAGAACGTACAATGTAACTTATTAATGTGAAATTTAAACAGTCCTCGGGTATTACCTACCCGTTAAAATATTTTCACCATTAACAGTTTGTACAAGAGAATTTTTAATTACAATCTTTATGAAAACATATATACTTATATATTTTCTTCAGATTTATTCATGGATTTAATGAGTTAATATGATATTAAACTCATTTACTTTTCGGTTGGAACTAGAATAAATAATCTCTAAAACTTTAGAGATTACATATTCGCCATGTCGAACGAAGATAAATGAGGTAGAGCGATACGTAGAACGAAGATCATACCCAAAGTACATATGATGATATTGAAGCATGGATTGTTGATGGTATTGGTGTTGTTATTGATTGTACTGTTGGTGCCGGTGATGTTGCTGAAGCTGGTACATTTTGCACCATATTCTACGAATAGATTTTTCGAGCGCGAAGTTCGTTGACTTATTACTCCAGGATGATTGTCGGTCGGAACGAGCGGATGAATAAGGTTTAGAATTGTGGATAGAATATAATCTTGTTGAGTTACCCTGGAAATGAGACTGAAAATGGTGTCTCGAACAGGTTCGCCGGTAACCGCTTCAGGTTCATTGTCAAGAGATGAATTCGGTTGGTGGAAGGGATTGATTTCTGCGCATTTCCATTAATTAAGTCGTCTACGATCCCATCAGATGAATTGATAATGGCTGATTGGTTGATTCATGGCGATGACGCTGTTTTCGGAGCTTAGGTGAACATCTATGTCGGAATAGCTGTCGGAATAACTATCGAAATAGCTATCGGAATCTGAGGGACTCGAACTGGTTGCAGGATTCATCACGTATGATCAGATGAAGGATTTTCGATAAGAAATAGATTATAGGATGTAGATTAGTACCCTGCAATACATAATTTACATATACATATATTACTAAAATCCCATAAGTTACGAAGGAATCTACGGAAGCTGTCAGGCAAAGATAACAATAACATATATGCTAAGATATGAATTAGCAGATACGCTAAGATACGAATTTTGTCTATACACTATTCATGCAATCATTGCAGTAAGATGTGTCTAGACTAAGAATGATAAGCAGGTAATTTCCTAAGTATGATAAACAGATGATTTTCGACAAAAATGATAAGCAAAACTTTTGACATGCAAACATGGTCGAAGTCCAGACTCATTAATGCATCCTAACGACTTTCAGTTAGACACACTACTACAAGACCTGGTTCGCTAAGACCACCGCTCTGATACCAACTGAAAGGACCCGTCCTAATCCATCTGGATGAAGTCACCAACAACTGGTTCCATTGCGATGATCGACTCCAAATAGTGCCTTTAAAATGAGCAATTGCACAGCGGAAATGTTTCTTTCATACCTGAGAATAAACATGCTTTCAAGTGTCAACCAAAAGGTTGGTGAGTTCATTAGTTTAACATAAATAATCATTTCATAATTTTAATAGACCACAAGATTTCATATTTCCATTTCTCATAAGCATACCTCCCATACATAGAGACAAAAATATCATTCATATGGATTGAACACCTGGTAACCGACATTCACAATATGTATATTAGAATATCCCCATCATTCCGGGATCCTCCTTCGGACATGATATAATTTTCGAAGTACTAAAGTATCCGGTACTTTGGATGGGGCTTGTTGGGCTCGATAGATCTATCTTTAGGATTCGCGTCAATTAGGGTGTCTGTTCCCTAATTCTTAGATTACCAGACTAAAAAGGGGCATATTCGGTTTAATAATCCAGCCATAGAATGTAGTTTTAAGTACTTGTGTCTATTTCGTAAAACAGTTATAAAAGCAGCGCATGTATTCTCAGTCCCAAAAATATATATTGCAAAAGCATTTAAAAAGGGAGCAAATGAAACTCACGCATATAATTATTGTAAAGCATTTAATAAAATATTGCATGTATTCTCAGCCCAAAAATGTAAAGAGTAAAAAGGGAGTAAATGAACTCACCTAATGTATTTTATAGTAAAAATACATATGACGACTTTGAACAAAAGTAGGGTTGGCCTCGGATTCACGAACCTATATCAAGTATATTTATTAATATACATAATTGTAATCGAACAAATATATATGTATTTATTATTATTAGTGATTTAATCTTTGTTAGTAGCATGTATGTATCATTTTATATATATATATATATATATATATATATATATATATATATATATATATATATATATATATATATATATATATATATATATATATAAAGTAAATAACCATATTTATATAATTTTTGTATTAAATATCTATGTATATATATTTTTTATTTATTTTATAAATATCTTTTGTTTGTTAACTTAATGATAATACTAATAACAATAATACTAATAATAATGATGATACTATTGATAATAATTTTAATTATAAAAATGATACTTCTGCTGCTATTACTAGTTAGATTAATAGTTTTAATAATTATATAGTATTTCTGTTAACATAATAATTACGATAATAATAATAGTAATAACAATATTTTTGATTATAACTATGATTATGATAATTATAATGATAATTGATAATTAATACATAATAGTAATAATAACAATATTAACTATATTATTTAGTACTAATAACAATAATTTATAATAATAACCTTAATAATAATAATACTACTTGTACCAATATTAATAATAATAATAATAATAATAATAATAATAATAATAATAATAATAATAATAATAATAATAATAATAATAATAATAACAATAATAATAATAATAATAATAATTGTAATTATAATTATGAATAAGGTAATAATCATTTGTAACCAATACTTTTATTAATACTAATACTAGTAATTATAATATAAATAATAATAACAATATTTGATAACAACAACAATAATAATAATAATAATAATATTAGTAATAATAATAATAACAAAAATAATAAAAGTATACTACCTTTAAAAACAAGCTCCAAAAAAATAAACACCCTTGCCCGGGCTCGAACCCGAGACCTCCCGTTCCCCGTCATCAATCTTAACCATCCTTCTGAGTAGTCTTTTCTGGTATGATACCCCGTAATATATCTTATATCTATATCTATCTGTTTCAAATTTTCTTCTTCTTCTCTACTTGAAATCAAATCGACCAGTGAAGTTTAAAAACATAAAAAAAAATCGATTTTGTGATTTTAATTAAAACTTGTAAACATTAATACATCATAGAATGCGATTTTGTAAAAAAATAAACGAAAAAAAAGAAACAGCAGGTCACGCTGCTGTCGCTGAGTTTTTATAAAAAAAAATTCGTTTTTCAATTCTTACAACATTATAGATAAATGTTATAACACAAAAGAATTTTATAATCATGTATAGAAACTATAAGGATCGTTAATTGCAGTTGGTTTGCAACAACAAACTCGAATTTTTGTGAAGAACAAACTGTTGACTTTTTTTAGAAATTACCTTTGACTTCGAAATTTGAAATGAATAAGAGGAATTGGAAGCCAAGGTTTTGCAGATAGTTTCAGTGAAAGGTTCCTAACAATCTTGCATTATTAGATTTTGTGATTGAATTCGAATTCGAATTATGGCTTAAAATATGACGTGAAGAAAAAAGAAAAAAAATATTTTGATTCTTTTATCTCTGATGGATTTCTTCAACAGCAGTGGTGGATGTATAACGTGTAATTGAGCGATGTTATGTAGTTACATGATTTGATAAAAAAAATTTGTAAGGTTATGAGACTATCGACATGAGTTCACGGAGGAGGAACAAAACAAGAAAAAGAAATATATATAAAAAAAAGATGTCGACATATCTATATATCTGTATCAAATTTTATTTTATTTTTTTTTTGTTATATAATTCATATTATTAGTTAATAAATATTAATAACAGTAATAAAATACAAATACAAATAATAATAATAATAATAATAATAATAATAATAATAATAATAATAATAATAATAGGAATACTGTATTTTTCCATGATAGAAATAATTAATAATATTTATAATAATACCAATAGTTTTTAATACATAATAAATATACTATTTTAATAGTACACTTAATATTACAAATAATGATAATAAAACTCAAAATACTATACTAGGAATAATAATATCATTATTAATGAATATGATAAAATTAGCTATAGTAATAATATTATTAATTATAACACTATAATTATAATACTACTAGATAATAAAAATAATATTAACTATAAAAGTGATAATAATAAGAGTCATGATATTAATAACTAACATTATAATAACAACAATTATTAATACTTATAATTAAAATTATTAATAATAATGATAATGAGGATACTATAATAATAATTTTTAATGATACTTATAAGAAAAATTAATGTATAAACTATATTTTAACTTATAATTTAGTATGTTACAATTAGTAATTATATCATAATTATAATATATTATATAGTAATATATATATATATATATATATATATATATATATATATATATATATATATATATATATATATATATATATATATATATATATATATATATATATATATATATATATATATATATATATATATATATATATATCTTGAATATTTAATATGTATAAATTTTAGAAATATTACAATATAATAGTTATTAATAGAAATCCTTTATGTACATATATATCTATATAGATTTGTAATAATATTATATATTTATTTATATATATTCATTTTAATAATAACTTACTTATTTTGCATATTTAATTCAAATGTTTAAATGATATCATAATAATTAAATTTAATATATATATATACACATATTTACTTACACACAATTGTTCGTGAATCAACGAGAATGGTCGAAGGGTAATTGAATACATGAACATATTTTCAAAATTATTGAGACTCAACCTTACAGGTTTTGCTTATCGTGTCGAAATTATATAAGATTAAATTTAAAATTTGGTCGGAAATTCCTGGGTCATCACACTCTGATCCTTTGGGTATCTCATTCTTCAACTTTCCTTCTTTTACAACCCCCTGTTGCGCCTCCTTTATTTGAGTAGTAAGGTTAGTACGAATAATTATATTCATAGCTTTTACCCGTATAGGTTCTCTGTCCTTTCTACTCAAAGTATCAGCTACCACATTCGCCTTCCCCGGGTGGTATCGAATCTCAAAATCATAATCATTCAACAGTTCAATCCACCTGCGTTGTCTCATATTCAGTTGCTTCTGATTAAATATATGTTGAAGACTTTTGTGGTCGGTATATATAATACTTTTGACCCCATATAAATAATGCCTCTAAGTCTTTAATGCAAAAACAACAGCACCCAATTCCAAATCGTGAGTCGTATAATTTTGCTCGTGAATCTTCAATTGTCTAGACGCATAAGCAATCACCTTCGTTCGTTGCATTAATACACAACCGAGACCTTGCTTTGATGCGTCACAATAAATCACAAAATCATCATTCCCTTCAGGTAATGACAATATTGGTGTCGTAGTTAGCTTTTTCTTCAATAACTGAAATGCCTTCTCTTGTTCATCCTTCCATTCAAATTTCTTCCCTTTATGCGTTAATGCAGTCAAGGGTTTTGCTATTTTGGAGAAATCTTGGATGAATCTTCTGTAGTAACCAGCCAATCCTAAAAATTGACGTATATGCTTCGGAGTTTTTGGGGTTTCCCACTTTTCAATGGTTTTGATCTTTGCCGGGTCCACCTGGATACCTTCTTTGTTCATTATGTGACCGAGGAATTGAACTTCTTCCAACCAAAATGCACACTTTGAAAACTTAGCGTACAATTTTTCTTTCCTCAATACTTCTAGCACTTTTCTCAAATGTTCTTCGTGCTCTTGATCATTCTTTGAGTAAATAAGTATGTCATCGATGAAAACAATGACAAACTTGTCAAGATATGGCCCACACACTCGGTTCATAAGGTCCATGAACACAGCTGGTGCGTTAGTCAATCCAAACGGCATAACCATAAACTCGTAATGACCATAACGCGTCCTAAAAGCAGTTTTTGGAATATCATCCTCCTTTACTCGCATTTGATGATATCCAGAACGTAAATCGATTTTCGAATAAACCGACGAGCCTTGTAGTTGATCAAATAAGTCGTCAATTCTCGGCAGTGGATAACGGTTTTTGATGGTAAGTTTATTCAACTCTCTGTAGTCAATACACAACCTAAATGTACCATCTTTCTTCTTGACAAACAAAACAAGAGCTCTCCATGGTGATGTGCTTGGTCGAATGTAACCACGTTCTAATAGTTCTTGCAGTTGGCTTTGCAGTTCTTTCATCTCGCTGGGTGCGAGTCTGTAAGGAGCACGAGCTATTGGTGCAGTTCCTGGAACAAGATCTATTTAAAATTCAACAGATCGATGTGGAGGTAGTCCCGGTAATTCTTTCGGAAATACATCGGAAAATTCTTTTGCGACGGGAACATCATTGATGCTCTTTTCTTCAGTTTGTACTTTCTCGACGTGTGCTAAAACAGCATAGCAACCTTTTCTTATTAGTTTTTGTGCCTTCAAATTACTAATAAGATGTAGCTTCGTATTGCCCTTTTCTCCGTACACCATTAAGGGTTCTCCTTCTTCTCGTACAATGCGAATTGCATTTTTGTAACATACGATCTCTGCTTTCATCTCCTTCAGCCAGTCCATGCCAACTATTACATCAAAACTCCCTAACTCTACTGGTATCAAATCAATCTTAAATATTTCGCTACCCAGTTTAATTTCTCGATTCCGGCATATATAATCTGCTGAAATTAATTTACCGTTTGCTAATTCGAGTAAAAATTTACTATCCAACGGCGTCAATGGACAACTTAATTTAGCACAAAAATCTCTACTCATATAGCTTCTATCCGCACCCGAATCAAATAAAACGTAAGAAGATTTATTGTCAATAAGAAACGTACCCGTAACAAGTTTCGGGTCTTCCTGTGCCTCTGCCGCATTAATATTGAAAACTCTTCCGCGGCCTTATCCATTCGTGTTCTCCTGGTTCGGGTAATTTCTAATAATGTGGCCCGGTTTTCCACATTTATAACAAACTACATTGGCATAACTTGCTCCGACACTACTTGCTCCGCCATTACTCGTTTCGACACCATTTGTTCCTTTCGTTCTGTTAACCCCTGGTCCTTAGACCGCACACTTCGCCGCGCTATGACCATTTCTTTTACACTTGTTGCAAAATTTGGTGCAGAACCCCGAGTGATACTTTTCACACCTTTGGCATTGCTGCTTCTGATTGTTTTTATTGTTGCGGTTGTTATTGTTGTTGGGATGATTGTTGTTGTTGTTGTTGTGCCGTTTATTGTAGTTGCGATTGATGTTGCGATTGTTGGGATAGTTGTTGTTGTATTGGTGACTCTTATCACCGTTTTCCTCCCACTTTCTTTTGACTAGCTTCACGTTGGCCTCTTCGGCCGCCTGTTCTTTAATTCTTCCCTCAATCTGGTTCACTAGTTTGTGAGCCATTCTACATGCCTTTTGTATGGAGGCAGGCTCGTGTGAACTTATATCTTCTTGGATTCTCTCCGGTAACCCTTTCACAAACGCGTCGATCTTCTCTTCCTCATCTTCGAACGCTCTCGGACACAATAGGCACAATTCTATGAATCGTCTTTCGTACGAAGTAACATCAAATCCCTGTGTTCATAACCCTATAAGTTTTGACTTGAGCTTATTGACCTCGGTTCTGGGACGGTACTTCTCGTTCATTAAGTGCTTGAATGCTGACCACGGTAGCGCGTAAGCAGCATCTTATCCCACTTGCTCTAGATAGGTATTCCACCATGTTAACGCAATACCTGTGAAGGTATGCGTAGCGTACTTCACTTTGTCTCCTTCAGCACACTTACTTATGGCAAACACCGATTCAACTTTCTTGGTCCACCGTTTCAATCCGATTGGTCCTTCGGTCCCATCAAATTCTGAAGGTTTACAGGCAGTGAATTCCTTGTAGGAGCATCCTACACGATTTCTTGTGCCGCTAGCTGTATTGCTAGATTAAGAGTTATTGTTGGTATGTAGCGCGGCCTGTACTGCAGCTATGTTTGAAGCAAGAAAGGCACGAAATTCCTCTTCGTTCATATTCAAGGTGTGTCGAGTAGTCGGTGCCATTTCCTCCAAAATAGTCAAATGAAACAAGTTAATCATACAGAATATTAAGAGTAGTCAATAGTATCTCGTAGCATAATATGAACTCATTTATAAAAGCTTTTTCTTCATATTAGCGTTTTATAAGTTTAAATTCGGGTACTACCTACCCGTTAATTTCATACTTAGTAGCTAATATACAATTCAACTACTACAATTCCATATGCAAAACTGATTATAATAATATATCACATACAAATATTCTTCAAACTTACAACTTCGCTATATTACATATAACATGAAATATAGTACACTATGATACATGACAGTTTTGAAGATAAATCTAGTTAATACGCAAGCTGTTCAGCAAAGGAAATGAAGACACGTAATTCATAAGTCTAGAAACAAGTCATGCATTCTGGTTTTACTAAGACGACTTCCCATCCTTGGTCTTGTGGAAAATAACCGTTATGACCATTGGCAAGGCAGCATGTTGTAATGTCGTCAAAAGGACGAGGGTTTCGTAATGTCCAACAGCCCCGTAATAATCTAAAAACCTTGTTTCTCACCCCAACTACTGAATCCGTCACTTATGGGAAAGTTTTATTTAAAAGCTGCAATCCGATGTTCTTTTTCTCACTTTGGTAAGAAGTGAACATCACTGACCCGTAAGCATAACATGCTTCTTTATGTTGCATGTTAGAAGCTCTTTCTAATTCACAAAATCCTATGTTGGGATATGTTGAGTCAAAATAGGTTCTTAACCCGTAGTGTAAAATTACATTTGGGTTCCCCGCATTTAATGCTTTAAAGAAAACACTGCGTAACTTAAAGTCTCCCCAATGTGATATACCCCACCTATCAAAGGAAAGCCTTTTATAAACTAAGGCATTTCCGGAAAGTCCTTCAAATGTTTGACAAGTTAATTTCGCCATAACTAAATGTGCGGATGAATTCTGACCGACTCTAGACAAGATTTCCTCAATCATATTGTAGTGACCCGAACTTTTCCATGTTTATATATATTAATTGAGATTGATATTTACATGATTAAATGTTTCCAACATGTTAAGCAATCAAACTTGTTAAGACTTGATTAATTGAAATAGGTTTCATATAGACAATTGACCACCCAAGTTGACCGGTGATTCACGAACGTTAAAACTTGTAAAAACTATACGATGACATATATATGGTTATATATATATAGTTAACATGATTTTATTATAAGTATGTATCTCATTAGGTATTTTAACAATGAGTTATATACATAAAAATGAGACTATTAATTTAAGAAACTCGAAAACGATATATATAACGATTATCGTTATAACAACGTCTTACTAGGTACATATGAATCATATTAAGATATTGATACACTTGGTTGATTATGTTAAATGATAAGTAAATATATTATTAAGTGTATTAACAATGAAATACATATGTAAAAATAAGACTACTAACTTAATGATTTCGAAACGAGACATATATGTAACGATTATCGTTGTAACGACATTTAACTGTATATACATCATACTAAGATATATTATATATCATAATATCATGATAATATAATAATTTTACATCTCATTGTTATAATAAACAATGGGTTAACAACATTCAACAAGATCGTTAACCTAAAGGTTTCAAAACAACATTTACATGTAACGACTAACGATGACTTAACGACTCAGTTAAAATATATATACATGTAGTGTTTTAATATGTATTCATACACTTTTGAAAGACTTCAAGACACTTATCAAAATACTTCTACTTAACAAAAATGCTTACAATTACATCCTCGTTCAGTTTCATCAACAATTCTACTCGTATGCACCCGTATTCGTACTCGTACAATACACAGCTTTTAGATGTATGTACTATTGGTATATACACTCCAATGATCAGATCTTAGCAGCCCATGTGAGTCACCTAACACATGTGGGAACCATCATTTGGCAACTAGCATGAAATATCTCATAAAATTACAAAAATATGAGTAATCATTCATGACTTATTTACATGAAAACAAAATTACATATCCTTTATATCTAATCCATACACCAACGACCAAAAACACCTACAAACAATTTCATTCTTCAATTTTCTTCATCTAATTGATCTCTCTCAAGTTCTATCTTCAAGTTCTAAGTGTTCTTCATATATTCTACAAGTTCTAGTTACATAAAATCAAGAATACTTTCAAGTTTGCTAGCTCACTTCCAATCTTGTAAGGTGATCATCCAACCTCAAGAAATCTTTGTTTCTTACAGTAGGTTATCATTCTAATACAAGGTAATAATCATATTCAAACTTTGGTTCAATTTCTATAACTATAACAATCTTATTTCAAGTGATGATCTTACTTGAACTTGTTTTCGTGTCATGATTCTGCTTCAAGAACTTCGAGCCATCCAAGGATCCGTTGAAGCTAGATCCATTTTTCTATTTTCCAGTAGGTTTATCCAAGGAACTTAAGGTAGTAATGATGTTCATAACATCATTCGATTCATACATATAAAGCCATCTTATTCGAAGGTTTAAACTTGTAATCACTAGAACATAGTTTAGTTAATTCTAAACTTGTTCGCAAACAAAAGTTAATCCTTCTAACTTTACTTTTAAAATCAACTAAACACATGTTCTATATCTATATGATATGCTAACTTAATGATTTAAAACCTGGAGACACGAAAAACACCGTAAAACCGGATTTACGCCGTCGTAGTAACACCGCGGGCTGTTTTGGGTTAGTTAATTAAAAACTATGATAAACTTTGATTTAAAAGTTGTTATTCTGAGAAAATGATTTTTATTATGAACATGAAACTATATCCAAAAATTATGGTTAAACTCAAAGTGGAAGTATGTTTTCTAAAATGGTCATCTAGACGTCGTTCTTTCGACTGAAATGACTACCTTTACAAAAACGACTTGTAACTTATTTTTCCGACTATAAACCTATAATTTTTCTGTTTAGATTCATAAAATAGAGTTCAATATGAAACCATAGCAATTTGATTCACTCAAAACGGATTTAAAATGAAGAAGTTATGGGTAAAACAAGATTGGATAATTTTTCTCATTTTAGCTACGTGAAAATTGGTAACAAATCTATTCCAACCATAACTTAATCAACTTGTATTGTATATTATGTAATCTTGAGATACCATAGACACGTATACAATGTTTCGACCTATCATGTCGACACATCTATATATATTTCGGAACAACCATAGACACTCTATATGTGAATGTTGGAGTTAGCTATACAGGGTTGAGGTTGATTCCAAAATATATATAGTTTGAGTTGTGATCAATACTGAGATACGTATACACTGGGTCGTGGATTGATTCAAGATAATATTTATCGATTTATTTCTGTACATCTAACTGTGGACAACTAGTTGTAGGTTACTAACGAGGACAGCTGACTTAATAAACTTAAAACATCAAAATATATTAAAAGTGTTGTAAATATATTTTGAACATACTTTGATATATATGTATATATTGTTATAGGTTCGTGAATCAACCAGTGGCCAAGTCTTACTTCCCGACGAAGTAAAAATCTGTGAAAGTGAGTTATAGTCCCACTTTTAAAATCTAATATTTTTGGGATGAGAATACATGCAAGTTTTATAAATGATTTACAAAATAGACACAAGTACGTGAAACTACATTCTATGGTTGAATTATCGAAATCGAATATGCCCCTTTTTATTAAGTCTGGTAATCTAAGAATTAGGGAACATACACCCTAATTGACGCGAATCCTAAAGATAGATCTATTGGGCCTAACAAACCCCATCCAAAGTACCGGATGCTTTAGTACTTCGAAATTTATATCATATCCGAAGGGTGTCCCGGAATGATGGGGATATTCTTATATATGCATCTTGTTAATGTCGGTTACCAGGTGTTCACCATATGAATGATTTTTATCTCTATGTATGGGATGTGTATTGAAATATGAAATCTTGTGGTCTATTATTATGATTTGATATATATAGGTTAAACCTATAACTCACCAACATTTTTGTTGACGTTTTAAGCATGTTTATTCTTAGGTGATTATTAAGAGCTTTCGCTGTCGCATACTTAAATAAGGACGAGATTTGGAGTCCATGCTTGTATGATATTGTGTAAAAACTGCATTCAAGAAACTTATTTTGTTGTAACATATTTGTATTGTAAACCATTATGTAATGGTTGTGTGTAAACATGATATTTTAGATTATCATTATTTGATAATCTACGTAAAGCTTTTTAAACCTTTATTGATGAAATAAAGGTTATGGTTTGTTTTAAAATGAATGCAGTCTTTGAAAAACGTCTCATATAGAGGTCAAAACCTCGCAACGAAATCAATTAATATGGAACGTTTTTAATCAATAAGAACGGGACATTTCAGTTGGTATCCGAGCGTTGGTCTTAGAGAACCAGAATTTTGCATTAGTGTGTCTTATCGAGTTTGTTAGGATGCATTAGTGAGTCTGGACTTCGACCGTGTTTACTTGAAAAATGATTGCTTAACAAATTTTGTTGGAAACTATATATTTTTAACATGTGAATATTATGTGATATATTAATCTCTTAATGCGTTTGATATTATGTGATAGATGTCTACCTCTAGAACAAGTCCCATTGACTCACCTAATAATAATGAAGAGTCAAATGTAAATTGGAATGATTCGTGGACTGATTTACAAGTTCCCGAAGAGGAACCGGAAGAAGAGTCGGAACCGGAAGAAGAATCGGAACCGGAAGAAGAATCGGAACCGGATGAAGAAATAGAACCGGTGGGGGAAATAATAAAACGGTTAAGTAAAAGAAAATCCTCAACCAACCGACCAAGGTTAATTATGGTCAATGGTGTTTCCGCCAAGGAAGCAAAATATTGGGAGGATTACCAATTCTCCGATGAATCAGATTCCGACGAGAATTCCGATGATGTTATAGAAATTACCCCAACTGAATTTAAAAAGGCAAAAGAAAATAATAAGGGAAAGGGCATAAAAATAGAGAAATCTAATTCCAACCCCGATGAACTTTATATGTATCGTCAACCCCCGAAGTCCTTAAGTTGTAACAATGACCCGGGAACCTCTAAACCACCAGGTTTTTCTAAACCAATGTGGAAAACGACGGCTCGTATTAGGGGAACATCATATATCCCTAGAAACTTGGCAAAACGAACCAAAACTGAAGAAGAAGAAACAAGCGAGTCGGAATAAGATAGTTGTATTCGTGTGGTGTAATATATGTAATATAGTGTGCTTATGCTTTATAATATATGTAAAAATTGCTTGTATTAATAAGTATTTTTTTTTATGAATCTAACTCTTGTCTATTTTACAGTATAAAAACACAAAATGGATAGACAACCCAATATTTTAAGAGACCTACCCGGAGACATGATTGATGAAATCTTGTCTAGAGTCGGTCAGAATTCTTCGGCACAACTATTTAAGGCGAGATCAGTTTGTAAGACATTCGAAGAACGTTCTAAGAATGCCTTGGTTTATAAAAGGCTTTCGTTCGAAAGATGGGGGATATCACATTGGGAAATCCATAAGTTACGATGTGTTTACTTTGACGCGTATATTGCGGGGAACCCAAATGCTATTTTACGCAATGGGTTAAGAAATTATTTTGACTCAATATATCCGAATATTGGACTTCGTGATTTAGAAAAAGCGGCTAACATGCAACATAAAGAAGCATGTTATGCTTACGGATTAGTAATGTTCGCTTCTCACCAAAGTGAGAACAAGAACATCGGGCTACAACTATTAAACAAAACGTTCCCACAAGTGACAGAGTCGGTAATTGGGGTAAGAAATGAGGTTTTTAGATTGTTACGGGACTGTTGGACATTACGTAACCCTCGTCCCTTTGACGACGTTACAACACGCTGTCTTATCAACGGCCATAACGGCTATGTTCCACAAGACCAAGGATGGGAAGTAATCCTAGTAAAACCAGAATGCATGACATGTTTCTGGACGTATGAATTACGTGTCTTTATTGCCTTTGCTGAACGACTTGTGTACTAGCTAGAATTATCTTCACAACTATCTTGTATCAAAGTTATTGTGTGCTATATTTCATGCTTTATGTAAAATAAGCGGTATTGTAAGTTTGTAAAATATTGTATAAAAGTTTGAACGCGAAATATTATTATAATCAGTTTTTCATATAGAATTGTAGTAGTTGAATTGTATATTAGCTACTAAGTATGAACTTAACGGGTAGGTACTACCCGAATTTAAACTTATAAAACGCTAATATGAAGAAAAAGCTTTTATAAATGAGTTCATATTATGCTACGAAATACTATTAACTACTCTTAATATTCTGTATGATTAACTTGTTCCATTTGACTATTTTGAAGGAAATGGCACCGACTACTCGACACACCGTGAATATGAATGAAGAGGAATTCCGTACTTTTCTAGCTTCAAACATAGCCGCAGTACAGGCTGCGCTACATACCAACAATAACCTTGGATCTAGCAGCACAGGAAATCGTGTAGGATGCACCTACAAAGAATTCACTGCCTGCAAACCTTTGGAATTTGATGGAACCGAAGGACCGATCGGATTGAAACGGTGGACCGAGAAGGTCGAATCGGTGTTTGCCATAAGTAAGTGTACTGAAGAGGACAAAGTGAAGTACGCTACGCATACCTTCACAGGTTCTGCGTTAACATGGTGTAATACCTATCTAGAGCAAGTGGGACAAGACGATGCGTACGCACTACCGTGGTCAGCATTCAAGCACTTGATGAACGAGAAGTACCGTCCCAGAACCGAGGTCAATAAGCTCAAGACAGAACTTAGAGGGTTACGAACCCAAGGATTTGATATTACCACGTACGAAAAACGATTCACAGAATTGTGTCTATTGTGTCCGGGAGCATTCGAAGATGAGGAAGAGAAGATCGACGCGTTTGTGAAAGGATTACCGGAAAGAATCCAAGAAGATATAAGTTCACACGAGCCCGCCTCCATACAACAGGCATGTAGAATGGCTCACAAACTAGTGAACCAGATTGAAGAAAGAATTAAAGAACAGACTGCTGAAGAGGCCAATGTGAAGCAAGTCAAAAGAAAGTGGGAGGAAAATGGTGATAAGAATCACCAATACAACAACAACAGCAATTACAACAATAATCGCAACAATTATCCCAACAATCGCAACATCAATCGTAACTACAACAAACGGCCCAACAACAACAACAACAACAACAACAACAACAACAACAACAACTACAACAATCATCCCAACAACAATAATAACCGCAACAACAACAACAATCAGAAGCAGCTATGCCAAAGGTGTGAAAAGTATCACTCGGGGTTCTGCACCAAATTTTGCAACAAGTGTAAAATAAATGGTCATAGCGCGGCGAAATGTGAGGTCTACGGACCAGGGGTTCATAGAACGAAAGGAACAAATGGTGTCGGAACGAGTAATGGCGGAGCAAGTAGTGTCGGAGCAAGTTATGCCAATGTAGTTTGTTATAAATGTGGAAAACCGGGCCACATTATTAGAAATTGCCCGAACCAGGAGAACATGAATGGACAAGGCCGCGGAAGAGTTTTCAATATTAATGCGGCAGAGGCACAGGAAGACCCGGAGCTTGTTACGGGTACGTTTCTTATTGACAATAAATCTGCTTACGTTTTATTTGATTCGGGTGCGGATAGAAGCTATATGAGTAGAGATTTTTGTGCTAAATTAAGTTGTCCATTGACGCCTTTGGATAGTAAATTTTTACTCGAATTAGCAAATGGTAAATTAATTTCAGCAGATAATATATGTCGGAATCGAGAAATTAAACTGGTTAGCGAAACATTTAAGATTGATTTGATACCAGTAGAGTTAGGGATTTTTGATGTGATAATCGGTATGGACTGGTTGAAAGAAGTGAAAGCAGAGATCGTTTGTTACAAAAATGCAATTCGCATTATACGAGAAAAAGGAAAACCCTTAATGGTGTACGGAGAAAAGGGCAACACGAAGCTACATCTTATTAGTAATTTGAAGGCACAAAAACTAATAAGAAAAGGTTGCTATGCTGTTCTAGCACACGTCGAGAAAGTACAAACTGAAGAAAAGAGCATCAATGATGTTCCCATTGCAAAAGAATTTCCCGATGTATTTCCGAAAGAATTACCGGGATTACCCCCACATCGATCCGTTGAATTTCAAATAGATCTTGTACCAGGAGCTGCACCAATAGCTCGTGCTCCTTACAGACTCACACCCAGCGAGATGAAAGAACTGCAAAGCCAATTACAAGAACTTTTAGAGTGTGGTTTCATTCGACCAAGCACATCACCGTGGGGAGCTCCTGTTTTGTTTGTCAAGAAGAAAGATGGTACATTCAGGTTGTGTATCGACTACCGAGAGTTGAACAAACTTACCATCAAGAACCGCTACCCACTACCGAGAATCGACGACTTATTTGATCAACTACAAGGCTCGTCTGTTTATTCAAAGATTGACTTACGTTCCGGGTATCATCAAATGCGGGTGAAAGAAGATGATATTCCAAAGACTGCTTTCAGAACACGTTACGGTCATTACGAGTTTATGGTCATGCTGTTTGGTTTAACTAATGCACCAGCTGTGTTCATGGACCTTATGAACCGAGTGTGTGGACCATACCTTGACAAGTTTGTCATTGTTTTCATTGATGACATACTTATTTACTCAAAGAATGACCAAGAACACGGTGAACATTTGAGAAAGGTGTTAGAAGTATTGAGGAAGGAAGAATTGTACGCTAAGTTTTCAAAGTGTGCATTTTGGTTGGAAGAAGTTCAATTCCTCGGTCACATATTGAACAAAGAAGGTATTAAGGTGGATCCGGCAAAGATAGAAACTGTTGAAAAGTGGGAAACCCCGAAAACTCCGAAACACATACGCCAGTTTTTAGGACTAGCTGGTTACTACAGAAGGTTCATCCACGACTTTTGCAGAATAGCAAAACCCTTGACTGCATTAACACATAAAGGGAAGAAATTTGAATGGAATGATGAACAAGAGAAAGCGTTTCAGTTATTGAAGAAAAAGCTAACTACGGCACCTATATTGTCATTGCCTGAAGGGAATGATGATTTTGTGATTTATTGTGACGCATCAAAGCAAGGTCTCGGTTGTGTATTAATGCAACGAACGAAGGTGATTGCTTATGCGTCTAGACAATTGAAAATTCACGAACAAAATTATACAACGCATGATTTGGAATTAGGCGCGGTTGTTTTTGCATTAAAGACTTGGAGGCACTACTTATATGGGGTTAAAAGTATTATATATACCGACCACAAAAGTCTTCAACACATATTTAATCAGAAACAACTGAATATGAGGCAGTGTAGGTGGATTGAATTGTTGAATGATTACGACTTTGAGATTCGTTACCACCCGGGGAAGGCAAATGTGGTAGCCGACACCTTGAGCAGGAAGGACAGAGAACCCATTCGAGTAAAATCTATGAATATAATGATTCATAATAACCTTACTACTCAAATAAAGGAGGCGCAACAAGGAGTTTTAAAAGAGGGAAATTTAAAGGATGAAATACCCAAAGGATCGGAGAAGCATCTTAATATTCGGGAAGACGGAACCCGGTATAGGGCTGAAAGGATTTGGGTACCAAAATTTGGAGATATGAGAGAAATGGTACTTAGAGAAGCTCATAAAACTAGATACTCAATACATCCTTGAACGGGGAAGATGTACAAGGATCTCAAGAAACATTTTTGGTGGTCGGGTATGAAAGCCGATGTTGCTAAATACGTAGGAGAATGTTTGACGTGTTCTAAGGTCAAAGCTGAGCATCAGAAACCATCAGGTCTACTTCAACAACCCGAAATCCCGGAATGGAAATGGGAAAACATTACCATGGATTTCATCACTAAATTGCCAAGGACTGCAAGTGGTTTTGATACTATTTGGGTAATAGTTGATCGTCTCACCAAATCAGCACACTTCCTGCCAATAAGAGAAGATGACAAGATGGAGAAGTTAGCACGACTGTATTTGAAGGAAGTCGTCTCCAGACATGGAATACCAATTTCTATTATCTCTGATAGGGATGGTAGATTTATTTCAAGATTCTGGCAGACATTACAGCAAGCATTAGGAACTCGTCTAGACATGAGTACTGCCTATCATCCACAAACTGATGGGCAGAGCGAAAGGACGATACAAACGCTTGAAGACATGCTACGAGCATGTGTTATTGATTTCGGAAACAGTTGGGATCGACATATACCGTTAGCAGAATTTTCCTACAACAACAGCTACCATTCAAGCATTGAGATGGCGCCGTTTGAAGGACTTTATGGTAGAAAGTGCAGGTCTCCGATTTGTTGGAGTGAAGTGGGGGATAGACAAATTACGGGTCCGGAGATTATACAAGAAACTACCGAGAAGATCATCCAAATTCAACAACGGTTGAAAACCACCCAAAGTCGACAAAAGAGCTACGCTGACATTAAAAGAAAAGATATAGAATTTGAAATTGGAGAGATGGTCATCCTTAAAGTTGCACCTTGGAAAGGCATTGTTCGATTTGGTAAACGAGGGAAATTAAATCCAAGGTATATTGGACCATTCAAGATTATTGATCGTGTCGGACCAGTAGCTTACCGACTTGAGTTACCTCAACAACTCACGGCTGTACATAACACTTTCCACGTCTCGAATTTGAAGAAATGTTTTGCTAAAGAAGATCTCACTATTCCATTAGATGAAATCCAAATCAACGAAAAACTTCAATTCATCGAAGAACCCGTCGAAATAATGGATCGTGAGGTTAAAAGACTTAAGCAAAACAAGATACCAATTGTTAAGGTTTGATGGAATGCTCGTAGAGGACCCGAGTTCACCTGGGAGTGTGAAGATCAGATGAAGAAGAAATACCCGCATCTATTGCCAGAAGATTCGTCAACACCTTCAACAGCTTAAAATTTCGGGACGAAATTTATTTAACGGGTAGGTACTGTAGTGACCCGAACTTTTCCATGTTTATATATATTAATTGAGATTAATATTTACATGATTAAATGTTTCCAACATGTTAAGCAATCAAACTTGTTAAGACTGGATTAATTGAAATAGGTTTCATATAGACAATTGACCACCCAAGTTGACCGGTGATTCACGAACGTTAAAACTTGTAAAAACTATACGATGACATATATATGGTTATATATATATAGTTAACATGATTTTATTATAAGTATGTATCTCATTAGGTATTTTAACAATGAGTTATATACATAAAAATGAGACTATTAATTTAAGAAACTCGAAAACGATATATATAACGATTATCGTTATAACAACGTCTTACTAGGTACATATGAATCATAATAAGATATTGATACACTTGGTTGATTATGTTAAATGATAAGTAAATATATTATTAAGTGTATTAACAATGAAATACATATGTAAAAATAAGACTACTAACTTAATGATTTCGAAACGAGACATATATGTAACGATTATCGTTGTAACGACATTTAACTGTATATACATCATACTAAGATATATTATATATCATAATATCATGATAATATAATAATTTAACATCTCATTTGTTATAATAAACAATGGGTTAACAACATTCAACAAGATCGTTAACCTAAAGGTTTCAAAACAACATTTACATGTAACGACTAACGATGACTTAACGACTCAGTTAAAATATATATACATGTAGTGTTTTAATATGTATTCATACACTTTTGAAAGACTTCAAGACACTTATCAAAATACTTCTACTTAACAAAAATGCTTACAATTACATCCTCGTTCAGTTTCATCAACAATTCTACTCGTATGCACCCGTATTCGTACTCGTACAATACACAGCTTTTAGATGTATGAACTATTGGTATCTACACTCCAATGATCAGCTCTTAGTAGCCCATGTGAGTCACCTAACACATGTGGGAACCATCATTTGGCAACTAGCATGAAATATCTCATAAAATTACAAAAATATGAGTAATCATTCATGACTTATTTACATGAAAACAAAATTACATATCCTTTATATCTAATCCATACACCAACGACCAAAAACACCTACAAACACTTTCATTCTTCAATTTTCTTCATCTAATTGATCTCTCTCAAGTTCTATCTTCAAGTTCTAAGTGTTCTTCATATATTCTACAAGTTCTAGTTACATAAAATCAAGAATACTTTCAAGTTTGCTAGCTCACTTCCAATCTTGTAAGGTGATCATCCAACCTCAAGAAATCTTTGTTTCTTACAGTAGGTTATCATTCTAATACAAGGTAATAATCATATTCAAACTTTGGTTCAATTTCTATAACTATAACAATCTTATTTCAAGTGATGATCTTACTTGAACTTGTTTTCGTGTCATGATTCTGCTTCAAGAACTTCGAGCCATACAAGGATCCGTTGAAGCTAGATCCATTTTTCTCTTTTCCAGTAGGTTTATCCAAGGAACTTAAGGTAGTAATGATGTTCATAACATCATTCGATTCATACATATAAAGCCATCTTATTCGAAGGTTTAAACTTGTAATCACTAGAACATAGTTTAGTTAATTCTAAACTTGTTCGCAAACAAAAGTTAATCCTTCTAACTTTACTTTTAAAATCAACTAAACACATGTTCTATATCTATATGATATGCTAACTTAATGATTTAAAACCTGGAGACACGAAAAACACCGTAAAACCGGATTTACGCCGTCGTAGTAACACCGCGGGCTGTTTTGGGTTAGTTAATTAAAAACTATGATAAACTTTGATTTAAAAGTTGTTATTCTGAGAAAATGATTTTTATTATGAACATGAAACTATATCCAAAAATTATGGTTAAACTCAAAGTGGAAGTATGTTTTCTAAAATGGTCATCTAGACGTCGTTCTTTCGACTGAAATGACTACCTTTACAAAAACGACTTGTAACATATTTTTTCGACTATAAACCTATAATTTTTCTGTTTAGATTCATAAAATAGAGTTCAATATGAAACAATAGCAATTTGATTCACTCAAAACGGATTTAAAATGAAGAAGTTATGGGTAAAACAAGATTGGATAATTTTTCTCATTTTAGCTACGTGAAAATTGGTAACAAATCTATTCCAACCATAACTTAATCAACTTGTATTGTATATTATGTAATATTGAGATACCATAGACACGTATACAATGTTTCAACCTATCATGTCGACACATCTATATATATTTCGGAACAACCATAGACACTCTATATGTGAATGTTGGAGTTAGCTATACAGGGTTGAGGTTGATTCCAAAATATATATAGTTTGAGTTGTGATCAATACTGAGATACGTATACACTGGGTCGTGGATTGATTCAAGATAATATTTATCGATTTATTTCTGTACATCTAACTGTGGACAACTAGTTGTAGGTTACTAACGAGGACAGCTGACTTAATAAACTTAAAACATCAAAATATATTAAAAGTGTTGTAAATATATTTTGAACATACTTTGATATATATGTATATATTGTTATAGGTTCGTGAATCAACCAGTGGCCAAGTCTTACTTCCCGACGAAGTAAAAATCTGTGAAAGTGAGTTATAGTCCCACTTTTAAAATCTAATATTTTTGGGATGAGAATACATGCTGGTTTTATAAATGATTTACAAAATAGACACAAGTACGCGAAACTACATTCTATGGTTGAATTATCGAAATCGAATATGCCCCTTTTTATTAAGTCTGGTAATCTAAGAATTAGGGAACAGACACCCTAATTGACGCGAATCCTAAAGATAGATCTATTGGGCCTAACAAACCCCATCCAAAGTACCGGATGCTTTAGTACTTCAAAATTTATATCATATCCGAAGGGTGTCCCGGAATGATGGGGATATTCTTATTTATGCATCTTGTTAATGTCGGTTACCAGGTGTTCACCATATGAATGATTTTTATCTCTATGTATGGGATGTGTATTGAAATATGAAATCTTGTGGTCTATTATTATGATTTGATATATATAGGTTAAACCTATAACTCACCAACATTTTTGTTGACGTTTTAAGCATGTTTATTCTCAGGTGATTATTAAGAGCTTTCGCTGTCGCATACTTAAATAAGGACGAGATTTGGAGTCCATGCTTGTATGATATTGTGTAAAAACTGCATTCAAGAAACTTATTTTGTTGTAACATATTTGTATTGTAAACCATTATGTAATGGTTGTGTGTAAACAGGATATTTTAGATTATCATTATTTGATAATCTACGTAAAGCTTTTTAAACCTTTATTGATGAAATAAAGGTTATGGTTTGTTTTAAAATGAATGCAGTCTTTGAAAAACGTCTCATATAGAGGTCAAAACCTCTCAACGAAATCAATTAATATGGAACGTTTTTAATCAATAAGAACGGGACATTTCACATATCCTCTGGTAGGTCTTCTAAAATATTCGGTTGTCTACCCTTAACATCCATTTTGTTTTTATACTGTAAAATAGACAAGGATTAGATTCGTAATATCAAACAATACAAGCAATTTTTACATAGAACATAAAAGTACAAGCACACTACAATACATTTATTACACAACATGCTCACACCCCTCTAATCTGAATCACTGGTTTCTTCTTCTTCGGACTTGGTTCTTTTTCCTAATTTTCTAGGGATATATGATGTTCCTCTAATACGAGCCATCATTTTCCACATTGGTTTAGAAAAACCTGGTGGTTTAGAGGTTCCCGGGTTATTGTCACGATATTGAAAATACGGGTGTTGACGGTACATATAAAGTTCATCGGGGTCAGATTAAGATTTCTCTATTTTGATGCCTTTTCCCTTATTCTTTTCTTTTGCCTCATTAAATTAGGTCGGGGTAATTTCTATAACATCATCGAAATCCTCATCAGGATCCGATTCATCGGAAAATTGGTAATTTTCCCAATATTTTGCTTCCTTAGCGGAAACACCATTGGCGATTATTAACTTTGATCCATTGGTTGAGGATTTTCTTTTATTTGGCCGGTTTTCTGTGGTTCCTACTATTCCCCCCTCCGGAACCTCTTCTTCTTCCGGTTCCTCTTCTTCTGGTTCCTCTTCTTCCGGTTCCTCTTCTTCCGGTTCCGTTTCCTCTTCTTCCGGTTCTTGGCGAACTTGTGAATCTTGCCAATATATATTCGACTCTTCGTTATTATAAGGTGAGTCAATGGGATTTGTGCTAGAGGTAGACATCTATCACACAATATCAAACATGTTAAGAGATTAATATATCACATAATATTTATATATTAATAATATATAGTTTCCAACAAAAATGTTAAGCAATCATTTTTGAAGAAAACACGGTCGAAGTCCAGACTCACTAATGCATCGTAACAAACTCGATAAGACACACTAATGCAAATTTTTTGGTTCTCTAAGACCAACGCTCGGATACCAACTGAAATGTCCCGTTCATATTGATTATAAACGTTCCATATTAATTGATTTCGTTGCGAGGTTTTGACCTCTATATGAGACATTTTTCAAAGACTACATTCATTTTTAAAACAACCATAACCTTTATTTTATCAATAAAGGTTTTAAAAGCATTACGTAGATTATCAAATAATGATAATCTAAAGTATACTGTTTACACATGACCATTACATAATGGTTTACAATAGAAATATATTACATCGACATATGTTTCTTGAATGCAGTTTTTACACAATATCATACAAACATGGACTCCAAATCCTGTCCTTATTTTAGTATGCAACAGCGGAAGCTCTTAGTATTCACCTGAGAATAAACATGCTTTAAACGTCAACAAAAATGTTGGTGAGTTATAGGTTTAACCTATATATATCAAATCTTAATAATAGACCACAAGATTTCATATTTCAAAACACATCCCATACATAGAGATAAAAATCATTCATATGGTGAACACCTGGTAACCGACATTAACAAGATGTAGATATAAGAATATCCCCATCATTCCGGGACACCCTTCGGATATGATATAAATTTCGAAGTACTAAAGCATCCAGTACTTTGGATGGGGTTTGTTAGGCCCAATAGATCTATCTTTAGGATTCGCGTCAATTAGGGTGTCTGTTCCCTAATTCTTAGATTACCAGACTTAATAAAAAGGGGCATATTCGATTTCGATAATTCAACCATAGAATGTAGTTTCACGTACTTGTGTCTATTTTGTAAATCATTTATAAAACCTGCATGTATTCTCATCCCAAAAATATTAGATTTTAAAAGTGGGACTATAACTCACTTTCACAGATATTTCCTTCCTCGGAAATAAGACTTGGCCACGGATCGATTCACGAACCTCAAGTTTTCTGGATAAAACTACTAGAAATGAGAAAAATGGATCTAGCTTCAAAGGATCCTTGGATGGCTTGAAAGTTCTTGAATTAGAAAGATAACCTACTGTAAATAACAAAGGTTCCTTGATCTTAGATGATTACTTGGAATGGATTAGAAAGCTTGGAAGTAGACTTGCAAACTTGGAAGTATTCTTGATTTTTATGAAACTATACTTATGGAATTTATGAAGAACACTTAGAACTTGAACATGGAACTTGAGAGAGATCAATTAGATGAAGATAATTGAAGAATGAAAGTGTTTGTAGGTGTTTTTGGTCGTTGGTATATGGATTAGATATATAGGATATGTAATTTTGTTTTCATGTAAATAAGTCATGAATGATTACTAATATTTTTGTAATTTTATGAGATATTTCATGCTAGTTTCCAAATGATGGTTGCCACATGTGTTAGGTGACTCACACGGGCTACTAAGAGCTGATCATTAGAGTGTATATACCAATAGTACATACATCTAAAAGCTGTGTATTGTACGAGTACGAATACGGGTGCATACGAGTAGAATTGTTGATGAAACTGAACGAGGATGTAATTGTAAGCATTTTTTGTTAAGTAGAAGTACTTTGATATGTGTCTTGAAGTCTTTCAAAAGTGTAAGAATACATATCAAAACACAACATGTATATACATTCTAATGGAGTCGTTAAGTCTTCGTTAGTCGTTACATGTAAGTGTTGTTTTGAAACCTTTAAGTTAACGATCTCAATTAATGTTGTTAACCCAATGTTTATTATATCAAATGAGATGTTAAATTATTATGTTATCATGATATTATGATGTATGAATATCTCTTAATATGATATATACATTAAAATATCGTTACAACGATAATCGTTACATATAAGTCTCGTTTCGTAATTCTTGAGTTAGTAGTCTTGTTTTTACATATGTAGTTCATTGTTAACACACTTAATGATATATTTAAATATCATTTTATCATGTTAAATATAGTGTATCAATATCTTAATATGATACATATGTATTTAGTAGACGTTATCATAACGATAATCGTTATATATATCATTTCGAGTTTCTTAACTTAGTAATCTCATTTCTTATGTATATCACACATTTTTAATATACTTAATGAGATACTTACTCATCATAATCTCATGTCAACCATATATATATATATATATATATATATATATATATATATATATATATATATATATATATATATATATATATATATATATATATATATGTCTATATATACCACAACATGTAGTTTTTACAAATTTGTAACGTTCGTGAATCGCCGGTCAACTTGGTTGATCAACTGTCTATATGAAACTTATTTCATTTAATCAAGTCTTAACAAGTTTAATTGCTTAACACGTTGGAAACATTTAGTCATGTAAATATCAATCTCAATTAATATATATAAACATGGAAAAGTTCGGGTCACTACAGTTCCTACCCGTTAAATAAATTTCGTCCTGAAATTTTAAGCTGTTGAAGGTGTTGACGAATCTTCTAGAAATAGATGCGGGTATTTCTTCTTCATCTGATCTTCACGCTCCCAGGTGAACTTGGGTCCTCTACGAGCATTCCATCGAACCTTAACAATCGGTATCTTGTTTTGCTTAAGTCTCTTAACCTCACGATCCATTATTTCGATGGGTTCTTCAATGAATTGAAGTTTTTCATTGATTTGGATTTCGTCCAACGGAATAGTGAGATCTTCTTTAGTAAAACATTTCTTCAAATTCGAGATGTGGAAAGTGTTATGTACAGCTGCGAGTTGTTGAGGTAGCTCCAGTTGGTAAGCTACTGGTCCAACACGATCTATAATCTTGAATGGTCTAATGTACCTTGGATTTAGTTTCCCCCGTTTACCAAATCGAACAACGCCTCTCCAAGGTGAAACCTTAAGCATGACCATTTCTCCAATTTCAAACTCTATATCTTTTCTTTTACTGTCCGCGTAGCTCTTTTGTTGACTCTGGGCGGTTTTCAATCGTTGTTGAATTTGGATGATTTTCTCGGTAGTTTCTTGTATTATCTCCGGACCCGTAATCTGTCTATCCCCCACTTCATTCCAACAAATCGGAGACCTACACTTTCTACCATAAAGTGCCTCAAACGGCGCCATCTCAATACTAGAATGATAACTGTTGTTGTAGGAAAATTCTGCTAACGGCAGGTGTCGATCCCAACTGTTTCCGAAATCATAACACATGCTCGTAGCATGTCTTCAAGCGTTTGTATCGTCCTTTCGCTCTGCCCATCAGTTTGTAGATGATAGGCAGTACTCATGTCTAGACGCGTCCCCAATGCTTGTTGCAACGTCTGCCAAAACCTTGACACAAATCTACCATCCCTATCAGAGATAATAGAGACGGGTATTCCATGTCTGGAGACAACCTCCTTCAAATACAATCACGCCAACTTCTCCATTTTGTCATCTTATCTCATTGGTAGGAACTATGCTGACTTGGTGGGACGATCAACTACTACCCAAATAGTATCATAACCACTTGCAGTCCTTGGTAATTTAGTAATGAAATCCATGGTAATGTTTTCCCATTTCCATTCCAGGATTTCAGGTTGTTGTAGTAGACCTGATGGTTTCTATTGTTCAGCTTTGACCTTAGAACACGTCAAACATTCTCCTACATATTTAGCAATATCAGCTTTCATACCCGGCCACCAAAAGTATTTCTTGAGATCTTTATACATCTTCCCTGCTCCGGGATGTATTGAATATCTGGTTTTATATGCTTCCTTAAGTACCATTTCTCTCACATCTCCAAACCTTGGTACCCAAATTCTATCAGCCCTATATCGGGTTCCGTCTTCCTGAATGTTAAGATGTTTCTCTGATCCTTTGGGTATCTCATTCTTCAACTTTCTTTCTTTTACAACCCCCTGTTGCGCCTCCTTTATTTGAGTAGTAAGGTTAGTACGAATAATTATATTCATAGCTTTTACCCGTATAGGTTCTCTGTCCTATCTACTCAAAGAGTCAGCCACCACATTCGCCTTCCCCGGGTGGTATCGAATCTCAAAATCATAATCATTCAACAGTTCAATCCACCTGCGTTGTCTCATATTCAGTTGCTTCTGATTAAATATATGTTGGAGACTTTTGTGGTCGGTATATATAATACTTTTGACCCCATATAAATAATTCCTCCAAGTCTTTAATGCAAAAACAACAGCACCCAATTCCAAATCGTGAGTCGTATAATTTTGCTCGTGAATCTTCAATTGTCTAGACGCATAAGCAATCACCTTCGTTCGTTGCATTAATACACAACCGAGACCTTGCTTTGATGCGTCACAATAAATCAAAAAATCATCATTCCCTTCAGGAAATGACAATATAGGTGCCGTAGTTAGCTTTTTCTTCAATAACTGAAACGCCTTCTCTTATTCATCCTTCCATTCAAATTTCTTCCCTTTATGCGTTAATGCAGTCAAGGGTTTTGCTATTTTGGAGAAATCTTGGATGAATCTTCTATAGTAACCAGCCAATCCTAAAAATTGACGTATATGTTTCGGAGTTTTTGAGGTTTCCCACTTTTCAACGGTTTCGATCTTTGCCGGGTCCACCTGGATACCTTCTTTGTTCACTATGTGACCGAGGAATTGAACTTCTTCCAACCAAAATGCACACTTTGAAAACTTAGCGTACAATTTTTCTTTCCTTAATACTTCTAGCACTTTTCTCAAATGTTCTTCGTGCTCTTGATCATTCTTTGAGTAAATAAGTATGTCATCGATGAAAACAATGACAAACTTGTCAAGATATGGCCCACAAACTCGGTTCATAAGGTCCATGAACACAGCTGGTGCGTTAGTCAATCTAAATGGCATAACCATAAACTCGTAATGACTATAACGCGTCCTAAAAGCAGTTTTTGGAATATCATCCTCCTTTACTCGCATTTGATGATATCCAGAACGTAAATCGATTTTCGAATAAACCAACGAGCCTTGTAGTTGATCAAATAAGTCGTCAATTCTCGGCAGTGGATAACGGTTTTTGATGGTAAGTTTATTCAACTCTCTGTAGTCAATACACAACCTAAATGTACCATCCTTCTTCTTGACAAACAAAACAGGAGCTCCCCATGGTGATGTGCTTGGTCGAATGAAACCACGTTCTAATAGTTCTTGCAGTTGGCTTTGCAGTTCTTTCATCTCGTTGGGTACGAGTCTGTAAGGAGCACGAGCTATTGGTGCAGCTCCTGGTACAAGATCTATTTGAAATTCAACAGAACGATGTGGAGGTGGTCCCGGTAATTCTTTCGAAAATACATCTGGAAATTCTTTTGCGATGGGAACATCATTGATGCTCTTTTCTTCAGTTTGTACTTTCTCGACGTGTGCTAGAACAGCATAGCAACCTTTTCTTATTAGTTTTTATGCCTTCAAATTACTAATAAGATGTAGCTTCGTGTTGCCCTTTTCTCCGTACACCATTAAGGGTTCTCCTTCTTCTCGTACAATGCGAATTGCATTTTTGTAACATACGATCTCTGCTTTCATCTCCTTCAGCCAGTCCATGCCAACTATTACATCAAAACTCCCTAACTCTACTGGTATCAAATCAATCTTAAATATTTCGCTACCCAGTTTAATTTCTCGATTCCGGCATATATAATCTGCTGAAATTAATTTACCGTTTGCTAATTCGAGTAAAAATTTACTATCCAACGGCGTCAATGGACAACTTAATTTAGCACAAAATCTCTACTCATATAGCTTCTATCCACACCCGAATCAAATAAAACGTAAGCAGATTTATTGTCAATAATAAACGTACCCGTAACAAGTTCCGGGTCTTCCTGTGCCTCTGCCGCATTAATATTGAAAACTCTTTCGCGGCCTTGTCCATTCGTGTTCTCCTGGTTCGGGCAATTTATAATAATGGGGCCCGGTTTTCCACATTTATAACAAACTACATTGGCATAACTTGCTCCGACACTACTTGCTCCGCCATTACTCGTTCCGACTCCATTTGTTCCTTTCGTTCTGTTAACCCCTGGTCCGTAGGCCTCACACTTCGCCGCGCTATGACCATTTCTTTTACACTTGTTGCAAAATTTGGTGCAGAACCCCGAGTGATACTTTTCACACCTTTGGCATAGCTGCTTCTGATTGTTGTTATTGTTGCGGTTATTATTGTTGTTGGGATAATTGTTGTAGTTGTTGTTGTTGTTGTTGTTGTGCCGTTTGTTGTAGTTGCGATTGATGTTGCGATTGTTGGGATAGTTGTTGTTGTATTGGTGACTCTTATCACCATTTTCCTCCCACTTTCTTTTGACTAGCTTCACGTTGGCCTCTTCGGCCGCCTGTTCTTTAATTCTTCCCTCAATCTGGTTCACTAGTTTGTGAGCCATTCTACATGCCTTTTGTATGGAGGCAGGCTCGTGTGAACTTATATCTTCTTGGATTCTCTCCGGTAACCCTTTCACAAACGCGTTGATCTTCTCTTCCTCATCTTCGAACGCTCTCGGACACAATAGGCACAATTATGTGAATCGTCTTTCGTACGAAGTAATATCGAATCCCTGTGTTCGTAACCCTCTAAGTTCTGACTTGAGCTTATTGACCTCGGTTCTGGGACGGTACTTCTCGTTCATCAAGTGCTTAAATGCTGACCATGGTAGCGCGTAAGCAGCATCTTATCCCACTTGCTCTAGATAGGTATTCCACCATGTTAACGTAATACCTGTGAAGGTATGCGTAGCGTACTTCACTTTGTCTCCTTCAGCACACTTACTTATGGCAAACACCGAGTCAACTTTCTCGGTCCACCGTTTCAATCCGATTGATCCTTCGGTCCCATCAAATTCTGAAGGTTTGCAGGCAGTGAATTCCTTGTAGGAGCATCCTACACGATTTCTTGCGCCGTTAGCTGTATTGCTAGATTCAGAGTTATTGTTGGTATGTAGCGCGGCTTGTACTGCGGCTATGTTTGATGCAAGAAAGGCAGGAAATTCCTCTTCGTTCATATTCAAGGTGTGTCGAGTAGTCGGTGCCATTTCCTCCAAAATAGTCAAATGAAACAAGTTAATCATACAGAATATTAAGAGTAGTCAATAGTATCTCGTAGCATAATATGAACTCATTTATAAAAGCTTTTTCTTCATATTAGCATTTTATAAGTTTAAATTCGGGTACTACCTACCCGTTAAGTTCATACTTAGTAGCTAATATACAATTCAACTACTACAATTCCATATGAAAAACTGATTATAATAATATATCACATATAAATATTCTTCAAACTCACAACTTCGCTATATTACATATAACATTAAATATAGTACACTATGATACAGGACAGTTTTGAAGATAAATCTAGTTAATACGCAAGTTGTTCAGCAAAGGAAATAAAGACACGTAATTCATAAGTCTAGAAACAAGTCATGCATTCTGGTTTTACTAAGACGACTTCCCATCCTTGGTCTTGTGGAAAATAACCGTTATGACCATTGTCAAGGCAGCATGTTGTAATGTCATCAAAAGGACGAGGGTTTCGTAATGTCCAACAGCCCCGTAATAATCTAAAAACCTTTTTTTCACCCCAACTACTGAATCCGTCACTTGTGGGAAAGTTTTACTTAAAAGCTGCAATCCGATGTTCTTTTTCTCACTTTGGTAAGAAGCGAACATCACTAACCCGTAAGCATAACATGCTTCTTTATGTTGCATGTTAGAAGCTCTTTCTAATTCACGAAATCCTATGCTGGGATATGTTGAGTCAAAATAGGTTCTTAACCCGTAGCGTAAAATTGCATTTGGGGTCCCCGTATTTAACGCTTTAAAGAAAATACGGCGTAACTTAAAGTCTCCCCAATGTGATATACCCCACCTATCAAAGGAAAGCCTTTTATAAACTAAGGCATTTCTGGAAAGTCTTTCAAATGTTTGACAAGTTAATTTCGCCATAACTAAATGTGCTGATGAATTCTGACCGACTCTAGACAAGATTTCCTCAATCATATCCTCTGGTAGGTCTTCTAAAATATTCAGTTGTCTACCCTTAACGTCCATTTTGTTTTTATACTGTAAAATAGACAAGGATTAGATTCGTAATAACAAACAATACAAGCAATTTTTACATAGAACATAAAAGTACAAGCACACTATAATACATTTATTACATAACATGCTCACACCCCTCTAATCTGAATCACTGGTTTCTTCTTCTTCGGACTTGGTTCTTTTTCCTAATTTTTAGGGATATATGATGTTCCTCTAATACGAGTTGTCGTTTTCCACATTGGTTTAGAAAAACCTGGTGGTTTAGAGGTTCCCGGGTTATTGTCACGATATTGAAAATACGGGTGTTGACGGTACATATAAAGTTCATCGGGGTCGGAATCAGATTTATCTATTTTGATGCCTTTTCCCTTATTATTTTCTTTTACCTCATTAAATTAGGTCGGGGTAATTTCTATAACATCATCGAAATCCTCATCAGGATCCGATTAATCGAAAAATTGGTAATTTTCCCAATATTTTGCTTCCTTAGCGGAAACACCATTGACCATTATTAACTTTGGTCCATTGGTTGAGGATTTTCTTTTATTTGACCGGTTTTCTGTGGTTCCTACAATTCCCCCCTCCGGAACCTCTTCTTCTTCCAGTTCCTCTTCTTCTGGTTCCTCTTCTTCCGGTTCCTCTTCTTCCGGTTCCGTTTCCTCTTCTTCCGGTTCTTCGCGAACTTGTTAATCTTGCCAATATATATTCGACTCTTCTTTATTATCAGGTGAGTCAATGGGATTTGTGCTAGAGGTAGACATCTATCACACAATATCAAACATGTTAAGAGATTAATATATCACATAATATTTATATATTACTAATATATAGTTTCCAACAAAAATGTTAAGCAATCATTTTTGAAGAAAACATGGTCGAAGTCCAGACTCACTAATGCATCCTAACAAACTCGATAAGACACACTAATGCAAATTTTTTGGTTCTCTAAGACCAATGCTCGGATACCAACTGAAATGTCCCGTTCATATTGATTATAAACGTTCCATATTAATTGATTTCGTTGCGAGGTTTTGACCTCTATATGAGACGTTTTTCAAAGACTGCATTCATTTTTTAAACAACCATAACCTTTATTTTATCAATAAAGGTTTTAAAAGCATTACGTAGATTATCAAATAATGATAATCTAAAGTATACTGTTTACACATGACCATTACATAATGGTTTACAATAGAAATATATTACATCGACATATGTTTCTTGAATGCAGTTTTTACGCAATATCATACAAACATGGACTCCAAATCTTGTCCTTATTTTAGTATGCAACAGCGGAAGCTCTTAGTATTCACCTGAGAATAAACATGCTTTAAACGTCAACAAAAATGTTGGTGAGTTATAGGTTTAACCTATATATATCAAATCGTAATAATAGACCACAAGATTTCATATTTCAATACACATCCCATACATAGAGATAAAAATCATTCATATGGTGAACACCTGGTAACCGACATTAACAAGATGTATATATAAGAATATCCCCATCATTCCGGGACACCCTTCGGATATGATATAAATTTCGAAGTACTAAAGCATTCGGTACTTTGGATGGGGTTTGTTAGGCCCAATAGATCTATCTTTAGGATTCGCGTCAATTAGGGTGTCTGTTCCCTAATTCTTAGATTACCAGACTTAATAAAAAGGGGCATATTCGATTTCGATAATTCAACCATAGAATGTAGTTTCACGTACTTGTGTCTATTTTGTAAATCATTTATAAAACCTGCATGTATTCTCATCCCAAAAATATTAGATTTTAAAAGTGGGACTATAACTCACTTTCACAGATATTTCCTTCCTCGGAAATAAGACTTGGCCACGGATCGATTCATGAACCTCAAGTTTTCTGGATAAAACTACTAGAAATGAGAAAAATGGATCTAGCTTCAAAAGATCCTTGGATGGCTTGAAAGTTCTTGAATTAGAAATATAACCTACTGTAAATAACAAAGGTTCCTTGATCTTAGATGATTACTTGGAATGGATTAGAAAGCTTGGAAGTAGACTTGCAAACTTGGAAGTATTCTTGATTTTTATGAAACTATACTTATGGAATTTATGAAGAACACTTAGAACTTGAAGATGGAGCTTGAGAGAGATCAATTAGATGAAGATAATTGAAGAATGAAAGTGTTTGTAGGTGTTTTTGGTCGTTGGTATATGGATTAGATATATAGGATATGTAATTTTGTTTTCATGTAAATAAGTCATGAATGATTACTAATATTTTTGTAATTTTATGAGATATTTCATGCTAGTTGCCAAATGATGGTTCTCACATATGTTAGGTGACTCACATGGGCTGCTAAGAGCTGATCATTGGAGTGTATATACCAATAGTACATACATCTAAAAGCTGTGTATTGTACGAGTACGAATACGGGTGCATACGAGTAGAATTGTTGATGAAACTGAACGAGAATGTAATTGTAAGCATTTTTTGTTAAGTAGAAGTACTTTGATATGTGTCTTGAAGTCTTTCAAAAGTGTAAGAATACATATCAAAACACAACATGTATATACATTCTAATGGAGTCGTTAAGTCTTCGTTAGTCGTTACATGTAAGTGTTGTTTTGAAACCTTTAAGTTAACGATCTCAATTAATGTTGTTAACCCAATGTTTATTATATCAAATGAGATGTTAAATTATTATGTTATCATGATATTATGATGTATGAATATCTCTTAATATGATATATACATTAAAATATCGTTACAACGATAATCGTTACATATAAGTCTCGTTTCGTAATTCTTGAGTTAGTAGTCTTGTTTTTACATATGTAGTTCATTGTTAACACACTTAATGATATATTTAAATATCATTTTATCATGTTAAATATAGTGTATCAATATCTTAATATGATACATATGTATTTAGTAGACGTTATCATAACGATAATCGTTATATATATCATTTCGAGTTTCTTAACTTAGTAATCTCATTTCTTATGTATATCACACATTTTTAATACACTTAGTGAGATACTTACTCATCATAATCTCATGTCAACCATATCTATATGTCTATATATATATCACAACATGTAGTTTTTACAAATTTGTAACGTTCGTGAATCGCCGGTCAACTTGGGTGATCAACTGTTAATCAAGTCTTAACAAGTTTGATTGCTTAACACGTTGGAAACATTTAGTCATGTAAATATCAATCTCAATTAATATATATAAATTTGGAAAAGTTCGGGTCACTACATGAATACCGACCACGGTAGTACGTAAGCAGCATTTTGTCCTACCTGTTCAAGATAGGTGTTCCACCACGTTAACGCAGTACCTGTGAATGTATGCGTAGCGTACTTAACTTTGTCCTCTTCAGTACACTTACTTATGGCAAACACCGATTCAACTTTCTCGGTCCACCGTTTCAATCCAATTGGTCCTTCAGTTCCATCAAATTCCAAAGGTTTGCAGGAAGTGAATTCTTTGTAGGAGCATCTGACACGATTTCTTGTGGAATTAGTTCCACTGCTAGATCCAGAGTTATTGTTATTTTGCATCGCAGCCTGTACTGCGACTATGTTTGCTGCAAGGAAAACACGGAAGTCTTCCTCACTCATGTTCAAATTCTGACGAGTCGCCGGTGCCATTTTCTTCAAAATAGCCAACTGAATCGAGTTAATCATACAGAATATTAAGAGTAGTCAATAGTATTTTGTAGCATAATATGAACTCATTTATAAAAGCTTTTTCTTCATATTAGCGTTTTATAAGTTTAAATTCGGGTACTACCTACCCGTTAAGTTCATACGTAGTAGCTAATATACAATTCAACTACTACAATTCCATATGAAAAACTGATTATAATAACATATCACATACAAATATTCTTCAAACTTACAACTTCGCTATACTACATATAACATGAAATATAGTACACTTTAATACAGGACAGTTTTGAAGAAAAATCTAGTTAATACGCAAGTTGTTCAGCAAAGGAAATAAAGACACGTAATTCATAAGTCCAGAAACAAGTCATGCATTCTGGTTTTACTAAGACAACTTCCCATCCTTGGTCTTGTGAAAAATAACTGTTATGACAATTGGCTAGGCAGCATATTGTAATGTCGTCAAAAGGATGAGGGTTTCGTAATGTCCAACAGCCCAGTAATAATATAAAAACCTTGTTTCTCACCCCAACTACGGAATCCGTCACTTGTGGGAATGTTTTATTTAAAAGTTGCAATCCGATGTTCTTTTTCTCACTTTGGTAAGAAGCGAACATCACTAACCCGTAAGCATAACATGCTTCTTTATGTTGCATGTTAGAAGCTCTTTCTAAAGAACGGAGTCCTATGTTGGGATATGTTGAGTCAAAATAGGTTCGTAATCCGTAGCGTAAAATTGCATCTGGGTTTCCCGCACTAAATGCCTTAAAGAAAACTTGGCGTAACTTAAAGTCTCCCCAATGTGATATACCCCATCTTTCAAAGGAAAGCCTTTTATATACTAAGGCATTCCTGGAATGTCTTTCAAACGTTTGACAAACTAATTTTGCCACAACTAATTGTTCTGATGAATTCTGCCCGACTCTAGACAAGATTTCATCAATCATATCTCCTGGTAGGTCTTATAAAATTTTTGGTTGTCTATCCTTAACGTCCATTTTGTGTTTTTATACTGTAAAATAGACAAGGATTAGATTCGTAAAAGATAATTAACAAACAATACAAACAATTTTTACATAGAACTTAAAAGTACAAACACACTACAATACATATAATACACAACATGATTACAACCCTCTAATCTGAATCACTGGTTTCTTCTTCTTCGGACTTGGTTCGTTTTCCTAATTTTCTAGGGATATATGATGTTCCTCTAATACGAGCTGTCATTTTTCACAATGGTTTAGAAAAACCTGGTGGTTTAGAGGTTCCCGGATTATTGTTATAATTTAGGAAATACGGACGTTGCCGATACATATAAAGTTCATCGGGGTTGGAATCAGGTTTTTCTATTTTTATACCTTTTCCCTTATTATTTTCTTTTGCCATATTAAATTGGGTCGAGGTAATTTCTATAACATCATCGGAATCCTCATCGGGATCCGATTCATCGGAAAATTGGTAATCTTCCCAATATTTTGCTTCCTTGGCGGAAACACCATTGACCATTTTTAACTTTGGTCCATTGGTTGATGATTTTCTTTTATTTAATCGATTTACTGTAGGTATCAAAATTTCATCCTCCGGAACCTCTTCTTCTTCCGGTTCCTCCTCTTCCGGTTCCTCCTCTTCCGATTCCTCTTCTTCTGGTTCCTCTTCTTCCGGTTCCTCTTCGGGAATTTGTGAATCTTCCTAAATTATATTCGACTCTTCATTATTATTAGGTGAGTCGATGGGATTTGTACTAGTGGTAGACATCTATCACACAATATCAAACACATTAAGAGGTTAATATATCACATAATATTTACATGTTAATAATATATAGTTTCCAACAAAAGTGTTAAGCAATCGTTTTTAAAGAAAACACGGTCGAAGTCCAGACTCACTAATGTATCCTAACAAACTCGATAAGACACACTAATGCAAATTTCTGGTTCTCTAAGACTAACGCTCGGATACCAACTGAAATGTCCCGTTCATATTGATTATAAACGTTCCATATTAATTGATTTCGTCGCGAGATTTTGACCTCTATATGAGAAGTTTTTCAAAGACAGCATTCATTTTTAAAACAACCATAACCTTTATTTTATCGATAAAGGTTTAAAAAGCATTACGTAGATTATCAAATAATGATAATCTAAAATATACCGTTTACACACGACCATTACATAATGGTTTACAATAAGAATATATTACATCAAAAATAAGTTTCTTGAATGCAGTTTTTACATAATATCATACAAGGATGGACTCCAAATCTTGTCCTTATTTTAGTATGCAACAGCGGAAGCTCTTAATAATCACCTGAGAATAAACATTCTTTAAACGTCAACAAAAATATTGGTGAGTTATAGGTTTAACCTATATATTTATCAATCGAAATAATAGACCACAAGATTTTATATTTCAATACATCCCATACATAGAGATAAAAATCATTCATATGGTGAACACCTGGTAACCGACATTAACAAGATGCATATAGAATATCCCCATCATTCCGGGACACCCATCGGACATGATAATTTTGAAGTACTAAAGCATTCCAAATTCTAGAATGGGGCTTGTTGGGCCCGATAGATCTATCTTTAGGATTCGCGTCAATTTGGAGGTCTGTTCCCAAATTCTTAGGCTACCAAGCTAAAAAGGGGCAGCCCATATAAAGTAGTTTCATTTACTTGTGTCTATTTCGTAAAACATTTATAAATTTGCATGTATTCTCATCCTAAAATATTAGATTTTAAAAGTGAGACTATAACTCACTTTCACAGATTTTTACTTCGTCGGGAAGTAAGAATTGGCCACTGGTCGATTCACGAACCTATAAAAAATATGTACATATATATCAAAGTATGTTCAAAATATATTTACAACATTTTTAATACGTTTTAATGTTTTAAGTTTATTAAGTTAGCTGTCCTCGTTAGTATACAACTAGTTGTCCATAGTTAGATGTACAGAAAATAAATTGATATATATTATCTTAACCCAATCCACGACCCAGTGTATACACGTCTCAGGCTAGATCACAACTCAAAGTATATATATTTTTGGAATCAACCTCAACCCTGTATAGCTAACTCCTGCATATAGAGTGTCTATGGTTGTTCCAAATAATATATATAGATGGGTCGATATGATATGTCAAAACATTTGCATACATGTTTATGGTATCCCAAGATTACATAATATATTAGAATACATGTATAATACAATACAAGTTAGCTAGGATATGATTAATATAGATTTGTTACCAATTTTCACGTAGCTACAACAAGCAAAAATATCCAATCTTGTTTTACCCATAACTTCTTCGTTTTAAATCCGTTTTGAGTGAATCCAATTGCTATGATTTCATATTGAACTTAAGTTTATGAATCTATACAGAAAAAGTATAAGTTTATAGTCGGAAATACAGGTTATAAGTCATTTTTGTAAAGGTAGTCATTTTAGTCGAAAGAACGACGTCTAGATGACCATTTTGGAAAACATACTTTCACTTTGAGTTTAACCATGATTTTTGGTTATAGTTTCATGTTCATAAGAAAAATCATTTTTACAGAAGAACAACTTTTAAATCAAAGTTTATCATAGTTTTTAATTAACTAACCCAAAACAGCCCGCGGTGTTACTACGACGGTGTATATCCAGTTTTACGGTGTTTTTCGTGTTTTCAGGTTTTAAATCATTAAGTTAGCATATCATATAGATATAGGACATGTGTCTATTTGATTTTAAAAGTCAAGTTAGAAGGATTAACTTTTGTTTGCGAACAAGTTTAGAATTAACTAAACTATGTTGTAGTAATTTCAAGTTTAAACCTTCGAATAAGGTAGTTTTATATATATGAATCGAATGATCTAATGAACATCATTACTGCCTCAGGTTTTGTGGATAAACCTACTAGAAATGAGAAAAATAGATCTAGCTTTAAAGGATCCTTGGATGGCTTGAAAGTTCTTGAAGCAGAATCATGACACGAAAACAAGTTCAAGTAAGATTTCCACTCGAAATAAGATTGTTATAGTTATAGAAATTGAATCAAAGTTTGAATATGAGTATTACCTTGTATTAGAAAGATATCTTACTGTAAATAAGAAAGATTTCTTGAGGTTGGATGATCACTTTACAAGATTGGAAGTAAGCTAGCAAACTTGGAAGTATTCTTGATTTTATGAAACTAGAACTTATAGAATTTATGAAAAATACTTAGAACTTGAAGATAGAACTTGAGAGAGATCAATTAGATGAAGAAAATTGAAGAATGAAAGTGTTTGTAGGTGTTTTTTGTCATTGGTATATGGATTAGATATAAAGGATATGTAATTTTGTTTACATGTAAATAAGTCATGAATGATTACTAATATTTTTGTAATTTTATGAGATATTTCATGCTAGTTGCCAAATGATGATTCCCACATGTGTTAGGTGACTCACATGGGCTGCTAAGAGCTAATCATTGGAGTGTATATACCAATAGTACATACATCTAAAAGCTGTGTATTGTACGAGTACGAATACGGGTGCATACGAGTAGAATTATTGATGAAACTGAACGAGGATGTAATTGTAAGCATTTTTGTTAAGTAGAAGTATTTTCATAAGTTTCTTGAAGTCTTTCAAAAGTGTATGAATACATATTAAAACACTACATGTATATACATTTTAACTGAGTCGTTAAGTCATAGTTAGTCGTTACATGTAAGTGTTGTTTTGAAACCTTTAGGTTAACGATCTTGTTAAGTGTTGTTAACCCATTGTTTATTATATCAAATGAGATGTTAAATTATTATATTAACATGATATTATGATGTATTAATATATCTTAATATGATATATATATACAATTAAATGTCGTTACAACGATAATCGTTACATATATACCTCGTTTCGAAATCATTAAGTTAGTAGTCTTGTTTTTACATATGTAGTTCATTGTTAATATACTTAATGATATGTTTACTTATCATAATACCATGTTAACTATATATATATATATATATATATATATATATATATATATATATATATATATATATATATATATATATATATATATATATGACATCATATAGTTTTTACAAGTTTTAACGTTCGTGAATCACCGGTCAACTTGGGTGGTCAATTGTCTATATAAAATCTATTTCAATTAATCAAGTCTTAACAAGTTTGATTGCTTAACATGTTGGAAACACTTAATCATATAGATATCAATTTCATTTAATATATATAAACATGGAAAAGTTCGGGTCACTACAGCAAGGCCAATGTTGTAGCTGATGCTTTGAGCTGAAAAGAGAGGATGGCACCTCTTCGTGTCCGAGCACTGAACATCACCATTCATTCAAACCTCAATAGCCAGATCCGACCAGCCTAAGATGAGGCTTTCAAAGAGGAGAATATATCTTATGAATACTTGAACATTCTCGTCTCACGATTCGAGGTTAAGGAAACTGGACTCCGATGCTATGCTGGAAGAATTCGGGTACCCCGTTATAGAGATTTACGGAGCCTTATATTAGATGAAGCCCACAAGTCGAGATATTCGATTCATCCAGGAGCCGGTAAAATGTACCACGATCTCAAGGAACAGTATTGGTGGCCTAATCTTAAGAAGGACGTTGCAACTTATGTTGGGAAGTGTTTGACTTGCTCGAAAGTTAAGGCCGAACATTAGAAGCCCTCTGGGTTACTTCAGCAACCGGAAATCCCACAATGAAAGTGGGAAAGGATAACAATGGACTTTATTACAAAGCTACCAAAGACGGTGGGCGGATACGATAACATCTGGGTTATTGTTGACCGTCTTACCAAATTTGCACACTTTTTAGCCATGAAGGAAACGGATACGATGGAGAGACTCACTCAACTATACATAAAAGAGGTTGTATCTCGCCATGGTGTACCCTTATCGGTCATCTCAGATCGCGATCCCCGATTTGCTTCCAGATTTTGGAGTTCTTTGCAAGAAGCCTTGGGGACCCATCTCGACATGAGTACTGCGTATCACCCACAGACCGACGGACAAAGCGAAAGCACGATTCAGACTTTGGAGGACATGTTGCGTGCATGTGTCATTGATTTCGGAAAGGCTTGGGAAAGGCATTTTCCGCTAGCCGAATTCTCTTACAACAATAGTTATCATTCGAGTATTAATGCCGCACCTTTTGAAGCGTAGTATGGCCGTAAGTGCCGATCTCCTATTTGTTGGGCCGAAGTAGGCGAAACTCAAATCACCGGACCCGAGATAGTCCATGAAACAACTGAGAAGATTGTCCAAATTCAAGCGAGACTCAAGACGGCCCGTGATCGCCAAAAGAGTTATACCGACCTTAAACGTAAAGACTTTGAATTCAACGTGGGTGACCGTGTAATGTTGAAGGTCGCACCTTGGAAAGGTGTGATCCGTTTTGGAAAACGTGGGAAGCTCAATCCGCGATACATTGGTCCTTTCGAAATCTTGGAGCGTGTTGGACCCGTTGCTTACCGTTTGGGTCTTCCAACTCAATTGAGCTCAGTTCATCCTACTTTTCATGTATCGAATTTGAAGAAGTGTCTTGCTGAACCGGAACATGCCATACCATTGGATGAACTTACAATTGACGACAAACTCCACTTCGTGGAAGAGACTGTTGAAATCATGGACCGTGAGGTCAAAACTTTAAAACAAAACAAGATTCCGATCGTCCGAGTACGATGGAATTCCAAACGAGGACCTGAGTTTACCTGAGAGCAAGAGGATCAAATGATGCAGAAGTATCCTCACCTTTTCCCGACTCCTCCATCTACCTCAGCTTAAAATTTCGGGACGAAATTTTCTTTAACAGGTGGATAATGTAACGACCATGGATTTTCCAACGTTTAATTATTAATAATTTATTATTAATGCTTGTGTTTTAATAAACATGTTCTTATACGTGTTACTTGTTACCGTATTTAACTTTTCATGGCCCGACTTGTCTATGTGACACACGTACTTTACACGAATAATATTTCGAATATTATTTACGTTCATGATTAATTATTATTAATCATTTTTAATTAACTAATGTTAGTAGTTAACTACTTGGGCTTTATTTAATTAATTGTTACATACTTGGACTTGGGCCTTTATTAATGTACATGGACTTGGAAGCCCACCCTACTTTCTTGATGGACTAGTTAGCCCATTATTATGCAACTATTTCATTAAGATAAAGTTTGATTAATTAAGATTTAGTTGGAGACTTGTTACATGTATACTTACACCACATTCCCATACCATTTAACTTTAATACCACTTCAAGCTCACACCATTCACCCATACATGAAAGTAGATTTAGACCCTTCCTGTAACGACCCAACCCGTTATCCAACCGAAAACACGCTTAGATTTTTTTTTTTTTTAACAAAGATCAACTTTTCAAGCAAATGGAGCGCCGCTCCATATAGGGGCGCGCCGCTCCAAACCCTGCTGTCCCAATTGTCATTTTCACGCAAAAAGATCTCATACTTCCCGACACTTTTGGACCAAATGCTTTTCACAACACATTATAATAGTTGAAAATAACACGTTTCAATACTAAAATGAGTCTTACGACACCGGGCCCACATATGCCCAAATTACCCTTTAAGTACAAGGTACAAGTTTTGACCCCATGACTTTAAACACAAAATAAAAGCCGAGCATGGCGATTGGGGATACGCTACCCAATCCTAATCGAATCCAAAAGCAAGCCTTCTAAAGCAACTACGCGAGTCACTAGTTCCCACGCTTAACCGAGCCACCTCATCCAAGCAAATCTATAAAAAAGTAAACAACGAGAGGGTAAGCTAACGCTTAGTGAGTGAAAATATACTACATACATATATATGCATAAAATAGACACGCTACATAAATAAACAAATACCGCATACCGGAGCATCCAATCATAAAGGCAAGCTAATCTAAGCATACTGTAGGATCACTAAGCAACAAGCTAATAATACCATCAATAAGATAAGTTCACCAACGTCGATGTGAACAACGCCAATAAACTACACCCGGAGGGTTAGCTACATCACGACAATACAACATTATACGTATACAATATATATATATAACTCGAACAATATAATATGCTCACACTTACAACACAATAACCATGGTTAACCAATCGTACAAGGGAATGGCGCTCGCGAAAATGCCATCGGTGTTCATAACATCCGTTAGTGTACTTAACACCTCATATCACTAAACCCTAGGGTGGCACCTTAACACCTCGGTACTTCACCTCGAGTGGCATCTTAACACCTCGATGCTTCACTCTTTATTTTATGGAGTGGCACTTTAACACCTCGACACTTCACTCCTAGGTGGCACCTTAACACCTCGATGCTTCACCCCGAGTGGCATCTTAACACCTCGATGCTTCACCCGTCAATTACTTAGAGTGGCATCTTAACACCTCGATGCTTCACTCCGAGTGGCATCTTAACACCTCGACACTTCACTCGTCACGTGAAACGTGGTGTCTTAACACTTCGACACTTCACATCTCACGCTACAACAATTAGATACGTTATATACCTACGCGTATAATTATTCCACTCACAATATTAACCCTTCGCCATTGGGGTTATATAATCCACATCACACGCCCATGTGATAACGTACACACAAAGTGTGCACCTCGTCAAAGGTGGTCAACCAAAACGCACAACCGTGCCAATTGGACCTATACACAAGTCCATCAAGCCACCTATATGTGAAGTGAGCTCTATAACCGAGAACCACTTCACCCGACCCGCACCCATCCTACACATACATATGCATATAGGATATTAACACTCACCTTGTCGCCTTGAAGAATTCCACCGAATAATCTGCAATCGCCGATGGAATGTACCTATTCCATTTATCACATAACAAGTAACACAGTTAGGGTGGATATACAAATTAACCCAAATTGACAACTAGTGCAATTTCGACCCAAATGCACTTCCAAGCACAAACCGCGCCCAAACTAACCAATAATCACTAACACAAGTGAGAATAGTCCTAATATGCCAATCAAATCCAATCATAGGTGTTAAACACCTATCTTGCCCAAAATGACACTTAAACCCTAATTTGACCCATAAGAAGTCAATATCACGCCATTAGCAAGTTTTGACACCAAAACATATTTAACTCGGTTCTATGCCTCAACTCAATCCATTCTAAGTTTATAAACCTTATTAAATCGAAAATTGGATCATAATCATCAACAAACCCTAATTTTGACTCTAGTCAAAATTAGTCAACCACAAGAACCCTAATGGTCTCCAAAACATCAATAATCACTAATACTAGTGATTATACAACATTTACAAGTCTTAAACATGGTTAAATCATTAACCAACCCAAAACCCGCCAAATATCAAAATAGCAAGTTTCCATAAACCCTCTTCATCAACTAAATGGGTTTTACAACTAACAATCTCAAACCCTAACATTGAATCTCAAATCAAACAATGAAATTCGGAGTTTGAACTTACCAATACAGCCAAAATGATGCCGTTGACGAGATGAACAACTTTAATACTTGAGATTTGACCCGAAACACTCTTCTTCTTCTCCAATTGGAGCTCTCTCTCTAAATCTCTCCTCTCTCTCTAGGGTTTGAAGATGAGAGTGTTGATGAGTGAAAAGAGGTGAAATGTGATCCACAATGATCAATGGATCAATTTTGATGACCCCAAACCGACCCCAAGTAAAAAGACCAAAGTACCCCTCATTTAAACCTTTTAAAAAATGCTGAAAATTGCATCAGACGCGATCGGAGCGCCGCTCCAACCTTCAGGTCAGTATTCAGTAACTTGTTTTGGCCATAACTTTTTGACCGTAGCTCCGTTTTTGATGAATCAAATATCGTTGGAAACGTAATAAGATTTTCTTTCCAATGTTAAGGCTTTAAAACATCAACACAAACTTTATTTGGGGTTGAAAAGATACGTACACACCTTGTCACTTCAGACAACGTCCAGTTTCCTTCGACGTTCAAGCAAGCAACATGTACGTGCTTCGTACACTTCATACACGCATCGTACACCATAAATATATTATGTACAATAAATATTTGGGTCTTACACTTACTCTTTGAGCTCCAAAAACGTCCACCATATTGTGTGTGGGGGAGTTCCATTTTCAAAATTTTGTTACTTATTTACTAGCCTTTCACTTCACTTTTCACACACACACACAAAATACTTACACTTTTCTCTCATTTTTCTCTCTAACTTGTAAGTAACAAAGCTTTAATTCCTCTTCTTTTTCCTTTAACAAAACCGCCACCATCATCATTAATTTACTTGTTCTTGTTTGTTGTTTACTTACTTGTTGTTTATTGTTGTTAAAGATCAAGTTCTCTAACTTGTATCTACATGTAATCTTGATTACTTCCATCTTTTGTTTGTAAAGAACCAAGAACAAGAATCTAAACTTTCTAGTTTATGGTTCTACACTTAAATGTCTTAAAGTTTTAAAGTTCATAAGTTTCATTATCATACTTGTGTTCAAGTTTGTAAACTTAAGGTTTACTTTCTTAAAGATCAAAGTTTTGGCTTGAATCTTCCAAAGTATGAACAACCATGAACTTATTACTTGTAGATTTAACTTATTTCTTCCTTTGTACATGTTTTAAATTCATGATTCTTGTTTTGTTGGTCAAGTATTACTAGTTAATCTTGATCTCATTTTTCTTAAACTAAAGTTAACTTTATAAGTTCAAGAACATGGAAGTATAATTTTCTAGTTATAACTTCATATACTTATATTGGATCTAAGTTTATATAACTTATGGTCTTCTAATTTTGTTGTAAATAAGAGCTTACAAGCTTACATACATTTTTCAAGTTGAAAATCTAAGTTTCATAACTTATGGTTTCATTAAAGTGAAGATCCAAGTTCTATAACTTAGGATCTAACTTAAGAACACTAGATCTAGACTTTCTAGTCTAGGATCTTTAAGATCTAGCTAAGATCTAAGTTCTGCAACTTAAGATCTTGTTTATTTAGTTTACTTTCAAGTTTGTAGCTTAATATTACTTTTATAACTCATGTATTTGTCGGATCTAAGATCTTGATGTAACTTTGGTTCATCAAACTACATACAACTCTTAAGTGAGTTGTGCTACATATCTTAGACTTACACTAGTGTTATGATGTTCAAATCTTGGTTAAGATGATGTAAACCCATCAATGATTTGTACCCTTGAGGCTATACGCATCAAGGATGAGAACCGTGATGCGCATCAAGCACCAAGAACCCACCAGAACATATTTAGCTACTGTTTCTGGAACTTATAAGACTACCTGGGTACTGGAAAGTTGATTTTCAGTTAGTTCGGTTCGATTAGATGATTTTCCATTTAGACCTCGTCTTAATCCGAGTTACGGTTTAGGATCTATGGCCTCCCGAAAGTCACTACACCCTATTAACGTTGTGCTGAAATTTATAACCTACTCGCACTTAAACCGTCACCACGGTCAAACTATGATGAGTTTAGTTCTGGAAATTGGTCAGCCTCTAGGGGACTCATATACGGAGCCATGGCCACTGGTCTCACCCCATTTCAGTTTGTATAGAGGTCGTGGCGACTGAACAAAGTCAGCCTTTATTTCAAACCCTAGTCTTGACTTAAAACTTACTTTACACTTTTTGTTTAATGATGAATGATGATGGTACTTAAGACCTAATTTACATACATTTAAACCTTTGGGAACAATTTACTGACTTAGTAACTTTTGACTTAGGTTGAGAACCTTCCGGACCAACCACTTGCTTATTATTCCCGCGTATCGACTTTTACTACTTTCCACTGTGAGTTATAGCATCCCTTTTTACTTTAACTATTTTGGGAACTGAGAATACATGCGCATTTTACGTTTTACATACTAGGCACGAGTACTTAAACTTTATATATGTGTGGGTTATACAACGACATAAACTTTCCCCTTAGCTCGTTAACGTTTAGTTATTGGTCTTTGAACCGGTGAACACGAATCTTTGATATGGATCCATAGGGTTTGACATCCCCACTCGGGCTAGTAGCGCTAGCATTTAATGGGTGTTTAATACTTTGTAAACTTACACACTCACCAAGTGTACTTTTAGGGGGTGTTATAAACGTTAAGTTAATTACCAAGTGCCCACGATTAAACATATACTTTATCATACTGTTTTGAAACACTGTTTGAAGCACTAAAATCTCGTGGACTACTTTACATTACTATTATACTTAAACTATAGCTCACCAACCTTTGTGTTGATGTTTTTAAGCATGTTTTTCTCAGGTACTTAAGGTTTGCTTGCTTCCGCTGTAGTTGCCATGCTTTGTAGACTCCTGCTGCGCTTATTAGAGATGTCACCGCATGAAACATTTAATTTGCATTCAAACAATGTTATTTTTGAAACAATGTATTTGTAATGACCTATGGGTCACGTACTATTATCTTTCCTTGCTATTCGTAGAAGTATACTTTTGGATGTTCAACATTTGACGTTGGTTAAAACGTCACCTTTTATCATGAATGCAAACTTATTTAGAAATCGCTTATAGTATTTGACATTATAATGATCCTGTTGTTGATGATTCGTACATGATGGTTTTGTACGGGGCGTCACAGCATATGAGATATCTGAGCGAGTGAACATGAGGTACTGTAGTGCACCTGCAAGACTGTGGTAGAGAGTCGGGTCCTTGACAGGAGGACCATGAGTAGTAAGCTTGGCACCCGGTTCTACCGGGGTTCGGCAAGGGTGACAAGTAGACATATCAGCCCTCTCAATGATCTCGGTGGCGTACTGTCACTGGGAGAGAAACATGCCAGACGTAGTACGAGTAGCAGTGATGCCAAGAAAGTAGTTCAGGGGTCCCAAATCTGTCATAGCAAATTCCTTGTGTAAGGAAGTAATGATGCGTAGAAGAAGACCTGTAAAAGAAGCAGTCAATACAATATCATCAACATACAAGAGCAGGTAGGCAATATCAGATCCTTGTCGGTAAATAAAAAGTGAAGTATCACAGCGGCTCTGGTGAAAGCCAATCCGCTGAGAATATCCTGCGAAACGCTGAAACCATGCACGAGGGGCCTCCTTAAGGCTGTAAAGGGATTTCTGCAATAAGTAGACATGGTCTGAATAACGTGGATCCTGAAATCCGGGAGGCTAGTGCATATAAACAGTCTCAGAATGTTGGCCATGAAGAAAGACGTTCTTGACATGTAGCTGATGAATGTGCCAATGCCTAGATACCGCCAAACTGAGGACAGTGTGTATCGATGCCGGTTTGACCACCGGACTAAAATTCTTATCAAAATCAATGCCAACCTGTTGACTACGCCCGTTAGCAAAGAGACGAGCCTTATACCTGCTCAGATTATCGTCTGCATTATACTTGTGCTTAAAGAGCCACATGGAGCGAACTATGTTCGTGTCCGAAGGGCGAGGCACAAGTTTCCAAGTACTGTTGTTAATTAAAGCATCATATTCATCGGTCATAGCTTGTTTCTGTAACGTCCTCCCAATAGGGTCTGGAAGGAACGTCACTAATATCAAAACATACCAACATATTATAATAAACGAGAACAATACTAAATGATGAATTTAACTTTAATGAGTACGCAGCGGAAAATGAAATATCGTTACAATGACAGGAATAACAATATCGTAAATGTTCACATGCAGAAGTAATAAATGCGATATCTCTTGATCCTATGTCCAAGTAGCATCACATAAGCAGTAAGTATAAGAGTTTGAATCAAACAGTACCTGAGACAAAACATGCTAAAGTGTCAACCAAAAAGGTTGAGTGAAGTTCATAGGTTTAACAAAAAGTTTGTCGTTGTTTTAGACCACAAGATTTAGTTTGTAAAGTTGATCTCCCGCAGGATCAAAAAGTTATGCCAATGCGTGATATTTAGACTAAACGTTCAAGTTTGCCCCATGACAAGTTGTGTCTGTCCTTGTCGGTTTAATTTCATTATTAAGTAATACAATGACTTGGTCAAATGTATCGGGGACGTTACTCCCGATAGGCCTACCCCCAATAATTAAGAATGCCGCAGCAATTAAAAATATCACTGTAGGGACTTAGTCGGACATAGCCGGGTATAGCATAGTTTAACAGTTTGGTACTTGTGTCTAAAGTGTAATAAGTAAAAATAGCATGTGTCTCACCCCAAGTAAAAGTAAGTAAGTTTGCTAGCAATTAAAGAGGGGCTATGAATTCACCTTAGTAAGTAGAGAGAGTGTTTTTCCTCGGAATAAAGAGTTGAACGAGTGAGCAGGAAAGTCAACCTATTGACATTTAAGAGTAGTTAAGTGTTTTGCCCATGTTTAAGTTTAAGTATGTGTTTAAGTATAGTTTGTTTTACTAAGTTTCTATTCCTAGTAAGTTACTATTTTTATAAAGTTTCCATTTTTAGAAAGTTTCTTATTTTACTAAGTTTCTATGACTAGAGAGTTTCTACTTTTATCAGTGTTTTCCATTTTAGGATACTTGTCGTATTAGATAAGCTTCCAATCACCCCTTTCCCTTCGAATGGCTAATTTAGATCTAGGGGCTTGAGCCATAGGACCCTTTAAATCGGAAATCCAAACCCTCTGCCTAGAATCTCATAGAAACCATTCGTCAAGAAAGTTCGAAGATCTATACATCTCTAATACATATCCCAAAATATTTTTATGTTACAATATAAGTAGTAGGTTATAGGTGCTAGTAATAGTAATAGAGTATACATGTTATTTATTTTATTTTTAATTGCATATAATTTATAACATTATTTACATATTTCGGTAAAAATAATAACTGAAGTAAAAAGTAAAAAGTAAAAAGTGAAAAGTAAAAAAAATAAAAAGTAAGAAAAGAATACTTACTAATAGTAATTCTTCAAAGAGAGAATGAGAGAAATTTTGGTGTGAGTTTGAATGAGAAATGAGGGGTATTTATACTTGAAAAATTAGGTAAAAAGAATAAAATAATTAAAAGAAAAATAAATATTTAATTCTTAGTGGGATTTTAAAATTAAAAAGTATTAAATGTTAGGTCATGGGATAATGCATAAAATAAAATAATAAAAGTAGTTTTTCCATTAAAATTTTTAATTAAAAAGTAATTTATTTATTTATTTATTTATTTATTTATTTTTTATTTATTTTAAGGATTTTTTTTTGTAAATAAACAAATTTATTTAATGTTTTTCCAAGAATATTTGTCAATAATATTTTTTTTATTTTTTTTTATTTTTGTTTTATTTAATTAATAAATACAAATTTTGCATAAAAATAATAAATAATTCGGTATTTTGTATTTTTAATAATAATTATGATTTTAATTATTAAACTATAGTTTTAGTAAGTTTGTAAATATTATTACATTTATATATAATTGGATTTATTATATAGTTAAATATATAATATATTAACTAAATAATAAAAGTGATACAATGTTTATATACTTAGTTAAATTATGTCAAATTATATAAATTAATAATATATTATTTATTTAAGCGTACATTGTTGACTAAAAATTACTATTCGATCAATATTTAATTGTATATAACAACCCTTAATACATATAGTCAGACATATAACCCTAGGGTTAATTCAGTAATTTAGAAGTCGAAAAGTGAGGGTTGTTACAGTACCTCCCCGTTAATAAAAACTTCGTCCCGAATTTTAGGTAGACTTCTCGGATGCATCAGCGGTTGAGAAGAGATGGGGATATTTCTGTTTCATTTGGTCTTCACGTTCCCAGGTATGTTCGGGGCCTTGCGTGTTTTCCAAAGGATAGAATATTGTTTTGTTTCAAGCGTTTAAGTCATACAAACCATAATCTCTATAGGTTCTTCTACGAAGTGCATTTTATCATTAATGCAGAGATCATTCAAAATAATGATGTTATGCAAGTCATTTCAGTAAATTGGATACATGAAATGTGTTATGAATAATATTGAGCTCAATTAAAACCTTGAGCGTTTATGCTGCAATATTAGGCAGACAAAACAGATAGGAGTTCATGAAAATCATAGTCATGAAATTTGATAGAGATCGTCATTCTTTATAACAAGAATGATGAATTAGAGTTTTATCGACATTAAATAATATGGATAAAGTAATTCGATTATAGAAAGAGTATAAACGAAGCTATCGTAAAAGAGTAAATGAGAAAATTAAATGTTTGCCTTAACTTTTGACGTAGTTACGATTGATTTCCGGATTTCAAGGAATTAAAGAAATCTTCGAAATCTTTATAAGATTTGATTTTCCGGTAATTACAGAAATTAGGATTTTCTTTAATTAAAGGCGGTGAATTGCCTCGATTGCTGTGTCTGGAATTTTTGCTATAAATTAGCTTCTTCCGTTTCATTATCTTCACCACTTATATACTTTCTTTCTCAATTCATACTTCCAAAAGTTTTGTTAATATGCTCAATCCAGTTCTCGTCTTTGACATTATATTGGTTATCGCCACAATCATCCTTCTTTTCCAACTCCCACCAGAGGAGTCTGTTTACTTCTACTATGCTCTAGAATTTATTGTGTTTTTAGTTCTCCCGTGTCTTTATATTGCTATATGCATTGATATACACGGTTTGTAATTTCAGTGTTGTTATCGGGATTTATATTTTCCCTTATATGTCGAAGCTTCATGCTTTTGTAAAGCAAGTAACGGTCCAGAATTCGTAGGTATGAAGTTTCGAATGATCATGATATTCAAAGCAGAAGGAAAGGTAATAGCACGATTTGATTTGTCATATTACCAGAATATTCGGAAAAGACCGAATTATCAAGAAAAATATTTTCTTGATATGTTTAGAGTTTAAATAGATAAGAGTCGTGTAACATGGCAAATGATGATTATAAAGTCTATGAATCATCATCTTCCATTAAAAATTTAGCATGACTTACTGTAATATAATCACGTTGGCCTGACGTCATTATATTATACTAACTCATGCTTCAATTCCCAACACTACTTCAAATCATTCATAATTTAAACTTGAACTTTACAGAATATAGAAACTAAAACAGTTTCCTTTATGATGTGATAAAGATATCGCAAAGAGATAATTAATTGCTGACAAGAATCGTTATAAAAATATCTTCAGAAATATAGAGGATATTTATAACGAAAGATACAGTGATATCTCAGAATTTCTAAGTTCCAATGATGAGGAAAATTCTTTTGTTTCCTCTGCATTTAATGCTACCATATCTGAATCATTGGTTATCAATCCGAGATGGTTTCAAGAAATTTTATTTTTTTAGATGATTAAACGCTGATTGTAATCGTCAACGGATCTAATGGTTAACGAATAGGCGTTGTTGATGATAATTTCGGTGGTTTGATGTGATAATTCATCATAGAATACGAATGAATATAATTCATGAATGTAGTGATCTTTAGGAAGATAACACCTGCTAAAGCTTTACTTGAATTCTGGTATGTTAATTTCAGAATGTGTAATTAAATTTGTACGAAAATGATTGTGTATCACAGTGAAGGCAGTGAGTATAATTAATGATTTATGAATCGAAATTGAAGAATGTACAGTGTATGTATGTGAGATGTAAATATTTCTCGGGTATTACCTACCCGTTAAAATATTTTCACAATTAACAGTTTTTACAATCTTTATGAAGATATACGTTCATATATGTATTCTTCAGATATAATCATGGATTTAATGAGTTAATATATATTAAACTCATTTGATTTGCGGTTTGGAACGAGAGTAAATAATCTCCAAAATCTTAGAGATTTCATAATTGTTGCGAAATATTTCACTAATGAAGTTATGAATCAATACATTCATCGTTATACTTGATTTATTATGAAATGGAGTTTATTGTGCTGAAGCAGTGATTAACAATTGTTAAGTCATTAGCGAAGGGTGTACATCATAGCATATTAGTGATATGAATTAACCAAGTAGTACATACTAGTTGAGATTCTCACGTAATTGCTTAGTACGACAAGATTTATTATTGTTCCAAATCATATATATATAAGGTATACATATATAATTCTTCACGAAGAATGAGTCAATACATCTTAACTCTTTATTGCTAATATTCCTTGGTATCTATGGGGCGTATCATGTTGATGTTTGAGGTACTGAGTGTGTTGTTGAGGCGGGGGATGCGAATGTTGTTGTTGATGAAGCTGATGCTGTTAGTGGTGATGTTGATGGTACTGATGGTACTGGTGGTTGTAGTGACCCGAACTTTTCCATGTTTATATATATTAATTGAGATTGATATTTACATGATTAAATGTTTCCAACATGTTAAGCAATCAAACTTGTTAAGACTTGATTAATTGAAATATGTTTCATATAGACAATTGACCACCCAAGTTGACCGGTGATTCACGAACGTTAAAACTTGTAAAAACTATATGATGACATACATATGGATATATATATATATAGTTAACATGATACTATGATAAGTAAACATATCATTAAGTATATTAACAATGAACTACATATGTAAAAACAAGACTACTAACTTAATGATTTTTAAACGAGACATATATGTAACAATTATCGTTGTAAAGACATTTAATGTATATATATATCATATTAAGAGATATTCATACATGATAATATCATGATAATATAATAATTTAAAATCTCATTTGATATTATAAACATTGGGTTAACAACATTTAACAAGATCGTTAACCTAAAGGTTTCAAAACAACACTTACATGTAACGACTAACGATGACTTAACGACTCAGTTAAAATGTATATACATGTAGTTTTTTAATATGTATTTATACTTTTTTGAAAGACTTCAATACACTTATCAAAATACTTCTACTTAATAAAAATGCTTACAATTACATCCTCGTTCAGTTTCATCAACAATTCTACTCGTATGCACCTGTATTCGTACTCGTACAATACACAGCTTTTAGATGTATGTACTATTGGTATATACACTCCAATGATCAGCTCTTAGCAGCCCATGTGAGTCACCTAACATATGTGGGAACCATCATTTGGCAACTAGCATGAAATATCTCATAAAATTACAAAAATATGAGTAATCATTCATGACTTATTTACATGAAAACAAAATTACATATCCTTTATATCTAATCCATACACCAACGATCAAAAACACCTACAAACACTTTCATTCTTCAATTTTCTTCATCTAATTGATCTCTCTCAAGTTCTATCTTCAAGTTCTAAGTGTTCTTCATATATTCTACAAGTTCTAGTTACATAAAATCAAGAATACTTTCAAGTTTGCTAGCTCACTTCCAATCTTGTAAGGTGATCATCCAACCTCAATAAATCTTTGTTTCTTACAGTAGGTTATCATTCTAATACAAGGTAATAATCATATTCAAACTTTGGTTCAATTTCTATAACTATAACAATCTTATTTCAAGTGATGATCTTACTTGAACTTGTTTTCGTGTCATGATTCTGCTTCAAGAACTTCGAGCCATCCAAGGATCCGTTGAAGCTAGATCCATTTTTCTCTTTTTCAGTAGGTTTATCCAAGGAACTTAAGGTAGTAATGATGTTCATAACATCATTCGATTCATACATATAAAGCTATCTTATTCGAAGTTTTAAACTTGTAATCACTAGAACATAGTTTAGTTAATTCTAAACTTGTTCGCAAACAAAAGTTAATCCTTCTAACTTGACTTTTAAAATCAACTAAACACATGTTCTTTATCTATATGATATGCTAACTTAATGATTTAAAACCTGGAAACACGAAAAACACCGTAAAACCGGATTTACGCCGTCGTAGTAACACCGCGGGCTGTTTTGGGTTAGTTAATTAAAAACTATGATAAACTTTGATTTAAAAGTTGTTATTCTGAGAAAATGATTTTTATTATGAACATGAAACTATATCCAAAAATTATGGTTAACTCAAAGTGGAAGTATATTTTCTAAAATGGTCATCTAGACGTCGAAATCGACTGAAATGACTACCTTTACAAAAACGATTTGTAACTTATTTTTCTGACTATAAACCTATACTTTTTCTGTTTAGATTCATAAAATAGAGTTCAATATGAAACCATAGCAATTTGATTCACTCAAAACGGATTTAAAATGAAGAAGTTTTGGGTAAAACAAGATTGGATAATTTTTCTCATTTTAGCTACGTGAAAATTGGTAACAAATCTATTCCAACCATAACTTAATCAACTTGTATTGTATATTATGTAATCTTGAGATACCATAGACACGTATACAATGTTTCGACCTATCATGTCGACACATCTATATATATTTCGGAACAACCATAGACACTCTATATGTGAATGTTGGAGTTAGCTATACAGGGTTGAGGTTGATTCCAAAATATATATAGTTTGAGTTGTGATCAATAATGAGATACATATACACTGGGTCGTGGATTGATTCAAGATAATATTTATCGATTTATTTCTGTACATCTAACTGTGGACAACTAGTTGTAGGTTACTAACGAGGACAGCTAACTTAATAAATTTAAAACATCAAAATATATTAAAAGTGTTGTAAATATATTTTGAAAATACTTTGATATATATGTATATATTGTTATAGGTTCGTGAATCAACCAGTGGCCAAGTCTTACTTCCCGACGAAGTAAAAATCTGTGAAAGTGAGTTATAGTCCCACTTTTAAAATCTAATATTTTTGGGATGAGAATACATGCAGGTTTTATAAATGATTTACAAAATAGACACAAGTACGTGAAACTACATTCTATGGTTGAATTATCGAAATCGAATATGCCCCTTTTTATTAAGTCTGGTAATCTAAGAATTAGGGAACAGACACCCTAATTGACGCGAATCCTAAAGATAGATCTATTAGGCCTAACAAACCCCATCCAAAGTACCGGATGCTTTAGTACTTCGAAATTTATATCATATCCGAAGGGTGTCCCAGAATGATGGGGATATTCTTATATATGCATCTTGTTAATGTCGGTTACCAGGTGTTCACCATATGAATGATTTTTATCTCTATGTATGGGATGTGTATTGAAATATGAAATCTTGTGGTCTTATTATGATTTGATATATATAGGTTAAACCTATAACTCACCAACATTTTTGTTGGCGTTTTAAGCATGTTTATTCTCAGGTGATTATTAAGAGCTTCCGCTGTCGCATACTTAAATAAGGACGAGATTTGGAGTCCATGCTTGTATGATATTGTGTAAAAACTGCATTCAAGAAACTTATTTTGTTGTAACATATTTGTATTGTAAACCATTATGTAATGGTCGTGTGTAAACAGGATATTTTAGATTATCATTATTTGATAATCTACGTAAAGCTTTTTAAACCTTTATTGATGAAATAAAGGTTATGGTTTGTTTTAAAATGAATGCAGTCTTTGAAAAACGTCTCATATAGAGGTCAAAACCTCGCAACGAAATCAATTAATATGGAACGTTTTTAATCAATAAGAACAGGACATTTCAGTTGGTATCCGAGCGTTGGTCTTAGAGAACCAGAATTTTGCATTAGTGTGTCTTATCGAGTTTGTTAGGATGCATTAGTGAGTCTGGACTTTGACCGTGTTTACTTGAAAAATGATTGCTTAATAAATTTTGTTGGAAACTATATATTTTTAACATGTGAATATTATGTGATATATTAATCTCTTAACGCATTTGATATTATGTGATAGATGTCTACCTCTAGAACAAGTCTCATTGACTCACCTAATAATAATGAAGAGTCAAATGTAAATTGGAATGATTCGTGGACTGATTCATAAGTTCCCGAAGAGGAACCGGAAGAAGAGTCGGAACCGGAAGAAGAATCGGAACCGGATGAAGAAATAGAACCGGTGGGGGAAATAATAAAACGGTTAAGTAAAAGAAAATCCTCAACCAACCGACCAAGGTTAATTATGGTCAATGGTGTTTCCGCCAAGGAAGCAAAATATTGGGAGGATTACCAATTCTCCGATGAATCGGATTCCGACGAGAATTCCGATGATGTTATAGAAATTACCCCAACTGAATTTAAAAAGGCAAAAGAAAATAATAAAGGAAAGGGCATAAAAATAGAGAAATCTAATTCCAACCCCGATGAACTTTATATGTATCGTCAACCCCCGAAGTCCTTAAGTTGTAACAATGACCCGGGAACCTCTAAACCACCAGGTTTTTCTAAACCAATGTGGAAAACGACGGCTCGTATTAGGGGAACATCATATATCCCTAGAAACTTGGCAAAATGAACCAAAACCGAAGAAGAAGAAACAAGCGAGTCAGAATAAGATAGTTGTATTCGTGTGGTGTAATATGTGTAATATAGTGTGCTTATGCTTTATGATATATGTAAAATTGCTTGTATTAATAAGTATTTTTTTTATGAATCTAACTCTTGTCTATTTTACAGTATAAAAACACAAAATGGATAGACAACCCAATATTTTAAGAGACCTACCCGAAGACATGATTGATGAAATCTTGTCTAGAGTCGGTCAGAATTCTTCGGCACAACTATTTAAGGCGAGATCAGTTTGTAAGACATTCGAAGAACGTTCCAAGAATGCCTTGGTTTATAAAAGGCTTTTGTTCGAAAGATGGGGGATATCACATTGGGAAATCCATAAGTTACGATGTGTTTACTTTGACACATATATTGCGGGGAACCCAAATGCTATTTTACGCAATGGGTTAAGAAATTATTTTGACTCAATATATCCGAATATTGGACTTCGTGATTTAGAAAAAGCGGCTAACATGCAACATAAAGAAGCATGTTATGCTTACAGATTAGTAATGTTCGCTTCTCACCAAAGTGAGAACAAGAACATCGGGCTACAACTATTAAACAAAACGTTCCCACAAGTGACGGAGTCGGTAATTGGGGTAAGAAATGAGGTTTTTAGATTGTTACGGGACTGTTGGACATTACGTAACCCTCGTCCCTTTGACGACGTTACAACACGCTGTCTTATCAACGGCCATAACGGTTATGTTCCACAAGACCAAGGATGGGAAGTAATCCTAGTAAAACCAGAATGCATGAATTGTTTCTGGACGTATGAATTACGTGTCTTTATTGCCCTTGCTGAACGACTTGTGTACTAGCTAGAATTATCTTCACAACCATCTTGTATCAAATTTATTGTGTGCTATATTTCATGCTATATGTAAAATAAGCGGTATTGTAAGTTTGTAAAATATTGTGTAAAAGTTTGAACGCAAAATATTATTATAATCTGTTTTTCATATAGAATTGTAGTAGTTGAATTGTATATTAGCTACTAAGTATGAACTTAACGGGTAGGTACTACCCGAATTTAAACTTATAAAACGCTAATATGAAGAAAAAGCTTTTATAAATGAGTTCATATTATGCTACGAAATACTATTAACTACTCTTAATATTCTGTATGATTAACTTGTTCCATTTGACTATTTTGAAGGAAATGGCACCGACTACTCGACACACCGTGAATATGAATGAAGAGGAATTCCGTACTTTTCTAGCTTCAAACATAGCCGCAGTACAGGCTGCGCTACATACCAACAATAACCTTGGATCTAGCAGTACAGGAAATTGTGTAGGATGCACCTACAAAGAATTCACTGCCTGTAAACCTTTGGAATTTGATGGAACCGAAGGACCGATCGGATTCAAACGGTGGACCGAGAAGGTCGAATCGGTGTTTGCCATAAGTAAGTGTACTGAAGAGGACAAAGTGAAGTACGCTACGCATACCTTCACAGGTTCTGCGTTAACATGGTGGAATACCTATCTAGAGCAAGTGGGACAAGACGATGCGTACGCACTACCGTGGTCAGCATTCAAGCACTTGATGAACGAGAAGTACCGTCCCAGAACCGAGGTCAATAAGCTCAAGACAGAACTTAGAGGGTTACGAACCCAAGGATTTGATATTACCACGTACGAAAGACGATTCACAGAATTGTGCCTATTGTGTCCGGGAGCATTCGAAGACGAGGAAGAGAAGATCGACGCGTTTGTGAAAGGATTACCGGAAAGAATCCAAGAAGATATAAGTTCACACGAGCCCGCCTCCATATAACAGGCATGTAGAATGGCTCACAAACTAGTGAACCAGATTGAAGAAAGAATTAAAGAACAGACTGCTGAAGAGGCCAATGTGAAGCAAGTCAAAAGAAAGTGGGAGGAAAACGGTGATAAGAATCACCAATACAACAACAACAACAACAGCAATTACAACAATAATTGCAACAATTATCCCAACAATCGCAACATCAATCGCAACTACAACAAACGGCCCAACAACAACAACAACAACAGCAACAACAACAACAACAACAATAACAACAACAGCAACTACAACAATCATCCCAACAACAATAATAACCGCAACAACAACAACAATCAGAAGCAGCTACGCCAAAGGTGTGAAAAGTATCACTCGGGGTTCTGCACCAAATTTTACAACAAGTGTAAAATAAATGGTCATAGCGCGGCGAAGTGTGAGGTCTACGGACCAGGGGTTAATAGAACGAAAGGGACAAATGGTGTCGGAACGAGTAATGGCAGAGCAAGTAGTGTCGGAGCAAGTTATGCCATTGTAGTTTGTTATAAATGTGGAAAACCGGACCGCATTATTAGAAATTGCCCAAACCAGGAGGACACGAATGGACAAGGCCGCGGAAGAGTTTTCAATATTAATGCGGCAGAGGCACAGGAAGACCCGAAGCTTGTTACGGGTACGTTTCTTATTGACAATAAATCTGCTTACGTTTTATTTGATTCGGGTGCGGATAGAAGCTATATGAGTAGAGATTTTTGTGCTAAATTAAGTTGTCCATTGACGCCTTTGGATAGTAAATTTTTACTCGAATTAGCAAATGGTAAATTAATTTAGGCAGATAATATATGTCGGAATCGAGAAATTAAACTGGTTAGCGAAACATTTAAGATTGATTTGATACCAGTAGAGTTAGGGAGTTTTGATGTGATAATCGGTATGGACTGGTTGAAAGAAGTGAAAGCAGAGATCGTTTGTTACAAAAATGCAATTCGCATTATACGAGAAAAAGGAAAACCCTTAATGGTGTACGAAGAAAAGGGCAACACGAAGCTACATCTTATTAGTAATTTGAAGGCACAAAAACTAATAAGAAAAGGTTGCTATGATGTTCTAGCACACGTCGAGAAAGTACAAACTGAAGAAAAGAGCATTAATGATGTTCTCATTGCAAAAGAATTTCCCGATGTATTTCCGAAAGAATTACCGGGATTACCCCCACATCGATCCGTTGAATTTCAAATAGATCTTGTACCAGGAGCTGCACCAATAGCTCGTGCTCCTTACAGACTCGCACCCAGCGAGATGAAAGAACTGCAAAGCCAATTACAAGAACTTTTAGAGCGTGGTTTCATTCGACCAAGCACATCACCGTGGGGAGCTCCTGTTTTGTTTGTCAAGAAGAAAGATGGTACATTCAGGTTGTGTATCGACTACCGAGAGTTGAACAAACTTACCATCAAGAACCGCTACCCACTACTGAGAATCGATGACTTATTTGATCAACTACAAGGCTCGTCTGTTTATTCAAAGATTGACTTACGTTCCGGGTATCATCAAATGCGGGTGAAAGAAGATGATATTCCAAAGACTGCTTTCAGAACACGTTACGGTCATTACGAGTTTATGGTCATGCCGTTTGGTTTAACTAATGCACCAGCTGTGTTCATGGACCTTATGAACCGAGTGTGTGGACCATACCATGACAAGTTTGTCATTGGTTTCATTGATGACATACTTATTTACTCAAAGAATGACCAAGAACATGGTGAACATTTGAGAAAGGTGTTAGAAGTATTGAGGAAGGAAGAATTGTACGCTAAGTTTTCAAAGTGTGCATTTTGGTTGGAAGAAGTTCAATTCCTTGGTCACATAGTGAACAAAGAAGGTATTAAGGTGGATCCGGCAAAGATAGAAACTGTTGAAAAGTGGAAACCCCGAAAACTCCGAAACACATACGCCAGTTTTTAGGACTAGCTGGTTACTACAGAAGGTTCATCCAAGACTTTTCCAGAATAGCAAAACCCTTGACTGCATTAACGCATAAAGGGAAGAAATTTGAATGGCATGATGAACAAGAGAAAGCGTTTCAGTTATTGAAGAAAAAGCTAACTACGGCACCTATATTATCATTGCCTGAAGGGAATGATGATTTTGTGATTTATTGTGACGCATCAAAGCAAGGTCTCGGTTGTGTATTAATGCAACGAAAGAAGGTGATTGCTTATGCGTCTAGACAATTGAAGATTCACGAACAAAATTATACGACGCATGATTTGGAATTAGGCGCGGTTGTTTTTGCATTAAAGACTTGGAGGCACTACTTATATGGGGTCAAAAGTATTAAATATACCGACCACAAAAGTCTTCAACACATATTTAATCAGAAACAACTGAATATGAGGCAGCGTAGGTGGATTGAATTATTGAATGATTACGACTTTGAGATTCGTTACCACCCGGGGAAGGCAAATGTGGTAGCCGATGCCTTGAGCAGGAAGGACAGAGAACCCATTCGAGTAAAATCTATGAATATAATGATTCATAATAACCTTACTACTCAAATAAAGGAGGCGCAACAAGGAGTTTTAAAAGAGGGAAATTTAAAGGATGAAATACCCAAAGGATCGGAGAAGCATCTTAATATTCGGGAAGACGGAACCCGGTATAGGACTGAAAGGATTTGGGTAGCAAAATTTGGAGATATGAGAGAAATGGTACTTAGAAAAGCTCATAAAACCAGATACTCAATACATCCTGGAACGGGGAAGATGTACAAGGATCTCAAGAAACATTTTTGGTGGCCGGGTATGAAAGCCGATATTGCTAAATACGTAGGGGAATGTTTGACGTGTTCTAAGGTCAAAGCTGAGCATCAGAAACCATTAGGCTACTTCAACAACCCGAAATCCCAGAATGGAAATGGGAAAACATTACCATGGATTTCATCACTAAATTGCCAAGGACTGCAAGTGGTTTTGATACTATTTGGGTAATAGTTGATCGTCTCACCAAATCAGCACACTTCCTGCCAATAAGAGAAGATGATAAGATGGAGAAGTTAGCACGACTGTATTTGAAGGAAGTCGTCTCCAGACATGGAATACCAATCTCTATTATCTCTGATAGGGATGGCAGATTTATTTCAAGATTCTGGGAGACATTACAGCAAGCATTAGGAACTCGTCTAGACATGAGTACTGCCTATCATCCACAAACTGATGGGCAGAGCGAAAGGACGATACAAACGCTTGAAGACATGCTACGAGCATGTTTTATTGATTTCGGAAACAGTTGGGATCAACATCTACCGTTAGCAGAATTTTCCTACAACAACAGCTACCATTCAAGCATTGAGATGGCGCCGTTTGAAGCACTTTATGGTAGAAAGTGCAGGTCTCCGATTTGTTGGAGTGAAGTAGGGGATAGACAGATTACGGGTCCGGAGATTATACAAGAAACTACCGAGAAGATCATCCAAATTCAACAACGGTTGAAAACTACCCAAAGTCGACAAAAGAGCTACGCTGACATTAAAAGAAAAGATATAGAATTTGAAATTGGAGAGATGGTCATGCTTAAAGTTGCACCTTGGAAAGGCGTTGTTCGATTTGGTAAACGAGGGAAATTAAATCCAAGGTATATTGGACCATTCAAGATTATTGATCGTGTCGGACCAGTAGCTTACCGACTTGAGTTACCTCAACAACTCGCGGCTGTACATAACACTTTCCACGTCTCGAATTTAAAGAAATGTTTTGCTAAAGAAGATCTCACTATTCCGTTAGATGAAATCCAAATCAACGAAAAACTTCAATTCATCGAAGAACCCGTCGAAATAATGGATCGTGAGGTTAAAAGACTTAAGCAAAACGAGATACCAATTGTTAAGGTTCGATGGAATGCTCATAGAGGACCCGAGTTCACCTGATAGCGTGAAGATCAGATGAAGAAGAAATACCCGCATCTATTTCCAGAAGATTCGTCAACACCTTCAACAGCTTAAAATTTCGGGACGAAATTTATTTAACGGGTAGGTACTGTAGTGACCCGAACTTTTCCATGTTTATATATATTAATTGAGATTGATATTTACATGATTAAATGTTTCCAACATGTTAAGCAATCAAACTTGTTAAGACTTGATTAATTGAAATATGTTTCATATTGACAATTGACCACCCAAGTTGACCGGTGATTCATGAACGTTAAAACTTGTAAAAACTATATGATGACATACATATGGATATATATATATATAGTTAACATGATACTATGATAAGAAAACATATCATTAAGTATATTAACAATGAACTACATATGTAAAAACAAGACTACTAACTTAATGATTTTTAAACGAGACATATATGTAACGATTATCGTTGTAAAGACATTTAATGTATATATATCATATTAAGAGATATTCATACATGATAATATCATGATAATATAATAATTTAAAATCTCATTTGATATTATAAACATTTGGTTAACAACATTTAACAAGATCGTTAACCTAAAGGTTTCAAAACAACACTTACATGTAACGACTAACGATGACTTAACGACTCAGTTAAAATGTATATACATGTAGTATTTTAATATGTATTTATACACTTTTGAAAGACTTCAATACACTTATCAAAATACTTCTACTTAACAAAAATGCTTACAATTACATCCTCGTTCAGTTTCATCAACAATTCTACTCGTATGCACCCGTATTCGTACTCGTACAATACACAGCTTTTAGATGTATGTACTATTGGTATATACACTCCAATGATCAGCTCTTAGCAGCCCATGTGAGTCACCTAACACATGTGGGAACCATCATTTGGCAACTAGCATGAAATATCTCATAAAATTACAAAAATATGAGTAATCATTCATGACTTATTTACATGAAAACAAAATTACATATCCTTTATATCTAATCCATACACCAACGACCAAAAACACCTACAAACACTTTCATTCTTCAATTTTCTTCATCTAATTGATCTCTCTCAAGTTCTATCTTCAAGTTCTAAGTGTTCTTCATATATTCTACAAGTTCTAGTTACATAAAATCAAGAATACTTTCAAGTTTGCTAGCTCACTTCCAATCTTGTAAGGTGATCATCCAACCTCAAGAAATTTTTGTTTCTTACAGTAGGTTATCATTCTAATACAAGGTAGTAATAATATTCAAACTTTGGTTCAATTTCTATAACTATAACAATCTTATTTCAAGTGATGATCTTACTTGAACTTGTTTTCGTGTCATGATTCTGCTTCAAGAACTTCGAGCCATCCAAAGATCCGTTGAAGCAAGATCCATTTTTCTCTTTTCCAGTAGGTTTATCCAAGGAACTTAAGGTAGTAATGATGTTCATAACATCATTCGATTCATACATATAAAGCTATCTTATTCGAAGTTTTAAACTTGTAATCACTAGAACATAGTTTAGTTAATTCTAAACTTGTTCGCAAACAAAAGTTAATCCTTCTAACTTGACTTTTAAAATCAACTAAACACATGTTCTATATCTATATGATATGCTAACTTAATGATTTAAAACCTGGAAACACGAAAAACACCGTAAAACCGGATTTACGCCGTCGTAGTAACACCGCGGGCTGTTTTGGGTTAGTTAATTAAAAACTATGATAAACTTTGATTTAAAAGTTGTTATTCTGAGAAAATGATTTTTATTATGAACATGAAACTATATCCAAAAATTATGGTTAAACTCAAAGTGGAAGTATATTTTCTAAAATGGTCATCTAGACGTCGTTCTTTCGACTGAAATGACTACCTTTACAAAAATGATTTGTAACTTATTTTTCCGACCATAAACCTATACTTTTTCTGTTTAGATTCATAAAATAGAGTTCAATATGAAACCATAGCAATTTGATTCACTCAAAACGGATTTAAAATGAAGAAGTTATGGGTAAAACAAGATTGGATAATTTTTCTCATTTTAGCTACGTGAAAATTGGTAACAAATCTATTCCAACCATAACTTAATCAACTTGTATTGTATATTATGTAATCTTGAGATACCATAGACACGTATACAATGTTTCGACCTATCATGTCGACACATCTATATATATTTCGGAACAACCATAGACACTCTATATGTGAATGTTGGAGTTAGCTATACAGGGTTGAGGTTGATTCCAAAATATATATAGTTTGAGTTGTGATCAATACTGAGATACGTATACACTGGGTCGTGGATTGATTCAAGATAATATTTATCGATTTATTTCTGTACATCTAACTGTGGACAACTAGTTGTAGGTTACTAACGAGGACAGCTGACTTAATAAACTTAAAACATCAAAATATATTAAAAGTGTTGTAAATATATTTTGAACATACTTTGATATATATGTATATATTATTATAGGTTCGTGAATCAACCAGTGGCCAAGTCTTACTTCCCGACAAAGTAAAAATCTGTGAAACTGAGTTATAGTCCCACTTTTAAAATCTAATATTTTTGGGATGAGAATACATGCAGGTTTTATAAATGATTTACAAAATAGACACAAGTACGTGAAACTACATTCTATGGTTGAATTATCGAAATCGAATATGCCCCTTTTTATTAAGTCTGGTAATCTAAGAATTAGGGAACAGACATCCTAATTGACGCGAATCCTAAAGATAGATCTATTGGGCCTAACAAACCCCATCCAAAGTACCAGATGCTTTAGTACTTCGAAATTTATATCATATCCAAAGGGTGTCCCGAAATGATGGGGATATTCTTATATATGCATCTTGTTAATGTCGGTTACCAGGTGTTTACCATATGAATGATTTTTATCTCTATGTATGGGATGTGTATTGAAATATGAAATCTTGTGGTCTATTATTATGATTTGATATATATAGGTTAAACCTATAACTCACCAACATTTTTGTTGACGTTTTAAGCATGTTTATTCTTAGGTGATTATTAAGAGCTTCCGCTGTCGCATACTTAAATAAGGACGAGATTTGGAGTCCATGCTTGTATGATATTGTGTAAAAACTGCATTCAAGAAACTTATTTTGTTGTAACATATTTGTATTGTAAACCATTATGTAATGGTCGTGTGTAAACAGGATATTTTAGATTATCATTATTTGATAATCTACGTAAAGCTTTTTAAACCTTTATTGATGAAATAAAGGTTATGGTTTGTTTTAAAATGAATGCAGTCTTTGAAAAACGTCTCATATAGAGGTCAAAACCTCGCAACGAAATCAATTAATATGGAACGTTTTTAATCAATAAGAACGGGACATTTCAGTGGTGATGCTGGTTATGCTGCTGGTGCTGCTGCTGGTGTTCGTAGGTTTTGCACCAGATTTTCCAGAGCCACTACTCGAGCGCGAAGCTCGTTGACTTCTTCTATTATTCCGGGATGATTGGTGGTTGGAACAAGGGGGTGAATAAGATCTAGAATCTTCAATATTATATATTCGTGACGGGATACCCTGGAAAGAAGAGAGAAAATGGTGTTTCGGACTGGTTCACCAGTAAGCGCTTCAGGTTTTTCGGCAAGAGGTGAATTCGGTTGGTGGAAGGGATCACCTTCTTCTTGTATCCATTGATTGAGTCAGCTACGAACACAACCCCAATTCATCCAGAATAGATGATGGCTGATTGGTTCGTTTGTTCCGGTTACGCTGCCGTGGGAGCTTGAAGAGTTTGAGAAATTCATATTATATGTTTGGAATAGGGTTTGATATGAAATGGGTATTGAATACCGAATGATATATTCGTCTCCTTGAATACGTATTTATAGCAAAAAGATTTCCGTAATTTACAGAGGAAATTTAGGATACGTGGTAGACAAAGTTTATAGACATGATAATATATGATAAGATATGATGTGTCATCCATTTATGTAATAATGGTGGTATGACGTGTTGAGATTTGTAACCAGATATTGATTAAAGAATTTGAATTCGTATACTGTGATAACCCAATAATATTTTCCGATTCGCAAACCGATGCATAAATGCATAAGATACGTGAGTGTTTGAAGTAGTAGCAGGAGCTTGTGGACGAACCGTTATCTTCAATAACATATAGAAGTTTGATAAACTTGATAGGTCATAAGTTTAAAAAAAAATTAAGTGGAATAAAGATGAATATGATATAAACGAAACACTTTATTTTATTAAGAACAAGGCTTTAAACAAGCCTTCTTATTACACAATTCGGGGATAGAAATAGTTTAAGGCCTAGCCTTTGCATAGATAGAAAATAACTAGGAAATATTAAGATTGAAGTAGTCTTCATATTTCATCTTCTCGTCCTCAACCTCCTTCATAAACTTCTCAAACTTGTCGTTCTTCTCCTTTTGTTCCTCATAAAGATACTCGATGTTATCATAAAGATTGGAAACATCATTGTTGATTACATGGTACTTGTGGTCCCTCATAGAAAGTTGATTATTCACGCGGTTTTCCTCCATCTTCAATCTAAAGTCAACATCTTCTCTTAGGTAGGAGAGATATTGCTTCCCCCATCGGGCATTTCTTGTAAGGGTGCAAACCAAAGTCCACATCGGTCATGGGATAAAATAAATGTATGTATATAATATCTTTCTTTAGCTCAGCATTTTCCTCCATGAGCTTCTTGATCGCTAGGTCTTTTTCCTTCATTTGAGCATCGATCCTTGCAATATGGCGAATAAGGTCATCGGTAGTTTTTCGCAGATTCATGAGCTCGTACTTGGCATCAACTTCATCGTAGGAAGGAGATCGGGATCTTTTCTTTGACGGCCCAGTTTCTTCAAGACATTTCCTCTTGTCTTTATTCCTTGGGGTTGGATAGTATTCAGGAGACCCATGTAACTTTAGAGTAGTATTTGGGCTATAATTTGGTGAGGGAGGACCACCAAAGTCATAAGGTGGACTTTGGACTGGTCTTTCTGTGGAACACCTTTCAGTATCTTTTTCGGTTGGCTTGAAAAGATTCATTTTGGTCGTTTGATGATAATTAGACATCCTAACATTAGGAAGGATATTTTGATTAGAATCTTTAAGCATAATCGTTAAGATTATGGGGCAATCCTAAGTGCTTTAATTCTAAGGCAGGAAAGGTTATAGTTTCCTAGATTTCTAAGGCACCCTAGCTAACAAGTAAGGCACACATAAAAATGTAATCCTGGTTCTCTATAACAGCCTGGTTATGCTCTGATACCAATCTGTAACGTCCTCCCAATAGGGTCTGGAAGGAACGTCACTAATATCAAAACATACCAACATATTATAATAAACGAGAACAATACTAAATGATGAATTTAACTTTAATGAGTACGCAGCGGAAAATGAAATATCGTTACAATGACAGGAATAACAATATCGTAAATGTTCACATGCAGAAGTAATAAATGCGATATCTCTTGATCCTATGTCCAAGTAGCATCACATAAGCAGTAAGTATAAGAGCTTGAATCAAACAGTACCTGAGACAAAACATGCTAAAGTGTCAACCAAAAAGGTTGAGTGAAGTTCATAGGTTTAACAAAAAGTTTGTCGTTGTTTTAGACCACAAGATTTAGTTTGTAAAGTTGATCTCCCGCAGGATCAAAAAGTTATGCCAATGCGTGATATTTAGACTAAACGTTCAAGTTTGTCCCATGACAAGTTGTGTCTGTCCTTGTCGGTTTAATTTCATTATTAAGTAATACAATGACTTGGTCAAATGTATCGGGGACGTTACTCCCGATAGGCCTACCCCCAATAATTAAGAATGCCCCAGCAATTAAAAATATCACTGTAGGGACTTAGTCGGACATAGCCGGATATAGCATAGTTTAACAGTTTGGTACTTGTGTCTAAAGTGTAATAAGTAAAAACAGCATGTGTCTCACCCCAAGTAAAAGTAAGTAAGTTTGCTAGCAATTAAAGAGGGGCTATGAATTCACCTTAGTAAGTAGAGAGAGTGTTATTCCTCGGAATAAAGAGTTGAACGAGTGAGCAGGAAAGTCAACCTATTGACATTTAAGAGTAGTTAAGTGTTTTGCCCATGTTTAAGTTTAAGTATGTGTTTAAGTATAGTTTGTTTTACTAAGTTTCTATTCCTAGTAAGTTACTATTTTTATAAAGTTTCTATTTTTAGAAAGTTTCTTATTTTACTAAGTTTCTATGACTAGAGAGTTTCTACTTTTATCAGTGTTTTCCATTTTAGGATACTTGTCGTATTAGATAAGCTTCCAATCACCCCTTTCCCTTCGAATGGCTAATTTAGATCTAGGGGCTTGAGCCATAGGACCCTTTAAATCGGAAATCCAAACTCTCTGCCTAGAATCTCATAGAAACCATTTGTCAAGAAAGTTCGAAGATCTATACATCTCTAATACATATCCCAAAATATTTTTATGTTACAATATAAGTAGTAGGTTATAGGTGCTAGTAATAGTAATAGTGTATACATGTTATTTATTTTATTTTTAATTGCATATAATTTATAACATTATTTACATATTTCGGTAAAAATAATAATCGAAGTAAAAAGTAAAAAGTAAAAAGTAAAAAGTAAAAAGTAAAAAGTGAAAAGTAAAAAAAAAAAGTAAGAAAAGAATACTTACTAGTAGTAATTCTTCAAAGAGAGAATGAGAGAAATTTTGGTGTGAGTTAGAATGAGAAATGAGGGGTATTTATACTTGAAAAATTAGGTAAAAAGAATAAAATAATTAAAAGAAAAAGAAATATTTAATTCTTAATGGGATTTTAAAATTAAAAAGTATTAAATGTTAGGTCATGGGATAATGCACAAAATAAAATAATAAAAGTAGTTTTTCCATTAAAATTTTTAATTAAAAAGTAATTTATTTATTTATTTATTTATTTTTTATTTATTTTAAGGATTTTTTTTTTAAATAAACAAATTTATTTAATGTTTTTCCAAGAATATTTGTCAATAATATTTTTTTTATTTTTGTATTTAATTAATAAATACAAATTTTGCATAAAAATAATAAATAATTCGGTATTTTGTATTTTTAATAATAATTATGATTTTAATTATTAAACTATAGTTTTAGTAAGTTTGTAAATATTATTACATTTATATATAATTGGATTTATTATATAGTTAAATATATAATATATTAACTAAATAATAAAAGTGATACAAAGTTTATATACTTAGTTAAATTATGTCAAATTATATAAATTAATAATATATTATTTATTTAAGCGTACATTGTTGACTAAAAATTACTATTCGGTCAATATTTAATTGTATATAACAACCCTTAATACATATAGTCAGACATATAACCCTAGGGTTAATTCAGTAATTTAGAAGTCGAAAAGTGAGGGTTGTTACAGTTTCCAATTAGGGTCATGAAGAGCGTCCGAGTAAGTGCGTGGTATGGGAGATATGGCAGAGGTGTGTAGGTTAAGATACTGGATGCGTTTAGTGGTGCCAACACGAGCGCGAGTAACCATGGGGTGAGTAGAGTGTGATGATGTAGCCTCGGTAGGAGGAGGTTGTGTCTCCGGGAGAGGATTAGGTAACAGAATGTGGGTGGTAGCCTCATTAGGAGGAGGCTGTGTCTCCGGGGAATGATTAAGTGGAGGAGAATTAACGGTAGCCTCATTAGGAGGAAGATGTGTCCCCGTAGTAGGAGTAGAATGGTTGTCATGAGATTGAAGGTGAAAAGATCAAGAGAATAGACTTGGAGGAGGGTCTAGGAAATCATAAGAAGGTGGTTGAGTAGGTGTCATGGAACCGAATGGGAAGGAAGTCTCATCAAAGGTGACATGACGAAAAATGATGATTCTATTAGTGGTTAGATCATGACAAAGGTATCTGCGGTGATCGGAGGGATAACCGAGAAGGGTACATGGAGTAGAGTGGGGAGCAAGTTTGTGTGTTGTAGTAAGATGAGGATAGCACAGGCAACCGAAAACGCGAAGAGTGGTGTAGTTAGGTTTTTGCTTGTAAAGGCGAGAATTTGGGATTTCATGATTGATGGCAGACGAAGGAAGAATATTTAGAAGGTAGGCAGCCATGTGAAGAGCTTTCGCCTAGTAAGTAGGGGAGATGAGCTTGAAAAAGGAGTGTGCGGATTAAGTTGTTAATGGTACAAAGCATGTGCTCAGACTTTCTTTTTTGCTGAGAAGTCTGAGGGCAGGAAAAACGAAATTGAATGCCATTGGATTGCATAAGTTGGTGGAAGGCATTGTTATCGAATTATCCGCTGTTATCACATTGAAAAACTTTGATTTCTTGGTTAAATTGAGTGCGGACAAATGTGCGAAATTGTATGAATGTGGTAAGTGCGTCAGATTTATTGCGTAATGGAAAGACCCATACATAATGCGAAAAATGATCAAGAAATATAATATAATATTTTAAACCTCTAAGACTAGAGACAGGAGATGTCCATAAATCTCTATGGATAATATCAAATGTAGCATTAATATTAGAACTAGAAACAGAAAAAGGGAGTCGCACATGTTTGCCAAGCTGGCAGGCATGGCAAAGAATAAGGGACGACGACTTATTACAAATACTATATTTATTAGAAAGGAGTCTTCGAAAAACATCATGTCCGGGATGTCCCAAACGCTGATGCCATATAACCAGCCTGGTGAGAAGAGCCTACTGAGAAGAGTGAGAGGTGGGTGATGTCAGTGGGTAAAGATCCCCAGTGCTATCACATCGGAGAAGTAGACGACGCGTCAGAAAATCTTTTAAAGAAAAACCAAAAGGATCAAATTCAACATAAACCAGATTATCATGGGTAAATTGAGGAACAGATATAAGGTTTTTAACGATGCTAGGGGTTACAAGTATATTATTTAAATGTAACGGTCGGTGGACATTGGGTAACAAGCTATGACCGGTGATAGTGACGGGAATGCTGTTCCCGTTACCAACGGCTACTGGTGAATATTTGTAATTATTAAAAACAGTACTAAGATTATCAACAATTGAGGTAAGATGTGAAGACGCACCCGTGTCCATGTGCCACCCGGCACCATCGTAAACGGGGTTGGGCTATGTATAAGCATTGGGCCTGCTGCTGGGCCTGTTGTTGAGCTTGAATTATTTTCAGAAGCTGAGCATTCGTCTGCAATTGTGAGTGAGTTGTTGTGGCCATGATCAAATCACAAGAGATGCTTCTAGAATATTTAGTTTGCTATGATTTTAATAGAAACAATTGTTTCTGCCTCTTCGTAGCCCCAAATATATACGAGATCAATGAACACAGAAGAGAAGAAAAAAATATTCGTAAAAGATACGAGAGAGATTAATACAATCTACACAAAGATGTCTTCACACGTCGACTAAAGGGGAAAAAACTATTATTATTAGACAAGTGGTAATAAAAAATTTAGTAAATGCAATATGTTTTTGTTGGTTCTGGCGACAAAAGTAGGAAGATAGATACCATTTATTTGATATTCATCTTGATGTTATTAATAATAATAACTAAGCAAGAGTAAAACAAATGATAGTGGCGGTGGTTTTTGATTGATATTATGTGTGATGGCCCCGTCAATACACTTAACGGCTCCGTCACATGGTTTCACAGCTTGATCGAACTTTAAATGAATGTAATAAATAATATTGCATTCTTTTATTCAAAAGTTTCTCAAAAAGGTAATTTACTAAAATATGTAGTTTTAAACAAACTCAACATATTAAATAACCAAAGTTGACATAAAACACTGTCAACCAAACACCCACAAGTTTAATATCCAAAAAGAGAATGCAAGTTTAAATATTTCATAAATGTTTAACAAAATCTGCCCATATGCATGCAGACACTTCTAACACAGCCAGAGGCAAAGCCAGAATTTATAGTTGAGGGTGGCTTATATGAGACTTGGAAAGTTGAGTAATTTAATATAAATATTTTGGGCATAATATTATAATTAAGACTTCGACATTGGGGGATGCTTACAATTATTTAAATATAATAATACAATTGAAACTTGAGTCTTGATTGGGCCTTGGGGGAGGCTGAGCACCCCTCAGTCCCCCCTTGTCTCCGCCCCTGAACACAGCAGAAGCACCAAACAAATCAAGTACCTGTGAAAACATGCGAGTAAACTAACAACAAAAATGTTGAGTGAATTATAGGTTTAAGTAAATGAATAAACTTTAGACCACAAGATTTAAAATGTTAGAAAACATAAAACATTATTCCATTATCAATGAGCCACCTGGTAACCACTTAACCCTTTATTTATCCTTGCCAAACACAATATATATACACTGAACAAGTCTATATTCAAATAAATACGAAGTACTAATACATTTCGATTATAAATTGCTAGCGCGACTAGCTCGAAATGGGGTTGTCAAACCCGATAGATCTATCCATAGGATTCGTGTTCACCAATAGAAACCAGTGATTACAGTTACCAGACTAGGAAATATTTTTGTTCAACTCATAACAAATAATTTAAATTTAATTACCACTTGTGTTTAAACGTAGAACAAAATGCATGTAATCACATTCTAAAAATATACTTTGAAAACTATGAAAAACAGGACTATAACTCTTAAAGCAAATGAAGTAACCACATAAAAAGTGAACAGCAAACGAAATAAAGTGATCAGGAATGATCACAACGTCGACCTATAAATAAAGCAGGTCGATATAAATAACTAACTTAGGTCAAGTCTTAGTATGATTGCTATAGTACTTGTTGCAAGTAAACATAGAACAACACTTAGTAGGCTTCGGTTTGATCAGGACAGCGTACGAACACACACTTTCTATTCTTAGAAAGTTTCTATTTTTGGAAAGTTTCTATTTTTGGAAAGTTTCCAAATTTATAAAGTTTCCATAGTTAGAAAGTCAACAAAAGTCAACTGAAAGTCAACTCAAAAGTCAACCTTGGTCAAACATAGTCAACATAAATTTTAAAAGTATAAGTTATAATAATAATATAAGTTATAATGTTATTTAAATTCATATATGTATAATTATGTCATATCATAAGTTTAATTAAATTAAAATGACTTATTAAAGTTAACATAAGTTTAAATGATATAATTAATATAACAGAAGTATTTAATTAAGTAATTAAATATTAATCATAATATAAGTATTATTAATTAATAATAAATTTTAATCTTATCATAAGTATTATTAATTAATAATGAATTATTAATCATATCATAAGTTTCTAATTATAATTATTAAATCATAAGTATTTAATAATTAAATTATAATTAAATAATAACTAAGCCTTATAATAATTAAATAATTATTTAATCCTTATTATAAGTCTTATTATGATATTCTCATAAAATAAGTTCAATACTTATCATAAGTATTTTTCATTAATAATAAAAGTATTATTAATCATAAGTTTAATTAAATGTTTAATTAAATCATAAGTAATTAATAAATGATATAATAAATATATATATCATAAGTCTTAAATTAAATTAATTACTTTTATATCATAAGTAATTTATTAATAATAAAAATCATTATTTATAGCATAAGTCTTAATTAATAACTATAAGTTTTAATTAAAAGTTCATCGGGTCATAACTTGAGCCACGGGTGTCGGTTTTCGGCGAGTCTTATATATATCTCCTCCTAATCAACCCACCTGACACATTAGTGCACTCAAGAACATCCCATGAACAGCCACCAAGTCATGACCATCAGCCATATAACAACTTGGAGCTTTAATCCATTCAAAAACATGTTTTAGTCATAACGGGTGATCCGTGGCTCGGATTTCGATGATCCGACCGTGAAAGTTCATCCCATCATCAATCCTAACACACTAGTACACCCTAAAGACTCCAAAAGTGATCACAAAGTCGGACCAAACCTGAAACAATTCATTTTTACATTTTGATTTCAATAAAACACCATTTTAATCATAACTAGAGCTCCATGAATCGAAATAACATGAATCCGGAGTCCAAATTCAATGTCTTGATGAGAGGAACACATCTAGACCCTTTAATTTTAAATTTAAAACAGTTAAGTTTACAGAAATGGTTAAATACTCTGCTGTCCAAAAACAATCAAACCGAAATCATGCTATAACAAGTGTTTCTATGCATACAATCAACAATACAACAACATACAATCATCATACTATCATAATAACATATAAAAATAGTAAAATTAAAGAAAAATCAAAAATTTAGGGTTAGGGTTTATACCCTAATCAAGAATTGAATGATATGAACGTGTAGAGATCGAAGAGAGGAATCCGGTTGCGTAAATGATTTGATGATCCAAGTAACAATTGATGATGAAATGATGGTGATGGTGGTGGATGATGGCGACGGCCAAGGGAAGAGGAGAGGAGAAAAAGAGAGCAAATATTAGGACTAGGTTTAGAAATGTAGAATGAAATGATTTGTAAATTGCAAAAATGAGAAGCAAATGGGAGTATACTCCCCTCCCATGTATTCGGCCGAATGGGGGGTCATGGGGTGGGTCCCATGGCCCAATTTTGTTTAATGATAAATTTCTTGTGGCCCGAACGTTCGTACGAAACCCGAAATGCGAAAACGCTACTACGAGATTGAATATTCGGAGATATAACGAATACGCGACGAAAAATATATATAAACACTATATATAAACATATGACATTAAAATATCATATTTAAAATAATTTGGACATAAAAATCCCAAAAGCTTGACCGTTGGTTTGAAAACCGAAAAAATTCGCCGGATAGAAATCCACGACACGTATAACATAAAATATGAATACAAATATTCACATAACACCTAATAATTAATATATTATCACAAAAATAATAATATAGGTCATAAAAATGACGTGGCACGAATAACAGTTAATGGTCGTTAAATAATTAACGGTAAAAGATAACGGAAAAAGTAGGGTCGTGACAGTACCTTCCCGTTACGGAAATTTCGTCCCGGAATTTAAGCAGGTGCAGGGGTTGACTCGACATCTGGGAATAAATGCGGGTACTTCTGCCTCATCTGATCTTCACGCTCCCAAGTGAACTCGGGACCGCGTCTGGCATTCCATCTAACTCGGACTATAGGAATTCTACTCTGCTTAAGAGTCTTAACCTCTCGATCCATAATTTCAACAGGTTCCTCAATAAAATGGAGTTGTTTATCAACATGAAGCTCCTCCAGAGGAATAGTTTCATCGGCCTCGGCCAAACACTTCTTAAAATTCGATACATGAAAAACGTCGTGAACAGCACTGAGTTCTTGTGGCAACTTCAAACGATAAGCCACGGGTCCAACTATCTCAATAATCTCAAAAGGTCTAACAAATCGAGGATTCAACTTTCCTCTCTTACCAAATCGTATCACACCCTTCCAAGGTGATACTTTCAACATAACACGGTCACCGACATGAAATTCAATATCTTTCCTTCTCTTATTGGCATAGCTCTTTTGCCGACTTCTGGCGGTTCTCAATCTTTCCTTAATCTGTACGATCTTCTCGGTAGTCTCATGAATAATTTCTAGACCTGTGAGTTGAGCATCCCCAACCTCATTCCAGCAAAAAGGATACCTACACTATCTATCATACAGGGCTTCAAACGGTGCGGCTTTAATATTTACGTGATAACTGTTGTTATAAGAAAATTCTGCTAGCGGCAACTATCTATCCCACCCATTACCAAAATCAATTACGCATGCCCTCAACAGGTCTTCCAATATTTGAATGTTCCTTTCACTCTGACCATCCGTCTGCGGATGATAAGCGGTGCTCATATCCAACTTAGTTCCCAAAGCTTTCTGTAAGGATTGCCAAAACCTCGATATAAATCGACTGTCTCAGTCTGAAATAATAGATACATGAACACCATGTCTAGAAACAATCTCCTTCAAATACATACGAGTAAGTTTCTCCATCGAATCCGTTTCCTTAATCGGCAAAAAGTGAGCTGACTTTGTGAGTCGATCTACAATCACCCAAATGGTATCATAGCCACCCGCAACTCTCGGTAACTTCGTAATAAAATCCATCGTAATATCTTCCCACTTCCACTTGTGAATCTCAGGTTGCACCAAAATTCCAGACGGTTTCTGATATTCGGCATTAACCATAGCACAAGTCAAACACTTAGCCACATAAGTAGCCACATCAGCTTTCAAATTAGGCCACCAATACAGCTCCTTAAGATCATGATACATCTTTCCTGAACCAGGATGAATAGAGTACCTAGACTTATGAGCCTCATCTAAAACAAGTTGTCGCCGATCACCAAATTTCGGAACCCAAAGACGTCCCGCAAAGTACCTAGTACCATCGGTTCGTACTTCAAACTTCTTAGCCATGCCTCTGACTTTCTCGTTCATAAAATTCTTCTCCTTTAAGGCTTCTTGTTGTGCCTCAAGAATCTGTCTTGCGAGGTTTGTTCGAATTGTCATGTTCAAGGCTCTAAACCTGCGAGGTTCAGCCCTCTCTTTAGGACTTAACGCATTGGCCACAACATTGGCTTTCCCCGAATGATATAAAAGTTCGCAATCATAATCATTCAACGTCTCAATCCATCTTCGTTGCCTCATATTCAAATTTTCTGATCAAGGATATGTTGAAGACTTTTGTGATCAGTGTACACTGTACTTTTGACCCCATATAGATAATGTCTCCAAATCTTAAGTGCAAACACAACAGCTCCTAACTCTAAATCATGGGTTGTATAATTCTGTTCGTGAATCTTCAACTGACGTGACGCGTACGCAATAACTTTCTTTCGTTGCATCAATATACAACCAAAGCCTAGACACGAAGCATCACAATAAACGACAAAATCATCATTACCCTCAGGTAGTGAAATATCGGAGCGGTAATCAACTTCATCTTCAAAGTTTAAAAAGCAATATCTTGTTCATCCTTCCACTCATACTTCTTCCCCTTGTGCGTTAAAGCAGTCAAAGGTTTCGCTACATGAGAGAAATCTTGAATGAACCTTCTATAATAACCTACCAACCCTAAAAACTAACGAATCTGAGTAAGAGTCTTCGGAATTTCCCACTTCTCAATTGCCTCAATCTTGGAAGGATCAACTTGTATTCCCTGTTTACTAACAATATGTCCAAGGAATTGAACTTCTCTTAACCAGAAAGCACACTTAGAGAACTTAGCGTACAACTCTTCTTTCCTCAATAAATCAAGCACCAACTTCAAATGTTCTTCGTGATCTTCATCACTCTTGGAATAAATAAGGATGTCATCGATGAAAACAATAATGAATTTGTCCAGATAGGGTCTGCACACACGGTTCATGAGGTCCATGAACACAGCAGGTGCATTTGTCAATCCGAACGACAACACAAGGAATTCGTAGTGACCATAACGGGTGCGAAAAGCGGTTTTTGGAACATCGGATTCTTTAACACGCAGTTGATGATAACCGGAACGAAGATCGATTTTAGAATAAACAGACGAACCCTGAAGCTGATCGAACAGATCATCAATTCTAGGAAGAGGGTAACGGTTTTTAACTGTAAGCTTGTTCAGTTCACGATAATCAATACACAAACGAAACGAACCATCTTTCTTCTTAACAAATAGAACAGGAGCTCCCCAAGGGGACGAACTGGGACGAACGAAATATAGTTTCAACCAACAAAGAAAACATTATATAGAGTGGCCACATCAGTGGTATAGATGTTTAATACAATTCCTTCAAGGGGATAACGAGGATCATGAACTTCAAAGTAAATTTTCATTACATTTCCGAAAGGAAGACGTACGAAAGGTGTGATCTTTCAACGAGAGTGAACTTCCTCGTACAATGAGCAATTCAATCTAGGATTCATCCTTATTCTTAAATTTATGTGTGGATGAAAGGAACGTGAACCTTGGACCATAAAGAATAGTTGACTCCAGGTGGGATGAATCTCCAAAAATGATTTCTTGTACCTCAAAGCATTGAATCATAGGATTGATGTTTACGAGGGTGTTGCAGTAAGTCGTGAATATCGAGAGTAGAAACTTCTCAAACGGTCTAGTGTAATATCTATCTGTGATACCAACTATAATAACAGTTGGGGTAGAAACCCACCCAGTGCCTTTCCTGAGAACAGGGTGACCACTGAACGTACCTCAGAAAACTGATTTATCGGTCCGCATTTCGGTCATGTCCAACCATAAGAGGGAAAAAATGTATGAGCGCAGAGACCTCCCGACAATTTTATAAAACCTCCATCCAATGTGGCGTAAGAGTTTTTATCAACGAACTTAATGGTAAGTTTCATCCTTAAACGGAGGTTGAGAAGAACTGTGATCCAAACACACTGTAGAGTAATGCGAAAATTTTAATATAATCAATCAAAGAAGTTTTGAAAAAACTTTAAACGTCTGATGTGACCCCATAAACGGAACGAAGTTCTTAGTAAATTTAAAAGTATGTACAACGTGTACCATTTTACATAAAACAATTTGACTTAATTAAACGACTCAATAAAGGAGTGGTTTTAAAATAATTTTCGAAGGTATAATTTAGCATGTACTACCCAAAATAAGTAAAAATAAATTTATTCATTTGATTTTATACGTACATATATGATTTTATAAATTTCGTAAGTGACGGAAAATTTTATTACCATTACTCGTCCATAAATCTCGTAAGGACCGCACAAATAACAAAATGTGTAAAAATTTCCGATAAACAGAGTATTCGTATTTCAGAGCTTACGAATTGAAGTAAGATCGTAGAAGATCGAGTGGAGGACTTGGATCCTTGTGCAACATTGACCAACAAATGTTACGAGGTCATGAAAATCAATGAATTAAATGTCGTTTTGGCTATTATCAGGATATAAGTCCTTGGGCCAAAACTGTTCACGTGCGAATATGTCGTTAAGAAGCGAGGTATTCAGGATAAAGCATGAGATAAGTAGTTTGGTTAAAACGAGCTTCTCGTATATCAACAAATAAGATAATGCGTATTTTCCTTACCCATGTAATACATCAGAATTTCCGAATGAGCGGAGTAAAAATTTTCCTTGACTCGCTTTCTATTCCTCATGTCACAATATTGGAATTTCTATATGAATTACCGTAATATAACCACGTAGTCCTGACGTCATTATATTATACTAATTCATAGTTCCATTCCAATAGTACTACATGAGGTTAGGATACGCGATCAACCTCGAATTTCCACACAATTTCTCTAAAACGATTTCTTAAACAATGTGCTAAGGATATCACACGACACCAAAAACATCAAAAGTAATGAATATGAGTAACGATGACATAAAAATGTCTCTGAAGTATCAAGAATCTTTAAATGTCAAGAATGACGTTTCCGGTTCGCAACCTAAAGCACAACGGCACAAAGGCACGTAATATAACAAGAATGTTATATACCTAAATATAATAGCTGACATTGAAATGTCGAGCCTTTAGAAGTCAAGAATGACATCTTACGTAATATAACTCAAACGTTATATACATAACCATAATAGATGACATAGAAATGTCGAGAATTCCCGAAGTCAATAATGACATCCCTCAGTTTCACTAACCGATGTGTTCTTATAAAAGATATACTCTCATGAGTCAGAGGATACGTTTAAATCGGAATGGGAGTTCCTCCCGGATTCAGAACATAACAGAGATGTATGTATGATAACAATATACATACCATAGAATACAAATAATCACATATAATCATGTACTATAGGTCGGGCTATAGACTAGACTCACTAATGCACCCTATTGACTCGGGTAATGACGTCAATGCTGAAATGTCCCGTTCTTATTGATTAAAAATGTTCCATATTAATTGATTTCGTTATGAGGTTTTGACCTCTATATGAGACGTTTTTCAAAGACTGCATTCATTTTAAAACAAACCATAACCCTTATTTCATCAATAAAGGTTTAAAAAGCTTTACGTAGATTATCAAATAATGATAATCTAAAATATCCTGTTTACACACGACTATTAGATAATGGTTTACAATACAAATATGTTACAACGAAATAAGTTTCTTGAATGCAGTTTTTACACAATATCATACAAGCATGGACTCCAAATCTTGTCCTTATTTAAGTATGCGACAGCGGAAGCTCTTAATAATCACCTGAGAATAAACATGCTTAAAACGTCAACAAAAAATGTTGGTGAGTTATAGGTTTAACCTATATATATCAAATCGTAACAATAGACCACAAGATTTCATATTTCAATATACATCCCAAACATAGAGATAAAAATCATTCATATGGTGAACACCTGGTAACCGACATTAACAATATGCATATAAGAATATCCCCATCATTCCGGGATCCTCCTTCAGACATGATATAAATTTCGAAGTACTAAAACATTCGTTACTTTGGATGGGGCTTGTTGGGCCCAATAGATCTATCTTTAGGATTCGCGTCAATTAGGGTGTCTGTTCCCTAATTCTTAGATTACCAGACTTAATAAAAAGGGGCATATTCGATTTCGATAATTCAACTATAGAATGTAGTTTCACGTACTTGTGTCTATTTTGTAAATCATTTATAAAACCTGCATGTATTCTCATCCCAAAAATATTAGATTTTAAAAGTGGGACTATAACTCACTTTCACATATTTTTACTTCGTCGGGAAGTAAGACTTGGCCACTGGTCGATTCACGAACCTATAACAAATATGTACATATATATCAAAGTATGTTCAAAATATATTTACAACACTTTTAATACATTTTGATGTTTTAAGTTTATTAAGTCAGCTGTCCTCTTTAGTAACCTACAACTAGTTGTCCACAGTTATATGTACAGAAATAAATCGATATATATATTATCTTGAATCAATCCACGACCCAGTGTATACATATCTCAGTATTGATCACAACTCAAACTATATATATTTTGAAATCAACCTCAACCCTGTATAGCTAACTCCAACATTCATATATAGAGTGTCTATGGTTGTTCCGAAATATATATAGATGTGTCGACATGATAGGTCGAAACATTGTATACGTGTCTATGGTATCTCAAGATTACATAATATACAATACAAGTTAATTAAGTTATGGTTGGAATAGATTTGTTACCAATTTTCACGTAGCTAAAATGAGAAAAATTATCCAATCTTGTTTTACCCATAAATTCTTCATTTTAAATCCGTTTTGAGTGAATCAAATTGCTATGGTTTCATATTGAACTCTATTTTATGAATCTAAACAGAAAAAGTATAGGTTTATAGTCGGAAATATAAGTTACAAGTCGTTTTTGTAAAGGTAGTCATTTCAGTCGAAAGAACGACGTCTAGATGACCATTTTAGAAAACATACTTACACTTTGAGTTTAACCATGATTTTTGGATATAGTTTCATGTTCATAAGAAAAATCATTTTCCCAGAAGAACAACTTTTAAATCAAAGTTTATCATAGTTTTTAATTAACTAACCCAAAACTGCCCGCGGTGTTACTACGACGGCGTAAATTCGGTTTTACAGTGTTTTTCGTGTTTCCAGGTTTTAAATCATTAAGTTAGCATATCATATAGATATAGAACATGTGTTTAGTTGATTTTAAAATTCAAGTTAGAAGGATTAACTTTTGTTTGCGAACAAATTTAGAATTAACTAAACTATGTTCTAGTGATTACAAGTTTAAACCTTCGAATAAGATAGCTTTATATGTATGAATCGAATGATGTTATGAACATCATTACTACCTTAAGTTCCTTGGATAAACCTACTGGAAAAGAGAAAAATGGGTCTAGATGCGGGTATTTCTTCTTCATCTGATCTTCACGCTCCCAGGTGAACTCGGGTCCTCTACGAGCATTCCATCGAACCTTAACAATTGGTATCTTGTTTTGCTTAAGTCTTTTAACCTCACGATCCATTATTTCTAAGGGTTCTTTGTTGAATTGAAGTTTTTCGTTGATTTGGATTTCATCTAACGGAATAGTGAGATCTTCTTTAGCAAAACATTTCTTCAAATTCGAGATGTGGAAAGTGTTATGTACAGCTGCGAGTTGTTGAGGTAACTCAAGTCGGTAAGCTACTGGTCCGACACGATCAATAATCTTGAATGGTCCAATATACCTTGGATTTAATTTCCCTCGTTTACCAAATCGAACAACGCCTTTCCAAGGTGCAACTTTAAGCATGACCATCTCTCCAATTTCAAATTCTATATCTTTTCTTTTAATGTCAGCGTAGCTCTTTTGTCGACTTTGGGCGGTTTTCAACTGTTGTTGAATTTGGATGATCTTCTCGGTAGTTTCTTGTATTATCTCTGGACCCGTAATCTGTCTATCCCCCACTTCACTCCAACAAATCGGAGACCTGCACTTTCTACCATAAAGTGCTTCAAACGGCGCCATCTCAATGCTTGAATGGTAGTTGTTGTTGTAGGAAAATTCTGCTAACGGTAGATGTCGATCCCAACTGTTTCCAAAATCAATAACACATGCTCGTAGCATGTCTTCAAGCGTTTGTATCGTCCTTTCGCTCTGCCCATCAGTTTGTGGATGATAGGCAGTACTCATGTCTAGACGAGTTCCTAATGCTTGCTGTAATGTCTGCTAGAATCTTGAAATAAATCTGCCATCCCTATCAGAGATAATAGAGATTGGTATTCCATGTCTGGAGACGACTTCCTTCAAATACAGTCGTGCTAACTTCTCCATCTTGTCATCTTCTCTTATTGGCAGGAAGTGTGCTGATTTGGTGAGACGATCAACTATTACCCAAATAGTATCAAAACCACTTGCAGTCCTTGGCAATTTAGTGATGAAATCCATGGTAATGTTTTCCCATTTCCATTCCGGGATTTCGGGTTGTTGAAGTAGACCTGATGGTTTCTGATGCTCAGCTTTGACCTTAGAACACATCAAACATTCTCCTACGTATTTAGCAACATCGGCTTTCATACCCGGCCACCAAAAATGTTTCTTGAGATCCTTGTACATCTTCCCCGTTCCAGGATGTATTGAGTATCTGGTTTTATGAGCTTCTCTAAGTACCATTTCTCTCATATCTCCAAATTTTGGTACCCAAATCCTTTCAGCCCTATACCGAGTTCCGTCTTCCCGAATATTAAGATGCTTCTCCGATCCTTTGGGTATTTCATCCTTTAAATTTCCCTCTTTTAAAACTCCTTGTTGCGCCTCCTTTATTTGAGTAGTAAGGTTATTATGAATCATTATATTCATAGATTTTACTCGAATGGGTTCTCTGTCCTTCCTGCTCAAGGCATCGGCTACCACATTTGCCTTCCCCGGGTGATAACGAATCTCAAAGTCGTAATCATTCAACAATTCAATCCACCTACGCTGCCTCATATTCAGTTGTTTCTGATTAAATATGTGTTGAAGACTTTTATGGTCGGTATATATAATACTTTTGACCCCATATAAGTAGTGCCTTCAAGTCTTTAATGCAAAAACAACCGCGCCTAATTCCAAATCATGCATCGTATAATTTTGTTCGTGAATCTTCAATTGTATAGACGCATAAGCAATCACCTTCGTTCGTTACATTAATACACAACCGAGACCTTGCTTTGATGCGTCACAATAAATCACAAAATCATCATTCCCTTCAGGCAATGACAATATAGGTGCCGTAGTTAGCTTTTTCTTCAATAACTGAAATGCTTTCTCTTGTTCATCATTCCATTCAAATTTCTTCCCTTTATGCGTTAATGCAGTCAAGGGTTTTGCTATTCTGGAAAAGTCTTGGATGAACCATCTGTAGTAACCAGCTAGTCCTAAAAACTGGCGTATGTGTTTCGGAGTTTTCGGGGTTTCCCACTTTTCAACAGTTTCTATCTTTGCCGGATCCACCTTAATACCTTCTTTGTTCACTATGTGACCGAGGAATTGAACTTCTTCCAACCAAAATGCACACTTTGAAAACTTAGCGTACAATTCTTCCTTCCTCAATACTTCTAACACCTTTCTCAAATGTTCACCGTGTTCTTGGTCATTCTTTGAGTAAATAAGTATGTCATCAATGAAAACAATGACAAACTTGTCAAGGTATGGTCCACACACTCGGTTCATAAGGTCCATGAACACAGCTGGTGCATTAGTTAAACCAAACGGCATGACCATAAACTCGTAATGACCGTAACGTGTTCTGAAAGCAGTCTTTGGAATATCATCTTCTTTCACCCGCATTTGATGATACCCGGAACGTAAGTCAATCTTTGAATAAACAGACGAGCCTTATAGTTGATCAAATAAGTCGTCGATTCTCGGTAGTGGGTAGCAGTTCTTGATGGTAAGTTTGTTCAACTCTCGGTAGTCGATACACAACCTGAATGTACCATCTTTCTTCTTGACAAACAAAATAGGAGCTCCCCACGGTGATGTGCTTGGTCGAATGAAACCACGCTCTAAAAGTTCTTGTAATTGGCTTTGCAGTTCTTTCATCTCGCTGGGTGCGAGTCTTTAAGGAGCACGAGCTATTGGTGCAGCTCCTGGTACAAGATCTATTTGAAATTCAACGGATCGATGTGGGGGTAATCCCGGTAATTCTTTCGGAAATACATCGGGAAATTCTTTTGCAATGGGAACATCATTGATGCTCTTTTCTTCAGTTTGTACTTTCTCGACGTGTGCTAGTACAGCATAGCAACCTTTTCTTATTAGTTTTTGTGCCTTCAAATTACTAATAAGATGTAGCTTCGTGTTGCCCTTTTCTTCGTACACCATTAAGGGTTTTCCTTTTTCTCGTATAATGCGAATTGCATTTTTGTAACAAACGATCTCTGCTTTCACTTTTTTCAACCAGTCCATACCGATTATCACATCAAAACTCCCTAACTCTACTGTATCAAATCAATCTTAAATGTTTCGCTAACCGGTTTAATTTCTCGATTCCGACATATATTATCTGCTGAAATTAATTTACCATTTGCTAATTCGAGTAAAAATTAACTATCCAAAGGCGTCAATGGATAACTTAACTTAGAACAAAAATCTCTACTCATATAGCTTCTATCCGCACCCGAATCAAATAAAACGTAAGCAGATTTATTGTCAATAAGAAACGTACCCGTAACAAGCTCCGGGTCTTCCTGTGCCTCTGCCGCATTAATATTGAAAACTCTTCCGCGGCCTTGTCCATTCGTGTTCTCCTGGTTCGGGCAATTTCTAATAATGTGGCCCGGTTTTCCACATTTATAACAAACTACATTGGCATAACTTGCTCCGATACTACATGCTCCGCCATTACTCGTTCCGACACCATTTGTTCCTTTCATTCTATTAACCCCTGGTCCGTAGACCTCACACTTCACCGCGCTATGACCATTTCTTTTACACTTGTTGCAAAATTTGGTGTAGAACCCCGAGTGATACTTTTCACACCTTTGGCATAGCTGCTTCTGATTGTTGTTGTTGTTGCGGTTATTATTGTTGTTGGGATGATTGTTGTAGTTGCTGTTGTTGTTGTTGTTGTTGTTTGTGGGCCGTTTGTTGTAGTTGCGATTGATGTTGCGATTGTTGGGATAATTGTAGCGATTATTGTTGTAATTGCTGTTGTTGTTGTATTGGTGATTCTTATCACCGTTTTCCTCCCACTTTCTTTTGACTTGCTTCACATTGGCCTCTTCAGCAGTCTGTTCTTTAATTCTTTCTTCAATCTGGTTCACTAGTTTGTGAGCCATTCTACATGCCTGTTGTATGGAGGCGGGCTCGTGTGAACTTATATCTTCTTGGATTCTTTCCAGTAATCCTTTCACAAACGCATCAATCTTCTCTTCCTCATCTTCGAACGCTCCCGGATACAATAGACACAATTCTGTGAATCGTCTTTCGTATGTGGTAATATCAAATCCTTGGGTTCGTAACCCTCTAAGTTCTGTCTTGAGCTTATTGACCTCGGTTCTGGGACGGTACTTCTCGTTCATCAAGTGCTTGAATGCTGACCACGGTAGTGCGTACGCATCGTCTTGTCCCACTTGCTCTAGATAGGTATTCCACCATGTTAACGCAGAACCTGTGAAGGTATACGTAGCGTACTTCACTTTGTCCTCTTCAGTACACTTACTTATGGCAAACACCGATTCGACCTTCTCGGTCCACCGTTTCAATCCAATCGGTCCTTCGGTTCCATCAAATTCCAAAGGTTTGCAGGCAATGAATTCTTTGTAGGTGCATCCTACACGATTTCCTGTACTGCTAGATCCAAGGTTATTGTTGGTATGTAGCGCAGCCTGTACTGCGGCTATGTTTGAAGCTAGAAAAGTACGGAATTCCTCTTCATTCATATTCACGGTGTGTCGAGTAGTCGGTGCCATTTCCTTCAAAATAGTCAAATGGAACAAGTTAATCATACAGAATATTAAGAGTAGTTAATAGTATTTCGTAGCATAATATGAACTCATTTATAAAAGCTTTTTCTTCATATTAGCGTTTTATAAGTTTAAATTCGGGTAGTACCTACCCGTTAAGTTCATACTTAGTAGCTAATATACAATTCAACTACTACAATTCTATATGAAAAACTGATTATAATAATATTTCGCGTTCAAACTTTTACACAATATTTTACAAACTTACAATACCGCTTATTTTACATATAGCATGAAATATAGCACACAATAAATTTGATACAAGATGGTTGTGAAGATAATTCTAGCTAGTACACAAGTCGTTCAGCAAAGGCAATAAAGACACGTAATTCATACGTCCAGAAACAAGTCATGCATTCTGGTTTTACTAGGATTACTTCCCATCCTTGGTCTTGTGGAACATAACCGTTATGGCCGTTGATAAGACAGCGTGTTGTAACGTCATCAAAGGGACGAGGGTTACGTAATGTCCAACAGTCCCGTAACAATCTAAAAACCTCATTTCTTACCCCAATTACCGACTCCGTCACTTGTGGGAACGTTTTGTTTAATAGTTGTAGCCCGATGTTCTTGTTCTCACTTTGGTGAGAAGCGAACATTACTAATCCGTAAGCATAACATGCTTCTTTATGTTGCATGTTAGCCGCTTTTTCTAAATCACGAAGTCCAATATTCGGATATATTGAGTCAAAATAATTTCTTAACCCATTGCGTAAAATAGCATTTGGGTTCCCCGCAATATATGCGTCAAAGTAAACACATCGTAACTTATGGATTTCCCAATGTGATATCCCCCATCTTTCGAATGAAATCCTTTTATAAACCAAGGCATTCTTGGAACGTTCTTCGAATGTCTTACAAACTGATCTCGCCTTAAATAGTTGTGCCGAGGAATTCTGACCGACTCTAGACAAGATTTCATCAATCATGTCTCCGGGTAGGTGTCTTAAAATATTGGGTTATCTATCCATTTTGTGTTTTTATACTGTAAAATAGACAAGAGTTAGATTCATAAAAAAAAATACTTATTAATACAAGCAATTTTTACATATATCATAAAGCATAAGCACACTATATTACATATATAACACCACACGAATACAACTATCTTATTCCGACTCGCTCTATATGATGTTCCCCTAATATGAGCCGTCGTTTTCCACATTGGTTTAGAAAAACCTGGTGGTTTAGAGGTTCCCGGGTTAATGTCACAACTTAAGAAATACGGGTGTTGATGATACATATAAAGTTCATCGGATTTGGAATCAAATTTCTCTATTTTTATGCCCTTTCCCTTATTGTTCTCTTTTGCCTTATTAAATTGTGTTGGGGTAATTTCTATAACATCATCGGAATCCTTGTCGGGATCCGATTCATTGGAGAATTGGTAATCCTCCCAATACTTTGCTTCCTTGGCGGAAACACCATTGACCATAATTAACTTTGGTCGGTTGGTTGAGGATTTTCTTCTACTTAACCGTTTTATTATTTCCCCCACTGGTTCTATTTCTTCTTCCGGTTCCGATTCTTCTTCCGGTTCTGACTCTTCTTTATTATTAGGTGAGTCAATGGGACTTGTTCTAGAGGTAGACATCTATCACATAATATCAAACGCGTTAAGAGATTAATATATCACATAATATTCACATGTTAAAAATATATAGTTTCCAACAAAATTTGTTAAGCAATCATTTTTCAAGTAAACACGGTCGAAGTCCAGACTCACTAATGCATCCTAACAAACTCGATAAGACACACTAATGCAAAATTCTGGTTCTCTAAGACCAACGCTCGGATACCAACTGAAATGTCCCGTTCTTATTGATTAAAAACGTTCCATATTAATTGATTTCGTTGCGAGGTTTTGACCTCTATATGAGACGTTTTTCAAAGACTGCATTCATTTTAAAACAAACCATAACCCTTATTTCATCAATAAAGGTTTAAAAAGCTTTACGTAGATTATCAAATAATGATAATCTAAAATATCATGTTTACACACGACTATTAGATAATGGTTTACAATACAAATATGTTACAACGAAATAAGTTTCTTGAATGCAGTCTTTACACAATATCATACAAGCATGGACTCCAAATCTTGTCCTTATTTAAGTATGCAATAGCGGAAGCTCTTAATAATCACCTGAGAATAAACATGCTTAAAACGTCAACAAAAAATGTTGGTGAGTTATAAGTTTAACCTATATATATCAAATCGTAACAATAGACCACAAGATTTCATATTTCAATATACATCCCATACATAGAGATAAAAATCATTCATATGGTGAACACCTGGTAACCGACATTAACAATATACATATAAGAATATCCCCATCATTCCGGGATCCTCCTTCGGACATGATATAAATTTCGAAGTACTAAAACATCCGGTACTTTGGATGGAGCTTGTTGGGCCCAATAGATCTATCTTTAGGATTCGCGTCAATTAGGGTGTCCGTTCCCTAATTCTTATATTACCAGACTTAATAAAAAGGGGCATATTCGATTTCGATAATTCAACCATAGAATGTAGTTTCACGTACTTGCGTCTATTTTGTAAATCATTTATAAAACCTGCATGTATTCTCATCCCAAAAATATTAGATTTTAAAAGTGGGACTATAACTCACTTTCACAGATTTTTACTTCGTCGGGAAGTAAGACTTGGCCACTGGTCGATTCACGAACCTATAACAAATATGTACATATATATCAAAGTATGTTCAAAATATATTTATAACACTTTTAATACATTTTGATGTTTTAAGTTTATTAAGTCAGCTGTCCTCGTTAGTAACCTACAACTAGTTGTCCACAGTTAGATGTACAGAAATAAATCGATATATATTATCTTGAATCAATCCACGACCCAGCGTATACATATCTCAGTATTGATCACAACTCAAACTATATATATTTTGGAATCAACCTCAACCCTGTATAGCTAACTCCAACATTCACATATAGAGTGTCTATGGTTGTTCCGAAATATATATAGATGTGTCGACATGATAGGTCGAAACATTGTATACGTGTCTATGATATCTCAAGATTACATAATATACAATACAAGTTGATTAAGTTATGGTTGGAATAGATTTGTTACCAATTTTCACGTAGCTAAAATGAGAAAAATTATCCAATTTTGTTTTACCCATAACTTCTTCATTTTAAATCCGTTTTGAGTGAATCAAATTGCTATGGTTTCATATTGAACTCTATTTTATGAATCTAAACAGAAAAAGTATAGGTTTATAGTCGGAAATATAAGTTACGAGTCGTTTTTGTAAAGGTAGTCATTTCAGTCGAAAGAACGACGTCTAGATGACCATTTTAGAAAACATACTTACACTTTGAGTTTAACCATGATTTTTGGATATAGTTTCATGTTCATAAGAAAAATCATTTTCCCAGAAGAACAACTTTTAAATCAAAGTTTATCATAGTTTTTAATTAACTAACCCAAAACAGCCCGCGGTGTTACTACGACGGCGTAAATTCGGTTTTACAGTGTTTTTCGTGTTTCCAGGTTTTAAATCATTAAGTTAGCATATCATATAGATATAGAACATGTGTTTAGTTGATTTTAAAAGTCAAGTTAGAAGGATTAACTTTTTTTTGCGAACAAGTTTAGAATTAACTAAACTACGTTCTAGTGATTACAAGTTTAAACCTTCGAATAAGATAGCTTTATATGTATGAATCGAATGATGTTATGAACATCATTACTACCTTAAGTTCCTTGGATAAACCTACTGGAAAAGAGAAAAATGGATCTAGCTTCAACGGATCCTTGGATGGCTCGAAGTTCTTGAAGCAGAATCATGACACGAAAACAAGTTCAAGTAAGATCATCACTTGAAATAAGATTGTTATAGTTATAGAAATTGAACCAAAGTTTAAATATGATTATTACCTTGTATTAGAATGATAACCTACTGTAAGAAATAAAGATTTCTTGAGGTTGGATGATCACCTTACAAGATTGGAAGTGAGCTAGCAAACTTGAAAGTATTCTTGATTTTATGTAACTAGAACTTGTAGAATTTATGAAGAACACTTAGAACTTGAAGATAGAACTTGAGAGAGATCAATTAGATGAAGAAAATTGAAGAATGAAAGTGTTTGTAGGTGTTTTTGGTCATTGGTGTATGGATTAGATATAAAGGATGTGTAATTTTGTTTTCATGTAAATAAGTCATGAATGATTACTCATATTTTTGTAATTTTATGAGATATTTCATGCTAGTTGCCAAATGATGGTTCCCACATGTGTTAGGTGACTCACATGTGCTGCTAAGAGCTGATCATTGGAGTGTATATACCAATAGTACATACATCTAAAAGCTGTGTATTGTACGAGTACGAATACGGGTGCATACGAGTAGAATTGCTGATGAAACTGAACGAGGATGTAATTGTAAGCATTTTTGTTAAGTAGAAGTATTTTGATAAGTGTATTGAAGTCTTTCAAAAGTGTATAAATACATATTAAAACACTACATGTATATACATTTTAGCTGAGTCGTTAAGTCATCGTTAGTCGTTACATGTAAGTGTTGTTTTGAAACCTTTAGGGTAATGATCTTGTTAAATGTTGTTAACCCAATGTTTATAATATCAAATGAGATTTTAAATTATTATATTATCATGATATTATCATGTATGAATATCTCTTAATATGATATATATATACATTAAATGTCTTTACAACGATAATCATTACATATATGTCTCGTTTAAAAATCATTAAGTTATTAGTCTTGTTTTTACATATGTAGTTCATTGTTAATATACTTAATGATATGTTTACTTATCATAATATCATGTTAACTATATATATATCCATATATATGTCATCATATAGTTTTTACAAGTTTTAACGTTCGTGAATAACCGGTCAACTTGGGTGGTCAATTGTCTATATGAAACATATTTCAATTAATCAAGTCTTAACAAGTTTGATTGCTTAACATGTTGGAAACATTTAATCATGTAAATATCAATCTCAATTAATATATATAAACATGGAAAAGTTCGGGTCACTACAAATGCAGCCTAATTCCCTACAACCAATGTTCTGATACCAACTGTGATGGCCCCGTCAATACACTTAACGGCTCCGTCACATGATCCCACAGCTTGATCGAACTTTAAATGAATTTAATAAACAATATTGCATTCTTTTATTCAAAAGTTTCCCAAAAAAGGAAATTTACTAAAATATGTAGTTTTAAACAAACCCAACATATTAAATAACCAAAGTTGACATAAAACACTGTCAACCAAACACCCACAAGTTTAATATCCAAAAAGAGAATGCAAGTTTAATGTTTCATAAATGTTTAACAAAATCTGCCCATATGCATGAATACACTTCTAACACAACGGAAGCACCAAACAAATCAAGTACCTGTGAAAACATGCGAGTAAACTGTCAACAAAAATGTTGAGTGAATTATAGATTTAAGTAAATGAATAAACTTTAGACCACAAGATTTAAAATGTTAGAAAACATAAAACATTATTCCATTATCAATGAGCCACCTGGTAACCACTTAACCCTTTATTTACCCTTGCCAAACACAATATATATACACTGAACAAGTGTATCTTCAAATAAATACGAAGTACTAATACATTTCGATTATAAATTGCTAGCGTGACTAGCTCGAAATGGGGTTGTCAAACCTGATAGATCTATCCATAGGATTCGTGTTCACCAGTAGAAACCAGTGATTACAGTTACCAGACTAGGGAATATTTTTGTTCAACTCATAACGAATAATTTAAATTTAATTGTCACTTGTGTCTAAACGTAAAACAAAATGCATGTAATCACATCCAAAAAATATACTTTGAAAAGTATGAAAAACGGGACTATAACTCACCTTAAAGCAAATGAAGTAACCACACAAAAAGCGAATAGCAAATGAAGTAAAGTGATCAGGAATGATCACAACGCCGACCTATAAATAAAGCAGGTCGATATAAATAATTAACTTAGGTCAAGTCTTAGTATGATAGCTATAGTACTTGTTGCAAGTAAATATAGAACAACACTTAGAAGGTGTCGGTTTGATCAGGACAGCGTACGGACACACACTTTTTATTCTTAGAAAGTTTCTATTTTTGGAAAGTTTCTATTTTTGGAAAGTTTCCAAATTTAGAAAGTTTCCATAGTTAGAAAGTCAACAAAAGTCAACTGAAAGTCAACTCAAAAGTCAACCTTGGTTAAACATAGTCAACATAAATTTTAAAAGTATAAGTTATAATAATAATATAAGTTATAATGTTATTTAAGGTCATATATGTATAATTATGTCATATCATAAATTTAATTAAATTAAAATGAATTATTAATGTTAACATAAGTTTAAATGATATAATTAATATAACAGAAGTATTTAATTAAGTCATTAAATATTAATCATAATATAAGTATTATTAATTAATAATAAATTTTAATCCTATCATAAGTATTATTAATTAATAATGAATTATTAATCATATCGTAAGTTTCTAATTATAATTATTAAATCATAAGTATTTAATAATTAAATTATAATTAAATAATAACTAAGATTTATAATAATTAAATAATTATTTAATACTTATTATAAGTCTTATTATGATATTATCATAACATAAATTTAATACTTATCATAAGTATTTTTCATTAATAATAAAAGTATTATTAATCATAAGTTTAATTAAAACATAAGTAATTAATAAATGATATAATAAATATATATATCATAAGTCTTAAATTAAATTAATTACTTTTATATCATAAGTAATTTATTAATAATGAAAATCATTATTTATAGCATAAGTCTTAATTAATAACCATAAGTTTTAATTAAAAGTTCATCGGGTCATAACTTGAGCCACAGGTGTCGGTTTTCGGCGAGTCTTATATATATCTCCGCCTAACCAACCCACCCGACACATTAGTGCACTCAAGAACATCCCATGAATAGCCACCAAGTCATGATCATCAGCCATATAACAACTTGGAGCTTTAATCCGTTCAAAACATATTTTAGTCATAACGGGTGATCCGTGGCTCGGATTTCGATGACCCGAACATGAAAGTTCATCCCATCATCAATCCTAACACACTAGTACACCCTAAAGACTCCAAAAGTGATCACAAAGTCGGAGCAAACCTGAAACAATTCGTTTTTACATTTTGATTTCAATAAAACACCATTTTAATCATAACTAGAGCTCCGGGAATCGAAATAATATGAATCCGGAGTCCAAATTCAATGTCTTGATGAGAGGAACATATCTAGACCATTTAATTTTACATTTACAACAGTTAAATTTACAGAAATGGTTGAATACTCCGCTGTCCAAAAACTATCAAACCGAAATCATGCTATAACAAGTGTTTCTATGCATACAATCAATAATACAACAACATACAATCATCATACTATCATAATAACATATAAAAACAGTAAAATTAAAGAAAAATCAAAAACTTATGGTTAGGGTTTATACCCTAATCAAGAATTGAATCATATGAACGTGTAGAGATCGAAGAGAGAAATCCGGTTGTGTAAATGATTTGATGATCCAAGTAACAATTGATGATGAAATGATGGTGATGGTGGTGGATGATGGCGACAGCCAAGGGAAGAGGAGAGGAGAAAAAGAGAGCAAATATTAGGACTAGGTTTAGAAATGTAGAATGAAATGATTTGTAAATTGGGGGGTCATGGGGTGGGCCTCATGGCCCAATTTTGTTTAATAATAAATTCCTTGTCGCCCGAACGTTCGAACGAAACCCGAAACGCGAAAACGCTACTACGCGATTGAATATTCGGAGAGATAACGAATACGCGACGAAAAATATATATAAACACTATATATAAACATATGACATTAAAATATCATATTTAAAATAATTTGGACATAAAAATCCCAAAAGCTTGACCGTTGGTTTGAAAATCGAAAAGATTCGCCAGATAGAAATCCACGACACGTATAACATAAAATATGAATACAAATATTCACATAACACCTAATAATTAATATATATTATCACAAAAGTAATAATATAGGTCATAAAAATGACGTGGCACGAATAACAGTTAACGGTCGTTAACTAATTAACGGTAAAAGATAACGGAAAAAGTAGGGTCGTGACATTATGTCAATCGTAAGGAGTTGTTTAATTGGTTGAAGGATTGATTGAAGAAGATTACAGCGGCCGTGGGTTTTGAGTGGTAAGGTTAACACTTTTTGAGTTTAGGAATTTTCTTCTGATACCATGTTAAAAGAAGATAGACATAATATTATTGCTTGATGATTTGATAGTGCATACATACCATTATATAAAGGCTAAACAATACTAAAGCCCTAAATATAAGTGGGCTAAACCCATTACAATATATAAGACATGGGCTAATATAATCTATATGCTAACATTATTCACCCATGACACCTTTCATATATCGTTTGAGGGGTAAACGGAGGGGGTTTTACTTGGTCGTGCCCTTGGATAAGTTTCAAGGTTTCCTCCCGCACATCGATGGGGGCGGGGTTATTATCATTGCATCGACATAGTGGTTTAGTCCCCCTCCGGTGATCCCATTCGCTGTCAAAAAAAAAGGATTTTACATAATTATTACACTTTAAGTGACTTTTGACACATTTGACATGTTCGATCCATTCAACTAATAACCATTTTAGCTACAATTTTTATATTAGTGGTGTATCTAAACTCAACCACGCACTATACATAGTCAACAACCAAAATTATTAACCTTGAAAAGTCAACTTCGTCTTCTCTATCAGCAATCCATCTCCATCGAATTCACATGGTACAGGGCAACTCAATGGATTCAACATCTCAGTTGTATATCAAACACATGGAGGGCATTTACTTATTGTAGGAAAATGTAACTAAATCAGATACTGTATAAATGCTCCATCTAATATACATTGGATTTGGAAGTCGTTGAATCAATATACAATTCACTATTTTACTCTCATCTTCTCTAAGTTCAATTTCACATTATGGTAGGATTGAAATCCTGAGAATTACAAAATCAAAAGCATTCAATCCACATTCCGCATTCAGTTACATGCTACATTCATCTCAAATTGAAGAAATCAACCTAAATTGACAAAATATCGCCAACAATTGATAAATCATCCATTATTTTGCACCAGAATGATCATCCCGGTGTCATGCACAACTCAAAGGAACTTATTGGATCTAAGAATTAGTGTAGCTAGAAGAGATCAATGATGATTGCATTCAATCTAAAGAATAAACTAAAAATATCGACTAATGAATGTAGAGAACCGGATGCTATCTCAAGTTTAAGGCCATTATGGGAGAGGAAAAATGATATGATCATATCATGAATCTCGAATCCGGTAAGAGATGAAATTAGCAATAGCTTGAACTTTGTTAATTCAGCTTCAATTTTATGACATGAACTACAAGAACACTACTAACAAATCATAAATTGATGGACACAAGATCTATTAACCGGCTAATGACATCTCATAACTCAAGCTAGAATGTTATAACTGTACTATACTATTGAGGTTTATTATCATAAACTCAAAGGGTTATATGATGAGACATATACTTTGGAAGCACCATACATGTGGAGTTGTTCATGACATTGTGAAAATGGCACACTGAATGGTTAAAGGGAGCAAAGAAAGAGACTAATTCCATTTTTGATGAGAGCTATTCAAGAGTTCGAATCCTGAAACTACAACATTGCACACAAGGTTATCCCCGGACTTTGAAATCCACCCAAGGACGTCTTTCGCACATTGCGTTGTCGGGGCAGCGGGGAAGGGGTTTTTTTACCGTCCATGCCCTCAGATTGGTCCGAGTTTCCTCCAGTGCAACAGTTGAAGAAGAGTTATGCAACTGAAGTAGATGATTGCATGGGCGGTTTAGTCCTCTGGGTAATCCCAAACTGCGGTTAATTAAAAATATTGTGTAGCATTTTATATCATGGGAGTACACCCCTTTTAGGGCTAAGCCAAAAGTAAATTATTCAGCTCCGCTCAATCATTAATGTTGTTCAAGTAACACAAATCAAACTTATTTTGAAACTATATGAAACATTACTAATTTGTGGTGTTTTCTAGTATTATTGCAGGTATCTATTTTTGAAGTGTACCTGATTTGGTGATTGTAGCAGATTCTTGCTTGATGTTTTAAGGATTAAAGCTTAGGAGTCAAGGACGCTGTTACAAGTTTAATTTATTTAAGTTATTAGTTAATGTGGGCCTTTTTACTACTCAGGGAAGAATTGGGCTGTATTTGATGAAGAAGCCTAACACATTGCTTAGCCCATTACTTGATAAAGTCGGTTCACAAGGGCTTATATAAGCTTCCTAACTTCTTGTTAGGGTTACGAGAGCTACAGTTGTGTGTGTGATTTCTCATCCAGTTTATTCGATCTCTCTCTAGGGTTTCACAATCTAGATTTGTGTTCTTCCTCTTTATTGAGTGATTTTAGTTTTCAATCCACATCTTGTGGTTTTGATTGTGAGGTTTTAGATCCTGTATTCAATCTTAGTGAATACGGTTGATTATTTGTTATTGTTTTGGATTATGATTTGGTTCTGGATTGATATCTTACTGTAATCTTGAGATATTTGGTTAATTAGTGAAGTTTATTATCTGTTTTACAAAAGATTTCATGGTATCAGAGCGGGTACGCTCTTGATTGTGTTTCGATTGAAGTTCTAGGGTTTGTTCATGTTCTGGTGTTTGTTGTCGATTGTTTAAAGCTTCTTGGAGATCAAGAGAGTTTTCTTTGGGTTCGATTAACCACCTGTGTGTTGTGGGTAGTGTTTGACATTCAAACCCTAATTTTCTCAAAATTAGGGTTAGGGTTTCTGCCTCTCAATTGAAGTCTTCCGCTGATTGTTTCTTCTTTTCTCTGGTTCTTCTTGATCTTCAAAGGGGAGTCTCGCATTTATTCATATTATTTGGCTTTCCTAATTGTTTACTATTTTTTATCTGTGTGTGTAGTTGATTATCTGATCTGCAATTTGTTCAATCAAATTAAAAGGAACAGAAAACTATAATATTTGGAGTAGGTCAATGAAGTTGGCTCTTTCTACTAAAAATAAAATGAGATTTATTAATGGTTCTGTTTTAAGAAGTAAAACTGATGAGGTTCTTGCCTCTCAATGGGATAGGTGCAACTCTGTTGTACTATCCTGGATTCTTGGATCTGTTACTGAAGATCTGTATTATGGTCAAATTTTTTCAACTAATGCTACAGATGTTTGGAATGAACTTAAGGAGACATGTGATAAAATTGATACTTCAGTTATTTTTAATTTGCATCAACAAATCAATACACTTAAACAGAATGATAGTACTCTTTCTGAGTATTAGCATAAACTTAATACATTGTGGAAACAATATGATGCAATGGTGTCCTCACCAGATTGTACTTGTGGTGTTGTTGCTTGCTCCTATGAAGAGGCACATCACATAAAGAGCATAAAAATATGATGAAATTAATGCAATTCTTAATGGGTTTAAGTGATGAATATACTACTGTGAGAAGTAATATCTTGTTAAGAGATTCTGTTTTGGATGTAAAACAAGCGTATGCTATAATTTCAAGAGAAGAGTCACATAAAGGCATCTCTAGTGATAAAATTAGTAAAACCCAGGCTAGTGCATTTGTTACTCAGGCTAATAACACTTATAATAAGAATGGTAACAATTCTGGAAACTTCTATAGGAACAATAATAATAATTTCAATAACAGAAGTTCAAATCAGAATTTAAAATGTAAAAAATGCAATAAGCTTGGTCACACAATTGATAGATGTTTTGAAATAATTGGTTATCCACCATCCTTTAAAAGAAGGAATAGTGAAAATCAATTTAATAATAATGTGAACAAGACTTATGCTAACAATAGTGTTACCAATAAAGATGAGTCTGCTAGTTCTGACCCTGCAAGTCTTACTAATGAACAGTTAATGAAGCTGCTTAGCTTAATCAATGATAGTGTTGTACCTGTGGAAACAAATTCAAACATGGCAGGTAAGTTTGTGAATAATAATGTGTTCTTTAATTCTAATTTTAAGAAATTCTTTAATAGTCATATAAATGACAAATTTAAGAATAAAAATCAAGGTTGGATTATAGATTCAGGTGTAAACCAACACATGACTTCTTCTGATATTGGTTTAAATAATGTTGTTGACATTTCTCAATTGAATTTAACTGTTGGTCATCCTAATGGAACTCAAGCTAAAGTGATTAAAGTTGGAAATTTGAAACTTTCAAATAATGTTGTTCTGTTTGATGTTTTGGTTGTACCTGAATACTGTGTTAGTCTTTTGTCTGTTCACAAGTTGTCTAAAGATAGTCAGTTAACTAACTGTAAGTTTTGATGAACAAATGTTTTATTCAGGACTTGAAAGCAAAGACAACTCTAGGGACTGGTAGTAAATCTGGAGGATTATATTTGTTTGATGAACATAATTTGAATGTGTTAGGTATGACTTGTAATGTGTGTGTTCATCTTGTTTCTGCTCAGCTATGGCATGCAAGACTTGGTCATCCATCTGATCAAGTTTTGAAAGTTTTGAAAGTTTTGAAAAATAAACTTGATTTAAAAGATTTTAAAGAAAATTATCCTTGTGATATATGCCATAAGGCAAAACAAACCAGGGAACCCTTTCCTCTTAGTGATCATAAGTCACAAGGGATAAGTGATTTAGTTCATTTGGATCTTTGGGGTCCATTTAAAATTCAAAGTAGAGAGGGTCATAAGTATTTTTTAACCATTGTTGATGATTTTTCAAGAGCTGTTTGGATTTTCTTGTAAAAACTAAAGAAGAAACTTTTGATAATATAACACTTTTTTTTAACCTAATTAAGAATCAATTTAATAAAACTGTGAAAATAATCAGGAGTGACAATGGAACTGAGTTTGTTAATAATAAAATGAATAATTTTACAAAACTTTGTGGGATTGTGCATCAAACATCTTATGCATATACTCCACAATAAAATGGCATAGCTGAGAGGAAACATAGGTATTTTCTTAATGTAGCAAGAGCCCTTATGTTTCAAGGGGGGTTACCTTTAAATATATGGAGTGATTGTATCTTAACTGCTTGCTATTTGATTAACAGAACTCCTTCAAGTGTGCTTTTTGGAAAAACTCCTTATGAATGTGTCTTTAAAAAGGATCCCAGTCTCTCTCATTAAAGATGTTTTGGTTGTTTATGTTATGCAACCGTTTTAAATCCTGAAAATAAATTTTCAAGTAGATCTCTTAAGTGTGTTTTGATTGGTTTTGGTAATATTCAAAAGGGTTATAAACTTTTAAACTTAGAAAACAAAAGTGTTCTATTTTCAAGGGATGTGAAGTTTTATGAAAATAATTTTCCTCTTAAGTCAAAACTTGTTGACAATAGTCAAAGTGATTCTTCTGATTTAGAAAATAATATGTTTTTTGATAAAAAAAATTTCAAATGATGAAGACATCAAAAGACCCAATGATGAAGGGAGAGCTGAATATGATGGTGACGGCCGTAGTACAAGTGGCTACACTAATGAGCATAGTCCTACTAGAGATCCTTCTAGTAGTGATAATGTGATTAGTGAAGGTCAAAGTACTTCTGCAACTCCCATGGATAATATTTCATCTCCTGAGGGCAATACTCTACAAAACACTCATTTTAGAAGTCCTAGTCACATTCAAACTGTAAGGAAATCTTCCAGAGAGACTGTTTTACCAAAAAGATTTGATGATTTTGTTATTGAAGGAAAAGTTAAATATGGCATTGAAAAAGTGGTTAATTATTCCTTTTTAAATCAAGAATGTGACGCCCCGTACAAAACCATCATGTACGGATCATCAACAACAGGATCATCACAAGGTCAAACACTATATGCTGTTTGAAAACCGATTTGCATTCATTAAAAGATAACGTTTTACAAAGATAACATGTCATAAGACTTATTACAAACCATTGCTCCAAAATAACATAAGTTTACGAATGCAAAACATAAGTTTCATAATTTGAGACATCTCTAGTAATGCAGCGGATAACTAGTACAGTAGGTCCATAACAGCAATTCAATAACAGCATGACATCAAGTCTAACAGCGGAAGCAATAAACCTCTAGGAACCTGAGAAATACACGCTTAAAAAGTCAACACGAATGTTGGTGAGCTATAGTTTAAGTTGTAATAGTAACGTAAGATAGGTCACGAGATTTCAGTGCTGCAACAGCGTATCAAAACAGTATGAAAAGTATATGCATAACCGTGGGCACCCTGTAACTAGACTTAACGTTTATAACCCCCTGAAAGTACACTTGGCGAGTGCGTATGTCTACGAAGTATTAAACACCCGTTAAATGCTAGCACGACTAGCCCGAGTGGGGATGTCAAACCCTATGGATCCATATCTAAGATTCGCATTCACCGGTTCAAAAACCAATGACTAAACGTTACCGTGCTAAGGGGAATGTTTATGCCGTTGTATAACCCACACACATATAAAGTTTAAGTACTCATGCCTAGTATGTAAAACGTAAAAAGCGCATGTATTCTCAGTCCCAAAATAGTTAAAGTAAAAAGGGATGCTATAACTCACAGTGATAAAAGCGGTAAAGTCGGTAATGAAAGTACGCAAGTAGTAAGTCGGTCCGAAAGGTCGTCAACCTAAATCAAATGTTACTAGGTCAGTAGGTTGTCTTTATAACATCTAATAGTGCATAAAATAAGTTTAAGTGTCATCATCATCATCATTCATCATCATAAAAGCTAAGTAAGTTTGACAAGAATAGAGATCGAAACAATAGGCTGACTTTGGTCAGATGCTACCACCTCTACGTAAATCGAAAAGATGCATGGTCAGTGGCTATGGCTCCGTATATGAGTCCCCTAACAGCTGACCAATTTTCAGAACCTAACTCGTCTTCATTTGACTGGGCGACGGTTTAAGTGCGAGTAGGTCAGAAATTTCAGCACAACGTTAATAGGGTGTAGTGACTATCGGAGGGCCATAAATCCTAAACCGTAACTCGGATTAAGACGAGGCCTAAACAGAAAATCATCTACTTGAACCGAACTAACTGAAAATCAACTTTCTAGTAGCCCAGGTGGTCTGATCAGATACGAAAATCAGTGGACAAGTGCTCCGGTGGGGTTCTTGGTGCTTGATGCTCATCACGATTCTCATCCTTGATGCTTGTAGCTTCAAGTGTACAACTCGTTGATGGTTTAGCATCACTTTTGACCAAGATTCACCATCAATACACAATATGTTAAGACCAAGTAAGAACACAACTCATTCATGAGTCTTAGATGGATGATGAACCAAGGTTACATCATATCCTTAGTCTTAAAACAATTTCAATTCACAATAACAACTAAAGTTACAAACTTTACATTAATTCAACAAGTAATAGCACAATCTAAGTCAAATGAGGTGATGGAACCCTAAGCTAGAGAGCTTGGATCCATTTCACACAAGTTACAAGGTTGCAAAGCTAGAAAGCTTGAACCTTTAAGTGTTCTTGAAGATCTTGAAGCATAAAGCTTGGATCTTTAAGATATATGAAGATAACAAACACAAGTTTGAATCTTTTTCACAAAACAACATGATCAAAGCAAAAAGAACTTAGATCTAACAAAAAGATATGAAGATTCAAGCTAGAAAGCTTGCATCTTGATTGTTCTTGAAGATCTTGAAGCAAAAAGCTTGGATCTTGAAAATGCATGAAGATTACAAACAAAAGTTTGAATCTTTATTATAAAATAGAAGAATTAAAGTATAAAAGAAGTAGATCTACAAAATATATGAAGATTCAAGCTAAAAAGCTTGAATCTTCCATGTTCTTGAAAGATTCATGCTTGAATCAACAAGATATAAGTAAGATCAAAGCTAAAAGGAACTTTGATCTCCATAAAATGATGATGATGATCATGAATTTGAAAAGAAAAAGAAGAAGGAAAAGAAGACTTACAAGTAATGCTAGAAAGGAAAGAAAGAAAGAAAGAACAAGTGTGTGAAAAACCAAAATGATCAAGTGTGGAAATGAGGGACTAAAGCCTAGTATTTATAGGCATAATTTCACTTGGATTGATGACATAGCAAGGCCATTTGGCCGAAATTTTGAGGAGGGGAGGGGGAGACACAATGTTGCTTTATGGATCATGGTTGTCTAAAGTGTGTCCTTTTGCTAGAATCCCATGTGACAATTAGATAAACCTTATCCATTATGCTAGTATGACTCATTAATTAATTAATTTATTATATATTTATTATTATGGGTCACTAGTAATAATACTTGGGCTAATTAATTGGGTCACTAGCTAGAGTATGGTGGGCTTGAGCCCAACAAGGTAGAAAGTCCAACAAGACTAACTATTGGGCTTTAGCAATTAAATAAATAAAATTAAGCATCCAACGGCCCAGGTAATTATTATTATAAAATAATAATTAATATTTCGTAGCCCAAAAGCTCCGGTTCCGACAAAAGTCAAACGTGCGCGCAGTCCGCGGTTTATTCGTAACGGCAAGTAACACTAACGGTTATAAAGCATCCAATGGACAAGTTAAGCATTCTACATACCTCAGGGCACGTTTTTAAGTATATATGAATATAAAACACATGTGCCAAGGTTCCGAAGTAATAAAGTAACACAGTACGCACAAATACGCAGTTTCGCTAAAATACAAGGCATAAAAGCAAGTCGAAAAAGTCGGGTCGTTACATTACCCACCTGTTATTGGAAATTTCGTCCCAAAATTTAAGCTGATGGTGATGGAGTTGGAAAAAGGTGAGGATACTTCTGCTTCATTTGATCCTCTCGCTCCCAGGTAAACTCAGGTCCACGCTTGGCATTCCATCAAACTCGGACAATTGGAATCTTATTGCGTTTCAAGGTTTTGACCTCACGGTCCATAATTTCGACAGGTTCTTCCATGAAGTGGAGTTGGTCATCAATGGTAAGTTCTTCCAATGATATGATAAGTTCCGGTGGAGCAAGACATTTCTTTAAATTTGATACATGAAAGGTAGGATGAATGGCACTCAACTGAGTCGAAAGATCCAAACGGTAAGCAACGGGTCCAACACGTTCCAAAATTTCAAAAGGACCAATATATCGCGGGTATAACTTTCCGCGCTTTCCAAAACGGATTACACCCTTCCAAGGTGCGACCTTCAACATTACTCGGTCACCCACGTTGAATTTGAAGTCTTTATGTTTAAGATCAGCATAACTCTTTTGGCGATCGCGGGCCGTCTTAAGTCTTGCCTGAATCTGAGAAATCTTCTTCGTCGTTTCATGGACTATCTCGGGTCCGGTGATTTTCACTTCGCCTAACTCAGCCCAACAAATGGGAGAACGGGACTTGCTGCCATACAACGCTTCAAAAGGCGCGGCTTTAATACTTGAATGATAACTGTTGTTGTAAGAGAATTCGGCTAGTGGCAGATGCCTTTCCCAAGACTTTCCAAAGTCAATAACACAGGCACGTAACATGTCCTCTAAAGTCTGAATCGTTCGTTCACTCTGACCGTCGGTCTGGGGGTGATACGTAGTGCTCATGTCGAGACGAGTTCCCAAGGCTTCTTGCAATGAACGCCAGAATCTGGAAGCAAAACGGGGATCGCGATCTGAGATAATTAATAGAGGCACACCATGACGAGATACAACTTCTTTGATGTACAGTTGAGCAAGTTTCTCCATTGTGTCTGTTTCTTTCATCGCTAGAAAATGAGCAGATTTGGTAAGACGGTCAACGATAACCCAGATTGTATCGTATCCGCCCACCGTATTTGGTAGCTTCGTGATGAAATCCATTGTAATTGATTCCCATTTCCATTGTGGGATTTCTGGTTGTTGGAGTAATCCAGATGGCCTCTGATGTTCAGCTTTAACCTTCGAACAAGTCAAACATCTCCCAACATAAGTTGCAACATCCTTCTTAAGATTTGGCCACCAATACTGTTCCTTAAGATCATGGTACATTTTTCCGGCTCCTGGATGAATCGAATATCTCGACTTGTGGGCTTCATCAAGTATAAGGTTCCGTAGATCTCCATAACGAGGTACCCAAATTCTTTCGGCATAACATCAGAGTCCAGACTCCTTAACCTCGAATTTAGAGACGAGAATGTTCAGGTATTCGTGAGATATGTTCTCCTCCTTGAGAGCCTCTTCTTGGGCTACTCGAATCTGACTGTGAAGGTTCGAATGGATGGTGATGTTCAGATCCCGAACGCGAAGAGGTACCGTCCTCTCCTTTCGACTTAAGGCGTCAGCTACAACATTGGCCTTCCCCGGATGGTAGCGAAGTTCACACTCGTAGTCGTTTAGCGTCTCAATCCATCGACGCTGTCTCATGTTCAGTTGCTTCTGATCGAAGATGTGTTGGAGGCTTTTGTGATCGGTGAATATGGTACTCTTTATCCTATAAAGATAGTGTCTCCACAACTTCAAAGCGAAGACAACGGCTCCAAGTTCGAGATCGTGAGTAGTGTAGTTTCGCTCGTGGACTTTCAGTTGACGAGATGCATAGGCAATGACCTTCGTTCTTTGCATCAACACACAACCAAAACCATTCTTCGAAGCATCGCAGTACACAACAAAGTCGTCACTGCCTTCAGGAAGAGATAAGATAGGTGCGGTGGTTAACTTCTGCTTCAAGGTTTGAAATGCTGCTTCTTGTTCTTTTTCCCAAACAAACTTCTTCCCTTTATGAGTTAACGCAGTCAAAGGACGCGAAATCAAAGAGAAACCTTCAATGAACCTTCGGTAATAACCGGCAAGACCTAGAAATTGACGGATGTGAGTCGAAGTAGTGGGGGTTTCCCACATGCTGATAGCCTTGATCTTGGCGGGATCAACTTTGATACCTTGATCACTCACAATATGACCCAGAAATTGGACTTCCTTCAGCCAAAATTCACACTTGGAGAATTTGGCATAAAGCTGCTCTTGTCTCAAGAGTTCGAGCACTAACCGAAGATGTTGTTCATGTTCTTCTTCACTTCGGGAATAGATGAGGATATCATCTATGAAAACGATAATGAACTTATCCAGATAAGGCTTGCAGACACGATTCATGAGGTCCATGAACAAGGCTGGTGCGTTGGTTAATCCGAACGGCATCACGAGAAACTCATAATGACCATAGCGGGTTCTAAACGCAGTCTTCATCACATCACTCTTCTTCACCCTCAACTGGTGATAACCGGATCGCAAATCGATCTTAGAGTAAACGCTTGATCCTTGCAGCTGATCAAAAAGATCGTCAATTCGGGGAAGAGGATATCGATTCTTGATCGTCAATTTATTGAGTTCGCGGTAGTCGATACACATGCGGAAAGATCCATCCTTCTTCTTCACGAATAAAACAGGTGCGCCCCAAGGCGACGAGCTCGGTTGGATAAACCCTCGGTCGAGAAATTCCTATAGTTGACTCTGCAATTCTTGCAGTTCTGAAGGTGCTAGACGATAAGGCGCACGAGCTACGGGTGTAGCTCCCGGTACTAGATCGATCTGGAACTCCACGGCTCTCGGTGGCGGTAATCTAGGCAGTTCTTCCGGAAAGACGTCGGGGAATTCATTCACGATTCGCACATCATTCACACTCTTCTCTTCTATTTCTAAAACCTTCACGTGTGCTAAAACAGCAAGACGTCCTTTCTTCATGATCTTCTGTGCTTTCATACAACTAATGAGGTTCAGTTTCGAACCACATCTCTCTCCGTATATAACCAGTGGCTTACCATCTCCTTGTGGTATACGAAGAGCTTTATCTCCACAGATAACATCGGCCCTTACTTTAGTCAACCAGTCCATGCCGACAATCACGTCAAAGCTTTCCAATTTGATGGGTATCAAGTCAATTTCAAAATCCACACTAGCTATGTTAATAATAGCTCCTCGGCCAATTTGGTCAACCTTTTCAAGTTTACCGTTGGCTACCTCGACAAGCATACTTTCTTTTAAAGGAACTAATGACCAATTTATCTTATCACAAAAGTGTCTACATACATAACTTCTATCGGCACCGGTATCAAATAGGACAGAAGCTAAAATATTGTTGATAGTGAATATACATGTCACCAAGTCGGGATTCTCACGTGTATCCCTTGCATTAACATTAAAAGCTCTACCACTCGGTGGTCCGCCGTCCTTCTTCTTATTGGGGCAATCATTCCTAAAGTGGCCCTGCTGTCCACACTCATAGTATTTCCTTGGCCCGTTTTGGTTTGTCCTTGCAGCTGGGACGGGAATCTTGCAGTTCTTACCAACATGTCTGATCCTGTTGCACTTTTCACAAACCGCATTACAGTACCCAGTGTGGTGTTTGTAACACCTCTTGCACTACGGTAGAGTGCCTTTGTAGTTCGGGTTTGAACTTGTACCGGGGTTGGGGTTTCCACCATTGTTGTGTCTCTTAGCGGGGGTTTGATCATAGGTCATCCCCTTACTGTTATTCCACTTTCGCTTGTCACTACTACCCGCTTCAGACTTAGCCTTCTCTAGTTCATCGATGAGAATCTGATTCATGAGTGTATGCGCCATGCGCATTGCTTCGGGAACATTCGGTGGCTTGGACGAGGTGACATTACCCTTGATGGACTTAGGGATTCCCCAGAAGTATCTCTCCATACGCTTGAATTCCGGGGTTGTGATAACCCGGAAATTTCCAATCAAATTTAAACTTTAATCTTTATATGATTCCGACGCGATAAGCAAAATCTGTAACATTGAGTCTCAAAAGTTTTGGAATATCATTCATGTAATCAATTAACCTTTGGCTATGCCCGACGATTCACGAACAATTGTGTGTAATTAAATATGTAGTATATATAACATTTTGAATTAATAAATTAATATTAATATATTTAATTACAAGTCAAGATAAATAATATATTACAATTATTATTACTATTACTTTCATTAATATTAATAACTGTATTATTAATATTATTATTTGTAATATAAAAATTTAGATATGAAATTTGATACATGTAACTTGTTATATCTTATTTAGTATTTGTATCATTACCAGATATTATTTTTACCTTTATCATTAAAAATCAATATTAATGTATTATTATTATCATTCTATTTTTATCATTATCATTATCATTATTATTAGAATATTATTATTATTAATAATATTGTTATTATCATTTTCTATGAATCTTATAAATATTATAAACATAATTACTATTTGTATTAATATAAATAATAATAGAATTAGTATTAATATTTATTAACTATAAAATAAACATACACATATACAACATTCAATTATATATATATATATATATATATATATATATATATATATATATATATATATATATATATATATATATATATATATATATATATATAAGACATGTATACTGAAACATATATATATATATATATATATATATATATATATATATATATATATATATATATATATATATATATATATATATATATATATACAGTGTATACATATAGAATACGGAATTATATATAAATACATATACAAATATTATATATATTATTACGGTATATACAAGAAATAATTATAAGAAGAATACGTATTTCTGTTTCAAGTCGTTGTCTAAGCTAAAGGCAAACTGTTCTCTATCTGAAACCAGTACCATTTGATTCCAGGATTACTCACAAGACAACAATTTCTGTTAGCTTTCTTTTTCTCCTTTTAATTTTCTAATATATTTCAGTACTGAGCGAATGATTCTTGTCGAGTTTGTTAAGCTACAAAACAATCGATCACTTCATAATACTTGTAATCGAAGACACCATTTGATCTTCTTCTTCTCTCTTTCTCTTAATCGTGTTTTCGTTTCGAAACACCTAAACCACCTTGACCATCACCTTCTTACTACTCAAGAACCATAGAAAATAACCCTCACTATAAACTGTTTAATGTTGTTGCTACTTCTATATTCTATATCTGTTTAAATCAAACTTTCCAGCGCCTCATGGTTCATTCAATAACAACAAATCCGCCAGCTATCATTCTCATTTACTAATTTGAACCCGTATTTCTTTTGCCTCCTGATTAACTACCACGGCATCCTCAATCATCATCATAACTGACCACCCTTGTAATCACTATTGGACTCCACAGAAACCGCCACCTTCAACACCACCTTTAATCTCTTCTCTCTATACTATATCTTCTTCGTGAATGACCAAACAAAACACACAAACCTGGTACACTTGTTACCTCTACATGTTTCGCTGTTAACAAAGAAACCTCACCACACCATCAACACTTGTTATACTTCTGCTATACTTATTTTTGTGAATACGTTTGTATTAAAATCCCACACAACTCAAACCTAAAATCCTCGCCACTTTTACCCTCGTTGTTTGATCCTGTTTGATGGTTTGTTAAAAGCAGTCAAGCGCCACTCGATGCTGCAGCTGCTCTCTTCCGCCTCTTTTACAAAATCGATCACAAATGACATTTATTATGTAAGTGACAAACATAAATGTTATTTGAAACATTCTATTATATCACATAAAGAAAGTGACGAATGCTTTAACTTTTCAAAGAAATTGACCCACCCAAATGATAAAGATTCCAACATATTACCCACTCTTTAGACAAGTGGGCCGAATACATATTAAAAGTAAGTGTAATGGAATTTGTGCTTCGTTTATATATTTGATAATTTGGATGGTATGGCTATTATTATCTAAAGTTTATCACCATACAATCAATACTAGTGGGGACAAACTAGCTCATGGACAAACCTTTTGTTTTTCAAGTTGAAATGTGAAAACATATTTTTTTATGATAAAGAAGTGTGATGATGGGGATAGTGATTCACGAATAAGTTACAGGTTGTGATGGGAATAAATTCGATTAGATGATGATGAGGTGCCGTAAGCTTTCTTGTATGATTATGATAATGACAGGAAGTGAGGGGTTTGCTGCATGATATTTTATAAATAAAGAAACCAATTTTTTTTTATATACAAACTGAGTCAATGAACTACTGGATCGTGATGATTGGGCAGTGGTTTTCTTTTAGCTTGGGCCGTAATAGTTTCTTTTGGGCTGTTATGATTATTATTCTGTTGGGCCGTAGTTTGATGAGCACTTTCTGTGCAAATTAAAATCGAAGTGGTACATGGGATGTACCATAGATACTGATGATTAAGAATGATGTTGATAATGCAAGAAGGTGATAATGGTGATGATGATAAAAGCATGGTAACGATTTTAGATGATGATACATAGAGGTAACGATGATAATGATAATAAATGAGTTAGGATGATTATGATTTGTTAAACATAAATTAATGATGTATATATTAGGATAATAACGATTAAGATTGATGATGTTAAGCCGGTGATAATTATTATGATCATGAATAAGTAGTAATAACAAGTATACGATATTGAGATGGGAATGATGTTATAGTGAAAACGCATGATGAGGATGTTCGATGATGATTAAGGAGAAGAAGAGAAAACGATTAGATGAATTGGATATTAGATATAGGTTGGGTTTTAAAACAGAAAAATGGTCGAGTTATATAATATGGAACTGTGATTAATTCAGAAAAAGAATAAATGGTGTAATGGTTAGAGGTTCACGTTGGTAAGCATAAGGTCTTGGGTTCGAGCCGGCTTGATGCAATTCTTTTTCTTAAGAGGCTCTTTAAGAGGGGTTCGTGAATCCAAGGTCAACCCTATACTTGTTCAATGTCGTTCTATGTATTTTTACTACAAAATACATTAGGTGAGTTTCATTTGCTCACTTTTTAAATGCTTTTGCAATATACATTTTTGGACTGTGAATACATGCACTGTTTTAATAACTGTTTTACAATATTTATATGCGTGAGTTTCATCTGATTCCCTTTTTACTCTTTACATTTTTGGGACTGAGAATACATGCGCTTTTATAAATGTTTGACGCAATAGACACAAGTACCTTAACTGCATTCTATGATAGAATTATCTGGGATTAGGATTGATTATTATGACACGCATTAGCCCCCGATTTTCGTTAGGGCGTATGAGCTCCCGAGCCCGGAGGATGGTTTATTATTTATGATATTTTGGCACCGGTTGGCCTATATTTTATAAACATGTGTTCAGCCGTGGGGTGTAAAGACCGGCACAGAGGTTCTATATTTTGAAGGCACATGTATTCAGCCGTGGGGTGAAAGACCGGCACAGATGGTTACTATTATATTTTGAATCCTCACCAGGTGTTCTTCATGTGAAAGATATTTTTTTTGTGCAGTTGGAATGGGACTTCTGCACGTTTTACAATATTTAAAATCTTGTGGTCTATTAAAATGATGAAAATGAAATGATTACTATAAACTGATGAACTCACCAACCTTTTGGTTGACACTTGAAAGCATGTTTATTCTCAGGTTTGAAAGAAATCTTCCGCTGTGCATTAGCTCATTTTAAGGATATTACTTGGAGTCATTCATGACATATTTCAAAAGACGTTGCATTCGAGTCGTTGAAGTTCATTAGAGATTATTATTAAGTAAATGATGGATTAGGTCATTTATAGATTGAATATTATGAAATGGTATGAATACCTGTCAACTTTCGATGAAATGAAAGTTTGTCTTTTAAAAACGAATGCAATGTTTGTAAAATGTATCATATAGAGGTCAAGTACCTCGCGATGTAACCAACTATTATGATTCGTTTATAATCAATATGGACTTCATCTGGATGGATTAGGACGGGGCATTTCAGTTGGCATCAGAGCGGTGGTCTTAGCGAACCAGGTCAACATTAGTTTGTCTAACAGGTAGTTGTTAGGATGCATTAGTGAAGTCTGGACTTCGACCTAGTAGTTGTTAGAAAATATTAATGAGTCTGGACTTGAACCTGGTCTGCATGTCAAAAGTTTTGCTTATCATTTCTTGTCGAAAATTACCTGCTTATCATTCTTAGTCTAGACACATCTTACTGCATTGATTGCATGAATAGTGTATAGACAAAAATTCATATCTTTGCGTATCTGCTAATTCATATCTTAGTGTATCTGTCACTATAAACTTTGCCTGATATATTTCGTAAATTCCTTCGTAATCTACGGAATCTTCTGTACTATGTATAGGTATTCTATGTAATTAGAATATCATCCGATATCCGAAAATCATTTCATATCGAAAAAACCTTTATTCAATCGTACGCAATGGAACTCACCACTAGTTCAAGTCCCTCAGATTCCGATATGGAGTCCCACTCCAGCTCCGAAAGCAGCGTCACCAGAATGAATCAATCAATCAGCCATCCCCAATTCATTTGATGGGTTCGTAGTCGACTTAATCAATGGAGACACGAAGAAGGCGATCCTTTCCATCAACCGAATTCACCTCCTGGCGAAGAACCTGAAGCACTTACCGGCGAACCTATTAGAAACACCATTTTCACCCTCATTTTCCGAATATCTCGCTACGATTATATACTATCTCAAATTCAAAACCTTATTCACTCGCTCGTTCTTACTGACAATCACCCCGGAGTAATAAGTCAACAAGCATCGCACTCGAGTGTAGTCTTGAAAAATATGGTGCAAAATGTACCAGCTTCAGCAACCTTACCGGCACCAACAGCAACATCCGCATCCCAAGCCTCAATTTCACAATCTGTCCCACGAACAGCAATATCATACGCACCATAGATACCAAGGAGTACCAACAGCAATTAACAATGAAGTATTGAACCATAACTTCATTAATATTCTGTGAAGAATATGTGGATCCTAATAATTAACGATGAAGTATTGGACCATAACTTCATTAATATTCTGCGAAGAATATGTGGATCCTAATAATTAACAATGAAGTATTGAACCATAACTTCATTAATATTCTGTGAAGAATATATAGTTTTAGAGATTACTTATTCTGGCTCAAATCGAAAATCAAATGAGTCTAATATTATATTGACTCATTAAATCCATAATTACATCTGAAGAAAATATATATGTATATATATTTTCAGAAAGATTGTGATTAAAAATTCTTTCATACAAACTGTTAATGGTGAAAATATTTAACGGGTAGGTAATACCTGAGGAATATTTAAGACTTCACATTAATAAGTTACACTGTACATCCTTCAAATCTGATTCAACAGTCATTTCCTATCCTACTTACATCCACAGATATATGAATCCGTTCATTACAGAATAACCATTTCCATTCAAATTTCATATTTGGATTTTGACCTATCGAAATCCAACAAGTGGCATAATGAAGAAAACATTGGACAAAATAAAAATTTGATAGAAACAAACAAATTAACTACGATGAATTTTGTTAAGAATCCACGCTAACAAAATCCTAGCTAACTGTTCCTAGCTAAATGTTAATTCCCTATTACATTATCGCAATTTAATTATCGCAATTTATCTTATCTCAATTTAATTCTCGCAATTTTATTTATTGTCATTTAATTTCTGTTATTTATTTTACGCACTTTAAATATCGGGACACGTATACAATGTTTTGACATATCATATCGACGCATATATATATATATATATATATATATATATATATATATATATATATATATATATATATATATATATATATATTATTTGGAATAACCATAGACACTCTATATGCAAATGTTGAAGTTAGCTATACAGGGTTGAGGTTGATTCTTAAATAATATATATACTTTGAGTTGTGATCGAGTCTGAGACGTATACGGGTCACGATACGTATTAATTAATTCGAATATTATATATTAAACTATATATAAATTATTGAACTGCTAACTGTGGACTATCGACTGTGGACTAATAACATTGAACAATTAAAATAAATTAAAATATTGCTTATAACATATGAAATGAAACATTTCTTCAAGTTTGCCACTTGATTTTCATCTTAAACCTCATTTGTATCTTGACGACTATAATCTGCGTTCAAACCTTTCGTGATTCTTAAAAACACCTCAATAGAGAGGATGAACCAACCGCACTTCATCTACGGAAGAAGAGATTTACGCATATAGTTATGCACCTGAAAAATTCTCGGAACCTGTAAAATTGGTTTAACACGTATCTGTGTTAGCTTCTTTGGCATTGTTATTTTTGAAAATAACAACGCAATTTCTTTTCAAATTAGCCAATTTTGTGACAGCTCCAACAAATCAACTTCAAGTTTTTCATTTGAATAAACCCTATTATAAAGATTACCCCTTCATCATTGTTACCAGAGAACCGTTTATATTCCACCACATTAGCACTAAACTTACCAGCAATTTCGTTACTCATTGACTTAAGTCTCTCTGAGGAACCATTATATCCGTTCATCAAAATTCTATCATATATTCATCCACATCTTGTAACGAGAATTGCCATACCAATAATCGGGAATCAGCAATCAGTATTTTGAAATCTCACAGCATGTCTACATCAACAGTTATATGTATACGTATAACATCTATCTCTTAGAATTATGATCTTCTATTCTGAAATTCTGAACAGTACTCTAGTCTACGAATCAATTCTTCGAATTTTGAGAAAGCTGATAAAGCAGCGAAAACTGTTGATGACATTAACAGTCAAAAGTACAAAGATAAAGAAGGGAGTGTTGGAAACGCTCAACAGAAAATTTAGTACCGAAAAGCGAATTATGGGAAACCATGAAGGAGACTCTGAACGAATTACAAGGACTAAACTTGCACATAAAGAATCCTGATGATTCTGTTCTGAAGAAATTTTTAGCGAATACCTTGCTCCTTAATCACTCTAAATCATCGTGAATGAATTTCTTCATCACAATTTAATTCTAAAAATCCTAAGATATCATCGGATCTTTCAGTATAAATATCCTTAATATTTCTGAAGATATCTTCATAAATATTCTGGTTCGATATTAATTATCTCTCTGCACTATCTGTGTTATCTCATAAAAGGAAACTGTTTTGGTTTGTATATTCTGTAAATCTTCGAATTTAAAATATGAATGGTTTGAAGTAGTGTTGGGAACTGATGCATGAGTTAGTATAATATAATGAAACTTGATCAACGTGATTATATTACAGTAATTCATGCTGAGTTTCTAATGAAACGTGATGTTTCTCAGTACCATCATCATGTGCCATTTACACGACTCTTACATTCTACTCAATCTCTAAACATATTAAGAACATATCTTGTTGATAGTTCTATCTTTTCAGATATTCTGGTAATTTACCAAATCAAGATCGTGCCATTACGATTTTCTTCTTAGAACATTAACTATGTTCATTCTGAAATTCATAACTACGAATTCTGGACCATTATTTGCTTGACTTAAAATCGGGAAGAGAAAACAAAAGGATGGAACTCCAAAATATAAAGGAAATGAAGACGGTGGATTTATAGTGAGATATCCGATAGAGCAATCAAAACAGATGATCGCATTTAAAGCGGATCCTAATTTCCTTAATCCCCGTAGAACCAAATCTTATTACCAAGATTTTCTTTAAATCCCATGAATTCCGGAAATCAATCATAACTACGTCATCAGTTAAAACGATTCTACATTTACTCATTTCACTCTCTTGCGATAGCTTCGCTTATACTCTTCGCGTAATCAAATTATTTTCTCTATATTAATCAATAATGATAAAACTCTATTCATCAACTCATATTGGTCATGAAAACATTTTTTTATTGTTAGCCATGACCACCTCACTCAAATTTCGGGACGAAATTTCTTTAACGGGTAGGTACTGTGATAACCCGGAAATTTCCAATCAAATTTAAACTTCAATCTTTATATGGTTCCAACGCGATAAGCAAAATCTGTAACATTGAGTCTCAAAAGTTTTGGAATATCATTCATGTAATCAATTAACCTTTGGCTATGCCCGACGATTCACGAACAATTGTGTGTAATTAAATATGTAGTATATATAACATTTTGAATTAATAAATTAATATTAATATATTTAATTCCAAGTCAAGATAAATAATATATTACAATTATTATTACTATTACTTTCATTAATATTAATAACTGTATTATTAATATTATTATTTGTAATATAAAAATATAGATATGAAATTTGATACATGTAACTTGTTATATCTTATTTAGTATTTGTATAATTACCAGATATTATTTTTACCTTTATCATTAAAAATCAATATTAATGTATTATTATTATCATTCTATTTTTATCATTATCATTATCATTATTATTAGAATTTTATTATTATTAATAATATTGTTATTATCATTTTCTATGAATCTTATAAATATTATAAACATAATTACTATTTGTATTAATATAAATAATAATAGAATTAGTATTAATATTTATTAACTATAAAATAAACATACACATATACAACATTCAATTATATATATGTATATAAAGACATGTATACTGAAATATATATATATATATATATATATATATATATATATATATATATATATATATATATACAGTGTATACATATAGAATACGGAATTATATATAAATACATATAAAAATATTATATATATTATTACGGTATATACAAGAAATAATTATAAGAAGAATACGTATTTCTGTTTCAAGTCGTTGTCTAAGCTAAAGGCAAACTGTTCTCTATCTGAAACCAGTACCATTTGATTCCAGGATTACTCACAAGACAACAATTTTTGTTAGCTTTCTTTTTCTCCTTTTAATTTTCTAATATATTTCAGTACTGAGCGAATGATTCTTGTCGAGTTTGTTAAGCTACAAAACAATCGATCACTTCATAATACTTGTAATCGAAGACACCATTTGATCTTCTTCTTCTCTCTTTCTCTTAATCTTGTTTTCGTTTCGAAACACCTAAACCACCTTGACCATCACCTTCTTACTACTCAAGAACCATAGAAAACAACCCTCACTATAAACTGTTTAATGTTGTTGCTACTTCTATATTCTATATCTGTTTAAATCAAACTTTCCAGCGCCTCATGGTTCATTCAATAACAACAAATCCGCCAGCTATCATTCTCATTTACTAATTTGAACCCGTATTTCTTTTGCCTCCTGATTAACTACCACGGCATCCTCAATCATCATCATAACTGACCACCCTTGTAATCACTATTGGACTCCACAGAAACCGCCACCTTCAACACCACCTTTAATCTCTTCTCTCTCTATACTATATCTTCTTCGTGAATGACCAAACAAAACACACAAACCTGGTACACTTGTTACCTCTACATGTTTCGCTGTTAACAAAGAAACCTCACCACACCATTAACACTTGTTATACTTCTGCTATACTTGTTTCTGTTTACGTTTGTATTAAAATTCCACACAACTCAAACCTAAAATCCTCGCCACTTTTACCCTCGTTGTTTAATCCTATTTGATGGTTTGTTAAAAGCAGTCAAGCGCCACTCGATGCTGCAGCTGCTCTCTTCCGCCTCTTTTACAAAATCGATCACAAATGACATTTATTATGTAAGTGACAAACATAAATGTTATTTGAAACATGCTATTATATCACATAAAGAAAGTGACGAATGCTTTAACTTTTCAAAGAAATTGACCCACCCAAATGATAAAGATGCCGACATATTACCCACTCTTTAGACAAGTGGGCCGAATACATGTTAAAAGTAAGTGTAATGGAATTTGTGCTTCATTTATATATTCAATAATTTGGATGGTATGGCTATTATTATCTAAAGTTTATCACCATACAATCAATACTAGTGGGTACAAACTAGCTCATGGACAAACCTTTTGTTTTTCAAGTTGAAATGTGAAAACATATTTTTTTATGATAAAGAAGTGTGATGATGGGGATAGTGATTCACGAATAAGTTACAGGTTGTGATGGGAATAAATTCGGTTAGATGATGATGAGGTGCAGTAAGCTTTCTTGTATGATTATGATAATGACAGGAAGTGAGGGGTTTGCTGCATGATATTTTATAAATAAAGAAACCAATTTTTTTTATATACAAACTGAGTCAATGAACTACTGGATCGTGATGATTGGGCAGTGGTTTTCTTTTAGCTTGGGCCGTAATAGTTTCTTTTGGGCTGTTATGATTATTATTCTGTTGGGCCGTAGTTTGATGAGCACTTTCTGTGCAAATTAAAATCGAAGTGGTATATGGGATGTACCATAGATACTGATGATTAAGAATGATGTTGATAATGCAAGAAGGTGATAATGGTGATGATGATAAAAGCATGGTAACGATTTTAGATGATGATACATAGAGGTAACGATGATAATGATAATAAATGAGTTAGGATGATTATGATTTGTTAAACATAAATTAATGATGTATATATTAGGATAATAACGATTAAGATTGAGGATGTTAAGCCGGTGATAATTATTATGATAATGAATAAGTAATAATAACAAGTATGCGATATTGAGATGGGAATGATGTTATAGTGAAAACGCATGATGAGGATGTTCGATGATGATTAAGGAGAAGAAGAGAAAATGATTAGGTGAATTGGATATTAGATATAGGTTGGGTTTTAAAACAGAAAAATGGTCGAGTTATATAATATGGAACTGTGATTAATTCAGAAAAAGAATAAATGGTGTAATGGTTAGAGGTTCACGTTGGTAAGCGTAAGGTCTTGGGTTCGAGCTGGCTTGATGCAATTCTTTTTCTTAAGAGGCTCTTTAAGAGGGGTTCATGAATCCAAAGTCAACCCTATACTTGTTCAATGTCGTTCTATGTATTTTTACTACAAAATACATTAGGTGAGTTTCATTTGCTCACTTTTTAAATGCTTTTGCAATATACATTTTTGGACTGTGAATACATGCACTGTTTTAATAACTGTTTTACAATATTTATATGCGTGAGTTTCATCTGATTCCCTTTTTACTCTTTACATTTTTGGGACTGAGAATACATGCGCTTTTATAAATGTTTGACGCAATAGACACAAGTACCTTAACTGCATTCTATGATAGAATTATCTGGGATTAGGATTGATTATTATGACACGCATTAGCCCCCGATTTTCGTTAGGGCGTATGAGCTCCCGAGCCCGGAGGATGGTTTATTATTTATGACATTTTGGCACCGGTTGGCCTATATTTTATAAACATGTGTTCAGCCGTGGGGTGTAAAGACCGGCACAGAGGTTCTATATTTTGAAGGCACATGTATTCAACCGTGGGGTGAAAGACCGGCACAGATGGTTACTATTATATTTTGAATCCTCACCAGGTGTTCTTCATATGAAAGATATTTTTTTTGTGCAGTTGGAATGGGACTTCTGCACGTTTTACAATATTTAAAATCGTGTGGTCTATTAAAATGATGAAAATGAAATGATTACTATAAACTGATGAACTCACCAACCTTTTGGTTGACACTTGAAAGCATGTTTATTCTCAGGTTTGAAAGAAATCTTCCGCTGTGCATTAGCTCATTTTAAGGATATTACTTGGAGTCATTCATGACATATTTCAAAAGACGTTGCATTCGAGTCGTTGAAGTTCATTAGAGATTATTATTAAGTAAATGATGGATTAGGTCATTTATAGATTGAATATTATGAAATGGTATGAATACCTGTCAACTTTCGATGAAATGAAAGTTTGTCTTTTAAAAACGAATGCAATGTTTGTAAAATGTATCATATAGAGGTCAAGTACCTCGCGATGTAACCAACTATTATGATTCGTTTATAATCGATATGGACTTCATCTGGATGGATTAGGACGGGGCATTTCAGGGGTGACCATGGTAGGACACATAAGAGCTAACTCAAGAAACCTCCGATTTTAACCATCGAGATCGTTGCCAACAGCTTTCAATTGCATAAACTCTATTTCCATCTTTTGTATCTCGGTTCTTGGACAATACTCATCAATCATAGCCGCTTTGAACTCCACCCATGGCGTAGCATACGCCTCATCAATACCTTGTGCCTGAGCCATGGTGTTCCACCACGTGAGGGCGCCATCAGATATCGTGCAGGAAGCAAATTTGGTTTTGTTAGAATCGGAACAGTTGCTGACTCGGAATACTGATTCAAGCTTTTCAAACCATCTTGTGAGACCAACAGGCCCCTCAGTTCCGCTGAAGTTATGTGGTTTACAGCGCTGGAATTCCTTGTAGGTGCACCCGTTTCGAACGGGTTGGATAACCGGCGGTGGTTCAGCTTGAGGGTTCATTTCTGCCAAGGCTGCGGCGACTCGCTCATTAATCATCTCTTCGATTTGAGCTGCTGTGGGTGTTTTTCGTGTGTTTGCCAGTGCCCTTCGAAACAAAAGTTTTGACTTAAGTCAAAATCCAGCATACAACATACAATAATACCGTATATAGTAAACAGGGAAACAACACAACGCATGCCAATATAGTAACGTAACCAGGTATAAATACCGTAAAACCAACATACAGTAATGTAGATAGAACACTGTGCAAAAATTTAACAATACAAAGTTCCATTAATTAATAAAGAGTTGTATACATTCGCATAAGTTTGCACATTACATAAGGAAAACATAGAACTACAAACGAGATTACAAAATGAAACCTACTACAAAGCTCTATGGTGACGATGGGTAAAGGATGTCCAGCACAATGGACATCTGCTCCTTGAGCTCAGTTACCCGAGCACGAAGGATCTCCACCTCCCTTGCCAGTTTCTCAACAGAGGGAGGGGCTGGCAGAGCAGGCGGTTCCACTGGTGCAGGTGGTGCTGATGGTCCGGCTCCAGAGGTAGATGCTGCATGGCGGTAAGGCTTACGCACGAACGGATCAGCCGGGTAAGGCATGACCCGCTTACAGGCGGTAACCCAACAATGCTGGCCACATGCGTCAGTGAATGCTCGTCCTCCGTTGATCCTCGGAATAACGGTGCCGTCGAAACGGTACCGCTTCTTCGGCGGGGTGGAGGGTGGCTGCACAGGTGCATCATCAAGCTCCTCCTCGTCGGAGTCATCATCGCTAGAGTCGTCTGTGGATGAGTCGTCGGATGATGAATCAGCTGGAGGTGGCGGCGATCGGCGACCGGTAGTCATGATCCGGTATCAGAAAGGTGGGATCGGTATGACACGTTCATCAGGAAGGCGTCGGCACCAATGGTTATGCTCATTACGGAACGGAACGTCCTCGTATTCCGCGGGAATCACAACACCACCGGGGCGGGGCTGTGGCTCCTGAGGTACCTGGGCGACTGGAGCTGAAATCTCCGGAGGGTCCTGGGTTCCGACTGCGATAACCACTGGTACAGGTGTATGGCTACTGGTTCCGGAGGATGAAGCGCCGGGGTCACTGGTTAACGGGATCTGTGTGTCGGTAGCAGCAGTAGGTGATGTCAAAGCTAAGGGGTATAAAATACTATTAAATTTTAGCAGGAAATACTATTAAATACGATACAATTTTACACAAGATATTTATTTATTTATTGAATGGATATACTTAAACCTTGCTACAACACTTATAGGCAGTGTACCTAATCGTAGAGTAGTGTAGTTTTTAGTAAGTCCGGTTCGTTCCACAGGGAATCTTTTTCACAAAGCTTAACGCTATATTAGTTTAAATTTATAAAAATACAAATATATATATATATATAAGTAATATTATTATTATAAAGGGGGGTTTTTACCGTTTAATGACCGGTTTGTCGATTTTAAAACTTTAGTCGCAGTTAAAACCAAATGTAAAATATTAAATAAAAGACTTAATTTAAAGCGTAAAGTAAATAACGATAATGAAATTACGAATAATAAAAGTGCGATAAAATAAACTTGCGATAATTAAAAAGTACGATAATTAAAAGTGCAATTAAATACAATAACAATAAATAAAAGTGCTATAATTAGAAGTGCAATTAAATAAAGGAAATTAAATATGAAATAAAAGAATTATGCTTATTTAAACTTCCATAATCATGATGTTTGACGTGTTGATTTTAGTTTTATGCCTATGGGTTAATTGTCCTTTGTCCTGGATTATTTAATATGTCCGTCTGGTTTTTGTCCATAACAGTCCATCAGTCATAAATATAAAGTGCGAGTGTCCTCGTCAAATTATTCTCAACCCGAAGTTAAATATTCCAACCAATTGGGGACTTAAACTGTAACATGATTTTAATACTTTGTTTAATAATTACACCAGGATGTTGACTGAGTGTAACCCAAGGTTTTAATATTTTGTTATCAATTATACCAAGTGTCCTTGTACATAATTTCACCCCTGTTTTAATTATTCTAGTGGCTATTAATCCATTCCCGTGTCCGGTTAAATGAACGATTATTCGTACATATAAATACCCCGCCCATCGTGTCCGATCGAGTGTATATGGTAATTTATAGGGACGCCCAATTGTAAATCTTTATATTAACATTAACAGACTATCATTTATTTAAACAAATATAAAGCCCATTAATAGCCCTTAGTCTAATTTCCACAAGTGTCGTTCTTTTGTCCAAACTCCAATTATGGTACAAATCCCAATTACCCAATTTTAGTAATTAGCCTAACATCATGATTACTTCGGATTAAATAAGCATAATAATAACTTAGCTACGAGACATTAATGTAAAAAGGTTGAACATAACTTACAATGATTAAAAATAGCGTAGCGTTACACGGACAGAATTTCGACTTACACCCTTACAACATTCGCTAACATACCCTTATTATTAGAATTATAATTAAAATTAAAATTAAAATATAAATATAAATATATTTACGTATACATATATAGAGAGAGATTGAATTTGGATGATAAAAATGATCAGAATTCGTTTGGCTTTATAGGGAATTGAGTTCAGGGGTACTCCGCGACTCGCGGCAATTTTTGCCTTCAAACTCCGCGAGTCGCGGAGTTTGAAAATACAGCTCACCCTCCTTTGGCTTCTTTCTTGCCGACGATTTATAAATATATTATAATATATATATTAATTTTAAGAATTAATTATATATTATATTATATTTATGTGCATAGTTGACTCGTAATTTTTAGTCCATTGCATCGAGCGTTGAGAGTTGACTCATGTCCCGGTTCTGGATTTTCGAACGTCCTTGCGTACAATTTTATATTTTGTACTTTGCGTTTTTGAATCTTGTACTCTTGTAATTTCGAGACGTTTCTCATCAATATTTGGAACCTCTTTGATTGTACTTTGTACTTTTGAGCTTTTTGGACCTTTGCGTCTTCAATTCATCGAATCTGTCTTTTGTCTTCACCTTTTATTATTTAAACGAATATCACTTGTAAATAGAACAATTGCAACTAAAAGCTTGTCTTTCTTGAGGAATAATGATATGAAATATATGTTCGTTTTTAGAATTATTAAATATTCCCACACTTGAGCGTTGCTTGTCCTCAAGCAATATAGTCTTGAAATACTAGAATCACTTCTTTATTCTTCACACTTTGTACATCAATGATTTCTTTACGGCGGTATAAACAATGGTAGTAACGTTGTGGTTTACTGTCCCACATGACTATATAAAAATTTAGATCCATTAAGGAAGTTGGATCTTTATGAAAACATTTGATCTTTTGAAAATTAAATCTAGTTTTTACCCTAGATAAGTTTTCCGGAATAACCCTTTACCGGTGTTTGCAAAATATTTTTGTGAGTTTGGTGGGTTTCAGATTTGAAAATTTTAGCTCAAAACTTGCGGTTTTGTGTCACCCACTTGCTAACCTTGTATTTGGAAAGCAACACGTCCAGTTTACTTGTTCCGTATATTACCTTTCGGCAAACTACCGTCCGGTTGTAAAGGAAAGCGTTGAACAAGCAACTGTTAAGGCAATGTCCCGTGACATGCTTTTGATTATGGTCTATAACGTGTCGGACGCAATTACTATCCTTGGTAGGAGCAATAGTAAAGCTCACCCTTATAATTTTTCGGTATGGCACAAGGTCATGTCTTTGACCATGCTATGCAACCACCGTTCTTACGGTTGACACCCGATTTAGTTCAGGTGACCTAATGAATTCCAGGTGAATTCCTAGGATTTTACGTTCAATGGTAATGAACGCATTGAAAATAGGGTTTTCAGAAAACAAATCGGTTTGTAATTTTTGATCAAAATATTTTCTCGTTTAAGCTCGAGTTTAGATATCATCGAATTCCATGAGTTTGTAATTCTCAATCTTTAAGGTCAATCTCTAGGATTGAGTAATATCAGTCTTAAAAGCTGATTTTTAATCTTTAAGGAGATTATCCTTTCTGGGGATCTGATTCATTAGTCTTATCCAGCTAATTTGCATGGTGCCCCCCCATTGTACGAGATAAATCCTTCTCATGGTTAGGATAAATCTGACCACTTGGCGACCCTGTTTAATGCTGAGGTCCGTGGATTTCCTGCTGATTTTAGTGATGACTTTTCTAGATTTTTCGTCAACCTACAGCTGGTCTGGACGACAACTTCATGACCTAAATCAAGAAGCGCGTGTCTTTTTCGGAAGACTTTACTTCCTTTTAGTGATGGAATTGATTCATCGTGTAGATCCAACTTTCTTACAGTAAATCAGGTAAAACTTTTTAGTTTAGTCCAAAGCAAAAGTATTTTCAGTTATTTGTACAAAAATATGTGATATATGTTTTGAATAACTTGGAGAATTTTCCCACACTTGGCTTTTATTTTTCCTTTTTGTTCTCCTCTATTCCATTCTTAAATGAATTCTAACATTTTGATTTGTTTCTCAATTTATGTCCTTTCCGAGGTAACAATAATTTCGGTGTTAACACCTAGTTTTATCGTTCATAAATATGTATTAATATGATTTTGAGTTCATTTAATTGGAAATTTTGAAAATTTTACTAGAAGTGGGTAGTCAGTATATAAGACTAGGGCTGTTCTTTATTATCAGAGAGCACTATATTCTAATACAACTACTGCTTTTACTAGCATTTTTAATGGTAACCAAGTGTTTAAGATCAAAAAATTTTAAAATCCGAAAGAATTTAACCCCTTCCCACACTTAAGATCTTGCAATGCCCTCATTTGCAAGAAATCAGTAACAATTTAAATTATTGAGGGTGATTAGCGTAGAAATGATTAAATTTTACCAAAGTTTCCAAACATATTGGCGTTTGTTTTCTGAATGATAAATGGTGCACATCATTTGTTCATTCTGTCTTGTTGTTATTTCACATATATTTTGCATCTTGTCGTCAAAATTAGTTGCTTTTGCTGAACTTAATGCCAGTCTTTGAAAATGCGTTGTTTTACCCTGTTGTGTACATAAGATAAAATGCAAACATATATACATATTTTTGAAGTTTGGTATATTACCCCACATTCAAATATTATTAAAATCTAAAAAAAAAATTAGTAAAAAAAAAAAAAAAACTAATACAATTCCAACATAAGTATTAAATGTATCAACATTACAAATAATAAAATAAATAAAACTAAGTACACTAGGGATGATACTGATACCAGTAGGGGTTCCATGTAAAACCGTATGTGCTATAGAATGCTTCGGCAGGGTTATACGTAGGATACGGTGGTTGCATCTCTATAGACCAGGGAGGGAATATGGGCGTTGGAGTAGGAATATAGTTTCTACCTATATATTGGCAATAAGCTATGATTTGGTTTTGATGAACTTGCCAATCTTCAAATGCTCTATGTCTAGCATTTTCGTACTCCTGTGAAGCTATAAACCTTTGCATTTCTTGCATTTCATTTCCCCCTCCTACATTACCTTGCTGTTGGTTTCTCTCAACCTGTGGATGTCTACCATTATATCGTACTGCGGCGTTATTTCGCCTCTTCAAAACTTTAGCACCATGGTATAAATTTAAACCTATTGTATCTTGGGGTTCTGGTTCTTCTACTAATAATCCCCCCCCCCCCGACTTATATCCACATTGAGATACTCAGCAATCAAAGAAATAAATATACCACCTCCTATTATGCTATGCGGTCTCATCCCCCTAACCATAGCTGATAAATAAAAACCCACACAATACGGTATACTTACAGCGCTTTGTGGGTCTCGAATACACATGTGGTAAAACAAATCATGTTCATTTACCTTTTCCTTATTCTTACCTCTTTGTGTAATCGAGTTCGCTAAAAACCTATGAATTACTCTTAACTCTACTCTATCTATATCAAAATAAGAGTAATTCCCCCCTTTGAACCGGTGATGGCTAGTCATTTGACTCCATACACCATGTGTATCAAAATTTTCATCTATCTTTCTACCATTTAGTATCAACCCTCTACAATCGGCAGATGCTAACTCCTCAGGTGTATATATACGTAAAGCCTGAGCCATGTCTAGTAAAGACATGTGGCGCATCGAACCTCCTAACAAAAATCTAATAAAAGATCGATCGGTTAAACTAGCTACCCGATCATTTAATTCTATACTACACAACAATTCTTCACACCATACTTTATATACAGGTCTACGCATGGTGAATAAACGTACCCAGTCGTTAAAAGTAGAATTACCATACCTCTGTGCAAGTAATTCCCTAATTGGCCCGGCCAATTCTACAGCTTCTAATGGTCCCCATTCTATGACCCTAGGTACCTCAACATCTTTAGAATGAAGAGTATGCAATCCCCGTTGGTATTTTGGATAATCTATCCAACGTCTGTCAAATCTCAAGTTCGGGTGCAAATCTTCTAAGTGCATATCAGAAAATGTCATTACTGGATGAGGTATATCTTGCTTGTAGTAGTTATCCACCTCCTGTTGGTCCGCATTCTCAGGAGGAGCATTGCGAGCTTGGGATGAAGATTCACCCCTTTCAGTCTGCAAAACACATCAAACACAATTTTTGTGCATCCAAATATGCATTAGTGTCAGCAAAATCATCAATCAAAATAATTACAATGACATGATCAATTTATATCAAACATAAGCTCATTTTCATATTTTCATCAAATCTACACTTTTTCAAATAAGCATATAAGAAAATGTTCTCCAAGTTCATAAGCATTCAACTCAAATAACATGCCAAAATAATCATTACTAGCAATTAAACAAGTTTCAAATGGCATTATCTCTCAAAAATCAAGTTCATGAATTTTAGACTTGAAAAAGTCCACTTTAATTCTCAAAATCATATTTAGGCTCAAAGTTTGGATCATTTAACTACCTAAACATGTTACACTACTTAATTTAGCAACAATTCATGACAAAAATCGGCCATAACCTGTTTATATCAAAAAGCCCCAAATTTGCTCAAGAACACAAACCCTAGATTACTCAAAATTTGAAGTTTAAGGCTTCTAATCATGTTAAATAGCATCAATCTAGGTTATACAAGCATAATACATAAACAATTTAAGCATAATTACACTAAAAAGCATCAAAATCAAATTGGGTATAAAATTGCGCAAGAACACTAATTTTCGGATTAAATGGTGTTTAGGTGTAGAAATTTACCGTTTTTCTTGAGTAATTCCTTGATAGCATCCTTCTCAACATGATTTTAGTAAAAGATTTGATGATTAACGGTCAAAAATTGCGAATTTGGTGTGTATTTTTCGGGTTTTTTCGGGTTTTTTCGGGTTATTTTCGCAGTTTGTTTTGTGGGTGTTGTGTGGACTGAGCTGTTCCAGCTCCTTTATTTTTTTTCTGTAATTCGGTCCCTTCGCGAGTCGCGGGGTTTTAACCCTTCAAACTCCGCGAGTCGCTGGGTTTGTATTTTTTTTTTCTTTTTTATAAAATCTTAACTTATGAAACAATTAAGTAATTAATTTTAAAATTTTGTTTCCCTTTGTTTTAGGACGAGGTCGTTTCGGATCGATGTCCTAGTCCGTCCTTCGACAAAATTTTAAAATTTGTCTTTTTCAAGCGATTGTTTTAAAGGCTTAGATTTTTGGATTTTTTTTGGGTTTTTTTTGTTTTTGGCATACTTTAATTTAATAAGATTAAAATAATGATAATAAAAGTTCTCGTCTCTCCCTCGGGTAAAGCAATTTCGGTTCAAAGACCTAGTCTTCAACTTACGACGAATTTTAAAAATCATATTTTTAACTTAGCGAAATAAAGTAATTTTTTGTTTTTAAATTCACACCAAACTTAAATTAAAAATTCATAAAAATTCAAAATTAATATTAAAAATTCACACTAAACTTAAAATTTGAAATGCATAAAATTAAAAATTCATATTTTAAAAATTAAAAATTCACACCAAACTTAATTTAAAAATTCATATTATAAATTCACACCAAACTTATATTAATTTTTTAAATATTTACAATTTTAAATATATTGTTTTTACAAAGTTTACAATATTAATTTAAGATTTATATATTAATTTTAAAAATATGGTAAAAATAAAATTAAAAATCTTTTTGGCTTTTATCCCACTTTAATCAATCAAATATTATCAAAAATATACGCCCCTCTTTTCGGTAAAGTAATTTCGGTTCCATGACCTAATTTAACTCATGACGAATTTTTGAAAGATTTTGGGTTGATTGATTAAAGATATTTATATCTTAAGAATAAACGTTAAATTTCGCAGTGATGTAATAAATTTTTGTATGATATCAATAATTTCGATCGCCAAACCTAATTTTATTTAATACCAATTTAATACTTTATAGCGAACAAATTAGCATTTATTATCAAAAGGTTAAAAAAAAAAAAAACTGTACAGACTTACCTGTGAAATAGATTTCTTAGTTATATGATCTATCCCATTCATAAGATAGTCGGTTTAATTGGTTTTCCATGGCTACATAGGCGTAACCTCGAGCATTCAGTGTTTTTTCTTCTAAACATATGAACGGTCCGTTTCTGCATAAAGTAACAAATTCGGTGTTTGAATAGGTTTGATTATTTGAACATTTACCTCCATGTGACCATTTTCCGCATTTGTGACATCTTTCTAGGTGTCGTGCTCTTCTTTTTGCTGCGGATTTTGATTTTCCTTTACCAAATTGTAACTTATTATCTTCGCATCTGGATTCTTTTCTTACTCCGTCCAATCTTTCTCTGATTACTGATACTATTTCACTCGGAAGTGTGTCATTATTACGTTTAGTGATCAAAGCGTGTAGCATTAGACCATGGTTTAGTTCACAGGCAGTCTTCATTTCGTAAAAACCTAAAAAAATAAAAATTCAGAATGGGGGGAGAAGACTAGTTCTTTAGGGTCTGCTAGGGAAAGACCATTAGGGTTCCATTTTCGAGAACTACACAAAAACAGACAATTTAACTCTAACAGAAATACATATTATCCTTAAAAGACTTGATTCTCCCCACACTTAGTTAGCTGTGGTGTCTAAATTGTGATTAACTTCGTTGTCGACTTCCATCGGACTATCTATGTAGTGTTTAACTCTGTGACCATTAACTTTAAATTCAATCCCATTTGAATTTATCAATTCTACTGTTCCGTATGGAAAAACTCTTTTAACTATGAATGGTCCAGACCATCTTGATTTCAATTTTCCAGGAAATAGCTTGAATCGTGAATTGAAAAGAAGAACTCTGTCTCCTTCTTTAAATTCTTTTAAACTTCTGATTCTTTTATCATGCCATTTCTTCGTTCTTTCTTTATAGATTAACGAATTTTAGTATGCTTCATGTCTTAATTCTTATAATTCGTTTAGTTGACTTAATCGTAGACGTCCAGCTTCATGTATATCAAGATTACATGTCTTCAAAGCCCAAAATGCTTTGTGTTCCATTTCTACTGGAAGATGACATGCTTTTCCATAAACAAGTCTAAAAGGTGTGGTTCCAATTGGAGTTTTGTAGGCTGTTCTAAAAGCCCAGAGTGCATCCTCCAATTTAATGGACCATTCCTTCGGATTTGATCCTACGGTTTTCTCTAGAATACGTTTTAAAGCTCGGTTTGTATTTTCAACTTGTCCACTAGTTTGTGGATGATAAGCAGTGAAGATTTTATGAGTTACTCCATATCTTTTAAGAACTTTCTCAAGTTGATTATTACAGAAATGAGTTCCCCGATCACTTATTAAAGCTTTCGATGTTCCAAACCTTGCAAAAAGACGTTTTAAAAAGTTGACTACAACTCGTGCATCATTAGTTGAGAGAGCTTGTGCTTCCGCCCATTTAGATACATAATCAATGGCTACGAGAATATAGAGATTATTATGAGATTTTGGAAATGGACACATAAAGTCAATACCCCAAATGTCAAATACTTCACATACTTGAATGACATTTTGTGGCATTTCATCACGTTGACTTATTTTTACGGCCCTTTGACAAGCATCACAGGATTTGCAAAGAAGGTGTGCGTCTTTGTAAATTGTAGGCCAATAGAATCCAGCTTCATAAATTTTTCTTGCTGTTAGTTGAGGCCCATAATGCCCTCCTGTTGGTCCTGTGTGACAATGGTTTAAAATTTTACTAGCTTCATCTCCAAATACACATCGGCGTATTATTCCATCGGGACAACTTTTAAACAGATGTGGATCTTCCCAGAAATAGTGTTTTATATCACTGAAGAATTTCTTTCGTTTTTGGTACGATAATCCTTTTTCAAGGAATCCACATACTAAGTAGTTTGCATAGTCTGCAAACCATGGAATTTCATTATAATCTATCTTCAATAGATATTCATCAGGAAAGTTGTCTTGTATGGCCGATTCATTTAGAACTTCTAATTCGGGATTTTCAAGACGAGAAAGATGATCAGGCGAGATTTTCTGCTCCTCTTTTATCTCGGATTTCAATATCAAACTCTTGTAAGAGTAAGATCCAGCGGATTAATCTTGGTTTAGCATCTTGTTTCGAAAATAGGTATCTAAGAGCAGAATGGTCGGTATAGACCACCGTTTTTGCTAGAACGAGATATGAACGAAATTTGTCAAAAGCAAAGACAATAGCAAGGAGTTCTTTTTCAGTAGTTGTATAGTTCGTTTGTGCTCCTTGTAACGTCTTACTAGCATAATATATAGGTTGAAATCATTTTTCAATCCTTTGTCCTAAAACGGCTCCCATTGCAAAATCACTTGCATCGCACATTAATTCAAACGGTAGATTCCAATTTGGTGTTATCATGATCGGAGCATTAGTGAGTTTCTCTTTAAGAATATTAAAAGATTTGATACATTCATCTGAAAAGATGAATGGAGCATCCTTTTCTAGGAGTTTATTCATAGGAGTGGCAATTTTAGAAAAATCTTTTATGAAACGTCAGTAAAAATCGGCATGCCCTAGAAAACTCCTAACTCCTCTAACATTGGTGGGATGTGGAAGTTTAGCAATTACATCTACTTTAGCTCTATCCACTTCAATTCCTTCTTTTGAAATTTTATGTCCAAGAACGATGCCTTCTTTAACCATAAAATGGCATTTCTCCCAATTAAGTACTAGATTTGATTGTTCGCATCTAATAAGCATTCGTTCAAGATTAGCTAGAAATGTTTCAAATGTATCACCAAAGACTGAAAAGTCATCCTTGAAAAACTTCCATGCATTCTTCTATCATGTCGTGAAAAATTGCCATCATGCACCTTTGAAAGGTTGCAGGGGCGTTGCAAAGTCCAAATGGCATTCGTTTGTAAGCAAAAGTACCATAAGGGCACGTGAATGTGGTTTTCTCTTGATCTTCGGGTGCTATTGGAATTTGAAAATATCCGAAAAATCCATCTAGAAAACAATAGTAACTACTTCCGGCTAATCTTTCCAACATTTGATCAATGAAAGGTAAGGGAAAGTGATCTTTTCTGGTGGCGTCATTTAATTTTCTATAATCAATACACACACGCCATCCTGTTACAGTCCTAGTAGGAATAAGCTCATTTTTCTCATTTGTAATGACAGTCATACCACCCTTCTTAGGCACGCTTTGAACTGGGCTTACCCATGGACTATCAGAAATTGGATAAATTAAACCTGCATCTAGCAGTTTAATAATCTCTTTCTTAACTACATCTTGCATATTAGGATTTAGTCTTCGTTGGCGTTGCACATACGTTTTATGACCTTCTTCCATAAGGATTTTATGTGTGCAATACGAAGGACTTATTCCTTTAATATCATGAATCTTCCATGCAATGGCTGGTTTATGAGCTTTCAACACAGAAATGAGTTGTGATTTCTCATTTTCAGTAAGAGAAGACGATATTATTACAGGTAATTCAGATTCACCATGTAAATAAGCGTATTCCAAATGGTTTGGAAGTGGCTTTAACTCTAATTTCGGAGGTTCTTCTATCGATGATTTATATCGATATCTGTCTTCTTATTTTAGCATTTGAATTTCTTCTATTGTTGGTTCATATCCATTAGCTATAAGTGTAGCTAATATTTCAGCTTCATCAATTGGTTCAGTTCCTTCTCCTAAAGAACATTCTCCTGTTCCTTGTAATTCTGGAAATTCTTCTAATAATTCTGCATGTGCATCTATAGTTTGAATATAATAACATGTATCATCTGCAGATTGTGGTTGTTGCATTGCTCTATCAACTGAAAAGGTAACACTCTCATCCTCTATACTTAGGGTCAATTTCTTACCAAACACGTCTATCATTGCTTTAGCCGTGTTTAAGAATGGTCTTCCTAATATGAGAGGAACTTGAGAATCTTCTTCCATGTCCAGAACAACAAAATCTACTGTAAATACTAAAGTACCAACTTTAACTAGCATATTCTCCATTATCCCTCTAGGATATTTTATTGATCTATCGGCTAGTTGTATGCTTATTCTTGTTGGTTTCAATTCTCTAAGGTCTAGTTTAGTGTATAGTGAAAACGGCATTAGATTTATACTAGCACCTAAGTCTGCCAATGCTTCTATTGAACTAAGACTACCCAGAAAATATGGAATTGTGAAACTTCCTGGATCAGATAATTTTTTTGGTATCTTATTCAACAGCACTGCTGAACAATTAGCATTCATAGTAACAGCCGAGAGTTCTTCCATTTTCTTTCTATTTGAGATTAGATCTTTCAAGAATTTAGCATATCTAGGCATTCCTGAAATTACATCAATAAAAGGAAGATTTACATTTATCTGTTTAAACATATCCAAGAATTTGGATTGCTCGGCTTCAAGTTTCTCTTTCTTCATTTTACTCGGGTAAGGAAGTGGTGGTTGGTATGGTTTAACATAAGGTTTAGCCTTAACTGTGTTATCTTCATTAACCTTTTCAACTACCGGTTCTTTTTCCTTATCTTGATCAGGTTGTGGTTCTTGTGGAGTAGGAATAGCTTCATCAGAAGTTACAGGTATTTTAGGTGGTTTAAGTGTTGTACCACTTCTTGTGGTAATGGCTTTAGCTGTTTCATTCCGGGGGTTAGCATTTGTATCACTAGGTAAACTTCCCGGTTTTCTTTCACCTATTAACCTTGCTAGGTTACTTACTTCTTGTTCCAGATTTTGAATAGAAGCTTGTTGATTTCTAAATGCTTGAGCATTTTGTTCATTGGTCTGTTTTTGAGATGTGAAAGACTGCGTTTGAGTTTCAACTAGCTTCGTCATCATATCTTCTAAATTTGGCTTTTTATCATCTGTTTGTTGTGGTGGTTTGTTTTGAAAATTAGGTCTTTGCTGGTTGTAAGTATTATTGGATACTTGTTGATTGCTAGGACCTTGTTGGTTGTTGTATGGAATATTTCAGTTATAATTCTGGTTTTGATTGTAAATTGGTCTTGGCGGTTGATAATTATTCTGATAATTATTTCCAGGCCTTTGGTTTATGTATGAAATATTCCCTCTTTGTTCCATTGTTAATTCAATACTGAGACAATCTTTTGTCAAATGTGGTCCTCCACACTGCTCACAACTAATTCGTATTGAGTGTATATCTTTAGTCATCTTTTCCATTCGTCTCTCGACAGCATCTATCTTTGCGGAAATGGAATCTAAGTCATGGCTAGAATCGGCTCTAGCTGCTTTAGATGATCTAACGATATCTTTTTCTTGGTGCCACTCATGTGAGTGGGAAGCAGTGTTATCAATAATTTTGTAAGCATCAGTTTCTGTTTTCTTCATAATAGAACCACCAGCTGCTATATCTATGTCTTTCCTTGTAGTGATGTCGCATCCTTGGTAGAATATTTGTACTATTTGACAGGTGTCTAAACCATGTTGCGGACATCCTCTTAATAACTTTCCAAATCTTGTCCACGCCTCATATAGAGTTTCATTCGGTTTCTGTGTAAACGTAACAATTTTTGCTTGAAGTCTTACGGCTTTAGATGCAGGAAAGAATTGTTTAAGAAATTTTTCAACTAAAACGTCCCATGTATCAATCGCCCCTTCAGGTAACGATTCCAACCAATCTTTGGCTTCTCCCTTTAAAGTTCAGGGAAATAACATGAGATATATCTGTTCATCCTCCACTTCTCGGATTTTAAATAGTGTGCAGATCCTATTAAAGGTACGAAGATGTTCATTTGGATCTTCCTTCGGCGCACCACTAAATTGGCATTGATTAGTCACCATGTGTAGAATTTGTCCTTTGATTTCATAATCTGGCGCATTAATGTCTGGATGAGTAATTGCGTGACCTTGGCCAGTGCGTTTAGCTCTCATTCGGTCTTCCATACTTAAAGGTTCCAGATTCTCCATAATTGAATTTGTTGAATCGGAATCACTAGAGGATTCTGATTTAATGGTTCGTTCCTCAACAATCTCTGTTTGAATGATTGGTGGTTCCGGAGGAAAATTTAGTGGTTCAGGATCTATGAATCGTCCCTGAATATTCTCCGGATTCTCAATTGTGAGGTCGGGTTCAAAAAATGGATTATCGGAAATTTGAACTGGAGTACTTGGTCGACTGGATGACGATTCTAAAGAAAAATCAACGGCGGTAATATTTGCTAAATGTCTTGATCTAGTTACAGGTGGTGAACGTACAAAAGGTGGTGAACGTCTTGCTCGGTGCATTCACTGAATATCCTATTAGTTTTTAAAAGGAAAGAAAAATTATATAAGTTATCCAATCAATAGACTTTTCTGATTTTGCCCACGTTTCGAATAGCCAAAAGATGCAGCAGAGGGGCAGGATTCGTTTGGTCTCAATATAATTGAGGACTGTTTGGCTCCAATAACCCGGTCCACGTACAAATCCAACTATTACTACGAACCAGAAAATTTTGATGTCTATCAATTTAACCACTTAAAATAAATTTTCGTAATTTTAAGAAATTTAGATAAGAAGTAGAATAAAAATCTATGTCCTAAAAACTAGAATGACGAGAAATAAGAAAGAAAAAGAGCGTGTCGGAAAAAGGTCGAAAAAGAAAAGATCGAAAAAATAAAAGGCGTCGAAAAATAAGAAATAAAAAGAAATGACTTATAGAACTTAAAAACACTCGACTAACCCAACCTTATTACTATCACTAACTTAAAATTATAATCGCAAATTGAGATTACTAATTGGAATGATAATTGATACATAGGTAAAAGGTGTCTAAAAATATTAAAGCTTACAAGAAAAACTATATCCCAAATGGCAATAACTTAAAAAGAAACTAAAACTTAAAAAGGCGTCGCAAAATTCTAAAGCACTTAAATCTTAGTCTAAAGAAAAAGCACTTAAGGAATTCTACGGCAAAGCCTAAAAATCTAGAAGTAAAAATAACTATGGCAAAAACTAAGTTTAAAACTAAATATGAGCTAAAAATACAAATATTACGCTAAAACGATTAAAAAGGGACAAAAATATAAAAATATACAAAAAGTTGTAAAAAGTACAAATTTTATAAAAATATTATTTTTATATTAATTATTTATTAAAACTATTAATTTTACAATTTAATTAAACTAATTTAACTAAAATATAAATTAAATAAAAAGTAAAACTAATTATAATAATAATAAGTAATTAGGGTTAATAATAATAATAATTAATAATTACTACGTATTTAATGCGAATTAGGGTTTCAGTCACGGGTGTCAGGGCTGCTCCGCGAGTCGCGGTATTCGAGGCTGCAAACTCCGCGAGTCGCGGGGTTCCAATTTTCAACTCAGGTACAGTTTAAAATTCGACGCGTTTTTTTTTTTTATATATTTTTTTCTGTTTTCTGTTTTAAAATCTAAAATATTTATATAATAAAAACTTATATTTAAATACTAAAATAAAAATAGAACTACTTTATAATTTTAAAAATATCTTAAAAATAGATTTATATATATATATATTAATTTTTTTTTAAATAAAAATATTTAAATAAAACTTATATTTTTATAAAATAAAAATAAAGAAACTTTATAAAAACTTAAATATTTAAACAAAACTTTATATTTAGCGTTGCGCTTTTGGCGTTTAAGAGTTCCCCGGCAGCGGCGCCAAAAATAACTTGATGTCAAAGCTAAGGGGTATAAAATACTATTAAATTTTAGCAGAAAATACTATTAAATACGATACAATTTTACACAAGATATTTATTTATTTATTGAATGGATATACTTAAACCTTGCTACAACACTTATAGGCAGTGTACCTAATCGTAGAGTAGTGTAGTTTTTAATAAGTCCGGTTCGTTCCACAGGGAATCATTTTCACAAAGCTTAACGCTATATTAGTTTAAATTTATAAAAATACAAATATATATATAAGTAATATTATTATTATAAAGGGGGGTTTTTACCGTTTAATGACCGGTTTGTCGATTTTAAAACTTTAGTCGCAGTTAAAACCAAATGTAAAATATTAAATAAAAGACTTAATTTAAAGCGTAAAGTAAATAACGATAATGAAATTACGAATAATAAAAGTGCGATAAAATAAACTTGCGATAATTAAAAAGTACGATAATTAAAAGTGCAATTAAATACAATAACAATAAATAAAAGTGCTATAATTAGAAGTGCAATTAAATAAAGGAAATTAAATATGAAATAAAAGAATTATGCTTATTTAAACTTCCATAATCATGATGTTTGACGTGTTGATTTTAGTTTTATGCCCATGGGTTAATTGTCCTTTGTCCTGGATTATTTAATATGTTCGTCTGGTTTTTGTCCATAACAGTCCATCAGTCATAAATATAAAGTGCGAGTATCCTCGTCAAATTATTCTTATACCCGAATTTAAATATTCCAACTAATTGGGGACTTAAACTGTAACAAGATTTTAATACTTTGTTTAATAATTACACCAGGATGTCGACCGAGTGTAACCCAAGGTTTTAATATTTTGTTATCAATTATACCAAGTGTCCTTGTACATAATTTCACCCCTGTTTTAATTATTCTAGTGGCTATTAATCCATTCCCGTGTCCGGTTAAATGAACGATTATTCGTACATATAAATACCCGTCCATCGTGTCCGATCGAGTGTATATGGTAATTTATAGGGACGCCCAATTGTAAATCTTTATATTAACATTAACAAACTATCATTTAGTTAAACAAATATAAAGCCCATTAATAGCCCATAGTCTAATTTCCACAAGTGTCGTTCTTTTGTCCAAACTCCAATTATGGTACAAAGCCCAATTACCCAATTTTAGTAATTAGCCTAACATCATGATTACTTCGGATTAAATAAGCATAATAATAACTTAGCTACGAGACATTAATGTAAAAAGGTTGAACATAACTTACAATGATTAAAAATAGCGTAGCGTTACACGGACAAAATTTCGACTTACACCCTTACAACATTCGCTAACATACCCTTATTATTAGAATTATAATTAAAATTAAAATTAAAATATAAATATAAATATATTTACGTATACATATATAGAGAGAGATTGAATTTGGATGATAAAAATGATCAGAATTCGTTTGGCTTTATAGGGAATTGAGTTCAGGGGTACTCCGCGACTCGCGGCAATTTTTGCCTTTAAACTCCGCGAGTCGCGGAGTTTGAAAATACAGCTCACCCTCCTTTGGCTTCTTTCTTGCCGACGATTTATAAATATATTATAATATATATATTAATTTTAAGAATTAATTATATATTATATTATATTTATGTGCATAGTTGACTCGTAATTTTTAGTCCATTGCGTCGAGCTTTGAGAGTTGACTCATGTCCCGGTTCCGGATTTTTGAACGTCCTTGCGTACAATTTTATATTTTGTACTTTGCGTTTTTGAATCTTGTACTCTTGTAATTTCGAGACGTTTCTCATCAATATTTGGAACCTCTTTGATTGTACTTTGTACTTTTGAGCTTTTTGGACCTTTGCGTCTTCAATTCATCGAATCTGTCTTTTTTCTTCACCTTTTATTATTTAAACGAATACCACTTGTAAATAGAACAATTGCAACTAAAAGCTTGTCTTTCTTGAGGAATAATGCTATGAAATATATGTTCGTTTTTAGCATTATCAGTAGGTGAGGTGGCTGACGAGTCTGAATCGCTGCCCAAAATAATGACAGGTGAAATATCCGACATCTGAACAAGAAAAATAAATTTTCCATATCAGAAAGTCATAAGCAATCAAGTATTAGGCACTATAGCAACCTAGCATGGCAATCAGTACTAATCAAAGATAACATGTGAAAGCAGATAGTAGTCATGCCAAGGCAGAAATAGGCATACAGCAAGTTCGCATGGTAGTAAAGATAAGCAATAGCATGCAGTAAGATCATACAGCAGAAAGTAGGCAAAGCATGCAGTAAGTCTCGCAGAAACAAGTAAACTAGCAAGTTGTAGATTAGTCCTATTAGTGAATCCTACTTAGGTCCGGTCTAGACTCACTAATGCAACCTAATTCCCCACAACCAATGCTCTGATACCAACTGTGATGCCCCGTACAAAACCATCATGTACGGATCATCAACAACAGGATCATCACAAGGTCAAACACTATATGCTGTTTGAAAACCGATTTGCATTCATTAAAAGATAACGTTTTACAAAGATAACATGTCATAAGACTTATTACAAACCATTGCTCCAAAATAACATAAGTTTACGAATGCAAAACATAAGTTACATAATTTGAGACATCTCTAGTAATGCAACGGATAACTAGTACATTAGGTCCATAACAGCAATTCAATAACAGCATGACATCAAGTCTAACAGCAGAAGCAATAAACCTCTAGGCACCTGAGAAATACACGCTTAAAAAGTCAACACGAATGTTGGTGAGCTATAGTTTAAGTTGTAATAGTAACGTAAGATAGGCCACGAGATTTCAGTGCTGCAACAGTGTATCAAAACAGTATGAAAAGTATATGCATAACCGTGGGCACCCGGTAACTAGACTTAACGTTTATAACCCCCTGAAAGTACACTTGGTGAGTGCGTATGTCTACGAAGTATTAAACACCCGTTAAATGCTAGCATGACTAGCCCGAGTGGGGATGTCAAACCCTATGGATCCATATCTAAGATTCGTGTTCACCGGTTCAAAAACCAATGACTAAACGTTACCGTGCTAAGGGGAATGTTTATGCCGTTGTATAACCCACACACATATAAAATTTAAGTACTCGTGCCTAGTATGTAAAACGTAAAAAGCGCATGTATTCTCAGTCCCAAAATAGTTAAAGTAAAAAGGGATGCTATAACTCACAATGATAAAAGCGGTAAAGTCGGTAATGAAAGTACGCAAGTAGTAAGTCGGTCTGAAAGGTCGTCAACCTAAATCAAATGTTACTAGGTCAGTAGGTTGTCTTTATAAATTCTAATAGTGCATAAAATTAGTTTAAGTGTCATCATCATCATCATTCATCATCATAAAAGCTAAGTAAGTTTGACGAGAATAGAGATCGAAACAATAGGCTGACTTTGGTCAAATGCTACGATATCTACGTAAATCTAAAAGATGCATGGTCAGTGGCTATGGGTCCGTATATGAGTCCCCTAACAGCTGACCAATTTTCAGAACCTAACTCTTCTTCGTGTAACCGTGGCGACGGTTTAAGTGCGAGTAGGTCAGAAATTTCAGCACAACGTTAATAGGGTGTAGTGACTATCGGAGGGCCATAAATCCTAAACCGTAACTCGGATTAAGATGAGGCCTAAACGGAAAATCATCTACTCGAACCGAACTAATTGAAAATCAACTTTCCAGTAGCCCAGGTGGTCTGATCAGATACGAAAATCAGTGGACAAGTGCTCCGGTGGGGTTCTTGGTGCTTGATGCTCATCACGGTTCTCATCCTTGATGCTTGTAGCTTCAAGTGTACAACTCGTTGATGGTTTAGCATCACTTTTGACCAAGATTCACCATAAATACACAATATTTTAAGACCAAGTAAGAACACAACTCATTCATGAGTCTTAGATGGATGATGAACCAAGGTTACATCATATCCTTAGTCTTAACACAATTTCAATTCACAATAACAACTAAAGTTACAAACTTTACATTAATTCAACAAGTAATAGCACAATCTAAGTCAAATGAGGTGATGGAACCCTAAGCTAGAGAGCTTGGATCCATTTCACACAAGTTACAAGGTTATAAAGCTAGAAAGCTTGAACCTTTAAGTGTTCTTGAAGATCTTGAAGCATAAAGCTTGGATCTTTAAGATATATGAAGATAACAAACACAAGTTTGAATATTTTTCACAAAACAATATGATCAAAGCAAAAAGAACTTAGATCTAATAAAAAGATATGAAGATTCAAGCTAGAAAGTTTTCATCTTGATTGTTCTTGAAGATCTTGAAGCATAAAGCTTGGATCTTGAAGATGCATGAAGATTACAAACAAAAGTTTGAATCTTTATCATAAAATAGAAATATTAAAGTATAAAAGAAGTAGATCTACAAAAGATATGAAGATTCAAGCTAAAAAGCTTGAATCTTCCATGTTCTTGAAAGATTCATGCTTGAATCAACAAGATATAAGTAAGATCAAAGCTAAAAGGAACTTTGATCTCCATAAAATGATGATGATGATCATGAATTTGAAAAGAAAAAGAAGAAGGAAAAGAAGACTTACAAGTAATGCTAGAAAGGAAGGAAAGAAAGAAAGAAAGAACAAGTGTGTGAAAAACCAAAATGATCAAGTGTGGAAATGAGGGACTAAAGGCTAGTATTTATAGGAATAATTTCACTTGGATTGATGACATGGCAAGGCCATTTGGCCGAAATTTTAAAGAGGGGAGGGGGAGACACCATGTTGCTTTATGGATCATGGTTGTCTAAAGTGTGTCCTTTTGCTAGAATCCCATGTGACAATTAGATAAACCTTATCCATTATGCTAGTATGACTCATTAATTAATTAATTTATTATTTATTTATTATTATGAGTCACTAGTAATAATACTTGGGCTAATTAATTGGGTCACTAGCTAGAGTAGGGTGGGCTTGAGCCCAACAAGGTAGAAAGTCCAACAAGACTAACTATTGGGCTTTAGCAATTAAATAAATAAAATTAAGCATCCAACGGCCCAGGTAATTATTATTATAAAATAATAATTAATATTTCGCAGCCCAAAATTTCCAGTTCCCACAAAAGTCAAACGTGCGCGCAGTCCGCATTTTATTCGTAACGGCAAGTAACACTAACGGTTATAAAGCATCCAATGGACAAGTTAAGCATTCTACATACCCCAGGGCACGTTTTTAAGTATATATGAATATCAAACACGTGTGCCAAGGTTCTGGAGTAATAAAGTAACACAGTACGCACAAATACGCAGTTTCGCTAAAATACAAGGCATAAAAGCAAGTCGAAAAAGTCGGGTCGTTACAAAGAAAATAAATGTTTTACTTCAAATCTTAATAAATCTTATAAACCAAAAAACTATTTTGAAGCATCAAAAGATAGTAATTGGGTTGAGGTAATGAATCAAGAAATTGAAGCATTAAACAGGAATAAAACATGGGTTGTAACTGATTTACCTCCTAATAGAAAGCCTATAGTGAAGGTATTTCATATGCCCGAGAGACATATTAAACTAATGTGGCTAACATGTTATGATCCAAGTCGGGTCATACCCAATAACAAGCTAATCAACACTTTTGTATTTATCTTATCGAATGGATCGTTAAGTAAATACTCGACACTTAAATTTAGAAAATTGGTTTTCTAAAATATAAATAACTTGAGTTTAAATTATTCGGATAATTTATTTAATTAATGGATCTAATTGTTTATATGGTTAAACAATTAATATGAGTTCTACATTTTATAAAAGGATTATAAAAGTAGAAACATCCACCCCTTTTATACTTGCTTAATAATATATATACATATATATGTTTGATAGTTTATATGTAATTAAACTATCAAGAGGAAGTATATATTTTATAAAAGGTTTTATAAAATATAAAAGCAAGTATTATTTATCAACATGTACTAGTTATAAAATGTTGCAAAAAAAATAAAAAAAAAAGGGGTTGCATGGGAGGTGGTGGCGGTTTGGGGCTTCCAAGAAAAGCCTCCCATGCTTGAGTGTGGAAGTAAATGATCTCTTGCTTTAAGGACATGCAAAGGCTTTTCTCTCACACACTCTCTTAATCACTCAAGTTACTTTCAAAATTAGCAAATATTTTCTCTCTTCCTCTTGCTTCATTTGGCCGAAATTTTTGGGGAGAAATAAGGGTTCATAGCTTACATCTTTTGCTAATTTAAGTGTTTGGTAAATCCTAACTAAAGTTGGTGTTGATTGCTATAGCTTGTGGGTATTCTTTGCTTGAGGTTTCATACTTTTGAGGCTTGCTTCATCATCTTCTTCATCATCCTAACTTGTGACCCTCAACTAGCTTGAGGAGGTAAAATATCCTTAAACCCACTCTTATATATGTAAGTATAATTCAAGACTTGATATGGTTATGGATTTTGTCTTTAAAATGGTTAATCTATAACTTGTTCTAATTGCTTCCGCTCACTTTTAACTTCATAAAATGGGTTTTATGAAACTAGTTAAATATGTAGAACATGATTTTATAAAAGTTTGTCAAGATCCATCAATGGTATCTAGAGCCGAGGTCTATGGATTATGCTTCTATATTGTCTTTGAACCCACTAATTTTTGCATTCCAAGTACATGCATGAAAATGGAATACAAAAATTGTCGGGTTTCGGGTGGATTTTTTTGGGCCGAAAATTTGGAGACCCAAAATGGGTTTTGGGTGCTTCCATTTTTTCAATTTTGTTGTATGTTTATGTTCACAATCATTGCCTAGACCTTGTGGTTGTTTGGTTGCATGTTTGGTGATTATTATTTATTCATATGGTTTGTAATAATTTTAGTAATTTGGTTTGTAATAAGTTGTAAGAAATCTTGTAATTTTTCATGTAATTTATTCTATTTGGTTTGTAATATAGAATAGGTTGTATTTTCATTTTTTTTAGAAAAATGTATTAGGATATATTTTCTTGTAAAAATGAAGATGCAAGATGAAGACATGGAAGATACAAGATTAAGTGGGAGATATGGAATCTCTTACTTTATGCTATAACCCTTCCGGTGGCATTTGTTTTCGGCTAAACAAATGTCTAACCAAATTGGCATGATTGTGAACACTTTTATTTTGCATGTGTGGTTGTTTATTGTATGATTGTGGATTGTATGTTTGTATGCTACAAGTTATTCACACAAGTTTACAACTTGCAAAATACTTTATAATTGGTTATAAACAACATATGACACTAATAATTGGTTATTAGACCTAAATAAGATGGTTTATTTAATTGGTAAGAAAATGGTTTATAACTAGTAATTGGTTTACTAAAAGGACATGAAAATGGGTTTTTCATAAACATACTACACACCAAATGCATGTTGGTATGTAGCACTTTGTTTTCTAAAACTAGAATGTAGAAAACTTAAAATCCCTTACTAAAACAAGGTAAACAAGTTAAACGCCATCCTTTTGTGAAAACACTTAGACATATTAGGAATCTCTTGATGGGATAAAGGTCACCTAACCGTCATGAGTGAACTAATATGAATAAGGTACACTTTGCATACATGTGGGATAAAGGTCACCTAACCACTTGTATGTTAAGTTTACATGTCTACACAAGTAGGACGACTTGATTTGGGAATCATGAACTTAGGGTCACCGAAGCATGAGGAACAAATAGGCGTTGATGGGATTAATATGCCATGCAAAAGGATTGCATGATCCCATAACTTAGAAGTTGCAAAAGGATTGCAACTGTCATTATGACTACCTAGCTAAATCAAATGACGGGATAAAGGTCACCTAACCGAAATTTGATTTACCGTTGGATTCTAATATTTAATAAAAACAATTAAAAGGGTATTGTTTATTAAATTTAAATCAATACTTAATAGAACTTTGTTAATTTTGTAGATGGCCGCTAATAACAACAACAACATGAACAACGCACCACTTAACATGAACAACCTATCATTAAGGTCTCTCTTAGAGAAAGACAAACTCAACCATACAAATTTCATGGATTGGTTCCGCAATCTTCGGATTGTCCTCAAACAAGAGGATAAAATGTATGTGCTTGAGGACCCCATTCCCGATCAACCGGATGAGAGTGATGTGGAGGCAATGGCCTCTTACGATAAGTATTGCCACGACTCCCTTCAAGTCTCATGCTTAATGCTTGGGACTATGATACCCGAACTCCAAAAGGATTTCGAGCATCATAGCGCATACGACATGATAACACAATTGAAGGAGATGTTTCTCCAACAAGCACGTGTTGAGCGTTTCGAAACGGTTCGGGCGCTTCATGCTTGTCGTATGGACGATACCCAATCGGTTTCATCTTATGTACTTAAGATGAAAAGCCTTATCGATCGTGCTAACCGTCTTAACCTAAACATATCTAATGAGTTAGCCACCGATCTTATCCTTAACTCCCTATCAAAAAGGTTTGATCAATTTGTAATTAATTACAACATGAATGGGATGGATAAGAGCATAGGTGAGCTTCACGGTATGCTAAGAACGGCGGAAACTAGCATGGGTAAAAGGGCTTTACCCGTGTTAACAATCGATCAAGGTGGGTCCAAAGGTAACACCTCTAAGCCAAAGGTGGCTAAGAGGAAAGGACCCGCCTATCAAGGCAAGGGAAAGGGGAAGATGGTTACCCCAACCAAGAACAAGAACAAGAAGCAAAAGGTTGCTGAAAAGGCAAACCCCAAGGAAGACCCATGTTTCGGTTGCGGTGAGATGGGTCATTGGAAACGAAACTGTCCGGTCTACCTAAAGGAGTTGAAAGAAAAGAGGGATGCGGGGCAAACCTCAGGTAATATATATATGGTATATATAGAGCTTAGTATTACTTCTTCTAATACATGGGTATTAGACACTGGATGTGGAACTCACATTTGCAATTCTTTGCAGGGGTTCAAAAGAAGTAACAAGCAAACGGAAACATCAAGTCTCTTCATGGGGAATGGAGCTAAAGTGCAAGTGAAAGCTCAAGGAGACTTTGTGTTGAAACTTCCAAGTGGCTTGGAACTTATTTTAAATGATGTTTTGTATGCACCCGATTTATGTCGAAACATTATTTCTATTTCCCGTTTGAGACAAAGTGGATTTAATGTTAATTTTATTAATGATGATATCCATTTTTCTAAAGATGATATATTCTATTTCAAGGCTACGCCTTCAAATGGAATTTATGAATTGGTTCAAGATGACGCATCATCAAGCTCTATATACCATACTAGCACCAAGAAACTCAAAAGGGATTTGAGTGATTCCTACTTATGGCATTGTCGCCTTGGTCATATAAACAAGAACCGAATGCATACACTTCAAAAGAATGGACTTTTGAAATCAAATGAAATGGATTCGTTTGATGTATGTGAATCTTGTTTACAAGGCAAGATGACTAAGGCACCTTTCAAAGGGACTTATGAGAGGGCTAAAGATTTATTGGGATTAATACATTCGGATGTATGTGGACCCTTTAAACCCATGACGAGGAATGGTGAAAGATACTTTGTTACTTTCATTGATGACTTTAGTCGTTTCGGATATGTCTACTTATTAAGACACAAGGACGAAACGTTTGAAGCATTCAAAGAATACCAAAACGAAGTACAAAATCAACTCAATAAGACAATTAAGGTACTTCGTACCGATAGAGGAGGTGAATACCTAAGCGATGCCTTCCAAGATCATCTTAGGAGTTGTGGGATCATCTCACAACTTACTCCACCCGGAACACCCCAACTTAATGGAGTTTCCGAAAGGAGGAACCGAACTCTAATGGATATGGTTCGATCTATGATGGCTAGAAGCTCGTTACCTCTATCATTTTGGGGTTATTGTCTAAGCTCCGCGGCACGTATTTTAAATATGGCCCCAACCAAGAAAGTGGAACGAACTCCTCACGAGATGTGGTTTGGAAAACCTCCTTCTCTTTCATACTTAAAAGTATGGGGATGTGAAGCTTATCCTAAGCGTTATGTAGCTAACAAGCTACATGCTCGATCCACAAAGTGTATCTTCATAGGATATCCCAAAGATGACATGGGATATTACTTCTATGATCCATCCGAGCAAACGGTATTTGTTGCTCGGAAAGCGGAATTCCTTGAAACCAAGTTCCTTATGGAAGGTGATGGTGAAAGGAAGATAGATCTTGTAGAGGTACAAGATCAAGCCGATGATACACAATTGGTTGACACTAGCACTCAACAAGAGAATGTTGAAAATGATCAAGTGGATGATCAAGGTACACAAGACGTTCGAAGATCTAGTAGGATTAGTAATCCTCCTGAGAGATATGGTTTTCTCGTGGATGGTTGCTATACGGTTGATTTGGATGAACCGGTAAACTACGAAGATGCTTTATCAAGGATTGATAAAGATAAATGGCAGGAAGCCATGAACGCCGAGATGCAATCCATGTATGAAAACCAAGTTTGGGAACTTGTTGTGCAACCTCCTAGCTCCAAGCTAGTTGATTGCAAGTGGCTTTTCAAGAAGAAAACCGACATACATGGAAACTTGGATACATACAAAGCTAGACTTGTAGCAAAAGGTTTCACTCAAACTCAAGGGGTTGATTATGATGAAACTTTCTCGCCTGTGGCAATGCTAAAGTCTATTAGGATATTATTTGCCATCGCTGCTCATTATGATTACGAAATTTGGCAAATGGATGTCAAAACCGCTTTCCTAAATGGATATCTTGAGGAAGATGTCTATATGGTACAGCCCAAAGGTTTTGTTGATCCGAAAAATCCTAAAAAGGTATGCAAGTTAAAGAAATCAATCTACGGATTGAAACAAGCATCTAGAATGTGGAATCATCGTTTTAATGAAGAGGCAAAGAAATTTGGCTTCATTAAAAATGGTGATGAAGCTTGTGTATACAAGAAGGCTAGTGGGAGCTCCATAATGTTCCTTGTGCTATATGTGGATGATATATTATTATTTGGGAATGATATAACCACAATGCAAGAAGTCAAAAATTGGCTAAAGAGTTGCTTCTCCATTAAGGATCTTGGAGAAGCACAATATATATTGGGGATTGGAATCTATAGGAATAGATCCAAGAGATTGATAGGTTTAAGCCAAAGTACATACATTGATAAGGTCTTGAAAAGGTTCAAGATGGAAAACTCTAAGAAAGGTTTGGTACCTATTCAAAAGGGAACCGTTCTCAGTTCATCTCAGTGTCCTACCACGAAAGATGAACAAGAGAGAATGAAGAAAGTCCCATACGCATCTGCTATTGGATCTATCATGTATGCAATGATATGTACTAGACCGGATGTGTCATGCGCTCTGAGCTTGACAAGTAGATACCAGAATAACCCAGGAAATAGTCATTGGACTGCGGTTAAATGTATATTGAAATACCTTAGAAGGACTAAGGATATGTTTCTAATATATGGGTCTGGTGAGGAGGAACTCGTTGTAAAAGGTTACGTGGACGCGAGTTTCCAAACTGATCGAGATGACTCTCGGTCACAATCCGGTTATGTATTCATGTTAAATGGTGGTGCGGTCTCTTGGAAGAGTGCGAAACAGGAAGTTGTTGCGTTATCCACTACAGAGTCGGAGTACATTGCCGCCTCATTGGCAGCTCAGGAAGCTGCATGGATGAAGAAATTCATCGACGACTTAGGAGTGGTCCCTTCCATTCAGGACCCTCTTGAGATCTTTTGTGACAACGAGGGTGCGATTGCTCAAATCAAGGAACCTCGTGCTCATCAAAAGACTCTTCACATTGAGCGGAGATTCAACTACATTAGGGATGAGGTTGAAAAGGGAAAGATATGTATTCACAAGGTTCACACAGATCAAAATGTTGCGGATCCACTCACGAAGCTCTTACATGGGCCAAAACATGAGGGACATGTATGTGCATTAGGGCTTCGATATTCTAGTGATTGGAATTGATCTACTTTATGTATTGTAACGGAACGAATTAGTTCAAACTCATTAATATAATTATGGTATTAATTTTAAATTATGAGTCATGTTCCAATTTAGCATATTTTATCCATGAATTAACTATTATTCTAAATTCCGTAGTCGATCACATTTGTGGGAACAAGTGTGAGGTCTAGACTATTATGAACTTGGATTGGTTAACATTCAAATGGTGAATGTAGGGCAAGGTTGCAACCAAGGTTCATAGATATTTGTGGGACACAAATATTGGAAGACCCGCTCTCAAGATTTACTATATGGAGCCTTTGTGGTTGATCACATGTAATCTTGAGTAAAGGAGAATATCATTATATCCTCTGACCTGAGACACATATTGGGTTCAGATATTCACCGAATATTGTGCCTTGATTCCTTCCTTCGCTATTCTGAAACATGGTAGTACATAAGGGAGGCTTCAGGTATGGTACAAAGTGTAGTGTCTAGGACGTATGTAGTCAAGATGGAATTTGTCCCTCTTATTCGTTGAGAGACAGATGTCTAAGGCCTGATAAAGTTAGATCTATAAGAGAGTGATCATTCTATGTCTCTTGGATTTGACATGACATCTAGGACAAAAGGATATATTGAAAGATTCACCTAATTCATATTCGAGATGGGAACTCGAAAAGGATGATGTTATTGAATGGCACTAAGTCATAACATATTAGGGGTGATGGACGGTAGTTAGGTGGTATCCATCACTTGCATTAATTTCTTATGTTTCTCGTGCAAGTGGGAGATTGAAGGTATTTCATATGCCCGAGAGACATATTAAACTAATGTGGCTAACATGTTATGATCCAAGTCGGGTCATACCCAATAACAAGCTAATCAACACTTTTGTATTTATCTTATCGAATGGATCGTTAAGTAAATACTCGACACTTAAATTTAGAAAATTGGTTTTCTAAAATATAAATAACTTGAGTTTAAATTATTCGGATAATTTATTTAATTAATGGATCTAATTGTTTATATGGTTAAACAATTAATATGAGTTCTACATTTTATAAAAGGATTATAAAAGTAGAAACATCCACCCCTTTTATACTTGCTTAATAATATATATACATATATATGTTTGATAGTTTATATGTAATTAAACTATCAAGAGGAAGTATATATTTTATAAAAGGTTTTATAAAATATAAAAGCAAGTATTATTTATCAACATGTACTAGTTATAAAATGTTGCAAAAAAAATAAAAAAAAAAGGGGTTGCATGGGAGGTGGTGGCGGTTTGGGGCTTCCAAGAAAAGCCTCCCATGCTTGAGTGTGGAAGTAAATGATCTCTTGCTTTAAGGACATGCAAAGGCTTTTCTCTCACACACTCTCTTAATCACTCAAGTTACTTTCAAAATTAGCAAATATTTTCTCTCTTCCTCTTGCTTCATTTGGCCGAAATTTTTGGGGAGAAATAAGGGTTCATAGCTTACATCTTTTGCTAATTTAAGTGTTTGGTAAATCCTAACTAAAGTTGGTGTTGATTGCTATAGCTTGTGGGTATTCTTTGCTTGAGGTTTCATACTTTTGAGGCTTGCTTCATCATCTTCTTCATCATCCTAACTTGTGACCCTCAACTAGCTTGAGGAGGTAAAATATCCTTAAACCCACTCTTATATATGTAAGTATAATTCAAGACTTGATATGGTTATGGATTTTGTCTTTAAAATGGTTAATCTATAACTTGTTCTAATTGCTTCCGCTCACTTTTAACTTCATAAAATGGGTTTTATGAAACTAGTTAAATATGTAGAACATGATTTTATAAAAGTTTGTCAAGATCCATCATATAGGATGTAAGTGGGTCTATAGAATTAAATATAAATCAAATGGTGAAGTGGATAGGTTTAAGGCCAGACTTATGGCTAAGGGTTTTAGCCAAAAAGAAGGCATTGATTATGATGAGACCTATTCTCCTGTTGTGAAACATGTTACTGTTAGATGCATTATTACTTTGTCTGTGCAAAATAATTGGCCTCTTTATCAATTGGATATCAACAATGCTTTTCTTTATGGGGATTTACATGAGGAAATTTATATGAAATTACCTGAGGGATATTTTTCTAAAAATGATAATAAAGTTTGCAAGTTAATAAAATCTCTCTATGGTTTAAAACAAGCCCCAAGATAGTGGAATTCTAAATTGAATTCTGCTTTGGTTGAGCATGGTTTTAAACAGAGTATCAGTGATTATTCTTTGTATGTTAAATCTGATAATGATATTTTTATTGCTTTGCTTGTTTATGTGGATGACATTGTCATTACTGGTAATAATTCACATGAAATTGAAAATTTTAAAAGTTTCTTGAAATCAAAGTTTATGATTAAAGGTCTTGGATTATTGAAATACTTTCTTGGTATTGAAGTTTTATCTAATGATAAGGGTATCTGTTTGAATCAAAGGAAGTATTGTCTTGAATTACTTAATGATTATGGTATGCTTGGGTGCAAACCTATTGGCACCCCTATTGAGCCTAATATGAGTGTTGAAAGTGAACCAAGTACCAAGATCCTTTGTTAAAAAATATTACTGAATACCAAAAACTTGTTGGAAGATTAATCTATTTAACTCTTACCATACCTGATATTGCTTTTTCTGTGCAAGTGTTAAGTCAGTATATGCATGCTCCATTACAATCTCACTTTAATCTCGCCTTTAGAGTTCTAAGATATTTGAAAGGTGCTCCTGGAAAAGGAGTTCAGTTTGTTAAAAGTGATTCATTTAAGTTGTGTGCATAAAGGATTCTGATTATGCTAAATGTAAGTTGAATAGAAATTCTGTGACAGGTTATTTGGTATATTTCTGTAATTCTTTGGTATCTTGGAAAAGTAAAAAACAAGCAACTGTTTCTAGGTCCTCAGCAGAGGCTGAATATAGGGCTATGGTTTCAACTGCTTGTGAAATTGTTTGGATTATTAATTTGTTAACTGAATTGGGAATTATGGTTGAACTTCCTGTGAATCTTTTCTGTGATAATAGCTCTGCTTTACAACTTGCAGCCAATCCTATTTTTTACGAAAGAACTAAACATTTTGAAGTGGATGTACATTATATTAGACATAAAGTGGCTGCAGGTGTTATTAAAACTTTAAAAATTGGTTCAGACTGTCAGCTTGCTGACATCTTAACCAAAGGGTTAAGTGTAGGTCAGCATGAACATTTGGTTAAACAAATGGGATTGCATGACTTATTTCAAAATAAGTTTGAGGGGGAATGTTCAAGTAACACAAATCAAACTTATTTTGAAACTATATGAAACATTACTAATTTGTGGTGTTTTCTAGTATTATTGCAGGTATCTCTTTTTGAAGTGTACCTGATTTGGTGATTGTAGCAGATTCTTGCTTGATGTTTTAAGGATTAAAGCTTAGGAGTCATGGATGCTGTTACAAGTTTAATCTATTTAAATTATTAGTTAATGTGGTCCTTTTTGCTACTCAAGAGAAGAATTGGGCTGTATTTGATGAAGAAGCCCTGCTTAGCCCATTACTTGATAAAGCCGGTTCACAAGGGCCTATATAAGCTTCCTAACTTCTTGTTAGGGTTACGAGAGCTACAGTTGTGTGTGATTTCTCATCCAGTTTATTCGATCTCTCTCTAGGGTTTCACAATCCAGATTTGTGTTCTTCCTCTTTATTGAGTGATTTTAGTTTTCAATCCACATCTTGTGGTTTTGATTGTGAGGTTTTAGTTCCTGTATTCAATCTTTGTGAATACGGCTGATTATTTGTTATTGTTTTGGATTGTGAATTGGTTCTGGATTGATATCTTGCTGTAATCATGAGATATTTGGTTAGTTAGTGAAGTTTATTATCTGTTTTACAAAAGATTTCAAATGCTAAACTAAATAAGCAAATATGGTGACCAAATAATCTAGTCCCTCAATTTAGTCCATTAATCCAAAAAGAAACAGCCCCGTAGTAACAGCCCGTGACAGTTGAAAACTATACAAGAAGATTGAAGCATTTTTTCCATTAACGTAACATTGTGACTAGTTAGCATGATGATAGGATTTAGAATATAACTTGAGGTGCTACTTTTCAGAATTTTTTTGAAATGTCAGAGTTCTGTTGCTAATGTAAACTGTAAGTACGTAGTAGGTGCATAAAGGGACGGAAATATATACACATTAGACCGATTAGCAGACAAGTCCACCATTTTGGTAACGTAAGATTGTGCCATTATTGTACTAGTATTTAATTTGTCATATATTCAAATCATTGGATGACATAATAAACATGTAGGAGTGCAGAATTGGGGATGTACACATTAGAAACAATATATAACTATATAAGTATTCTCCAAGTTGCTTGTGTCAGATTTAATTCAAGTTACAACATTTAAATTTTCAAACCAACAGCCAAAATGTATTTCAGATGAGGAATAAATGATTAACGGAGAGTATATCTTACCACTCTCTATTGTAGTCACAATTGGCACACTAATTATTTTAGAGAACAGTAAACAACTATACATAAATGTTTTGGGTAAATTCATCTTACAAAACATTGGATGGTTTCACGCCCAATCTCCTGACCAACTATTTTGCCACCTCTACTTGGTGCTTCTGTGTAATTACAGGAAATTTGAAGTTAACCAATATCCCTTCACACACTCAGAACCCAGTTTATAGACGGAACTCTTCTGAATATTGAAGTTCACCTCTACTTGGGGCTACCTGTACAAAGTTCCTTTACCGACAACTCTTATGAAATTAAATTAAACTTTTGGTAACTCAGAAGTTTATCACTCATATCTTTTTCTCTAACTGTTATTAGCTATCAACGAGATCAGGAAGATGTAAATAAGCAGGCCCGTTTTGTTTAGTCAAGGGTCGATACCGAGTAACGATTCACGTTCATGGCTCAAGAGAATAGATAGTTGTGATGCAAAAAGCATATACAGTATTTAGAATCAACACTACTCTACCTATTTTAGATAGCTGGATGCACCTGCAAACTCAATTTTAGGTTTGCAATGCACCTGGTGTAAGCATACAATTGACTAAACCATGATAATTGAATTAATCATAAGACTAACTGGATTATAATGCAAGATTTGATAGCTACAAAAAGATTGAGTTTTTGACTTGCCCCAGAAACTTGACTAATAATGACGATACAATGAATTTATCTAGGAGCTACATGGTTGAATCCAGGCATGAGGGCGTAGAAGTCGTTTATGCTTGAATAAATCCCCGAAACTTCCTTTCATGTTGTCATCGTCAAATGTGTGAAACCTGCCTGTTTCAAGTGAATAGAAATGTATGGTGGTGTTTTCGGAATATGACTGATGAAAGTATACTTTGTTCTCCATTTTTGGTGTTATAGCTTCAATGCATAAACATGTTGTTTCACTGACATAAATCGCATATTTTCCCAAGCTCTTTAGTTTCTCAAGTTTCGATGTAGATTGATTCAACTTGTGTACTTCAACCGATTTTTCAAATGCATCTACGGAAACTAGTAAAAGATATTGATCAGATTTTGTTAGGTAATAATTTGTAGGATGTTCAATATACTTATATGGATGGTCCCTCTCAACAGATTGCCATGGATAATCATGTTCTTCTGTGAGTCTGAAAACATAAAGTTTTCCGATCATCAAAGCATAAAAATCTCGGCCGTAGAATGTTGGAAAACCAAGTGATGTTAGGATATTAGGACCCAAACAACACTAGTAATTCTACAAGACTACTAGCCGAGTAGTGATTCTATCAAGATCACTCAAACCCACTTAATGAACGAAAGATAATGAATGCGAAAATGTAAGAACGACACAAGATATAACGTGGTTATATGCAATCGGTGTGATTGCTTTAGTCCACGGACCAACTAGAGAGTGTTTATTACTGAGAATCTGTATTTGGTGTGTTACAATTGCATACAATGAGTTCTATATATAGGAGAAAACAAGAACACCATGACAACTAGCTAGGAATCTTCATCATGACAAGTAATCATCTTGTTTACCAACTAGCCATGCTTTCCACCTTGTAATGGCATGATCACAGCCCTAATTTTCGGTGTAAAGTGATTAACTTTGCACCTAAAGTGAAAGGAGGCCAAAGCATGCTCGGATGTAAAGGTTGCAACTTGCCAACTTGCTGCCAGACACCAGATGCGCCGCATCTGATGTGTGATGCGCCGCATCACTTGCTTTTCACGTTCCAGATTCATGTACCAGCACTCGATGCGCCGCATCGAGATGGTGATGCGCCGCATCTGACCCCTGTGTAACGACCCGACCAAAACCGTTATTGACGGCGCCGTTAACTTAGGTCCCGTTGTGTGGTCGTAGTCCCTATATGAGACTCGTTTGACCAAAATTATGTCGCATTCATTTGAAAGGTACAAGACTTGCAAGTTTAGTTTACAAAACCGTTCGACAACAAGTCTAAGTTTACAAAAGTCATAAAGTATAAATGAAATAACTTGCGACATAATTAGTTTAAAAACACAGTTGCTATAAATAGCGTAAGTATGTAAACAATATGTTTGAATCCAAAGGTGCTATCACTAGCGTATGCATGTATGTATGCTTGACTCCAAGCATGAAATCAGAGTGTATGCATGTATGCTTGACCCCAAGCAAGTATGAATGTACGCGGAAGCATGTATCAAATAGCCATGTATGAACCTGAGAAACATATAGAAACTATCAACGAAAAACGTTGGTGAAATCATAGGTGTATTAATAAAAGTTATATTTTGAACCACAAGATTTAGTATTTCCATAAATTGATCATCCAAAAGTTGCATTCCAAAAGTTGGTTCGCGAGCACCCAATTATCAATGCTTAACATTTCCTTCCATAGAACCCCATCACTTAGTGTTAGAACATACACTGTTTCACGAAAATATATTCCATTCGTAAACGGTAGCGAACCGTTTGAATGAGGGTTTGTCAAACCCATATGGATCCATACAACATAAGTTCTCGCTTACACCCGGCAAGTGTAACTAATGATAATCGAATTGAGGATTTTTGTTCTAAACTCGCTGTAGAATGTTTGTTTCATCGGACTTGTGTTCAAAACATAAAAGTAAGTAGTATAAGATGTAACAAAGTATATGTTCCTCAGCCCACAATTTAAAGGTATAAAAAGTTGTTGAAAAGGTGGGACTATGATCTCACCTCAAGTGCACGAGTATAAAAGTACTTCACAAAGTAAACGTGTGCATGAAAGTTGCTTAGCCTTGACCTAAACAAATAAGTTGTATCAATTAACCGGTTACGACACAAGGTCGGGCGAAATGTGTTCAATTAGTCCTATGGCTCGTTATGACTCGAATAGTATAGCATGTGAATCACGTTGTCAAGTTTCATGCAAGAATCAAGTATAAAATAAGATTAGAACGATTGTATAAGTGTTTTGTTAAGTTTGACTAAAAGTCAAACTTGGTCAAAGTCAACGAAAAAGTCAACACGTTCGGGTCGGGTCCCAAACTATTTTTCTAAGATTAGAAGTCATATATGAGCATGTTGGCCAAGTTACATGTTAATCGGAGGTGCGTAGCCTAGCAAACATTTTTCGAAATTTGACAAAGTAGGTCAGAACCCAAACACGGCTATTGCCGCGCCGCGGCCAGAGGTGTCGCGCCGCGACATTAGGCGTGGCCAGGTACCTGATCAGTTTCAAAAGTTCAAGTCTTGATCTAAAATTCAATTTAGCACAAAACGCAAACCGTAAACACTTAGAATACGCATCTTATATCATTGGAAAGCTCTTTTGACAAGGAATACAATTAACTACCTTTCACAAGCAAAAACATCAATTACAATAACCGAAAACTCGTCAATTGATCAAGAAGGGTTTATTTTCAAAGTTTCAAGTTCGTAAAACGTATTTTATGATTCGGGAATCCAATTTACACATACGATATGCCGTTTCGAAGGTAATTAAGCATACAATGCATCTAAACACTTACTAACAACATTAACAAGCATTCAACGCATCAAAAGTTCATTTCAAAGTCTATCAAACCCTAACCAAAATTCACAAAAAATCAATAATCATGTGTTTGAAGTTTTCTTAATCAACCTACGCATCAAAACGAAGCTAGTGATACTAGTAACACAATTAAAACATGAACTTTAACAATCAAACAACATTTAATCTTCCAAAATGCAAGATTAAGCAAACCCATTTCAAATGTTCAAACTAGTTACTCAAAACAACAAATCGAGCAAGTAAATCATATTTTCATGCTAGACACGAGCCATAGACACTAACTGTAACGACCCGGAAATTTCCGACCAAATTTAAACCCTAAACTCTATATTTTTCCGACACGATAAGCAAAAACCCTAATGTTAAGTCTAGAAAGTATGAAATCCATATTTGGATGATTAGTTACCCTTTGACCAAGTCTGACGATTCACGAATATTTATGTGCGTATACGATATATACTTATTAATTGATAACATTAACAAAGTATTAGATATGTAATATTTAGGTTTGGATATAAGATTATTATGTTTATCAGCGAGAGTAAAAGATAATTTAATAAGTATCTGAAACTGTATCTGTCAAATTATTAACGAATCGTTTTAATTAAAACAAAGGTTTTAACGTTATCTTAAAAGTCGAAATATTTCTAGAAACCTTTTGACAAACTACTAATGATAACGGTCCGTGATTTGAATAAAAACGAATATTTAAACAAAACGTGTTCATTAGATATATTTTTGGTATTTTATAAAATGATTAAATATCAGATTTAACTAAAAATATAACGTCTTGAATTTAAATACATTTTTAAAAGTAATGAGACTTTGATTTATACAAGGAAATGACCACAATGCTCAAAAGATTAAGTTACATTTTTAATGGAATTGTTTTTATAATTTAAAATCCATTATTTTGTCAAAGGTACAAGTCACTAAACTTAAAAGGTTAATTTTCTTCGCGTATGAAACTTTATTTGAAAAACCGGAACCGGAACATTAGTCACGTGACAACGTAAAAGTAATTTTTGTAAAAAGTATATTTTTACCCTTAACGTAAATATAATATATTATTTAGTTAATTATAAAAATTAAATATATTAAATAAATAAGAATTAAATTGTTTTAATTAATATAAAATATTAATTATATGTGTCGGCATACCAAAAAAAACTGAATGGGAGACAGCTGTTATCGTGGGCCCGCGACTCGCAGCCTCTGGTGCCCTAATACTCCGCGACACGCGCCACACTAGAGCCCACCATACTCTATTTAAAAACTCGGGTGTTTGCAGATTGTGGGGATCATATTTTTCTTTTGTGTCAATCTTAATACTCCGTAATAATTATATCCTTTCATCAAACACCTGCACACACTCACACCTAAATAATTATAACTATCTACTACGTATTATTTATCATATTTATTTTTTTTATTATTAATTTTATTACTAAAAATTATTAATATTAATATTAAGATTGATAATCTTAGTATTATTATTATTATTATTAATATCAATTTTAGATTATGAGTATTATTAATACTACTTATACACAAAATGGTATGACGGGGTTCTGCCCAAGTGTTTCCAAAACTGGTTTTGTGAGTGAGATAGTAACGAGGAAATTATGGGTCATAGCTATGGAAGTTATGGGTATGGATCGGGGGTTTTGCTTGTGAGCTAAACTAGTATTTATCGCTTTCGGGGTGTTTATATTTCTATCCTGCAATATTGAATCTCAATATTAATACGTGAGCACTCAAAACTTGACTTTTATTTACTTTTAGTGTGTCCCTGACTAGTGCTCGAGAAATTAGGATTATATATGCTTTTATATTTATTTTTGACAAAATATGTTTTAGGACAGAATCTGAATTAGTTACTCCTGCGGTTAAGATAAGCTATATGATATATATGTTTTTGGAAAGGTGACGAAAAACTATAAACTTTTCATTTAGATGTCGAATGGTTTCGACGGAGGAATTTGAAGTTATAGCCAATTGAACTTTTGTACAAATTATTAAAAATGAAAATTTTTATTTTTACGACGTCGTTAAAATCATAGTTATTATTATAATTACTATCATTAATGTTATTATGATTAATAACTAATATTTTTATCAACAACTGTAAAATTATTATTTTAATTGTTATTGTTATTAAAACTATTAATTATCATTTTTTTATGATTACTTATGTTAATAACTAAAAACAAATAGTATTTTTGAAAACTATCAAAATATTATTCTGATTATTATAATTAATAAAATTACCAATTTATCAATTTTTTTTTGTATTCATTATTAATATTAAATTATTATTTGATCATAATTATTAAAATTATCAATTTATTAATAAAATTATCATTTTTATTAAATGTTTTATCTCTAAGGGAAGTATTATTATATTAATAAGTGAATTATATTACTACTTACTATAATTAATTTTGTAAAATATTTAAAAATATAAAATGACAATATTTAATTATGTATAAATTTTTAGAAATTAATTTGAGTCAAATTGATTTTTATTAATTTCTGCATATCAGTCTCGAGCATTAGGATTGAGGTACACTTTGACTTGACTTTATTTGTTAAATAGATATTAACCAATATATAAAAATATAATTAATTAGGTTCGTGAATCGAAGGCCAATCTTATAAGTTACCAATGGTGTTATATGTATTTTTACTACAAAATACATTAGGTGAGTATATAGTCCCTTTTAAACTTTAAATATTTTTGGGCTGAGAATACATACGCTGTTTTTATAAATGATTTACGTTATGGACGCAAGTGATCAAAAATAAATTCTATGTTGAGTTGTACCATGGCATATCTCTTTATACTTGGTAGCTAATATTTACGTGAGGAGCGTAAACGCGAATCCTGTTGATAGATCTATCGGGCCTGACAACCCCAACCGGGCTGGACGACCAGTTTTAAATGGTTGCACAGTACTTCGTTTCGTTACTACACTTGGTACGGTGTAGGGTTTATTTAAGAATATGCTGCTGTGATTTAAATGTTAAGTATGGTTACCAAGTGCTCAACGACTTTTTCATACACGAGGAGTGTATTATGTATAAACTTTAAATCTTGTGGTCCACAGTTATAACGCTGCTAGCATCAAACCTATATATCTCACCAACTTTATGTTGACGTTTTAAAACATGTTATTCTCAGGTACGAATCAAGTCTTCCGCTGTGCTTTAGCTCATATTAAGGATACTAGTTGGGACCATGTAAGCCATGATACAAGAACGTTGCATTCGAGTCATTGAAGATCATTAAAGACTATTATTAAGTAAATGACAGATTAGGTCATTTGGATATTATGAAATGTTAGACGAACATATCAATTTTTGATGTAATGATAGAATGCCCTTTTAAGAATAAATGCAACGTTTGAAAAATGTATCATATAGAGGTCAAGTACCTCGCGATGTTATCAACTATTGTAATTCGTTTGTAATCAATACGGACTTCGTCCGGATGGATTAGTTCGGGTTCTTTCAGTTGGTATCAGAGCGTTGGTCTTAGCGAACCAGGTCTGCATTAGTGTATCTAACTAGTAAGTTGTTAGGATACATTAGTAAATCTGGACTTTGACCGTGTCTGCATGTCAAAAGTTTTGCTTATCATTTCTAGTCGAAAATCATCTACTTATCATCCTTAGGGAATTACCTGCTTATCATTCTTAAGTTTAGACACGTCTTACTGCATTTAGTGCATCGATAGTGTATAGACAAAATTCGTATCCTAGCGTATCTATTACTATAGACATTGCCTGACGAATTTCAAAGATTCTCCGCAATTCACGGGATTTTGAGTATTATAAATACATATGTAAATTATGTATTAAGAATACCAAACTCAACTCCTATAATCTATTTCAAACCAAAAATTCATTTCCCCGACTATACAAGATGGATTCTTCATCCAGTTCGAATTCCTCCGACTTCGATAGCTACGCCGATATGGATTTCCAATCAAGCTTCGAGAACAGCATCACCGGAATGGATCAACCAATTTCCCATCATCTATTCTGGATGAATTGGGGATGGGTTCGTAATATACTAAATTTCTGGAGGCAAGAAGAAGGTGATCCATTTCATCCACCAAATTGTCCTCTTAACGATGAACCTGAAGCACTTACCGGCGAACCTATACGAAACACCATTTTCTCGCTCATTTCTAGAGTATCTCGTCATGATTACATACTATCCCATATTTCAAATCTTGTTCATTCGCTCGTTCCAACCGTCAATCATCCCGGTATAATAGAAGAAGTCAACGAGCTTCGCGCTCGGGTAGTGGCTTCAGAAAATACGGTGCGAAGGTTACAAACACCAGCAGCAGCAGCAGCAGCATAATCTGTATCACCATCATCAACGTCGACAATACTCTTATCATCCCCAAACCACAACCACACCGTAAATCTTAACATCACAAACTGTATCTCGGATATCAACATCACATACCTCAAAAACCTCATCGGAACTTCGAGTATGATCTCCGTTCTATATATCAATCTACATCGATTATCTTCGCTTTACGTATCATTCTACCTCATTTTGTTTCCTCGTTCGACATAGTGATTATGTAATTTCTAAAGTTTTAGAGATTATGTAATCTAGTATTAATAATAAATCAAATGAGTTTTTGACTCATTAAATCCATAATTACATCCGGTGAAAATATATATGCAAGTATATTTTTATAAAGATTGTAATTAAAATTTTTTTTGTACAAACTGTTAATGATGGAAATATTTTAACGGGTGGGTAGTACCCGAGAAATATTTAGAATTCACATTAATAAGTTACACTGTACATTCTTCGAATCTGATTGAACTATCATTTACTATCCTACTTACAACTATCGATATACGTATCCGTTCACCACAAAACAACCATTTACATTCAAATTTCATAACTGGATTTTGACCTAACAGAATCCAACAAGTGGCATAATGAAGAAGACATTGGACAAATAAAATTTGTTAGAAACAGACGAATAACTAATTGAAATTTGTTAAGATTCCACGCTAACTGTTCCTAGCTAACTGTTCCCAGCTAACTGATTAACATTTAATTTATCGCAATTTACATTCTCGCAATTTTATTATTATTTCTGCACTTTACATACCGTCGGGACACATGTACAACAATACGTCGGATTAATTCTGAGACAACACGTTGTATAATGGGTCATGATATATATTTATTTATTTTACGCATTATAAATAACGGGACGCGTATGCAAGGTTTCGATCTATCATATCGACCCATCTATATAAGTATTTCGGAACGACCATAGACACTCTATAGTTGGCTATACAGGGTTGAGGTGGATTCCAAAATATATATATACTTTGAGTTGTGATTGACACTGAGACTGGTACACGGGTCACGATACGTATTAATTATGTATATTAAATTATATATGAATATATTGAACTGTTGAACTATCGGACCATTGGACAATCGGACTAATAGACTACTAACTATGGACAAGTAAAATGAATTAAAATATTGATTATAACATATGAAACTAAACTAATCTTCAAGTTTGCCACTTGATTCTATCTTAAACCTCATTTCGTACCTTGACGATTACAATTCGCATTCACAACTTTTTATGATTCTTGAAAACACCTCGATCAAGAAGTTGAATCAACCGTACTTTATCTACGGAAGAAAAGATTTATGCACCTGAAAAACTATCGAAATCCAAATTCATAGTTTAACACATATCGTGTTGAATCCTTTGCCATTTATTAGCAAAAACAACCTTACGATTCATTTTCAAAGTAGCCAAATTTTGTCACAGCTTCAGCAAGTTAACTCCGACTTCTCAGTAAAACTAGTTTTATTATAACCTCGATATATATACGGTGCTCTTTCGCCGTCGTTAACAGAGAACCTTTTATATTTCACCATATTACCATCAGCGTTTAATCATCTAAAAATCCAATTCTTCCGAAACCACCTTGATTTGATAACCGATGACCCAGATCCGTTAACTTTGAAAATGCTGACGAAGCAGCATGTTGAAGATGGTCATAATGGCCAAAAATTGATGATAAAGAAGGAAGTGTTAGGAACGCTCGACAGAAAAATTTGGTACTGAAAATCGGATTGAGCACACCACGAAGGAGACCGAGGACAAATAAAAGGACCAAACTTTATATTCAAAGAATCCAGGTAATTCTGGATCCGATGGAACCTTCGACGAATATCTTGCTCCGTACTCATGTTAAAAATCTTGCGTAAAATCTTTCTTCATCAACCTTCAAACTTAGAAATTCCAAAATATCATCATAAATATCTTCGATATTCTGAAGATATTTTCATAAATATTCTCGTCCGAAATCATATGCCTCTTTGTGCTATCTATATTCAATTATATTGAAAACTTCTATAAAATCTAAGTATTAATTATGAATGAATTGTGGAGAAGTGTTAGAAATTGAAGCATGGATTAGTATAATATAATGCGCTTGGCCAACGTGATTATATTACAGTAAGTCATGTTAAATTTCTAGTGGAACATGATGATTCACAGACCCTATCGTCATCATGTGCCATATTACACAACTCTTTCATTCTACTTAATCTTTAAGCATATCACGGAAATATTTCCTTGATATTTCTGTTCCTTCGTAACTCCGACAATCTGTTAATAAATCGTGCGGTTACATTTTCTTTCTGATTAGAAGATTTCTTTAAATTCCTTGAATTCTGAAAATTAACCTTGACTATGTCAGAAGTTAAGACGAACCTCTAATCACTTCATTTCATTCTTTTGTGATAGCTCCACTTGTGCGTTTCACATGATCGAATCATTTTATCCATATTCTTCGATAATAATAAAACTCTATTATTACCTCATATTCGTCATGAAAACATTCCTATTGTTATTTATGACAACCTCTACTAAATTTCGGGGACGAAATTTCTTTAACGGGTGGGTACTGTAACGACCCGGAAATTTCCGACCAAATTTAAACCCTAAACTCTATATGTTTCCGACACGATAAGCAAAAACCCTAATGTTAAGTCTAGAAAGTATGAAATCCATATTTGGATGATTAGTTACCCTTTGACCAAGTCTGACGATTCACGAATATTTATGTGCGTATACGATATATACTTATTAATTGATAACATTAACAAAGTATTAGATATGTAATATTTAGGTTTGGATATAAGATTATTATGTTTATCAGCGAGAGTAAAAGATAATTTAATAAGTATCTGAAACTGTATCTGTCAAATTATTAACGAATCGTTTTAATTAAAACAAAGGTTTTGACGTTATCTTAAAAGTCGAAATATTTCTAGAAACCTTTTGACAAACTACTAATGATAACGGTCCGTGATTTGAATAAAAACGAATATTTAAACAAAACGTGTTCATTAGATATATTTTTGGTATTTTATAAAATGATTAAATATCAGATTTAACTAAAAATATAACGTCTTGAATTTAAATACATTTTTAAAAGTAATGAGACTTTGATTTATACAAGGAAATGACCACAATGCTCAAAAGATTAAGTTACATTTTTAATGGGATTGTTTTTATAATTTAAAATCCATTATTTTGTCAAAGGTACAAGTCACTAAACTTAAAAGGTTAATTTTCTTCGCATATGAAACTTTATTTGAAAAACCGGAACCGGAACATTAGTCACGTGACAACGTAAAAGTAATTTTTGTAAAAAGTATATTTTTACCCTTAACGTAAATATAATATATTATTTAGTTAATTATAAAAATTAAATATATTAAATAAATAAGAATTAAATTGTTTTAATTAATATAAAATATTAATTATATGTGTCGGCATACCAAAAAAACTGAATGGGAGACAGCTGTTATCGTGGGCCCGCGACTCGCAGCCTCTGGTGCCCTAATACTCCGCGACACGCGCCACACTGGAGCCCCACCATACTCTCTTTAAAAACTCGGGTGTTTGCAGATTGTGGGGATCATATTTTTCTTTTGTGTCAATCTTAATACTCCTTAATAATTATATCCTTTCATCAAACACCTGCACACACTCACACCTAAATAATTATAACTATCTACTACGTATTATTTATCATATTTATTTTTTTTATTATTAATTTTATTACTAAAAATTATTAATATTAATATTAAGATTGATAATCTTAGTATTATTATTATTATTATTATTAATATCAATTTTAGATTATGAGTATTATTAATACTACTTATACACAAAATGGTATGACGGGGTTCTGCCCAAGTGTTTCCAAAACTGGTTTTGTGAGTGAGATAGTAACGAGGAAATTATGGGTCATAGCTATGGAAGTTATGGGTATGGATCGGGGGTTTTGCTTGTGAGCTAAACTAGTATTTATCGCTTTCGGGGTGTTTATATATCTATCCTGCAATATTGAATCTCAATATTAATACGTGAGCACTCAAAACTTGACTTTTATTTACTTTTAGTGTGTCCCTGACTAGTGCTCGAGAAATTAGGATTATATATGCTTTTATATTTATTTTTGACAAAATATATTTTAGGACAGAATCTGAATTAGTTACTCCTGCGGTTAAGATAAGCTATATGATATATATGTTTTTGGAAAGGTGACGAAAAACTATAAACTTTTCATTTAGATGTCGAATGGTTTCGACGGACGAATTTGAAGTTATAGCCAATTGAACTTTTGTACAAATTATTAAAAATGAAAATTTTTATTTTTACGACGTCGTTAAAATCATAGTTATTATTATAATTACTATCATTAATGTTATTATGATTAATAACTAATATTTTTATCAACAACTGTAAAATTATTATTTTAATTGTTATTGTTATTAAAACTATTAATTATCATTTTTTTATGATTACTTATGTTAATAACTAAAAACAAATAGTATTTTTGAAAACTATCAAAATATTATTCTGATTATTATAATTAATAAAATTACCAATTTATCATTTTTTTTTTTGTATTCATTATTAATATTAAATTATTATTTGATCATAATTATTAAAATTATCAATTTATTAATAAAATTATCATTTTTATTAAATGTTTTGTCTCTAAGGGAAGTATTATTATATTAATAAGTGAATTATATTACTACTTACTATAATTAATTTTGTAAAATATTTAAAAATATAAAATGACAATATTTAATTATGTATAAATTTTTAGAAATTAATTTGAGTCAAATTGATTTTTATTAATTTCTGCATATCAGTCTCGAGCATTAGGATTGAGGTACACTTTGACTTGACTTTATTTGTTAAATAGATATTAACCAATATATAAAAATATAATTAATTAGGTTCGTGAATCGAAGGCCAATCTTATAAGTTACCAATGGTGTTATATGTATTTTTACTACAAAATACATTAGGTGAGTATATAGTCCCTTTTAAACTTTAAATATTTTTGGGCTGAGAATACATGCGCTGTTTTTATAAATGATTTACGTTATGGACGCAAGTGATCAAAAATAAATTCTATGTTGAGTTGTACCATGGCATATCTCTTTATACTTGGTAGCTAATATTTACGTGAGGAGCGTAAACGCGAATCCTGTTGATAGATCTATCGGGCCTGACAACCCCAACCGGGCTGGACGACCAGTTTTAAACGGTTGCACAGTACTTCGTTTCGTTACTACACTTGGTACGGTGTAGGGTTTATTTAAGAATATGCTGCTGTGATTTAAATGTTAAGTATGGTTACCAAGTGCTCAACGACTTTTTCATACACGAGGAGTGTATTATGTATAAACTTTAAATCTTGTGGTCCACAGTTATAACGCTGCTAGCATCAAACCTATATATCTCACCAACTTTATGTTGACGTTTTAAAACATGTTATTCTCAGGTACGAATTAAGTCTTCCGCTGTGCTTTAGCTCATATTAAGGATACTAGTTGGGACCATGTAAGCCATGATACAAGAACGTTGCATTCGAGTCATTGAAGATCATTAAAGACTATTATTAAGTAAATGACAGATTAGGTCATTTGGATATTATGAAATGTTAGACGAACATATCAATTTTTGATGTAATGATAGAATGCCCTTTTAAGAATAAATGCAACGTTTGAAAAATGTATCATATAGAGGTCAAGTACCTCGCGATGTTATCAACTATTGTAATTCGTTTGTAATCAATACGGACTTCGTCCGGATGGATTAGTTCGGGTTCTTTCAGTTGGTATCAGAGCGTTGGTCTTAGCGAACCAGGTCTGCATTAGTGTATCTAACTAGTAAGTTGTTAGGATACATTAGTAAATCTGGACTTTGACCGTGTCTGCATGTCAAAAGTTTTGCTTATCATTTCTAGTCGAAAATCATCTACTTATCATCCTTAGGGAATTACCTGCTTATCATTCTTAAGTTTAGACACGTCTTACTGCATTTAGTGCATCGATAGTGTATAGACAAAATTCGTATCCTAGCGTATCTATTACTATAGACATTGCCTGACGAATTTCAAAGATTCTCCGCAATTCACGGGATTTTGAGTATTATAAATACATATGTAAATTATGTATTAAGAATACCAAACTCAACTCCTATAATCTATTTCAAACCAAAAATTCATTTCCCCGACTATACAAGATGGATTCTTCATCCAGTTCGAATTCCTCCGACTTCGATAGCTACGCCGATATGGATTTCCAATCAAGCTTCGAGAACAGCATCACCGGAATGGATCAACCAATTTCCCATCATCTATTCTGGATGAATTGGGGATGGGTTCGTAATATACTAAATTTCTGGAGGCAAGAAGAAGGTGATCCATTTCATCCACCAAATTGTCCTCTTAACGATGAACCTGAAGCACTTACCGACGAACCTATACGAAACACCATTTTCTCGCTCATTTCTAGAGTATCTCGTCATGATTACATACTATCCCATATTTCAAATCTTGTTCATTCGCTCGTTCCAACAGTCAATCATCCCGGTATAATAGAAGAAGTCAACGAGCTTCGTGCTCGGGTAGTGGCTTTAGAAAATACGGTGCGAAGGTTACAAACACCAGCAGCAGCAGCAGCAGCATAATCTGTATCACCATCATCAACGTCGACAATACTCTTATCATCCCCAAACCACAACCACACCGTAAATCTTAACATCACAAACTGTATCTCGGATATCAACATCACATACCTCAAAAACCTCATCGGAACTTCGAGTATGATCTCCGTTCTATATATCAATCTACATCGATTATCTTCGCTTTACGTATCATTCTACCTCATTTTTTTTCCTCGTTCGACATAGTGATTATGTAATTTCTAAAGTTTTAGAGATTATGTAATCTAGTATTAATAATAAATCAAATGAGTTTTTGACTCATTAAATCCATAATTACATCCGGTGAAAATATATATGCAAGTATATTTTCATAAAGATTGTAATTAAAATTTTTTTTGTACAAACTGTTAATGATGGAAATATTTTAACGGGTGGGTAGTACCCGAGAAATATTTAGAATTCACATTAATAAGTTACACTGTACATTCTTCGAATCTGATTGAACTATCATTTACTATCCTACTTACAACTATCGATATACGTATCCGTTCACCACAAAACAACCATTTACATTCAAATTTCATAATTGGATTTTGACCTAACAGAATCCAATAAGTGGCATAATGAAGAAGACATTGGACAAATAAAATTTGTTAGAAACAGACGAATAACTAATTGAAATTTGTTAAGATTCCACGCTAACTGTTCCTAGCTAACTGTTCCCAGCTAACTGATTAACATTTAATTTATCGCAATTTACATTCTCGCAATTTTATTATTATTTCTGCACTTTACATACTGTCGGGACACATGTACAACAATACGTCGGATTAATTCTGAGACAACACGTTGTATAATGGGTCATGATATATATTTATTTATTTTACGCATTATAAATAACGGGACACGTATGCAAGGTTTCGATCTATCATATCGACCCATCTATATAAGTATTTCGGAACGACCATAGACACTCTATAGTTGGCTATACAGGGTTGAGGTGGATTCCAAAATATATATATACTTTGAGTTGTGATTGACACTGAGACTGGTACACGGGTCACGATACGTATTAATTATGTATATTAAATTATATATGAATATATTGAACTGTTGAACTATCGGACCATTGGACAATCGGACTAATAGACTACTAACTATGGACAAGTAAAATGAATTAAAATATTGATTATAACATATGAAACTAAACTAATCTTCAAGTTTGCCACTTGATTCTATCTTAAACCTCATTTCGTACCTTGACGATTACAATTCGCATTCACAACTTTTTATGATTCTTGAAAACACCTCGATCTCGATCCGAAACGAGGTACATCTCTTTAAGGTATATTTGAAAGAGTTTGTTAGGACAAGTTTCTCAAGGAAATTCGCGTCGCGGAAGATTTATCGGTTTCCAAATACGTTCGTCGAGACTATTCACCCTCGAGGCGAATACTAGTATAACGTGAAGAGTCTCTCTCCATTGATAATTTAAAATAAAAGATTTCCTGAACCAGAATTACGAGTGTAAGGCGAGAGAAGTTTCCGCCTCGATGCGAGCATAACGATTAAATTGTAGTTAGTCAATAAGACTGTGCGAGGACGAGATAGTATACACGTGTAACATACGGTTGAAGTCGAAAGGAATCGGTAATTCATTCGGAAGCATAAGTATAGTTCGACAAAAATCGAAGGTGTGTCCCCGGTATGGTTGTTATCAATATTCTCGGAGTTTTCAGATGTCCAAACATGAATAGATGAAGTCATGTACATGGCTCATGGTGGTGTTTAGGTTGATCGAGTCTAACCACCATCACGTATCACTAGAACTTTGGTATGTCTTACCGTAATATAACCACGTTGATCGAGTGTCATTATATTATGCTAGACACGAGCCATAGACACTAACTAACACCATTTCAAATCAAAAACACGAATTTAGAGAAATCTAGAGTTTTAGAAATGTTACCCAAACGAGATGAAGTTGGTATCAAATTGTAGAGGATGAAGAGAGGATTCCAAATATGTAATTTGTTTTGTTGTAAGCCTCCTAGATCGAATTTAGATGATGAATGATTGAATTGGGTGTTTGTGTGTGTGTTCTTGCTAGAGAGAAAGAGAGAGAGATGGAGATGATTGAATGGTGGTGATTGGGGTGGACTAGTTGACCTAGTCAACTAGTTTGCCCCGTGTCAATTTTAGTCCCTCGAGTTTAGAAGCGGGTGCGGGATTTTACCGAACGGATATTTTGAAAACGCTCGAGTAAATGAGTGATGTTATAATTAAATAACGGAAATATTATGAACGTTAGTCAACGAAAGTTACGAATTTTAAATAACGAAAGATATTATAATAAAAAAAAGACAGTGTTAAAAATAAATTTAACGGAAAAACGCGGGATGTTACACCCTGATGCGCCATATCAGCTCAATGCTCCGCATCAATAAATCTCGGACTATTTTGCTCGATGAATGCGCCGCATCCATGTCAAGATGCGCCGCATTTGACTGCTTCACGCTTCCCGAAATCTGCAAAATCCGTGCAAGTGTTGGAACAGTTTTTTTTTCTCGTTTTGTATAAATGTCTCCATAATCTAATAAATCTCCCACTTGGAGACTTTGAACAAAACTCCAATCATATCAATGAATTAACCAAGAACATTAAACCACCTTCGATTACCGCCAAATACCATTTGGGACACGCACGCTCAACACATTCTTCGGATGAGTAGACTTTCAATAAAAGGTCTTCAATACTACTTGTTAAACTTGTAACACCATTCACATCTCTAGCTGGGGTCTTCTCTCATCAATTCATGAGAAGACCAATTGAGGTAATGCAAAACCTCAATTTCTCCGTCGTAACCACCTTAGTAAACATATCGGCGGGATTCTTCTTACCAAGGATTTTCTCCAAGAATAAAGTGCGATCATTTATATGTTGTCGAATAAAATGATACCTTATCTTGATGTGTTTCGTTCGACTATGAAACACTGGATTCTTCCCAAGATGAACCGCACTTTGATTATCACAATACATGACGCAATAGTCTTATCTTTTACCCAACTCACCTAAGAAGTTCTTCAACCACACTAGCTCTTTAGAAGCTTCCGCAATAGCCATGTATTCGGCTTCGGTGGTTGACAAAGCAACACTCTTTTGCAATCGAGATAACCAACTAATCGCCGTCTTCCCCATTGTGAAAACATAACCCGTAGTGCTTTTCCCCGAATCATCACATCCACCCAAATTAGCATCCGCATAACCTCTAAGTATGAGATTGTTTTTGGAGAAACACAATCCCATATTAGAAGTACCTTTCAAATAACGAAGCAACCATTTGACCGCTTCCCAATGCCCTTTTCCCGGATTAGACATATAACGACTTACAACTCCCACTGCTTGAGCAATATCGGGTCTTGTACAAACCATGGCATACATAATACTACCCACGGCCGATGCATATGGAACCTTTTCCATATCCTTCTTGTCTCTTTCTGTCTTTGGTGATTGACTTTTCGATAACTTTAAGGTGCTTCCCAAAGGCATAGAACGATCCTTTGAATCTTCCATGTTGAACCTCTCTACTACTTTCTCAATATATTTGGATTGAGACAAGTATAGAGTACCCTTCAAACGATCACGTACAATACTCATGCCAAGTATTTGCCTAGTGTGACGACCCGGAAATTTCCGACCAAATTTAAACCTAACCTTTATATGTTTCCGACACGATAAGCAGAATTTGTAATGTTGAATCTCAAAAAGTTTGGAACTACATTCATGTAATCAATTACCCTTTGACCGTGTTTGACGATTCACGAACAATTATGTGTATATAGATATGTATATATAATATATAATAACTGAAAACATTAACAAAGTATTTGATATATATGATACTTTACATGAACGTATTTGTTTCGATATATTTATCGACAGAATTAAGAGATAATATCAAATGATTGAATTATCAGATACATTATGATATGATTACGGGCCAATGTTATGAGGTCCACTGTGATTTAAGAAATCTATTCTTTTTGACAATATTCGGAAAATGGTAAAGTGATCTATAAGTAAGAACGTGGAGTGTAAATAACTTAGATGTTGGATATCGACAAGTTAAGTAACTCGACATTTTTCATTAAGATGATTTCATACGTTTATTAAACCTTTGGATTTTATCCCATGCTTCACCAACAGACTGTAATTTAAAAACTTGAAACCTATTATGAATATATATACTTTTCTAAAATGTTTTATGATATAACGATTTAAATTAATATTAAATATATTTATACGCGTATTATACGTACATAGTTTTATACTTTTACTATACTTTAACTTTATCTTTACTTTACTTTTACTTTACTTTTACTTTACTTTAACTTTAATAATTCACTTTAATAATTCACTTTAATAATTCACTTTAATAATTCATACTTTAATAATTCACTTTAATAATTCATACTTTAATAATTCACTTTAATAATTCATACTTTAATAATTCACTTTAATAATTTAAAAATCTATTATAAATAGAATTCAATAGATTTTATTATTTCATAGAAACTTGAAAATATATTTCTCTAAACTCTCTCAATCGAATTACATATATATATTTACTTAGTATTATTTCAAGATATTATTAGTATACATAAAATACTACGATGGAGTTATATTCAGACGATTTCAAAATAAGTTTTCAAACGGGATAGAGCTAAGGAAATTATGGGTTATAGCTACGGAGGTTATGGATATTGTTCGAGGGTATTGCTCGTGAGGTCAACCTAACTTTTATCATTTTCGTTGCGTCTACGTACTTTCCTGCAATATTGAATCACAATATTGATACGTGAGCATTCATATATTATCTTTTATATATTAATAGTGTATCCCTGACTAGTGCTCGAGTATATATTTGATTATGCATGTTTGTATGCTTAGTTTCGTCGTTAAATAGTTTATGATAAATCACGAATTTGATACATATGCTACTGAGATAAGGTATATGATATGCATGTCGTTGAAAAGCTAAAGAAAAATTAATAACTTTTCATTTAGAAATTGTGTGGGTTCGATGAACGGATTAAAAGATATGGTCAACTGAATTATTATTAATTTTAATATTATTATTAAAACGATTATTATAATTGTTATCAGTTGATGTTATTACTAAAATTATTTTTATTACTAAAAATTAATATTTTTATTGAAACTATCATTTTATTATTTTTATCATTATTATTATTATCAATATTATTTAATCAAATAAATATGCGTACAAAGATATTTTTACCACACGTAATATAATTACATTAATAATACATACCATTATATTTTTATGATATTAAGTGAATTTTATAAATTTTATTACTTGAGATATATAATAGTATATTTTTATCATATATGAATTTAAATATAAATTTTTATTTATTAATAAATGACTTGTATTATTTAGTATAATAAGATCTGATAAATATATTTAGATATATAAAACGACTATATATAAGTTATATAATAAACATGTATAGATTTTGGAAGTCATTTTGGGTCAAGTTGACTTTTGTAGACTTATGCATGTCGGTCTCGAGCATTAGGATTGTGATACACTATGACCTGACCTAAATTGTTAGACAGATATTGACCAACATATAAATATATATATACTTAATATAGGTTCATGAATCCGAGACAAACCCTGCACTTGTTCAGTGCCGTCATATACATAATTGCTACAAAATACAGTATTGTGAGTTTCATTTGCTCCCTTTTTAATTGCTTTTGCAATATATATTTTTGGGCTGAGAATACATGCGCTGTTTTATAAATGTTTTACGAAATAGGCACAAGTACTAAAACTAATTCTACGTGGGTTTAAACCAGAAATATACCCTTAGCTTGGTAACATTAAACTACTTATCTATGTACGGTAGGCGCGAATCCTAAAGATAGATCTATTGGGTCTGACAAACCCCATCCTGACTATGGGATGCTTTAGTACTTCGAGGTTATTTTAAACACACCTGATCTGGTGTACTTCAGAGGGTAAAACATGAACGTTAAGGCTTGTTACCGGGTGCCTACAACTTATAGAATACTTTTATACACTTGCGAGTGTACATATATTTATAAACGGAAATCTTGTGGTCTATTAATATATTGAAATGATTGATATGATAAACCTATGAACTCACCAACCTTTTGGTTGACACTTTTAAGCATGTTTATTCTCAGGTATTAAAGAAATCTTCCGCTGTGCATTAGCTCATTTTAAGGATATTACCTGGAGTCATTCATGATATACTTTGAAAGACGTTGCATTCGAGTCGTTGAGTTCATCAAGATTAATATTAAGTCAATTATAGTTGGATGTAATATGAAATGGTATGCATGCCGTCAATTTTTGATGTAAAGAAAGTTTGTCTTTTAAAAACGAATGCAATGTTTGTAAAACGTATCATATAGAGGTCAAATACCTCGCGATGTAGTCAACTATTGTGAATCGTTTATAATGTATATGAACGGGTCCTTTCAGTTGGTATCAGAGCGGTGGTCTTAGCGAACCAGGTCTTGCATTAGTGTGTCTAACTGATAGTTGTTAAGATGCATTAGTGAGTCTGGACTTCGACCGTGTCTGCATGTCAAAAGTTTTGTTTATCATTTTTAGTCGGAAATCATCTACTTACCATCCTTAGGAAATTACCTGCTTATCATTCTTAGTCTAGACACGTCTTGCTGCATTGATTGCATGAATAGTGTATAGACAAAATTCATATCTTAGCGTATCTGCTAAATCATATCTTATCGTATCTATTACCGTAAACTTTGCCTGACATATTCCGTAAATTCCTCCGTAATCTATGAAATCTTTTGATCTATATATATATAGATATTCTATGTAGTTAGAATACCACCCGATAGCCGGAAAATCATTTCGTATCAAAAAAATCCTTTATCAAATCGTACGAAATGGAATTCGTCATCAGTTCAAGTTCCTCGGATTCTGAAATGGAATCCCACTCAAGCTCCGAAAGCAGTGTGACTGGAATGGATCAACCAATCAGCCATCATCTATTCTGGATGAATTGGGGATGGGTTCGTAGCCTCCTTAATCATTGGAGACAAGAAGAAGGCGATCCTTTCCATCCACCACATTGCCCTCTTGGTAATGAACCTGAAGCACTTACCGGTGAACCTGTCCGAAACACTATTTTCTCTCTCATTTCCAGAGTATCTCGTCATGATTATATACTACACCAAATTCTAGATCTTATTTATCCGCTCGTCCGAACCGACAATCACCCCGGTGTAATAGAAGAAGTCAACGAGCTTCGCGCTCGGGTAGTGGCTTTGGAGAATATGGTGCAAAGGTTAGCAGCACCAGCAGCATAACCAGTACCACCATCAACAACATCAACAGTACCATTACCACCACCAACAACAACCGCATCGCAAACCTCAACTTCACAATCTGTCCCACGAGCATCGACGTCATACGCCATGTAGATACCAAGGAATACCACAACGATGAAGTACTGATTCATAACTTCATTGGGAAAACATTCTACGACGATTATGTAATTTCTAAAGTTTAGAAATTATCTATGCTAGCCTTAACCATAAATCAAATGAGTTTAATTTAATATTAACTCATTAAATCTATATTATATCTGAAGAAATATACACATATATATTTCCATAAAGACTGTAATAAAATTATTTTGTACAAAATATTAATTGTGAAATTTTTTTTAACGGGTAGGTAATACCCGAGAGATATATAAATTCACAATTAATATGTTACATTCTTCGAATCTGATTCAGCAAATCATCCATTATACTCCCTACTTTCACAACAATATACATTCTTTTATAGAAATCAAAACAACCATACTCATTCAAAATCTAATTACATATTCTGATTTTGAAATCTCAGAATTCGATTCAAGATATAACCGAAATCATCACTCTTATATTTCTACATCTTTCAAAACTATACTTTGACTTCAAAACTGTCCCAGAACCTCATTTCTATTCATGGAACTCACAAAAATATTTGTATCATTCAAAATCTTAGAACATCATATGTATATTAACAATTACAATATGTGTTCAAACACTTCGAAATTATTAAAGACATGCGAGATGATGATCCAACCACACATTACCCACTGCCATGCACCTGAAAAGCTCTCGAAACCAAAGTTATTGTTTAACACGTATCCGTGTCAGATCATTTGATATTTATTACCAAATATAATTTTTCAATCTCTTTTCAAAATAGTCAGTTTTGTCATAGCTTCAACAAATCACCTTCATTTGTTTATACGAATAAACCTTATTATAACAATTACCCCTTCATCATTGTTACCAGGGAACCTTTCATATCTCGCCACATTAGCAGTAAACTTATCAAAAACTTCATTAACCTTCGACTTAAGCCTCTCCGAAAAGCCACTATACTTATTCATTAAAACCCCATCATGTACTCACCTACATCCTGTAACAATAATTATCACACCAACTACTGGGAATTAGCAATCAATATTTTGAATTTCGCGACAATTTTACGTCAAAAGTTATATGTATACATATAACGTCTATCTCCTAGACTTACATACTTCGAATGTGAATTTTCTGAAAAACATCCCAAACTATGAACTAGTTCTCCAAAATTGGAAAAATGCTGATGAAGCAGCAAAAACTGTAAACGACTTTAACAGTCAAAAGTTTGATGATAAAGAATAGTATGGTGGTAAAGCTGAGAAAAAGAGAAGGTTTGAAACTGGAAAACGGATTGAGCAGACCATGAAGGAGGCTGTGGACAAATCACAAAGACTAAACCTGCCTTCAAAGGATCCAAATGATTCAGAGTCTACTGAAATAGTTAGCAAACACCTTACTTCTTATTCTAAACCTTCACAGACAAATCTTCTTCATCATCCATCTATGTTAAGAATTCTAAGATATTATCGTATCTTTTATTATAAATATCTTCGATATTCCTGAAGATATTTTCACAACTATTCTTATCCAAAATCTTCTATCTATTCGCAATATCTGCATTACAACATAAAAAGAAACTGTGTTAGTTTCTAAATTCTGAAGGAAAAAAAAATTCGAATTTAAAATAGGAATGTTTTTGAAGTAGTATTGGGAACTGAAGCATGAGTTAGTATAATATAATGACACTTGATCAATGTGATTATATTACAGTAAGTCATACTGAGTTTCTAATGGAACGTGATGATTCACAGAACATACCGTCATCATGTACTATTTACACGACTCTTACATTCTACCTAATTTCCAAACATATTAAGAACATATCATCTTGATAGCTCTATATTTTAGGATATTCTGGTAATTTGCCAAATCAAGATCGTGCCATTACGATTTTCTTCTTGGAACATTAACTATGTTCATCCAAAAATTCATATCTACAAATTCTGGACCATTATCCGCTTGACTTAAGGTCGGGAAGAGAAAACGAAAGCATGAAGCTCCGAAATATAATGGAGAATATAAGGCCCGATAACAACCCCGAAATTACAAACCTTGTATATCAATGCGTATAGCAATATAAAGACACAGGAGGATGAAAAACACAATAACCCTAAGGTAATGGTAGAAGAAAATAACTTCCTCCGGTGGTAGATGAAAAAGAAGAATGACAGATATGAAAGTTAAGAGTATATCAAGAATCAATAGTGGATGAAGCATATTAACGAATGCTTTAAAGTATGAATTGGGGAGAAAGACTAGAAGGTGTGAGCTGTGGAAATAAAGAAACGAAGGGGCGGATTTATAGTAAAATATCAGACAGAGAAATCGAGACAGATTATCGCATTTAATCAAATAAGATCCTGATTTCCTTAATCGCCAAAGAACCAAATCTTATTGCAAAGATTTTCTTTAAATTCCATGAATTCCGGAAATCAATCATAACTACGTCATCGGTTAAAACGAATATACGTTTACTCATTTCACTCTCTTGCGATAGCTTCACTTATACTCTTCGCGTAATCAAATTGTTTTATCTATATTACTCAATGATGATAAAACTCTATTTATCAACTCATATTCGTCATGAAAACATTTTTAAAGTTAGCCATGACGACCTCGATCAAATTTCGGGACGAAATTTCTTTAACGGGTAGGTACTGTGACGACCCGGAAATTTCCGACCAAATTTAAACCTAACCTTTATATGTTTCCGACACGATAAAGCAGAATTTGTAATGTTGAATCTCAAAAAGTTTGGAACTACATTCATGTAATCAATTACCCTTTGACCGTGTTTGACGATTCACGAACAATTATGTGTATATAGATATGTATATATAATATATAATAACTGAAAACATTAACAAAGTATTTGATATATATGATACTTTACATGAACGTATTTGTTTCGATATATTTATCGACAGAATTAAGAGATAATATCAAATGATTGAATTATCAGATACATTATGATATGATTACGGGCCAATGTTATGAGGTCCACTGTGATTTAAGAAATCTATTCTTTTTGACAATATTCGGAAAATGGTAAAGTGATCTATAAGTAAGAACGTGGAGTGTAAATAACTTAGATGTTGGATATCGACAAGTTAAGTAACTCGACATTTTTCATTAAGATGATTTCATACGTTTATTAAACCTTTGGATTTTATCCCATGCTTCACCAACAGACTGTAATTTAAAAACTTGAAACCTATTATGAATATATATAATTCTACTTTTCTAAAATGTTTTATGATATAACGATTTAAATTAATATTAAATATATTTATACGCATATTATACGTACATAGTTTTATACTTTTACTATACTTTAACTTTACCTTTACTTTACTTTTACTTTACTTTTACTTTACTTTAACTTTAATAATTCACTTTAATAATTCACTTTAATAATTCACTTTAATAATTCATACTTTAATAATTCACTTTAATAATTCATACTTTAATAATTCACTTTAATAATTCATACTTTAATAATTCACTTTAATAATTTAAAAATCTATTATAAATAGAATTCAATAGATTTTATTATTTCATAGAAACTTAAAAATATATTTCTCTAAACTCTCTCAATCGAATTACATATATATATTTACTTAGTATTATTTCAAGATATTATTAGTATACATAAAATACTACGACGGAGTTATATTCAGACGATTTCAAAATAAGTTTTCAAATGGGATAGAGCTAAGGAAATTATGGGTTATAGCCACGGAGGTTATGGATATTGTTCGAGGGTATTGCTCGTGAGGTCAACCTAACTTTTATCATTTTCGTTGCGTCTACGTACTTTCCTGCAATATTGAATCACAATATTGATACGTGAGCATTCATATCTTATCTTTTATATATTAATAGTGTATCCCTGACTAGTGCTCGAGTATATATGATTATGCATGTTTGTATGCTTAGTTTCGTCGTTAAATAGTTTATGATAAATCACGAATTTGATACATATGCTACTGAGATAAGGTATATGATATGCATGTCGTTGAAAAGCTAAAGAAAAATTAATAACTTTTCATTTAGAAATCGTGTGGGTTCGATGAACGGATTAAAAGATATGGTCAACTGAATTATTATTAATTTTAATATTATTATTAAAACGATTATTATAATTGTTATCAGTTGATGTTATTACTAAAATTATTTTTATTACTAAAAATTAATATTTTTATTGAAACTATCATTTTATTATTTTTATCATTATTATTATTATTATCAATATTATTTAATCAAATAAATATGCGTACAAAGATATTTTTACCACACGTAATATAATTACATTAATAATACATACCACTATATTTTTATGATATTAAGTGAATTTTATAAATTTTATTACTTGAGATATATAATAGTATATTTTTATCATATATGAATTTAAATATAAATTTTTATTTATTAATAAATGACTTGTATTATTTAGTATAATAAGATCTGATAAATATATTTAAATATATAAAACGACTATATATAAGTTATATAATAAACATGTATAGATTTTGAAAGTCATTTTGGGTCAAGTTGACTTTTGTTGACTTTTGCATGTCGGTCTCGAGCATTAGGATTGTGATACACTACGACCTGACCTAAATTGTTAGACAGATATTGACCAACATATAAATATATATATACTTAATATAGGTTCATGAATCCGAGACAAACCCTGCACTTGTTCAGTGCCGTCATATACATAATTGCTACGTGATGTGCAGCGGGGTAGTATATAAAATAGTATTATTTTTAGTGCGAAAATACTATTAAATACGATACAATTTTACACAAGATATTTATTTATTTATAGAATGGATATACTTAAACCTTGCTACAACACTTATAGGCAGTGTACCTAATCGTAAAGTAGTGTAGTTTTTAGTAAGTCCGGTTCGTTCCACAGGGAAATCTTTAAACAAAGCTCAACGCTATATTAGTTTACTTTTATAAAAATACAAATATATATATAAGTAACATTATTATTATAGAGGGGGGTTTTTACCGTTTAATGACCGGTTTGTCGATTTTAAGATTTTAGTCGCAGTTAAAACCTAATGTAAAATATAAAATAAATACAAGACTTAAATTAAAGCGTAAAGTAAAGAACGATAATGAAATTGTGAATAATAAAAGTGCGATAAAATAAACTTACGATAATTAAAAGTGCGAATAAATAACAATAAATAAAAGTGCGATAATTAGAAGTGCAATTAAATATAAAATAAAGGAAATTAAATATGAAATAAAAGAATTATGCTTATTTAAACTTCCGTAATCATGATGTTTGACGTGTTGATTTTAGTTTTATGCCCATGGGTTAATTGTCCTTTGTCCTGGATTATTTAATATGTCCGTCTGGTTTTTGTCCATAACAGTCCATCAGTCATAAATATAAATTGCAAGTGTCCTTGTCAAATTATTATTATACCCGAAGATAAATATTCCAACTAATTGGGGATTCGAATTGTAACAAGGTTTTAATACTTTGTTTAATGAATACACCAGGTTATCGACTGCGTGTAAACCAAGGTTTTACTACTTTGTTAACAATTACACCAATTACCCTTGAATGTAATTTCACCCCTGTTTTAATTATTCTAGTGGCTATTAATCCATTCCCGTGTCCGGTTAAATGAACGATTATTCGTACATATAAATACCCCGCCCATCGTGTCCGATTGAGTGTATATGGTAAATTATAGGGACGCCCAATTGTAAATCTTTATATTAACATTAACAAACTATCATTTAGTTAAACAAATATAAAGCCCATTAATAGCCCATAGTCTAATTTCCACAAGTGTCGTTCTTTTGTCCAAACCCCAATTATGGTACAAAGCCCAATTACCCAATTTTAGTAATTAGCCCAACATCATGATTACTTCGTTTTAAATAAGCATAATAATAACTTAGCTACGAGACATTAATATAAAAAGGTTGAACATAACTTACAATGATTAAAAATAGCGTAGCGTTACACGGACAGAATTTCGACTTACATCCTTACAACATTCGCTAACATACCCTTATTATTAGAAATAAAATTAAAATTAAAATATAAATTATAAATATAAATATAAGTTTTACGTATGAATAAGGAAGAAAAGATGATAATTTTGATCAGAATTCGGTTGGCTTTATAGCCAGAGTTGATTTTTGGGGCTCCGCGACTCGCGGCAAAATCCCCTTCAAACTCCGCGAGTCGCGGAGATAGTATTTACAGCTCAGTCCTTGGAGTTTTCTCTGCCGACGGTTTTTTATATATAAATATAATATATATATAATTAATATAATTAATTATATATTATATTATATTTATATACATAGTTAACTTGTAATTTTTAGTCCGTTGCGTCGAGTGTTAAGAGTTGACTCTGGTCCCGGTTCCGGATTTTCGAACGTCGTTGCGTACAATTTTATATTTTGTACTTTGCGTTTTGAATCTTGTACTCTTGTAATTTCGAGACGTTTCTTATCAATAATTGGAACCTTTTTGATTGTCTTTTGTACTTTTGAGCTTTTTGGTCGTTTGCATCTTCAATTCGTCGAATCTGTCTTTTGTCTTCACCTTTTATTATTTAAACGAATATCACTTGTAAATAGAACAATTGCAACTAAAAGCTTGTCTTTCTTGAGGAATAATGCTATGAAAAATATGTTCGTTTTTAGCATTATCAAATATTCCCACACTTGAGCGTTGATTGTCCTCAAGCAATATTGTCTTGAAATACTAGAATCACTTCTTTATTCTTCACACTTTGTACATCAGTGATTTCTATACGGCGGTATAAACAATGGTAGTAACGATATGGTTTACAGTCCCACATGACTATAAAAATTTAGATCCATTAAGGAAATTGGATCTTTATGAAAACATTTGATCTTTTGAAAATTAAATCTAGTTTTTACCCTAGATAAGTTTTCCGGAATAACCCTTTACCGGTGTTTGCAAAATATTTTTGTGAGTTTGGTGGGTTTCAGATTTGAAAATTTTAGCTCAAAACTTGCGGTTTTGTGTCACCCACTTGCTAACCTTGTATTTGGAAAGCAACACGTCCAGTTTACTTGTTCCGTATATTACCTTTCGGCAAACTACCGTCCGGTTGTAAAGGAAAGCGTTGAACAAGCAACTGTTAAGGCAATGTCCCGTGACATGCTTTTGATTATGGTCTATAACGTGTCGGACGCAATTACTATCCTTGGTAGGAGCAATAGTAAAGCTCACCCTTATAATTTTTCGGTATGGCACAAGGTCATGTCTTTGACCATGCTATGCAACCACCGTTCTTACGGTTGACACCCGATTTAGTTCAGGTGACCTAATGAATTCCAGGTGAATTCCTAGGATTTTACGTTCAATGGTAATGAACGCATTGAAAATAGGGTTTTCAGAAAACAAATCGGTTTGTAATTTTTGATCAAAATATTTTCTCGTTTAAGCTCGAGTTTAGATATCATCGAATTCCATGAGTTTGTAATTCTCAATCTTTAAGGTCAATCTCTAGGATTGAGTAATATCAGTCTTAAAAGCTGATTTTTAATCTTTAAGGAGATTATCCTTTCTGGGGATCTGATTCATTAGTCTTATCCAGCTAATTTGCATGGTGCCCCCCCATTGTACGAGATAAATCCTTCTCATGGTTAGGATAAATCTGACCACTTGGCGACCCTGTTTAATGCTGAGGTCCGTGGATTTCCTGCTGATTTTAGTGATGACTTTTCTAGATTTTTCGTCAACCTACAGCTGGTCTGGACGACAACTTCATGACCTAAATCAAGAAGCGCGTGTCTTTTTCGGAAGACTTTACTTCCTTTTAGTGATGGAATTGATTCATCGTGTAGATCCATCTTTTCTTTTCTTTCATCGGGTAAAACAGTTTAGTTTAGTCCAAAGCAAAAGTATTTTCAGTTATTTGTTACAGATATATGTGACATATGTTTAAGATAACTTGGTAAATTTTCCCACACTTGGCTTTTATTTTCCTTTTTATCGTCCTCTATTCCATTTTAAATGAATTTTGACATTTTAGTTTGTTTCTTAATTTATGTTCTTTCTGAGATAACAATAATTTCGGTGTTAAAACCTAGTTTTATCGTTCATAAATATGTATAAACATGATTTGAATTCATTTAATTGAAAAATTTTACTAGAATTGGGTAGTCAGTATATAAGACTAGGGCTGTTCTTTTTTATCAGAGAGCACTAGATTCTAATACAACTACTGCTTTACTAGTATTTTTAATGGTAACCAAAAAATTTTAAAATCCGAAAGAATTTAATCCCTTCCCACACTTAAGATCTTGCAATGCCCTCATTTGCAAGAAATCAGTAACAATTTAAATTATTGAGGGTGATTTGTGTGAAAATGATTAAATTTTACCAAAGTTTCCAAATATATTGGCGTTTGTTTGCTGAATGATAAATGGTGCACATCATTTGTTCATTCCGTCTTGTTGTTATTTCATATATTTTGCATCTTGTCGTCAAAATTAGTTGCTTTTGCTGAACTTAATGCCAGTCTTTGAAAATGCGTTGTTTTACCCTGTTGTGTACATAAGATAAACTGCAAACATATATACATACTTTTGAAGTTTAGTATATTACCCCACATTCAAAAATTATTAAAGTTTAAGAATAAAAGTTAGATAATTATAAAAATGATTACAATATTAACAAAAATATTAAATGTATCAATAATTACAAATTACAAAATAATAAAAAAATAATAAGTAAACTAAGGATGATATTGGTACCAATAGGGGTTCCAGGCATAACCATAAGTGCTATAGAATGCTTCGGCAGGGTCATACGTAGGATATGGTGGCTGCATCTCTATAGACCAAGGAGGGAAGACGGGTTTCGGTGTAGGAATATAGTTTCTACCTATATGTTGGCAATGAGCTATGATCTGGTTCTGATGAACTTGCCAATCTTCAAATGCTCTTTGTCTAGCATTTTCGTATTCCTGAGAAGCTATAAACCTATGCATTTCTTGCATCTCATTCCCCCCTCCTACATTACCTTGTTGCTGGTTTCTCTCCACCTGTGGATGTCTACCATGGTATCGTACTGCGGCGTTATTTCGCCTCTTCAAAACTTTTGCACCATGGTATACATTTAAACCTATAGTATCGCGGGGTTCCGGCTCTTCTAGTAATAATCCCCCCCGACTTATATCCACACCGAGATATTCACCAATCAAAGTAATAAAAATCCCACCTCCTATTATGCTATGTGGACGCATCCCCCGAACCATAGCTGATAAATAATAACCCACACAATATGGTATACTTACAGCGCTCTGTGGGTCTCGTATACACATATGGTAAAACAAATCCTGTTCATTTACTTTTTCCTTGTTTTTACCCCTTTGTGTAATCGAATTAGCTAAAAACCTATGTATCACTCTTAATTCGGCTCTATCTATATCCAAATAAGAGTAGTTTCCCCCTTTGAAACGGTGATGGCTTGTCATTTGACTCCACACACCGTGTGTATCAAAATTCTCATCTATCTTTCTACCGTTTAGTATCAATCCTCTACAATCGGCAGACGCTAACTCCTCAGGCGTATATATACGTAAAGCCTGAGCCATGTCCAGTAAAGACATGTGGCGCATCGAACCGCCTAACAAAAATCTAATAAAAGAACGATCGGTTAAACTAGCTACCCGATCATTCAACTCTATACTACATAACAACTCTTCACACCATACTTTATATACAGGTCTGCGTATGGTGAATAAACATATCCAGTCATTAAAAGAAGAATTACCATACCTCTGTACAAGTAATTCCCTAATTGACCCGGCCAATTCTACAGCTTCTAAGGGTCCCCATTCTATGACCCTCGGTACCTCAACAACCTTAGAGTGAAGAGTATGCAAACCCCGTTGATATTTTGGATAATCTATCCAAAGTCTGTCAAATCTCAGGTTCGGGTGCAATTCTTCCAAGTGCATATCCGAAAAGGTCATGACTGGATGAGGTACATCCTGCTTGTAGTAGTTATCTACCTCCTGTTGTTCCAAATTCTCAGCAGGAGCATTGCGGGCTTGGGATGAAGATTCACCCCTTTCATTCTGCAAAACACATCAAACACAAATTTTGTGCATCCAAATATGCATTAGTGTCAGCAAAATCATCAATCAAAATAATTACAATGACATTATCAATTTATATCAAACTTAAGCTCATTTTCACATTTTTATCAAATCTACACTTTTTCAAATAAGCATATATGAAAATTTTCGCCAAGTTCATAAGCATTCAACTCAAATAACATGTCAAAATAATCATTACTAGCAATTAAACAAGTCTCAAATGGCATTATTTTTCAAAAATCAAGTTCATGAATTTTAGACTTGAAAAAGTCCACTTTAATTCTCAAAATCATGTTTAGGCTCAAAGTTTGGATCATTTAACTACCTAGACATGTTACACTACTCATTTTAGCAACAATTCATGACAAAAATCGGCCATAACCTGTTTATATCAAAAAGCCCCAAATTTGCTCAAGAACACAAACCCTAGATTACTCAAAATTTGAAGTTTAAGGCTTCTAATCATGTTAAACAGCATCAATCTAGGTTATACAAGCATAATACATAAACAATTTAAGTCTAATTACACTAAAAAGCATCAAAATCAAATTGGGGAAAAAATAGCTCAAGAACACCAAAATTCGGATTAAATGGTGTTTAGGTGTAGAAATTTACCGTTTTTCTTGAGTAATTCTTAGATAGCATCCTTCTCAACATGATTTTAGCAAAAAATTTGGTGATTAACGGTTAAAAATTGGGATTTTTGGGGGTGTTTTTCGGGTTTTTTCGCAGCTCTTTTCGCAGTGTTTTTGGGTGTTTTTGTGTGGGGGAAGTGAACTGATCGTGCAGCTCGTTTTATTTTTTTTTTCTGATTTTTGGTCCCTCCGCGAGTCGCGGAGGTTTTTCACTTCAAACTCCGCGAGTCGCGGAGTTTGATATTTTTTTTTTTTTTTTTTTAATCAATAACTTATTAAAACAATTAAGTAATTAATTTTAAAATTTTGTTTCCCTTGTTATTTAGGACGAGGTCGTTTCGGATCGATGTCCTAGTCCGTCCTTCGACAAAATTTTAAAATTTGTCTTTTTGTAGCGATTGTTTTAAAAGCTAAGATTTTTGGGTTTTTTTTTTTTTAATGTTTTTGGCATACTCTAATTCAATAAGATTAAAAATAATGATAATAAAAGTTCTCGTCCCTCCCTCGGGTAAAGCAATTTCGGTTCAAAGACCTATTCTTCAACTTACGACGAATTTTAAAAATCATATTCTTAACTTAATGAGATAAAGTAAATTTTTGTTTTAAATTCACACAACTAAAATATAAAATTCAAAATTAAAAATTAAAAATTAAAAATTCACACCAAACTTAAAATTTAAAATGCATAAAATTAAAAATTAATATTTTAAAAATTAAAAATTCACACCAAACTTAATTTTTTTAAAAATTTATAAATTCATATCAAACTTATATTAATTTTTCAAATATTTACAATTTTAAATATATTGTTTTTACAAAGTTTACAATATTAATTTAAGATTTAAATATTAATTTTAAAAACATGGTAAAAATAAAATTAAAAATTTTTTTGTCTTTTTATTCCACTTTAATCAATCAAATATTATCAAAAATATGCGCCCCTCTTTTCGGTAAAGTAATTTCGGTTCCAAGACCTAATTTAACTCATGACGAATTTTTGAAATATTTTGGGTTGATTGTTTAAAGATATTTATACCTTAAGAATAAACGTTAAATTTCGCAGTGATGTAATAAATTTTTGAATGATATCAATAATTTCGGTCGCCAAACCTAATTTTATTCAATACCAATTTAATACTTTTTAGCGAACAAATTAGCGTTTATTATCAAAAGGTTAAAAATAAAAATAAAAATAAAAAAAAAACTGTACAGACATACCTGTGAAATAGATTTCTTAGTTATATGATCTATTCCATTCATAAGATAGTCGGTTTAATTGATTTTCCATGGCTACATAGGCGTAACCTCGAGCATTCAGTGTCTTTTCTTCTAAACATATGAACGGTCCGTCTCTGCATAAAGTAACAAATTCGGTATTTGAATAGGTTTGATTATTTGAACATTTACCTCCATGTGACCATTTTCCGCATTTGTGACATCTTTCTAGGTGTCGTGCTCTTCTTTTCACTGCGGATTTTGATTTTCCTTTACCAAATTGTAACTTATTATCTTCGCATCTGGATTCTTTTCTAACTCCGTCCATTCTTTCTCTGATTACTGATACTAATTCACTCGGTAGTATGTCATTATTACGTTTAGTGATCAAAGCGTGTAGCATTAGACCATGGTTTAGTTCACAGGCAGTCTTCATTTCGTAAAAACCTAAAAAAATAAAAATTCAGAATGGGGGGAGAAGACTAGTTCTTTAGGGTCTGCTAGGGAAAGACCATTCGGGTTCCATTTTCGAGAACTACATGAAAACAGACAATCTAACTCTAACAGAAATACATATTATCCTTTAAAGACTTTATTCTCCCCACACTTAGTTAGCTGTGGTGTCGAAATTGTGATTAACTTCGTTGTCGACTTCCATCGGACCATGTATGTAATGTTTAATTCTGTGACCATTAACTTTAAATTCAATCCCATTTGAATTTATTAATTCTATCGTTCCGTATGGGAAAACTCTTTTGACTATGAATGGTCCAGACCATCTTGATTTCAATTTTCCAGGAAATAGCTTGAATCGTGAATTGAAAAGAAGAACTCTGTCTCCTTCTTTAAATTCTTTTGGACTTCTGATTCTTTTATCATGCCATTTCTTCGTTCTTTCTTTATAGATTAACGAATTATCGTATGCTTCATGTCTTAATTCTTCTAATTCGTTTAGTTGACTTAATCGTAGACGTCCAGCTTCATGTAAATCAAGATTACATGTTTTCAAAGCCCAAAATGCTTTGTGTTCAATTTCTACTGGAAGATGACATGCTTTTCCATAAACAAGTCTAAAAGGTGTGGTTCCAATTGGAGTTTTGTAGGCTGTTCTAAAAGCCCAGAGTGCATCCTCCAATTTAATGGACCATTCCTTCGGATTTGATCCTACGGTTTTCTCTAGAATACGTTTTAAAGCTCGGTTGGTATTTTCAACTTGTCCACTTGTTTGTGGATGATATGCGGTGGAGATTTTATGAGTTACTCCATATCTTTTAAGAACTTTCTCAAGTTGATTATTACAGAAATGAGTACCCCAATCACTTATTAAAGCTTTCGGTGTTCCAAACCTTGCAAAAAGACGTTTTAAAAAGTTGACTACAACTCGTGCATCGTTAGTTGGGAGAGCTTGTGCTTCCGCCCATTTAGATACATAATCAATGGCTACGAGTATATATAGATTATTATGAGATTTTGGAAATGGACCCATAAAGTCAATACCCCAAATGTCAAATACTTCACATACTTGGATGACATTTTGTGGCATTTCATCACGTTGACTTATTTTTCCGGCCCTTTGACATGCATCACAGGATTTGCAAAGAAGGTGTGCGTCTTTGTAAATTGTAGGCCAATAGAATCCAGCTTCATAAACTTTTCTTGCTGTTAGTTGAGGCCCATAATGCCCTCCTGTTGGTCCTGTGTGACAATGGTTTAATATTTTACTAGCTTCATCTCCAAATACACATCGGCGTATTATTCCATCGGGACAACTTTTAAACAGATGTGGATCTTCCCAGAAATAGTGTTTTATTTCACTGAAGAATTTCTTTCGTCTTTGGTACGATAATCCTTTTTCAAGGAATCCACAAACTAAGTAGTTTGCATAGTCTGCAAACCATGGGATTTCTTTATAATCTATCTTCAATAGATATTCATCAGGAAAGTTGTCTTGTATGGCCGATTCATTCAGAACTTCTAATTCGGGATTTTCAAGACGAGAAAGATGATCAGCGGCGAGATTTTCTGCTCCTCTTTTATCTCGGATTTCAATATCAAACTCTTGTAAGAGTAAGATCCAACGGATTAATCTTGGTTTAGCATCTTGTTTTGAAAATAGGTATCTAAGAGCAGAATGGTCGGTATAGACCACCGTTTTTGCTAGAACGAGATATGATCGAAATTTGTCAAAAGCAAAGACAATAGCAAGGAGTTCTTTTTCAGTAGTTGTATAGTTCGTTTGTGCTCCTTGTAATGTCTTACTAGCATAATATATAGGTTGAAATCGTTTTTCAATCCTTTGTCCTAAAACGGCTCCCATTGCAAAATCACTTGCATCGCACATTAGTTCAAATGATAGATTCCAATTTGGTGTTATCATGATCGGCGCATTAGTGAGTTTTTCTTTAAGAATATTAAAAGATTTGATACATTCATCAGAAAAGATGAATGGCGCATCCTTTTCTAGGAGTTTATTCATAGGAGTGGCAATTTTAGAAAAATCTTTTATAAAACGTCGGTAAAAACCGGCATGCCCTAGAAAACTCCTAACTCCTCTAACATTGGTGGGATGTGGAAGTTTAGCAATTACATCTACTTTAGCTCTATCCACTTCAATTCCTTCTTTTGAAATTTTATGTCCAAGAACGATGCCTTCTTTAACCATGAAATGGCATTTCTCCCAATTAAGTACTAGATTTGATTGTTCGCATCTAATAAGCATTCGTTCCAGATTAACTAGACATGATTTAAATGTATCACCGAAGACTGAAAAGTCATCCATGAAAACTTCCATGCATTCTTCTATCATGTCGTGAAAAATCGCCATCATACACCTTTGAAAGGTTGCAGGGGCGTTGCAAAGTCCAAATGGCATGCGTTTGTAAGCAAAAGTACCATAAGGGCACGTGAATGTGGTTTTCTCTTGATCTTCGGGTGCTATTGGAATTTGAAAATATCCGGAAAATCCATCTAGAAAACAATAGTAACTATTTCCGGCTAATCTTTCCAACATTTGATCTATGAAAGGTAAGGGAAAGTGATCTTTTCTGGTGGCGTCATTTAATTTTCTATAATCAATACATACACGCCATCCTGTTACAGTCCTAGTAGGAATAAGCTCATTTTTCTCATTTGTAATGACAGTCATGCCACCCTTCTTAGGCACGCATTGAACTGGGCTTACCCATGGACTATCAGAGATTGGATAAATTAAACCTGCATCTAGCAGTTTAATAATCTCTTTCTTAACTACATCTTGCATATTAGGATTTAGTCTTCGTTGGCGTTGCACATACGTTTTATGACCTTCTTCCATAAGGATTTTATGTGTGCAATACGAAGGACTTATTCCTTTAATATCATGAATCTTCCATGCAATGGCTGGTTTATGAGCTTTCAACACAGAAATGAGTTGTGATTTCTCATTTTCAGTAAGAGAAGACGATATTATTACAGGTAATTCAGATTCACCATGTAAATAAGCGTATTCCAAATGGTTTGGAAGTGGCTTTAACTCTAATTTCGGAGGTTCTTATATCGATGATTTATATCGATATCTGTCTTCTTCTTTTAGCATTTGAATTTCTTCTGTTGTTGGTTCATATCCATTAGCTATAAGTGTAGCTAACATTTCAGCTTCATCAATTGGTTCATTACCTTCTCCTAAAGAACATTCTCCTGTCCCTTGTAATTCTGGAAATTCTTCTAATAATTCTGCATGTGCATCTATAGTTTGAATATAATAACATGTATCATCTGCAGATTGTGGTTGTTGCATTGCTCTATCAACTGAAAAAGTAACACTCTCATCCTCTATACTTAGGGTCAGTTTCTTACCGAACACGTCTATCATTGCTTTAGCCGTGTTTAAGAATGGTCTTCCTAATATGAGAGGAACTTGAGAATCTTCTTCCATGTCCAAAACAACAAAATCTACTGGAAATACTAAAGTACCAACTTTAACTAGCATGTTCTCCATTATCCCTCTAGGATATTTTATTGATCTATCGGCTAGTTGTATGCTTATTCTGGTTGGTTTCAATTCTCCAAGGTCTAGTTTAGTGTATAGTGAATACGGCATTAGATTTATACTAGCACCTAAGTCTGCCAATGCTTCTATTGAACTAAGACTACCCAGAAAACATGGAATTGTGAAACTTCCTGGATCAGATAATTTTTCTGGTATCTTATTCAACAGCACTGCTGAACAATTTGCATTCATAGTAACAGCCGAGAGTTCTTCCATTTTCTTTCTATTTGAGATTAGATCTTTCAAGAATTTAGCATATCTTGGCATTCCTGAAATCACATCAATGAAAGGAAGATTTACATTTATCTGTTTAAACATATCCAAGAATTTGGATTGCTCGGCTTCAAGTTTTTCTTTCTTCATTTTACTCGGGTAAGGAAGTGGTGGTTGGTATGGTTTAACATAAGGTTTATCCTTAACTGTGTTATCTTCATTAACCTTTTCGACTACCGGTTCTTTTTCCTTATCTTGATCAGGTTGTGGTTCTTGTGGAGTAGGAATAGTTTCATCAGAAGTTACAGGTATTTCAGGTGATTTAAGTGTTGTACCACTTCTTGTGGTGATAGCTTTAGCTGTTTCATTTCGGGGGTTAGCATTTGTATCGCTAGGTAGACTTCCCGGTTTTCTTTCACCTATTAACCTTGCTAGGTTACTTACTTCTTGTTCCAGATTTTGAATAGAAGCTTGTTGATTTCTAAATGCTTGAGCATTTTGTTCATTGGTTTGTTTCTGAGATGTGAAAAACTGCGTTTGAGTTTCAACTAGCTTCGTCATCATATCTTCTAAATTCGGCTTTTTATCATCGGTTTGTTGTGGTGGTTTGTTTTGAAAATTAGGTCTTTGCTGATTGTAAGTATTATTGGATACTTGTTGATTGCTAGGACCTTGTTGGTTGTTGTATGGAATATTTCGGTTATAATTCTGGTTTTGATTGTAAATCGGTCTTGGCGGTTGATAATTATTCTGATAATTATTTCCAGGCCTTTGGTTTATGTATGAAATATTCTCTCTTTGTTCCATTGTTAGTTCAATACTGAGACAATCTTTTGTCAAATGTGGTCCTCCACACTGCTCACAACTAATTCGTATTGAGTGAATATCCTTAGTCATCTTTTCCATTCGTCTCTCCACAGCATCTATCTTTGCGGAAATGGAATCTAAGTCATGGCTAGAATCGGCTCTAGCTGCTTTAGATGATCTAATGATGTCTTTTTCTTGGTGCCACTCATGTGAGTGGGAAGCAGTATTATCAATAATTTTGTAAGCATCAGTTTCGGTTTTCTTCATAATAGAACCACCAGCTGCTATATCTATATCTTTTCTTGTAGTGATGTCGCATCCTTGGTAGAATATTTGTACTATTTGACAGGTGTCTAAACCATGTTGCGGACATCCTCTTAACAACTTTCCATATCTTGTCCACGCCTCATATAGAGTTTCATTTGGCTTTTGTGTGAACGTAACAATTTCTGCTTGAAGTCTTACGGCTTTAGATGCAGGAAAGAATTGTTTAAGAAATTTGTCAATTAAAACATCCCATGTATCAATCGCCCCTTCAGGTAACGATTCCAACCAATCTTTGGCTTCTCCCTTTAAAGTCCAGGGAAATAACATGAGATATATCTGTTCATCCTCCATTTCTCGTATTTTAAATAGTGTGCAGATCCTATTAAAGGTACGTAGATGTTCATTTGGATCTTCCTTCGGCGCACCACTAAATTGGCATTGATTAGTCACCATGTGTAAAATTTGTCCTTTGATTTCATAATCTGGCGCATTAATGTCTGGATGAGTAATTGCGTGACCTTGGCCAGTGCGTTTAGCTCTCATTCGGTCTTCCATACTTAAAGGTTCCAGATTCTCCATAATTGAATTTGTTGAATCGGTATCACTAGATGATTCTGTTTTAATGGTTCGTTCCTCAACAATCTCTGTTTGAATGATTGGTGGTTCCGGAGGAAAGTTTAATGGTTCAGGATCTACGAACCGTTCCTGAATATTTTCCGGATTCTCAATTGTGAGGTTGGGTTCAAAAAATGGATTATCGGAAATTTGAACTGAAGTACTTGGTCGACTGGATGACGATTCTAAAGAAAAATCAACGGCAGTTATATTTGTTAAACGATGTCTTGATCTAGTTACAGGTGGTGAACGTACAAAAGGTGATGAACGTCTTGCTCGGTGCATTCACTGAATATCCTATTAGTTTTTAAAAGGAAAGAAAAATTATAATAAGTTATCCAATCAATAGACTTTTCTGATTTTGCCCACGTTTCGAATAGCCAAAAGATGCAGCAGAGGGGCAGGATTCGTTTGGTCTCAATATAATTGAGGACTGTTTGGCTCCAATAACCCGGTCCACGTACAAATCCAACTATTACTACGAACCAGAAAATTTTGATGTCTATTAATTTAACCACTTAAAATAAATTTTCGTAATTTTAAGAAATTTAGATAAGAAGTAGAAAAAATTCTAAGTCCTAAAACTAGAATAGCGAGAAATAAGAAAGAAAAAGAGTTCGTCGCAAAAGGTAGAAAAAGAAAAAAAATGGTTGAAAAATAAAAGATGAAGGAAAAATAAAAGAAACTTATAAAAACTTAACTAACCTAACCTTATTACTACAACTAACTTAAAATTATAATCGCAAATTGAAATTACTAATTGGAATGATAATTGGTACATAGTAAAAGGTGTCTAAAAATATTAAAGCTTACAGGAAAAACTAAATCCCAAATGGAAATAACTTAAAAAGAAACTAAAATTTAAAAAGGCGTCGCAGAATTCTAAAGCACCTAAATCTTAGTCTAAAGAAAAAGCACTTAAGGAATTCTACGGCAAAGCCTAAAAATCTAGGAGTAAAAATGACTATAGCAAAAACTAAGTTTAAAATTAAATATGAGCTAAAAATACAAATATTACGCTACAACGATTAAAAAGGGACAAAATATAAAAATATACAAAAAGTTGTAAAAATTACAATTTTTATAAAAATATTATTTTTATATTATTTATTTTATTAAACTATTAATTTTACAATTTTAATAAAACTAATTAAACAAAATATACAAATTAAATAAAAAGTAAAAATAAAACTAAAACTAAAACTAATAATAATAATAATAATAATTAGGTTTAAATAATAATTATAATTAATAATAATAACCCGTAATTAATGCAGTTTTAGGGTTTCTGTTCGCGTGTCAGAAAGGCTCCGCGACTTGCGGTATTCAAGGCTTCAAACCCCGCGACTCGCGGGGTTCCAGAACTCAGCTGACAGGTTTCAATTTTTACGCGTTTTTCTTTATTTTTTTATTTTATTTTCTGTTTTTAATTTTTATATAAATAAAAGATATTAAAATTAAACTTATATTTTTATAAACTAAAATAAAAATAAAGAAACTTATAAAACTTAAATATTTAACAAAATCTTAAAAATACTTATATTTTTGTTTTTTTTCTTTTTATATTAAAACGTATTTTTACAAAAACGAATTTTTAATGAAAGTAACTAAAAATCTTTTTTTTTTATATATTAGCGTTGCGCTTCCGGCTTTTAAGATAATTCAGCGGCGCCAAAAATGCTTGATGTGCAGCGGGGTAGTATATAAAATAGTATTATTTTTAGTGCGAAAATACTATTAAATACGATACAATTTTACACAAGATATTTATTTATTTATAGAATGGATATACTTAAACCTTGCTACAACACTTATAGGCAGTGTACCTAATCGTAAAGTAGTGTAGTTTTTAGTAAGTCCGGTTCGTTCCACAGGGAAATCTTTAAACAAAGCTCAACGCTATATTAGTTTACTTTTATAAAAATACAAATATATATATAAGTAATATTATTATTATAGAGGGGGGTTTTTACCGTTTAATGACCGGTTTGTCGATTTTAAGATTTTAGTCGCAGTTAAAACCTAATGTAAAATATAAAATAAATACAAGACTTAAATTAAAGCGTAAAGTAAATAACGATAATGAAATTGCGAATAATAAAAGTGCGATAAAATAAACTTACGATAATTAAAAGTGCGAATAAATAACAATAAATAAAAGTGCGATAATTAGAAGTGCAATTAAATATAAAATAAAGGAAATTAAATATGAAATAAAAGAATTATGCTTATTTAAACTTCCGTAATCATGATGTTTGACGTGTTGATTTTAGTTGTATGCCCATGGGTTAATTGTCCTTTGTCCTGGATTATTTAATATGTCCGTCTGGTTTTTGTCCATAACAGTCCATCAGTCATAAATATAAATTGCAAGTGTCCTTGTCAAATTATTATTATACCCGAAGATAAATATTCCAACTAATTGGGGATTCGAATTGTAACAAGGTTTTAATACTTTGTTTAATGAATACACCAGGTTATCGACTGCGTGTAAACCAAGGTTTTACTACTTTGTTAACAATTACACCAATTACCCTTGAATGTAATTTCACCCCTGTTTTAATTATTCTAGTGGCTATTAATCCATTCCCGTGTCCGGTTAAATGAACGATTATTCGTACATATAAATACCCCGCCCATCGTGTCCGATTGAGTGTATATGGTAAATTATAGGGACGCCCAATTGTAAATCTTTATATTAACATTAACAAACTATCATTTAGTTAAACAAATATAAAGCCCATTAATAGCCCATAGTCTAATTTCCACAAGTGTCGTTCTTTTGTCCAAACCCCAATTATGGTACAAAGCCCAATTACCCAATTTTAGTAATTAGCCCAACATCATGATTACTTCGTTTTAAATAAGCATAATAATAACTTAGCTACGAGACATTAATATAAAAAGGTTGAACATAACTTACAATGATTAAAAATAGCGTAGCGTTACACGGACAGAATTTCGACTTACACCCTTACAACATTCGCTAACATACCCTTATTATTAGAATTAAAATTAAAATTAAAATATAAATTATAAATATAAATATAAGTTTTACGTATGAATAAGGAAGAAAAGATGATAATTTTGATCAGAATTCGGTTGGCTTTATAGCCAGAGTTGATTTTTGGGGCTCCGCGACTCGCGGCAAAATCCCCTTCAAACTCCGCGAGTCGCGGAGATAGTATTTACAGCTCAGTCCTTGGAGTTTTCTCTACCGACGGTTTTTTATATATAAATATAATATATATATAATTAATATAATTAATTATATATTATATTATATTTATATACATAGTTAACTTGTAATTTTTAGTCCGTTGCGTCGAGTGTTAAGAGTTGAATCTGGTCCCGGTTCCGGATTTTCGAACGTCCTTGCGTACAATTTTATATTTTGTACTTTGCGTTTTGAATCTTGTACTCTTGTAATTTCGAGACGTTTCTTATCAATAATTGGAACCTTTTTGATTGTCTTTTGTACTTTTGAGCTTTTTGGTCGTTTGCGTCTTCAATTCGTCGAATCTGTCTTTTGTCTTCACCTTTTATTATTTAAACGAATATCACTTGTAAATAGAACAATTGCAACTAAAAGCTTGTCTTTCTTGAGGAATAATGCTATGAAATATATGTTCGTTTTTAGCATTATCACTACGAAATACAGTATTGTGAGTTTCATTTGCTCCCTTTTTAATTGCTTTTGCAATATATATTTTTGGGCTGAGAATACATGCGCTGTTTTATAAATGTTTTACGAAATAGGCACAAGTACTAAAACTAATTCTACGTGGGTTTAAACCAGAAATATACCCTTAGCTTGGTAACATTAAACTACTTGTCTATGTACGGTAGGCGCGAATCCTAAAGATAGATCTATTGGGCCTGACAAACCCCATCCTGACTATGGGATGCTTTAGTACTTCGAGGTTATTTTAAACACACCTGATCTGGTGTACTTCAGAGGGTAAAACATGAACGTTAAGGCTTGTTACCGGGTGCCTACAACTTATAGAATACTTTTATACACTTGCGAGTGTACATATATTTATAAACGGAAATCTTGTGGTCTATTAATATATTGAAATGATTGATATGATAAACCTATGAACTCACCAACCTTTTGGTTGACACTTTTAAGCATGTTTATTCTCAGGTATTAAAGAAATCTTCCGCTGTGCATTAGCTCATTTTAAGGATATTACTTGGAGTCATTCATGACATACTTTGAAAGACGTTGCATTCGAGTCGTTGAGTTCATCAAGATTAATATTAAGTCAATTATAGTTGGATGTAATATGAAATGGTATGCATGCCGTCAATTTTTGATGTAAAGAAAGTTTGTCTTTTAAAAACGAATGCAATGTTTGTAAAACGTATCATATAGAGGTCAAATACCTCGCGATGTAGTCAACTATTGTGAATCGTTTATAATGTATATGAACGGGTCCTTTCACCTAGCACCGCCAAGATCTTTCATCTCGAATTCTCGGGAAAGTAATCCCTTCAACTTGTTAATTTCGGACATGTTTGAACCTGCAAGTAACATGTCATCAACATAAAACAATAAGATTATGTAAGAAGACTTGAATTTCTTCAAGTAGCAACAGTGATCCGCTTCACATCTTAAGAAACCAATCTTCTTCATAAACTCGTCAAACTTCAAGTACCATTGCCGAGGTGCTTGCTTCAACCCATACAAACTTTTCTTTAGCTTACAAACCCATTTCTCTTTACCTTTTACCTCAAAGCCCTCGGGTTGCCTCATGTAGATCTCTTCAACAAGATCACCATGTAAGAATGCAGTTTTTACATCTAGTTGCTCAAGATGTAAGTCTTCGGAAGCAACCATAGAAAGTACTAAACGGATAGTAGTCATTTTAACTACCGGTGAAAATATCTCTTTGTAGTCAACCCCTTCCTTTTGTTGAAAGCCTTTGACTACCAAACGAGCCTTGTACCTTTTCTTGCTATCCATATCATTCTTGATTCTATATACCCATTTGCTTTGCAATGCCCTTTTATCATGAGGTAACTTCACTAGTGACCAAGTCTTGTTCTTCTCAAGTGATCCCATCTCTTCTTTCATGGCAAGCTCCCATTGTATGGATTCTTTTGTTTTTCTTGCCTCAAAGTAACTTTCGGGTTCACCATTCTCGGTATAGAGCAAGTAGTTTGCTGATGGAGAATACCTAGGATTAGGTTTGGGCACTCTAGTCGAGCGTCTTGGTGTAGGAGTAACCGGAATGGTTGGACCGGTTTCATTTGTGTCCTCCTCATCACAAGAACTCGCACTATGTTCGGAATCATCACTGCTTTCCGAATCATCCCCATCATTAGTATTTTCCGAAGCCTCACCGTTATTTGGCAATTCATTGTTCCCCGTACTCCCACTAGAACCTGCAAGATCATCAATAGAAACATCGTCAAAAGTAACTTGACTCGGTTTAGGACTCCCCATTTCCGGTTTGCCATAGACCGAATCTTCATCAAAAGTAACATCTCGTGAACGAATTACTTTTCTAGCTTCATTGTCCCAACAACGATAGCCCATTTCATCCGACCCGTAGCCTATTAAAGTACACTTCTTTGACTTAGCTTCAAGCTTGTCTTTATCCGCATCTTTGGTCTTCACATATGCATTACACCCAAAGATCCTAAGGTGACCATAACTCACCTTCTTACCTTGCCATTCTTCCCCGGGAATTCGGAAACCCAACGGTGTTGAGGGTCCCCTATTTATCAAATAAGCCGCCGTGTTAACCGCATCCGCCCAAAACATTTTAGGCAAACCGGCATGTAGTCTCATACTCTTAGCCCTTTCATTTAACGTACGATTCATACGTTCGGCGACCCCATTGTGTTGCGGTGTCTCCGGTACCGTTTTCAACATTCTAATACCGAGCTTTGCACAATGGTCTTTAAACTCAAGACTACCATATTCCCCTCCATTACCGACTTCAAGCACTTAACCTTCAAGTTAGTCTCATTTTCTACCATAGCTTTCCACTTCACAAAAGTATTAAATACATCGGATTTAGCTTTAAGAAAATAAACCCATACCTTTCGAGTGGAGTCATCAATGAAGGTGACATAATAGTGAGAACCTCCATGTGATTCTACATTGGTTGGACCAAACACATCCGTATGAACGAGCTCCAATTTCTCTAACTTAGGTGCATTCCCCGATTTCCCAAAAGTCACCTTCTTTTGCTTCCCATATACACATGGTTCGCAAAACCCAAGTTCTACCTTTTTCAAATCTGGAATTCTCCCACTCGAAACAAGCATCTTCATACCCTTCTCACTCATATGCCTGAGTCTTCGGTGCCATAGAGTTGATTCGGACACAACATTAATCGTAGCAACCACCGTGTCTTCATCAAACACTTCAACCATATAAAGTGTTCAACTTTTATGTCCACGAGCCACAATACTACTACCCTTAACCACCTTTCATTGGCAGTTTTCAAAAGTAACCGCGTTACCTTCATCATCTAATTGACCAACCGATATAAGTTTCCTTTTCAATTTAGGAATGTACCTTACGTTCTTCAAAGTCCAATTAGAACCAAGAGTAGTCTTCAAAACAACATCTCCAATGCCCTCTATGTTGAGTTGCTTGTTGTCCGCCAATCTCACCTTACCTTGATATGAACGAAAATTCTTCATCATGCTTTTAATATGAGTAGCATGAAACGAAGCTCCCGAATCCAAAATCCAAGACTCCATAGAATTTTCAACACTACACAAAAGTGCATCATCACTTTCCCCTTCGGCTAAGTTTACACCTTTCGCGGAACCATTTTTGCAATTCCTTTGAAAATGCCCCTTTTGATTGCAACCCCAACAAGTAACTTCACTTCTATCTTTCGATGAATACCTCTTCTTAGACTTCTTCCTACCATTCTTCTCACCGCGTTCAAATTTTCTACCCCGGTTGTCGGTACTTAACAAAGAACCGGATGTTGATTCCCCCGAGTTTCTCCTACGAATATCTTCACCAAGAATCAAATCCCTTATTCCTTCAAACACCAGCTTAGTAGTTCCCGTAGAGCTACTAACCGCGATAACCGTACCCGACCAACTTTCCGGTAATGATGAAAGCAAGATAAGTGCTTTTAGTTCATCATCAAACTTAATCTCTACCGATTCAAGTCTTGAAACGATATTATTAAATTCATTGATATGATCCGTTGCACTCGTACCTTACTTCATCTTAGTATTAAACAATTGACGCATGAGAAATACCTTATTTACAGCTGTAGGTTTCTCATACATGTTAGAGAGTGCTTTCAAGCAAGCAAACGTCGTCTTCTCATTCACAACGTTGTATGCAACGTTCTTAGCAAGTGAAAGACGAATAGCACCCAAAGCTTGACGATCCAAAAGCGTCCAATCGGCATCGTCCATGCTTTCGGGCTTGGTCTCTAACAAGGGTTGGTGTAGCTTCTTTTGATACAAGTAATCTTCAATTTGCATCTTCCAAAAGCCAAAGTCTCTCCCATCGAATCGGTCGATTCTAAACTTCCCATCTTCCGCCATCGTTCCCTTAACGAAACCTTGTGCTCTAGATACCAGTTGTTAGGATATTAGGACCCAAACAACACTAGTAATTCTACAAGACTACTAGCCGAGTAGTGATTCTATTAAGATCACTCAAACCCACTTAATGAACGAAAGATAATGAATGCGAAAATGTAAGAACGACACAAGATATAACGTGGTTATATGCAATCGGTGTGATTGCTTTAGTCCACGGACCAACTAGAGAGTGTTTATTACTGAGAATCTGTATTTGGTGTGTTACAATTGCATACAATGAGTTCTATATATAGGAGAAAACAAGAACACCATGACAACTAGCTAGGAATCTTCATCATAACAAGTAATCATCTTGTTTACCAACTAGCCATGCTTTCCACCTTGTAATGGCATGATCACAGCCCTAATTTTCGGTGTAAAGTGATTAACTTTGCACCTAAAGTGAAAGGAGGTCAAAGCATGCTCGGATGTAAAGGTTGCAACTTGCCAACTTGCTGCCAGACACCAGATGCGCCGCATCTGATGTGTGATGCGCCGCATCACTTGCTTTTCACGTTCCAGATTCATGTACCAGCACTCGATGCGCCGCATCGAGATGGTGATGCGCCGCATCTGACCCCTGATGCGCCATATCAGCTCAATGCTCCGCATCAATAAATCTCGGACTATTTTGCTCGATGAATGCGCCGCATCCATGTCAAGATGCGCCGCATTTGACTGCTTCACGCTTCCCGAAATCTGCAAAATCCGTGCAAGTGTTGGAACAGTTCTTTTTTTTTTCTCGTTTTGTATAAATGTCTCCATAATCTAACAAGTGATTCTGAAAGAAAATCGGAAAAAGACAGTCTTCGCCATGATTGTTCTCGACTAACATGGTGGATGTAAACTTGCAATTTACCTATTGTCATTACACCAACTCTACAATCAGGGGATGTAGGAGATGCAGAGAAGAAACATTTGTCAAAAAAATAAGTGTGTAGGTGCGGAAGCTTGCGTATATCACTTGTGAAGGGGTTAAAGAACATTAAGTCTGATGATGTGTTTTTAGACATCAACAACCAGCCATTTTTCGAATAATGAATTTGGGCATCACCAAAAAGTTCTCTTGGTGTTCTTATGAAGTACTTGTTACCCAACATCGGATCAGTAATAGTTATAATGCCCCGATCATTGTCTAACACCATCGACCATGGTGATGCTAAAGAATATGTCTGCAATCTTTGTATCTCTGTTATGTTGCTCCATCGAATGACAGGTAGTGCCGCTAGCTGCTTGCACGTTGCACGAAAGTTAAGGTAGTCGATATCAACACAAAACTTCATAATCAACTCCAAGATATCAAACGGAAAACTAAATACACACTCGTCATTGACCACCAAAACTTGATATTCCTTGTCCTCTTCTTGTTTAAATTCAACATTGCACTTGATTTCTCCATAATCACCCTCCAACCTACACATATTAGATTTGAAACATTTTTTCTAGCATATATAAATATAAAACATATATGAAAAAGAGGTACAAATCAATGAAAAGCAATACCTGCATCCAGGCATGGACCAAATTGCATAGTTTGTTGGTGATAAATCTGTATATTGTATAAGAGACATGGTGATAGTTTTATTTCGAAGATCGTACGAGTACAACTTTATAACTTTGGCCGTTTGTTCAAGAATATGTATACAACCTCTTAACTCAGAGGGAACTGCAGGGCTATAATTCACAGAGCTATTACGAGATTTATCAACAATAAACATAGCGTCTTTGAGGTCTTCCATATTCTCCCACAACATACTCTCCATATTCAATTTAAACAGATACACAGAATAAATCCCCCCTTCTCCACACATGTATAAATGAAAAACAGATCGTCACACGAACCTTTTAAAAAACAAGAACTTACATTTTGGGTTCCGGTTAGTGAAGGTTGTTTGACTAATGGTATTAGATTGATAATGACTATCTTATCCTGCACGCCAATGTCGACATGAATGACACTTTTTTTCCTACTACTATCCCAGGAATAGTAACTCAAAATGTATATTTTACCATTAAAATAAGTTGGACAAACTAGAGAGTCATGGTCATATCCTGTGATACTCTTTAGTTAGTTTCTATACGACATTTTTGTCCAGTTTAACTTCGTCTCACTTTTGCGGTCTAATCTACAAAAAACAAAATCGGGCTTTAATATTGTGGTTAGCAGAAAAATCGAGTTTGGATCACCAGGAGAAGACGACAAACAACATTCAAAATAGTCTATATATCCTCCAGCACCAACCAAAGGCGGGAGTTGTATGATGTTAGAAGTTTGTGGGTTCCAAAGAGACCACATGATGTCATCGTATTTTTTATTGGACAGAATCACCCAACCATGAAAACATGCTCGAATACGTTTCCCAAACAACTCGGGGATTCGACATCGATATTGAGATAAAGGGTTGTGTATGTTGTAAAAAATTTGCTCATATGCTTTCTTCCCTTTGTAGCCCATGGGCTGAGCAACCAACCATGGACACTTTGCATGTTGTGGAGGTAACTCATCAGATACTGAATCGCTATAAAGCTGCTTCTTATTCATCTAATAAGTTCATATTAAATGAAACAACATTAACATGTATGATTAAAGATTAAATAACATTAATCAATAAACACTACAAAGGCCAGAAACTATTTGCTTCCTAATACACGTACACTAAAAAAAGATCACACATACATACACGTACACAAGCAGTCTAATCAGTATAAATTGCGAGATACAATGCAATTAAGGAAAACTATGTGGTATATATATTACTGTTAGAATTTTTATAGCCCAATAACTCACCAAGTACATCAACTTATATATTGTCCTTGAAATTTTTCTCGAACCAAAGTGAGATTTGGGTTTGCACCCAACAAATACGATTATATATGATGTTTTGGTTATACAAGATCGGAGGTTTGCATTATTAAGAGCCTATATATATGTATACAGTATTATATAGTAGAAGAATGCGACTAAATAATGCGTCAAACCTTTACCTCGAGAGCTCGTTATTGGCAGGTTAAGTTGTGAATAACCCAGAAATTTACTGCGTGTTCCGTGTTCGACGAAGAGGTAAAAGAGTTTATTATTGCCACACAAAAGAGTTTATTATTGTTGTTTATATAAAGTTTAGAAAAAATTACGCCGTTGGTACCTATGGTTTGATTACATTTGCATCATAACACCTAAACTTTATTTTTTTCGTAATTGGTACCTCAGTTTTGTTTAACTATCGTGGTTGGCACCTCAACCTAACTGCAGTCAAAATCTAAGGGTTAACCCCTCACATGTGCAATGCATGTGAGGGCAAATTCGTCCTTTTACCCCCCTCTTACCTACCGGATGGTTTACCTCCTCCACTTAGTTATCCATTTCCACTGCACCACCCTCTTTCTCTCCCACACTCCATATCCATGACGTCATATTGACATTCTTCTTTAAGACCAAGTCCTCTAATCAAAGAAACCCTTAAAAAACATCAATCAAATCTTTAATTTCAATCCAAAGAATTCACTAATTTCTTCCTGGGTTCCGTTTCAAGATTCCTTAAAAAGCTTGAGAAACTGATTTCTAATTTTCTTGTCGTAAAATTCACTGAAATACTTCACTACTGTATATATACACACACGCACCCAGATATAAATGGGAAAGATTTCAGCAACAGGTTTCTTCAAAGTCTTTAGAGATCATCACAAAAAACCCCACGAATCACAGGTACAATCATCTTGTTTTTGTACGTTTCTCTTTTGTTGGGATTTCAAGTTTATTGCGTTTGTAATTAATTTGTTGTTTATGCTTATTCGTACGTATCTTATTTAGTACTTTGAAATAGTTTGATTCTTAAATATATATAACATCATCTGATAAAAAAGAATAATTTTTGTTTTTATGAATATGATAAGAAAATGCAGGTGACCCATTAAATATTTGAAGTTTGCCTGAAAATAATATTTTAATCAAAATGTGTTAATTGATGTGATAACAGAGTTATGCTTATTAAACTACACCCAATGGTTAGTCATTTGAGGATGTTATTTCTAAATCAAAAAAGACAACATAGGTACTGCCATGTCTTTCTAGTCATTTTCTAGAACAAAAAAGACTTAGTCTTTCTATAAAACAAAAAAGACGATGGATATAGGTATTGGGTGGGCCATCTTTTTAAAGCCTCCATTCAATTTACCAGTTTCAAACAATTATATATTATTTTAAAAAATTTATTTTAATTAAATAATGATAAGTGGGTCCTAGAAGTATGTTATGGTTGGCAATACTCGGTCTTTTTCAGTCTTTTTAAAGAAGTGTTGATGTGGCGATGATGTGGCAGTCAGTCTTTTTTAAAAATATGTCATGGTTGGGAGTGGTCTGTACCTCATATTCTTATCCATTTTGATCTTGGAGATTATTGTACTAATTACAAATAACACACCTCTTGTAAGGATATTAGGACCCAAAACAACGCAAGTGATTCAACAAGATCACTCACCGATAGTAATTCTACAAGATTACTAACCCACCTAATGAACGAAAGATTATAAATGCAAGAAATGTAAATCGACACAAGAGATAACGTGGTTATATGCAATCGTTGTGATTGCTTTAGTCCACGGACTAACTAGAGAATGTATTTAATGAATATTTGTGGTGTGTTTACAATGAGTTACAAGAGGGTCTATTTATAGAATGATTTAAGGAGTAAGCTAAAAACAATTCCTTGAAGCTTCATGTGAGTTTCCTGACAGCTTCATGGAGGCTACATGTGAGTTTCCTGACAGCTTCGTGGAAGCTACATGTGAATTTCCTAACAACTTCGTAGAAGCTACATGTGAGTTTCCTAACAACTTCGTGAAAGCTTCGTGTGAGTTTCCTGGAATCTTCCCTCTAATTGTTTAAAGTTCTCCATATCTCCAACAATCTCCCACTTGGAGACTTTGAACAAACCCAACCTTCGTCAACCCAAAATATCAACGATCTAACCAAGAATGTTAAACCACCATTATACCGCCAAACTCCATTTGGGACACGCACACTCAACACATACTTCGGATGAGCTGACTTTCGATACAAGGTCTTCAACACTACTTGTTAGAATTGAAACATTAACTCTCTAATTCTCTAGTTGGGGTCTTCTCTCATCAATTCATTAGAAGACCAATTGAGGTAATGCAAAACCTCAATTTCTCTGTCGTAACAACCTTAGTAAACATATCAGCAGGATTCTTCGTACCAAGGATTTTCTCCAATAATAAAGTACCATCATTTATATGTTGTCGAATAAAATGATACCTTATCAGCAGGATTCTTCGTACCAAGGATTTTCTCCAATAATAAAGTACCATCATTTATATCTTGATTTTCTCCAATAATAAAGTACTATGAAACACCAGATTCTTCCCAAGATGAACCACACTTTGATTATCACAATTCAAGACGCAATAGTCTTGTCTTTTACCCAACTCACCTAAGAAGTTTTTCAACCAAACAAGCTCTTTAGAAGCTTCTGCAATAGCCATATATTCGGCTTCGGTGGTTGATAAAGCAACACTCTTTTATAGGCGAGACATCCAACTAACCGCCGTCTTCCCTATTGTGAAAACATAACCCGTAGTGCATTTCCCCGAATCGTCACATCCACCCAAATTAGCATCCGCATAACCTCTAAGTATGACATTGCTTTTAGAGAAGCACAATCCCATATTAGAAGTACCTTTCAAATAACGAAGTAACCATTTAACCGCTTCCCAATGCTCTTTCCCCGGATTAGACATATAGCGACTTACAACTCTCACTGCGTGAGCAATATTGGGTCTTGTACAAACCATGGCATACATAACACTATCCACGGCCGATGCATATGGAACCTTTTCCATCTCCATTTTGTCTTCTTCCATTTTAGGTGATTGACTTTTCGATAGCTTTATCGTGCTACCCAAAGGCATAGAACGAGCCTTTGAATTTTCCATGTTAAACCTCTCTACAACTTTCTCAATATATTTGGATTGAGACAAGTATAGAGTATCCTTCACACGATCACGCACAATACTCATGCCAAGTATTTGCCTAGCACCACCAAGATCTTTCATCTCGAACTCATGGGAAAGTAATCCTTTAAACTTTTTGATTTCGAACATGTTGGAACCTGCAAGTAACATGTCATCAACATACAACAATATGATTATGTAAGAAGACTTGAATTTCTTCAAGTAGCAACAGTGATCCGCTTCACATCTTAAGAAACCAATCTTCTTCATAAACTCGTCAAACTTCAAGTACCATTGCCGAGGTGCTTGCTTCAATCTATACAAACTTTTCTTTAGCTTACAAACCCACTTCTCTTTACCCTTTACCTCAAAGCCCTCGGGTTGCCTCATATAGATCTCTTCATCAAGGTTACCATGTAAGAATGCGGTCTTCACAACTAGTTGCTCTAGATGTAAGTCCTCAGATGCTACCATAGAAAGTACCAAACGAATAGTAGTCATCTTCACCACCGGTGAAAATATCTCTTGGTAGTCAACTCCTTTCTTTTATTGAAAGCCTTTAACCACCAAACGAGCCTTGTACCTTTTCTTGCCATCCAACTCATTCTTGATTCGATACACCCATTTACTTTGCAACGCCCTTTTATCATGAGGTAACTTCACTAGTGACCAAGTTTTATTCTTCTCAAGTGACCCCATCTCTTCTTTCATGGCAAGCTCCCATTGTATGGATTCTTTTGTCTTCCTTGCCTCAAAGTAACTTTCGGGTTCACCATTCTCGGTATAGAGCAAGTAGTTTGCTGATGGAGAATACCTAGGATTAGGTTTGGGCACTCTAGTCGAGCGTCTTAGTGTAGGAGCAACCGAAATGGTTGGACCAATTTCATTTGTGTCCTCCTCATCACTAGAACTCGCACTATGTTCGGAATCATCACCGCTTTCCGAATCATTTCCATCATTAGCATTTTCTGACGCCTCACCGTTAATTGGCAATTCATTGTTACCCGTACTCCCACTAGAACCTGCAAGATCATCAATAGAAACATCGTCAAAAGTAACATGACCCGGTTTAGGACTCCCCGTTTCCGGTTTGCCATAAACCGAATCTTCATCAAAGGTAACATCACGAGAACGAATCACTTTTCTAGCCTCGTTATCCCAACAACGATAACCCATTTCATCCGACCCGTAACCTATGAAAGTATACTTCTTTGACTTAGCTTCAAGCTTGTCTCTATTCGCATCTTTGGTCTTCACATAAGCATTACACCCAAAGATCCTAAGGTGATTATAACTCACCTTCTTACCTTGCCATTCTTCCTCGGGAATTCGGAAACCCAACGGTGTTGAGGGTCCCCTGTTAATCAAATAAGCCACCGTATTAACCGCATCTGCCCAAAACATCTTAGGCAAACCGGCATGTAGTCCCATACTCTTAGCCCTTTCATTTAACGTACGATTCATACGTTCGGCGACCCCATTGTGTTGCGGTGTCTCCGGTACCGTTTTCAACATTCTAATACCGAGCTTTGCACAATGGTCTTTAAACTCAAGACTACCATATTCTCCTCCTTTATCTGACTTCAAGCACTTGACTTTCAAGTTAGTCTCATTTTCTACCATAGCTTTCCACTTCACAAAATTATTAAATACATCGGATTTAGCTTTAAGAAAATAAACCCATACCTTTCGAGTGGAGTCGTCAATGAAGGTGACATAATAGCGAGAACCTCCATGTGATTTTACATTGGTTGGACCAAACACATCCGTATGAACAAGTTCCAATTTCTCCAACTTAGGAGTATTTCCCGATTTCCCAAAAGTCACCTTCTTTTGCTTCCCATATACACATGGTTCGCAAAATCCAAGTTCTACCTTTTTCAAATCTGGAATTCTCCCACTCGAAACAAGCATCTTCATACCCTTCTCACTCATATGCCCGAGTCTTTGGTGCCATAGAGTTGATTCGGACTCAACATTAACCGTAGCAACCACCATGGCTTCATCAAACACTTCAACCATATAAAGAGTTCCCCTTTTATGTCCACGAGCCACGACACAACTACCCTTAACCACCTTCCATTGGCGGTTTTCAAAAGTAACCGCGTTACCTTCATCGTCTAATTGAACAACCGAAATAAGTTTCCTTTTTAATTTAGGAATGTACCTTACGTTTTTCAAGGTCCAATTAGAGCCAAGAGTAGTCTTCAATACAACATTTCCAATGCCCTCTATATTGAGTTGTTTGTCGTCCGCCAATCTCACCTTGCCTTGGTATGAACGAAAATTCTTCATCATGCTTTTGACATGAGTAGCATTAAACGAAGCTCCCGAATCCAAAATCCAAGACTCCATAGAATTTTCAACACTACACAAAAGTGCATCATCACTTTCCCCTTCGGCCAAGTTTACACCTTTCGCGGAACCATTTTTGCAATTCCTTTGAAAGTGCCCTTTTTGATTGCAACCCCAACAAACAGCTTCACTTCTATCTTTCGATGGATACCTCTTCTTAGACTTCTTTCTACCCTTCTTCTCACCGCGATCAAATTTCCTACCACGGTTGTCGGTACTTAACAAGGAACCGGATGTCGATTCCCCAGAGTTTCTCCTATGAGTATCTTCACCAAGAAACAAATCCCTTATTCCTTCAAACGCTAGCTTAGTAGTTCCTGTAGAGCTACTAACTGCGGTAACCGTACCCGACCAACTTTCCGGTAATGATGAAAGCAAGATTAGTGCCTTTAACTCATCATCAAACACAATATCTACCGATGCTAACCTCGATATGATGTTGTTGAACTCGTTGATAAGATCCGTTGCACTCGTACCTTCCTTCATCTTCGTATTGAACAATTGTCGCATGAGAAAAACCTTATTAGAAGCGGTAGGTTTCTCATACATGTTAGAGAGTGCTTTCAAGCAAGCAAACATCGTCTTCTCATTCACAACGTTGTATGCAACGTTCTTAGCAAGTGAAAGACGAATCGCACCTAAAGCTTGACGATCCAAAAGCGTCCAATCGGCATCGCTCATGCTTTCGGGCTTGGTCTCTAACAGAGGTTGATGTAGCTTCTTTTGATACAAGTAATCTTCAATTTGCATCTTCCAAAAGCCAAAGTCTCTCCCATCGAATCGGTCGATTCTAAACTTTCCGTCTTCCGCCATCGTTCCCAAAGTCGAAACCTTGAGCTCTGATACCAGTTGTAAGGATATTAGGACCCAAAACAACGCAAGTGATTCAACAAGATCACTCACCGATAGTAATTCTACAAGATTACTAACCCACTTAATGAACGAAAGATTAGAAATGCAAGAAATGTAAATCGACACAAGAGATAACGTGGTTATATGCAATCGTTGTGATTGCTTTAGTCCACGGACCAACTAGAGAATGTATTTACTGAATATTTGTGGTGTGTTTACAATGAGTTACAAGAGGGTCTATTTATAGAATTATTTAAGGAGTAAGCTAAAAACAATTCCTTGAAGCTTCATGTGAGTTTCCTGACAGCTTCATGGAGGCTACATGTGAGTTTCCTGATAGCTTCGTGGAAGCTACATGTGAGTTTCCTAACAACTTCGTAGAAGCTACATGTGAGTTTCCTAACAACTTCGTGGAAGCTTCGTGTGAGTTTCCTGAAATCTTTCCTCTAATTGTTTAAAGTTCTCCATATCTCCAACACCTCTAGCATTCTACCACTAGATCTATGAATGCATCCAACTTATACTCAATGTCTATTCGTAATGCATTCACAGATATTTATCCCTTCCTCAACATATTATAGATTAGCCTCTCAATTTTATTGCGTTTGTAATTAATATGTTGTTTATGTTTATTCGTATGGTCAAAGAAAACAAGGTGGATGCTTTTATTAAGGGATCAAGAACGGCCCCACAATGTGGTAAATTCATATATTCATATAGTTAATGGTAGAAAAGAAATAATATAATGTGGGAAATGAAGAATGTCAATATGACGTCATGGATATGGAGTGTGGGAGAGAAAGAGGGTTCAGTGGAAATGGATAACTAAGTGAAGGAGGTAAACCATCAGGTAGGTAAGAGGGGGTAAAAGGACAAATTTGCCCTCACATGCATTGCACATGTGAGAGGTTAACCCTTAGATTTTGACTGCAATTAGGTTGAGGTGCTAACCACGATAGTTAAGCAAAACTGAGGTATCAACTACGCAAAAAATAAAGTTTAGGTGTTATGATGCAAATGTGAACAAACCACAGGTACCAACGACGTAATTTTTTCTAAAGTTTATTAAGAAAGGATTTTGGATTGTCGGTGTAGCCATTAATTAAATATATATGATTCGATTCGATTTGAAGTATATATTTATTATTATTATTATTATTATTGTTATTATTATTATTATTATTATTTATGTTATATATATTATTTATTTATTTATATAGTTTGCATATTTTAAACATATATTATCTATATCTATATCTATATCTATATCTATATACTTATATAAAAGAGAGTTAATTTTAGCCTAATTGTCATTAAATCCGTATTACTAGCAACAAATGGCATGCGTAAAATACAGCTGTCAGATCCTTAGTGGTTATGATTAAAATCAATTAAATAAATATATATTAAATAAATAACGATAACTGGGAGATCAATAAAAAAATTAATACATTAATTAAAAAAATATATTAATAAAAACTCTCACGTTCTTTTTTCACAAACCTAATCTTTATTCCCTCTATATCTCTATTCCCTTTTTCAAAAAATCACGATGTATTATCAATCGGTATGGTCAAAGGATAAGGATAATCAAAGGTTATAATCAAAAGTGTAACATCCAGTGCAACAATCGTATAGCATCTAATTGATGATCTTATCTCAAAACCTGTCTTCTCTTCCAAATTAAAAGGTTGTCTTCGATTCAATTTATACAAAAAAAAAGTTGTCTTTGATTCAATTAATGCAAAAAAGGTACTTAATCTGAATTCCTAGGTTGTTCCGGAAATTTTAATTTGATTTATGCAATTTTAATCCTGTAATCATTGTTAATGTTAGTAATTTTTTATTGTTTATTTTTAAGCTCTGAAATTAGTACAACGAATGTTTGGGCGATTTTTCCCTACTGATGTACATTTCTAACCAAGACAACTGATGTATATTAGTATTTTTTGTTATGAATTTTAATTTTATATTTTCAATTTTGTTTAATTGTTATGGACAATATGAAACAAAGATATTTTTTTATTCTTAATTTCGATTTAAATTTAATGATTAATGCTGAGTACAGATTTTTTTTCCCGTAATTTAATGCATTTTCTAAACAAACCACACCGAAATTATAGAAATGTGATAGTATTCCGTGTTTATTCCTATTTTAAATATCGCCAACATCCTTTAAACCATTATTCACATCAAGAGTACCAAATCATAATACAATTCCTATCTTTCAATCACTGTGAGTCCTATTGTATATTTTTTGTTCATAAGTTCTTGAATAGTTTATTGTCTGCTTCACATCAATTTTATATATTGTCATGCTAACCTGTTTAAATGTATTATTAGAAAACTGAACCTGCTATCATTCATGTACGTGATAGTACCCTTGAACTCGTGAATTTTGCCATCTGAATCAAAGTTGTAAGGATGTGGGTACAAAAGGGATATGGATATGATAAGCACAACCTAATCAATGAACTAATACTTGTGGATGGAAGAGGCAACTTGCTTCAACAAAATTGAACAAAACCCACAAAGGGAGCCAAAATAAGTATTCATTTCCTTTAATGCATATAAGAATCGGTATAATGTAAGTCTGTTTTATTTAAGTATAGTTTGTGATCATTTAAGTTATACCTTCATTTTAGAATCAAAACATGTGTGAAAATGCATACCATTTAGGTGCAACGCAACCCAAAACATAGCCATCTGTAACCTTTGTTTGTAATTTTACCGTTTAGTAGTGATTTTGAATAAACATATCATGCTTTGTTACATAATTTCTAACGCGTAGTACTGCTCATCTTGCTTAATAAGAAGCAACAGCATTGGAAAACTACAATTGATTTGGATAGGGTGACTGTTAGAGTAAGTTAAACCTCAAAGTTATTGTTTGAACGTTTTGGGCAAACATTACAATTGACCGTGTCAAAGTTCTTGTGGAATGATAGTGCATATTGTAAAAGTCACAAATTTGTTTTTTTCTATATTGTGGTATTAATTTATTTGTTGTATAATAACTTATGGTCTTTATTTGTTTAAAATGGTTCCCTCATTTGAATATTAATCATAGACTAAAAACTGTATCTATATGTAACTAATGATTTTAACGGTTTTTGAGTAGCCGTGCAACGCACGGGCTCTAAACCTAGTTGTTGTATGTATTGCCCGTCAAATATACAAAAACAGAGATGTGTATACTCCCTATAAAAGAAGGTCTTTTTTTTATTACTTTAAATAAGATAAGATTAGAAATTAGAATGAAACGATCAAAAACACTCTTTTTTTCCTCAAAGATTAACTGTTATTTTTTAGAAAATAACCGCTTTTTCATCGAATTTTTATATGTTGTTTATCTTTGATCTCCATGTGTGATCAACGATGGTTGACAATCTTTCACAACATCAAAGTGGGCGGTAATGGATGGGCTTAGAATCTTGGATGATACGTAATGGGAATAATCCATCGTCGTCTCATGTTTCTGGGACAACGGGCTTCATCGTTTCTATGTTACTAATTCCTAGAACACACAGACGCTAAATGTTTGTGGATTAAATTCAAACGGTTTGGTCAGATTGTTGATTCTTTCATCCCAAATAAAAGTTCGATTACTAGTAAATAGTTTAGTTTAATTCGATTTGTTGGTGTCAAGAATGATGAGGACACGGTCAATCAGATGTCAAATATTTTGAATGGTAACTTTCTTCTAAAGATTTTTGTTGCATAATATCAAAGAAAGATCCTTCCAAAATCGGATGTTCGTGAAAATAATAAGGTGTACAACATTTATTCGAAAGACACCTAGAGGTCGTGCAACCGGATAACTGAATGAGTTGAATAACTTGTTTTCATCCAGATACAAGGGGCAACCAGTTCACGAGGATGATTCTTTCGACATTAGGATTAGTAGTAATGAAAGATGACATCGTAAACGTAAAAGCCCTGATATTTCCACCGATGGTACGAACATCTATACTTAATTGTTTCGTGTCAATTCATCTTACAGAACATTGGATGGTTTCACGCGTTGCCCAACCTCCTGACCCAACTATTTTGACACCTCTACTTGAGGCTATTATGTAATTATAGAAATATTTGAAGTTGACCTAAATCCGTGCACGCACGCAGAATCCAGTTTCTAGATTCCACTATTTAGAACCAATATAGTATTTAGAACCAATTACAAAATTTAGAACCAATATACTACTATATATTTTAGATAGTTGGATGCACCTGTTGGCTCATTTTTGTTGGAGTATGCAGATTTTGGGAAGCGTGAAACAATCAAATGCGGCGCATCCAAGGGTGAATGCGGCGCATTCATAGAGCAAAAAAGTCCGAAGGTTTTAGATGCGGAGCATTAAGCTAATACGGTGCATCAGGGGGTCAGATGCGGCGCATCCTCAACTGATGCGGCGCATCTGGTGCTGGTTCTCGAATCTGAAACGTGAAAAGCAAGTGATGCGGCGCATCACACATCAGATGCGGTGCATCTGGTGTCTGGCAGCAAGTTGGCAAGCTGCAACCTTTACATCCGAGCATGCTTTGGCCTCCTTTCACTTTAGGTGCAAAGTTAATCACTTTACACCTAAAATTAGGGCTGTGATCATGCCATTACAAGGTGGAAAGCATGGCTAGTTGGTAAACAAGATGATTACTTGTCATGGTGAAGATTCCTAGCTAGTTGTCATGGTGTTCTTGTTTTCTCCTATATATAGAACTCATTGTATGCAATTGTAACATACCACATACAGATTCTCAGTAATAAACACTCTCTAGTTGGTCCGTGGACTAAAGCAATCACAACGATTGCATATAACCACGTTATATCTTGTGTCGATTTACTTTTTTCGCATTTATATTCTTTCGTTCATTAAGTGGGTGAGTGATCTTGAAGAATCACTTGCGTTGTTTGGGTCCTAATATCCTAACATGTATGAGAAACCTACAGCTGCAAATAAGGTATTTCTCATGCGTCAATTGTTTAATACTAAGATGAAGGAAGGTATGAGTGCAACGGATCATATCAATGAATTTAATAATATCGTTTCAAGACTTGAATCGGTAGAGATTAAGTTTGATGATGAACTAAAAGCACTTATCTTGCTTTCATCATTACCGGAAAGTTGGTCGGGTACGGTTACCGCGGTTAGTAGCTCTACGGGAACTACTAAGCTAGCGTTTGAAGCTATAAGGGATTTGATTCTTGGTGAAGATACTCGTAGGAGAAACTCGGGGGAATCAACATCCAGTTCTTTGTTAAGTACCGACAACCGGGGTAGAAAATTTGAATGCGGTGAGAAGAAGGGTAGAAAGAAGTCTAAGAAGAGGTATTCATCGAAAGATAGAAGTGAAGTTACTTGTTGGGGTTGCAATCAAAAGGGGCACTTTCAAAGGAATTGCAAAAATGGTTCCGCGAAAGGTGTAAACTTAGCCGAAGGGGAAAGTGATGATGCACTTTTGTGTAGTGTTGAAAATTCTATGGAGTCTTAGATTTTGGATTCGGGAGCTTCGTTTCATGCTACTCATATCAAAAGCATGATGAAGAATTTCTGCTCATATCAAGGCAAGGTGAGATTGGCGGACAACAAGCAACTTAACATAGAGGGCATTGGAGATGTTGTTTTGAAGACTACTCTTGGTTCTAATTGGACTTTGAAGAACGTAAGGTACATTCCTAAATTGAAAAGGAAACTTATTTCGGTTAGCCAATTAGATGATGAAGGTAACGCGGTTACTTTTGAAAACCGCCAATGAAAGGTGGTTAAGGGTAGTAGTATTGTGGCTCGTGGACATAAAAGGGGAACACTTTATATGGTTGAAGTGTTTGATGAAGACACGGTGGTTGCTACGATTAATGTTGTGTCCGAATCAACTCTATGGCACCGAAGACTCGGGCATATGAGTGAGAAGGGTATGAAGATGCTTGTTTCGAGTGGGAGAATTTCGGATTTGAAAAAGGTAGAACTTGGGTTTTGCGAATCATGTGTATATGGGAAGCAAAAGAAGGTGACTTTTGGGAAATCGGGGAATGCACCTAAGTTGGAGAAATTGGAGCTCGTTCATACGGATGTGTTTGGTCCAACCAATGTAGAATCACATGGAGGTTCTCACTATTATGTCACCTTCATTGACGACTCCACTCGAAAGGTATGGGTTTATTTTCTTAAAGCTAAATCCGATGTATTTAATACTTTTGTGAAGTGAAAAGCTATGGTAGAAAATGAAACTAACTTGAAAGTCAAGAGCTTGAAGTCAGATAATGGAGGGGAATATGGTAGTCTTGAGTTTACATACCATTGTGCAAAGCTCGGTATTAGAATGTTGAAAACGGTACCGGAAACACCGCAACACAATGGGGTCGCCGAACGTATGAATCGTACGTTAAATGAAAGGGCTAAGAGTATGAGACTACATGCCGGTTTACCTAAAATGTTTTGGGCGGATGCGGTTAACACGGTGGCTTATTTGATAAATAGGGGACCCTCAATACCGTTGGGTTTCCGAATTCCCGAGGAAGAATGGCAAGGTAAGAAGGTGAGTTATGGTCACCTTAGGATCTTTGGGTGTAATGCATATGTGAAGACCAAAGATGCGGATAAAGACAAGCTTGAAGCTAAGTCAAAGAAGTGTATTTTCATAGGCTATGGGTCGGATGAAATGGGTTATCGTTGTTGGGACAACGAGGCTAGAAAAGTAATTCGTTCGCGAGATGTTACTTTTGATGAAGATTCGGTCTATGGCAAACCGAAAACGGGGAGTCCTAAACCGAGTCAAGTTACTTTTGACGATGTTTCTATTGATGATCTTGCAGGTTCTAGTAGGAGTACGGGAAACAATGAATTGCCAAATAACGGTGAGGCGTCGAAAAATGTTAATGATGGGGATGATTCGGAAAGCGGTGATGATTCCGAACATAGTGCGAGTTCTAGTGATGAGGAGGATACAAATGAAACCGGTCCAACCATTTCGGTTACTCCAACACCAAGACGCTCGACTAGAGTGCCCAAACCTAATCCTAGGTATTCTCCATCAGCAAACTACTTGCTCTATACCGAGAATGGTGAACCCGAAAGTTACTTTGAGGCAAGAAAAACAAAAGAATCCATACAATGGGAGCTTGCCATGAAAGAAGAGATGGAGTCACTTGAGAAGAATAAATCTTGGTCACTAGTGAAGTTACCTCATGATAAAAGGGCGTTGCAAAACAAATGGGTGTATAGAATCAAGAATGAGATGGATGGCAAGAAAAGGTACAAGGCTCATTTGGTAGTCAAAGGCTTTCAACAAAAGGAAGGGGTTGACTACAAAGAGATATTTTCACCGGTAGTTAAAATGACTACTATCCGTTTGGTACTTTCTATGGTTGCATCCGAAGACTTACATCTAGAGCAACTAGATGTGAAGACTGCATTCTTGCATGGTGATCTTGTTGAAGAGATCTACATGAGGTAACCCGAGGGCTTTGAGGTAAAGGGTAAAGAGAAGTGGGTTTGTAAGCTAAAGAAAAGTTTGTATGGATTGAAGCAAGCACCTCGGCAATGGTACTTGAAGTTTGACGAGTTTATGAAGAAGATTGGTTTCTTAAGATGTGAAGCGGATCACTGTTGCTACTTGAAGAAATTCAAGTCTTCATATATAATCTTATTGTTGTATGTTGATGACATGTTACTTGCAGGTTCAAACATGTCCGAAATTAACAAGTTGAAAGGATTACTTTCCAGAGAATTCGAGATGAAAGATCTTGGCGGTGCTAGGCAAATACTTGGCATGAGTATTGTGCGTGATCGTTTGAAGGGTACTCTATACTTGTCTCAATCCAAATATATTGAGAAAGTAGTAGAGAGGTTCAACATGGAAGATTCAAAGGCTCGTTCTATGCCTTTGGGAAGCACCTTAAAGTTATCGAAAAGTCAATCACCAAAGACGGAAAGAGACAAGAAGGATATGGAAAAGGTTCCATATGCATCTGCCGTGGGTAGTATTATGTATGCCATGGTTTGTACAAGACCCGATATTGCTCAAGCAGTGGGAGTTGTAAGTCGTTATATGTCTAATTCGGGAAAAGAGCATTGGAAAGCGGTCAAATGGTTGCTTCGTTATTTGAAAGGTACTTCTAATATGGGATTGTGTTTCTCCAAAAACAATCTCATACTTAGAGGTTATGCGGATGCTAATTTGGGTGGATGTGATGATTCGGGGAAAAGCACTACGGGTTATGTTTTCACAATGGGGAAGACAGCGATTAGTTGGTTATCTCGATTGCAAAAGAGTGTTGCTTTGTCAACCACCGAAGCCGAATACATGGCTATTGCGGAAGCTTCTAAAGAGCTAGTGTGGTTGAAGAACTTCTTAGGTGAGTTAGGTAAAAGACAAGACTATTGCGTCTTGTATTGTGATAATCAAAGTGCGGTTCATCTTGGGAAGAATCCAGTGTTTCATAGTCGAACGAAACACATCAAGATAAGATATCATTTTATTCGACAACATATAAATGATCGCACTTTATTCTTGGAGAAAATCCGTGGTACGAAGAATCCTGCCGATATGTTTACTAAGGTGGTTACGATGGAGAAATTGAGGTTTTGCTTTACCTCAATTGGTCTTCTCATGAATTGATGAGAGAAGACCCCAGCTAGAGATGTGAATGGTGTTACAAGTTTAACAAGTAGTATTGAAGACCTTTTATCGAAAGTCTACTCATCCGAAGAATGTGTTGAGCGTGCGTGTCCCAAATGGTATTTGGCGGTAATCGAAGGTGGTTTAATGTTCTTGGTTAATTCATTGATATGATTGGAGTTTTGTTCAAAGTCTCCAAGTGGGAGATTTGTTGGAGTATGGAGACATTTATACAAAACGAGAAAAAAAAAACTGTTTCAACACTTGCACGGATTTTGCAGATTTCGGGAAGCGTGAAACAATCAAATGCGGCGCATCCAAGGGTGGATGCGGCGCATTCATAGAGCAAAAAAGTCCGAAGGTTTTAGATGCGGAGCACTAAGCTGATACGGTGCATCAGGGGGTCAAATGCGGCGCATCCTCAACTGATGCGGCGCATCTGGTGCTGGTTCTCGAATCTGAAATGTGAAAAGCAAGTGATGAGGTGCATCACACATCAGATGCGGTGCATCTGGTGTCTGGCAGCAAGTTGGCAAGTTGCAACCTTTACATCCGAGCATGCTTTGGCCTCCTTTCACTTTAGGTGCAAAGTTAATCACTTTACACCTAAAATTAGGGCTGTGATCATGCCATTATAAGGTGGAAAGCATGGCTAGTTGGTAAACAAGATGATTACTTGTCATGGTGAAGATTCCTAGCTAGTTGTCATGGTGTTCTTGTTTTCTCCTATATATAGAACTCATTGTATGCAATTGTAACATACCACATACAGATTCTCAGTAATAAACACTCTCTAGTTGGTCTGTGGACTAAAGCAATCACAACGATTGCATATAACCACGTTATATCTTGTGTCGATTTACTTTTTTCGCATTTATATTCTTTCATTCATTAAGTGGGTGAGTGATCTTGAAGAATCACTTGCGTTGTTTGGGTCCTAATATCCTAACAATTTTTATGTTTATAATGCACCTGGTGTAAGCATACAATTGACTAAACCCATGATAATTGAATTAATCATAAGACTAACTGGATTATAATGCAAGATTGAATAGCTACAAAAAGATTGAGTTTTTCACTCGCCACATTGACTTGAAAAAACATAACAAATAATGACGATACAATGAATTTATTTAGTAGCTACCTGGTTCAATCCAGGCATGAGGAAGTAGAAGTCGTTTATGCTTGAATAAATCCCCGAAACTTCCTTTCATGTTGTCATCGTCCAAAGCATGAAACCTGCCCGTTTCAAGTGAATAGAAAAGTATGGTGTTGTTTTCGGAATACGAATGATGAAAGAAGACTTTGTTCTCCATTTTTGGTGTTGTAGCTTCAATGCATAAACATGTTGTTTCACTAACATAAATCACATCTTTTCCCAAGCTTTTCAATTTCTCAAATTTTAATGTAGATTGATTCAACTTGTGTATTTCAACGGATTTTTCAAACGCATCTACGGATACTAGTAAAACATGTTGATCAGATTTTGTTAGGTAATAGTTTGCAGAATGTTCAATAGACATGTATGGAACGTCTCTCTCAAGAAACTGCCATAAATAATCATCTTCTTCTCTGTGTCTGAAAACATAAAGTCGTTCGTACTTCAGAGCATAAATATCTCGTCCGTAGATTGTTGGAAAACAAAGCGATATTGAAAGAAAATCGGTAAAAGCTAGTCTACGCCATGATTCTTCTCGACTAACATGGTGGATGTAAATTTGCAATTGACCTGTCGATGTGATTACAACAACTGTACAATCGGGGGAAGTAGGCGCCGCAGAGAATGAGCATCCGTCAAAGTGATTAATGTCTAGATGTGGAAGCTTGTGTATATCACATGTGAAGGGGTTAAAAAACATTAAGTCTGATGTGTTTTTAGACATCAACAACCAGCCATTTTTTGAATAATGAATTTTGACTTCACCAACAAGTTCTCGTGGTGTTCTTATGAAATACTTGTTACCCAACATCGGATCAATAATAGTTATAATGCCCCGATCATTGTCTAAGACCATCGACCATGGTGATACTAACGAATATTTCTGCAATTTTTATATTTCTGTTATGTTCCTCCATCGAATGACAGGTATTAGCATTGCAAACTGTTTGCATGTTGCACGAAAGTTGAGATAGTCGACATCAATACAAAACTTTAAAATCAACTCCAAGATATCAAACAGAAAACTAAATACGCCCTCGTCATTGACCATCAAAACTTCATAGTCCTTGTCCTCTTCTTGTTTAGATTTAACATCGCTCTTGATTTCTCCATAATCACCCTCAAACCTACACAAATTATGATTTGAAACATTTTTTCTAACATATAAAAATACGAAACATATATGAAAAATAGGTACAAATCAATGAAAAGCAATATATACCTGCATCCAGGTATGGACCAAACGGCATACGAATACGAATTTGTTGGTGATAAATTTGTATGTGGTATAGGAGACATGGTGATAGTTTTATTTCGAACATCGTACGAGTACAAATTTATTAATCCGGCCTTTCGGTCAAGAAAATGTATACAACCCCTTAACTTATTGATTAAAAACGTTCCATATTAATTGATTTCGTTGCGAGGTTTTGACCTCTATATGAGACTTTTTTTTTTCAAAGACTGCATTCATTTTTAAAACAAACCATAACCTTTATTTCATAAATAAAGGTTTAAAAGCTTTACGTAGATTATCAAATAATGATAATCTAAAATATCCTGTTTACACACGACCATTACATAATGGTTTACAATACAAATATGTTACATCGAAATCAGTTTCTTGAATGCAGTTTTTACACAATATCATACAAACATTGACTCCAAATCTTGTCCTTATTTTAGTATGCAACAGCGGAAGCTCTTAGTATTCACCTGAGAATAAACATGCTTTAAACGTCAACAAAAATGTTGGTGAGTTATAGGTTTAACCTATATATATCAAATCGTAACAATAGACCACAAGATTTCATATTTCAGTACACATCCCATACATAGAGATAAAAATCATTCATATGGTGAATACCTGGTAACCGACATTAACAAGATGCATATATAAGAATATCCCCATCATTCTGGGACACCCTTGGGATATGATATAAATTTCGAAGTACTAAAGCATCCGGTTCTTTGGATGGGGTTTGTTAGGCCCAATAGATCTATCTTTAGGATTCACGTCAATTAGGGTGTCTGTTCCCTAATTCTTAGATTACCAGACTTAATAAAAAGGGGCATATTCGATTTCGATAATTCAACCATAGAATGTAGTTTCACGTACTTGTGTCTATTTTGTAAATCATTTATAAAACCTGCATGTATTCTCATCCCAAAAATATTAGATTTTAAAAGTGGGACTATAACTCACTTTCACAGATTTTTTACTTCGTCGGGAAGTAAGACTTGGCCACTGGTCGATTCACGAACCTATAACAAATATGTACATATATATCAAAGTATGTTCAAAATATATTTACAACACTTTAATACATTTTGATGTTTTAAGTTTATTAAGCCAGCTGTCCTCGTTAGTAACCTACAACTAGTTGTCCACAGTTAGATGTACAGAAATAAATCGATATATATTATCTTGAATCAATCCACGACCCAGTGTATACGTATCTCAGTATTGATCACAAATCAAACTATATATATATTTTGGAATCAACCTCAACCCTGTATAGCTAACTCCAACATTCACATATAGAGTGTCTATGGTTGTTCCGCAATATATATATAGATGGGTCGACATGATAGGTCGAAATATTGTATACGTGTCTATGGTATCTCAAGATTACATAATATACAATATAAGTTGATTAGGTTATGGTTGGAATAGATTTATTACTAACTTTCACGTAGGTAAAATGAGTAGTTTTTATCAATCTTGTTTTACTCGCCATTTCTTCGTTTCTAATCCGTTTTGAGTGATTCCAGTGGCCACGGTTTCGTATTAAACTTAACTTTATGAATCTAAATAGAAAAAGTATAAGTTTATAGTCGGAAATACAAGTTACAAGTCGTTTTTGAAAGAGGTAGTCATTTCCGTCGAAAGAACGACATCTTGATGACCATTTTGAAAAACATACTTTCACTTTGAGTTTAACCATGATTTTTGGACATAGTTTCATGTTCATAAGAAAAATCATTTTTTCAGAAGTATAGCTTTTAAATCAAAGTTCTTCTTAGCTTTTAATTATCCCAACCAAAACAGCCCCCGGTTTTACTACGACGGCGTATATCCAGTTTTATGGTGTTTATCGTGTTTCCGGGTTTTAAATCATTAAGTTAGCATATCATATAGATATAGAATATGTGTTTAGTTGATTTTAAAAGTCTAGTTAGAAGGATTAACTTTATTTGCGAACAAGTTTAGAATTAACTAAACTATGTTCTAGTGATTACAAGTTTATAACGTTGAATAAGACAGCTTTTTATGTATGAATCGAATGATGTTATGAATATCATTACTACCTCAAGTTCCTTGGATAAACCTACTGGAAATGAGAAAAATGGATCTAGCTTCAAAGGATCCTTGGATGGCTTGAAAGTTCTTGAAGCAGAATCATGACACGAAAATAATTTCAAGTAAGATTTCCACTCGAAATAAGATTGTTATAGTTATAGAAATTGAATTAAAGTTTGAATATGATTATTACCTTGTATTAGAAAGATAACCTACTGTAAGTAACAAAGGTTTCTTGATCTTGGATGATTACTTGGAATGGATTTAGAAAACTTGGAAGTAAACTTGCAATCTTGGAAGTATTCTTGATTTTATGAAACTAGAACTTTTGGAATTTATGAAGAACACTTAGAACTTGAAGATAGAACTTGAGAGAGATCAATTAGATGAAGAAAATTGAAGAATGAAAGTGTTTGTAGGTGTTTTTGGTCGTTGGTGTATGGATTATGTAACATCCCGCGTTTTTCCGTTAAATTTAATTTTAACACCGTCTTTTTCTTTTAAATAATACCTTTCGTTATTTAAATTCGTAGTTTCCGTTGACTAACGTTCATAATAATTCCGTCGTTTAATTATAACATCTCTCGTTAACTTGCGTTTTAAAAATATTCGATCGGTTAAATCCCGCACCCGCTTTGAAACTCGAGGGACCGGAGTTGCCAAATGGGCAAACTAGTTGACTAGGTCAACTAGTCAACCCATTTCATCCATTCCATCATCTCCCTCATCCCTTTTCTCTCCATCTCAAGAACACACACACAAACCCATTCCATTCATTCATCATCTAAATTCAATCTTGGAAGCTCACAACAAATCCGATTACATATTTGGAATCCTCTCTTCATCCTCTACAATTTGATACCAACTTCATCTCGTTTGGGTAACATTTCTAAAACTCTAGATTTCTCTAAATTCGTGTTTTTGATTTGAAATGGTGTTAGTTAGTGTCTATGGCTCGAGTCTAACATGAATATATGTTTGGTTTGCTCGATTTGTTGTTTTTGGAGTAACTAGCATGAACTTGAAATGGGTGTGCTTAATCCTTGATTTTGGATGAGTTAATGTTGTTAGATTGTTAAAGTGCATGTTTTAATTGTGTTACTAGTATCACTAGCTTCGTTTTGATGCGTAGGTTGATTAAGAAAACTTCAAAAACATGAATATTGATTTTGTGATGTTTGACTAGGGTTTGATAGTTCTTGACATGAACTTTTGATGCTTGAATGCCATGGAATGTTAATTGTTAGTGATTAGTTGTAATGTATGCTTAATTACCTTCGAAACGGCATATCATATGTGTGAATTGGATTCCCGAAACTTAAAATGCATATTGATGAACTTGAAGCTTTGAAAATGGAATTTTATTGATCACATGACGAGAATTCGATTATTGTCAATGAGGTTTTTGATTGATGAATTGTGTTTAGTTGCATACTACGTCAAAAGAGCTTTCCAACGATATAAGGTGCGAGTTCTAAGAGTTAGCGGTTTGTAATTTATGCTTGAAAGAGTTTTGATTTGGGACTTGAACAATTGAGACTGACCAGGTACCAGCACACGGCTAATGCCGCGGCGCGGCCAGCTTATGTCGCGGCGCGACATAAGCCGTGGTCAGGTTCTGACCACCATGTCCAAATTACGAAAAATGTTTGGCATACTATGGACCTCCGATTCACATGAAACTTGTTCTAACATGCTCATATATGATTAAAAACCTCAGAAAAATAGTTCGGGACCCGACCCGAACGTGTTGACTTTCGTTGACTTTGACCGACCAAAGTTTGACTTTTTGTCAAACTTAACCAAATGATTATGCAACCTTCCTAACTTGTTTCTGTACTTGTATCTTGCATGAAACTTGACAATTTGATTCACATGCTACATAATCGAGTCGTAACGAGCCATAGGACTAATTGAGCACATTTCACCCGACATTGTGTCGTAACCGGTAAATTGATACAACTTACTTGTTTAGGTCAAGGCTAAGCAACTTTCATGCACACGTTTACTTTGCGAAGTACTTTTATACTCGTGCACTCGAGGTGAGATCATAGTCCCACTTTTACTCTTTTTGAACTTATATTGGGATGAGAAAACATAAACGATTCTTTTGAACTAAGTGAACACAAGAACGGGAAAACAAACATTCTACATACGAGTTTAGAACAAAATCCTCAATTCGATTATCATTAATTACACTTGCCGGGTGTAAGCGAGAACTTATGTTATATGGCCATATGGGTTGACAACCCTCATCCTTGACGGTTCGCTACCGTCTACGGATGAAATATAATTTCGAGAATCAGTGTTTGTTCTAGCACTAAGTGATGGGGTATACAATGGAAGGAATGTTAAGCTTTGATAATTGGGTGCTCGTGAAACAAACTTTTGGAATGTATTACTATTATTTCATTGATGCAAATCTTGTGGTTCACTTGTACTTACTTACTTAAACCTATGATTTCACCAACGTTTTCGTTGACAGATTTCTATGTTTTTCTCAGGTCTTGCACGATATGTGAAACATGCTTCCGCTTACTATTTGATACTTGCATCCGATGTCGAGTATACATGCATTTCATGGAGCGTCTTTTGACTTTACTTTAAACCGTGTCGCCTAGATTTCAATCGTATCTATAACGTTGTAACTTAACTTTTGGTTGAACAATTCTTGTAAACTTTGAAACAATCTTTATTTTGAAATGAAGGCGACATATTTTGGTCAAACGTTATCTTAAAGACTTATAATCAGGTAATGGGACCCACGTATCCGACGCTGTCACTTGACGATTTGTCGGGGTCGCTACAGGTGGTATCAGAGCCTTGGTTGTAGGGATTTAGAGTTCATTTGTGTTCACCCCGAGTCATAGGGTACATAGGTGAATCTAGACTACAACCGGCATATAGACTGAAGTAGGAATTATTTGACTAATTGTGCATTTATACTCGAACTTTTCTATCATATCTAACTCGTATTCGATCTTGATCTTACGTTGATAAATTTTGTTGGTGCGCCACTTTGACTTTATGAAGTAATGTTAAATGCACATGAGAATCAGGGTAATATAATTTCCGGGATTATATTACGGTGATTCACATGGACGTTCCGACATTATGACATAGAGAATTTAAGGCGAGTCAAGAAAAATTTTCTCTCTATCCTTATTCCATGCCACGGTTAGTATTGTTGAAAATACTAACCAACGATATTCTTGTCTCATGAAGGAACAATGGCTCACCAAGGTCAACACAATACTCCTCTCGAAACTCTAGAACAAGCTCTTCAACGAATGATAACCACCGCCGTGGGTACGGCCGTGGCCGATCACTTTTCTAACAACAACAATCATGGAGCCGGTAATTCAATCGAAGGTTGCTCCTACAAGAACTTCATGAAGTACAATCCTCCCACTTTCGATGGAACCGGGGGACCGGTTACTCTCACCCGATGGTTTGAACAAATGGAGACCGTTTTTAACACAAGCGGTTGTCGAGACCAAGATAAGGTCAAGTTTTCCACCCTCACTTTCACCGGTATTGCTCTCTCATGGTGGAACACGTATGTACAATTAGTGGGAAGCGATGAAGCCCACACACTCTCTTGGACCGAATTAAGAGAAAGAATGATCACCGAATACTTCCCGCGCGACGAGACTCGAAGGCTCGAACAGGGTCTAAGGAATTTAAAAACGGCCAGAAATGACCTCAAGGCTTATAATCAACGGTTTACCGAACTAGTCTCGATGTGTCCAATTCTCATGACTCCCGAATCCCTAAGAGTCGAACTTTACATGGATGGCCTCCCTAAGAGCATTCAACACAAGGTAATGACATCTCAACCCACTAACCTACAAGAGACTTTAACAATGGCCCGCCAAGCCTTAGAAACGGTGAATGAAATGGAAGCACCGGCACCAATGGTCGAGAACCACCCGAGTAACAACAAAAGAACATGGGAAGCCTCTCAATCAAGCAACCACAACAATAACAACAACCCCGCCAAGAAGCCTTTTACCTCCAACGACAAGAAAGGCTATACCGGAAAACTGCCTTTTTGTGACGAATGCCACAAGCATCACTTTGAAGGATGTGGCAGGTTTCGCCACCGGCGCCAAGGACCCGTCGCTCGAAAGATGCCCAACGCACACAGAACGGATGCTTGCTTCGAATGTGGCCAACTGGATCATTTTAGGAATGTGTGCCCAAATAAGAAAATCAACCCCAACGCACGCCGTTGAACCTTCGACATCGACACCAAGGATGCCCGGAACGACGATGGACTAGTAACGGGTACGTTTCTTCACAACAAACCGTATATTTCATACTTGTTCGATTCGATTACCGCTAGACGTTTTATAACCAAGGATTTGACTCATGCTCTTTATATTCCACCTCTTTCCCCCAGATACTACTTAGACGATTTAAGTGACCGACGGAAAAATATTGTGTGCCTATAAATTTTATTGGAGGAAATACGTTAAGACTTTTGACTTGACACATATAGAACTAGGGAGCTCGGAACCTATTCGTTAAAAAAAAAAAAAAAAAAAAAAAAAAAAAATGTTTCCCCATCATCTTGTATAGATTATTGCGAACTGAGTAATTTTCGGTTGGAAACCGATACCCTCTCCCTCGCATCCATGACCTCATGATTATTTGCACGAATCCCGTATGTTCCAAATCGACCTCCGTTCCGGTTATCATCAATTGGGGGTTAAGTGAGACGATGTCTCCTAAGCCACTTTCCGAACTCGCAACGTTAGTTGTAAATCCCTCTTAGTACCGCTTGATTTATTTAGGGCTCGCCCGTATCCATAAACCTCTTGAACCGCGTATGCAAATTCATATAGACTAATCTGTTATCGTATTTATAGATGACATCTTAACTTATTTAAGTAAAGAAGGAAAACGAACAACATCTTTGTCTTACGCTCGAACTCTTGAGGAAAGAGCAACTCTATACCAAAATCTCCAAGTGTGAACTTTGGTTAAACAAAGTCCAATTTCTAGACCATGTTGTTAGTGGTCAGGGTATTACAATAAATCTCGCAATCGAAGCCACACGTAATCGGGAAACCCTCACAACTCTGACTTGTGTTCGTAAAATCTTAGATCCCTACCGAAAGTTCATTTCCGACTTTTTCTCGTGATGCTCGTCCTTTACCCTCGATAACTCATTAAGTCGGAAATTTAAACCTCTCCGTGCCCGGACCTTAAGCGTGATTTTTCACACCAACATTACTAGCTAAATTCGTATAACGCCAGATGGAACTTAAATATGGAAATATTTCTACTTGAACGCCGAAAGGCATACTCTCTCGACTCAAAATCGACGTAACTGAAATTCGTTATTTTTGCACGAGCGATTGGAATACTTAATTATGGATCCGATCAATCTTCTCATCACCACGTACCACGTTACATAACACTGTTATTTCACTATGACCGTCTGATATTACTGGGACCCAAGATAACACACAATCCAAGGATACTTCCTTTCTCTTTGACTTATCGTCCTCATGCTCCTGATACGGACAACTACTACTCAACCCCTAACTATACAACTATGTGTTCTATCTCGTTTTCCCACCAGGTCTCAACATTTGACCACTAGATGCTCGATATGGCTACCTCAGGATGTGAGCTCATCCTATTCTAAGTTCTCATTCCACTCCTGTCCTTTTGCTTGTACTTTTGTATAAGAAAACCTTTTATATACTTTCTCAATGGAGAGAGAGACTCATCATGTATTACTAGTATTCACCACGAGGGTGAATAGCCCTGAAAAAAAAAAAAAAAAAACAAAAAAAAAAATATGTTCTCTGTAGCCGGTGTACCATTGCCAGCAAACATTTTCAAACCCTAACTAGCTCGTTCAAACATATCTTAGGGAATTTTTTTTTTTCCAATACGGTGTACCATTGCCAATTACCTCGAATCAATACTCGTATCGCTTCTAGTTTTGCAAGAAACCTTGAGAACCCGCTTAGACATGAGTACCGCGTACCACCAACAAATCGATGAACCGAGCAAACGAACGATTTACATCTTGGAAAGGCATGTTTCGATCTTGCATTGTCGCTTTTAGTTGATCCCTCATACTACGATAGTTACCATTCGTGTACCAACGCCGCACTTCCGAAATCCTATATGACCGCAAATGTCATACCCCTATTCGTTGGGCCAACGCATGTGGCAAACAAACACCGAATCTTAACCCGTTCAAGAAACAACAATTGAGATCATTCAAGTCCGAGAAGGGCTCGAGACAACCCATTGTCGCCAGAAGAGTTATACCAAACTTAGAGGAGAACCTCACAAATCCCAGTGTGTAACCGCGTAATATTGAGAACCCGCACCTTGGAAGGGTGTAATCCGTTTCGGGAATCAGGGAAAGTTAAACCCGCGACATGTTAACCCTTTTGAAACCTTGGGGCGTATTGGAACCGCTCCCTACCGTTTAGAACTTCCGACTCAATTAAGTTTCCGTTTACCCTACATTTCGTGTAACAAACTTAGAAACGTGTCCTGCGGAACAGGAACGTGCAATCCTGCTGGATACATCAACTATCGATGACAAACTTCTCTTCATAGGAAAACCAGTTGAAACTGGGGATCGTAAAAACCGAACCTTAATGCAACGTAAAACCCTGACTATCCAAATTCATGAGAACCCTCAAGAACGTACTTTCACTTATTCATAGCATTGACAACGTAAAGTCTCGAGTAAGAGATATCGACTACTACTTCCAACTAAATTTCGGGACGAAATTTCTTTTGAGTTGTGGATAATGTAACATCCCGCGTTTTTCCGTTAAATTTAATTTTAACACCGTCTTTTTCTTTTAAATAATACCTTTCGTTATTTAAATTCGTAGTTTCCGTTGACTAACGTTCATAATAATTCCGTCGTTTAATTATAACATCTCTCGTTAACTTGCGTTTTAAAAATATTCGATCGGTTAAATCCCGCACCCGCTTTGAAACTCGAGGGACCGGAGTTGCCAAATGGGCAAACTAGTTGACTAGGTCAACTAGTCAACCCATTTCATCCATTCCATCATCTCCCTCATCCCTTTTCTCTCCATCTCAAGAACACACACACAAACCCATTCCATTCATTCATCATCTAAATTCAATCTTGGAAGCTCACAACAAATCCGATTACATATTTGGAATCCTCTCTTCATCCTCTACAATTTGATACCAACTTCATCTCGTTTGGGTAACATTTCTAAAACTCTAGATTTCTCTAAATTCGTGTTTTTGATTTGAAATGGTGTTAGTTAGTGTCTATGGCTCGAGTCTAACATGAATATATGTTTGGTTTGCTCGATTTGTTGTTTTTGGAGTAACTAGCATGAACTTGAAATGGGTGTGCTTAATCCTTGATTTTGGATGAGTTAATGTTGTTAGATTGTTAAAGTGCATGTTTTAATTGTGTTACTAGTATCACTAGCTTCGTTTTGATGCGTAGGTTGATTAAGAAAACTTCAAAAACATGAATATTGATTTTGTGATGTTTGACTAGGGTTTGATAGTTCTTGACATGAACTTTTGATGCTTGAATGCCATGGAATGTTAATTGTTAGTGATTAGTTGTAATGTATGCTTAATTACCTTCGAAACGGCATATCATATGTGTGAATTGGATTCCCGAAACTTAAAATGCATATTGATGAACTTGAAGCTTTGAAAATGGAATTTTATTGATCACATGACGAGAATTCGATTATTGTCAATGAGGTTTTTGATTGATGAATTGTGTTTAGTTGCATACTACGTCAAAAGAGCTTTCCAACGATATAAGGTGCGAGTTCTAAGAGTTAGCGGTTTGTAATTTATGCTTGAAAGAGTTTTGATTTGGGACTTGAACAATTGAGACTGACCAGGTACCAGCACACGGCTAATGCCGCGGCGCGGCCAGCTTATGTCGCGGCGCGACATAAGCCGTGGTCAGGTTCTGACCACCATGTCCAAATTACGAAAAATGTTTGGCATACTATGGACCTCCGATTCACATGAAACTTGTTCTAACATGCTCATATATGATTAAAAACCTCAGAAAAATAGTTCGGGACCCGACCCGAACGTGTTGACTTTCGTTGACTTTGACCGACCAAAGTTTGACTTTTTGTCAAACTTAACCAAATGATTATGCAACCTTCCTAACTTGTTTCTGTACTTGTATCTTGCATGAAACTTGACAATTTGATTCACATGCTACATAATCGAGTCGTAACGAGCCATAGGACTAATTGAGCACATTTCACCCGACATTGTGTCGTAACCGGTAAATTGATACAACTTACTTGTTTAGGTCAAGGCTAAGCAACTTTCATGCACACGTTTACTTTGCGAAGTACTTTTATACTCGTGCACTCGAGGTGAGATCATAGTCCCACTTTTACTCTTTTTGAACTTATATTGGGATGAGAAAACATAAACGATTCTTTTGAACTAAGTGAACACAAGAACGGGAAAACAAACATTCTACATACGAGTTTAGAACAAAATCCTCAATTCGATTATCATTAATTACACTTGCCGGGTGTAACCGAGAACTTATGTTATATGGCCATATGGGTTGACAACCCTCATCCTTGACGGTTCGCTACCGTCTACGGATGAAATATAATTTCGAGAATCAGTGTTTGTTCTAGCACTAAGTGATGGGGTATACAATGGAAGGAATGTTAAGCTTTGATAATTGGGTGCTCGTGAAACAAACTTTTGGAATGTATTACTATTATTTCATTGATGCAAATCTTGTGGTTCACTTGTACTTACTTACTTAAACCTATGATTTCACCAACGTTTTCGTTGACAGATTTCTATGTTTTTCTCAGGTCTTGCACGATATGTGAAACATGCTTCCGCTTACTATTTGATACTTGCATCCGATGTCGAGTATACATGCATTTCATGGAGCGTCTTTTGACTTTACTTTAAACCGTGTCGCCTAGATTTCAATCGTATCTATAACGTTGTAACTTAACTTTTGGTTGAACAATTCTTGTAAACTTTGAAACAATCTTTATTTTGAAATGAAGGCGACATATTTTGGTCAAACGTTATCTTAAAGACTTATAATCAGGTAATGGGACCCACGTAGCCGACACCGTCACTTGACGATTTGTCGGGGTCGCTACAGATTAGATATAAAGGATATGTAATTTTGTTTTCATATAAATAAGTCATGAATGATTACTCATATTTTTGTAATTTTATGAGATATTTCATGCTAGTTGCCAAATGATGGTTCCCACATGTGTTAGGTGACTCACATGAGCTGCTAAGAGCTGATCATTGGAGTGTATATACCAATAGTACATACATCTAAAAGCTGTGTATTGTACGAGTACGAATACGGGTGCATACGAGTAGAATTGTTGATGAAACTGAACGAGGATGTAATTGTAAGAATTTTTGTTAAGTAGAAGTATTTTGATAAGTGTCTTGAAGTCTTTCAAAAGTGTATGAATACATATTAAAACACTACATGTATATACATTTTAACTGAGTCGTTAAGTCATCGTTAGTCGTTACATGTATGTGTTGTTTTGAGACCTTTAGGTTAACGATCTTGTTAAATGTTGTTAACCCGAAGTTTATAATATCAAATGAGATTTTAAATTATTATATTATCATGATATTATGATATATTAATATATCTTAATATGATATATACATTTAAATGTCGTTACAACGATAATCGTTACATATATGTCTCGTTTCGAAATCCTTAAGTTAGTAGTCTTGTTTTTACTTATGTAGTTCATTGTTAATACACTTAATGATATATTTAATTATCATATTATCATGTTATATATAATATAACAATGTATTAATATGCTTCATATATATTTAGTAAGACGTGGTTATAACGATAATCGTTATATGTATCGTTTCAAGTTTCATACGTCAATAGTCTCCTTTTTAAGTATATAACTTATTGTTACTATTTTTAATGAGATACTTGATGATCATTATATCATGTTAAACATATATATTTATTCATTTATGTATCATCATGTCATATACAACTTATAGCGTTCGTGAATCATTGATCAAACTGGGTAATCAGACGTTTACAAAATTTCCGTTTCAATTAACCAAGTCTTAACAAGTTTGATTGCGTAACATGTTGGAAACATTTAATCATGTAAATATAGTTTTCATTAAACATATAATCATAGAAAGGTTCGGAAAAGTTCGGGTCACTACAGTACCTACCCGTTAAATAAATTTCGTCCCGAAATTTTAAGCGATTCGAGGTGTTGGCTCATCTTCTGGAAATAAGTGCGGGTACTTCTTCTTCATCTGATCTTCTCATTCCCAGGTGAACTCGGGTCCTCTACGAGCATTCCATCGAACCTTAATAATCGGTATCTTGTTTTGTTTAAGTCTCTTAACCTTACGATCCATTATTTCAACGGGTTCTTCAATGAATTGAAGTTTTTCATTGATTTGGATTTCGTCCAATGGAATAGTGAGATCTTCTTTAGCAAAATATTTCTTCAAATTCGAGACGTGGAAAGTGTTATGTACAGCCGCGAGTTGTTGAGGTAACTCAAGTCGGTAAGCTACTGGTCTGACACGATCAATAATCTTGAATGGTCCAATGTACCTTGGATTTAGTTTCCCCCGTTTTCCAAATCGAACAACGCCTTTCCTAGGTGAAACCTTAAGCATGACCATTTCTCCAATTTCAAACTCTATATCTTTTCTTTTACTGTCCGCGTAGCTCTTTTGTCGACTCTGGGCGGTTTTCAATCTTTGTTGAATTTGGATGATTTTCTCGGTAGTTTCTTGTATTATCTTCGGACCCGTAATCTGTCTATCCCCCGCTTCATTCCAACAAATCGGAGACCTGCACTTTCTACCATAAAGTGCCTCAAACGGCGCCATCTCAATACTAGAATGATAACTGTTGTTGTAGGAAAATTCTGCTAACGGTAGGTGTCGATCCCAACTGTTTCCGAAATCAATAACACATGCTCGTAGCATGTCTTCAAGTGTTTGTATCGTCCTTTCGCTCTGCCCATCAGTTTGTGGATGATAGGTAGTACTCATGTCTAGACGAGTTCCTAATGCTTGCTGTAATGTCTGCCAGAATCTTGAAATAAATCTGCCATCCCTATCAGAGATAATAGAGATTGGTATTCCATGTCTGGAGACGACTTCCTTCAAATACAGTCGTGCTAACTTATCCATCTTGTCATTTTCTCTTATTGGCAGGAAGTGTGCTGATTTGGTGAGATGATCAACTATTACCCAAATAGTATCAAAACCACTTGCAGTCCTTGGCAATTTAGTGATGAAATCCATGGTAATGTTTTCCCATTTCCATTCCGGGATTTCGGGTTGTTGAAGTAGACCTGATGGTTTCTGATGCTCAGCTTTGACCTTAGAACACGTCAAATATTCTCCTACGTATTTAGCAACATCGGCTTTCATACCCGACCACCAAAAATGTTTCTTGAGATCCTTGTACATCTTCCCCGTTCTAGGATGTATTGAGTATCTGGTTTTATGAGCTTCTCTAAGTACCATTTCTCTCATATCTCCAAATTTTGGTACCCAAATCCTTTCAGCCCTATACCGGGTTCCGTCTTCCCGAATATTAAGATGCTTCTCCGATCCTTTGGGTATTTCATCCTTTAAATTTCCCTCTTTTAAAACTCCTTGTTGCGCCTCCTTTATTTGAGTAGTAAGGTTATTGTGAATCATTATATTCATAGATTTTACTCGAATGGGTTCTCTGTCCTTCCTGCTCAAGGCGTCGGTTACCACATTTGCCTTCCCCGGGTGGTACCGAATCTCAAAGTCGTAATCATTCAACAATTCAATCCACCTACGCTGCCTCATATTCAGTTGTTTCTGATTAAATATGTGTTGAAGACTTTTGTGGTCGGTATATATAATACTTTTGACCCCATATAAGTAGTGCCTCCAAGTCTTTAATGCAAAAACAACCGCGCCTAATTCCAAATCATGCGTCGTATAATTTTGTTCGTGAATCTTCAATTGTCTAGACGCATAAGCAATCACCTTCGTTCGTTGCATTAATACACAACCGAGACCTTGCTTTGATGCGTCACAATAAATCACAAAATCATCATTCCCTTCAGGCAATGACAATATAGGTGCCGTAGTTAGCTTTTTCTTCAATAACTGAAACGCTTTCTCTTGTTCATCCTTCCATTCAAATTTCTTCCCTTTATGCGTTAATGCAGTCAAGGGTTTTGCTATTCTGGAAAAGTCTTGGATGAACCTTCTGTAGTAACCAGCTAGTCCTAAAAACTGGCGTATGTGTTTTGGAGTTTTCGGGGTTTCCCACTTTTCAACAGTTTCTATCTTTGCCGGATCCACCTTAATACCTTCTTTGTTCACTATGTGACCGAGGAATTGAACTTCTTCCAACTAAAATGCACACTTTGAAAATTTACCGTACAATTCTTCCTTCCTCAATACTTCTAACACCTTTCTCAAATGTTCACCGTGTTCTTGGTCATTCTTTGAGTAAATAAGTATGTCATCAATGAAAACAATGACAAACTTGTCAAGGTATGGTCCACACACTCAGTTCATAAGGTCCATGAACACAGCTGGTGCATTAGTTAAACCAAAGGGTATGACCATAAACTCGTAATGACTGTAACGTGTTCTGAAAGCAGTCTTTGGAATATCATCTTCTTTCACCCGCATTTGATGATACCCGGAACATAAGTCAATCTTTGAATAAACAGATGAGCCTTGTAGTTAATCAAATAAGTCGTCGATTCTCGGTAGTGGGTAGCGGTTCTTGATGGTAAGTTTGTTCAACTCTCGGTAGTCGATACACAACCTGAATGTACCATCTTTCTTCTTGACAAACAAAATAGGAGCTCCCCACGGTGATGTGCTTGGTCAAATGAAACCACGCTCTAAAAGTTCTTGTAATTGGCTTTGCAGTTCTTTCATCTCGCTGGGTGCGAGTCTGTAAGGAGCACGAGCTATTGGTGCAGCTCCTGGTACAAGATCTATTTGAAATTCAACGGATCGATGTGGGGGTAATCCCGGTAATTCTTTCGGAAATACATCGGGAAATTCTTTTGAGACGGGAACATCATTGATGCTCTTTTCTTCAGTTTGTACTTTCTCGACGTGTGCTAGAACAGCATAGCAACCTTTTCTTATTAGTTTTTGTGCCTTCAAATTACTAATAAGATGTAGCTTCGTGTTGCCCTTTTCTTCGTACACCATTAAGCGTTTTCCTTTTTCTCGTATAATGCGAATTGCATTTTTGTAACAAACGATCTCTGCTTTCACTTTTTTCAACCAGTCCATACCGATTATCACATCAAAACTCCCTAACTCTACTGGTATCAAGTCAATCTTAAATGTTTCGCTAACCACTTTAATTTCTTGATTCCGACATATATTATCTGCTGAAATTAATTTACCATTTGCTAATTCGAGTAAAAATTTACTATCCAAAGGCGTCAATGGACGACTTAATTTAGCACAAAAATATCTACTCATATAGCTTCTATCCGCACCCGAATCAAATAAAACGTAATGTAATGACCCGCACTTTTTCGATCGTTCTATACTTATAAGATTAATATTTATATAAATTAAACCTTACCAACATGATAAGCAATCCAAATTGTTAAGATTTATGTTTTTGAAAAGAGTTTTACACAACGTTTGACCGTCTAGTTTGACCGATGATATCACGAACTATACAATATATGATAATTATACATACATATTTAACATGATCTCAGGATGTTTTAATATCTCATTTTGTATTAATAACAAAAAGTCATAAGTATATTTTGAAACTACTAACTTAAGTTTTCAAAACAATAACCATACGTAACGTTATTTGACATAAATACTGATGATTTATAATGTTTATACATATATCGTATAAGTAATGTATTTAATCATTTTTAAAGGGCTTTTATACATAAAACAATATAAGTATATTTACAAAAGATAGTTATATTTGAATTCTCGTTCCGTTTCCTCAATAATCCTATACGTATATCTAGGGTACTATACACAGCTTCTAGAAGTATTTACTATTGGTATATACCAATAGAAATCTTCAATTATTGGAATAATATGTCATTCATGACATAATAAATTTTAACTTATCTTAGATATTTTCACTAAAAACCAAATTTTCAAGCCTATAAATAAGCACCATTTCTAACTCATTTTTACACATTCATTTTCCAAATTTTACTTCCAATTTTCACACACACTTGCAAGAACTCTCTCAACTTTTATTTTACTACTTCTTTCCAGCAACTTTACATTTTAAACTTGAGGTAAAAACTCTACTTCAACTCTTTTTCAATTCATATATTTATAGCTATATATATAAGAGTTTATAAACTAGAACATAGTTTGAATGATTTCAAACTTGTTCGCAAACTAAATAGATCCTTCTAACTTAACTTTTAAAATACTTCAAGACCTGTAATATAACTTAAAAATATGCTAATTTAACAAGGTATAACTTGGTTTTTCAAAGAACACCTTAAAAACTGTTTTTATGACGTCGGGGTGCAACCGGGGGCTGTTTTGAGTTGGATAATTAAAAACCATCTTAAACTTTGAATTGGAGGTTTATTTTCTGGAAAAATGATTTTTACTATGAATATGATAACACATAAAAATTTCATGATTTAACTCAAAGTATAAGTATTTTTAGAAAAATAATCATTTAAGGTTGTTTACATGATGGAAAATGATTAACTTCATAAGTTTCACTAAAGTTTGACCTATGACCTGTGATTTCGAATACAAACTAAGGTATTTACAGTTCATAGTCTTAAAGAGGGACTCGATCCAAGGAAGTGGCAAGTTGAATCAACGAAAACGGAGTTGTAACGAAGAAACTATGACCAAAACGAGATCGGATATCTAAGACTAGTTTGGCTACGAAAATAATTGGAGAAAATTAAATAAATCACATCTTTTTAAAATAACATGATATTTTATATATATATACTCATAATTCAATTTTATATGGTTCAGGATCACCCGTAAACAACACGAGAAGATTAATCATAAGATCCCATGTTTGTACGCAACACGTCATTTGACAACACCGGTACTTTATGTACGCAACACGTCATTTGACAACACCGGTACCGTGGGTCAAGATTAATCTCGACCAATACATATACGTTGGGGGTTTTATTTATTTCGTTGGGGGTTTATTAAACATCTAAATATGAACCATTAAAATTGAATTACTAACAACGAACTGCTAACTACGGACTAAGGAATTATAAAAAGTATTAAAAGTATAACAAGAATATATATGTGACGTTGTTTAAAAAGAAAAGGTATTGATATATTATATATGGATAGGTTCGTGATATCAACCGGGAGACCAAGTCAAAATATATATATCTTCAAGACGAAAGTGAGTATATAGTCCCACTTTTAAACTCTAAATATTTCGGGATGAGAATACATGTATTTTATGTTTTACGTTATGGACACAAGTAACTGAAAAATATATTCTACGTTGAGTTGTACCACTGGCATACTTCCCTGTAGCTTGGTAACTGTTATTTACAGCGGTATTGTAAACGCGAATCCTGTTGATAGATCTATCGGGCTTGACAACCCCAACTGGACTGGACGACCAGTATTCAACGGTTGCACAGTACTTCGTTTCGTGACTACACTTGGTACAGTGTAGTAAGATTTCATATTAAAGGGAATATGCGACGTGATTAATTGTTAAGTATGGTTACCAAGTGCTCAACCACTTAGAATATTTTTATTAAACTGTTTATATACGAAATCTTGTGGTCTATATATATATATATTGCTGCCGGCATTAAACCTATATCTCACCAACTTTATGTTGACCTTTTAAAACATGTCTATTCTCAGGTGATTACTAAAGCTTCCGCTGCATTATGTTGAATTTGAGCAGGATCTTGCGTACGCATATTTGTGTCAAAAATAAAACTGCATACCCAAGGATTTGTGTTGTAAAATATGCTCGAAATCGTGTTGTTATCATTATATGTAAAGTTTGTAAGTCGAAGATTATCGCTAAACGATAATCATCTTTTTATTGTCTAAAGCTTGTAACAAAAATAATGGTTATGGTTTGTAATGTATAATATATGCAGTTTCTCTTTTAAAAATGTCGCATATAGAGGTCAATACCTCGCAATGAAATCATACGTTATCTAACACGTTCTTATGGTTAAGGACGGGTTATGACATGTGGTATCAGAGCCAGGTTCTTAGCGAACCAGGTTTGCATTAGTGTGTCTAACTGATAAGTCGTTAGGATACATTAGTAAGTCTGGACTTTGACCGGGTCTGATTTCAAAAACCATTGCTTATCACTGTTGGTTAAAATTTATATGTAAATATTATGTAGTACTAATGAGTTAGTTGTGGTGTGATAGATGTCGGGTTCAAAACTTATTATCACATTCAGCGACTCCGAATCAGAATCTTCAGATGGTGTTCCAGTCATTAACCTATCCGATGACGAAAATAATATCTTTGGGGAAGACTCACAAATTCTGGATGAACCGACTATAGAGAACCCGGAAAGTGAACCCGAGGAGGAAAGTGAACCCGAGGAGGAAAGTGAACCCGAGGAGGAAAGTGAACCCGAGGAGGAAAGTGAACCCGAGGAAGAAATACAGGAAATTACAAAAGAAGAGTTCGAACTAGGAAAGAAACGAAAGGCTAATGAATTAGAAAATTCAAATCCTGAGTTTAATAAGGATGATGTGGCACCAACTCCACTACACACTACCACCCCTATTCCCGCTATTCCTATTCGTTCTATCCCGGCATCCAGTTCTTCAGTCCCACAGCCAAAATATAGGCAGACAGCCAGGATAAGCGTTAACCGATTCTTTGAACCAAAACGTCCTAGAAAATAGACCAAACGATGCGCTGCCATATTAAACCATGGGATCATATAATGTTTTGTATAATATTATTAGTGTGGTTTGCTTAATGTTCGATGTAAGATAAGCATATGTAAAATAGTGAAGTGTGAAATGCAATAATTTTCCATGGTTAAGTATTATTTAGATGGTAGTAATTGATTCTGTACTAAGCTATTAAGTATGGACATTAACGGGTAGGTACTACCCTAGATATAATTATAAAACGCTAATAAGAAGAAAAGGCTTTTATAATAATACCTGGTTCATATTATTAATAAGCTATAATGTACTGTAAATATACACTACATCTATAATATTCCATGTGAATAATTATTTTCTTTTCATTCTTATAGAAGAATATGGCGCGATTGAACCGAATGACGGAACAAGAAATCCAGGAACTCATCAATCAGCGAGTGAACGACAGAATGTTATGGGTCGAGGCTACAAGAGGTGCTGCAGTTAACCCAAATCCTCGTGTAGGATGCACCTACAAAACTTTTCAAGCTTGCAAGCCCTCATCATTCAGTGGAACGGAAGGACCGATCGGTTTAACCCGGTGGATAGAAAAGATGGAGACTGTGTTTAAAATCAGTGGTTGTGTTGAAAAGGACATGACCAAGTATGCATCGTGCACTTTACAAGATAGTGCACTCACGTGGTGGAAAAATTATGTGAAGGCTGTAGGAGGAGATGTAGCTTATGATACTCCATGGGAAGAATTCAAAACAATGTTAATCAACGAATATTGTCCAAGGAACGAGGTTAGGAAGTTGGAAGATGAATTACGAAGTCTGAAGGTTGTTGGTACTGAAATCACCAACTACAATCAGCGATTCATGGAATTAGTTTTGCTATGTCCTGAATTGGTTCCAACCTAAGAACGGAAGATTGAAATGTACAAAGATGGTTTGCCCAAAAAGGTCAAGGCAAACGTTACAGCATCGAAACCTAAGACAATTCATGAAGCTATAACCATGGCAAACGAGCTAATGGATCAGGTCATCATGGATAAGAAAGCATCCAATACTGATGTGAAGGTATCAGGTAACAAAAGAAAGTGGAATGGAAATTATGATCGAGGTAACCAACAACAATCTTTTAAGAAACAAGAAACCACGAAAGGTGCGGGTAGTGGTTCAGGTTTTGGTTACAAAGGACAAAGTCCTTTATGCAACCGATGCCACAAACATCATTTTGGTTACTGTAGTGTGGTATGCAACAAGTGTAATCGACAGGGTCATCTTGCTGAAGATTGTAGGGCTCTCGTTACGAATACAAATGGTGCCAAGACTCCTGCCACCAACGCAAATAGAACTGCTTTGGCTACCATTACTTGTTTTGGGTGTGGAAAACAAGGCCACTATAAGAGCCAGTGCCCGAATCCAGAGAAGAATATCGGACCTGCACGTGGAAGAGCATTTGTTATTAATGCTAAAGAGGCATGTGAAGACCCGGAGCTTGTTACGGGTACGTTTACCATTAATAACTTATCCGCATCTATTATATTTGATACTGGTGCTGATAGAAGTTACGTGTGTAGAGACTTTCACGCTAAATTGAATTGTTCACCATTACCTCTAGATGCTAAGTACATGATTGAGTTAGCTAATGGTAAACTAATTAAAGCCGATAAAATTTGCCGTGATTGTAAAATAAATTTAGCCGGAGAAACATTTAAAATTGACTTAATACCCGTAGAATTAGGAAGTTTTGATGTAATAGTCGGCATGGACTGGATGTCCAAAATAGGAGCTGAAGTTGTGTGCGCCAAGAAGGCAATTTGCATTCCTCGTAAGGATAAAACGCCAGTAATGATTTATGGAGAGAAGGGTAACTCAAAGCTAAAACTCATTAGTTATTTGAAAGCTCAAAAGTGCTTGAAGAAAGGGTGCTATGCTATCTTAGCACATGTTAATAAAGTCGAAACAAAGGAAAAAGTGAAGAGCATCAATGACGTGCCTGTGGCAAGAGATTTTCCTGAAGTCTTTCCGGAAAAGTTGCCGGGATTACCTCCATTTAGATCTGTAGAATTTCAAATAGATTTAGTACCAGGAGCTGCACCAGTGGCTCGTGCTCCATATAGACTTGCACCGTCCGAGTTAAAAGAACTTCAGAGTCAGTTAAAAGAATTACTGGATCATGGATTCATACGACCAAGTACTTCACCGTGGGGAGCTCCGATTCTATTTGTTAAAAAGAAAGATGGATCTTTTAGGATGTGTATAGATTATCGTGAATTAAATAAGTTAACTATCAAGAATCGGTATCCACTACCGAGAATTGACGACTTATTTGATCAACTCCAAGGATCATGTGTGTACTCAAAAATTGACTTAAGGTCGGGCTATCATCAATTACGTGTCAAAGAAGAGGACATTCCGAAAACTGCTTTTCGGACACGTTATGGTCATTACGAATTTTTGGTCATGCCGTTTGGGTTGACAAATGCGCCAGCTGTATTCATGGACCTCATGAATCGAGTTTGTAGTCCATATTTAGATAAGTTTGTTATCGTTTTCATTGATGATATTCTTATCTATTCCAAGAGTGAGCAAGAGCATGAGCAGCATTTAAGGTTGATATTAGAGTTGTTGAGAAAAGAACAGCTATATGCTAAATTTTCTAAATGTGCTTTCTGGTTGAAAGAAGTGCAATTTCTTGGCCACGTTGTTAGTAGCAAAGGAATTCAGGTTGATCCAGCAAAAATTGAAGCCATTGAAAAATGGGAGACTCCTAAGACACCAACGCAGATACGCCAATTTTTGGGTTTAGCCGGTTATTATAGAAGGTTTATTCAAGATTTTTCCCGAATAGCTAAGCCGTTGACAGCGTTAACGCAAAAAGGGAAGAAATATGAATGGACTTCTGAGCAGGAGAGTGCATTTCAATTACTAAAGAAGAAGTTAACTACGGCGCCTATTTTATCGTTACCAGAAGGGAACGATGATTTTGAAATATATTGTGACGCTTCGCGACAAGGTTTTGGTTGCGTTCTTATGCAACGAAAGAAAGTTATTGCATACGCATCCCGACAATTGAAGATTCACGAGCGGAATTATACGACGCATGATCTAGAATTGGGAGCAGTTGTGTTTGCATTGAAGATATGGAGACACTACTTGTATGGGGTTAAATGCACTGTGTTTACTGATCATAAAAGCCTTCAACATATTTTCGATCAAAAACAGCTGAACATGAGGCAACGTAGGTGGGTTGAGTTAATAAATGACTATGATTGTGAAATTCGTTATCATCCCGGGAAAGCAAACATGGTGGCCGATGCTTTAAGCAGAAAGGAACGAGAACCAATTCGAGTACGAGCGATGAACATAAAAATTCGCATGAATCTCAACTCACAAATCAAAGAAGTTCAACGAGAAGCACTTACTAAAGAAAACATAAGAAATGAAATAATGAAGAAGTATGAGAAGCAACTCGTTATACGGGAAGATGGAATTCGATATTTTGCAAATCGTATTTGGGTACCGAAGTTGGGTGGATTAAGGAAGTTGATATTGAACGAGGCACATAAGACAAGATACTCGATACATCCTGGAGTTGGAAAGATGTACCAAGATCTTAAGACACATTATTGGTGGCCTAATTTAAAGACAGACGTTGCAACATATGTTGGGGAATGTTTAACTTGTTCCAAAGTCAAAGCTGAACACCAGAAGCCGTCAGGGTTACTTCAACAACCAGAAATCCCAGAATGGAAATGGGATGGTATTACCATGGATTTCATCACGAAGTTACCAAAGACTGCCTGGGGATACGACACCATTTGGGTGATTGTTGATCATCTCACCAAGTCTGCACACTTCTTGCCTATAAAGGAAACGGATAGAATGGAGAAACTATTACGATTGTATATAAAGGAAGTTGTTTCAAGGCATGGAATACCTATTTCCATTATATCCGATCGTGATAGTAGATTTACATCAAAGTTCTGGCAATCACTACAGGAGGCCCTAGGAACTCGTTTGGATATGAGTACCGCGTATCATCCGCAAACCGACGGGTAGAGTGAAAGAACGATTCAGACTCTTGAAGACATGCTCAGGGCATGTGTGATCGATTTTGGAAACGGATGGGATAAGTATTTACCATTAGCAGAATTCTCGTATAATAATAGTTATCATGCGAGCATTAAAGCTGCGCCATTTGAAGCACTGTATGGGAGGAAGTGTAGATCTCCTATATGTTGGAATGAAGTAGGAGATCGACAATTAACTGGTCCCGAGATCATACATGAAACTACTGAAAAGATAGTACAAATTAAGGTGAGATTGAAAACAGCCCGTAGTCGCCAAAAGAGCTACGCTGATGTTCGAAGGAAACCATTAGAGTTTCAGATCGGTGACATGGTTATGTTAAAGGTATCACCATGGAAAGGTGTAATATGTTTTGGCAAAAGGGGTAAACTGAACCCAAGGTATGTAGGCCCGTTCAAGATCATCGAACGCATTGGACCGGTAGCTTATCGACTCGAGTTACCGCAACAACTCGCCGGAGTACATAATACCTTTCACGTCTCAAACCTTAAGAAGTGTCTTGCAAAGGAAGACCTCACCATTCCTCTTGAAGAAATCCATGTCGACGAGAAACTACAATTCATCGAAGAACCAATCGAAATCATGGATCGTGAAGTTAAACGGCTCAAGCAGAGCAACATACCGATCGTTAAGGTTCGTTGGAATGCTCGAAGGGGTCCCGAGTTTACTTGGGAACGAGAGGATCAAATGAAACAAAAATATCCACACTTGTTTTCCGATGACGCAAAATAGGTACAATTTTAAAATTTCGGGACGAAATTTATTTAACAGGTAGGTACTGTAATGACCCGCACTTTTTCGATCGTTCTATACTTATAAGATTAATATTTATATAAATTAAACCTTACCAACATGATAAGCAATCCAAATTGTTAAGATTTATGTTTTTGAAAAGAGTTTTACACAACGTTTGACCGTCTAGTTTGACCGATGATATCACGAACTATACAATATATGATAATTATACATACATATTTAACATGATCTCAGGATGTTTTAATATCTCATTTTGTATTAATAACAAAAAGTCATAAGTATATTTTGAAACTACTAACTTAAGTTTTCAAAACAATAACCATACGTAACGTTATTTGACATAAATACTGATGATTTATAATGTTTATACATATATCGTATAAGTAATGTATTTAATCATTTTTAAAGGGCTTTTATACATAAAACAATATAAGTATATTTACAAAAGATAGTTATATTTGAATTCTCGTTCCGTTTCCTCAATAATCCTATACGTATATCTAGGGTACTATACACAGCTTCTAGAAGTATTTACTATTGGTATATACCAATAGAAATCTTCAATTATTGGAATAATATGTCATTCATGACATAATAAATTTTAACTTATCTTAGATATTTTCACTAAAAACCAAATTTTCAAGCCTATAAATAAGCACCATTTCTAACTCATTTTTACACATTCATTTTCCAAATTTTACTTCCAATTTTCACACACACTTGCAAGAACTCTCTCAACTTTTATTTTACTACTTCTTTCCAGCAACTTTACATTTTAAACTTGAGGTAAAAACTCTACTTCAACTCTTTTTCAATTCATATATTTATAGCTATATATATAAGAGTTTATAAACTAGAACATAGTTTGAATGATTTCAAACTTGTTCGCAAACTAAATAGATCCTTCTAACTTAACTTTTAAAATACTTCAAGACCTGTAATATAACTTAAAAATATGCTAATTTAACAAGGTATAACTTGGTTTTTCAAAGAACACCTTAAAAACTGTTTTTATGACGTCGGGGTGCAACCGGGGGCTGTTTTGAGTTGGATAATTAAAAACCATCTTAAACTTTGAATTGGAGGTTTATTTTCTGGAAAAATGATTTTTACTATGAATATGATAACACATAAAAATTTCATGATTTAACTCAAAGTATAAGTATTTTTAGAAAAATAATCATTTAAGGTTGTTTACATGATGGAAAATGATTAACTTCATAAGTTTCACTAAAGTTTGACCTATGACCTGTGATTTCGAATACAAACTAAGGTATTTACAGTTCATAGTCTTAAAGAGGGACTCGATCCAAGGAAGTGGCAAGTTGAATCAACGAAAACGGAGTTGTAACGAAGAAACTATGACCAAAACGAGATCGGATATCTAAGACTAGTTTGGCTACGAAAATAATTGGAGAAAATTAAATAAATCACATCTTTTTAAAATAACATGATATTTTATATATATGTACTCATAATTCAATTTTATATGGTTCAGGATCACCCGTAAACAACACGAGAAGATTAATCATAAGATCCCATGTTTGTACGCAACACGTCATTTGACAACACCGGTACTTTATGTACGCAACACGTCATTTGACAACACCGGTACCGTGGGTCAAGATTAATCTCGACCAATACATATACGTTGGGGGTTTTATTTATTTCGTTGGGGGTTTATTAAACATCTAAATATGAACCATTAAAATTGAATTACTAACAACGAACTGCTAACTACGGACTAAGGAATTATAAAAAGTATTAAAAGTATAACAAGAATATATATGTGACGTTGTTTAAAAAGAAAAGGTATTGATATATTATATATGGATAGGTTCGTGATATCAACCGGGAGACCAAGTCAAAATATATATATCTTCAAGACGAAAGTGAGTATATAGTCCCACTTTTAAACTCTAAATATTTCGGGATGAGAATACATGTATTTTATGTTTTACGTTATGGACACAAGTAACTGAAAAATATATTCTACGTTGAGTTGTACCACTGGCATACTTCCCTGTAGCTTGGTAACTGTTATTTACAGCGGTATTGTAAACGCGAATCCTGTTGATAGATCTATCGGGCTTGACAACCCCAACCGGACTGGACGACCAGTATTCAACGGTTGCACAGTACTTCGTTTCGTGACTACACTTGGTACAGTGTAGTAAGATTTCATATTAAAGGGAATATGCGACGTGATTAATTGTTAAGTATGGTTACCAAGTGCTCAACCACTTAGAATATTTTTATTAAACTGTTTATATACGAAATCTTGTGGTCTATATATATATATTGCTGCCGGCATTAAACCTATATCTCACCAACTTTATGTTGACCTTTTAAAACATGTCTATTCTCAGGTGATTACTAAAGCTTCCGCTGCATTATGTTGAATTTGAGCAGGATCTTGCGTACGCATATTTGTGTCAAAAATAAAACTGCATACCCAAGGATTTGTGTTGTAAAATATGCTCGAAATCGTGTTGTTATCATTATATGTAAAGTTTGTAAGTCGAAGATTATCGCTAAACGATAATCATCTTTTTATTGTCTAAAGCTTGTAACAAAAATAATGGTTATGGTTTGTAATGTATAATATATGCAGTTTCTCTTTTAAAAATGTCGCATATAGAGGTCAATACCTCGCAATGAAATCATACGTTATCTAACACGTTCTTATGGTTAAGGACGGGTTATGACACGTAAGCAGATTTATTGTCAATAAGAAACGTACCCGTAACAAGCTACGGGTCTTCCTGTGCCTCTGCCGCATTAATATTGAAAACTCTTCCGCGGCCTTGTCCATTCGTGTTCTCCTGGTTCGGGCAATTTCTAATAATGTGACCCGGTTTTCCACATTTATAACAAACTACATTGGCATAACTTGCTCCGACACTACTTGCTCCGCCATTACTCGTTCCGACACCATTTGTTCCTTTCGTTCTGTTAACCCCTGGTCCGTAGACCTCACACTTCGCCGCGCTATGACCATTTCTTTTACACTTGTTGCAAAATTTGGTGCAGAACCCTGAGTGATACTTTTCACACCTTTGGCATAGCTGCTTCTGATTGTTGTTGTTGTTGCGGTTATTATTGTTGTTAAGATGATTGTTGTAGTTACTGTTGTTGTTGTTGTTGTTGTTGTTGTTGTTGTTGTTGGGCCGTTTGTTGTAGTTGCGATTGATGTTGCGATTGTTAGGATAGTTGTTGCGATTATTGTTGTAATTGCTGTTGTTGTTGTATTGGTGATTCTTATCACCGTTTTCCTCCCACTTTCTTTTGACTTGCTTCACATTGGCCTCTTCAGCAGTCTGTTCTTTAATTCTTTCTTCAATCTGGTTCACTAGTTTGTGAGCCATTCTACATGCCTGTTGTATGGAGGCGGGCTCGTGTGAACTTATATCTTCTTGGATTCTTTCCTGTAATCCTTTCACAAACGCGTCGATCTTCTCTTCCTCATCTTCGAACGCACCCGGGCACAATAGGCATAATTCTGTGAATCGTCTTTCGTACGTGGTAATATCAAATCCTTGGGTTCGTAACCCTCTAAGTTCTGTCTTGAGCTTATTGACCTCGATTCTGTAACGGTACTTCTCGTTCATCAAGTGCTTGAATGCTGACCACGGTAGTGCGTAAGCATCATCTTGTCCCACTTGCTCTAGATAGGTATTCCACCATGTTAACGCAGAACCTGTGAAGGTATGCGTAGCGTACTTCACTTTGTCCTCTTCAGTACACTTACTTATGGCAAACACCGATTCGACCTTCTCGGTCCACCGTTTCAATCCGATCGGTCCTTCGGTTCCATCAAATTCCAAAGGTTTGCAGGCAGTGAATTCTTTGTAGGTGCATCCTACACGATTTCCTGTACTGCTAGATCCAATGTTATTGTTGGTATATAGCGCGGCCTATACTGCGGCTATGTTTGAAGCAAGAAAGGCACGAAATTCCTCTTCACTCATATTCAAGGTGTGTCGAGTAGTCGGTGCCATTGATGTTTCGCGAGGTGTATATAAAATACTATTAATTTTAGCAAGAAAATACTATTAAATACGATACAATTTTACACAAGATATTTATTTATTTAGAGAATGGATATACTTAAACCTTGCTACAACACTTATAGGCAGTGTACCTAATCGTACAGTAGTGTAGTTTTTAGTAAGTCCGGTTCGTTCCACAGGGAAAATCTTTAAACAAAGCTTAACGCTATATTAGTTTACTTTTATAAAAATACAAATATATATATAAGTAATATTATTATTATAAAGGGGGGGTTTTTACCGTTTAATGACCGGTTTGTCGATTTTAAAACTTTAGTCGCAGTTAAAACCAAATGTAAAATATTAAAAATAAATACAAGACTTAAATTAAAGCGTAAAGTAAATAACGATAATGAAATTGCGAATAATAAAAGTGCGATAAAATAAACTTGCGATAATTAAAAAGTACGATAATTAAAAGTGCAATTAAATAAAATAACAATAAATATGCGATAATTAGAAGTGCAATTAAATATAAAATAAAGGAAATTAAATATGAAATAAAAGAATTATGCTTATTTAAACTTTCGTAACCATGATGTTTGACGTGTTGATTTTAGTTTTATACCCATGGGTTAATTGTCCTTTGTCCTGGATTATTTAATATGTCCGTCTGGTTTTTGTCTATAACAGTCCATCAGTCATAAATATAAAGTGCGAGTGTCCTCGTCAAATTATTCTTATACCCGAAGTTAAATATTCCAACTAATTGGGGACTTAAACTGTAACAAGATTTTAATACTTTGTTTAATAATTACACCAGGATGTCGACTGAGTGTGACCCAAGGTTTTAATATTTTGTTATCAATTATACCAAGTGTCCTTGTACATAATTTCACCCCTGTTTTAATTATTCTAGTGGCTATTAATCCATTCCCATGTCCGGTTAAATGAACGATTATTCGTACATATAAATACCCTGCCCATCGTGTCCGATCGAGTGTAAATGGTTATTTATAGGGACGCCCAATTGTAAATCTTTATATTGTCATTAACAAACTATCATTTAGTTAAACAAATATAAAGCCCATTAATAGCCCATAGTCTAATTTCCACAAGTGTCGTTCTTTTGTCCAAACCCCAATTATGGTACAAAGCCCAATTACCCAATTTTAGTAATTAGCCCAACATCATGATTACTTCGTTTTAAATAAGCATAATAATAACTTAGCTACGAGACATTAATGTAAAAAGGTTGAACATAACTTACAATGATTAAAAATAGCGTAGCGTTATACGGACAGAATTTCGACTTACACCCTTACAACATTCGCTAACATACCCTTATTATTAGAATTATAATTAAAATTAAAATTAAAATATAAATTATAAATATAAATATTACGTATGAATGGAGAAGAGAAAGATAGATGGATTTTGTGGTGCACCAAAGCTCGATTTTTATAGGCATGTGGGCTAGAACTGGGGCTCATGCGATCGCATGGATTTATGCCTTCCAGGCCATGCGATCGCATGGCCAGCTGGGGAGGCTCATATTTGGTTGTTTTCTTCTGCCGACGGTTTTATAAATAATATAATATATTAAATAATTATAAGAATTATTTAAATATTATATTATATTTATGTGCATAGTTGACTTGTAATTTTTAGTCCGTTGCGTCGAGCGTTGAGAGTTGACTCTGGTCCCGGTTCCGGATTTTCGAACGTACTTGCGTACAATTTAATATCTTGTACTTTTTGTTTTGAATCTTGTACTCTTGTAATTTTGAGACGTTTCTTATCAATAATTGGAACCTCATTGATTGTATTTTGTACTTTTGAGCTTTTTGGTCGTTTGCGTCTTCAATTCGTCGAATCTGTCTTTTGTCTTCACCTTTTATTATTTAAGCGAATATCACTTGTAAATAGGACAATTGTAACTAAAAGCTTGTCTTTTTTGAGGAATAATGTTATGAAATATATATTTGTTTTTAGCATTATCAAATATTCCCACACTTGAGCGTTGCTTGTCCTCAAGCAATATCGTCTTGAAATACTAGAATCACTTCTTTATTCTTCACACTATGTACATCAGTGACTTCTATACGGCGGTATAAACAATGGTAGTAATGATGTGGTTTACAGTCCCATATGACTATATAAAAATTTAGATCCATTAAGGAAATTGGATCTTTATGAAAACATTTGATCAATTGAAAATTAAATCTAGTTTTTACCCTAGATAAGTTTTCCGGAATAACCCTTCACCGGTGTTTGCAAAATATTTTTGTGGGTTTGGTGGGTTTCAGATTTGAAAATTTTAGCTCAAAACTTGCGGTTTTGTGTCACCCACTTGCTAACCTTGTATTAGGAAAGCAACACGTCCAGTTTACTTGTCCCGTATATTACCTTTCGATAAACTACCGTCCGGTTGTAAAGGAAAGCGTTGAACAAGCAACTGTTAAGGCAATGTCCCCTGACATGCTTTTAATTATGGTCTATAACGTGTCAGACGCAATTACTATCCTTGGTAGGAGCAATAGTAAAGCTCACCCTTATGATTTTTCGGTCTGGCACAAGGTCCTGTCTTTGACCATGCTATGCAACCACCGTTCTCACGGTTGACATCTGATTTAGTTCAGGTGACCTAATGAATTTCAGGTGAATTCCTAGGATTTTACGTTCAATGGTAATGAACGCATTGAAAATAGGGTTTTCAGAAAACAAATCGGTTTGTAATTTTGATCAAAATATTTTCTCGTTCAAGCTCGAGTTTAGATATCATTAAATTCCATGAGTTTGTAATTCTCAATCTTTAAGGTCAATCTTAAGGATTGAGTAATATCAGGCTTAAAAGCTGATTTTTAATCTTTAAGGAGATTATCCTTTCTGGGGATCTGATTCATTAGTCTTATCAAGCTAATTTGCACGGTGCCCCCCCATTTTACGAGATAAATCCTTCTCATGGTTAGGATAAATCTGACCACTTGGCGACCCTGTTTAATGCTGAGGTCCGTGGATTTCCTGCAGATTTTAGTGATGACTTTTCTAGATTTTTCGTCAACCTACAGCTGGTCTGGACGACAACTTCATGACCTAAATCAAGAAGCGCGTGTCTTTTTCGGAAGACTTTACTTCCTTTTAATGATGGAATTGATTCATTGTGTAGATCCATCTCTTCTTTTCTTTCATCGGGTAAAATAGTTTAGTTTAGTCCAAAGCAAAAGTATTTTCAGTTATTTGTACAAAAATATGTGATATATGTTTTGAATAACTTGGAAAATTTTCCCACACTTGGCTTTTATTTTCCTTTTTATCGTCCTCTATTCCATTTTAAATGAATTTTAACATTTTGGTTTGTTTCTCAATTTATGTCCTTTCCGAGGTAACAATAATTTCGGTGTTAAAACCTAGTTTTATCGTTCATAAATATGTATAAACATGATTTTGAGTTCATTTAATTGAAAATTTTGAAAAATTTTACTAGAATTGGGTAGTCAGTATATAAGACTAGGGCTGTTCTTTATTATCAGAGAGCACTAGATTCTAATACAACTACTGCTTTACTAGTATTTTTAATGGTAACCGAGTGTTTAAGATAAAAATTATAAAATCCGAAAGAATTTAACCCCTTCCCACACTTAAGATCTTGCAATGCCCTCATTTGCAAGAAATCAGTAACAATTTAAATTATTGAGGGTGATTTGTGTGAAAATGATTAAATTTTTACCAAAGTTTCCAAATATATTGGCGTTTGTTTGCTGAATGATAAATGGTGCACATAATTTGTTCATTTCGTCTGTTGTTACATCACATTTATTTGTCATCTTGTCGTCAAAATTAGTAGCTTTTGCTGAACTTAATGCCAGTCTTTGAAAATGCGCTGTTTTACCCTGTTTTGTACAATCGACAATATACATACATACAAATATAATCATGCATGGCAATTTGAAATGGGACTTAATATCCCACTTTCAAATTCTAAATATGAAATATTAGTACACAATAATAATAAAAATAAAAATTACACAAATATATCCAATAACATAAGTTTAAACATGAAAAAGTCAAAAGATAAAAACATAAAAATCATAAAAATAACCAAATGGAACTAAATCAGTCTGGATAGGGGTTCCAGTTCATCTCATCGGGTGGGTTCCATTGTTGGTTATAGGTGTTCTGATAGGCTTGGTTATAGTCATACCGGTTAAAGGGTGGTCGGATATCGGGGCTATGTGGCGGAAAATGAGCAGGTCGAGTAGGTACATAGTTATTTGGTACCTGATATGATAGCTGGCTCATGATTTGGTGCTGATGAACTAACCAGCTATCGTGTTGGCGTCGCCTATAATCCTCGTAAACTCGCTCGGAGTTCCACTGCTCATACATACTATGTCTGGCCGCGTTCGTCATTGCTTCCTCATCTATACGAACGTGGACGTCAAGAATAGCATCTCGAAAGACATCCCTAATGTCTTCCGCCTCCTCCATTTCCTCGTCTGAGCCTCTCTCTACCTGAGGATGAGATCCCTCATAGGGTACTGCCTGGTTACGTCTACTTTTCAATACCTTAGCACCCACATAAACTTTCAATCCTAAGGGCTCAACCTGTTCTCTACAAATCTGTAATGGACCCCCTTGGTTCCTATCAACACCTAAATACTCTCCAATGAGAGTAACAAAAATACCTCCTCCTATTATACTCCCGTCCTGCATTCCCTCTACCATTTTAGATAAATAAAAAGCAACACAGTAAGGGATATTGACAAAGCTTCTAGGATCCCGAATACACTTTAGGTAGAATAAATCATATAAGGTAATTTTTTCTTTATTATGACCTCTTTGTGTAATCGAGTTAGCCAAAAATCTATGAATAATACGAAGCTCGGCTCTGTCAATATGTGTATAGGAGTGTCCTCCTGCTTGTGTAAAAACATCAAAATGTGACATACGCCTCCAAATGGCGTCAGCGTCAAAGTTACTATCTACTCGTTCACCATAATGAATCAAGTTTGTACAATCGGGTAATAGCAACTCACCAGGAGTATATATCTGTAAGGCCCTGGCCATGTCCAGCATGGACATTCTGTACATCCTACCGCCAAGGATAAACCTAAGAAATCTTCTATTATCTATTCTAACTATATTTGTATCAAGTGATACAGTACTCATCAACTCAACACACCATTCCTTATATACAGGTCTACGAATGGTGAAAAGACGTTCCCAATCTGTAAAAGAAGAACTGCCATACCTTTGAACTAAAAGCTGTCTAACATGGTCAGCTAGATGGACCGTTTCCAAAGGGGCCCAATCGATTACCCTTGGCACCTCTACATTTTTTGTTACCAATTTGAATTTGTTCCTTTGATATGTCTCGTAATCTCTCCATCTTCTATCAAATCTCATATTAGGATGTAGAGTGTGCTCAGGAATCGTTGGGAATTCTACTGGCGGCCTCATTAGGAATACTATGAATTCATCAACAAACTGTACCGGATCATAATAAGGTATGTGCTGATCAGGCTGTTGTTGTTGTTCCTGTTGTGGTTCTTGTTCGTGTTGCATTTCTGGTTCTGGTTCTGGTTCTAGTGCTGGTCGTCTAGATGATGATGCTCCTGAACCTCCAGTATCGGCTCTCTGTAAAACACATTAAACACAAAATTTGTGCATCCAAATATGCATTAGTGTTAGCAAAATAATAACTTAAAACAATCACTATAACATGTTAAATCAAAATTAAACTTATACACATTTTCACAATTTTTCACAATTCTACACTTTTCAAATAAGCACATATGAAAATGTATACAAAATTCATAAGAATTTAACTCAAATAACATGTCAAAATATTCATTACTAATAATTAAACAAGTCTCAAATGGCAAATATATCAAATTAATCAAGTTCATGAATTTTGGACTTAAAAAGTCCACTTTAATCTCCAAAAATCATGTTTAGGATCATTGTTTGGATCATTTAACTATCTAAACATGTTACACTACTCAATTTAGCAATAATTCATGACAAAAATCGGCCATAACCTGTTTATATCAAAAAGCCCCAAATTGCTCAAGAACACAAACCCTAGATTTCTAAAAATTTTGAAGTTTTTGGCTGCAATTCATGTTAAATAGCATCAATCTAGGTTATACATGCATAAAATACTAACAATTTAACACTAATTACACTAGAAATTAACAAAATTGCATTAGGTAAAAAATTGGTAATTATCACAAAAACTAGGAATTTATAGAGTTTAGGGGTGTAATTTTTACCAATTTGCTGAAGAATGAGAATCTAGGCATGATTAGAGCAAGAAAAATGACGAATTACGGTGAAAAAATGGCGAAAATTGGTGAATTTTTGGGTGAGTTTCGTGAATGTGTGTGTGTTGTGGTGAGGAAAACAGAACAGGTTGCTGTATGTATCAGGTCTGATTTTTGCCTCCATGCGATCGCATGGAGGTATAGTGAAAATACCATGCGATCGCATGGGGGTCCGGGTACAGTGTTTTCAGCCTTTTTTTTTTTTTTTTATAAAACCTTATACTTTATAAAACTTATCATTAATTAAATTTTAAAAATTTTGTTTTCCTTTAGGAGCGAGGGCGTTTCGGATCGTTGTCCTAGTCTGTCCCTCGACAAAATTTTAAAATTTGTCAAATCAAAGCGCGGTTTTTAAAAGTAAAGATTTTTGGGGTTTTTAATGTTTTTGGCATACTTTAATTCAATAAGATTAAAAATAATGATAATAAAAGTTCTCGTCCCTCCCTCGGGTAAAGCAATTTCGGTTCAAAGACCTAGTCTTCAACTTACGACGAATTTTAAAAATCATATTTTTAACTTAATGAGATAAAGTAAATTTTTGTTTTTAAATTCACACAACTTAAATATAAAATTCAAAATTAATATTAAAAATTCACACCAAACTTAAAATTTGAAATGCATAAAATTTAAAAATTCATATTTTAAAAATTAAAAATTCACACCAAACTTAATTTAAAAATTCATATTATAAATTCACACCAAACTTATATTAATTTTTTCAAATATTTACAATTTTAAATATATTGATTTTACAAAGTTTACAATATTAATTTAAGATTTATATATTAATTTTATAAACATGGTAAAAATAAAATTAAAAATCTTTTTGGCTTTTTATCCCACTTTAATCAATCAAATATTATCAAAAATATACGCCCCTCTTTTCGGTAAAGTAATTTCGGTTCCAAGACCTAATTTAACTCATGACGAATTTTTGAAATATTTTGGGTTGATTGATTAAAGATATTTATACCTTAAGAATAAACGTTAAATTTCGCAGTGATGTAATAAATTTTTGAATGATATCAATAATTTCGGTCGCCAAACCTAATTTTATTTAATACCAATTTAATACTTTATAGCGAACAAATTAGCGTTTATTATCAAAAGGTTTAAAAATAAAAATAAATAAAAAATAAAAACTGTACAGACTTACCTGTGAGATAGTATTCTTAGTTATATGATCTATCCCATTCATAAGATAGTCGGTTTAATTGGTTTTCCATAGCTACATAGGTGTAACCTCGAGCATTCAGTGTTTTTTCTTCTAAACATATGAACGGTCCGTCTCTGCATAAAGTAATAAATTCGGTATTTGAATAGGTTTGATTATTTGAACATTTACCTCCATGTGACCATTTTCCGCATTTGTGACATCGTTCTAGGTGTCGTGCTCTTCTTTTCGCTGCGGATTTTGATTTTCCTTTACCAAATTGTAACTTATTATCTTCGCATCTGGATTCTTTTCTAACTCCGTCCAATCTTTCTCTGATTACTGATACTATTTCACTCGGTAGTGTGTCATTATTACGTTTAGTGATCAAAGCGTGTAGCATTAGACCATGGTTTAGTTCACAGGCAGTCTTCATTTCCTAAAAAAAATAAAAATTCAGAATGCGGGGAGAAGACTAGTTCTTTAGGGTCTGCTAGGGAAAGACCATTCGGGTTCCATTTTCGAGAACTACACGAAAACAGACAATCTAACTCTAACAGAAATACATATTATCCTTTAAAGACTTGATTCTCCCCACACTTAGTTAGCTGTGGTATCGAAATTGTGATTAACTTCATTGTCAACTTCCATCGGACCATGTATGTAGTGTTTAACTCTGTGACCATTAACTTTAAATTCAATCCCATTTGAAGTTATTAATTCTATCGTTCCGTATGGAAAAACTCTTTTGACTATGAATGGTCCAGACCATCTTGATTTCAATTTTTCAGGAAATAGCTTGAATCGTGAATTGAAAAGAAGAACTCTGTCTCCTTCTTTAAATTCTTTTAAACTTCTGATTCTTTTATCATGCCATTTCTTCGTTCTTTCTTTATAGATTAACGAATTTTCGTATGCTTCATGTCTTAATTCTTCTGATTCGTTTAGTTGACTTAATCGTAGACGTCCAGCTTCATGTAAATCAAGATTACATGTCTTCAAAGCCCAAAATGCTTTGTGTTCAATTTCTACTGGAAGATGACATGCTTTTCCATAAACAAGTCTAAAAGGTGTGGTTCCAATTGGAGTTTTGTAGGCTGTTCTAAAAGCCCAGAGTGCATCCTCCAATTTAATGGACCATTCCTTCGTATTTGATCCTATGGTTTTCTCTAGAATACGTTTTAAAGCTCGGTTGGTATTTTCAACTTGTCCACTTGTTTGTGGATGATATGCGGTGGAGATTTTATGAGTTACTCCATATCTTTTAAGAACTTTCTCAAGTTGATTATTACAGAAATGAGTACCCCAATCACTTATTAAAGCTTTCGGTGTTCCAAACCTTGCAAAAAGACGTTTTAAAAAGTTGACTACAACTCGTGCATCGTTAGTTGGGAGAGCTTGTGCCTCCGCCCATTTAGATACATAATCAATGGCTACGAGTATATATAAATTATTATGAGATTTTGGAAATGGACCCATAAAGTCAATACCCCAAATGTCAAATACTTCACATACTTGGATGACATTTTGTGGCATTTCATCACGTTGACTTATTTTTTCGGCCCTTTGACAAGCATCACAGGATTTGCAAAGAAGGTGTGCGTCTTTGTAAATTGTAGGCCAATAGAATCCAGCATCATAAACTTTTCTTGCTGTTAGTTGAGGCCCATAATGCCCTCCTGTTGGTCCTGTGTGACAATGGTTTAATATTTTACTAGCTTCATCTCCAAATACACATCGGCGTATTATTCCATCGGGACAACTTTTAAACAGATGTGGATCTTCCCAAAAATAGTGTTTTATATCACTGAAGAATTTCTTTCGTTTTTGGTACGATAATCCTTTTTCAAGGAATCCACAAACTAAATAGTTTGCATAGTCTGCAAACCATGGAATTTCTTTATAATCTATCTTCAATAGATATTCATCAGGAAAGTTGTCTTGTATGGCCGATTCATTTAGAACTTCTAACTCAGGATTTTCAAGACGAGAAAGATGATCAGCGGCGAGATTTTCTGCTCCTCTTTTATCTCGGATTTCAATATCAAACTCTTGTAAGAGTAAGATCCAACGGATTAATCTTGGTTTAGCATCTTGTTTTGAAAATAGGTATCTAAGAGCAGAATGGTCGGTATAGACCACCGTTTTTGCTAGAACGAGATATGAACGAAATTTGTCAAAAGCAAAGACAATAGCAAGGAGTTCTTTTTCAGTAGTTGTATAGTTCGTTTGTGCTCCTTGTAACGTCTTACTAGCATAATATATAGGTTGAAATCGTTTTTCAATCCTTTGTCCTAAAACGGCTCCCATTGCAAAATCACTTGCATCGCACATTAGTTCAAATGGTAGATTCCAATTTGGTGTTATCATGATCGGCGCATTAGTGAGTTTCTCTTTAAGAATATTAAAAGATTTGATACATTCATCTGAAAAGATGAATGGCGCATCCTTTTCTAGGAGTTTATTCATAGGAGTGGCAATTTTAGAAAAATCTTTTATGAAACGTCGGTAAAAACCGGCATGCCCTAAAAAACTCCTAACTCCTCTAACATTGGTGGGATGTGGAAGTTTAGCAATTACATCTACTTTAGCTCTATCCACTTCAATTCCTTCTTTTGAAATTTTATGTCCAAGAACGATGCCTTCTTTAACCATGAAATGGCATTTCTCCCAATTAAGAACTAGATTTGATCGTTCGCATCTAATAAGCATTCGTTCCAGATTAACTAGACATGATTCAAATGTATCACCGAAGACTGAAAAGTCATCCATGAAAACTTCCATGCATTCTTCTATCATGTCATGAAAAATCGCCATCATACACCTTTGAAAGGTTGCAGGGGCGTTGCAAAGTCCAAATGGCATGCGTTTGTAAGCAAAAGTACCATAAGGGCACGTGAATGTGGTTTTCTCTTGGTCCTCGGGTGCTATTGGAATTTGAAAATATCCGGAAAATCCATCTAGAAAATAATAGTAACTATTTCCGGCTAATCTTTCCAACATTTGATCTATGAAAGGTAAGGGAAAGTGATCTTTTCTGGTGGCGTCATTTAATTTTCTATAATCAATACATACACGCCATCCTGTTACAGTCCTAGTAGGAATAAGCTCATTTTTCTCATTTGTAATGACAGTCATGCCACCCTTCTTAGGCACGCATTGTACTGGGCTTACCCATGGACTATCAGAGATTGGATAAATTAAACCTGCATCTAGCAGTTTAATAATCTCTTTTTTAACTACATCTTGCATATTAGGATTTAGTCTTCGTTGGCGTTGCACATATTATGACCTTCTTCCATAAGGATTTTATGTGTGCAATACGAAGGACTTATTCCTTTAATATCATGAATCTTCCATGCAATGGCTGGTTTATGAGCTTTCAACACATAAATGAGTTGTGATTTCTCATTTTCAGTAAGAGAAGACGATATTATTACAGGTAATTCAGATTCACCATGTAAATAAGCGTATTCTAAATGGTTTGGAAGTGGCTTTAACTCTAATTTCGGAGGTTCTTCTATCGATGATTTATATCGATATTTGTCTTCTTCTTTTAGCATTTGAATTTCTTCTGTTGTTGGTTCATATCCATTAGCTATAAGTGTAGCTAACATTTCAGCTTCATCAATTGGTTCATTACCTTCTCCTAAAGAACATTCTCCTGTTCCTTGTAATTCTGGAAATTCTTCTAATAATTCTGCATGTGCATCTATAGTTTGAATATAATAACATGTATCATCTGCAGATTGCGGTTGTTGCATTGCTCTATCAACTGAAAAGGTAACACTCTCATCCTCTATACTTAGGGTCAGTTTCTTACCGAACACGTCTATCATTGCTTTATCCGTGTTTAAGAATGGTCTTCCTAATATGAGAGGAACTTGAGAATCTTCTTCCATGTCCAGAACAACAAAATCTACTGGAAATACTAAAGTACCAACTTTAACTAGCATGTTCTCCATTATCCCTCTAGGATATTTTATTGATCTATCGGCTAGTTGCATGCTTATTCTGGTTGGTTTCAATTCTCCAAGGTCTAGTTTAGCGTATAGTGAATACGGCATTAGATTTATACTAGCGCCTAAGTCTGCCAATGCTTCTATTGAACTAAGACTACCCAGAAAACGTGGAATTGTGAAACTTCCTGGATCAGATAGTTTTTCTGGTATCTTATTCAACAGCACTGCTGAACAATTAGCATTCATAGTAACAGCCGAGAGTTCTTCCATTTTCTTTCTATTTGAAATTAGATCTTTCAAGAATTTAGCATATCTAGGCATTCCTGAAATCACATCAATGAAAGGAAGATTTACATTTATCTGTTTAAACATATCCAAGAATTTGAATTGCTCGGCTTCAAGTTTCTCTTTCTTCATTTTACTCGGGTAAGGAAGTGGTGGCTAGTATGGTTTAACATAAGGTTTAGCCTTAACTGTGTTATCTTCATTAACCTTTTAACTACCGGTTCTTTTTCCTTATCTTGATTAGGTTGGGGTTCTTGTGGAGTAGGAATAGCTTCATCAGAAGTTACAGGTATTTCAGGTGGTTTAAGTGTTGTACCACTTCTTGTGGTAATGACTTTAGCTGTTTCATTCCGGGGGTTAGCATTTGTATCACTAGGTAAACTTCCCGGTTTTCTTTCACCTATTAACCTTGCTAGGTTACTTACTTCTTGTTCCAGATTTTGAATAGAAGCTTGTTGATTTCTAAATGCTTGAGCATTTTGTTCATTAGTTTGTTTCTGAGATGTGAAAAATTGCGTTTGAGTTTCAACTAGCTTCGTCATCATATCTTCTAAATTCGGCTTTTTATCATCGGTTTGTTGTGGTGGTTTGTTTTGAAAATTAGGTCTTTGCTGATTGTAATTATTATTGGATACTTGTTGATTGCTAGGACCTTGTTGGTTGTTGTATGGAATATTTCGGTTATAGTTCTGGTTTTGATTGTAAATCGGTCTTGGCGGTTGATAATTATTCTGATAATTATTTCCAGGCCTTTGGTTTATGTATGAAATATTCTCTCTTTGTTCCATTGTTAATTCAATACTGAGACAATCTTTTGTCAAATGTTGTCCTCCACACTGCTCACAACTAATTCGTATTGAGTGAATATCCTTAGTCATCTTTTCCATTCGTCTCTCCACAACATCTATCTTTGCAGAAATGGAATCTAAGTCATGGCTAGAATCGGCTCTAGCTGCTTTAGATGATCTAACGATATCTTTTTCTTGGTGCCACTCATGTGAGTGGGAAACAGTGTTATCAATAATTTTGTAAGCATCAGTTTCGGTTTTCTTCATAATAGAACCACCAGCTGCTATATCGATGTCTTTTCTTGTAGTGATGTCACATCCTTGGTAGAATATTTATACTATTTGACAAGTGTCTAAACCATGTTGCGGACATCCTCTTAACAACTTTCCAAATCTAGTCCACGCCTCATATAGAGTTTCATTTGATTTCTGTGTGAACGTAACAATTTCTGCTTGAAGTCTTACGGCTTTAGATAGGTGGTTCCGGAGGAAAATTTAATGGTTCAGGATCTACGAATCGTCCTTGAATATTCTCCGGATTCTCAATTGTGAGGTCGGGTTCAGAAAATGGATTATCGGAAATTTGAACTGGAGTACTTGGTCGACTGGATGACGATTCTAAAGAAAAATCAACGGCGGTAATATTTGCTAGATGTCTTGATCTAGTTACAGGTGGTGAGCGTACAAAAGGTGGTGAACGTCTTGCTCGGTGCATTCACTGAATATCCTATTAGTTTTTAAAAAGGAAAGAAAAATTATAATAAGTTATCTAATCAATAGACTTTTCTGATTTTGCCCACGTTTCGAATAGCCAAAAGATGCAGCAGAGGGGCAGGATTCGTTTGGTCTCAATATAATTGAGGACTGTTTGGCTCCAATAACCCGGTCCACGTACAAATCCAACTATTACTACGAACCAGAAAATTTTGATGTCTATCAATTTAACCACTTAAAATAAATTTTCGTAATTTTAAGAAATTTAGATAAGAAGTAGAATAAAAATCTATGTCCTAAAACTAGAATAGCGAGAAATAAGAAAGAAAAAGAGTTCGTCGAAAAAGGTCGAAAAAAAATGGTTGAAAAATAAAAGGTGACGGAAAAATAAAAGAAACTTATAAAACTTAAAAACACTTGACTAACCTAACCTTATTACCACAACTAACTTAAAATTATAATCGCAAATTGAGATTACTAATTGGAATGATAATTGATACATAGGTAAAAGGTGTCTAAAATATTAAAGCTTACAGGAAAAACTATATCCCAAATGGAAATAACTTAAAAAGGCGTCGCAAAATTCTAAAGCACCTAAATCTTAGTCTAAAGAAAAAGCACTTAAGAGATTTTACGGCAAAGCCTAAAAATCTAGAAGTAAAAATAACTATGGCAAAAACTATGAGTTAAAAATAAATACGAGCGAAAAATACAAAAATTACACTAAAATGATTAAAAAGGGACAAAATTTAAAAATATACAAAAAGTTGTAAAAAGTACAATTTTTATAAAAATATTATTTTTATATTATTTATTTTATAAAACTATTAATTTTACAATTTAATTAAACTAATTAAACTAAATAATACAAATTAATAATAAAAACTAAATTAATATATATAATATATAACCCTAATTAGGGTTTAAATATAATAATAATAATTATTATCCGTAATTAATGCAGGCTGCAGTCTGGCGTGTCAGATGGGCTCATGCGATCGCATGAGTCCTAAACTATCCGGCCATGCGATCGCATGGGCTAGGGTTTCGGGCCACAGAGTGGGCTGCTACAGTACCGGACTCGAGTTTTTAAAATTTTTGTTTTTTTTTTGTTTTTGCTGTAAAATATAAAATATAATTATTAATTAAATAAAACTTATATTTTTACAAACAAAAAAAAATAGAAATAAAGAAACTTTATAAAACTTAAATATTTACCAAACTCTAAAAAAAATATTTATATTTTTGTTTTTCTTTTAATATTTTTGAATATTTAAAACGTATTTTTATAAAAACGAATTTTAATAAAAGTAAACTAAATTTTTTTTTTATTATATTAGCGTTGCGCTTCCGGCTTTTAAGACTCTCCCCGGCAGCGGCGCCAAAAATAACTTGATGTTTCGCGAGGTGTATATAAAATACTATTAATTTTAGCAAGAAAATACTATTAAATACGATACAATTTTACACAAGATATTTATTTATTTAGAGAATGGATATACTTAAACCTTGCTACAACACTTATAGGCAGTGTACCTAATCGTACAGTAGTGTAGTTTTTAGTAAGTCCGGTTCGTTCCACAGGGAAAATCTTTAAACAAAGCTTAACGCTATATTAGTTTACTTTTATAAAAATACAAATATATATATAAGTAATATTATTATTATAAAGGGGGGGTTTTTACCGTTTAATGACCGGTTGGTCGATTTTAAAACTTTAGTCGCAGTTAAAACCAAATGTAAAATATTAAAAATAAATACAAGACTTAAATTTAAGCATAAAGTAAATAACGATAATGAAATTGCGAATAATAAAAGTGCGATAAAATAAACTTGCGATAATTAAAAAGTACGATAATTAAAAGTGCAATTAAATAAAATAACAATAAATATGCGATAATTAGAAGTGCAATTAAATATAAAATAAAGGAAATTAAATATGAAATAAAAGAATTATGCTTATTTAAACTTCCGTAACCATGATGTTTGACGTGTTGATTTTAGTTTTATGCCCATGGGTTAATTGTCCTTTGTCCTGGATTATTTAATATGTCCGTCTGGTTTTGTCCATAACAGTCCATCAGTCATAAATATAAAGTGCGAGTGTCCTCGTCAAATTATTCTTATACCCGAAGTTAAATATTCCAACTAATTGGGGACTTAAACTGTAACAAGATTTTAATACTTTGTTTAATAATTACACCAGGATGTCGACTGAGTGTGACCCAAGGTTTTAATATTTTGTTATCAATTATACCAAGTGTCCTTGTACATAATTTCACCCCTGTTTTAATTATTCTAGTGGCTATTAATCCATTCCCGTGTCCGGTTAAATAAACGATTATTCGTACATATAAATACCCTGCCCATCGTGTCCGATCGAGTGTAAATGGTTATTTATAGGGACGCCCAATTGTAAATCTTTATATTGTCATTAACAAACTATCATTTAGTTAAACAAATATAAAGCCCATTAATAGCCCATAGTCTAATTTCCACAAGTGTTGTTCTTTTGTCCAAACCCCAATTATGGTACAAAGCCCAATTACCCAATTTTAGTAATTAGCCCAACATCATGATTACTTCGTTTTAAATAAGCATAATAATAACTTAGCTACGAGACATTAATGTAAAAAGGTTGAACATAACTTACAATGATTAAAAATAGCGTAGCGTTACACGGACAGAATTTCGACTTACACCCTTACAACATTCGCTAACATACCCTTATTATTAGAATTATAATTATAATTAAAATTAAAATTAAAATATAAATTATAAATATAAATATTACGTATGAATGGAGAAGAGAAAGATAGATTGATTTTGTGGTGCACCAAAGCTCGATTTTTATAGGCATGTGGGCTGGAACTGGGGCTCATGCGATCGCATGGATTTATGCCTTCCAGGCCATGCGATCGCATGGCCAGCCGGGGAGGCTCATATTTGGTTGTTTTCTTCTGCCGACGGTTTTATAAATAATATAATATATTAAATAATTATAAGAATTATTTAAATATTATATTATATTTATGTGCATAGTTGACTTGTAATTTTTAGTCCGTTGCGTCGAGCGTTGAGAGTTGACTCTGGTCCCGGTTCCGAATTTTCGAACGTACTTGCGTACAATTTAATATCTTGTACTTTTTGTTTTGAATCTTGTACTCTTGTAATTTTGAGACGTTTCTTATCAATAATTGGAACCTCATTGATTGTATTTTGTACTTTTGAGCTTTTTGGTCGTTTGCGTCTTCAATTCGTCGAATCTGTCTTTTGTCTTCACCTTTTATTATTTAAGCGAATATCACTTGTAAATAGGACAATTGTAACTAAAAGCTTGTCTTTCTTGAGGAATAATGCTATGAAATATATGTTTGTTTTTAGAATTATCAGCCATTTCCTTCAAAATAGTCAAATGAAACGAGTTAATCATATAGAATATCAAGAGTAGTCAATAGCATTTCGTAGCGTAATATGAACTTATTTATAAAAGCTCTTTCTTCATATTAGCGTTTTATACTCTTTAATTCGGGTAGTACCTACCCGTTAAGTTCATACTTAGTATCTAACATACCATTTCAACTACTACAATTCTATATGAAAAACTAATCACAAAAAAAATATATATCATATTCAAACCTTTATACAATAACTTGCAAACTTACAATATCGCTATTTTACATATAGCATGAAATATAGCACATAAAACTTTGATACAAAGTAGTTGCGAAGATAATTCTAGTTAATAAATAAGGCGTTCAGCAAAGGCAACAAAGACACGTAATTCATACGTCCAGAAACAAGTCATGCATTCTGGTTTTACTAATACCACTTCCCATCCTTGGTCTTGTGGAACGTAACCATTGTGACTGATAGTATGACAACGTGTTGTAACGTCGTCAAAAGGACGAAGGTTACGTAATGACCAACAGTCTCGTAATAACCTAAAAACCTCATTTCTTACCCCAATTACCGACTCCGTCACTTGTGGGAACGTTTTGTTTAATAGTTGTAGCCCGATGTTCTTTTTCTCACTTTGGTGAGAAGCGAACATTACTAACCCGTAAGCATAACATGCTTCTTTATGTTGCATGTTAGCCGCTTTTTCTAAATCATGAAGTCCTATATTCAGATACATTGAGTCAAAATAATTTCTTAACCCGTTGCGTAAAATAGCATTTGGGTTCCCCGCAATATATGCGTCAAAGTAAACACGTCGTAACTTATGGGTTTCCCAATGCGATATCCCCCATCTTTCAAACGAAAGCCTTTTATAAACCAAGGCATTCTTGGAACATTCTTCGAATGTCTTACAAACTGATTTTTCCATAAATAGTTGTGCCGAGGAATTCTGACCGACTCTAGACAAGATTTCATCAATCATGTCTCCGGATAAGTCTTCTAAAATATTGAGTTGTCTATCCATTTTGTGTTTTTATACTGTAAAATAGACAAGAGTTAGATTCATAAAAGATACTTATTAATACAAGCAATTTTTACATATATCGTAAAGCATATGCACACTATATTACATATATTACACCGCACAAATACAACTATCTTATTCCGACTCACTCGTTTCTTCTTTTTCGAACTTGGTTCTTTTTGCTAAGTTTTTAGGGATATATGATGTTCCCCTAATACGAGCCGTCATTTTCCACATTGGTCGAGAAAAACCTGGTGGTTTAGAGGTTCCCGGGTTATTGTTACAACTTAAGAAATACGGGTGTTGACGATACATATAAAGTTCATCGGGGTTGGAATCAGATTTCTCTATTTTTATGCCCTTTCCCTTATTGTTCTCTTTTGCCTTTTTAAATTCAGTTGGGGTAATTTCTATAACATCATCGAAATCCTCGTCGGGATCTGATTCATCGGAGAATTGGTAATCCTCCCAATATTTTGCTTCCTTGGCGGAAACACCGTTGACCATAATTAACCATGGTCGGTTGGTTGAGGATTTTCTTTTACTTAACCGTTTTACTATTTCCCCCACCGGTTCTATTTCTTCTTCCGGTTCCTCCTCCTCCAGTTCCGATTCTTCTTCCGGTTCCGATTCTTCTTCCGGTTCCTCTTCGGGAACTTGTGAATCAGTCCACGAATCATTCCAAATTACATTTGACTCTTCATTATTATTAGGTGAGTCAATGGGACTTGTATTAGAGGTAGACATCTATCACATAATATCAAACACGTTAACAGATTAATATATCACATAATATTCACATGTTAAAAATATATAGTTTCCAACAAAATTTGTTAAGCAATCATTTTTCAAGTAAACACGGTCGAAGTCCAGACTCACTAATGCATCCTAACAAACTCGATAAGACACACTAATGCAAAATTCTGGTTCTCTAAGACCAACACTCGGATACCAACTGAAATGTCCCGTCCTTATTGATTAAAAACGTTCCATATTAATTGATTTCATTGCGAGGTTTTGACCTCTATATGAGACGTTTTTTTTTCAAAGACTGCATTCATTTTTAAAACAAACCATAACCTTTATTTCATAAATAAAGGTTTAAAAGCTTTACGTAGATTATCAAATAATGATAATCTAAAATATCCTGTTTACACACGACCATTACATAATGGTTTACAATACAAATATGTTACATCGAAATCAGTTTCTTGAATGCAGTTTTTACACAATATCATACAAACATGGACTCCAAATCTTGTCCTTATTTTAGTATGCAACAGCGGAAGCTCTTAGTATTCACCTGAGAATAAACATGCTTTAAACGTCAACAAAAATGTTGGTGAGTTATAGGTTTAACCTATATATATCAAATCGTAACAATAGACCACAAGATTTCATATTCCAGTACACATCCCATACATAGAGATAAAAATCATTCATATGGTGAACACATGGTAACCGACATTAACAAGATGCATATATAAGAATATCCCCATCATTCCGGGACACCCTTCGGATATGATATAAATTTCGAAGTACTAAAGCATCCGGTACTTTGGATGGGGTTTGTTAGGCCCAATAGATCTATCTTTAGGATTCGCGTCAATTAGGGTGTCTGTTCCCTAATTCTTAGATTACCAGACTTAATAAAAAGGGGCATATTCGATTTCGATAATTCAACCATAGAATGTAGTTTCACGTACTTGTGTCTATTTTGTAAATCATTTATAAAACCTGCATGTATTCTCATCCCAAAAATATTAGATTTTAAAAGTGGGACTATAACTCACTTTCACAGATTTTTTACTTCGTCGGGAAGTAAGACTTGGCCACTGGTCGATTCACGAACCTATAACAAATATGTACATATATATCAAAGTATGTTCAAAATATATTTACAACACTTTAATACATTTTGATGTTTTAAGTTTATTAAGTCAGCTGTCCTCGTTAGTAACCTACAACTAGTTGTCCACAGTTAGATGTACAGAAATAAATCGATATATATTATCTTGAATCAATCCACGACCCAGTGTATACGTATCTCATTATTGATCACAACTCAAACTATATATATATTTTGGAATCAACCTCAACCCTGTATAGCTAACTCCAACATTCACATATAGAGTGTCTATGGTTGTTCCGCAATATATATATATATATATATATATATATATATATATATATATATATATATATATATATATATATATATATATATATATATATATATATATATAGATGGGTCGACATGATAGGTCGAAACATTGTATACGTGTTTATGGTATCTCAAGATTACATAATATACAATATAAGTTTATTAGGTTATGGTTGGAATAGATTTATTACTAACTTTCACGTAGGTAAAATGAGTAGTTTTTATCAATCTTGTTTTACTCGCCATTTCTTCGTTTCTAATCCGTTTTGAGTGATTCTAGTGGCCACGGTTTCGTATTGAACTTAACTTTATGAATCTAAATAGAAAAAGTATAAGTTTATAGTCAGAAATACAAGTTACAAGTCGTTTTTGAAAGAGGTAGTCATTTCCGTCGAAAGAACGACATCTTGATGACCATTTTGAAAAACATACTTTCACTTTGAGTTTAACCATGATTTTTGGATATAGTTTCATGTCCATAAGAAAAATCATTTTTTCAGAAGTATAGCTTTTAAATCAAAGTTCTTCTTAGCTTTTAATTATCCCAACCAAAACAGCCCCCGATTTTACTACGACTGCGTATATCCAGTTTTATGGTGTTTATCGTGTTTCCGGGTTTTAAATCATTAAGTTAGCATATCATATAGATATAGAACATGTGTTTAGTTGATTTTAAAAGTCTAGTTAGAAGGATTAACTTTATTTGCGAACAAGTTTAGAATTAACTAAACTATGTTCTAGTGATTACAAGTTTATAACGTTGAATAAGACAGCTTTTTATGTATGAATTGAATGATGTTATGAACATCATTACTACCTCAAGTTCCTTGGATAAACCTACTGGAAATGAGAAAAATGGATCTAGCTTCAAAGGATCCTTGGATGGCTTGAAAATTCTTGAAGCAGAATCATGACACGAAAACAATTTCAAGTAAGATTTCCACTCGAAATAAGATTGTTATAGTTATAGAAATTGAATTAAAGTTTGAATATGATTATTACCTTGTATTAGAAACATAACCTACTGTAAGTAACAAAGGTTTCTTGATCTTGGATGATTACTTGGAATGGATTTAGAAAACTTGGAAGTAAACTTGCAATCTTGGAAGTATTCTTGATTTTATGAAACTAGAACTTTTGGAATTTATGAAGAACACTTAGAACTTGAAGATAGAACTTGAGAGAGATCAATTAGATGAAGAAAATTGAAGAATGAAAGTGTTTGTAGGTGTTTTTGGTCGTTGGTGTATGGATTAGATATAAAGGATATGTAATTTTATTTTCATGTAAATAAGTCATGAATGATTACTCATATTTTTGTAATTTTATGAGATATTTCATGCTAGTTGCCAAATGATGGTTCCCACATGTGTTAGGTGACTCACATGGGCTGCTAAGAGCTGATCATTGGAGTGTATATACCAATAGTACATACATCTAAAAGCTGTGTATTGTACGAGTACGTATACAGGTGCATACGAGTAGAATTGTTGATGAAACTGAACGAGGATGTAATTGTAAGCATTTTTGTTAAGTAGAAGTATTTTGATAAGTGTCTTGAAGTCTTTCAAAAGTGTATGAATACATATTAAAACACTACATGTATATACATTTTAACTGAGTCGTTAAGTCATCGTTAGTCGTTACATGTATGTGTTGTTTTGATACCTTTAGGTTAACGATCTTGTTAAATGTTGTTAAACCAAAGTTTATAATATCAAATGAGATTTTAAATTATTATATTATCATGATATTATGATATATTAATATATCTTAATATGATATATACATTTAAATGTCGTTACAACGATAATCGTTACATATATGTCTCGTTTCGAAATCCTTAAGTTAGTAGTCTTGTTTTTACTTATGTAGTTCATTGTTAATACACTTAATGATATATTTAATTATCATATTATCATGTTATATATAATATAACAATGTATTAATATGCTTCATATATATTTAGTAAGACGTGGTTATAACGATAATCGTTATATGTATCGTTTCGAGTTTCATACGTCAATAGTCTCCTTTTTAAGTATATAACTTATTGTTACTATTTTTAATGAGATACTTGATGATCATTATATCATGTTAAACATATATATTTATTCATTTATGTATCATCATGTCATATACAACTTATAGCGTTCGTGAATCATTGATCAAACTGGGTAATCAGACGTTTACAAAATTTCCGTTTCAATTAACCAAGTCTTAACAAGTTTGATTGCTTAACATGTTGGAAACATTTAATCATGTAAATATAGTTTTCATTAAACATATAATCATAGAAAGGTTCGGAAAAGTTCGGGTCACTACATAATTCACAGAAATATAACCAGATAGATCAACGATAAACATAGCGTCTTTGAGGTCTTCGATTTTCTCCCACAACATACTCTCCATATCCAATTTAGACACATACACAGCACAAATTTCATCCCATTTAAAAAATGATAAAATCCCCTCCCTCTTCACAAATGTATAAATGAAAAACAGATTGTCACACGAACCTTTTAGAAAACAAAAACTTAAACAACGAGGAATTTCAGGTAGTGGAGGTAGTTTCACTAATTGTATTAGATTGATGACGACTTTCTTAACCCGCGGGTGAATGTTGACATGAATGACAATTTTTTTACGACAACTACTATCGCTGGAATTATAACTCAAAGCGTATATTTTACCATTAAAATAAGTTGGACAGACTAGAGAGTCATGGCCATATCCTGCAATACTCTTTAGTTGGTTTTTATATGACATTTTTTTCCACTTTAACTTCTTCTTACTTTTGCCGTCTAATCTACAAAAAATAAATTCGGGCTTTTTTGTTGTGGTTAGAAGAAAAATCGAGTTTGGATCACCAGGAGGAGACGACAAACAACATTCATAATCGTATATATCTCCTCCAGGACGAAGCAAAGGCGGGAGTTGTATGATGTTATAAGATTGTGGGTTCCAAAGAGACCACATGATCTTATCGTATTTTTTATCGGTCAGAATCACCCAACCATGGAAACATGCCCGAATACGTTTTAAAAGCAACTCGGGGATTCGACATCGATAGTGAGATAAAGGGTTGTGTATGTTGTAAAAAATCTGCTCATATGCTTTCTTCCCTTTGTAACCCATGGACTGAACAACCAACCATGGATACTTTGTATGTTGTGAAGGTAACTTATCAGATCCTACTGAATCGCTATAAAGCTGCTTCTTATTCATCTAATTTAATATGTTCATAATAATAATAATATATTAAAACAACATTATAAGATGTATGATTAAAGATTAAACAACATTAACTAATAAACACTACAAATTAGGCTTTGCTTCCCAATACACTTACAGTAAAAAAGATGACATATACATATACAAGCAGTCTAAATATTGAGTATTAATTACGAGAAACAATTCAATTAAAGGAAACTATACAATTATGATATGTGGTTATACAAGATCGGTGGTTTGCGTTATTAAGAGCCTATGTATATGTATATAGTGTTATATACAAGAATGGGACTTATATTTTTATATGAATCAAAACTTTACCTCGAGAGTTGGTAATCGGCAGGTTTGAATAACCCAGAAATTAACGGTGTGTTCGACAAAGAGATAATAGAGTTTATTATTTTTGTATATATAGGTTTAAGGATATTAGTGTTTTTAGGTTGTCGGTGTACCCATTAATTAAATTAAAGTTATATATGATTCGATTCAATTGATTTAAAGTATATATTTTTGGAAAATGCTAATGACAGCCCTTAGGGCTGTCGTTAACACCCTTTAAAATGTTATAAATTTTGATAACCGTCTTTATGAAAATGACTAATAAACACCATGTACAATTACTTAATGCATGTTAACGACAAACCTTAAGGCTGTCGTTAGCATTTTCCTATTTATATTTATTTATTTATTGTTATTGTTATTATTATTATATATTATATTATATGTACTCAGTATTACTTTTTTATTTTTATTTTAAATTATAAACAATTTCACCAAATTATGAAAAATTGGAGAATACAATCAGGGATTATGGGCTTACTACCTCGGCTTACATCAAACCTGCCCATTAGCTAAACCAGAAACTATTACTCGTATAAACTAAGACTTATACATTACAAAGCATCTATACATACATTATTATACAGTGCGTGACAATAATTTTATGCGGCGACGAATTAAATTTGCATATGTGTCATTTTCTCAATTAAACTAAATTAAATAATAATAATTCTCTAAAATAACTCTTTCCTTATTTTTCAAGTTTTAATTATTAAAACTCATACATGTGTATTAGATGAGATAATCTCATGTAGATAAACACGTAATTATACTATAATAATGACTTCAAGGTATATCTAATTTTGTGATGTTGATATTCTATTCAATTATCTATTTTAGTTTTCATTTTTACATTATTATGAGCTTGTGCGTTGATGTTAATATTCTAATTTTGTGATGTTGGTGTTCTTAAATCTTAAGTTTTCATTGTTTATACGAAGTAAAGTAAATATTGTTACTTTTAAACAATTTTTTATTTACATTAGATTCTATACATTATAATTGAGACTAACTGCAACTAATATTTTAAAATTTATTTTTTAATTGCACGGGCTCTAAACCATATAAGAAGATCACTCGATCATTTCAATTTATTTATATTTTGGTTTGTCAATATTTTATGATGATCATGATGTTTTCGAAATTCAGTCACCGATTTTTTAAGTACCCTAATCATTCAATACTATTACATGTATACTTTTCCACTTATTAATAATCGTGCAGCGTATGGGCTCAAAGCCTGATATTTACATTTGTGAAAAGTATAATATCATACGACTTCAAGTTTTATTACTCAATAAATTTAATATTTTAATAATTAAAGACTACTATATTTATATTTTTAAATAAACAATATGTCACATAATGAGCTCATAATATATGTATTAGTATTCAATACTAATATTTTCGATACAACTTTATTAGTAATAAACGGTTTTTTCTTTGTAATTGTAATATATATTTGATAAATATCAATACTGACGTTAGCAAATACTAATTTATACAACTGTTGTTCAATGACGGGCTCATGTGATTATTCAATACTAATATTTTTGATATAAATATTATTAGTAATAAATGATTTTTTCATTGTAAGTGTATTATAGATTTGAAAAAATATCAATACTAACGTTATCGAATAATAATTTGTACAATAGCCGTGCAACACACGAGTTCAGAAAACTAGTATACATATAAATTGCATAAACAAATATCTTCACACATTAGCAACCCTGGGCGAGAATTCCACACACATATATTTGATGAGACTCACAAAACTTTGAACCATCAAAGCACCTTTACTTCAATTCGATTACCCGTAACGGCACAACATATATAATTCTCATTAAACACCAACTCATTCCTAGCAGTTCACATAGCCCAAATCGTAGCCGGTCCAACCACTTTTATCATCCGCCCCATCTCTTAAGCATTGTCTAAACCTTAAAACTTTTTCAACCTGCACCCCTCCGTGAATCTATAACCAATGAAAGATGGCTATCTTGAGGGCACGATATTGTTCCATACGACTTTTACCCAATCAAACTCTAAATGTAAATTAGATGATACCATTACCCGAACTGCTTCCGCAATGGTGTAAATCTTATCAACCCAGTGCGCCATAAAAATCTCATCTTTTCCAAACTTCCATTGCTAAGGAGTTTGCGGACTAAAATTATCAAATAATTCATCCGTCTTTTTTAGTTTTATCAGCACACGTCACACATAGGAGACATTACTTCCATTCACTTGAGACACATCAGATAGCAAATTGCCAGGAGCTTTTATTCCAATTTGAATTTGAAATATTTTAATCAAGTTACTTATTCTCCTTCCTTTATCTTTATTCCTTAATCCCCTAATGTTCCATGTAGCAATCTTCATGTATTAAATTTGTTCGGGCGCTCGTTATTATCAAACATGCCCTCTAAAAACCCTCTGAATTCTTTTAGGGTTTAAAGTTTTTCCACTTACCTTGATAGGCTTGTGTGCAAACTCCACTGATTGTTCTTCATGTTCTTGATCCCTAAATTCATCATATGATCTTTTTATCGAACCAGTCCCAACTTCATCCATAAAATCTCTTGCCTTCACCTTCTTTCTTTAATGTCCCTTAGAAGGGCTACGATGAGGAATTGGGTCCGCATCCTTCTTCGCTAATGCTTTTGTCTTTTGTGAATTTTTCTTATAGAGAGCACAAGACGAACGACAGTCTAATTTAGGACACCCGTGCAAATCTTGTTTATCATGAGTATATCTAGCAGCATGAAAAAAGGACCATCCGGTAGCTCAACATCAAACGTCAGACTTTTATCATCCATTACATTTTCTGTGGGCTTTTTTGGTTGCCTACCAGGCCCATAATTCACATTAAAAGTGGGCTTGTTTACAACAGGGGAACACAACTTTGTATTGTTGGAAAAAGCCGATGATGGAACAAAACATTCGGCTGTATGAATTGCACATTCTGTCATAGCAAATGTACTTTCTAGGTTGACTTTAAGGTTATTGAGTAGCTTATTCTCAAAACTACTTTTCTCAAACACCTTTATTTGCACAGATTCCGATTTTTTTCTTTATCACCGATTCTTTGTACTTTTCATAAACATCCAAGTTCAAGTTGGACTTGGAACCAACTATTGCCTACTGGATCTAGGAGCACATTCGTTTGAAATTCTACGAGTACGAGTATTTATCTATGTATGTATTGCCCGGTCAAAGATATGTAATTAATCCTTATAAAAGAATGTCCTTTTTTTTTTTTGTGGCAAAAAAACGAAAACTATGTAACTAAACTTTTCTCAAAAAGAGAAAAGAAGAGACAAAGAACAAGAGATAAAAGGCAAACACGGATAGGGCCCGAAGACATAAAACTAACCAAACGAAAAAACCGAGCAAAAGCTACCAAAACCCGAGCTCCACCGAACGCCTACAAACAAACCGCAAGCAAGAAACAAGAAAAAAAAATGAGAAAATAACAACCAACTAACAACATAATAAACCAAAACCCATAAGCCGACATTGTCTTCCTCCTGACCGGTGTTGGTAGTATCAAATCAAATCAAATTAAATTAGAAATTAGATTAAATAGATTTAAAAACAAACTCGAACTTTTTTCTTTCCAAAATTAACTGTTAGTATTTTTTTTATATAATTAACCGCTTTTTCATCGAATTTTTAATTGTTATTGATCTTCATCTGGGATCAATGATGGTTGACAATTTTCCAAAACATCAAGGTGGACGGTGATGGATGGACTTGGATGACACATAATGGGAATAGTCCATCGTCTCATGTTTCAGGAAAACGGGCTTCATCGTTTTATGTTACTATTTCCTATAACACATAGATGCTAGATGTTTCTGGATTAAATTCAAACGATTCGGTCAGATTGTTGACTCTTTTATCAATTAAAGGTCGATTTATCAATTCGGTCAGGCCCCCATGAGTGTGCCGCCTTCGCTACAAAGAGATTGAGTCAGGCCTTCCAATTGGTTTTAGAAAAGGATGAACTCTTGGACTTAATTATGTGCCGTACACGTTAGACTATACGATTTATCAATTCTATATTGCACTTGTGAAAGATAGAGAAGTAGGGGCTTTGTCATTTTTTCAAAAGATTTCTATATTGCACTTGTGAAAGATAGAGAAGTAGGGGCTTTGTCATTTTTTCAAAAGATTTGCAAAGAAGAGGGTTACCATATTGTCAAAGTTATTATGTTGGAGTGTTACGCTATGCAAAAAAACTTGGTTCCAAGGAAGCCTGAAGTGTTTGTAACATCCCGCATTTTTTCGTTAAATTATTTTAACGCCCGTCTTTTTCTTTTTAAATAATACCCTTCGTATCTAGATTCGTATCCTTTGTTAAGTAACATTTTTAAATATTCTCGTTATCGGAATTTAATATCTCCCGTACTCCCGTGAAATTTAAAATAATTCGTTCGGTTAATTCCCGCACCCGATTCATAGTTGAGGGACTAAACTTGACAAGGGATCAAACCCTTGACTAGGTCAAAGGGTCAAACCCCTTTCACCCATTCATTTCCACCTCCATCTCTCTCTCTTTCTCTCTAGCAAGAACACACACTCAAAAACCAAATCCATTCATTCATCATCTAAATCCGGATTAGGGAGCTAGCAACCAAATAAATTACATATTCGTGATCCTCTCTTCATCCTCTTCATTTTGGTACCAACTTCATCTCATTTGGGTAACTTTCTAAAATCACTAATTTTATGTGTTCTTGAGATTTTTGAGTTATAAAGTTGTTAATTAGTGTCTATGGCTCGAGTCTAGTTTGTGTATGTAATTTGTATGCTCGATCTCGTTGTTTTAGTGTAACTAGCATGAACTTGAATTTTGGTGTGTTGTTCTTGAATTTTGGATGATCATATGTTGTTAGATGTTAAAAGTTCATGTTCTAATTGTGTTCCTAGTATCATTAGCTTCGTTTTGATGTATAGGTTAATTAAGGAAATTCCAAGAACATGATTAGTGATTTTGTGAACTTGGATTAGGGTTTGATAAGCTTTAGATGAACTTTTGATGCATCAAATGTTATGAAATATTATAGATAAGAATTTTGTTGCAATGTGTGTATGATTACCTTCGAAACGGCATATCATACATGTAAATTGGTTGCCCGAATCATGAAATGCATATTTGGAACTTGAACCTTGATTATGAACGTTTAAATGCGGTTTTGGGATGTGTAAGTGTTGAATTGCTTGATGAAATGTGTCTAGGTGTTTTCCTCGTCAAATTACCTTTCCGGTGATATAAAATACATGTTCTAATTGTTTGCGGTTTGTAATTTGGGTTAGTTTGATTGTTGGTTCGTGCACTTAGAGTTGCAGCAAACAGGGTCTGGAAACAAACCAGGACGCCGTCCAGAAAAGCAGGACGCCGTCCCAAACTTAAAAGAGGGACGCCGTCTAGCTCTCTGGGACGCCGTCCCAACCTTAAAAGAGGGACGCCGTCTAGCTTCTCAGGACGCCGTCCCATTGTGCTAAAACTGGCTGTTCACTTGGTCATTTGACATGAAAATGTTTGCTATGCTACGGACCTCCGATTAACATGAAACTTGGCCAACATACTCATATATGATTATATAACTTAGAAAAATTGTCGGATACCCGACCCGACCCCGTTGACTTTGACTTTGACCAAGTTTGACTTTTAATCAAACTTAACCAAATGGTTGTGCAATCGTTCTAACATGCTTTTATACTTGTATCTTGCATGAAACATGACAACTTGATTCACATGCTACATTATTGAGTCGTAACGAGCCATAGGACTAATTGAACATCTTTGACCTATCGTGTTTACCGTTATTGATATAAACCTATTGTTTAGGTCAAGACTAGCTTTGTCTTTGCACACGTTTACTTGTTGAAGTACCTTTATACTCGTGCACTCGAGGTGAGATCATAGTCCCACTTTTACTCTTTTTGAACTTACATTTGGGATGAGAAAACATAAACATTTCTTCTACTAAGTGAACACAAGTACAGGAAAACAAACATTCTACATACGAGTTTAGAACAAAATCCTCAATTCGATTATCATTAGTTACACTTGCCGGGTGTAAGCGAGAACTTATGTTGTATGGATCCATATGGGTTTGACAAACCCTCATTCAAACGGTTCGCTACCGTTTACGAATGAAATATATTTTCGAGAAACAGTGTATGTTCTAGCACTAAGTGATGGGGTTCAATGGAAGGAAATGTTAAGCATTGATAATTGGGTGCTCGTGAAACAAACTTTTGGAATGTATTACTATTATTTCATTGATGCAAATCTTGTGGTTCACTTGTACTTACTTACTTAAACCTATGATTTCACCAACGTTTTCGTTGACAGATTTCTATGTTTTTCTCAGGTCATGCACGATATGTGAAACATGCTTCCGCTTACTATTTGATACTTGCATCCGATGTCGAGTATACATGCATTTCATGGAGCGTCTTTTGACTTTACTTTAAACCGTGTCGCCTAGATTTCAATCGTACTTATAACGTTGTAACTTAACTTTTGGTTGAACAATTCTTGTAAACTTTGAAACAATCCTTATTTTGAAATGAAGGCGACATATTTTGGTCAAACGTTATCTTAAAGACTTATAATCAGGTAATGGGACCCACGTAGCCGACGCCGTCACTTGACGATTTGTCGGGGTCGCTACAGTTGGTATCAGAGCCTTGGTTGTAGGGATTTAGAGTTCATTTGTGTCCACCCCGAGTCATAGGGTACATAGGTGAATCTAGACTACAACCGGCATATAGACTGAAGTAGGAATTATTTGACAAATTGTGCATTTATACTCGAACTCTTCTATCATATCTGACTTGTATTCGATCTTGATCTTACGTTGATAAATTTTGTTGATGCGCCACCTTGACTTTATGAAGTAATGTTAAATGCACATGAGAATCAGGGTAATATAATTTCCGGGATTATATTACGGTGATTCACATGGACGTTCCGACATTATGACATAAAGAATTTAAGGCGAGTCAAGGAAAATTTTTCTCTCTATCCTTATTCCATACTCCGGTTAGTATTGTTGAAAATACTAACCAACGATATTCTTGTGTCATGAAGGAACAATGGCTTACCAAGGTCAACACAATACTCCTCTCGAAACTCTGGAACAAACTCTTCAACGAATGATAACCACCGCCGTGGGTACGGCCGTGACCGATCACCTTTCTAACAACAACAATCATGGATCCGGTAATTCAAGCGAAGGTTGCTCCTACAAGAACTTCATGAAATACAACCCTCCCACTTTCGATGGAACCGGAGGACCGGTTACTCTCACCCGATGGTTTGAACAAATGGAGACCGTTTTTAACACAAGCGGTTGTCGAGACCAAGATAAGGTCAAGTTTTCCACTCTCACTTTCACCGGCATTGCTCTCTCGTGGTGGAACAAGTACGTACAAACGGTGGGTATCGATGAAGCCCACACACTCTCATGGACCGAATTAAGAGAAAGAATGATCACCGAATATTTTCTGCGCGACGAGACTCGAAGGCTCGAACAGGGTCTAAGGAATTTAAAAACGGTCGGGAATGACCTCGGAGCTTATAATCAACGGTTTACCGAACTAGTCTCAATGTGTCCGAATCTCATGACTCCCGAATCCCTAAGAGTCGAACTTTACATGGATGGCCTCCCTAAGAGCATTCAACACGGGGTAATGGCATCCCAACCCACTAACCTACAAGAGGCTTTAACAAAGGCCCACCAAACTTTAGAAACGGTGAATGAAATGGAAGCACCGGCACCAATAGTCGAGAACCACTCGAGTAACAACAAAAGAAAATGGGGAGCCTCGCAACCAAGCAACCACAACAATAACAACCTCTCCAAGAAGCCTCTCACCCCCGGCGGCAAGAAAGGGTATGCCGGAAATCTACCTTATTGTAACAAGTGTCGCAAACATCATTTTGGTGAGTGTGGCAAACCATTTTGCATCAAGTGTCACATAAGTGGACATGTGGCCCATGCCTGTAAGAGTACCGCTACCGTCGCTCGAAAGGTGCCCAACGCACACAGGACGGGTGCTTGCTTCGAATGTGGCCAACCGGGTCATTTTAGGAATGTGTGCCCAAATAAGAAAATCAACCCCAACGCACGCCATTGAACTTTCAACATCGGCACCTAGAATGCCCGAGACGACGATGGGCTAGTCACGGGTACGTTTCTTCACAACAAACCGTATATTTCATACTTATTCGATTCAGTTACCGCTAGACGTTCTACAACCGAGACTTTGACTTGTACTCATTACTTTCCATCTTTTCCCTTAGATACTATTTAGGCGATTTAAGTGACCAACGGAAAATATTGTGTGCCTATAATTTTTATTGGAGGATGTACGTTAAGACTTTTGACTTGACACCTATAGAACTAGGGAGCTCGAAACGTATTCGTTAAAAAAAAAAAAAAAAAAAAAAAAAAAAAAAAAAAAAAAAAAATTTGTTTCCCCATCATCTTGTATAGATTATTGTGAACTGAGTAATTTTCGGTTGGAAAACCGATACCCTCTCCCTCGCATCCATGACCTCATGATTTCTTGCATGAATCCCGTGTGTATTCCAAAACGACCTCCGTTCCGGTTATCATCAATTGGGGGTTAAGTGAGACGATGTCTCCTAAGCCATTTCCGAACTCACAACGTTAGTTGTAAATCTCTCTTAGTACCGTTTGATTTATTTAGGACTCCGTCCGTATTCATGAACCTCCTAAACCACGTATGCAACTTATCTAGACAAATCTGTTATCGTATTTATAGATGACATCTTAACTTATTCAAGTAAAGAAGGGAAACTAACAACATCACCATCTTAAGCTCGAACTTTTGAGAAAAGAGCAACTCCATACCAAATTCTCCGAGTGAGAATTTCTGTTGAACGAAGTCCAACTTTCTAGACCATGATGTTAATGGTCAAGGCATTACAATCAATCTCGAAATCGAGCCACATGTAATCAGGAAACTCTCCCAACTCAGACTTGTATTCGTAAAATCTTAGATCTCGTCTATTGTTACCGAAGATTCATTTCCGACTTTTCTCGTGTCACACGACTTTTAAACTCGTTAACTCACTAAGGAAAACTCTAAACCTCTCCGTGTTCGAACCTTGAGCGTGATTCTTCACACCAACATTTCTAGTTAAAATCGTATAGCAACAGATGGAACTCAAACATGGGAATATTTCTACATGAACGCCGAAAGGCATACTCTCTCGACTCAAAAATCAACATAACTAAAATTCGTTATTTTACACGAAGAATTCGAATACTAAATTGTGGATCCGATCAATCTTCTCGTCATCACGTACCACACTACATACCTCTGTTATTTCACCGTCACCGTCTGATATTACTGGAATTTAAGATAGCACACAATCTAACGATACTTCACTCTTCTTTGACTCAACGCCCTTGTGTTTCTGATAATCGGTCAACTATTATTCAACCCCGAACTGTACAACTACGTGTACTACCTCGTTTCTCTTTCAGACTTCAACTATTGACAACTAGAGGCACGTTATGGCAACCTCGAGATGTAAACTCATCCTATTCTAAGTCCTCATTTCACTCCCATCTTTATCGCTCGCACTTCCGTTTAAGGGAACTCCTTGTAACATTTCTCCATGGATAGAGAAATTCCTCATATTACCTTAGTATTCGCCACGAGGGTGAATAGTCCTAACGAACATTTTTTTTTTGAACCCTAACTGACTTGTTCAAACATATCTTAAGAGATCCTATTCTAACACGGTGCACCATTGCCAATTACCTCGGATCAAAATACTCGTATCGCTTCTAGTTTTGCAAGAAACCTTGGAAACCCACTTGGACATACGTACCGCGTAGCTCCCACAACCGACGAACCGAGCAAACGTACGATTCAATCTTGGAAAGACATGTTACAGACTGGTATTCCCTATATGACCGCTAATGTCATACCCCTGTTCATTTAACCAAAGCATGCGGCAAGCAAATCGCCGAATCTGAACTCCATCAAGAAACAACAAATGAGATCGTTCAAGTCCGAGGAGGGCTCGAGGCAACCCATCGTCGCCAGAAGAGTTATACCAAACTTAGATGAAAACCCCACAAATCCCAGTGTGTAATCGCGTAATATTGAGAAACCGCACCTTGGAAAGGTGAAATCCATTTTAGGAAATCGAGAAAGGCTATATCTGCAATATTGAACCTTTTGAAACCTTGGGGCGTATTGGAACCGCTTCCTACCGTTTAGAACTTCCGATGCAATTAAGTTTCCGTTTACCCTACATTTCGTGTAACAAACTTAGAAACGTGTCCTGCGGAACAGGAACGTGCAATCCTGCTGGATACATCAACTATCAATGACAAACTTCTCTTCATAGGAAAACCAGTTGAAACCGGGGATCGTAAAAACCGAACCTTAATGCAACGTAAAACCCTGACAATCCAAATTCATGAGAACACTCAAGGACGTACCTTCACTTATTCATAGCATTGACATCTCCGGCCTCGAGTGAGAGGCATCGATTATTACTTCCAACTAAATTTCGGGACGAAATTTCTTTTGAGGTGTGGATAATGTAACATCCCGCATTTTTTCGTTAAATTATTTTAACGCCCGTCTTTTTCTTTTTAAATAATACCCTTCGTATCTAGATTCGTATCCTTTGTTAAGTAACATTTTTAAATATTCTCGTTATCGGAATTTAATATCTCCCGTACTCCCGTGAAATTTAAAATAATTCGTTCGGTTAATTCCCGCACCCGATTCATAGTTGAGGGACTAAACTTGACAAGGGATCAAACCCTTGACTAGGTCAAAGGGTCAAACCCCTTTCACCCATTCATTTCCACCTCCATCTCTCTCTCTTTCTCTCTAGCAAGAACACACACTCAAAAACCAAATCCATTCATTCATCATCTAAATCCGGATTAGGGAGCTAGCAACCAAATAAATTACATATTCGTGATCCTCTCTTCATCCTCTTCATTTTGGTACCAACTTCATCTCATTTGGGTAACTTTCTAAAATCACTAATTTTATGTGTTCTTGAGATTTTTGAGTTATAAAGTTGTTAATTAGTGTCTATGGCTCGAGTCTAGTTTGTGTATGTAATTTGTATGCTCGATCTCGTTGTTTTAGTGTAACTAGCATGAACTTGAATTTTGGTGTGTTGTTCTTGAATTTTGGATGATCATATGTTGTTAGATGTTAAAAGTTCATGTTCTAATTGTGTTCCTAGTATCATTAGCTTCGTTTTGATGTATAGGTTAATTAAGGAAATTCCAAGAACATGATTAGTGATTTTGTGAACTTGGATTAGGGTTTGATAAGCTTTAGATGAACTTTTGATGCATCAAATGTTATGAAATATTATAGATAAGAATTTTGTTGCAATGTGTGTATGATTACCTTCGAAACGGCATATCATACATGTAAATTGGTTGCCCGAATCATGAAATGCATATTTGGAACTTGAACCTTGATTATGAACGTTTAAATGCGGTTTTGGGATGTGTAAGTGTTGAATTGCTTGATGAAATGTGTCTAGGTGTTTTCCTCGTCAAATTACCTTTCCGGTGATATAAAATACATGTTCTAATTGTTTGCGGTTTGTAATTTGGGTTGGTTTGATTGTTGGTTCGTGCACTTAGAGTTGCAGCAAACAGGGTCTGGAAACAAACCAGGACGCCGTCCAGAAAAGCAGGACGCCGTCCCAAACTTAAAAGAGGGACGCCGTCTAGCTCTCTGGGACGCCGTCCCAACCTTAAAAGAGGGACGCCGTCTAGCTTCTCAGGACGCCGTCCCATTGTGCTAAAACTGGCTGTTCACTTGGTCATTTGACATGAAAATGTTTGCTATGCTACGGACCTCCGATTAACATGAAACTTGGCCAACATACTCATATATGATTATATAACTTAGAAAAATTGTCGGATACCCGACCCGACCCCGTTGACTTTGACTTTGACCAAGTTTGACTTTTAATCAAACTTAACCAAATGGTTGTGCAATCGTTCTAACATGCTTTTATACTTGTATCTTGCATGAAACATGACAACTTGATTCACATGCTACATTATTGAGTCGTAACGAGCCATAGGACTAATTGAACATCTTTGACCTATCGTGTTTACCGTTATTGATATAAACCTATTGTTTAGGTCAAGACTAGCTTTGTCTTTGCACACGTTTACTTGTTGAAGTACCTTTATACTCGTGCACTCGAGGTGAGATCATAGTCCCACTTTTACTCTTTTTGAACTTACATTTGGGATGAGAAAACATAAACATTTCTTCTACTAAGTGAACACAAGTACAGGAAAACAAACATTCTACATACGAGTTTAGAACAAAATCCTCAATTCGATTATCATTAGTTACACTTGCCGGGTGTAAGCGAGAACTTATGTTGTATGGATCCATATGGGTTTGACAAACCCTCATTCAAACGGTTCGCTACCGTTTACGAATGAAATATATTTTCGAGAAACAGTGTATGTTCTAGCACTAAGTGATGGGGTTCAATGGAAGGAAATGTTAAGCATTGATAATTGGGTGCTCGTGAAACAAACTTTTGGAATGTATTACTATTATTTCATTGATGCAAATCTTGTGGTTCACTTGTACTTACTTACTTAAACCTATGATTTCACCAACGTTTTCGTTGACAGATTTCTATGTTTTTCTCAGGTCATGCACGATATGTGAAACATGCTTCCGCTTACTATTTGATACTTGCATCCGATGTCGAGTATACATGCATTTCATGGAGCGTCTTTTGACTTTACTTTAAACCGTGTCGCCTAGATTTCAATCGTACTTATAACGTTGTAACTTAACTTTTGGTTGAACAATTCTTGTAAACTTTAAAACAATCCTTATTTTGAAATGAAGGCGACATATTTTGGTCAAACGTTATCTTAAAGACTTATAATCAGGTAATGGGACCCACGTAGCCGACGCCGTCACTTGACGATTTGTCGGGGTCGCTACAGTGTTCATGTGAAGAGCATTGAAACGAAGACTACCAGTTAGAATCGAGTTAGACAAAAGGGACATCGACCTCCATATCGTTATATGTCCCCATTGTGATGACAATAAGTAGAACACTCTTTATTATATATTTTTCACCAAGTGATGAAGAATAGAAATAAATTTTTTCACCAAGAATCTCTTTTTTAAAGATGCAGAATAAAAATAATTTTTTTTCGAATGATTTGAAATTTCTGAATAAAGTTGGTTCTGAATGAAAATAAACTGGTTGATAATAACTTTGAAGGAACGACGTGAATTTGGTAAAATTACCTTATTAACGTGATAATGAATAAAAAAATTCAATATAGTTGTCTGTTAAATGTTTTGGATATGATTTAAGGATGATATTACATAAAACTTAGAGGTTTTTTACTTTTTTATGTATTAAATTTTGTTTCCATTTGGCTCAATTTGGGAATGGATGTCTGATTTTATGTCTTGAAAACAGAATAATTTCCGGATTAAGTGACAAAGAAAATAACACTTTTACTTATTGAATTATGAGTTGTACATAAACAGATTATTAATGCTCTATATGTTTAATGGTTAAAAGATAAATTTAATTCTAAATGATTCAGTATTAAAAGTTAAATCAACATCATGTATTGTTCAACATTCTACATTTAATGATTTTCACGATTAGTTGTCAAGCAACCTTGGACCCGCGATTAGTTGTCAAGCAACCTGAGTTCGATCCTTGAAATTTCCTATATAGCGTGCGTTAATGCAAATGAAAGCATTCGATTCCTCTCGGGCCGTTATAAAAAATTAAGATATAAACAAGTCAAAAATGAAATTTAGCTAAATGCAAACTTCAATAAATGACTTGTTTTTATTCTCGGATAAAGGAAGGATTGTTTACCTCTCACCTCCCATACAATAGTGGTGTTGTTGTTGTTGTTGTTGCAAACTTCAAATAAATCAAAGGAACCCCAAAATCCAAAATTAAGTGCCATCACTTTACGGACGTCTTTCATCTATTCCAATTCATACCCAAACCAACCCACCTTACCTTCTTATATTATACCTTATATCTAAAAGGCAAAGGTCACGTGAATAGTAACCCACAAGTTTCACAAAACGCCCCCCCTCTTTTACTTACTTACATTTTAGTCCCAAACAAATATATAATATCTAATTTTATGGTTTTTACAAACTTATCACAAACTTTCAACATTTTATACTTTAACCGTTAAACTCCTCATTCGTTATAAATCGACTACATACTTTATATACTACCTAATAGACAAAAATAAATAATAGTCGCCAGCGGTGCTTTCGTTCTTTCACTTTTTTCCCCCTTTTCCACCTTTTTTAAATAAAAAAAAACCCTCATAGTTTGTTCAAATATTAAAATCGACCCCCAAACAGGGAGTAAAGTGTCAAATACTCATTTTCATAAAAAAATTTAAAAAAACTACACCCAAATATTCAACGGGCCATATCTTCTCGCTCGCACCGAGTTAAATTTTTCTGAAACCATCGTTAAACTCGAAACAATTTTAGGAGCACACTGTCACTAACTATACGCAAATCAGACGCTTTTTAAAAAACGCTAAATATTTGAGGTACTTTTCATACACGTCGATTTTGCGTTAAATTTTTAAAAGTCGACAATTCCATAGTGAAACGCGGAGATGTACATATATTGTTAATTTAAAATAACATTTAAATCTTTCACGGATTATACCTTTTAGTTCGACTCGAGTTGCGCTTCAACGATATCATCGTTAGCCACAAAATAATTTTACAAACTAAACGCAATATAATACATTGAAAACCGAACCCCGGCGCGAAGCGAGGGTTGTAACACTAGTTCTTTCTATCTGTCCAATTCTCACACGCCCATTTCATCATTCCACCGAATATACCCCCCCTTTGCATAAATTAGGTACCTTTTTTTCCTTCCTTTCTTTAATTTTAACTAACAATCAATCGATCATCAAAACTTGTTGCTGACTTCAATTTTGTTTTGTAAGTTTTACGTTTTTATTTGATTCGGTCAATTAAGGAATTAATTAACGATCATGAATTATGTTGCAGGTTTTTGTTGGATTTATAATTTTAATTTTTTCTATGATTGTCAATATAAATTGTTAAATGTTTACATTTTTATATCTGCTGAGATATAGAATGATGCTTATATGTCTCTGTTTTGGTTAAATTTAATTATGTTTTTTTGTTGTTCATTTGGCAATAAAAGTTTCTCCTAAAAATGTTCACCTCATGATGATAATTCACATTGTATTGTAGTAGATAACTTTTTATTAATATTGAATTATAAGGTGAGATTTTGTTGTGTACTTGCATATGCTATATATTTTGTTGTGCTTGTAATATAACATAAATAAATACCCCAAGCTTTAATGTACGTCATTGCCTCAATTTATGTCTATGTAATGGCAGTTTTGGTGCATATTTGATTCTTATGCTATTGTCAAGGTGTTGTTTCGATTTTGGTTGTTGTAATATCTTTTGACATTTTTATAATTTTGTTGACTGCAGTTGGGAATAAATTATCCTGATTTTTTGTTCCCCATAACATGGGGCATCGACATGTTTTCAGCCCGTCGATTATGTTTGAGACTGAAAATGATCAGAGATGGAACTTGACGGATCATCCCTGTGATCAAACGGGTACCCAAATTTACAACCTTTTTAACTTATACTTCTTTCTTGAATCTTATGTCGCCAGTTTTTGGACTGCCTATGTCTATCTAGGCCCTAGTGTGACTTACAAGTAAAGTTGTCATTTTTAACCAATTTGATTTTGTGTGGATTGATATGGGCATGTTTTGTCTCTAACGGGTCAAACATAAAAAAATAAAAGCTTTAATTTTTTTAACCAACATATAAATTACTTCAGACATCTGTACAAGTGATTATCTTATTATAACAACTTCAATCAAATCAGCCACATCCATACACTAAAGCTTCTTATAATTTATAAGTGTTTATTAGATTCTGATTATTTCGTACCACATAATTCACATTTTTTTATCTGATAAAACTTTTCAAATCTAATTTTCAGCACACAGTGATGCTGCTGAAAGCAGTTCTCATACATATCCAGCTAATAACATGTCGATAAACGGAGAAGATTATGCTTCTAATTGTAACTCTTCTCCTGTATCAAATGCATATTCTTCAATATCTAATAACAACCAAACACAGCATGATCAACAAGACACTTCTGGCCCATCAGATCTTCCTACACGGCCCGAAACTAACGGGAATCATGCACCTTCATCCAGCTACAACGGTCAACCAGTTAACGAGGACGATTCGTTTGACATTAGGACTAGTAATGAAAGATGGCGTCGTAAACGTAAAAGCCTGGATACTTCAACCGATGGTACGAACGGATATATCAACCATCATGTTGGTGGTAGTTCGTCTAATATCTCTATGCACACTAGCCCGTGGGAAGAAACTCGTAATATGGACTTTTTTCGTACCCGGTGGGATTATCGTAATAACGTGAAGCCCGTTTACGGTGATGAAAATTCTCATAGGAATGTTAAAAGCAGGACTACACCTAACGGTCCACCCGTGGATGATTCTTCGAACGGGTCAATGAGTCAGTGGAATCCAACTAATACACCTTTTGTTCATTGTAAAATTCTTACCCACTTATATATATATATATATATATATATATATATATATATATATATATATATATATATATATATATATATATATATATATATATATATATATATATGTGCGTGTGTGTGTATGTATGTATGTATGTATATATATATATATATATATATATATACACACACACTCAGAGAGAACCAAGGGTAGGAGTGAACTCAGAGAACTTTAAACTCAATCTGTATGGAACAGATTGAGCTCAATCTGTGTGCAGATTGACTCAATATGTGTGCAAATTGTGCTCAATTTGTGGGTTCTATGGGTTCTCTATCACCCTTAGTTCGCTCTGGATCCCTTCACTATATATACATACATGCATATACATATATATAATAAAAATAACTCCATTAGTTTCTAATAAATGATTCTGAATTGCAGGTCACGAGTTAAATCCGTTCTCTGTTGAAAGCGGTAGTTTTAGCGAAAATGTCCCTCAAGATTTTATGTGTACCGAAATGCAAAATGTTGGAGGAACTTGGAGGAACTATATTCAGAGATCTGACCCAAGTTTGAGGGCTTCGTCTAGCAGCCTACAATTGGGGACTGCAGATGAAGGTTTGCAGTTAACCAACGAGCATTATTTGTCCCCGCATCCGAGATCTACGATCGTCTGGCATTCGAGCGATCGAAATGCACGATCAAGGATGTCGTTTGATAGATATACATCATTTTCTGAGGACGCAAATGCTCATGATCAACAATCTCCTGAGGTATGTCCTTGTTGAAGACCTTGCAAATTTTCTACATGATATCGGCCCAAACTCGGGATTAATCGGGAAATCGGTCAAAGTTAAACTTGGTCAGCATCTGAGATATAAGCAAATTTGTCAATGCAATGTAACCCACTTGATCTTTGTGTATAAAACTAATTTATGTAATTGTAGGGTCTCATGATTATGGAACAATCCGCCTTCGGATCAAGAAATCTGTTTGATCATCATCGGGAAATGAGGCTTGACATAGATGACATGAGCTATGAGGTCAGCAAATTTTAACATAATTATTCTTTGTTACATTCTCCGTCTCTTGTTTAATTGGAAAATTACAGGAGCTTCTTGCACTCGGGGAACGGATTGGAACCGTGAACACCGGCTTGTCGGAGGATATGATCTCGAAGTGTTTAAGAGAATCGATATATTGTTCCTCTGATCAAATACAAGAGGAACGAACATGTGTGATCTGCTTGGTGAGATTTCATATTATCCATTCTGAATTCTTAGTCAAAATAAATAAATAGTTTTGATTATCTGCATAGACATATATACAACCTAATTCGATATCATTTTTCTGTATGAAAGTTTATGTTCAACAAAGTATAATATAAGGATTACAAGGCGGTGATTATATTATATATAAAAGGAAAAGTTTAGAGGGGTAAAAAAGTTTACTTTTTACTGTCTTTGATACATACATCTAACTCAGATGATCGGTCCATGCTAGCAAGTTTATTAGGTTATGAGATTAAAATAGAATTGCAGGCTTTTTACCACATGTTAGCTAGGTAAGTTGTAGAGATTAGAATATTATGAATGCATATTTTGCATAAAATGTTTGTTTGTGGTCTGTGTTATGAACCAAATCTGATTGATTGGTGTTGCAGGAAGAGTATGCAAACATGGATGATGTTGGGATGTTTAAAGGTTGCAAACATGATTTTCATGTAGGATGCATCAAAAAGTGGCTGTCAATCAAGAACCTGTGTCCCATTTGTAAATCAGAACCCATGAAACACAAGTGAACTTTGTTGGCATTTGCATTGTATATATATATATATATATATATATATATATATATATATATATTATTGTATTTGTATATGTATATTCATTAGGAGAAAATTCCTCATAATGGATGAGAAAGAATGTTGGTGAATAATGATGATCTATCTCAATAATCTTATAACTTCATTGCCATAATAATTGGTTCAATGTCTTCACTTCTTGTCATATGTATTACTCTGCCATTTCATAATACCCATGTTTGACTTTTCAGGGTCATACTTCTATAACTTTGTCTTCAAATGTTTTTTGTGTCATATAATATTTGATGAAACCTATATCAATGAAAACACATTTTAAAACCGAATCATTCATATAAGTTTCATCAAATACAATATAACATAAATAAAAATATTCGAAATCAAAATTTTAAAAGTAAGATCTTGAAAAGTCAAACATGACACTTTATGGGACAGATGAAATTGTATGTGTAGTGTTTGGGTAAACACATGCACGTAGTATAAAATGCAATATGCGTATGAGTATTCGTCGAAAAATTAAACGTAGTAAATAAATCTTCAACAGATTTTCCAAATTCCAACCCATTCAAATTAAAACTGTAGCTGTTGCAATGGCATATCATCATATACAAAAAGAAACCACCAAGATCAACGAGTTAAATATTATTTTCATTCCATTTAGGATCTTAAGATTTTTAGTATATTACGTAATAAGAAAACACAAAACCATAGGGTTAAATTTTGATCTAAAAACTAAATCCTCCACGTTGTTTATCTTGAGAAACTACTAGAAAAAAAGTTGCATATCCAAGCAACAAAACTGACGACACGGAAAAATCATCCTGAAGTGTTGTCTCCATATATACCTATAGTGAACAATTATGGTCTTGTAAGATGTTCCTATAATTGAGATCCAGTCAAGAAATTGTAGATATTAATCTAACAAACGTCACGAGCAACTCAGGTTTTAGGCTTCTTTGGCGGGCCCATATCTCCAGGCTTAGACTTCCGTTTTATACCCAACTGAAAGTAAAAACATACAAGCGAGGTTTATCACAACTTAACAAATTAAATTTCCACAAATAAGTTTACAAGAGAGAGAAGATGGTCTAAATGGATGCACTGACCTTTCTATCACCAACCATGGGTGTCAACCTCCCTGGTAAATCCTCCATTGTAGCAAGCCCACTTCTCGGATCACTCGTTTGCCTAAACAATTTAAGACATTAAAAGAAAAATGAATAATTACCAAGTCATCTGTCACTCAAATGTAAACTTTTCATTTGACAAACAAATTAATCAAAAAAAAAAAAAAAAAAGAATAAGTAAATAATATTTTGTTACCAGATCCATTTAAAAAGATAATATTCATTCATCTATACATGATATGCTAATTATATTATAATTTATAATAATATAAGAATAATAAACAATTAAAGAAGATAAGTAATACCCTGGTTTGACATGACCACTAAGAACAATACAAGGTTTATGCATCTTAGATTGAGCTTCCTTCATTCTCTCAACAGACATTGATGGTGTGTCTGAATTATTCATTTGCTTCACCTTCAACTCCTTGTCGTATTGTCGCCTCCGTTTTTCTTGTTTCCTTTTGCCGGGCCCTTTTCCGTGAAATCTATGTGAAAGTAACCTATAGGCCTCCTTGGGAGTCAACTGGTCAAACAATATATCTCAGTCATTGATAAAATATTTCATGATTTAACATCATTTATGCATGATTGCGGTGTGCATAACATTTTTAAAGTGCTGTATAAATCACCTCCCAAACATTATAACTACAATGATAATCTAAATCTGAAAATAAAACAACCTAACAGACTCAAACAATTACAATTTTAATTGTAGGTAACTTCAAATTCGTTTAAACCCATTTGACCCATTCATCGTTTATCTAAAAATATATACTTGACTCGACATACATTCCATCCATTCATCTTTTATCCAAAAATATATACTTGACGCGATATACATTCGACCCGTTAAACATAGCTTAAACGTACCATTTATAAATAACGGGTCAAAATTTCCACCTATAGCAAATGCCTTAATAATATACCTGGCAATTGAGACCCATACTCTCATATTTGGGTCAAATGGGTCCAATGAATTTTTCTTCAACTTATTGGATCTTATACAAAATATAAAAGAACGGGTCAAATGGGTATCAAATCCTAAAGTTCAATAAATAGAGACAGGTCTAATGGGTCTTGTGAATGGGTCAAATGGGTCGAGCATAACAAGATTCATCCGTGAAATATTTAAATATCTATGAAAGCATTAATGGTTATATCAATTATTATTTTCTTATATACATAATAAATATTAACAATAACTAAAACAATATAATCAACGTAAAAAATCAAATGTAAAAGTATATGACCTGTTTGGACCTATTTGACCCATTTGACCCATTACCCATTTCGACATGTTACCCAAACCGACCCAACCTGACCCGTTTGGACCCGTATCAAATTTTTACCCGTTTGACCCATGACCCATTTCAACCCAAAACCATTTTGACCCATTACCCAAACCGACCCAACATGGCTCGTTTGCCAGGTATAAGTTATTAACAGATGATATAACAAATAAACCTCTAGTTTTTGTAGTGAGTACTTACAATTCTTCCATATTCATCCGTCCTCTCAATACGTATCTCCTTTTTATCATCATTCTCATTAACAATGCCAACAAGTTTACTCTTTTTCTTGTCCATATTTCGACCACCCAATTCAACAGTATCTTTTAGATTTCCACTCTTAAGTAGCTGAAGTACACCAGATAACCCTTTACCCAAAGAACACTCATGAATCGTTTCATCAGGTTTAACATCTTTCATTTCTGCCCAGCCACCATTTTTACCTTTTTGCCCTTGATCAGATACTGCTGGTGCTACATCCTCCTCCATATAACCATCAGGATTATGAGCTTCTGCAACCATAAAATAACAGAATCTTAAATAGAGATAAATAAAATTTAGAAAAAACATCATATGTTTCGTTTGTCAGCAAATGCAAAAAAGGATGTTGCTCTTTTGACCCGTATTTATATCATGACCTGTTTCAACCCAGACCCATTTTGACACGTTAGGCCGTTACCCAACCTGCCTGACCTCAACCATTTACTGTATACAAAGCTAAATGTCTTAAAGCCTAAATATGAATAAGAATAGCATACCTTTATCAAGTAGATGACCACATACAAACTCCTCCATCTGTGTAAAGACTACCTTATCATCTTTTGACTCTCCATTGTCTGCATCTGTGTTTTTAATGGTGGAAGAATCAAGTTGAGATTCATTCATAGCAGTCGAAGAAGCAAGTAGAGCAATCGTGTGGGACACAGATGGATTTCCATCCTCTTGCTTCTTAAGAGAAAGTTTTCTTGCCCTCTGTAACGATTTATGAAGATCATCGTCTTCATCACCAACAACTATATTATCTTCATCTGCATTTTGAACAGTATGAGTTTGCTCTATTCGAAGTGCTTTTGACACTTTATCGGCCTTAATATACGCCGATTGGAATGCATTGCTTCTTTTTTCAGCCTCGGATCTCTCTTTTTCCTCTTTTTGGGCCTGCCTTTTTCCATCGGCCCGTGAACCACGATCACCAGCACCTAACCCTGCAGAACGGGCTTCTGCCTCGAGAGCCTCAATATCCAACTTATCTTTTTTTCTTAATGATTTCTTTTTCTTGGGCTTTTTAAACTTTAGCATCTCTTCACTAGTATAATAATCTGTTGTGACTTTCCCAATTGAAGTAAGATCTTCAAAATGAGGTGTCACCGACGCACCATCGATCCTTCTTCGAAGCTGCAAGTAAAAGCAAACACTGTTGGAGAACACCAAAAGAACACAATACCAAATCAAAATATATCTAAAATAACAAAAAAATCTATATAAAATAACAACAAAACCAAAATATAAAACCTAGTAGTTCCAATTTTCATTGTATTTTCGGAAAGGAAGAAGCACCCGCAGATGTTAAAAATCAAACACTAAAATAAGCAGACATTACCTCCTCCAGTTTCTTCTCTGCTTCACCACTAACACGGCCTCTTTCGTCAAGAATTACACCCTGGAAGAAAGTATATGTATAAGATAAATATTATATTTAAAAATGTAAGTAGTGATATAATCAAGTTACAATCTTTACCTCGTTCACAATAGGATCATCATATTGTGGAAGCATTTTCTTTTCAAATCCAGGGTCTTCATTAAACCTGCAAGACAAAATGACCAGAAAGTAAGATTAGCCTATGATAAATCCTTGCTAGAAAACAGAGCTAGCCAGGTCTAACAATTTTTTGTCAAGAACTATTATACCTCATATTAATATGATGTAATAAGTATGTCAAGCAGACTTATAAAGGCTATATGATTTAAAAGTTCCAATACTAACTTCAACCTTTTGGGAAGTTTTAACGTCTTGTGCACTAAGAATACATTTTCAGCAATTTTTTTACCCATATCAGAGGCAAAATCATTTTTAGATATTATTTATCCTGCCCGTTCAACCCATTATAGAAAGAATATAGCAATAATCTGAAGCAGAGCAATTCAACTATTGAACTTACTTATCATCGTGAACTCCAGTTTTCTTTTTAGCCGCCTTATAAGCCTCATTTCTCCGCTTTTGCTCACCGATCTCCACATTTTCAAGAATATCAATCTCTGGTGTATACAATGTAAAGTCACCTTAGGAAATCTGGGTCCAGCAAAAAACCACTAAAGATGACAGATGAAGAAACAGGAAAACTAATTTAAAAAAAAAAAAAGAAAGAGAAATTAATTACCTTGGTTAACGTCACCATCAGCAAGTATGTTCTGATCTTTTAGTGTTAAAACAACTGCACCGCCTTCAATCACTTTGTCAAGGCCATCGAGAACTTTAAACCCTGCCAGGTCACCTGCCAGCATAATTTCAATAAATAATTAGGACAAGAAAAAGTATACATGGTACAAAAAAAAACTAAGCTTTTACACACGCTGGTCGTATGTAACATGATAAGTTAATAAGAAAAAATAAACAACTGTGCCTCAAGCAATCAGGGATATGTGAACTATAGTGATTTATATATGTAGAGAAGAGACTGTACGAGATGTATGCTGACGAGTTGGCAGTTCATCTTCATCATCTCCGTTAATCACATTGTCCTGAATTTTCACAAATTATATTCATCAGAGGCATAATAGAAAGAAATCAGTCTAATTCACACACATAAAAATGTCAGATGAATATAATATATAAGTATATAACGAACCTGCTCCTCAAGCATCTTTGAGAATTGCAGTGCTTTCTCCTTTTCAGCCATCTTCGTCTCCTCTAGCTTTCGGCTTTTACTAACCCACGATAATATATCTGAAGCTCCATCAGACTTCTTTTTCAACCGTTCTTCCTTCATCCTAACAGATAAAAGCCATAAGTAAATATGTGACCTTAGTACTCAGAGCACAAAATCAAAAAGAAACCATACGTAAGATGGTTAATTTTATGAATGTATGTATATGAATACCATAGCTAATTACTCCCAAATTAAGAATATCATTCTTTCACCAACTAGTCCAGACTCTTCTCAATGACACATTTGACATTTCTTTTTTTACTAACATTCAGAAAATCTCCTAGTTATTACTTATTAGATTAGGAATTTGTGTCTCGGTATAAGTAGTGTATAACATGATTCTACCGATCTATAGTTTCAATTAGTTCTAAATCATTCAAAATAAAATACCAAGTAAATAAGGTATTCACATACATTCGGTCTCTGCTACTATCTTTAACAAAACTTTTAGCCTCTTTCTCTCTATCTTTTAAACCATCACTGATCCTAGATTTTTCTCGATTTCTACTTCACTTATCCTTCTCCTCCCTTCAACTATCTCCTATTTCATACGCTATTGTACATCTAAGTAATACTCCCTTATTCGTGTACCCGTTTTACGCTAGTGTATACCATAAGATGAACATGGAATATAAGAAAACTAAAAGCAACCGATAAAATCAATTTGTGAGCCTTCTTTTAAGGGTTTTACTTGGCTCAACTAAATGGTGAAGTGGCGTATCCATTTACACGAAAACAGAAAACGTAATTACTGATATCAGATGTAACGATTTTTAATGAACTAAATCACTTAAAAAAGGACAATACAAACTAATATCGATCACATCCACGCAAAATTTGAGATTGAATTCGAACAAACCAACATAAAGATACAAACTAAAACCGCAATCAGATTTAGATATCAACAATTGTAAAATCAAACATAAACCCTAGTCTAAATTTCAGAAGTATAGAAAAAAAAACGAACCGTATTTTACGATACCTTATTATTAGAGCATAAAAGGTGAATCGATGTAAATTGCAATGGATATATTGTTTCGAGGTTGCAAAAATTAATCGTGTGCTTCTTCTTCTTCTTCAGGAGTAAGCTTATTTATTCCCTTACTGTGTAGTAGAGATTTTGTTGGAAAGGCTAATTTGTATTTTGTATTACTAATAAACACCATGCCCAATTGGGCTTACAAAACTATTAACGGTGTTAAAGAAATTCTTGGAGAACAAGTAAGATGATTTACTTGGCCAATATTTTTTAATACCCGCTCTCCTTTTTCGGATCTCACGCAATATCAATCTCCGTTGCAATATCTTACGATTACTAGACCTGACAGTTAGTCAGGTTACTCGATTTTTACATGCTCAGTTGATCATTTTCAAATTGTCAAACGCGTTCTGCGTTATGTCGAGGTACAATTACTTATGGACTCACATTTGTGCACACCATTAAACCATCTCTACTTGGGTATGTATTCTGATGCCGACTCGGCTAGATGTACCGAGACAACGCTCTACTTATGGTCATTTTACTTTATTGGAAGGTAATCTTGTCTCTTGGAGTGCTAAGAGGCAACCTACTGTCTCGTAGTCGAGCTGTGAATCTAAATATCGGGCTTTTGCTAATAATGCTGCTGAAATTGTTCAGATTACACATTTACTATGAGAACTTTTTGTCTTACCTCCGGATCGACCAACGATTATATGTAACAACAAAAAGTGTTATCTTCTTAAGTTAAAATCCAGTCTCTAACAAGTGTTCTAAGCATATTGGTATTGATTATCACTTCACCCGTGAGCTAGTATCTTCTGGAAAGTTGTACACCAAATTTGTTCCAACTTTTTTACAAGTTGTAGATATTTTTACAAAAAGTGTTCCTCCTCAGCAATTTGAATTGTTTTGTGACAAGCTTGGTGTTGGACCACTACTTCTTCGTTTGAGAGGGGTATTAAACGGTATGAAAGAAATACTTGGAGAACAAGTTAGATGATTTACTAGCAGACTAAGATTTGATAAGATATCTTTCTATAGTTGTTGTATGTAGGCCTAACTCTAATTCTCCGTATGATGTACTATATATTTGATTAATGACAAACTCAAAGAGCATAAATTATTAACCCTTGTATGGTATCAAAGCTAGACATAGTAATTTGGTAGCTTGCTAGGAACAAGATAGACATGGCACCAAAGAAGCAGCTATATACGCCACATATACAACATAAACTTACATCTATTAGGCCATAACCTAACAAAATACACCTTCAGCTAGCAATAAGATTTTTGGGATTTCATTTCCAATCTTCCAAAGAAATTGTCCACTTATTCTTCTTGATTATTATTCAAAGACGTGTAAGCAAATTGGTAGAAATCAAGATGTCTTCGTTAAGGATAGTAATGTGACGATCAACTAGATTATGCACCAATTTATTTCTCCACTTCCATATGGACCAAAGTAAAACACAACTCAAAGCCAAACTACGTCATATTATACTCGGCTCTTTGGAATGTTTGGCGACTTAGATTCAATTATACCTTCAATGATATGTCTTTTAGAAAGTATCGTGTTTTATTAGAGCTCTCCCAACGGTTCGTCCAGGTGCACCGCCCACCCTCGCCCACCCTGGACGCCGTTGGCACGAACCCCGCCCAGAAACCGCCCTCGATTCGCCCAGCCCATTTCGCCCAGCCCATTTCGCCCAGCCCATTTCGCCCAGCCTTCTGTCTAATTTGAGCATGTTTGTGGACGTAAAAGGGTGAGGGAAAAAAAAATTTGAATTAAACCCAACGGCTCTTTAACGGCTAGTTTATTTTTTTTTTTTTTTTCATTTTTTACACTATATATACACACCAAACCATATTTTTAACATACACTCTCATTTCATATTTTCTACCCAATTCATCATTTTTATACTCAAATAAACAAAATGAGTTCCGACTCCGAGCCCGACGTAAATATGGTATTATCGATCAGAAATACGACTACGAATCGAGCACTCGAAGCCATTGACGCGCTAGATGAATTAAGTGATAACGAAGAAGTAGAACAAATACCACGGGCACCTAGAAGATATTTACATAGAGATCGTCAGGGTCGTGCATTGGCTTTATGGAATGATTATTTCTCCGACAATCCCACATTTCCAGACGATTATTTTCGTAATCGTTATCGAATGAGCAAACCTCTATTTCTTCGTATTTTTCAAGGTATATTGAACTTTTCTCAAACTCCGGTTCCTAAATATTTTAGTTATTTTATTCAAAAACGTGATGCTACCGGATTACTTGGTTTTAATATTGTTCAAAAAGTAACATCCGTCATACGTCAACTAGCTTATGCCGCTTCGGCCGATGTTTTTGATGAGTATTTGCATATGGGTGAACAAACCTCATATGATTGTTTGAACAATTTTTGCAAATGTATTTTCCACTTGTACGGTCCGGAATATTTGAGACGACCAACTGCACAAGATGTGCAACGTTTGACCACTAAACATGCTCAAATACATGGTTTTCCGGGGATGTTAGGAAGTATTGATTGTATGGATTGGAGATGGAGAAATTGTCCGGCACGTTGGAAGGGTCATTATATACGAGGTGACCATGGTTACCAGTCAATTATGCTTGAAGCGGTAGCATCGTACGATGGATGGTTTTGGCACGCGTTTTTTAGAACTGCCGGATCAAACAATGATATCAACGTGCTAAATCAATCCGACTTGTTTAGTGAGTTATTAGCCGGTGAAGCACCACCATGTACGTATACGGTTAACGGATGTACGTTTACTAAGGGTTATTATTTGGCGGATGGAATTTACCCGGAATGGTCTACAATAGTTAAGTCGTTCAAAAATCCGATAGACCGGAAACAAAAAAAATTCAAAAGGTATCAAGTGTAGTGACCCAAACTTTTCCATGTTTATATATATTAATTGAGATTGATATTTACATGACTAAATGTTTCCAACGTGTTAAGCAATCAAACTTGTTAAGACTTGATTAAATGAAATAAGTTTCATATAGACAATTGATCACCCAAGTTGACCGGCGATTCACGAACGTTACAAATTTGTAAAAACTACATGTTGTGGTATATATAGTCATATATATATATATGGTTGACATGAGATTATGATGAGTAAGTATCTCACTAAGTATATTAACAATGTGTGATATACATAAGAAATGAGATTACTAAGTTAAGAAACTCGAAATGATATATATAATGATTATCGTTATGATAACGTCTACTAAATACATATGTATCATATTAAGATATTGATACACTATATTTAACATGATAAAATGATATTTAAATATATCATTAAGTGTGTTAACAATGAACTACATATGTAAAAAAAAAAAAGACTACTAACTCAGGAATTACGAAACGAGACTTATATGTAACGATTATCGTTGTAACGATATTTTAATGTATATATCATATTAAGAGATATTCATACATCATAATATCATGATAACATAATAATTTAACATCTCATTTGATATAATAAACATTGGGTTAACAACATTAATTGAGATCGTTAACTTAAAGGTTTCAAAACAACACTTACATGTAACGACTAACGAAGACTTAACGACTCCATTAGAATGTATATACATGTTGTGTTTTGATATGTATTCTTACACTTTTGAAAGACTTCAAGACACATATCAAAGTACTTCTACTTAACAAAAATGCTTACAATTACATCCTCGTTCAGTTTCATCAACAATTCTACTCGTATTCACCCGTATTCGTACTCGTACAATACACAGCTTTTAGATGTATGTACTATTGGTATATGAAATGTCCCATTCTTATTGATTAAAAACGTTCCATATTAATTGATTTCGTTGCGAGGTTTTGACCTCTATATGAGACGTTTTTCAAAGACTGCATTCATTTTTAAAACAAACCATAACCTTTATTTCATAAATAAAGGTTTAAAAAGCTTTACGTAGATTATCAAATAATGATAATCTAAAATATCCTGTTTACACACGACCATTACATAATGGTTTACAATACAAGTATGTTACATCGAAATCAGTTTCTTGAATGCAGTTTTTACACAGTATCATACAAACATGGACTCCAAATCTTGTCCTTATTTTAGTATGCAACAGCGGAAGCTCTTAGTATTTACCTGAGAATAAACATGCTTTAAACGTCAACAAAAATGTTGGTGAGTTATAGGTTTAACCTATATATATCAAATTGTAACAATAGACCACAAGATTTCATATTTCAATATACATCCCATACATAGAGATAAAAATCATTCATATGGTGAACACCTGGTAACCGACATTAACAAGATGCATATATAAGAATATCCCCATCATTCCGGGACACCCTTCGGATACGATATAAATTTCGAAGTACTAAAGCATCCGATACTTTGGATGGGGTTTGTTAGGCCCAATAGATCTATCTTTAGGATTCGCGTCAATTAGGGTGTCTGTTCCCTAATTCTTAGATTACCAGACTTAATAAAAAGGGGCATATTCGATTTCGATAATTCAACCATAGAATGTAGTTTCACGTACTTGTGTCTATTTTGTAAATCATTTATAAAACCTGCATGTATTCTCATCCCAAAAATATTAGATTTTAAAAGTGGGACTATAACTCACTTTCACAGATTTTTAGACACCTTTTACTATGTATCAATTATCATTCCAATTAGTAATCTCAATTTGCGATTATAATTTTAAGTTAGTTGTAGTAATAAGGTTAGGTTAGTCAAGTATTTTTAAGTTTTATAAGTTTCTTTTATTTTTTCGTCACCTTTTATTTTTCAACCATTTTTCTTTTTCGACCTTTTTCGACGAACTCTTTTTCTTTCTTATTTCTCGCTATTCTAGTTTTAGGACATAGATTTTTATTCTACTTCTTATCTAAATTTCTTAAAATTACGAAAATTTATTTTAAGTGGTTAAATTAATAGACATCAAAATTTTCTGGTTCGTAGTAATAGTTGGATTTGTACGTAGACCGGGTTATTGGAGCCAAACAGTCCTCAATTATATTGAGACCAAACGAATCATGCTCCTCTGCTGCATCTTTTGGCTATTCGAAACGTGGGCAAAATCAGAAAAGTCTATTGATTGGATAACTTATTATAATTTTTCTTTCCTTTTTAAAACTAATAGGATATTCAGTGAATGCACCGAGCAAGACGTTCACCACCTTTTGTACGTTCACCACCTGTAACTAGATCAAGACATTTAGCAAATATAACCGCCGTTGATTTTTCTTTAGAATCGTCATCCAGTCAACCAAGTACTTCAGTTCAAATTTCCGATAATCCATTTTTTGAACCCAACCTCACAATTGAGAATCCAGAGAATATTCAAGAACGGTTCGTAGATCCTGAACCATTAAACTTTCCTCCGGAGCCACCAATCATTCAAACAGAGATTGTTGAGGAACGAACCATTAAATCAGAATCATCTAGTGATACCGATTCAACAAATTCAATTATGGAGAATCTGGAACCTTTAAGTATGGAAGACCGAATGAGAGCTAAACGCACTGGCCAAGGTCACGCAATTACTCATCCAGACATTAATGCGCCAGATTATGAAATCAAAGGACAAATTCTACACATGGTGACTAATCAATGCCAATTTAGTGGTGCGCCGAAGGAAGATCCAAATGAACATTTACGTACCTTTAATAGAATCTGCACACTATTTAAAATCCGAGAAGTGGAGGATGAACAGATATATCTCATGTTATTTCCCTGGACTTTAAAGGGAGAAGCCAAAGATTAGTTGGAATCGTTACCTGAAGGGGCGATTGATACATGGGATGTTTTAGTTGACAAATTTCTTAAACAATTCTTTCCTGCATCTAAAGCCGTAAGACTTCAAGCAGAAATTGTTACGTTCACACAGAAACCGAATGAAACTCTATATGAGGCATGGACAAGATACGGAAAGTTGTTAAGAGGATGTCCGCAACATGGTTTATGTGACGACTCGAGAATTTCCGACTAAATTTAAACTTAATCTCTATATGATTTCGATATGATAAGCAAAGTCAGTAAAGTTGAGTCTTAAATTTTTTTTAACTGTTTCATATATTCATTTGACCTTCAACTGTTCTCGACGATTCACGAACTATTATTTGTAAATAAATGTGTATACATATAAAAATAAATATAAATATATGTATAGTGTATATTAAATATAATGATTTAATGATTGTAATACTCGTTGGACATTTCGATTATTATTTAGAGAAGTTTAATTCGAACTTATATGATTTTAAAATAAGTGGTGATCCGAAAATGAGTTCTATAAATTTTAGGCTTAATAAAAATGTATTTAGGATCTAGTTATTTAATTTCAACCATTTTTATATTTTACCCAAAATTGAGAGGGACAGTTGATGTAATTTTTATTTAATAAATTAATGATCAAATTTTATACCATAATGACTGAAATAAATAAAGGAACTTAATCTAAAAATTTGGGATGTTTCTGAGACCTTTTTATTCGCCATTAATTAACAATAGGGTACGATATAGCACTCTGCGAATTGAAAATATCTAAAGTGTCGATAGAAAGAAAACAATTATGATGGCTGCTATACTATTGATATGTGCATGTTCTTTCCATCTATCATATACTATGTTTGTTTTAATCCATATTATATATTTTTATATATAAACTTAGAGACACACACTGACACATCTATTTTTCATCCGTGACTTTATCAATAATAAGATGATTACTGTATTACTTTTAATATAATATAATTTATATATAAAACATGCATATGGGAATGTCTATCATAGACTACAGACCACCTTCATTCAATCAAACCATTCGAGTTTCATCACCAACCATTGGCCACTATGAATAAACCACCGGCCACCACCCTAACCGTAAGCAACACTTCCACATCGATCACCACTTGTGTTTTTTATACTTCGTTTATGATTCGGTCACCATCCATCACCTTCAATAATATCCTCCCCTTCCTAAGTTACCATCAACAACTTAACAAAAACTTGCAACTACCATTTTGTTCTTGTTATTTTACGATGATCACCTTCCTCCATCACAACATTCTACGGCCACCCTACTACCATTCAATTGTCAATCTCCGACACCACTACATCCTACCACCTTCCATCACCATCCAACACTAGTCACCCTCACATGAACTACCATCCCTCTCCTTTACTCTCTTGAACCGTCGCCAACATCCATCCCTAAACCCACCTACAAGTTAGTTCAACTTGTGTTTATATTCTATTTGGGAACCACAAAAAAAAAACCAAGCATACTACTCAATTTACTGTACGAATTGAACCCACCATGAACCCCAAATTGCTGCTGTACACCTTCAACATAGCCACACCCATCTAAACCGCACCCACCTGTGAACCATCTGTTACCTTTAAAACAGTCACCTTCAATCCATTATGTTGCTGTATTTGATCTTGTTTCCTGTTTAAATAATCATAAATCACTAACCCAACATCACCATGTTCGATCAACCCTACAACCACCACTTCACCATCCTCACCGCCACTCTCTCTCTCATCTCTCTCTCTCTCTTATTTAGACGCCACACTTCACCATCGAACTTCTCTAATTCTGTTTCCTGTCGTGATTACACCACCACCATCAATCAACCATTGCTATCACCTGCTGCTACGTCCATTGTTTCTGTTTTATCCGAAGACCCAAACCCATCTGCTTCAGCTCCTATAATTTTCTGTTTTAAGATTAAACCGAACCCACTTGTTACTATTTAATCTGGATACGCAACTACTCGTTTTCCTTTCGGTTGTTAGATGATTATGAATGATGATATACGATTCTATGAAGATGAGAGGATTATGAGCTCAGTTGAGGTCGACGTGTTTGTTGCGTCTGCTCCTCCTTTTCGTTTGTGGCCGACAGGAAAACCCTTTTTGTGACTTAATAATTCGACGGCTAAAATTCTATCAACTCCTGTAAATTGTTCCATGTATTCATTTGTTTAGTTAATAGTTAATTGGGCCGTTTATATATGTTATCAAATTGGGATTTGTAAACATACCGTTGGGCCGTGATTCTTGTTGTAATACTTGGGCCGAGAAGATAAAAGTGGAAAAGGGAAACCGAAATAAGATTGGTTATAAATATATGTGTGGGAAATAAAACAGATATATGGTAATGGAGGAATGGTTAAGGAATGTTGGGTGAAACTGAGAGGTCTCGGGTTCGAGTCCCGCTCAGGGCATTTTTTTTGGAAAAAGCTATAAAAGGGGTATACACTCTTATTTTTTTTATTATTATTACTATTAGTTATTATTATTATGTTTATTATTATTATTATTATTATTATTATTGTTATTGTTATTATTGTTAAGATAATCATTATTATTACTATCATAATACAAGTTATTATTATTATTATTATTACAAGTATTAGAATTGTTATTATTAGTAATGTTAAAATAGATGTTAGTTATTATTATAAATATAATTACAATTATGAATAATACTAATATTATTATCATTTTATTTCCAAGTAACATCATTAAACATTATTAGTGTTATTATTATTAGTATTAGTGATATTGATATAGGTTTTATTACGATTAGGAATATCATTATTATCATTACAAAAATAACACAAACTAGTTTTATTATCATTAATATTAGTATTAGTATCACTTTTGTAAAAGTTAGTATTATTATTATCATTATTATTATCACTATTATTATTATTATTATTATTATTATTATTATTATTATTATTATTATTATTATTATTATTATTATTATTATTATTATTATTATTATTAAACCATTATTAGCAAAACTTTTTTTTTTAAACAAATAAATATTTTATACATAAAACATAGTTATTACATATACTATAATTATTTTAATATTTCATACAACTACATATAAAACATATTAATATTTCTTATATAAAAACTTATATACAACAAATCAGGTATTTATAATATAATACTAAATATATATAGATATTAATATAAATATATTAATCACTTTATATACATATACAAAATAAGTATATATAACATATAATTTAAGATATAAAATAAAGTATATGTTTTTAAATAGAATCTAGTATAAATCTTAGATAACTACGAAATATATATAAATAATGTATATAAATAAATAAAATTATGAGATTTCTATTATATGTTTTAATAGAAATACAATTGATATAGGTTCGTGAATCCGAGGCCAACCCTGCATAGTTCAATGTCGTCATATGTATTTTTACTACAAAATACAGTATTGTGAGTTTCATTTGATTCCCTTTTCCTCTTTACGTTTTTGGGCTGAGAATACATGCAAATGCTTTATTAACTGTTTTACAATATTTATATGCGTGAGTTTCATTTGCTCCCTTTTACTCTTTATATTTTTGGGACTGAGAATACATGCGCTGTTTTTACAACTGCTCTATTAAATGCTTTTGAAATATATTTTGAACTGCGAATACATGAAATACTTTTATAAATGTTTGACGAGATAGACACAAGCAAAACATTCCTCGAATGAATTATTATGCAGACAGAAGTTCTGCGGATTATTGTTGAATTATGTGGACATGATAATTGCCACCGTTGAATTATGTGGACATGATAATTGCCACCACTGAATTATGTGGACATGATAATTGCCACCAATTGATATGAATGTTATGTATCGAGAGAATGATTTTATACACAGGTTATGTGTATGTTATTTTTGTGCACGAGATATGTGTACAGTTACTAAGATTTATGAAAGATGATTTCGTACACGAGAAAGGTGTACTGTATTTAAAAGATATCGCATGTACATTACAGGTGGGTATAGGATTCGGGCCCATTTGTACCATGTAGCATTTAAAATCTTGTGGTCTATCAAAATGATGAATTTTATTATTTTATGATAAACTTATGAACTCACCAACCTTTTAGTTGACACTTTAAAGCATGTTTATTCTCAGGTACGAAAGAAATCTTCCGCTGTGCATTTGCTCATATTACATGGACTCGTTCATGGCATATAGAGGTTAGAACCTCGCAATGGGACCAACTGTTGAAGACTCTGTCCAGATGGATTAGGACGGGTCATTTCAGTTTAGACACCTGTCAAATAGTACAAATATTCTACCAAGGATGCGACATCACTACAAGGAAATACATAGATATAGCAGCTGGTGGTTCTATTATGAAGAAAACCGAAACTGATGCTTACAAAATTATTGATAACACTGCTTCCCACTCACATGAGTGGCACCAAGAAAAAGATATCATAAGATCATCTAAAGCAGCTAGAGCCGATTCTAGCCATGACTTAGATTCCATTTCCGCAAAGATAGATGCTGTGGAAAGACGAATGGAAAAGATGACTAAGGATATTCACTCAATACGAATTAGTTGTGAGCAGTGTGGAGGACCACATTTGACAAAAGATTGTCTCAGTATAGAATTAACAATGGAACAAAGAGAGAATATTTCATACATAAACCAAAGGCCTGGAAATAATTATCAGAATAATTATCAACCGCCAAGACCGATTTACAATCAAAACCAGAATTATAACCGAAATAATCCATACAACAACCAACAAGGTCCTAGCAATCAACAAGTATCCAATAATACTTACAATCAGCAAAGACCAAATTTTCAAAACAAACCACCACAACAAACTGATGATAAAAAGCCGAATTTAGAAGATATGATGACAAAGCTAGTTGAAACTCAAACACAGTTTTTCACATCTCAGAAACAAACCAATGAACAAAATGCTCAAGCATTTAGAAATCAACAAGCTTCTATTCAAAATCTGGAACAAGAAGTAAGTAACCTAGCAAGATTAATAGGTGAAAGAAAACCGGGAAGTCTACCTAGTGATACAAACGCTAACCCCCGGAATGAAACAGCTAAAGCCATTACCACAAGAAGTGGTACAACACTTAAACCACCTGAAATACCTGTAACTTCTGATGAAGCTACTCCTACTCCACAAGAACCACAACCTGATCAAGATAAGGAAAAAGAACCGGTAGTTGAAAAGATTAATGAAGATAACACAGCTAAGGCTAAACCTTATGTTAAACCATATCAACCACCACTTCCTTATCCAAGTAAAATGAAGAAAGAAAAACTTGAAGCCGAACAATCCAAATTCTTGGATATGTTTAAACAGATAAATGTAAATCTTCCTTTCATTGATGTGATTTCAGGAATGCCTAGATATGCTAAATTCTTGAAAGATCTAATCTCAAATAGAAAGAAAATGGAAGAACTCTCGGCTGTTACTATGAATGCTAATTGTTCAGCAGTGCTGTTGAATAAGATACCAGAAAAACTATCTGATCCAGGAAGTTTTACAATTCCATGTTTTCTGGGTAGTCTTAGTTCAATAGAAGAATTGGCAGACTTAGGTGCTAGTATAAATCTAATGCCGTATTCACTATACACTAAACTAGACCTTGGAGAATTGAAACCAACCAGAATAAGCATACAACTAGCCGATAGATCAATAAAATATCCTAGAGGGATAATGGAGAACATGCTAGTTAAAGTTGGTACTTTAGTATTTCCAGTAGATTTTGTTGTTTTGGACATGGAAGAAGATTCTCAAGTTCCTCTCATATTAGGAAGACCATTCTTAAACACGGCTAAAGCAATGATAGACGTGTTCGGTAAGAAACTGACCCTAAGTATAGAGGATGAGAGTGTTACCTTTTCAGTTGATAGAGCAATGCAACAACCACAATCTGCAGATGATACATGTTATTATATTCAAACTATAGATGCATATGCAGAATTATTAGAAGAATTTCCAGAATTACAAGGAACAGGAGAATGTTCTTTAGGGGAAGGTAATGAACCAATTGATGAAGCTGAAATGTTAGCTACACTTATAGCTAATGGATATGAACCAACAACAGAAGAAATTCAAATGCTAAAAGAAGAAGACAGATATCGATACAAATCATCGATAGAAGAACCCCCGAAATTAGAGTTAAAGCCACTTCCAAAACATTTGGAATACGCTTATTTACATGGTGAATCTGAATTACCTGTAATAATATCATCTTCTCTTACTGAAAATGAGAAATCACAACTCATTTCTGTGTTGAAAGCTCATAAACCCGCCATTGCATGGAAGATTCATGATATTAAAGGAATAAGTCCTTCGTATTGCACACATAAAATCCTTATGGAAGAAGGTCATAAAACGTATGTGCAACGCCAACGAAGACTAAATCCTAATATGCAAGATGTAGTTAAGAAAGAGATTATTAAACTGCTAGATACAGGTTTAATTTATCCAATCTCTGATAGTCCATGGGTAAGCCCAGTTCAATGCGTGCCTAAGAAGGGTGGCATGACTGTCATTACAAATGAGAAAAATGAGCTTATTCCTACTAGAACTGTAACAGGATGGCGTGTGTGTATTGATTATAGAAAATTAAATGACGCCACCAGAAAAGATCACTTTCCCTTACCTTTTATTGATCAAATGTTGGAAAGATTAGCCGGAAATAGTTACTATTGTTTTCTAGATGGATTTTCCGGATATTTTCAAATTCCAATAGCACCCGAAGACCAAGAGAAAACCAGATTCACGTGCCCTTATGGTACTTTTGCTTACAAACGCATGCCATTTGGACTTTGTAACGCCCCTGCAACCTTTCAAAGGTGTATGATGGCGATTTTTCACGACATGATAGAAGAATGCATGGAAGTTTTCATGGATGACTTTTCAGTCTTCGGTGATACATTTGAATCATGTCTAGCTAATCTTGAACGAATGCTTCTTAGATGCGAACAATCAAATCTAGTACTTAATTGGGAGAAATGCCATTTCATGGTTAAAGAAGGCATCGTTCTTGGACATAAAATTTTAAAAGAAGAAATTGAAGTGGATAGAGTTAAAGTAGATGTAATTGCTAAACTTCCACATCCCACCAATGTTAGAGGAGTTAGGAGTTTTCTAGGGCATGCCGGTTTTTACCGACGTTTCATAAAAGATTTTTCTAAGATTGCCACTCCTATGAATAAACTCCTAGAAAAGGATGCTCCATTCATCTTTTCAGATGAGTGTATCAAATCTTTTAATATTCTTAAAGAGAAACTCACTAATGCGCCGATCATGATAACACCAAATTGGAATCTACCATTTGAACTAATGTGCGATGCAAGTGATTTTGCAATGGGAGCCGTTTTAGGACAAAGGATTGAAAAACGATTTCAACCTATTTATTACGCTAGTAAGACATTACAAGGAGCACAAACAAACTATACAACTACTGAAAAAGAACTCCTTGCTATTGTCTTTGCATTTGACAAATTTCGTTCATATCTCGTTCTAGCAAAAACGGTGGTCTATACCGACCATTCTGCTCTTAGATACCTATTTTCAAAACAAGATGCTAAACCAAGATTAATCCGTTGGATCTTACTCTTACAAGAGTTTGATATTGAAATCCGAGATAAAAGAGGAGCAGAAAATCTCGCCGCTGATCATCTTTCTCGTCTTGAAAATCCCGAATTAGAAGTTCTAAATGAATCGGCCATACAAGACAACTTTCCTGATGAATATCTATTGAAGATAGATTATAAAGAAATCCCATGGTTTGCAGACTATGCAAACTACTTAGTTTGTGGATTCCTTGAAAAAGGATTATCATACCAAAGACGAAAGAAATTCTTTAGTGATATAAAACACTATTTTTGGGAAGATCCACATCTGTTTAAAAGTTGTCCCGATGGAATAATACGCCGATGTGTATTTGGAGATGAAGCTAGTAAAATATTAAACCATTGTCACACAGGACCAACAGGAGGGCATTATGGACCTCAACTAACAGCAAGAAAAGTTTATGAAGCTAGATTCTATTGGCCTACAATTTACAAAGACGCACACCTTCTTTGCAAATCCTGTGATGCATGTCAAAGGGCCGGAAAAATAAGTCAACATGATGAAATGCCACAAAATGTCATCCAAGTATGTGAAGTATTTGACATTTGAGGTATTGACTTTATGGGTCCATTTCCAAAATCTCATAATAATCTATATATACTCGTAGCCATTGATTATGTATCTAAATGGGCGGAAGCACAAGCTCTCCCAACTAACGATGCACGAGTCGTAGTCAACTTTTTAAAACGTCTTTTTGCAAGGTTTGGAACACCGAAAGCTTTAATAAGTGATCGGGGTACTCATTTCTGTAATAATCAACTTGAGAAAGTTCTTAAAAGATATGGAGTAACTCATAAAATTTCCACCGCATATCATCCACAAACAAGTGGACAAGTTGAAAATACCAACCGAGCTTTAAAACGTATTCTAGAGAAAACCGTAGGATCAAATCCGAAGGAATGGTCCATTAAATTGGAGGATGCACTCTGGGCTTTTAGAACAGCCTACAAAACTCCAATTGGAACCACACCTTTTAGACTTGTTTATGGAAAAGCATGTCACCTTCCAGTAGAAATTGAACACAAAGCATTTTGGCCTTTGAAGACATGTAATCTTGATTTACATGAAGCCGGACGTCTACGATTAAGTCAACTAAACGAATTAGAAGAATTAAGACATGAAGCATACGAAAATTCGTTAATCTATAAAGAAAGAACGAAGAAATGGCATGATAAAAGAATCAGAAGTTCAAAAGAATTTAAAGAAGGAGACAGAGTTCTTCTTTTCAATTCACGATTCAAGCTATTTCCTGAAAAATTGAAATCAAGATGGTCTGGACCATTCATAGTCAAAAGAGTTTTCCCATACGGAACGATAGAATTGATAAATTCAAATGGGATTGAATTTAAAGTTAATGGTCACAGAGTTAAACATTACATACATGGTCCGATGGAAGTCGACAACGAAGTTAATCACAATTTCGACACCACAGCTAACTAAGTGTGGGGAGAATCAAGTCTTTAAAAGATAATATGTATTTCTGTTAGAGTTAGATTGTCTGTTTTCGTGTAGTTCTCGAAAATGGAACCCGAATGGTCTTTCCCTAGCAGACTCTAAAGAACTAGTCTTCTCCCCCCATTCTGAATTTTTATTTTTTTTTAGGTTTTTACGAAATGAAGACTGCCTGTGAACTAAACCATGGTCTAATGCTACACGCTTTGATCACTAAACGTAATAATGACATACTACCGAGTGAAATAGTATCAGTAATCAGAGAAAGAATGGACGGAGTTAGAAAAGAATCCAGATGCGAAGATAATAATTTACAATTTGGTAAAGGAAAATCAAAATCCGCAGCGAAAAGAAGAGCACAACACCTAGAACGATGTCACAAATGCGGAAAATGGTCACATGGAGGTAAATGTTCAAATAATCAAACCTATTCAAATACCGAATTTGTTACTTTATGCAGAGACGGACCGTTCATATGTTTAGAAGAAAAGACACTGAATGCTCGAGGTTACGCCTATGTAGCCATGGAAAACCAATTAAACCGACTATCTTATGAATGGGATAGATCATATAACTAAGAAATGTATTTCACAGGTATGTCTGTACAGTTTTTATTTTTATTTTTAACCTTTTGATAATAAACGCTAATTTGTTCGCTAAAAAGTATTAAATTGGTATTGAATAAAATTAGGTTTGGCGACCGAAATTATTGATATCATTCAAAAATTTATTACATCACTGCGAAATTTAACGTTTATTCTTAAGGTATAAATATCTTTAATCAATCAACAAAAAATATTTCAAAAATTCGTCATGAGTTAAATTAGGTCTTGGAACCGAAATTACTTTACCGAAAAGAGGGGCGCATATTTTTGATAATATTTGATTGATTAAAGTGGGATAAAAAGACAAAAAGAATTTTAATTTTATTTTTACCATGTTTTTAAAATTAATATTTAAATCTTAAATTAATATTGTAAATTTTGTAAAAACAATAATTTTAAAATTGTAAATATTTGAAAAATTAATATAAGTTTGGTATGAATTTATAATATGAATTTTTAAATTAAGTTTGGTGTGAATTTTTAAAATATGAATTTTTAATTTTATGCATTTCAAATTTTAAGTTTGGTGTGAATTTTTAATATTAATTTTGAATTTTATATTTAAATTGTGTGAATTTAAAAATAAAAATTTACTTTATCTCATTAAGTTAAAAATATGATTTTTAAAATTCGTCGTAAGTTGAAGACTAGGTCTTTGAACCGAAATTGCTTTACCCGAGAGAGGGACGAGAACTTTTATTATCATTATTTTTAATCTCATTGAATTAAAGTATGCCAAAAACATTAAAAAACCCCAAAAATCTTAGCTTTTAAAACAATCGCTATAAAAAGACAAATTTTAAAATTTTGTCGAGGGACGGACTAGGACATCAATCCGAAACGACCTCGTCCTAAATAACAAGGGAAACAAAATTTTAAAATTAAGTACTTAATTGTTTCATAAGTTAATGATTATAAAAAAAAAAATATATATCAAACTCCGCGACTCGCGGAGTTTGAAGGGTTATTCACCGCGAGTCGCGGGAGGACCGGAAATCAGAAAAAAAATAAAGAGCTGCAAACTGATCAGTCCACACCCCCAACTCAAAAACACGGCGAAAAACACTCCGAAAATACACCCAAAAACACCCCCAAAATCACAATTTTTAACCGTTAATCACCAAATCTTTTACTAAAATCATGTTTAGAAGGATGCTATCTAGGAATTACTCAAGAAAAACGGTAAATTTCTACACCTAAACACCATTTAATCCGAAATTTGGTGTTCTTGAGCAATTTTTTCCCCAATTTGATTTTGATGCTTTTTAGTGTAATTATGATTAAATTGTTTATGTATTATGCTTGTATAACCTAGATTGATGCTGTTTAACATGATTAGAAGCCTTAAACTTCAATTTTTGAGTAATCTAGGGTTTGTGTTCTTGAGCAAATTTGGGGCTTTTTGATATAAACAGGTTATGGCCGATTTTTGTCATGAATTTTTGCTAAATTGAGTAGTGTAACATGTCTAGGTAGTTAAATGATCCAAACTTTGAGCCTAAACATGATTTTGAGAATTAAAGTGGACTTTTTCAAGTCTAAAATTCATGAACTTGATTTTTGAAAGATAATGCCATTTGAGACTTGTTTAATTGCTAGTAATGATTATTTTGACATGTTATTTGAGTTGAATGCTTATGAACTTGGCGAACATTTTCGTATATGCTTATTTGAAAAAGTGTAGATTTGATAAAAATGTGAAAATGAGCTTAAGTTTGATATAAATTGATAATGTCATTGTAATTATTTTGATTGATGATTTTGCTGACACTAATGCATATTTGTATGCACAAAATTTGTGTTTGATGTGTTTTGCAGACTGAAAGGGGTGAATCTTCATCCTAAGCCCGCAATGCTCCTGCTGAGAATGCGGAACAACAGGAGGTGGATAACTACTACAAGCAGGATATACGTCATCCAGTCATGACCTTTTCCGATATGCACTTGGAAGAGTTGCACCCGAACCTGAGATTTGACAGACTTTGGATAGATTATCCAAAATATCAAAGGGGTTTACATACTCTTCATTCTAAGGTTGTTGAGGTACCGAGGGTCATAGAATGGGGACCCTTAGAAGCTGTAGAATTGGCCGGGCCAATTAGGGAATTACTTGTACAGAGGTATGGTAATTCTACTTTTAATGACTGGGTACGTTTATTCACCATGCGTAGACCTGTATATAAAGTATGGTGTGAAGAATTGTTATGTAGTATAGAGTTGAATGATCGGGTAGCTAGTTTAACCGATCGTTCTTTTATTAGATTTTTGTTAGGCGGTTCGATGCGTCACATGTCTTTACTGGACATGGCTCAGGCTTTACGTATATATACGCCTGAGGAGTTAGCGTCTGCCGATTGTAGAGGATTGATACTAAACGGTAGAAAGATAGTTGAAAATTTTGATACACACGGTGTGTGGAGTCAAATGACAAGCCATCACCGTTTCAAAGGGGGAAATTACTCTTATTTGGATATAGATAGAGCCGAATTAAGAGTGATTCATAGGTTTTTAGCCAATTCGATTACACAAAGGGGTAAGAACAAGGAAAAAGTAAATGAACAGGATTTGTTTTACCATATGTGTATTCGAGACCCACAAAGCGCTGTAAGTATACCATATTGTGTGGGTTATTATTTATCAGCTATGGTTCGGGGGATGCGACCGCATAGCATAATAGGAGGTGGTATTTTTATTACTTTGATTGGTGAATACCTCGGTGTGGATATAAGTCGGGGGGGATTATTAGTAGAAGAACCAGAACCCCACGATACTATAGGTTTAAATGTATACCATGGTGCGAAAGTTTTGAAGAGGCGAAATAACGCCGCAGTACGATACCATGGTAGACATCCACAGGTGGAGAGAAACCAACAGCAAGGTAATGTAGGAGGGGGGAATGAGATGCAAGAAATGCAAAGGTTTATAGCTTCTCAGGAATACGAAAATGCTAGACAGAGAGCATTTGAAGATTGGCAAGTTCATCAGAACCAAATCATAGCTCATTGCCAACATATAGGTAGAAACTATATTCCTACACCGAAACCCATCTTCCCTCCTTGGTCTATAGAGATGCAGCCACCATATCCTACGTATAACCCTGCCGAAGCATTCTATAGCACCTATGGTTATGCCTGGAACCCCTATTGGTACCAATATCATCCCTAGTATACTTAGTTTTATTTATTTTTTTTTATTTGTAATTATTGATACGTTTAATACTTTTGTTAATATTGTAATCATTTTTATAATTATATAACTTTTATTCTTAGATTTTAATAATTTTTGAATGTGGGGTAATATACCAAACTTCAAAAATATGTATATATGTTTGCAGTTGATCTTATGTAAACAACAGGGTAAAACAACGCATTTTCAAAGACTGGCATTAAGTTCAGCAAAAGCAACTAATTTTGACGACAAGATGCAAAATATATGTGAAATAACAACAAGACGGAATGAACAAATGATGTGCACCATTTATCATTCAGCAAACAAACGCCAATATATTTGGAAACTTTGGTAAAAATTTAATCATTTTCACACAAATCACCCTCAATAATTTAAATAATTACTGATTTCTTGCAAATGAGGGCATTGCAAGATCTTAAGTGTGGGAAGGGGTTAAATTCTTTCGGATTTTAAAATTTTTTACTTTATACACTTGGTTACCATTAAAAATACTAGTAAAGCAGTAGTTGTATTAGAATCTAGTGCTCTCTGATAATAAAGAACAACCCTAGTCTTATATACTGACTACCCAATTCTAGTAAAATTTTTCAAAATTTTCAATTAAATGAACTCAAAATCATGTTTATACATATTTATGAACGATAAAACTAGGTTTTAACACCGAAATTATTGTTACCTCGGAAAGGACATAAATTGAGAAACAAACCAAAATGTTAAAATTCATTTAAAATGGAATAGAGGACGATAAAAAGGAAAATAAAAGCCAAGTGTGGGAAAATTTACCAAGTTATCTTAAACATATGTCACATATATCTGTAACAAATAACTTAAAATACTTTTGCTTTGGACTAAACTAAACTGTTTTACCCGATGAAAGAAAAGAAGAGATGGATCTACACGATGAATCAATTCCATCATTAAAAGGAAGTAAAGTCTTCCGAAAAAGAAACGCGCTTCTTGATTTAGGTCATGAAGTTGTCGTCCAGACCAGCTGTAGGTTGACGAAAAATCTAGAAAAGTCATCACTAAAATCAGCAGGAAATCCACGGACCTCAGCATTAAACAGGGTCGCCAAGTGGTCAGATTTATCCTATCCATGAGAAGGATTTATCTCGTACAATGGGGGGGCGCCATGCAAATTAGCTGGATAAGACTAATGAATCAGATCCCCAGAAAGGATAATCTCCTTAAAGATTAAAAATCAGCTTTTAAGACTGATATTATTCAATCCTAGAGATTGACCTTAAAGATTGAGAATTACAAACTCATGGAATTCAATGATATCTAAACTCGAGCTTGAACGAGAAAATATTTTGATCAAAATTACAAACCGATTTGTTTTCTGAAAACCCTATTTTCAATGCGTTCATTACCATTGAACGTAAAATCCTAGGAATTCACCTGGAATTCATTAGGTCACCTGAACTAAATCGGGTGTCAACCGTAAGAACGGTGGCTGCATAGCATGGTCAAAGACAGGACCTTGTGCCAGATCAAAAAATTATAAGGGTGAGCTTTACTATTGCTTCTACCAAGGATAGTAATTGCGTCCGACACGTTATAGACTATAATTAAAAGCATGTCAGGGGACATTGCCTTAACAGTTGCTTGTTCAAACGCTTTCCTTTACAACCGGACGGTAGTTTACCGAAAGGTAATATACGGGACAAGTAAACTGGACGTGTTGCTTTCCAAATACAAGGTTAGCAAGTGGGTGACACAAAACCATAAGTTTTGAGCTAAAATTTTCAAATCTGAAACCCACCAAACCCACAAAAATATTTTGCAAACACCGGTAAAGGGTTATTCCGGAAAACTTATCTAGGGTAAAAACTAGATTTAATTTCAAAAGATCAAATGTTTTCATAAAGATCCAATTTCCTTAATGGATCTAAATTTTTATAGTCATGTGGGACTGTAAACCATATCGTTACTACCATTGTTTATATCACCGTATAGAAATCACTGATGTACAAAGTGTGAAGAATAAAGTAGTGATTCTTGTATTTCAAGACGATATTGCTTGAGGACAAGCAACGCTCAAGTGTGGGAATATTTGATAATGCTAAAAACGAACATATATTTCATAGCATTATTCCTCAAGAAAGACAAGCTTTTAGTTGCAATTGTTCTATTTACAAGTGATATTCGTTTAAATAATAAAAGGTGAAGACAAAAGACAGATTCGACGAATTGAAGACGCAAACGACCAAAAAGCTCAAAAGTACAAAAGACAATAAAAAAGGTTCCAATTATTGATAAGAAACGTCTCGAAATTACAAGAGTACAAGATTCAAAACGCAAAGTACAAGATATTAAATTGTACGCAAGGACGTTCGAAAATCCGGAACCGGGACCAGAGTCAACTCTTAACGTTCGACGCAACGGACTAAAAATTACAAGTTAACTATGTATATAAATATAATATAATATATAATTAATTATATTAATTATATATATATTATATTTATAAATAAAAACCGTCGGCAGAGAAAGACTCCAAGGGACTGAGCTGTAATTTCATTCTCCGCGACTCGCGGAGTTTGAAGGCCAAAATGGCCGCGAGTCGCGGAGCCCCCAGTTTTGAAACTCCCTATAAAGCAAACCGAATTCTGATCATTTTCATCCATCTTTTTCTTCTTCTCTTATAATACTACGTAAAAATTTATATTTATATTTATATTTTAATTTTAATTTTAATTATAATTCTAATAATAAGGGTATGTTAGCGAATGTTGTAAGGGTGTAAGTCGAAATTCTGTCCGTGTAACGCTACGCTATTTTTAATCATTGTAAGTTATGTTCAACCTTTTTATATTAATGTCTCGTAGCTAAGTTATTATTATGCTTATTTAAAACGAAGTAATCATGATGTTGGGCTAATTACTAAAATTGGGTAATTGGGCTTTGTACCATAATTGGGGTTTGGACAAAAGAACGACACTTGTGGAAATTAGACTATGAGCTATTAATGGGCTTTATATTTGTTTAACTAAATGATAGTTTGTTAATGTTAATATAAAGATTTACAATTAGGCGTCCCTATAAATTACCATATACACTCAATCGGACACGATGGGCGGGGTATTTATATGTACGAATAATCGTTCATTTAACCGGACACGGGAATGGATTAATAGCCACTAGAATAATTAAAACAGGGGTGAAATTATGTACAAAGGACACTTAGTATAATTGATAACAAAATATTAAAACCTTGGGTTACACTCAGTCGACATCCTGGTGTAATTATTAAACAAAGTATTAAAATCTTGTTACAGTTTAAGTCCCCAATTAGTTGGAATATTTAACTTCGGGTATAAGGATAATTTGACGAGGACACTCGCACTTTATATTTATGACTGATGGACTGTTATGGACAAAAACCAGACGGACATATTAAATAATCCAGGACAAAGGACAATTAACCCATGGGCATAAAACTAAAATCAACACGTCAAACATCATGATTACGGAAGTTTAAATAAGCATAATTCTTTTATTTCATATTTAATTTCCTTTATTTTATATTTAAATTTCACTTCTAATTATCGCACTTTTATTTATTTAATCGCATTTTTAATTATCGTACTTTTTAATTATCGCAATTTTATTTTATCGCACTTTTATTGCAATTTCATTATCGTTATTTATTTTATGCTTTAAATTAAGTCTTTTATTTATTTAATATTTTACATTTGGTTTTAACTGCGACTAAATTTTTAAAATCGACAAACCGGTCATTAAACGGTAAAAACCCCCCTTTATAATAATAATATTACTTATATATATATATATTTGTATTTTTATAAAAGTAAACTAATATAGCGTTGAGCTTTGCTTAAAAAAGATTCCCTGTGGAACGAACCGGACTTACTAAAGACTACACTACTGTACGATTAGGTACACTGCCTATAAGTGTTGTAGCAAGGTTTAAGTAGATCCATTCTATAAATAAATAAATATCTTGTGTAAAATTGTAGCATATTTAATAGTTTTTCTTAGTAAAATATAAACTATTTCGTATCCCTTAGCTTTGACATCACCCACCGGTTCTATTTCTTCATCCGGTTTCGATTCTTCTTCCGGTTCCGATTCTTCTTCTGGTTCCGACTCTTCTTCCGGTTCCTCTTCGGGAACTTGTGAATCAGTCCACGAATCATTCCAATTTACATTTGACTCTTCATTATTATTAGGTGAGTCAATGGGACTTGTTCTAGAGGTAGACATCTATCACATAATATCAAACGCTTTAAGAGATTAATATATCACATAATATTCACATGTTAAAAATATATAGTTTCCAACAAAATTTGTTAAGCAATCATTTTTCAAGTAAACACGGTCGAAGTCCAGACTCACTAATGCATCCTAACAAACTCGATAAGACACACTAATGCAAAATTCTGGTTCTCTAAGACCAACGCTCGGATACCAACTGAAATATCCCGTTCTTATTGATTAAAAACGTTCCATATTAATTGATTTCGTTGCGAGGTTTTGACCTCTATATGAGACGTTTTTCAAAGACTGCATTCATTTTTAAAACAAACCATAACCTTTATTTCATAAATAAAGGTTTAAAAAGCTTTACGTAGATTATCAAATAATGATAATCTAAAATATCCTGTTTACACACGACCATTACATAATGGTTTACAATACAAATATGTTACATCGAAATCAGTTTCTTGAATGCAGTTTTTACACAGTATCATACAAACATGGACTCCAAATCTTGTCCTTATTTTAGTATGCAACAGCGGAAGCTCTTAGTATTCACCTGAGAATAAACATGCTTTAAACGTCAACAAAAATGTTGGTGAGTTATAGGTTTAACCTATATATATCAAATTGTAACAATAGACCACAAGATTTCATATTTCAATATACATCCCATACATAGAGATAAAAATCATTCATATGGTGAACACCTGGTAACCGACATTAACAAGATGCATATATAAGAATATCCCCATCATTCCGGGACACCCTTCGGATACGATATAAATTTCGAAGTACTAAAGCATCCGATACTTTGGATGGGGTTTGTTAGGCCCAATAGATCTATCTTTAGGATTTGCGTCAATTAGGGTGTCTGTTCCCTAATTCTTAGATTACCAGACTTAATAAAAAGGGGCATATTCGATTTCGATAATTCAACCATAGAATGTAGTTTCACGTACTTGTGTCTATTTTGTAAATCATTTATAAAACCTGCATGTATTCTCATCCCAAAAATATTAGATTTTAAAAGTGGGACTATAACTCACTTTCACAGATTTTTACTTCGTCGAGAAGTAAGACTTGGCCACTGTTGATTCACGAACCTATAACAATATATACATGTATATTAAAGTATGTTCAAAATATATTTACAACACTTTTAATATATTTTGATGTTTTATGTTTATTAAGTCAGCTGTCCTCGTTAGTAACCTACAACTAGTTGTCCACAGTTAGATGTACAGAAATAAATCGATAAATATTATCTTGAATCAATCCACGACCCAGTGTATACGTATCTCAGTATTGATCACAACTCAAACTATATATATTTTGGAATCAACCTCAACCCTGTATAGCTAACTCCAACATTCACATATAGAGTGTCTATGGTTGTTCCGAAATATATATAGATGTGTCGACATGATAGGTCGAAACATTGTATACGTGTCTATGGTATCTCAAGATTACATAATATACAATACAAGTTGATTAAGTTATGGTTGGAATAGATTTGTTACCAATTTTCACGTAGCTAAAATGAGAAAAATTATCCAATCTTGTTTTACCCATAACTTCTTCATTTTAAATCCGTTTTGAGTGAATCAAATTGCTATGGTTTCATATTGAACTCTATTTTATGAATCTAAATAGAAAAAGTATAGGTTTATAGTCGGAAAAATAAGTTACAAGTCATTTTTGTAAAGGTAGTCATTTCAGTCGAAAGAACGACGTCTAGATGACCATTTTAGAAAACATACTTCCACTTTGAGTTTAACCATAATTTTTGGATATAGTTTCATGTTCATAATAAAAATCATTTTCTCAGAATAACAACTTTTAAATCAAAGTTTATCATAGTTTTTAATTAACTAACCCAAAACAGCCCGCGGTGTTACTACGACGGCGTAAATCCGGTTTTACGGTGTTTTTCGTGTTTCCAGGTTTTAAATCATTAAGTTAGCATATCATATAGATATAGAACATGTGTTTAGTTAATTTTAAAAGTCAAGTTAGAAGGATTAACTTTTGTTTGCGAACAATTTTAGAATTAACTAAACTATGTTCTAGTGATTACAAGATTAAACCTTCGAATAAGATAGCTTTATATGTATGAATCGAATGATGTTATGAACATCATTACTACCTTAAGTTCCTTGGATAAACCTACTGGAAAATAGAAAAATGGATCTAGCTTCAACGGATCCTTGGATGGCTCGAAGTTCTTGAAGCAGAATCATGACACGAAAACAAGTTCAAGTAAGATCATCACTTGAAATAAGATTGTTATAGTTATAGAAATTGAACCAAAGTTTGAATATGATTATTACCTTGTATTAGAATGATAACCTACTATAAGAAACAAAGATTTCTTGAGGTTGGATGATCACCTTACAAGATTGGAAGTGAGCTAGCAAACTTGAAAGTATTCTTGATTTTATGTAAATAGAACTTGTAGAATATATGAAGAACACTTAGAAATTGAAGATAGAACTTGAGAGAGATCAATTAGATGAAGAAAATTGAAGAATGAAAGTGTTTGTAGGTGTTTTTGGTCGTTGGTGTATGGATTAGATATAAAGGATATGTAATTTTGTTTTCATGTAAATAAGTCATGAATGATTACTCATATTTTTGTAATTTTATGAGATATTTCATGCTAGTTGCCAAATGATGGTTCCCACATGTGTTAGGTGACTCACATGGGCTGCTAAGAGCTGATCATTGGAGTGTATATACCAATAGTACATACATCTAAAAGCTGTGTATTGTACGAGTACGAATACGGGTGCATACGAGTAGAATTGTTGATGAAACTGAACGAGGATGTAATTGTAAGCATTTTTGTTAAGTAGAAGTATTTTGATAAGTGTATTGAAGTCTTTCAAAAGTGTATAAATACATATTAAAACACTACATGTATATACATTTTAACTGAATCGTTAAGTCATCGTTAGTCGTTACATGTAAGTGTTGTTTTGAAACCTTTAGGTTAACGATCTTGTTAAATGTTGTTAACCCAATGTTTATAATATCAAATGAGATTTTAAATTATTATATTATCATGATATTATCATGTATGAATATCTCTTAATATGATATATATACATTAAATGTCTTTACAACGATAATCGTTACATATATGTCTCGTTTAAAAATCATTAAGTTAGTAGTCTTGTTTTTACATATGTAGTTCATTGTTAATATACTTAATGATATGTTTACTTATCATAGTATCATGTTAACTATATATATATCCATATATATGTCATCATATAGTTTTTACAAGTTTTAACGTTCGTGAATCACCGGTCAACTTGGGTGGTCAATTGTCTATATGAAACATATTTCAATTAATCAAGTCTTAACAAATTTGATTGCTTAACATGTTGGAAACATTTAATCATGTAAATATCAATCTCAATTAATATATATAAACATGGAAAAGTTCGGGTCACTACAGTATATACACTCCAATGATCAGCTCTTAGCAGCCCATGTGAGTCACGTAACACATGTGGGAACCATCATTTAGGAACTAGCATGAAATATCTCATAAAATTACAATAATATTAGTAATCATTCATGACTTATTTACATGAAAACAAAATTACATATCCTTTATATCTAATGCATATACCAACGACCAAAAACACCTACGAACACTTTCATTCTTCAATTTTCTTCATCTAATTGATCTCTCTCAAGTTCCATCTTCAAGTTATAAGTTTCTTCATAAATTCCATAAGTATAGTTTCATAAAAATCAAGAATACTTCCAAGTTTGCAAGTCTACTTCCAAGCTTTCTAATCCATTCCAAGTAATCATCTAAGAACAAGGAACCTTTGTTAATTACAGTAGGTTATCTTTCTAATTCAAGGTAATATTCATATTCAAACTTTGATTCAATTTCTACAACTATAACAATCTTATTTCGAGTGAAAATCTTACTTGAACTGTTTTCGTGTCATGATTCTGCTTCAAGAACTTTCAAGCCATCCAAGGATCCTTTGAAGCTAGATCCATTTTTCTCATTTCCAGTAGTTTTATCCAGGAAACTTAAGGTAGTAATGATGTTCATAACATCATTCGATTCATACATATAAAGCTATCTTATTCGAAGGTTTAAACTTGTAATCACTAGAACATAGTTTAGTTAATTCAAAACTTGTTCGCAAACAAAGTTAATCCTTCTAAATTGACTTTTAAAATCAACTAAACACATGTTATATATCTATATGATATGCTAACTTAATGATTTAAAACCTGGAAACACGATGAACACCAAAAAATCGGATATACGCCGTCGTAGTGAAACCGGGGACTGTTTTGGTTTGGATAATTAAAAACTATGATAAACTTTGATTTAAAAGTTGTTCTTCTGGGAAAATGATTTTTCATATGAACATGAAACTATATCCAAAAATCTTGGTTAAACTCAAAGTGAAAGTATGTTTTTCAAAATGGTCATCAAGATGTCGTTCTTTCGACGGAAATGACTACCTCTTTAGTAATTGACATGTAACTTAAATTTCCGACTATAAACCTATACTTTTTCTGTTTGGATTCTTAAATTAGAGTTCAATATGAAACCATATCAATTTGTTTCACTCAAAACGGATTTAAAATGAAGAAGTTATGGGTAAAACAAGATTGGATGTTTTTTGATCTTTTTAGCTACGGGAAATGTTTAACAAATCTATACAAATCATATCCTAGCTAACTTATATTGTATTATACATGTATTATAATATATTATGTAATCTTGGGATACCATAGACACGTATGCAAATGTTTTGACATATCATATCGACCCATGTATATATATTATTTGGAACAACCATGGACACTCTATATGCAGTAATGTTGGAGTTAGCTATACAGGGTTGAGGTTGATTCCAAAAATATATATACTTTGAGTTATGATCTAGCCTGAGACGTGTATACACTGGGTCGTGGATTGATTCAAGATAATATATATTGATTTATTTCTGTACATCTAACTGTGGACAACTAGTTGTAGGTTATTAACGAGGACAGCTGACTTAATACACTCAAATCTTTAAAACATAATAAAAATAGTTGTAATTATATTTTGATCATACTTTGATATATATGTACATATTTGTATAGGTTCGTGAATCGATCCGTGGCCAAGTCTTATTTCCGAGGAAGGAAATATCCGTGAAAGTGAGTTATAGTCCCACTTTTAAAATCTAATATTTTTGGGATGAGAATACATGCAGGTTTTATAAATGATTTACAAAATAGACACAAGTACGTGAAACTACATTCTATGGTTGAATTATCGAAATCGAATATGCCCCTTTTTATTAAGTCTGGTAATCTAAGAATTAGGGAACAGACACCCTAATTGACGCGAATCCTAAAGATAGATCTATTGGGCCTAACAAACCCCATCCAAAGTACCGGATGCTTTAGTACTTCGAAATTTATATCATATCCGAAGGGTGTCCCGGAATGATGGGGATATTCTTATATATGCATCTTGTTAATGTCGGTTACCAGGAGTTCACCATATGAATGATTTTTATCTCTATGTATGGGATGTGTATTGAAATATGAAATCTTGTGGTCTATTGTTATGATTTGATATATATAGGTTAAACCTATAACTCACCAACATTTTTGTTGACGTTTAAAGCATGTTTATTCTCAGGTAAATACTAAGAGCTTCCGCTGTTGCATACTAAAATAAGAACAAGATTTGGAGTCCATGTTTGTATGATATTGTGTAAAAACTGCATTCAAGAAACATATGTCGATGTAATATATTTCTATTGTAAACCATTATGTAATGGTCATGTGTAAACAGTATATTTTAGATTATCATTATTTGATAATCTACGTAATGCTTTTAAAACCTTTATTGATAAAATAAAGGTTATGGTTGTTTTAAAAATGAATGCAGTCTTTGAAAAACGTCTCATATAGAGGTTAAAACCTCGCAACGAAATCAATTAATATGGTACGTTTATAATCAATATGAACGGGACATTTCAGTTGGTATCCAAGCGTTGGTCTTAGAGAACCAGAAAATTTGCATTAGTGCGTCTTATCGAGTTTGTTAGGATGCATTAGTGAGTCTGTACTTCGACCGTGTTTTCTTTAAAAATGATTGCTTAACATTTTTATTGGAAACTATATATTATTAACATGTAAATATTATGTGATATATTAACCTCTTAATGTGTTTGATATTGTGTGATAGATGTCTACCACTAGTACAAATCCCATCGATTCACCTAATAATAATGAAGAGTCGAATATATTTTGGGAAGATTCACAAATTCCCGAAGAGGAACCGGAAGAGGAGGAACCGGAAGAGGAGGAACCGGAAGAGGAGGAACCGGAAGAGGAGGAACCGAAAGAAGAGGAACCGGAAGAAGAAGAGGTTCCGGAGGAAGAAATATTGATACCTATAGTAAATCAATTAAATAAAAGAAAATCCTCAACCAACGGACCAAAGTTAATAATGGTCAGTGGTGTTTCCGCCGAGGAAGCAAAATATTGGGAAGATTACCAATTTTCCGATGAATCGGATCCCTATGACGATTCCGATGATGTTATAGAAATTACCTCGACCCAATTTAATAAAGCGAAAGAAAATAATAAGGGAAAAGGTATAAAAATAGAGAAATCAGATTCCGACCCTGATGAACTTTATATGTACCGTCAACACCCGTATTTTTAATATCGTGACAATAACCTGGGAACCTCTAAACCACCAGGTTTTTCTAAACCAATGTGAAAAACGACGACTCGTATTAGAGGAACATCATATATCCCTAGAAAATTAGGAAAAAGAACCAAGTCCGAAGAAGAAGAAACCAGTGATTCAGATTAGAGGGGTGTGAGCATGTTGTGTAACAAATGTATTGTAGTGTGCTTGTACTTTTATGTTCTATGTAAAAATTTCTTGTATTGTTTGTTATTACGAAGCTAATCCTTGTCTATTTTACAGTATAAAAACAAAATGGACGTTAAGGGTAGACAACCGAATATTTTAGAAGACCTACCAGAGGATATGATTGAGGAAATCTTGTCTAGAGTCAGTCAGAATTCATCAGCACATTTAGTTATGGCGAAATTAACTTGTCAAACATTTGAAAGACTTTCCAGAAATGCCTTAGTTTATAAAAGGCTTTCCTTTGATAGGTGGGGTATATCACATTGGGGAGACTTTAAGTTACGCTGTGTTTTCTTTAAAGCGTTAAATGCGGGGAACCCAAATGCAATTTTACGCTACGGGTTAAGAACCTATTTTGACTCAACATATCCCAACATAGGATTTCGTGAATTAGAAAGAGCTTCTAACATGCAACATAAAGAAGCATGTTATGCTTACGGGTTAGTGATGTTCGCTTCTTACCAAAGTGAGAAAAAGAACATCGGATTGCAGCTTTTAAATAAAACTTTCCCACAAGTGACGGATTCAGTAGTTGGGGTGAGAAACAAGGTTTTTAGATTATTACGGGGCTGTTGGACATTACGAAACCCACGTCCTTTTGACGACATTACAACATGCTGCCTAGCCAATGGTCATAACGGTTATTTTCCACAAGACCAAGGATGGGAAGTCGTCTTAGTAAAACCAGAATGCATGACTTGTTTCTGGACTTATGAATTACGTGTCTTTATTTCCTTTGCTGAACAACTTGCGTATTAACTAGATTTATCTTCAAAACTGTCCTGTATCATAGTGTACTATATTTCATGTTATATGTAATATAGTGAAGTTGTAAGTTTGAAGAACATTTGTATGTGATATATTATTATAATCAGTTTTTCATATGGAATTGTAGTAGTTGAATTGTATATTAGCTACTAAGTATGAACTTAACGGGTAGGTAGTACCCGAATTTAAACTTATAAAACGCTAATATGAAGAAAAAGCTTTTATAAATGAGTTCATATTATGCTACGAGATACTATTGACTACTCTTAATATTCTATATGATTAACTTGTTTCATTTGACTATTTTGAAGGAAATGGCACCGATTACTCGACACACCTTGAATATGAGCGAAGAGGAATTTCGTGCCTTTCTTGCTTCAAACATAGCCGCAGTACAGGCCGCGCTACATACTAACAATAACTCTGAATCTAGAAATACAGCTAACGGTGCAAGAAATTGTGTAGGATGCTCCTACAAGGAATTCACTGCCTGCAAACCTTCAGAATTTGATGGGACTGAAGGACTAATCGGATTGAAATGGTGGATCGAGAAAGTTGAATCGGTGTTTGCCATAAGTAAGTATGCTGAAGGAGACAAAGTGAAGTACGCTATGCATACCTTCACAGGTATTGCGTTAACATGGTGGAATACCTATCTACAGCAAGTGGGACAAGATGCTGCTTACGCGCTACCGTGGTCAGCATTCAAGCACTTGATGAACGAGAAGTACCGTCCCAGAACCGAGGTCAATAAGCTCAAGTCAGAACTTAGAGGGTTACAAACACAGGGATTCGATATTACTTCGTACGAAAGACGATTCACAGAATTGTGCCTATTGTGTCCGAGAGCGTTCGAAGATGAGGAAGAGAAGATCGACGCGTTTGTGAAAGGGTTACCGGCGAGAATCCAAGAAGATATAAGTTCACACGAGCCTGCCTCCATACAAAAGGCATGTAGAATGGCTCACAAACTAGTGAACCAGATTAAGGGAAGAATTAAAGAACAGGCGGCCGAAGAGGCCAACGTGAAGCTAGTCAAAAGAAAGTGGGAGGAAAACGATGATAAGAGTCACCAATACAACAACAACTATTGATGTTATGCGAGGTGTATATAAAATAGCTTTTAAATTTTAGCAGGAAATACTATTAAATACGATAAAATTTTACACAAGATATTTATTTATTTATTGAATGGATATACTTAAACCTTGCTACAACACTTATAGGCAGTGTACCTAATTGTACAGTAGTGTAGTTTTTAGTAAGTCCGGTTCGTTTCACATGGAATCTTTTTCACAAAGCTTAACGCTATATTAGTTTAAATTTATAAAAATACAAATATATATATAAGTAATATTATTATTATAAAGGGGGTTTTTTACCGTTTAATGACCGGTTTGTCGATTTTAAAACTTTAGTCGCAGTTAAAACCAAATGTAAAATATTAAATAAATAAAAGATTTAATTTAAAGCGTAAAGTAAATAACGATAATGAAATTGCGAATAATAAATGTGCGATAAAATAAACTTGCGATAATTAAAAAATACGATAATTAAAAGTGCAATTAAATACAATAACAATAAATAAAAATGCGATAATTAGAAGTGCAATTAAATATAAAATAAAGGAAATTAAATATGAAATAAAAGAATTATGCTTATTTAAACTTCCGTAATCATGATGTTTGACGTGTTGATTTTAGTTTTATGCCCATGGGTTAATTGTCCTTTGTCCTGGATTATTTAATATGTCCGTCTGGTTTTTGTCCATAACAGTCCATCAGTCATAAATATAAAGTGCGAGTGTCCTCGTCAAATTATCCTTATACCCGAAGTTAAATATTCCAACTAATTGGGGACTTAAACTGTAACAAGATTTTAATACTTTGTTTAATAATTACACCAGGATGTCGACTGAGTGTAACCCAAGGTTTTAATACTTTGTTAACAATTATGCCAAGTGTCCTTGTACATAATTTCACCCCTGTTTTAATAATTCTAGTGGCTATTAATCCATTCCCGTGTCCGGTTAAATGAACGATTATTCGTACGTATAAATACCCCGCCCATCGTGTCCGATTGAGTGTATATGGTTATTTATAGGGACGTCCAATTGTAAATCTTTATATTAAAATTAACAAACTATCATTTAGTTAAACAAATATAAAGCCCATTAATAGCCCATAGTCTAATTTTCACAAGTGTTGTTCTTTTGTCCAAACCCCAATTATGGTACAAAGCCCAATTACCCAATTTTAATATTTTTAGCCCAACATCATGATTACTTCGGATTAAATAAGCATAATAATAACTTAGCTACGAGACATTAAATTAAAAAGGTTGAACATAACTTACAATGATTAAAAATAGCGTAGCGTTACACGGACAGAATTTCGACTTACACCCTTACAACATTTGCTAACATACCTTATTATTAGGATTTAAAATTAAAATTAAAATTAAAATATAAATTATAAATATAAATATTACGTATAGATATAGAGAGATTGATATATATGGATATTTTTGCGATCAAACTGCGTTTGCTTTTATAGGGAATTGAGTCCAGGGGAACTCCGCGAGTCGCGGCCCATTTTTACTACAAACTCCGCAACTCGCGGAGTTTGTAAAACCAGCTCACACATTTTGGATTTTTTCTTGCCGACGATTTTTAATATATTATATAATATATAAATAATTATAAGAATTATTTAAATATTATATTATATTTATGTGCATAGTTGACTTGTAATTTTTTGTCCGTTGCGTCGAGCGTTGAGAGTTGACTCTGGTCCCGGTCCCGGATTTTCGAACGTCCTTGCGTACAATTTAATATCTTGTACTTTGCGATTTGAATCTTGTACTCTTGTAATTTCGAGACGTTTCTTTTCAATAATTGGAACCTCTTTGATTGTATTTTGTACTTTTGAGCTTTTTGGTTGTTTGCGTCTTCAATTCGTCGAATCTGTCTTTTGTCTTCACCTTTTATTATTTAAACGAATATCACTTGTAAATAGAACAATTGCAACTAAAAGCTTGTCTTTCTTGAGGAATAATGCTATGAAATATATGTTCGTTTTTAGCATTATCAAATATTCCCACACTTGAACGTTGCTTGTCCTCAAGCAATATAGTCTTGAAATACTAGAATCACTTCTTTATTCTTCACACTTTGTACATTAGTGATTTCTTTACGGTGGTATAAACAATGGTAGTAACGCTATGGTTTACAGTCCCACATGACTATAAAATTTAGATCCATTAAGGAAATTGGATCTTTATGAAAACATTTGATCTTTTGAAAATTTTAATCTAGCTTTTACCCTAGATAAGTTTTCCGGAATAACCCTTCACCGGTGTTTGCAAAATATTTTTGTGGGTTTGGTGGGTTTCAGATTTGAAAATTTTAGCTCAAAACTTGCGGTTTTGTGTCACCCACTTGCTAACCTTGTATTAGGAAAGCAACACGTCCAGTATACTTGCTCCGTATATTACCTTTCGGTAAACTACCGTCCGGTTATAAAGGAAAGCGTTGAACAAGCAACTGTTAAGGCAATGTCCCTGACATGCTTTTAATTATGGTCTATAACGTGTCGGACGCAATTACTATCCTTTGTAGGAGCAATAGTAAAGCTCACCCTTATGATTTTTCGGTCTGGCACAAGGTCCTGTCTTTGACCATGCTATGCAACCACCGTTCTTACGGTTGACACCCGATTTGATTCAGGTGACCTAATGAATTCCAGGTGAATTCCTAGGATTTTACGTTCAAAGGTAATGAACGCATTGAAAATGGGTTTTCAGAAAAGAAATCGGTTTGTAATTTTGATCAAAATATTTTCTCGTTCAAGCTCGAGTTTAGATATCATTGAATTCCTTGAGTTTGTAATTCTCAATCTTTAAGGTCAATCTCTAGGATTGAGTAATATCAGTCTTAAAAGCTGATTTTTAATCTTTAAGGAGATTATCCTTTCTGGGGATCTGATTCATTAGTCTTATCCAGCTAATTTGCACGGTGTCCTCCCCATTTTACAAGACAGATTCTCTCATGGTTAGGATAAGTCTGACCACTTGGCGACCCTGTTTAATGCCGAGGTCCGTGGATTTCCTGCTGATTTTAGTGATGACTTTTCTAGATTTTTCGTTAACCTACAGCTGGTCTGGACTACAACTTCATGACCTAAATCAAGAAGCGCGTTTCTTTTCGGAAGACTTTACTTCCTTTTAATGATGGAATTGATTCATCGTGTAGATCCATCTCTTCTTTTCTTTCATCGGGTAAAACAGTTTAGTTTAGTCCAAAGCAAAAGTATTTTCAGTTATTTGTTACAGAAATATGTGACATATGTTTAAGATAACTTGGTAATTTTTCCCACACTTGGCTTTTATTTTCCTTTTTATTGTCCTCTATTCCATTTTAAATGAATTTTAACATTTTGGTTTGTTTCTCAATTTATGTCCTTTCCGAGGTAACAATAATTTCGGTGTTAATACCTAATTTTATCATTCATAAATATGTATAAACATGATTTTGAGTTCATTTAATTGAAAATTTTGAAAAATTTTACTATAATTGGGTAGTCAGTATATAAGACTAGGGCTGTTCTTTATTATCAGAGAGCACTAGATTCTAATACAACTACTGCTTTACTAGTATTTTTAATGGTAACCAAGTGTTTAATATAAAATTTTTTAAAAAATCCGAAAGAATTTAACCCCTTCCCACACTTAAGATCTTGCAATGCCCTCATTTGCAAAAAATCAGTAACAATTTAAATTATTGAGGGTGATTAGCGTAGAAATGATTAAATTTTACCAAAGTTTCCAAACATATTTGTGTTTGTGTTGAATGATAAATGGTGCACATCATTTGTTCATTCCGTCTTGTTGTTATTTCACATATATTTTGCATCTTGTCGTCAAAATTAGTTGCTTTTGCTGAACTTAATGCCAGTCTTTGAAAATGCGTTGTTTTACCCTGTTGTGTACATAAGATAAACTGCAAACATATATACATATTTTTGAAGTTTGGTATATTACCCCACATTCAAAAATTATTAAAATCTAATAATAAAAGTTAGAAAATTATAAAAATTATTACAATATTAACATAAGTATTAAATGTATTACAAATAATAAAATAAATAAAACTAAGTAGACTAGGGATGATACTGATACAAGTAGGGGTTCCATGCATAACCATATGTGTTATAAAATGCTTCGGCTGGGTTATACGTAGGATACGGTGGTTGGATCTCGATAGACCAGGGAGGAAATACGGGCGATTGAGTAGGAATATAGTTTCTACCTATTTGTTGGCAATAAGCTATGATTTGGTTTTGATGAACTTGTCAATCTTCAAATGCTCAATGTCTAGCATTTTCGTAGTCTTGTGAAGCTATAAACCTTTGCATTTCTGTCATTTCATTTCCCCCTCCCACATTACCTTGCTGTTGGTTTCTCTCAACCTGTGGATGTCTACCATGGTATTGTACTGCGGCGTTATTTCGCCTCTTCAAAACCTTCGCACCATGATATACATTTAAACATATTGTATCGCGGGGTTCTGGTTCTTCGATTAATAATCCCCCCCGACTTATATCCACACCGAGATATTCAGCAATCAAAGTAATAAATATACCACCTCCTATTATGCTATGCGGTCTCATCCCCCTAACCATAGCTGATAAATAATAACCCACACAATAAGGTATACTTACAGCACTTTGTGGGTCTCGAATACACATGTGGTAAAACAAATCCTGTTCATTTACCTTTTCCTTATTCTTACCTCGTTGTGTAATCGAATTGGCTAAAAACCTATGAATTACTCTTAACTCTGCTCTATCTATATCCAAATAAGAGTAATTTTCCCCTTTAAATCGGTGATGGATAGTCATTTGACTCCATACACCATGCGTATCAAAATTTTCGTCTATCTTTCTACCATTTAGTATCAACCCTCTACAATCGGTAGATGCTAACTCCTCAGGCGTATATATACGTAAAGCCTGAGCCATGTCCAGTAAAGACATGTGGCGCATCGAACCGCCTAACAAAAATCTAATAAAAGATCGATCGGTTAAACTAACTACCCGATCATTTATTTCTATACTACACAATAATTTTTCACACCATACTTTATATACAGGTCTACGCATGTTGAATAAACGTACCCAATCGTTAAAAGTAGAATTACCATACCTCTGTGTAAGTAATTCCCTAATTGGCCCGGCTAATTCTACAGCTTCTAACGGTGCCCATTCTATTACCCTAGGTACTTCAACAACTTTAGAATGAAGAGTATGCAAACCCCTTTGGTATTTTGGATAATCTATCCAACGTCTGTCAAATCTCAATTTCGGGTGCAAATCTTCCAAGTGCATATCTGAAAATGTCATGACTGGATGAGGTATATCTTGTTTGTAGTAGTTATCCACCTCCTGTTGTTCCGTATTCTCAGCAGGAGCATTGCGAGCTTGGGATGAAGATTCACCCCTTTCAGTCTACAAAACACATCAAACACAATTTTTGTGCATCCAAATATGCATTAGTGTCAGCAAAATCATCAATCAAAATAATTACAATGACATGTTCAATTTATATCAAACATAAGCTCATTTTCATATTTTTATCAAATCTACACATTTTCAAATAAGCATATACGAAAATGTTCACCAAGTTCATAAGCATTCAACTCAAATAACATGTCAAAATAATCATTACTAGCAATTAAACAAGTTTCAAATGGCATTATCTCTCAAATATCAAGTTCATGAATTTTAGACTTGAAAAAGTCCACTTTAATTCTTAAAATCATGTTTAGGCTCAAAGTTTGGATCATTTAACTACCTAAACATGTTACACTACTTAATTTAGCAACAATTCATGACAAAAATCGGCCATAACCTGTTTATATCAAAAAGCCCCAAATTTGCTCAAGAACACAAACCCTAGATTACTCAAAATTTGAAGTTTAAAGCTTCTAATCATGTTAAATAGCATCAATCTAGGTTATACAAGCATAATACATAAGCAATTTAAGCATAATTACACTAAAAAGCATCAAAATCGAATTGGGTAAAAAATTGCTCAAGAACACTAATTTTCGGATTAAATGGTGTTTAGGTGTAGAAATTTACCGTTTTCCTTGAGTAATTCCTTGATAGCATCCTTCTTAACATGATTTTAGTAAAAGATTTGATGAAAAACGGCTAAAAATTACGAATTTCGGAGTGTTTGTGTGTGTATTTTCGGGTGTTTTTTCGCAGTATATGTGTGTGGGTGGTGTGGACTGATCAGTTCGATCCCTTTTATTTTTTTTCTGGGTTTTGGTCTCTCCGCGAGTCGCGGTGATTTTGTTCTTCAAACTCCGCGAGTCGCAGCGGTTTTTTTTTTGTTTTTTTTTTTAATAATCCTTAACTTATAAAACAAATATAAAATAAATTTAAAATTTTGTTTTCCTTTGTTTTAGGATGAGGTCGTTTCGGATCGATGTCCTAGTCCGTCCTTCGACAAAATTTTAAAATTTGTCTATTTAAAGCGTGGTTTTAAAAGCAAAGATTTTTTTTTGAGTTTTTTTTGGTTTTTTTTTGTTTTTGACATACTTTAATTCAATAAGATTAAAAATAATGATAATAAAAGTTCTCGTCCGTCCCTCGGGTAAAGCAATTTCGGTTCAAAGACCTAGTCTTCAACTCACGACGAATTTTAATAATCATATTTTTAACTTAGCGATATAAAGTAAATTTTTGTTTTTAAATTCACACCAAACTTAAATTTAAAATGCATAAAATTAAAATTTCACACCAAACTTAATTAAAAATTCATATTATAAATTCACACCAAACTTATATTATATTTTTGTTTTTATACATACAAACTTATATTAAAAAGATTAATTTTTCAAATATTGACAAACTTAAATATATTGATTTTACAGAGTTCACAATATTAATTTAATAAAAATTTTAAAAATATGATAAAAATAAAATTAAAAATCTTTTTGGTCTTTTATCCCACTTTAATCAATCAAATATTATCAAAAATATGCGCCCCTCCTTTCGGTAAAGTAATTTCGGTTCCATGACCTAATTTAACTCATGACGAATTTTTGAAATATTTTGGGTTGATTGATTAAAGATATTTATACCTTAAGAATAAACGTTAAATTTCGCAGTGATGTAATAAATTTTTGAATGATATCAATAATTTCGGTCGCCAAACCTAATTTTATTCAATACCAATTTAATACTTTATAGCGAACAAATTAGCGTCTATTATCAAAAGGTTAAAAATAAAAAATAAAAAATAAAAACTGTACAGACTTACCTGTGAGATAGTATTCTTAGTGATATGATCTATCCCATTCATAAGATAGTCGGTTTAATTGATTTTCCATGGCTACATAGGCGTAACCTCGAGCATTCAGTGTTTTTTCTTCTAAACATATGAACGGTCCGTCTCTGCATAAAGTAACAAATTCGGTGTTTGAATAGGTTTGATTATTTGAACATTTACCTCCATGTGACCATTTTCCGCATTTGTGACATCTTTCTAGGTGTCGTGCTCTTCTTTTCACTGCGGATTTTGATTTTCCTTTACCAAATTGTAACTTATTATCTTCGCATCTGGATTCTTTTCTTACTCCGTCCAATCTTTCTCTGATTACTGATACTATTTCACTCGGAAGTGTGTCATTATTACGTTTAGTGATCAAAGCGTGTAGCATTAGACCATGGTTTAGTTCACAGGCAGTCTTCATTTCGTAAAAACCTAAAAAAAATAAAAATTCAGAATGGGGGGAGAAAACTAGTTCTTTAGGGTCTGCTAGGGAAAGATCATTCGGGTTCCATTTTCGAGAACTACACGAAAACAGAAAATCTAACTCTAACAGAAATACATATTATCCTTTAAAAGACTTGATTCTCCCCATACTTAGTTAGCTGTGGTATCGAAATTGTGATTAACTTCATTGTCAACTTCCATTGGACTATCTATGTAATGTTTAACTCTGTGACCATTAACTTTAAATTCAATTCCATTTGAATTTATTAATTCTATCGTTCCGTATGGAAAAACTCTTTTGACTATGAATGGTCCAGACCATCTTGATTTTAATTTTCCAGGAAATAGCTTGAATCGTGAATTGAAAAGAAGAACTCTGTCTCCTTCTTTGAATTCTTTTGAACTTCTGATTCTTTTATCATGCCATTTCTTCGTTCTTTCCTTATAGATTAACGAATTTTCGTATGCTTCATGTCTTAATTCTTCTAATTCGTTTAGTTGACTTAATCGTAGACGTCCAGCTTCATGTAAATCAAGATTACATGTCTTCAAAGCCCAAAATACTTTGTGTTCAATTTTTACTGGAAGATGACATGCTTTTCCATAAGCAAGTCTAAAAGGTGCGGTTCCAATTGGAGTTTTGTAGGCTGTTCTAAAAGCCCAGAGTGCATCCTCCAATTTAATGGACCATTCCTTCTGATTTGATCCTACGGTTTTCTCTAGAATATGTTTTAAAGCTCGGTTGGTATTTTCAACTTGTCCACTTGTTTGTGGATGATATGCGGTGGAGATTTTATGAGTTACTCCATATCTTTTAAGAACTTTCTCAAGTTGATTATTACAAAAATGAGTACCCCGATCACTTATTAAAGCTTTCGGTGTTCCAAACCTTGCAAAAAGACGTTTTAAAAAGTTGACTACAACTCGTGCATCGTTAGTTGGGAAAGCTTGTGCTTCCGCCCATTTAGATACATAATCAATGGCTACGAGAATATAGAGATTATTATGAGATTTTGGAAATGGACCCATAAAGTCAATACCCCAAATGTCAAATACTTCGCATACTTGAATGACATTTTGTGGCATTTCATCACGTTGACTTATTTTTCCGGCCCTTTGACAAGCATCACAGGATTTGCAAAGAAGGTGTGCGTCTTTGTAAATTGTAGGCCAATAGAATCCAGCATCATAAACTTTTCTTGCTGTTAGTTGAGGCCTATAATGCCCTCCTTTTGGTCCTGTGTGACAATGGTTTAAAATTTTACTAGCTTCATCTCCGAATACACATCGGCGTATTATTCCATCGGGACAGCTTTTAAACAGATGTGGATCTTTCCAAAAATAGTGTTTTATATCACTGAAGAATTTCTTTCGTTTTTGGTACGATAATCCTTTTTCAAGGAATCCACATACTAAATAGTTTGCATAGTCTGCAAACCATGGAATTTCATTATAATCTATCTTCAATAGATATTCATCAGGAAAGTTGTCTTGTATGGCCGATTCATTTAGAACTTCTAATTCGGGATTTTCAAGACGAGAAAGATGATCAGCGGCGAGATTTTCTGCTCCTCTTTTATCTCGGATTTCAATATCAAACTCTTGTAAGAGTAAGATCCAATGGATTAATCTTGGTTTGGCATCTTGTTTCGAAAATAGGTATCTAAGAGCAGAATGGTCAGTATAGACCTCCATTTTTGCTAGAACGAGATATGATCGAAATTTGTCAAAAGCAAAGACAATAGCAAGGAGTTCTTTTTTAGTAGTTGTGTAATTTGTTTGTGCTCCTTGTAACATCTTACTAGCATAATATATAGGTTGAAATCGTTTTTCAATTATTTGTCCTAAAACGGCTCCCATTGCAAAATCACTTGCATCGCACATAAGTTCAAACGGTAGATTCCAATTTGGTGTTATCATGATCGGCGCATTAGTGAGTTTCTCTTTAAGAATATTAAAAGATTTGATACATTCATCTGAAAAGATGAATGGAGCATCCTTTTCTAGGAGTTTATTCATAGGAGTGGCAATTTTAGAAAAATCTTTTATGAAACGTCGGTAAAAACCGGCATGCCCTAGAAAACTCCTAACTCCTCTAACATTGGTGGGATGTGGAAGTTTAGCAATTACATCTACTTTAGCTCTATCCACTTCAATTCCTTCTTTTGAAATTTTATGTCCAAGAACGATGCCTTCTTTAACCATGAAATGGCATTTCTCCCAATTAAGTACTAGATTTGATTGTTCGCATCTAACAAGCATTTGTTCCAGATTAACTAGACATGATTCAAATGTATCACCGAAGACTGAAAAGTCATCCATGAAAACTTCCATGCATTCTTCTATCATGTCGTGAAAAATCGCCATCATGCACCTTTGAAAGGTTGCAGGGGCGTTGCAAAGTCCAAATGGCATGCGTTTGTAAGCAAAAGTACCATAAGGGCACGTGAACGTGGTTTTCTCTTGATCTTCGGGTGCTATTTGAATTTGAAAATATCCGGAAAATCCATCTAGAAAACAATAGTAACTGTTTCCGGCTAATCTTTCCAACATTTGATCAATAAAAGGTAAGGGAAAGTGATCTTTTCTGGTGGCGTCATTTAATTTTATATAATCAATACACACACGCCATCCTGTTACAGTCCTAGTAGGAATAAACTCATTTTTCTCATTTGTAATGACAGTCATGCCACCCTTCTTAGGCACGCATTGAACTGGGCTTACCCATGGACTATCAGAAATTGGATAAATTAAACCTGCGTCAAGCAGTTTAATAATCTCCTTCTTAACTACATCTTGCATATTAGGATTTAGTCTTTGTTGGCATTGCACATACGTTTTATGACCTTCTTCCATAAGAATTTTATGTGTGCAATACGAAGGACTTATTCCTTTAATATCATGAATCTTCCATGCAATAGCTGGTTTATAAGCTTTCAACACATAAATGAGTTGTGATTTCTCATTTTCAGTAAGAGAAGACGATATTATTACAGGTAATTCAGATTCACCATGTAAATAAGCGTATTCCAAATGGTTTGGAAGTGGCTTTAACTCTAATGTCGGTGGTTCTTCTATCGATGATTTATATCGATATCTGTCTTCTTCTTTTAGTATTTGAATTTCTTCTGTTGTTGGTTCATATCCATTAGCTATTAGTGTAGCTAACATTTCAGCTTCATCAATTGGTTCATTACCTTCTCCTAAAGAATATTCTCCTGTTCCTTGTAATTCTGGAAATTCTTCTAATAATTCTGCATGTGAATCTATAGTTTGAATATAATAACATGTATCATCTGCAGATTGCGGTTGTTGAATTGCTCTATCAACTGAAAAGGTAACACTCTCGTCCTCTATATTTAGGGTCAATTTCTTACCGAACACGTCTATCATTGCTTTAGCCGTGTTTAAGAATGGTCTTCCTAATATGAGAGGAATTTGAGAATCTTCTTCCGTGTCCAGAACAACAAAATCTACTGGAAATACTAAAGTACCAACTTTAACTAGCATGTTCTCCATTATCCCTCTAGGATATTTTATTGATCTATCGGCTAGTTGTATACTTATTCTGGTTGGTTTCAATTCTTCAAGGTCTAGTTTAGTGTATAGTGAAAACGGCATTAAATTTATACTAGCACGTAAGTCTGTCAATGCTTCTATTGAACTAAGACTACCCAGAAAACATGAAATTGTGAAACTTCCTGGATCAGATAATTTTTCTGGTATCTTATTCAACAGCACTGCTGAACAATTAGCATTCATAGTAACAGCCGAGAGTTCTTCCATTTTCTTTCTATTCGTGATTAGATCTTTCAGAAATTTAGCATATCTAGGCATTCCCGAAATCACATCAATGAAAGGAAGATTTACATTTATCTGTTTAAACATATCCAAGAATTTGGATTGCTCTGCTTCAAGTCTCTTTTTTTTTTCATTTTACTCGGATAAGGAAGTGGTGGTTGGTATGGTTTAACATAAGGTTTAGCCTTAACTGTGTTATCTTCATTAACCTTTTCAACTACCGGTTCTTTTTCCTTATCTTGATCAGATTGTGGTTCTTGTGGAGTAGGAATAGCTTCATCAGAAGTTACAGGTATTTCAGGTGGTTTAAGTGTTGTACCACTTCTTGTGGTAATGGCTTTAGCTGTTTCATTCCGGGGGTTTGCATTTGTATCACTAGGTAAACTTCCCGGTTTTCTTTCACCTATTAACCTTGCTAGGTTACTTACTTCTTGTTCCAAATTTTGAATAGAAGCTTGTTGATTTCTAAATGCTTGAGCATTTTGTTCATTAGTTTGTTTCTAAGATGTGAAAAACTGCGTTTGAGTTTCAACTAGCTTCGTCATCATATCTTCTAAATTCGGCTTTTTATCATCAATTTGTGGTGGTTTGTTTTGAAAATTAGGTCTTTGCTGGTTGTAAGTATTGTTAGATACTTGTTGATTGCTAGGACCTTGTTGGTTGTTGTATGGAATATTTCGGTTATAATTCTGATTTTGATTGTAAATCGGTCTTGGCGGTTGATAATTATTCTGATAATTATTTCCAGGCCTTTGGTTTATGTATGAAATATTCTCTCTTTGTTCCATTGTTAGTTCAATACTGAGACAATCTTTTGTCAAATGTGGTCCTCCACACTGCTCACAACTAATTCGTATTGAGTGAATATCTTTAGTCATCTTTTCCATTTGTCTCTCGACAGCATCTATCTTTGCGGAAATGGAATCTAAGTCATGGCTAGAATTGGCTCTAGCTGCTTTAGATGATCTAATGATATCTTTTTCTTGGTGCCACTCATGTGAGTGGGAAGCAGTGTTATCAATAATTTTGTAAGCATCAGTTTCGGTTTTCTTCATAATAGAACCACCAGCTGCTATATCGATGTCTTTCCTTGTAGTGATGTCGCATCCTTGGTAGAATATTTGCACTATTTGACAGGTGTCTAAACCATGTTGCGGACATCCTCTTAATAACTTTCCAAATCTTGTCCACGCCTCATATAGAGTTTCATTTGGCTTCTGTGTGAACGTAACAATTTCTCCTTGAAGTCTTACGGCTTTAGATGCAGGAAAGAATTGTTTAAGAAATTTTTCAACTAAAACGTCCCATGTATCAATCGCCCATTCAGGTAACGATTCCAACCAATCTTTGGCTTCTCCCTTTAAAGTCCAGGTAAATAACATGAGATATATCTGTTCATCCTCCACTTCTCTTATTTTAAATAGAGTGCAGATCCTATTAAAGGTACGAAGATGTTCATTTGGATCTTCCTTCGGCGCACCACTAAATTGGCATTGATTAGTCACCATGTGTAGAATTTGTCCTTTGATTTCATAATCTGGCGCATTAATGTCTGGATGAGTAATTGCGTGACCTTGGCCAGTACGTTTAGCTCTCATTCGGTATTCCATACTTAAAGGTTCTAGATTCTCCATAATTGAATTTGTTGAATCGAAATCACTAGAGGATTCTGATTTAATGGTTCGTTCCTCAACAATCTCTGTTTGAATGATTGGTGGTTCCGGAGGAAAATTTAATGGTTCAGGATCTATGAATCGTCCCTGAATATTCTCCGAATTCTCACTTGTGAGGTCGGGTTCAAAAAATGGATTATCGGAAATTTGAATTGGAGTACTTGGTCGACTGGATGACGACTCTAAAGAAAAATCAACGGCGGTAATATTTGCTAAATGTCTTGATCTAGTTACAGGTGGTGAACGTACAAAAGGTGGTGAACGTCTTGCTCGGTGCATTCACTGAATATCCTATTAGTTTTTAAAAGGAAAGAAAAATTATATAAGTTATCCAATTAATAGACTTTTCTGATTTTGCCCAGGTTTCGAATAGCCAAAAGATGCAGCAGAGGGGCAGGATTCATTTGGTCTCAATATAATTGAGGACTGTTTGGCTCCAATAACCCGGTCCATGTACAAATCCAACTATTACTACGAACCAGAAAATTTTGATGTCTATCAATTTAACCACTTAAAATAAATTTTCGTAATTTTAAGAAATTTAGATAAGAAGTAGAGAAAATTCTAAGTCCTAAAAACTAGAATAGCGAGAAATAAGAAAGAAAAAGAGCGCGTCGAAAAAGGTCGAAAAAGAAAAGAATTAAAAAATAAAAGGCGTCGGAAAATAAGAAATAAAAAGAAATGACTTATAGAACTTAAAAACACTCGACTAACCCAACCTTATTACTATCACTAACTTAAAATTATAATCACAAATTGAGATAACTAATTGGAATGATAATTGATACATAGGTAAAAGGCGTCGAAAAATATTAAAGCTTACAGGTAAAACTATATCCCAAATGGCAATAACTTAAAAAGGTACTAAAACTTAAAAAGGCGTCGCAAAATTCTAAAGCACCTAAATCTTAGTCTAAAGAAAAAGCACTTAAGGGATTTTACGGCAAAGCCTAAAAATTTAGAAATAAAAATAACTATGGCAAAAACTGAGTTTAAAACTAAATACGAGCGAAAAATACAAAAATTACGCTAAAACAATTAAAAAGGGACAAAATATAAAAATATACTAAAAGTTGCAAAAATTACAATTTTTATAAAAATATTATTCTTTTATTATTTATTTTATAAAAGCGTAAATTTTATAATTTATTTAAATTAATTAAACTAAATATACAAAATAATAATAACTTAAATTAAGTAATTAAAAACTAAAAAACTAATTAGGGTTTTAATTAAAATAATAATAATAATAATTACACCGTAATGATGCAGTTAGGGTTTCTGGTCACCTGTGTCAGGGCTGCTCCGCGAGTTGCGGTTCCCGAAGCTGGAAAACTCCGCGAGTCGCGGGGTTCCAAATTTCAGATGACAGGCTGATTTAAATTCGACGCGTTTTTGTTTTATTTTTTTTTTATATTTTCTGTTTTAATAATTAAATAAAATATTTATAAAAACTAAATAAAAACTTATAAAAATAGAAATACTTTATAATTTTATAAAAATCTTAAAAATAGATTTATATATATATATATATATATATATATATATATATATATATATATATATATATATATATATATATATATATATATATATATATATATATATATATATATATATATATATATATATATTCTTTTTTTTTGGTTTTCTTAATTTTATGTTTTAAACAAAATATTTAAATAAAAATTATATTTTTATAAAATAAAAATAAAGAAACTTTATAAAACTTAAATATTTAACAAACTCTTAAAAATATTTATATTATTTTTTTTTCTTATTTAACGTTGCGCTTTCGGAGTTTAAGTTCCCCGGCAGCGGCGCCAAAAATACTTGATATTATGCGAGGTGTATATTCCCCGGCAGCGGCGCCAAAAATACTTGATGTTATGCGAGTGTCCTCGTCAAATTATCCTTATACCCAAAGTTAAATATTCCAACTAATTGGGGACTTAAACTGTAACAAGATTTTAATACTTTGTTTAATAATTACACCAGGATGTTGACTGAGTGTTACCCAAGGTTTTAATACTTTGTTAACAATTATGCCAAGTGTCCTTGTACATAATTTCACCCCTGTTTTAATAATTCTAGTGGCTATTAATCCATTCCCATGTCCAGTTAAATGAACGATTATTCGTACGTATAAATACCCCGCCCATCGTGTCCGATTGAGTGTATATGGTTATTTATAGGGACGTCCAATTGTAAATCTTTATATTAAAATTAACAAACTATCATTTAGTTAAACAAATATAAAGCCCATTAATAGCCCATAGTCTAATTTTCACAAGTGTCGTTCTTTTGTCCAAACCCCAATTATGGTACAAAGCCCAATTACCCAATTTTAATATTTTTAGCCCAACATCATGATTACTTCGGATTAAATAAGCATAATAATAACTTAGCTACGAGACATTAAATTAAAAAGGTTGAACATAACTTACAATGATTAAAAATAGCGTAGCGTTACACGGACAGAATTTCGACTTACACCCTTACAACATTTGCTAACATACCCTTATTATTAGGATTTAAAATTAAAATTAAAATTAAAATATAAATTATAAATATAAATATTACGTATAGATATAGAGAGATTGATATATATGGATATTTTTGCGATCAAACTGCGTTTGCTTTTATAGGGAATTGAGTCCAGGGGAACTCCGCGAGTCGCGGCCCATTTTCACTACAAACTCCGCAACTCGCGGAGTTTGTAAAACCAGCTCACACATTTTGGATTTTTTCTTGCCGACAATTTTTAATATATTATATAATATATAAATAATTATAAGAATTATTTAAATATTATATTATATTTATGTGCATAGTTGACTTGTAATTTTTAGTCCGTTGCGTCGAGCGTTGAGAGTTGACTCTGGTCCCGGTCCCGGATTTTCGAACGTCCTTGCGTACAATTTAATATCTTGTACTTTGCTATTTGAATATTGTACTCTTGTAATTTCGAGACGTTTCTTATCAATAATTGGAACCTCTTTGATTGTATTTTGTACTTTTGAGCTTTTTAGTTGTTTGCGTCTTCAATTCGTCGAATCTGTCTTTTGTCTTCACCTTTTATTATTTAAACGAATATCACTTGTAAATAGAACAATTGCAACTAAAAGCTTGTCTTTCTTGAGGAATAATGCTATGAAATATATGTTCGTTTTTAGCATTATCAACTATCCCAACAATCGCAACATCAATCACAACTACAACAAACGGCACAACAACAACAACAACTACAACAATCATCCCAACAACAATAACAACCGCAACAACAACAACAACAATCAGAAGCAGCTATGCCAAAGGTGTGAAAAGTATCACTCGGGGTTCTGCACCAAATTTTGCAACAAGTGTAAAAGAAATGGTCATAGCGCGGCGAAGTGTGAGGTCTACGGACCAGGGGTTAACAGAACGAAAGGAACAAATGGTGTCGGAACGAGTAATGGCGGAGCAAGTAGTGTCGGAGCAAGTTATGCCAATGTAGTTTGTTATAAATGTGGAAAACCGGGCCACATTATTAGAAATTGCCCGAACCAGGAGAACACGAATGGACAAGGCCGCGGAAGAGTTTTCAATATTAATGCGGCAGAGGCACAGGAAGACCCGGAACTTGTTACGGGTACGTTTCTTATTGACAATAAATCTGCTTACGTTTTATTTGATTCGGGTGCGAATAGAAGCTATATGAGTAGAGATTTTTGTGCTAAATTAAGTTGTCCATTGACACCGTTGGATAGTAAATTTTTACTCGAATTAGTAAACGGTAAATTAATTTCAGCAGATTATATATGCCGGAATCGAGAAATTAAACTGGGTAGTGAAATATTTAAGATTGATTTGATACCAGTAGAGTTAGGGAGTTTTGATGTAATAGTTGGCATGGACTGGCTGAAGGAGATGAAAGAAGAGATCGTATGTTACAAAAATGCAATTCGCATTGTACGAGAAGAAGGAGAACCCTTAATGGTGTACGGAGAAAAGGGCAACACGAAGCTACATCTTATTAGTAATTTGAAGACACAAAAACTAATAAGAAAAGGTTGCTATGCTGTTCTAGCACACGTCGAGAAAGTACAAACTAAAGAAAAGAGCATCAATGATGTTCCCGTCGCAAAAGAATTTCCTGATGTATTTCCGAAAGAATTACCGGGACTACCTCCACATCGATCTGTTGAATTTTAAATAGATCTTGTACCAGGAGCTGCACCAATAGCTCGTGCTCCTTACAGACTCGCACCCAGCGAGATGAAAGAACTGCAAAGCTAACTGCAAGAACTATTAGAACGTGGTTTCATTCGACCAAGCACATCACCATGGGGAGCTCCTATTTTGTTTGTCAAGAAGAAGGATGGTACATTTAGGTTGTGTATTGACTACAGAGAGTTGAATAAACTTACCATCAAAAACCGTTATCCACTGCCGAGAATTGACGACTTATTTGATCAACTACAAGGCTCGTCGGTTTATTCGAAAATCAATTTACGTTCTGGATATCATCAAATGCGAGTAAAGGAGGATGATATTCCAAAAACTGCTTTTAGGACGCGTTATGGTCATTACGAGTTTATGGTTATGCCGTTTGGATTGACTAACGCACCAGCTGTGTTCATGGACCTTATGAACCGAGTGTGTGGGCCATATCTTGACAAGTTTGTCATTGTTTTCATCGATGACATACTTATTTACTCAAAAATGATCAAGAGCACGAAGAAAATTTGAGAAAAGTGCTAGAAGTATTGAGGAAAGAAAAACTGTACGCTAAGTTTTCAAAGTGTGCATTTTGGTTGGAAGAAGTTCAATTCCTCGGTCAGATAGTGAACAAAGAAGGTATCCAGGTGGACCCGGCAAAGATCGAAACCGTTGAAAAGTGGGAAACCCCAAAAACTCCGAAGCATATACGTCAATTTTTAGGATTGGCTGGTTACTACAGAAGATTCATCTAAGATTTCTCCAAAATAGCAAAACCCTTGACTGCATTAACGCATAAAGGGAAGAAATTTGAATGGAACGATGAACAAGAGAAGACGTTTCAGTTATTGAAGAAAAAAGCTAACTACGGCACCTATATTGTCATTGCCTGAAGGGAATGATGATTTTGTGATTTATTGTGACGTATCAAAGCAAGGTCTCGGTTATGTATTAATGCAACGAACGAAGGTGATTGCTTATGCGTCTAGACAATTGAAGATTCACGAGCAAAATTATACGACTCACGATTTGGAATTGGGTGATGTTGTTTTTACATTAAAGACTTGGAGGCATTATTTATATGGAGTCAAAAGTATTATATATACCGACCACAAAAGTCTCCAACATATATTTAATCAGAAGCAACTGAATATGAGACAACGCAGGTGGATTGAACTGTTGAATGATTATGATTTTGAGATTCGATACCACCCGGGGAAGGCGAATGTGGTAGCTGACGCTTTGAGTAGAAAGGACAGAGAGCCTATACGGGTAAAAGCTATGAATATAATTATTCGTACTAACCTTACTACTCAAATAAAGGAGGCGCAACAAGGGGTTGTAAAAGAAGGAAAGTTGAAGAATGAGATACCCAAAGGATCAGAGAAACATCATAATATTCGGGAAGACAGAACCCGATATAGGGCTGATAGCATTTGGGTACCAAGGTTTGGAGATGTGAGAGAAATGGTACTTAAGGAAGCACATAAAACTAGATATTCAATACATCCCGGAGCGGGGAAGATGTATAAAGATCTCAAGAAACACTTTTGGTGGCCGGGTATGAAGGCCGATATTGCTAAATATGTAGGAGAATGTTTGACGTGTTCTAAGGTCAAAGCTGAACATCAGAAACCATCAGGTCTACTACAACAACCTGAAATCCCGGAATAGAAATGGGAAAACATTACCATGGATTTCATTACTAAATTGCCAAGGACTTCAAGTGGTTATGATACTATTTGCATAATAGTTGATCGTCTCACCAAGTCAGCACACTTCCTGCCAATGAGAGAAGATGACAAAATGGAGAAGTTGGCGCGATTGTATTTGAAGGAGGTTGTCTCCAGACATGGAATACCCGTCTCTATTATCTCTGATAGGGATGGTAGATTTGTTTCAAGGTTCTGGCAGACGTTGCAACAAGCATTGGGGACTCGTCTAGACATGAGTACTGCCTATCATCCATAAACTGATGGGCAGAGCGAAAGGATGATACAAACGCTTGAAGACATGCTACGAGCATGTGTTATTGATTTCGAAAACAGTTGGGATCGACACCTACCGTTAGCAGAATTTTCCTACAACAACAGTTATCATTCTAGTATTGAGATGGCGCCGTTTGAGGCACTTTATGGTAGAAAGTGCAAGTCTCCGATTTGTTGGAATGAAGTGGGGGATAGAGAGATTACGGGTCCGGAGATAATACAAGAAACTATCGAGAAATTCATCCAAATTCAACAACGATTGAAAACCGCCCAGAGTCTGTAGGGACCCGGAAATTTCTGACCAAATTTAAACTTAATCTTTATATTATTCCGACACGATAAGCAAAGTCTGTAATGTTGAGTCACAAAAGAATTTAAATTGTATTCATGTAATCATTTAAACCTCGACCAAATCTCGACGATTCACGAACAATTATTTGTAAATAAATATGTATATATTGAAATGTCCCGTTCTTATTGATTAAAAACGTTCCATATTAATTGATTTCGTTACGAGGTTTTGACCTCTATATGAGACGTTTTTCAAAGACTGCATTCATTTTTAAAACAAACCATAACCTTTATTTCATAAATAAAGGTTTAAAAAGCTTTACGTAGATTATCAAATAATGATAATCTAAAATATCCTGTTTACACACGACCATTACATAATGGTTTACAATACAAATATGTTACATCGAAATCAGTTTCTTGAATGCAGTTTTTACACAATATCATACAAACATGGACTCCAAATCTTGTCCTTATTTTAGTATGCAACAGCGAAAGCTCTTAGTATTCACCTGAGAATAAACATGCTTTAAACGTCAACAAAAATGTTGGTGAGTTATAGGTTTAACCTATATATATCAAATCGTAACAATAGACCACAAGATTTCATATTTCAATACACATCCCATACATAGAGATAAAAATCATTCATATGGTGAACACCTGGTAACCGACATTAACAAGATGCATATATAAGAATATCCCCATCATTCCGGGACACCCTTCGGATATGATATAAATTTCGAAGTACTAAAGCATCCGGTACTTTGGATGGGGCTTGTTGGGCCCAATAGATCTATCTTTAGGATTCGCGTCAATTAGGGTGTCTGTTCCCTAATTCTTAGATTACCAGACTTAATAAAAAGGGGCATATTCGATTTCGATAATTCAACCATAGAATGTAGTTTCACGTACTTGTGTCTATTTTGTAAATCATTTATAAAACCTGCATGTATTCTCATCCCAAAAATATTAGATTTTAAAAGTGGGACTATAACTCACTTTCACAGATTTTTACTTCGTCGGGAAGTAAGACTTGGCCACTGGTTGATTCACGAACCTATAACAATATATACATATATATCAAAGTATGTTCAAAATATATTTACAACACTTTTAATACATTTTGATGTTTTAAGTTTATTAAGTCAGCTGTCCTCGTTAGTAACCTACAACTAGTTGTCCACAGTTAGATGTACAGAAATAAATCGATAAATATTATCTTGAATCAATCCACGACCCAGTGTATACGTATCTCAGTATTGATCACAACTCAAACTATATATATTTTGGAATCAACCTCAACCCTGTATAGCTAACTCCAACATTCACATATAGAGTGTCTATGGTTGTTCCGAAATATATATAGATGTGTCGACATGATAGGTCGAAACATTGTATACGTGTCTATGGTATCTCAAGATTACATAATATACAATACAAATTGATTAAGTTATGGTTGGAATTGATTTGTTACCAATTTTAACGTAGCTAAAATGAGAAAAATTATTCAATCTTGTTTTACCCATAACTTCTTCATTTTAAATCCGTTTTGAGTGAATCAAATTGCTTTGGTTTCATATTGAACTCTATTTTATGAATCTAAATAGAAAAAGTATAGGTTTATAGTCGGAAAAATAAGTTACAAGTTGTTTTTGTAAAGGTAGTCATTTCAGTCGAAAGAACGACGTCTAGATGACCATTTTAGAAAACATACTTCCACTTTAAGTTTAACCATGATTTTTGGATATAGTTTCATGTTCATAATAAAAATCATTTTCCCAGAATAACAACTTTTAAATCAAAGTTTATCATAGTTTTTAGTTAACTAACCCAAAACAGCCCGCGGTGTTACTACGAAGGCGTAAATCTGGTTTTACGGTGTTTTTCGTGTTTCCAGGTTTTAAATCATTAAGTTAGCATATCATATAGATATAGAACATGTGTTTAGTTGATTTTAAAAGTCAAGTTAGAAGGATTAACTTTTATTTGCGAACAAGTTTAGAATTAACTAAACTATGTTCTAGTGATTACAAGTTTAAACCTTCGAATAAGATAGCTTTATATGTATGAATTGAATGATGTTATGAACATCATTACTACCTCAAGTTCCTTGGATAAACCTACTGGAAATGAGAAAAATAGATCTAGCTTCAAAGGATCCTTGGATGGCTTGAAAGTTCTTGAAGCAGAATCATGACACGAAAACAGTTCAAGTAAGATTTTCACTCGAAATAAGATTGTTATAGTTATAGAAATTGAATTAAAGTTTGAATATGATTATTACCTTGTATTATAAAGATAACCTACTGTAAGTAACAAAGGTTTCTTGATCTTGGATGATTACTTGGAATGGATTTAGAAAACTTGGAAGTAAACTTGCAATCTTGGAAGTATTCTTGATTTTATGAAACTAGAACTTTTGGAATTTATGAAGAACACTTAGAACTTGAAGATAGAACTTGAGAGAGATCAATTAGATGAATAAAATTGAAGAATGAAAGTGTTTGTAGGTGTTTTTGGTCGTTGGTGTATGGATTAGATATAAAGGATATGTAATTTTGTTTTCATGTAAATAAGTCATGAATGATTACTCATATTTTTGTAATTTTATGAGATATTTCATGCTAGTTGCCAAATGATGGTTCCCACATGTGTTAGGTGACTCACATGGGCTGCTAAGAGCTGATCATTGGAGTGTATATACCAATAGTACATACATCTAAAAGCTGTGTATTGTACGAGTACGAATACGGGTGCATACGAGTAGAATTTTTGATGAAACTGAACGAGGATGTAATTGTAAGCATTTTTGTTAAGTAGAAGTATTTTGATAAGTGTCTTGGAGTCTTTCAAAAGTTTATGAATACATATTAAAACACTACATGTATATACATTTTAACTGAGTCGTTAAGTCATCGTTAGTCGTTACATGTAAGTGTCGTTTTGAAACCTTTAGGTTAACGATCTTGTTAAATGTTGTTAACCCAATGTTTATAATATCAAATGAGATTTTAAATTATTATATTATCATGATATTATTATGTATGAATATCTCTTAATATGATATATATACATTAAATGTCGTTACAACGATAATCGTTACATATATGTCTCGTTTCAAAATCATTAAGTTAGTAGTCTTGTTTTTACATATGTAGTTCATTGTTAATATACTTAATGATATGTTTAATTATCATAATATCATGTTAACTATATATGTATCCATATATATATCATCATATAGTTTTTACAAGTTTTAACGTTCGTGAATCACCGGTCAACTTGGGTGGTCAATTGTCTATATGAAACCTATTTCAATTAATCAAGTCTTAACAAGTTTGATTGCGTAACATGTTGGAAACACTTAATCATGTAAATAACAATCTCAATTAATATATATAAACATGGAAAAGTTCGGGTCACTACAGTACCTACCCGTTAAATAAATTTCGTCCCGAAATTTTAAGCAGTTGGAGGTGTTGACGTATCTTATGGAAATAAATGCGGGTATTTCTTCTTCATCTGATCTTCACGCTCCCAGGTGAACTCGGGTCCTCTACGAGCATTCCATCGAACCTTAACAATCGGTATCTTGTTTTGTTTAAGTCTCTTAACCTCACGATCCATTATTTCGACGGGTTCTTCAATGAATTGAAGTTTTTCATTGATTTGGATTTCGTCCAACGGAATAGTGAGATCTTCTTTAGCAAAACATTTCTTCAAATTTGAGACGTGGAAAGTGTTATGTACAGCCGCGAGTTGTTGAGGTAGCTCCAGTTGGTAAGCTACTGGTCCGAAACGATCTATAATCTTGAATGGTCCAATGTACGTTGGATTTAGTTTCCCCCGTTTACCAAATCGAACAACGCCTTTCCAAGGTGAAACCATAAGCATGACCATTTCTCCAATTTCAAACTCTATATCTTTTCTTTTACTGTCCGCGTAGCTCTTTTGTCGACTCTGGGCGATTTTCAATCTTTGTTGAATTTGGATGATTTTCTCGGTAGTTTCTTGTATTATCTCCGGACTCGTAATCTGTCTATCCCCCACTTCATTCCAACAAATCGGAGACCTGCACTTTCTACCATAAAGTGCTTCAAACGGCGCCATCTCAATGCTTGAATGGTAGCTGTTGTTGTAGGAAAATTCTGCTAACGGTAGATGTCGATCCCAACTGTTTCCGAAATCAATAACACAAGCTCGTAGCATGTCTTTAAGCATTTATATCGTCCTTTCGCTCTGCCCATTAGTTTGTGGATGATAGGCAGTACTCATGTCTAGACGAGTTCCCAATGCTTGCTGTAATGTCTACCAGAATCTTGAAATAAATCTGCCATCCCTATCAGAGATAATAGAGATTGGTATTCCATGTCTGGAGACGACTTCCTTCAAATACAGTCGTGCTAACTTCTCCATCTTGTCATCTTCTCTTATTGGCAGGAAGTGTGCTGACTTGGTGAGACGATCAACTATTATCCAAATAGTATCATAACCACTTGCAGTCCTTGGCAATTTAGTAATGAAATCCATGGTAATGTTTTCCCATTTCCATTCCGGGATTTCAGGTTGTTGTAGTAGACCTGATGGTTTCTGATGTTCAGCTTTGACCTTAGAACACGTCAAACATTCTCCTACATATTTAGCAATATCGGCTTTCATACCTGGCCACCAAAAATGTTTCTTAAGATCCTTGTACATCTTTCCCGTTCCAGGATGTATTGAGTATCTGGTTTTATGAGCTTCTCTAAGTACCATTTCTCTCATATCTCCAAATTTTGGTACCCAAATTCTTTCAGCCCTATACCGGGTTCCGTCTTCCCGAATATTAAGATGCTTCTCCGATCCTTTGGGTATTTCATCCTTTAAATTTCCCTTTTTTAAAACTCCTTGTTGCGCCTCCTTTATTTGAGTAGTAAGGTTAGTGTGAATCATTATATTCATAGATTTTACTCGAATGGGTTCTCTGTCCTTTCTGCTCAAGGCGTCGGCTACCACATTTGCCTTCCCCGGGTGGTAACGAATCTCAAAGTCGTAATCATTCAACAATTCAATCCACCTACGCTGCCTCATATTCAGTTGTTTCTGATTAAATATGGGTTGAAGACTTTTGTGGTCGGTATATATAATACTTTTGACCCCATATAAGTAGTGCCTCCAAGTCTTTAATGCAAAAACAACCGCACCTAATTCCAAATCATGCGTCGTATAATTTTGCTCGTGAATCTTCAATTGTCTAGACGCATAAGCAATCACCTTCGTCCGTTGCATTAATATACAACCGAGACCTTGCTTTGATGCGTCACAATAAATCACAAAATCATTATTCCCTTCAGGCAATGACAATATAGGTGCCGTAGTTAGCTTTTTCTTCAATAATTGAAACGCCTTCTCTTGTTCATCCTTCCATTCAAATTTCTTCCCTTTATACGTTAATGCAGTCAAGGGTTTTGCTATTTTGGAGAAATCTTGGATGAATCTTTTGTAGTAACCAGCCAATCCTAAAAACTGGCGTATGTGTTTCGGAGTTTTCGGGGTTTCCCACTTTTCAACGGTTTCAATCTTTGCTGGATCCACCTGAATACCTTATTTGTTCACTATGTGACCGAGGAATTGAACTTCTTCCAACCAAAATGCACACTTTGAAAACTTAGCGTACAGTTTTTCTTTCCTCAATACTTCTAGCACTTTTCTCAAATGTTCTTCGTGCTCTTGATCATTCTTTGAGTAAATAAGTATGTCATCGATGAAAACAATGACAAACTTGTCAAGATATGGCCCACACACTCGGTTCATAAGGTCCATGAACACAGCTGGTGCGTTAGTCAATCCAAACGGCATAACCATAAACTCGTAATGACCATAACGCGTCCTAAAAGCAGTTTTTGGAATATCATCCTCCTTTACTCGCATTTGATGATATCCAGAACGTAAATCGATCTTCGAATAAACCGACGAGCCTTGTAGTTGATCAAATAAGTCGTCAATTCTCGGCAGTGGATAATGGTTTTTGATGGTAAGTTTGTTCAACTCTCTGTAGTCAATACACAACCTAAATGTACCATCCTTTTTCTTGACAAACAAAACAGGAGCTTCCCATGGTGATGTGCTTGGTCGAATGAAACCACGTTCTAATAGTTCTTGCAGTTGGCTTTGCAGTTCTTTCATCTCGCTGGGTGCGAGTCTATAAGGAGCACGAGCTATTGGTGCAGTTCCTGGTACAAGATCTATTTGAAATTCAACAGATCGATGTGGAGGTAGTCCCGGTAATTATTTCGGAAATACATCGGGAAATTCTTTTGCGACGGGAACATCATTGATGCTCTTTTCTTCAGTTTGTACTTTCTCGACGTGTGCTAGAACAGCATAGCAACCTTTTCTTATTAGTTTTTGTGCCTTCAAATTACTAATAAGATGTAGCTTCATGTTGCCCTTTTCTCCGTACACCATTAAGGGTTCTCCTTCTTCTTGTACAATGCGAATTGCATTTTTATAACATACGATCTCTGCTTTCACCTTCTTCAGCCAGTCCATGCCAACTATTACATCAAAACTCTCTAACTCTACTGGTATCAAATCAATCTTAAATATTTCGCTACCCAGTTTAATTTCTCGATTCTGGCATATATTATCTGCTGAAATTAATTTACCGTTTGCTAATTCGAGTAAAAATTTACTATCCAACGGCGTCAATGGACAACTTAATTTAGCACAAAAATCTCTACTCATATAGCTTCTATCCGCACCCGAATCAAATAAAACGTAAGCAGATTTATTGTCAATAAGAAACGTACCCTTAACAAGCTCTGGGTCTTCCTGTGCCTCTGCCGCATTAATATTGAAAACTCTTCCGCGGCCTTGTCCATTCGTGTTCTCCTGGTTCGGGCAATTTCTAATAATGTGGCCCGGTTTTCCACATTTATAACAAACTACATTGGCATAACTTGCTCCGACACTACTTGCTCCGCCATTACTCGTTCCGACAGCATTTGTTCCTTTCGTTCTGTTAACCCCTGGTCCGTAGACCTCACACTTCGCCGCGCTATGACCATTTCTTTTACACTTGTTGCAAAATTTGGTGCAGAACCCCGAGTGATACTTTTCACACCTTTGGCATAGCTGCTTCTGATTGTTATTGTTGTTGTGGTTGTTATTGTTGTTGGGATGATTGTTGTAGTTGCTGTTGTTGTTGTTGTTGTAGTTGTTGTTGTTGTTGTTGTTGTTGTTGTTGTTGTTGTTGTTGTTGTTGTTGTTGTTGTTGTTGTTGTTGTTGTTGTTGGGCCGTTTGTTGTAGTTGCGATTGATGTTGCGATTGTTGGGATAATTGTTGCGATTATTATTGTAATTGCTGTTGTTGTTGTATTGGTGATTCTTATCACCGTTTTCCTCCCACTTTCTTTTGACTTGCTTCACATTGGCCTCTTCAGCCGTCTGTTCTTTAATTCTTTCCTCAATTTGGTTCACTAGTTTGTGAGCCATTCTACATGCCTGTTGTATGGAGGCGGGCTCGTGTGAACTTATATCTTCTTGGATTCTTTCCGGTAATCCTTTCATAAATGCGTCGATCTTCTCTTCCTCATCTTCGAATGCTCCCGGACACAATAGGCACAATTCTGTGAATCGTCTTTCGTACGTGGTAATATCAAATCCTTGGGTTCGTAACCCTCTAAGTTCTGTCTTGAGCTTATTGACCTCGGTTCTGGGATGGTACTTCCCGTTCATCAAGTGCTTGAATGCTGACCACGGTAGTGCATAAGCATCATCTTGTCCCACTTGCTCTAGATAGGTATTCCACCATGTTAACGCAGAACCTGTGAAGGTATGCGTAGCGTACTTCACTTTGTCCTCTTCAGTACACTTACTTATGGCAAACACCGATTCGACCTTCTCGGTCCACCGTTTCAATCCGATCGGTCCTTCGGTTCCATCAAATTCCAAAGGTTTGCAGGCAGTGAATTCTTTGTAGGTGCATCCTACACGATTTCCTGTACTGCTAGATCCAAGGTTATTGTTGGTATGTAGCGCAGCCTGTACTGCAGCTATGTTTGAAGCTAGAAAAGTACGAAATTTCTCTTCATTCATATTCACGGTGTGTCTAGTAGTCGGTGCCATTTCTTTCAAAATAGTCAAATGGAACAAGTTAATCATACAGAATATTAAGAGTAGTTAATAGTATTTCGTAGCATAATATGAACTCATTTATAAAAGCTTTTTCTTCATATTAGCGTTTTATAAGTTTAAATTCGGGTAGTACCTACCCGTTAAATTCATACTTAATAGCTAATATACAATTCAACTACTACAATTCTATATGAAAAACTGATTATAATAATATTTCGCGTTCAAACTTTTATACAATATTTTCCAAACTTACAATACCGCTTATTTTACATAAAGCATGAAATATAGCACACAATAACTTTGATACAAGATATAGTTGTGAAGATAATTCTAGCTAGTACACAAGTCGTTCAGCAAAGGCAATAAAGACACGTAATTCATACATCCAGAAACAAGTCATGCATTCTGGTTTTACTAGGACTACTTTCCATCCTTGGTCTTGTGGAACATAACCGTTATGGCCGTTGATAAGACAGCGTGTTGTAACATCGTCAAAGGGACGAGGGTTACGTAATGACCAATAGTCTCGTAATAACCTAAAAACCTCATTTCTTACCCCAATTACCGACTCCGTCACTTGTGGGAACGTTTTGTTTAATAGTTGTAGCCCGATGTTCTTTTTCTCACTTTGGTGAGAAGCGAACATTACTAACCCGTAAACATAGCATGCTTCTTTATGTTGCATGTTAGCCGCTTTTTCTAAATCATGAAGTCCTATATTCGGATACATTGAGTCAAAATAATTTCTTAACCCGTTGCGTAAAATAGCATTTGGGTTCCCCGCAATATATGCGTCAAAGTAAACACATCGTAACTTATGGGTTTCCCAATGTGATATCCCCCAGTTTTCAAACGAAAGTCTCTTATAAACCAAGACATTCTTGGAACGTTCTTCGAATGTCTTACAAACTGATTTCGCCGTAAATAGTTGTGCCGAAGGATTCTAACCGACTCTAGACAAGATTTCATCAATCGTGTCTCCGGGTAGGTCTCTTAAAATATTGGGTTGTCTATCCATTTTGTGTTTTTATACTGTAAAATAGACAAGAGTTAGATTCAAAAAAAAAAAATACTTATTAATACAAGCAATTTTTACATATATCATAAAGCATAAGCACACTATATTACATATATTACAATACACGAATACAACTATCTTATTCCGACTCGCTCGTTTCTTCTTCTTCGGTTTTGGTTCGTTTTGCCAAGTTTCTAGGGATATATGATATTCCCCTAATACGAGCTATCGTTTTCCACAACGGTTTAGAAAAAAATGGTGGTTTAGAGGTTCCCGGGTCATTGTTACAACTTAAAGACTTCGGGGGCTGACGATACATATAAAGTTCATCGGGGTTGGAATTAGATTTCTCTATTTTTTTGCCCTTTCCCATATTATTTTCTTTTGCCTTTTTAAATTCAGTTGGAGTAATTTCTATAACATCATCGGAATTCTCGTCGGAATCCGATTCATCGGAGAATTGGTAATCCTCCCAATATTTTGCTTCCTTGGCGGAAACACCATTGACCATAATTAACCTTGGTCGGTTGGTTGAGGATTTTCTTTTACTTAACCATTTTATTATTTCCCCCACCGGTTCTATTTCCTCCTCCGGTTCCTCCTCTTCCGGTTCTGATTCTTCTTCCGGTTCCTCTTCGGGAACTTGTGAATTAGTCCAATATATATTCGACTCTTTGTTATTATTAGGTGAGTCAATGGGACTTGCGCTAGAGGTAGACATCTTTCACACAATATCAAACATGTTAAGAGATTAATATATCACATAATATTCACATGTTAAAAATATATAGTTTCCAACAAAAATGTTAAGCAATCATTTTTAAAGAAAACACGGTCGAAGTCCAGACTCACTAATGCATCCTAACAAACTCGATAAGACACACTAATGCAAATTTTCTGGTTCTCTAAGACCAACGCTCGGATACCAACTGAAATGTCCCATTCTTATTGATTAAAAACGTTCCATATTAATTGATTTCGTTGCGAGGTTTTGACCTCTATATGAGATGTTTTTCAAAGACTGCATTCATTTTTAAAACAAACCATAACCTTTATTTCATAAATAAAGGTTTAAAAAGCTTTACGTAGATTATCAAATAATGATAATCTAAAATATCCTATTTACACACGACCATTACATAATGGTTTACAATACAAATATGTCACATCGAAATCAGTTTCTTGAATGCAGTTTTTACACAATATCATACAAACATGGACTCCAAATCTTGTCCTTATTTTAGTATGCAACGGCGGAAGCTCTTAGTATTCACCTGAGAATAAACATGCTTTAAACGTCAACAAAAATGTTGGTGAGTTATAGGTTTAACCTATATATATCAAATCGTAACAATAGACCACAAAATTTCATATTTCAATACACATCCCATACATAGAGATAAAAATCATTCGTATGGTGAACACCTGGTAACCAACATTAACAAGATGCATATATAAGAATATCCCCATCATTCCGGGACACCCTTCGGATATGATATAAATTTCGAAGTACTAAAGCATCTGGTACTTTGGATGGGGCTTGTTGGGCCTAATAGATCTATCTTTAGGATTTGCGTCAATTAGGGTGTTTGTTCCCTAATTCTTAGATTACCAGACTTAATAAAAAGGGACATATTCGATTTCGATAATTCAACCATAGAATGTAGTTTCACGTACTTGTGTCTATTTTGTAAATCATTTATAAAACCTGCATGTATTCTCATCCCAAAAATATTAGATTTTAAAAGTGGGACTATAACTCACTTTCACAGATTTTTACTTCGTCGGGAAGTAAGACTAGGCCACTGGTTGATTCACGAACCTATAACAATATATACATATATATCAAAGTATGTTCAAAATATATTTACAACACTTTTAATACATTTTGATGTTTTAAGTTTATTAAGTCAGCTGTCCTCGTTAGTAACCTACAACTAGTTGTCCACAGTTAGATGTACAGAAATAAATCGATAAATATTATCTTGAATCAATCCACGACCCAGTGTATACGTATCTCAGTATTGATCACAACTCAAACTATATATATTTTGGAATCAACCTCAACCATGTATAGCTAACTCCAACATTCACATATAGAGTGTCTATGGTTGTTCCGAAATATATATAGATGTGTCGACATGATAGGTCGAAACATTGTATACGTGTCTATGGTATCTCAAGATTACATAATATACAATACAAGTTGATTAAGTTATGGTTGGAATAGATTTGTTACCAATTTTCACGTAGCTAAAATGAGAAAAATTATCCAATCTTGTTTTACCCATAACTTCTTCATTTTAAATCCGTTTTGAGTGAATCAAATTGCTATGGTTTCATATTGAACTCTATTTTATGAATCTAAACAGAAAATGTATAGGTGTATAGTCGGAAAAATAAGTTACAAGTCGTTTTTGTAAAGGTAGTCATTTCAGTCGAAAGAACGACGTCTAGATGACCATTTTAGAAAACATACTTCCACTTTGAGTTTAACCATGATTTTTGGATATAGTTTCATGTTCATAATAAAAATCATTTTCCCAGAATAACAACTTTTAAATCAAAGTTTATCATAGTTTTTAGTTAACTAACCCAAAACAGCCCGCGGCGTTACTACGACGGCGTAAATCCGGTTTTACAGTGTTTTTCGTGTTTCCAGGTTTTAAATCATTAAGTTAGCATATCATATAGATATAGAACATGTGTTTAGTTGATTTTAAAAGTCAAGTTAGAAGGATTAACTTTTATTTGCGAACAAGTTTAGAATTAACTAAACTATGTTCTAGTGATTACAAGTTTAAACCTTCGAATAAGATAGCTTTATATGTATGAATCGAATGATGTTATGAACATCATTACTACCTCAAGTTCCTTGGATAAACCTACTGGAAATGAGAAAAATGGATCTAGCTTCAAAGGATCCTTGGATGGCTTGAAAGTTCTTGAAGCAGAATCATGACACGAAAACAGTTCAAGTAAGATTTTCACTCGAAATAAGATTGTTATAGTTATAGAAATTGAATTAAAATTTGAATATGATTATTACCTTGTATTATAAAGATAACCTACTGTAAGTAACAAAGGTTTCTTGATCTTGGATGATTACTTGGAATGGATTTAGAAAACTTGGAAGTAAACTTGCAATCTTGGAAGTATTCTTGATTTTATGAAACTAGAACTTTTGGAATTTATGAAGAACACTTAGAACTTGAAGATAGAATTTGAGAGAGATCAATTAGATAAATAAAATTGAAGAATGAAAGTGTTTGTAGGTGTTTTTGGTCGTTGGTGTATGGATTAGATATAAAGGATATGTAATTTTGTTTTCATGTAAATAAGTCATGAATGATTACTCATATTTTTGTAATTTTATGAGATATTTCATGCTAGTTGCCAAATGATGGTTCCCACATGTGTTAGGTGACTCACATGGGCTGCTAAGAGCTGATCATTGGAGTGTATATACCAATAGTACATACATCTAAAAGCTGTGTATTGTACGAGTACGAATACGGGTGCATACGAGTAGAATTTTTGATGAAACTGAACGAGGATGTAATTGTAAGCATTTTTGTTAAGTAGAAGTATTTTGATAAGTGTCTTGGAGTCTTTCAAAAGTGTATGAATACATATTAAAACACTACATGTATATACATTTTAACTGAGTCGTTAAGTCATCGTTAGTCGTTACATGTAAGTGTTGTTTTGAAACCTTTAGGTTAACGATCTTGTTAAATGTTGTTAACCCAATGTTTATAATATCAAATGAGATTTTAAATTATTATATTATCATGATATTATGATGTATGAATATCTCTTAATATGATATATATATACATTAAATGTCGTTACAACGATAATCGTTACATATATGTCTCGTTTTAAAATCATTAAGTTAGTAGTCTTGTTTTTACATATGTAGTTCATTGTTAATATACTTAATGATATGTTTAATTATCATAATATCATGTTAACTATATATATATCCATATATATGTCATCATATAGTTTTTACAAGTTTTAACGTTCTTGAATCACCGGTCAACTTGGGTGGTCAATTGTCTATATGAAACCTATTTCAATTAATCAAGTCTTAACAAGTTTGATTGCTTAACATGTTGAAAACACTTAATCATGTAAATAAAAATCTCAATTAATATATATAAACATGGAAAAGTTCGGGTCACTACATATATTATATAACTATAAATATAAGAATATATAATATTTTGAGTAGATAAAGTATACTTTAAACCATTAGAATCTAAAATGTAAAATAACAGTTAGAATAATTAAGTAATGTTAATAGATATAAATATGTACATGTTAATGTATAATATATAATTAATAATAAAAGATATTAAATTTAATTATAAGATAAAATAGTCATTATATTAATATTATTAGTACTTCAATATTAAATACTTGTATTATTAAAATTATTATTTAAAATAGATGACTTATAAGATATGAAAATGAATATTGGTTTATATACTGATGCATATATATATATATATATATATACATTATGATTTTATCATTACTAATAATATTATTATCAATAATAAGGTAAATATTATTATATTTAATATAGTATTATTATTATTATCATTAATAATATTAATATATTTATTGTTAGTATTATTATTATGTATGATCATTAAGGACCATTATTATTAAACTATCATTATTATTATTATTATAAAAATAATATAATTTAGTAACATTATCATTAATAATATCATTATAAATATTATTATAACTATTTGCATTATTATTCTAAATATTAATATTATTATGACAATTATTATTTTAGTATTATTATACTATTATTTCAGTATTATTATTATTATTATTAAGGATTAATAATAGGATTTTTAGTATTAACATCACGGTTATATAAAAATAAATCATAAAAATCATATTCTGTTACACTTAGCTGTCAAGACATGTTATATATTGATATATATCTATAATCTAGTACGAATTGGATTCCAATCTGTCCCATTAACAAACAATTACAGTAAAAGTCGAATATATTTTTTCAATCCTCCTTCTGACAGAATAATTTTTATGTCGAGCCAATTGGACTACAAAACAAGCTTAAGTGAACCTGATTACATTATTTGAACTCCAATATACTTTATAAATTCTGTATTTCAATTGAATCAGTAAAAAGAAAAACAGAAAAGAGAAAAGAAAAGGGACGACACTCTGTTGTTCAACTTTTTCACAAAAATCCGAATTCGACTTCCATTTCAAAAAGTAAAAATGCCATATTGTTAGGAATCATTACTTCAAACTATCTGGAAAATTTCATGTTCCAATTTTTCATATCGAGCCTCAATTGTCGAGTCAAAGTTTCAGTTCTTGAAAGTCAAACGTATGAACATTGCTCAAATTCGAATTCACATGAATGTGTCAAGGTAAATTGACGATTCCGTTAACTTCTATAAACAGTTTACAAACAAATTCATGTTATAACTTTTACCTAAATCACTGCCATTCGAAAAATCAAATTTTTTTTTTTTAAATAGCAGCGACGGCAGTTAAGGTCTGATTGGTTTTTTAATTTTTTTTTTAAATTTTTTTTTTTTTGTGTTTTGTTGTTGTTAGTCATCCCAAGTCATTTATGAGTCCATTGTAGGACCTAAACCGTTTTGTAATCGATCGTTTTAGTTATTACATCCTCTAGTCGAATTGAATTCAAGTGAAGGAGAGAAAGAAACTGAAACAGATATAGAGAGGATATATATTCTTATTTCCCGAGTATTATTTCAGAAAAATAAAGTTAGACGGATGGTTAGGGGTGTTGGTATATTAGCGGGAGGTCTCGGGTTCGAGTCTCGTCTGCAACAATTTTTTTTATTCCAGGATCTTAAAGGGTATACCTTATTATTTTATTTCATTTCTATTATTATTATTATTGTTATTATGATTATTGTTATTATTAATTAGTGTTATTATTATATGTATTATGTATTATAATTACAATTGTTATTGTCAAGTATTATGAATATCATTATGGTTATTATTATTAATATTATGATTATTAGGAGTATTATTATTATTATAGGTATTAATCTTAGTTAGTATAATTATTAATAGTATCATTTTTAATAAGAATCCTATTATTATTAGTATAAGTGTTATTATTGTTATCATTAAGGATTATCATTATTATTAGGGAATATATTACAAGTTATCATTTTTCTCATTAATATTAGTACTAGTATCACTTTTGTAACAATTAGTATGATTATTATTATTATTATTATTAAACAAAGGTATTGTTATTAACAATACCTTTATTAATATTATTATTTTTAATAAAGTAATTATTATAAGTAAATCATTAATATCATATCTACTAAAAATAATAAAATTTATATTGTTACAAGTGCTATTATTAAAATCATTGTTATTATCATTATATATATTCCACTAATATTAACTTAGTATATTAGAACTACTGTTTTGATAGACAAATTAAATACATACATACATACATACATACATATATATATATATATATATATATATATATATATATATATATATATATATATATATATATATATATATATATATATATATATATATATATATTTAACACATACAACATAACAAAACTTAAAATCATTTTATATATATATATATATATATATATATATATATATATATATATATATATATATATATATATATACAAAATGAACATATAAAACATATATATATATATTATCAACATAAAAAATGATATAACTAATACTTTTATATATATACATATATATGTGTTCAATTACAAATATGAATATTAATAAATATATAAATGTTTTAGGTTCGTGAATCCGAGGCCAACCCTGCATTGTTCGGTTGTTTAATGTCGATATATGTATTTTTACTACAAAATACATTAGGTGAGTTTCATTTACCTTTTTACCCTTTATATTTTTGGGCTGAGAATACATGCGCAAATATTTATAAATGTTTTACGAAATAGACACAAGTAATCGAAACTACATTATATGGTTGAATTATCGAAAACGAATATGCCCCTTTTTATTAAGTCTGGTAATCTAAGAATTAGGGAACAGACACCCTAATTGATGCGAACTCTAAAGATAGATCTATCGGGCCCAACAAGCCTCATCCAAAGTACCGGATGCTTTAGTACTTCGAAATTTATATCATGTCCGAAGGAGGATCCCGGAATGATGGGGATATTCTTATATGCATATTGTGAATGTCGGTTACCAGGTGTTCAATCCATATGAATGATATTTTTGTCTCTATGCATGGGACGTATGTTTATGAGAAATGGAAATATGAAATCTTGTGGTCTATTAAAATTATGAAATGATTATTTATGTTAAACTAATGAACTCACCAACCTTTTGGTTGACACTTGAAAGCATGTTTATTCTCAGGTAAGAAAGAAATCTTCCGCTGTGCAATTGCTCATTTAAAAGATATTACTTGGAGTCATTCATGACATATTTCAAAAGACGTTGCATTCGAGTCGTCGGGTTCATCAAGATTATTATTTAGTCAATTATAGTTGAATATATTATGAAATGATTTGCATGTCATCAGTTTTCGATATAAAGCAAGTTTGTCTTTTAAAAACGAATGCAATGTTTGTAAAATGTATCATATAGAGGTCAAGTACCTCGCGATGTAACCAACTATTGTGAATCGTTTGTAATCGATATGGACTTTGTCCGGATGGATTAGGACGGGTCCTTTCAGTTGGTATCAGAGCGGTGGTCTTAGTGAACCGGGTCTGCATTAGTGTGTCTAACTGATAAGTCGTTAGGATGCATTAGTGAGTCTGGACTTCGACCGTGTCTGCATGTCAAAAGTTTTGCTTATCATTTTTGTCAGAAATCATTTGTTTATCATCCTTACTAAATTACCTGCTTATTATTCTTTGTCTAGACACATCTTATTGCATTGACTGCATGAATAGTGTATAGACAAAATTCATATCTTAGCGTATCTGCTAATTCATATCTTAGCGTATCTGTTATTGTTATCTTTACCTGACAGCTTCCGTAGATTCCTCCGTAACTTATGAGATTTTAGTATTACATATGCATATGTAAATTATGTATTGCAGGATACTAATCTACATCCTATAATCTATTTCTTATCGAAAATCCTTCATCTGATCGTACAAGATGAATCCTTCAACTAGTTCGAGTTCCTCAGATTCCGATAACTATTCCAATAGTTATTCCGACAGCTATTCCGACATAGATGTTCACCTAAGCTCCGAAAACAGCGTCATCAGCATGAATCAACCAATCAGCCATTATCAATTTATCTGATGGGTTCGTAGTCGACTTAATTAATGGAAACGCGCAGAAGGCAATCCCTTCCACCAACCAAATTCACCTCTTGACAATGAACCTGAAGCGTTTACCGGCGAACCTGTTCGAAACACCATTTTCAGTCTCATTTCCAGGGTAACTCGACAAGATTATATTATATCCACAATTCTGAACCTTATTCATCTGCTCGTTCCAACCGACAATCATCCTGGAGTAATAAGTCAACGAACTTCGCGCTCGAATAATCAATTCGGAGAATATGGTGCAAAATGTACCAGCTTCAGCAACATCACCGGCACCAACAGTACCATCAATAACAGCACCAGTACCATCAACAATCCATGCTTCAATATCATCATCTGTACTTTGAGTATGATCTTCGTTCTACGTATCGTTCTACCTCATTTATCTTAGTTCGACATGGCGAATATGTAATCTCTAAAGTTTTGGAGATTATTTATTCTAGTTCCAACCGAAAAGCAAATAAGTTTAATATTATATTAACTCATTAAATCCAAGAATACATCTGAAGAAAATATATATGTATATATGTTTTCATAAAGATTGTAATTAAAAATTCTCTTGTACAAACTGTTAATGGTGAAAATATCTTAACGGGTAGGTAATACCTGAGGAATATTTAAATTTCACATTAATAAGTTACATTGTATGTTCTTCGAATCTGTTTCAACAGTCATATACTATCCTACTTACATCCACCAATATACAAATCCGTTCACCACAGAATAACCATATTCATCCAATTTCATATTTGGATTTTGACCTATCAGAATCCAACAAGTGGCATAATGAAGAAAACATTTGACGAAATAAAAATATGATAGAAACAAACAAATTAACTACGAAAAACTTTGTTAAGAATCCACGCTAACTGTTCCAGCTAACTATTCCTAGCTAACTGATTACATTTATTTATCGCAATTTATTTATCGCAATTTATTTATTTATCGCATTTTAATTATCGCAATTTACATTCTCGCAATTTTATTTATCGTCATTTAATTTCTTTTATTTACTTTACGCACTTTATTTATCGTTATTTAATTTCTGTTATTTATTTTACGCACTTTAAATATCGGGACACGTATACAAGGTTTTGACATATCATATCGATGCATCTATATATATTATTTGGAATCACCATAGACACTCTATATGCAGTAATGATCGAGTTCTCTATACAGGGTTGAGGTTGATTCTACAATAATATATGTAGTTTGAGTTGTGATCGAGTCTGAGACGTATACGGGTCACGACACGTATTAATTAATTCATATATTATATATTAAACTATACATAAATTATTGGATTTCTAATTGTGGACTATCAACTGTGGACTACCAGCATTGGACAATTAAAATGAATTAAAATATTTACTATAACATATGAAACTAAACAATTCTTCAAGTTGCCACTTGATTTCATCTTAAACCTCATTTGTATCATGACGATTACAATCTGCGTTCAAACCTATCATGATTCTTGGAAACACCTCGATTGAGAGAATGAATCAATCGCATTTCATCCACGGAAGAAAAGAGTGATGCATATAGTTATGCACCTGAAAACACTCAGAACCTGAGTAAACGTTTAACACGTAGCTGTGCTAATTCCTTTAGCGTTATTATTATCGAAAATAACTTTGCATCTGCTGTTCGAGATAGCCAGTTTTGTCACAGCTCCAGCAAGACAACTTCAACTTTTCGTACGAAACAACCTTATTATAACATTGATATATACACGTGCTCTTTTATTGTTACCAGGGAACCTTTCATATTCCACCATATTACCATCAGCGTTTAATCATCTAAAAACACAATTTTTCAGAAAACACATCGGATTAATAACCGATGATTCAGATATCATAGCATTAAATGCAGAGGAAACAGAAAAATGGTAGATGGTTTAAAGGACCAAAAGTTTGATGATAAAGAAAGGAGTGTTAGGAACGCTCGATAAAAGATTGGGTATTGAAAAATAGATTGGGCTACCCATGAAGGAGACCAAGGATAAATACAAGGACCATACCCTACATTCAAAGAATCCAGATAATTCTGGATCCGTTGAAATCTTTAGAGAATATCTTGCTCCGAAGTCATGTTAAAATCTTGCGGAAAAATCTTTCTCCATCAACCATCGAACTTAGAAATTCCAAAATATCATCATCAATATCTTCGATATTTCTGAGGATATTTTTATAAATATTTTCGTCCGAAATTATATACCTCTTCGTGTTTCCTGTGTATCATTATATTGGAAACATTCAATAGAAAATTTAGTACCGAAAAGCAGATTATGCGAAACTATGAAGGAAGTCGTGGACAAATCACAAAGAATAAGTTTGACTTCCAAGAATCCAAATGATTCTGTTCTGATGAAATCTTTAGTGAATACCTTGCTTCCGAATCTAAACCCTTACGGATAAATCTTCTTCATCACCTATCGATATTAGAAATTCCAAGATATCATCATATCTTTCATTATAAATATCCTCCATATTTCTGGAGATATTTTTATAACTATTCTTATCTGAAATCATTAATCTCTTCGTGCTATCAGTATTACATCAAATAGAAACTGTTAGTTTCTATATTCTGTAAACTTTCGAGCTTAAAATATGAATGTTATTGAAGTAATGTTGGGAATTGATGCATGAGTTAGTATAATATAATGACATTTGATCAACATGATTATATTACAGTAAGTCATGCTGAGTTTCTAAATGGAACATGATGATTCACAGATTATAACATCATCATGTGCCATGTTACATAACTCTTTCATTCTGCTTAACTTCTGAACATATCAAGAAAATATATTCTTGATAGTTCTATTCTCAGTGATTCAGGTAATTTGACAAAACAAATCGTGCTACTATTTTTCCTTTCTACCTTGTATATTATGATAATTCGAAATTCCATACCTATGAATTCTGGACCGTTACTTGCGAAAAGTAAACAAAAGCATGAAGCTCCGAAATGGAAAGGGGGTATAGATCGCAGCAAATAAGAGAGCGCATTAACTGTGGATGACAATAATTATAGGAGACAGAAGCAGTGACATTGAAATATAAGGGAAGATATAAAACCCAATAACAACACAGAAGTTACAAACCGTGAATATTAATACGAATAGCAATATAAAGACACGGTATAATTAAGAATAGTATCCCCCTAAGGCAATAATAGAAGTAAACAGATTTTCTGGTGGAAGATTGAAAAGAAGGATGACAGATATATAGATAGGAAAATATCAAGAATCAGAACTGGATGGAGCATTTCCACAATATTTTAGAAGTAGGAATAGAGGAAGAAAGTATAGGAATGGTGAAAGTAATGGAACGGAAGAAGTACATTTATAGTGAAAATACCAGACAAAGAAATCAAGGCAGATTTCCGCATTAATTATAGAGATCTTAATTTTCTTACCCGTCGAAGAATCAAATCTTTTAGATTTCAAAGATTTTCTGTAAATCCCTTGAACTCCGGAATTCAACCATATCTACGTCAAAGGATATGACGAAACATTATTTTCTCTTTTCACTCTTTTGTGATAACTTCACTCGTACACTTCACATGATCAGATCGTTTTATCTATATTAATCAATAATGATAAAACTCTAACTCATATCCATCATGAAAATATTTTATTGTTAACCATGACGACCTCACTCAAATTTCGGGACGAAATTTCTATAACGGGTAGGTATTGTAGTGACCCAGAAATTTCCGACCAAATTTAAACTTAATCTTTATATTATTCCGACACGATAAGTAAAGTCTGTAATGTTGAGTCACAAAAGAATTTAAATTGTATTCATGTAATCATTTGAACCTCGACCAAATCTCGACGATTCACGAACAATTATTTGTAAATAAATATGTATATATTATATAACTATAAATATAAGAATATATAATATTTTGAGTAGATAAAGTATACTTTAAACCATTAGAATCTAAAATGTAAAATAACAGTTAGAATAATTAAGTAATGTTAATAGATATAAATATGTACATGTTAATGTATAATATATAATTAATAATAAAAGATATTAAATTTAATTATAAGATAAAATAGTCATTATATTAATATTATTAGTACTTCAATATTAAATACTTGTATTATTAAAATTATTATTTAAAAATAGATGACTTATAAGATATGAAAATGAATATAGGTTTATATACTGATGCATATATATATATATACATTATGATTTTATCATTACTAATAATATTATTATCAATAATAAGGTAAATATTATTATATTTAATATAGTATTATTATTATTATCATTAATAATATTAATATATATATAGTTAGTATTATTATTATGTATGATCATTAAGGACCATTATTATTAAACTATCATTATTATTATTATTATAAAAATAATACAATTTAGTAACATTATCATTAATAATATCATTATAAATATTATTATAACTATTTGTATTATTATTCTAAATATTAATATTATTATGACAATTATTATTTCGGTATTATTATACTATTATTTTAGTATTATTATTATTAAGGATTAATAATAGGATTTTTAGTATTAACATCACTGTTATATAAAAATAAATCATAAAAATCATATTCTGTTACACTTAGCTGTCAAGCCATGTTATATATTGATATATATCTGTAATCTAGTACGAATTGGATTCCAATCTATCCCATTAACAAACAATTACAGTAAAAGTCGAATATATTTTTTCAATCCTCCTTCTGACAGAATAATTTTTATGTCGAGCCAATTGGACTACAAAACAAGCTTAAGTGAACCTGATTACATTATTTGAACTCCAATATACTTTGTAAATTCTGTATTTCAATTGAATCAGTAAAAAGAAAAACAGAAAAGAGAAAAGAAAAGGGACGACACTCTGTTGTTCAACTTTTTCACAAAAATCCGAATTCGACTTCCATTTCAAAAAGTAAAAATGCCATATTGTTAGGAATCATTACTTCAAACTATCTGGAAAATTTCATGTTCCAATTTTTCATATCGAGCCTCAATTGTCGAGTCAAAGTTTCGGTTCTTGAAAGTCATACGTATGAACATTGCTCAAATTCGAATTCACATGAATGTGTCAAGGTAAATTGATGATTCCATTAGCTTCTATAAATAGTTTACAAACAAATTCATGTTATAACTTTTACCTAAATCACTGCCATTCGAAAAATCAATTTTTTTTTTAAAATAGCAGCGACGGCAGTTAAGGTCTGATTGGTATTTTAATTTTTTTTATTTTTTTTTGTGTTTTGTTGTTGTTAGTCATCCCAAGTCATTTATGAGTCGATTGTAGGACCTAAACCGTTTTGTAATCGATCGTTTTAGTTATTACATCCTCTAGTCGAATTGAATTCAAGTGAAGGAGAGGAAGAAACTAAAACAGATAGAGAGAGGATATATATTCTTATTTCCCGAGTATTATTTCAGAAAAATAAAGTTAGGTGGATGGTTAGGGGTGTTGGTATATTAGCGGGAGGTCTCGGGTTCGAGTCTCGTCTGCAACAATTTTTTTTTATTCCAGGATCTTAAAGGGTATACCTTATTATTTTATTTCATTTCTATTATTATTATTATTATTGTTATTATGATTATTATTATTATTAATTATTGTTATTGTTATATGTATTATGTATTATAATTACAATTGTTATTGTCAAGTATTATGAATATCATTATGGTTATTATTATTAATATTATGATTATTAGGAGTATTATTATTATTATAGGTATTAATCTTAGGTAGTATAATTATTAATAGTATCATTTTTAATAAGAATCCTATTATTATTAGTATAAGTGTTATTATTGTTATCATTAAGGATTATCATTATTATTAGGGAATATATTACAAGTTATCATTTTTCACATTAATATTAGTACTAGTATCACTTTCGTAACAATTAGTATGATTATTATTATTATTATTAAACAAAGGTATTGTTATTAACAATACCTTTATTAATATTATTATTTTTAATAAAGTAATTATTATAAGTAAATCATTAATATCATATCTACCAAAAATAATAAAATTTATATTGTTACAAGTGCTATTATTAAAATCATTGTTATTATCATTATATATATTCCACTAATATTAACTTAGTATATTAGAACTACTGTTTTGATAGACAAATTATATATATATATATATATATATATATATATATATATATATATATATATATATATATATATATATATATATATATATATATATTTAACACATACAACATAACAAAACTTAAAATCATTATATATATATATATATATATATATATATATATATATATATATATATATATACAAAATGAACATATAAAACATATATATATATATTATCAACATAAAAAATGATATAACTAATACTTTTATATATATACATATATATGTGTTCAATTACAAATATGAATATTAATAAATATATAAATGTTTTAGGTTCGTGAATCCGAGGCCAACCCTGCATTGTTCGGTTGTTTAATGTCGATATATGTATTTTTAATACAAAATACATTAGGTGAGTTTCATTTACCTTTTTACCCTTTATATTTTTAGGCTGAGAATACATGCGCAAATTTTTATAAATGTTTTACGAAATAGACACAAGTAATCGAAACTACATTATATGGTTGAATTATCGAAATCGAATATGCCCCTTTTTATTAAGTCTGGTAATCTAAGAATTAGGGAACAGACACCCTAATTGACGCGAACTCTAAAGATAGATCTATCGGGCCCAACAAGCCTCATCCAAAGTACCGGATGCTTTAGTACTTCGAAATTTATATCATGTTCGAAGGAGGATCCCGGAATGATGGGGATATTCTTATATGCATATTGTGAATGTCGGTTACCAGGTGTTCAATCCATATTAATGAAATTTTTGTCTCTATGCATGGGACGTATGTTTATGAGAAATGGAAATATGAAATCTTGTGGTCTATTAAAATTATGAAATGATTATTTATGTTAAACTAATGAACTCATCAACCTTTTGGTTGACACTTGAAAGCATGTTTATTCTCAGGTAATAAAGAAGTCTTCCGCTATGCAATTGCTCATTTAAAAGATATTACTTGGAGTCATTCATGACATATTTCAAAAGACGTTGCATTCGAGTCGTCGGGTTCATCAAGATTATTATTTAGTCAATTATAGTTGAATATATTATGAAATGATTTGCATGTCATCAGTTTTCGATATAAAGCAAGTTTGTCTTTTAAAAACGAATGCAATGTTTGTAAAATGTATCATATAGAGGTCAAGTACCTCGCGATGTAACCAACTATTGTGAATCGTTTGTAATCGATATGGACTTTGTCCGGATGGATTAGGATGGGTCCTTTCAGAGTCGAAAAAAGAGCTACGCGGACAGTAAAAGAAAAGATATAGAGTTTGAAATTGGAGAAATTGTCATGCTTAAGGTTTCACCTTGGAAAGGCGTTGTTCGATTTGGTAAACGGGGGAAACTAAATCCAAGGTATATTGAACCATTCAAGATTATAGATCGTGTCGGACCAGTAGCTTACCAACTGGAGCTACCTCAACAACTCGCGGCTGTAAATAACACTTTCCACGTCTCGAATTTGAAGAAATGTATTGCTAAAGAAGATCTCACTATTCCGTTGGACGAAATCCAAATCAATGAAAAACTTCAATTCATTGAAGAACCCGTCGAAATAATGGATCGTGAGGTTAAGAGACTTAAGAAAAACAAGATACCGATTGTTAAGGTTCGATGGAATGCTCGTAGAGGACCCGAGTTCACCTAGGAGCATGAAGATCATATGAAGAAGAAATACCCGCATCTATTTCCAGAAGATTCGTCAACACCTTCAACAGCTTAAAATTTCGGGACGAAGTTTATATAACGGGTAGGTACTGTAGTGACCCGAACTTTTCCATGTTTATATATATTAATTGAGATTGATATTTACATGACTAAATGTTTCCAACGTGTTAAGCAATCAAACTTGTTAAGACTTGATTAAATGAAATAAGTTTCATAAAGACAATTGATCACCCAAGTTGACCGGCGATTCACGAACGTTACAAATTTGTAAAAACTACATGTTGTGGTATATATAGTCATATATATATGGTTGACATGAGATTATTATGAGTAAGTATCTCACTAAGTATATTAACAATGTGTGATATACATAAGAATTGAGATTACTAAGTTAAGAAACTCGAAATGATATATATAACGATTATCGTTATGATAACGTCTACTAAATACATATGTATCATATTAAGATATTGATACACTATATTTAACATGATAAAATGATATTTAAATATATCATTAAGTGTGTTAACAATGAACAACATATGTAAAAACAAGACTACTAACTCAAGAATTACGAAACGAGACTTATATGTAACGATTATCGTTGTAACGATATTTAAATATATTAAGAGATATTCATACATCATAATATCATGATAACATAATAATTTAACATCTCATTTGATATAATAAACATTGGGTTAACAACATTAATTGAGATCGTTAACTTAAAGGTTTCAAAACAACACTTACATGTAACGACTAACGAAGACTTAACGACTCCATTAGAATGTATATACGTGTTGTGTTTTGATATGTATTCTTACACTTTTGAAAGACTTCAATACACATATCAAAGTACTTCTGCTTAACAAAAATGCTTACAATTACGTCCTCGTTCAGTTTCATCAACAATTCTACTCGTATGCACCCGTATTCGTACTCGTACAATACACAGCTTTTAGATGTATGTACTATTGGTATATACACTCCAATTATTAGCTCTTAGCAGCCCATGTGATTCACCTAACACATGTGGGAACCATCATTTGGCAACTAGCATGAAATATCTCATAAAATTACAAAAATATTAGTAATCATTCATGACTTATTTACATGAAAACAAAATTACATATCCTTTATATCTAATCCATATTCCAATGACCAAAAATACCTACAAACACTTTAATTCTTCAATTTTCTTCATCTAATTGATCTCTCTCAAGTTCCATCTTCAAGTACTAAGTTTTCTTCATAAATTCCATAAGTATAGTTTCATAAAAATCAAGAATACTTCCAAGTTTGCAAGTCTACTTTCAAACTTTCTAATCCATTCCAAGTAATCATCTAAGATCAAGGAACCTTTGTTATTTACAGTAGGTTATCTTTCTAATTCAAGTTTATATTCATATTCAAACTTTGATTCAATTTCTACAACTATAACAATCTTATTTCGAGTGAAAATCTTACTTGAACTGTTTTCGTGTCATGATTCTGCTTCAAGAACTTTCAAGCCATCCAAGGATCCTTTGAAGCTAGATACATTTTTCTCATTTCCAGTAGTTTTATCCAGAAAACTTGAGGTAGTAATGATGTTCATAACATCATTAGATTCATACACATAAAGCTATCTTATTCGAAGGTTTAATCTTGTAATCACTAGAACATAGTTTAGTTAACTCTAAACTTGTTCGCAAACAAAAGTTAATCCTTCTAACTTGACTTTTAAAATCAACTAAACACATGTTCTATATCTATATGATATGCTAACTTAATGATTTAAAACCTGGAAACACGATGAACACCATAAAATCGGATATACGCCGTCGTAGTGAAACCGGGGGCTGTTTTGGTTTAGATAATTAAAAACTATGATAAACTCTGATTTAAAAGTTGTTCTTCTGGGAAAATGATTTTTCATATGAACATAAAACTATATCCAAAAATCTTGGTTAAACTCAAAGTGAAAGTATGTTTTTCAAAATGGTCATCAAGATGTCGTTCTTTCGACGGAAATGACTACCTCTTTAGTAATTGAAATGTAACATAAATTTCCAACTATAAACCTATATTTTTTCTATTTGGATTCTTAAATTAGAGTTCAATATGAAACCATAGCAATTTGATTCACTCAAAACGGATTTAAAATGAAGAAGTTATGGGTAAAACAAGATTGGATATTTTTTGATCTTTTTAGCTACGGGAAATGTTTAACAAATCTATACAAATCATATCCTAGCTAACTTATATTGTATTACACATGTATTATAATATATTATGTAATCTTGGGATACCATAGACACGTATGCAAATGTTTTGACATATCATATCGACCCATGTATATATATTATTTGGAACAACCATAGACACTCTATATGCAGTAATGTTGGAGTTAGCTATACATGGTTGAGGTTGATTCTAAAAATATATATACTTTGAGTTTCGATCTAGCCTGAGACGTGTATACACTGAGTCATGGATTGATTCAAGATAATATATATCGATTTATTTCTGTACATCTAACTGTGGACAACTAGTTGTAGGTTATTAACGAGGACAGCTGACTTAATACACTCAAATCTTTAAAACATAATAAAAATGGTTGTAATTATATTTTGATCATACTTTAATATATGTACATATTTGTATAGGTTCGTGAATCAATCCGTGGCCAAGTCTTATTTCCGAGGAAGGAAATATCCGTGAAAGTGAGTTATAGTCCCACTTTTAAAATCTAATATTTTTGGGATGAGAATACATGCAGGTTTTATAAATGATTTACAAAATAGACACAAGTACGTGAAACTACATTCTATGGTTGAATTATCGAAATCGAATATGCCCCTTTTTATTAAGTCTGGTAATCTAAGAATTAGGGAACAGACACCCTAATTGACGCGAATCCTAAAGATAGATCTATTGGGCCTAACAAACCCCATCTAAAGTATCGGATGATTTAGTACTTCGAAATTTATATCATATCCGAAGGGTGTCCCGGAATGATGGGGTTATTCTTATATATGCATATTGTTAATGTCGGTTACCAGGTGTTCACCATATGAATGATTTTTATCTCTATGTATGGGATGTGTATTGAAATATGAAATCTTGTGGCCTATTGTTACGATTTGATATATATAGGTTAAACCTATAACTCACCAATATTTTTGTTGACGTTTAAAGCATGTTTATTCTCAGGTGAATACTAAGAGCTTTGCATACTAAAATAAGGACAAGATTTGGAGTTCATGTTTGTATGATATTGTGTAAAAGCTGCATTCAAGAAACATATTCGATGTAATATATTTCTATTGTAAACCATTATGTAATGATCATGTGTAAACAATATATTTTAGATTATCATTATTTGATAATCTACGTAATGCTTTTAAAACCTTTATTTATAAAATAAAGGTTATGGTTATTTTAAAAATGAATGCAGTCTTTGAAAAACGTCTCATATAGAGGTCAAAACCTCGCAACGAAATCAATTAATATGGAACGTTTATAATCAATATGAACGGGACATTTCATCAAGAATCGGCAAGAAAAGATATTAAACGAGCATTTGTTATCATGTGTGATATTAAATAATATGATAACCGAGGACAACGGCCGTGCATTTTGTGGACTTGAGGAGAATTATCATCCGATTTGACGACCAACGAGATCATTCCAAGAAAGGGTTGAAGCGCATATGCGAGTGGACGCGGAAATAAGAGATGCGGGCATTCATCAACTACTAAAACATATGCTTGTAGAACACATACATAATCTACCACCAAATTATTGCATACGACATGATCCCACAAGAAATCCAAACAACCAAGATGACGCCGGACCTTCACACATTCCCGATGACGAGGATGAAGAAGATCACGAAGAAGATCAAGAAGACGACAATGAAGAATAGGTCTTTTAATTGATGTTTTAATGTAATTTTTTTTAATTGTATTTTTATTTTAATTGTATTTTTATTCTAATGTACTTTTTTATTTTAATTATTGTAATGTTTTTTAATTTTTAATAAAAGTTTAGTTTTAATTAAATAATTGTAATTTTTTGATAATATAAAATAATTCAAAAAGAAAATAAAAAAAATGGAAGGAGGAGTGTCTTTGTTGGGAGTGTTTAGTCCTGGGAAGGAAGTGAGATGGAGGTGCTGATGTGGCGCTGAATGGTTGATTAGTCCTGGAAGACATTGTGTCATGGTTGGGAGCACTCTTATTGTTTCTTACTTTTTTAGTTGTTCTTTAGACATAAAATATCTAGAATTAATTGGTCCTTGTGGTTGCAAAATCCAATGAATTCTTTGTAATTTGTATTTTCCAAACCTCTTGTTAGTTTTCTATTGAAATTTTGATCTCGTTCCGAAAAAAAACTGTAACCATATTGGTTGTCAATGGTCATGTGCTTTATATGAAGTTGAATTCGTTTGACATAATAGGAGCCGATGAATTTAAGAATCTGGTAGTTGTTCTAAAGCATCTGAATGAGGTTCAAGAAAATTTCCTGAACGCAAAGATTGCATTAGAATATTATTAACTATTCCAGTCACAGTATGCAAAAATGACCTTTTCAAAGCTGAAATTATTGAAATACCTATGATCAACAAAGGCCGGGTGGATTGGCGATGATGAGTATAAACTGTAAATAGGTGATTAAACAATTCGTTACCAAGAATACGAGGATAGCTTCAAAAATCATTTGTTAACTATTACGGTATGTAATTCTAATGCTATATTTTTGTATGCTTATTAATATGACGTTAGTTGTCATTTTTTAAAAATAGCTTATATTATTCGTTAGAGTCTTTTTTTATCTCGTTTTAAGTACTTAAATTATTAGGACCGGCTCTAAGGAGAGTCATCTTCAAATTATACTTTGTGATTAGTTAATTTGGAATTTTTCTTTTTATTAATTATATACTAAATATTAATTTTCTTCTGACATGTGATCCGTGTATAATTTAAGGGTGGGTGGATTCTGACCAGTCGTTAACTCCTAAAATATCTAAAATTATGTTAAAGAACATTGTAATATGGTCAATGTAATGTAATAATTGTAATATTGTACTCCGCTCAGTGGCGAGTTTATATAGTGTCCTGTGCGGTTACAGGACACCGCTAGTTTGAAAATTATTAGTAGAAAATACCATGTAAATTATATAGGATGCCACTAAATTTAACTGAAGGACCCCATATCTTTTTCGAATTTATAATTTTTCTTTTAAAATGTATATGACACCACAATATTTAATTACTCGGACCCAATATATTTTCCGAACTTGTAGTGTTTTTGAAAGTAAACAATCACTAAAATAACGTTCATATATAATTAGTGTTGGAAAAATTTTCGAAACCCCATTCAGTTCGCATTCTGGAATCGTCACTGACTCCGTAATTTTAATTTATATATATATATATATATATATATATATATATATATATATATATATATATATATATATATATATATATATATATATATATATATATATATATATATAGGGGCAGGATCAATGGGGAAGTAACCAATCGGGGGGAAGCGGGGGGAAGCAAATTTTTATTTTCGTTTTTTTTGGAATTTTTTTTCCGGCATCAAGATCACCCGAAAATATGAACATTTAAAGAAGACACTTCGTGATGAATGTTATTATTTAGGCGGAAAAACGATCGACAAAAATAACATTCAAGATAATATTGTTCGTGAACAATGTGAACGTTTTTTTCCCATGTCTTGTGAAGTAAAATTTAGCCCGATTTAGAGTTTAGGGTTTAGGGTTTGGTGTTTTGGGTTTATGAAAATAAACCCAAAACACTAAACCCTAAACTCTAAACCGTTCGTGTTAAAAACTCAATCTAAATCCTAAATCTAAACCCTAATATCAAAACCCTATAAACCATAATATCTAAACCCTAATATCTAAAACCTCAACATACGCTCAAAAAATACGATAATTGTTATATATTACTTCTTCGAGCATTTTCCCGCCAAAATAAAAACATTTATGTAACGACCCGTCATTGATTTCACAGTGAGGTTTTGACCTCTATATGATACGTTTTGATAAAATATTGCATTCATTAAAATAAGTGACTTTCTAAACATAGAAAGTTATAAGCATGTGGGCGAGTGCTTAGGTATAAGCAAATCCCCAAAATACATGTGTCTTTATTTTACAGGTTGACATCACAGTCCATTTATTTATTACACAATGTGGTTTTGTTTCGAATGCAATAAACTTTATACAAAGCATGAGAGACTCCATGCAGGCAACAAACACATCACAGCGGAAGCTGAAATGTCCCGTTCTTATTGATTAAAAACGTTCCATATTAATTGATTTCGTTGCGAGGTTTTGACCTCTATATGAGACGTTTTTCAAAGACTGCATTCATTTTTAAAACAAACCATAACCTTTATTTCATAAATAAAGGTTTAAAAAGCTTTACGTAGATTATCAAATAATGATAATCTAAAATATCCTGTTTACACACGACCATTACATAATGGTTTATAATACAAATATGTTACATCGATATCAGTTTCTTGAATGCAGTTTTTACACAATATCATACAAACATGGACTCCAAATCTTGTCCTTATTTTAGTATGCAACAGCGGAAGCTCTTAATATTCACCTGAGAATAAACATGCTTTAAACGTCAACAAAAATGTTGGTGAGTTATAGGTTTAACCTATATATATCAAATCGTAACAATAGACCACAAGATTTCATATTTCAATACACATCCCATACATAGAGATAAAAATCATTCATATGGTGAACACCTGGTAACCGACATTAACAAGATGCATATATATATATATATATAAGAATATCCCCATCATTCCGGGACACCCTTCGGATATGATATAAATTTCGAAGTACTAAAGCATCCGGTACTTTGGATGGGGTTTGTTAGGCCCAATAGATCTATCTTTAGGATTCACGTCAATTAGGGTGTCTGTTCCCTAATTCTTAGATTACCAGACTTAATAAAAAGGGGCATATTCGATTTCGATAATTCAACCATAGAATGTAGTTTCACGTACTTGTGTCTATTTTGTAAATCATTTATAAAACCTGCATGTATTCTCATCCCAAAAATATTAGATTTTAAAAGTGGGACTATAACTCACTTTCACAGATTTTTACTTCGTCGGGAAGTAAGACTTGGCCACTGGTTGATTCACGAACCTATAACAATATATACATATATATCAAAGTATGTTCAAAATATATTTACAACACTTTTAATATATTTTGATGTTTTAAGTTTATTAAGTCAGCTGTCCTCGTTAGTAACCTACAACTAGTTGTCCACAGTTAGATGTACAGAAATAAATCGATAAATATTATCTTGAATCAATCCACGACCCAGTGTATACGTATCTCAGTATTGATCACAACTCAAACTATATATATTTTGGAATCAACCTCAACCCTGTATAGCTAACTCCAACATTCACATATAGAGTGTCTATGGTTGTTCCGAAATATATATAGATGTGTCGACATGATAGGTCGAAACATTGTATACGTGTCTATGGTATCTCAAGATTACATAATATACAATACAAGTTGATTAAGTTATGGTTGGAATAGATTTGTTACCAATTTTCACGTAGCTTTAATGAGAAAAATTATCCAATCTTGTTTTACCCATAACTTCTTCATTTTAAATCCGTTTTGAGTGAATCAAATTGCTATGGTTTCATATTGAACTCTATTTTATGAATCAAAACAGAAAAGTATAGGTTTATAGTGGGAAAAATAAGTTACAAGTTGTTTTTGTAAAGGTAGTCATTTCAGTCGAAAGAACGACGTCTAGATGACCATTTTAGAAAACATACTTCCACTTTGAGTTTAATCATAATTTTTGGATATAGTTTCATGTTCATAATAAAAATCATTTTCTCAGAATAACAACTTTAAAATCAAAGTTTATCATAGTTTTTAATTAACTAACCCAAAACAGCCCGCGGTGTTATTACGACGGCGTAAATCCGGTTTTACGGTGTTTTTCGTGTTTCCAGGTTTTAAATCATTAAGTTAGCATATCATATAGACATAGAACATGTGTTTAGTTGATTTTAAAAGTCAAGTTAGAAGGATTAACTTTTGTTTGTGAACAAGTTTAGAATTAACTAAACTATGTTCTAGTGATTACAAGTTTAAACCTTCGAATAAGATAGCTTTATATGTATGAATCGAATGATGTTATGAACATCATTACTACCTTAAGTTCCTTGGATAAACCTACTGGAAAAGAGAAAAATGGATCTAGCTTCAATGGATCCTTGGATGGCTCGAAGTTCTTGAAGCAGAATCATGACACGAAAACAAGTTCAAGTAAGATCATCACTTGAAATAAGATTGTTATAGTTATAGAAATTGAACCAAAGTTTGAATATGATTATTACCTTGTATTAGAATGATAACCTACTGTAAGAAACAAAGATTTCTTGAGGTTGGATGATCACCTTACAAGATTGGAAGTGAGCTAGCAAACTTGAAAGTATTCTTGATTTTATGAAACTAGAACTTTTGGAATTTATGAAGAACACTTAGAACTTGAAGATAGAACTTGAGAGAGATCAATTAGATGAAGAAAATTGAAGAATGAAAGTGTTTGTAGGTGTTTTTGGTCGTTGGTGTATGGATTAGATATAAAGGATATGTTATTTTGTTTTCATGTAAATAAGTCATGAATGATTACTCATATTTTTGTAATTTTATGAGATATTTCATGCTAGTTGCCAAATGATGGTTCCCACATGTGTTAGGTGACTCACATGGGCTGCTAAGAGCTGATCATTGGAGTGTATATACCAATAGTACATACATCTAAAAGCTGTGTATTGTACGAGTACGAATACGGGTGCATACGAGTAGAATTGTTGATGAAACTGAACGAGGATGTAATTGTAAGCATTTTTGTTAAGTAGAAGTATTTTGATAAGTGTATTGAAGTCTTTCAAAATTGTATAAATACATATTAAAACACTACATGTATATACATTTTAACTGAGTCGTTAAGTCATCGTTAGTCGTTACATGTAAATGTTGTTTTGAAACCTTTAGGTTAACGATCTTGTTGAATGTTGTTAACCCATTGTTTATTATAAAAAATGAGATGTTAAATTATTATATTATCATGATATATAATATATCTTAGTATGATGTATATACAGTTAAATGTCGTTACAACGATAATCGTTACATATATGTCTCGTTTCGAAATAGTAGTCTTATTTTTACATATGTATTTCATTGTTAATACACTTAATAATATATTTACTTATCATTTAACATAATTAACCAAGTGTATCAATATCTTAATATAATTCATATGTACCTAGTAAGACGTTGTTATAACGATAATCGTTATATATATCGTTTTCGAGTTTCTTAAATTAATAGTCTCATTTTTATGTATATAACTCATTGTTAAAATACCTAATGAGATACATACTTATAATAAAAACATGTTAACTATATATATAACCATATATATGTCATTGTATAGTTTTTACAAGTTTTAACGTTCGTGAATCACCGGTCAACTTGGGTGGTCAATTGTCTATATGAAACATATTTCAATTAATCAAGTCTTAACAAGTTTGATTGCTTAACATGTTGGAAACATTTAATCATGTAAATATCAATCTCAATTAATATATATAAACATGGAAAAGTTCGGGTCACTACAGTACCTACCCGTTAAATAAATTTCGTCCCGAAATTTTAAGCTGTTGAAGGTGTTGACGAATCTTCTGGAAATAGATGCGGGTATTTCTTCTTCATCTGATCTTCACGCTCCCAGGTGAACTCGGGTCCTCTACGAGCATTCCATCGAACCTTGACAATTGGTATCTTGTTTTGCTTAAGTCTTTTAACCTCACGATCCATTATTTCGACGGGTTCTTCGATGAATTGAAGTTTTTCGTTGATTTGGATTTCATCTAACGGAATAGTGAGATCTTCTTTAGCAAAACATTTCTTTAAATTCGAGACGTGGAAAGTGTTATGTACAGCCGCGAGTTGTTGAGGTAACTCTAGTCGGTAAGCTACTGGTCCGATACGATCAATAATCTTGAATGGTCCAATATACCTTGGATTTAATTTCCCTCGTTTACCAAATCGAACAACGCCTTTCCAAAGTGCAACTTTAAGCATGACCATCTCTCCAATTTCAAATTCTATATCTTTTCTTTTAATGTCAGCGTAGCTCTTTTGTCGACTTTGGGCGGTTTTCAACCGTTGTTGAATTTGGATGATCTTCTCGGTAGTTTCTTGTATAATCTCCGGACCCGTAATCTGTCTATCCCCCACTTCACTCCAAAAAATCAGAGACCTGCACTTTCTACCATAAAGTGCTTCAAACGGCGCCATCTCAATGCTCGAATGGTAGCTGTTGTTGTAGGAAAATTCTGCTAACGGTAGATGTCGATCCCAACTGTTTCCAAAATCAATAACACATGCTTGTAGCATGTCTTCAAGCGTTTGTATCATCCTTTCGCTCTGCCCATCAGTTTGTGGATGATAGGCAGTACTCATGTCTAGACGAGTTCCTAATGCTTGCTGTAATGTCTGCCAGAATCTTGAAATAAATCTACCATCCCTATCAGAGATAATAGAGATTGGTATTCCATGTCTGGAGACGAGTTCCTTCAAATACAGTCGTGCTAACTTCTCCATCTTGTCATCTTCTCTTATTGGCAGGAAGTGTGCTGATTTGGTGAGACGATCAACTATTACCCAAATAGTATCAAAACCACTTGCAGTCCTTGGCAATTTAGTGATGAAATCCATGGTAATGTTTTCCCATTTCCATTCTGGGATTTCGGGTTGTTGAAGTAGACCTGATAGTTTCTGATGCTCAGCTTTGACCTTAGAACACATCAAACATTCTCCTACGTATTTAGCAACATCGGCTTTCATACCCGGCCACCAAAAATGTTTCTTGAGATCCTTGTACATCTTCCCCATTCCAGGATGTATTGAGTATCTGGTTTTATGAGCTTCTCTAAGTACCATTTCTCTCATATCTCCAAATTTTGGTACCCAAATCCTTTCAGCCCTATACCGGGTTCCGTCTTCCCGAATATTAAGATGCTTCTCCGATCCTTTGGGTATTTCATCCTTTAAATTTCCCTCTTTTAAAACTCCTTGTTGCGCCTCCTTTATTTGAGTAGTAAGGTTATTATGAATCATTATATTCATAGATTTTACTCGAATGGGTTCTCTGTCCTTCCTGCTCAAGGCATCATTATATTCAAAGTCGTAATCATTCAATAATTCAATCCACCTACGCTGCCTCATATTCAGTTGTTTCTGATTAAATATGTGTTGAAGACTTTTGTGGTCGGTATATATAATACTTTTGACCCCATATAAGTAGTGCCTCCAAGTCTTTAATGCAAAAACAACCGCGCCTAATTCCAAATCATGCGTCGTATAATTTTGTTCGTGAATCTTCAATTGTCTAGACGCATAAGCAATCACCTTCGTTCGTTGCATTAATACACAACCGAGACCTTGCTTTGATGCATCACAATAAATCACAAAATCATCATTCCCTTCAGGCAATGACAATATAGGTGCCGTAGTTAGCTTTTTCTTCAATAACTGAAACGCTTTCTCTTGTTCATCATTCCATTCAAATTTCTTCCCTTTATGCGTTAATGCAGTTAAGGGTTTTGCTATTCTGGAAAAGTCTTGGATGAACCTTCTGTAGTAACCAGCTAGTCCTAAAAACTGGCGTATGTGTTTCGGAGTTTTCGGGGTTTCCCACTTTTCAACAGTTTCTATCTTTGCCGGATCCACCTTAATACCTTCTTTGTTCACTATGTGACCGAGGAATTGAACTTCTTCCAACCAAAATGCACACTTTGAAAACTTAGCGTACAATTCTTCCTTCCTCAATACTTCTAACACCTTTCTCAAATGTTCACTGTGTTCTTGGTCATTCTTTGAGTAAATAAGTATGTCATCAATGAAAACAATGACAAACTTGTCAAGGTATGGTCCACACACTCGGTTCATAAGGTCCATGAACACAGCTGGTGCATTAGTTAAACCAAACGGCATGACCATAAACTCGTAATGACCGTAACGTGTTCTGAAAGCAGTCTTTGGAATATCATCTTCTTTCACCCGCATTTGATGATACCCGGAACGTAAGTCAATCTTTGAATAAACAGACGAGCCTTGTAGTTGATCAAATAAGTCGTCGATTCTCGGTAGTGGGTAGCGGTTCTTGATGGTAAGTTTATTCAACTCTCGGTAGTCGATACACAACCTGAATGTCCCATCTTTCTTCTTGACAAACAAAACAGGAGCTCCCCACGGTGATGTGCTTGGTCGAATGAAACCACGCTCTAAAAGTTCTTGTAATTGGCTTTGTAGTTCTTTCATCTCGCTGGGTGCGAGTCTGTAAGGAGCACGAGCTATTGGTGCAGCTCCTGGTACAAGATCTATTTGAAATTCAACGGATCGATGTGGGGGTAATCCCGGTAATTCTTTCGGAAATACATCGGGAAATTCTTTTGCAATGGGAACATCATTGATACTCTTTTCTTCAGTTTGTACTTTCTCGACATGTGCTAGAACAGCATAGCAACCTTTTCTTATTAGTTTTTGTGCCTTCAAATTACTAATAAGATGTAGCTTCGTGTTGCCCTTTTCTCCGTACACCATTAAGGGTTTTCCTTTTTCTCGTATAATGCGAATTGCATTTTTGTAACAAACGATCTCTGCTTTCACTTCTTTCAACCAGTCCATACCGATTATCACATCAAAACTCCCTAACTCTACTGGTATCAAATCAATCTTAAATGTTTAGCTAACCAGTTTAATTTCTCGATTCCGACATATATTATCTGCTGAAATTAATTTACCATTTGCTAATTCGAGTAAGAATTTACTATCCAAAGGCATCAATGGACAACTTAATTTAGCACAAAAATCTCTACTCATATAGCTTCTATCCGCACCCGAATCAAATAAAACGTAAGCAGATTTATTGTCAATAAGAAATGTACCCGTAACAAGCTCCGGGTCTTCTTGTGCCTCTGCCGCATTAATATTGAAAACTCTTCCGCGGCCTTGTCCATTCGTGTTCTCCTCGTTCGGGCAATTTTTAATAATGTGGCCCGGTTTTCCACATTTATAACAAACTACATTGGCATAACTTGCTCCGACACTACTTGCTCCGCCATTACTCGTTCCGACACCATTTGTTCCTTTCGTTCTATTAACCCCTGGTCCGTAGACCTCACACTTCGCCGCGCTATGACCATTTCTTTTACACTTGTTGCAAAATTTGGTGCAGAACCCCGAGTGATTCTTTTCACACCTTTGGCATAGCTGCTTCTGATTGTTGTTGTTGTTGCGGTTATTATTGTTGTTGGGATGATTGTTGTAGTTGCTGTTGTTGTTGTTGTTGTTGTTGTTGTTGTTGTTGGGCCGTTTGTTGTAGTTGCGATTGATGTTGCGATTGTTGGGATAATTGTTGCGATTATTGTTGTAATTGCTGTTGTTGTTGTATTGGTGATTCTTATCACCGTTTTCCTCCCACTTTCTTTTGACTTGCTTCACATTGGCCTCTTCAGCAGTCTGTTCTTTAATTCTTTCTTCAATCTGGTTCACTAGTTTGTGAGCCATTCTACATGCCTGTTGTATGGAGGCGGGCTCGTGTGAACTTATATCTTCTTGGATTCTTTCCGGTAATCCTTTCACAAACGCGTCGATCTTCTCTTCCTCATCTTCGAATGCTCCCGGACACAATAGGCACAATTCTGTGAATCGTCTTTCGTACGTGGTAATATCAAATCCTTGGGTTCGTAACCCTCTAAGTTCTGTCTTGAGCTTATTGACCTCGGTTCTGGGACGGTACTTCTCGTTCATCAAGTGCTTGAATGCTGACCACGGTAGTGCGTACGCATCGTCTTGTCCCACTTGCTCTAGATAGGTATTCCACCATGTTAACGCAGAACCTGTGAAGGTATGCGTAGCGTACTTCACTTTGTCCTCTTCAGTACACTTACTTATGGCAAACACCGATTCGACCTTCTCGGTCCACCATTTCAATCTGATCGATCCTTCGGTTCCATCAAATTCCAAAGGTTTGCAGGCAGTGAATTCTTTGTAGGTGCATCCTACACGATTTCCTGTACTGCTAGATCCAAGGTTATTGTTGGTATGTAGCGCAGCCTGTACTGCGGCTATGTTTGAAGCTAGAAAAGTACGGAATTCCTCTTCATTCATATTCACGGTGTGTCGAGTAGTCGGTGCCATTTCCTTCAAAATAGTCAAATGGAACAAGTTAATTATACAGAATATTAAGAGTAGTTAATAGTATTTCGTAGCATAATATGAACTCATTTATAAAAGCTTTTTCTTCATATTAGCGTTTTATAAGTTTAAATTCGGGTAGTACCTACCCGTTAAGTTCATACTTAGTAGCTAATATACAATTCAACTACTACAATTCTATATGAAAAACTGATTATAATAATATTTCGCGTTCAAACTTTTATACAATATTTTACAAACTTACAATACCGCTTATTTTACATAAAGCATGAAATAAAGCACACAATAACTTTGATACAAGATAGTTGTGAAGATAATTCTAGCTAGTACACAAGTCGTTCAGCAAAGGCAATAAAGACACGTAATTCATACGTCCAGAAACAAGTCATGCATTCTGGTTTTACTAGGATTACTTCCCATCCTTGGTCTTGTGGAACATAACCGTTATGGCCGTTGATAAGACAGCGTGTTGTAACGTCGTCAAAGGGACGAGGGTTACGTAATGTCCAACAGTCCCGTAACAATCTAAAAACCTCATTTCTTACCCCAATTACCAACTCCGTCACTTGTGGAAACGTTTTGTTTAATAGTTGTAGCCCGATGTTCTTGTTCTCACTTTGGTGAGAAGCGAACATTACTAATCCGTAAGCATAACATGCTTCTTTATGTTGCATGTTAGCCGCTTTTTCTAAATCACGAAGTCCAATATTCGGATATATTGAGTCAAAATAATTTCTTAACCCGTTGCGTAAAATAGCATTTGGGTTCCCCGCAATATATGCGTCAAAGTAAACACATCGTAACTTATGGGTTTCCCAATGTGATATCCCCCATCTTTCAAACGAAAGTCTCTTATAAACCAAGACATTCTTGGAACGTTCTTCGAATGTCTTACAAACTGATCTTGCCTTAAATAGTTGTGCCGAGGAATTCTGACCGACTCTAGACAAGATTTCATCAATCATGTCTCCGGGTAGGTCTCTTAAAATATTGGGTTGTCTATCCATTTTGTGTTTTTAAACTGTAAAATAGACAAGAGTTAGATTCATAAAAAAAAATACTTATTAATACAATCAATTTTTACATATATCATAAAGCCTAAGCACACTATATTACATATATTACACCACACGAATACAACTATCTTATTCCGACTCGCTCGTTTCTTCTTCTTCGGTTTTGGTTCGTTTTGCCAGGTTTCTAGGGATATATGATGTTCCCCTAATATGAGCCGTAATTTTCCACATTGGTTTAGAAAAACCTGGTGGTTTAGAGGTTCCCGGGTCATTGTTACAACTTAAGGACTTCGGGGGTTGACGATACATATAAAGTTCATCGGGGTTGGAATTAGATTTCTCTATTTTTATGCCCTTTCCCTTATTATTTTCTTTTACCTTTTTAAATTCAGTTGGGGTAATTTCTATAACATCATCGGAATTCTCGTCGGAATCCGATTCATCGGAGAATTGGTAATCCTCCCAATATTTTGCTTCCTTGGTGGAAACACCATTGACCATAATTAACCTTGGTCGGTTGGTTGAGGATTTTCTTTTACTTAACCGTTTTATTATTTCCCCCACCGGTTCTATTTCTTCATCCGGTTCCTCCTCTTCCGGTTCTGATTCTTCTTTCGGTTCCGACTCTTCTTCCGGTTCCTCTTCGGGAACTTGTGAATCAGTCCACGAATCATTCCAAATTACATTTGACCCTTCATTATTATTAGGTGAGTCAATGGGACTTGTTCTAGAGGTAGACATCTATCACATAATATCAAACGCGTTAAGAGATTAATATATCACATAATATTCACATGTTAAAAAATATATAGTTTCCAACAAAATTTGTTAAGCAATCATTTTTCAAGTAAACACGGTCGAAGTCCAGACTCAATAATGCATCCTAACAAACTCGATAAGACACACTAATGCAAAATTCTGGTTCTCTAAGACCAACGCTCGGATACCAACTGAAATGTCCCGTTCTTATTGATTAAAAACGTTCCATATTAATTGATTTCGTTGCGAGGTTTTGACCTCTATATGAGACGTTTTTCAAAGACTGCATTCATTTTTAAAACAAACCATAACCTTTATTTCATAAATAAAGGTTTAAAAAGCTTTACGTAGATTATCAAATAATGATAATCTAAAATATCCTGTTTACACACGACCATTACATAATGGTTTATAATACAAATATGTTACATCGAAATCAGTTTCTTGAATGCAGTTTTTACACAATATCATACAAACATGGACTCCAAATCTTGTCCTTATTTTAGTATGCAACAGCGAAAGCTCTTAATATTCACCTGAGAATAAACATGCTTTAAACGTCAACAAAAATGTTGGTGAGTTATAGGTTTAACCTATATATATCAAATCGTAACAATAGACCACAAGATTTCATATTTCAATACACATCCCATACATAGAGATAAAAATCATTCATATGGTGAACACCTGGTAACCGACATTAACAAGATGCATATATATATATATAAGAATATCCCCATCATTCCGGGACACCCTTCGGATATGATATAAATTTCGAAGTACTAAAGCATCCGGTACTTTGGATGGGGTTTGTTAGGCCCAATAGATCTATCTTTAGGATTCGCGTCAATTAGGGTGTCTGTTCCCTAATTCTTAGATTACCAGACTTAATAAAAAGGGGCATATTCGATTTCGATAATTCAACCATAGAATGTAGTTTCACGTACTTGTGTCTATTTTGTAAATCATTTATAAAACCTGCATGTATTCTCATCCCAAAAATATTAGATTTTAAAAGTGGGACTATAACTCACTTTCACAGATTTTTACTTCGTCGGGAAGTAAGACTTGGCCACTGGTTGATTCACGAACCTATAACAATATATACATATATATCAAAGTATGTTCAAAATATATTTACAACACTTTTAATATATTTTGATGTTTTAAGTTTATTAAGTCAGCTGTCCTCGTTAGTAACCTACAACTAGTTGTCCACAGTTAGATGTACAGAAATAAATCGATAAATATTATCTTGAATCAATCCACGACCCAGTGTATACGTATCTCAGTATTGATCACAACTCAAACTATATATATTTTGGAATCAACCTCAACCCTGTATAGCTAACTCCAACATTCACATATAGAGTGTCTATGGTTGTTCCGAAATATATATAGATGTGTCGACATGATAGGTCGAAACATTGTATACGTGTCTATGGTATCTCAAGATTACATAATATACAATACAAGTTGATTAAGTTATGGTTGGAATAGATTTGTTACCAATTTTCACGTAGCTTTAATGAGAAAAATTATCCAATCTTGTTTTACCCATAACTTCTTCATTTTAAATCCGTTTTGAGTGAATCAAATTGCTATGGTTTCATATTGAACTCTATTTTATGAATCTAAACATAAAAGTATAGGTTTATAGTGGGAAAAATAAGTTACAAGTTGTTTTTGTAAAGGTAGTCATTTCAGTCGAAAGAACGACGTCTAGATGACCATTTTAGAAAACATACTTCCACTTTGAGTTTAATCATAATTTTTGGATATAGTTTCATGTTCATAATAAAAATCATTTTCTCAGAATAACAACTTTAAAATCAAAGTTTATCATAGTTTTTAATTAACTAACCCAAAACAGCCCGCGGTGTTACTACGACGGTGTAAATCCGGTTTTACGGTGTTTTTCGTGTTTCCAGGTTTTAAATCATTAAGTTAGCATATCATATAGATATAGAACATGTGTTTAGTTGATTTTAAAAGTCAAGTTAGAAGGATTAACTTTTGTTTGTGAACAAGTTTAGAATTAACTAAACTATGTTCTAGTGATTACAAGTTTAAACCTTCGAATAAGATAGCTTTATATGTATGAATCGAATGATGTTATGAACATCATTACTACCTTAAGTTCCTTGGATAAACCTACTGGAAAAGAGAAAAATGGATCTAGCTTCAATGGATCCTTGGATGGCTCGAAGTTCTTGAAGCAGAATCATGACACGAAAACAAGTTCAAGTAAGATCATCACTTGAAATAAGATTGTTATAGTTATAGAAATTGAACCAAAGTTTGAATATGATTATTACCTTGTATTAGAATGATAACCTACTGTAAGAAACAAAGATTTCTTGAGGTTGGATGATCACCTTACAAGATTGGAAGTGAGCTAGCAAACTTGAAAGTATTCTTGATTTTATGAAACTAGAACTTTTGGAATTTATGAAGAACACTTAGAACTTGAAGATAGAACTTGAGAGAGATCAATTAGATGAAGAAAATTGAAGAATGAAAGTGTTTGTAGGTGTTTTTGGTCGTTGGTGTATGGATTAGATATAAAGGATATGTTATTTTGTTTTCATGTAAATAAGTCATGAATGATTACTCATATTTTTGTAATTTTATGAGATATTTCATGCTAGTTGCCAAATGATGGTTCCCACATGTGTTAGGTGACTCACATGGGCTGCTAAGAGCTGATCATTGGAGCGTATATACCAATAGTACATACATCTAAAAGCTGTGTATTGTACGAGTACGAATACGGGTGCATACGAGTAGAATTGTTGATGAAACTGAACGAGGATGTAATTGTAAGCATTTTTGTTAAGTAGAAGTATTTTGATAAGTGTATTGAAGTCTTTCAAAAGTGTATAAATACATATTAAAACACTACATGTATATACATTTTAACTGAGTCGTTAAGTCGTCGTTAGTCGTTACATGTAAATGTTGTTTTGAAACCTTTAGGTTAACGATCTTGTTGAATGTTGTTAACCCATTGTTTATTATAAAAAATGAGATGTTAAATTATTATATTATCATGATATTATGATATATAATATATCTTAGTATGATGTATATACAGTTAAATGTCGTTACAACGATAATCGTTACATATATGTCTCGTTTCGAAATCATTAAGTTAGTAGTCTTATTTTTACATATGTATTTCATTGTTAATACACTTAATAATATATTTACTTATCATTTAACATAATTAACCAAGTGTATCAATATCTTAATATGATTCATATGTACCTAGTAAGACGTTGTTATAACGATAATCGTTATATATATCGTTTTCGAGTTTCTTAAATTAATAGTCTCATTTTTATGTATATAACTCATTGTTAAAATATCTAATGAGATACATACTTATAATAAAAACATGTTAACTATATATAACCATATATATGTCATTGTATAGTTTTTACAAGTTTTAACGTTCGTGAATCACCGGTCAACTTGGGTGGTCAATTGTCTATATGAAACATATTTCAATTAATCAAGTCTTAACAAGTTTGATTGCTTAACATGTTGGAAACATTTAATCATGTAAATATCAATCTCAATTAATATATATAAACATGGAAAAGTTCGGGTCACTACAGAAGCAGTCTAAGGACCTGAGAATAAAACATGCTAAAAAGTCAACACGAATGTTGGTGAGTTATCAGTTTAATTGATCGAGTCATAAATATATATAAAGATAGACCACAAGATTTCATCAAAAGTTTATCAATAGATTCTACATAACAGAGCACCCTGGTAACTAAACTTAACGCTATAATGATATTACCCTATTCGTTTTAATACACGCAAACCAACGTATCATAAACTCAAATAACATACGTCCGTTAAAAGGCTAGCGCTCTAGCTCGGACGGGGATGTCAAGCCCTATGGGTCCATATACAATTATTCGCACCCACCAGTCCATATCCTATGTACTGGCAGCTACTAGTTACCAAAGCTAAGGGATTTTCGGTTTAACTCAGTGTAGAATTTAGTATGTACTTGTGTCTTATTGCGTTTAAAATAAATTGCATGTATTCTCAGCCCAAAAATATTTAAAGTTTTAAAAAGGGAGACTATAAACTCACGGTTCAATATTGAGATTCAATATTGTAGGCAAATTGCGTAGACGTAATGATGGTAGACGACTGTATGGTTGACCTTGGATTCAAGAACAATACCCCGAACAATACCCAATATTTCCTTAGTTTAAAACGGTTTGAAACCCGAATTAAAACACCCTCGTATATACTTTATTATTATTAAACTTAAATTAAAATTATAATTATAATTATAAATATAAATATAGAACACAGAAAAAGAAAAGAAGAATGTGTATATAACTTCGTCGAGCAACTGGCCTTTTATAGGCACATTTCCCGATTTTGAGGCCCATGCGATCGCATGGATTTTCAGTGCTTTTGCCATGCGATCGCATGGCTAGGCTGGACATCTCATTTCTGCTTTGTTTGCTAGTTCGGCGACATAATATTTTTTACTGTAGCAAATAGTGTTTTTGATCCCCATGCGATCGATGGACTTTTGGTGTATCTGCCATGCGATCGCATGGCTAGTCTGGCCTTTTGTTTGCTAGTTTGTCGACATATTATTCACTGTAGCAAATAGTGTTTTACGGTAGCAAATAGTGTTTACTGTAGCAAAGTCGTTTTCAATGTAGCAAATAGTGTTTTAATGTAGCAAGTCGTTTTTAACGTAGCAAATAGTGTTTACTGTAGCAAATAGTGTTTACTGTAGCAAAATAGTGTTTTACTGTAACAAAGTCGTTTTTACTGTAGCAAATAGTGCTTTACTGTAGCAAAGTCGTTTTCACTGTAGCAAATAGTGTTTTACTGTAGCAAAGTCGTTTTCACTGTAGCAAATAGTGTTTTACTGTAGCAAAGTCGTTTTTACTTGTACATCTTATATATATATATATATATATATATATATATATATATATATATATATATATATATATATATACACATAATTGTTCGTGAATCGTCGAGAGCAGTCAAATGTAATTGAATATATGAAACAGTTTTGAGACTCAATCTAAAAGACTTTGTTTAACGTGCCAAAATAATAAATCGTATAGAGAATTGGTTTAAATAAGCCGAAATTTTTCGGGTCATCACAATTAATGTAATGACCCGAAAAATTTTGACTTATTTAAACCAATTCTCTATACGATTTATTATTTTGACACGTTAAACAAAGTCTGTTAGATTGAGTCTCAAAAAATTTAGAACTATTTCATATATAAAATTACCTTTGACTACTCTCGACGATTCATGAACAATTATATGTATGTATGTATATATATATATATATATATATATATATATATATATATATTATAAGATGTACAAGTAAAAAAGACTTTCCTTCAGTAAAACACTATTTGCTACAGTAAAAATGACTTTGCTACAGTAAAAATGACTTTGCTACAGTAAAACACTATTTGCTACAGTAACACACTATTTGCTACAGTGAAACCACTATTTGCTACAGTACTACAGTGAAAACGACTTTGCTACAGTGAATTGCTACAATAAACACTATTTGCTACAGTAAACACTATTTGCTACATTAAACACTATTTGATGTCGACGAACTAGCAAACAAAATCGGAAAAGGCGGCCATGCGATCGCATGGCAAAAACACTGAAAACTCATGCGATCGCATGAGCTACAGTAAATGGAAAAGTAATATAAAAATGCCAGTTTGTTCGACGATATACTTCACAACATATTTTCTTCTGTAATTTAAATTTAAATTTATAATTTTAATTTTAATTTTAATTTAAGTTAATAATAATAAAGTATATTCGAGGGTGTTTTAATTCGGGTTTCAAACCGCTTTAAGCTAAGGAAATATTGGGTATTGTTTGGGGTATTATTCTTGAATCCAAGGCCAACCATACAGTCATCTACCGTCATTACGTCTACGCAATTTGCCTACAATATTGAGTCTCAATATTGAACTGTGAGTTTATAGTCTCCCTTTTTAAATACTTTAAATATTTTTGGACTGAGAATACATGCAATTTATTTTAATCGCAATAAGACACAAGTACATACTAAATTCTACACTGAGTTAAACCGAAAATCCCTTAGCTTTGGTAACTAGTAGCTGCCAGTACATAGGATATGAAATGGTGGGCGTGAATAATTGTATATGGATCCATAGGGCTTGACATCCCCGTCCGAGCTAGAGCGCTAGCCTTTTAACGGACGTATGTTATTTGAGTTTAAGACACGTTGGTTTGCGTGTATTAAAACGAATGGGGTAATTATCACTATAGCGTTAAGTTTAGTTACCAGGGTGCTCTGTTACGTAGAATCTATTGATAAACTTTTGATGAAATCTTGTGGTCTATCTTTATATATGTTTATGACTCGAGCAATTAAACCTATAACTCACCAACATTCGTGTTGACTTTTTAGCATGTTTTATTCTCAGGTCCTTAGACTGCTTCCGCTGTGATGTGCTTGTTGCCTGCACGGAGTCTCTCATGCTTTGTATAAAGTTTATTGCATTCAAAATAAAACTGCGTTGTGTAATAAATAATTGGACTGTGATGTCAACCTGTAAATTAAAGACTTATGTATTTTGGGGTTTTGCTTATACCTAAGCACTCGCCCACATGTTTATAACTTTCTATGTTTAGAAAGTCACTTATTTTAATGAATGCAATATTTTATCAAAACGTATCATATAGAGGTCAAAACCTCACTGTGGTATCAATGATTAACGTGCCGCGTCAATAGCGATTTTGACTTGTCGTTACAATTGGTATCCGAGCTTGAGGTCATAGGGAACCAGAAATTACATTAGTGTGTTTAACTGGTAATTGTTAGGATGCATTAGTGAGTCTGGACTATGACCATATCTGTTTTTACTGATTTTTGCTTATCATTTGGTTAAAAACATTATATGTGATATATTTATATGCTAACGTAATTGTTGTTTCAATTATGTGATAGATGACTTCTTCTAATCCTATCATTTTGTACGACTCGGAATCGGACACTGAATCTATTATATCCACAACTGAAAAGGGCGTTCCAATACCTATTAAAGAAGAAATTGTGTTAGCCGGGGAATCTCAACTCCCGGTAAACCCAGAGGAGGTTCCAGCTCCACCCAGCTCTAGTTTTCCAGAGCCACGGTATCGTTGGCATGGACCCATGATCCCAGGAGTAAATGAGGATCGTCCATTTCTAAACGAACATGGACATTGGACTAGATACACCGCCGACGGGCGGGTTGTGCTGATTACGCCTGGCAGATTTCGGTTCATGACCACCGGTACATATTCTCGTACACATGATGCAGACAGTTCGTCATCATATTCTCCTACACATGACTCAGATAGTTCGTCATCAGACGAGATCAGTGAAGAAGAGGATTTCGCTAATGAAATAAAAGAAGTCACTAAGGAGAAATTCCAACTTGCTATAGATAATAAAAACAACCACAATAATAAAATGTCCTTAATTATTAAAAAGGAACAGGACCATTCGATCCGTAACCACCCTTATTGTATTAAACCCACTGAGGCAACAGGTACCTCAAAACCCCAACCAAAAATTAAATACACTGCCAGAATGTCTGTCGGACCATGTGCACACAAACAATTGGCAGAGAGAACCAAATGGGAAGAAGTTTCTGATAGTTCTGAATAAATGACCTCGCAACCATAAATCTTCCATGCGCTATTCTATTTCTTATGTGTGCTACTCTATCTTATTATGTAAAATAAGCATATGTAAAATATTGGTATTGTATGGTATTGTATTATTTTGGTTTATTAATAATAAATGCATGGAATGATTATTTGTATTATTACTATTTAATATTATTATTACAAAATAACGTAGTAACTCGCTATAAATTTTCATAGTGGAATATTATTAGGATTTTAGTAGTTAATTCCTTGTACTAGCTATTATGTATGAACTTAACGGGTAGGTAATACCCTAGAAATAATTATAAAATGCTAATAAGAAGAAAAAGCTTTTATAATAATTGGTTCATATTATTAATATGCTACGATTAACTATTGACAACTCATTTTACCTATAATATTCTATATGATTAAATTATCTCTGTTGTATTTATTGAAGAAACATGTCTCAAATGTCGGATGCTGAGTTTGAGGAACTAGTCGAGAAACGTGTGAATGAAAGAATTGCTGTAGCTGAGGCAGCAAAAGCAACAGCCGAAGCAGCAGCCAAAGCAGCAGCCGTAAACACAAACTCACGAAACGGATGCTCATACAAAACTTTTCAAGGATGCAAACCACAGACGTTTAGTGGAACCGAGGGACCGGTCGGTCTAACCCGATGGTTTGAAAAGATGGAGTCCGTTTTCAAAATCAGTAATTGTGCGAGCGGAGACAAGTCAAAGTATGCTTCGTGCACGTTGCAAGACGGTGCACTTACTTGGTGAAACAATTATGCTAAAGCAGAAGGAATAGATACGGCATATGATATCTCTTGGGAAGAACTGAAAAAGATGCTAATCGAGGAGTACTGTCCTCGAAACGAGATCAGAAAAATGGAATCTGAGTTACGTAATCTGAAGGTTATCGGCGCGAATCTCAATAACTATGAAAAGCGTTTCATGGAACTAGCCTTGTTGTGTCCCGAATTGGTGCCAAACGAGAAACGAAAGATAGAAATGTATATTGATGGTTTATCGATCAATATCAAAGGAAATGTTACATCGTCCAAACCGAATACGATGCAGGAAGCCATGACAATGGCACCCCAACTCATGGATCAGATCACAGAGATTTCGATTAAGGCACCAATTACCGAAGTCAAGACAACTGAAGGAAAGAGGAAATGGGAAGACTATAAGGGCAAAACTACTCACCTGAAGAAACAAGAAACTTTTAAAGTTAAACAAGATGGGGCAACTGCAAGTTCAAACTATAAGGGACCCCATCCGTTCTGCAAAAGATGTTACACACATCATGCAGGTTATTGCCAAGTGGTCTGTGATAAGTACAACAAGAAAGGACATGTGGCGAAAGATTGTTATGCCACCGTTTCTGAAGTAAAGACAAAACCGACCGATGTCAAGAAATGTTTTGGATGCGGGAAGTCTGGTCACTTTATAAATCAATGCCCTGATAAGGAGAGGAACAAAGAACCCGCACGTGGGAGGGCATTTAATGTTAGTACCAGTGAAGCACGTGAGGATCCTAATCTTGTCACGGGTACGTTTACCGTTAATAATCAACTAGCTTCTATTATGTTTGATACGGGTGCTGATAGAAGTTATATGTGTAAAGACTTTAGTTCTAAACTAAAATGTGCATCATTACCTCTAGACGATAAATATACTATTGAATTAGCTAATGGTAAACTGATAAAAGCTGATAAAATTTTCCATGGTTGTGAAATAAATCTCGCTGGTGAAACCTTCAAAATCGATTTGATACCCGTAGAATTAGGAAGTTTTGACGTAATCGTTGGCATGGACTGGATGTCCAAAACAAGAGCGGAAGTTGTTTGCGCTGAGAAAGTGATCCGCATCCCTCGAAAGGATGAAACGTCATTAATGATTTATGGGGAGAAAAGCAACTCGAAGCTGAACCTTATCAGCTGTATGAAGGCCCAGAAACTTATAAGAAAAGGTTGTTATGCTATTCTGGCACACGTAAAGAAGATCGATACTGAAGAAAGAAGCATTGATAACATGCTGGTTGTAAGAGAATATCCCGGAGTATTTCCAGAAGAATTACCGGGGCTACCTCCACACAGATGTGTAGAATTCCAGATTGATCTCATACCAGGAGCTGCACCTGTAGCCCGATCCCCATATAAACTTGCACCTTCAGAAATGCAAGAATTACAAGACCAGTTGCAAGAATTATCGAACCGTGGATTTATTCGTCCCAGTTTTTCACCTTGGGGTGCTCCTATTCTGTTCGTCAAGAAGAAGGATGGATCTATGATGTAACAACCCTCACTTTTCGACTTCTAAATTACTGAATTAACCCTAGGGTTATATGTCTAACTATATGTATTAAGGGTTGTTATATACAATTAAATATTGACCAAATAGTAATTTTTAGTCAACAATGTACGCTTAAATAAAAAATATATTATTAATTTATATAATTTGACATAATTTAACTAAGTATATAAACTTTGTATCACTTTTATTATTTAGTTAATATATTTAACTATATAATAAATCCAATTATATATAAATGTAATAATATTTACAAACTTACTAAAGCTATAGTTTAATAATTAAAATCATAATTATTATTAAAAATACAAAATACCGAATTATTTATTATTTTATGCAAAATTTATATTTATTAATTAAATAAAAAAATAAATAAAAAATAAAATAAAATATTATTGACAAATATTCTTGGAAAAATATTAAATAAATTTGTTTATTTACATAAAAAAATCCTTAAAATAAAAAAAAATAGATAAATAAATAAATAAATTACTTTTTAATTAAAAATTGTAATCGAAAAACTACTTTTATTATTTTATTTTGTGCATTATCCCATGACCTAACATTTAATACTTTTTAATTTTAAAATCCCATTAAGAATTAAATATTTCTTTTTCTTTTAATTATTTTATTCTTTTTACCTAATTTTTTCAAGTATAAATACCCCTCATTTCTCATTCAAACTCACACCAAAATTTCTCTCAATCTCTCTTTGAAGAATTACTACTAGTAAGTATTCTTTTCTTACTTTTTATTTTTTTTACTTTTTACTTTTTACTTTTTTACTTTTTACTTTTTACTTCGGTTATTATTTTTACCGAAATATGTAAATAATGTTATAAATTATATGCAATTAAAAATAAAATAAATAACATGTATACACTATTACTATTACTAGCACCTATAACCTACTACTTATATTGTAACATAAAAACATTTTGGGATATGTATTAGAGATGTATAGATCTTCGAACTTTCTTGACGAATGGTTTCTATGAGATTCTAGGCAGAGGGTTTGGATTTCCGATTTAAAGGGTCCTATGGCTCAAGCCCCTAGATCTAAATTAGCCATTCGAAGGGAAAGGGGTGATTGGAAGCTTATCTAATACGGCAAGTATCCTAAAATGGAAAACATTGATAAAAGTAGAAACTCTCTAGTCATAGAAACTTAGTAAAATAAGAAACTTTCTAAAAATGAAAACTTTATAAAAATAGAAACTTACTAGGAATAGAAACTTAGTAAAACAAACTATACTTAAACACATACTTAAATTTAAACATGGGCAAAACACTTAACTACTCTTAAATGTCAATAGGTTGACTTTCCTGCTCACTCGTTCAACTCTTTATTCCGAGGAATAACTCTCTCTCTACTTACTAAGCTGAATTCATAGCCCCTCTTTAAATGCTAGCAAACTTACTTATTTTTACTTGGGGTGAGACACATGCTGTTTTTACTTTTTACACTTTAGACACAAGTACCAAACTATTAAACTATGCTATACCCGGCTATGTCCGACTAAGTCCCTACAGTGATATTTTTAATTGCTGCGGCATGCTTAATTATTGGGGGTAGGCCTATCGGGAGTAACGTCCCCGATACATTTGACCAAGTCATTGTATTACTTAATAATGAAATTAAATCGACAAGGACAGACACAACTTGTCATGGGGCAAACTTGAACGTTTAGTCTAAATATCACGCATTGGCATAACTTTTTGATCCTGCGGGAGATCAACTTTACAAACTAAATCTTGTGGTCTAAAACAACGACAAACTTTTTGTTAAACCTATGAACTTCACTCAACCTTTTTTTGTTGACACTTTAGCATGTTTTGTCTCAAGTGCTGTTTGATTCAAGCTCTTATACTTACTGCTTATGTGATGCTACTTGGACATAGGATCAAGAGATATCGCATTTATTACTTCTGCATGTGAACATTTACGATATTATTATTCCTGTCATTGTAACGATATTTCATTTTTCACTGCGTACTCATTAAAGTTAAATTCATCATTTAGTATTGTTCTCGTTTATTATAATATGTTGGTATGTTTTGATATTAGTGACGTTCCTTCCAGACCCTATTGGGAGGACGTTACAGATTGGTATCAGAGCATAACCAGGCTGTTATAGAGAACCAGGATTGCATTTTTATGTGTGCCTTACTTGTTAGCTAGGGTGCCTTAGCAATCTAGGAAACTATAACTTTTCCTGCCTTAGACTTAAAGCACTTAGGATTACCTTATAATCTTAACAACCTTGCTTTGATAATATTGGTTTAAAATGCTAATCAAAGTCTCTTTCCTAATGTTAGAATGTCTAATTTTCATCAAGCGAACAAAATGACTCTTTTCAAGACGACAGAAGTTACGTGTCTAGTGAATTTTGCACTTTATTCACTGAAAAGCCTCAACCCTTAGAAACTAAACGATTAGTAGAAGTAGCCAATGGAAAGGTCATGAAAGTCGATAAGATCTATAAAAACTGCAACCTAATCTTAGGAAATAAAGAATTTAAGATAGACCTTTTTCCGGTCGAGCTCGGAAGTTTTGACGTCGTAGTTGGAATAGATTGGTTACGTCCACTACATGCTACCATCATGTGTTACGATAAAACCGTTCATGTTCCATTGGGAAATGGAGAGACTCTTATCATCCAAGGTGAAAAGAGTGTTCCAATCTCAATATTATCTCATGTATTAAAACCCGCAAACACCTTATGAAAGGTTATCCAGCTATTCTAGCCCATGTTAAGATGATCGAATCGAAAGAGAAGTGTATTGAAGATGTACCAGTGGTTAAAGACTTTCTCGATGTGTTTCCTGAAGATCTTCTTGGTCTTCCACCTCCTCGACAAGTTGAATTTCAAATTGATTTAGCTCCCGGTGCTGCTCCTATTGCTAAAGCACCATACCGTTTAGCACCTTTCGAAATGAAGGAACTTTCCAACCAGCTCTAAGAACTATTGGATAAAGGTTTCATTCGTCCAAGCTCGTCCCCATGGGGAGCTCCTATTCTATTTGTTAAAAAGAAGGATGGTATGTTAAGGATGTGCATTGATTACCTCGAACTTAACAAGCTTACTATCAAGAACCGTTATCCGTTACCATGTATTGATGATCTATTCGACCAACTTCAAGGGTCAATTGTTTATTCAAAGATTGATTTGAGGTCCGGATATCACCAACTTAGAGTCAAGGAATCTGATATTCCTAAGACTGCTTTTCGCACTCGTTATGGGCACTATGAATTCTGTGTCATGCCTTTTGGTTTGACTAATGCTCTTGCCGTTTTCATGGATCTCATGAACCGTGTCTGCAAACCTTATCTCGATAAATTCATCATTGTTTTCATTGATGACATTTTGATCTACTCCAAGAGTGAGAAGGAACATGAGCAACATCTGCGCGTGATTCTTGAACTCTTACGAAAGGAACAACTCTACGCTAAGTTTTCTAAGTACGAGTTTTGGCTCAAAACCGTACAATTCCTCGGACACGTTGTTGATAGTAATGGAATACATGTCGATCCAGCTAAGATTACCGCTATCCAGAACTAGGAGATACCAAAGACTGCGAAGCATATTCGTCAATTTTTGGGACTTGCCGGTTATTGTCGGAGATTCATAAAGGATTTTTCCCTTCTTGCCAAACCTCTTACGAAGCTAACTCAAAAAGGGAAGAAATTTGAGTGGTCCGAAGAATAGGAATCTGCTTTCAAGATTCTGAAAGAGAAGTTGACCACAGCCCCGATTCTATCTTTACCTGAAGGTACTGACGATTTTGTTGTTTACTGCGATGCCTCAAAGCAACGCTTTGGTTGTGTTTTTATGCAACGTGAAAAGTTTATTGCCTACGCATCTAGACAGTTGAAGAAACACGAGGAGAACTATACCACACACAACCTTGAGTTAGGTGCCGTGGTATTTGCATTAAAGATATGGAGACATTATCTATATGGTACCCAGTTTACGGTGTACACTGACCATAAAAGTCTTCGACACATATTTGATCAAAAACAGCTGAATATGAGGCAAAGCTGATGGCTCGAGTTATTGAACGATTATGACTGTAAGATGGAATATCATCCTGGCAAGGCAAACGTAGTTGCCGATGCCCTCAGTCGAAAAGACGATGTTAAACGTGTTCGTGCCTTAAACCTGAAAATCAAATCAAATCTTATATCACGAATCTGTGGAGCTCAACTGGAAGCTATTAAACCAACACTCATTGAAGGTGAAGGACCTATCGGTTTCGAGAACCAACTCCAAGTGAAAGCTAATGGTACACGGTACTTTGGCAACAGAATTTGGGTTCCTCGCTTCGGAAATCTCCGTGAACTAGTCTTGGATGAAGCGCATAAGACTAGGTATTCTATTCATCCGGGTTCCAGTAAGATGTACCACGATGTGAAGGAATTCTACTGGTGGCCTAATATGAAAGCTGACATTGCTACTTATGTTAGTAAGTGTCTCACTTGTTTGAAAGTCAAGGCTGAACATCAAAAGCCTTCTGGTCTGTTGACACAACCCGATATTCCGCAGTGGAAGTGGGAATGTATCGCTATGGACTTTATTACTAAATTGCCCAAGACTTCTAGTGGCAATGATACTATATGGGTCATAGTAGATCGTCTTACTAAATCTGCTCATTTCTTACCGATCAAGGAGACCGACAAGATGGAGAGATTGTCACAACTGTATATCAAAGAAATTGTCTCTCGTCATGGTGTTCCTATATCAATCATATCCGATCGCGACAGTAGATTCACTTCCAGATTCTGGAAATCCTTACAAACTGCTCTTGGAACTCAACTCGAAATGGGTACTGCTATCATCCGCAAACCGATGGTCAAAGTGAAAGAACCATTCAAACATTGGAAGATATGCTTCGCGCTTGTGTTATCGACTTCGGCAAAGGCTGGGACAGACATTTGCCTTTGGTTAAATTCTCTTACAATAATAGTCACCACTCAAGTATTAAGGCTGCACCTTTTGAGGTCTTATACGGACGAAAATGTAGATCCCCACTGTGCTGGGATGAATTAGAGGACGTACAGTTAACTGGTCCTGAAATCATACACGAGACAACCGAAAAGATAGTTCAGATTAAGAAATGAATAGAAACTGCCTGCAGCCGACAGAAGAGCTATGCTAATAAAGGTCGGAAAGATTTGGAATTCCAAGTTGGTGACAAAGTCATGTTGAAAGTATCCCCTTGGAAAGGCGTCGTTCGTTTTGGTAAACGAAGCAAACTAAGTCCGCGTTTTGTTGGACCCTTCAAAATTACTGAAAGGATCGGACCCGTGGCTTATCGATTAGAATTACCTGCTGAACTTAGCAGCGTACACAACGTATTTCATGTGTCGAATCTTAAAAAGTGTCTCGCTGATGACACTCTCGTTATTCTTTTAGATGACATTCGCATTGATGATAAAATGCACTTCATAGAGGAACCCGTAGAAGTCATGGACCGATCTGCTAAACGCTTAAAACAAAGCACCATACCTATTGTTAAGATCCGTTGGAATTCACGACGTGGCCCCGAGTATACCTGGGAACGTGAAGACCAAATGAAACAGAAATATCCCCATCTCTTCTCAACCGCTGATGCATCCGAGAAGTCTACCTAAAACTTCGGGACGAAGTTTTTATTAACGGGGAGGTACTGTAACAACCCTCACTTTTCGACTTCTAAATTACTGAATTAACCCTAGGGTTATATGTCTGACTATATGTATTAAGGGTTGTTATATACAATTAAATATTTACCGAATAGTAATTTTTAGTCAACAATGAACGCTTAAATAAAAAATATATTATTAATTTATATAATTTGACATAATTTAACTAAGTATATAAACTTTGTATCACTTTTATTATTTAGTTAATATATTTAACTATATAATAAATCCAATTATATATAAATGTAATAATATTTACAAACTTACTAAAGCTATAGTTTAATAATTAAAATCATAATTATTATTAAAAATACAAAATACCGAATTATTTATTATTTTTATGCAAAATTTGTATTTATTAATTAAATAAAAAAATAAATAAAAAATAAAATAAAATATTATTGACAAATATTCTTGGAAAAATATTAAATAAATTTGTTTATATACATAAAAAAAATCCTTAAAATAAAAAAAATAAATAAATAAATAAATAAATTACTTTTTAATTAAAAATTGTAATGGAAAAACTACTTTTATTATTTTATTTTGTGCATTATCCCATGACCTAACATTTAATACTTTTTAATTTTAAAATCCCATTAAGAATTAAATATTTCTTTTTATTTTAATTATTTTATTCTTTTTACCTAATTTTTTCAAGTATAAATACCCCTCATTTCTCATTCAAACTCACACCAAAATTTCTCTCATTCTCTCTTTGAAGAATTACTACTAGTAAGTATTCTTTTCTTACTTTTTATTTTTTTTTACTTTTTACTTTTTACTTTTTTACTTTTTACTTTTTACTTCGATTATTATTTTTACCGAAATATGTAAATAATGTTATAAATTATATGCAATTAAAAATAAAATAAATAACATGTATACACTATTACTATTACTAGCACCTATAACCTACTACTTATATTGTAACATAAAAACATTTTGGGATATGTATTAGAGATGTATAGATCTTCGAACTTTCTTGACGAATGGTTTCTATGAGATTCTAGGCAGAGGGTTTGGATTTCCGATTTAAAGGGTCCTATGGCTCAAGCCCCTAGATCTAAATTAGCCATTCGAAGGGAAATGGGTGATTGGAAGCTTATCTAATACAGCAAGTATCCTAAAATGGAAAACATTGATAAAAGTAGAAACTCTCTAGTCATAGAAACTTAGTAAAATAAGAAACTTTCTAAAAATGAAAACTTTATAAAAATAGAAACTTACTAGGAATAGAAACTTAGTAAAACAAACTATACTTAAACACATACTTAAATTTAAACATGGGCAAAACACTTAACTACTCTTAAATGTCAATAGACTGACTTTCCTGCTCACTCGTTCAACTCTTTATTCAAAGGAATAACTCTCTCTCTACTTACTAAGGTGAATTCATAGCCCCTCTTTAAATGCTAGCAAACTTAATTACTTTTACTTGGGGTGAGACACATGCTGTTTTTACTTTTTACACTTTAGACACAAGTACCAAACTGTTAAACTATGCTATACCCGGCTATGTCCGACTAAGTCCCTACAGTGATATTTTTAATTGCTGCGGCATGCTTAATTATTGGGGGTAGGCCTATTGGGAGTAACGTCCCCGATACATTTGACCAAGTCATTGTATTACTTAATAATGAAATTAAACCGACAAGGATAGACACAACTTGTCATGGGGCAAACTTAAACGTTTAGTCTAAATATCACGCATTGGCATAACTTCTTGATCCTGCGGGAGATCAACTTTACAAACTAAATCTTGTGGTCTAAAACAACGACAAACTTTTTGTTAAACCTATGAACTTCACTCAACCTTTTTTGGTTGACACTTTAGCATGTTTTGTCTCAGGTGCTGTTTGATTCAAGCTCTTATACTTACTGCTTATATGATGCTACTTGGACATAGGATCAAGAGATATCGCATTTATTACTTCTGCATGTGAACATTTACGATATTGTTATTCCTGTCATTGTAACGATATTTCATTTTCCGCTGCGTACTCATTAAAGTTAAATTCATCATTTAGTATTGTTCTCGTTTATTATAATATGTTGGTATGTTTTGATATTAGTGACGTTCCTTCCAGACCCTATTGGGAGGACGTTACATATGAGAATGTGCATAGATTACCGAGAATTAAATAAATTAACGATCAAGAATCGGTACCCATTACCGAGGATTGATGATTTGTTTGATCAATTGCAAGGATCAAGTGTTTATTCTAAAATTGATCTACGCTTCGGATATCATCAGCTGAGAGTGAAGGAAGAAGATGTTCCTAAAACCGCGTTCAGAACCCGTTACGGTCACTATGAGTTTCTATTCATGCCTTTTGGATTAACTAATGCTCCAGCAGTATCCATGGATCTAATGAATCGCATCTGTAGACCGTATTTAGACAAATTTGTCATTGTTTTTATCGACGACATATTGATTTACTCGAAGAACAAGGAAGAACATGAGCAACACTTAAGACTGGTACTAGAGATACTCAAGAAAGAAGAATTGTACGCAAAATTTTTGAAGTGTGATTTCTGGTTACAAGAAGTACAATTTTTGGACCATGTTGTCAGTAAACATGGAATTAAAGTTGACCCTGCCAAGATCGAAGCCATTAGTAAATGGGAAACACCGAAGACTCCAACACAAATCCGCCAATTCTTAGGTCTTGCTGGTTACTACCGAAGATTCATTCAAGATTTCTCTAGAATCGCCAAACCCTTAACTGCATTGACTCAAAAGGGAAAGAAGTATGATTGGTCCACGGAACAGGAATCCTCATTCCAGTTATTAAAGAATAAGTTAACGTCTGCACCCATTTTGTCATTACCAGAAGGAAATGATGATTTCGTGAACTATTGTGACGCTTCGCGCCAAGGTTTAGGATGTGTATTAATGCAATGCACAAAAGTTATCGCATATGCCTCACGACACCTAAAAATTCATGAAAAGAACTATACGACGCACGATTTAGAACTTGGAGCAGTAGTTTTTGCACTCAAAATATGGAGACACTATCTATATGGCACCAAGTGTACAGTGTACACTGACCATAAGAGTCTTCAGCATATTTTTGATCAAAAACAACTCAATATGAGGCAACGTCGCGGGATAGATTGTTAAGCGATTACGATTGTGAAATCCGTTACCACCCCGGAATGGTTAATGTTGTAGCTGGTGCCCTAAGTCGAAAAGAAAGAGTAAAACCTCTTAGGGTCCGAGCTTTGAATATTACAATTCGTACTGATCCCACAAAGCAAATTCAAGCAGCACAGTTAGAAGCTTTAAAAGAAGAAAAGGAAAAAAGGTGAAATGAGCAAAAGATTAGAAAAACAACTTGAAGTAAAAGTCGATGGAACCCTGTATTTTGGTGGTAGGATATGGGTACAAAAACATGGTAACTTAAGGCAACTAGTACTGGATGAAGCACACAAAACGAGGTACTCAATTCATCCAGAAAATGGGAAAATGTACCACGATCTCAAGAAGTTCTATTGGTGGCCTAATATGAAGACAGAAATTGCTACTTATGTAAGCAAATGTTTGACGTGTGCAAAGGTCAAAGCTGAGCACCAAAAGCCATCAGGATTACTGCAACAACCGGAAATTCCGCAGTGGAAATGGGAAAGAATAACCATAGATTTCATTACGAAATTGCCAAGGACTGCAAGTAGTCATGATACTATTTGGGTGATAGTTGATCGTCTAACTAAATCAGCTCACTTTCTACCAATAAAGGAGACAGACAGTATGGAGAAATTAGCACGCCTATATTTGAAGGAAGTAGTTTCCAGGCATGGTGTACCTATCTCCATCATATCTGATCGCGACACCCGATTCACATCACGTTTCTGGCAGTCATTACAAAAAGCATTGAGAACTCGATTAGATATGAGCACCGCTTATCACCCACAGACAGATGGTCAAAGTGAAAGAACAATACAAACATTGGAAGACATGTTACGGGCATGCGTGATTGACTTTGGAACCAGTTGGGATCGACACTTACCGTTGGCAGAATTTTCATATAATAACAGCTATCATACGAGCATCAACGCAGCGCCATTTGAAGCACTTTACGGTAGAAAGTGCAGATCTCCTATCTGTTGGAGTGAAGTAGGAGAAAGACAACTTACTGGACCAGAAATTATTCATGAAACCACCGACAAGATCATTCAAATACAACAGCGATTGAAAACGGCCATGAGTCGCCAAAAGAGTTATGCTGATGTAAGAAGAAAACTATTCGAATTTCAAGTGGGCGACAAAGTCATGTTGAAAGTGTCACCCTGGAATGGCGTTGTACGATTCGGTAAACGAGGAAAGCTAAGTCCTAGGTACGTAGGACCCTTTGAAATCACCGAAAGAATTGGAGCAGTTGCTTATCGATTAAAGCTACCGCAAGAACTTAATAGTGTTCACGACACATTTCACGTGTTAAATTTGAAGAAATGTTTAGCTGAAGAGGATGTCGTAATTCCTCTTGACGGAATACGAATCAATGATAAACTCCATTTTATCGAAGAACCTGTTGAAATCATGGACCGTGAGGTCAAACAATTAAAACAAAACAAAATACCGATAGTTAGGGTTCATTGGAACACGAGACGAGGACCCGAGTTTACTTGGGAACGTGAAGATCAAATGAAGCAAAAGTATCCACATTTGTTCACTGATATCGCTCATAAAACAGGTACTACTCAAAATTTCGGGACGAAATTTTCTTTAACGGGGAGGTACTGTAATGACCCGGAAAATTTCGACTTATTTAAATCAATTCTCTATACGATTTATTATTTTGACACGTTAAACAAAGTCTGTTAGATTGAGTCTCAAAAATTTTAGAACTGTTTCATATATAAAATTACCTTTGACTACTCTCGACGATTCATGAACAATTATATGTATGTATATATATATATATATTATAAGATGTACAAGTAAAAAAGACTTTCCTTCAGTAAAACACTATTTGCTACAGTAAAAATGACTTTGCTACAGTAAAACACTATTTGCTACAGTAACACACTATTTGCTACAGTGAAACCACTATTTGCTACAGTGCTACAGTGAAAACGACTTTGCTACAGTGAATTGCTACAATAAACACTATTTACTACAGTAAACACTATTGCTACAGTAAAACACTATTTGATGTCGACGAACTAGCAAACAAAATCGGAAAAGGCGGCCATGCGATCGCATGGCAAAAACACTGAAAACTCATGCGATCGCATGAGCTACAGTAAATGGAAAAGTACTATAAAAAGGCCAGTTTGTTCGACGATATACTTCACAACATATTTTCTTCTGTAATTTAAATTTAAATTTATAATTATAATTATAATTTAAATTTAAGTTAATAATAAAAAAGTATATTCGATGGTGTTTTAATTCGGGTTTCAAACCGCTTTAAGCTAAGGAAATATTGAGTATTGTTTGGGGTATTGTTCTTGAATCCAAGGCCAACCATACAGTCGTCTACCGTCATTACGTCTACGCAATTTTTCTACAATATTGAGTCTCAATATTGAACTGTGAGTTTATAGTCTCCCTTTTTAAATACTTTAAATATTTTTGGGCTGAGAATACATGCAATTTATTTTAATCGCAATAAGACACAAGTACATACTAAATTCTACACTGAGTTAAACCGAAAATCCCTTAGCTTTGGTAATTAGTAGCTGCCAGTACATAGGATATGGACTGGTGGGCGCGAATAATTGTATATGGATCCATAGGGCTTGACATCCCCGTCCGAGCTAGAGCGCTAGCCTTTTAACGGACGTATGTTATTTGAGTTTAAGACACGTTGGTTTGCGTGTATTAAAACGAATGGGGTAATTATCAATATAGCGTTAAGTTTAGTTACCAGGGTGCTCTGTTACGTAGAATCTATTGATAAACTTTTGATGAAATCTTGTGGTCTATCTTTATATATGTTTATGACTCGAGCAATTAAAACTATAACTCACCAACATTCGTGTTGACTTTTTAGCATGTTTTATTCTCAGGTCCTTAGACTGCTTCCGCTGTGATGTGCTTGTTGCCTGCATGGAGTCTCTCATGCTTTGTACAAAGTTTATTGCATTCAAAATAAAACTGCGTTGTGCAATAAATAATTGGACTGTGATGTCAACCTGTAAATTAAAGACTTATGTATTTTGGGGTTTTGCTTATACCTAAGCACTCTCCTACATGTTTATAACTTTCTATGTTTAGAAAGTCACTTATTTTAATGAATGCAATATTTTATCAAAACGTATCATATAGAGGTCAAAACCTCACTGTGGAATCAATGATTAACGTGCCGCGTCAATAGCGATTTTGACGGGTCGTTACAATTTATCACAAAGTGTCTTTATTAAATGTTCATATTTTCATCTAATTTATAATGTTCGTGACCAAGTTTTTTCAAAAAACGAAGAAAAAAATTGTTTCCCCCGCTTCCCCCCGATTGGTTACTTCCCTCTTGATCCTACCACTATATATATATATATATATATATATATATATATATAAAGTTGAAAAAGACGCGAGACGGGGCTGAAACGATAGCGACCTCAAAACGTTGCAACGGAAAAAACGGAGCCGAGACGGGGTCGAAACAGATGTTGACTAATGTTGCCTTATATATATATAAATATATATTTACACATATTTTAGAGCTAAAAACTTCGTTGACAAGTTTGTACCTATAATTGCTATTAACGTTAATATAATACAAAATGGAATACTAAACTAAGTCAATTTTGATTGATTTGACCGACTTATGACCGATTTTATCAGAATTTCTGATTTTTGACCAGGCGCTGACCCAATTTTTCCTGCATTTGACCTGACTTTTGACGGTTGACCGGCTTATAAGAAAACGGGACGGGGTCGAAACGGTTTAGTCACCAAAACGCCGCAACGGACGTCGCAACGGACGCCGTTTACAACAGTGTGTATATATATATATATATATATATATATATATATATATATATATATATATATATATATATATATATATATATATATAATATAGATATAGATATAAGATATAGAATATATATAAACTGGCCTTTAAGAGTCTGTGCGTTGCACGACGACTCTTAACCAAATAAACTGAACATATATGTTTGATTATTTAGAAATATAGTATTTGAAAACGTGATTATTGATACTGAATTAGCTGTACGATACATTTAGAAGGATGAAAATCTTGACTAATGATAATATTTATATTCAAAGTTAATGGTTTGATATAATTAAAACTGGCCTAATATATTATTGTGTGGCACAAAATTAACATTATACATGATTTGTGAGATTTACCTTACTACATGCTGCTCCGCTTATCTTAACTCTATAGACACAAAATGTCAGATAAATAAGTTAGTGATTTGGAAAGAATTATAGCTAAATAAAAAAGATATAGAACACCTTGTGAATAAATAAGTACGTTATTGCTGAATTGAGAAAGTATAATGAATCCAAAACACGACAAATTGCAAAATATTTGTTCATACATTTATTCATGACACAATTTAAAGTTAGTTATTGTTGAAAACATGAAAAAGATAAAATGCACGTTCTTTAAAGTGGTAATTGAATAAACATTTTGTGTCAGGTTTTAATCGACTTTCCTTTCGAAAACGGCTAAATCCATAAGACACACAGAGGTTTGGTTTTTTCTTTGAGTTCTGTTGTTTCAACAGCCATTTGTATTTTCGTTTTGCCAAATTGTAGTACGAAACTCTTTTACCACTCCGTAGCCATTTGTATTTGTATAATGATTATAATCGAAAATCTTTAAATAAATAGAAGTAAATTAAAACAGAAATATGCAGAAGTAAATTACTAAAATTAAAAATATCTTTTAAAGATTTGTATATAAATAAGAATATATAATGTATAATGTATATGTATAATATATATTACAAGATATTACAAAATAATGTTATATTTCTTGATGATACGACTATAGATACGATAATACGTTTGACATTATTGCACAATCACATGACATTGAAAGCTACGTTCATACTCCCTATGGAAATTTAGTGAAAAGATGAAGAATCTTTCACACAATGAACCGAGAAATATGACCGTTATATCTGACACGTGTCATCCACCTCAGCAACCTCTCTTCTTTATTTCCTAAAAAATCAACTTTCTGTCCATTATTATTCTTCATCAAATTACACACATCACAATGCCTTCTTTTTCCCGACGAACCTCCATCCATATTTTCCGATCATACTTTCTTACATTTATAATAATTGTAATCATAGTTATTAATTTTCCGATCAACGCATCTGCAGAAACAATCTCATTTGACTTCCAATCACTATCTTTAAACACATTAATACTGTTAGGTGATGCTCACTTTACTAACACAAGCATAATCCTGACCCGGGAACTGACGGTTCCGACTTCTGGGTCGGGAGCAGTTCTTTACAAGAAACCGGTACGGTTCAAACGGCCCGGAAGTGAAACCCTAACGAGTTTCTCTTCGTTCTTTTCGTTCTCGATTTCGAATCTGAATCCTGACTCTATCGGCGGCGGGTTGGCATTTGTGGTAGCCGCCACCGATGAGACGGTCGGCAGCCCCGGCGGGTACTTAGGTGTACCCACCGGTGCTGTCGGTATCGAGTTCGATACTTTAATGGATGTTCAATTTCAAGATATTAATGGGAATCATTTGGGTTTGGATTTAAACTCCACGGTTTCGAAGTACGTTGCGGATTTGGATTCGTTTAATGTTGATTTAAAAAGTGGGGATCAGGTTAACTCGTGGGTCGAGTTTAATGGGTCAACGGGTCGGATCAATGTTTCTGTTTCGTACTCGAATATTAAGCCTAGCTCGCCGGTTTTATCGGTGGTTCTTGATCTGAATAAGTATGTTAACGAGTTTATGTTTGTTGGGTTTACCGGGTCAACTCAGGGTAGCACGGAAGTTCACTCGGTTGAATGGTGGAAGTTTAACTCATCATTTGATGACGTGGCACCGCGTCCACCGCCTCCAAGTGTGAACTTGACAAACCCTTCCGCTGACTCTGTTAACCCGTTGCCGCCATCCATTGCGCCGACCGAGTCAACTCGGGTTCGGCATCATACCCAAAAAAAGAGCAAGTGTAGTAACAGTTTGTGTAAAGAAGGGGCAGGGGCAGTTGTGGGTGTTGTTACAGCTAGTGCATTTGTTTTAGTGTTGTGTACAGTTTTTATGGTATGGGTTTATTCTAAGAAGTTTAAAAAGTCAAAAAAATCACACCTTTTTGACACGGAGATTATTAAAGCTCCTAAGGAGTTTTTTTACAAAGAGCTTAAAGTAGCTACAAAGAGTTTTGACCCGGCTCGTGTAATCGGGCATGGGGCGTTTGGGACGGTTTACCGGGGTGTGTTATCGGATTCAGGCGAGGTGGTTGCCGTTAAAAGGTGTAGTCATAGTGGTGGTCAAGGTATGTCCGAGTTTTTATCCGAGTTATCGATAATTGGTACGCTTCGACATCGAAATCTTGTGAGGTTGCAAGGTTGGTGTCATGAAAGAGGTGAAATTTTGCTTGTTTATGACTTAATGCCAAATGGGTCACTTGATAAAGCGCTTTTCGAGTCGAAATTGGTTTTGCCATGGATTCATAGGAGCAAGATTTTGATGGGTGTGGCGTCGGCTTTGGCGTATTTGCATCAAGAATGTGAGAATCAAGTGATTCATAGAGATGTAAAAAGTAGTAACATTATGTTGGATGAAGGGTTCAATGCGAGATTGGGTGATTTTGGGTTGGCCCGAAGAACCGAGCATGATAAGTCACCGGATGCCACAGTGGCGGCCGGGACAATGGGGTACTTAGCGCCAGAGTATTTGTTAACGGGTAGGGCTAGTGAGAAAACCGATGTTTTTAGCTATGGTGCCGTTGTGTTAGAAGTTGCTACTGGGCGACGGCCCATCGAGAAGGAGATCGGGCCAGGGAAAGTAAGGGATAATAGTAATTTGGTGGAATGGGTTTGGGGTTTGCACAAGGCAGGCAGGTTATTGAATGCAGCTGATCCGAGGTTGTGTGGGGAGTTTGATGAGGTGGAAATGCGAAAAGTGTTGTTGATTGGGTTGGTGTGTTCGCACCCTGACCCAGAGGTTCGACCCACAATGCGAAATGTGGTTCAAATGCTTGTGGGTGAGGCTGATGTGCCTGTGGTGCCAAAGGCTAAACCATCAATGAGTTTTAGCACTTCACATTTGCTATTGAATTTGCAAGATAGTGTGTCTGATTTGAATGAGTTCGTTACAGTTTCAACTTCTTCATCAGAACATAGTTTCAATGGAGGTGGGTTGGATTTGGTTTGACTCTTGCTCATATAGATTGACCCGGGTACAGTGGAGTTGGGTCGGGTTTACATAGGATTGTGACTAAACGTATACTTATTATTTCATTTAAATTGATATGATTTGTTGATTTATTGTAGTAATGATTGATGTAAAGTACAATAATGAGAAGCCATATATGATTATAGTTGTCAAATGGGTCATCTTGTTAGAAAAGTGTGATGCTATATGGTGGTAAATACGGACCAATGTTTAACATAATAATTATGAAAACCATATTTAAAAAGGGCTGGTTTTCCTTTTTTTTCAAAGAAACGAGAACTTATTTTAAAAATCCATTGAGGATTCATCAAAAAGATGAACGTCAACAACCATACAACAAGGAACTATCGAGCTTAACAAAAAACGAAACCTACAAGAGCTCACAACTAGACAACTCAAATCAAATCAAGTAAAAGTTTGTTTGGGTGTTTGTGCGTGATCTTGTGTACTAAGTAGCTTCTTGTTAGTTCGTTTTTTTTATTATATTCTTGCCTTATTAAAAAGAATAAAAAAATCAAATCAAGAAAAAACAAAATTAAAACGACTAAATAAGGAGCTCTTGTTCGATTAGATTCGTAACTTTGCTCTTAATTGATATCGTAATAGAAGTAAATGTAGCATTGGTTGGAACGAATTGCTTATAAAGCTATTGTAAGTTTTTTGTTTTATTTAGCGTTTTAGCCGTTGTATGTTGGTTGTTGGCCTCTATTTAGTTTATTTAGTTGCTCACTAGGGGGTTTGAGCTTTTAAATTTTTGGTGTTAAACAAAATAAGACGACTAAAAAAGGGTTGGTTTGTATGTCTTTAATTTATGAAAGGTTATATTTTTTAAGTTATGAATTTTTTTAACGGGAAGTTGTCATTATAATGTAAAAAATAATACTCCGTAGGACATAGGTTTATACGATAAATATAAAGTAGCGATTATCATAATGATATGTTTTTTTTTTTTTTTTTTTTTTAAAAAAAAAGCAACAAATCTATGTTAACAACTCAAAGAAATTGTGATACAAGGAGCTGGGATGTCCCAGAAACACACAAACATGAACCACAAGACTGACTCGAATTACACGATAATTACATAAACGTTTGGATGTAGAGGTAGCATCACACAAAAATCAGACTATAGATAAATACATTTCTGGAGCCGATAACCACGTTTGCCAATTGAAGACTACCGTTTGCACGTTTTGAAATCTACTCGAATGATTTTACTTGAATCTCACTTATTGCAACCGGTACATTCCATCATTTGTATTTGAACACCACCGAGTTCCGATTCTTCCAAATCAAATACGCACAAATCCATTCCACCCCCTGCCATATCTTTTTACCCCAATATGACATTGCACGATTATTATTTTCAAGCAACAATTCATCAAGACTAAGATTAGAGAAGTTGCCAAGGTTCCACCATTTGAATACACGAGTCCAAATCTCGAAAGCGTACTGCCGTACTCACAAAAGATCATAGAGTGTTCAACCGATTCCAACTCATCATCACAAACCGAGCATCAAACGCTATGCAAGTCGATTCCTCTATTATCTAACTCCGTCCTTACCGCTATCCTTTTCCTTAGCACACGCCAAACAAATATTTTTATTTTTTTGGAACGATATTATTATGTTTATACACCTTAACGATAACTTTAAGGATTATTGTAATAAAAATCTTTAAAATATTTATACAATTGTGCGTTAAATATATGAATATCAAGTACTTGTAGAGTATAACTATATAATGCATGACTCTAATTGTTTTATTAAATTGTCGGTGATTAGTTCTTTTATTTTATGAATGATGAATTAAAGGTATTTTGTTAAATGAACTAAAATAAAAAGTATAAAACATGTGTTCTTAAAAGAATTTATCAAAACAATATAATGTTTATTGGATGAAAAAATGGGCATTTCTTATGTGACATTTGTGGAGATGAGATATGCTTTCACAATGAATTGTGCAACACTTAAAAGTCATGAAGTGCATTTAGTGTCCAAAGTAGAGTGGCCTTATTTGTTTATTCTTATTTTAGTATAATATTATTTATTCATATATTTATAGTTTTAGTTTTATTTTATTGCCTAGCAAACATGCATTTTTACCATGTTGATGATTTTAGTTTGAGTACGCTCGTTTTGAATTTTTTTTATTGATTGTACTTGTTGCTCTTTTAATTTGTTATAATGTTGTTACATTTTTTGAAAAAAAGAAGAAAAAGTAGAGCGGACCTTCATTTTAACTCATTCAAATGAAATGTTGGACCATTAATTTATGGTTGACTAATAAACAAATTTAGATAGATCAAAGATTTGAGTATTAAGACCACATATTATAAGGCTACCTAAATTTATCATGTAGTGTTACTTTCTATTTTAGTTACCTAGCTAATTCACTTTGATAACGGAGTATTTGTCACTATATTCTTAAGATTTATGTAGACATCATGTATATTAAGACAACAATAGAATGTAATTAGATGTAAAATTTTGCTAATTATACATACGTTGTTAATGAAATATAATGAAACAACGTATGTATAATAATAAACAAAATTTTGTTTCATTAATTTGTGTTGTGTAAATTTTTTGCTAGATTTGTGTAGTAGAACTTGTTTGGAATATTGTGAGGCGTGTTTTGCATATTAATAAAGAAGAAAATCTTTCACATACAACATTGGTGATTGGTCGTTTGAATTCGTACATCCTATTTTGTGTGTTTGAAGATAATTAGGTTTTGTGATGTTCAGGTTTTAATTTTGGGATTTTAGTTGAAAGAGATAAGTTAGGAAAAGAGAAAAAATGACTATTTTACCTTCATGTGCTAAAGCACATGAATAAAGCTAATGAAATTTTTAACGATTGTCAGACGCATGGATTATCTATTCAATTGTAAACCTACACAAAAACGTTTAGGGATTAAATAAGTAATTTTGTGAAAATCGCAGGAGTATCTGCGTAATTATGTCCTTTTAATATGATGTCTTTAATTTTTAGTCAGCTATATTTCAGTTCTACTGATAACATAACATAAGATAATTAGGTTAATTTTGTAGTGACCCGAACTTTTTCATGTTTTTATATATATTAATTGAGATTGATATTTACATGATTAAATGTTTCCAACATGTTAAGCAATCAAACTTGTTAAGGCTTGATTAATTGAAATATGTTTCATATAGACAATTGACCACCCAAGTTGACCGGTGATTCACGAACGTTAAAACTTGTAAAAACTATATGATGACATATATATGGATATATATATAGTTAATATGATATTATGATAAGTAAACATATCATTAAGTATATTAACAATGAACTACATATGTAAAAACAAGACTACTAACTTAATGATTTTTAAACGAGACATATATGTAACGATTATCGTTGTAAAGACATTTAATGTATATATATCATATTAAGAGATATTCATACATGATAATATCATGATAATATAATAATTTAAAATCTCATTTGACATTATAAACATTGGGTTAACAACATTTAACAAGATCGTTAACCTAAAGGTTTCAAAACAACACTTACATGTAACGACTAACGATGACTTAACGACTCAGTTAAAATGTATATACATGTAGTGTTTTAATATGTATTTATACACTTTTGAAAGACTTCAATACACTTATCAAAATACTTCTACTTAACAAAAATGCTTACAATTACATCCTCGTTCAGTTTCATCAACAATTCTACTCGTATGCACCCGTATTCGTACTCGTACAATACACAGTTTTTAGATGTATGTACTATTAGTATATACACTCCAATGATCAGCTCTTAGCAGCCCATATGAGTCACCTAACACATGTGGGAACCATCATTTGACAACTAGCATGAAATATCTCATAAAATTACAAAAATATGAGTAATCATTCATGACTTATTTGCATGAAAACAAAATTACATATCCTTTATATCTAATCCATACACCAACGACCAAAAACACCTACAAACACTTTCATTCTTCAATTTTCTTCATCTAATTGATCTCTCTCAAGTTCTATCTTCAAGTTCTAAGCGTTCTTCATAAATTTCAAAAGTTCTAGTTTCATAAAATCAAGAATACTTCCAAGATTGCAAGTTTACTTCCAAGTTTTCTAAATCCATTCCAAGTAATCATCCAAGATCAAGTAACCTTTGTTACTTACAGTAGGTTATCTTTCTAATACAAGGTAATAATCATATTCAAACTTTAATTCAATTTCTATAACTATAACAATCTTATTTCGAGTGGAAATCTTACTTGAAATTGTTTTCGTGTCATGATTCTGCTTCAAGAACTTTCAAGCCATCCAAGGATCCTTTGAAGCTAGATCCATTTTTCTCATTTCCAGTAGGTTTATCCAAGGAACTTAAGGTAGTAATGATGTTCATAACATCATTCGATTCATACATAAAAATCTGTCTTATTCAACGTTATAAACTTGTAATCACTAGAACATAGTTTAGTTAATTCTAAACTTGTTCGCAAATAAAGTTAATCCTTCTAACTAGACTTTTAAAATCAACTAAACACATGTTCTATATCTATATGATATGCTAACTTAATGATTTAAAACCCGGAAACACGATAAACACCATAAAACTGGATATACGCCGTCGTAGTAAAACCGGGGGCTGTTTTGGTTGGGATAATTAAAAGCTAAGAAGAACTTTGATTTAAAAGCTATACTTCTGGAAAAATGATTTTTCTTATGAACATGAAACTATATCCAAAAATCATGGTTAAACTCAAAGTGAAAGTATGTTTTTCAAAATGGTCATCAAGATGTCGTTCTTTTGACGGAAATGACTACCTCTTTCAAAAACGACTTGTAACTTGTATTTCTAACAATAAACTTATACTTTTTCTATTTAGATTCATAAAGTTAAGTTCAATACGAAACCGTGGCCACTGAAATCACTCAAAACGGATTAGAAATGAAGAAATGGCGAGTAAAACAAGATTGATAAAAACTACTCATTTTACCTACGTGAAAGTTAGTAATAAATCTATTCCAACCATAACCTAATCAACTTATATTGTATATTATGTAATCTTGAGATACCATAGACACGTATACAATGTTTTAACCTATCATGTCGACCCATCTATATATATATATATTGCGGAACAACCATAGACACTCTATATGTGAATGTTGGAGTTAGCTATACAGGGTTGAGGTTGATTCCAAAATATATATATAGTTTGAGTTGTGATCAATACTGAGATACGTATACACTGGGTCGTGGATTGATTCAAGATAATATTTATCGACATATTTCTGTACATCTAACTATGGACAACTAGTTGTAGGTTACTAACGAGGACAGCTGACTTAATAAACTTAAAACATCAAAATGTATTAAAAGTATTGTAAATATATTTTGAATATACTTTGATATATATGTATATATTGTTATAGGTTCGTGAATCAACCAGTGGCCAAGTCTTACTTCCCGACGAAGTAAAAATCTGTGAAAGTGAGTTATAGTCCCACTTTTAAAATCTAATATTTTTGGGATGAGAATACATGCAGGTTTTATAAATGATTTACAAAATAGACACAAGTACGTGAAACTACATTGTATGGTTGAATTATCGAAATCGAATATGCCCCTTTTTATTAAGTCTGGTAATCTAAGAATTAGGGAACAGACACCCTAATTGACGCGAATCCTAAAGATAGATCTATTGGGCCTAACAAACCCCATCCAAAGTACCGGATGCTTTAGTACTTCGAAATTTATATCATATCCGAAGGGTGTCCCGGAATGATGGGGATATTCTTATATATGCATCTTGTTAATGTCGGTTACCAGGTGTTCACCATATGAATGATTTTTATCTCTATGTATGGGATGTGTATTGAAATATGAAATCTTGTGGTCTATTATTATGATTTGATATATATAGGTTAAACCTATAACTCACCAACATTTTTGTTGACGTTTTAAGCATGTTTATTCTCAGGTGATTATTAAGAGCTTTCGCTGTCGCATACTTAAATAAGGACGAGATTTGGAGTCCATGCTTGTATGATATTGTGTAAAAACTGCATTCAAGAAACTTATTTTGTTGTAACATATTTGTATTGTAAACCATTATGTAATGGTCGTGTGTAAACAGGATATTTTAGATTATCATTATTTGATAATCTACGTAAAGCTTTTTAAACCTTTATTGATGAAATAAAGGTTATGGTTTGTTTTAAAATGAATGCAGTCTTTGAAAAACGTCTCATATAGAGGTCAAAACCTCGCAACGAAATCAATTAATATGGAACGTTTTTAATCAATAAGAACGGGACATTTCAAATTTAGTAAACCTGGCCCGAAGGTAGTGCAAGTTGATCAATTGCACAGGGCCCATGATTTTAAAAGGGCCCCCGAATAGACTTGGCTCAAGTAATTTTTACATTTAATTGTAAGAAAGAAAGCTGAGTTATTTAACCCGCTAACCTAGAGTCAATGAGGCCTTAAATTTACATTTGTTAATTTAACCGAAATGTACTTTAAATAGCTAACTTTTTTTTCCATCCAGCAGCAATGTAGGATTCTTATCATGAATGAAACTCTTGCAAGACAAAAAGAGGGCACTAGCCACCCCATGAGTTAGAGGTAATGATGTAGTTTATTTGTATTGTAAGGGTAAATAGTTAGTTCTAACTTATGTGGCCATCTCAAAGATAATTGACAAATAATTCATATAAGAACTTTATCCTCAAAATAGACCCACTGATACCACGCATAAACAAAAATACAATATGGGTGGTTTTTAATTTTTATGATACAAAGGAAATAGAGGCCTAGTTCAATTTCATCATATATGATTCACATTAAGTTTTTTGCACAAATTTTTAAGAAAAAATACGCCTTTCATCTCAATTTAATTTTAGTAATCTTTTATCAGCTCAAATTAGTTGTTCAATTTAGTGAATTTAGAGGACGAAGTTATTTTGAGACAAAAATAGAGACATTTGAATAGCTTATATTAGTGAATCTAGAGGCCCTTTTTTATGCCTCGCTCTAGGCCTTGATATTCTCCGGGCCGACCCTGTCGTTTACAGTGGCGATTCTAGTCAAAATTCAATGGGGTCCCAATATTTTTTTTCCTAGTACCAATTATATTCGAATATTATTTTAATGATTATTTACCTTAACAAAACTACAAATTCGAAATATATATGGGTCCGACTAGTTAAATTTAGTGGTATCTTATACAATTTATGGAAAACAATAAATTTGAAAAATTTACGGGGTCCTGTAATTAAATTTAGTGGTGTCCTATACATTTTAAAAAAGAGTATATACACAAAAATTTTAAACTAACAGTGTCCCGTAACCCTACGGGTCACAAGCTAAACTCGCCATTGGTCGTTTAGTATCAAGTTATCAAAAATAAGTTTAGAATTTCATTTAAATAAGGCCAATGATAATCCACTCACATTTTTAATAAATCCACAATTTTTATAATGCATTATAAGTATGTACAGTACAAATATGCAATCCACAAAATGAATGAATTTATTAAATAATTTATCATTACTTTTTATTTGTATCTTTGTAATACTCTTAATATTTACCACATAAATAAATTAAAAGGCCGAACCAATGTTTTTGCAACTTTTTGCCTAGACGTTGAAACAAAGTTTTTATCCAAGTTGATGCGATGGAAAATTATTTTCCCAAACGCTAAAGTTGTTACTTTTACTTTTGTGACGCTTTTCGCTATTTTAAAACTTTTTATACTACTTCGATTTAGTTTATTTCACTCCACTGTAGCTTCACGTGGGTGGTAGGGAAATGATCATTAATCTTTTCATGAAATGGAAGTATATCATAAATCGTAATTGGTGGATGGACACTCAAATTCTAAGCATGGAACCGGAAGAAAAATCAGAACCGGAAGAGGAGGAACCGGAGGAGGAAATCAGAACCGGTGAGGGAAATAATAAAACGGTTAAGTAAAAGAAAATCCTCAACCAACCGACCAAGGTTAATTATGGTAAATGGTGTTTCCGCCAAGGAAGCAAAATATTGGGAGGATTACCAATTCTCTGATGAATCGGATTCCGACGAGAATTCCGATGATGTTATAGAAATTACCCCAACTGAATTTAAAAAGGCAAAAGAAAATAATAAGGGAAAGGACATAAAAATAGAGAAATCTAATTCCAACCCCGATGAACTTTATATGTATCGTCAACCCCCGAAGCCCTTAAGTTGTAACAGTGACCCGGGAACCTCTAAACCACCAGGTTTTTCTAAACCAATGTGGAAAACGACGGCTCGTATTAGGGGAACATCATATATCCCTAGAAACTTGGCAAAACGAACCAAAACCGAAGAAGAAGAAACGAGCGAGTCGGAATAAGATAGTTGTATTCGTGTGGTGTAATATATGTAATATAGTGTGCTTATTCTTTATGATATATGTAAAAATTGCTTGTATAAATAAGTAATTTTTTTTTTATGAATCTAACTCTTGTCTATTTTACAGTTTAAAAACACAAAATAGATAGACAACTCAATATTTTAAGAGACCTACCCGGAGACATGATTGATGAAATCTTGTCTAGAGTCGGTCAGAATTCCTCGGCACAACTATTTAAGGCGAAATCAGTTTGTAAGACATTCGAAGAACGTTCCAAGAATGTCTTGGTTTATAAGAGACTTTCATTTGAAAGATGGGGGATATCACATTGGGAAACCCATAAGTTACGATGTGTTTACTTTGACGCATATATTGTGGGGAACTCAAATGCTATTTTACGCAACGGGTTAAGAAATTATTTTGACTCAATGTATCCGAATATAGGACTTCATGATTTAGAAAAAGCGGCTAACATGCAACATAAAGAAGCATGCTATGCTTACGGGTTAGTAATGTTCGCTTCTCACCAAAGTGAGAACAAGAACATCGGGCTACAACTATTAAACAAAACGTTCCCACAAGTGACGGAGTCGGTAATTGGGGTAAGAAATGAGGTTTTTAGATTGTTACGGGACTGTTGGACATTACGTAACCCTCGTCCCTTTGACGACGTTACAACACGCTGTCTTATCAACGGCCATAACGGTTATGTTCCTCAAGACCAAGGATGGGAAGTAATCCTAGTAAAACCAGAATGCATGACTTGTTTCTGGACGTATGAATTACGTGTCTTTATTGCCTTTGATGAACGTCTTGTGTACTAGCTAGAATTATCTTCACAGCCATCTTGTATCAAATTTATTGTGTGCTATATTTCATGCTATATGTAAAATAAGCGGTATTGTAAGTTTGTAAAATATTGTGTAAAAGTTTGAACGCGAAATATTATTATAATCAGTTTTTCATATAGAATTGTAGTAGTTGAATTGTATATTAGCTACTAAGTATGAACTTAACGGGTAGGTACTACCCGAATTTAAACTTATAAAACGCTAATATGAAGAAAAAGCTTTTATAAATGAGTTCATATTATGCTACGAAATACTATTAACTACTCTTAATATTCTGTATGATTAACTTGTTCCATTTGACTATTTTGAAGGAAATGGCACCGACTACTCGACACACCGTGAATATGAATGAAGAGGAATTCCGTACTTTTCTAGCTTCAAACATAGCCGCAGTACAGGCTGCGCTACATACCAACAATAACCTTGGATCTAGCAGTACAGGAAATCGTGTATGATGCACCTACAAAGAATTCACTGCCTGCAAACCTTTGGAATTTGATGGAACCGAAGGACCGATCGGATTGAAACGGTGGACCGAGAAGGTCGAATCGGTGTTTGCCATAAGTAAGTGTACTGAAGAGGACAAAGTGAAGTACGCTACGCATACCTTCACAGGTTCTACGTTAACATGGTGGAATACCTATCTAGAGCAAGTGGGACAAGATGATGCTTACGCACTACCGTGGTCAGCATTCAAGCACTTGATGAACGAGAAGTACCGTCCCAGAACGGAGGTCAATAAGCTCAAGACATAACTTAGAGGGTTACGAACCCAAGGATTTGATATTACCACGTACGAAAGACGATTCACAGAATTGTGCCTATTGTGTCCGGGAGCGTTCGAAGATGAGGAAGAGAAGATCGACGCGTTTGTGAAAGGATTACCGGAAAGAATCCAAGAAGATATAAGTTCACACGAGCCCGCCTCCATACAACAGGCATGTAGAATGGCTCACAAACTAGTGAACCAGATTGAAGAAAGAATTAAAGAACAGACTGCTGAAGAGGCCAATGTGAAGCAAGTAAAAAGAAAGTGGGAGGAAAACGGTGATAAGAATCACCAATACAACAACAACAGCAATTACAACAATAATCGCAACAACTATCCCAACAATCGCAATATCAATCGCAACTACAACAAACGGCCCAACAACAACAACAACAACAACAACATCAACTACAACAATCATCCCAACAACAATAACAACCGCAACAACAACAACAATCAGAAGCAGCTATGCCAAAGGTGTGAAAACTATCACTCGGGGTTCTGCACCAAATTTTGCAACAAGTGTAAAAGAAATGGTCATAGCGCGGCGAAGTGTGAGGTCTACGGACCAGGGGTTAATAGAACGAAAGGAACAAATGGTGTCGGAACGAGTAATGGCGGAGCAAGTAGTGTCGGAGCAAGTTATGCCAATGTAGTTTGTTATAAATGTGGAAAACCGGGCCACATTATTAGAAATTGCCCAAACCAGGAGAACACAAATGGACAAGGCCACGGAAGAGTTTTCAATATTAATGCGGCAGAGGCACAGGAAGACCCGGAGCTTGTTACGGGTACGTTTCTTATTGGCAATAAATCTGCTTACGTTTTATTTGATTCGGGTGCGGATAGAAGCTATATGAGTAGAGATTTTTGTGCTAAATTAAGTTGTCCATTGACGCCGTTGGATAGTAAATTTTTACTCGAATTAGCAAATGGTAAATTAATTTCAGCAGATAATATATGCCGGAATCGAGAAATTAAACTGGGTAGCGAAATATTTAAGATTGATTTGATACCAGTAGAGTTAGGGAGTTTTGATGTAATAGTTGGCATGGACTGGCTGAAAGGTGAAAGCAGAGATCGTATGTTATAAAAATGCAATTCGCATTGTACGAGAAGAAGGAGAACCCTTAATGGTGTACGGAGAAAAGGGCAACATGAAGCTACATCTTATTAGTAATTTGAAGGCACAAAAACTAATAAGAAAGGGTTGCTATGCTGTTCTAGCACATGTCGAGAAAGTACAAACTGGAGAAAAGAGCATCAATGATATTCCCGTCGCAAAAGAATTTCCCGATGTATTTCCGAAAGAATTACCGGGACTACCTCCACATCGATCTGTTGAATTTCAAATAGATCTTGTACCAGGAGCTGCACCAATAGCTCGTGCTCCTTATAGACTCGCACCCAGCGAGATGAAAGAACTGCAAAGCCAATTACAAGAACTTTTAGAGCGTGGTTTCATTCGACCAAGCACATCATCGTGGGGAGCTCCTGTTTTGTTTGTCAAGAAGAAAGATGGTACATTCAGGTTGTGTATCGACTACCGAGAGTTGAACAAACTTACCATCAAGAACCGCTACCCACTACCGAGAATCGACGACTTATTTGATCAACTACAAGGCTCGTCTGTTTATTCAAAGATTGACTTACGTTCCGGGTATCATCAAATGCGGGTGAAAGAAGATGATATTCCAAAGACTGCTTTCAGAACACGTTACGGTCATTACGAGTTTATGGTTATGCCGTTTGGATTGACTAACTCACCAGCTGTGTTCATGGACCTTATGAACCGAGTGTGTGGGCCATATCTTGACAAGTTTGTCATTGTTTTCATCGATGACATACTTATTTACTCAAAGAATGATCAAGAGCACGAAGAACATTTGAGAAAAGTGCTAGAAGTATTGAGGAAAGAAAAACTGTACGCTAAGTTTTCAAAGTGTGCATTTTGGTTGGAAGAAGTTCAATTCCTCGGTCACATAGTGAACAAAGAAGGTATCCCGGTGGACCCGGCAAAGATCGAAACCGTTGAAAAGTGAGAAACCCCAAAAACTCCAAAGCATATACGTCAATTTTTAGGATTGGCTGGTTACTACAGAAGATTCATCCAAGAATTTTCCAGAATAGCAAAACCCTTGACTGCATTAACGCATAAAGGGAAGAAATTTGAATGGAATGATGAACAAGAGAAAGCGTTTCAATTATTGAAGAAAAAGCTAACTACGGCACCTATATTGTCATTGCCTGAAGAGAATGATGATTTTGTGATTTATTGTGACGCATCAAAGCAAGGTCTCGGTTGTGTATTAATGCAACGGACGAAGGTGATTGCTTATGCGTCTAGACAATTGAAGATTCACGAGCAAAATTATACGACGCATGATTTGGAATTAGGCGCGGTTGTTTTTGCATTAAAGACTTGGATGCACTACTTATATGGGATCAAAAGTATTATATATACCGACCACAAAAGTCTTCAACACATATTTAATCAGAAACAACTGAATATGAGGCAGCGTAGGTGGATTGAATTGTTGAATGATTACGACTTTGAGATTCGTTACCACCCGGGGAAGGCAAATGTGGTAGCCGACGCCTTGAGCAGAAAGGACAGAGAACCCATTCGAGTAAAATCTATGAATATAATGATTCATAATAACCTTACTACTCAAATAAAGGAGGCGCAACAAGGAGTTTTAAAAGAGGAAAATTTAAAGGATGAAATACCAAAAGGATCGGAGAAGCATCTTAATATTCGGGAAGACGGAACCCGGTATAGCGCTGAAAGGATTTGGGTACCAAAATTTGGAGATATGAGAGAAATGGTACTTAGAGAAGCTCATAAAACCAGATACTCAATACATCCTGGAACGGGGAAGATGTACAAGGATCTCAAGAAACATTTTTGGTGGCCGGGTATGAAAGTCGATGTTGCAAAATACGTAGGAGAATGTTTGACGTGTTCTAAGGTCAAAGCTGAGCATCAGAAACCATCAGGTCTACTTCAACAACTCGAAATCCCGGAATGGAAATGGGAAAACATTACCATGAATTTCATCACTAAATTGCCAAGGACTGCAAGTGGTTTTGATACTATTTAGGTAATAGTTGATCGTCTCACCAAATCAGCACACTTCCTGCCAATAAGAGAAGATGACAAGATGGAGAAGTTAGCACGACTGTATTTGAAGGAAGTCGTCTCCAGACATGGAATACCAATCTCTATTATCTCTGATAGGGATGGTAGATTTATTTCAAGATTCTGGCAGACATTACAGCAAGCATTAGGAACTCGTCTAGACATGAGTACTGCCTATCATCCACAAACTGATGGGCAGAGCGAAAGGACGATACAAACGCTTGAAGACATGCTACGAGCATGTGTTATTGATTTCGGAAACAGTTGGGATCGACATCTACCATTAGCTGAATTTTCCTACAACAACAGCTACCATTCAAGCATTGAGATGGCGCCGTTTGAAGCACTTTATGGTAGAAAGTGCAGGTCTCCGATTTGTTGGAGTGAAGTGGGGGATAGACAGATTATGGGTCCGGAGATTATACAAGAAACTACCGAGAAGATCATCCAAATTCAACAACGGTTGAAAACCGCCCAAAGTCGACAAAAGAGCTACGCTGACATTAAAAGAAAAGATATAGAATTTGAAATTGGAGAGATGGTCATGCTTAAAGTTGCACCTTGGAAAGGCGTTGTTCGATTTGGTAAACGAGGGAAATTAAATCCAAGGTATATTGGACCATTCAAGATTATTGATCGTGTCGGACCAGTAGCTTACCGACTTGAGTTACCTCAACAACTCGCGGATGTACATAACACTTTCCACGTCTCGAATTTGAAGAAATGTTTTGCTAAAGAAGATCTCACTATTCCGTTAGATGAAATCCAAATCAACGAAAAACTTCAATTCATCGAAGAACCCGTCAAAATAATGGATCGTGAGGTTAAAAGACTTAAGCAAAACAAGATACCAATTGTTAAGGTTCGATGGAATGCTCGTAGAGGACCCGAGTTCATCTGGGAGCGTGAAGATCAGATGAAGAAGAAATACCCGCATTTATTTCCAGAAGATACGTCAACACCTCCAACTGCTTAAAATTTCGGGACGAAATTTATTTAACGGGTAGGTACTGTAGTGACCCGAACTTTTCCATGTTTTTATATATATTAATTGAGATTGATATTTACATGATTAAATGTTTCCAACATGTTAAGCAATCAAACTTGTTAAGGCTTGATTAATTGAAATATGTTTCATATAGACAATTGACCACCCAAGTTGACCGGTGATTCACGAATGTTAAAACTTGTAAAAACTATATGTTGACATATATATGGATATATATATAGTTAACATGATATTATGATAAGTAAACATATCATTAAGTATATTAACAATGAACTACATATGTAAAAACAAGACTACTAACTTAATGATTTTTAAACGAGACATATATGTCACGATTATCGTTGTAAAGACATTTAATGTATATATATCATATTAAGAGATATTCATACATGATAATATCATGATAATATAATAATTTAAAATCTCATTTGACATTATAAACATTGGGTTAACAACATTTAACAAGATCGTTAACCTAAAGGTTTCAAAACAACACTTACATGTAACGACTAACGATGACTTAACGACTCAGTTAAAATGTATATACATGTAGTGTTTTAATATGTATTTATACACTTTTGAAAGACTTCAATACACTTATCAAAATACTTCTACTTAACAAAAATGCTTACAATTACATCCTCGTTCAGTTTCATCAACAATTCTACTCGTATGCACCCGTATTCGTACTCGTACAATACACAGCTTTTAGATGCATGTACTATTGGTATATACACTCCAATAATCAGCTCTTAGCAGCCCATGTGAGTCACCTAACACATGTGGGAACCATCATTTGGCAACTAGCATGAAATATCTCATAAAATTACAAAAATATGAGTAATCATTCATGACTTATTTACATGAAAACAAAATTACATATCCTTTATATCTAATCCATACACCAACGACCAAAAACACCTATAAACACTTTCATTCTTCAATTTTCTTCATCTAATTGATCTCTCTCAAGTTCTATCTTCAAGTTCTAAGTGTTCTTCATAAATTTCAAAAGTTCTAGTTTCATAAAATCAAGAATAATTCCAAGATTGCAAGTTTACTTCCAAGTTTTCTAAATCCATTCCAAGTAATCATCCAAGATCAAGAAACCTTTGTTACTTACAGTAGGTTATCTTTCTAATACAAGGTAATAATCATATTCAAACTTTAATTCAATTTCTATAACTATAACAATCTTATTTCGAGTGGAAATCTTACTTGAAATTGTTTTCGTGTCGTGATTCTGCTTCAAGAACTTTCAAGCCATCCAAGGATCCTTTGAAGCTAGATCCATTTTTCTCATTTCTAGTAGGTTTATCCAAGGAACTTCAGGTAGTAATGATGTTCATAACATCATTCGATTCATACATAAAAAGCTGTCTTATTCAACGTTATAAACTTGTAATCACTAGAACATAGTTTAGTTAATTCTAAACTTGTTCGTAAATAAAATTAATCCTTCTAACTAGACTTTTAAAATCAACTAAACACATGTTCTATATCTATATGATATGCTAACTTAATGATTTAAAACCCTGAAACACGATAAACACCATAAAACTGGATATACGCCGTCGTAGTAAAATCGGGGACTGTTTTGGTTGGGATAATTAAAAGCTAAGAAGAACTTTGATTTAAAAGCTATACTTCTGGAAAAATGATTTTTCTTATGAACATGAAACTATATCCAAAAATCATGGTTAAACTCAAAGTGGAAGTATGTTTTTCAAAATGGTCATCAAGATGTCGTTCTTTCGACGGAAATGACTACCTCTTTCAAAAACGACTTGTAACTTGTATTTCTGACAATAAACTTATACTTTTTCTATTTAGATTCATAAAGTTAAGTTCAATACGAAACCGTGGCCACTGGAATCACTCAAAACGGATTAGAAATGAAAAAATGGCGAGTAAAACAAGATTGATAAAAACTACTCATTTTACCTACGTGAAAGTTAGTAATAAATCTATTCCAACAATAACCTAATCAACTTATATTGTATATTATGTAATCTTGAGATACCATAGACACGTATACAATGTTTCGACCTATCATGTCGACCCATATATATATATATATATATATATATATATATATATATATATATATATATATATATATATATATATATATATATATATATATTGCGGAACAACCATAGACACTCTATATGTGAATGTTGGAGTTAGCTATACAGGGTTGAGGTTGATTCCAAAATATATATATAGTTTGAGTTGTGATCAATACGGAGATACGTATACACTGGATAGTGGATTGATTCAAGATAATATTTATCGATATATTTCTGTACATCTAACTATGGACAACTAGTTGTAGGTTACTAACGAGGACAGCTGACTTAATAAACTTAAAACATCAAAATGTATTAAAAGTATTGTAAATATATTTTGAATATACTTTGATATATATGTATATATTGTTATAGGTTCGTGAATCAACCAGTGGCCAAGTCTTACTTCCCGACGAAGTAAAAATCTGTGAAAGTGAGTTATAGTCCCACTTTTAAAATCTAATATTTTTGGGATGAGAATACATGCAGGTTTTATAAATGATTTACAAAATAGACACAAGTACGTGAAACTACATTGTATGGTTGAATTATCGAAATCGAATATGCCCCTTTTTATTAAGTCTGGTAATCTAAGAATTAGGGAACAGACACCCTAATTGACGCGAATCCTAAAGATAGATCTATTGGGCCTAACAAACCCCATCCAAAGTACCGGATGCTTTAGTACTTCGAAATTTATATCATATCCGAAGGGTGTCCCGGAATGATGGGGATATTCTTATATATGTATCTTGTTAATGTCGGTTACCAGGTGTTCACCATATGAATGATTTTTATCTCTATGTATGGGATGTGTATTGAAATATGAAATCTTGTGGTCTATTATTATGATTTGATATATATAGGTTAAACCTATAACTCACCAACATTTTTGTTGACGTTTTAAGCATGTTTATTCTCAGGTGATTATTAAGAGCTTCCGCTGTCGCATACTTAAATAAGGACGAGATTTGGAGTCCATGCTTGTATGATATTGTGTAAAAACTGCATTCAAGAAACTTATTTTGTTGTAACATATTTGTATTGTAAACCATTATGTAATGGTCGTGTGTAAACAGGATATTTTAGATTATCATTATTTGATAATCTACGTAAAGCTTTTTAAACCTTTATTGATGAAATAAAGGTTATGGTTTGTTTTAAAATGAATGCAGTCTTTGAAAAACGTCTCATATAGAGGTCAAAACCTCGCAACGAAATCAATTAATATGGAACGTTTTTAATCAATAAGAACGGGACATTTCAAATTTAGTAAACCTGGCCCGAAGGTAGTGCAAGTTGATCAATTGCACAGGGCCCATGATTTTAAAAGGGCCCCCGAATAGACTTGGCTCAAGTAATTTTTGCATTTAATTGTAAGAAAGAAAGCTGAGATTATTTAACCCGCTAACCTAGAGTCAATGAGGCCTTAAATTTACATTTGTTAATTTAACCGAAATGTACTTTAAATAGCTAACTTTTTTTTCCATCCAGCAGCAATGTAGGATTCTTATCATGAATGAAACTCTTGCAAGACAAAAAGAGGGCACTAGCCACCCCATGAGTTAGAGGTAATGATGTAGTTTATTTGTATTGTAAGGGTAAATAGTTAGTTCTAACTTATGTGGCCATCTCAAAGATAATTGACAAATAATTCATATAAGAACTTTATCCTCAAAATAGACCCACTGATACCACGCATAAACAAAAATACAATATGGGTGGTTTTTAATTTTTATGATACAAAGGAAATAGAGGCCTAGTTCAATTTCATCATATATGATTCACATTAAGTTTTTTGCACAAATTTTTAAGAAAAAATACGCCTTTCATCTCAATTTAATTTTAGTAATCTTTTATCAGCTCAAATTAGTTGTTCAATTTAGTGAATTTAGAGGACGAAGTTATTTTGAGACAAAAATAGAGACATTTGAATAGCTTATATTAGTGAATCTAGAGGCCCTTTTTTATGCCTCGCTCTAGGCCTTGATATTCTCCGGGCCGACCCTGTCGTTTACAGTGGCGATTCTAGTCAAAATTCAATGGGGTCCCAATATTTTTTTTCCTAGTACCAATTATATTCGAATATTATTTTAATGATTATTTACCTTAACAAAACTACAAATTCGAAATATATATGGGTCCGACTAGTTAAATTTAGTGGTATCTTATACAATTTATGGAAAACAATAAATTTGAAAAATTTACGGGGTCCTGTAGTTAAATTTAGTGGTGTCCTATACATTTTAAAAAAGAGTATATACACAAAAATTTTAAACTAACAGTGTCCCGTAACCCTACGGGTCACAAGCTAAACTCGCCATTGGTCGTTTAGTATCAAGTTATCAAAAATAAGTTTAGAATTTCATTTAAATAAGGCCAATGATAATCCACTCACATTTTTAATAAATCCACAATTTTTATAATGCATTATAAGTATGTACAGTACAAATATGCAATCCACAAAATGAGTGAATTTATTAAATTCGTGAGTGAATTTACCATTACTTTTTATTTGTATCTTTGTAATACTCTTAATATTTACCACATAAATAAATTAAAAGGCCGAACCAATGTTTTTGCCTCTTTTTGCCTAGACGTTGAAACAAAGTTTTTATCCAAGTTGATGCGATGGAAAATTATTTTCCCAAACGCTAAAGTTGTTACTTTTACTTTTGTGACGCTTTTCGCTATTTTAAAACTTTTTATACTACTTCGATTTAGTTTATTTCACTCCACTGTAGCTTCACGTGGGTGGTAGGGAAATGATCATTAATCTTTTCATGAAATGGAAGTATATCATAAATCGTAATTGGTGGATGGACACTCAAATTCTAAGCATGGAACTTATGGTTATATTCAACTAGAAAATAAATTTTATTTAACTTATTCTCATATTAATAACTAGAAAATACCCCTTGGGCCAAGGCCCAAATACTTGCACATGGATGTTGGTTGAATTTTTTAAGGAATGAACAAAAAACTGTGAACACCTAATACATCAACAAATAAACACGTATAGAGGTAATCATTACCTTATTTAAACAAGGGGAGGGAGAGAGAGGGAGAGAGAGAGGGAGGGGGGGGATGGGGGTAGCGTCAAAACGACTTTGGAACCACCAAAAAGGGCAAACGAAGCTTGTGATGTTTTTTTTTTTTTTTTTTTTTTTTTTTGAAAAGCAAATATCATTAATCCAAAAACAGATACAACAAAAAGATGCCACTTACATAAAAGCATCTAACAAACACGAAGGCTAAACAAAAGAGGTTGCAAAGAAAGCAACCTAGCCTAAGCCAGCGAAAAAAACACACTAATAATCTTATAGAGTTACAAAAAATTGAAATAAACACTAGGATTCGAAAGCCACGAAAGCCAATCAAACTTTTTCCCTTTTGATCTCAATGAAATCCATTCGAAAGACTTAGTTTGTATCTCGTTAAGAATCATCGGAGCGTTCCAACTTTTACCTTGAAATACCAACGTGTTCCGGTTCTTCCATATAAGATATAAACTTATCCACTTAAGAGCTTGCCAAATTGATTCCCCCGCACTAGTCATTGTCGAAGGGCCTTTGGAGCTAACCAATTCCGTAATGTTTGAACACACGAAACCATTAGCACCCCACCATTTGAATATTCTAACCCACACATATTTAACTCGATCACACGAAAGTGTAATATGTTCCACCGACTCTAGATCGTCATCGCAAATGGGACACCTCACGCTATGTAAATCAACTCCTCTCTTGTCTAATTCCACTTTAAACGCTAACCTTTTTAACATTACCCTCCAAATGAAAATTTGAACCTTTTTAGGGACAAGGTTGTTCCTTAACGTACCATGTTGTTTCGAATACGGACCAAGAACCATTTCATCGATGAGAGTTGACAGTTTTTTTTACCGTAAACCTCCCATTAGATGATAGGCTCCAGCTCCATTTGTCGCTTGAGTTACAATCTCGATTAACAGCAGCCAACATGATCTTCAGATTGTCAAGTTCATCCGCAGTTCTTCCGCTCGGTGTTCGAACCCAATTCCAAGCTATACCTGCAGCATCCCAACAGACCTGGAACCGATCTTTGATTGTGGCGTTTTTGTCAATCTCGAGCTGAAAGAGCCTTGGAAAGAGAGAACATAACTTGTCACTCCCGACCCAATGCTCTTTCCAAAATAAGGTTGAGCCACCATCTCTGATCGTCTTGACAAAAGAGTATTTGAATGGAACTTGTAAATCGTTAATGGAATCACCTGCAACAATTACAGAGCGCGAAACACTTGAGGGAAGAGAGTGATATTGATCACTCTCCACCGTCAAGCCACCACAGGAACCGTAAAGACTTTGAATAATTTTCACCCATAGGGAATCGGTTTCGGTTTTAAACCTCCACCACCATTTCTCCAATAAGGCGAGATTTTTACTTTTCAAGGACCCGATATTTAAACCCCCCTTCCCGAATGAATTTAAAGTGCATTCCCATTTGACCCATGAGATATTGGAACCCGAACCCGAACCCGCCCAAAAGAAATATTTTCTCACACTCTCTAGTATTTTCAACACACTTGACGGAGCACGAAATAGCGAAAAATAGTACAACAGAAGACTATTTAGAACCAATTTAATCAAGGTTAATCTTACTCCTACTGACAACGAACGTATTTTCCAACTTGAAAGCCGTGACTTAAATTTATCGATTACCGACATCTATTCTCTTATTCTTGACATTTTAGCACCAATGGGTAAGCCTAAGTACATGAATGGGAAATACCCGACTTTGCAACCCATTATCTTGGCCATTAGGTTTATTTCCGAATTGTCAACCCCAATACCGAAAAGACAACTGTTTTGAAAGTTGACTTTCAAACCCGAAGATAGCTCAAAACATTTAAGAAGGTTTCTTAGATTGAGAACAATTTCCCTCCCCCAATCTCCAAAGAAGATTGTATCGTCGGCATATTGAAGATGGGAAATAAGCACTTTATCATTCCCGACCTCTACACCTTTGAATAATCCTTTGTCAACCGCCGCCTTTGTAAGGATGTTTAATCCTTCCGCCGCAATAATAAAAAGGAAAGGCGAGAGGGGATCACCTTGGCGCACCCCTCTTTCGAGCGAGAACTCCTTAGAAGGAGATCCGTTAATCAAAATAGATATCGATGCCGATCTCAGACAGCTTGAAATCCAATTAATCCACTTACTTCCGAATCTCATGCTTCTCATAACTTCAAAAAGGAAATTCCAATTGAGGCTATTAAAGGCCTTTTCGAAGTCTACTTTGAAAATGACACCTTTTTTTCGTGAGTGCTTAATATGGTCAATGGTCTCGTTTGCAATTAAAACTCCGTCGAGAATGAACCGATCTTTTAGAAACGCACTTTGCTCGGATCCCACAAGAGAAGGTAGGACTTTCTTTAGACGGTTTGAGAGGATTTTGGCCACTATTTTGTAGTAGCTTCCGATCAAGCTTATCGGACGAAAATCACCCAATCCAAGTGGATCAACCTTCTTTGGGATGAGTGTGACAAAAGAGGCATTACACCCCTTCGATATTTAGCCTTTATCCCAAAACCACGAGATAGCCTCTATTAAATCCTGTTTAATAACCTTCCAAATTGTTTTTGAAAAAACGCATATTGAAACCATCAGGCCCGGGCGCTTTTGTGCTCCCACAATCGTTCACCGCTTCTAGGATTTCATCTTCGAGGAATGGGTTTTCCAGGGCAGAGGAATCAACTGCTGAAATGGAAGGATATAGCAGGTCCTCCATCGAAGGTCTATCATTATCGGGCTCCTCAAATTGCTTTTTGAAGTGATCGAATGCTTCTTTTTTAATGCTTTCAGGATCCTCACACCAAGTACCATTAATATTTAACCCCCGAATGTTGTATTCATTGTATTTGTTGCGAATATGTGCGTGAAAGAATTTGGAATTCTCGTCACCTTCTAAAGCCCATCTAACTCCCGCCTTTTGTTTAATCATGCTTGTTTTAATTCTATCTATATCTATCCATGTTTTCCTTGCATTTTTCCAAATCTCAAGTTCATTGTCATTCAGAGGAGTGGATTCTGCTTTGAGCTCTAGGTTCGAAGCAATATCCTTAAAGTTCTCAATTTCCTTATCAATGTTACCGAACTTATCCCGACTCCACTCTCTTAAAATCCCTTTTACCCGTTTGAGCTTGTTCATAAAGCAACAGTCTAACCTCGGCCCACTATTGATAGTATCCAACCAACATTCTGTAATAATCTCCTCACACTCATCATCGTTGAACCAAGCATTGAATAATTTGAAAGGCTTCGGAACGAAATTTTTAACATCATGTTTCAAGATAATCGAACAGTGGTCTGACTTGGTTCTATCCATTATAAGAGCCGACAGGTTGTTCCACGAATCGAAGAATTTAGCGTTCACTAAGAAACGATCAATTTTGCTATACTTTATGCCATCATCGCTAACCCTAGTAAACAGCCTACCACCTAAAGGAATGTCTATGAGATTACATGAATCGATGAACTCGTTGAACCGTCTTGCCCTACTCTCTACGAAAACACAATTGAACCTTTCAGATTTATCCCTTACCTCATTGAAATCACCACAACAAACCCACGCCTCATCGCTACCTCCTATTAGACGAGCTAATGAATACCATAAAACTTGCTTTTTAGCATCCTCATGTAGTCCATAAATATTAACAACATTCATGACCAAACCACTAGATTTTCATTTACCTCGAATACCAATCACCCTATCCATTACAATAGTATCAGTTGCTTCAAAATCTACCTTATCTCAAATTAGGAGTTGACCACCCGATTTCCCGACCATTTCTTGCTGAATAAAATCACAATCACCCGAACCCCATAAATATTGAACCCACTGGATATTAATCGTATGAAGTTTATTCTCTTGTATTAACATAAAAGAAGGTCTTTGTGAGCAAATGATACGCTTTGTTTCCCCAAACTTGCTATCTTTCCTGACCCCAAAACCCCTAATATTATAAGAGATCATCTTCATTTAAAAACAAAAATGAAACGAAGAAGAACAGTACCATTCAGAATTAGAGTTTTGTTGGCTTCTTTTGCCACTTTAACCCTAGTTGGCATCTAAATTCATGCACTTGATCATAGTTGATTGAGACATGAGAGCTTGAATTTCCATTGGCAGCTGCATCACTTCTCATACCGGAATTAGATTTCGATCTCAGATTCAAAGAAAGCTTCATTGTATTACGCCTTTTAGACGGCGATGCCTGAACATTGCTTTCATTTGCGCATGAACTGCACTTCAAACGGAGTGCTTGGTTATCCAATTTCCTATTCCTAGCAGTGTTCTTCAAATTCATCATTCTAGATGAGGATTTCCACTTGCACACAGAGGACCAGCAGCAATCTTTTTTTATTTTTCCATTCGGTTCTGGTTTCCATTTGAAGCTTTCTTTCTTATGGTTTTGGGACAAAAAGGAATTGGATTTTCGTTTAGCAGGCTCAACTGTATTAAATGGGGCTTGATTTACCTTCACAGGCCCATCAATGTTTTGTTTTTTGCTTGGCCCAACCATTGTGGTTAGATTCTCATTATTTGGTTTAGACTTGGTTAGGCCAGCTGGCCCATCATTAGGAAATGTTTCTAAATTCTCTTATGAACCAGCATTGTTTATATTACAATTACTATTCAGCCCAGGCCCAAGATTTGAGATGTGGCCCAATGGATCCTCGATTGTGTCGCATACCACGTTTGAGTCAGATTCATAATTGTCATTAATATCATGCGTGTTTCAATGCCGTCTTCCGATACCTTTTGGGGACTGGCCCCCACATAACCGTTAGGGTTATTGTCAGGACTGTTTGTCTTCTCGAGCCTGTAACCCTCATCATTGCCTTGGAAAAAGTTCCCCATGTACCAGCAGCCTGACTCTTCGTCTTCATGATTGACAGGATTATTCTGGTGACCGGAATTACTATTTTAACCTAAACCTTCACCAGAATTTTCACCTAAACCTGGATCGTGGGTTCCTTCGTTCACTTTCTCTTCGTCTTTAATGTGGTCTTCCTCGAAATCTAGATTAAAAAAATCAGCCTCATCATCGGATGTGTCGAATGTGTCATCTATAAATTCTTTATCTGACTCTGACTTGTTTGAATGTTGTGATTCAGACTGATTAATTGGTTCGAATTCAAACTGCACTAATTTGGATGTATCCTCTTTAACGCTAGCATAGTATATGTTGTTACCATCTGACAGCTTCACCTGACCATCTATATGCGATGTGATACTCCTAACATGAACCAGAACACTTCTGTAATAGAGATTTTGATTACCATCATCAATGGAACAATTTTCCATTGCTAAAATCTTTCCCCACCATCCAGTAACTCGCCTAAAGGTATCTTCGTTCCAACATGGGACTAGCACTCCAAAACTATCGACCCAAACTAGTTTCCCCGGTGATTTGTAGACATTGTCCATAATCCTTAATTCAGTACACCACTTACGTATAGCGTGAACTTCGTCATCTAAAATCTTCTTCGCTATCTCCCCAGATTCAAGAGCCAAAAGAATTTACATCCCTCCAATATATTTAATATGGAAGTCTGTCATTACTTCAGCCCTACAAAGATCTTCGAATTTGATGAGCCACTCCACCCATTTGATTTCGCAGATGATTGATCTTTTGATTAAGTTACATAATGGGTTTTGAATCTTAATCGTTCTTTCATCCTTATAGAACATACTTTCACTATTGTAGCCTACTGCTTGTGTGTTTGTGGCCGCCACTTTCTCCCTTTGAGCCTTAAGTTTTTCACGTAAATCTTCAGTTTCCCTCTTTTGTTTGTTAAGTTTATCCCTAAGATCTTCAAACTGGTTTCTAGCGACATCACTGAATCTTCTATCATCTCTAAAGGCGTTATTAAACTTACGATTAACTTCTTCATCTTCAAATCTGTGCTTTGGCCTGAATTTGTATGTTTGGGATTTAAGATTGGCGTGTTCATTCAACCTTTCCGCCCTTTCTCTGGCCCTAAAGATTTTAATAGGAGAGTCCCCATTGAATTTGATCCTTTCAAGGGTAATAAGCAGCTGATCAACACACCGTATGTTTCCAAATCTTGCAAAAGCAAATCGATTTCCATTGTTCAATCTCTTCCTTGCCAAATAAATATCTCTAATATCACCGAAGGGTTTGAAGGTCTTCCATAAATCTTCCACCATGTAGCTTTCCGGAAAGTTGAAGAACATGAATGATGTCAATTGGATTCCAAATAACCTAGTTAAACGATCTTGAAGTTGCCCGTTGTATCGATTCAGCGTCGATCGTGCTCTGTCGAACCTTGCATTTTCCTCTCCCCTCACTTTCTCTGTCCTTTCACTCTCTCTCCCCATCTTTTTGCTTGTGATGTTATTAATAATAGAATTTCGTTGTAACTTTCAAGGTTTTTGTTTTCCGAAGACTTTAAATAGTTCTGCTTGTATTGAATATTATTTGATAAAATTTATACCAACGAATTGATTTTTGAATATATTTCACAAGTATAACATTCAATAGTTATTGTATGACATAAAATAATAATTTAAAATTAAAGTTTAAAAAAGACTTCTAAAATCAAAACATCAAAACATGACTATTAATATGAGACGGATGGTAAGTACCAATAAAAAACAACTCAATTACCTTAAACTAGTTAGGGTAAGTAAGGTTCATTTCACGGGAGATTGTGGTCAAAAGCAAACAATATTCAGGAGTTTGGTTTGATTAATTAACTACGATTACTAATTAAAAAGGATGAAAATAGATCAAGACTCAAATTTTATCAATTTAAATCTATCTAAAATAACTTTTCTCTCTAAAAAGTGCTTTTCCGGTAAACCTCCGATCACTTTTTCCGATAAAATCTTAAACAATCTGCTCCTCTTTTTCAAACAATCAATCTTTTTCTAACCTTTTTCAAATCAAAATACTATTTCATTATGTCTTTTGCAATCTATACTTCATCATTTACACCGAAAACAACCTCAAGAAGATGGATTTATATAACTAAAACGCAAACCAACACTGACGACAAAGAAGATGGATGGACCAAAGTCACACGAAAACATAAAAACAACTCGCACCTGGATCAAATGAGAAAACTCATCAACAAATATGGCAAAGAAAATCAACCGAACCCATTCATACCTAAATACAAGCCCACTCCTGCCACCTATCCCAACAACATCCCCATTCGCCAACCAAATCAACACGTCCACTTTGATACAACATCTATTATGTTCTTTAATTACCCCGAGCATTGGTCGAAAGTCGAATTACTTACCTTTTTCAAGAGATATGGTACCGTTAATGACGTTTTTGTCCCCTCAACAAACTTCTCAGGATTGGCAAAAAATTTGGTCTCGTCAGATTCACAGGTATCAAGGATGTCAACTATCTTCTTAGTTGCTTAAACACCATCTACCTAGGGGAAATTGGCTAAGGGCTTATCGTGCTCACGACAGGAAAGAACGATTCTCTGCTCAAATCATTCGGTCCCAGCCATATAGAAATCAACCTCAGAATCTTAACACCCCTAAACCACCCATCCCAAATGATCACCTCCCTAAAAACCAACATAACCCTAATCAAACCCCTATCCAAAACAAAAGCCATAACTCCAAAACTATGAACCGAGATGAAAGACAATATAATGATATTTTAGCCGATAAACCTCAAAATAATAAAGATATATCAAGAAGAATCAGACTCGAAGAAGAAGAATCGAACATCAAAGCCCTTGAACATACCATAATCGAAGAAATCATTAACGTTGACCTCATTGAACAATTCCCTACCGTATGTTTATCAGAAGGCCTTTCGGATTTCAACATAAAGTATGTTGGAGGCCTTGATATTTGTCTCTTTTTCAACAATGAAGACACAGTGAACAACACAATCAACTCGGAAGAACACATTGTCAAAAAATGGCTCAAAAACGTAAGAAAACTCAAGGATCCATTCTTTCAAACATCAAGGCTTACTTGGATTTGCATAAAAGGGGTACTGGTCTTTTGTTGGTAGGAATTCAATTTCAAAAGAATAGCTGAATGGTACGGCCAAGTCTATGATTTTCAGAATTGTGAATTCACTGGTAACCAAAACCTGGTAATTAGAAAAGTTCTCGTTAACCTTTGTGGACATGAATTGCTGCACACAATGGCTGAGTTCACCATCAATGGTAAAGTCTTATACGTTCAAATTATTGAAGAATCAAGTTGCATCGTGGAAATTGAGATGGAAGAACAAGGTGAAATTGGACCTTAATCAGAGGCAAATAGTAAGTCACACTATCAATCTGATTATTGCCCATCGGACTCTAAAACGATGATGAATTTCTGGTAGACAATATTCCCAATAACTCTGGCGAAGAAGGCAACTCAAAACGGCATGCCACGGCAGCCAGAAATTTCGGCATTAAAGATGGCCTTGGAAAGGGCAATTCCTATGGCAACAACATTAATGAGGACATTAAAAATCATAATTTTGGAGAAAGTGAAAGTATTGGAAAATATGAAAAGGATACCAATTTAATTAATGAGTCAAACGAGGTTGAAGATGAAGAAAACCTAGATTATGCTGATGATATACCCGATACTTACCCTTCTCATTCTCACCCGGTAGAACCAACCGATAACTTTAGCCCACATTGTAACCCCAACCCAATCCCCTCAAGCCCAATAAAAGAAACCCCCAAGCCCAATTCGTAAGTATGACTCCTCAAGCCCAGCCTACCCTTGCCCCAACCCAGAAACTCCTAACCCTTCACATCATGAGCCCATTAATGCCTGTAACCAATTAGATGAAACTCTCGGCCTTTCAAACAAATGTTTTCAACTGTACTCACCCTGTGCAAATCTTCCTGTCGACGAGCGTTATGATTAGAATGGCAGTCCAGTCCAGAGGGCATTTATATTCAAATCGCAACCACAACCTGTTAAAACTAAGACTCCCATCCTAAAACCTCCATTAATTTCTGTATCGGTGAACACAGTTTATTCGAAATCCGGTAAACCCTCAAACTCGAACAAGAAGCGCAAAACATGTTATGAAAAAACTCCTTCTAAATCAAACTCTTCCAGTAGCACTCGTTGTAGAAAAATTATAAAGTGGAATGCATCTTCAAAAATACTAAATGCCAAAGCCAAAGCAAGGATCCCAAGAGTAAAATTTAACAGTAAGTTGGAGAGGACAAGGTAATTTCGATCAGCAGCAGGTCTAAAACGGGGCAGAGTCTATCGGATAACTCACTAAGCATCAATGAAGTGGAATTAATTCTTGGCCTTTCCAAGAGACCAAAACTGCAATAAGTTTGGTAACTCTTCGTGTCTTATTTTTAAATATGTTTACAATGAAGATCCTATAACTTAACATTAGAGGATTAAGGAAAGACGATAATAAAAAACCGAATTCGTTTAAAAAATTAACTTTCAAAGAAAAACCTAATATAATTACAATTCAAGAAACTAAATGTAAAAAATTTCCGAAATTTTGGATTGATAAGATTTGGGGAAATGAGGATTATAAGTATGCGGTTAAAAACTCAAAAGGGATTTCGGGTGGGATTCTTACAATTTGGGATTCTAATCTTTTTAATGCTAACCATGTTGTTGAACATGAATCCTTTATTGTGATAAAAGGAATTTGGAAAGATGTAGGTACCGAACTTATTATTGTCAATATATATGGACCTCACACGGACGAAGCAAAAAAGACTATGTGGGAAGACCTTCGAGATGTGATGAATTATGATAATGTAATGTGCATTTTAGTAGGTGATTTCAATGAGGTACAATCTATAGCTGAAAGGAAAAATACCATCTTTCTAGAATATCGGGCTAAATTGTTTAATAGTTTCATTAAAGATAACAACTTGATCGACATCCAACTCGGCGGTAATAATTACACGAGAATTAGTACAAACGGGGTAAAATTTAGTAAGCTCGATAGATTTCTCGTCACCGAAAACTTCCTTCAAGAGTGGCCAAATCTTCATGTGATGGTTTTAGATAAAAAGCACACGGATCATTGCCCGATAATTCTCAAAAAAAAAAATGATCTAGATTTCAGCCCAAAACCCACAAAAGTATTCGATGAGTGGCTTAAGAACAAGGATGCTCCCGAGGTTATTAGAAATGCTTGGAAAATGGTTATTAATAGTAAAAATCCCGATTGTATCTTCCGAGAAAAATTGAAAAATGTCAAGCAAGAACTTCGAAAGTTGTACAATACCTCTCAAGGAAAACTAAACTCTGAGATTGAAGAGTTAACCCATTCGGTTGATTCTTGGGAAAAACAAGCCGAAAAATGGACCTTAATGAAACTCAATTGAAGGAATGGATGGATACTCGGGATGTTTTAAATCAAAAGGAAAAAACTCAAAACGAGATGCTCAAGCAAAAGGTGCGCTTCAAATGGGCCTTGGAAGGTGAAGAGAATAGTAAATTTTTTCATTCGATTATCCGTAGAAGGTAACAAAAAAATAACATAGATGGGGTAAATATCACAGGTACTTGGTCGTAAAAACCCGAAGACATCAAAAAGGAAGCTCTCGCCCATTTCTCATCTTTCTTCGAGAAAAAGGAAACCGAATGTCTCGATCTCAATGATTGGGATGGTCCTGTTTTGAACATGCAATGGTTGAAAAATTGGAGGTGCGATTTAGTGAAACCGAAATCCTTAATGCTATCAGAAGTTGCGGAAAAAACAAAGCCCCTAGTCCGGATAGTTTTAACATACTTTTCTATACTAAATATTGAGAAATTATTAAAGAAGATCTAATGAGCGCCCTAAATTGGTTTTGGGAGAAGGAAACAAATTCTAACAGTTGCAACGCCTCTTTCATCACGCTCATCCCAAATGTTAGTGATCCGTTAAATTTCTCTAATTACCGTCCCATAAGTCTAATTGGTAGCTATTATAAAATTTTATCTAAATTACTTGCCAATAGAATTAAGGACATAATTCCTTGGTTAATCAGGGACGAACAAAGCGCCTTCATTAGCAACAGATATATTTTGGACGGAATTCTCATCGCCCTCGAAACCGTGGAAGAACTTAAAGCGAAAAAACAAAAAAGTTTTATTTTTAAAGTCGATTTTAAAAAACGTTTGATTGTTGAGATTGAGATTTTCTAACCAAATTAATGGGATTTACGGGTTTTGGAACTAAATGGACTAATTGGATTCGATCTTGCCTGACTTCCACCTCCATCTCGGTCCTTATCAATGGGTCTCCGATCGGCCAATTTTTTTCCTAAGCGCGGAGTTAGGCAAGGCGATCCTCTTTCCCCTTTTCTTTTTATTTTAGCTAGTGAAGGTTTAAATTACTTACTTAAAGTGGCATTAAATGAAAGTCTAATAAAAGTTGTCGATGTCGGAAAAGATAAAGTTGTCGTGTGGCACTTACAATATGCAGATGATACGATAATTTTTGGCAATTGGAATAAAGTTGAAATCCAGAACATCTTGAAAATACTAAAATGTTTTTAACAGCTTTCGGGACTATAAAATTAAACTTAAATAAAAGTTGTGCGTATGGCATCGGGATGTCAAAAGAGGAATCTCTTACGTTAGCTTCTTGGTTTGGGTGCATGGAAGCGTCTTTCCCCTTCAATTATCTCGGACTTCCAATTGGAGCTAATCTTAAGCGATACCAAAGTTGGCTCCCCGTTTTAGAAAAGTTTAAAAGAAGGTTATCCACTTGGAAATAAAATTCCTTGTCATTCGGGGGTCGTTTAACCTTAATTAAAGCGGTCTTAAATATCCTTCCTCTCTATTATTTTCTCTCTTTTTAAGGCCCCGACTCGTGTGATCAAAGAATTAGAAAGTTTGCGTCGTATATTTTTTTGGCGTGGGACTTCTGAAAATAAAAAAATGGCTTGGATAAATTGGGAACGAATCTCCATACGTTATGTGTAACATCCTCAGACTGGGCATATATGTAAGATGACCTTTTTGTCCTTAGGCATAATTGTATTTATTCCTTTATTTTAATTAAATGTTTAGTATTATTTTATTATTTGGTTAAGACCAGTTTGTGACAAGGGTCACAGAACATGTTCGTTTATTTAATTTGGACTCCGTTAGGGTTGTCAAATTAAGTACGAAAGATACCAGATAACTAATAAATACCAGTGTGTGATGGGGTATGGGTTTTAAACCCTTTTATGTGTATAATGCAGCTCATTTCTCTCATTCTTCTTGAAACTTCCAAACAACACCTTACCAAACTCTCACCACTTGAAAACCCTAATTCTCAATCTCGTTTTGGATTTACAATTGTGTTATAAGGCTTGTTACAACTGATTTCGTGGTCATTTCAAGGTAACAATCCATGATTTATAGTTTCAAATTGATGGATTTATGTGGTTTTAAGTTAGGTTTTGTCAAAATTGGATTTTGAGTCAAATCTAGCTAATTTGGTTTTGTTAATGCTTGAAACTAGAGGGTTTAAGTCTCTAAACGTTTTCCTAACTTTTTGTGTGTGGATTTTGGATCAAAAACAAGTCTGGAAACAAAATTGAGTGATTTTGGTTCGAAACCCTTCAGTTTCTGCTGCTGTTGCTTGATGAACACAACCGTACGGATGCAACTTGCAACCGTACGGATACAACATGCAACCGTACGGGTGTGCGTGCAACTGTACGAATGCAGTAGTGTTTGTACACCCGTACTGTGGACTTGCAACCGTACAGATACATGATGTAACCGTACGGATGGGCTTGTAACCGTACGGATGCATGTGCAACCGCACGGATGTATATAAGTGCTGTATTGTTGTTTAATTTGACTATTTTTTAGCCGTTATGCTCCCGTGTGTCTAATTTTGATTAGAACACTGTAATAACTTGATTTGTCTTTTGTTCAGGTGATAAGGATAGGGAAGCAGCTCAGTGACAGATTATCTGAGCTAGTTGCTGGTATTCGGTGAGTTGGTCTATCTCCGGATAGAGTATTAGCTGACACGCTACTTGTTCAGACTCTTATTATTATGTCTATGTTCAGTATGATTTTCATGCGTAGATAGATATTGCCATGCTAGTTAGGACGATTGCATGACTGATTATCTGTGATCTTATGTGCGCATTGTTAGTTGGACACCAACCGAGGCGGCAAGGTTGGGAACCCACCGAGGCGGCAAGGTAGGGTTTGTGTAAGTTCGACCGCAGTAGCCTGGCCGGGTCTCTATGTCTTCGTTAGTTGCTGAGCTAATCAACAAATCATTATTAAACAAATCTATCCCCGACCCGACAATCCGTAATCCTCTTATCCCACAAAAAGTGGGAAATTCCTATTTGGCGTGTGATTGTGTGAAATCGTACCTTAAAATAACTAGCTAAAAACTTAACAATTATCACACACTTACAGGTTACTATAACCCGATCATGCAGTAATCTATAAGTAATTTGACCAGTTCGTTCCACAGAAAGCAGTTTAATCGAGATCTTAAACTAGTAATTATTCTAGAGATTTAATAAAAAAGTTTGGTTTGTATTTTAATTCACGCAATTAACGTGAAGTGAATAAAACGAATTAATAATTAAGATAAAACAATGTCCACTTGAATGATTCACTATTAATATGGATTGTTCTTGCGATTATTACCGATTATTATGTCTTTAATATAGTTGTATGACTTCTCACAAAGTTCTAATCAATCAAAGTTAGTAAACTCACATAAACTCACTTCAAGAGATTAAACTATATTTGATAGAAACAAATGAGACTTGATTTGGACTAAACTCACGTAAAATCCTAATTATAACAATCACTTGCAATAAATACACTCTTATGCAGTTCACAAGCCTTTCAATTACCAATTAAATCAATGACACAATCACTTGAAATCACTTCTCTAATTGTCTAAATCACCTAAGTGTTGAAGCACAAATTGCATCTCAATCTAACTCACATTAAATGATTAACAATCTATGTAATTGAATTAAAAACATAGAACATGCATACGAGTGGATCTTTAATCAAACACAATCAATTTCAATCACAAAACATTAAATCCAAATGATAGAACAATCCAATATTCATAGTTTCACATTCAAGCAAAAACTAAACTGATTTAGCCTAGCATATTAAAGTAGCAAGAAACGAATAAACAATAAAAACTAAGAGTATTCATGATTACAATGATAAACTGATGATAAAAACAAGTACCGAACGTTATGATTAACTGAATAGAAGTAAAGAATGAGCAAATCTTCAATGGTAGGATTTAGCTCTTCAAAGAACCCTTCAATTCGTAGCTGGAAAACTGCACACCCCTTAGGGTTAAAAACCTCGACTATAATTAGTTGCACAAAAAGTCACCTGAACGGCCTACATCGCGACCGCGACACGGCCATCGCGACCGGGATCCATCATTACCATCGTGATCGCGATCAGTCTATCGCGGCCATGATCACCTCTTTTCAATTTCTGTCAAGTTCTGCCAATGTATTACGACCGGGATTCCTCCAGTTGCGGCCGGGATCAGCTCCAGATTCAGTAAAGCTTCAATTTGTCACGTCCAAACATACTTTAAGCTCAATTATAACCAATACTTAGCAAGAAACAACTAAAACATTAACCCAAAGACCTCTGGAGCTATATTCATCGTTTTATCTCAATTAATCACAAAAGTCTTCACGTTTCCTCAAATAAACGACAATAAAAATCGATATCGCGATGTAAAATATGTAAAATTTGAGCGATATCAAATCCCCCACACTTGAACCTTGCTTGTCCTCAAGCAAATCTATCTTCAAATAATATCAACTAATGTAGAAATAAACAAACTTGGACAAGTCTTCAACAATTAAGAAATCAAGACATACTGATATCATTCTTCAAAAGCAATAATTTCATATCATGTAGTCTTCAACATAACAAGCACAAGGTTCAAGTCATTCACCACGGAATCCATCATGTATAAAGTGTATGCCTTCCAAAAAGCATAATCCTCTAATCAACCAACAATGTTATCTGAAATGTCCCGTTCTTATTGATTAAAAACGTTCCATATTAATTGATTTCGTTGCAAGGTTTTGACCTCTATATGAGACGTTTTTCAAAGACTGCATTCATTTTAAAACAAACCATAACCTTTATTTCATCAATAAAGGTTTAAAAATCTTTACGTAGATTATCAAATAATGATAATCTAAAATATCCTGTTTACACACGACTATTACATAATGGTTTACAATACAAATATGTTACAACGAAATAAGTTTCTTGAATGCAGTTTTTACACAATATCATACAAGCATGGACTCCAAATCTTGTCCTTATTTAAGTATGCGACAGCGGAAGCTCTTAATAATCACCTGAGAATAAACATGCTTAAAACGTCAACAAAAAAATGTTGGTGAGTTATAGGTTTAACCTATATATATCAAAGCGTAACAATAGACCACAAGATATCATATTTCAATATACATCCCATACATAGAGATAAAAATCATTCATATGGTGAACACCTGGTAACCGACATTAACAAGATGCATATATAAGAATATCCCTATCATTCCGGGACACCCTTCGGATATGATATAAATTTCGAAGTACTAAAACATCCGATACTTTGGATGGGGTTTGTTAGGCCCAATAGATCTATCTTTAGGATTCGCGTCAATTAGGGTGTCTGTTCCCTAATTCTTAGATTACCAGACTTTAATAAAAAGGGGCATATTCGATTTCGATAATTCAACCATAGAATGTAGTTTCACGTACTTGTGTCTATTTTGTAAATCATTTATAAAACCTGCATGTATTCTCATCCCAAAAATATTAGATTTTAAAAGTGGGACTATAACTCACTTTCACAGATTTTTACTTCGTCGGGAAGTAAGACTTGGCCACTGGTCGATTCACGAACCTATAACAAATATATACATATATATCAAAGTATGTTCAAAATATATTTACAACACTTTTAACACATTTTGATGTTTTAAGTTCATTAAGTCAGCTGTCCTCGTTAGTAACCTACAACTAGTTGTCCAAAGTTAGATGTACAGAAAAAAAATTGATATATATTATCTTGAATCAATCCACGACCCAGTATATACACGTCTCAGGCTAGATCACAACTCAAAGTATATATATTTTTGGAATCAACCTCAACCCTGTATAGCTAACTCCCACATTACTGCATATAGAGTGTCTATGGTTGTTCCAAATAATATATACACATGGGTCGATATGATATGTCAAAACATTTGCATACGTGTCTATGGTATCCCAAGATTATATAATATATTAGAATACATATATAATACAATATAAGTTAGCTAGGATATGATTAATATAGATTTGTTACCAATTTTCACGTTGCTACAACAAGAAAAATTATCCAATCTTGTTTTACCCATAACTTCTTCATTTTAAATCCGTTTTGAGTGAATCAAATTGCTATGGTTTCATATTGAACTCTATTTTATGAATCTAAACAGAAAATGTATAGGTTTATAGTTGTAAATATAAGTTACAAGTCATTTTTGTAAAGGTAGTCATTTCAGTCGAAAGAACGACGTCTAGATGACCATTTTAGAAAACAAACTTCCACTTTGAGTTTAACCATGATTTTTGGATATAGTTTCATGTTCATAAGAAAAATCATTTTTCCAGAAGAAAAACTTTTAAATCAAAGTTTATCATAGTTTTTAATTAACTAACCCAAAACAGCCCGCGGTGTTACTACGACGGCGTATGTCCGGTTTTACAGTGTTCTTCGTGTTTCCAGGTTTTAAATTATTAAGTTAGCATATCATATAGATATAGAACATATGTTTAGTTGATTTTAAAAGTCAAGTTAGAAGGATTAACTTTTGTTTACGAACAAGTTTAGAATTAACTAAACTATGTTCTAGTGATTACAAGTTTAAACCTTTGAATAAGATAGCTTTATATGTATGAATCGAATGATGTTATGAACATCATTACTACCTCAAGTTTTCTGGATAAAGCTACTGGAAATGAGAAAAATGGATCTAGCTTCAAAGGATCCTTGGATGGCTTGAAAGTTCTTGAAGCAGAATCATGACACGAAAAACAAGTTCAAGTAAGATTTTCACTCGAAATAAGATTGTTATAGTTATAGAAATTGAATCAAAGTTTGAATATGAGTATTAACTTGTATTAGAAAGATATCTTACTGTAAATAAGAAAGATTTCTTGAGGTTGGATGATCACTCTACAAGATTGGAAGTAAGCTAGCAAACTTGGAAGTATTCTTGATTTTATGAAACTAAAACTTGTAGAATTTATGAAGAACACTTAGAACTTGAAGATAGAACTTGAGAGAGATCAATTAGATGAATAAAATTGAAGAATGAAAGTGTTTGTAGGTGTTTTTGGTCGTTGGTGTATGGATTAGATATAAAGGATATGTAATTTTGTTTTCATGTAAATAAGTCATGAATGATTACTCATATTTTTGTAATTTTATGAGATATTTCATGATAGTTGCCAAATGATGGTTCCCACATGTGTTAGGTGACTCATATGGGCTGCTAAGAGCTGATCATTGGAGTGTATATACCAATAGTACATACATCTAAAAGCTGTGTATTGTACGAGTATGAATACGGGTGCATACGAGTAGAATTGTTGATGAAACTGAACGAGGATGTAATTGTAAGCATTTTTGTTAAGTAGAAGTATTTTGATAAGTGTCTTAAAGTCTTTCAAAAGTGTATGAATACATATTAAAACACTACATATATATACATTTTAACTGAGTCGTTAAGTCATCGTTAGTCGTTACATGTAAGTGTTGTTTTGAAACCTTTAGGTTAACGATCTTGTTAAATGTTGTTAACCCAATGTTTATAATATCAAATGAGATTTTAAATTATTATATTATCATGATAATATGATGTATGAATATCTCTTAATATGATATATATACATTAAATGTCGTTACAACGATAATCATTACATATATGTCTCGTTTCAAAATCATTAAGTTAGTAGTCTTGCTTTTACATATGTAGTTCATTGTTAATATACTTAATGATATGTTTACTTATCATAATATCATGTTAACTATATATATATATATATATATATATATATATATATATATATATATATATATATATATATATATATATATATATATATATATATATATATATATATATATCCATATATATGTCATCATATAGTTTTTACAAGTTTTAACGTTCGTGAATCACCGGTCAACTTGGGTGGTCAATTTGTCTATATGAAACCTATTTCAATTAATCAAGTCTTAACAAGTTTGATTGCTTAACATGTTAGAAACACTTAATCATGTAAATAACAATTTCATTTAATATATATAAACATGGAAAAGTTCGGGTCACTACAGTACCTACCCGTTAAATAAATTTCGTCCCGAAATTTTAAGCAGTTGGAGGTGTTGACGTATCTTCTGGTAATAAGTGCGGGTATTTCTTCTTCATCTGATCTTCTCATTCCCAGGTGAACTTGGGTCCTCTACGAGCATTCCATTGAACCTTAACAATTGGTATCTTGTTTTGTTTAAGTCTTTTAACCTCACGATCCATTATTTCGACGGGTTCTTCGATGAATTGAAGTTTTTCGTTGATTTGGATTTCATCTAACGGAATAGTGAGAACTTCTTTAGCAAAACATTTCTTCAAATTCGAGACGTGGAAAGTGTTATGTACAGCCGCGAGTTGTTGAGGTAACTCAAGTCGGTAAGCTACTGGTCCGACACGATCAATAATCTTGAATGGTCCAATATACCTTGGATTTAATTTACCTCGTTTACCAAATCGAACAACGCCTTTCCAAGGTGCAACCTTAAGCATGACCATCTTTCCAATTTCAAATTCTATATCTTTTCTTTTAATGTCGGCGTAGCTCTTTTGTCGACTTTGGGCGGTTTTCAACCGTTGTTGAATTGGATGATCTTCTCGGTAGTTTCTTGTATTATCTCCGGACCTGTAATCTGTCTATCCCCCACTTCACTCCAACAAATTGGAGACCTACACTTTCTACCATAAAGTGCTTCAAATGGCGCCATCTCAATGCTTGAATGGTAGCTGTTGTTGTAGGAAAATTCTGCTAACGGTAGATGTCGATCCCAACTGTTTCCGAAATCAATAACACATGCTCGTAGCATGCCTTCAAGCGTTTGTATCGTCCTTTCACTCTGCCCATCAGTTTGTGGATGATAGGCAGTACTCATGTCTAGACGAGTTCCTAATGCTTGCTGTAATGTCTGCCAAAATCTTGAAATAAATCTGCCATCCCTATCAGAGATAATAGAGATTGGTATTCCATGTCTGGAGACGACTTCCTTCAAATACAGTCGTGCTAACTTCTCCATCTTGTCATCTTCTCTTATTGGCAGGAAGTGTGCTGATTTGGTGAGACGATCAACTATTACCCAAATAGTATCAAAACCACTTGCAGTCCTTGGCAATTTAGTGATGAAATCCATGGTAATGTTTTCCCATTTCCATTCTGGGATTTGGGTTGTTGAAGTAGACCTGATGGTTTCTGATGCTCAGCTTTGACCTTAGAACACGTCAAACATTCTCCTACGTATTTAGCAACATCGGCTTTCATACCCGACCACCAAAATTTTTTCTTGAGATCCTTGTACATCTTCCCCGTTCCAGGATGTATTGAGTATCTGGTTTTATGAGCTTCTCTAAGTACCATTTCTCTCATATCTCCAAATTTTGGTACCCAAATCCTTTCAACCCTATACCAGGTTCCGTCTTCCCGAATATTAAGATGCTTCTCCGATCCTTTGGGTATTTCATCCTTTAAATTTCCCTCTTTTAAAACTCCTTGTTGCGCCTCCTTTATTTGAGTAGTAAGGTTATTGTGAATCATTATATTCATAGATTTTACTCGAATGGGTTCTCTGTCCTTCCTGCTCAAGGCGTTGGCTACCACATTTGCCTTCCCCGAGTGGTAACGAATCTCAAAGTCGTAATCATTCAACAATTCAATCCACCTACGCTGCCTCATATTCAGTTGTTTCTGATTAAATATGTGTTGAAGACTTTTGTGGTCTGTATATATAATACTTTTGACCCCATATAAGTAGTGCCTCCAAGTCTTTAATGCAAAAACAACCGCCCCTAATTCCAAATCATGCGTCGTATAATTTTGTTCTTGAATCTTCAATTGTCTAGACGCATACGTAATCACCTTCATTCGTTGCATTAATACACAACCGAGACCTTGCTTTGATGCGTCACAATAAATCACAAAATCATCATTCCCTTCAGGCAATGACAATATAGGTGCCGTAGTTAGCTTTTTCTTCAATAACTGGAACGCTTTCTCTTGTTCATCCTTCCATTCAAATTTCTTCCCTTTATGCGTTAATGCAGTCAAGGGTTTTGCCATTCTGGAAAAGTCTTGGATGAACCTTCTGTAGTAACCAGCTAGTCCTAAAAACTGGCGTATGTGTTTCTGAGTTTTCGGGGTTTCCCACTTTTCAACAGTTTCTATCTTTGCCGGATCCACCTTAATACCTTCTTTGTTCACTATGTGACCGAGGAATTGAACTTCTTCCAACCAAAATGCACATTTTGAAAACTTAGCGTACAATTCTTCCTTCCTCAATACTTCTAACACCTTTCTCAAATGTTCACCGTGTTCTTGGTCATTCTTTGAGTAAATAAGTATGTCATCAATGAAAACAATGACAAACTTGTCAAGGTATGGTCCACACACTCGGTTCATAAGGTCCATGAACACAGCTGGTGCATTAGTTAAACCAAACGGCATGACCATAAACTCGTAATGACCGTAACGTGTTCTGAAAGCAGTCTTTGGAATATCATCTTCTTTCACCCGCATTTTATGATACCCGGAACGTAAGTCAATCTTTGAATAAACAGACGAGCCTTGTAGTTGATCAAATAAGTCGTCGATTCTCGGTAATGGGTAGCGGTTCTTGATGGTAAGTTTGTTCAACTCTCGGTAATCGATACACAACCTGAATGTACCATCTTTCTTCTTGACAAACAAAACAGGAGCTCCCCACGGTGATGTGCTTGGTCGAATGAAACCACGCTCTAAAAGTTCTTGTAATTGGCTTTGCAATTCTTTCATCTCGCTGGGTGCGAGTCTGTAAGGAGCACGAGCTATTGGTGCAGCTCCTGGTACAAGATATATTTGAAATTCAACGGATCGATGTGGGGGTAATCCCGGTAATTCTTTCGGAAATACATTGAAAAATTCTTTTGCGACGGGAACATCATTGATGCTCTTTTCTTCAGTTTGTACTTTCTCGACGTGTGCTAGAACAGCATAGCAACCTTTTCTTATTAGTTTTTGTGCCTTCAAATTACTAATAAGATGTAGCTTCGTGTTGCCCTTTTCTCCGTACACCATTAAGGGTTTTCCTTTTTCTCGTATAATACGAATTGCATTTTTGTAACAAACAATCTCTGCTTTCACTTCTTTCAACCAGTCCATACCGATTATCACATCAAAACTCCCTAACTCTACTGGTATCAAGTCAATCTTAAATGTTTCGCTAACCAGTTTAATTTCTCGATTCCGACATATATTATCTGCTGAAATTAATTTAAAATTTGCTAATTCGAGTAAAAATTTACTATCCAAAGGCGTCAATGGACAACTTAATTTAGCACAAAAATCTCTACTTATATAGCTTCTATCCGCACCCGAATCAAATAAAACGTAAGCAGATTTATTGTCAATAAGAAACGTACCCGTAAAAATCTCCGGGTCTTCCTGTGCCTCTGCCGCATTAATATTGAAAACTCTTCCACGGCCTTCTCCATTCGTGTTCTCCTGGTTCGGGCAATTTCTAATAATGTGGCCCAGTTTTCCACATTTATAACAAACTACATTGGCATAACTTGCTCCGACACTACTTGCTCCGCCATTACTTGTTCCGACACCATTTGTTCCTTTCGTTCTGTTAACCCCTGGTCCGTAGACCTCACACTTCGCCGCGCTATGACCATTTCTTTTACACTTATTGCAAAATTTAGTGCAGAACCCCGAGTGATACTTTTCACACCTTTGGCATAGCTGCTTCTGATTATTGTTGTTGTTGCGGTTATTATTGTTGTTGGGATGATTGTTGTAGTAGTAGTAGTTGTTGTTGTTGTTGTTGTTGTTGTTGTTGTTGTTGTTGTTGTTGTTGTTGTTGTTGTTGTTGTTGTTGTTGTTGTTGTTGTTGTTGTTGTTGTTGTTGTTGTTGTTGTTGTTGTTGTTGTTGTTGTTGTTGTTGTTGTTGTTGTTGGGCCGTTTGTTGTAGTTGCGATTGATGTTGCGATTGTTGGGATAGTTGTTGCGATTATTGTTGTAATTGCTGTTGTTGTTGTATTGGTGATTCTTATCACCGTTTTCCTCCCACTTTCTTTTTACTTGCTTCACATTGGCCTCTTCAGCAGTCTGTTCTTTAATTCTTTCTTCAATCTGGTTCACTAGTTTGTGAGCCATTCTACATGCCTGTTGTATGGAGGCGGGCTCGTGTGAACTTATATCTTCTTGGATTCTTTCCGGTAATCCTTTCACAAATGCGTCGATCTTCTCTTCCTCATCTTCGAACGCTCCCGGACACAATAGGCACAATTCTGTGAATCATCTTTCGTACGTGGTAATATCAAATCCTTGGGTTCGTAACCCTCTAAGTTATGTCTTGAGCTTATTGACCTCGGTTCTGGGACGGTACTTCTCGTTCATCAAGTGCTTGAATGCTGACCACGGTAGTGCGTAAGCATCATCTTGTCCCACTTGCTCTAGATAGGTATTCCACCATGTTAACGTAGAACCTGTGAAGGTATGCGTAGCGTACTTCACTTTGTCCTCTTCAGTACACTTACTTATGGCAAACACCGATTCGACCTTCTCGGTCCACCGTTTCAATCCGATCGGTCCTTCGGTTCCATCAAATTCCAAAGGTTTGCAGGCAGTGAATTCTTTGTCGGTGCATCCTACACGATTTCATGTACTGCTAGATCCAAGGTTATTGTTGGTATGTAGCGCAGCCTGTACTGCGGCTATGTTTGAAGCAAGAAAGGCACAAAATTCCTCTTCGCTCATATTCAAGGTGTGTCGAGTAGTCGGTGCCATTTCCTTCAAAATATTCAAATGAAATGAGTTAATCATATAGAATATCAAGAGTAGTCAATAGTATTTCGCAGCGTAATATGAACTTATTTATAAAAGCTCTTTCTTCATATTAGTGTTTTATACTCTTTAATTCGGGTAGTACCTACCCGTTAAGTTCATACTTAGTAGCTAACATACCATTTCAACTACTACAATTCTATACGAAAAACTAATCACAAAAACAAAACAAAAAAATATATATATCATATTCAAGCCTTTATACAATAACTTGCAAACTTACAATACCGCTATTTTACATATAGCATGAAATATAGCACATAAAACTTTGATACAAAGTAGTTGCGAAGATAATTCTAGTTAATAAATAAGGCGTTTAGCAAAGGCAATAAAGACACGTAATTCATACGTCCCGAAACAAGTCATGCATTCTGGTTTTACTAATACCACTTCCCATCCTTGGTTTTGTGGAACATAACCGTTGTGACCGATAGTAAGACAATGTATTGTAACGTCGTCAAAAGGATGAAGGTTACGTAATGACCAACAGTCTCGTAATAACCTAAAAACCTCATTTCTTATCCCAATTACCGACTCCGTCACTTGTGGGAACGTTTTGTTTAATAGTTGTAGCCCGATGTTCTTGTTCTCACTTTGGTGAGAAGTGAACATTACTAACCCGTAAGCATAACATGCTTCTTTATGTTGCATGTTAGCCGCTTTTTCTAAATCACGAAGTCCTATATTCGGATATATTGAGTCAAAATAATTTCTTAACCCGTTGCGTAAAATAGCATTTGGGTTCCCCGCAATATATGCGTCAAAGTAAACACATCGTAACTTATGGATTTTCCAATGTGATATCCCCCATCTTTCGAACGAAAGCCTTTTATAAACCAAGGCATTCTTGGAACGTTCTTCGAATGTCTTACAAACTGATCTCGCCTTAAATAGTTGTGCCGAGGAATTCTGACCGACTCTAGACAAGATTTCATCAATCATGTCTCCGGGTAGGTCTCTTAAAATATTGGGTTGTCTATCCATTTTGTGTTTTTATACTGTAAAATAGACAAGAGTTAGATTCATAAAAAAATACTTATTAATACAAGCAATTTTTACATATATCATAAAGCATAAGCACACTATATTACATATATTACACCACACGAATACAACTATCTTATTCTGACTCGCTCGTTTCTTCTTCTTCGGTTTTGGTTCGTTTTGCCAAGTTTCTAGGGATATATGATGTTCCCCTAATACGAGCCGTCGTTTTCCACATTAGTTTAGAAAAACCTGGTGGTTTAGAGGTTCCCGGGTTATTGTCATAACTTGAGAAATACGGGTGTTGACGATACATATAAAGTTCATCGGGTTTGGAATCAAATTTCTCTATTTTTATGCCCTTTCCCTTATTGTTCTCTTTTGCCTTATTAAATTGTGTTGGGGTAATTTCTATAACATCATCGAAATCCTTGTCGGGATCCGATTCATCGGAGAATTGGTAATCCTCCCAATACTTTGCTTTCTTGGCGGAAACACCATTGACCATAATTAACTTTGGTCGGTTGGTTGAGAATTTTCTTCTACTTAACCGTTTTATTATTTCCCCCACATGTTCTATTTCTTCTTCCGGTTCCAATTCTTCTTCCGGTTCCGACTCTTCTTCCGGTTCCTCTTCGGAAACTTGTGAATTAGTCCACGAATCATTCCAATTTACATTTGACTCTTCATTATTATTAGGTGAGTCAATGGGACTTGTTCTAGAGGTAGACATCTATCACATAATATCAAACGCGTTAAGAGATTAATATATCACATAATATTCACATGTTAAAAATATATAGTTTCCAACAAAATTTGTTAAGCAATCATTTTTCAAGTAAACACGGTTGAAGTCCAGACTCACTAATGCATCCTAACAAACTCGATAAGATACACTAATGCAAAATTCTGGTTCTCTAAGACCAACGCTCTGATACCAACTGAAATGTCCCGTTCTTATTGATTAAAAACATTCCATATTAATTGATTTCGTTGCGAGGTTTTGACCTCTATATGAGACGTTTTTCAAAGACTGCATTCATTTTAAAACAAACCATAACCTTTATTTCATCAATAAAGGTTTAAAAAGCTTTACGTAGATTATCAAATAATGATAATCTAAAATATCCTGTTTACACACGACTATTACATAATGGTTTACAATACAAATATGTTACAACGAAATAAGTTTTTTGAATGCAGTTTTTACACAATATCATACAAGCATGGACTCCAAATCTTGTCCTTATTTAAGTATGCGACAGCGGAAGCTCTTAATAATCACCTGAGAATAAACATGCTTAAAACATCAACAAAAAAATGTTGTTGAGTTATAGGTTTAACCTATATATATCAAATCGTAACAATAGACCACAAGATTTCATATTTCAATATACATCCCATACATAGAGATAAAAATCATTCATATGGTGAACACCTGGTAACCGACATTAACAAGATGCATATATAAGAATATCCCCATCATTCCGGGACACCCTTCGGATATGATATAAATTTCGAAGTACTAAAGCATCCGGTACTTTGGATGGGGTTTGTTAGGCCCGATAGATCTATCTTTAGGATTCGCGTCAATTAGGGTGTCTGTTCCCTAATTCTTAGATTACCAGACTTAATAAAAAGGGGCATATTCGATTTCGATAATTCAACCATACAATGTAGTTTCACGTACTTGTGTCTATTTTGTAAATCATTTATAAAACCTGCATGTATTCTCATCCCAAAAATATTAGATTTTAAAAGTGGGACTATAACTCACTTTCACAGATTTTTACTTCGTCGGGAAGTAAGACTTGGCCACTGGTTGATTCACGAACCTATAACAATATATACATATATATCAAAGTATATTCAAAATATATTTACAATACTTTTAATACATTTTGATGTTTTAAGTTTATTAAGTCAGCTGTCCTCGTTAGTAACCTACAACTAGTTGTCCATAGTTAGATGTACAGAAATATATCGATAAATATTATCTTGAATCAATCCACGATCCAGTGTATACGTATCTCCGTATTGATCACAACTCAAACTATATATATATTTTGGAATTAACCTCAACCCTGTATAGCTAACTCCAACATTCACATATAGAGTGTCTATGGTTGTTCCGCAATATATATATATATATATATATATATATATATATATATATATATATATATATATATATATATATATATATATATATAACTTGTATTAGAAAGATATCTTACTGTAAATAAGAAAGATTTCTTGAGGTTGGATGATCACTCTACAAGATTGGAAGTAAGCTAGCAAACTTGGAAGTATTCTTGATTTTATGAAACTAGAACTTGTAGAATTTATGAAGAACACTTAGAACTTGAAGATAGAACTTAAGAGAGATCAACTAGAAGAAGAAAATTGAAGAATGAAAGTGTTTGTAGGTGTTTTTGGTCGTTGGTGTATGGATTAGATATAAAGGATATGTAATTTTGTTTTCATGTAAATAAGTCATGAATGATTACTCATGTTTTTGTAATTTTATGAGATATTTCATGATAGTTGCCAAATGATGGTTCCCACATGTGTTAGGTGACTCACATGGGCTTCTAAGAGCTGATTATTGGAGTGTATATACCAATAGTACATACATCTAAAAGCTGTGTATTGTACGAGTACGAATACGGGTGCATACGAGTAGAATTGTTGATGAAACTGAACGAGGATGTAATTGTAAGCATTTTTGTTAAGTAGAAGTATTTTGATAAGTGTATTGAAGTCTTTCAAAAGTGTATAAATACATATTAAAACACTACATGTATATACATTTTAACTGAGTCGTTAAGTCATCGTTAGTCGTTACATGTAAGTGTTGTTTTGAAACCTTTAGGTTAACGATCTTGTTAAATGTTGTTAACCCAATGTTTATAATATCAAATGAGATTTTAAATTATTATATTATTATGATAATATGATGTATGAATATCTCTTAATATGATATATATACATTAAATGTCGTTACAACGATAATCGTTACATATATGTCTCGTTTCAAAATCATTAAGTTAGTAGTCTTGCTTTTACATATGTAGTTCATTGTTAATATACTTAATGATATGTTTACTTATCATAATATTATGTTAACTATATATATATCCTTATATATGTCATCATATAGTTTTTACAAGTTTTAACGTTCGTGAATCACCGGACAACTTGGGTGGTCAATTTGTCTATATGAAACCTATTTCAATTAATCAAGTCTTAACAAGTTTGATTGCTTAACATGTTAGAAACACTTAATCATGTAAATAATAATTTCATTTAATATATATAAACATGGAAAAGTTCGGGTCACTACATTATCCCTCTTCCATATCCATGCCCCCAAAACACCAATGATCCGTCAATTCCAAAATAATCGTCAATTCCAAATTTAGGTTAAGGTGGGTGCGCCAAAGCGTAGGGGACTGGTTACCCCTATCTTTATGGTCAATCCGGGAACTGGATGACCGGCACTCATAAAGCTTTCTATCACAATAGTAGGACAAAAGCATTGACGGAGGTTCGTGAAATTAGGGCCCCACGTGGCTAAATAAGAGGTCCGTCAATTCCAAAATTTGTCTCAAAAGGCTGTGTGCATACCAGCCTTGCCGGTTATGGGACAGCTGTGATGCCCTGTACAAAACCATCATGTACGGATCATCAACAACAGGATCATCACAAGGTCAAACACTATATACTGTTTGAAAACCGATTTGCATTCATAAAATGATAACGTTTTACAAAGATAACATGTCATAAGAGTTATTACAAACCATTGCTCTAAAATAACATAAGTTTACGAATGCAAAACATAAGTTTCATAATTTGAGACATCTCTAGTAATGCAGCAGATAACTAGTACAGTAGGTCCATAACAGCAATTCAATAACAGCATGACAGCAAGTGAAACAGCATGACATCAAGTCTAACAGCATGACATCAAGTCTAACAGCGGAAGCAATAAACTTCTAGGCACCTGAGAAATACACGCTTAAAAAGTCAACACGAATGTTGGTGAGCTATAGTTTAAGTTGTAGTAGTAACGTAAGATAGGCCACGAGATTTCAGTGCTGCAAACAGCGTATCAAACAGTATGAAAAGTATATGTATAACCACGGGCACCCGGTAACTAGACTTAACATTTATAACCCCCTGAAAGTACACTTGGCGAGTGCGTATGTTCACAAAGTATTAAACACCCATTAAATGCTAGTGCGACTAGCCCGAGTGGGGATGTCAAACCCTATGGATCCATATCTAAGATTCGCGTTCACCGGTTCAAAGACCAATGACTAAACGTTACCGTGCTAAAGGGAATGTTTATGCTGTTATATAACCCACACACATATAAAGTTTAAGTACTCGTGCCTAACACGTTAAACGTAAAAAGCGCATGTATTATTAGTCCCAAAAATAGTAAAAGTGGTAAAAAGGGATGCTATAACTCACAGTGATAAAAGCGGTAAAGTAGGTAATGAAAGTACGCAAGTAGTAAGTCGGTCCGAAAGGTCGTCAACCTAAATCAAAGGTTAGTAGGTCAGTAGGTTGTCTTTATATATTCCAATAGTGCATAAAATAAGTTTAAGTGTCATCATCATCATCATTCATCATCATAAAAGCTAAGTAAGTTTGACGAGAATAGAGATCGAAACAATAGGCTGACTTCGGTCAGCTGCTACGACCTCTACGTAATTCGAAAAGATGCATGGTCAGTGGATATGGCTCTGTATATGAGTCCCCTAACAGTTGACCAATTTTCAGAACGTAACTCATCTTCGTTTGACTGTGGCGATGGTTTAAGTGCGAGTAGGTCATAAATTTCAGCACAACGTTAATAGGGTGTAGTGACTATCGGACGGCCATAAATCCTAAACTGTAACTCGGATTAAGACGAGGCCTAAACGTGAAATCATCTAATCGAACCGAACTAACTGAAAATCAACTTTCAAGTAGCCCAGGTGGTCTGATAAGATACTAAAATCAGTGGACAAGTGCTCCGGTGGGGTTCTTGGTGCTTGATGCTCATCACGGTTCTCATCCTTGATGCTTGTAGCTTCAAGTGTACAACTCGTTGATGGTTTAGCATCACTTTTGACTAAGATTCACCATCAATACACAATATGTTAAGATCAAGTAAGAACACAACTCATTCATGAGTCTTAGATAGATGATGAACCAAGGTTACATCATATCCTTAGTCTTTACACAATTTCAATTCACAATAACAACTAAAGTTACAAACTTTACATTAATTCAACAAGTAATAGCACAATCTAAGTCAAATGAGGTGATGGAACCCTAAGCTAGAGAGCTTGGATCCATTTTACACAAGTTACAAGGTTGCAAAGCTAGAATGCTTGAACCTTTAAGTGTTCTTGAAGATCTTGAAGCATAAAGCTTGGATCTTTAAGATATATGAAGATAACAAACACAAGTTTGAATCTTTTTCACAAAACAACATGATCAAAGCAAAAAGAACTTAGATCTAACAAAAAGATATGAAGATCCAAGCTAGAAAGCTTGCATCTTGTTTGTTCTTGAAGATCTTGAAGCATAAAGCTTGGATCTTGAAGATGCATGAAGATTACAAACAAAAGTTTGAATCTTTATCATAAAATAGAAAGATTAAAGTATAAAAGAAGTAGATCTACAAAAGATATGAAGATTCAAGCTAGAAAGCTTGAATCTTCCATGTTCTTGAAAGATTCATGCTTGAATCAACAAGATATAAGTAAGATCAAAGCTACAAGGAACTTGATCTCCATAAGAATGATGATGATGTACACGAAATTGATGAAGAAAAGAGGAAGAAAAAGAAAACTTACAAGTATGGAAAGAAAGAAGGAACAAGTGTGTGAAAAACCAAAATGAGAGTAAGTGTTAAATGAATGGGATTAAGCTAGTATTTATAAGCAAATGAGTATCACATGGATTTATGAGGTGGCCATGAGGCCTCATGGTGGCCGAAATTTTTGAGGGGGGAGGGGGAGACACCATGTTGCTTTTTGGTTAGTGGTTGTCTAAAGTGTGTCCTTTTGCTAGAATCCCATGTGACAATTAGATAAACCTTATCCATTATGCTAGTATGACTCATTAATTAATTTATTTATTATTATGGGTCACTAGTAATAATACTTGGGCTAATTAATTGGGTAACTAGCTAGAGTAGGGTGGGCTTGAGCCCAACAAGGTAGAAAGTCCAACAAGACTAACTATTGGGCTTTAGCAATTAAATAAATAAAATTAAGCATCCAACGGCCCAGGTAATTATTATTATAAAATAATAATTAATATTTCGCAGGCCAAAAGTTCCTGTTCCGAAAAAAGCCAAACGTGCGCGCAGTCCGCGGTTTATTCGTAACGGCAAGTAACACTAACGGTTATAAAGCATCCAATGGACAAGTTAAGCATTCCACATACACCAAGGCATGTTTTTAAGCATATATGAATATAAAACACGTGTGCCAAGGTTCTGGAGTAATAAAGTAACACAGTACGCACAGATACGCAGTTTCGCTAAAATACAAGGCACAAAAGCAAGTCGAAAAAGTCGGGTCGTTACATTACCCACCTGTTATTGGAAATTTCGTCCTGAAATTTAAGCTGATGGTGATGGAGTCGGAAAAAGGTGAGGATACTTCTGCTTCATTTAATTCTCTCGTTCCCAGGTAAACTCAGGTCCAAGCTTGGCATTCCATCGAACTCGGACAATTGGAATCTTATTGCGTTTCAAGGTTTTGACCTTACGGTCCATAATTTCTACAGGTTCTTCCACGAAGTGGAGTTGGTCATCAATGGTAAGTTCTTCCAATGGTATGACAAGTTCCGGTGGAGTAAGGCACTTCTTCAAATTCGATACATGGAAGGTAGGATGAATAGCACTCAACTGAGTTGGAAGATCCAAACGGTAAGCAACTGGTCCGACACGTTCCAAAATTTCAAAGGGACCAACATACCGCGGATTTAACTTTTCGCGCTTTCCAAATCGGATCACACCTTATCAAGGTGCGACCTTCAACATTACTCGGTCACCCACGTTGAATTCGAAGTCTTTACGTTTAAGATCAGCATAACTCTTTTGGCGATCGCGGGCCGTCTTAAGTCTTGCCTCATGGACTATCTCAGGTCCGGTGATTTGCACTTCGCCTAACTCAGCCCAACAAATAGGAGAACGGCACTTACGGCCATACAACGCTTCAAAAGGCGCGGCTTTAATACTCGAATGATAACTGTTGTTGTAAGAGAATTCGGCTAGCGGCAGATGCCTTTCCCAAGACTTTACGAAGTTAATAACACAGGTACGTAACATGTCCTCTAGAGTATGAATCGTTCGTTCGCTCTGACCGTCAGTTTATGGGTGATAAGCGGTGCTCATGTCGAGACAAGTTCCCAAGGCTTCTTGCAAGGAACGCCAAAATCTGGAAGCAAAATGGGGATCTCGATATGAGATAATTGATAGAGGCACACCATGACGAGATACAACTTCTTTGATGTATAGTTAGCAAGTTTCTCCATTGTGTCTGTTTCTTTCATCGCTAGAAAATGAGCAGATTTGGTAAAACGGTCAACGATAACCCAGATTGTATCGTATCCGCCTACCGTCTTTGGTAGCTTCGTGATGAAATCCATTGTAATTGCTTCCCATTTCCATTGTGGGATTTCTAGTTGCTGAAGTAATCCAGATGACCTCTGATGTTCAGCCTTAACCTTCGAACAAGTTAAACACCTTCCAACATAAGTTGGAACATCCTTCTTAAGATTTGGCCACCAATACTGTTCCTTGAGATCGTGGTACATTTTTCCGGCTCCTGGATGAATCGAATATCTCGACTTGTGGGCTTCATCAAGTATAAGGTTCTGTAGATCTCCATAACGAGGTACTCAAATTCTTCCGGCATAACATCAGAGTCCAGACTCCTTAACCTCGAATTTAGAGACGAGAATGTTCAGGTATTCGCGAGATATGTTCTCCTCCTTGAGAGCCTCTTCTTGGGCTACTCGAATCTGACTGTGGAGGTTCGAATGGATGGTGATGTTCAGAGCCCGAACGCGAAGAGGTACCGTCCTCTCCTTTCGACTTAAGGCGTCAGCTACAACATTGGCCTTGCCCGGATGGTAGCGAAGTTCACAATCGCAGTCGTTTAGCATCTCAATCCATCGATGCTGTCTCATGTTTAGTTGCTTCTGATGGAAGATGTGTTGGAGACTCTTGTGATCGGTAAAGATAGTACTCTTTGTTCCATAAAGATAGTGTCTCCACAGCTTCAATGCGAAGACGACGGCTCCAAGTTCGAGATCATGAGTAGTGTAGTTTCGCTCGTGGACTTTCAGTTGACGAGATGCATAGGCAATGACCTTCGTTCTTTGCATCAATACACAACCAAAACCATTCTTCGAAGCATCGCAGTACACAACGAAGTCGTCACTGCCTTCGGGAAGAGATAAGATAGGTGCGGTGGTTAACTTCTGCTTCAGGGTTTGAAATGCTGCTTCTTGTTCTTTTTCCCAAACAAACTTCTTCCCTTTATGAGTTAACGCAGTCAAAGGACGCGAAATCAAAGAGAAACCTTCAATGAACCTTCAGTAATAACCGACAAGACCTAGAAATTGGCGGATGTGAGTCGGAGTAGTGGGGGTTTCCAACATGCTGATAGCCTTGATCTTGGCGGGATCAACTTTGATACCTTGATCACTCACAATATGACCCAGAAATTGGACTTCCTTCAACCAAAATTCACACTTAGAGAATTTGGCATAAAGCTGCTCTTGTCTCAAGAGTTCGAGCACTAACCGAAGATGTTGCTCATGTTCTTCTTTGCTCTTGGAGTAGATGAGGATATCATCTATGAAGACGATAACGAATTTATCCAGATAAGGCTTGCAGACAATTCATTCACGATTCGCACATCATTCACACTCCTCTCCTCTGATTCTAAAGCCTTCACGTGTGCTAAAACGGCAAGTCGTCCTTTCTTCATAATCTTCTACGCTTTCATACAACTAATGAGGTTCAGTTTCGAACTACATCTCTCTCCGTATATAACCAGCGGTTCACCATCTCCTTGTGGTATACGAAGAGCTTTATCTCCACAGATAACATCGGCCCTTACTTTGGTCAACCAGTCCATGGCGACAATCACGTCAAAGCTTCCCAATTTGATGGGTATCAAGTCACTTTCGAAATCTACGCCAGCTATGTTAATAATAGCTCCTCGGCCAATTTGGTCAACTTTCTCAAGTTTTCCATTGGCTACCTCAACTAGCATACTTTCTTTTAAAGGAACTAATGACCAATTTATCTTATCGCAAAAGTGTCTACATACATAACTTCTATCGGCACCAGTATCAAATAGGACAGAAGCTAAAAGATTGTTGATAGTGAATATACCTGTCACCAAGTCGGGGTTCTCACATGCATCCCTTGCATTAACATTAAAAGCTCTACCACGCGGTGGTCCGCCGTCCTTCTTCTTATTGGGGCAATCATTCCTAAAGTGGCCCTGCTGTCTACACTCATAGCATTTCCTTGGCCCGTTTTGGTTTGTCCTTGCAGGTGGGATGGGAATCTTGCAGTTCTTACCAACATGTCCGATCCTGTTGCACTTTTCACAAACCGCATTACAGTACCCAGTGTGGTGTTTGTAACACCTCTTGCACTGCGGTAGAGTGCCCTTGTAGTTCGGGTTTGAACTTGTGCCGGGGTTGGGGTTTCCACCGTTGTTGTGTCTCTTAGCGGGGGTTTGATCATAGGTCCTCCCCTTACTGTTATCCTACTTTCGCTTGTCACTACTACCCGCTTCAGACTTAGCCTTCTCTGGTTCATCGATGAGAATCTGATTCATGAGTGTATGCGCCATGCGCATTGCTTCGGGAACATTCGGTGGCTTGGACGAGGTGACATTACCCTTGATGGACTTAGGGAGTCCCCAGAAGTATCTCTCCATATGCTTGAATTCTGGGGTGACCATGGTAGGACACATAAGAGCTAACTCAAGAAACCTCCGATTGTAACAATCGAGATCGTTGCCAACAGCTTTCAATTGCATAAACTCTATTTCCATCTTTTGTATCTCAGTTCTCGGACAATACTCATCAATCATAGCCGCTTTGAACTCCTCCCATGGCGTAGCATACGCCTCATCAATATCTTGTGCCTGAGCCATGGTGTTCCACCACGTGAGGGCACCATCAGATAGCGTGCAGGAAGCAAATTTGGTTTTGTTAGACTCGGAACAGTTGCTGACTCGGAATACTGATTCAAGCTTTTCAAACCATCTTGTGAGACCAACAGGCCCCTCAGTTCCGCTGAAGTTATGTGGCTTACAGCTCTGGAATTCCTTGTAGGTGCACTCTTTTCGAATGGGTTGGATAACCGGCGGTGGTTCAGCTTGAGGGTTCATTTCCGCCAAGGCTGCAGCAACTCGTTCATTAATCATCTCTTCGATTTGAGCTGCTGTGGGTGTTGTTCGTGTGTTTGCCATTGCCCTTCGAAATAGAAATTTTGACTTAAGTCAAAATCCAGCATTTAATATATAATAATATAGTATATAGTAAACAGGGAAACAACATAACTCATGCCAATTAAGTAACGCAACCAGGCACAAATACCGCAAAACCAACATACAGTAATGTAAATAGAACACTGTGCAAGAATTTAACAATACAAAGTTCCATTAATAAAGAGTTGCATACATAAGTTCGTATATTACATAAGGAAAACATGGAACTACAACGAGATTACAAAATGAAACCTACTACAAAGCTCTATGGTGATGGTGGGTAAAGGATGTCCATCACATGGGACATCTGCTCCTCGAGCTCAGTCACCCGAGCACGGAGGATCTCCACCTCCCTCGCCAGTTCCTCGATAGAGGGAGGGGCTGGCAGAGCAGGCGGTGCTGCTGGTGCAGATGGTGCTGGTGCCGCAGATGGTCCAGTTCCAGAGGTAGATGCTGCATGGCGGTAAGGCTTACGCACGAATGGATCTGCCGGGTAAGGCACGACCCGCTTACGGGTGGTAACCCTACGACACTGACCATGTGCGTTAGTGAACGCTCGACCTCCGTTGATCCCCGGAATAACGGTGCCATCGAAACGGTACCGCTTCTTCGGCAGGGTGGAGGGTGGCTGCATAGGTGTATCATCAAGGTTCTCCTCGTCGGAGTCGTCATCACTAGTGTCGTCTGTGGATGAGTCGTCAGATGATGAATCAGCTGGGGGTGGCGACGATCGGCGATCTGTAGTCAAGATCCGGTATCTGAAAGGTGGGATCGGTATGACACGTCCACCAGGAAGGCGTCGGCACCAATGGTTATGCTCATTACGGAACGGAACATCCCCGTATTCCCCGGGAATCACAACACCACCGGGGCGGGGCTGTGGCTCCTGAGGTACCGGGGCAACTGGAGCTGGAATCTCCGGAGGGTCCTGGGTTCCGACTGCGGGAACCACTGGTACAGGTGTATGGCTGCTGGTTCCGGAGGATGAAGTGCCGGGTCACTGGTTAACGGGATCTGTGTGTCGGTAGCAGCAGTAGGTGAGGTGGCTGACGAGTCTGAATCGCTGCCCAAAATAATGACAGGTGGAATATCCGACATCTGAACAAGGAAAATAAATTTTTCCATATCAGTAAGTCATAAGCAAGCAAGTATTAGGCACTATAGCAACCTAGCATGGCAATCAGTACTAATCAGAGATAACATGTGAAAGTAGATAGTAGTCATGCCAAGGCATAAATAGGCATACAGCAAGTTCGCATGGCAGTAAAGATAAGCAATAGCATGCAGTAAGATCATACAGCAGAAAGTAGGCAATGCATGCAGTAAGTCTCGCAGAAACAAGTAAACTAGCAAGTTGTAGATTAGTCCTATTAGTGAATCCTACTTAGGTCTGGTCAAGACTCACTAATGCAACCTAATTCCCTACAAACAATGCTCTGATACCAACTGTGACGCCCCGTACAAAACCATCATGTACGGATCATCAACAACAGGATCATCACAAGGTCAAACACTATATGCTGTTTGAAAACCGATTTGCATTCATTAAAAGATAACGTTTTATAAAGATAACATGTCATAAGACTTATTACAAACCATTGCTCCAAAATAACATAAGTTTACGAATGCAAAACATAAGTTTCATAATTTGAGACATCTCTAGTAATGCAGCGGATAACTAGTACAGTAGGTCCATAACAGCAATTCAATAACAGCATGACAGCAAGTGAAACAGCATGACATCAAGTCTAACAGCATGACATCAAGTCTAACAGCGGAAGCAATAAACCTCTAGGCACCTGAGAAATACACGCTTAAAAAGTCAACACGAATGTTGGTGAGCTATAGTTTAAGTTGTAATAGTAACGTAATATAGGCCACGAGATTTCAGTGCTGCAAACAGCGTATCAAACAGTATGAAAAGTATATGTATAACCGCGGGCACCCGGTAACTAGACTTAACGTTTATAACCCCCTGAAAGTACACTTGGCGAGTGCGTATGTTCACGAAGTATTAAACACCCGTTAAATACTAGCGCGACTAGCCCGAGTGGGGATGTCAAACCCTATGGATCCATATCTAAGATTCGCGTTCACCTGTTCAAAGACCAATGACTAAACGTTACCGTGCTAAAGGGAATGTTTATGCCGTTATATAACCTACACACATATAAAGTTTAAGTACTCGTGCCTAACACGTAAAACGTAAAAAGCGCATGTATTCTCAGTCCCAAAAATAGTAAAAGGGGTAAAAAGGGATGCTATAACTCACAGTGATAAAAGCGGTAAAGTCGGTAATGAAAGTACGCAAGTAGTAAGTCGGTCCGAAAGGTCGTCAACCTAAATCAAAGGTTACTAGGTCAGTAGGTTGTCTTTATATATTCCAATAGTGCATAAAATAAGTTTAAGTGTCATCATCATCATCATTCATCATCATAAAAGCTAAGTAAGTTTGACGAGAATAGAGATCGAAACAATAGGCTGATTTCGGTCAGCTGCTACGACCTCTACATAAATCGAAAAGACGCATGGTCAGTGGCTATGGCTCCATATATGAGTCCCCTAACAGCTGACCAATTTTCAGAACCAAACTCATCTTCGTTTGACCGTGGCGACGGTTTAAGTACGAGTAGGTCAGAAATTTCAGCACAACGTTAATAGGGTGTAGTGACTATCGGAGGGCCATAAATCCTAAACCATTACTCGGATTAAGATGAGGCCTAAACGTGAAATCATTTAATCGAACCGAACTAACTGAAAATCAACTTTCCAGTAGCCCAGGTGGTCTGATCAGATACGAAAATCAGTGGACAAGTGCTCCGGTGGGTTTCTTGGTGCTTCATGCTCATCACGGTTCTCATCCTTGATGCTTGTAGCTTCAAGTGTACAACTCGTTGATGGTTTAGCATCACTTTTGACCAAGATTCACCATCAATACACAATATGTTAAGACCAAGTAAGAACACAACTCATTCATGAGTCTTAGATGGATGATGAACCAAGGTTACATCATATCCTTAGTCTTAACACAATTTCAATTCACAATAACAACTAAAGTTACAAACTTTACATTAATTCAACAAGTAATAGCACAATCTAAGTCAAATGAGGTGATGGAACCCTAAGCTAGAGAGCTTGGATCCATTTCACACAAGTTACAAGGTTACAAAGCTAGAAAGCTTGAACCTTTAAGTGTTCTTGAAGATCTTGAAGCATAAAGCTTAGATCTTTAAGATATATGAAGATAACAAACACAAGTTTGAATCTTTTTCACAAAACAACATGATCAAAGTAAAAAGAACTTAGATCTAACAAAAAGATATGAAGATCCAAGCTAGAAAGCTTGCATCTTGTTTGTTCTTGAAGATCTTGAAGCATAAAGCTTGGATCTTGAAGATGCATGAAGATTACAAATAAAAGTTTGAATCTTTATCATAAAATAGAAAGATTAAAGTATAAAAGAAGTAGATCTACAAAAGATATGAAGATTCAAGCTAGAAAGCTTGAATCTTCCATGTTCTTGAAAGATTCATGCTTGAATCAACAAGATATAAGTAAGATCAAAGCTACAAGGAACTTGATCTCCATAAGAATGATGATGATGTACACGAAATTGATGAAGAAAAGAGGAAGAAAAAGAAAACTTACAAGTATGGAAAGAAAGAAGGAACAAGTGTGTGAAAAACCAAAATGAGAGTAAGTGTTAAATGAATGGGATTAGGCTAGTATTTATAAGCAAATGAGTATCACATGGATTGATGAGGTGGCCATGAGGCCTCATGGTGGCCGAAATTTTTGAGGGGGGAGGGGGAGACACCATGTTGCTTTTTGGTTAGTGGTTGTCTAAAGTGTGTCCTTTTGCTAGAATCCCATGTGACAATTAGATAAACCTTATCCATTATGCTAGTATGACTCATTAATTAATTTATTTATTATTATGGGTCACTAGTAATAATACTTGGGCTAATTAATTGGGTAACTAGCTAGAGTAGGGTGGGCTTGAGCCCAACAAGGTAGAAAGTCCAACAAGACTAACTATTGGGCTTTAGCAATTAAATAAATAAAATTAAGCATCCAACGGCCCAGATAATTATTATTATAAAATAATAATTAATATTTCGCAGGCCAAAAGTTCCGGTTCCGAAAAAAGTCAAACGTGCGCGCAGTCTGCGGTTTATTCGTAACGGCAAGTAACACTAACGGTTATAAAGCATCCAATGGACAAGTTAAGCATTCCACATACACCCAGGCATGTTTTTAAGCATATATGAATATAAAACACATGTGCCAAGGTTTCAGAGTAATAAAGTAACACAGTACGCACATATACGCAGTTTCGCTAAAATACAAGGCACAAAAGCAAGTCGAAAAAGTCGGGTCGTTACAACAGCCGCACGGGTAGTTGCCAACCCGGTATATCACCGAAGTAAACTACCTCCCAGTTTGAAGGCGATGAGAAAACAACTACCCTGGGTGTAAATTTTTAGGGGGTTCGAGTGCACAAAACCTGAAAGACTTTACTTTCAAGCAATGGTCTTTTGGAACAAACTTAACTTGCAAGACTTTACTTACAAGTTTCGGAAGACTTTACTTCCTAAAACAACATGGGAGGACTCGATTCTCCCAGAAGTGTTTAAACACTTGGTTAATTTTATTTAAGGTCCTTGGACCCCACTTCCCACACATCTAGCTTTTATGCTAGTTTTGAGAAAATGTAGGAAGCAAATACTACATTCCCGTATTTTAAAAGGTTACCATGGCTATTGGCCATGGAGTGCGTTGTCTAGCAAACACTAGCACGAAGCCATTGCTCTTACATAAAAAGATAGCACGGTTGAAGGTCAAGGCTCTTCTTCCCACAGTACGATACATCGGTGTAACACATCGTGAAATGATGAATTAACCAATGCCAGTTTGAAATGATGTAGATTTGGAAGTCTCCTACATCAAGTAAGACGGGCATTTAGAAGACTTGACTTCCTTCATGAATGCACTTGAATCATCCTATAATTTAGATTTTTAAAATCCTGGAAGACTTTGCTTCATTATTTTTAATAAAAACCACTCAAAAAGTTCATAAAAATTTTCAAATTGGTAACAAATGTCCGCGAGAATTTTTCTCCCCCCCCACACTTAAGATCATGTAATGCCCTCATTTACATGAAATCGGATAATCAAAGATAAATGCGAGAGGACAATAGTTAAAAGGGAAAAAGAAAAAGAAACCCGAATTTTTAGATCCGAAGATCATGGAGAGACGGTGCACGATGGTGCTGAACTTACTGTCAGCATAAGAACATCGGCATTCACTCGAACATCAATCACACAATTATCATCAAATGCAATATAAGTCTCTGAACTTAATGTCAGTCTTTAAAAATAATAGCATGCGAATCATCATAACCTGCAAATCAAATACAAACCACACATGCAAATGATGGGGTGGTACCACCGCGGTACCGAAATGCCCTATAAAATTATCCAAGTACATAATTTAAAAATATCAAATACAGTCATCCAAAATAAAAACAGAAATGAAAAATAGTTTTAACAAACACACACGCGCACATGCGCACTCGCCATCATCATAAAATCTGCTCAAAAGAGCCCCAGAAGGACCCATCACTTGGTCCGGGGTTTTGCTAATCCTGGTGCTGCTGCTGAGACTGCTGGTGCTGTTGCTGCATTGCAAGCTGGTGGGCGGCTTGAGCTAGGGAAAGAGCTGCATCATAGTCATAAGAAGGGCGAGGTGACCCCGGACCTCCCAGTTAGTCCATCCTAGAGCAACTGGTTGAATGAAGTTCTGCGGGCCACGACGATAAAGATCAAAGGAATGTTAAGTCCATTGCACATTTGTCCGGATACCTGCTTGATTATACCAAGTCTGCTCAAAACCCTGGTCAACGTGCTGACGAAGCAATCTGTTCTGCTCATCATAGTATATATGCTCGATCATCTCGAATACGATCATCAACGTATCCTCTCATACCCGTTAACTGCCCCTCTGTATGAAGTCTCATCCCACTAAACTGGTTCGTAATAAAATCACATGTCAAACCAGGACCACTAGAACTACCTTCTTCGGTCATTTCCATACATGAAGGCACATCCTCCTCCTCATCCGGATCAGTTAAATCTCCCTCAGACTGAGCATGCGTACCCGTGTACTAACAAATCTTCTTCTTCTTTCTCACCAACACTTTACAACCTTCATAAACCCGGGCACCTAGCGCCCTTGTACCCTCATTCTCAATATTAGCAGGATGAATACGCCTAACATGCAGAGGCATCAACGAAAGACCTAGAAACTCAGCAATCAAGGTAACATAAACTCCACCATCTAACGGACTGTTTGGCTTAAGATTGTGACCCTGCCCGCAAAAATACTTAGCAACACCATAAGGAATGTTGACATTCTCATCATCTTGCAAACAACTAAGATAAAATAAATCAGCAGCGCTGACTTTCTCGGTATTCTGCCATCTCTGATTAATGGTATTTGAAATGAATCGCTGAATGATGCTAAGACGATTGTCTTTGATTAGAGTATACGAGCTGCTACTCGGTTTGTAACTGTGCTTATGAGTCATATTGTATCAAGCTACCTCATGATGAAACGAATTAGTGAAACGCTTACACTTAGTCAGATAATAACCCAAAGTATCCTCATCTACCTCGGCATCCTCATAAATCGTAAGTGCATTAGCCATGTCCATGATAGTCATGGAATGCATTTGACCCCCAAATTGAAAACTTAACAACACATCATCGTAACATATAGCAGTTGGGATGAACTTAGTAGTTGAAAAGAACTCTAAACACCACACTTTGTGAATCAGATGATCAAGATGGAAGAACTCTGTGATGCCCCATACAAAATTAACGTGTACGGATCATCAACAACAAGTCCATTACAAGGTTACAACACTATATGCTATTTTAAAACAAGTTTACATTTCAAGAACGATAACGTTTTACAAAAGATAACATGCTTCTACGAGTAGAAAGCATTAACATAAGTACGTGACATGAAGGTCATTGAAAAGCCACTGTTCAAATATAACATAAGTTATGAATGCAAAGTAAAAGTTTTGTAATTGAGACATCTCTAAGCAATGCAGCGGAAGTCTAACACCGAGAATCTAATACAGCGGAGGCAACAAACGTCTAAGCACCTGAGAAATAACATGCTTAAAAAGTCAACACGAATGTTGGTGAGCTATAGTTTGATTGAAACAATAATGTAATGTAGGCCACGAGATTTCGTATTCAAAATAGTATGAAAAGTATATGCTTAACCATGGGCACTTGGTAACTAACTTAACGTATATATCACCCCCTAAAAGTACACTTGGCGAGTGCGTAAGTTTACGAAGTATTAAACATCCATTAAATGCAAGCGCAACTAGCCCGAGTGGGGATGTCAAACCCTATGGATCCATATCTAAGATTCGCGTCTATCGGTTCAAAAACCAATAGTTAAACGTTACCGAGCTAAGGGGAATTTTGTGCCGTTATATCACCCACACATATATAAAGGTTAAGTACTCGTGTCTAGTATGTAAAACATAAAAAGCACATGTATTCTCAGTCCAAAAAATAGTTAGATAAAAAGGGAGCTATAACTCACAGTGAAAGTGCGGTAAAAGTCGATACAAGATAAGTAAGCAAGTAAGTCGGTCCGAAATGTCCTCAACCTAAGTCAAAAGTTACTAAGTCAGTAAATCTTCCCAAAGGGTTTAAAAGTACGTAATTTAAGTCTTAAGTGTCATCATCATCAACATCATACGTAACAAGTAAAGTAAGTTTTCAATCAAGAATAGAGATCAAAACAAAGGCTGACTTCGTTTAGCTGCTACGACCTCTATACAAACTGAAATGACATGATACCAGTGGCCAAGGTTCCGTATGTGAGTCCTCTAATTACTGACCAATGAAATTTCAGCACAACGTTTGACCGTGGCAACAGTTTAAGTGCGAGTAGGTCAGAAATTTCAGCACAACGTTATAAAGGCGTAGTGACTTTCGGAAGGCTAGAAATCCTAAACTGTAAACTGGATTAAGACGAGTCTTAAATGAAAAGTCATCTACTCGAACCGAGATATCTGGAAATCAACATTTCCAGAAGCCCAGGAGCTTGATCCGACCCTGAAAAACAGAAAGCAAGTGCTCCGGTAGGTTTCTTGGTGTTTGATGCTCATCACGGTTCTCATATTTGATGCGTATGAGCCTCAAGTGTACAACTCTTGATGTTTTAGCATCACTTTAACCAAGGTTTAACCATCAACACACAAAGTTAATACTAAGAAATAAAATACAACTCGAGTGAGAGTTTAAGCAAGGTGATGAACCAAAGGTACATCTATTTCTTAGTTTCAGCACAAGTACAATATCTATTAAGATATAAACTTTAAATCAAACTAAATAAAAAAGACCTTAAGTTATGGAACTTAAATCTTAGCTAAGTATTAAAGACCTTAGACTAAAAAGTCTAGATCTTATGTTCTTGGTGAAACCCTAAGTCATATCATTTAGACTTTCAACTTTTACACAACCATAAGTTATGAAACTTAGATCTTGTAAAGTAAAGTGAACACAAGTTAATGAACTCTTTTCAACAAGTTAGATGACCATAAGTTACTTAACTTAGATCAACTTTAAATAAGTGAAAGTTATAAGCTAGGAAGCTTAAACTTTCTTGTTCTTGAACATTCAAAGTTAGACTTTCGTTACAAGATTCATGAGATCAAAGTTAACAAGTAAATCTTTGACCAAGGAACTTATATAAATCGAATTTCATAAACATAAATGATAAATTTAAAGTTAAAAATAAACAAGTTCAAGTTTGGATCCTTTATATAATGAGATATCAAGTTACAAGCTTGAATCTTCATAAAATGAACTTTAAAGTTCCAATGCTTGAACTTAAAGAGGATCTTAAAGTAATTGATCCTTTGATTATTACAAGTTTCATGTAGATCCAAAAGCTACAAAGCTTTGATCCTTGTTCTTGCTTCTTTATCATACAAGTAATTAAAGAATGCAAGATAACATAAGGATTTAAGTTACAAAAACCAAAATCCATGAACATTAATGATGATGATGATGCTACAGTTTAGAGAGAAAAAAGAAGGAAGAAAAGAAGTTTAAACCTTTAAGTTCTTCAAGTATTTTAGTGAGAAAAGTTAGAGAGATACTTGAGAGAAAAAGAGTGTGTGTTTTGAAATGAAATTGTGAGTTTTTAAAATGAAATGGTGATGATGGTTGGTGCCTTGAAGGCCGACTGTTAGCATGGGTGGGGTGGGGGGACCAATTGCTTGGTATGGGTGGTAATACATGGTGGTGTAGGCACATGTTGGGTGGCATGGAACATAAGGTTAAAATTTGTAAGTAGTAGTACCAAGCATGCTTAATACTTGTCTTATTTACTAATGGGGTTTGTCTTATGTTTCATGGGCTAACTAATCCATTAATTAGTCCATTAAATGAGTCCATTAAGTTAAGTAGGTTGGGCCTTTAATATGATAGGTCCATTAAGGTGTTAAGTCCATTAAAACTAACTAGTAAGCATTAGTAAACACTAAGCATAATTAAGGAACCATAAAGCCAAGTAATTGTCATAAATAAATAACAATTATGTTTACATAGTTATAACATTCCAATTATGATAAAAGTTTAACGTGCACTAAGTACGTAGCTCGTTTTAAACAATAAGTGACACTAACGTTCGTAAATGCATTCAAGGATTATGTTAAGTAACTAAGTACTTAAAAATACGTTGTAAGGCATTAACGAAAGTAATTAACATAATTAATGATCCCATCAAATAATCTAACTCAGTACACACAAATACGCAGTTTCATAAAAGTAATAAATATAATTAAAAGTCGAAAAAGTCTGGTCGTTACATTACCCACCTGTTAAAGAAAATTTCATCCCGAAATTTAAGCTGAGGTAGATGGTGGAGTCGGGAAAAGGTGAGGATACTTCTGCATCATTTGATCCTCTCGTTCCCAAGTAAACTCAGGCCCTCGTGTTGCATTCCATCAAACTCGGACGATAGGAATCTTGTTGCGTTTCAAGGTCTTGACCTCACGGTCCATAATTTCAACGGGTTCTTCTACGAAGTAGAGTTTGTCATCAATCGTAAGCTCATCGAGAGGGATGACAAGTTCTGGTTTAGCAAGACATTTCTTCAGATTCGACACGTGAAAAGTAGGATGAACGGAGCTCAATTATGTCGGAAGATCCAAACTGTAAGCAACGGGTCCAATATGCTCCAAGATTTTAAAAGGACTAATGTATAGCGGATTTAACTTTCCACGCTTTCCGAAACGGATTACACCTTTCCAAGGTGCGACTTTCAACATCACGCAGTCACCCGCCTAAAATTCGAAATCTTTACATTTAAGGTCGGCATAACTCTTTTGACGATCATGGGCCGTCTTGAGCCATGCTGAATTTGAACAATCTTCTCGGTTGTTTCATGAACGAGTTCTGGTCCGGTGACTTGCTTTTCACCCACTTCGGCCCAACATATAGGAGAACGGCACTTGTGACCATACAACGCTTCGAAAGGTGCAGTATTAATACTCGAATGATAGCTGTTGTTGTAAGAAAATTCGGCTAGCGGTAAATGCTTCTCCCAAGCTTTTCCAAAATCAATAACACAAGCATGCAACATGTCCTCTAAAGTTTGAATCGTGCGTTCACTTTGTCCGTCGGTCTGCAGGTGATATGCGGTACTCATGTCGAGACGTGTTCCCAAGGCTTCTTGCAAGGAACGCTAAAATCTAGAAGCAAAATGGGCATCTCGGTCTGAAATAATCGATAAGGGCACCATGTCGAGATACAATTTCCTTTATGTATAGTTGAGTGAGTTTTTACATTGTATCAGTTTCTTTCATGGCTAGGAAGTGAGCAGATTTGGTAAGACTGTCAATGATAACCCAAATGGTATCGTATCCGCCCACCGTCTTTGGTAGTTTTGTGATGAAGTCCATCGTTATCCCTTCCCACTTCCATTGCGGGATTTTTGGTTGTTGAAGTAACCCAGATGACCTTTGATGTTTGGCCTTAACCTTTGAACAAGTCAAACACTTCCCAACATAAGTAGCAACGTCCTTCTTAAGATTAGACCACCAATACTATTCCTTGAGATCGTGGTACATCTTACCGGCTCCTGGATGAATCGAATATCTTGACTTGTGGGCTTCGTCTAGAATAAGGCTTCGTCTAGAATGTTCAAACGTTCTTGAGAAACATTCTCCTCTTTGAGAGCCGCATCTTGAACTACTCGAATTTGGCTATTGAGATTCAAATGGATGGTGATGTTCAAGGCTCGGACACGAAGAGGTACATTTCACTCCTTTCAGCTCAAGGCATCAGCTACTACATTTGCCTTGCCAGGATGATAACGTAGTTCACAATCGTAATCGTTCAATGTTTCGATCCACCGTCGCTGTCTCATGTTCAGTTGTTTCTGATCGAATATGTGTTGGAGGCTTTTGTGGTCGGTGAAGATAGTACTTTTAGTTTCATACAGGTAGTGTCTCCACAATTTTCGTGCGAAGATAACAGCACCAAGTTCGAGATCGTGCATTGTGTAATTTCGCTCGTGAATCTTCAGTTGACGAGAGGCATAAGCAATAACCTTTGTTCGTTGCATCAATACACAACCAAAACTATGTTTCGAGGCATCACAATACACAACGAAGTCGTCACTGCCTTCGGGAAGTGATAAGATAGGTGCGAAGGTTAACTTCTGCTTCAGGGTTTGGAATGCCGACTCTTGCTCGGCCACCCAAACGAAATTTCTTCCCTTTGTGAGTCAATGCGGTTAATGGTCGCGCAATCAGAGAGAAACCTTCAATGAATCTACGGTAATAACCGGCGAGGCCTAAAAATTGGCGGATATGAGTAGGAGTAGTGGGGGTTTCCCACTTGCTGCTGGCTTCGATCTTTGCGGGGTCGACTTTGATACCTTGATCTCTTACAACATGACCCAGAAATTGAACTTCCTTCAACCAAAATTCACACTTGGAGAATTTGGCGTAGAGTTGCTCATCTCAAGAGTTCAAGTACAAGTCAAAGATTTTGCTCATGTTCTTCTTTGCTCTTTGAATAGATTAGGATATCATCTATGAAGACGATAACGAACTTGTCTAGGTACGACTTGCATACGCGATTCATGAGATCCATAAACACGGCAGGTGCGTTGGATAAACCAAATGGCATCACAAGAAACTCATAATGACCATAACGGGTTCGGAACGCAGTCTTAAGTACATCACTATCCTTCACCCTCAGCTGGTGATAACCTGATCGCAAATCAATCTTAGAGTAAACGCTGGATCCTTGCAGCTGATCAAATAGATAGTCAATTCTGGGAAGGGGATACCGATTCTTGACTGTCAACTTTTTGAGTTTGCAGTAATCAATACACATGCGGAAGGATCCGTCCTTCTTCTTTACAAACAAAACAGGTGCACCCCAAGGCAAAGAGCTTGGTTGGATGAATCCACGGTCTAGTAGTTCTTGTATTTGACTCTAAAACTCTTGCATTTTGGAAGGTGTAAGTCGATAAGGTGCGCGAGCTATATGTGCGGCTCCTATTACTAGATCAATCTGAAACTCTACTGATCTTGGTGGGGGTAATCCTGACAGTTCTTTCGAAAAGACGTCGGGAAATTCGTTCACAATTCGTACATCATCTATGCTTTTCTCCTCCGTTTCTAACTTCTTTACGTGCGCTAGAACAGCAAAACGCCCCTTTTTCATAATCTTTTGTGCCTTCATGCAACTAATAATGTTTAACTTTGGGCTACATCTCTCCCCGTATACAATTAATGGCACACCGTCTTCGTGAGGTATACGAATAATCTTTTCTCCACAGATGACTTTTGCTTTTACTTTGGACAACCAGTCCATGCCAACTATCACATCAAAGCTTCCCAACTTAATGGGTATCAAATCAATCTCAAATTCCACTCCAGCTAAGTTTATAATACCTCCTCGGCTAATTTGGTCAACTTTCTCAAGTTTTCCATTGGCTACTTCAACAAGCATACTCTCCTCCAAAGGTACTAACGACCAATCTATCTTGGAGCAAAAGTGTCTATCTATATAACTCCTATTGGCACCAGTATCAAACAAGACAGAAGCTAATAGTTTATTAATAGTGAATGTACCTGTGATCAGATCAGGATCCTCACGGGCATCCATGGCGTTCATGTTGAAGACTCTCCCACGTGCTGGCCTGCCATCCTTCTTCTTGTTCGGACATTCATTCTTAAAGTGACCCTACTGGCCACATTCAAAGCATTTCTTTGGCCCATTCAGATTTGTTCTCACAGCTTAGGTGTTGATCTTGCAATCCTTGCCGATATGTCCAGTCCGCTTGCACTTTTCACATACTACATTGCAGTACCCAGTATGATGCTTGTAGCATCTCTTGCACTGCGGAAGGCTACCTTTGTAGTTAGGGTTCGAGCTAGGGTTCAGGTTAGGGTTCCTCTAGTCGTTGTTTCCCTTGAAATTCTCATACCTCTTAGCTGGGTTTTGATCAAATACTTTTCCCTTGTTTCCGTCCCATTTACGTTTCCCATTACTAGCTCCCAATTCCGATTTCACCTTTTCTGGCTCTTGTTGGGTAATTTGATTCATCAGGGTGTGCGCCATGCAAATAGCTTCTGGGACATCTGCTGGTTTCGAAGAGGTGACATTTCTCTGAATGGTCTTGGGAAGTCCCCACAAATACCGTTCCATTCGCTTAAATTCAGGAGTAACCATCGTGGGGCACATCAAAGCTAACTCCAAGTACCTTCGGTTATAGCCACCAAGAAACTCCGCTTCCATCTTCTGAATTTCGGTTCTGGGGCAGTACTCCTCGATTATAGCACTCTTAAACTCCTCCCATGGTGTAGCATAAGCCTCGTCAATTCCCTTAGCCTGGGCGAGTGTGTTCCACCAGATTAAAGCGCCATCCGACAGCGTGCAAGAGGCGTACTTAGTTTTGTTCACTTCGGAGCAGTTACTCACACGGAATACAGATTCCAACTTCTGAAACCATCTCGTCAGCCCAACTGGCCCCTCAGTACCACTGAAATTGTGGGGCTTGCAGCTCTAAAATTCCTTATAAGTACACCCGTTATGAATGTTCTGGTTAGCCGGTGGGGCTTGGGAGTTGGCATCCACCATAGCCGCGGCTACTCGAGCAGCTATCATCTCCTCAATCTGTGCTGCTGTGGGCATTTTCCTTGGAACTCTTCCATTTGCCATTGATCTTCCAAACAAAATTTTTGACTTAAGTCAAAATCCAGCATTCAATAATTAATAATGCTATAGTATAAGGTAACCAATTTGGAAGCATCACAATACATGTTAACTAAGCATGGGAAACTAGTTGCAGATAGCACGAGAACCATCATGTAATAACTTAAATAGAACATTGTATAATAATTAAACAACAATAAGTTCCATTCATTAATAAGAAAGTTGCATATATCCTCATAAGGTTCGTACAATATTTGAATAAAACATGAAACTACTAACGGAATTACATAATGAAATCTGATACAATAGCCCTATGGTGATGGTGGGTAAATGATGTCCATTATGTGGGAAATTTGGTCCTCGAGCTTAGTCACCCGAGCACGGAGGGTATGCACTTCCCTCGTTAGCTCCTCGACGGTGGGAGATGATGGTGGGGCAGGTGGTGAAGATGATACAGATGGTGCAGGTGGCACCGGTGGTGCAGAGGGTGCAGCACCAGAAGTAGATGGCGCATAACGGCCGACCTTACACACGAATGGATCAGCAGGATACGGCACAACCCTTTTACGGGCGGTGACCCTAACCAACAGTCCACGTGCGTTCATGAACTGCTTACCTCCATTAACCCCTGGAATAACAGTACCATCGAAGCGGTATCGCTTCTTCGGCGGGGTAGAGGGTGGCTGTACGGGCTCCTCCTCGGAGTCCTCCTCAGAATCCTCCTCGGGATCCTCATCCAATGACGATATGTCTGAATCATCCGAAGGTAGTGCAGGGTCGTCGTCTTCGGGTGGATGTGCCTGGTCGATGGTCATGAGTCGGTATCTACCAGGTGGAATCGGCACGACTCGTCCGTCAGCGGTGCGTCTAGCCGAATGGCCATTCTTGTTACGGAAAGGACCGTCCCCATTTCCACCAAGGATTACAGTACCACCGGAATGGTACTGTGGCCCCGAGAATCTAGGGTTGGGTGGAGCTGGAATCTCCTCTGGATCCTCATCTCCGTCAGATATGATCATCAGGTCAGGTACGTGACTACTGTCCCCAGAGGGCGAATCGCCAGAGTCGTCGGAGGGTAGTGATGACGGGATCTGTGAGTCAGCAACAATCGTAGGCGAGGTAGCAGATGAATCTGAGTCACTCTCCAAATCAATGATAATGGGCGGTATGTCAGACATCTGAACAAGGAAAAAATAACTTTTTCCATGTCAGTAAGACATATAGCAAGCACGTAATAAGGCATAATATCTACAACAGTACATAGCATGGCAATAATAACAATATCATACCGAAGTAACATGCAATCAAAAGTAGATAGTAGCATGCAGTAGCGAGAATAAACGGTAGCATACAGCGAGTCCATATAGCAGTAAAAGTAAGCAGTAGCATGCAGCAAGTTCTGCAGAAACAAGTAAACAAGCAAGTTGTAGATTAGTCCTATCAGTGAATCCTACTCGGCCTGGTCTAGACTCACTAATGCAACCTAATTTCCTACAACCAATGCTCTGATACCAAATGCAATGCCCCATACAAAATTAACGTGTATGGATCATCAACAACAGGTCCATTACAAGGTTACAACACTATATGCTGTTTTAAAACAAGTTTGCATTCCAAGAACGATAATGTTTTACAAAAGATAGCGTGCTTCTACGAGTAGAAAGCATTAACATAAGTACGTGACACGAAGGTCATTACAAAGTCACTGTAATATAACATAAGTTATGAATGCAAAGTAAAAGTTTCGCAATTGAGACATCTGTAAGCAATACAGCGGAAGTCTAATACCGAGTGTCTAATACAGCAGAGGCAACAAACGTCTAAGCACCTGAGAAATAACATGCTTAAAAAGTGTGACAACCCGGAAATTTTTGACCAAATTTAAACTTAATCTTTATATGTTTCCGACACGATAAGCAAAGTCTGTAATGTTGAGTCTCAAAATTTTTGAACTGTTGCATGAATTCAATTGACTATCGACCGTTCTCGACGATTCACAAACAATTAATTGTAAATAGTTATATGTGTATATGTACATATATATATATAAATGTAAATTGGAAAAAAATAAAATTTGAAACATTATATGTTGTTGTATTTAAAATTAATTATATAAAATAAAATAAAAATAAGATATTATAATAATTATTATTTAAAGCATAACTATATATAAATAAAGTATATTAAAAATAAATATTGAATGATTGTAATACTCGTTGGACGTTTCTATTATTATTTAGAGAAGTTTAATTCGAACTTATGTGATTTTAAAATAAACGGTGATCCGAAAATGAGTTACATAAATTTTAGGCTTATTAGAAATATATTTAGGAGCTAATAAATAAATTTCAACACTTTTTATATTTTACCTAGAATCGAGCACGGACAGTGATGTAATTTTTATTTAATAGTTAATGATCGAATTTTATACCATAATGACCAAAATAAATAAATATAGTTAATTTAAAAATATGGAATTTTTCTGAACACTTTTATCCACCACTGATTTAGCACGATACACAGTTCGTGAAAACTGTTGGTAGGATACTCCAAATTAAACGGCTGCTTTCCTGTAGTATATCTCACATCTTGTTTACTTTCAATTATTATATTATTAAATTATTATTAATCACATATAGGTGGATATAAGAATATGATATGTAGTATTATTATTGACTTACTGTTTTTGTTCTAATCTATTTCATATAGTATTATATATGCATTCAGAGACATAGTTACATGAACACACCAACTTATTCCTTCTTTTCTTTTCTTGTTTCTTCATCTTCTTCTTGAACCATAACCCACCATAAACTATCACAACCGTCACCATCTATCACCAACACAACTCTTCTTCTCCATTTAACTGCCACCATACACCATTGAAAATCACATATAATTCGATCATACTTGCTACTGTTGCAACTATTTTTCTGTTTTCTGTCGTGAATACCCAACCACCACTCCAACAACCGAACACCACACGCACCCTTGAACCACCACTGTGAACTAGCTGATAAACCACCGGCCACCATCACTTCCTCTCTCTCCCTCATGTTTTCTTTTCGGTTTCATGGTTCGAATACAGCCACAACCTAAAGCTACTACTGTAGCTTACGTTATGTATCTTGTTGCTACTATTTGCAGCCATAAACCACCCCAAAAACCACTAATCTAACTACTTCTGTCTTTCTATTTCGATCGAGGAAAAACAACTACTATTTAATGTTGTTGCTACGACTGTTATACTACGACTACATCCTTTTTACTGCTGCTGCTGTAGCTATAAACCAACCATAAACAGCCATCCAAAACCACCTTAGCTCACTACACCCTTCTACTGTTCATCGAAGAAGACGATGAACAGTGTCATCGTGTATATTTTTTTTCTCTTCTTTTCTCTTCTTCTTCACGCTGCATTGTTACTACTACTTACATCCGCTTCTATTTTAAACGATAATGAAAATGATGATGACCGTGGTGATAATAGACGATTTGCGAGATGATGATCGAATGATGGTCAAGATTGTGATAATGATCATATGTTGGGTTGATGATGAATAACTCGATGATAATGATGTGAAGAAGACGATGAGTAACATGATGAAGAAAAAGATGATGATGTTTTATGATGAGAAGTGATGTGAGATAATGATGCCCTAATGATGATAGTGATTTTACATGATCGAAAATAATAAAGGAATAGAAACTGAATGATTAGGATCTTGATGTTGATTAAGTGGTAGGGTTAGTATGTTGATTTTTTTTAACGCGAACTGGGCATATGAGTTTATGGACAGTTTTTTTTATTGGGCCGAAATTTCCTTTTTGGGCCGTTAAGAATTATGTGGGCCGTGACTTTGGTTGGGCCGAATTAATTGAAGAAGAAAGGAAATAGAAATTTCGAATTTATATAGTTTCAGTTGGGAATTAGTTCATGAAAACACAAATGGAGTAATGGTTAAGGAGTGATTCGGGTATGCGAGAGATCGAGGGTTCGAGTCTAGTCAATGGCGTTTTTTTTGGGCTTTTCTTCAAAGGTTGTAATCCTTTGTTATTATTATTGATATTGTTATTATTATTATTATTATTGTTATTATTATTATTATTATTATTATTATTATTATTATTATTATTATTATTATTATTATTATTATTATTATTATTATTATTATTATTATTATCAAGTATTATGAATATCATAATTATTATCACCATTAATATTATTATTATTATTGTTATTATTATTAACATTATAATTAATGATATATTTATTACTAATATAAGAATTATGATAGAAATTTTCATATATTATTATTATTAAGGTTATAGTTACAAATATGATTTTTATTAATGATATTACTAATATTATCATCATTTAAATTATAATCTTTATCGTTTTACTACTAAAATAAGTATTTATATTATTATTATAAATATTATCATTAATATAAATTTTCAATTATTAGTATTATGATGAAAATAATAAAAGTTACTATTATTTTTATTAAATATTAGTATTAGTATTATTTTAGAATTGTTATCATTATTATTAATAAGAGTATTATTATTAAGTTTACCACTAGTAATAAGATTGTTACAATTATTATTATTAAGTATTAAATATTAATATCAAAGAGTATTATTTCATGACCATTATTATTAAATTATTTATTTTATTAAAAACTATTGTTATCATCGTTATTATTAACATCAATATTATCACTATTATTATTATTTCAAAAATTATCTTAGTATTACTAAAGTACTAATTTAACAAACCAAAAATATATATAGATAAATATACAAATATATTTAGTACACATAACATAACAAAATTTAATATTTTATATAAAATGAATATAAGTATTAATATAAGAATTATATCACTAATAATATATAAATTTGTTCGATTACGATTATACGTTTTAATATATATACAAATGATATAGGTTCGTGAATCCGAGGCCAACCCTGCATTGTTCAGTATCGTCGTATGAATATTTTTACTACAAAATATTGTATCGTGAGTTTCATTACTCCCTTTTTAAAATGCTTTTGGAATATATATTTTTGGGACTGAGAATACATGCGCTTTTATAAATGTTTGACGAAATAGACACAAGTAATCGAAACTACATTATATGGTTGAATGATCGAAATCGAATACGCCCCTTTTAGCTTGGTAGCCTAAGAATTAGGGAACTGGCCCCTAATTGACGCGAATCCTAAAGATAGATCTATTGGGCCCAACAAGCCCCATCTAAAGTACTGGATGCTTTAGTACTTCAAAATTATCATGTCCGAAGGGAGTCCCGGAATGATGGGGATATTCTATATGCATCTTGTTAATATCAGTTACTAGGTGTTCATCATATGAATGATTTTACCTTAATGCAGACGAGAGGATTCTGCTTGAGGATTATGTTTATAAAATGAAATCTTGTGGTCTATTATTATTACAATTTGATACATATAGATTAAACCTATAACTCGCCAACATTTTGTTGACGTTTTAAGCATGTTTATTCTCAAGTTATTATTAAGAGCTTCCACTGTTGCATGCTAAATTAAGGACAAGAATTGGAGTCAGCATGCTTGTATAATATTGTTTAAAAACTGCATTCGAAGACTTAAGTTATTGTGTAATATTATTGTAAACCATTATGTAATGGTTGAGTGAAAACGCTATATTTTAGATTATCATTATTTGATAATCTTCGTAATGTTTTAAACCTTTATCGATAAAATAAAGATTATGGTTTGTTTTAAAAATGAATGCAGTCTTTGAAAAATGTCTCATATAGAGGTTAAAACCTCGCAACGAAACCAATTAATATGAAACGTTTATAATTAATATGAACGGGACATTTCAAAAAGTCAACACGAATGTTGGTGAGCTATAGTTTGATTGTAACAATAATGTAATGTATGCCACGAGATTTCGTATTCAAAACAGTATGAAAATTATATGCTTAACCGTGGGCACTTGGTAACTAACTTAACGTATATATCACCCCCTAAAAGTACACTTGGCGAGTGCGTAAGTTTACGAAGTATTAAACACCCGTTAAATGCTAGTGTGACTAGCCCGAGTGGGGATGTCAAACCCTATGGATCCATATCTAAGATTCGCGTCTATCGGTTCAAAAACCAATAGTTAAACGTTACCGAGCTAAGGGGAATATTTGTGCCGTTATATCACCCACACATATATAAAGTTTAAGTACTCATGTCTAGTATGTAAAACATAAAAAGCGCATGTATTCTCAGTCCAAAAAATAGTTAGATAAAAAGGGAGCTATAACTCACAGTGAAAGTGTGGTAAAAGTCGATACGAGATAAGTAAGCAAGTAAGTCGGTCCGAAAGGTCCTCAACCTAAGTCAAAAGTTACTAAGTCAGTAAATCGTCCCAAAGGGTTTAAAAGTACGTAATTTAAGTCTTAAGTGTCATCATCATCAACATCATACGTAACAAGTAAAGTAAGTTTTCAATCAAGAATAGAGATCAAAACAAAGGCTGACTTCGTTCAGCAGCTACGACCTCTATACAAATTAAAATGATGTGAGACCAGTGGCCAAGGCTCCATATGTGAGTCCTCTAATCACTGACCAATTTTCAGAACCTAACTCATCATCGTTTGACCGTGGCTACGGTTTAAGTGCGAGTAGGTCAGAAATTTCAGCACAACGTTACAAAGGCGTAGTGACTTTCGGAAGGCTATAAATCCTAAACCGTAAATCGGATTAAGACGAGTCTTAAACGAAAAGTCATCTACTCGAACCGAAATACCTGGAAATCAACTTTTCGAGAAGTCCAGGAGCCTGATCAGACCCTGAAAAAGAGAAAGCAAGTGCTCTGGTGGGTTTCTTGGTGATTGATGCTCATCACGGTTCTCATCCTTGATGCGTATGAGCCTCAAGTGTACAACTCTTGATGTTTTAGCATCACTTTAACCAAGGTTTAACCATCAAAACACAAAGTTAAGACTAAGAAATAAAACACAACTCGAGTTAGAGTTTGAGCAAGGTGATGAACCAAAGTTACATCAATTTCTTAGTTTCAATACAAGTACAATTTCTATTAAGATATAAACTTTAAATCAAACTAAATAAGCAAGACCTTAAGTTATGGAACTTAGATCTTAGCTAAGTATTAAATACCTTAGACTAAAAAGTCTAGATCTTATGTTCTTGGTGAAACCCTAAGTCATATCATTTAGACTTTCAACTTTTACACAACCATAAGTTATGAAACTTAGATCTTGTAAAGTAAAGTGAACACAAGTTAATGAACTCTTGTTTTAACAAGTTAGATGACCATAAGTTACTTAACTTAGATCAACTTTAAATGAGTGAAAGTTATAAGCTAGGAAGCTTAAACTTTCTTGTTCTTGAACATTCAAAGTTAGACTTTGGTTACAAGATTCATGAGATCAAAGTTAACAAGTAAATCTTTGACCAAGGAACTTATATAAATTGAATTTCATAAACATAAATGATAAATTTAAAGTTAAAAATAAACAAGTTCAAGTTTGGATCCTTTATATAATGAGATATCAAGTTACAAGCTTGAATCTTCATAAAATGAACTTTAAAGTTCCAATACTTGAACTTAAAGAGGATCTTAAAGTAATTGATCCTTTGATTATTACAAGTTTCGTGTAGAACCAAAAGCTACAAAGCTTTGATCCTTGTTCTTTCTTCTTTATCATACAAGTAATTAAAGAATGCAAGATAACATAAGGATTTAAGTTACAAAAACCAAAATCCATGAACACTAATGATGATGATGATGCTACGGTTTAGAGAGAAAAAAGTAGGAAGAAAAGAAGTTTAAAACTTTAAGTTCTTCAAGTGTTTTAGTGAGAGAAGTTAGAGAGATACTTGAGAGAAAAAGAGTGTGTGTTTTAAAATGAAATTGAGAGTGTTTAAAATGAAATGGTGATGATGGTTGGTGCCTTGAAGGCCGACGGTTAGCATGGATGGGGTGGGGGGATCATTTGCTTGGCATGGGTGGTAGTACATGGTGGTGTAGGCACATGTTGGGTGGCATGGAACATAAGGTTAAAATTTGTAAGTAGTAGTATCAAGCATGCTTAATACTTGTCTTATTTACTAATAGGTTTTGTCTTATGTTTCATGGGATAACTAGTCCATTAATTAGTCCATTAAGTGAGTCCATTAAGTTAAGTAGGTTGGGCCTTTAATAAGCTAGGCCATTAAGGTGTTAAGTCCATTAAAACTAACTAGTAAGCATTAGTAAACACTAAACATAATTAAGGAACCATAAAGCCAAGTAATTGTCATAAATAAATAACCATAATATTCCAATTATGACAAAAGTTTAACGTGCATTAAGTACGTAGCTCGTTTTAAACAATAAGTGAAACTAACGTTCGTAAATGCATTCAAGGATTATGTTAAGTAACTAAGTACTTAAAAACACATTGTAAGGCATTAATGAAAGTAATTAACATAATTAATGATCCCATCAAATAATCTAACTCAGTACGCACAAATACGCAGTTTCGTAAAAGTAATAAATATAATTAAAAGTCGAAAAAGTCGGGTGTGACGACCCGAAAATTTCCGACTAAATTTAAACTTAATCTTTATATGTTTCGACACGATAAGCAAAGTCTGTAATGTTGAATCTCAAAATTTTTGAACTATCTTCTTGTATTCATTTACCATCCGACCATCTCCGACGATTCACGAAGAATTAATTGTAAATTGATATGTAAGTGTATATATATATATAAATAATAGGTGTATATATATAAATAATAATTGGAAATATAATTTAGAATACTATATGAATTAATTAATTATGCAAATAAAATAATATATGGTATTATTATTAAAATGACATTTTGATGACCTGAACTGGTGGTCCGTGATGAATCAAACCTTTTAATTATCCATCAATTATCTAAGAGCTCATGAATAGAAAATCATAAATGAAACAGGGTAATTATGTTTTAAACGTAAGATTTGGTGCATACAATAAAACTGTGTCTTAATTAATGTAATTGTTGTGGGCTTTAATTAGTAATGCTATGTTTGAGTTAATAATTATTTTTAACTGTTAGAAAGTATTTATTTTATTTAATGTTAGCTAAGTTTATACGGAGTAATTAATTATAGTTGTTTAGTGATTGAATTAGTATTATTATATTTTTGTTATTTTATTATCATTAATATTATTACAAAAATTATCATTAAGATTATTAGAATTATTATCAATATAATTATTATTACTATCATTATTATCATTATCATTAATATTATTATTATTATTATTAATATTAACAATATTATTGTTATTGTATTTATTTAGTATTAATATTAAATATAAAATAAAAATAAATAATTTAACTAAATTGATTATATATTCCTATCTACTGTATATCTACTTTATTTTTATTTTTCTTTTTCTTCCCTATTCGTTTCATCCACGACCCGTGCTTCCCTGTCGACCATGATCACTACAATCTAATCTTTGATCAATTATTGTTACTGCATACGATCAATCACTTAAACATTATATATCCTCACTGTTATTCGTGAAATCCATCTGCAATTAAAGAAACAAAACCCAAAATTCTATCCGCGACATATTTTAATCCATAATCCATTTTCGAATCAAACCCCAAAATCTAATAATGTCGAGTTGTTATGAATCATCTAATGAAGCTCTCTGTAAATTTTCAAGCTCTGATTTATCAAATTGAATGTTAATTTGATAGTCAATGATGTATGGCTAAAAGTCAACCGAAAATTCTTCATTTAAATTGGGATACTGGAGTTTGTTTCAAGTTCAATTGATATCCTACGAATATTATATTGGTGATTTGAAGCAGGTCACGTGAAGAAATCAAAAGCTAAAACTCTTTAGATTTTGATTTTCGATTTTGAGTTCAATAATAAAAAACGGTTCCTATTCTTTGCTTGAATCTTCCTTTTGTTGCTGTTATGAATCTAAGTGCTTCACATATGATGCTTATCACTGCCCAAGAGATATGTTTCAATGTATTTTATATACATCAGTTGCCCGATTCACGCTTTTGGGTCATCCCTGTTCAGGCATTGTTTTTCTTTTCTCCTTTTGTGTGATTAAACCAGACTGATTCCCTATAATATTTGGAAGCTGCTAATAAATTTAAAACAAGATGATTAATTATTCTTGCTGTTGGTATGCTATCCTTCTTGCTGCTGCAATGCTATCTTTTTGTTTCATTTTTTTCTTTGAATCATCAAACCGCCATTTATATTAAGATTATTGTCACTGTTTTGTGCTTCTGTTGCTGCATCAAATTTCTATTTTCATTCTTGTGATAACAACGATGACATGTTAGATACGATGCTATTAGAGTTGATGATGGAGATGATTTTAGATTGATGGTAACCATGATAATTAAATTATGAGTAGAATTATGATTATGATTATAATTATGATTATGATTATGATATGATGATGATGGATGATAGTCGTGAATAATATGATGATGATGCGTGTATATCATTTTCCATTTACTCCTGCTTGTTATTAACAAGAATTACAAATGATATAGATGATGAAGAGGTTAGGGCGATGGTGTTTATGATCATGAAAAGTTAGGATGATAATGTTAAAGACTATCGTGATGTTTTTTTGTTGATTGTCTGTTCGATGAATCTACCAAAAAATTTCCTTTGTTGCTGCTTTGTTTCTTTTCTTTATCACCGAACCATCCACCTGGCTACAATATCTGTTTCTGGCACACTCAATATTTCTACTGTCTTCCTGTTTGACTAATTTCGATTGCTGCTTCTGTCTTAAAGCCGAGACCAACACATCTTATGTAGGTATAAGACTTTGATTATAATTATAAAGATGATTTGAAAATAATGATTTTATTATCAAGTATAAGATAATAATTATCAGGTATAAAGTATTGATAAAATTATAATTAAAAGAAGATGTTGCACGATGGTATACGATGATGATGATATGTGAATGCCGTATGATGATGATGATATCAAATGATGATGAGGTGGTGTTGATTTTGTTCCAGACAAAACTCCACAATCCATAAGTGGGTTTAATTGAAACATGCTAGCAGGCCTTTGAATCTAATAACTTGGGCCGAGATCCATTTCTTGATGTTGGGCCGTTTATTAGTTAAGTGGACTTGCAAATGGAATTTTGCTATTGGGACAAATGAGTTTCTTTTAGACTAGACAACTTGGGCTCTTTTACTAAGTTGGACTTCAATTTGAGATTTGCCTAACAAACCCGACACGCGTTTACTCAATATTCCGTTTACTCGCTCTCTCGTTAAGGGTATATTTTATTAAAACTTAAACTTATTGATTTTGATTATTTATTATATAGTTGAAGTAATAAAAAGATTAGATGAATCGAATAAGATAATCAAGCGATTTGATATGAATCTGATATTAACACATGGTATTGAAAATTGTATAAGATAAGTATTTAAGATGATAAGTATAAATATAAAAACGATATGTAGTAGTATATATATATAAAGACGTAAATTATATTATTAAAAGAAAATATACATATACATATAAGTAAACTCTCTCTATATATAAATATATGAATATGATTTAAAAATGAAATATCAATATCTATAATTTTTAAAATATAAAACCAATAAATATAGTTATTATAATCAATTATATAAATAAATTATGATATTTTAATTCATATCTAAAACAACAAGATTAATTTGTGTGTATATATATATATATACTTATAATTAAAAGATGATGATAATATGATTATGATAAATATTATTATTACCATTATTATTATTATTATCATTATTAATATTATTATTATTATTATTAAAAACTGTCATTTATTATTATTATCATTACTAGTAATATCATAATTAATTTTATTTTTATTTTTATTAAAATTATCATTATTATTATTATTATTAGAATTATGATGATTTTTATCATAATTAGTATTATTTTTATTATATCAAATAAATATTATATACTTATATTAATATTACATAAAGCTTTATATTAAACATATTACTATTTATAAATATTACATATAACAAATTATTAATTTTTGATATAGTACCAATTATTAATATATAAATATTAATATAACTATATGTTTCAATATTAATTATTTTACAAAATAGATATATATATAACATATAACGGAAGATATAATATATAAATAAAGTATATATATAATTTTGATTATATAACTACAACGCTAAGTATATAAATATTATATAATTAATAGATGAACTATTTGATTACCATTATATGTGTTAATATATATGATTGAATATAGGGTCCGTGAATCTGAGGCCAACCCTGCATTGTTCAGTGTCGTCATATGTATTTTTACTACAAAATACAATATTGTGAGTTTCATTTGCTCCATTTTTAAATGCTTTTGCAATATATATTTTTGGGACTGAGAATACATGCACTTTTGTAACTGTTTTACGAAATATACACAAGTAATTGAAACTACATTATTTGGGTGAATGATCGAAGCCGAATATGCCCCTTTTGCTTGGTAGCTTAAGAATTAGTAAACCGATCTACTAATTGACGCGAATCCTAAAGATAGATCTATTGGGCCTAACGAACCCCATCCAAAGTACCGGATGCTTTAGTACTTCGAATTCGTTTTTATCATGTTTGAAGGATTTCCAGGAATGATAGGGGATATTCTTATATGCATCTTGTTAATGTCGGTTACCTGGTATTCACCATATGAATGATTTTTGTCTCTATGCATGGGAAGTATATTTATGAGAAATGAAAATGAAAATTTTGCGGTCTATTAAAAATGATGGAAATGAATATTTATGATAAACTAATGAACTCACCAACCTTTTGGTTGACACTTGAAAGCATGTTTATTCTCAGGTATTGAAGAAATCTTCCGCTGTGCATTTGCTCATTTTAGAGATATTACTTGGAGTCATTCATGACACAATTCAAAAGACGTTGCATTCGAGTCATTGAGTTCATCAAGATTATTATTAAGTCAATTATAGTTGGATATATTCAGAAATGGTATGCATGCCTGTCAACTTTCGATGTGATGAAAGTTTGTCTTTTAAAAATGAATGCAATGTTTGTAAAATGCATCATATAGAGGTCAGAACCTCGCGATGTAACCAAATGTAATGTTTTCGTCCAGATGGATTATGACGGGTCCTTTCATCGGGTCGAGATAAACTCATATCAATCATTAAACCCAATACTTTCCCCAGGACCTATAATATATTTTTGAACCAACATGTCACTAACCTCCTCAGCTAAACCACCCTCCTCGAGAGGTTCCCAATCAGGATAATGCGTAGACAAGAACTTACGATCCTCAATCTCAGTCAAAAAATCCATCCATTCCATATAGTTTTCATTAGTACGATCCCAAAATAAGGATGTAAATCCTTAGGAAGCTTATGAGCTCTTGGATGAACGGGTGCCATAGGCACAGATTGTAAAGCACTTGGTCGTTTAGTTCTCTACAAAATAGCCAACATACACAAGAAACCAAATGGGAAAAGAAAATATTAGCGTTAGTTAAAAACAAAATGATAGTTCAACTTCCATATTTGCTTTCATGTTTAACAAGTGTCCTTCATGCTCAAAAACTCAATCAACAAAAACTCATCATCTCATAACATGTAAACTTCATAATTCTAAAATGTCGTTATCAATCAATCATGCATTCATAATCATAATTAAATAACCATATAGCATATAAAACTAGGCATCTTACAATCTCACAATTCAACTTAAAATCAAAAGTCAAACTGAGTCAAACTCAGTCAACTAAACCAAATTACCCAAATTGGCATGAACCCTAAATTTAAAAATCAAGCAATCGAATGATTCATGACAATTAACAACTAACAAATTCAATAACTAGCATGAATAACATCAATTCATAGCAATTAAACATCAAAATCAAAATAAAGACTAAATTCTCACATACTCAAGAACCCTAGAATCAAAACAAGCAATTAAAGAACAATAAGCATATGAAACTAGAATCTAGCATGTTATAGAATCATAATACATAACAAATTCGGCCTAAATCAAAGAAATTGACACCTCCACACTTGATTTCAACCAAACCCACATGAACACCCAATTATAATTCAAAATTAAAAGAAAATACACTTAAAAAGGATGTTAAAATCATTACCTTATGTAGTGACCCGAACTTTTCCATGTTTATATATATTAATTGAGATTAATATTTACATGATTAAATGTTTCCAACATGTTAAGCAATCAAACTTGTTAAGACTTGATTAATTGAAATATGTTTCATATAGACAATTGACCACCCAAGTTGACCGGTGATTCACGAACGTTAAAACTTGTAAAAACTATATGATGACATATATATGGATATATATATAGTTAACATGATACTATGATAAGTAAACATATCATTAAGTATATTAACAATGAACTACATATGTAAAAACAAGACTACTAACTTAATGATTTTTAAACGAGACATATATGTAACGATTATCGTTGTAAAGACATTTAATGTATATATATCATATTAAGAGATATTCATACATGATAATATCATGATAATATAATAATTTAAAATCTCATTTGATATTATAAACATTGGGTTAACAACATTTAACAAGATCGTTAACCTAAAGGTTTCAAAACAACAATTACATGTAACGACTAACGATGACTTAACGACTCAGTTAAAATGTATATACATGTAGTGTTTTAATATGTATTTATACACTTTTGAAAGAATTCAATACACTTATCAAAATACTTCTACCTAACAAAAATGCTTACAATTACATCCTCGTTCAGTTTCATCAACAATTCTACTCGTATGCACCCGTATTCGTACTCGTACAATACACAGCTTTTAGATGTATGTACTATTGGTATATACACTTCAATGATCAGCTCTTAGCAGCCCATGTGAGTCACCTAACACATGTGGGAACCATCATTTGGCAACTAGCATGAAATATCTCATAAAATTACAAAAAATATGAGTAATCATTCATGACTTATTTACATGAAAACAAAATTACATATCCTTTATATCTAATCCATACACCAACGACCAAAAACACCTACAAATACTTTCATTCTTCAATTTTCTTCATCTAATTGATCTCTCTCAAGTTCTATCTTCAAGTTCTAAGTGTTCTTCATATATTCTACAAGTTCTAGTTACATAAAATCAAGAATACTTTCAAGTTTGCTAGCTCACTTCTAATCTTGTAAGGTGATCATCCAACCTCAAGAAATCTTTGTTTCTTACAGTAGGTTATCATTCTAATACAAGGTAATAATCATATTCAAACTTTGGTTCAATTTCTATAACTATAACAATCTTATTTCAAGTGATGATCTTACTTGAACTTGTTTTCGTGTCATGATTCTGCTTCAAGAACTTCGAGCCATCCAAGGATCCGTTGAAGCTAGATCCATTTTTTTCTTTTCCAGTAGGTTTATCCAAGGAACTTAAGGTAGTAATGATGTTCATAACATCATTCGATTCATATATATAAAGCTATCTTATTCGAAGGTTTAAACTTGTAATCACTAGAACATAGTTTAGTTAATTCTAAACTTGTTCGCAAACAAAAGTTAATCCTTCTAAATTGACTTTTAAAATCAACTAAACACATGTTCTATATCTATATGATATGCTAACTTAATGATTTAAAACCTGGAAACACGAAAAACACCGTAAAACCGGATTTACGCCGTCGTAGTAACACCGCGGGCTGTTTTGGGTTAGTTAATTAAAAACTATGATAAACTTTGATTTAAAGGTTGTTATTCTGAGAAAATTATTTTTATTATGAACATGAAACTATATCCAAAAATTATGGTTAAACTCAAAGTGGAAGTATGTTTTCTAAAATGGTCATCTAGACGACGTTCTTTCGCCTGAAATGACTACCTTTACAAAAACGACTTGTAACTTATTTTTCCGACTATAAACCTATACTTTTTCTGTTTAGATTCATAAAATAGAGTTCAATATGAAACCATAGCAATTTGATTCACTCAAAACGGATTTAAAATGAAGAAGTTATGGGTAAAACAAGATTGGATAATTTTTCTCATTTTAGCTACGTGAAAATTGGTAACAAATCTATTCCAACCATAACTTAATCAACTTGTATTGTATATTATGTAATCTTGAGATACCATAGACACGTATACAATGTTTCGACCTATCATGTCGACACATCTATATATATTTCGGAACAACCATAGACACTCTATATGTGAATATTGGAGTTAGCTATACAGGGTTGATGTTGAATCCAAAATATATATAGTTTGAGTTGTGATCAATACTGAAATACGTATACACTGGGTTGTGGATTGATTCAAGATAATATTTATCGATTTATTTCTGTACATCTAACTGTGGACAACTAGTTGTAGGTTACTAACGAGGACAGCTGACTTAATAAACTTAAAACATCAAAATATATTAAAAGTGTTGTAAATATATTTTGAACATACTTTGATATATATGTATATATTGTTATAGGTCCGTGAATCAACCAGTGGCCAAGTCTTACTTCCCGACGAAGTAAAAATATGTGAAAGTGAGTTATAGTCCCACTTTTAAAATCTAATATTTTTGGGATAAGAATACATGCAGGTTTTATAAATGATTTACAAAATAGACACAAGTACGTGAAATTACATTCTATGGTTGAATTATCGAAATCGAATATGCCCCTTTTTATTAAGTCTGGTAATCTAAGAATTAGGGAACAGACACCCTAATTGACGCGAATCCTAAAGATAGATCTATTGGGCCTAACAAACCCCATCCAAAGTACCGGATGCTTTAGTACTTCGAAATTTATATCATATCCGAAGGGTGTCCCGGAATGATGGGGATATTCTTATATATGCATCTTGTTAATGTCGGTTACCAGGTGTTCACCATATGAATGATTTTTATCTCTATGTATGGGATGTGTATTGAAATATGAAATCTTGTGGTCTATTATTATGATTTGATATATATAGGTTAAACCTATAACTCACCAACATTTTTGTTGACGTTTTAAGCATGTTTATTCTCAGGTGATTATTAAGAGCTTCCGCTGTCGCATACTTAAATAAGGACGAGATTTGGAGTCCATGCTTGTATGATATTGTGTAAAAACTGCATTCCAGAAACTTATTTTGTTGTAACATATTTGTATTGTAAACCATTATGTAATGGTCGTGTGTAAACAGGATATTTTAGATTATCATTATTTGATAATCTACGTAAAGCTTTTTAAACCTTTATTGATGAATTAAAGGTTATGGTTTGTTTTAAAATGAATGCAGTCTTTGAAAAACGTCTCATATAGAGGTCAAAACCTCGCAACGAAATCAATTAATATGGAACGTTTTTAATCAATAAGAACGGGACATTTCAGTTGGTATCAGAGCCAGGTTCTTAGAGAACCAGAATTTTGCATTAGTGTGTCTTATCGAGTTTGTTAGGATGCATTAGTGAGTCTAGACTTCGACCGTGTTTACTTGAAAAATGATTGCTTAACAAATTTTGTTGGAAACTATATATTTTTAACATGTGAATATTATGTGATATATTAATCTCTTAACGCGTTTGATATTATGTGATAGATGTCTACCTCTAGAACAAGTCTCATTGACTCACCTAATAATAATGAAGAGTCAAATGTAAATTGGAATGATTCATGGACTGATTCACAAGTTCCCGAAGAGGAACCGGAAGAAGAGTCGGAACCGGAAGAAGAATCGGAACCGGAAGAAGAATCGGAACCGGATAAAGAAATAGAACCTGTGGGGGAAATAATAAAACGGTTAAGTAAAAGAAAATCCTCCACCAACCGACCAAGGTTAATTATGGTCAATGGTGTTTCCGCCAAGGAAGCAAAATATTGGGAGGATTACCAATTCTCCGATGAATCGGATTCCGACGAGAATTCCGATGATGTTATAGAAATTACCCCAACTGAATTTAAAAAGGCAAAAAAAAATAATAAGGGAAAGGGCATAGAAATAGAGAAATCTAATTCCAACCCCGATGAACTTTATATGTATCGTCAACCCCCGAAGTCCTTAAGTTGTAACAATGACCCGGGAACCTCTAAACCATCAGGTTTTTCTAAACCAATGTGGAAAATGACGGCTCGTATTAGGGGAACATCATATATCCCTAGAAACTTGGCAAAATGATCCAAAACCGAAGAAGAAGAAACAAGCGAGTCGGAATAAGATAGTTGTATTCGTGTGGTGTAATATATGTAATATAGTGTGCTTATGCTTTATGATATATGTAAAAATTGCTTGTATTAATAAGTATTTTTTTTATGAATCTAACTCTTGTCTATTTTACAGTATAAAAACACAAAATGGATAGACAACCCAATATTTTAAGAGACCTACCCGGAGACATGATTGATGAAATCTTGTCTAGAGTCGGTCAGAATTCTTCGGCACAACTATTTAAGGCGAGATCAGTTTGTAAGACATTCGAAGAACGTTCCAAGAATGCCTTGGTTTATAAAAGGCTTTCGTTCGAAAGATGGGGGATATCACATTGGGAAATCCATAAGTTACGATGTGTTTACTTTGACGCATATATTGCGGGGAACCCAAATGCTATTTTACGCAATGGGTTAAGAAATTATTTTGACTCAATATATCCGAATATTGGACTTCGTGATTTAGAAAAAGCGGCTAACATGCAACATAAAGAAGCATGTTATGCTTACGGATTAGTAATGTTCGCTTCTCACCAAAGTGAAAACAAGAACATCGGGCTACAACTATTAAACAAAACGTTCCCACAAGTGACGGAGTCGGTAATTGGGGTAAGAAATGAGGTTTTTAGATTGTTACGGGACTGTTGGACATTACGTAACCCTCGTCCCTTTGACGACGTTACAACACGCTGTCTTATCAACGGCCATAACGGTTATGTTCCACAAGACCAAGGATGGGAAGTAATCCTAGTAAAACCAGAATGCATGACTTGTTTCTGGATGTATGAATTACGTGTCTTTATTGCCTTTGCTGAACGACTTGTGTACTAGCTAGAATTATCTTCACAACCATCTTGTATCAAATTTATTGTGTGCTATATTTCATGCTATATGTAAAATAAGCGGTATTGTAAGTTTGTAAAATATTGTGTAAAAGTTTGAACGCGAAATATTATTATAATCAGTTTTTCATATAGAATTGTAGTAGTTGAATTGTATATTAGCTACTAAGTATGAACTTAACGGGTAGGTACTACCCGAATTTAAACTTATAAAACGCTAATATGAAGAAAAAGCTTTTATAAATGAGTTCATATTATGCTACGAAATACTATTAACTACTCTTAATATTCTATATGATTAATTTGTTCCATTTGACTATTTTGAAGGAAATGGCACCGACTACTCGACACACCGTGAATATGAATGAAGAGGAATTTCGTACTTTTCTAGCTTCAAACATAGCCGCAGTACAGGCTGCGCTACATACCAACAATAACCTTGGATCTAGCAGTACAGGAAATCGTGTAGGATGCACCTACAAAGAATTCACTGCCTGCAAACCTTTAGAATTTGATGGAACCGAAGGACCGATCGGATTGAAACGGTGGACCGAGAAGGTCGAATCGGTGTTTGCCATAAGTAAGTGTACTGAAGAGGACAAAGTGAAGTACGCTACGCATACCTTCACAGGTTCTGCGTTAACATGGTGGAATACCTATCTAGAGCAAGTGGGACAAGACGATGCGTACGCACTACCGTGGTCAGCATTCAAGCACTTGATGAACGAGAAGTACCGTCCTAGAACCGAGGTCAATAAGCTCAAGACAGAACTTAGAGGGTTACAAACCCAAGGATTTGATATTACCATGTATGAAAGACGATTCATAGAATTGTGCCTATTGTGTCCGGGAGCATTCGAAGATGAGGAAGAGAAGATCGACGCGTTTGTGAAAGGATTACCGGAAAGAATCCAAGATGATATAAGTTCACACGAGCCCGCCTCCATACAACAGGCATGTAGAATGGCTCACAAACTAGTGAACCAGATTGAAGAAAGAATTAAAGAACAGACTGCTGAAGAGGCCAATGTGAAGCAAGTCAAAAGAAAGTGGGAGGAAAACGGTGATAAGAATCACCAATACAACAACAATAGCAATTACAACAATAATCGCAACAATTATCCCAACAATCGCAACATCAATCGCAACTACAACAAACGGCCCAACAACAACAACAACAACGGCAACTACAACAATCATCCCAACAACAATAATAACCGCAACAACAACAACAATCAGAAGCAGCTATGCCAAAGGTGTGAAAAGTATCACTCGGGGTTCTGCACCAAATTTTGCAACAAGTGTAAAAGAAATGGTCATAGCGCGGTGAAGTGTGAGGTCTACGGACCAGGGGTTAATAGAACGAAAGGAACAAATGGTGTCGGAACGAGTAATGGCAGAGCAAGTAGTGTCGGAGCAAGTTATGCCAATGTAGTTTGTTATAAATGTGGAAAACCGGGCCACATTATTAGAAATTGCCCGAATCAGGAGAACACGAATGGACAAGGCCGCGGAAGAGTTTTCAATATTAATGCGGCAGAGGCACAGGAAGACCCGAAGCTTGTTACGGGTACGTTTCTTATTGACAATAAATCTGCTTACGTTTTATTTGATTCGGGTGCGGATAGAAGCTATATGAGTAGAGATTTTTGTGCTAAATTAAGTTGTCCATTGACGCCTTTGGATAGTAAATTTTTACTCGAATTAGCAAATGGTAAATTAATTTCAGCAGATAATATATGTCGGAATCGAGAAATTAAACTGGTTAGCGAAACATTTAAGATTGATTTGATACCAGTAGAGTTAGGGAGTTTTGATGTGATAATCGGTATGGACTGGTTGAAAGAAGTGAAAGCAGAGATCGTTTGTTACAAAAATGCAATTCGCATTATACGAGAAAAAGGAAAACCCTTAATGGTGTACGGAGAAAAGGGCAACACGAAGCTACATCTTATTAGTAATTTGAAGGCACAAAAACTAATAAGAAAAGGTTGCTATGCTGTTCTAGCACACGTCGAGAAAGTACAAACTGAAGAAAAGAGCATCAATGATGTTCCCATTGCAAAAGAATTTCCCGATGTATTTCCGAAAGAATTACCGGGATTACCCCCACATCGATCCGTTGAATTTCAAATTGATCTTGTACCAGGAGCTGCACCAATAGCTCATGCTCCTTACAGACTTGCACCCAATGAGATGAAAGAACTGCAAAGCCAATTACAAGAACTTTTAGAGCGTGGTTTCATTCGACCAAGCACATCACCGTGGGGAGCTCCTGTTTTGTTTGTCAAGAAGAAAGATGGTACATTCAGGTTGTGTATCGACTACCGAGAGTTGAACAAACTTACCATCAAGAACCGCTACCCACAACCGAGAATCGACGACTTATTTGATCAACTACAAGGCTCGTCAGTTTATTCAAAGATTGACTTACGTTCCGGGTATCATCAAATGCGGGTGAAAGAAGATGATATTCCAAAGACTGCTTTCAGAACACGTTACGGTCATTACGAGTTTATGGTCATGCCATTTGGTTTAACTAATGCACCAGCTGTGTTCATGGACCTTATGAACCGAGTGTGTGGACCATACCTTGACAAGTTTGTCATTGTTTTCATTGATGACATACTTATTTACTCAAAGAATGACCAAGAACATGGTGAACATTTGAGAAAGGTGTTAGAAGTATTGAGGAAGGAAGAATTGTACGCTAAGTTTTCAAAGTGTGCATTTTGGTTGGAAGAAGTTCAATTCCTCGGTCACATAGTGAACAAAGAAGGTATTAAGGTGGATCCGGCAAAGATAGAAACTGTTGAAAAGTGGGAAACCCCGAAAACTCCGAAACACATACGCCAGTTTTTAGGACTAGCTGGTTACTACAGAAGGTTCATCCAAGACTTTTCCAGAATAGCAAAACCCTTGACTGCATTAACGCATAAAGGGAAGAAATTTGAATGGAATGATGAACAAGAGAAAGCGTTTCAGTTATTGAAGAAAAAGCTAACTACGGCACCTATATTGTCATTGCCTGAAGGGAATGATGATTTTGTGATTTATTGTGACGCATCAAAGCAAGGTCTCGGTTGTGTATTAATGCAACGAACGAAGGTGATTGCTTATGCGTCTAGACAATTGAAGATTCACGAACAAAATTATACGACGCATGATTTGGAATTAGGCGCGGTTGTTTTTGCATTAAAGACTTGGAGGCACTACTTATATGGGGTCAAAAGTATTATATATACCGACCACAAAAGTCTTCAACACATATTTAATCAGAAACAACTGAATATGAGGCAGCGTAGGTGGATTGAATTGTTGAATGATTACGACTTTGAGATTCGTTACCACCCGGGGAAGGCAAATGTGGTAGCCGACGCCTTGAGCAGAAAGGACAGAGAACCCATTCGAGTAAAATCTATGAATATAATGATTTATAATAACCTTACTACTCAAATAAAGGAGGCGCAACAAGGAGTTTTAAAAGAGGAAAATTTAAAGGATGAAATACCAAAAGGATCGGAGAAGCATCTTAATATTCGGGAAGACGGAACCCAGTATAGCGCTGAAAGGATTTGGGTACCAAAATTTGGAGATATGAGAGAAATGGTACTTAGAGAAGCTCATAAAACCAGATACTCAATACATCCTGGAACGGGGAAGATGTACAAGGATCTCAAGAAACATTTTTGGTGGCCGGGTATGAAAGTCGATGTTGCAAAATACGTAGGAGAATGTTTGACGTGTTCTAAGGTCAAAGCTGAGCATCAGAAACCATCAGGTCTACTTCAACAACCCGAAATCCCGGAATGGAAATGGGAAAACATTACCATGGATTTCATCACTAAATTGCCAAGGACTGCAAGTGGTTTTGATACTATTTGGGTAATAGTTGATCGTCTCACTAAATCAGCACACTTCCTGCCAATAAGAGAAGATGACAAGATGGAGAAGTTAGCACGACTGTATTTGAAGGAAGTCGTCTCCAGACATGGAATACCAATCTCTATTATCTCTGATAGGGATGGTAGATTTATTTCAAGATTCTGGCAGACATTACAGCAAGCATTAGGAACTCGTCTAGACATGAGTACTGCCTATCATCCACAAACTGATGGGCAGAGCGAAAGGACGATACAAACGCTTGAAGACATGCTACGAGAATGTGTTATTGATTTCGAAAACAGTTGGGATCGACATCTACCGTTAGCAGAATTTTCCTACAACAACAGCTACCATTCGAGCATTGAGATGGTGCCGTTTGAAGCACTTTATGGTAGAAAGTGCAGGTCTCCGATTTGTTGGAGTGAAGTGGGGGATAGACAGATTACGGGTCCGGAGATTATACAAGAAACTACCGAGAAGATCATCCAAATTCAAAAACGGTTGAAAACCGCCCAAAGTCGACAAAAGAGCTACGCTGACATTAAAAGAAAAGATATAGAATTTGAAATTGGAGAGATGGTCATGCTTAAAGTTGCACCTTGGAAAGGCGTTGTTCGATTTGGTAAACGAGGGAAATTAAATCCAAGGTATATTGGACCATTCAAGATTATTAATTGTGTCGGACCAGTAGCTTACCGACTTGAGTTACCTCAACAACTCGCGGCTGTACATAACACTTTCCACGTCTCGAATTTGAAGAAATGTTTTGCTAAAGAAGATCTCACTATTCCGTTAGATGAAATCCAAATCAACGAAAAACTTCAATTCATCGAAGAACCCGTCGAAATAATGGATCGTGAGGTTAAAAGACTTAAGCAAAACAAGATACCAATTGTTAAGGTTCGAAAGAATGCTCGTAGAGGACCCGAGTTCACCTGGGAGCGTGAAGATCAGATGAAGAAGAAATACCCGCATCTTTTTCCAGAAGATTCGTCAACACCTTCAACAGCTTAAAATTTCGGGACGAAATTTATTTAACGGGTAGGTACTGTAGTGACCCGAACTTTTCCATGTTTATATATATTAATTGAGATTGATATTTACATGATTAAATGTTTCCAACATGTTAAGCAATCAAACTTGTTAAGACTTGATTAATTGAAATATGTTTCATATAGACAATTGACCACCCAAGTTGACCGGTGATTCAAGAACGTTAAAACTTGTAAAAACTATATGATGACATATATATGGATATATATATATATATATATATATATATATATATATATATATATATATATATATATATATATATATATATATATATATATATATATATATATAGTTAACATGATACTATGATAAGTAAACATATCATTAAGTATATTAACAATGAACTACATATGTAAAAACAAGACTACTAACTTAATGATTTTTAAACGAGACATATATGTAACGATTATCTTTGTAAAGACATTTAATGTATATATATCATATTAAGAGATATTCATATATGATAATATCATGATAATATAATAATTTAAAATCTCATTTGATATTATAAACATTGGGTTAACAACATTTAACAAGATCGTTAACCTAAAGGTTTCAAAACAACAATTACATGTAACGACTAACGATGACTTAACGACTCAGTTAAAATGTATATACATGTAGTGTTTTAATATGTATTTATACACTTTTGAAAGACTTCAATACACTTATCAAAAATGCTTACAATTACATCCTCGTTCAGTTTCATCAACAATTCTACTCGTATGCACCCGTATTCGTACTCGTACAATACACAGCTTTTAGATGTATGTACTATTGGTATATACACTCCAATGATCAGATATTAGCAGCCCATATGAGTCACCTAACACATGTGGGAACCATCATTTGGCAACTAGCATGAAATATCTCATAAAATTACAAAAATATGAGTAATCATTCGTGACTTATTTACATGAAAACAAAATTACATATCCTTTATATCTAATCCATACACCAACGACCAAAAACACCTACAAACACTTTCATTCTTCAATTTTCTTCATCTAATTGATCTCTCTCAAGTTCTATCTTCAAGTTCTAAGTGTTCTTCATATATTCTACAAGTTCTAGTTACATAAAATCAAGAATACTTTCAAGTTTGCTAGCTCACTTTCAATCTTGTAAGGTGATCATCCAACCTCAAGAAATCTTTGTTTCTTACAGTAGGTTATCATTCTAATACAAGGTAATAATCATATTAAAACTTTGGTTCAATTTCTATAACTATAACAATCTTATTTCAAGTGATGATCTTACTTGAACTTGTTTTCGTGTCATGATTCTGCTTCAAGAACTTCGAGCCATCCAAGGATCCGTTGAAGTTAGATCCATTTTTCTCTTTTCCAGTAGGTTTATCCAAGGAACTTAAGGTAGTAATGGTGTTCATAACATCATTCAATTCATATATATAAAGCTATCTTATTCGAAGGTTTAAACTTGTAATCACTAGAACATAGTTTAGTTAATTCTAAACTTGTTCGCAAACAAAAGTTAATCCTTCTAACTTGACTTTTAAAATCAACTAAACACATGTTCTATATCTATATGATATACTAACTTAATGATTTAAAACCTGGAAACACGAAAAACACCGTAAAACCGGATTTACGCCGTCGTAGTAACACCGCGGGCTGTTTTGGGTTAGTTAATTAAAAACTATGATAAACTTTGATATAAAGGTTTTTATTCTGAGAAAATTATTTTTATTATGAACATGAAACTATATCCAAAAATTATGGTTAAACTCAAAGTGGAAGTATGTTTTCTAAAATGGTCATCTAGACGTCGTTCTTTCGACTGAAATGACTACCTTTACAAAAATGACTTGTAACTTATTTTTCCAACTATAAACCTATACTTTTTCTGTTTAGATTCATAAAATAGAGTTCAATATGAAACCATAGCAATTTGATTCACTCAAAACGGATTTAAAATGAAGAAGTTATGGGTAAAACAAGATTGGATAATTTTTCTCATTTTAGCTACGTGAAAATTGGTAACAAATCTATTCCAACCATAACTTAATCAACTTGTATTGTATATTATGTAATCTTGAGATACCATAGACACGTATACAATGTTTCAACCTATCATGTCGACACATCTATATATATTTCGGAACAACCATAGACACTCTATATGTGAATGTTGGAGTTAGCTATACAGGGTTGAGGTTGATTCCAAAATATATATAGTTTGAGTTGTGATCAATACTGAAATACGTATACACTGGGTCGTGGATTGATTCAAGATAATATTTATCGATTTATTTCTGTACATCTAACTGTGGACAACTAGTTGTAGGTTACTAACGAGGACAGCTGACTTAATAAACTTAAAACATCAAAATATATTAAAAGTGTTGTAAATATATTTTGAACATACTTTGATATATATGTATATATTGTTATAGGCCCGTGAATCAACCAGTGGCCAAGTCTTACTTCCCGACGAAGTAAAAATATGTGAAAGTGAGTTATAGTCCCACTTTTAAAATCTAATATTTTTGGGATGAGAATACATGCAGATTTTATAAATGATTTACAAAATAGACACAAGTACGTGAAACTACATTCTATGGTTGAATTATCGAAATCGAATATGCCCCTTTTTATTAAGTCTGGTAATCTAAGAATTAGGGAACAGACACCCTAATTGACGCGAATCCTAAAGATAGATCTATTGGGCCTAACAAACCCCATCCAAAGTACCGGATGCTTTAGTACTTCGAAATTTATATCATATCCGAAGGGTGTCCCGGAATGATGGGGATATTCTTATATATGCATCTTGTTAATGTCGATTACCAGGTGTTCACCATATGAATGATTTTTATCTCTATGTATGGGATGTGTATTGAAATATGAAATCTTGTGGTCTATTATTATGATTTGATATATATAGGTTAAACCTATAACTCACCAACATTTTTGTTGACGTTTTAAGCATGTTTATTCTCAGGTGATTATTAAGAGCTTCCGCTGTCGCATACTTAAATAAGGACGAGATTTGGAGTCCATGCTTGTATGATATTGTGTAAAAACTGCATTCCAGAAACTTATTTTGTTGTAACATATTTGTATTGTAAACCATTATGTAATGGTCGTGTGTAAACAGGATATTTTAGATTATCATTATTTGATAATCTACGTAAAGCTTTCTAAACCTTTATTGATGAAATAAAGGTTATGGTTTGTTTTAAAATGAATGCAGTCTTTGAAAAACGTCTCATATAGAGGTCAAAACCTCGCAATGAAATCAATTAATATGGAACGTTTTTAATCAATAAGAACGGGACATTTCACCTTAGTCTTAGGAGGCATGATTAAAGATGGATTTGATGTTGATTGGAAGTAAAAATCGATTAGGGTTTGTGTGTGAAAGCTCAAAAATTCGGCGGGGGTATGTGTGTGTGTATTTTTGAAAACAAAACAACAAATAAAAGGCAAAAAACGAGTTTGGGCTGGAGCTGCATCGCGGTCGTGATGGGTTGGATCGCGGTCGCGATAGGCCTGTACCTGGTACCAGTTTTCTAAAAAACCTGGATCACGGTCGCGATATACGTGATCGGGGTCGCGATTGCCCCTTTTTTCTCATGACCAATGTTCTGTCACTTAACCGCGGTCGCGATTAGGTGTATCCCGGCTGCGATTTGACACCCAGCTTTTTTTCCAAAGGTTTTATACTTTTTATGGTTTTCTTGTTTTAAAATGTATGCAATAAAATAAAAGACAAACTTACAACTTTACACGGTTGTGCGGTGTTTTACTCCGGAGTCGTCGCACTTGACTCCTCTTCTATGCATAGCAATCGTCGGGATCCTCGACTTCAAAGTTGATAAAGCCAAATCCATACCCGAATCAGTCTTTGAGAGTAGTCATTACCTCTTTATCCCGTATTATCAATGTTCCCGTGTTGAAATCCAATGTTATTCTTGCGGTTGCCATGAACCCCGGCCCAACACTATCGGTGTTTTCTCCTTCGGAGCAAAATCCATTATGAAGAAATCTTCTTCAAAGTTAACACCGTGAATATTAATAGGACGTTTATCGCGATTCCTATTGGGCTATCAACGGTTTGATTCCCAAAACGGATGCTTGTATTAGTGCAGATCAACTCCCGAATTCCCAATGACTTTGCAATTTTAACCGACATCATATTAACACTCGCACCTGAATCTAGTAATGCCGAGTAAATCTTTCTATTTCGGAACCGATATAAGACCGAAAATTTCCCCGGATCTCTAAGTCTTCTACGAGGCTTAAATTTAGACTGTGGTGTAGACCTAACGCACTCAACCTCTTCGATCGTCCATCCTTCATCACCAACAAACGAAGTTTTTGTGTTTTTCATGAACCTGTCCGTATTTTTCTTACCCCACATTTTTTCAAGCGTACCTCGAATTTCCTCAACATCTACATCCGATTCGTTTTCTACTTTCGGTGCCTCTTTTACCGCGTTCATGTGAATAGTTATAACTTTGCTTGCATCCTCATCACTTTCATAATAATCCTTGAATTCCCTCTCAACTATATATGCGAAACCACATATTTTCTGAATTACAAAACCTGAAAATGCCGTTACCTCCTTCAAAAGTTATAGCTCCTACCCCGAGTCTATTTTACCACCCGGGGTAGCAATGAAACCACGTCTCACCAATAAAGGAACTTCTTTGTCTGTTGGCATGTCAAAAATAGTAAACGGAACTTCAAGAAAAACTCCCTTGATACTTACCATCATGTTACTAAGCAACCCATCTGCCTGACATTCCGTGTTATTACCGAGCGTAATTACCGAGTTAGATTCTCTCAAAGAACATAGTGTGCAATTGTGATGGAACAATCGTCTATACATCTCATAAGACATGATATTAATGGAGGATCCGGAATCGGCTATTACTTTAAGTTCCCGGTGTTCATTGGCAAAATGAGGTAAAATCCCTATAATACTCAATTCGAACAGGATCTCTCCCGGATCCGCTTCTTGTCGAAGAATCTCCGGTCTTCCACTAGCTTTATCTTCTAAGGATAACCCCTCATTAAATTCACTAAAAAACTCATCCGAAATGACCTCGAAATCCGCATCATCAGGCGCATCTTCAAATCGCCCATCGTAATCCGAAGTATCGCGACCCATTACATGACTAAAAGTAACATTGTTATTAAGCCATTCGTCAATGCTACCCTTATTTTCACACTTTGGTTCTTTGACCAGAATTGTCATAAGTTTAGGAACTTCCTATTTCTCAAAGTGAACCGTTTTCTCAATTTCAGCATCTACATCATGATCATTGCTACTATCAACAGAAACAACACCTGTAGCAGCATCTTCTAAAAATTCCTGCACATCATTCTCAATACACAAGTTTATCATATCAAGTTTAAAACAAGTAACATCAGTAGACTTGGGTTGTTTCATAGCCTTATCTACATGGAAAATCACTTTTTCGTCACTTACACCTATGCTAAGTTGGTTCTGTTGAACATGGATAATAGCATCAGCGGTGTTTAGAAAAGATCGACCTAGAATGATTGGTACTTTAGTGTCCTCTTTCATTTCAATCACTACAAAATCGGCTGGAAAGACTAATGGTCCCTTGTTTGGACAAGGGTGGCTAACTCTTACTATTAAGTATTCGGCTATACCTATAGGAGTGTCAAAAGAATGGTTAGGCAAACGGATTCCCATTCTAGTCGGTTTTAAGTCTCCTAGGCCAAGTTTTAAATACAGTGAGTAAGGAATTAAATTAACGCTTGCCCCCAAGTCGGCTAGTGCATCGTACACTACCGAATCACCCAATAAACGGGGAATAATAAAGCTACCCGGGTCTCCTAATTTTGAAGGCATCTTTGGCTTTTGCAAAATGGTTGAACACGCCTCATTGAGGAATGTGGCCGACACCTCTTGGTACTTACCTTTCGAAGAGGTCAGGTCCTTTAAAAACTTCCCGTAGTTGGGCATTCCTTTTATCACTTCCGCCAATGGCATATTGATGCTGATTTGATTAATCATATCCAAGAATTTCTTTTACTGATTCGCCATCTTATCTTTCTTTAGAGCTTTCGGATATGTGATTGGTGCTTTGTACACCTTCAATGGTGGCTTGGCTATGATTTCTAGTGGATCATCTTTCTTTTGCTCTTGAACTTTTGGCTCCTCGTTCTTAGGTTCATCCTTCTTAGACTACTCATTAGTAGGTACCTATAAAACATTAGGAGAAACAACAGGAGAAACGATAAGAGGAGACTTCAGTGTCTCCTCGTTAATAAAAAAACCACTTCGGGTGGTTATGTCATTCACATGCTTATTTCTAATCGGTCCTTTGTTGTTCGGATTGGACTGCGTGTTAGATGGGAGAGTACCCGGTGGTCTCTCCTATAAAGACTGAGCAATATGTCCCACATCTCGTTCCAGATTCTGAATCGAGGCCTGCTGACTTCTGACTTGCTGTTTTGTAGATTCACCATCTTGCCTCAAAGCAGTAATACTCTCGTCAGTTTTCATGATGAAACCCCTTAACAATTCTTCTAACAGAGGCATCTTATTTTCTGGCTGTTGAAATGGTTGCATAGGTTGCTGAAAATTTCTCGGTTGAGCTTGCTGATTTCTGTTATTAAACCCAGGGGGCCTGTATGGATATGTCTTCTGATTACCCTGATAAACCTAATTACCATTCTGATAATTAGTGCCACTCGTATTACCCACTTGGTTGAATAATTGTCTTCCACTGGGAAATTCACTAAGCGCAAAATCACCCTTTTTCACATAACCCAGATAATTAGCATGTTCCTCCATTGATGCTTGATCACAATATTTTATAAGATATGGTCCCTGGCATAATTCACAACCAACCTCTATCGCGTACATTTCTTTAGTCATAGACTCCATCTGTCTTTTAAAAGTTGTAAGTTGAGCCTTAACTGAAGCAAGTTCGTCACTAGTTTCGGTACTAGCAATGTAGGAAGAGCGAGAAACATCCATCCCTTGATGCCTTTGCAAAGTTGTAGGTTCAGGTTCGGATACTAGCTTTTGGGAAGATAAATGGTGTGGAAGCGTTCCGTTCATTGTCAAGTATCCTAGATTGCATAGGCTCAAAATCAACAAATCCATCAGTGTTGCGGACAGGGTTAAGGGAAGAAAACATCCCTTGTTTTTTGTGGAATCTGCTTAATGACCTGCGAGATTATAATCACACGAATGACAGTGTTGACAAATGGACTTGGAAGCTAAGTCACAACGGCATTTTCTCTACGTCTACTTAGTTGCTGAGTTAACCGATAAATCATTGTTAAACAAACCTATCCCCAACCCGACAATCCGTAATCCTCTTATCCCACAAAAAGTTGGAATTTTCTATTTGGCGTGTGATTGCGTGAAATCGTACCTTAAAATAACTAGCTAAAAACTTAACAATTATCACACACTTACAGGCAACTATAACCCGATCATACAGTAATCTATAAGTAATTTGACCACTTCGTTCCACATAGAGTAGTTTAATCGAGATCTTAAACTAGTAATTATTCTAGAGATTTAATAAAAAAGTTTGGTTTGTATTTTAATTCACGCAATTAACGTGAAGTGAATAAAATGAATCAACCATTTAGATAAAACAATGTCCACTTAAATGATTCACTATTAATATGGATTGTTCTTGCGATTATTACCAATTATTATGTCTTAAATATAGTTGTATGACTTCTCACAAAGTTCTAATCAATCAAAGTTAGTAACTCACATAAACTCACTTCAAGAGATTAAACTATATTTGATAGAAACAAATGAGACTTGATTTGGACTAAACTCACGTAAAATCCTAATTATAACAATCACTTGCAATAATTACACTCTTATGCAGTACACAAGCCTTTCAATTACCAATTAAATCAATGACATAATCACTTGAAATCACTTCTCTAATTGTCTAAATCACCTAAGTGTTGAAGCACAAATTTCATCTCAATCTAACTCACATTAAATGATTAACGATCTATGTAATTGAACTAAAAACATAGAACATGCATACGAGTGGATCTTTAATCAAACACAATCAATTTCAATCACAAAACATTAAATCCAAATGATAGAACAATCAAATATTCATAGTTTCACATTCAAGCAAACACTAAACTGATTTAGCCTAGCATATTAAAGTAGTAAGAAATGAATAAACAATAAAAACTAAGAGTATTCATGATTACAATGATAAACTGATGATAGAAACAAGTACCGAACGTTATGATTAACTGAATAGAAGTAAAGAATGAGCAAATCTTCAATGGTAGGGTTTAGATCTTCAAAGAACCCTTCAATTCGTAGCTGGAAAACTGCACACCCCTTAGGGTTAAAAACCTCGACTATAAATAGCTGCACAAAAAGTCACCTGAACGGGCCCACATCGCGACCACGACACGGCCATCGTGACCGAGATCCATCATCACCATCGCGACCGCGATCAGTCTATCTCGACCGTGATCACCTCTTTTCGATTTCTGTCAAGTTCTGCCAATGTACTACTGCCGGGATTCCTCTAGTTGTGGCCGGGATCAGTTCCAGATTCAGTAAAACTTCAATTTCTCGTGTCCAAACATACTTTAAGCTCAATTTTGACCAATACTTCTCGCGTCCAAACATACTTTAAGCTCAATTATAACCAATACTTAGCAAGAAATGACCAAAACATTAACCCAAAGACCTCTGGAGCTATATTCATCGTTTTATCTCAATTAATCACAAAAGTCTTCACATTTCCTCAAATAAACAACAATAAAGAACTGATATCGCGATGTAAAATATGTATAATTTGAGCGATATCAGCGTTCGAAACAAAACAAACTCCCGGTAAGAATCGAATTAGACAATAAGGGTATCGATCTTCACACAACTCGATGCTCGGTTTGTGACGATGCTTTAGAAACAACCCAACACTCTCTTATTAATTGCAAATCCGCGGCGGACATTGGGGAAAAAATTCGCAAATGGTGGAACTTCGATAATCTTCACGTATCTCGCCTCAATGACCTTTCAAAAGGCCTTTCGTCCTACACAAAAACCAAAATGGGCTCCTCTATTTGGCAAACGGTTGTTTAGGTGGCTTGCTACTTTATTTGGAAAAACCAAAACAAACACGTGACCGGAAATAACATTTTAATCATCCCAAAAATTTTCGCGGATATCCAAGCTAAAAATTTTGAATCGATTAATTGTCGAGGCAAAAATATCACGCTTGATTGGCACTTATGGTTGACCAACCCATCCTCATTTGATGTCAACCCGAATCCAAAAGACGGAATAAGCTAAATGTAGGTTTTTTTCCACCCATGCTCTCGGGCCTATCTATGTCTTGGGCTAAGTGAGATGGACGGGAGTTGCTTTGTCATCATTGTTTACGGTACTGTGACTCACGTGTAACTCGGCTTGTCTTTTACAATTTGTCCCAAACATAAGTATGCCTAAGAGCTAAGGTGTTTTTCCTACATTATATCGGGTCTATTTGCATTTTTCGAGTTTACGTGGTTATCGTTGTATAGATATAGGTGATGAAGGCTTCATGCCATCTTTGTATCTAATTCCTCGTTATTAATAATATTTCAATTGATCTTTCAAAAAAAATTATTAATTTAAGCAAGGGTTAAAACTAAGAGTTGTTATCAATGGATAAACATTTCTCCCTTCACAATCCCAATTAAGCATGCATTTATTCAAACAAGTATTATACAATCAAGTTCCGACTAAATCTCATAGACAAGAATTCTTAGGCTCACTAATTCAATTATCCTAAGTACAATTATGCAATTTAGACACTTGTCTTATCCTTAATCTAGTTAATACTAAGTTGGATCAAACACAATATGTTAAATCACAATAATAGTCTTACAATAATCAACAATTAATAAAGTTGCATTAATGAAAAATTAATCAATTCACAAATATCATAATCCAAAAGACATAAGTAATTTGCAAATTACATAAACTTTAATGAAATCAACATCCATTAATTGTTCATGAAAGGAATAAAGTAAAAAAAAAAAACTAGTCGCGCATGAAGGTGATGATGAACATGATGATTTATTGATGAAACATGAAGAAATTGCCTGTGATCTTTGAAGAGATGTGAATTTGGATGTTAGGGTTGGTGTTTAATGCTCAAAAAATGAGATGGAATGTTGTAAAATTCGTAATAAGAGGATGTGTTTACACAAGGAACAAGCATCTTGGCCCCTAAGTTAAAATTTCTCAATTTTCAACCCTTCAAAAATCAAATTATCAGACAAGGTTGTAATTTACGCCCATTAGACCGTAAATTATGGTAACTGTAAAAAGCCACCGTATTATTACGGTGTGTTGAATTCTGTCTCCATTAAATCTCTTTGGTCGTAAATTACGACCTGTGGTCAAAATTTATGACCTATGCTTTTTTCGCCATTTTTTCTTCGTTTTAACTTATTTTTGTGCATTTGTCTTTAATGATACGCATAATGAATACCTTAATCCGTTAAACGTAATTCACACAAGTATGCTACTTACGGCAGAAGGATGTTAGATGTCATTTACGCAACGTCATCAACCTAGCCGTTCGTAAGACTAGAAGTATCTTCCATGACCCGTCAACAGCCCTGAATAAAGGCAATGTACTGACGTAAGCCCGTCGACCGGTAGTAAGTACACGTAAGCCCGCCACCCATGGATAGTGATATGGCAACAAGCGTCGCCCCCATGTGTAGTATCAAGGCGTTGAAGTGGGGAAAAACCGAGGGGTTCCTGGGTTGGTAACGGCACAAGCAACGGTAGTGTGGAACACTTGCCGCAATTTTAGTGGGTAAGCAAATTTGACTGATTTCAAATGGGTATATCATTTTACCGTTGTAATTTAATAAAAAAATAATATCAATTTATTTTTACTATATATATATATATATATATATATATATATATATATATATATATATATATATATATATATATATATATATATATATATATAATCCAAACACTCTATACAATTAATAAACTACACCTCTTCATATGCATACTTCTTCTATAATTCATACTAGTGAAATGACTTGTGGAACCGCGGGTTTATTTAAATGAAACAGTTTAATGATACATTTTAGGTATTAAGTGAATGTAAATATCAAAGACATTTAGTTTAATGAACCGTGGAACCAATGATTCAGACTAAGAAACTTGTTGTTGTTTTTTCAAACATATTTATATACTTATTATGATTAGAATAAATAAACTACATTTATTCACCCACCATCCTCTTTCAATTTTTATCACAATTACTATTTTCTTTGTTATAAAAGCCTATATTACAACTTTTTATTGAGACATGTGTTTCACATACATAAATTAAAATAATTTATCCCGTAAATAGAACCCATATTTGTATAATAATAATATAATAATTATAATTATAATAATAAAGTTTGCTTTAAAAATGAGTATATATATTTTTAATAATAATTATTAGTAATAACAAATGCCTTTTGCAATATTTCAAAATTTAAAATACAATTATTTTTGTGTTTTTGTTTTTTTTTTTGATGAAAAGCAAGTAGGATATATTAATCACAAAAAGAAGGTTACAAGAGTCGCTCAAGCAACTAAAATACATACACGTAAGCACAAAGGTTGCTAAGATCGCAACAGAAACTAACTCGATAAAGGAAAATTAAACCATCTATGCCAATCTAAATTGTGTTTTTTAATTCTTCGCGAGATCCACTCAAAGGAAGCCACTTGAATTTCGCTAAAGAGCACCGGAGCCGTAACCACCTTGTTGTTAAACACTTTTGAGTTTTGAGATTTCCATAGCGAATAACAAACACACCAACAAAGATCTTGCCAAATTGTTTTCTTATCATCCGAAGCAAATGAGCCGAAGGTACCCTCAAAGATGTCACCAAAAATAAAGTTAGCCGACAAGTAACCCCACCAATTAAGGACTTTACCCCAAATATCCTATGCGAAACTACAAGAGAACAAGATATGCTCAACCGATTCCAAGTCCTCATCACATATAGGGCATCGAATACTATGAAGATCGATACCACGTTTATCCAATTCAATCCTAACTGGAATCCTACCTCTTCTAGCCCGCCAAATGAACACCTCAATCTTTTTTGGAACGAGACGATTTCTAAGAGTTTCCACATTATCAAAACTTGAAGCAAGCCAAACGCCATCTATTAACTCCATAAGCTTTTTAACCGAAAACATCCCATTACCATCTAATCATATACATAGCATTGTATATGTATATTTTATTGGCTAAAGGCCAAAAGCAGAAGTTACGCGAACTGTAATAAAAAGGTGTGGAATATCCGCTGAAAATAAGCATAGCGGTTATGTTTCCGATTTAATAAAAGACTGCGGTTTAATCCGCTAAGTTTCTGCGGATAGTTAAGAAATCCGCAGATCGCGGATATTTCGAATACTATAAATAGAGAGCTTGGCCTCTTATTTATAGGTTGTTGATTCTCTGCCATTTGCCTAAGCCTTTGTGATTTTCACTTGTGACTTTGCCCAAGGAATTTCTATATTGTGCTGAGATAAATTATGCTAATTGACAATCAAGACCGGGTGGGGGGTGTTGATCACTTGATTGAAAAGTGAAAGACGATCATCAGGGCCCAAAATAATCAGCAAACATCCCATTCTCCATCTTAATCTCATTGCACTCAATCCGTAATTAAGTAACTCATTAATTATGGATTGATCAATTGGCGCCATCCGTGGGACACGTTTTACGAATTAAACTTGGAATTTTTTGTTTTGTGCTATCAAACAATCAATTGCTTTGTTTAATTTAAATTGTGTATTATTATGATGATTTACAGGAAGTCGCTGAGGCGTATTAGCTGATTTGATCGTTGAAAATGGCAGCTAACACGAAACAAGCAGGAAGTTCCATCAATGCTGATGCGTTAGTTAATGATTCGCAAAATGCCTTGTTAAGTAGTATGCAGGCAAATGATAATACTATCGCGAGAAGTTCGGGGCAAGAACCGCTAGCTAAAGCGTCTAGTGGCAATCCTGCTAATACTGATTCGCAACTAAAGGTTGCTACTAAAAAAATGGTCGCGCGTAGGAATTTACAACAACATCGTGAAGAAACTGTCGCTGATGGCAAGGGATTAAGAATTTTGGCTGGAAAAGCAGACAAAGTCCTTGGCACTGCTATTGAACAAGCTAGAAGGGATGGTCGTGAATCTCGCATACCTCGAACTTACCTATGGCCGTTGAATGATTCTGGATCACAAGTTGATCGCTTAGTGGTTGACCATCGTGATAGTGATAGCGATGGCGCGGATGAACGTGTTATTTTAAATTCTGTTTATAATTCAAAGACTGCGACAGCGCCAAGAGAAGAAAGTGAATTTTCTGATGATGATGACAATGCAGAGGAATTTGTAAAAATTCCACATGTTAAGCGAAGGCGACCACCAACACCTTTCCCTCGTCATGGGGACGAAGGTGAAGCATCTGATGCTGTTCGCAGAGAAAATGCTCAACATTTTTTAGCGGATGCTTTTAGAAGCATTGTGCCTAAGTCAATGCAACATAATTTTGAGCAACCGAGTTTCTTGCAAGATATGATCGCCAAGTTCTGCGCGGAGAATACTGATACTCGCACAAAAAAGGTGACTAAAACTACCACTGCTGCAGACAAGTTTGTCCAGCATATTTCTGATTATCCAATTGTTACACCGCCTATTGTGCCAGCGACATTGGGAGTTTATTCGGGGTTAACTGACCCCTTGGATTTTTTGCAGCGATTTGAAGGTGTGGTAAGCACCTATAATTGGGATGAACCGGTTGCGTGTAGGGTATTTCCTATGGTTTTACAAGGATCTGCCAGGGAGTGGTTCCATAGCCTGCAAGCTCGCAGTATTATTGGCTTCATTGATCTTCGCGATAAATTTTTGCTGCACTTTCAGAATCTCTTACCGCAAAAGAAGACACATATAGAATGTCATGATATTAAGCAGGGCAACAAGGAAACTTTGAACGCATTACTTACACGATACATTTATGAATGCCAAAAGATACCAAGTTTGAATGAGGATCAAAAAATCTTTGGGTTTTTGCATACTATTAATCCGCAGCGACATCCAACACTTGTGCGAAGACTGCGAAGAGATGTCCTGCCAACTTTTGCTAAGGTCCAACAAAAAACATATGATTATCTCAGAGGTGGAGAAGATAGTACTATAACCCCTGCATGTGGGTGGGGTAAGGACAAAAGTTGGCGGGATGACAATGATTCTTTTCGCGATGGCACTGGCAATAATTACCGCGGTTCTGGATATCCACGGCGAAATGGCGGTGGTGGTTACCCGCGCAATGATAGATTTCAAGGTCAAAATGATAACCATGGTTATAACCGCCGAGATCGTTATTCTTCGCGAAAATGGAATAATGAGTCTTTCAATATCATTCAGATGCTAACAAAAATGCCTAAGGAAATTTTGCTACAGGAAAGAATTGCTAAGTCTTTTCCTGATCCGCAACCTTTAGGGGAGAATAGCAGGCGAGATAGGTCAAAGTTTTGTGTTTTCCATGATGATTATGGTCATGACACCAATCGTTGTAGAGATTTGGCGAAACTGATCGCAGAGGCGTATGAGCAAGGAAAGGTGGACCATTTGATCCCGCAGGGTGCTGCAAGTACTGCGAATGCGATTATATTGCCTACAGAAACCAATGCTCCGCAAGTGCCTAATGTGGCTGAGCGAAAAGCTCCCGCGGTGAAAAATCTTGGGGGAAAAATGGTTACTAAGAAAGAACATCAGCGCGGAATTCAGGTCATTAATGTGGTAGAGATACAGGGCGAAATGTTAGTATTCCAAATATCTGAACAAATTGCAAGCTGGCAATGTCCCTCTATTGCTTTTCCTCCTGCAAGCTTGACCACGGATGTTGATAAACCGGTAGTGGTTTCATGCCGCATTGCGAATACTGGCATTGTGATTATGAAAGTGCATATTGACACTGGTAGCAGTGTAGATGTCATGTATGAGCAATGTTTTAGCAAATTACCCGCAAGTATTCAAGCTTTGATGAAACCTACAGCGGTTTCACTTGCTGGATTTTCAGGAGAGTAAACTTGGCCTGTTGGTCAGTTGGAGTTGCATATTGAGTTAGTTGATGATCGCGATGAATCGCTAAGGCACCAAGCATTGTTGAATCTTTATATAATGCGAAATCAGTCGCGATTCAATATGATTCTCGGGCGCACTACTTTGCGCATGTTTGGCGCAATCCCTTCTACTATACATGGCATGGTTATATTTTCTGCTAATAAGGGAATTGGTGTGACGACCCGGAAATTTCTGACTAAATTTAAACTTTATCTTTATATTATTCCGACACGATAAGCAAAGTTTGTTAAGTTAAATCTCAAGAATTTTAAACTGTGTTCATACATTCATTTAACCTTTACCGGATTCCGACGATTCACGAACCATTATTTAATTGGATATGAATATGTATATGTACGTATATGTATATATTATAACTTGAGAATATTAACAAAGTATTAAACGTATAATACTTTACATGAACGTATTTGTTTCAATATGTTTATCGATGGAATTAGAAGATAAGATCAAATGATTGATTTAACAGATACATTGTGATATGATTACGGGTCTCTGTTGTGAGGTCTATTGAGATTTAAGAAATCTGTCTTTTTTTAACGGTATTCGGAATAATTGGTAAAGTAATCTATCATTGAGAACAAAGTGTCAAATAATGAAAGTTAGACAAAAGATAGTGGAGAATTGAATTTTATAATATTCGATTGACCTATTTTCAAACGTGCGGAAACATTTTTTTTGCGATTCAATAGAATTTGATTATTAAAATGTTTTATTTAAATAACATAGTCTGAATATATACAATATGATATTAATTATTAGAAATAAATATGTAAAATAAAATACAAAATAATTAGGTGTAATTTAAAATGAATCTATATATAAATATATATATATATATATAAGTACTATGTGTAATTAATATTATATGTATATTGTAAAATATATAAATATTCAAATATGTTGTTATAAAACAAGTATTACAAAATTAATAGAATGTAAGGTTAATATATTATATGTAATTTCAAGTTAAAGTATAAATGTTATGTTAATATTATCATCGTTATTTTCATTATTATTATTAATATTAATATTAATAATTTTATTATTAATATTATTTCTAATATAAAATATATATATACAAATATGAAATTTGATACGTATAAGTTGTTATATTACTATTACTAATATTATTACTATCATTAATAATATTAATATTATTATAACTGATATTATTGTTTATATCATTAATATTATTATTATCATTTTTATTACTATTATCATTATTATAAATTATTGTTAAACTTATTAAAATCATTATTCTTGTTATTATTAATATCATTACACCATTTTTATTACTCTTATTAGTATTATTATAAATTATTAATATTAGTATTAACATTACTATTATTATTAACAAGATCAATGTTATTAATACTATTATTATTATTATTATTATTATTATTATTATTATTATTATTATTATTATTATTATTATTATTATTATTATTATTATTATTATTATTATTATTATTGTTATTATTATTATTAAGTCTGGGTTTAATTCAGAAAAACATGAGCAGGCGAGTGGTTTAGGGTGTTGATGGTTAGTGGGAGGTCACGGATTCGAGCCCGGCTCCGGGCATATTTTTTTTAGGAAGGCTTTTCAAGGTAGTTTTCAATACCAAAAATTGTTATTATTATTATTATTGTTATAATGTTTATTATTAGAATTTTTAACATTATCATTAATATGTTTTTGATTATTATTATTAATATTAGTATTATTATTATTATTATTATTATTATTATTATTATTATTATTATTATTATTATTATTATTATTATTATTAAGATTATAATAATAATAATAATTATTATTATATATAAGCATTAGTAAGTAATATCATTATTTATAATATCATAATTATTAAGTATTAACAATGTGTTTATCATTAATAATATTATCATTTAAGTATTGTTATCATTATTATTATTATGATTAATATTATTATTATGAAATATTAGAATTTATTATCTTACTTCATTAATATTAGTATCATACATAAAAAAAATTAGTATTATTAATTTACTAGTAATTAAAAATTATCATAATTTAAATTATAATCTTTATAGTTTTATTACTAAAATAAGTATTAATATTATTATCATAAATATTATCATTAATATGAATTTTCAATTATTAGTATTATTATTAAAATTTATTATCATTAATGTTATTTTTACAAAAAGTATCCTTTTGTAATCCTTAAAAACAATCCTTATTGTTATCTATAATTATGAAAATAAAAAGTTTAAAATACATGGTTAAGATTATAAGTATAAATATTGAAGATTATATATATAAAGATATATTTAATATATACAACTTAATTATATTAATATTTTTATGTACAAAAATGAAAAGATATAAATAAATAATGAAACCTATAAATTAATAAATATAACAATTGCAACATTAATAATAATATATAGATTTATACGAGTACAAGAATATGTTTTAATATATATACCAATGATATAGGTTCGTGAATCCGAGACCAACCCTACACTTGTTCAATGACGTCATATGTATTTTTACTACAAAATACAGTATGGTGAGTTTCATTTGCTCCATTTTTAAATGCTTTTGCAATATATATTGTTGGGACTGAGAATACATGCGCTATTTTTATAACTGTTTTACAAAATAGACACAAGTAATTGAAACTACATTATATGGTTGAATGGATCGAAGCCGAATATGCCCCTTTTAGCTTGGTAGCCTAAGAATTAGGGAACTGTCCCCTAATTGACGCGAATCCTAAAGGTAGATCTACGGGAACTAACAACCCCCATTCTGGAATTTGGAATGCTTTAGTACTTCGAAATTTATCATGTCCGATGGGTGTCCCGGAATGATGGGGATATTCTATATGCATCTTGTTAATGTCGATTATCAGGTGTTCAATCCATATGAATGATTTTTGTCTCTATGCATGGGACGTATATTTATGAGAACTGGAAATTAAATTCTTGTGGTCTATTAAAATGATGGAAATGATTATTTATGTTAAACTAATGAACTCACCAACCTTTTGGTTGACACTTTAAAGCATGTTTATTCTCAGGTATGAAAGAAATCTTCCACTGTGCATTTGCTCATTTTAGAGATATTACTTGGAATCATTCATGACATATTTCAAAAGACGTTGCATTCGAGTCGTTGAGTTCATCAAGATTATTATTAAGTCAATTATAGTTGGATATATTATGAAATGCTATGCATGCCATCAACTGTCGATGTAATGAAAGTTTGTCTTTTAAAAACGAATGCAATGTTTGTAAAATGTATCATATAGAGGTCAAGTACCTCGCAATGAAATGGACTATTGTGAATCGTTTATAATGTATATGAACGGGTCCTTTCAATTTGCACGCTAACTTCTGCGGTGGTAGAGCCATTTTGTGCTATGATTATGGCACGAGAAAGTGTGGGTGTTGAGGGACATTCAGTCCACCTTGAATAGTGTGAATATTTGTAATAAGAATGCTTGTGATAGAGTGCTTAGTCAAGTTTGATCAATGATTGATATGCGATTATTATTTTCTGAAATTTGTATTGCGGAAAAGTAATGAATAAAGCAAAGTTAGTTTCAGTGTTAGTGGTTGTTTCTATACAAAGCAAAAACACTACGTGTGGCCACGCGTAGTGATTATTTTGCAGAATACAATTGCTTAATTTTCATAACACTGAATTAATGTTTGTGTAAATGTAATTAAGGCTTCGCGAATATTTTTAACAATATGGCATGGTTTTCGCTAAACATCGCCTGCTTAATGTTATAACAATAATGCGAGTATGCATTGTGAAATAATATGTTTAAAACCAAGTGATGAGATTAAACACTTGTGTTAAAAATGAATGTTGCGAAAGAATAAAATTTCCTAAGTGTTTGATCTTGCCAATACTTAGATGATTCGCAATGCTAAAAATGGCCTAAGGATCGATTTGTCGGACTTAGAAGATTCGTAATGAATAACAGATTGTTTCGCATAAGTACGCGTTTGTTATGTGCACAATAGCGAATGTGAAAATTGCAAAGGACAAGTCTGAATTATGAATATATGATAAAGTAAAACGCTATATAAATAGGACAAGTTGCAACTGCGGAATATACACAATTCATTAATAAACACGCTATGCAAGCGCGTGGAATTACAAAAAACGCAATTTATATTTGCGGGTTTGAAATTTACAATTACTTAAGATATTTTAAAGCTTCGGCGCTTTAATATCTGCAAACGTAACGCCCTCGCGTTGACTGAGCTCTTCTAACGCTGGTATGGTGATTTTCTCAACCTCTTTCTTTGCTATAGCTAGCGCTTCCTGGGCATCATCGGTCGCACATATCTCATCTGCCATGTCCGAGGGAAGTGGTTGAGAAAGATCGTCAAACTTGCAGAGCAGGTCATACCACTCGCAGCCTTTTTGAGTTGAGCCTCAAGTTTCTGCGCTTTCCTGTGCTGAGCGTTCGCAATCTTAACCTGCTTTTCATATTCGTCAGACATCTCATTGAGTCGCTCAACATTATCAACTGTCAAGCAAATAGCATTGAAACAGTTGTGTATTCGCTGTCTTTCAGCATGAGCGAATGAGAGTTGGCGGTATTGTTGCTGTACATTTTGTGGTACAAACTTGCAAAGTTTAGGATAGAGTTTGTTGGCTTGCTTCTCTTCTACAGCCTCTTCCGCATCTTCTTCTTCGCGGTTTGATGCTTCGGTGTTAGAAGGAAGACTTAAATCTTCATTGCCGGGCTCTCCCAAAATATCTTCAGGGATATCTCCAGTAATGTTGTATAGCTATTCCGGCTCCCCTGTAGAGTCTGAAAGCACAACTAACAGTGAATAAGAAATTAAAATAAGTTCGGAGATATGGAAATAATATTCGCAGAATATATGCGGTTGTATTAAATTCCGTTAACTTACTTGTTTCTTGCTCAGTAATAGAACGAAGGCGTCTTTTGCGGGGAGTAGTTGCCCCCTCCGTCGTCGCTTTGCGCTTACCGCGGTCTTCGCCCCCAGGGATGGAGAAGGTGTTGAGAATCGGTTCATCAATAGGTATGATCTTGCCGTTGCCAGCTTTTAGGCGACGTGCTGGCCTAACCTTACTGATGTCCGCTGACCTCATCACCAGCTCAAGGTCAATCTCTGCAACATAGTACCGCAAAAAGTTAAGCAGTTGTAAGAATAATATATAATGCGTATTTCTGTAAAATAAAAAGTATAAGCAGTATACCGTTATTGTCAGGGTCGACTAAAAGTGTGTCGCAATCACCCCATAGCCAGTACATGGATAGTCCGCCAATATAAAGCGGCACATTGGAGTATGCCCGCATAATCAAGCCTGCATTCTTGATAGTTTTCAGTAAATCTTGATCAAGGTCATCCGGGGTGACCTTGTCATTCACAGTTGCGTCCATTTCAGTGCACCAAGTTTTGGATATGTTGCTATCAATGTGGGCGGTATTATTAATAAAAAAGAAGGAGCTGCGCCAGTTCCCGATGGAATCCTTGGGAGAAGTCATCACGCCATGATGACCGCAGAAGGAATACCACCCCTTATCGTACGGTGTAAGACTATTAAAAGAGCGAAAGGTGTTGAGTAGTGGTTGCTCATTAAGTGCTTTGCAGTACATCTCGAATAGCATAATTTTATTAATCGCGTTTGGGTGCAGTTGTGCAACTGAAACCTTGTAGTATTCGCATATGCTGCGAAAAATGGGAGTAAGCGGAAGCCGTAAATTTCCATGTGATATGGCGGCCTCGTAAATGGAATCATGCCCTTGGGTGGGGCATTAGCCCTATCTTCCACTGATAGAGCAGTGGGTGAAAACTGTGCAAGCAGTTGTAACACCCCATTTTTCATAGCACAAATGTTTCAGGTGTCGGGTGTTGGAAACGAGGAGAATGGAGCGTGTAAAGCGAGGTTATGCGCACTTTCACCATTTTGGTCATAACTTCCTCATACGGACTTGGATTGAGGCGAATCAAAAGCCCAGACGACCGTAATTCGAGGTCAGACATTTTTAAATTTCAAGTTGTGAGCTAGAAGGCTCTAGGAGCGCCGCTCCTGGCTTAGGAGCGGCGCTCCTGAGTGAGTGCTGCTGGAAATTTTAAAAGAGTTAAATGAGGGGTATTTGAGTCTTTTCACTTGGGGTCAGTTTTGAGCCATTAAAACTGATCCATTGATCATTCTTATCCTCATTTTCACCCACACAAACACTTTCATCAAACCCTAGTGAGAGAAACCCATTTTAGAGAGAGAGAGAGAGCTCTATTTGGGGAAGAAGAAGGGTGAATCGGGTCAAGTCTCAAGTATTAAAGTTGTTCTACTCATCAACGGCATCATTTTGGTGGTATTGGTAAGTCTCAACTCCGAATTTCATCTTTATGATTTGATATTCAAGTTAGGGTTTGAGCTTGATTAGTTGTGAAACCCTTTTAGATGATGAAGTGGGTTTATGGTGACTAGTTATTCTTGTCACTTGGCGGGTTTTGGGTTGGTTGACGTTTTGGCCATGATTAAGCTTTGATAATGGGTATAATCACTAATGTTAGTGATTATGGAAGTGTTGGAACCCATTTGGGTATTTGGTTGACTAATTTTGAAATGGGTCAAAATTAGGGTTTAGGTGTCAAATTGGGTTTAATTGGCGTATTAGGTTCATTCTCACTTATGTTAGTGATTATTGGTTAGTTTGGGCGCGGTTTGTGCTTGGAAGTGCATTTGGGTCGAAATTGCACTAGTTGTCAAATTGGGTTGGTTTGTAAATCCACCCTAATTGTGTTGTTTGTTATGTGATAAATGGAATAGGTACGTTCCATTGGCGTTTGCAGATTTCTTCGGTTGCATTCATCAAGACGACAAGGTGAGTGTTAATATCCTATGTGCATATATATGTGTAGGATGGGTGCGGGTCGGGTGAAGTGGTTCTCGGTTATAGAGCTCACTTCACATATAGGTGGATTTGATGGACTTGTGTAATATGTCCAATTGGCACGGTTGTGCGTTTTGTTTGACCACCTTTGGCGAGGTGCACACTTTGTGTGTACGTTATCACATATGTTTGTGATGTGGATTATACAACCCCAATGGCGAAGGGTTAGTATTGAGTTGTGATTAAAGAAGTGGATCACGTGTGGATGCGGATTCACGATGATGCGTGTAGTTTCGGTCATCTTATTGAGAAAGTGAGTCTCGTGTAGTTCAGATTCACAATGACGCGTGTAGTTCGGTCATCTTATTGAGGTAGTGATCTCGTGTGGTTGCGAATCCACTAAGGCTCGTGTAGTTTGGCCAACCTCGATGTTGTGGTGGTATTGAAGATAGTAATCTCGTGTGGATGCGGATTTACTAAGGCCCGTGTAGTTCGGCCAATCTTCATTTTGGTATTTTGGTAATTGACTTTTGGTATTGGGTTAAGGGGTTAACCTTGGGCGTTTTACGCTTTATTGTTGTATTGTTGTGATGTAGCTAACCCTCCGGGTGTAGCTTATTGGCGTTGTACGAATCATCGTTGGTGTACTTATATTGTTGATGCTAATAGCTTATTATATAGCGGTCGAACGGTATGCTTAGTTTGCCTTATACTTGGATGCCCCGGTATGTGATATTTGATTATTTGTGTGGCGTGTTCATTTTATGCATATATATGTATGTAGTATATTCTCACTCACTAAGCATTAGCTTACCCTCTCGTTGATATTATTTTTATAGGTTCGGAAAGTGGCGGCTCGGGTAAGTGTGGGGACTATCGGACTTGTGTAGGTTGCTTTAGAAGACTTGCTTTTGAGTTGATTTAGGAATTGGGTTGTGTTTTCCCAATCGCCATGCTCCGTCTTTTGATGTGTTTAAAAGAAACGGGTCATTTTGTTACAAACTAATGAATTGTTATGGTTATGGAGAACTTAAATCGTGAACAAGTGTATTTTGAGCCATATTAAACTTGTATTTGGGTCGCTAAATTGTTAGACTTGGAATTTGGTGTAATGGGTTGGTTTAACACTTAGTAAAATTCGAGTTTGCATCAGTTCAGGTCCAAAAGCGCCACTCCTGAGGTCAGAAGCGTCGCTCTTGGGTAGCAGTTTGTAGTCTTTTTGATCAGATAGCAAAAGCGCCGTTTTTGCCTATAGAAGCGCCGCTTTTGGGTAACAAAAGCGCTGCTTTTGGGTAAATTAAAAAAAAAATTATTCGGGTTGAATACGGGTTGGGTCGTTACAGCAGTGGATAACACTGTTGTAGGGTTTGGATTTTCGCCTCCGTCATATATGAAACGAAGGCGCTAGGTGTATTAGCTGATGAAGAAGATGCCATTCGTAATAATATATTTAGATCGGAAGATGAATTGAAAATTTTTAAGGGTTGAATCATTTAATTGCAACGAATGTGTGTAAATTTTAATACGAAAGTTTGATCGAGTAAGCAATTGAGGAAGAAGGCGTAAAGTTTTTTATGCGAATCAACCAGCTATTTATAATTGACATTAGGGCGAGAAAGTCAAAGGGGTAATGATTACTCTTAAACGGCTAAAATTACCGCAACATGTAAACGTTAATTTTCTAGCTGTTACAGCGTTCCTGATTTGACAGTTTTGTAAAGTTACCGTTGTTGTTATGAGTTGAGGTTAATAAAATCAACGGTAATAATTTGATGGTAACAAATTATTATTAAAAAACCAATTACGAATATATTATAAGGAAGCACGGTTTTATTTATAGAGTTTATCATGATACATCTGCTTCGCGAAATGTATCATAATAAACTGGGGGGACTTGATCATATACATAGCATTGTATATGTATATTTTATTGGCTAAAGGCCAAAAGCAGAAGTTACGCGAACTGTAATAAAAAGGTGTGAAATATCCGCTGAAAATAAGCATAGCGGTTATGTTTCATCTTTAATAAAAGACTGCGGTTTAATCCGCTAAGTTTCTGCGGATAGTTAAGAAATCCGCAGATCACGGATATTTCGAATACTATAAATAGAAAGCTTGGCCTCTCATTTATAGGGTGTTGATTCCCTGCCATTTGCCTAAGCCTTTGTGATTTTCACTTGTGACTTTGCCCAAGGAATTTCTATATTGTGCTGAGGTGAATTATGCTAATTGACAATCAAGACTGGGTCGGGGTGGTTGATCAGATGATTGAAAAGTGAAAGACGATCATCAGGGCCCAAAATAATCATCAAACATCTCATTCTCCATCTTAATCTAATTGCACTCAATCCGTAATTAAGTAACTCGTTAATTAGGGATTGATCACCATCCAACTTCCAACCCCACGAATCTGTTTTGTTCTCGACTACCGCATCACTTTGAAGCAATTCTAACATCGACTCCAATTCAGACACAATTCTACCATACGACAGCCTTGACCAACACCATTTCCAGCAGCCTTGATCCGTACCATCATCCCATCTATATTGTACCGATACATTCGGATAAGATTCTAGCCGGAAGAGACGTTTAAATTTCTTTTAGCCTTGTATCCCCAACCCAAAGATCTTCCCAAAACCGTATATCCGCCCCATTATCGATGACCTGAGAGAAGGAGTTAGTGAAAGCGATTCCCAAATCATCAACATTTTTCCCTGCAATATAAATATTATACCAAAGACTAGAAGAAGGATAACGGGCAAGCCCATCCCCCAACACTAGCCCACCATTAGCACCATAAAGACTTCTAATTACACGAGCCCATAAAGTGTTGGTTTCGGTTTTAAACCTCCACCACCACTTACAAAGAAGAGATAAATTTTTGCTTTTTAGAGATTTAATATTTAACCCTCCTTCTTCGTAAGGAAGAAGGATTTTTCCCATCTAACCCACGAAAGTTTGTTATTAGAACCCGACCCGCCCCAAAAAAAATTGCGTTTCACACTCTCAAGTTTTTTTAGCAAAGCAGAGCACGAAAAAGCGAGAAGAAGTAGAGAGGTAAACTCGAAAGAACTGATTTAACAAGAGTAAGTCGACCACCGAAAGAAATCATTCTAGCTCTCCAATCCGCCAATTTTTTCTCGAATTTTTCAATAACCGGGGACCAATCATTCAACTTCTTCATTTTACTTCCCACCGGTAGTCCCAAATACATAAACGGGAGGGTGCTTGATTGACAAGAAAACCTCCCCGCAAGTTCTTCCACTTCGGATTTACGAACCCCAATTCCATATAACACGCTTTTATTATAGTTAATGAGGTGTTTTTTTAAAGTTTGTACATATGATAATGTGGGTATTTTATTATAAGGTTGTACATAATGTTTCAAATATTGTACACGTAGTTATAGGATATAGTTATGGGGTGTTTTACCATAAAGTTGTACATAATGCTTCATATATTATACAATTAAATGTTACTCCAATATTTTATTATAGTTATGCTTCATATATTATCCCATAACACGCTTTTATTATAGTTAATGGGGTGTTTTTTTAAAGTTTGTGCATATGATAATGTGGGTATTTTATTATAAGGTTGTACATAATGTTTCAAATATTGTACACGTAATTATGGGATATAGTTATGGGGTGTTTTACCATAAAGTTGTACATAATGCTTCATATATTATACAATTAAATGTTACTCCAATATTTTAATTAAACATAATTAATTATTTTATTAACATCATCATGGAAACTTAATTTTTTTTATTTTTTTATTTATTTTTTGAATTCTTTTTAAGCTTAAATAATCATTTTTTATGACATCATCATTTTATAATCTTATATGATACTACAGATTTACCCAAAAAAATGTCTAATCTAAAGACTACATTCAATTCGCAAAATGATAATGAAGATCCCGAAACACTATAAAACCAAACCGGTTTGTTTTCAAATATATTGGCGTTCGGTAGGACAAATACTCCCGGATTATCATCCCCCACTCCAAATCTTAAAAAATTGGTTAGTCATAAGTTTAAAGATGACTTGAACATTGACAATACCATTCAACAGAATGATGAGGATTAGTTTTATGGTTTAATGTCTTTTATTTTAGAATTTAAATTATGTAATTTTTTTCCGTTTAGGATTTATAATTATGTATTTTATTTTATTTGAATCATATAATTTAATGTTTTTTATTTTATAAATGAACGTAATAATTTTTATTTCAGGTTTTTTATTACAACATAAAAGAAATAAATATAACATAAAAAATAAAAATAAAATACCACATCAATAATGTAGTAACAACCCACACCCCTAATACTCTAAAAAAAACTAACAGGTACTAATAAAAAATTACAAAAAGTAACCCATAACACCAACCTTTGAGTTTTTATTTTAATTTACATAAATAATAATTTTAGCATTTTCAAACTAATTATATGACTCGTAGAATCAAGGGTAAGTTTAATAAATCATTTTTAAGATATATTTCCGTTGACATTCATATATTAGTTGCTCGAAGATACAAGAGTGGATTTGTAAATACTAAATGAAAACATATGTTATTAAAGATAATTTAAAAATACATGTCTTTGTCTGTTCTTGCAATTATTAACTTGTAGTTGTCAAATCACTTCGTTTCTTCACACCACTATATAATATGTTAAGATACTGTGAAACATCTACTTAATGCGTATGTTAATACCATAACTAACTGGGGATGATTCTCACACACACTTTTTTGATCCTCACACACCAATTTAAAGAAATGGAGTATTATTAGAAGAGTAAAAGGTTAAAATAGGTGTGTGAGGATTAAAAAATAGTGTGTTAGAATCATCCCCCTAACTAAAATGTGTAACGATAAAATCAAAAGTTTTAGTTTTCATTGGTCAATTTGGCATTAGCTTTGAATGTTTGTTTACGTATTGTGTCAAATACTCAAAAGTAGAATAGAGCATTTTTGTGGTGTCGGTGATTAGGTAGTTTACGAAGGTAGATTCTAATCTATGATTTGATTTTTTCATTTAAACGACAAAAAAATTATATAAATAAAAACCACATATATAAGTTTTAGCCATAGTCAATGTGTATTCTTAAATTATATTTTGCTAACAATTCGTTTGAAAAAGTCGAATAAATAATTTGGGTAAATGGAATTATGGTTTTGGTAATGATATGTAATTAATTTTTGATTTTTTGAATACTATCAGAAATAGATATTAATTTTACGTATCATTTTCATTTCAATTTAGTATTTAAAAGTTTTATTAATTATTATACACATACTAAATACAAGTGTGTTTGTCTAATTGCCTGAAAGAAAACATGTTTTTTACTTCTCATTTTACTTTCAAATTTTATCGACATTTAATGGCCACCAATTGTATGTCTGCGTAATCAAATTTTTTTTGATCACATGTAATTTTTCCCGTAAATCAAAATCATTAGAATGAAGTAATTAATCCCCTTCATTTGTATTTCTTAAAATATTTAAAATGTTTTCAGATAGTAATAAGAACAATCAAGTCACAAAGGCTTGAAAAAGCTGTGCATAACAAAACTTTATAGCTCTAGTGATGAGATTTTTAGTAATTTCATGATCTTTGCTTCTTCGAGTTCATATTTTTTAAAATAGTAAATAAATATATGTGATGACGTGTGTTTTCTAACTGCATTTGTTATGTTGTATTGTCTTTTCAATTGGTGTTATTTAGGGTATTTTAATGTGGTATTGTCGTTACTACTATTAGTCCCTAAAGAAGCCTAGATCGACCGGTTTGTTAGTTGATTAGTGGGTTAGAGGTATTAGTTAGCAAGAACACTTGAGAGAGAATACAAGAGATATGTAAGTGCAAGTGGATAACCAGTTGAATTAGATGTGGGGAGGTTGTTTATATATGACAACCTCCCTAGTTACAAAAGTTACATTGTTACCATGGTAATTACTAGTAAATACATTATAAACTAAGATTAAAACCGTGCACCACTAAACTATTACATAAACATATGTCAACAATCCCCCTTGGCGTGCGGTTTCAAAAAATATCACATCCTAATCATCAGCTTTGACTAGCACCTTCTGAGGCCTTCTTCTTTGCTTCTTCCTCAGCTTTCATCGCCTTAATCACGTCACTTCCCGGTGTATAGTTCCTTTCATAGTGTTTGGGAAGTATGAACTGTTTGGGGCTGGTGATTTTGTATTCAAATCGTGGAACATATTGAGAACCCGTGAAGTAGTTCTTCCCGTTAATCCCCAATGAAGTATCAAATTGCCTCATGTAAAGCCTGAATTCAAGGAGTTCATTGATGTGATTTGCCATCTCGTTCGTCATCAGCTTTTGATAGTTTCCTATGTTCTCTGTTCGTTTGCAAATGTCGAAGAACTTTAAAGCACGCTTGAGGGTTCCATCTGAGTATTTTGGCAGCTCGGATTTGCGAATGAATATGGGCTTTTTGATTTTGTTGCGAAAAATGAAGCCTTCTTCAGGGGCGTCCAAGCAATAGTATATCTTGAATTGAGACAAATCCAGAGTGTCGATGGTTTGATTAGGCGCGGAGAGCAGGATCTTCTTTCGAATTGATTCGACACCTAGCTGAAGATCATATTGAGAGGCAAGTTTAATTCTGTCTTTCATGAACCTTCTCACCCTTTCGATTGCCGTTTCGATAACCCAGGTTTTTCTTATTTTGTTCCTCAACCAGTTGTATAGGAATAACACATCAACCAAATTGAGTTCAATCAGATCATACTCCGAGAACGTGTACTCCTGGTCGTTTGAACGAATCACTCTAAAAAATGGGGTAAACACTCTCTTAGATAGTGACCTGCAGAACACACTGTTTATGACAATAATCGGATTCTCTTTCTGGTCTTCCATATCAAGCTCATCCCAGTTCTTATAAATCCTCCTTTGATAACGGTACATTATCAACTTGTCATTGTCATTAAGAAAATCATAACACCCGATTGGTTTGAACCTTTCAGCTACAGGCACATTTTTGAGTTTATCTTCACTCACGAAGATCCTATAGGCTTGTTCCTCAAGCCAACAGCCCTGTAATACCTCTTCAGATTGGGGTTCACCAAGTTTGATCGGAAGTGATATGTGTTTGTTGAATTCTCCATGTTGAGGATCGGATGACGTGGATTGATCAGGAGTTGGTTGAGCGGTTGGTTTGGGAAACCTTGGTGCAGGTTCACCGGTGTATTCCTGAGTGACAAACCGATCAAATTCATTCAGCTCTTCCTCGTCCAGAGCTTCTAAGTTTACATAATTTTTTTTAGTGAATGGTCCTTCAATGACCGTAGTAGGCTGGGGTTTCAAGTTTCTGAAGTATTCTTCCTCTTCTTCTTCTTCAGATTTTGGTATGATAAACTGTGGTGCGGTTGTGATGATTGATTCGGAGTGTGAGGTGATGGGATCGATGTCGGGACTGGTGTACACCACCATAGCAAGAGTAGTTTCTGCTGAGGTAACCACCGCTTCAGATGTTTCGATATCGGTTTCTACTTCTTTTTCTTTGACATCAACAAACATAACTTCATCAAAATCATCTTCATCATCAGAGTTTATTGTAATCACATCATGTCCATCGCGGGCAACATCATCTTCTTCTACTGTGTATTCGATCCCTTCGACATTTCCTTCAGGCACATCAGAGTCATCGACAATTTATTTTCCTTTTCTGGAAGAGCTAGGTGGAGTTTGTGTTTGACTGAAGGTTTGAGTGATATGCACAGTGGATCTTCCTCCGATATTCTCCCCCTCATGTTGGCCGCCAGAATCGGGGTCATCATGTCGCCGGGAGGAAGATGGTTGATCAACTCGACAAGGAACCGGTTCAAGTACAGGAGAGTAGTTTGGGATCAGTTGAAGAGAGTTGAGAAGGCCAAGAATAGCTCTTCTGATGTAGTCATCCTCAGAAATATTGACAGAGAGAAGGTGAGCATGAAATTCGTTCTCCCGTTGAAGATAAGTGAGGTTCGGTTGATGAGTGACTGACTGAGTGATTGGAGATGATGTCATGACAGGTGGTGATAGTGGTGGTGGTGAAGCATTGAGATCAGGTGGTGGTGATGTGAATCGAGGAGGTGAGTATATGATGGGTCCCTGCAAAGAAATGTTAGTGAAAACACCCTAAGATTCTTGATGAAACTCAGTTGTCACCACTGTTGAGCTGGAGAGATAAGCAGTGAGGCCTGTTGGAACAGGACTTCCAAGCGATCTTAGAGAGGCAATTTCTGGAGATTTGCATGTCTCTACGCTTGTTATGGTAGTCTGAGCTATAGACACTGAACGTTCGGTATAGGACTGCGCCAAATCCCTACTAGACACATTTGCAAACTGTTTTTTGGCGAATCTCATCTAAAGTCGTTGACTCTAACTCATATGAAATAGATGTTTGTGCATCTTAGTGGCTTCTTAGTGTTTGTGGAGGGCTAACGTTTTCTTTTTGCCCTATCTCTCTCCCGCTCCTCACATCCTCTCTTGATTTTTCAGCTACACCCCCATTTCCATCCTTATCACTCCGATCAATATCATGAAAAACCTTCTGGAGTTGTTCAGAGGTTACTTTCTTTGACTTGGTTTTCTTCTTAAGCCTAGTATCACCCTCAATTCTTTTCCCCTCAGACTTTCTTTTCGTTGACCCTCGCTTGCTAGACCCCTCACCAGGTGTCCTATCAGCTCCTTGGGCAGGTTCCCCGGGTGGTAGGAGATCCATAGGAGCTCCTATCTCTCTTAAGTAGCTCATTATTCTTGGATCGTCTAGTGGTTCGAGATTTAGTAAATGAGCAGGTATGAGTTGAGCTTGAACATTCTTGGACCCTATTTTCTTTTGAATATACGAGATATATTCCTACTCCATAAGTGGTTCAACCCGATCTCTAGGGATAGGTTCTGGAGTTCTGATGCTGTCATCAATGATGCCTGCGAGAATGTTTGCGTAGAATCTCTGAAATTGAATGTATGATAGGAGAGGTGCTGAGTGTATTTCTATCATGCGATCCCAGATAACTCGGCCAAAATCAGCAGTTGGCAGGAACACGATTCCATATCTTTAACAAGAAAATGGTGATGTGGTCGGATCCAGCCTGCATCGGATTGAAACATCGGTTAACAAATATATACAGTACTGCCCATCGTTGTGCCATACGTTGTTTTTTGAACGCTCTTATCTTTGTGACCTCTCCATCATATCCAAGTTGTTGTACGGCTGCTAACATCTCATTCTCGGAAGGGAATGCATCATATTCAGCTCTTGCAGGGATGCCTAAGAATCTTCTCATGTCAGTTAGAGTGAATGAGACTCTCCGATCAGGGTTTTGAGTGACTAGAAAGGAAAAGGAGTCAGGGGTGTCATCAACAGATGGATGGTAAGTCATGGTGTCTCGCATCAAGAGAAGCTGCCGCTCAGAAGCATGCTCGAACTCAGTGAATACGTTGCGCATAGGGTGGTTTAGCAATATGGGGATCCAGTAGTCACATGGGGTGGGGACATCTTCATCGAAAAAGGCATTGTTCGACATTGCTGTTGTATCATGAGCATGGTTAGTTAAAACACAGTTCATATGGTGTGTTTGAAAAGGTTGTGTCAAAAACATTTAATTTTAATTTTTTAAATTAAAATTTGTCAAAGACAGTTTTAAGATATTTCCAACACTTAGAAAAATTTTGAACAAGAACACTTTTCGAGCAAGGGAAGGTTTTCAAGCAATAGTGGGTTTTCGAGCATGTACATTACATATAACACATTTTTCATTTCAGACAGAACATTTCGAGCAGTAAGTTTTCAGGCAAAGCACATTTTCGAGCACAATAAGAGTTTTCATGCAAAGATTTTTCGAGCAATTAAAAGTTTTCAGTCAAGTACTTTTTCGAGCAGGGACTGTTTTCGAGCGCTCGAAAACATTCTGTCTGTTTGAACACATATTGATAGTAAAGCAGAGACATCAACAAATCAGGCCAAGATAAGCTTTAATGAGTGAAATCTACACTAAACCTAACTCGTTTAAAAGAATGAATTGAGACTAAACATCTGATATGCTTAAGTTCAATTAAGAACCCTAAATTTGTCCCCTTTTCGAAATTGAGATGACAGGAGCATCTAACGATGGATTAAAGGAAGTAAGCATGTTCAAATCATCACAAACATGAACCCTAAATCAATTTAACCTAACAGATTTGCATTTTAGGTGTAATCGATCGGTTTTCAGTTCTAGGGTTCGATACCCCTTTGCACAGTAAACGGAGATTAAGCAAACTAGCATATAAATCATGGCATTTCTTACATGTTTAGATGATTACAGATGCTATTTAAGTTCCTATGTGACAATGGATTGAATCATAAACACATAATATAGAAGAAAATACCGATTTTGTTAAGGGTTGGGGGCGATGAACAGTAATGATGATGATGGTGGTTCTTCTGAGCAAGTGGGTTTTTGAATTTAAAAGTGAAATTTGAAAGTGATGGGGCCAAAAGTGAATTTTTATCCTTTTATAGCCACATAATGACCAAATTTTTTTTTTTCCAGTCAACCTTGCTCGAGAACCTTTACACACAAATGCATAGCTCGAAAAGTTTAGATTTCAGACACCAATGCTCGAAAACCTTCAGACTTTGAATTTGCTCGAAAACTTTCAATTTTTCGAGCAGGTTTGGATTTTAAAGGGATTTTGGTTTAGTATGAAAGCCTTAAGAATTTCAAGAAATTCTGTGAAATAATCAAGTTAAAGTTTAAACTTTAATTATTTTCAAAATTTAATTTTCTCATGATTTTACAACTTTTGAGACAGGGAACCATGAGGCAGTCATTTAGACACATCCTCCTGAGGCAGTCACCAGGACACATCCTCCGTCATTTATTGACTGTGGTTTTAAGGAAGTCATTTAGACACATCCTCTTGAGGCAGTCACCGGGACACATCCTCCGTCATTGCTGACTGATTGGTTTGGGACAGTCATCTAGACGCATCCTCCTGAGGCAGTCACTAGGACACATCCTCCGTCATTGCTGACATTTTAATGTTAACTCCCCCTAGACAGTTGCAGGATTTAGGAGAATTAGTTAAGAAAGAACGAGTTTTACATTGTTGTTTGTGTAAAAGTCAGTTTAGATTTTGAAAATCACATTGACACCGGGTCTCACACTGTAATGTATGTGAGAGCCATTGTTCTCATCTCCCCCTCAAAATGTGATACATCAAATTTTGAAAAACACAGTACTCCCCCTAGACAAGTGCATCACTCCCCCTAGGCACTTTCCAGGATCCTAAATGGAAAGGAAATCAATCATGCCAATTTTACCAACCAAATTTTTGAATGTGGGTTCATCTAGGGCCTTGGTCAGTAAGTCAGCTAGTTGACTTTTGGTGGGTACAAAGTACAATTTAACATTGCCTTTCTCAACATGATCCTTAATAAAATGATAGCGAATGTCAATGTGTTTGGTTCGAGAGTGGTGAACCGGATTGCTAGTGATAGCAATGGCACTCTGAGAGACACAGTAGATCGGGATTTTGTCGAATTTGAATCCATAGTCAAGTAGTTGGGACTGCATCCACAGTACTTGGGAGCAACAGCTTGCAGCTGCAATGTACTCAGACTCAGCTGTGGAAAGAGAGATGCAGTTTTGCTTGCGGGAGGACCAGCTGACTAATTTGCGACCTAAGAATTGGAGACCACCAGAGGTGCTTTTCCGTTTAACTTAGTCACCACCATGATCAGCATCCGTGAATGCCGTAAGGTTGAATCCAGTCCCGAAGGGATACCAGATTCCGAGATTGGGCGTGCCTTTGAGATAGCTAAATATTCTCATTACGGCCTTGTAGTGAGAGTACCTAGGGTTGGCTTGAAATCGGGCATACAGACATACAGCAAACATGATGTCGGGTCTACTAGCAGTGAGATACATCAATGAGACAATTAGGCTTCTATAGAGTGTTTGATCGAAAGGTTGACCATCCAGATCAGCATGTAAAGAAATATTGATTGACATTGGAGTGGGACTGATTTTCATCTCAGGAAAGTTAAACTTTTTGAACATATCAGAAATGTATTTTGATTGACCGATGAAAATCCCCTTTGGAAGTTGTTTAACTTCTAATCCTAGAAAGAAATGGAGTTCTTCTAGCATGCTCATTTCATACTTGTTTTTCATGAGTTCAGAAAACTCATAGCAGAGAGCGGGGGAAGTGGAGCCGAAGATGATGTCATCAACATAGACTTGAATTAACAAGATGTGTTCTTTCTGTTTTCTGATGAATAGAGTCGTGTCTATGGTTCCACGTGAGAAACTGTTCTTGAGAAGAAATGCGGTCAGGGTTTCATACCACGCCCTGGGCGCCTGTTTTAGACCATAAAGAGCCTTGAAAAGGAGATACATGTGTTTGGGGCATTTGGAGTCTACAAAACCTTCAGGTTGACTGACATAGACCTCTTCTTGAAGAATGCCGTTCAGAAAAGCAGTTTTTACGTCCATTTGATAAGCGGTAAATCGCTTGTGAGCAGCATATGATAGAAATAGACGGATGGCTTCTAAACGAGCTACAGGAGCAAATGTTTCGTCGTAGTCAATTCCTTCTTGTTGTCTGTATCCTTTTGCTACAAGACGTGCTTGTAACAACCCAAACCAAACCACGAACGACCCGCGTTAAAATCTCAAAATAAAAAAAGAAATTTTGCTGGGACAGCATATGGCGTGGCGCGCCATATGGCCACGCGGCGCGCCAAACTGGACTGTCCCAAAAGTCATGAAATGCGAAAAAGATCGGCCACTTCCCGACATAATTAGACAATATGCTTTTAATAACATATTCAAACATGTAAAACTAACACAATTCAAACATAAAATAAGTTTTACAAAGCGGGGCCCACTTTGGCCGTTTTACGAGTTTAATACATAACGTGAGTTTCGACCACCAAAAAGTTTAAGTACCAAACGACACGATGAGCATGGTGTTTGGGATTAAACTACCCAAGTCATGGTCAAACTCCAAAAGCTAACACATCCAAGAGGCGTCCCTTAACAAGCGGGATCTCTAATCCAACCGTATGCCCTTACCCTTATCCACGCCAGAACCTATAAAATGGTAAACAACGAGAGGGTAAGCTAACGCTTAGTGAGTAGAATAAATATATACATGCATATAAGACTTAACTACTCGCATCCACGATATCATATAACGCATACAAACGCATAACACCTCAGTAAACAAGCTAGTACCATCAAATCGTACAACTACCAACATCAATAGCATAATATTCATAATAATAATTTAATGCTAACGTCAACAACTATAAACCATGGTTAACCAATATCTTCGCAAGGGAATGACTTCGCGAAACAAGTCATCGATGTTCATAACAACCGTTAGCTCCCAAAAACGGCTGTGGTATGCTAACCCCCGAGGTGTTCCAAAAACGGCTATGGCATCACCCCCAAGTGTTCCCAAAAACGGCTATGGCATCACTTGATCAACGTGTGAGTAAAACACGGCTATTACTCACAATCATGTACACAAACACGGCTATGTGCTCAATAACTCGAATAATAATGTGGGAGTAAAACACGGCTATTACTCGCCACTATATGCACAAACACGGTTATGTGCATAAATATAAAACGTGGACAAAATGGCTATGTCTCACAACTACGGTCACAAAACGGCTATGTGACACCATTAATACGACACATAAATCATATACATACATATATAGATTTTCCACTCACCTCAAAGTCTTGATGAGAGATAGACAAGCTCGAAAATCTTTAATGTAACGTACCTATTACATTATACATAATATCAATCACAAACTCAAGTTGGTCAACCAACTCAAACTCCATTCTATAGTCATTTTGACCCATGGTGCAATCTCGACCCATTTGTACCCTTAACACTAATATTTGGGTCAATCATAACCAAAACCCTAACATTTGCCAAATTAGGTCTTAAAACACTTTTCAACACAAGGTCTATGCATCTTAAACATACACTAACTATCTTAGGTCCATTATGACCCATTTGACCACTTAAAAGTCAATACACCCATTTCGGGTCATCCACTAACCCACTTAACACCTATTTACATATATATAAGTGTGCTAGTACTTTAACTAACCAATTTAGGCTCATAAACATAGTTTTCTACTTTGAAAACTCTAGTTAATCATCTTTGGGTCTACATGACCCAAATTCACCCAAAACACCCAAATTCACTAACAAATGGGTCTTAGTGTTCATTACCTACACAAACCCTAACTCTTAAACAATTAAAACAAGGAAATTAGGTTTAAGGCTTACCACAACTATCAAAACGTAGTAAATGAGGAGATGAACAACTTTAGTGCTTGCACTTTGACCCGATTCGAGTTTCTTCTTCCTTAATTTGAGCTCTCTCACTCTAGAATCTAACTCTCTCTCTAGAATTGATTGGAAGATGATAAAGTGGGTGAATATGGAGTAAATGACACTCCCAACAACTGATCCAAGCCTTAAAGTGGGACCTTAAGTGGTTTTACCAAAATGCCCTTAAAATATCTAATTTAAAAAGAAAAAGGAATCTGTCAACCCGTAATGGCGCGGCGCGCCATAAGGCCGCGCAGCGCACCAAATGCCAAGTTTAGCTTCTTTTGCCTTTTAATTATATACAACGTAAACCCCACAACTTGAATCACTTATTCACACATATGTACTATGAAATATTTGGGTCTTACAACTCTCCCCTACTTAATTCGGAGCGCGTCCTCGCGATCCACGCCACATGACAAGAGGGAAGATAAACCAACACGAATTCTTTGAGTTCCCAAGTAAACTCGGAACCTTTAATCCGACGCCATTGAACCTTAAAAGTTCTCACCTCCTTGTTACGCAACATTTTCACTTTCTCATCAAGTATAGCAATCGGCTCTTCAACATACTCCAACTTATTGTTCAGCTCGATTTCATCTAATGGCATCCATGAAGAATCATCCGCAAGACACTTACGAAGATGGGAAACATGAAACGTGTTATGGATCCCCCCAAGCTCTTCGGCTATACCTATAGGAGTGTCAAAAGAATGGTTAGGCAAACGGATTCCCATTCTAGTCGGTTTTAAGTCTCCTAGGCCAAGTTTTAAATACAGTGAGTAAGGCATTAAATTAACGCTTGCCCCCAAGTCAGCTAGTGCATCGTACACTACTGAATCACCCAATAAACGGGGAATAATAAAGCTACCCGGGTCTCCTAATTTTGGAGGCATCTTTGGCTTTTGCAAAATGGCTGAACACGCCTCATTGAGGAATGTGGCCGACACCTCTTGGTACTTACCTTTCGAAGAGGTCAGGTCCTTTAAAAACTTCCCGTAGTTGGGCATTCCTTTTATCACTTCCGCCAATGGCATATTGATGCTGATTTGATTAATCATATCCAAGAATTTCTTTTACTGATTCGCCATCTTATCTTTCTTTAGAGCTTTCGGATATGTGATTGGTGCTTTGTACACCTTCAATGGTGGCTTGGCTATGATTTCCAGTGGATCATCTTTCTTTTGCTCTTGAACTTTTGGCTCCTCATCCTTAGGTTCATCCTTCTTAGACTACTCATTAGTAGGTACCTATAAAACATTAGGAGAAACAACAGGAGAAATGATAAGAGGAGACTTCAGTGTCTCCTCGTTAATAACAAAAACACTTCGGGTGGTTATGGCATTCACGTGCTTATTTCTAATCGGTGCTTTGTTGTTCGGATTGGACTGCGTGTTAGATGGGAGAGTACCCGGTGGTCTCTCCTATAAAGACTGAGCAATACGTCCCACATATCGTTCCAGATTCTGAATCGAGGCCTGCTGACTTCTGACTTACTGTTTTGTAGATTCACCATCTTGCCTCAAAGTAGTAATACTCTCGTCAGTTTTCATGATGAAACCCCTTAACAATTCTTCTAACAGAGGCATCTTATTTTCTGGCTGCTGAAATGGTTGCATAGGTTGCTGAAAATTTCTCGGTTGAGCTTGCTGATTTCTGTTATTAAACCCTGGGGGCCTGTATGGATATGTCTTCTGATTACCCTGATAAACCTGATTACCATTCTGATAATTAGTGCCACTCCTATTACCCACTTGGTTGAATAATTGTCTTCCACCGGGAAATTCACTAAGCGCAAAATCACCCTTTTTCATATAACCCAGATAATTAGCATGTTCCTCCATTGATGCTTGATCACAATATTTCATAAGATATGGTCCCTGGCATAACTCACAACCAACCTTTATCGCGTACATTTCTTTAGTCATAGACTCCATCTGTCTTTTAAAAGTTGTAAGTTGAGCCTTAACTGAAGCAAGTTCGTCACTAGTTTCGGTACTAGCAACGTAGGAAGAGAGAGAGAAACATCCATCCCTTGATGCCTTTGTAAAGTTGTAGGTTCAGGTTCGGATACTAGCTTTTGGGAAGATAAATGGTGTGGAAGCGTTCCGTTCATTGTCAATTATTCTAGATTGCATAGGCTCAAAATCAAAAAAATCCATCAGTGTTGTGGACAGGGTTAAGGGAAGAAAACATCCCTTCTTTTTTGTGGAACTGGATTTCGGAACCCAAATGGCGGGCCATGTCCGATCTGCAGAATCTGCTTAATGACCTGCAGTGTTGACAAATGGACTTGGAAGCTAAGTCACAACGGCATTTTCTCTACATCTACTTAGTTGCTGAGTTAATCGATAAATCATTGTTAAACAAACCTATCCCCGACCCGACAATCCGTAATCCTCTTATCCCACAAAAAGTTGGAATTTTCTATTTGGCGTGTGATTGCGTGAAATCGTACCTTAAAATAACTAGCTAAAAACTTAACAATTATCACACACTTACAGGCAACTATAATCCGATCATACAGTAATCTATAAGTAATTTGACCAGTTCGTTCCACATAGAGTAGTTTAATCGAGATCTTAAACTAGTAATTATTCTAGAGATTTAATAAAAAAGTATGGTTTGTATTTTAATTCACGCAATTAACGTGAAGTGAATAAAATGAATCAACCATTTAGATAAAACAATGTCCACTTGAATGATTCACTATTAATATGGATTGTTCTTGCGATTATTACCAATTATTATGTCTTAAATATAGTTGTATGACTTCTCATAAAGTTCTAATCAATCAAAGTTAGTAACTCACATAAACTCACTTCAAGAGATTAAACTATATTTGATAGAAACAAATGAGACTTGATTTGGACTAAACTCACGTAAAATCCTAATTATAACAATCACTTGCAATAATTACATTCTTATGCAGTACACAAGCCTTTCAATTACCAATTAAATCAATGACACAATCACTTGTAATCACTTCTCTAATTTTCTAAATCACCTAAGTGTTGAAGCACAAATTGCATCTCAATCTAACTCACATTAAATGATTAACGATCTATGTAATTGAACTAAAAACATAGAACATGCATACGAGTGGATCTTTAATCAAACACAATCAATTTCAATCACAAAACATTAAATCCAAATGATAGAACAATCCAATATTCATAGTTTCACATTCAAGCAAACACTAAACTGATTTAGCCTAGCATATTAAAGTAGTAAGAAATGAATAAACAATAAAAACTAAGAGTATTCATGATTACAATGATAAACTGATGATAAAAACAAGTACCGAACGTTATGATTAACTGAATAGAAGTAAAGAATGAGCAAATCTTCAATGGTAGGGTTTATATCTTCAAAGAACCCTTCAATTCGTAGCTGGAAAACTACACACCCCTTAGGGTTAAAAACCTCGACTATAAATAGCTGCACAAAAAGTCACCTGAACGGGCCCGCATCGCGACCATGACACGGCCATCGTGATCGAGATCCATCATCACCATCGCGACCGCGATCAGTCTATCGCGACCGTGATCACCTCTTTTCGATTTCTGTCAAGTTCTGCCAATGTACTACTGCCGGGATTCCTCTAGTTGCGGCCGGGATCAGTTCCAGATTCAGTAAAACTTCAATTTCTCGCGTCCAAACATACTTTAAGCTCAATTTTAACCAATACTTCTCGTGTCCAAACATACTTTAAGCTCAATTATAACCAATACTTAGCAAGAAATGACCAAAACATTAACCCAAAGACCTCTGGAGCTATATTCATCGTTTTATCTCAATTAATCACAAAAGTCTTCACATTTCCTCAAATAAACGACAATAAAGAACTGATATCGCGATGTAAAATATGTATAATTTGAGCGATATCAGCGTTCGAAACAAAACAAACTCCCGGTAAGAATCGAATTAGACAATAAGGGTATCGATCTTCACACGACTCGATGCTCTGTTTGTGACGATGCTTTAGAAACAACCCAACACTCTCTTATTAATTGCAAATCCGCGGCAGACATTGGGGAAAAAATTCGCAAATGGTGGAACTTCGATAATCTTCACATATCTCGCCTCAATGACCTTTCAAAAGGCCTTTCGTCCTACACAAAAACCAAAATGGGCTCCTCTATTTGGCAAACGGTTGTTTGGGTGACTTGCTACTTTATTTGGAAAAACCAAAACAAACACGTGACCGGAAATAACATTTTAAGCATCCCAAAATTTTTTGCGGATATCCAACCTAAAAATTTTGAATCGATTAATTGTCGAGGCAAAAACATCACGCTTGATTGGCACTTATGGTTGACCAACCCATCCTCATTTGATGTCAACCCGAATCCAAAAGACGGAATAGGATAAATGTAGGTTTTTTTCCACCCATGCTCTCCGGCCTATCTATGTCTTCGGCTAAGTGAGATGGACGGGAGTTGCTTTGTCATCATTGTTTACGGTACTGTGACTCATGTGTAACTCGGCTTGTCTTTTACAATTTGTCCTAAACATAAGTAGGCCTAAGAGCTAAGGTGTTTTTCCTACATTATATCGGGTCTATTTGCATTTTTCGAGTTTACGTTGTTATCGTTGTATAAATATAGGTGATGAAGGCTTCATGCCATCTTTGTATCTAATTCCTCGTTATTAATAATATTTCAATTGATCTTTCAAAAAAAATTATTAATTTATGCAAGGGTTAAAACTAAGAGTTTTTATCAATGGATAAACATTTCTCCCTTCACAATCCCAATTAAGCATGCATTTATTCAAATAAGTATTATGCAATCAAGTTCCGACTAAATCTCATAAACTAGAATTCTTAGGCTCACTAATTCAATTATCCTAAGTACAATTATGCAATTTAGACACTTGTTTTATCCTTAATCTAGTTAATACTAAGTTGGATCAAACACAAAATGTTAAATCACAATAATAGTCTTACAATAATCAACAATTAATAAAGTTGCATTAATGAAAAATTAATCAATTCACAAATATCATAATCCAAAAGACATAAGCAATTTGCAAATTACATAAACTTTAATGAAATCAACATCCATTATGTAGTGACCCGAACTTTTCCATGTTTATATATATATTAAATGAAATTGTTATTTACATGATTAAGTGTTTTCAACATGTTAAGCAATCAAACTTGTTAAGACTTGATTAATTGAAATAGGTTTCATATAGACAATTGACCACCCATGTTGACCGGTGATTCACGAACGTTAAAACTTGTAAAAACTATACGATGACATATATATGGTTATATATATAGTTAACATGATTTTATTATAAGTATGTATCTCATTAGGTATTTTAACAATGAGTTATATACATAAAAATGAGACTATTAATTTAAGAAACTCGAAAATGATATATATAACGATTATCGTTATAACAACGTCTTACCAGGTACATATGAATCATATTAAGATATTGATACACTTGGTTAATTATGTTAAATGATAAGTAAATATATTATTAAGTGTATTAACAATGAAATACATATGTAAAAATAAGACTACTAACTTAATGATTTCGAAACGAGACATATATGTAACGATTATCGTTGTAACGACATTTAACTGTATATATATCATACTAAGATATATTATATATCATAATATCATGATAATATAACAATTTAACATCTCATTTGTTATAATAAATAATGGGTTAACAACATTCAACAAGATCGTTAACCTAAAGGTTTCAAAACAACATTTACATGTAACGACTAACGATGACTTAACGACTCAGTTAAAATGTATATACATGTAGTGTTTTAATATGTATTCATACACTTTTGAAAGACTTCAAGACACTTATCAAAATACTTCTACTTAACAAAAATGCTTACAATTACATCCTCGTTCAGTTTCATCAACAATTCTACTCGTATGCACCCGTATTCGTACTCGTACAATACACAGCTTTTAGATGTATGTACTATTGGTATATACACTCCAATGATCAGCTCTTAGCAGCCCATGTGAGTCACCTAACACATGTGGGAACCATCATTTGGCAACTAGCATGAAATATCTCATAAAATTACAAAAATATGAGTAATCATTCATGACTTATTTACATGAAAACAAAATTTCGTATCCTTTATATCTAATCCATACACCAACGGCCAAAAACACCTACAAACACTTTCATTCTTCAATTTTCTTCATCTAATTGATCTCTCTCAAGTTCTATCTTCAAGTTCTAAGTGTTCTTCATAAATTCCAAAAGTTCTAGTTTCATAAAATCAAGAATACTTCCAAGATTGCAAGTTTACTTCCAAGTTTTCTAAATCCATTCCAAGTAATCATCCAAGATCAAGAAACCTTTGTTACTTACAGTAGGTTATCTTTCTAATACAAGGTAATAATCATATTCAAACTTTAATTCAATTTCTATAACTATAACAATCTTATTTCGAGTGGAAATCTTACTTGAAATTATTTTCGTGTCATGATTCTGCTTCAAGAACGTTCAAGCCATCCAAGGATCCTTTGAAGCTAGATCTATTTTTCTCATTTTCAGTAGGTTTATCCAAGGAACTTGAGGTAGTAATGATGTTCATAACATCATTCGATTCATACATATAAAGTTATCTTATTCGAAGGTTTAAACTTGTAATCACTAGAACATAGTTTAGTTAATTCTAAACTTGTTCGCAAATAAAAGTTAATCCTTCTAACTTGACTTTTAAAATCAACTAAACACATTTTCTATATCTATATGATATGCTAACTTAAAGATTTAAAACCTGGAAACATGAAACAACACCGTAAAATCGAATTTACGCCGTCGTAGTAACACCGCGGGCTGTTTTGGGTTAGTTAATTAAAAACTATGATAAACTTTGATTTAAAAGTTTTTATTCTGGGAAAATGATTTTTATTATGAACATGAAACTATATCCAAAAATTATGGTTAAACTCAAAGTGGAAGTATGTTTTCTAAAATGGTCATCTAGACGTCGTTCTTTCGACTGAAATGACTACCTTTACAAAAACGACTTGTAACTTATTTTTCCGACTATAAACCTATACTTTTTCTATTTAGATTAATAAAATAGAGTTCAATATGAAACCATAGCAATTTGATTCACTCAAAACGGATTTAAAATGAAGAAGTTATGGGTAAAACAAGATTGGATAATTTTTCTCATTTTAGCTACGTGAAAATTGGTAACAAATCTATTCCAACCATAACTTAATCAACTTGTATTGTATATTATGTAATCTTGAGATACCATAGACACGTATACAATGTTTTGACCTATCATGTCGACACATCTATATATATTTCGGAACAACCATAGACTGATTTCGATGTAACATACTAAAATAAATTGTGTAAAAATAAGGACAAGATTTGGAGTCCATGTTTGTATGATATTGTATAAAAATTGCATTCAAGAAACTGATTTCGATGTAACATATTTGTATTGTAAACCATTATGTAATGGTCGTGTGTAAACAGAATATTTTAGATTATCATTATTTGATAATCTACGTAAAGCTTTTTAAACCTTTATTTATGAAATAAAGGTTATGGTTTGTTTTAAAAATGAATGCAGTCTTTGAAAAACGTCTCATATAGAGGTCAAAACCTCGCAACGAAATCAATTAATATGGAACGTTTTTAATCAATAAGAACGGAACATTTCACATTAATTGTTCATGAAAGGAACAAAGTAAAAAAAAAAAAAAACTAGTCGCGCATGAAGGTGATGATGAACATGATGATTTGTTGATGAAACATGAGGAACTTGCCTGTGATCTTTGAAGAGATGTGAATTTGGATGTTAGGGTTGGTGTTTAATGCTCAAAAAATGAGATGGAATGTTGTAAAATTCGTAATAAGAGGATGTGTTTACACAAGGAACAAGTATCTTGGCCCCTAAGTTAAAATTTCTCAATTTTCAACCCTTCAAAAATCAAATTATCAGACAAGGTTGTAATTTACGCCCATTAGACCGTAAATTATGGTAACTGTAAAAAGCCACCGTATTATTACGGCGTGTTGAGTTCTGTCTCCATTAAATCTCTTTGGTCGTAAATTACGACCTGTGGTCAAAATTTATGACCTATGCTTTTTTCGCCATTTTTTCTTCGTTTTAACTTATTTTTGTGCATTTGTCTTTAATGATCCGCATTATGAATACCTTAATCCGTTAAACGTAATTCACACAAGTATGCTACTTACGGAAGAAGGATGTTAGATGTCATTTATGCAACGTCATCAACCTAGCCGTTCGTAAGACTAGAAGTATCTTCCATGATCCGTCAACAGCCCTGAATAAAGGCAATGTACTGACGTAAGCCCATCGACCGGTAGTAAGTACACGTAAGCCCGCCACCCATGGATAGTGATATGGCAACAAGCGTCGCCCCCATGTGTAGTATCAAGGCGTTGAAGTGGGGAAAAACCGAGGGGTTCCTGGGTTGGCAACGGAACAAGCAACGGTAGTGTGGAACACTTGCCGCAATTTTAGTGGGTAGGCAAATTTGACTAATTTCAAATGGGTATATCATTTTACCGTTGTAATTTAATAAAAAAATAATATTAATTTATTTTTACTATATATATATATATATATATATATATATATATATATATATATATATATATATATATATATATATATATATATATATATATATATATATATATATATATATATATATATATATATATATATAATCCAAACACTCTATACAATTAATAAACTACACCTCTTCATATGCATACTTCTTCTATAATTCATACTAGTGAAATGACTTGTGGAACCGCGGGTTTATTTAAATGAAACAGTTTAATGATATATTTTAGGTATTAAGTGAATGTAAATATCAAAGTCATTTAGTTTAATGAACCGTGGAACCAATGATTCCGACTAAGAAACTTGTTGTTGTTTTTTCAAACATATTTATATACTTATTATGATTAGAATAAATGAACTACATTTATTCACCCACCATCCTCTTTCAATTTTTATCACAATTACTATTTTCTTTGTTATAAAAGCCTATATTACAACTTTTTATTGAGACATGTGTTTCACATACATAAATTAAAATAATTTATCCCGTAAATAGAACCCATATTTGTATAATAATAATATAATAATTATAATTATAATAATAAAGTTTGTTTTAAAAATGAGTATATATATTTTTAATAATAATTATTAGTAATAACAAATGCCTTTTGCAATATTTCAAAATTTAAAATACAATTATTTTTGTGTTTTTTTTTTTTGATGAAAAGCAAGTAGGATATATTAATCACGAAAAGAAGGTTACAAGAGTCGCTCAAGCAACTAAAATACATACACGTAAGCACAAAGGTTGCTAAGATAGCAACAGAAACTAACTCGATAAAGGAAAATTAAACCATCTATGCCAATCTAAATTGTGTTTTTTAATTCTTCGCGAGATCCACTCAAAGGAAGCCACTTGAATTTCGCTAAAGAGCACCGGAGCCGTAACCACCTTGTTGTTAAACACTTTTGAGTTTTGAGATTTCCATAGCGAATAACAAACACACCAACAAAGATCTTGCCAAATTGTTTTCTTATCATCCGAAGCAAATGAGCCGAAGGTACCCTCAAAGATGTCACCAAAAATAAAGTTAGCCGACGAGTAACCCCACCAATTAAGGACTTTACCCCAAATATCCTTTGCGAAACTACAAGAGAACAAGATATGCTCAACCGATTCCAAGTCCTCATCACATATAGGGCATCGAATACTATGAAGATCGATACCACATTTATCCAATTCAATCCTTACTGGAATCCTACCTCTTCTAGCCCGCCAAATGAACACCTCAATCTTTTTTGGAACGAGACGATTTCTAAGAGTTTCCACATTATCAAAACTTAAAGCAAGCCAAACGCCATCTATTAACTCCATAAGATTTTTAACCAAAAACATCCCATTACCATCTGATCATATACATAGCATTGTATATGTATATTTTATTGGCTAAAGGCCAAAAGCAGAAGTTACGCGAACTGTAATAAAAAGGTGTGGAATATCCGCTGAAAATAAGCATAGCGGTTATGTTTCCGATTTAATAAAAGACTGCGGTTTAATCCGCTAAGTTTCTGCGGATAGTTAAGAAATCCGCAGATCGCGGATATTTCGAATACTATAAATAGAGAGCTTGGCCTCTCATTTATAGGCTGTTGATTCTCTGCCATTTGCCTAAGCCTTTGTGATTTTCACTTGTGACTTTGCCCAAGGAATTTCTATATTGTGCTGAGGTAAATTATGCTAATTGATAATCAAGACCGGGTCGGGGGTGTTGATCACTTGATTGAAAAATGAAAGACGATCATTAGGGCCCAAAATAATCATCAAACATCCCATTCTCCATCTTAATCTCATTGCACTCAATCCGTAATTAAGTAACTCATTAATTAGGGATTGATCAATTTGCGCCATCCGTGGGACACGTTTTACGAATTAAACTTGGAATTTTTTGTTTTGTGCTATCAAACAATCAATTGCTTTGTTTAATTTAAATTGTGTATTGTTATGATGAATTACAGGAAGTCGCTGAGGCGTATTAGCTGATTTGATCGTTGAAAATGGCAGCTAACACGAAACAAGCAGGAAGTTCCATCAATGCTGATGTGTTAGTTAATGATTCGCAAAATGCCTTGTTAAGTAGTATGCAGGCAAATGTTAATACTATCGCGAGAAGTTCAGGGCAAGAACCGTTAGCTAAAGCGTCTAGTGGCAATCCTGCTAATACTGATTCGCAACTAATGGTTGCTACTGAAAAAATGGTCGCGCGTAGGAATTTACAACAACATCGTGAAGAAACTGTCGCTGATGGCAAGGGATTAAGAATTTTGGCTGGAAAAGCAGACAAAGTCCTTGGCACTGCTATTGAACAAGCTAGAAGGGATGGTCATGAATCTCGCATACCTCGAACTTACCTATGGCCGTTGAATGATTCTGGATCACAAGTTGATCACTTAGTGGTTGACCATCGTGATAGTGATAGCGATGGCGCGGATGAACGTGTTATTTTAAATTCTGTTTATAATTCAAAGACTGCGAAAGCGCCAAGAGAAGAAAGTGAATTTTCTGATGATGATGACAATGCAGAGGAATTTGTAAAAATTCCACATGTTAAGTGAAGTCGACCACCAACACCTTTCCCTCGTCATGGGGACGAAGGTGAAGCATCTGATGCTGTTCGTAGAGAAAATGCTCAACATTTTTTAGCGGATGCTTTTAGAAGCATTGTGCCCAAGTCAATGCAACATAAGTTTGAGCAACCGAGTTTCTTGCAAGATATGATCGCCAAGTTTTGCGCGGAGAATACTGATACTCGCACAAAAAAGGCGACTGAAATTACCACTGCTGCAGACAAGTTTGTCTAGCATATTTCTGATTATCCAATTGTTACACCGCCTATTGTGCCAGTGACATTGGGAGTTTATTCAGGGTTAACTGACCCCTTGGATTTTTTGCAGCGATTTGAAGGTGTGGTAAGCACCTATAATTGGGATGAACCGGTTGCGTGTAGGGTATTTCCTATGGTTTTACAAGGATCTGCCAGGGAGTGGTTCCATAGCCTGCAAGCTCGCAATATTATTGGCTTCATTGATCTTCGCGATAAATTTTTGCTGCACTTTCAGAATCTCTTACCGCAGAAGAAGACACATATAGAATGTCATGATATTAAGCAGGGCAACAAGGAAACTTTGAACGAATTACTTACATGATACATTTATGAATGCTAAAAGATACCAAGTTTGAATGAGGATCAAAAAATCTTTGGGTTTTTGCATACTATTAATCCGCAGCGACATCCAACGCTTGTGCGAAGACTGCGAAGAGATGTCCTGCCAACTTTTGCTAAGGTCCAACAAAAAACATATGATTATCTCAGAGGTGGAGAAGATAGTACTATAACCCCTGCATGTGGGTGGGGTAAGGACAAAAGTTGGCGGGATGACAATGATTCTTTTCGCGATGGCACTGGCAATAATTACCGCGGTTCTGGATATCCACGGTGAAATGGCGGTGGTGGTTACCCGCGCAATGATAGATTTCAAGGTCAAAATGATAACCATGGTTATAACCATCGAGATCGTTATTCTTCTCGAAAATGGAATAATGAGTCTTTCAATATCATTCAAATGCTAACAAAAATGCCTAAGGAAATTTTGCTACAGGAAAGAATTGCTAAGTCTTTTCCTGATCCGCAACCTTTAGGGGAGAATAGCAGGCGAGATAGGTCAAAGTTTTGTGTTTTCCATGATGATTATGGTCATGACACCAATCGTTGTAGAGATTTGGCGAAACTGATCGCAGAGGCGTATGAGCAAGGAAAGTTGGACCATTTGATCGCGCAGGGTGCTGCAAGTACTTCGAATGCGATTATATTGCCTGCAGAGACCAACGCTCCGCAAGTGCCTAATGTGGCTGAGCAAAAAGCTCCCGCGGTGAAGAATCTTGGGGCAAAAATGGTTACTAAGAAAGAACATCAGCGCGGAATTCAGGTCATTAATGTGGTAGAGATACAGGGCGAAATGTTAGTATTCCAAATATCTGAACAAATTGCAAGCTGGCAATGTCCCTCTATTGCTTTTCCTCCTGTAAGCCTGACCACGGATGTTGATAAACCGGTAGTGGTTTCATGCCGCATTGCGAATACTGGCATTGGGATTATGAAAGTGCATATTGACACTGGTAGCAGTGTAGATGTCATGTATGAGCAATGTTTTAGCAAATTACCCGCAAGTATTCAAGCTTTGATGAAACCTACTGCGGTTTCACTTGCTGGATTTTCAGGAGAGTAAACTTGGCCTGTTGGTCAGTTGGAGTTGCATATTGAGTTAGTTGATGATCGCGATGAATCTCTAAGGCGCCAAGCATTGTTGAATCTTTATATAATGCGAAATCAGTCGCGATTCAATATGATTCTCGGGCGCACTACTTTGCGCATGTTTGGCGCAATCCCTTCTACTATACATGGCATGGTTAAATTTTCTGCTAATAAGGGAATTGGTGTGACGACCCGGAAATTTCCGACTAAATTTAAACTTTATCTTTATATTATTCCGACACGATAAGCAAAGTTTGTTAAGTTAAATCTCAAGAATTTTAAACTGTGTTCATACATTCATTTAACCTTTACTGGATTTCGACGATTCACGAACCATTATTTAATTGGATATGAATATGTATATGTACGTATATGTATATATTATAACTTGAGAATATTAACAAAGTATTAAACGTATAATACTTTACATGAACGTATTTGTTTCAATATGTTTATCGATGGAATTAGAAGATAAGATCAAATGATTGATTTAACAGATACATTGTGATATGATTACGGGTCTCTGTTGTGAGGTCTATTGAGTTTTAAGAAATCTGTCTTTTTTTAACGGTATTCGGAATAATTGGTAAAGTAATCTATCATTGAGAACAAAGTGTCAAATAATGAAAGTTAGACAAAAGATAGTGGAGAATTGAATTTTATAATATTCGATTGACCTATTTTTAAACGTGCGGAAACATTTTTTTTGCGATTCAATAGAATTTGATTATTAAAATGTTTTATTTAAATAACATAGTCTGAATATATACAATATGATATTAATTATTAGAAATAAATATGTAAAATAAAACACAAAATAATTAGGTGCAATTTAAAATGAATCTATATATAAATATATATATAAGTACTATGTATAATTAATATTATATGTATATTGTAAAATATATAAATATTCAAATATGTTGTTATAAAACAAGTATTACAAAATCAATAGAATGTAAGGTTAATATATTATATGTAATTTCAAGTTAAAGTATAAATGTTATGTTAATATTATCATCGTTATTTTCATTATTATTATTAATATTAATGTTAATAATTTTATTATTAATATTATTTCTAATATAAAATATATATATACAAATATGAAATTTGATATGTATAAGTTGTTATATTACTATTACTAATATTATTACTATCATTAATAATATTAATATTATTATAACTGATATTATTGTTAATATCATTAATATTATTATTATCATTTTTATTACTATTATCATTATTATAAATTATTGTTAAACTTATTAAAATCATTATTCTTGTTATTATTAATATCATTACACCATTTTTATTACTCTTATTAGTATTATTATAAATTATTAATATTAGTATTAACATTACTATTATTATTAACAAGATCAATGTTATTAATACTATTACTATTATTATTATTATTATTATTATTATTATTATTATTATTATTATTATTATTATTATTATTATTATTATTTTTATTATTATTATTATTATTATATTATTATTATTATTATTTTTATTATTATTATTATTATTATTATTATTATTATTATTATTATTATTATTATTATTATTATTATTATTATTATTATTATTATTATTATTATTGTTATATATATAAATAACAATATTATTACTAATATGATTATATTTATAAATTATAAATAGAAAATATAATTATAGATATATAAAAATGCTTGATTCAGTTCCCTATCCCTTTCAATTTTTATTTTCTTCTGCTATTTTCTTTCTACTCGTGATATATGGTCGACTTAATCACCAATTTAATACAACCTGCAGTCAAATCTTGTTATTACTTCAATCATTCAAAATCATCTTTAAACCTCTTCAGCAGTTCGAGTGTAATCACAGATGAAGAACAAATTTTCTTTTAAAAGAAGAGCGACGGTCCCCTGTATCATCCACATTTTTGGCCGAAAATCAAAATCGAACCAATTAACAAAATCCAGTAATGCAGCCTTGTTAGAACTCCTTTACTTAAACTACCCGAAAAATCTCAACTTCTCAATTCCTCATATCAAATACGAATTTGCGAGTCAAAGGTATATTTTCAAAAAGTCAGATATTGTGTTCATCCTAAAATTCAAAGTCTGATTGACGTTTCTGGATCAATTAATGATCCAAAAAGTTTATAGGAAGCATTTGCTATGTAATTCATGTAGTAATGTTTATCTATAACGATCTAAAATTTGAATTTCAATTTGTAGTTCATAGTGTTCTTGACGGTATTAAGCAATAACTTGAATTAGAAACAAATTCCAAAATTTATAAACGTAGTATTGTTAGATATATTTTACTCAAATTATCTAAAAAGTTACAGCTTTCAATTATTCGAATTGAGTTCAAATTCAGGAGTCAAAGTTTTGGAAATTAGAAAGTCAACAGATTTTTATTAATAAAATTCGAATTTTAGAAGTTCTTTCTATTAAAATTAAGGGTTTACAAAATTTCCTTGAATGATTTAATACCTCTTTCATTTGTCATTTCAATCTAATTATGTCTGGAATTTAAAATCATCAATTGTGTTCTTCATTTTTTTTACGAGCTCAGCTCCTGCTTAACTTCCTGTCCATTTTTTTTCAACGACACCATTGCCTAGAGTTTCTTTTTATTTACAAGCCTTAAAAGAAACCACAAAATTCGTTATTATGGTTATTAATTGCACTCTGGTCAATTTATGGTCTGAGAAGGTGAAGAAAAAAATTGAAACAGAATGATTCGAGTTATATATAATTAAGTCTGGGTTTAATTCAGAAAAACATGAGCAGGTGAGTGGTTTAGGGTGTTGATGGTTAGTGGGAGGTCACGGGTTCGAGCCCGGCTCCGGGCATATTTTTTTAGGAAGGCTTTTCAAGGTAGTTTTCAATACCAAAAATTGTTATTATTATTATTATTGTTATAATGTTTATTATTAGAATTTCTAACATTATCATTAATATGTTTTTAATTATTATTATTATTATTATTATTAATATTAGTATTATTATTATTATTATTATTATTATTATTATTATTATTATTATTATTATTATTATTATTATTATTATTAAGATTATAATTATTATTATTATTATTATATATAAGCATTAGTAAGTAATATCATTATTTATAATATCATTATTATTAAGTATTAACAATGTGTTTATCATTAATAATATTATCATTTAAGTATTGTTATCATTATTATTATTATGATTAATATTATTATTATGAAATATTAGAATTTATTATTTTACTTCATTAATATTAGTATCATACATAAAAAAATTAGTATTATTAATTTACTAGTAATTAAAAATTATCATAATTTAAATTATAATCTTTATAGTTTTATTACTAAAATAAGTATTAATATTATTATCATAAATATTATCATTAATATGAATTTTCAATTATTAGTATTATTATTAAAAGTTATTATCATTAATGTTATTTTTACAAAAAGTATCCTTTTGTAATCCTTAAAAACAATCCTTATTGTTATCTATAATTATGAAAATAAAAAGTTTAAAAGACATGGTTAAGATTATAAGTATAAATATTGAAGATTATATATATAAAGATATATTTAATATATACAACTTAATTATATTAATATTATTATGTACAAAAATGAAAAGATATAAATAAATAATGAAACCTATAAATTAATAAATATAACAATTGCAACATTAATAATAATATATAGATTTATACGAGTACAAGAATATGTTTTAATATATATACCAATGATATAGGTTCGTGAATCCGAGACCAACCCTACACTTGTTCAATGACGTCATATGTATTTTTACTACAAAATACAGTATGGTGAGTTTCATTTGCTCCATTTTTAAATGCTTTTGCAATATATATTTTTGGAACTGAGAATACATGCGCTATTTTTATAACTGTTTTACAAAATAGACACAAGTAATTGAAACTACATTATATGGTTGAATGGATCGAAGCCGAATATGCCCCTTTTAGCTTGGTAGCCTAAGAATTAGGGAACTGTCCCCTAATTGACGCGAATCCTAAAGGTAGATCTATGGGAACTAACAACCCCCATTCTGGAATTTGGAATGCTTTAGTACTTCGAAATTTATCATGTCCGATGGGTGTCCCGGAATGATGGGGATATTCTATATGCATCTTGTTAATGTTGATTATCAGGTGTTCAATCCATATGAATAATTTTGTCTCTATGCATGGGACGTATATTTATGAGAGCTGGAAATTAAATTCTTGTGGTCTATTAAAATGATGGAAATGATTATTTATGTTAAACTAATGAACTCACCAACCTTTTGGTTGACACTTTAAAGCATGTTTATTCTCAGGTATGAAAGAAATCTTCCGCTGTGCATTTGCTCATTTTAGAGATATTACTTGGAGTCATTCATGACATATTTCAAAAGACGTTGCATTCGAGTCGTTGAGTTCATCAAGATTATTATTAAGTCAATTATAGTTGGATATATTATGAAATGGTATGCATGCCGTCAACTGTCGATGTAATGAAAGTTTGTCTTTTAAAAATGAATGCAATGTTTGTAAAATGTATTATATAGAGGTCAAGTACCTCGCAATGAAATCAACTATTGTGAATCGTTTATAATGTATATGAATGGGTCCTTTCAATTGGCACGCTAACTTCTGCGGTGGTAGAGCCATTTTGTGCTATGATTATGGCACGAGAAAGTGTGGGTGTTGAGGGACATTCAGTCCACCTTGAATAGTTCAAATATTTGTAATAAGAATGCTTGTGATAGAGTGCTTAGTCAAGTTTGATCAATGATTGATATGCGATTATTATTTTCTGAAATTTGTATTGCAGAAAATTAATGAATAAAGCAAAGTTAGTTTCAGTGTTAGTGGTTGTTTCTATACAAAGCAAAAACACTACGTGTGGCCACGCGTAGTGATTATTTTGCAGAATACAATTGCTTAATTTTCATAACACTGAATTAATGTTTGTGTAAATGTAATTAAGGCTTCGCGAATATTTTTAACAATATGGCATGGTTTTCGCTAAACATCGCCTGCTTAATGTTATAACAATAATGCGAGTATGCATTGTGAAATAATATGTTTAAAACCAAGTGATGAGATTACACACTTGTGTTAAAAATGAATGTTGAGAATAAAATTCCTAAGTGTTTGATCTTGCCAATACTTAGATGATTCGCAATGCTAAAAATGGCCTAAGGATCGATTTGTCAGACTTAGAAGATTCGTAATGAATAACAGATTGTTTCGCATAAGTACGCGTTTGTTATGTGCACAATAGCGAATGTGAAAATTGCAAAGGACAAGTCTGAATTATGAATATATGATAAAGTAAAACTCTATATAAATAGGACAAGTTGCAACTGCGGAATATACACAATTCGTTAATAAACACGCTATGCAAGCGCGTGGAATTACAAAAAACGCAATTTATATTTGCGGGTTTGAAATTTACAATTACTTAAGATATTTTAAAGCTTCGGCGCTTTAGTATCTGCAAACGTAACGCCCTCGCGTTGACTGAGCTCTTCTAACGCTGGTATGGTGATTTTCTCAACAACTTTCTTTGCTATAGCTAGCGCTTCCTGGGCATCATCGGTCGCACATATCTCATCTGCCATGTCCGAGGGAAGTGGTTGAGAAAGATCGCCAAACTTGCAGAGCAGGTCATACCACTCGCAGCGAGTAGCGAGCTTGGCTGCTTGCGAATATGCCTGAAACTTCTCAGTTACTGGCTTAGAATCCATAACTTTGTCGCCGAGTTCTGACAGATACTTAACAAGTTGAGAAAATTCTTTTTCAGCATTTTTCGCTCTCTTTTTGAGCATGGCGTTTTCATCCGCAGCCTTTTTGAGTTGAGCCTCAAGTTTCTGCGCTTTCCTGTGCTAAGCGTTCGCAATCTTAACATGCTTTTCATATTCGTCAGACATCTCATTGAGTCGCTCAACATTATCAACTGTCAAGCAAATAGCGTTGAAACAGTTGTGTATTCGCTGTCTTTCAGCCTGAGCGAATGAGAGTTGGCGGTATTGTTGCTGTACATTTTGTGGTACAAACTTGCAAAGTTTACGATAGAGTTTGTTGGCTTGCTTCTCTTCTGCAGCCTCTTCCGCATCTTCTTCTTCGCGGTTTGATGCTTCGGTGTCAGAAGGAAGACTTAAATCTTCATTGCCGGGCTCTCCCAAAATATCTTCAGGGATATCTCCAGTAATGTTGTATAGCTATTCCGGCTCCCCTGTAGAGTCTGAAAGCACAACTAACAGTGAATAAGAAATTAAAATAAGTTCGGAGATATGGAAATAATATTCGCAGAAAATATGCGGTTGTATTAAATTTCGTTAACATACTTGTTTCTTGCTCATCAATAGAATGAAGGCGTCTTTTGCGGGGAGTAGTTGCCCCCTCCGTCGTCGCTTTGCGCTTACCGCGGTCTTCGCCCCCAGGGATGGAGAAGGTGTTGAGAATCGGTTCATCAATAGGTATGATCTCGCCGTTGCCAGCTTTTAGGCGACGTGCTGGCCTAACCTTACTGATGTCCACTGACCTCATCACCAGCTCAAGGTCAATCTCTGCAACATAGTACCGCAAAAAGTTAAGCAGTTGTAAGAATAATATATAATGCGTATTTCTGTAAAATAAAAAGTATAAGCAGTATACCGTTATCGTCAGGGTCGACTAAAAGTGTGTCGCAATCGCCCCATAGCCAGTACATGGATACTCCGCCAATATAAAGCGGCACATTAGAGTATGCCCGCATAATCAAGCCTGCATTCTTGATAGTTTTCAGTAAATCTTGATCAAGGTCATCCGGGGTGACCTTGTCATTCACCGTTGCGTCCATTTCAGTGCACCAAGTTTTGGATATGTTGCTATCAACGTGGGTGGTATTATTAATAAAAAAGAAGGAGCTGCGCCAGTTCCCGATGGAATCCTTGGGAGAAGTCATCACGCCATGATGACCGCGGAAGGAATACCACCCCTTATCGTACGGTGTAAGACTATTAAAAGAGCGAAAGGTGTTGAGTAGTGGTTGCTCATTAAGTGCTTTGCAGTACATCTCGAATAGCATAATTTTATTAATCGCGTTTGGGTGCAGTTGTGCAACTGAAACCTTGTAGTATTCGCATATGCTGCAAAAAATGGGAGTAAGCGGAAGCCGTAAATTTCCATGTGATATGGCGGCCTCGTAAATGGAATCATGCCCTTGGGTGGGGCATTAGCCCTATCTTCCGCTGATAGAGCAGTGGGTGAAAACTGTGCAAGCAGTTGTAACACCCCGTTTTTCATAGCACAAATGTTTCAGGTGTCGGGTGTTGGAAACGAGGAGAATGGAGCGTGTAAAGCGAGGTTATGCGCACTTTCACCATTTTGGTCATAACTTCCTCATACGGACTCGGATTGAGGCGAATCAAAAGCCCAGACGACCGTAATTCGAGCTCAGACATTTTTAAATTTCAAGTTATGAGCTGGAAGGCTCTAGGAGTGCCGCTCCTGGCTTAGGAGCGCCGCTTTTGTTCTTGAGTGAGTGCTCTTGGAAATTTTAAAAGAGTTAAATGAGGAGTATTTGGTTCTTTTCACTTGGGGTCAGTTTTGAGCCATTAAAACTGATCCATTGATCATTCTTATCCTCATTTTCACCCACACAAACACTTTCATCAAACCCTAGTGAGAGAAACCCATTTTAGAGAGAGAGAGAGCTCTATTTGGGGAAGAAGAAGGGTGAATCGGGTCAAGTCTCAAGTATTAAAGTTGTTCTACTCATCAACGACATCATTTTGGTGGTATTGGTAAGTCTCAACTCCGAATTTCATCTTTATGATTTGATATTCAAGTTAGGGTTTGAGCTTGATTAGTTGTGAAACCCTTTTAGATGATGAAGTGGGTTTATGGTGACTAGTTATTCTTGTCACTTGGCGGGTTTTGGGTTGGTTGACGTTTTGGCCATGATTAGGCTTTGATAATGGGTATAATCACTAGTGTTAGTGATTATGGAAGTGTTGGAACCCATTTGGGTATTTGGTTGACTAATTTTGAAATGGGTCAAAATTAGGGTTTAGGTTTCAAATTGGGTTTAATTGGCGTATTAGGTCCATTCTCACTTGTGTTAGTGATTATTGGTTAGTTTGGGCATGGTTTGTGCTTGGAAGTGCATTTGGGTCGAAATTGCACTAGTTGTCAAATTGGGTTGGTTTGTAAATCCACCCTAATTGTGTTGTTTATTATGTGATAAATGGAATAGGTACGTTCCATTGGCATTTGCAGATTTCTTCGGTTGCATTCATCAAGACGACAAGGTGAGTGTTAATATCCTATGTGCATATGTATGTGTAGGATGGGTGCGGGTCGGGTGAAGTGGTTCTCGGTTATAGAGCTCACTTCACATATAGGTGGATTTGATGGACTTGTGTAATATTTCCAATTGGCACGGTTGTGCGTTTTGGTTGACCACCTTTGGCGAGGTGCACACTTTGTGTGTACGTTATCACATATGTTTGTGATGTAGATTATACAACCCCAATGGCGAAGGGTTAGTATTGAGTTGTGATTAGAGAAGTGGATCACGTGTGGATGCGGATTCACGATGATGTGTGTAGTTTCGGTCATCTTATTGAGAAAGTGAGCCTCGTGTAGTTCAGATTCACGATGACGCGTGTAGTTCGGTCATCTTATTGAGGTAGTGATCTCGTGTGGTTGCGGATCCACTAAGGCTTGTGTAGTTCGGCCAACCTCGATGTTGTGGTGGTATTGAAGATAGTAATCTCGTGTGGATGCGGATTTACTAAGGCCCGTGTAGTTCGGCCAATCTTCATTTTGGTATTTTGGTAATTGACTTTTGGTATTGGGTTAAGGGGTTAACCTTGGGCGTTTTACGCTTTATTGTTGTATTGTTGTGATGTAGCTAACCCTCCGAGTGTAGCTTATTGGTGTTGTACGAATCATCGTTGGTGTACTTATATTGTTGATGTTAATAGCTTATTATATAGCGGTCGAACGGTATGCTTAGTTTGCCTTATACTTGGATGCCCCGGTATGTGATATTTGATTATTTGTGTGGCGTGTTCATTTTATGCATATATATGTATGTAGTATATTCTCACTCACTAAGCGTTAGCTTACCCTCTCGTTGATATTATTTTTATAGGTTCGGAAAGTGGCGGCTCGGGTAAGTGTGGGGACTATCGGACTTATGTAGGTTACTTTAGAAGACTTGCTTTTGAGTTGATTTAGGAATTGGGTAGTGTTTTCCCAATCGCCATGCTCGGTCTTTTGATGTGTTTAAAAGAAACGGGTCATTTTGTTACAAACTAATGAATCGTTATGGTTATGGAGTACTTAAATTGTGAACAAGTGTATTTTGAGCCATATTAAACTTGTATTTGGGTCGCTAAATTGTTAGACTTGGAATTTGGTGTAATGGGTTGGTTTAACACTTAGTAAAATTCGAGTTTGCATCAGTTCAGGTCCAAAAGCACCGCTCCTGAGGTCAGAAGCGTCGCTCTTGGGCATCAGTTTGTAGTCCTTTTGATCAGATAGCAAAAGCGCCGCTTTTGCCTATAGAAGCGCCGCTTTTGGGTAACAAAAGCACCGCTTTTGGGTAAATTAAAAAAAAATTATTCGGGTTGAATACGGGTTGGGTCGTTACTGCAGTGGATAACACTGTTGTAGGGTTTGGATTTTTGCCTCCGTCATATATGAAACGAAGGCGCTAGGTGTATTAGCTGATGAAGAAGATGCCATTCGTAATAATATATTTAGATCGGAAGATGAATTGAAAAGTTTTAAGGGTTGAATCATTTAATTGCAACGAATGCGTGTAAATTTTAATACGAAAGTTTGATCGAGTAAGCAATTGAGGAAGAAGGCGTAAAGTTTTTTATGCGAATCAACTAGCTATTTATAATTGACATTAGGGCGAGAAAGTCAAAGGGGTAATGATTACTCTTAAACGGCTAAAATTACCGCAACATGTAAACGGTAATTTTCTAGCTGTTACAGCATTCCTGATTTGACAGTTTTGTAAAGTTACCGTTGTTGTTATGCGTTGAGGTTAATAAAATCAACGGTAATAATTTGGTGGTAACAAATTATTATTAAAAAACCAATTGCGAATATATTTTAAGGAAGCACGGTTTTATTTATAGAGTTTATCATGATACATCTGCTTCGCGAAATGTATCATAATAAACTGGGGGGACTTGATCATATACATAGCATTGTATATGTATATTTTATTGGCTAAAGGCCAAAAGCAGAAGTTACGCGAACTGTAATAAAAAGGTGTGAAATATCCGCTGAAAATAAGCATAGCGGTTATGTTTCCGCTTTAATAAAAGACTGCGGTTTAATCCGCTAAGTTTCTGCGGATAGTTAAGAAATCCGCAGATCACGGATATTTCGAATACTATAAATAGAAAGCTTGGCCTCTCATTTATAGGGTGTTGATTCTCTGCCATTTGTCTAAGCCTTTGTGATTTTCACTTGTGACTTTGCCCAAGGAATTTCTATATTGTACTGAGGTGAATTATGCTAATTGACAATCAAGACCGGGTCGGGGTGGTTGATCAGTTGATTGAAAAGTGAAAGACGATCATCAGGGCCCAAAATAATCATCAAACATCTCATTCTCCATCTTAATCTAGTTGCACTCAATCCGTAATTAAGTAACTCATTAATTAGGGATTGATCACCATCCAACTTCCAACCCCACGAATCTGTTTTGTTCTCGACTACCGCATCACTTTGAAGCAATTCTAACATCGACTCCAATTCATAGGCAATTCTACCATACGACAGCCTTGACCAACACCATTTCCAGCAGCCTTGATCAGTACCATCATCCCATCTATATTGTACCGATACATTCGGATGAGATTCTAGCCGGAAGAGACGTTTAAATTTCTTTTAGCCTTGTATCCCCAACCCAAAGATCTTCCCAAAACCGTATATCCGCCCCATTATCGATGACCCGAGAGAAGGAGTTAGTGAAAGTGATTCCCAAATCATCAACATTTTTCCCTGCAATATAAATATTATACCAAAGACTAGAAGAAGGATAACGGGCAAGCCCATCCCCCAACACTAGCCCACCATTAGCACCATAAAGACTTCTAATTACACAAGCCCATAAAGTGTTGGTTTCGGTTTTAAACCTCCACCACCACTTACAAAGAAGAGATAAATTTTTGCTTTTTAGAGATTTAATATTTAACCCTCCTTCTTCGTAAGGAATAAGGATTTTTTCCCATCTAACCCACGAAAGTTTGTTATTAGAACCCGACCCGCCCCAAAAAAAATTGCGTCTCACACTCTCAAGTTTTTTTAGCAAAGCAGAGCACGAAAAAGCGAGAAGAAGTAGAGAGGTAAACTCGAAAGAACCGATTTAACAAGAGTAAGTCGACCACCGAAAGAAATCATTCTAGCTCTCCAATCCGCCAATTTTTTCTCGAATTTTTCAATAACCGGGGACCAATCATTCAACTTCTTCATTTTACTTCCCACCGGTAGTCCCAAATACATAAACGGGAGGGTGCCCGATTGACAAGAAAACCTCCCCGCAAGTTCTTCCACTTCGGATTTACGAACCCCAATTCCATATAACACGCTTTTATTATAGTTAATGGGGTGTTTTTTTAAAGTTTGTACATATGATAATGTGGGTATTTTATTATAAGGTTGTACATAATGTTTCAAATATTGTACACGTAGTTATGGGATATAGTTATGGGGTGTTTTACCATAAAGTTGTACATAATGCTTCATATATTATACAATTAAATGTTACTCCAATATTTTAATTAAACATAATTAATTATTTTATTAACATCATCATGGAAACTTAATTTTTTTTTTATTTTTTTATTTATTTTTTGAATTCTTTTTAAGCTTAAATAATCATTTTTTATGACGTCATCATTTTATAATCTTATATGATACTACAGATTTACCCCAAAAAAATGTCTAATCTAAAGACTACATTCAATTCGCAAAATGATAATGAAGATCCCGAAACACTATAAAACCAAACCGGTTTGTTTTCAAATATATTGGCGTTCGGTAGGACAAATACTCCCGGATTATCATCCCCCCACTCCAAATCTTAAAAAATTGGTTAGTCATAAGTTTAAAGATGACTTGAACATTGACAACACCATTTAACAGAATGATGAGGATTAGTTTTATGGTTTAATGTCTTTTATTTTAGAATTTAAATTATGTAATTTTTTTCTGTTTAGGATTAATAATTATGTATTTTATTTTATTTGAATCATATAATTTAATGTTTTTTATTTTATAAAAGTACGTAATTGATCATGCATATTTTAACCGTGGGGTTTAATATGCCTGCTCAATACGTAAAGAGGGGTTTAAGGATCTTAGAACGTGGCTCTCCGGTCCGGCTACCGTGAATAACCCTGGCCGACATGATGATGTCGGCGGGGTGGCCAAGTGATTAAGTCCACCTTCGATAACGGTCGTCGATCAAGAGGCCCCGAATGAGGTCGTAGGTACTAGCTTACAAAAGACTAACCTATTAACCTTGAAAAGATGCTGAATGATGCTGTTTTACGTAATGTGTATCGTATGCGATGGTTACGTAATGTGCTGTGTCTGGTAAACGATGATTAGGGTTTGTATTTATAGGCAAACCCTAATTCTAGAACCATCCCAGATCATGATAATCTCATCCATAACTGACTCCCCCGAATCACGGATATAATTATGGAAAAGATATTTACTTGACAGCTAAGCAACTGCCGTACCGGGAACAAAGGCATTCGCACGCCGCATACCGCACACAAGAACACGCATACGCACAATAGTGATTGTCCGCATACATTTGCGGTGCGCCTGCGGGTTGCGGTATCATTATATCCCCCCAGTTTGATGTTATATGGCGCGAGGCGTATGATATCAAACTATTAAGCGAAAGAAAAAACAAGAAAACGGCTAGCATTTAATATTCCGCGTGCGCCTCGATGCCTTTAAATGCCTGTCACAATCACAGAAGCCCATTCGGCGGACATGACATAAAGTGGCAGTGTGTCAGGCGCGTGCCAACCACGCGCGTACATGTAATCATACCCAACTGGCATCCACGCGCATAAATAAAGTGCTGGCCGTCGATTGCGTAACACGTGTACATCCACGATCACACCACTCCATCCAATCTGCCCTATAAATACCCCATTTTGCAGCTCATTTCCACTTTCCTGCTTCAAGCTTCCTCGTTACGCTGCCAATTTGAATTCCGATCAAAAATCGAACATTCCGGCCACCGTTTAAAGGTTAGTATTCATCCGATTACTCCTAGAAAATGACTAAAGCTAATGAGACGTATGTAGATAGCGTAGAGTCTGTTATAGAGCAGAAGCACATAGATTACTTAGTGAAACAGTATCCTCCCTTAGCCAAGTACAATCCGGTGCCACCCCTACCCCATCAGCGTGCTCACGAGCCACCGGAGAAGAAAGTGGCCATCTATGAACATGCGTTCAAGCATGGTAACTTTAGGGTTCCTCCCTCTGACTTCTTCTTAGGCGTATTAGATCACTTCAGAGTGGGATTAGGGCAACTACACCCGTATGCCATAGGCAAAATAGTTCTTTTTGAAATGTGGTGCGCCGCAATCGACAGGGTACCGTTCGTTAAAGTTTTCTGTCATCTATACCGCCTAGCCAATCACCACAAATCTTGGTTCACCTTCTTCGCCCGACAAAATTTCACCAAAACCCCAAAGTCAAATGCCGGTAACTGGAAAGAATCTTTCTTTTTCATTGACCAAACTGTAGTTGGTACCGCTTTTCCGCAAACGCTTATATGGTGCGAGAAGGTGGAAAAGGATGTGAACAAAACCCCGGTCCTTGATGACGAGGAAACAAAACTATTAGCGGAGTGCGCTAACGCACAGCTGGTGTACCGGTCATATGGGAACGTGATGTTGCGGCTAGGGAAGATATCCGCACACTGGCCATGAGAGGATGTGCGTCCAGCCATAGTCGGACCGGATGGAAAGGGTAGGGATAGTATGATCACGTACTAACAACAGTGCTATTTATGTGTTCTAACGCATGCGTGCATTTTTGCAGAGATGAAGATGAAGAGAGTACTGACTGCGGAGGAGATTGCGGGCATCGCCTTTCGCAAACAGAATGTGAACCAGCCGTTAGAGCAGGAGAAGACTGGCGAGAATGCTCCTACCACCTCCGGCAATAAGCGCAAGGCTGAAGAAGCCTTCCAATCCCAACAGAAGAAGAAGAAGCTCACTCCCAAATAGAGGGAGGACAAGCGGAACGATAACTTCGTTCCCATCGAACCCCGTTCTGCGGATCTACCTCCCCCATCTGGTAAGAGTTCAGCTTTCGCGCATACCGCACATTTAAGTTTGCATTTATATAACCACTTATAAACACGCAGGGCATGCGGAAGAAACTCATCACACCCCACCGCGGGTCAATCCGGACCTCGAAGCTACTGCCGAGTCAAAGGATAAGACGATACACCTGGACTCCGAGTCCACACCAACCCCGCCACACGGTAGCTTTCGACTGGCAAACCTGGCGCAGCTCACCCAGATATCGGCGAAAAACGCCGCAGAGCAGTCCGCCTTCCTCCAACAAATCTTCCCGGCTGAGTTCCGTAACCAACTAGCCGCACTGCCTTTTAATCAGGCGCTCAACGCCTTCGTCCAAAACGGCCTTGTCTTTTTTGGCATGGTTGTAGATCAAGCCCGCCGTTCGACTAACTTGTATCAAGTGGCCTTGCGGAAAGAAACAGAGCTAGGGCTGCTGCAAGCGGGGGTTGATCAGGTGAAGAAAGACAGGGACGCCGCAGAAGAAGCGCGCAAGGCGGTGGAGTTAACCGCGGCAGAAACCAAAACTGCACTGATTGAAGAGAGAAAAAAAACCGCGAGCTGGTTGGTGCGGTTGACCAGTCCAAGGGGGAGGCGGAGCGTCTGCGGGTGGAGCTGGAAAGGGTGACGAGGGAAAGGGATGACGCGGTAACCAACCGCGAGCTGGCAGAGGCGGATCTGGCGAAGCTGCGCACTGCACTCCCCACCATTGCGCAAAAGGTGATGGATTCTGGGCCAGTTACCGATAAGTTCAATGCCTATGTTAACGCGGTGAAAGACCACGAAGTCAACAAGGCAGTCTTAGAGGTGATTCAAGCCTGCAGACTCACACCACCGTACCCTGACGCTGTGCAGAAGAAATTGAAGGAGGGTACGGCTGCGGCATTGCTGGAAGCGGAGAATGCTACCACCACCATTCCGATCCCTCTAATCGATGCATTTGCGGCGGACCCAAACATGCCGATTGATGGGTTTCTCAAGGAGGATTTTTAGTGTGTTTGTGATGGTGTGCGCCGTAAGTCTTATGCTTAGGCAGGCAATTGTAAATGTATTTTTGAGCCCTAAGTCCCGTGTCGGGCAGTCGTTACAAACAATTACCTCTTATGTAACAACTTAATTTGATGTATATATATTCCTGATATGCATGGGTAGTGTGTTTATTTGTTTATATATCGCGAATCAAAACAAAATGTGAACCGCATGCCAATGCGCATAGTTAACCAAAACTCATGCGTATGCGGATGGTACTGCGTAAAATAAACCAATATTTTAACAATTACCCTTTAATAATTTAGACTCGAAAGCTACTGCGTTATCGCTTTGTCATGTACTAGAGGTGCACTATAGCTGTATGGTAAGCAACACAACTAAAAACAAGCCAATGTTTTTATGCTTTGAGTTCCTCAAGCAAACCAATGCGAGAGTAATTACGCACAAGCAAACCAATGCTTGTAATTTTTTAAGTCGACTTTGCAGCCATCTAGTCTGCGTGGCGCTTGGCTAGGGGAAAACCAATTCCCTTTGCCTGCCGTTAGCGTCTAGCCTTGTAACCAAACAGGCTTCTGCCGCACGGGGGCTAGAGGACACCCCTTAAGTAGGCAGGAACCGCATACAAAAAAGATTTAAACAACAAAAGTATGCGCGAGTAAATATTTAATTGGCATTAATCACAATTACAACCGCGACACATCCAAACGGACGAAAAATACATAGAAAAAATAATGTGCTACAATAAACTGGAGTGATCAGGTCCACCTAGCTACATATAACATTTTTTCAATAACGTCGCATGCCAAGTGCGTTTCACAGGTTTTCCATCTAATGTCTCGAGATGGTACGCCCCGGTATTGCTTGCCTTCGCTACCCTGTATGGACCTTCCCAACGGGGGCCCAGTTTTCCAGTATCCTTCGCATGACTTGCGTCGTTCTAACGCCAAACCAAGTCACCGCACTTGTAAGAGCGCGAACGCACACGCTGATTATAGTACTTTGCAATTTTTTGCTTGTTATTTGCTTCGTTGACAGCCGCAGAGAGTCTGCGTTCTTCCAGCAAATTAAGATTTTCCCACAAAGCTTCAGAGTTATTTTGCTCATCAAAATTTTGTATGTGGAACGTTGGTACCCCAATTTCTACGGGTACGACAGCTTCTGATCCATAGACCAAATTGAACGGGGTCTCAACAGTGCTTGCTTTGGGTGTTGGTCTATGCGCCCATAACACCTTCGGTAGTTCATCCACCCAACCAACGCGACCATGACCCAACCTAGCTTTGATTCCAGCTACTATATCCCGGTTGGTGACTTCGCACTGGCCATTCGCCTGCGGATGCGCGACAGATGTAAAAGTTTGCTTAATATTAAGCTCCGCGCACCAGCTGCGGAAAGGGTCACCCGCGAACTGCGTACCGTTATCGCTAACAATTTCGTTTGGTATACCAAATCGACAGACGATGTCTTCCCATACAAAATTTCGCACCCTTTTTCCTGAGATTGCTGCCAGCGGTCTCGCTTCGACCCACTTTGTGAAATAGTCGATTGCAACAATCAAGAATTTGATGTTTCCTGCGTGTGCAGAATGTGCGTAAGGTACTGATGTGAGTAACATGTTAAGAAAATAAATGATAAAATTACCTCGGCCTTTTGGGAATGGTCCGACTATGTCGATTTCCCATTTGCAGAATGGCCACGGTGAGGAGACTGGTATCATTGGATGCGCAGGTGCTCTGCTAATAGGTGCATGTATTTGGCATGATTCACATTGCTTAACTATGCGCGCAGTATCCGCGTACATGGTGGGCCAATAATATCCTAGCCGCATTATTTTTGACACAATGGACCTGTGCCCCGAATGGAGTGCGCATGCACCCTCATGCACCTCGCGTACAACTTCCTCCGCCTCTTTCGGGCCAATGCACCTTAAGTGCGGTCCCAAATAATTCTTTCGATATAGGACGTTACCCTCAAGGGCGTACAGCGGTGCCTTAACGCGGACTTTCTTTGCGTCAGCGGAATCTGCAGGAGAAGTGCCATCCCGCAGAAAAGCCACGATGGGCGTCATCCATGTTGAGCTTGATTCCTCAACTGGTGCCACTAAAGGCATCATAACAATGGATTTTGCATTGAGTTCTTCTATTAGAACTTTCTTCCCCATATGATCAAAAGCCAAGGCAGCCAGTTTGCTTAGCGCATCCGCTTTCTTATTTTGCCCCCGCATTACGTGGGAGATTTGAAAAGCTTCAAACTGATCGGCGAGGTTGTGAACAAGCGATAGATATTGCTGCATGGCTATGTCATGCGCTTCGAAATCTCCGCTGACTTGACTGCATACTAGCTTTGAATCCACATAAGCGTGCAAAATTTTAACATTTAACTTATGCGCAATGCGCATACCTGCTAACAGAGCCTCATACTCTGCTTCGTTGTTTGTAACAGCAAAATTAAACCGCAGTGCATATGTATGCTCTTCGCCATCCGGGCCTGTTAAAATTACACCCGTACCTGCACCAGATGCGCTGCACGCACCATCGGTGTACAATTCCCATGGTGACAAAGTTGGTGCAGGTGGATCCTGATGTTCTGCTGATGCCTCGACATCCGCAGGTAATTCTGCTAGGTAATCAGCAAGTATTTGACCTTTAACCGCACTGCACGAAGAAAAATTTATTTCATGTTCACCTAATTCAACTGCCCACTTAGCCATTCGGCCAGAAATCTCAGGCTTATATAACACCTGAAAGAAAAATGATTGCGTTAGTCAATGCGGTAACCCCGGTCATTGCCGCAAAGTAGGCGTTTACCAACCTGTTTGATTGGTTGATCAGTTAGGACCACGATTGGATGTGCTTGAAAATATCAGCGCAAACGCCGCGCCGTATGAACCAGCGCATATACAAGCTTTTCTATTGGTGAGTAGTTTACCTTGCTTGATGTCAGCGTCTTGCTTACGAAGTAGACCGGCATTTGCCTCTTTCCGCGATCCGCGATGATAACTGAGCTGACAGCTTCCTTCGATGCCGCGAGGTACAGCGTTAGCGTTTCTCCTGATACTGGCGCAGTAAGTGTTGGTAATTCTGCAAGCACCTTTTTCATTTCCTGAAAGGCTGATTCTGCTTCCTGAGTCCATACGAAGTCTTTTTTCTTCAAACAATTTTTCAAAGTATTGAAGAATGGTAACTGTCGTTCTGCGGCTTTCGACAGAAACCGTGTGATAGCCGCAAGCTTCCCCGTTAGACTCTGCACATCTTTCTTTGTCTTCGGAGATGGAAAATTATCAATGGCTTCAATCTTTTTGGGATTGGCCTTAATACCCCGCGCGGTCACCACATGACCTAAAAACTTGCCTTCCTCTTCCCCAAAACTACATTTAAGCGGGTTAAGCTTCATGTTGATCCTGCACAGAGATGCAAACGTTTCCAGGATGTCCGCGAGCATGTCTTCTTCGGTGTTACTTTTAATTACCAAGTCGTCGACGTACGCTTCAAGATTTCTACCGATTTGGTGCTTGAATGCTGCGTCAATTACACGCTGATAGGTCGCGCCAGCATTCTTTAAACCGAAAGGCATCTTCGTGTAACAATAAATACCCTGCGGCGTATGAAAAGCAGTCTTGTCCTCATCTTCCACAGCCATTAAGATTTGGTGATAACCCTTGTACGCGTCCAGAAAACACTTGTACCTAAATCCCGATAGTGATTCTACCTTCCAGTCTATCTCCGGGAGAGGGTAGTTGTCCTTGGGACATGCCTTATTAATGTCCTTGAAATCAACGCACATTCGCCAGTTACCGTCAGCCTTTTTTACCAACACAGTATTTGCAACCCACGTCTGATAACGCATTTCCCGCAGAATGTTTGCTTTGACAAGGTTGTCCACCTCTGCGCACAACCAATCACTGCGGTCTAGGGCCATATGCCGCTTCTTTTGCCTAACGGGTGTCAATGATGGATTAACGTTTAACTTATGTTCCGCAATATCCCGCGGAACCCCTGTCATGTCTGACTCACCCCATGCGAAAATATCTGCGTTAGCTGACAATATTCCATGCAACTTGCCCTTCGTTTCGGCTGACAAGCCTGCGCCGATTTTAATTCGCTTATCCGGATGCAAGCGATTTGCTATTACTGCACAGTTTGCAAGTTGCTCTCCTACGCTAGGAGCGCTTACAGACACAACAGAGCCACACAGCTCGGTTGCTTGATGTGACGCAACTGTGGCAACGCCTCCTAGTGTGGGAAACTTAATCAAACCATGCACTACCGATGGGATAATGTTAAAACGCCGTATGAAGTTTCTCCCTAGCAGTGCGTTATATCGTGAAGTTGAACGAACCACATAAAAATCGACCAATTCATGCCTGATCATCTGCGGGTTCCTGTCATCCGCAAGCTCTATCATTAACTCTATTCGGCCTAGCGGCCACGAGTTTTCTCCAGAAAACCCTGATAGCGTAATATCAGGCTGGCGTAACTACGCTTTGACTTCTGCCGGAAGGAAACGATAACAATGCTCATACATAATATCGACACCGCTGCCAGTGTCAACATGCATGCGCTTAACCCGGATTCCACAATCGGAGATGCGACACTTGATGATAATGGGCTCATTAACAGAATCAATTGACATTACAGGAGGGAAAGTGATCGGGAGAAGCTCCCAATCCTGGTGATCGTTGTACTTTCTTCGCTGGCTGATTTTCTCTGCGTCAACCATGTTAATGGTTAAGTCGGCATTTTTCGCTTTGTCAACTTTCTGCCACGTGAAAGTCTTAGACTTCGAAGCCTCTTCTGCGGCCTTTCCCTTGTCCTTTTTAGGTGGTTTTAGATGATCCAATTTGCCCGCGCGAAGCGCTACCAGAACCCGTTCCATCAAGTTTTTACACCGATTGGTGTGGTGACCATAATCGTCATGAAATTCACAATACTTTGTTTTGTCCCGCTTGCCAAATTCTGTAAGCGAAGTTGGAACCGCGAAGGTCGTGCATACTGGCTCCGTTGCCAAAATTTCCTTGGGCGTTTTGGACAAACTTTTGAGTAGCGCATAGTTCTGATTATTGATGCCGCGCTGATTATTGTTTCGATAATTGCCACTTGATTTCCCTTTATCATTCCTGATAGGACCACATCTAGGATACCTTCCGCGAGAGTTGTTACCACGATTTTGATCGCGCGAACGATCATCATCGTCCTTCCTCTCGTTGCGTGAGCTAACTGTTGGGATGTCATTATCTTCGCCACTCCGCATATAGTCGTGGCATTCATTAAGCGCCTCAGCATAAGTTGTTGGGACTGTATGGCGCACACGCCTTAACAGTGTTGGATGACGTTATGAGTTTATACCATGTATGAGTCCGGAAATCTGTTGCTCTGGTTTGAGATCTGGTATACGCAGGCACTCATTAGTATACCTTGTGAGAAATTCGAACAAAGATTCCTTGGACTTCTGCACGATGTCATGGCATTCAATGTGAGTGTGCTTGCGTGGTCTCTGATTCTGATATTGCAGCAAAAACTTTGTACGCAGATCCATAAACCCGGCAATACTACCCGCCGGCAACTTATTAAACCACTCACGAGCAATACCCTGTAGTGTCATAGGAAATATCTGACACGCAACCGGATCCACCCAGCCTTGATTGCGCATTGCGCCTTCGAAGCGCTGTAAAAAATCATCTGGATCGGTCAGGTCATTGTAAGTACCCAACGTGCTAGGTATCTTTGGTGCTGATGGAAACGGGTATGCGGATATATGCAGAGGAAACTTGTCAAAGGTAGTCGGTAACTCGAAGGGTGGTTTAACAGGATCCCCTTTCAAGTTTGCAAAGAAACGCTTCATCATGTCCTGAACAAAGTCAGGTTGTGAAAATAAGTGAACCATATCAGGAGGTGCGGCCTGCATGAATTGACTTGCAAGATTTGCCTGCCCTAGAACATTTTACCAAGGTTGACCCTGCGTCTGCGGATATAACCAAGGCTGCTGCGTTGGAAAAGAGGGATAACTTGAAGACGCAGAGTACACAGGTGGCTGTAAAGGAAGCGAAACCTGTGGCGCAGATATCTGCGAAACTTGAGGATACAAACTTAAAAGCCCAACTGTATGCGCTGTGCTTTGCTGCTGCGCTGTTATCAGGGCCCAATGAGAGTTTGCATCTGGGATGACACCAAATCCCCAACTATTAAGTAACGCCTGCGCATCCGCAGGAGTTAAAAATTGTGAAACTGGGCGCGGTGGTTGCCAAGGTTGCAACGGTGTAAATGACGAATTCTGCTGAATGCTCTGCGTATGCAGAGGTATTGAAACAGTGGTACTGTAAATAGGTACCTGGCCGCAGCAAACCACATGCGGCCCCGTTGTTCCACCGCTAGTGCCTGCAAAGATGACCCTTGGATCCACTGACGAAAAGTCCAGCCGCGTGGTTGTGACTGGTGAGTTTGCTCTTGGCGGTGTAACCCCGTCTGAATATATCGGCTTGTACCTCTGAAAGGGTTCGCCGGATATAGGTGGAGGGTACATCGTGTATCCCGCCTGAATAGCCGCCTCCGTAGTCATAACCGGTGTCTGTTGACTACCAGACGGTGCGTTTTGAATATCTGTTTGGGTATGTTCCGATGATTCCTCGGAAGCCATGATACTGTTAAAGAAAAAATTCAAAAATTTTGTAAATAACGAGTCATACAATTCAAAACGTTAAAAGAAAAAGCAATTAAACAGTCTTGAATTAATTCGACTCTCAATGAAAGCACCACTTGATCATGCATATTTTAACCGTGGGGTTTAATATGCCTGCTCAATACGTAAAGAGGGGTTTAAGGATCTTAGAACGTGGCTCTCCGATCCGGCTACCGTGAATAACCCTGGCCGACATGATGATGTCGGCGGGGTGGCCAAGTGATTAAGTCCACCTCCGATAACGGTCGTCGATCAAGAGGCCCCAAATGAGGTCGTAGGTACTAGCTTACAAAAGACTAACCTGTTAACCTTGAAAAGATGCTGAATGATGCTGTTTTACGTAATGTGTATCGTATGCGATGGTTACGTAATGTGCTGTGTCTGGTAAACGATGATTAGGGTTTGTATTTATAGGCAAACCCTAATTCTAGAACCGTCCCAGATCATGATAATCTCATCCATAACTGACTCCCCGAATCACGGATATAATTATGGAAAAGATATTTACTTGACAGCTAAGCAACCGCCGTACCGGGAACAAAGGAATTCGCACGCCGCATACCGCACACAAGAACACGTATCCGCACAATAGTGATTGTCCGCATACATTTGCGGTGCGCCTGCGGGTTGCGGTATCATTAGTAATAATTTTTATTTCAGATTTTTTATTACAACATAAAAGAAATAAATATAACATAAAAAATAGAAATAAAATACCACATCAATAATGTAGTAACAACCCACACCACTAATACTCTAAAAAAACTAACAGGTACTAATAAAAAATTACAAAAAGTAACCCATAACACCAACCCTTTGAGTTTTTATTTTAATTTACATAAATAATAATTTTAGCATTTTCAAACTAATTATATGACTCGTAGAATTACGGGTAAGTGTAATAAATCATTTTTAAGATATATTTCGGTTGACATTCATATATTAGTTGCTAGAAGATACAAGAGTGGATTTGTAAATACTAAATGAAAACATATGTTATTAAAGAAAATTTAAAAAGACATGTCTTTGTCTGTTCTTGCAATTATTAACTTGCAGTGGTCAAATCACTTCGTTTCTTCACACCACTATATAATATGTTAAGATACTGTGAAACATCTACTTAATGCGTATGTTAATACCATAACTAAAATGTGTAACGATAAAATCAAAAGTTTTAGTTTTCATTGGTCAATTTGGCATTAGCTTTGAATGTTTGTTTACGTATTGTGTCAAAGACTCAAAAGTAGAATAGAGCATTTTTGTGGTGTCGGTGATTAGGTAGTTTACGAAGGTAGATTCTAATCTATGATTTATTTTTTCATTTAAACGACAAAAAAATTATAAAAATAAAAACCACATATATAAGTTTTAGCCATAGTCAATGTGTATTCTTAAATTATATTTTGCTAACAATTCGTTTGAAAATGTCGAATAAATAATTTGGGTAAATGGAATTATGGTTTTGGTAATGATATGTAATTAATTTTTGATTTTTTGAATACTATCAGAAATAGATATTAATTTTACGTATCATTTTCGTTTCAATTTAGTATTTAAAAGTTTTATTAATTATTATACACATACTAAATACAAGTGTGTTTATCTAATTGCCTGAAAGAAAACATGTTTTTTACTTCTCATTTTACTTTCAAATTTTATCGACATTTAATGGCCACCAATTGTATGTCCGAGTAATCAAATTTTTTTGATCACATGTAATTTTTCCCGTAAATCAAAATCATTAGAATGAAGTAATTAATCCCCTTCATTTGTATTTTCTTAATATATTTAAAATGTTTTCAGATAGTAATAAGAACAATCAAGTCACAAAGGCTTGAAAAAGCTGTGCATAACAAAACTTTATAGCTCTAGTGATGAGATTTTTAGTAATTTCATGATCTTTGCTTCTTCGAGTTCATATTTTTTAAAATAGTAAATAAATATATGTGATGACGTGTGTTTTCTAACTGCATTTGTTATGTTGTATTGTCTTTTCAATTGGTGTTATTTAGGGTATTTTCATGTGGTATTGTCGTTACTACTATTAGTCCCTAAAGAAACCTAGATCGACCGGTTTGTGAGTTGATTAGTGGGTTAGAGGTATTAGTTAGCAAGAACACTTGAGAGAGAATACAAGAGATATGTAAGTGCAAGTGGATAACTAGTTGAATTAGATGTGGGGAGGTTGTTTATATATGACAACCTCCCTAGTTACAAAAGTTACATTGTTACCATGGTAATTACTAGTAAATACATTACAAACTAAGATTAAAACCGTGCACCACTAAACTATTACATAAACATATGTCAACAATCCCCCTTGGCGTGCGGTTTTCAAAAAATATCACATCCTAATCATCAGCTTTGACTAGCACCTTCTGAGGCCTTCTTCTTTGCTTCTTCCTCAGCTTTCATTGCTTTAATCACGTCACTTCCCGGTGTATAGTTCCTTTCATAGTGTTTGGGAAGTATGAACTGTTTGAGGCTGGTGATTTTGTATTCAAATCGTGGAACATATTGAGAACCCGTGAAGTAGTTCTTCTTCCCGTTAATCCCCAATGAAGTATCAAATTGCCTCATGTAAAGCCTGAATTCAAGGAGTTCATTGATGTGATTTGCCATCTCGTTCGTCATCAGCTTTTGATAGTTTCCTATGTTCTCTGTTCGTTTGCAAATGTCAAAGAACTTTAGAGCACGCTTGAGGGTTCCATCTGAGTATTTTGGCAGCTCGGATTTGCGAATGAATATGGGCTTTTTGATTTTGTTGAGAAAAATGAAGCCTTCTTCAGGGGCGTCCAAGCAATAGTATATCTTGAATTGAGACAAATCCAGAGTGTCGATGGTTTGATTAGGCGTGGAGAGCAGGATCTTCTTTCGAATTGATTCGACACCTAGCTGAAGATCATATTGAGAGGCAAGTTTAATTCTGTCTTTCATGAACCTTCTCACCCTTTCGATTGCAGTTTCAATAACCCAGGTTTTTCTTATTTTGTTCCTCAACCAGTTGTATAGGAATAACACATCAACCGGATTGAGTTCAATCAGATCATACTCCGAGAACGTGTACTCCTGGTCGTTTGAACGAATCACTCTAAAAAATGGGGTAAACACTCTCTTAGATAGTGACCTGCAGAACACACTGTTTATGACAATAATCGGATTCTCCTTCTGGTCTTCCATATCAAACTCATCCCAGTTCTTATAAATCTTCCTTTGATAACGGTACATTATCAACTTGTCATTGTCATTAAGAAAATCATAACACCCGATTGGTTTGAACCTTTCAGCTACAGGCACGTTTTTGAGTTTATCTTCATTCACGAAGATCCTATACGCTTGTTCCTCAAGCCAACAGCCCTGTAATACCTCTTCAGATTGGGGTTCACCAAGTTTGATCGGAAGTGATATGTGTTTGTTGAATTCTCCATGTTGAGGATCGGATGACGTGGATTGATCAGGAGTTGGTTGAGCGGTTGGTTTGGGAAACCTTGGTGCAGGTTCACCGGTGTATTCCTGAGTGACAAACCGATCAAATTCATTCAGCTCTTCCTCGTCCAGAGCTTCTAAGTTTACATAATTTTTTTTAGTGAATGGTCCTTCAATGACCGTAGTAGGCTGGGGTATCAAGTTTCTGAAGTATTCTTCCTCTTCTTCTTCTTCTTCTTCAGATTTTGGTATGATAAACTGTGGTGCGGTTGTGATGATTGATTCGGAGTGTGAGGTGATGGGATCGATGTCGGGACTGGTGTACACCACCATAGCAAGAGTAGTTTCTGCTGAGGTAACCACCGCTTCAGACGTTTCGATATCGGTTTCTACTTCTTTTTCTTTGACATCAACAAACATAACTTCATCAAAATCATCTTCATCATCAGAGTTTATTGTAATCACATCATGTCCATCGCGGGCAACATCATCTTCTTCTACTGTGTATTCGATCCCTTCGACAATTCCTTCAGGCACATCAGAGTCATCGACAATTTATTTTCCTTTTCTGGAAGAGCTAGGTGGAGTTTGTGTTTGACTGAAGGTTTGAGTGATATGCACAGTGGATCTTCCTCCGATATTCTCCCCCTCATGTTGGCCGCCAGAATCGGGGTCATCATGTCGCCGGGAGGAAGATGGTTGATCAACTCGACAAGGAACCGGTTCAAGTACAGGAGAGTAGTTCGGGATCAGTTGAAGAGAGTTGAGAAGGCCAAGAATAGCTCTTCTGATGTAGTCATCCTCAGAAATATTTATGACGACCCTCAATTTTTCATTTCTGTTCAAATATTAGGACTATATATACTCGTAAACTTTGTTTAACAACTTTGTTTAAATATTAACTTTTGATCAATATATCCGTTATATAAAGTTTATGTATTTGTGTGTTATCTTTATTATACCGACTATATATATATATATATATATATATATATATATATATATATATATATATATATATATATATATATATATATATATATATATATATATATATATATATATATATATATATATATTAATACTTAAAAGTGATATTATATAAACTATAAAAATAAATACAAACTAATTGGAACAAATAAAAATTTATAAAAGATTAGGGTCTAATAAATAAATAAAATGTATTTAAGCAATATAACCCTAATATTAATAATAATAATAAAAAAAAGAGAAATAATATACATAAATAAATTGGATATACGGTATAAAAAAATATAAATACATGAAATAACAGAAAGCAAATCGGCTGTTGTATGCAGCAAATAATTTACTTAGTCACCAAGTTTTCACAATCCTTGTTTAACCATAATTAGTGTTCTTGTTCTCCAAGTAGTCTAATGTAATTAGGAAACCTACAAGTCCTATAAAAGCATAGTGATCCTTCAAGTTAATCACCACAATTAAACCTGCAATTCTGTCGACTGATTTACCTGCTTTCTCTCAAGTTTTATTGTCGACTATCTCCTGCTATTTCCCTCCAGCTTTCTGTCGTCAAAACAACCTTCATCCAGTCGTATTCAGTCGACCAAAACCCTCACCAAACCCCATCTACAAATCGCCATCACCTGCAATCCAGCCTGCTTTCCATCTAAAGTTTTGTCGATTAAAAACTGCTGCTGTACCTACTATTCTGTCGAACCAAACAACCCAGGATTTTTTAGTACGTTTTCTTCTGTTCCTTGCTGCATTTTTCTGCTGGTTATCTGCTGTTTCTGTGGTATCAAACGGGTCAAGAAAGTCTGGATTTGGGTCGTACTGCTGCTGCTTGTTTTCTGGTTTTTGTTGTGATCAAAGAGGACCCAAACAGCCTCGTATTGGGTCGTGTTTAACTGCTGTTGCTGCTGCTTATTTTCTGTACGTACCAAACCCATCATCATTCTTGATCATTAAACCCAAAGGTATAACTAATAAACCCTAGTTCATTCCTACATTAAATCCATTAAGTTATAGTTGTATGTATTATAAAAAAAAGTTTATGATTTTATGAGGTAACTAGTAAGTGAATAAAGATTATGAATATGAAGTATGATTTTGATCAAGTATTATAATTAATGGTTAATAAGATGATAATGAATCAAGTATGATTATGAATATCATGTATGAGTAACTAGATTGTGATAATGATAAAAGATGTATGATAAATAAACTAGTTGTTGTAATAAAAAGTTATGATTTTATGTTAAAGATGTTATGGTAAAAAGGTTAAGTAGGTTTGATTAAGGTTGATTAGTTAAATAATAATGGTAATAATCAAAGTAAAAATATAATTAAAAGATGATAACAAGTATGATTATGGCTATTATGATTAGGGTTAATGAATGTAACTAGTAATTATGAAGAAAAGATATGATTTTATGTGAAAGGTTGTTAACTAGTTAGTAAAGAAAGATAAAGATTATGAATTGATTAAAAAGATTACTAGTTAGTATGTTAAAACTTATGATTTTATGTTTAGTAATGGGTAATGATAATAATAATACATATGCATGCATGCATGCATACGTACGTATGTGCATGTATACACTGTATGTATATGTGTGTGTATATGAAAATATATACATATGTGTATATGTATGTGTATATATGTATGTGTATGTACGTGTGTATGTATGTATGGAGGTGTATTATATAAGTAATAAGTATAGTAAAAATAATAAGAAAAGTAATAAGTATATGTATATGTACCATCTTACACTATTATATATGTAACACATACACCTACTATATATGTATCATATAGTATTGAATACATACATGAATAATAATAATAAAGAATATGTATGTATCACATAGATATAATTATATACGTAACATATAATGATAACTTACACAATAGTTGAATAATTAATGTAATCAATAATGCTATTATTAGTATAACATGTACACATACCTATATAGTAACACTTATAACACTAAGTATATTATCACTCATATAAATATAACTTTCTCGAAAACGGTCACTGTTAATATAGTTTACTATATTGATAAACAAACGTAATGTCTATTAGACATCAACTAATCGAACATTATATCTCTAGGTTGAGATCTTCGATTACATACTCCATTCATACTACTTGCGTGGATTTTGCTTGCTTGCTATTAAGGTGAACGTCATAGCCCCTCTTTTTACTATTTCTTAACTGTTTTATAACTTTGGGGTGAGACGCATGCTTGTTTTTAAACTATTTTACGCTTAGACACAAGTACATGAAAACTTTCTTTTGATTAGTTCAAACTGTGCTGCATGCTTTGATTCATGCTAAATCCCTGCCATGATATCGTTAATTGCTACGTATAAATGTAAACTTAGTTATTGTGAGTAGGCCTATTGAGAGCGACGTCTCTAACTATTTGACCACTGGTCTTTGGTTACATAATAATGATTTAACGACACAAACGAATAATGTGATCACGGGGTAACTTTGTTTAGTCTCGATATCATACACCTCAGCACTACTACCGAACCGATTGAACTTTATTAATAAATCTTGTGGTCTAAAACTATATATTTATCCTATGTTGTTCACTCAACCTTTTTGGTTGACACTTTAAGCATGCTTTATCTCAGGTGAAGATTGTTAAAGACTTTGTGTGCTATTTGGGCTTTGCTTCTTTGGAGTCCGCATTTTATCATTTACATTATGCATTAAAACAATTTAGTTTACATTTACATTTTTAATTTACAAATTGTAATAACTTAATACATTCCGTTGCGTTAATACATTGGTTTTAATTAAAACGTCTCATATAGAGTCGTTCTCGCTTTACACTTGTGTTATGATATTGGTTAGTCACAGATTACTCCTGGTTCTATTTAGGGGGTGTGACAGATTGGTATTAGAGCCAGGTTGTTATAGAGAACCAGGATTATATATTATGTGTGCCTTATATGTTAGTTAGGTGCCTTAGCAATCCATAGGACTATAACCTTTCCTGTTTTAGTTTCTGGTGTATTTTTCCCTTACCTTTTATTCGTGCTTTTGCGTCATCCTTAGAACCTACCTAATCATCTCTCTTTCTTTTCATTTAGGATGTCTCGCAATAGCCCGATCATCATCTCCGACAACGAGTCTGATGGATCCTACTCCGAAAGATCTGTCCACACACCGGCTTATGGACCCGTTTCCCCGCCATTTTCACCAACTCACCCAAACTATGTCCCTCCTAGTCCACCACACTACCCTCATTTGGAAGAATCCCACACTAATGCTAACTATGATGGGGATGACGAAGCGGAAGAGTTTGTGGAGGAGATGATTGAAGAAGAAGAAGTTGAGGAAGAATCCAAGTTCGAATCCTTTGTTCTAGGCAATGGCAACAATAGCGTACCGCGAAATCTTTTGACTATTCGTTCTCATCAAAGTTTTATAAGCTACCCGTCCCCTACATACAAGAGTACTGAAAGACCTGGGCTCAGTAATATAGAAATGGTGAATGCTGATCTCATGAGCTACACCAACCGATTTCAAGAGTTTGCTCTCATAGCTACTCACGAGTATCTAGGGATCCAATGCTACATCAATGGATTGCCTAATGAAGTCCAAAGAGATGTTATCTTGGAGAACCCGAGCACCATACAAGAAGCTTCTTGCATGGCAAGCTATTTCATCGACAAACATAAGGAGAAAGAAGGTGCAAAAAGGAAGAGAGAAGGAATAGAGCAAGAAAATTCAAAAAGCAAATTCAACAAGTTGTATAAGGGAAAATGTCCTTATTGCAGGAGATGTGAGAAACATCATGAAGGATGGTGTAAGGACAAATGCACCAAGTGCGAGAAGGTGGGTCACATAGCCAAGACTTGTAGAGTTGTTATCCCATCAATCAAAACTCCAGCAAATGCAACCGTTCCTACTTGCTATAACTGCGGAGGAGTAGGGCATTTCAAAAATCAATGTTTGGATAAGAAGAAGAATGAAGAGGCACAATGAAGAGTTTTTGGAAACCACTAGACGCATTTAAATTTTCATAGTATTCTTTATGTTACCATTTAGTACTTCTATAGTTTGGAAGATTTCGTTAAGTTTCTGTAATACTCTAGTTATTTTCTTTTAATGAATGATGTTACTTTCTTTTCTTTTATTTTCCATTGAATCATTCACCTCGATGAAGATGCATATTGACTAGATGACATAGTAGTAACCTTATGGAGTGATAAAAGTATGATTTAGAATAATATAATGACACTTGATCAACGTCATTATATTATGATAAGTCATACAAAAATCCTAATGGATCATGATGGGAATAAGATTTGATCAACCTTAGGACCACTGTGTACCATTACATACTCCTTATCACTATATTGTCGACTAAAAATATCAACCCTATATATTATAAATCCTTTACTTGTCAATTATCCACGCCCGGTGCTGTACCTATTGCGTAGGTATCATACCGATTAGCTCCACCCGAAATGGAGGAATCATCCAGCTAACTCCAAGAGCTTTTGGAGAAAGGTTTCGTTCGTCTTAGCTTGCCTCTGTAAGGAGCACCCGTTCTATTTGTTAAAAAGAAAGATGGCACGTTGAAAATGTGTATTGATTACCGAGAACTCAACAAGCTAACCATCAAGAATCGTTATCCTCTGATGTGCATTGATGACCTGTTTGACCAACTACAAGGGTCAAGTATTTATTCGAAGATTGATCTTAGGTCGGGTTATCATCAATTGAGAGTCAAGGAAACTGATGTTTCTAAGACTGCTTTCCGAACTCGCTATGGACATTATGAGTTTCTTCTCATGCCTTTTGGTTTAACCAATGCTCCTGCTGTATTCATGGATCTTATGAACCGTGTATGCAAGCCTTATCTTGATAAATTCGTGATTGTTTTCATCGACGATATTCTAATCTATTCCAAGAACGAGAAAGAGCATGAGCAACATTTGCGATTGATTCTAGAGCTCTTAAAGAAGGAACAACTGTATGCCAAGTTCTCTAAATGCGAATTTTGGTTGCGAACCGTACAATTTCTCGGACATGTAGTTGATAGTGAAGGAATACATGTCGATCCGGCGGAAATTACTGCTATTCGGAATTGGGAAGTAGCTAAGAGTGCGAAACATATTCGCTAATTTTTAGGACTTGCTGGTTATTACCGAAGATTCATCAAAGATTTTTCTATTTTAGCCAAGCCTCTCACTAAGCTAACACACAAGGGGAAGAAGTTTGAATGGTCCGAAGAACAAGAATCTGCTTTTAAGGTTCTAAAGGATAAATTGACCACAGCCCCGATTCTATCATTACCCGATGGCAACGACGATTTTATAGTCTATTGTGATGCCTCGAACCAAGGTTTTAGATGTGTCTTAATGCAACGTAACAAAGTTATAGCCTATGCATCTAGATAATTGAAGAAACATGAGAAGAACTATACCACGCATGACCTAGAGTTAGGAGCTGTGGTATTTGCATTGAAGATGTGGAGACATTATCTCTACGGAATTAAATTCACAGTATTTACCGATCATAAAAGTCTTCAACATATCTTTGATCAGAAGCAACTGAACATGAGACAAAGGCGTTGGGTTGAGTCATTAAATGACTACGACTGTGAGCTTAAATATCATCCTGGTAAGGCAAATGTAGTTGCCGATGCCCTTAGTAGAAAAGATCGTGTCAAACAGATCCGAGTCCGAGCTTTAAACATACGTATTCGTACGAATCTTACATCTCAAATCCGTGAAGCATAACTTGAAGCATTGAAGGACGAGAATGTCCAACTTGAGGGACTTAAAGGTCTCGTAAAGCAACTTGAACTCAAGGAAAACGGAATAAGGTATTTCAATAACAGAATCTGGGTCCCAATTTTTGGAAATCTTCAAGAACTAGTCTTGGATGAAGCACATAAGACTAGGTATTCTATTCACCAGGGCTCTAGTAAAATGTATCATGATGTGAAAGAGTTTTATTGGTGGCCTAATCTTAAATCTGATATTGCCGATTATGTGAGCAAGTGCCTTACTTGTTTGAAAGTTAAGGCCGAGCATCAAAAGTGTCAAGACCCGTCCTAATCCATCCGGACGAAGTCCACATCGATTATAAATGATTCACAATAGTTGATTTCATTGCGAGGTATTTGACCTCTATATGATACATTTTACAAACATTGCATTCGTTTTAAAAGACAAATTTTCATTTACATCGAAAGTTGACGGCATGCATACTATTTCATAATATATCTAACCATAATTGACTAAATAATAATCTTGATGAACTCAACGACTCGAATGCAACTTCTTTTGAAATATATCATGAATGACTCCAAGTAATATCTTTAAAATGAGCAATTACACAGCGGAAGATTTCTTTCGTACCTGAGAATAAACATGCTTTCAAGTGTCAACCAAAAGGTTGGTGAGTTCATTAGTTTAACATAAATAATCATTTCATAATTTTAATAGACCAAAAGATTTCATATTTCCATTTCTCATAAACATATGTCCCATGCATAGAGACAAAAATATCATTCATATGGATTGAACACCTGGCAACCGACATTCACAATATGTATATAAGAATATCCCCATCATTCCGGGATCCTCCATCGGACATGATATAAATTTCGAAGTACTAAAGCATCCGGGACTTTGGATGGGGCTTGTTGGGCCCGATAGATCTATCTTTAGAGTTCGCGTCAATTAGGGTGTCTGTTCCCTAATTCTTAGATTACCAGACTTAATAAAAAGGGGCATATTCGATTTCGATCATTCAACCATATAATGTAGTTTCAATTACTTGTGTCTATTTCGTAAAACAGTGATAAAAATTTGCACATGTATTCTCAGCCCAAAAATATAAAGGGTAAAAAGGCAAATGAAACTCACGCATATAAATATTTTAAAACAGTTAATAAAGCATTTGCATGTATTCTCAGCCCAAAAACGTAAAGAGTAAAAAGGGAAAATGAAACTCACGCATATAAATATTGTAAAACAGTTATTAAAGCATTGCATGTATTCTCAGCCCAAAAATGTAATGAGTAAAAGGGAGCAAATGAAACTCACCTAATGTATTTTGTAGTAAAAATACATATGACGACATTAGACAAACTGAACAATGCAGGGTTGGCCTCGAATTCACGAACCTAAATCATTTGTATATTCATTAATACATATAATTGTATTCGAATGAATATATATATATATATATATATATATATATATATATATATATATATATATATATATATATATATATATATATATATATATATATATATATATAAATTTATTAATTACATTACTTTTATAATAGTAACATATATTTTAAATTTGTGTGTTCATTCAAATGGTTAATATTTTATAGTTATATTAATATATTGATATACGTACTTGTTTAATATTATATTTAAAAATCGATAATTTGTTGTTTGTAAGTGTTTATATAAATAATTTTAGTAGGTTTTATATATATATATAGTTATGTGAAGTTTTAATATAAGTGTAGTATATATAATAAATATATTTTATGTACAAAGTATTTATTTGCTTAAAAATGATAGTTTTTGAGATTAATAAAGATAATATTAATAATCATATTATTTAATATTAATACTTATTTTGATAATAATATTATTAGTAATAACAATAATAATAATAATTATAATTGTAACTAGGGTTATATTAACGATAATAATAGTTGGTAACTACTACTTATATTAATGGTAGTAACAATAATAATAATTATGATGATAATATTAATAATAATACCTATCAATTACTAATAATAAGTATAACAATATCTAACTTTATAAATGATAACATTAATCATAATATTAATGGTAGTAATACTTTGATTAGCATAATAATAATAATAATAAGAATAATAATAATACAATAATAAGAATAATTATAATTATAATAATAATAATAATAATAATAATAATAATAATAATAATAATAATAATAATAATAATAATAATAATAATAATAATAATAGTAATAATAATAATAATAATAATAATAAAATTGAAACTACCTTAGGAAAAGGTTTAACAAAAAGAACAGATTTGTGCCTCATGCGAGGCTCGAACTCCCGACCTCTCGAAAACCCGAAAACACCCATCACCACACTTCTGCTTCAGTATTTCTGTTAAAACCCCTATCCTAAAATCATATAACTTGTAAGTTGATGTTATCATCTTCTTCCATAGCTCAATCGCCCAGGAACCGAATTAATCACCACAACTAATTACTTGATCGATTTTAGGACTTAAGATAGATACATAAACGAGTATGATTGATTAAATGGATTGAAGGAAAGAAAAAAAAATATAGATAGAGGAAACAGAAAACTGCTCGCGAATAGCCAAAACGGACCCGAATTTGATTTATGAAATCTGGACATGATTATAGGATGTTTATAAAATAAAATGTGTTCTAAATCATCCATACAAACTTTTGAAGTCGCCAATTTAGCTTCAATTGCTACATCTAACTCGAATTTAATCAAGATTTATCGTTTGACTTTTTACTTCATAACTTTGACTCGTAAAATTTGAATTCGTTTTGAGAAATTAAGACTTAATATTTTACAGATAGTTTAAAGAAACAATTCCTAACAAGATGGCATTAACACATTTTGAAAAATGATTTGAATTCGAGTTTTGATAAAAAGAACAAAGAACAGAGGTTTTGTTGAGCTGTTTTCTTGATTTCCTGTCTAATTATTCGAACACAGTATCAAATAGGAGTATATATTGATGATAAACGAATTATTGGGTAGTACAGATGATATAATCAAATTTTGTTTGGTAATGGCAAGTGAAGTCGACACCTTCAATCAAGCAGACACAAAATAAATAAAAAAATAAATCAGATGTAGATATGTTACAGATTAATTGACTTTTCTGTGTTATATATATCAGTATTTTTTATTCCATATATATAATTGGTATTAATAAGTGTATTATTTATTAATAATAATAATACTAATAATAATAATAACAATAAAAATAATTTTACCAACAATGATAATGATAATGTTAAATAATAAAAATTTTAGTAATAATAGTACTGATAATAATAATTAAAATTTATAATTTTTCTACTATTAATAATAATAATGAAAATACAAATTATACAGATTTTATATCCAGATATTATATAACAATATACTGGTATTAATATTAGTATTAATATTAAATATAATAATGAGAGTAATAATATTAATATAACATTTATATTATAACTTGTAATTACATATATTAATATTATTTATAATTAATTATTTAATATTTCATATCTATACATTATATATATATATTTATTGATTATACATTTCAATATATATATATATATATATATATATATATATATATATATATATATATATATATATATATATATATATATATATATATATATATATATATATATATATATATGCATATAGTAATAGTTATGTATAGAAATTACTACTATATATAACTATGTTTTTCATAACAAGTTTTTATTACTTAAGTAAATTTATTGATTGTACACATACTGAAGCTCATAGTATAATATTATATATTTAAAACCTTGTTAATGTTGATAAATTATGTTCGACATCATTTACATTCAATATAATCTATATAATTAAAATATCCCGTTTTAGTTATTATGAGTTATCTTTCACAGAAACTAAATCACATTTGTTTACACACACTCGTTCGTGAATCGTCAAAATTGGTCAAAGAGTGGTTGCATATGTAGAATCAGTTCAAAGTTTTTAGACTCAACATTATAGATTTGCTTATCGTGTCGAAATTATATTAAGATCAAGTTTAAATTTGGTCGGAAATTCCTGGGTCATCACAGTACCTACCCGTTAAAGAAATTTCGTCCCGAAATTTGAGTGAGGCCATCATGGCTAACAATAAATATGTTTTCCTGACGAATATGAGCTGATAAATAGAGTTTTATCATTATTGAATAATACAAATAAAACAATTCGATTATTCGAAGAGTACGAATGAAGCTATCACCAAAGATTGAGATGGAGATTTAACTTTTGACGTAGTCACGATTGAATTTAGAAAATAAGGTGCGTCTTAACTTTTGACGTTGTCTTGGTTGAATTCTGGAGTTCAAGGGATTTAAAGAAAATCTTCGAAATCTAAGAGATTTGATTCTTCGGCGAATAAGGAGATTAAGATCTCTTCAATTAAATACGGTGATCTGCCTTGATTACTCTGTCTGATATTTTCACTATAAATTAAGCTCTTCCGTTCCATTATTCTCACCATTCCTATACTTTCTTTCTTAGTTCATACATCCAAAAGATTGTGAAAATACTTAATCCATTTCTAATCCTTGATATTTTCCCAATTATCATTTCTGTCATCCTTCTTTTCGTTCTTCCACCAGAAAAATATATTTACTTCTACTATCGCCTTCAGGTGATACTATTCTTAATTATACCGTGTCTTTATATTGCTATTCGTATTAATATCTATGATTTGTAATTTATGTGTTGTTATCGGGCTCTATATCTTCACTTATACTTCGAAGTCCTTGCTTCTGTTTTCTATAATCATTGTCATTCACAGTTAATGCTCTCTCCTATTTGCTGCAATTTATATCCCCTTTCTATTTCGGAGCTTCATACTTTTGTTTTCTTTTCACAAGTAATGGTCCAGAATTCGTAGGTATGGAGTTTCGAATTATCATAATATACAGGGTAGAGAGGAATGGTAGTAGCACGATTTAGTTTGTCAAATTACTAGAATCACTGAGAATAGAACTATCAAGAATATATTTTCTTGATATGTTCAGAAGTTAAGTAGAATGAAAGAGTTATGTAACATGGTACATGATGACGTTATGATTTGTGAATTATCATGTCCCATTAAAAACTCAGCATGACTTACTGTAATATAATCACGTTGATCAAGTGTCATTATATTATACTAACTCATGCATCAGTTCCCAATATTACTTCAATCACATTCATATTTTAAGCTCGAGAGTTTACAGAATATAGAAACTAACAGTTTCTATATGATGTAACACTGATAGTACGAAGAGATTAAAGAATTCAGATAAGAATAGTTATAAAAATATATTCAGAAATATCGAGGATATTTATAATGAAAGATACGATAATATCTTTGAATATCTAAGATCAGAGGATGATGGAGACTATTGTCCGAAAGGGTTTAGAGTAATGAGCAAAATATTCGTTAAAGACTTCAGCAGACATTGAATCGATTCTTTGAAGTCAAACTTATTCTTTGTGATTTGTCCACGGCTTCTTTCATAGTTTCGCATAATCCGCTTTTCGGTAATAAATTTTCTATTGAATGTTTCCACTATAATGATACACAGGAAGCACGAGGAGGTATATAATTTCGGACGAGAATATTTATGAAAATATCCTCAGAAATATCGAAGATATTGATGATGATATTTTGGAATTTCTAAGTTCGATGGTTGATGGAGAAAGATTTTCCTCAAGATTTTAACATGACCTCGGAGCAAGATATTCTCTAAAGATTTCAACGGATCCAGAATTACCTGAATCCTTTGAATATAGGGTTTGGTCCTTGTATTTGTCCTTGGTCTCCTTCGTGGTTAGCTCAATCCGTTTTCCAGTTCCAACTTTTCTGAGCTTTTCCAACATTCTATTCTTTATCATCAAACTTCCGATGATTAAGGTCGTTTACAGTTTTTGTTGCTTCATTCAACTTTTCAAAATTCAGAGTATTAGTTCGCAGACTGGGTGCTCTTTAGAATTTCAGAATGGAAGATCATTATTCTAAGAGATAAATGTTATACATATAACTGTTGATGTAGATATGATGTGAGTTTTTCAAAATACTGCTTGCCGATTCTTCTACATTTACTGCTACCATATCTGAATCATTGATTATCGATCTGAGGTGATTTCAAGAGAATTGTGTTTTTTTTAGATGATTAAACGCTAACGGTAATATGGTGAAATATAAAAGGTTCCCCGGTAACAATAAAAGAGCATACATATAAATCAAGGTGATAATAAGGTTGTTTCGAACGAAAAGTCGAAGTTGATTTGCTGGAGCTGTGACAAAATTTGCTACTTTGAAAGGAATTACCAAGTTATTTTGGATAATAATAACACTAAAGGAATTATCACAACTATGTGTTAAACGTTTACTCAGTTTCCGAAAGTTTTTCAGATGCATAACTAAATGCATCAATCTTTTCTCCCGTAGATGAAGTGCGATTGATTCATCCTATCGATTGAGGTGTTTTCAAGAATCATGAAAGGTTTGAACGCAGATTGTAATTGTGATGATATGAATGGGGTTTAACATGAAATCAAATGGCAAACTTGAAGAATTGTTTAGTTTCATATGTTATAATCAATATTTTAATTCATTTTAATTGTCCACTGTTGGTGGTCCTCAGTTGATTAGTCCACAGTTAGCTAGGAACAGTTAGCTAGGATTTTGTTAGCGTGGATTCTTAACAAAATTCCTCATAGTTAATTTGTTTGTTTCTAACAAATTTTATTCCGTCAAATGTTTTCTTCATTATGCCACTTGTTGGATTCTGATAGGTCAAAATCCAAATATGAAATTTGAATGGAAATGGTTATTCTGTGGTGAACGGATTTGTATATGTGTGTATTTGAGCAGTGTTGTTAATGACTGCTGAATCTGAATTGAAGAATGTACAGTGTAACCTATTAATGTGAAATCTTATATATTCCTCGGGTATTACCTACCCGTTAAAATATTTTCATCATTAACAGTTTGTACGAATGAATTTTTAATCACAATCATTATGAAAATATATATACATATATATTTTCTTCAGATGTAATTATGGATTTAATGAGTCAATATAATATTAGACTCATTTGATTTTCGGTTTGAGCTAGAATAAGTAATCTCTAAAACTATTAGGATCCACATATTCTTCGCAGAATATTGATGAAGTTATGGATCAATACTCCATCGTTAATTATTAGGATCCGCATATTCTTCGCATAATATTAATGAAGTTATGGTTCAATACTTCATTGTTAATTGCTGTTGGTACTCATTGGTATCCATGATGCGTATGATGTTGATGTTCGTGAGACAGATTGTGAAATTGAGGTGTGGGATGTGGATGTTGTTGTTGGTGGTACTGGTACTATTGGTGCTGATGCTGGTGGTGCTTAGGGTATTGAGGCTTGCGATGTTGATGTTACTGGCGGTTCTGGTTATGTTGCTGGTGCTGCTGATGGTGTTTGTAATTCTTGCACCATAATCTCCAAAACCGTCACACGAGCGCGAAGTTCGTTAACTTCTGTTAGTACACCGGGATGATTGGCGGTTGGAACGAGCGGATGAATAAGATTCACAATATGGGATATTATATAATCGTGACGGGATACTCTAGCAATGAGTGAGAAAATAGTGTCTCGTACCGGTTCGCCGGTAAGTGCCTCAGGTTCATCGCCAAGAGGTGATTGTGGTGGGTGGAAGAGATCACCTTCTTCTTGTCTCCAATGATTTAATATATTACAAACCCATACCCAATTCATCTAGAATAGATGATGGGAAATTGGTTGATCCATTCTGGTCACACTGCTTTCGGAGCTCGAATGGAAATCCATATCGGCATAGCTGTCGGAACCTGAGGAGTTCGAACTGGTTGAAGGATCCATCTCGTATGATCAGGGAAAGAATTTTTGGTATGAAATAGATTGAAAAAAAAATTAGATTTAGTATTCTTCAATTACATAATTTGCATATGTATATATAATACCAAAATCCCATAAATTACAGAGAATCTTTGATAGATATTAGTCAAAGATCATAGTAATAGATACGCTAAGATATTAATTAGCAGATATGCTAAGATATGTATTTGTCTATACGCTATTATGCAATAAATGCAAGAAAATGCGTCTAGACTTAAGAATGATAAGCAGGTAATTTTCTAAGGATAATAAGCAGAATATTTTTGACACGATATGATAAACAAAACTTTTGATATGCGGACCAGGTTGAAGTCCAGACTCATTAATATAACCTAACAACTACTAGGTCGAAGTCCAGACTTCACTAATGCATCCTAACAACTCCTAGTTAGACACACTAACGTCGACCTGGTTCGCTACGACCACCGCTCTGATACCAACTGTGAAGACCCGTCCTAATCCATCCGGACGAAGTCCACATCGATTATAAACGATTCACAATAGTTGATTTCATTGCGAGGTACTTGACCTCTATATGATACATTTTACAAACATTGCATTCGTTTTAAAAGACAAATTTTCATTTACATCGAAAGTTGACGGCATGCATACTATTTCATAATATATCTAACCATAATTGACTAAATAATAATCTTAATGAACTCAACGACTCGAATGCAACTTCTTTTGAAATATGTCATGAATGACTCCAAGTAATATCTTTAAAATGAGCAATTACACAGCGGAAGATTTCTTTCGTACCTGAGAATAAACATGCTTTCAAGTGTCAACCAAAAGGTTGGTGAGTTCATTAGTTTAACATAAATAATCATTTCATAATTTTAATAGATCAAAAGATTTCATATTTCCATTTCTCATAAACATATGTCCCATGCATAGAGACAAAAATATCATTCATATGGATTGAACACCTGGCAACCGACATTCACAATATGTATATAAGAATATCCCCATCATTCCGGGATCCTCCATCGGACATGATATAAATTTCGAAGTACTAAAGCATCCGGTACTTTGGATGGGGCTTGTTGGGCCCGATAGATCTATCTTTAGAGTTCGCGTCAATTAGGGTGTCTGTTCCCTAATTCTTAGATTATCAGACTTAATAAAAAGGGGCATATTCGATTTCGATCATTCAACCATATAATGTAGTTTCAATTACTTGTGTCTATTTCGTAAAACAGTTATAAAAATTTGCGCATGTATTCTCAGCCCAAAAATATAAAGGGTAAAAAGGCAAATGAAACTCACGCATATAAATATTTTAAAACAGTTAATAAAGCATTTGCATGTATTCTCAGCCCAAAAACGTAAAGAGTAAAAAGGGCAAATGAAACTCACGCATATAAATATTGTAAAACAGTTATTAAATCATTGCATGTATTCTCAGCCCAAAAATGTAATGAGTAAAAGGGAGCAAATGAAACTCACCTAATGTATTTTGTAGTAAAAATACATATGACGACATTAGACAAACTGAACAATGCAGGGTTGGCCTCGGATTCACGAACCTAAATCATTTGTATATTCATTAATACATATAATCGTATTCGAATGAATATATATATATATATATATATATATATATATATATATATATATATATATATATATATATATATATATATATATATATATAAATTTATTAATTACATTACTTTTATAATAGTAACATATATTTTAAATGTGTGTGTTCATTCAAATGGTTAATATTTTATAGTTATATTAATATATTGATATACGTACTTGTTTAATATTATATTTACAAATTGATAATTTGTTGTTTGTAAGTGTTTATATAAATAATTTTAGTAGGTTTTATATATATATAGTTATGTGAAGTTTTAATATAAGTGTAGTATATATAATAAATATATTTTATGTACAAAGTATTTATTTGCTTAAAAATGATAGTTTTTGAGATTAATAAAGATAATATTAATAATCAAATTATTTAATATTAATACTTATTTTGATAATAATATTATTAGTAATAACAATAATAATAATAATTATAATTGTAACTAGGGTTATATTAACGATAATAATAGTTGGTAACTACTACTTATATTAATGGTAGTAACAATAACAATAATAATAATTATGATGATAATATTAATAATAATACCTATCAATTACTAATAATAAGTATAACAATATCTAACTTTATAAATGATAACATTAATCATAATATTAATGGTAGTAATACTTTGATTTGCATAATAATAGTAATAAGAATAATAATAATACAATAATAATAATAATAATAATAATAATAATAATAATAATAATAATAATAATAATAATAATAATAATAATAATAATAATAATAATAATAATAATAATAATAATAATAATAATAATAATAAAATTGAAACTACCTTAGGAAAAGGTTTAACAAAAAGAACAGATTTGTGCCTCATGCGAGGCTCGAACTCCCAACCTCTCGAAAACCCGAAAACACCCATCACCACACCTCTGCTTCAGTATTTCTGTTAAAACCCCTATCCTAAAATCATATAACCCGTAAGTTGATGTTATCATCTTCTTCCATAGCTCAATCGCCCAGGAACCGAATTAATCACCACAACTAATTACTTGATCGATTTTAGGACTTAAGATAGATACATAAACGAGTATGATTGATTAAATGGATTGAAGGAAAGAAAAAAAAATATATAGATAGAGGAAACAGAAAACTGCTCGCTAATAGCCAAAACGGACCCGAATTTGATTTATGAAATCTGGACATGATTATAGGATGTTTATAAAATAAAATGTGTTCTAAATCATCCATACAAACTTTTGAAGTTGCCAATTTAGCTTCAATTGCTACATCTAACTCGAATTTAATCAAGATTTATTGTTTGACTTTTTACTTCATAACTTTGACTCGTAAAATTTGAATTCGTTTTGAGAAATTAAGACTTAATATTTTACAGATAGTTTAAAGAAACAATTCCTAACAAGATGGCATTAACACATTTTGAAAAATGATTTGAATTCGAGTTTTGATAAAAAGAACAAAGAACAGAGGTTTTGTTGAGCTGTTTTCTTGATTTCCTGTTTAATTATTCGAACACAATATCAAATAGGAGTATATATTGATGATAAACGAATTATTGGGTAGTACAGATGATATAATCAAATTTTGTTTGGTAATGGCAAGTGAAGTCGACACCTTCAATCAAGCAGACACAAAATAAATAAAAAAATAAATCAGATGTAGATATGTAACAGATTAATTGACTTTTCTGTGTTATATATATCAGTATTTTTTATTCCATATATATAATTGGTATTAATAAGTGTATTAATTATTAATAATAATAATACTAATAATAATAATAACAATAAAAATAATTTTACCAACAATGATAATGATAATGTTAAATAATAAAAATTTTAGTAATAATAGTACTTATAATAATAATTAAAATTTATAATTTTTCTACTATTAATAATAATAATGATAATACAAATTATACATATTTTATATCCAGATATTATATAACAATATACTGGTATTAATATTAGTATTAATATTAAATATAATAATGAGAGTAATAATATTAATATAACATTTATATTATAACTTGTAATTACATATATTAATATTATTTATAATTAATTATTTAATATTTCATATCTATACATTATATATATATATTTATTGATTATACATTTCAATATATATATATATATATATATATATATATATATATATATATATATATATATATATATATATATATATATATATATATATATATATATATATATATATATATATATATATATATATATATATATATATATATATATGCATATAGTAATAGTTATGTATAGAAATTACTACTATATATAACTATGTTTTTCATAACAAGTTTTTATTACTTAAGTAAATTTATTGATTGTACACATACTGAAGCTCATAGTATAATATTATATATTTAAAACCTTGTTAATGTTGATAAATTATGTTCGACATCATTTACATTCAATATAATCTATATAATTAAAATATCCCATTTTAGTTATTATAAGTTATCTTTCACAGAAACTAAATCACATTTGTTTACACACACTCGTTCGTGAATCGTCGGAATTGGTCAAAGAGTGGTTGCATATGTAGAATCAGTTCAAAGTTTTTAGACTCAACATTATAGATTTGCTTATCGTGTCGAAATTATATTAAGATCAAGTAAGAATGTATCACTATGGATTTCATCACCAAGTTGCCTAAGACTTCAAACGGCAATGATACAATATGGGTCATAGTGGATTGTCTTACTAAATCTGCACACTTCTTGCCAATCAAAGAAATCGACAAGATGGAGAAATTGTCACAACTTTATATCAAAGAGATTGTCTCGCGTCATGGAGTTCCTATTTCAATCATTTTAGATCGCGACAGTCGATTTATCTCTAGATTTTGGAGAACTTTACAATCTGCTCTTGGAACCCAACTCGACATGAGTACTGCTTATCATCTACAAACCGATGGTCAAAGTGAACGAACCATTCAAACATTGGAAGATATGCTTCGTGCTTGTGTTATCGATTTTGGTAAAGGTTGGGATAGACACTTGCTTTTAGCTGAATTTTCTTACAACAACAGTTATCATTCAAGCATTAAGGCTGCACCTTTTAAAGCCCTGTACGGACGAAAATGTAGATCTCCACTGTGCTGGGATGAACTAGAGGATAGACAAATAACAGGTCCAAAAATCATTCATGAAACAACCGAAAAGATCGTTCAGATTAAGAAACGATTAGAAACTACCCGCAGCCGACAAAAGAGCTACGCTGATATTCATCGGAAAGATTTAGAATTCCAAGTTGGTGATAAAGTCATGTTGAAAGTATCCTCTTGAAAAGGAGTAGTTCGTTTTGGTAAACGAAGCAAACTAAGTCCGTGTTTTGTTGGACCTTTCTAGGTTATCGAAAGAATTGGTCCCGTGGCGTATCGATTAGAACTACCCACCGAGCTTAGTAAGGTACACGACGTGTTTCACGTCTCAAATCTAAAAAAGTGTCTTGCTGATGACACACTCGTTATTCCTTTGGATGACATTCGCATTGATGATAAGATGCACTTCATTGAAGAACCAATTGAGGTCGTTGATCAAACTGAGAAACGCTTGAAACGAAGTACTATACCTATTGTTAAAGTCCGTTAGAATTCACGACGAGGCCCCGAGTATACCTGGGAACGTGAAGACCAAATGAGGCGGAAATATCCCCATCTCTTCTCAACCGCAGATGCATCCGAGAAGTCCAACTAAAACTTCGGGACGAAGTTTTTATTAACGGGGAGGTACTATGACGACCCTCAATTTTTCATTTCTGTTCAAATATTAGGACTATATGTACTCGTAAACTTTGTTTAACAACTTTGTTTAAATATTAACTTTTGATCAATATATCCGTTATATAAAGTTTATGTATTTGTGTGTTATCTTTATTATACCGACTATATATATATATATATATATATATATATATATATATATATATATATATATATATATATATATATATATATATATATATATATATATATATATATATATATATATATATATATATATATATATATATATATATATATATATATATATTAATACTTAAAAGTGATATTATATAAACTATAAAAATAAATACAAACTAATTGGAACAAATAAAAATTTATAAAAGATTAGGGTCTAATAAATAAATAAAATGTATTTAAGCAATATAACCCTAATATTAATAATAATAATAATAAAAAAAGAGAAATAATTTATATAAATAAATTGGATATACGGTATAAAAAAATATAAATACATGAAATAACAGAAAACAAATCGGCTGTTGTATGCAGCAAATAATTTACTTAGTCACCAAGTTTTCACAATCCTTGTTTAACCATAATTAGTGTTCTTGTTCTCCAAGTAGTCTAATGTAATTAGGAAACCTACAAGTCCTATAAAAGCATCGTGATCCTTCAAGTTAATCACCACAATTAAACCTGCAATTCTGTCGACTGATTTACCTGCTTTCTCTCCAATTTTATTGTCGACTATCTCCTGCTATTTCCCTCCAGCTTTCTGTCGTCAAAACAACCTTCATCCAGTCGCATTCAGTCGACCAAAACCCTCACCAAACCCCATCTGCAAATCGCCATCACCTGCAATCCAGCCTGCTTTCCATCTAAAGTTTTGTCGATTAAAAACTGCTGCTGTACCTGCTATTCTGTCGAACTAAACAACCCAGGATTTTTTAGTACGTTTTCTTCTGTTCCTTGCTGCATTTTTCTGCTGGTTATCTGCTATTTCTGTGGTATCAAACGGGTCAAGAAAGTCTGAATTTGGGTCGTGCTGCTGCTGCTTGTTTTCTGGTTTCTGTTGTGATCAAAGAGGACCCAAACAGCCTCTTTTTGGGTCGTGTTTAACTGCTGTTGCTGTTGCTTGTTTTCTGTTTTCTGTACGTACCAAACCCATCATCATTCTTGATCATTAAACCCAAAGGTATAACTAATAAACCCTAGTTCATTCCTACATTAAATCCATTAAGTTATAGTTGTATGTATTATAAAAAAAAGTTTATGATTTTATGAGGTAACTAGTAAGTGAATAAAGATTATGAATATGAAGTATGATTTTGATCAAGTATTATAATTAATGGTTAATAAGATGATAATGAATCAAGTATGATTATGAATATCATGTATGAGTAACTAGATTGTGATAATTATAAAAGATGTATGATATATAAACTAGTTGTTGTAATAAAAAGTTATGATTTTATGTTAAAGATGTTATGGTAAAAAGGTTAAGTAGGTTTGATTAAGGTTGATTAGTTAAATAATAATGGTTATGATCAAAGTAAAAATATAATTAAAAGATGATAACAAGTATGATTATGGCTATTATGATTAGGGTTAATGAATGTAACTAGTAATTATGAAGAAAAGATATGATTTTATGTGAAAGGTTGTTAACTAGTTAGTAAAGAAAGATAAAGATTATGAATTGATTAAAAAGATTACTAGTTAGTATGTTAAAACTTATGATTTTATGTTTAGTAATGGGTAATGATAATAATAATACATGTGCATGCATGCATGCATGCATACGTACGTATGTGCATGTATACACTGTATGTATATGTGTGTGTGTGTATATGAAAATATATACATATGTGTATATGTATGTGTATATATGTATGTGTATGTACGTGTGTATGTATGTATGGAGGTGTATTATATAAGTAATAAGTATAGTAAAAATAATAAGAAAAGTAATAAGTATATGTATATGTACCATCTTACACTATTATATATGTAACACATACACCTACTATATATGTATCATATAGTATTGAATACATACATGAATAATAATAATAAAGAATATGTATGTATCACATAGATATAATTATATACGTAACATATAATGATAACTTACACAATAGTTGAATAATTAATGTAATCAATAATGCTATTATTAGTATAACATGTACACATACCTATATAGTAACACTTATAACACTAAGTATATTATCACTCATATAAATATAACTTTCTCGAAAACGGTCACTGTTAATATAGTTTACTATATTGATAAACAAACATAATGTCTATTAGACATCAACTAATCGAACATTATATCTCTAGGTTGAGATCTTCGATTACATACTCCATTCATACTACTTGCGTGGATTTTGCTTGCTTGCTATTAAGGTGAACTTCATAGCCCCTCTTTTTACTATTTCTTAACTGTTTTATAACTTTGGGGTGAGACGCATGCTTGTTTTTAAACTATTTTACGCTTAGACACAAGTACATGAAAACTTTCTTTTGCTTAGTTCAAACTGTGCTGCATGCTTTGATTCATGCTAAATCCCTGCCATGATATCGTTAATTGCTACGTATAAATGCAAACTTAGTTATTGTGAGTAGGCCTATTGAGAGCGACGTCTCTAACTATTTGACCACTGGTCTTTGGTTACATAATAATGATTTAACGACACAAACGAATAATGTGATCACGGGGTAACTTTGTTTAGTCTCGATATCATACACCTCAGCACTACTACCGAACTGATTGAACTTTATTAATAAATCTTGTGGTCTAAAACTATATATTAAACCTATGTTGTTCACTCAACCTTTTTGGTTGACACTTTAAGCATGTTTTGTCTCAGGTGAAGATTGCTAAAGACTTTGTGTGCTATTTGGGCTTTGCTTCTTTGGAGTCCGCATTTTATCATTTACATTATGCATTAAAACAATTTAGTTTACATTTACATTTTGAATTTACAAATTGTAATAACTTAATACATTCCGCTGCGTTAATACATTGGTTTTAATTAAAACGTCTCATATAGAGTCGTTCTCGCTTTACACTTGTGTTATGATATTGGTTAGTCACAGATTACTCCCGGTTCTATTTAGGGGGTGTGACAATATTGACAGAGAGAAGGTGAGCATGAAATTCGTTCTCCCGTTGAAGATAAGTGAGGTTCGGTTGATGAGTGACTGACTGAGTGATTGGAGATGATGTCATGACAGGTGGTGATAGTGGTGGTGGTGAAGCATTGAGATCAGGTGGTGGTGATGTGAATCGAGGAGGTGAGTATATGATGGGTCCCTGCAAAGAAATGTTAGTGAAAACACCCTAAGATTCATGACGAAACTCAGTTGTCACCACTGTTGAGCTGGAAAGCTAAGCAGTGAGGCCTGTTGGAACAGGACTTCCAAGCAATCTTAGAGAGGCAATTTCTGGAGATTTGCATGTCTCTACGCTTGTTATGGCAGTCTGAGCTATAGACACTGAACGTTCGGTATAGGACTGCGCCAAATCCCTACTAGACACATTTGCAAACTGTTTTTTGGCGAATCTCATCTAAAGTCGTCGACTCTAACTCATATGAAATAGATGTTTGTGCATCTTAGTGGCTTCCTAGTGTTTGTGGAGGGCTAATGGTTTCTTTTTGCCCTATCTCTCTCCCGCTCCGCACATCCTCTCTTGATTTTTCAACTACGCCCCCATTTCCATCCTTATCACTCAGATCAATATCATGAAAAACCTTCTGGAGTTGTTCAGAGGTTACTTTCTTTGACTTGGTTTTCTTCTTAAGCCTAGTATCGCCCTCAATTCTTTTCCCCTCAGACTTTCTTTTCGTTGACCCTCGCTTGCTAGACCCCTCATCAGGTGTCCTATCAGCTCCTTGGGCAGGTTCCCCGGGTGGTAGGGGATCCATAGGAGCTCCTATCTCTCTTAAGTAGCTCATTATTCTTGGATCGTCTCGTGGTTCGAGATTTAGTAACTGAGCAGGTATGAGTTGAGCTTGAACATTCTTGGACCCTATTTTCTTTTGAATATACGAGATATATTCCTGCTCCATAAGTGGTTCAACCCGATCTCTAGGGATAGGTTCTGGAGTTCTGATGCTGTCATCAATGATGCCTGAGAGAATGTTTGCGTAGAATCTCTGAAATTGAATGTATGATAGGAGAGGTGCTGAGTGTATTTCTATCATGCGATCCCAGATAACTCGGCCAAAATCAGCATTTGGCAGGAACACGATTCCATAGAAGATCTTTAACAAGAAAATGGTGATGTGGTCGGATCCAGCCTGCATCGGATTGAAACATCGGTTAACAAATATATACAGTACTGCCCATCGTTGTGCCATACGTTGTTTTTTGAACGCTCTTATCTTTGTGACCTCTCCATCATATCCAAGTTGTTGTACGGCTGCTAACATCTCATTCTCGGAAGGGAATGCATCATATTCAGCTCTTGCAGGGATGCCTAAGAATCTTCTCATGTCAGTTAGAGTGAATGAGACTCTCCGATCAGGATTTTAAGTGACTAGAAAGGAAAAGGAGTCAGGGGTGTCATCAACAGATGGATGGTAAGTCATAGTGTCTCGCATCAAGAGAAGCTGCCGCTCAGAAGCATGCTCGAACTCAGTGAATACGTTGCGCATTGGGTGGTTTAGCAATATGGGGATCCAGTAGTCACATGGGGTGGGGACATCTTCATCGAAAAAGACATTGTTCGACATTGCTGTTGTATCATGAGCATGGTTAGTTAAAACACAGTTCATATGGTGTGTTTGAAAAGGTTGTGTCAAAAACATTTAATTTTAATTTTTTAAAATAAATTTTGTCAAAGACAGTTTAAGATATTTCCAACACTTAGAAAAATTTTGAACAAGAACACTTTTCGAGCAAGGGAAGGTTTTCAAGCAATAGTGGGTTTTCGAGCATGCACATTACATATAACATATTTTTCAGACAGGTTTTTCAGACAGAACATTTCGAGCAGTAAGTTTTCAGGCAAAGCACATTTTCGAGCACAATAAGAGTTTTCATGCAAAGCTTTTTCGAGCAATTAAAAGTTTTCAGTCAAGTACTTTTTCGAGCAGTGACTGTTTTCGAGCGCTCGAAAACATTCTGTCTGTTTGAACACATATTGATAGTAAAGCAGAGACATCAACAAATCAGGCCAAGATAAGCTTTAATGAGTGAAATCTACAGTAAACCTAACTCGTTTAAAAGAATGAATTGAGACTAAACATCTGATATGCTTAAGTTCAATTAAGAACCCTAAATTTGTCCCCTTTTCGAAATTGAGATGACAGGAGCATCTAACGATGGATTAAAGGAAGTAAGCATGTTCAAATCATCACAAACATGAACCCTAAATCAATTTAACCTAACAGATTTGCATTTTAGGTGTAATCGATCTGTTTTCAGTTCTAGGGTTCGATACCCCTTTGCACAGTAAACAGAGATTAAGCAAACTAGCATATAAATCATGGCATTTCTTACATGTTTAGATGATTATAGATGCTATTTATGTTCCTATGTGACAATGGATTGAATCATAAACACATAAAATAGAAGAAAATACCGATTTTGTTAAGGGTTGGGGGCGATGAACAGTAATGATGATGATGATGGTTCTTCTGAGCAAGTGGGTTTTTGAATTTAAAAGTGAAATTTGAAAGTGATGGGGTCAAAAGTGAATTTTTATCCTTTTATAGCCACATAATGACCAATTTTTTTTTTTCAGTCAACCTTGCTCGAGAACCTTTACACACAAATGCATAGCTTGAAAAGTTTAGATTTCAGACACCAATGCTCGAAAACCTTCAGACTTTGAATTTGCTCGAAAACTTTCAATTTTTCGAGCAGGTTTGGATTTTAAAGGGATTTTGGTTTAGTATGAAATCCTTAAGAATTTCAAGAAATTCTGTGAAATAATCAAGTTAAAGTTTAAACTTTAATTATTTTCAAAATTTAATTTTCTCATGATTTTACAACTTTTGAGACCGGGAACCATGAGGCAGTCATTTAGACACATCCTCCTGAGGCAGTCACCAGGACACATCCTCCGTCATTTATTGACTGTGGTTTTAAGGCAGTCATTTAGACACATCCTCTTGAGGCAGTCACCGGGACACATCCTCCGTCATTGCTGACTGATTGGTTTGGGACAGTCATCTAGACGCATCCTCCTGAGGCAGTCACTAGGACACATCCTCCGTCATTGCTGACATTTTAATGTTAACTCACCCTAGACAGTTGCAGGATTTAGGAGAATTAGTTTAGAAAGAACAAGTTTTACATTGTTGTTTGTGTAAAAGTCAGTTTAGATTTTGAAAATCACATTGACACCGGGTCTCACACTGTAATGTATGTGAGAGCCATTGTTCTCATCTCCCCCTCAAAATGTGTGGCATCAGATTTTGAAAAACACAGTACTCCCCCTAGACAAGTGCATCACTCCCCCTAGGCACTTTCCAGGATCCTAAATGGAAAGGAAATCAATCATGCCAATTTTACCAACCAAATTTTTGAATGTGGGTTCATCTAGGGCCTTGGTCAGTAAGTCATCTAGTTGACTTTTGGTGGGTACAAAGTACAATTTAACATTGCCTTTCTCAACATGATCCTTAATAAAATGATAGCGAATGTCAATGTGTTTGGTTCGAGAGTGGTGAACCGGATTGCTAGTGATAGCAATGGCACTCTGAGAGACACAGTAGATCGGGATTTTGTCGAATTTGAATCCATAGTCAAGTAGTTGGGACTGCATCCACAGCACTTGGGAGTAACAGCTTGCAGCTGCAATGTACTCAGACTCAGCTGTGGAAAGAGAGATGCAGTTTTGCTTGCGGGAGGACCAGCTGACTAATTTGGGACCTAAGAATTGGAGACCACCAGAGGTGCTTTTCCGTTTAACTTGGTCACCACCATGATCAGCATCCGTGAATGCCGTAAGGTTGAATTCATCCCGTAATGGCGCGGCGCGCCATAAGGCAGCGCGGCGTACCAAATGCCCAGTTCAGCTTCTGTTGCCTTTTAATTATATACAACGTAAACCCCACAAAATGAATCACTTATTCACACATATGTACTATGAAATATTTGGGTCTTACAACTCTCCCCTACTTAATTCGGAGCGCGTCCTCGCGATCCACGCCGCATGACAAGAGGGAAGATAAACCAACACAAATTCTTCGGGTTCCCAAGTAAACTCAGAACCTTTACTCCGACGCCATTGAACCTTAAAAGTTCTCACCTCCTTGTTACGCAACATTTTCACTTTCTCATCAAGTATAGCAATCGGCTCTTCAACATACTCCAACTTATTGTTCAGCTCGATTTCGTCTAATGGCATCCATGAAGAATCATCCGCAAGACACTTACGGAGATGGGAAACATGAAACGTGTTATGGATCCCCCCAAGCTCTTCGGCTATACCTATAGGAGTGTCAAAAGAATGGTTAGGCAAACGGATTCCCATTCTAGTCGGTTTTAAGTCTCCTAGGCCAAGTTTTAAATACAATGAGTAAGGCATTAAATTAACGCTTTCCCCCAAGTCGGCTAGTGCATCGTACACTATCGAATCACCCAATAAATGGGGAATAATAAAGCTATCCGGGTCTCCTAATTTTGGAGGCATCTTTGGCTTTTGCAAAATGGCTGAACACGCCTCATTGAGGAATGTGGCCGACACCTCTTGGTACTTACCTTTCGAAGAGGTCAAGTCCTTTAAAAACTTCCCGTAGTTGGGCATTCCTTTTATCACTTCCGCCAATGGCATATTGATGCTGATTTGATTAATCATATCCAAGAATTTCTTTTACTGATTCGCCATCTTATCTTTCTTTAGAGCTTTCGGATATGTGATTGGTGCTTTGTACACCTTCAATGGTGGCTTGGCTATGATTTCCAGTGGATCATCTTTCTTTTGCTCTTGAACTTTTGGCTCCTCATCCTTAGGTTCATCCTTCTTAGACTACTCATTAGTAGGTACCTATAAAACATTAGGAGAAACAACAGGAGAAACGATAAGAGGAGACTTCAGTGTCTCCTCGTTAATAACAAAAATACTTCAGGTGGTTATGGCATTCACGTGCTTATTTCAAATAGGTCCTTTGTTGTTCGGATTGGACTGCGTGTTAGATTGGAGAGTACCCGGTGGTCTCTCCTATAAAGACTGAGCAATACGTCCCACATCTCGTTCCAGATTCTGAATCGAGGCCTGCTAACTTCTGACTTGCTGTTTTGTAGATTCACCATCTTGCCTCAAAGCAGTAATACTCTCGTCAGTTTTCATGATGAAACCCCTTAACAATTCTTCTAACAGGGGCATCTTATTTTCTGGCTGCTGAAATGGTTGCATAGGTTGCTGAAAATTTCTCGGTTGAGCTTGCTGATTTCTGTTATTAAACCCAGGGGGCCTGTATGGATATGTCTTCTGATTACCCTGATAAACCTGATTACCATTCTGATAATTAGTGCCACTTGTATTACCCACTTGGTTGAATAATTGTCTTCCACCGGGAAATTCACTAAGCGCAAAATCACCCTTTTTCACATAACCCAGATAATTAGCATGTTCCTCCATTGATGCTTGATCACAATATTTCATAAGATATGGTCCCTGGCATAATTCACAACCAACCTTTATCACGTACATTTCTTTAGTCATAGACTCCATCTGTCTTTTAAAAGTTGTAAGTTGAGCCTTAACTGAAGCAAGTTCGTCACTAGTTTCGGTACTAGCAACGTAGGAAGAGCGAGAAACATCCATCCCTTGATGCCTTTGTAAAGTTGTAGGTTCAGGTTCGCGGATATCCAAGCTAAAAATTTTGAATCGATTAATTGTCGAGGCAAAAACATCACGCTTGATTGGCACTTATGGTTGACCAACCCATCCTCATTTGATGTCAACCCGAATCCAAAAGACGGAATAGGCTAAATGTAGGTTTTTTTCCACCCATTCTCTCGGGCCTATCTATGTCTTGGGCTAAGTGAGATGGACGGGAGTTGCTTTGTCATCATTGTTTACGGTACTGTGACTCACATGTAACTCGGCTGGTCTTTTACAATTTGTCCCAAACATAAGTATGCCTAAGAGCTAAGGTGTTTTTCCTACATTATATCGGGTCTATTTTCATTTTTCGAGTTTACGTTGTTATCGTTGTATAGATATAGGTGATGAAGGCTTCATGCAATCTTTGTATCTAATTCCTCGTTATTAATAATATTTCAATTGATCTTTCAAAAAAAAATTATTAATTTAAGCAAGGGTTAAAACTAAGAGTTGTTATCAATGGATAAACATTTCTCCCTTCACAATCCCAATTAAGCATGCATTTATTCAAACAAGTATTATGCAATCAAGTTCCGACTAAATCTCATAGACAAGAATTCTTAGGCTCACTAATTCAATTATCCTAAGTACAATTATGCAATTTAGACACATGTCTTATCCTTAATCTAGTTAATACTAAGTTGGATCAAACACAATATGTTAAATCACAATAATAGTCTTACAATAATCAACAATTAATAAAGTTGCATTAATGAAAAATTAATCAGTTCACAAATATCATAATCCAAAAGACATAAGCAATTTGCAAATTACATAAACTTTAATGAAATCAACATCCATTAATTGTTCATGAAAGGAATAAAGTAAAAAAAATAAAAACTAGTCGCGCATGAAGGTGATGATGAACATGATGATTTCTTGATGAAACATGAAGAACTTGCCTGTGATCTTTGAAGAGATGTGAATTTGGATGTTAGGGTTGGTGTTTAATGCTCAAAAAATGAGATGGAATGTTGTAAAATTCGTAATAAGAGGATGTGTTTACACAAGGAACAAGTATCTTGGCCCTAAGTTAAAATTTCTCAATTTTCAACCCTTCAAAAATCAAATTATCAGACAAGGTTGTAATTTACGCCCATTAGACCGTAAATTATGGTAACGGTAAAAAGCCACCGTATTATTACAGCGTGTTGAGTTCTGTCTCCATTAAATCTCTTTGGTCGTAAATTACGACCTGTGGTCAAAATTTATGACCTATGCTTTTTTCGCCATTTTTTCTTCGTTTTAACTTATTTTTGTGCATTTGTCTTTAATGATACGCATAATGAATACCTTAATCCGTTAAACGTAATTCACACAAGTATGCTACTTACGGCAGAAGGATGTTAGATGTCATTTACGCAACGTCATCAACCTAGCCGTTCGTAAGACTAGAAGTATCTTCCATGACCCGTCAACAGCCCTGAATAAAGGCAATGTACTGACGTAAGCCCGTCGACCGGTAGTAAGTACACGTAAGCCCGCCACCCATGGATAGTGATATGGCAACAAGCGTCGCCCCCATGTGTAGTATCAAGGCGTTGAAGTGGGGAAAAACCGAGGGGTTCCTGGGTTGGCAACGGCACAAGCAACGGTAGTGTGGAACACTTGCCGCAATTTTAGTGGGTAGGCAAATTTGACTGATTTCAAATGGGTATATCATTTTACCGTTGTAATTTAATTAAAAAATAATATATATATATATATATATATATATATATATATATATATATATATATATATATATATATATATATATATATATATATATATATATATATATATATATATAATCCAAACACTCTATACAATTAATAAACTACACCTCTTCATATGCATACTTCTTCTATAATTCATACTAGTGAAATGACTTGTGGAACCGCGGGTTTATTTAAATAAAATAGTTTAATGATATATTTTAGGTATTAAGTGAATGTAAATATCAAAGTCATTTAGTTTAATGAACCGTGGAACCAATGATTCTGACTAAGAAACTTGTTGTTGTTTTTTCAAACATATTTATATACTTATTATGATTAGAATAAATGAACTACATTTATTCACCCACCATCCTCTTTCAATTTTTATCACAATTACTATTCTCTTTGTTATAAAAGCCTATATTACAACTTTTTATTGAGACATGTGTTTCACATACATAAATTAAAATAATTTATCCCGTAAATAGAACCCATATTTGTATAATAATAATATAATAATTATAATTATAATAATAAAGTTTGCTTTAAAAATGAGTATATATATTTTTAATAATAATTATTAGTAATAACAAATGCCTTTTGCAATATTTCAAAATTTAAAATACAATTATTTTTGTGTTTTTTTTTTTTTTTTGATGAAAAGCAAGTAGGATATATTAATCACGAAAAGAAGGTTACAAGAGTCGCTCAAGCAACTAAAATACATACACGTAAGCACAAAGGTTGCTAAGATCGCAACAGAAACTAACTCGATAAAGGAAAATTAAACCATCTATGCCAATCTAAATTGTGTTTTTTAATTCTTCGTGAGATCCACTCAAAGGAAGCCACTTGAATTTCGCTAAAGAGCACCGGAGCCGTAACCACCTTGTTGTTAAACACTTTTGAGTTTTGAGATTTCCATAGCGAATAACAAACACACCAACAAAGATCTTGCCAAATTGTTTTCTTATCATCCGAAGCAAATGAGCCGAAGGTACCCTCAAAGATGTCACCAAAAATAAAGTTAGCCGACGAGCAACCCCACCAATTAAGGACTTTACCCCAAATATCCTTTGCGAAACTACAAGAGAACAAGATATGCTCAGCCGATTCCAAGTCCTCATCACATATAGGGCATCGAATACTATGAAGATCGATACTACGTTTATCCAATTCAATCCTTACTGGAATCCTACCTCTTCTAGCCCGCCAAATGAACACCTCAATCTTTTTTGGAACGAGACGATTTCTAAGAGTTTCCACATTATCAAAACTTGAAGCAAGCCAAACGCCATCTATTAACTCCATAAGCTTTTTAACCGAAAACATCCCATTACCATCTGATCATATACATAGCATTGTATATGTATATTTTATTGGCTAAAGGCCAAAAGCAGAAGTTACGCGAACTGTAATAAAAAGGTGTGGAATATCCGCTAAAAATAAGCATAGCAGTTATGTTTCCGATTTAATAAAAGACTGCGGTTTAATCCGCTAAGTTTCTACGGATAGTTAAGAAATTCGCAGATCGCGGATATTTCGAATACTATAAATAGAGAGCTTGGCCTCTCATTTATAGGTTGTTGATTCTCTGTCATTTGCCTAAGCCTTTGTGATTTTCACTTGTAACTTTGCCCAAGGAATTTCTATATTGTGCTGAGGTAAATTATGCTAATTGACAATCAAGACCGGGTCGGGGGTGTTGATCACTTGATTGAAAAGTGAAAGACGATCATCAGGGCCCAAAATAATCATCAAACATCTCATTCTCCATCTTAATCTCATTGCACTCAATCCTTAATTAAGTAACTCATTAATTAGGGATTGATCAATTGGTGCCATCCGTGGGACACGTTTTACGAATTAAACTTGGAATTTTTTGTTTTGTGCTATCAAACAATCAATTGCTTTGTTTAATTTAAATTGTGTATTGTTATGATGATTTACAGGAAGTCGCTGAGGCGTATTAGCTGATTTGATTGTTGAAAATGGCAGCTAACACGAAACAAGCAGGAAGTTCCATTAATGCTGATGCGTTGGTTAATGATTCGCAAAATGCCTTGTTACGTAGTATGCAGGCAAATGTTAATACTATCGCGAGAAGTTCAGGGCAAGAACCGCTAGCTAAAGCGTCTAGTGGCAATCCTGCTAATACTGATTTGCAACTAAAGGTTGCTACTGAAAAAATGGTCGCGCGTAGGAATTTACAACAACATCGTGAAGAAACTGTCGCTGATGGCAAGGGATTAAGAATTTTGGCTGGAAAAGCAGACAAAGTCCTTGGCACTGCTATTGAATAAGCTAGAAGGGATGGTTGTGAATCTCGCATACCTCGAACTTACCTATGGCCGTTGAATGATTCTGGATCACAAGTTGATCGCTTAGTGGTTGACCATCGTGATAGTGATAGCGATGGCGCGGATGAACGTGTTATTTTAAATTCTGTTTATAATTCAAAGACTGCGAAAGCGCCAAGAGAAGAAAGTGAATTTTCTGATGATGACAATGCAGAGGAATTTGTAAAAATTCCACATGTTAAGCGAAGGCGACCACCAACACCTTTCCCTCGTCATGGGGACGAAGGTGAAGCATCTGATGCTGTTTGCAGAGAAAATACTCAACATTTTTTAGCGGATGCTTTTAGAAGCATTGTGCCTAAGTCAATGCAACATAAGTTTGAGCAACCGAGTTTCTTGCAAGATATGATCGCCAAGTTCTGCGCGGAGAATACTGATACTCGCACAAAAAAGGCGACTGAAATTACCACTGCTGCAGACAAGTTTGTCCAACATATTTCTGATTATCCAATTGTTACACCGCCTATTGTGCCAGCGACATTGGGAGTTTATTCAGGGTTAACTGACCACTCGGATTTTTTGCAGCGATTTGAAGGTGTGGTAAGCACCTATAATTGGGATGAACCGGTTACGTGTAGGGTATTTCCTATGGTTTTACAAGGATCCGCCAGGGAGTGATTCCATAGCCTGCAAGCTCGCAGTATTATTGGCTTCATTGATCTTCGCAATAAATTTTTGTTGCACTTTCAGAATCTCTTACCGCAGAAGAAGACACATATAGAATGTCATGATATTAAGCAGGGTAACAAGGAAACTTTGAACGCATTACTTACACGATACATTTATGAATGCCAAAAGATACCAAGTTTGAATGAGGATCAAAAAATCTTTGGGTTTTTGCATACTATTAATCCGCAGCGACATCCAACGCTTGTGCGAAGACTGCGAAGAGATGTCCTGCCAACTTTTGCTAAGGTCTAACAAAAAACATATGATTATCTCAGAGGTGGAGAATATAGTACTATAACCCCTGCATGTGGGTGGGGTAAGGACAAAAGTTGGCGGGATGACAATGATTCTTTTCGCGATGGCACTGGCAATAATTACCGCGGTTCTGGATATCCACGGCGAAATGTGTGACAACCCAGAAATTTCCAACTAAATTTAAACTTTAATCTTTATATGTTTCCGACACGATAAGCAATATTTGTTAAGTTAAATTTCAAGAATTTTAAACTATGTTCATACATTCATTCAACCTCGACCAAGTTCCAACGATTCACGAACCATTAAACGAATATGATTATATATGTATATGTGTATATATATATTATAACTTGAAACGTAAACAAAATATTAGATTAAATACTTTATATGATTGTATCTGTTTCAAAATATTTATCAATGGAATTAGAAGATAAGATCAAATGATTGAATTATCAGATATATTGAATTATGATTACAAGTTGAAAGGCCCATGTTGATTTGAGAAATCTTTTCATTTTAACAATATTCGAAAAATGGTAAAGTGATTTATAAATATGAACAAATTGTCAATCATTGAGAACTAGACAAAGGATAGTGGAAGATTGAATCTCATAAAGACTCGATTGATCTATTTAGTTTCAAACGTACAAAAACGTTTTCAGTTTAAAAAGAACTTTATTATTAAAACGTATATAACTTTTATAAATATCTAGAACCACTTTTGACAACTCATTACTTAACTAGTATGATAAAGATAAAGATATTTATATTTTATTTTATTAAATATATATAACGATTTAAATTAATATTATATATATTTATACGCGTATTATACGTACATAGTTTTATACTTTTACTATACTTAAACTTTACCTTTACTTTATTTTTACTTTACTTTAACTTTAATAATGCATACTTTAATAATTCACTTTAATAATTCATACTTTAATAATTCACTTTAATAATTCATACTTTAATAATTCACTTTAATAATTCATACTTTAATAATTCACTTTAATAATTCATACTTTAATAATTCACTTTAATAATTCAAAAATCTATTATAAATAGAATTCAATAGGTTTCATTATTTCATAGAAACTTGAAAATAGTTTTCTCTAAACTCTCTCAATCGATTTACATATATATATATTTACTCCGTATTATCTCAAGATATTATTAGTATACATAAAATATTACGACAGAGTGCTGTCCGAGTGATTTCGAAGTTGTTTTTTTGAGTGGGATAGGATTAAGGAAATTATGGGTTATAGCTATGGAGGTGATTGAGTATGGTTCATGGGTATGCTCGTGAGGTCAATATAGTGTTTATCATCTCCGTTGCATTTACGTACCTTTCCTGCAATATTGAATCTCAATATTGATATGTGAGTACTCATAATTTAACTTTTACATACTAATAGTGTATCCCTGACTAGTGCTCGAGTATTTAGGATTATGCATGCTTGTACTTTTGATATTGCCCTTAGATAGGTTAGGTTGAATCTTGATTTAGTTACACTTGCGGTTGAGATAAGGTATAAGATATGCATGTCCTTGGAAAGCTAGCGAAAAATTAAGAACTTTTCCTTTAGATATCGAATGGTTTCGATGAACGGATTAGAAGTTATAATCAATTGAATTTTCGATATTTTTATTAAAAATGATTATTATTATCGTCGTTTTTATCGTCGTTCTAGTTTTATCTTATTATTATCATTATTATTATCTTTATCAATAAAAGGGATTTATCATTAAAAATTATTATTTTTTTATTACTATCGTTATTATCGTTAAAGTTATAATTAGTATTATTATTATCCAATTATTATTATTATTATTATTATTATTATTATTATTATTATTATTATTATTATTATTATTATTATTATTGGTATTATTATTATTATTATTATCATTATTAATATATATATCATTATTTAAAAATGGTTATTGTTATTGTTATTATTATTATTATTACTACTATATTATCATTAAGATAATTATTAGTATTATCGTTAATAATGTTATAGTAACTATCATTATTAATATTAGTGTAATTAAAATAAATATTTGTAACACCTAATTATTTTGATTACTATTATTATCATTATTATGAACACGATATAAAAGACGATTAAAAGCTATTAAACGAAACTATTAGGAAATAATGGGTAAGAGTATCATGATGAAATTAAAATATTATAAGATATTGATTTAGATAAAATTATCGTTCTTATTATTTTTATCATTACTATTATTATTAAAAGTATCGTTAGTATTAAAACTATCATTTTAACAAAAATTATCATTTTAATAGAAATGTCATTGTTACTATAAAATATCATTATTATTATTATTATTATTTTAAATAGAATTATTATTTTAAAGATAATATTAAAAATTATCGTAAATATTAAAGTTATCATAATTAGAATTATCGTTTTATCATAATGTCATCTTAGTAATTATAAATATTGATATTTTTATAATAATAATTATTATTATAAAATAATACAACTTTTACTTACTATCATTATAGATATTATTTTATCAAATAAATATATGATACAAACATATTTTACTACGTGTAATAACTTACTTTAATAATACCTATCATATTATCTTTATAATATTAAATGAACCCTATAAAATTTTATTACTTAATATATATAAAAGTATATTTTATTATATAAATTTAATATAAAATTTTATTTATTAATAAATAAATTATATTATTTACTCTAATAAATCTTTTAAAAATATTTAAAAATGTAAAACGACGATATTTAAACTATATATTAATCATGTATAGATTTTTGGAAATTATTTTGAGTCAAATTTACTTTTGTTGACTTTTGCATATTAGTCTCGAGCATTAGGATTGTGGTACACTATGACTTGACCTAATTTGTTAGACAAATATTGACCAACACATAAATATATATAATTAATTTAGGTTCGTGAATCCGAGGCCAACCTTGCACTTGTTCAATGACGTTATATGTATTTTTACTACGAAATACAGTATGGTGAGTTTCATTTGCCTTTTTACCCTTTATATTTTTGGGACTGAGAATACATGCGCTTTTATAAATGTTTGACGAAATAGACACAAGTAATTGAAACTACATTCTATGGTTGAATTATCGAAATCGAATATGCCCCTTTTTATTAAAGTCTGGTAATCTAAGAATTAGGGAACAGACACCCTAATTGACGCGAATCCTAAAGATAGATCTATTGGGCCTTACAAACCCCATCCAAAGTACCGGATGCTTTAGTACTTCGAAATTTATATCATGTCCGAAGGAGGATCCCGGAATGATAGGGGATATTCTTATATGCATATTGTTAATGTCGGTTACTAGGTGTTCACCATATGAATGATTATTTTTGTCTCTATGCATGGGACGTATATTTATGAGAACTGGAAATGAAATTCTTGTGGTCTATTAAAATGATGGAAATAAATGATTATGATAAACTAATGAACTCACCAACCTTTTGGTTGACACTTTAAAGCATGTTTATTCTCAGGTGTTAAAGAAATCTTCCGCTGTGCATTTGCTCATTTTAAAGATATTACTTGGAGTCTTTCATAGCATATTTCGAAGAACGTTGCATTCGAGTCATTGAGTTCATCAAAGATTATTATTAAATCAATTTATAGTTGGATAGTGGATATTATGAAATGGTATGCATGCCTGTCAATTTTCGATGTAAATAAAGATTGTCTTTTAAAAACGAATGCAATGTTTGTAAAATGTATCATATAGAGGTCAAATACCTCGCAATGTAATCAACTATTGTGAATCGTTTATAATGTATATGAACGGGTCCTTTCAGTTGGTATCAGAGCGGTGGTCTTAGCGAACCAGGTCTGCATTAGTGTGTCTAACAGATAAGTCGATAGGATGCATTAGTGAGTCTGGACTTCGACCGTGTCTGCATGTCAATAGTTTTGCTTATCATTTTGTGTCAAAAATTAACTACTTATCATCCTCAGGAAATTACCTGCTTATCATTTTTAGTCTAAGATACGTCTTGCTGCATTGATTGCATGAATAGTGTATAGACAAAAATTCATATCTTAGCGTATCTGCTAAATCATATCTTATCGTATCTATTACTGTAAATGTTGCCTGATATATCCCGTAAATTCCTCCGTAATTTACGAAATCTTTTGTTCTATATATATGGATATTCTATGTAATTAGAATACCATCCGATAACCGAAAATCATTTCATATCGAAAAAAAAAATCCTTATTCAATCGTAAGAAATGGAATTCATCATTAATTCAAGTTCCTCGGATTTCGAAATGGAATCCCACTCCAGCTCCGAAAGCAGTGTGACCGGAATAGATCAACCAATCAGTCATCACCTATTCTGGATGAATTGGGGATGGGTTCGTAGCCTCCTCAATCATTGGAGACAAGAAGAAGGTGATCCCTTCCATCCACCACATTGCCCTCTTGACGAAGAACCTGAAGCACTTACCGGCGAACCTGTCTGAAACACCATTTTCTCGCTCATTTCCAGAGTATCTCGTTACGATTATATATTACATCAAATTTTAGATTTTATTTATCCGCTCGTCCGAACCGACAATCACCCCGGTGTAATAGAAGAAGTCAACGAGCTTCGCGCTCGGGTAGTGGCTTTGGAGAATATGGTGCAGAGATTACAAACACCAGCAGCAGCATCAGCAGCATAACCAGTAACACCATCATCAACGCCAATAGTACCATTACCACCCCAACCACAACCACGTCGTAAACCTCAACTTTACACTCTGTCCCACGAGCACCAATGTCATACGCCCTGTAGATACCAAGGAATACCAACAACAATAACCGACGAAGTATTAATTCATAACTTCATTGGAGAAACATTCCGCGCAGATTATGTAATCTCTAAAGTCTTAGAGATTATCTAATCTAGCCCTAACCATAAATCAGTTAAGCGAACCAAAATGATAGAAGGAAGAGTAGAAACCCTGACAAAAATGGTGTGTGATTAACAAGCTAAACTTGTTTTACCAACAGCATCAACAGTACCGTCAGCGTCACCAGCATCATCAGTACAGTCAACATCAGAATCAACAACACCTATAACATCACAAACTCCGTCAGCTCAAGAATCACTATGGACATCATTACGAATCAATAACCCGTATATTGTATCAACGAGTTATGAAGAATTAACTCATTCCCTTTGAAGAAATTATATGTATATTTTATATATTTTGAAATAAAAATAAATCTTTTCGTGCTAAGCTATTATGTGTGAATCTTAACTACTCGGTTAATTCATATTACAAATATGCAATAATGTACGTCCTTCGGCCGCAACTTAACCAACGTTAACTACAATCTCTGTCGCAATTCAACAAATTCCAATTCATAATAAATCAAGTATATATTTGATTTTACACTTTCATCATCGATGTACCCGAAAATTTTCAGATAACATCATTCGTACTTTGCGAAATTCACAAGAATTCCACGAACCGAACATCATACATCAACAAATAACGAAGTATTGATTCATAATTTCAATGTCATTAAAGAAATACTGCGTAAAAGTTATGTACTTTTTAAAGCCTTTAGGGATTATTCAATTCTAGTTTCAACCGTAAATCAAATGAGTTTAATTTAACATTAACTCATTAAATCTATGTTACATCTGAAGAAAATATACATATATATATTTTCATAAAGACTGTAATAAAATTCTTTTGTACAAAATATTAATTGTGAAATTTTTTTTTAACGGGTAGGTAATACCCGAGAGATATATAAATTCACAAATAATATGTTACATTCTTCTAATCTGATTCAGCAAAATCATCCATTATACTCCCTACTTTCACAACAATATACATTCTTTTATAGAAATCAAAACAACCATACTCATTCAAAATTTAATTACATATTCTGATTTTGAAATCTCAAAATTCAACTCGAGATATGACCAAAATCATCACTCTTAGATCTTTACATCTTTCACAAGCTATATTTTGACTTCAAAACTGTGTTAGAACATCAAATGTATGTTAACGATTATAATCTGTGTTCAAACCCTTCGAAAATTTCTGAAGACACTTCGAATGATGAGCAATCGAGATGATGATCCAACCACATGTTACCCACAGTTATGTACCCGAAAAACTCTTGAAACCAAAGTAAAAGTTTAAACAACGTATCCTCGTCAGATTCTTTAGCATTTATTAGCAAAAATAACTTTGCGACTCCTATTCAAAGTAGCCAGTTTTGTCACAGCTCCAGCAAATCAACTTCGACTTTTCAGTCAGACTAACCTTATTATAACCTTGAGATATACACCAACGTTACCAGGGAACCTTTTACATTCCACCACATTATTAGCAGATGTACCAACAACTTCATTACCCTTTGACTTTAGCCTCTCCAAGAAGTCATTATAATTATTCATTGAAACCCCATCATTTACTCATTCGCATCTTGTAATGAGAATTGCCATACGAATCATTGGGAATTAGCAATCAGTATTTTGAAATCTCGCAGCATGTCTACGCCAATAGTTATATGTGTATATATAACGTCTATCTTCTGGACTTAATTTGAATGTGAAGTTTCTGAAAAACACTCCGAACTACGAATTGGTTCTCCGAAAATGGAAAAAATACTGATGAAGCAGCAAAAACTATAAACGACTTTAAACGGTAAAAGCTGGATGATAATGATGAAGTGTGCTGGCAAAGCGCAGAAAAAGAGAAGTTTTGGAACTGGAAAACGGATTGAGCAAAGTAGGAAGGAGGCTGTGGACAAATTACAAAGACTGAACCTGACTTCAAAGGATCCAAATGATTCAGTACCTGCTGAAGTCATTAACGAATACCTTGCTCCTGACTCTAAACCCCTGCGGACAATATTCTTCATCATCCTCTGATATTAGAAATTCTAAAATATCATCATATCTTTCATTATAAATATCCTCCATATTTCTGAAGATATTTTCTTAATTTTTCTTATTTGAAATCATTTACCTCTTCGCGCTATCTGTATTACATCATAAAAGAAACTATTTTAGTTTCTAAATTCTGAAACATTCAAGTTTAAAATAGGAATATTTTGAAGTAGTGTTGGGAACTGAAGCATGAATTAGTATAATATAATGACACTTGATCAATGTGATTATATTACAGTAAGTCATGCTGAGTTTCTAAATGGAACGTGATGATTCACAGATCATAACATCATCATGTGCCATGTTATACGACTCTTGTATTCTATTTAACCTCTAAAATATCAAGAAAATATTTCTTGATGATTCGGCCTTTTCCAAGGTATTTTAGTAATTTGACAAGTCAAGATCGTGCCATCACAATTTCCTTCCTAGAACATTAACAATGTTCATTTCGAAATTCGTATCTGTGAATTCTGGACCATTACAAGCGGTGCTTAATCGCAAGAAGAAGAAACGAAAGGACAAAACTCCGAAATAGAATTTGGGGTATAAATTGCAGCAAATAAAAGAGAGCATTAACTGTGAATGATAATGATTATAGAAGATAGAAGCAGAGACTTTGAAATATAAGGGAACATATAAAGCCCAACGATAAACCAGAAATTATAAACCATATATATCGATGCATATAGCAATATAAAGATACGGGAGAACTAGGAACACTATAAACCCAAGAGTATAGTAGAAGTAAATAGATTCTTCCGGCAGTAGATGAAAAAGAGAAGAATGACCGATATGAAAGTTAGAAGTATATATCGAGAATCAGAACTGGATGGAGCATATTGATGAATACTTTAAAATATGAGTTGAGGGGGAAAGAATAGAAGGTGATGAAACATGACTAGGAACTTAGAAATCAAAAGATTTAACTCACACAATGGCAGAATAAGTGAATCAAACCCTCTAGTGAATAGGTTAAGTTTTTTTTTTTGATTAATTTAGTCAAACCACAACTAAATCAAGTGTGATTAGATCAACACCTAGAGCTATTATTCACCACCTGGGTGATTTGGACTGAGAGAGAATCGAAGGAGCTCACTAGATCTGAGTGTGTGTAACAAATGAGAGGCTTAACCTAAAATGAAGAACATAAGACTTTATATACCCCTGCTGTTGACACACCCATACGATTCATTCATCACACGTACGAGTTGGCTTCATCAACCGTACGGGTAATCACTCACTCGTTTCTTATCATTTAGGTTGTAATTGTGACTTAGCTCAGCATCAACCATGCGTATGAGCCTGTCAGCCGTACTAGTGAGGCTTCACTCGTACGTCTGACTAAGTCTAACATAGTCAAACATCTAAATCTCGTTCCTGCAGTTCCTGTAACCACATACAAACACGGATAGGATAATAACGAGCAATCATGTTGGCTTGTAAACTGTTGTACCTGCAATGGACGTGGGTAGATGTCTAGGGACTTGCATAAAATGCATCAACAGATGGTGTGAGTTGTAAGGAAATGAAGGAGGTGAATTTATAAGAAAATCTCTGACAGAACAATTAAAATGGACGATCGCATTTAAAGCGGATCCTAATTCCCTTGATTACCGGAGATTCAAATCTTATTAAGAAGATTTTCTTCAAATCCCTTAAAATCTGGGAATCAATCATATCTACGTCAAATGATAAGATGAATCTACACTTACTCATTTCACTCTTTTATGTTAGCTTCATTCGTACTCTTCATATAAATGGATTGTTTATCCAAATTATTCGCTGATGATAAAACTCTAATTTTCAGCCCGTATGCATCATGAAAACATACTTATTATCATTCACGACCTTTCCACTCAAATTTCGGGACGAAATTTCTTTAACGGGTAGGTACTGTGACAACCCGGAAATTTCCAACCAAATTTAAACTTTAATCTTTATATGTTTCCGACACGATAAGCAATATTTGTTAAGTTAAATTTCAAGAATTTTAGACTATGTTCATACATTCATTCAACCTCGACCAAGTTCCAACGATTCACGAACCATTAAACGAATATGATTATATATGTATCTGTGTATATATATATTATAACTTGAAACGTAAACAAAATATTAGATTAAATACTTTATATGATTGTATCTGTTTCAAAATGTTTATCAATGGAATTAGAAGATAAGATCAAATGATTGAATTATCAGATATATTGAATTATGCTTACAAGATGAAAGGCCCATGTTGATTTGAGAAATCTTTTCATTTTAACAATATTCGAAAAATGGTAAAGTGATTTATAAATATGAACAAATTGTCAATCATTGAGAACTAGACAAAGGATAGTGGAAGATTGAATCTCATAAAGACTCGATTGATCTATTTAGTTTCAAACGTACAAAAACGTTTTCAGTTTAAAAAGAACTTTATTATTAAAACGTATATAACTTTTATAAATATCTAGAACCACTTTTGACAACTCATTACTTAACTAGTATGATAAAGATAAAGATATTTATATTTTATTTTATTAAATATATATAACGATTTAAATTAATATTATATATATTTATACGCGTATTATACGTACATAGTTTTATACTTTTACTATACTTAAACTTTACCTTTACTTTATTTTTACTTTACTTTAACTTTAATAATGCATACTTTAATAATTCACTTTAATAATTCATACTTTAATAATTCACTTTAATAATTCATACTTTAATAATTCACTTTAATAATTCATACTTTAATAATTCACTTTAATAATTCATACTTTAATAATTCACTTTAATAATTCAAAAATCTATTATAAATAGAATTCAATAGGTTTCATTATTTCATAGAAACTTGAAAATAGTTTTCTCTAAACTCTCTCAATCGATTTACATATATATATATTTACTCCGTATTATCTCAAGATATTATTAGTATACATAAAATATTACGACAGAGTGCTGTCCGAGTGATTTCGAAGTTGTTTTTTTGAGTGGGATAGGATTAAGGAAATTATGGGTTATAGCTATGGAGGTGATTGAGTATGGTTCATGGGTATGCTCGTGAGGTCAATATAGTGTTTATCATCTCCGTTGCGTTTACGTACCTTTCCTGCAATATTGAATCTCAATATTGATATGTGAGTACTCATAATTTAACTTTTACATACTAATAGTGTATCCCTGACTAGTGCTCGAGTATTTAGGATTATGCATGCTTGTACTTTTGATATTGCCCTTAGATAGGTTAGGTTGAATCTTGATTTAGTTACACTTGCGGTTGAGATAAGGTATAAGATATGCATGTCCTTGGAAAGCTAGCGAAAAATTAAGAACTTTTCCTTTAGATATCGAATGGTTTCGATGAACGGATTAGAAGTTATAATCAATTGAATTTTCGATATTTTTATTAAAAATGATTATTATTATCGTCGTTTTTATCGTCGTTCTAGTTTTATCTTATTATTATCATTATTATTATCTTTATCAATAAAAGGGATTTATCATTAAAAATTGTTATTTTTTTATTACTATCGTTATTATCGTTAAAGTTATAATTAGTATTATTATTATTATCCAATTATTATTATTATTATTATTATTATTATTATTATTATTATTATTATTATTATTATTATTATTATTATTATTATTATTATTATTATTGGTATTATTATTATTATTATTATCATTATTAATATATATATCATTATTTAAAAATGGTTATTGTTATTGTTATTATTATTATTACTATATTATCATTAAGATAATTATTAGTATTATCGTTAATAATGTTATAGTAACTATCATTATTAATATTAGTGTAATTAAAACAAATATTTGTAACACCTAATTATTTTGATTACTATTATTATCATTATTATGAACACGATATAAAAGACGATTAAAAGCTATTAAACGAAACTATTAGGAAATAATGGGTAAGAGTATCATGATGAAATTAAAATATTATAAGATATTGATTTAGATAAAATTATCGTTCTTATTATTTTTATCATTACTATTATTATTAAAAGTATCGTTAGTATTAAAACTATCATTTTAACAAAAATTATCATTTTAATAGAAATGTCATTGTTACTATAAAATATCATTATTATTATTATTATTTTAAATAGAATTATTATTTTAAAGATAATATTAAAAATTATCGTAAATATTAAAGTTATCATAATTAGAATTATCGTTTTATCATAATGTCATCTTAGTAATTATAAATATTGATATTTTTATAATAATAATTATTATTACAAAATAATACAACTTTTACTTACTATCATTATAGATATTATTTTATCAAATAAATATATGATACAAACATATTTTACTACGTGTAATAACTTACTTTAATAATACCTATCATATTATCTTTATAATATTAAATGAACCCTATAAAATTTTATTACTTAATATATATAAAAGTATATTTTATTATATAAATTTAATATAAAATTTTATTTATTAATAAATAAATTATATTATTTACTCTAATAAATCTTTTAAAAATATTTAAAAATGTAAAACGACGATATTTAAACTATATATTAATCATGTATAGATTTTTGGAAATTATTTTGAGTCAAATTTACTTTTGTTGACTTTTGCATATTAGTCTCGAGCATTAGGATTGTGGTACACTATGACTTGACCTAATTTGTTAGACAAATATTGAACAACACATAAATATATATAATTAATTTAGGTTCGTGAATCCGAGGCCAACCTTGCACTTGTTCAATGACGTTATATGTATTTTTACTACGAAATACAGTATGGTGAGTTTCATTTGCCTTTTTACCCTTTATATTTTTGGGACTGAGAATACATGCGCTTTTATAAATGTTTGACGAAATAGACACAAGTAATTGAAACTACATTCTATGGTTGAATTATCGAAATCGAATATGCCCCTTTTTATTAAAGTCTGGTAATCTAAGAATTAGGGAACAGACACCCTAATTGACGCGAATCCTAAAGATAGATCTATTGGGCCTTACAAACCCCATCCAAAGTACCGGATGCTTTAATACTTCGAAATTTATATCATGTCCGAAGGAGGATCCCGGAATGATAGGGGATATTCTTATATGCATATTGTTAATGTCGGTTACCAGGTGTTCACCATATGAATGATTATTTTTGTCTCTATGCATGGGACGTATATTTATGAGAACTGGAAATGAAATTCTTGTGGTCTATTAAAATGATGGAAATAAATGATTATGATAAACTAATGAACTCACCAACCTTTTGGTTGACACTTTAAAGCATGTTTATTCTCAGGTGTTAAAGAAATCTTCCGCTGTGCATTTGCTCATTTTAAAGATATTACTTGGAGTCTTTCATAGCATATTTCGAAGAACGTTGCATTCGAGTCATTGAGTTCATCAAAGATTATTATTAAATCAATTTATAGTTGGATAGTGGATATTATGAAATGGTATGCATGCCTGTCAATTTTCGATGTAAATAAAGATTGTCTTTTAAAAACGAATGCAATGTTTGTAAAATGTATCATATAGAGGTCAAATACCTCGCAATGTAATCAACTATTGTGAATCGTTTATAATGTATATGAACGGGTCCTTTCAGTTGGTATCAGAGCGGTGGTCTTAGCGAACCAGGTCTGCATTAGTGTGTCTAACAGATAAGTCGATAGGATGCATTAGTGAGTCTGGACTTCGACCGTGTCTGCATGTCAATAGTTTTGCTTATCATTTTGTGTCAAAAATTAACTACTTATCATCCTCAGGAAATTACCTGCTTATCATTTTTAGTCTAAGATACGTCTTGCTGCATTGATTGCATGAATAGTGTATAGACAAAAATTCATATCTTAGCGTATCTGCTAAATCATATCTTATCGTATCTATTACTGTAAATGTTGCCTGATATATCCCGTAAATTCCTCCGTAATTTACGAAATCTTTTGTTCTATATATATGGATATTCTATGTAATTAGAATACCATCCGATAACCGAAAATCATTTCATATCGAAAAAAAAAAAATCCTTATTCAATCGTAAGAAATGGAATTCATCATTAATTCAAGTTCCTCGGATTTCGAAATGGAATCCCACTCCAGCTCCGAAAGCAGTGTGACCGGAATAGATCAACCAATCAGTCATCACCTATTCTGGATGAATTGGGGATGGGTTCGTAGCCTCCTCAATCATTGGAGACAAGAAGAAGGTGATCCCTTCCATCCACCACATTGCCCTCTTGACGAAGAACCTGAAGCACTTACCGGCGAACCTGTCCGAAACACCATTTTCTCGCTCATTTCCAGAGTATCTCGTTACGATTATATATTACATCAAATTTTAGATTTTATTTATCCGCTCGTCCGAACCGACAATCACCCCGGTGTAATAGAAGAAGTCAACGAGCTTCGCGCTCGGGTAGTGGCTTTGGAGAATATGGTGCAGAGATTACAAACACCAGCAGCAGCATCAGCAGCATAACCAGTAACACCATCATCAACGCCAATAGTACCATTACCACCCCAACCACAACCACGTCGTAAACCTCAACTTTACACTATGTCCCACGAGCACCAATGTCATACGCCCTGTAGATACCAAGGAATACCAACAACAATAACCGACGAAGTATTAATTCATAACTTCATTGGAGAAACATTCCGCGCAGATTATGTAATCTCTAAAGTCTTAGAGATTATCTAATCTAGCCCTAACCATAAATCAGTTAAGCGAACCAAAATGATAGAAGGAAGAGTAGAAACCCTGACAAAAATGGTGTGTGATTAACAAGCTAAACTTGTTTTACCAACAGCATCAACAGTACCGTCAGCGTCACCAGCATCATCAGTACAGTCAACATCAGAATCAACAACACCTATAACATCACAAACTCCGTCAGCTCAAGAATCACTATGGACATCATTACGAATCAATAACCCGTATATTGTATCAACGAGTTATGAAGAATTAACTCATTCCCTTTGAAGAAATTATATGTATATTTTATATATTTTGAAATAAAAAATAAATCTTTTCGTGCTAAGCTATTATGTGTGAATCTTAACTACTCGGTTAATTCATATTACAAATATGCAATAATGTACGTCCTTCGGCCGCAACTTAACCAACGTTAACTACAATCTCTGTCGTAATTCAAAAAATTCCAATTCATAATAAATCAAGTATATATTTGATTTTACACTTTCATCATCGATGTACCCGAAAATTTTCAGATAACATCATTCGTACTTTGCGAAATTCACAAGAATTCCACGAACCGAACATCATACATCAACAAATAACGAAGTATTGATTCATAATTTCAATGTCATTAAAGAAATACTGCGTAAAAGTTATGTACTTTTTAAAGCCTTTAGGGATTATTCAATTCTAGTTTCAACCGTAAATCAAATGAGTTTAATTTAACATTAACTCATTAATCTATGTTACATCTGAAGAAAATATACATATATATATTTTCATAAAGACTGTAATAAAATTCTTTTGTACAAAATATTAATTGTGAAAATTTTTTTTAACGGGTAGGTAATACCCGAGAGATATATAAATTCACAAATAATATGTTACATTCTTCTAATCTGATTCAGCAAAATCATCCATTATACTCCCTACTTTCATAACAATATACATTCTTTTATAGAAATCAAAACAACCATACTCATTCAAAATTTAATTACATATTCTGATTTTGAAATCTCAAAATTCAACTCGAGATATGACCAAAATCATCACTCTTAGATCTTTACATCTTTCACAAGCTATATTTTGACTTCAAAACTGTGTTAGAACATCAAATGTATGTTAACGATTACAATCTGTGTTCAAACCCTTCGAAAATTTCTGAAGACACTTCGAATGATGAGCAATCGAGATGATGATCCAACCACATGTTACCCACAGTTATGTACCCGAAAAACTCTTGAAACCAAAGTAAAAGTTTAAACAACGTATCCTCGTCAGATTCTTTAGCATTTATTAGCAAAAATAACTTTGCGACTCCTATTCAAAGTAGCCAGTTTTGTCACAGCTCCAGCAAATCAACTTCGACTTTTCAGTCAGACTAACCTTATTATAACCTTGAGATATACACCAACGTTACCAGGGAACCTTTTACATTCCACCACATTATTAGCAGATGTACCAACAACTTCATTACCCTTTGACTTTAGCCTCTCCAAGAAGTCATTATAATTATTCATTGAAACCCCATCATTTACTCATTCGCATCTTGTAATGAGAATTGCCATACGAATCATTGGGAATTAGCAATCAGTATTTTGAAATCTCGCAGCATGTCTACGCCAATAGTTATATGTGTATATATAACGTCTATCTTCTGGACTTAATTTGAATGTGAAGTTTCTGAAAAACACTCCGAACTACGAATTGGTTCTCCGAAAATGGAAAAAATACTGATGAAGCAGCAAAAACTATAAACGACTTTAAACGGTAAAAGCTGGATGATAATGATGAAGTGTGCTGGCAAAGCGCAGAAAAAGAGAAGTTTTGGAACTGGAAAACGGATTGAGCAAAGTAGGAAGGAGGCTGTGGACAAATTACAAAGACTGAACCTGACTTCAAAGGATCCAAATGATTCAGTACCTGCTGAAGTCATTAACGAATACCTTGCTCCTGACTCTAAACCCCTGCGGACAATATTCTTCATCATCCTCTGATATTAGAAATTCTAAAATATCATCATATCTTTCATTATAAATATCCTCCATATTTCTGAAGATATTTTCTTAATTTTTCTTATTTGAAATCATTTACCTCTTCGCGCTATCTGTATTACATCATAAAAGAAACTATTTTAGTTTCTAAATTCTGAAACATTCAAGTTTAAAATAGGAATATTTTGAAGTAGTGTTGGGAACTGAAGCATGAATTAGTATAATATAATGACACTTGATCAATGTGATTATATTACAGTAAGTCATGCTGAGTTTCTAAATGGAACGTGATGATTCACAGATCATAACATCATCATGTGCCATGTTATACGACTCTTGTATTCTATTTAACCTCTAAAATATCAAGAAAATATTTCTTGATGATTCGGCCTTTTCCAAGGTATTTTAGTAATTTGACAAGTCAAGATCGTGCCATCACAATTTCCTTCCTAGAACATTAACAATGTTCATTTCGAAATTCGTATCTGTGAATTCTGGACCATTACAAGCGGTGCTTAATCGCAAGAAGAAGAAACGAAAGGACAAAACTCCGAAATAGAATTTGGGGTATAAATTGCAGCAAATAAAAGAGAGCATTAACTGTGAATGATAATGATTATAGAAGATAGAAGCAGAGACTTTGAAATATAAGGGAACATATAAAGCCCAACGATAAACCAGAAATTATAAACCATATATATCGATGCATATAGCAATATAAAGATACGGGAGAACTAGGAACACTATAAACCCAAGAGTATAGTAGAAGTAAATAGATTCTTCCGGCAGTAGATGAAAAAGAGAAGAATGACCGATATGAAAGTTAGAAGTATATATCGAGAATCAGAACTGGATGGAGCATATTGATGAATACTTTAAAATATGAGTTGAGGGGGAAAGAATAGAAGGTGATGAAACATGACTAGGAACTTAGAAATCAACAGATTTAACTCACACAATGGCAGAATAAGTGAATCAAACCCTCTAGTGAATAGGTTAAGTTTTTTTTTTGATTAATTTAGTCAAACCACAACTAAATCAAGTGTGATTAGATCAACACCTAGAGCTATTATTCACCACCTGGGTGATTTGGACTGAGAGAGAATCGAAGGAGCTCACTAGATCTGAGTGTGTGTAACAAATGAGAGGCTTAACCTAAAATGAAGAACATAAGACTTTATATACCCCTGCTGTTGACACACCCATACGATTCATTCATCACACGTACGAGTTGGCTTCATCAACCGTACGGGTAATCACTCACTCGTTTCTTATCATTTAGGTTGTAATTGTGACTTAGCTCAGCATCAACCATGCGTATGAGCCTGTCAGCCGTACTAGTGAGGCTTCACTCGTACGTCTGACTAAGTCTAACATAGTCAAACATCTAAATCTCGTTCCTGCAGTTCCTGTAACCACATACAAACACGGATAGGATAATAACGAGCAATCATGTTGGCTTGTAAACTGTTGTACCTGCAATGGACGTGGGTAGATGTCTAGGGACTTGCATAAAATGCATCAACAGATGGTGTGAGTTGTAAGGAAATGAAGGAGGTGAATTTATAAGAAAATCTCTGACAGAACAATTAAAATGGACGATCGCATTTAAAGCGGATCCTAATTCCCTTGATTACCGGAGATTCAAATCTTATTAAGAAGATTTTCTTCAAATCCCTTAAAATCTGGGAATCAATCATATCTACGTCAAATGATAAGATGAATCTACACTTACTCATTTCACTCTTTTATGTTAGCTTCATTCGTACTCTTCATATAAATGGATTGTTTATCCAAATTATTCGCTGATGATAAAACTCTAATTTTCAGCCCGTATGCATCATGAAAACATACTTATTATCATTCACGACCTTTCCACTCAAATTTCGGGACGAAATTTCTTTAACGGGTAGGTACTGTGACAACCCGGAAATTTCCAACCAAATTTAAACTTTAATCTTTATATGTTTCCGACACGATAAGCAATATTTGTTAAGTTAAATTTCAAGAATTTTAGACTATGTTCATACATTCATTCAACCTCGACCAAGTTCCAACGATTCACGAACCATTAAACGAATATGATTATATATGTATCTGTGTATATATATATTATAACTTGAAACGTAAACAAAATATTAGATTAAATACTTTATATGATTGTATCTGTTTCAAAATGTTTATCAATGGAATTAGAAGATAAGATCAAATGATTGAATTATCAGATATATTGAATTATGCTTACAAGATGAAAGGCCCATGTTGATTTGAGAAATCTTTTCATTTTAACAATATTCGAAAAATGGTAAAGTGATTTATAAATATGAACAAATTGTCAATCATTGAGAACTAGACAAAGGATAGTGGAAGATTGAATCTCATAAAGACTCGATTGATCTATTTAGTTTCAAACGTACAAAAACGTTTTCAGTTTAAAAAGAACTTTATTATTAAAACGTATATAACTTTTATAAATATCTAGAACCACTTTTGACAACTCATTACTTAACTAGTATGATAAAGATAAAGATATTTATATTTTATTTTATTAAATATATATAACGATTTAAATTAATATTATATATATTTATACGCGTATTATACGTACATAGTTTTATACTTTTACTATACTTAAACTTTACCTTTACTTTATTTTTACTTTACTTTAACTTTAATAATGCATACTTTAATAATTCACTTTAATAATTCATACTTTAATAATTCACTTTAATAATTCATACTTTAATAATTCACTTTAATAATTCATACTTTAATAATTCACTTTAATAATTCATACTTTAATAATTCACTTTAATAATTCAAAAATCTATTATAAATAGAATTCAATAGGTTTCATTATTTCATAGAAACTTGAAAATAGTTTTCTCTAAACTCTCTCAATCGATTTACATATATATATATATATATTTACTCCGTATTATCTCAAGATATTATTAGTATACATAAAATATTACGACAGAGTGCTGTCCGAGTGATTTCGAAGTTGTTTTTTTGAGTGGGATAGGATTAAGGAAATTATGGGTTATAGCTATGGAGGTGATTGAGTATGGTTCATGGGTATGCTCGTGAGGTCAATATAGTGTTTATCATCTCCGTTGCGTTTACGTACCTTTCCTGCAATATTGAATCTCAATATTGATATGTGAGTACTCATAATTTAACTTTTACATACTAATAGTGTATCCCTGACTAGTGCTCGAGTATTTAGGATTATGCATGCTTGTACTTTTGATATTGCCCTTAGATAGGTTAGGTTGAATCTTGATTTAGTTACACTTGCGGTTGAGATAAGGTATAAGATATGCATGTCCTTGGAAAGCTAGCGAAAAATTAAGAACTTTTCCTTTAGATATCGAATGGTTTCGATGAACGGATTAGAAGTTATAATCAATTGAATTTTCGATATTTTTATTAAAAATGATTATTATTATCGTCGTTTTTATCGTCGTTCTAGTTTTATCTTATTATTATCATTATTATTATCTTTATCAATAAAAGGGATTTATCATTAAAAATTGTTATTTTTTTATTACTATCGTTATTATCGTTAAAGTTATAATTAGTATTATTATTATTATTATTATTATTATTATTATTATTATTATTATTATTATTATTATTATTATTATTATTATTATTATTATTATTATTATTGGTATTATTATTATTATTATTATCATTATTAATATATATATCATTATTTAAAAATGGTTATTGTTATTGTTATTATTATTATTATTACTATATTATCATTAAGATAATTATTAGTATTATCGTTAATAATGTTATAGTAACTATCATTATTAATATTAGTGTAATTAAAACAAATATTTGTAACACCTAATTATTTTGATTACTATTATTATCATTATTATGAACACGATATAAAAGACGATTAAAAGCTATTAAACGAAACTATTAGGAAATAATGGGTAAGAGTATCATGATGAAATTAAAATATTATAAGATATTGATTTAGATAAAATTATCGTTCTTATTATTTTTATCATTACTATTATTATTAAAAGTATCGTTAGTATTAAAACTATCATTTTAACAAAAATTATCATTTTAATAGAAATGTCATTGTTACTATAAAATATCATTATTATTATTATTATTTTAAATAGAATTATTATTTTAAAGATAATATTAAAAATTATCGTAAATATTAAAGTTATCATAATTAGAATTATCGTTTTATCATAATGTCATCTTAGTAATTATAAATATTGATATTTTTATAATAATAATTATTATTACAAAATAATACAACTTTTACTTACTATCATTATAGATATTATTTTATCAAATAAATATATGATACAAACATATTTTACTACGTGTAATAACTTACTTTAATAATACCTATCATATTATCTTTATAATATTAAATGAACCCTATAAAATTTTATTACTTAATATATATAAAAGTATATTTTATTATATAAATTTAATATAAAATTTTATTTATTAATAAATAAATTATATTATTTACTCTAATAAATCTTTTAAAAATATTTAAAAATGTAAAACGACGATATTTAAACTATATATTAATCATGTATAGATTTTTGGAAATTATTTTGAGTCAAATTTACTTTTGTTGACTTTTGCATATTAGTCTCGAGCATTAGGATTGTGGTACACTATGACTTGACCTAATTTGTTAGACAAATATTGACCAACACATAAATATATATAATTAATTTAGGTTCGTGAATCCGAGGCCAACCTTGCACTTGTTCAATGACGTTATATGTATTTTTACTACGAAATACAGTATGGTGAGTTTCATTTGCCTTTTTACCCTTTATATTTTTGGGACTGAGAATACATGCGCTTTTATAAATGTTTGACGAAATAGACACAAGTAATTGAAACTACATTCTATGGTTGAATTATCGAAATCGAATATGCCCCTTTTTATTAAAGTCTGGTAATCTAAGAATTAGGGAACAGACACCCTAATTGACGCGAATCCTAAAGATAGATCTATTGGGCCTTACAAACCCCATCCAAAGTACCAGATGCTTTAGTACTTCGAAATTTATATCATGTCCGAAGGAGGATCCCGGAATGATAGGGGATATTCTTATATGCATATTGTTAATGTCGGTTACCAGGTGTTCACCATATGAATGATTATTTTTGTCTCTATGCATGGGACGTATATTTATGAGAACTGGAAATGAAATTCTTGTGGTCTATTAAAATGATGGAAATAAATGATTATGATAAACTAATGAACTCACCAACCTTTTGGTTGACACTTTAAAGCATGTTTATTCTCAGGTGTTAAAGAAATCTTCCGCTGTGCATTTGCTCATTTTAAAGATATTACTTGGAGTCTTTCATAGCATATTTCGAAGAACGTTGCATTCGAGTCATTGAGTTCATCAAAGATTATTATTAAATCAATTTATAGTTGGATAGTGGATATTATGAAATGGTATGCATGCCTGTCAATTTTCGATGTAAATAAAGATTGTCTTTTAAAAACGAATGCAATGTTTGTAAAATGTATCATATAGAGGTCAAATACCTCGCAATGTAATCAACTATTGTGAATCTTTTATAATGTATATGAACGGGTCCTTTCAAAATGGCGGCGGTGGTTACCCGCGCAATGATAGATTTCAAGGTCAAAATGATAACCATGGTTATAACCGTCGAGATCGTTATTCTTCGCGAAAATGGAATAATGAGTCTTTCAATATCATTCAGATGCTAACAAAAATGCCTAAGGAAATTTTGCTACAGGAAAGAATTGCTAAGTCTTTTCCTGATCCTCAACCTTTAGGGGAGAATAGCAGGCGAGATAGGTCAAAGTTTTGTGTTTTCCATGATGATTATGGTCATGACACCAATCGTTGTAGAGATTTGGCGAAACTGATTGCAGAGGCGTATGAGCAAGGAAAGTTGGACCATTTGATCGCGCAGGGTGCTGCAAGTGCTGCGAATGCGATTATATTTCCTGCAGAAACCAATGCTCCGCAAGTGCCTAATGTGGCTGAGCGAAAAGCTCCTGCGGTGAAAAATCTTGGGGCAAAAATGGTTACTAAGAAAGAACATCAGCGCGGAATTCAGGTCATTAATGTGGTAGAGATACAGGGCGAAATGTTAGTATTCCAAATATCTGAACAAATTGCAAGCTGGCAATGTCCCTCTATTGCTTTTCCTCCTGCAATCCTGACCGCGGATGTTGATAAACCGGTAGTGGTTTCATGCCGCATTGCGAATACTGGCATTGTGATTATGAAAGTGCATATTGACACTGGTAGCAGTGTAGATGTCATGTATGAGGAATGTTTTAGCAAATTACCCGCAAGTATTCAAGCTTTGATGAAACCTACTGCGGTTTCACTTGCTGGATTTTCAGGAGAGTAAACTTGGCCTGTTGGTCAGTTGGAGTTGCATATTGAGTTAGTTGATGATCGCGATGAATCGCTAAGGCTCCAAGCATTGTTGAATCTTTATATAATGCGAAATCAGTCGCGATTTAATATGATTCTCGGGCGCACTGCTTTGCGCATGTTTGGCGCAATCCCTTCTACTATACATGGCATGATTAAATTTTCTGCTAATAAGGGAATTGGTGTGAGGACCCAGAAATTTCTTACCAAATTTAAACTTTATCTTTATATTATTCCGACACGATAAGCAAAGTTTGTTAAGTTAAATCTCAAGAATTTTAAACTGTGTTCATACATTCATTTAACCTTTACCGGATTCCAACGATTCACGAACCATTATTTAATTGGATATGAATATGTATATGTACGTATATGTATATATTATAACTTGAGAATATTAACAAAGTATTAAATGTATAATACTTTACATGAACGTATTTGTTTCAATATGTTTATCGATGGAATTAGAAGATAAGATCAAATGATTGATTTAACAGATACATTGTGATATGATTACGGGTCTCTGTTGTGAGGTCTATTGAGATTTAAGAAATCTGTCTTTTTTTAACGGTATTCGGAATAATTGGTAAAGTAATCTATCATTGAGAACAAAGTGTCAAATAATGAAAGTTAGACAAAAGATAGTGGAGAATTGAATTTTATAATATTCGATTGACCTATTTTCAAACGTGCGGAAACATTTTTTTTGCGATTCAATAGAATTTGATTATTAAAATGTTTTATTTAAATAACATAGTCTGAATATATACAATATGATATTAATTATTAGAAATAAATATGTAAAATAAAATACAAAATAATTATGTGCAATTTAAAATGAATCTATATATATATATATATATATATATATATATATATATATATATATATATATATATATATATATATATATATATATATAAGTACTATGTATAATTAATATTATATGTATATTGTAAAATATATAAATATTCAAATATGTTGTTATAAAACAAGTATTACAAAATTAATAGAATGTAAGGTTAATATATTATATGTAATTTCAAGTTAAAGTATAAATGTTATGTTAATATTATCATCGTTATTTTCATTATTATTATTAATATTAATATTAATAATTTTATTATTAATATTATTTCTAATATAAAATATATATATATACAAATATGAAATTTGATATGTATAAGTTGTTATATTACTATTACTAATATTATTACTATCATTAATAATATAAATATTATTATAACTGATATTATTGTTAATATCATTAATATTATTATTATCATTTTTATTACTATTATCATTATTATAAATTATTGTTAAACTTATTAAAATCATTATTCTTGTTATTATTAATATCATTACACCATTTTTATTACTCTTATTAGTATTATTATAAATTATTAATATTAGTATTAACATTACTATTATTATTAACAAGATCAATGTTATTAATACTATTATTATTATTATTATTATTATTATTATTATTATTATTATTATTATTATTATTATTATTATTATTATATATATATATATATATATAAATAACAATATTATTACTAATATGATTATATTTATAAATTATAAATAGAAAATATAATTATAGATATATAAAAATGCTTGATTCAGTTCCCTATCCCTTTCAATTTTTATTTTCTTCTGCTATTTTCTTTCTACTCGTGATATATGGTCGACTTAATCACCAATTTAATACAACCTGCAGTCAAATCTTGTTATTACTTCAATCATTCAAAATCATCTTTAAACCTCTTCAGCAGTTCGAGTGTAATCACAGATGAAGAAGAAATTTTCTTTTAAAAGAAGAGCGACGGTCCCCTGTATCATCCACATTTTTGGCCAAAAATCAAAATCGAACCAATTAACAAAATCCAGTAATGCAGCCTTGTTAGAACTCCTTTACTCAAACTACCCGAAAAATCTCAACTTCTCAATTCCTCATATCAAGTACGAATTTGCGAGTCAAAGGTATATTTTCAAAAAGTCAAATATTGTGTTCATCCTAAAATTCAAAGTCTGATTGATGTTTCTGGATCAATTAATGATCCAAAAAGTTTATAGGAAGCATTTGCTATGTAATTCATGTAGTAATGTTTATCTATAACGATCTAAAATTTGAATTTCAATTTGTAGTTCATAGTGTTCTTGACGGTATTAAGCAATAACTTGAATTAGAAACAAATTCCAAAATTCGTAAACGTAATATTGTTAGATATATTTTACTCAAATTATCTAAAAAGTTACAGCTTTCAATTATTCGAATTGAGTTCGAATTCAGGAGTCAAAGTTTTGGAAATTAGAAAGTCAACAGATTTTTATTAATAAAATTAGAATTTTAGAAGTTGTTTCTGTTAAAATTAAGGGTTCACAAAATTTCCTTGAATGATTTAATACCTCTTTCATTTGTCATTTCAATCTAATTATGTCTGGAATTTAAAATCATCAATTGTGTTCTTCATTTTTTTTACGAGCTCAGCTCCTGCTTAACTTCCTGTCCATTTTTTTTCAACGACACCATTGCCTAGAGTTTCTTTTTATTTACAAGCCTTAAAAGAAACCACAAAATTCGTTATTATGGTTATTAATTGCACTCTGGTCAATTTATGGTCTGAGAAGGCGAAGAAGAAAATTGAAACAGAATGATTCGAGTTATATATAATTAAGTCTGGGTTTAATTCAGAAAAACATGAGCAGGCGAGTGGTTTAGGGTGTTGATGGTTAGTGGGAGGTCACGGGTTCGAGCCCGGCTCCTTGCATATTTTTTTTAGGAAGGCTTTTCAAGGTAGTTTTCAATACCAAAAATTGTTATTATTATTATTATTGTTATAATGTTTATTATTGGAATTTTTAACATTATCATTAATATGTTTTTGATTATTATTATTATTATTAATATTAGTATTATTATTATTATTATTATTATTAAGATTATAATTATTATTATTATTATATATAAGCATTAGTAAGTAATATCATTATTTATAATATCATGATTATTAAGTATTAACCATGTGTTTATCATTAATAATATTATCATTTAAGTATTGTTATCATTATTATTATTATGATTAATATTATTATTATGAAATATTAGAATTTATTATCTTACTTCATTAATATTAGTATCATACATAAAAAAAATTAGTATTATTAATTTACTAGTAATTAAAAATTATCATAATTTAAATTATAATCTTTATAGTTTTATTACTAAAATAAGTATTAATATTATTATCATAAATATTATCATTAATATGAATTTTCAATTATTAGTACTATTATTAAAAGTTATTATCATTAATGTTATTTTTACAAAAAGTATCCTTTTGTAATCCTTAAAAACAATCCTTATTGTTATCTATAATTATGAAAATAAAAAGTTTAAAAGACATGGTTAAGATTATAAGTATAAATATTGAAGATTATATATATAAAGATATATTTAATATATACAACTTAATTATATTAATATTATTATGTACAAAAATGAAAAGATATAAATAAATAATGAAACCTATAAATTAATAAATATAACAATTGCAACATTAATAATAATATATAGATTTATACGAGTACAAGAATATGTTTTAATATATATACCAATGATATAGGTTTGTGAATTCGAGACCAACCCTACACTTGTTCAATGACGTCATATGTATTTTTACTATAAAATACAGTATGGTGAGTTTCATTTGCACCATTTTTAAATGCTTTTGCAATATATATTTTTGGGACTGAGAATACATGCGCTATTTTTATAACTGTTTTACAAAATAGACACAAGTAACTGAAACTACATTATATGGTTGAATGGATCGAAGCCGAATATGCCCCTTTTAGCTTGGTAGCCTAAGAATTAGGGAACTGTCCCCTAATTGACGCCAATCCTAAAGGTAGATCTACGGGAACTAACAACCCCCATTCTGGAATTTGGAATGCTTTAGTACTTCGAAATTTATCATGTCCGATGGGTGTCCCGGAATGATGGGGATATTCTATATGTATCTTGTTAATGTCGATTATCAGGTGTTCAATCCATATGAATGATTTTTGTCTCTATGCATGGGACGTATATTTATGAGAACTGGAAATTCAATTCTTGTGGTCTATTAAAATGATGGAAATGATTATTTATGTTAAACTAATGAACTCACAAACCTTTTGGTCGACACTTTAAAGCATGTTTATTCTCAGGTATGAAAGAAATCTTCCGCTGTGCATTTGCTCATTTTAGAGATATTACTTGGAGTCATTCATGACATATTTCAAAAGACGTTGCATTCGAGTCGTTGAGTTCATCAAGGTTATTATTAAGTCAATTATAGTTGGATATATTATGAAATGGTATGCATGCTGTCAACTGTCGATGTAATGAAAGTTTATCTTTTAAAAACGAATGCAATGTTTGTAAAATGTATCATATAGAGGTCAAGTACCTCGCAATGAAATCAACTATTGTGAATCGTTTATAATGTATATGAACGGGTCCTTTCAATTGGCACGCTAACTTCTGCGGTGGTAGAGCCATTTTGTGCTATGATTATGGCACGAGAAAGTGTGGGTGTTGAGGGACATTCAGTCCACCTTGAATAGTGCGAATATTTGTAATAAGAATGCTTGTGATAGAGTGCTTAGTCAAGTTTGATCAATGATTGATATGCGATTATTATTTTCTGAAATTTGTATTGCGGAAAAGTAATGAATAAAGCAAAGTTAGTTTCAGTGTTAGTGGTTGTTTCTATACAAAGCAAAAACACTACGTGTGGCCACGCGTAGTGATTATTTTGCAGAACACAATTGCTTAATTTTCATAACACTGAATTAATGTTTGTGTAAATGTAATTAAGGCTTCGCGAATATTTTTAACAATATGGCATGGTTTTCGCTAAACATCGCCTGCTTAATGTTATAACAATAATGCGAGTATGCATTGTGAAATAATATGTTTAAAACCAAGTGATGAGATTACACACTTGTGTTAAAAATGAATGTTGCGATGATGCGTGTAGTTTCGGTCATCTTATTGAGAAAGTGAGTCTCGTGTAGTTCAGATTCATGATGACGCGTGTAGTTCGGTCATCTTATTGAGGTAGTGATCTCGTGTGGTTGCGGATCCACTAAGACTCGTGTAGTTCAGCCAACCTCGATGTTGTGGTGGTATTGAAGATAGTAATCTCGTGTGGATGCGGATTTACTAAGGCCCGTGTAGTTCGGCCAATCTTCATTTTGGTATTTTGGTAATTGACTTTTGGTATTGGGTTAAGGGGTTAACCTTGGGCGTTTTAGCTTTATTGTTGTATTATTGTGATGTAGCTAACCCTCCGGGTGTAGCTTATTGGCGTTGTACAAATCATCGTTGGTGTACTTATATTGTTGATGTTAATAGCTTATTATATAGCGGTCGAACGGTATGCTTAGTTTGCCTTATACTTAGATGCCCCGGTATGTGATATTTGATTATTTGTGTGGCGTGTTCATTTTATGCATATATATGTATGTAGTATATTCTCACTCACTAAGCGTTAGCTTACCCTCTCGTTGATATTATTTTTATAGATTCGGAAGGTGGCAGCTCGGGTAAGTGTGGGGACTATCGGACTTGTGTAGGTTGCTTTAGAAGACTTGCTTTTGAGTTGATTTAGGAATTGGGTAGTGTTTTCCCAATCGCCATGCTCGGTCTTTTAATGTGTTTAAAAGAAACGGGTCATTTTGTTACAAACTAATGAATCGTTATGGTTATGGAGTACTTAAATCGTGAACAAGTGTATTTTGAGCCATATTAAACTTGTATTTGGGTCGCTAAATTGTTAGACTTGGAATTTGGTGTAATGGGTTGGTTTAACACTTAGTAAAATTCGAGTTTGCATCAGTTCAGGTCCAAAAGCGCCGCTCCTGAGGTCAAAAGCGTCGCTCTTGGGCAGCAGTTTGTAGTCCTTTTGATCAGATAGCAAAAGCGCCACTTTTGCCTATAGAAGCGCCGCTTTTGGGTAACAAAAGCGCCGCTTTTGGGTAAATTAAAAAAAAAATTATTCGGGTTGAATACGGGTTGGGTCGTTACAGCAGTGGATAACACTGTTGTAGGGTTTGGATTTTCGCCTCCGTCATATATGAAACGAAGGCGCTAGGTGTATTAGCTGATGAAGAAGATGCCATTCGTAATAATATATTTAGATCGGAAGATGAATTGAAAAGTTTTAAGGGTTGAATCATTTAATTGCAACGAATGCGTGTAAATTTTATTACGAAAGTTTGATCGAGTAAGCAATTGAGGAAGAAGGCGTAAAGTTTTTTATGCGAATCAACCAGCTATTTATAATTGACATTAGGGCGAGAAAGTCAAAGGGGTAATGATTACTCTTAAACGGCTAAAATTACCGCAACATGTAAACGGTAATTTTCTAGCTGTTACAACGTTCCTGATTTGACAGTTTTGTAAAGTTACCGTTGTTGTTATGCGTTGAGGTTAATAAAATCAACGGTAATAATTTGGTGGTAACAAATTATTATTAAAAAACCAATTGCGAATATATTTTAAGGAAGCACGGTTTTATTTATAGAGTTTATCATGATACATCTGCTTCGCGAAATGTATCATAATAAACTGGGGGGACTTGATCATATACATAGCATTGTATATGTATATTTTATTGGCTAAAGGCCAAAAGCAGAAGTTACGCGAACTGTAATAAAAAGGTGTGAAATATCCCCTGAAAATAAGCATAGCGGTTATGTTTTCGCTTTAATAAAAGACTGCGATTTAATCCGCTAAGTTTCTGCGGATAGTTAAGAAATCCGCAGATCACGGATATTTCGAATACTATAAATAGAAAGCTTGGCCTCTCATTTATAGGGTGTTGATTCTCTGCCATTTGCCTAAGCCTTTGTGATTTTCACTTGTGACTTTGCCCAAGGAATTTCTATATTGTGCTGAGGTGAATTATGCTAATTGACAATCAAGACCGGGTCGGGGTGGTTGATCAGTTGATTGAAAAGTGAAAGACGATCATCAGGGCCCAAAATAATCATCAAACATCTCATTCTCCATCTTAATCTAATTGCACTCAATCCGTAATTAAGTAACTCATTAATTAGGGATTGATCACCATCCAACTTCCAACCCCACGAATCTGTTTTGTTCTCAACTACCGCATCACTTTGAAGCAATTCTAACATCGACTCCAATTCAGACGCAATTCTACCATACGACAGCCTTGACCAACACCATTTCCAGCAGCCTTGATCCGTACCATCATCCCATCTATATTGTACCGATACATTCGGATGAGATTCTAGCCGGAAGAGACGTTTAAATTTCTTTTAGCCTTGTATCCCCAACCCAAAGATCTTCCCAAAACCGTATATCCGCCCCATTATCGATGACCCGAGAGAAGGAGTTAGTGAAAGCGATTCCCAAATCATCAACATTTTTCCCTGCAATATAAATATTATACCAAAGACTAGAAGAAGGATAACGGGCAAGCCTATCCCCCAACACTAGCCCACCATTAGCACCATAAAGACTTCTAATTACACGAGCCCATAAAGTGTTGGTTTCGGTTTTAAACTTCCACCACCACTTACAAAGAAGAGATAAAATTTTGCTTTTTAGAGATTTAATATTTAACCATCCATCTTCGTAAGGAAGAAGGATTTTTTCCCATCTAACCCACGAAAGTTTGTTATTAGAACCCGACCCGCCCCAAAAAAAATTGCGTCTCACACTCTCAAGTTTTTTTAGCAAAGCAGAGCACGAAAAAGCGAGAAGAAGTAGAGAGGTAAACTCGAAAGAACCGATTTAACAAGAGTAAGTCGACCACCGAAAGAAATCATTCTAGCTCTCCAATCCGCCAATTTTTTCTGGAATTTTTCAATAACCGGGGACCAATCATTCAACTTCTTCATTTTACTTCCCACCGGTAGTCCCAAATACATAAACGGGAGGGTGCCCGATTGACAAGAAAACCTCCCCGCAAGTTCTTCCACTTCGGATTTACGAACCCCAATTCCATATAACACGCTTTTATTATAGTTAATGGGGTGTTTTTTTAAAGTTTGTACATATGATAATGTGGATATTTTATTATAAGGTTGTACATAATGTTTCAGATATTGTACACGTAGTTATGGGATATAGTTATGGGGTGTTTTACCATAAAGTTGTACATAATGCTTCATATATTATACAATTAAATGTTACTCCAATATTTTAATTAAACATAATTAATTATTTTATTAACATCATCATGGAAACTTAATTTTTTTTTATTTTTTTTTATTTTTTGAATTCTTTTTAAGCTTAAATAATCATTTTTATGACGTCATCATTTTATAATCTTATATGATACTACAGATTACCCCAAAAAAATGTCTAATCTAAAGACTACATTCAATTCGCAAAATGATAATGAAGATCCCGAAACACTATAAAACCAAACCGGTTTGTTTTCAAATATATTGGCGTTTGGTAGGACAAATACTCCCGGATTATCATCCCCCCACTCCAAATCTTAAAAAATTGGTTAGTCATAAGTTTAAAGATGACTTGAACATTGACAACACCATTCAACAGAATGATGAGGATTAGTTTTATGGTTTAATGTCTTTTATTTTAGAATTTAAATTATGTAATTTTTTTCTGTTTAGGATTTATAATTATGTATTTTATTTTATTTGAATCATATAATTTAATGTTTTTTATTTTATAAAAGTACGTAATAATTTTTATTTCAGGTTTTTTATTACAACATAAAAGAAATAAATATAACATAAAAAATAAAAATAAAATACCACATCAATAATGTAGTAACAACCCACACCACTAATACTCTAAAAAAAACTAACAGGTACTAATAAAAAATTACAAAAAGTAACCCATAACACCAACTCTTTGAGTTTTTATTTTAATTTACATAAATAATAATTTTAGCATTTTCAAACTAATTATATGACTCGTAGAATCACGGGTAAGTTTAATAAATCATTTTTAAGATATATTTCGGTTGACATTCATATATTAGTTGCTAGAAGATACAAGAGTGGATTTGTAAATACTAAATGAAAACATATGTTATTAAAGAAATTTTAAAAAGACATGTCTTTGTCTGTTCTTGCAATTATTAACTTGTAGTTGTCAAATCACTTCGTTTCTTCACACCACTATATAATATGTTAAGATACTGTGAAACATCTACTTAATGCGTATGTTAATACCATAACTAAAATGTGTAACGATAAAATCAAAAGTTTTAGTTTTCATTGGTCAATTTGGAATTAGCTTTGAATGTTTGTTTACGTATTGTGTCAAAGACTCAAAAGTAGAATATAGCATTTTTGTGGTGTCGGTGATTAGGTAGTTTACGAAGGTAGATTCTAATCTATGATTTGATTTTTTCATTTAAACGACAAAAAAATTATATAAATAAAAACCACATATATAAGTTTTAGCCATAGTCAATTTGTATTCTTAAATTATATTTTGCTAACAATTCGTTTGAAAAAGTCGAATAAATAATTTGGGTAAATGGAATTATGGTTTTGGTAATGATATGTAATTAATTTTTGATTTTTTGAATACTATCAGAAATAGATATTAATTTTACGTATCATTTTCGTTTCAATTTAGTATTTAAAAGTTTTATTAATTATTATACACATACTAAATACAAGTGTGTTTGTCTAATTGCCTGAAAGAAAACATGTTTTTTACTTCTCATTTTACTTTCAAATTTTATCGACATTTAATGGCCACCAATTGTATGTCCGAGTAATCAAATTTTTTTGATCACATGTAATTTTTCCCGTAAATCAAAATCATTAGAATGAAGTAATTAATCCCCTTCATTTGTATTTTCTTAATATATTTAAAATGTTTTCAGATAGTAATAAGAACAATCAAGTCACAAAGGCTTGAAAAAGCTGTGCATAACAAAACTTTATAGCTCTAGTGATGAGATTTTTAGTAATTTCATGATCTTTGCTTCTTCGAGTTCATATTTTTTAAAATAGTAAATAAATATATGTGATGACGTGTGTTTTCTAACTGCATTTGTTATGTTGTATTGTCTTTTCAATTGGTGTTATTTAGGGTATTTTCATGTGGTATTGTCGTTACTACTATTAGTCCCTAAAGAAGCCTAGATCGACTGGTTTGTGAGTTGATTAGTGGGTTAGAGGTATTAGTTAGCAAGAACACTTGAGAGAGAATACAAGAGATATGTAAGTGTAAGTGGATAACTAGTTGAATTAGATGTGGGGAGGTTGTTTATATATGACAACCTCCCTAGTTACAAAAGTTACATTGTTACCATGGTAATTACTATTACTAGTAAATACATTACAAACTAAGATTAAAACCGTGCATCACTAAACTATTACATAAACATATGTCAACAATCCCCCTTGGCGTGCGGTTTTCAAAAAATATCACATCCTAATCATCAACTTTGACTAGCACCTTCTGAGGCCTTCTTCTTTGCTTCTTCCTCAGCTTTCATCGCCTTAATCACGTCACCTCCCGGTGTATAGTTCCTTTCATAGTGTTTGGGAAGTATGAACTGTTTGAGGCTGGTGATTTTGTATTCAAATCGTGGAACATATTGAGAACCCGTGAAGTAGTTCTTCTTCCCGTTAATCTCCAATGAAGTATCAAATTGCCTCATGTAAAGCCTGAATTCAAGGAGTTCATTGATGCGATTTGCCATCTCGTTCGTCATCAGCTTTTGATAGTTTCCTATGTTCTCTGTTCGTTTGCAAATGTCGAAGAACTTTAGAGCACGCTTGAGGGTTCCATCTGAGTATTTTGGCAGATTTGATTTGCGAATGAATATGGGCTTTTTGATTTTGTTGCGAAAAATGAAGCCTTCTTCAGGGGCGTCCAAGCAATAGTATATCTTGAATTGAGACAAATCCAGAGTGTCGATGGTTTGATTAGGCGCGGAGAGCAGGATCTTCTTTCTAATTGATTCGACACCTAGCTGAAGATCATATTGAGAGGCAAGTTTAATTCTGTCTTTCATGAACCTTCTCACCCTTTCAATTGCCATTTCGATAACCCAGGTTTTTCTTATTTTGTTCCTCAACCAGTTGTATAGGAATAACACATCAACCGGATTGAGTTCAATCAGATCATACTCCGAGAACGTGTACTCCTGGTCGTTTGAACGAATCACTCTAAAAAATGGGGTAAACACTCTCTTAGATAGTGACCTGCAGAACACACTGTTTATGACAATAATCGAATTCTCTTTCTGGTCTTCCATATCAAACTCATCCCAGTTCTTATAAATCCTCCTTTGATAACGGTACATTATCAACTTGTCATTGTCATTAAGAAAATCATAACACCCGATTGGTTTGCACCTTTCAGCTACAGGCACGTTTTTGAGTTTATCTTCACTCACGAAGATCCTATAGGCTTGTTCCTCAAGCCAACAGCCCTGTAATACCTCTTCAGATTGGGGTTCACCAAGTTTGATCGGAAGTGATATGTGTTTGTTGAATTCTCCATGTTGAGGATCGGATGACGTGAATTGATCAGGAGTTGGTTGAGCGGTTGGTTTGGGAAACCTTGGTGCAGGTTCACCGGTGTATTCCTGAGTGACAAACCGATCAAATTCATTCAGCTCTTCCTCGTCTGGAGCTTCTAAGTTTACGTAATTTTCTTTAGTGAATGCTCCTTCAATGACCGTAGTAGGCTGGGGTTTCAAGTTTCTGAAGTATTCTTCCTCTTCTTCTTCTTCTTCTTCTTCTTCTTCTTCTTCAGATTTTGGTATGATAAACTGTGGTGCGGTTGTGATGATTGATTCGGAGTGTGAGGTGATGGGATCGATATCGGGACTGGTGTACACCACCATAGCAAGAGTAGTTTCTGCTGAGGTAACCACCGCTTCAGACGTTTCGATAACGGTTTCTACTTCTTCTTCTTTGACATCAACAAACATAACTTCATCAAAATCATCTTCATCATCAGAGTTTATTGTAATCACATCATGTCCATTCGGGGGCAACATCATCTTCTTCTACTGTGTATTCGATCCCTTCGACCATTCCTTCAGGCACATCAGAGTCATCGACAATTTATTTTCCTTTTCTGGAAGAGCTAGGTGGAGTTTGTGTTTGACTGAAGGTTTGAGTGATATGCACAGTGGGTCTTCCTCCGATATTCTCCCCCTCATGTTGGCCGCCAGAATTGGGGTCATCATGTCGCCGGGAGGAAGATGGTTGATCAACTCGACAAGGAATCGGTTCAAGTACAGGAGAGTAGTTCGGGATCAGTTGAAGAGAGTTGAGAAGGCCAAGAATAGCTCTTCTAATGTAGTTATCCTCAGAAATATTGACAGAGAGAAGGTGAGCATGAAATTCGTTCTCCCGTTGAAGATAAGTGAGGTTCGGTTGATGAGTGACAGACTGAGTGATTGGAGATGATGTCATGACAGGTGGTGATAGTGGTGGTGGTGAAGCATTGAGATCAGGTGGTGGTGATGTGAATCGAGGAGGTGAGTATATGATGGGTCCCTGCAAAGAAATGTTAGTGAAAACACCCTAAGATTCTTGACGAAACTCAGTTGTCACCACTGTTGAGCTGGAAAGCTAAGCAGTGAGGCCTGTTGGAACAGGACTTCCAAGCGATCTTAGAGAGGCAATTTCTGGAGATTTGCATGTCTCTACGCTTGTTATGGCAGTCTGAGCTATAGACACTGAACGTTCGGTATAGGACTGCGCCAAATCCCTACTAGACACATTTGCAAACTGTTTTTTGGCGAATCTCATCTAAAGTCGTCGACTCTAACTCATATGAAACAGATGTTTGTGCATCTTAGTGGCTTCCTAGTGTTTGTGGAGGGCTAACGTTTTCTTTTTGCCCTATCTCTCTCCCGCTCCGCACAACCTCTCTTGATTTTTCAACTACGCCCCCATTTCCATCCTTATCACTCCGATCAATATCATGAAAAACCTTCTGGAGTTGTTCAGAGGTTACTTTCTTTGACTTGGTTTTCTTCTTAAGCCTAGTATCGCCCTCAATTCTTTTCCCCTCAGACTTTCTTTTCGTTGACCCTCGCTTGCTAGACCCCTCACCAGGTGTCCTATCAGCTCCTTGGGCAGGTTCCCCGGGTGGTAGGGGATCCATAGGAGCTCCTATCTCTCTTAAGTAGCTCATTATTCTTGGATCGTCTCGTGGTTCGAGATTTAGTAACTGAGCAGGTATGAGTTGAGCTTGAACATTCTTGGACCCTATTTTCTTTTGAATATACGAGATATATTCCTGCTCCATAAGTGGTTCAACCCGATCTCTAGGGATAGGTTCTGGAGTTCTGATGCTGTCATCAATGATGCCTGAGAGAATGTTTGCGTAGAATCTCTGAAATTGAATGTATGATAGGAGAGGTGCTGAGTGTATTTCTATCATGCGATCCTAGATAACTCGGCCAAAATCAGCAATTGGCAGGAACACGATTCCATAGAAGATCTTTAACAAGAAAATGGTGATGTGGTCGGATCCATCCTGCATCAGATTGAAACATCGATTAACAAATATATACAGTACTGCCCATCGTTGTGCCATACGTTGTTTTTTGAACGCTCTTATCTTTGTGACCTCTCCATCATATCCAAGTTGTTGTACGGCTGCTAACATCTCATTCTCGGAAGGGAATGCATCATATTCAGCTCTTGCAGGGATGCCTAAGAATCTTCTCATGTCAGTTAGAGTGAATGAGACTCTCCGATCAGGGTTTTGAGTGACTAGAAAGGAAAAGGAGTCAGGGGTGTCATCAACAGATGGATGGTAAGTCATGGTGTCTCGCATCAAGAGAAGCTGCCACTCAGAAGCATGCTCGAACTCAGTGAATACGTTGCGCATTGGGTGGTTTAGCAATATGGGGATCCAATAGTCACATGGGGTGGGGACATCTTCATCGAAAAAGGCATTGTTAGACATTGCTGTTGTATCATGAGCATGGTTAGTTAAAACACAGTTCATATGGTGTGTTTGAAAAGGTTGTGTCAAAAACATTTAATTTTAATTTTTTAAATTAAAATTTGTCAAAGACAGTTTTAAGATATTTCCAACACTTAGAAAAATTTTGAACAAGAACACTTTTCGAGCAAGGGAAGGTTTTCAAGCAATAGTGGGTTTTCGAGCATGCACATTACATATAACACATTTTTCAGACAGGTTTTTCAGACAGAACATTTCGAGCAGTAAGTTTTCAGGCAAAGCACATTTTGAAGCACAATAAGAGTTTTCATGCAAAGCTTTTTCGAGCAATTAAAAGTTTTCAGTCAAGTACTTTTTCGAGCAGGGACTGTTTTCGAGCGCTCGAAAACATGAAGTTTTCGAGCACTCTATCTGTTTGAACACATATTGATAGTAAAGCAGAGACATCAACAAATCAGGCCAAGATAAGCTTTAATGAGTGAAATCTACACTAAACCTAACTCGTTTAAAAGAATGAATTGAGACTAAACATCTGATATGCTTAAGTTCAATTAAGAACCCTAAATTTGTCCCCTTTTCGAAATTGAGATGACAGGAGCATCTAACGATGGATTAAAGGAAGTAAGCATGTTTAAATAATCACAAACATGAACCCTAAATCAATTTAACCTAACAGATTTGCATTTTAGGTGTAATCGATCGGTTTTCAGTATTAGGGTTCGATACCCCTTTGCACAGTAAACAGAGATTAAGCAAACTAGCATATAAATCATGGCATTTCTTACATGTTTAGATGATTACAGATGCTATTTAAGTTCCTATGTGACAATGGATTGAATCATAAACACATAAAATAGAAGAAAATTCTGATTTTGTTAAGGGTTGGGGGCGATGAACAGTAATGATGATGATGATAGTTCTTCTGAGCAAGTGGGTTTTTGAATTTAAAAGTGAAATTTGAAAGTGATGGGGTCAAAAGTGAATTTTTATCCTTTTATAGCCATATAATGACCAAAATTTTTTTTTCAGTCAACCTTGCTCGAGAACCTTTACACACAAATGCATAGCTCGAAAAGTTTAGATTTCAGACACCAATGCTCGAAAACCTTCAGACTTTGAATTTGCTCGAAAACTTTCAATTTTTCGAGCAGGTTTGGATTTTAAAGGGATTTCGGTTTAGTATGAAAGCCTTAAGAATTTCAAGAAATTCTATGAAATAATCAAGTTAAAGTTTAAACTTTAATTATTTTCAAAATTTAATTTTCTCATGATTTTACAACTTTTGAGACCGGGAACCATGAGGCAGTCATTTAGAAACATCCTCCTGAGGCAGTCACTAGGACACATCCTCCGTCATTTATTGACTGTAGTTTTAAGGCAGTCATTTAGACACATCCTCTTGAGGCAGTTACCGGGACACATCCTCCGTCATTGCTGACTGATTGGTTTGGGACAGTCATCTAGATGCATCCTCCTGAGGCAGTCACTAGGACACATCCTCCGTCATTGCTGACATTTTAATGTTAACTCCCCCTAGACAGTTGCAGGATTTAGGAGAATTAGTTTAGAAAGAACGAGTTTTACATTGTTGTTTGTGTAAAAGTCAGTTTAGATTTTGAAAATCACATTGACACCGGGTCTCACACTGTAATGTATGTGAGAGCCATTGCTCTCATCTCTCCCTCAAAATGTGATGCATCAGATTTTGAAAAACAAAGTACTCCCCCTAGACAAGTGCATCACTCCCCCTAGGCACTTTCCAGGATCCTAAATGGAAAGGAAATCAATCATGCCAATTTTACCAACCAAATTTTTGAATGTGGGTTCATCTAGGGCCTTGGTCAGTAAGTCAGCTAGTTGACTTTTGGTGGGTACAAAGTACAATTTAACATTGCCTTTCTCAACATGATCCTTAATAAAATGATAGCGAATATCAATGTGTTTGGTTCGAGAGTGGTGAACCGGATTGCTAGTGATAGCAATGGCACTCTGAGAGACACAGTAGATCGGGATTTTGTCGAATTTGAATCCATAGTCAAGTAGTTGGGACTGCATCCACAGCACTTGGGAGCAACAGCTTGCAGCTGCAATGTACTCAGACTCAGCTGTGGAAAGAGAGATGCAGTTTTGCTTGCGGGAGGACCAGCTGACTAATTTGCGACCTAAGAATTGGAGACCACCAGAGGTGCTTTTCCGTTTAACTTGGTCACCACCATGATCAGCATCCGTGAATGCCGTAAGGTTGAATCCAGTCCCGAAGGGATACCAGATTCTGAGATTGGGCGTGCCTTTGAGATAGCTAAATATTCTCATTACTGCCTTGTAGTGAGAGTACCTAGGGTTGGCTTGAAATCGGGTACACAGACATACAGCAAACATGATGTCGGGTCTACTAGTAGTGAGATACATCAATGAGCCAATTAGGCTCCTATAGAGTGTTTGATCGAAAGGTTGACCATCCAGATTAGCATGTAAAGAAATATTGATTGACATTGGAGTGGGGCTGATTTTCATCTCAGGAAAGTTTAACTTTTTGAACATATCAGAAATGTATTTTGATTGACCGATGAAAATCCCCTTCGGAAGTTGTTTAACTTCTAATCCTAGAAAGAAATGGAGTTCTTCTAGCACGCTCATTTCGTACTTGTTTTTCATGAGTTCAGAAAACTCATAGCAGAGAGCGGGGGAAGTGGAGCCGAAGATGATGTCATCAACATAGACTTGAATTAACAAGATGTGTTCTTTCTATTTTCTGATGAATAGAGTCGTGTCTATGGTTCCACGTGAGAAACTGTTCTTGAGAAGAAATGCGGTCAGGGTTTCATACCATGCCCTAGGCGCCTGTTTTAGACCATAAAGAGCCTTGGAAAGGAGATACACGTGTTTGGGGCGTTTGGAGTCTACAAAACCTTCAGGTTGACTGACATACACCTCTTCTTGAAGAATACCGTTCAAAAAAGCAGTTTTTACGTCCATTTGATAAGCGGTAAATCGCTTGTGAGCAGCATATGATAGAAATAGACGGATGGCTTCTAAACGAGCTACAGGAGCAAATGTTTCGTCGTAGTCAATTCCTTCTTGTTGTCTGTATCCTTTTGCTACAAGACGTGCTTGTAACAACCCAAACCAAACCATGAACGACCCGCGTTAAAATCTCAAAATAAAAAAAGAAATTTTGCTGGGACAGCATATGGCGCGGCGCGCCAAACAGGTCTGTCCCAAAAGTCATGAAATGCGAAAAAGATCGGCCACTTCCCGACATAATTAGACAATACGCTTTTAATAACATATTCAAACATGTAAAACTAACACAATTCAAACATAAAATAAGTTTTACAAAGCGGGGCCCACTTTGGCCGTTTTACGAGTTTAATACATAACGTGAGTTTCGACCAACAAAAAGTTTAAGTACCAAACGACACGATGAGCATGGTGTTTGGGATTAAACTACCCAAGTCATGGTCAAACTCCAAAAGCTAACACATCCAAGAGGCGTCCCTTAACAAGCGGGATCTCTAATCCAACCGTATGCCCTTACCGTTATCCACGCCGGAACCTATAAAATGGTAAACAACGAGAGGTCAGCTAACGCTTAGTGAGTAGAATAAATATATACATGCATATAAGACTTACCTACTCGCATCCACGATATCATATAATGCATACAAACGCATAACGCCTCAGTAAACAAGCTAGTACCATCAAATCGTACAACTAGCAACATCAATAGCATAATATTCATAATAATAATTTAATGCTAACGTCAACAACTATAAACCATGGTTAACCAATATCTTCGCAAGGTAATGACTTCGCGAAACAAGTCATTGATGTTCATAACAACTGTTAGCTCCCAAAAACGGCTATGGTATGCTAACCCCCGAGGTGTTCCAAAAACGGCTATGGCATCACCCCCAAGTGTTCCCAAAAATAGCTATGGCATCACTTGATCAACGTGTGAGTAAAACACGGCTATTACTCACAATCATGTACACAAACACGGCTATGTGCACAATAACTCAGATAATAATGTGGGAGTAAAACACGGCTATTACTCGCCACTATATGCACAAACACAGCTATGTGCATAAATATAAAACGTGGACAAAACGGCTATGTCTCACAACTACAGTCACAAAACGGCTATGTGACACCATTAATACGGCACGTAAATCATATACATACATATATAGATTTTCCACTCACCTCAAAGTCTTGATGAGAGATAGACAAGCTCGGAAATCTTCAATGTAACGTACCTATTACATTATACATAATATCAATCACAAACTCAACTTGGTCAACCAACTCAAACTCCATTCTATAGTCATTTTGACCCATGGTGCAATCTTGACCCATTTATACCCTTAACACTAATATTTAGGTCAATCATAACCAAAACCCTAACATCTGCCAAATTAGGTCTTAAAACACTTTTCAACACAAGGTCTATGCATCTTAAACATACACTAACTATCTTAGGTCCATTATGACCCATTTGACCACTTAAAAGTCAATACACCCATTTCGGGTCATCCACTAACCCACTTAACACCCATTTACATATATATAAGTGTGCTAGTACTTTAACTAACCAATTTAGGCTCATAAACATAGTTTTCTACTTTGAAAACCCTAGTTAATCATCTTTGGGTCTACATGACCCAAATTCACTAACAAGTGGGTCTTAGTGTTCATTACCTACACAAACCCTAACTCTTAAACAATAAAAACAAGGAAATTAGGTTTAAGGCTTACCACAACTATCAAAAGGTAGTAAATGAGGAGATGAACAACTTTAGTGCTTGCACTTTGACCCGATTCGAGTTTCTTCTTCCTTAATTTGAGCTCTCTCACTCTAGAATCTAACTCTCTCTCTAGAATTGATTGGAAGATGATAAGGTGGGTGAATATGGAGTAAATGACACTCCCAACAACTGATCCAAGCCTTAAAGTCGGACCTTAAGTGGTTTTCCCAAAATGCCCTTAAAATATCTAATTTAAAAAGAAAAAGGAATCTGTCAGCCCGTAATGGCGCGGTGCGCCATAAGGCCGTGCGGCGCGCCAAATGCCAAGTTCAGCTTCTTTTGCCTTTTAATTATATACAACGTAAACCCACAACTTGAATCACTTATTCACACATATGTACTATGAAATATTTGGGTCTTACAACTCTCCCCTACTTAATTCGGAGCGCGTCCTCGCGATCCACGCCGCATGACAAGAGGGAAGATAAACCAACACAAATTCTTCGGGTTCCCAAGTAAACTCGGAACCTTTACTCCGACGCCATTGAACCTTAAAAGTTCTCACCTCCTTGTTACGCAACATTTTCACTTTCTCATCAAGTATAGCAATCGGCTCTTCAACATACTCCAACTTATTATTCATCTCGATTTCGTCTAATGGCATCCATGAAGAATCATCCGCAAGACACTTACGGAGATGGGAAACATGAAACATGTTATGGATCCCCGCAAGCTCTTTGGGTAATTCCAATCGATATGCAACTTCGCAAACACGAGCTAAAACCTTGAATGGCCCAATAAACCGAGGAGCTAACTTTCCCCATTTTCGAAATCGAATAATACCCTTCCATGGCGAAACCTTAAGCATTACCATGTCGCCTTCTTGAAATTCGATCGTTCGTCTACGCTTGTCGGCATATGACTTTTGTCTATCTTGACCCTTTTTCAAATGCTCTCGAATCGTAACAATCTTGCTATTTGTTTCCAAAACCAAATCGGTGCTCCCAATTTCCTTTTGTCCCACTTCACTCAACAAATCGGAGTTCGACACCTCCGCCCATAAAGCATCTCGTAAGGTGGCATCCCAATACAAGTGTGATAATATTATTGTACGAGAATTCCACCAAAGGCAAGTGCTCATCCCATCTACCACCGAAATCAATAATACACGCTCATAACATATCCTCCAATGTTTGGTTCGTACGTTCGGTTTGACCGTCCGTTTGAGGATGATACGCCGTGCTCAATTTCAATTGTGTTCCCATATCTTCATGAAACTTTTCCCAAAACCGAGATGTAAAACGGGTATCTCGATCCGAAATAATAGATATAGGAACCCCGTGTCGAGAGACGACTTCCTTGATAAACAACTTAGCCAAAGTCTCTGACGATATCGCTTCCTTAATGGGAAGAAACAAAGCACTTTTCGTCAATCGATCAACTATCACCCAAATTGAATCAAATTGGGTCCTCGCCATTTTAGGTAACTTTGTGATGAAATCCATGGTAATGTGCTCCCATTTCCATTTCGGGATTTCCAACGGTTGTAACTTACCATGCGGCTTTTGGTGCTCGGCCTTAACTTGAAAACACGTGACGCATTGTTCAACATACTTCACAACATCACGTTTCATGCCCGGCCACCAATAATCCTTCCTCAAATCAAGATACATCTTCGTTGCGCCCGGATGAATGGAATACTTTGACTTATGTGCTTCATCAAGTAGCACTTGTCGATACTCACCCATCTTAGGCACCCACACTCTTCCTTGAAAGGACAACAAACCACACGAACCCATAGTAATGAATTCCGATTGCCCCACAATTCGCTCCACATGCTTGTTATGAACGTAATCCTCTATTTGAATCATACCAAGCTTTTCAAGAAAATCGTTAGTAATAATCAAACGTAACAATCCCAATCGTAACGCCGGGTGATGACTCTTTCGACTTAACACATCCGCGACCACATTCGCCTTGCCCGGATGATAAAGTATTTCACAATCATAATCTTTTACCACATCCATCCACCTACGTTGACGATAATTTAAATCTCGTTGGTTAAAGAGATGTTTCAAACTCTTATGATCCGAATAAATCGTACTCTTGACACCATACAAGTAGTGGCACCAAATTTTCAATGCATGCACAACCGCCGCCAACTCAAGATCATGAGTCGGATATCTCGTCTCGTGTTCCTTTAATTGTCGAGAGGCATAAGCGATGACTTTACCCCTTTATATAAGAACACACCCGAGCCCATTTAGCGATGTAACAACCCAACCCGTAATCCATACGATAATTTTTTTTTTATACAACACAATTACACGCCAAATAGTTGTGTAACCCATTTCACGAGTTCCATTTAAAATGCACAACAATTAGTTGTTTACAAAAGGTACGAGGGCCACGAACAAAGTTTAGTACAAGTTTGACCCATTACTATTGATAGTTTACAATCCAAACGACACTTCGAGCATGGTTTGGGACTAAACTACCCAAAACGTTAGGCCAACATCGAAACTCCGACAAAGCATCATCACGGGACGCCTAATGTCCGATAACCCCCTTGCCCTTAACTGCGCCTGCATCTAAAAAGATAAACAATGAGAGGGTAAGCTAACGCTTAGTGAATGTGATATTGCTATAAATATACATATACTTCGTCGCAATATCAATCCAAAATGTTATGATTTTTATGTGTATTCGAGTAGTTTTCGGTTTGTAATTGGTAAAAATGTCCAAAGCGTCGAATGAAATGTTATTATGGATTTTCAATGATATAAAGATCAAAATGAAGATAAAATGAAGACTTATAATGAGCAACAAAAGACTACAACATCACGCCTCAAGACTACAAGTCAAAATGATCGAAATCACGAAATCAGCGCGCCTGCACGAGAAAAATCATAACTAAATCATACGGACTCGAAAAAAGGCGAATCAGGAGTCCAGACGTCCGTAACTCAAAAATCTACAACTGCCCAGAATTGTACTTACACGAATCGTGTACAACTACACGAATCGTGTAATGTTTGGCCGAAATTCAGATTCCACTTGCAAATGGGGCGGCTAGCTTTTTATTTTTAAAACATTTCTTTTTCTCAAATGATGTACAGCAAGGAAAGCAGTCAAAGTTCACCAACTACACTTTTGATCAATCATAAATACGGAGTAAACACAGAAGAATAGAGGATAGATATTTTCATACAAATATTATACGCAAATTATTACTCTGTAATTTTTATTAGTCTATTAGTTCAAGGTTAAAAATAGTTTCAGTTATTAAGGGGGTATTGTTCGTGATAAAGGGTGTTATTGTACGCGTGAAAGGGGTGTTATTATTGTAATTTTTCTACCGTTTGAAGTTAATGCAAGTGAAGATATTTTAGTAAGTTTACTCTGTTAAAATTAGTGTTATTATTATGCTTGCATATCTATATTTTTATGTCTCCCCTAGTGTAATGGATAGCTAAATTTCCCTAGTGTTTGCTTAAATGTGGAGCCCCTAGTGAAATGGATTGTTACCATTAGTAAAGTTAAAATGTAACTTTAGTATTTTTAATATTGAGCCTAGTTAAAAGAACCATTTTTATGTAATTAGGTATTTAACCCTTGCCACTTAATTTAGTAAATTTAAATAACGAAAGTTATATTTATTTACCTAAATTAAGCTTCAACATTAAAAATGATCTAGACGAATTTATGGATAAGTTATTGACACCAATTTAGAAATAAACTTCGGTGGTTTGGGTGATATCAATAAATTATGTGAAGGTGAAATTATAAAAAGGGAGACCGTTATAATTTGGGTATTGGCGAAGGTCAAAACTAGGCTAGGTCTCAATTTAAATACTTAGGGAATAGTAGCTTTCTAAAAAGAATCCAATGAAAATTAGATTTTATTTAGTTAAGTTGTAACTTTATATTTATTCGAGAGAAAAATGTAAAGTTTGATACTAGAACATTTTAATAGGGCGTAAAACTTAAAACAATCCATGGACCTAGGGGTGACACAATTAAGTAAACACTCCCATTTACCTCATTTATATTTCTTATAAAATTATTATCATCTTTATTTACGAATTATAAGTTTAATATATATAAAAATCTATAAATAAAACATTTAATGTTCGTAACAGTATTTGTCACATATTTTTCACTTACACGAATCGTGTAGCCTCACACGAATCGTGTAAGGCTTGACGCGGCTACAGTATCATCTAGGTCAAAAATTAGGGTTTTGATTAATTAATTATTATATAATTAGGTTATTAGTTATTTTTATTATATAATTAGTTTTAATTAGTATAAAATACTAAAATACATGTTTTAATCTTAAAAATTATTATTTATTATAGTTTTATAAATTGTATCTAGTTTATAGTTAGTAAATTAATTAATTTCCTTTTAATTTGTATTAGTTTAATTAAAAATGTCATTTAGTTAATTTAAATAAGTTTATATAATAATTGCTTAAAACAAAAATCTAAATATATAGTTTTATTAAAATTTACTATTTTACTAATTACCATTTAGTAACATAATTGTCGCATCATAATTAGTATAATTTCATTTAGTTCCTTTTTAAGTTAATTATTGTAATCTTGTAATTTTATTTAGTAAATTAGTTAAGTTATTTTCTTTTACTGTTATACTATAAATTTCTAATCCAAAACCCCCTTTAATTAAGTTTGACATCAAAGACTATTAAAAAACCATTAAACACTCCATCTCCCTGTGGAACGAATCGGATTTACCGACAAACTAAACTACACGGATAGGACTAGTTGCCTATATATATGTGTGAAATCAACCTAAAATCAATAAAATACCACATATACAATAAATCAATTCGTGTAACAAAACAACTCAAATCCGTTCAAAATAAAGGTTACGATCGCACACATCAACTTTTTGGCGCCGCTGCCGGGGAGTTGGCAGTTAAATAAATAGATAATTTTTCTGATTCGTAGTAGTAGTTGGATTTGTACGTGGACCGGGTTGTTGGATCACCAATTTTATTGGTCTTTGAAGGATCCTGCCCCTCTGCTGCATCTTTTGGCTATTCGAAACGTGGGCAAAATCAGAAGGAAAATCTGTTGTTTAAGGGTTTTTATCATTGTTTTTATGTTATTCGATCCTCTCGAGGAAATTCATTTCCAAGAAAGTTCAAAGTTTTTGAATAAATCCTTTAATTCTTTGTACAATTTCCCAAATTGTATGATCCGTTCAATCCTAAACTCGTTAAACTTAATCCAGAACCTCAAAGAATTAATAAAGGACAAAAACAACAAAAAGAAATAGGAAGTACTAGTAATTTTAAAACACCGAAAAACACTAAAAAAGAGAAACAAATTGGTAACCCTAGATAAACCTTTAGTGAAGTGATCTCATAATAGAAAATTAATGTATGAACTTACGTTCCTCCAACGCTGAATTAACTCCCTCACATCCTGAACCCGAAAGAAAATTCCACGAACGCTTAAGAGCTCAAGAAGTAGAATCTCTTGCTAAAAATTTAGAGTCACTTTTCTTAGAATCCGACTCTGAACCAATAATTCAACCAATCATAGAGCCGATTATTAAAGAAGAAGAAGAAATGGCTGACACAAATCAAACGATGGAAGCATTAATGAAGGCCACAAGAAAAGGTCAAGGCCACGCAATCATCCAACCCCCGATGACTGATGGCTTTGAAATAAAAGGTCAATTTTTACACATGGTAACTAATACATGTCAATTCGGTGGAGCCCCAAATGAGGATGCTAACGAGCATCTTCGTAAGTTTGTAAGCATTTGCAAGCTTTTCAAAATCAAAGATGTCACCGATGAAGTTGCATGTTTAAAAATCTTTCCATGGTCATTAAAAGATGATGCAAGGGATTGGCTAGACTCATTACCAGAAGGATATATTGAAAACTGGAATGATATGATGGATAAATTTTTGTCAGAATTCTTTCCTGCTTCAAAAGCAGCAAAATTACAAAGTGACATAAATCACTTTAAACAAAAGCCTAATGAAACTCTTTATGAAGCTTGGACTCGATTCAATAAAATGCTTCGAATATGTCCTCAACACGGGTTGAGTACATTCCAAAAAGTCTGTGTATTTTATAAAGGAGTCAATGTTGCAACTCGAAAAGATATAGATGTTGCAGCCGGAGGTTCAGTTATGAAGAAAACACCTGAAGACGCTCATACAATCATTGCTGATTTAGCGTCCCATTCTCATAACTGGCATCAAGAAATAGAATTTTCTAGATCATCAAATGTTGCTAGTATTGAAAGTAATGATGAAATTGCTTCTTTAAAAGTTCAAATAGCAAATCAAGCAAGGCAAATCGAGAAAGTAACCAAGGAAATGCATTTTATTAGAGTAGGATGTGAACTATGCCAAGGTCCCCATCTTACTAGAGATTGTGATCAAAGTACAATGGAAGAGCAAGCAAATTTCTTAGGTTACTTACGAAAAGGTGAAATGAACTTCAGTGATTTTCCAGCTATAGAAGCAAACAACCGAAAATATCCTCCTACAAACAGCTATCAAGTAGGAGGACCTTCAGGATCAAATAATAATAACTATCAAAATAACAATAACTATCAAGGAGGAAATCCAGGTTACCAAAACAACCGGAATTTCCCAAATCAAAATCAAAGAAATCCGCCACCAGGTTATAATAACCGAAATCAACCTCAACGAAATTATCAAAATAATTTCCAACACAATCAACAACCACAACCACTAGCACTCATGCAACCGCAACCATTAGCAAATATGCAACCTCAACCTGAGAGGAAATCTGGTTTAGAAGATCTCTTGAGAGATTTTATGGTTAAGCATGAGCAAAATGCGGAACTTCAAACTCAGCAAATCCGAAATCAACAAGCCACGATTCAGATTTTAGAAAGAGATGTTGGAAGGATCTCACAGTTACTAGCAGAGAGAACACCAAGTGCAAGTAACCCTCCATTTATACTAAAGAAGAATGATCCTCAAACCCCAGCATATTCACAAGTGAATGCTATTTATAGTTTCTGTGAGGATGAAGCAAGTTTCAAAACACCGGAGCATAGTCCTATTTTTACTCTTGGGTGTGAAGATGATGATGAAGAGTGTGATGAGTTTATATTTTCTGATTTATCAAATATGGCGGATTACACTCCTTATCAAGAGATGGATGATACCCGAGTTGAAAGTGTGAAAAGTATAACATGTGAAGATGAAGAGATCCGAGTTGGTGACATAACTCCCGAGTATGGTGACTATTTGATGAGGCTGATGTCGGGAAATCATGCAGAAGTGCAGAAAATAGAAACCACCAAGCCTTCCGAATTTAGGGTTGATGATGATTTGAAGGTGATCAAGGAAGAAGTGAAAGATACGGTGAAGCAAGCACCTAAAGTGGAAGACTATAAAGAACCCATTCCATACCCGAATGCACTTTTATCCGAAAAACCAAAGGAGAATCATTGTAAGCCTTTAAATACGGATAATATCTGTGTAAATGTACCTTTGGTTGATGTTGTTGCAGGTATGCCAAACTATGGGAAATTCTTGAATGATTTGATGGCAAAAGAAGGAGTGTGTGAGCAGGCATCATCTGCATTTCTTAAAGCAGAATGTGCTGCTATTGTGAAAAAGAATGAATTGCCACCTAAGTTAGGTGATCCTGGACCGTTCATAGTACCTTGTAAGCTTAATGAATCTGAAATTCTTAGATCATTAGCTGACTCAGGTGCAAGTATAAATCTCATGCCTTATTCCATTTACTCGCATTTGAACTTAGGCGAACTTAAACCGACCAATTCAGGCATTAGATTCATTGATCAGTCGGTTAATAAACCTATAGGGATTGCTGAAAACTTAGTAGTAAAAACAGGTGAACTTGAGTTTCTAGCTGACTTTGTAGTTGTAGACATGAAAGAAGATAAGTTTGTACCTATTATTTTAGGTAGACCATTCTTAGCAACTGCAAGTGCTTTAATAGATTGGAAAACAGGAAAACTAGTTTTGAATGATAGAGGCAAGAGTGCAACCTATCAAACTGAGTTTAGTATGAACCCACCACCCACACCGATAGTTTCAGTGAATATTGTTGACAATGTCAAACCCATTAGTCAACAAGCTAAGTGTGGGGAGGGTGATGAGGAGAAACTAGATAGTAAACCGCCCAATGATAGTGTTATTGAGAAAACCATGAAAAAGTTATATGGTAGGGTTAGAAATGCTATGTCGAAAAAAGATGAACATTTGAGTGAGAGATTGGTGTCAAACTTATCGAAATTTGAGAAAGATAAGTTAAAAAAATTTAGTTAAAGAGTCAAGATTTTCGGACTCTTGGTTATTGTCAAAAATTAATGGCGAGAATGGTTGCGGTAATGGTTCTATTGGAGTAAAGAAGGGTGATGTTTATCACCCCGACGTTAGTTAAAATTGGGGTGGAGTCGCGTGAACGACTCGCTAATAAACTTCACAAATTGTAAATAGTCCCATTCGTGTGTCTCGTTTTTATTTTAAATTCCTTTTTATTTGTATTTCTCATATACTTGTTTTAAAATTTAAAAACGTTAATCTTTTTAACACAAAAATAGAGTGTTTTTATTTTATTTTAAATTTGTTTTCGAAAAACATTAAAAACTTTAACTTTTAATGGATTGAATTTTATAAATTGAATTTAAAAATTTATAAACGGATTAAGATCAGGTATAACAACCGAATTTCCGTTACAAATATAAATTTATAAAAGATATTTTAAATTTAATTGATTATAAGTTATATAAAAAAATATATATATAAAATGAAAAAGAAAAAAAAAAAATTTAGTTTGTAATAACATAATTTTTTGGTGTGTATTGAAACTTATTATGTTTTTATTTTTTATATATTAGCAAGAAAATATAGTGTGGGGTAAAAATGTGTTGTACGATTGAATTAAAACCCCATATTTTGTGTGTTCTTAACATGGTTTTGACAGGTACAGAAGAAAATGCAATTAGACGAAACGAAACATCAAAATACATTGTAATACAATATTGGATATGATCATAGGTAAAACAATTTGAAAATCCAAATCGGTTAACAAAGGAAGTTCCAAATATTCTACACTTTTTGTCCTCTCAAATTTATACATTATTATCTGATTTTATGTAATGAGGGCATTACATAATCTTAAGTGTGGGGTGGGAATATATAAATTCTCGAGAACTAATAAGTTATTGGTTTTTATGAAAATTTGAAAATTTTTAAACAAATGTATCTAATCAATTTTTAAGGTAACTACGAGCAATTAAAGATCAGGTGTAAAAACCGAAATTGTTGTCTCCATACATTAAAAATACATAAGTTTATTTGTTTAAAACTTATAAAAGAAAACCATTTATAACAAGAATTCATAAATCCTTATATTGAGAACCATTTATCACATGTTTCTTTGAAGTTTATTGCAGATATCATTGCTAAGGAACGTATAAACCTGAATATTCCATTATCACGAGTAGTAGAGGATGAATCAAGTCCATCCCGTAAGGAAGTAAAGTCTTCCGAATTGACACACTTGCTAACTTATGTTAGAAGATGTAGTCCAGAACAGCTGTAGGTTGACGAAAAATCTTGTAAAGTCATCCCTAAAATCGGCTGGAAATCCACCTAACCTCAGCATCAAACAGGGTTTTTGGTGGTCAGACTTATCCTAACCATGAGAAGGATATGTCCCGTACAATGGGGGGGCACAATGCAAATTAGCTTTTAAGACTAATGAATCTAATCCCCAGATGGATGATCTCCGTAAAGATCAACTGCATCTATGTTTGACCGCGGTCAACATACATATGCCATAACAAATTGAGGTGTGCAAACTCATGGTTCACCGATGATATTTGGACACGATATAATTTTGTTCTAAAACTTATGCTATTTTATGAATTATATTTGTGTAAAACTATTTTTGGACATTTGGCTTCAAGTTCCATGATACTACAATCATGGGGGCGAATAGCTTGCTAATCGCCGACTGAGACTTCGGTTTTCAGTTACCCTCAACCGGAATTTGAGGTTAAAACCGGAAAACGTGTCTAGTGTAAAAACTAGCATGACATTTTATAAAATCATAAAACGTTTTCACAAGGTCCAATTTTCCCTAAGGATCCAAATTTTTAAACCCTAATCACGAGTTTCATGTTTGTTTCTGTTGTCAGAATTTCATTTCGTGTGGTGTGCGTGTGATCCAATAAATACTGTGTTGTGTAATATATTTCATATAGAGTGTGTTTCATTTCGTGTAGTGTGTGTTGTGTGATCTAAATGTTCGATAAGAAAGATATATAATGTTCTAACTCTGTTAAAAGATGTAATTGCTTGAGGACAAGCAACGTTCAAGTGTGGGGTAATTTGATATTGCTATAAATATACATATACTTCGTCGCAATATCAATCCAAAATGTTATGATTTTTATGTGTATTCGAGTAGTTTTCGGTTTGTAATTGGTAAAAATGTCCAAAGCGTCGAATGAAATGTTATTATGGATTTTCAATGATATAAAGATCAAAATGAAGATAAAATGAAGACTTATAATGAGCAACAAAAGACTACAACATCACGCCTCAAGACTACAAGTCAAAATGATCGAAATCACGAAATCAGCGCGCCTGCACGAGAAAAATCATAACTAAATCATACGGACTCGAAAAAAGGCGAATCAGGAGTCCAGACGTCCGTAACTCAAAAATCTACAACTGCCCAGAATTGTACTTACACGAATCGTGTACAACTACACGAATCGTGTAATGTTTGGCCGAAATTCAGATTCCACTTGCAAATGGGGCGGCTAGCTTTTTATTTTTAAAACATTTCTTTTTCTCAAATGATGTACAGCAAGGAAAGCAGTCAAAGTTCACCAACTACACTTTTGATCAATCATAAATACGGAGTAAACACAGAAGAATAGAGGATAGATATTTTCATACAAATATTATACGCAAATTATTACTCTGTAATTTTTATTAGTCTATTAGTTCAAGGTTAAAAATAGTTTCAGTTATTAAGGGGGTATTGTTCGTGATAAAGGGTGTTATTGTACGCGTGAAAGGGGTGTTATTATTGTAATTTTTCTACCGTTTGAAGTTAATGCAAGTGAAGATATTTTAGTAAGTTTACTCTGTTAAAATTAGTGTTATTATTATGCTTGCATATCTATATTTTTATGTCTCCCCTAGTGTAATGGATAGCTAAATTTCCCTAGTGTTTGCTTAAATGTAGAGCCCCTAGTGAAATGGATTGTTACCATTAGTAAAGTTAAAATGTAACTTTAGTATTTTTAATATTGAGCCTAGTTAAAAGAACCATTTTTATGTAATTAGGTATTTAACCCTTGCCACTTAATTTAGTAAATTTAAATAACGAAAGTTATATTTATTTACCTAAATTAAGCTTCAACATTAAAAATGATCTAGACGAATTTATGGATAAGTTATTGACACCAATTTAGAAATAAACTTCGGTGGTTTGGGTGATATCAATAAATTATGTGAAGGTGAAATTATAAAAAGGGAGACCGTTATAATTTGGGTATTGGCGAAGGTCAAAACTAGGCTAGGTCTCAATTTAAATACTTAGGGAATAGTAGCTTTCTAAAAAGAATCCAATGAAAATTAGATTTTATTTAGTTAAGTTGTAACTTTATATTTATTCGAGAGAAAAATGTAAAGTTTGATACTAGAACATTTTAATAGGGCGTAAAACTTAAAACAATCCATGGACCTAGGGGTGACACAATTAAGTAAACACTCCCATTTACCTCATTTATATTTCTTATAAAATTATTATCATCTTTATTTACGAATTATAAGTTTAATATATATAAAAATCTATAAATAAAACATTTAATGTTCGTAACAGTATTTGTCACATATTTTTCACTTACACGAATCGTGTAGCCTCACACGAATCGTGTAAGGCTTGACGCGGCTACAGTATCATCTAGGTCAAAAATTAGGGTTTTGATTAATTAATTATTATATAATTAGGTTATTAGTTATTTTTATTATATAATTAGTTTTAATTAGTATAAAATACTAAAATACATGTTTTAATCTTAAAAATTATTATTTATTATAGTTTTATAAATTGTATCTAGTTTATAGTTAGTAAATTAATTAATTTCCTTTTAATTTGTATTAGTTTAATTAAAAATGTCATTTAGTTAATTTAAATAAGTTTATATAATAATTGCTTAAAACAAAAATCTAAATATATAGTTTTATTAAAATTTACTATTTTACTAATTACCATTTAGTAACATAATTGTCGCATCATAATTAGTATAATTTCATTTAGTTCCTTTTTAAGTTAATTATTGTAATCTTGTAATTTTATTTAGTAAATTAGTTAAGTTATTTTCTTTTACTGTTATACTATAAATTTCTAATCCAAAACCCCCTTTAATTAAGTTTGACATCAAAGACTATTAAAAAACCATTAAACACTCCATCTCCCTGTGGAACGAATCGGATTTACCGACAAACTAAACTACACGGATAGGACTAGTTGCCTATATATATGTGTGAAATCAACCTAAAATCAATAAAATACCACATATACAATAAATCAATTCGTGTAACAAAACAACTCAAATCCGTTCAAAATAAAGGTTACGATCGCACACATCAGAATGCAATAATTATACACATACATATATAATCTACTTACATGCAATCACATACACAATTACCTCATACACGCTAGCAATTTAAAAGGCATATCAACGCAAGGCATAACGCTAAATCTCCAAGACCACAAGCTAGCACAACGAAAGCATATATAACTCGAACAATATAATATGCTACACTAAAACACATAACCATGGTTAACCAATGGTACAAGGGAATGGTACTTCAAATTTCCCATCGGTGTTCCCAACAACCGTTAGTGTACAACGAAATATATCACTAACCCCTGAGTGGTATCGAACGCCCGAACTTTAAACCCACCCGTCACGTGTAATGTGGTATCGAACGCCCGAACTTTAAACCCACACTTCACGCCCACACACATATATGACATGGTATCGAACGCCCGAACTTTAAACCCATATCATATAATGACTCGATGTGGTATCGATCGCCCGAACTTAAAACCCACATCGAATCTCGTACAAGTAAATACATTATATACACACATGTATAATCATTCCACTCACCTCAAGACTCTTGTGGAAGCTAACCGAGCTTGCAAACCTTCAATGTAACGTACCTATTACATTATGCATTTATTAACATGCAAACTAGTTGAATTAAATGCCAACCACAACCCTTGAGCATTTAATGACCCGTTTACATTAAATGACTCAACTACACCAAAACCGCCCATTAATGGCCATGCCTCGTCATAAATCACTAGAAGCTAGTGATTAGGGTTTAATAACATCAACTAACATAAACTTGGTGTATTTCATAACCATTTCACCCGATTAGGTCAACTAGTGTTCTTTTGACTCTTTGACTTACAAATCAAGTCAAACTTACACAATAACAACCCTTTCATCATTTTAAAAGTGCATTAATGACTAACAACATCATTTAGCACTTACAACCTCAAATCACAAGACCAAACCCTAGAAAATAGCTATTTAGGGTTTCTTTTCAAAAATCCAACCCAAAACCCACCCATTTAACCCTCAAATGGGTCACACTAGTTTCATATGAACCAAACCCTAGTTTAAACTAGTTAAAACTCGAGACTTAGAGTTAGAACTTACCAAGACTATGAACGTGTAGCTAGAGATACGATAAACAACTTTAATTCTCGCTTCTAGGATTGATTCACAAAACTTCACCTTCAAATCTTAAATTTAAACTAAGTGGGTTTTAGGATTTGAGAGGAAATTAAGAAAGAAAAAGGAAAAGAAATGAGAAATGAAGAATAAGTGGTTGATATTAAAGGCTCCATCCAGATCTACACGCGAAAAGACCAATTTGCCCCTAAACCCTATATAAATTAAGCAGAATTCGGAGTCAGAATTGCAGATGTGTCGCGGCGCGGCTCCTTTGTCGCGGCGCGACATAAAGAAGGAAAAACCACCCTTCTTAACTCAAGTTCTGATCTGGTTTCGCTTTGTTTGTCGCGGTGCGGACCCGTTTGTCGCGGCGCGGCGTTAGCCTAGGTCTGGTCACTTCGACAATTAAACATGAATCAAGGGTTCAAACACAAACACAACAACTTTCACCCTTCCTATGCACGTCTATACCTCAACCTTAAGTCTCACACGACTCGACGCCAAACACGACACATTCATATACGCGTACACGCACGCATTTGAATATACCTATATATATATATATATATATATATATATATATATATATATATATATATATATATATATATATATATATATATACATATATATATATATATACATATATATATATATATGCACTTACACCTAACCAACACTTTAGTTTAGCTAATCACATAACGAGTAGGTCATAAGCGTACTATTGATTAAATACGTACCTTTGGACGCGCACGGGAAAACAGGGTGTTACAACTCTCCCCCACTTAAATTGGAGCGCGTCCTCGCGATCCAAGCCGCATGACACGAGGGAAGATAAACCAACACAAATTCTTCGGGCTCCCAAGTAAACTCGGAACCTTTACTACGACGCCATTGGACCTTAAAGGTCCTCATCTCTTTGTTACGCAACATTTTTATCTCATCGAGTATAGCAATCGGCCCTTCAACGTATTCTAACTTGTTGTTTAGCTCAATTTCGTCTAAAGGCATCCATGAAGAATCATCCGCAAGACACTTTCGGAGATGGGAAACAAGAAATGAATTATGGATCCCCGCAAGCTCTTCGGGTAATTCCAAACGATACGCAACTTTACCAACACGAGCTAAAATCTTAAACGGCCCAATAAACCGAGGAGCTAACTTTCCTCGTTTTCGAAACCGAATAATACCCTTCCATGGCGAAACCTTAAGCATCACCATATCGCCTTCTTTAAATTCGATCGGTCGCCTACGTTTATCGACGTAAGACTTTTCTCTATCTTGCGCCGCCTTTAAACGGGCATGAATCATATCTATTTTGCTATTTGTCTCCAATACCAAGTCGGTGCTCCCGACTTCCCTTTGTCCCACTTCACCCCAACAAATCGGGGTTCGACACCTCCTACCGTATAACATCTCATATGGTGGAATTCCAATACTAGAGTGAAAACTATTATTGTACGAGAATTCTACCAATGGCAAATGTTCATCCCAACTACCGCCAAAATCAATAATATACGCACGTAACATATCCTCCAATGTTTGATTCGTACATTCGGTTTGACCATCCGTTTGAGGATGATACGCCGTACTCATATTCACCCTCGTACCCATGTCTTCATGAAACTTCTTCCAAAATCGAGAAGTAAAACGCGTGTCCCGATCCGAAACAATAGACGCGGGAACGCCATGTCTCGATATCACCTCTTTAATGAACATCTTCACGAGTGCCTCTGACGATATTGCTTCTTTAATAGGAAGAAACAACGCACTCTTCGTCAATCTATCGTCAATCATCCAAATAGTGTCAAATTGGGTTCTTTCCGTTTTCGGCAACTTGGCAATAAAATCCATGGTAATATGCTCCCACTTCCACATCAGAATCTCTAACGGTTGCAACTTACCATACGGCTTTTGGTGTTCGGCTTTAACTTGCAAACACGTGACGCATTGCTCAACATACTTAACAACGTCGCATTTCATGCCCGGCCACCAATAATCTTTCTTCAAATCATGGTACATCTTTGTCGCACCCGGATGTATGGAATACTTAGACTTGTGCGCCTCATCAAGAAGCACCTTTCGGAATTCACCCATCCTAGGCACCCACACTCTTTCTTGAAAAGACAATAAACCACGCGAACCCATCGTAATGAATTCCGATTGCCCCACAATTCGTTCCGCATGTTTGTTGTGAACGTAAGCCTCTATTTGAATCACACCAAGTTTTTCAAGAAAATCGTTAGTAATAATCATACGTAACAATCCCAATCGTAACGCTGGGTGGTGACTCTTTCGGCTTAACGCATCCGCGACCACATTCACTTTGCCCGGATGATAAAGTATCTCACAATCATAATCCTTCACCACGTCCATCCATCTACGTTGACGATAATTCAAATCCCGTTGATCAAAAAGATGTTTCAAACTCTTGTGATGCGAATAAATCGTACACTTGACACCATACAAGTAATGGCGCCAAATTTTCAAAGCATGGACCACCGCCGCTAATTCGAGATCATGAGTCAGGTATCTCTTTTCATGTTCCTTTAATTGGCGAGAGGCGTAAGCGATGACTTTACCTCGTTGCATTAGAACACACCCGAGCCCATTCAAAGAAGCATCACAATAGACCGTCATACACCTTCCGGCAATACTAAGACCGGAGCTTTACACAATTTCTCTTTCAACAATTGAAAAGCGATTTCTTGCTCGTTCTCCCAATTGAATCTCGTATTCTTCCTTGTCAACTTAGTTAATGGCGAAGCAATCTTGGAAAAGTCTTGGATAAACCAACGATAATAACCGGCCAATCCGAGAAAACTTCAGATTTCCGTAGGAGTAGTCGGTCGTCCCCAATCCTTCACCGTCTCTATCTTCCCCGGATCTACTTGAATACCAACTTTGTTCACAATATGGCCAAGGAATTGGACCTCCCTTAGCCAAAATTCACATTTTGAGAATTTAGCATACAACTTCTCTTTTCTCAACGTCTTCAATACTTCGCGCAAGTGGTGTTCATGTTCCGTCATGCTCTTAGAATAGACAAGAATATCGTCAATGAACACAATTACCGACTTGTCCAACATAGGTTGGCACACTCGGTTCATAAGATCCATGAATGCCGCCGGTGCATTCGTAAGACCAGAAGGCATAACCACAAATTCAAAATGCCCGTAACGCGTTCGAAAGGCCGTTTTCTCGATATCTTCCTCACGGACCCGCATTTGATGATAGCCGGACCGTAGGTCAATTTTAGAGAAGTACGTAGCGCCTTGAAGTTGGCCGAATAAATCGTCTATCCTAGGCAATGGATAACGATTCTTGATCGTCACCTTGTTCAACTCCCGATAGTCGATACACATCCGCATACTTCCATCCTTCTTTTTCACGAATAAAACCGGAGCACCCCATGGCGGAGCACTCGGTTGAATAAAACCCTTCTCAAGTAACTCTTGAATTCGATTCAACAATTCTTGCATTTCCGTCGGTGCTAAACGGTACGGAGTTTTAGCAATGGGAGTAGCTCCCGGAACTAACTCAATGCGAAATTCGACTTGTCTTTCCGCCGGAACACCCGGTAACTCATCCGGAAAAACATCTTCAAACTCACTTACCACCGGAATTTCATGAATGGGTGGTGGCTCATCACGAGTATCAATAACATGAGCAAGGAAAACCATTCCACCGGTAACAAAGAGTCGACGTGCCCGTGCAAAAGTGCATATCGGCACCGGTCTCCTTCGTTTATCACCATGAATAATTAACTCTCCCCCACTTGGGGTCTTCACACGAATAGATTTTTCATGGCATGCAATATCGGCTCTATTATGATCGAGCCAATCCATACCAACCACGATATCAAAATCACCCAACGTCATCGGAATGAGATCAATATTAAAGTTCTCGGAACCAAACACAACATTACAATTCTTACACACACCGACCACTAGCACCGTCTTGCCATCTGCTATTTCGACTTCTACCGGACGACTTAACTTAGCTAACGGTTTATTAAGTTTAGGCACAAATTTTGGAAACACAAACGATAAATTTGCACCGCTATCAAATAGAATCCTTGCCGGATTAGAGTTAACCATGAAAGTACCTGAAACGACTTCATTGGATTGCTTGGCTTCGTCATTAGTCATCAAATAATTACGTCCCCTAGCCGACCCTGCCGCCTTCTCCATTCTTTTAACATGATCATTTCGGAGTTCGGGGCACTCCGACTTTCGGTGCCCTTCTTTTTGACAATTAAAACACGTGATTGTATTAGTAGACGGTTTTGGGCAATCACGGGAGTAGTGACCCTTTTACCCACAATTGAAACATGTGACCATGTGACTGCTAGAAACACCCCTCTTCACTCTACCGACACTTTCGGATGCTCCCCTACTCTTCTTGTTCGAAAAATTAGAAGCTTCAAACTTTCGTTTACTCGGCACATAACTAACCGGACTCAGAGCTTGCGCTTCAAACCCCTTCGCCACCGCCAAAAGCTTAGCAAAGGTCTCAACATGACCAATACTAATTTTACCCTTCAAATCATCTCTAAGGGTCGCATGAAAGTCTTCCATTAACAATTGATCATTCCCCACATACTCGGGGCAAAAACGCGCCTTAGCGAGAAAGTTAGTTTTAAGAGTGTTTAGGTCCAAAGACCCTTGACGCATGTTCCTTAACTCGTTGAGCAATTTGGAAAGATCCGCTTGCATACGATATTCGAGGAAAAACTCCTTCTTGAACTCCGCCCAAGACAACCCCACAAAGGCCGCATCACCCACCATATCAATTTTACCATCGAGCCAATCTTTAGCATGGCCCCTCAACAAACTAGTAGCAAGTCTAGTCATCTTCTTGGGTGGGCACTCGGTCGTGCGAAAACAACCTTCAACATCAGAGATCCAAGCCGCACTTTTCATGGGGTCGGGATCCCCGTGAAAGTGAGGAGGCTTAGTCGCTAAGAAGTTCTTATAGCTAAACTCTAGTTCGCCCACATTTTGAGGTCTAGGAAACCTCCTTTCAACTTCTTCTTTAACAGCATTAGTCATCCGTTCTTGAATCATATCGACAATTTGTTCCGAAACCGACTCTTCGAATATTTGTTTAACCCTTCGTGAGAAAACCGAAACATAGTTTTCTAAAGCGGTCTCAATCTTGGTAGTCATCTCATCTTCCTCCATATGAGAGGGACCACCATTGCCATTCGTATTCGTTCTGTTTCTCGTCTTCATTCTAAAGATTAAAAATGGATTAGACATCACCAACAATTTAATATACATATATACCTATGCATATGTCCGTACACAAACCACATCTAGCTCGATATTTGTCGAACATCCTTGCTTGACTTGACTTGCAACCGTAATAGTGATCGCGACTCACTATTACGCTCACATGCCGTGCCATGCTCAAACGTGTCACAACCATCTTGCTCGATGTTCAAAGCAACGACATATGATTAGCAACATCATAACATAGCATAGTTGTTCACTTATGCATCAAAGAACTAATCAAACCCCGCACTAACTCGTAGTCCTACAAGTCCCGCATATAATTCCACAACACAAAAGTCTAAGTCTAGGCGCCTATCTTAAGTCACCTAAATCCCTCAGACCATGCTCTGATACCACTTGTAACAACCCAACCCGTAATCCATACGATGAAATTTTTTTTTTATACAACACAATTACACGCCAAATAGTTGTGTAACCCATTTCACGAGTTCCATTTAAAACGCACAACAATTAGTTGTTTACAAAAGGCACGAGGGCCACGAATAAAGTTTAGTACAAGTTTGACCCATTACTATTGATAGTTTACAATCCAAACGACACTTCGAGCATGGTTTGGGACTAAACTACCCAAAACGTTAGGCCAACATCGAAACTCCGACAAAGCATCATCACGGGACGCCTAATGTCTGATAACCCCTTGCCCTTAACTGCGCCTACATCTAAAAAGATAAACAACGAGAGGGTAAGCTAACGCTTAGTGAATGCAATAATTATACATATACATATATAATCTACTTACATGCAATCACATACACAATTACCTCATACACGCTAGCAATTTAAAAGGCATATCAACGCAAGGCATAACGCTAAATCTCCAAGACCACAAGCTAGCACAACGAAAGCATATATAACTCGAACAATATAATATGCTACACTAAAACACATAACCATGGTTAACCAATAGTACAAGGGAATGGTACTTCGAATTTCCCATCGGTGTTCCCAACAACCGTTAGTGTACAACGAAATATATCACTAACCCCTGAGTGGTATCGAACGCCCGAACTTTAAACCCACCCGTCACGTGTAATGTGGTATCGAACGCCCGAACTTTAAACCCACACTTCACGCCCACACACATATATGACATGGTATCGAACGCCCGAACTTTAAACCCATATCATATAATGACTCGATGTGGTATCGATCGCCCGAACTTAAAACCCACATCGAATCTCGTACAAGTAAATACATTATATACACACATGTATAATCATTCCACTCACCTCAAGACTCTTGTGGAAGCTAACCGAGCTTGCAAACCTTCAATGTAACGTACCTATTACATTATGCATTTATTAACATGCAAACTAGTTGAATTAAATGCCAACCACAACCCTTGAGCATTTAATGACCCGTTTACATTAAATGACTCAACTACACCAAAACCGCCCATTAATGGCCATGCCTCGTCATAAATCACTAGAAGCTAGTGATTAGGGTTTAATAACATCAACTAACATAAACTTGGTGTATTTCATAACCATTTCACCCGATTAGGTCAACTAGTGCTCTTTTGACTCTTTGACTTACAAATCAAGTCAAACTTACACAATAACAACCCTTTCATCATTTTAAAAGTGCATTAATGACTAACAACATCATTTAGCACTTACAACCTCAAATCACAAGACCAAACCCTAGATAATAGCGATTTAGGGTTTCTTTTCAACAATCCAACCCAAAACCCACCCATTTAACCCTCAAATGGGTCACACTAGTTTCATATGAACCAAACCCTAGTTTAAACTAGTTAAAACTCGAGACTTAGAGTTAGAACTTACCAAGACTATGAACGTGTAGCTAGAGATACGATGAACAACTTTAATTCTCGCTTCTAGGATTGATTCACAAAACTTCACCTTCAAATCTTAAATTTAAACTAAGTGGGTTTTAGGATTTGAGAGGAAATTAAGAAACAAAAAGGAAAAGAAATGAGAAATGAAGAATAAGTAGTTGATATTAAAGGCTCCATCCAGATCTACACACGAAAAGACCAATTTGCCCCTAAACCCTATATAAATTAAGCAGAATTCGGAGTCAGAATTGTAGATGTGTCGCGGCGCGGCTCCTTTGTCGCGGTGCGACATAAAGAAGGAAAAATCACCCTTCTTAACTCAAGTTCTGATCTGGTTTCGCTTTGTTTGTCGCAGCGTGGACCCTTTTGTCGCGGTACGGCGTTAGCCTAGGTCTGGTCACTTCGACAATTAAACATGAATCAAGGGTTCAAACACAAACACAACAACTTTCAACCTTCCTATGCACATCTATACCTCAACCTTAAGTCTCACACGACTCGACGCCAAACACGACACATTCATATACGTGTACACGCACGCATTTGAATATACCTATATATATATATATACACACATATACATATATGCACTTACACCTAACCAACACTTTAGTTCAGCTAATCACATAACGAGTAGGTTATAAGTGTACTATTGATTAAATACGTACCTTTGGACGCGCACGGGAAAATGGGGTGTTACAAGCGAAGCATCACAATAAACCGTCATGTCTTCCATTCCTTCCGGTAAAACTAACTCCGAAGCTTGACACAACTTCTCTTTTAGCAATTGAAAAGCAATTTCTTGCTCGTTCTCCCAAGTAAATCTCGCGTTCTTCCTCGTCAATTTCATCAGTGAAGAAGCGATCTTAGAAAAGTCTTGGATAAACAGTCGATAATAACCGGCCAATCCGAGAAAACTTCGGACTTTCGTAGGTGTAATCGGTTGTCTCCAACTCTTCACCGTCTCTATCTTCCCCGGATCTACTTGAATGCCATCTTTGTTCACAATGTGACCAAGGAATTGGACCTCCCTTAGCCAAAATTCGCATTTGGAGAACTTAGCATACAACTTCTCCTTTCGTAACGTCTTCAATACTCCACGCAAATGACGTTCGTGTTCATTCATACTTTTTGAGTAGACTAGTATGTCGTCAATGAACACAATTACCGACTTGTCCAACATAGGTTGGCACACTCGGTTCATAAGATCCATGAATGCCGCCGGTACATTCGTAAGACCAAAAGGCATAACTACGAATTCAAAATGCCCATAACGTGTTCGAAAAGCCGTTTTCTCGATGTCTTCCTCACGGACCCGCATTTAGTGATAGTCGGATCGTAGGTCGATTTTAGAGAAATACGTTGCACCTTGGAGTTGGTCAAACAAATCGTCAATCCGTGGCAATGGATAACGATTCTTGATTGTAACTTTATTCAACTCCCGGTAATCAATGCACATCCGCATACTACCATCCTTCTTCTTCACAAATAAAACCGGTGCGCCCCATGGAGAAGCACTCGGTCGAATAAAACCCTTCTCGAGAAATTCTTGGGTTTGATTTAACAACTCTTGCATTTCCGTCGGCGCTAAACGATAAGGAGTTTTAGCAATGGGGGTAGCCCCCGGAACCAACTCAATGCGAAATTCAACTTGTCTTTTCGCCGGAACACCCAGTAACTCGTCCGGAAAAACGTCTTCTAATTCACTAACCACCGGAATTTCACGAATGGGTGGTGGCTCATCACGAGTATCAACAACATGGGCAAGAAAGGCCATGCCACCACTAACAAGGAAACGACGTGCCCGTGCAAAAGTGCATATCGGCACAAGTCTTCTACGCTTATCACCGTGAATAATTAACTCTCCCCCACTTGGGGTCTTCACACAAATATATTTTTCATGAAATGCAATATCGGCTCTATTACGATCGAGCCAATCCATACCCATAACAATATAAAAGTCGCCCAAAGTCATTGGAATGAGATCTATCTTAAAGTTTTCGGCACCAAACACAACATCACAATTTTTGCACACATCGACCACTAGCACTGTTTATTTCGACTTCTACCGGACGACTTAACTTAGCTAACGGTCTATTAAGTTTAGGCACAAATTTAGGAGACACAAACGACCAATTTGCACCACTATCGAAGAGAATCCTTGCCGGATTAGAATTAATCATGAAAGTACCTGAGACAACTTCGTTCAATTGTTTGGCTTCATCATTGGTCATCAAATAGTTGCGACCCCTAGCCGTACCCGCCGCCTTTTATAACTTCTTGACATGATCATTATTCAAATCGGGACACTCTGGCCTCTTGTGCCCCTCCTTCCCACAATTAAAACACGTGACCGACTTGTTCAAACAATCACGGGCGTAATGACCCGACTTCCCACAACTATAACAAGTAGGCGCAAAAGTATTTGAACCACCCTTCTTCACACTTCCGACGCTTTCAGACCCCTTCTTGTTCTTTTAGTGGGAAAAGCTCGATTGACTCGAATTCTCGAACTTCCTCTTTACAAAAGTAAAACTACTCTTTCTCAACACAAGCGCTTCAAAACCCTTTGCCATATTGAATAATTCATCAAAGCTCTTCACCACGTTCACACTAATTTTCTCTTGATAGTTATCACTAAAGATTCGATAGAAATCTTCTTTCAACATTTTATCATTCCCGACATACTCCGGGCAAAATTGGGTCTTGGACAAAATCATGGATTTGAGAGTGTTCAAATCCATCGACCCTTGCCACAAGGAACCTAGTTCATCCTTAAGCCTTGTAAGATCAGCCGAAGTTCGGTATTCATCGAAAAACTCCACCTTGAATTCATCTCATGTGAACTCCATGCATTGTTCTTCGCCATAAAGTCGGATCTTCGCGTCCCACCACAATTTAGCATCTCCTCTTAACATGCTACAACCATATCTCGTCTTTTTATCAAGAGGGCATTCACACGTATGAAAAGCCCCCTCCATGTCGGAGATCCAACGGGCACTCTTAAGTGGGTCCTGTTCACCATCGAAGGTGGGAGGTTGAGAGTCCTTGAAATTCTTATAGAAGAAGTCCCGTCTCCCCACATTATCCTCTTGAAAAATAACCTTCACTTGCTCCTTGACTACATTGACTAATTGCTAGTCAATCGTATCTAGAAACATTTTCTTAACATCCTCGAGGAACTCTGCCTTTTGACGTTTAAAGATGGCCTCAACTTTGGCCGTGAACTCAACGTCCTCACTCGTACTTCCGTCATTGGTGTCGTGTCCATTTCTCATCTTCATTCTATAAAACGAAGTAAATTAAGCAACAAAACGAAAGGACTTAATCCATATGTATATACATATACACCACACTACCCCGTCTTGCTCAACAATCGTCGTACATCGCTTGTTTGACACGATTTGAACCCGTAACAATGGTAGCTAATCATTGTTACATGAGCACATCGCATTAACTCACTAGTACCACGTCTATCTTGCTTGACGATTTCAAATACCACACAAAACAATAGCGCATGATTAGTTCACATAAACCTATGCACTAACCAAAACCCAATCCGACCCAAAGTCCTACAAGTCCCGCCTAACGCGCATACAAAAAGTCTAAGTCTAGGAGCCTATCTCAAGTCACCTAAATCCCTTAGACCATGCTCTGATACCACTTGTAACAATCCAAACCAAACCACGAACGACCCGCGTTAAAATCTCAAAATAAAAAAAGAAATTTTGCTGGGACAGCAAATGGCGCGGCGCGCCAAACTAGTCTGTCCCAAAAGTCATGAAATGCGAAAAAGATCGGCCACTTCCCGACATAATTAGACAATACGCTTTTAACAACATATTCAAACTTGTAAAACTGACACAATTCAAACATAAAATAAGTTTTACAAAGCGGGGCCCACTTTGGCCATTTTACGAGTTTAATACATAACGTGAGTTTCGACCACCAAAAAGTTTAAGTACCAAACGACACGATGAGCATGGTGTTTAGGATTAAACTACCCAAGTCATGGTTAAACTCCAAAAGCTAACACATCCAAGAGGCGTCCCTTAACAAGCGGGATCTCTAATCCAACCGTATGCTCTTACCCTTATCCACGCCGGAACCTATAAAATGGTAAACAACGAGAGGATAAGCTAACGCTTAGTGAGTAGAATAAATATATACATGCATATAAGACTTACCTACTCGCATCCACGATATCATATAACGCATACAAACGCATAACGCCTCAGTAAACAAGCTAGTACCATCAAATCGTACAACTAGCAACATCAATAGCATAATATTCATAATAATAATTTAATGCTAACGTCAACAACTATAAACCATGGTTAACCAATATCTTCGCAAGGGAATGACTTCACGAAACAAGTCATCGATGTTCATAACAACCGTTAGTTCCCAAAAATGGCTATGGTATGTTAACCCCCGAGGTGTTCCAAAAACGGCTATGGCATCACCCCCAAGTGTTCCCAAAAACGGCTATGGCATCACTTGATCAACGTGTGAGTAAAACACAGCTATTACTCACAATCATGTACACAAACATGGCTATGTGCACAATAACTCGGATAATAATGTGGGAGTAAAACACGGCTATTACTCGACACTATATTCACAAACACGGCTATGTGCATAAATATAAAACGTGGAAAAAACGGCTATGTCTCACAACTACGGTCACAAAATGGCTATGTGACACCATTAATACGGCACGTAAATCATATACATACATATATAGATTTTCCACTCACCTCAAAGTCTTGATGAGAGATAGACAAGCTCGGAAATCTTCAATGTAACGTACCTATTACATTATACATAATATCAATCACAAACTCAAGTTGGTCAACCAACTCAAACTCCATTCTATAGTCATTTTAACCCATGGTGCAATCTCGACCCATTTGTACCCTTAACCCTAATATTTGGGTCAATCATAACCAAAACCCTAACATTTGCCAAATTAGGTCTTAAAACACTTTTCAACACAAGGTCTATGCATCTTAAACATACACTAACTATCTTAGGTCCATTATGACCCATTTGACCACTTAAAAGTTAATACACCCATTTCGGGTCATCTACTAACCCACTTAACACCCATTTACATATATATACGTGTGCTAGTACTTTAACTAACCAATTTAGGCTCATAAACATAGTTTTCTACTTTGAAAACCCTAGTTAATCATCTTTGGGTCTACATGACCCAAATTCACCCAAAACACCCAAATTCACTAACAAATGGGTCTTAACTAGTATTCATTACCTACACAAAACCTAACTCTTAAACAATTAAAACAAGGAAATTAGGTTTAGGGCTTACCACAACTATCAAAACGTAGTAAATGAGGAGATGAACAACTTTAGTGCTTGTACTTTGACCCGATTCGAGTTTCTTCTTCTTTAATTTGAGCTCTCTCACTCTAGAATCTAACTCTCTCTCTAGAATTGATTGGAAGATGATAAGGTGGGTGAATATGGAGTAAATGACACTCCCAACAACTGATCCAAGCCTTAAAGTCGGACCTTAAGTGGTTTTACCAAAATGCCCTTAAAATATCTAATTTAAAAAGAAAAAGGAATCTGTCAGCCCGTAATGGCGCGGCGCACCATAAAGCCGCGCGGCGTGCCAAATGCCCAGTTCAGCTTCTTTTGCCTTTTAATTATATACAACGTAAACCCCACAACTTGAATCACTTATTCACACATATGTACTAAGAAATATTTGGGTCTTACAGTGCTTTGTTACGAATGATGATGCCGTGAGGATCCTTCTTATTTTTGAAGATCCACTTGGTATCAATAATGGTTTTTCCAGATGGACGAGGAACAAGTTCCCATACTTCAAGCCGATCAAATTGATGAATTTCTTCTTGCATGGCAATAGACCCGTCAGGATCTGGGAGGGCCTCAAAAGCAGTTTTAGGTACGATCGTGCTCAGAAAGGCAGTGAAGAGACATTCATTGTTGGAAGCCTTGAGAATGCGGACAGGTGCCTCTGGATCACCAATGATTTAATGAATTGGATGATCCGCAGTCCATTTCGTGGAATGTGAAAGAGGTGAAGTAGATCCAACATCAAAAGAGGTGTCGATATGCGAAGAGGATGAGGATCCAATAAGTTCAGTATTGACAGTAGGGTAGGTGGCATTTTCTTCCCACAGAGGAACAAGGGTATCTGCATTTTGTTCAGTGGCAAGTATGGGAGGAGTTGTAGCGTCTAAGGACCTAGTATCTGTTTCATTTGAAGGAGAATCTTCAATAGATTTGGGAGGAAATGATTCAACAGCTGGAGGAAGAGAGTTGGTAATAGGAACGTTGTTTGAGGAAGACACTCCAGTGTCATGGTCATCCAGAAGAAGAAATTCGGATGAATTACTTTCATCTGATGGAGATTCGCCCACCATTGCTGGAGTAGAGGAATCGATTGTGATTGATTCGGGGGGAGCAGGTTCAGAGGGTACCGTGGGGTTTGACGTCATTGGAGGGATGATGGGTTCAAACAACACATCCAGATCATCAAAGGTGGCCAGTGGAACATGTCGGAAGTGAGGATCAGAATTGAGACCAGGGCGAGAGCCGTTATGTCCAAGTACCATTCCAGACATCTCGTCAAACTTGACATTGGTGCTTTCTTTAATGATTCGAGTTCGACGATTATAAACACGATATGCCACACGATCTTGAGAGTAGGCAATAAATATTGCTTCATCACCCCGAACATCAAACTTTCCAAGATTGTCCTCGTCATTTAGAACATAGCACACACATCCAAATATGCGAAAGTAATTCACATTGGGTCGACGATTGAAAAGAAGTTCATATGGAGTTTTGTCGAACCGACAGTGAATGAAGGACCGATTTTGGGTGAAGCACGCAGTGTTAACAGCTTCAGCCCAGAGGGACGGAGGTAATTTGGAATAAACAAGCATTGTTCTTACGGCTTCAACAAGAGTACGATTTCTTCTTTCAACAATGCCATTTTGTTATGGAGTGCGAGCAGTAGAGGTTTGATGGGTGATACCGGCCTGGTCAAGATATGAATTAAGAACCTAGTTTTGAAATTCTGAGCCATTATCAGTTCTGAGTATTCGAACCAGTTTATTGATGGAGAGTTGGATTCTTTTTAGGAATTCAATGATTATTTTGGGAGTTTCAGACTTACTTTTCAGAAATCTGACCCAGGTGTAACGAGAGTAGTCATCAACTATCACCAGAATGTATTTTCGACCGCCTAGACTGGAAACACGCATTGGTCCACAAAGATCCATATGTAGCATATGTAATGGACTGGTGGTGTTGAATTCGGTTTTTGATTTGTGGGAGGATTTATGAATCTTTCCCATAGCTCAGGAAGGGCAAACATGTGTGGAATCAAATGAGATGAGTGGAACACCATCAACAAGATTATTGGAAACTAGTTTGTTGAGGTTCTGTGAGTGAAGGTGTGACATCCGATGATTCCACAGCCATGAGGTTTCAGAGGAAGCTTTGAAAACCAGGCAGAGTGGTTGTAGATCTAAAGACATGTTTTTCATGGCAAGAGAATAAAGAGTGGATTCATGTTTTCCTTCGAGTAAATTGTCTCCCTCCATGGTTTGAACACAACACATGGACCTTTCAAAGATCACGCAGAGATCACTGTCACAGAATTGACTAACACTGAAGAGACAGCATCCAAGGCCTCGAACATAGGACACATGCTTGATGGTTACACCATTGAACACATAGTCTCCATACCCTTCGATGGTTGCAATTTCATCATTTCCAAAGCGAACTGTACCTAGGAACTTGTTGACATAGTTTGTCAACATGGATTTATCACCAGTCATGTGTTTGGAACAACCAGAATCCAGATACCAAACACATGCTAGGATAACCTACAAAACAGAGTTAAGCACATGTTTTAGGGACCCTAGTTATCTCAGGTTCCTTGTAAACAGACACATTCAGAGAATTTAAAGCATTAAGTTCATCAGATGAAACATTCAACAAGGTCTGAACATTCATTACAACACACGAATATGGTTTTGGTGACCAAAATACAGACGTCTTTTACATCTATTACAATTTAATGACCTGGACTGAGAAGCAAGACTTGAGGATGATTGGACTGTTTCAGTCTTGGGTTTCCACGCTTTCAAAATGCTTTGTTTTGGTTTAGGTCCTGTGAAATTTAAAACACCAAATTTAGACTCAGTTTGAAAACGATTCATGTTTTTAAGTAATGAATGTCTAGCCCTTTGTGCTCTTTTGCGACGGTTTCGCTTTTAAGTCTTAGTTAATCCATCAGATACCCGCTTTGCAGCATAGTTGAGATTTGGTAGTTACGGATGTATGATGGATTCGGGGTTGTGTTTCAATGGTCTGCCACTGTTGCTCTGGATGGAGTTAGAGTGGTTAATATTACGGTGGATGTGAGGGCTGCTTGAACCACCCCTCCTGTCTGGAATAGGCGGTGCAGGGTGGTTATAGACTTTTCTTGCTGAGTAGTCATTCACACCATGTTCTTGAATTATTCTTCGAACAGGATTGTTTGGCTTTCTCATCAGGGTTGCGGAATGTGGTGGTTTGGGATCAGCACCCCTTTTAGTGACTATCATCTCTAAACGAGAGCCATGATTAGGGTTTTTTAGGATGGTGACAGCAGGAATGACATGTTTCCTTGAGTTCACTACAGTAGTGTAAGGAACACCTTGGTGATGTGGGGGAAGAACTCGTTGAGAATAAGTGGGTACCCATGGTACAAATTTCTCTTGCGTTGATTTTGATTCCTTTTGTTGTGAATGGTCTTGTGTTAATGTTGGACCAAAATTCTTTTCGGCTTTTTCAAAATCACGATTCATTAAAACTTTTACTTGCAAGTCGATGTTGTCTTTTTCAATAAGAGCAACATGTTTGTTATAGCCTTTTGGTTCAAGTTTTAAGTCAACAATTTCTTTCCTGAGAGAATCAGTAAGGGCATTTGAGGGTTCTTTAAGGTGGCAGGGTGGCGGTTCCTGAGGGGCTTTGAACTTTGAAATCATTTCACAGAAAGTAGTCTCTTGACTAGCAATCTATTTCTGAGGTTCATGCACATCATGAGCAAGTTGATCATTTGTGGACACATGGAGTGAGATTTAGTGTTGCATGGCCTTTATGATCATCAGAAATTTTCGTTCATTGTCAAAAGATTTCATTTTATTTTCGAAAAGTTCATTTTCTAAACTGATGATGTATTTTTCTAAGACCAGGGTTGGTAAGTAGACAACACGTTTTTGACCTTCCGAACTTTCACTCTCATTAAACAAATCAGGTAAACTTTCATATGAAAATGAGTTTTTCTTTTTCAAATAAAGGGCGTTGATTTTATCATAGATTAGAGCAATTTCTCGTTTCATTTTAGTTGATCTTTTAGCCAATGCTTCCTCAACCTCACTGTTGGATGCAAATGTAAGTCGTGCAGGTAGGCAATCATCAAGTATCTACTATCATACAGACAGGGCTCAGCTTTGGCCATATTGGACAAGGTGAGAGGATTTTTAATGCCTAGTCCTTTGTTCTCACAGAAGGAGTCCTTTGGTCGATTCATGAACAGGGTTTGATTCGAAATATGTCCTGCCAAAACAACCTTAGACTGTTTGGTTCTGTAAAGCTTTTGTTCAAATTGACCTAGACGAGTTTGAAGCTCTAGATTATGTGCAGTAAGTTTAGAACATTCAGAGGTTTTCTTAGCAAGGTCGAAAAGGGGTTCTCTTATCTTTTCTTCTAAGTTGTCTAGAAGAGTTTTCTTAGAAGCAGTGAGTTTCTTAATTTCTTTCTCAGTATTTTCTACTTTCTCACTAAGAACTTTATTTCTTAACCTAAAGTCTGTCCTTTCTATCCGTAACGGTCTCACACTAGATTCTAGCTCCTTCAATTGTGTTACTTTTTCAGCTAGATCCTTCTAAAGTGTTAGGTATGCATTGTTTGACACTTTGATTTTCAATTCAGCTTTTAACCTATGGTCCTCATTTTGTAGTCCACTAACTTGACTAGCAAGTGATCTAAGGTCCTTACTCATTTTAGCAAAGTTGTCAACATACATAGCAGGCAATTCAGGGAGCATTTTATCATGATTATTAGAAGCAGGTTCATCTCTAATGGACACATTAATTTGGACAGGTAGGTCATTAGGTTTCTCAGAGGGTGCATGCAATATATCAGAAACACATTCAGAGCTATTATTTACAGAATTATAATATTCGTGAATTATGTCGGTGTAAAGTTGTACCTCTTCCTCATCATCAGAAGAAACATTGTCAGGAGCACGGTTCATGTTGGCGAGTTTCACTACATTAGCTCGTTCGGGCTCCTGTTCACTGTCTGACCAGTTTAGCCAAACATCATCTGAGGCTTTGAGGACCTTCCCCTTTTCGTTTGGGTAGTCTGCATTCTCATACAAAGTGACCTGTTTTACCACAGTTGAAACAAACATTATCGGGGTCCTTGTTGTCAGGAGCCCGGTATTGAGTGGTTGAGGTTTCAGGTTTTTTGTAGTATGAAGAGCTGGATGACGTTCGATTGTTGTTGTTTTTGCTAAAACCTCCAGATGATCTCCTGAGATTCAGTTGCTTGCTGAACATTGCGGCAGCCTTGATGAGATCTCGATGTTCTTCATCAACATCAGAGTATGTGTCCTCATCAGAGGAAATGGTTTGTTTTGCTTTGAGTGAGTTGGAGCGGTTGGAAGGGGTTTTGGTTGAGCTTTTGTTAACAAACAGAGCCATTGGATCATTGGTTTCAGCAAGGTTAGATTTAGGGTTTTGGGTGGCTAGAACATCAGGTTGATGATTCATTAGTTTCCCTACAACTTTATGGATGTTGTACTTCTTGGTGTTTTTGGAGGCACGGAAGTTGTTTCTGTATGGTGTCCAGGTGGCATTCAGTTTCTTCAGAAATTTCATGTTCAACTCTTAATTTTCCTTTTTCACTCCAACCTTTTTTAGCTCATTAATGACTTCACAGATGTGACGTCCTCCAGATAGGGTCTGGAAGAAAACGTCACTAATATCAAATAAACCAACATATTATAATACGAGAACAATTCTATATGATAAAAATAAACTTTGTTGAGAACGCAGCAAAAAATGAATGTCGTTACAATAATGGAAATTACAATAAAGTAATTGTTTCAAATGCAAGAATAATAAATGCGATAATTCTTGATCCTAAGTCCAAGTAGCATCACATAAGCAGTAAGTAAGTAAGCTTGAACAATCAGCACCTGAGACAAACATGCTAAAGTGTCAACCAAAAAGGTTGAGTGAAATCATAGGTTTAACAAAAGTAGTTATCGTTGTTTTTAGACCACAAGATTTTTGTTTTCAAAAGTAGATCACACAGATCTTTAGTTGTCAAAGTAGATCACAAAGATCTTAAAAGTTGGTCTCGCAGGGACCAAAAAGTTATGCCAGTTCGTGATATTTAGACTAAACGTTCAAAGTTTGCCCCATGACAAGTTGTGTCTGTCCTTGTCGGTTTAATTTCGTTATTAAGTAATACAATGACTTGGTCAAATGTATCGGGGACGTTACTCCCGATAGACCTACCCCCAATAATTAAGCATGCATTCAACGAGTAATTAAAAATATCACTGTAGGGACTTAGTCGGACATAGCCGGGTATAGCATAGTTTAACAGTTGGTACTTGTGTCTAAATTGTAAATAGTAAAAGTAGCATGTGTCTCATCCCAAAAAGTTAAATAAGTTGCGCAATAGTAAGAGGGGCTATAAGTTCACCTTAGTAAGTAGGAGAGAGAGTTGTTATTCCTCGGAATAGAAAGTTTGGATGAACGTGAGCAGAAAGTCAACCTATTGACATTTAAGAGTAGTTAAATGTTTTGCCCAAATTTAAGTTTAAGTATGCAAGTGTTTTAAGTATAGTTTGTTTTACTAAGTTTCCATTTCTAGTAAGTTTCCGTTTTTAGAAAGTTTCCATTTTTAATAGTTTCCACTTTTAGTAAGTTACTGTCGAACACGAGTGAGTTGCCCTTAATAAGTCTACCACCTATTAAGTGTGAAGATAACTAAGTGTATGATTACTATAGTCGGGTTTGACATTGTGCACCATACCCAAACATCTATTCCACCGCCGAGTCACTAGAATGACCAATTGTTACCGGTTGGCCCGGGATTTCTTGACCAAAATCTAAGTTTGGCATTCGTAATCCACAAGCGTCCCATAGTGGTACCAAGGATCACCCTAGGCCTTAAGTAGCGTTGACGTTCGAGTAATCCTCACGTTATCGTGAATGACTATGGAAATCGTGTGTTATACTATAAGTAGTATATTATAAGTATTAGTAATAACGTAAGTGTTAAGTAGTAGTATAAATGTATAAGTGTTAAGTAGTATTAGTAATATAGTATAAGTAGTATCAGGGTTTATTAGTTAAGTAATATTAATAGTTAGGGTTTATTAATTAATTAATGATTAGAGTTTAAGTAATAAATGTTTAATAGTATTAAAGTAATATTAGGTTTAGGGTTTAGAAAAGTAATGATTAGGTAATGATTAGGGTTATATATAATAAATGTTTAGGGTTTAGTAAATTAGGGTTTAATAATTAGGATTAGGTTAATTAGGGTTTTAATATTTAACAACTAGGGTTTCAAACAAAACTAAACCTTCTAGACAGGATGGTTTTCGATCAAAACCAGGTTTTTTGACAGCTAAGTTTTCGAGCACTAGGAGACAAAGTCTAAGAGTTTCGAGCAACAAGAGATTTTTCGTGCAAGGTTTTCAGACAGAAAAAATCACGGTTTTCAGACAATCTATTAAATTTTAGGACACAGTTTTCGAGCAAAGAATCAAGTTACACACTGTTTTCGAGCGAAAGTCTCACTATACTCACTGTTTTCGAGCAATTTTGACTGAAAACACTTTAATCAGATTGTTAAGTTCAAAGAGTTTGACTTATAAGTGAGAGAAAACCTATGCACGTGAACTCTTATGTAACAGTTCAATCTTATGCATAAAAGGACAAGTCCTTTGTCCTTTATGACACAAATTAAGGGATTATGTCAAGGACATGTCCTTTTCACTTCTAAAATCTATCGGGTAATACCAATTCGGTGGGTATTAACTAAGGGTCCAAGATTTGGAGCCAAAACAGACTCGACAGGTGGGAAAATGACCAGAGTTTTCGAGCAAAAACCTTAGGGTTTCACTGTTGTGATGAAACCCTGAGAGGTTTTTGAGCAGAATCAAACCCAGAAGGGGTTTTCGAGTATCTGATCTGGGAGAAAACTTAAGCAAATTGAACGATTTTTAAGCAATTTTATCAGGAAATGAGAGCAAAACAGCAATGAATCAAGTAATTATAGGGCCTTTAATTAACCTTAACACATATGGAGTGATAATTATCATGAAAGTTTCGATTAAATCTTGTTAAAAAGTGACAAATACATAGTGACTCAGTCATGGTAGCAAAAACATACACATTCAAACATGAAATACGAACAAAGTACATGAACTAAGCACTAAATTAACATGAAACTTCATGAGTTTCATACCATTTTGACATACAAATTGTTTTTCATGAGATAAACATGTTAAGCATACTTCAACATAAATGAAAAGCACGACAGATTAGAACTAGATATGAGTTTTCAAGCATATAACTTTAAGAAACAGATTAAAAAAAATTAAGACATGAGATTTTTCAGTTCATGTTAAGAATTTTAGACAGATTTAAAGCAAATCAGTGACCAAATAAGGAGGAAAACATGATACCTAAACCGAAGAACACCAAACACTTCAAAACACGAATGTAGAGGCTTCAATCCTTGGATCTACAAGCAAGATAGCAACTCCCGCTCTGATACCAATTGTTAGTCCCTAAAGAAGCCTAGATCGACCGGTTTGTGAGTTGATTAGTGGGTTAGAGGTATTAGTTAGCAAGAACACTTGAGAGAGAATACAAGAGATATGTAAGTGCAAGTGGATAACTAGTTGAATTAGATGTGGGAAGGTTGTTTATATATGACAACCTCCCTAGTTACAAAAGTTACATTGTTACCATGGTAATTACTAGTAAATACATTACAAACTAAGATTAAAACCGTGCGCCACTAAACTATTACATAAACATATGTCAACAACTACTTTTTGGTTGCTGCCAAAGGACCATGTACTAATTAGCTTTGCTTCAATTATTCTTGCCCATTAAGGTGTTTGTCTAATTTCCTGAAATAGAACATGTTTCTTACTTCTCCTTTTACTTATTTCATTTAGGTTAAAAGTTCTTGAATAGCTTTGGATTTTTATGCGCTGTCTTTTCCATCACATCTGCAGGTATTCTGTTATTTATTTCCTTATGTATTATTTTTGTTTTTGCGAATTTTTGTTTATGTGATGTATATTGAATGCATTTTCAATAGACTATGAAATTATGGTGTTGACATTGTTAAAACAGTCTATGTTTTATGTGGTTGATGGTTATCTTTATTTTTAACGCTTTTGTTGTTGTATAAAGTAGATGTGGAAAATGGGTGGATGTGAAAGAATTGCACACTCTCCAAATGGGCAACAAAGATTACCTGGTAATAGCATTTTGTTTGATTATTTATTAAACTTTACATCTATCTTCATAATATATATGTTTATCTGATGATTTTGAATAAATTGAGATTTTGCGAGAGTTCAATTGTGTAGAGACCCGTCCTAATATGTATGGACGAATACTTTACATTTGGTTATATCGCGAGGTACTTGACCTCTATATGATACATTTTACAAACATTTGCATTCGTTTTTAAAAGATAAACTTTCATTTCATCGAAAGTTGACGGCATGCATACCATTTCATAATATATCCAACTATAATTGACTTAATAATAATCTTGATGAACTCAACGACTCGTGTAACATCCTCAAGTGGGCCTAGATGTAAGATTACTAGAATGCCCTTAAGTTAGTGTAGTGTTATTATATGCTTTTATTTTTATTTAATGTTTGGTATTATTTAATGATGAGGTTAGGACCAGTTTGTGACAAGGGTCACAGAATAGGTTTGTTTATTTAATTTGGACTTCGGTTGGGTTACCAAATGATGTACGAAAGATATCAGATAATTGGTAAATACCCGTGTGTCACACAGTGTGGGATTTTAACCCACTTTTGATGCCTTATGCAGTGCATTTCTTGCACTTTCCAGACCCTTCCCAAATATTACCCCGTACCTAAATTCTTCCCCTTTGAAACCCTAATTGCTAAAACTAGTTCTTGAGCTCAAATTGTTCTTGGAATCGTGTTCTTTGTGGTCTACTGATTCTATCAAGGTAAGAAACATGTGTTTTTGTGTTCAATTCGTGGTTAAATTCATAGTTTTGTGTAAGTTTTGTAAAAAGCTTGATTTTGTGTCAAAACCCATGAATTTGATGTTGTTATAGTCCAAACTTTGTGGGTTTATAGTCTATAACATGTAGTGATTGAGTTGTGGTAAGTTTTGGTGTCGAAAATGAGCTCTAGATCGAGTTTTGGCGATTTTAGCTTGAAGTCCGTAACTTGTGTTCAGCTTCTGAAGAAGATGAACACAGTCGGCCGACTGTCGGTCGACAGTCGACCGACCGAGGGTGAACCGACCGATTGACGATGACAACCGATCGACTGAGATTTACCTTCGGCCGATTGATGTAATACCAAGTGAGTCGACCGACTGAGAAGGTCAGTCGACCGATTGTGTAGACAGTCGACCGACTGTCAGTGTCAGTCGACCGACTGAGTATCCAGGGCAGAATATTTTACCTAAGTGTTGTTTTTTAGCCGTTATGCTGCCCGTTTGTATTTTGATGTTTATGATGTAAATTTTGAAAGTGCACAAGTGTTAAGGAGAAAAATTTTAGCGGACAGTTTTTCTGACAAAATTTTCTGTATTGTGTTATTTGGTGTTTATGGACATAAACTAACTCGTGTATATGTATTTCTCAGGAGAAAAGGAGAAAGAGAAGGTTCAGTGATTAGATAACTGAACACCTTCTCGTTTGCTGGTAGTTGGTGAGTGGGACTAACTGGAGTATATAGTATATAGTAGCATGTTATATTATGACTGCCATGCTTGTTAGATATACTTATTGTTGTGGATAGTTGGTACATTGTGATGACTGCATATTGGTTGATGCTTGTCTGCTGGAGCCCAGTGCGTTCCTATTGTGTGGTGGCCTCGGTAGGAGAGATCAACCTGCGGGTTGGGTTCCTCATGTGGTGGCCTAGACAGCCGTGGTGTATATATATGTGAATGACGCGTCCGTCGCGTGTGGATTATGTATATACATACAGTGGTGGAGGAACTTCTGGTAAGCCCCAGTCCGATCAGCTGGTGGTTAATGGTTTGGCCGAGCCGCCAGAGTCTCTGTAGACGGCACTTGGGTGATGTTTGTGTGTTAGACTAAGTGACATGATTAGTATAACACTTATGTATACTATGGCCTGTAGTTAGTCGTACTCACTTAGCTTCGTGCTAATTCCCCTCCATCTCCTCCCTGCAGGTTGTTAGCTTTTGTAGATAGTGCTTTTGGGAGAAGACGGGCATGATGATGTTATGTTTGACAGGGTTAACTCTGATGTGGTCTTTTAGAATATGAACCGTGTACCTTTGAAAACAGAATGTATTTACGTCTCTTCCTATTAATATGTAAATTGTTTTAATGACACGTGACATCGGTTTGTACAAATGTGGATATCGTAATTAATTAATATTATGCTTCCGCCACGTATAAAAAAAAATAGCGGTGTCACAAGTTGGTATCAGAGCTGAGTAAGGCAGCATGTGCATTGTGATCTACATGTCATGTTCCCAAACTTAGAAGAGTCATGTCAAACATAACATGCTGGGGATGGGTTAAGTGAGTATTAGGACAGGTTATGTGTTAGTTGTTAGTACTAACAGAGTTTATACTAAGCTTTGGTGTGAGTGTTGTGGTAGTGCAGTAATGGCAGATAACGAAGCTAACGCTACTGGCCCCACTGTCCCTGGAACTGGTACTTTTAGAGCCCTTGACGAAGATGGACATGTGTCTTCAGAAGAAGAAACTTCTCAAGAAGTAATAGAACTTCAAAGTCGGTTACTAGAAGCTCAGAGAAAATTAAGGAATTAGAACAAGAACGGGCGCAATGGAACCCAAATACCACTGCGTTGAACACAACCTTTCCTCCTAATTTTTATAATCAAGCCGGTAGCAGTTCTCAGTCACAATTTCCACAAAATACCTATCAAAACTATCAAATGCCATTTCCATTTAACCAGACTTTTCCTAATCAAATGATGTAACCATTTCAAGTCCCTGAGACAAGAAGGAAGTGTACCTATAAACAGTTTATGGACTGCAAACCTCCTGAGTACAGTGGTCACACAAACCCTACAATGACCCTTAATTGGCTAAGAGAAGTAGAGAGAGCGTTGGAAGCATGTTTTTGTGAGCCTGAATCTATGGTACTGTTTGCTAGTAGGCTTCTCAAGGGTGAAGCAATGGAATGGTGGGACTCTATCACTGCATATTTACCCAAAGAACATATCAGTCAGATAACTTGGGAACAGTTCACTGCTAAGGTTCGGGAGCAGTATTGTTCTGAGTATGAGATGGAAAGATTGAAAACTGAGTTTTTTAGTATGAAAATGACCGAAAACATGACGATTGATGAGGTTTTCAGAGATTTTACATCGAAGTTAAGGTTTGTTCAACAGTGGGTACCAACTGAAAAGGATAAGATTCAGCATTTTATGCGGGTGATTAGGCCAGAATATAGGACAGTTGCAAGATTTTCAACCTCATTGGCACAGGCTCATGAGATGGCTAAAGTTACAGAAGGTGATATAATGGCAGCGAAAAGAGAAAGTTCAAAAGGTGGACCTTTTGGGGGTAAATCAGAAGGTCAATCAGGTGGACAGTCGACTCAGCAGTCGAGTAAGCAATCTGGTTTTCGTGGTAAGAAGTCAGGTGGGATTAAACAGAGCAGTAAGGTCATAGATCGGCGGATTGTCCATCTGCGTCAAGAGCCGGTTCTGGGCAGGGTCAGGGGCGAGGTCAGCAACTTCTGAGGGATCTTCTGCTTCTACCGCCGGGCAGAAGAGAAAGAATCCTTCAACAGCAGAGGCAAGGGCGTTTCAGATGACGGTAGACACTGCAACCACTACCGATGACATCATTACCGGTATGTTCTTGGTTAATTCCTTGCCAGCTCGTGTGTTATTTGATTCAGGAGCGAATCGATCTTTTATGTCCTTAGGCTTCTGTGATAAGTTGAAGTTGCCTGTTAGAATGTTAGATGCGTCTTTGGGAATAGAAGTAGCTGATGGTAAAATGGTTCCATGCACATCATCTGTGTCTGGAATTACCATCGAAATTGACGGCCATTCCTTTCCTTTAACCTGTTTGTTGATGCCTATACCTAGCTTTGATGTAGTCATAGGCATGAATTGGTTAAGAGCTAATAGGGCTAATATTAAGTGTGATAAGAAGATGATTTCTTTTCGTTTGGCCGACGGATCCCGAGTGATAGCTAGGGGAGAGCGCAGTGGATTTAACTTCCCTATGGTTTCCCTAATGAAAGCTCAGAAGTCGATAATGAAAGGGTGTGATTCATTCTTAGCCTACGTGATTGATGTTAAGAAAGAGAAGAAGCAGGTGACCGATATTCCCGTTGTGTCAGAATTTCTAGAAGTATTTCCAGATGATTTACCAGGATTACCTCCAGTACGTGAAGTAGAGTATAAAATTGATTTGGTTCCAGGTGCTACACCAATTGCAAAAGCTCCTTACAGATTAGCTCCATCAGAAATCCGAGAAATGATGTCTCAGATTCAGGAATTGTTAGATAAGGGGTTTATCCGACCAAGTTCTTCACCGTGGGGTGCTCCTGTGTTGTTTGTGAAAAAGAAAGATGGGTCGCTTCGTATGTGTATAGATTATCGTGATTTAAACAAGAGAACAATCAAAAATAAGTATCCGTTACCAAGAATAGATGACTTATTTGATCAGTTACAGGGTGCTTCCTACTTTTCAAAGATAGATTTACGTTCAGGGTATCACCAGGTACGTGTTGCAGAGAGTGATATACCGAAAACAGCGTTTAGAACTAGATATGGTCATTATGAATTTTTAGTTATGCCATTCAGGTTAACAAACGCGCCAGCAGTGTTTATGGATTTAATGAATAGGGTGTGTCGTCAGTATCTTGACAAGTTTGTGATTGTCTTCATAGATGATATCTTGATATATTCGAAAACCGAGAAAGATCATGCTACGCATCTGAGGTTGATGTTAGAACTTTTGAAACAGGAACAAATGTACGCTAAGTTCTCCAAATGTGAATTTTGGTTGCGAGAAGTACAGTTTTTGGGTCATGTGATTTGTGAACAGGGTATTAAAGTAGATCAGTCTAAGATAGAGGCCGTAATGAATTGGAACTCGCCGAAAATGCCAACAGAAATTAAAAGTTTTCTGGGTTTAGCAGGTTATTACCGCCGGTTTATCAAAGACTTTTCTAAAATAGCAGGTCCATTAAATAAGTTAACCAGAAAAGATGTAGCTTTTCGATGGACTGATGAACAAGAAAAGGCTTTTTAGACTCTCAAACAGTTGTTATGTCAAGCGCCGGTTTTAGCTTTACCAGAGGGAACAGAAGATTTTGTGGTCTACTGCGATGCGTCATGTGCAGGTCTGGGTTGGGTTTTGATGCAGAGAAAAAAAGTTATAGCGTATGCTTCACGACAGTTGAAGAATCATGAACGAAACTACCCTACTCACGATTTAGAGTTAACTGCAGTTGTGTTTGCTTTGAAGCTTTGGAGACATTATTTGTATGGTACACATTGTGAAATCTATACAGATCATAAGAGTCTTCAATATATCTTTTCGCAGAAAGAATTAAATATGCGTCAACGTCGATGTTTAGAATTGATTAAAGACTATGATTGTGAGATTAAGTACCATCCGGGTAAAGCAAATGTGGTCGCAGATGCTCTGAGTCGAAAGAAAACCATCGAAAATGTTAGATTTATGAGAATTGAAATAGTTTCAGACTTGATTGATCGATTGAAAACCGTTCAGTTAGTAGCTTTGAATGACGAAAACCTAAAGACTGAACAAATGACTAAAAGAAAATTTGACCTATGCAATGATTCTAGAGGATTAAAAACCTATAAAGATCGAATTTGGGTGCCTATGCTTGGAGATTTGAGGGATTTAATCCTTACTGAAGCGCATAAATCGAGATTATCAGTGCATCCAGGTAGTACAAAGATGTATAGAGACTTGAAAATATTGTATTGGTGGCCGACAATGAAGACAGATGTTGCAAATTTTGTCGAAAAATATCATATTTGTGCGCAAGTTAAGGCAGAACATCAGAAACCGTATGGATCTCTAAGACAGTTAGAAATTCCTCAGTGGAAATGGGATCATATAACGATGGATTTTGTAACCAAGTTACCCCGAACCCAGAAAGGACACGACATGATCTGGGTGATTGTGGATCGTTTAACAAAGAGTGCTCACTTTTTAGCTACTCGTGAAACAGCCTCGTTGAGTGATTTGGCAGAATTGTACTTGAAAGAGATCGTTAGTCGACATGGTGTACCATTGTCTATAGTTTCCGACAGAGATACTAGGTTTGTATCGAACTTCTGGAACAGTTTACAACAAAATTTGGGTACACGTGTAAATCTGAGTACAACATATCATCCACAGACAGACGGTCAGAGTGAACGGACAATTCAGACATTAGAAGATATGTTAAGAGCACGTGTCTTAGAATATGGTGGTTCTTGGGATTCACATCTTCCATTGATAGAGTTTGCTTACAACAATTCATATCATTCGAGTATCGGAATGCCACCGTATGAAATGTTATATGGTCGAAAATGCAGAACTCCTACGTGTTGGTTAGAAGCAGGCGAGAAACAATTTGCAGGTCCCGAGATTGTTCAGATAACTGCAGAAAAAGTTGAAATTGCACGTGAGAAATTAAAGGCAGCTAGAGATCGACAAAAGGTATATGCTGATCCGCGCAGACGTCCGGTGACATTTAATGTAGGTGATCGTGTTTATCTGAAAGTTTCACCGTGGAAGGGAGTGATCAGATTTGGTAAATGTGGTAAACTAGCTCCGAGGTTTATTGGGCCATTTCCAATCAAAGAAATTTTGAATGATCAGACTGTTGTTTTAGATCTTCCATCAGAGTTAGCAGGAATTCACAACACATTCAATGTGTGCTATCTGAGAAAGTGCAAAGTAGACGATGAAAGTCAGATTCTTCCATTGAAAGATTTGAAAGTTGATTTGACTAAGAAATTAGTGGAAGAGCCGATTAAGATAGTAGATAAGAAAGTCACCAAGTTAAGAAGGAAGCTGATTCCAATGGTGTTAGTAGAGTGGCGACATAGTTTAGGTTCCAACCTGACGTGGGAAACCGAGGAGATAATGATAACGCGCTATCCCCATTTATTTGACCTTGACCAGATTCCGAGGATGGAATCTTCTTAAGGGGGGAAGATTTGTAACATCCTCAAGTGGGCCTAGATGTAAGATTACTAGAATGCCCTTAAGTTAGTGTAGTGTTATTATATGCTTTTATTTTTATTTAATGTTTGGTATTATTTAATGATGAGGTTAGGACCAGTTTGTGACAAGGGTCACAGAACAGGTTTGTTTATTTAATTTGGACTTCGTTTGGGTTGCCAAATGATGTACGAAAGATATCAGATAATTGGTAAATACCCGTGTGTCACACAGTGTGGGATTTTAACCCACTTTTGATGCCTTATGCAGTGCATTTCTTGCACTTTCCAGACCCTTCTCAAATATTACCCCGTACCTAAATTCTTCCCCTTTGAAACCCTAATTGCTAAAACTAGTTCTTGAGCTCAAATTGTTCTTGGAATCGTGTTCTTTGTTGTCTACTGATTCTAACAAGGTAAGAAACATGTGTTTTTGTGTTCAATTCATGGTTAAATTCATAGTTTTGTGTAAGTTTTGTAAAAAGCTTGATTTTGTGTCAAAACCCATGAATTTGATGTTGTTATAGTCCAAACTTTGTGGGTTTATAGTCTATAACATGTAGTGATTGAGTTGTGGTAAGTTTTGGTGTCGAAAATGAGCTCTAGATCGAGTTTTGGCGATTTTAGCTTGAAGTCCGTAACTTGTGTTCAGCTTCTGAAGAAGATGAACACAGTCGGCCGACTGTCGGTCGACAGTCGACCGACCGAGGGTGAACCGACCGATTGACGATGACAACCGATCGACTGAGATTTACCTTCGGCCGATTGATGTAATACCAAGTGAGTCGACCGACTGAGAAGGTCAGTCGACCGATTGTTTAGACAGTCGACCGACTGTCAGTGTCAGTCGACCGACTGAGTATCCAGGGCAGAATATTTTACCTAAGTGTTGATTTTTAGCCGTTATGCTGCCCGTTTGTATTTTGATGTTTATGATGTAAATTTTGAAAGTGCACAAGTGTTAAGGAGAAAAATTTTAGCGGACAGTTTTTCTGACAAAATTTTCTGTATTGTGTTATTTGGTGTTTATGGACATAAACTAACTCGTGTATATGTATTTCTCAGGAGAAAAGGAGAAAGAGAAGGTTCAGTGATTAGATAACTGAACACCTTCTCGTTTGCTGGTAGTTGGTGAGTGGGACTAACTGGAGTATATAGTATATAGTAGCATGTTATATTATGACTGCCATGCTTGTTAGATATACTTATTGTTGTGGATAGTTGGTACATTGTGATGACTGCATGTTGGTTGATGCTTGTCTGCTGGAGCCCAGTGCGTCCCTATTGTGTGGTGGCCTCGGTAAGAGAGATCAGCCTGCGGGTTGGGTTCCTCATGTGGTGGCCTAGACAGCCGTGGTGTATATATATGTGAATGACGCGTCTGTCGCATGTGGATTATGTATATACATATGGTGGTGGAGGAACATCTGGTAAGCCCCAGTCCGATCAGCTGGTGGTTAATGGTTTGGCCGAGCCGCCAGAGTCTCTGTAGACGGCACTTGGGTGATGTTTGTGTGTTAGACTAAGTGACATGATTAGTATAACACTTATGTATACTATGGCCTGTAGTTAGTCGTACTCACTTAGCTTCGTGCTAATTCCCCTCCATCTCCTCCCTGCAGGTTGTTAGCTTTTGTAGATAGTGCTTTTGGGAGAAGACGGGCATGATGATGTTATGTTTGACAGGGTTAACACTGATGTGGTCTTTTAGAATATGAACCATGTACCTTTGAAAACAGAATGTATTTACGTCTCTTCCTATTAATATGTAAATTGTTTTAATGACACGTGACATCGGTTTGTACAAATGTGGATATCGTAATTAATTAATATTATGCTTCCGCCACGTATAAAAAAAAATAGCGGTGTCACAAGTTGGTATCAGAGCTGAGTTTGGCAGCATGTGCATTGTGATCTACATGTCATGTTCCCAAACTTAGAAGAGTCATGTCAAACATAACATGCTGGGGATGGGTTAAGTGAGTATTAGGACAGGTTATGTGTTAGTTGTTAGTACTAACAGAGTTTATACTAAGCTTTGGTGTGAGTGTTGTGGTAGTGCAGTAATGGCAGATAACGAAGCTAACGCTACTGGCCCCACTGTCCCTGGAACTGGTACTTTTAGAGCCCCTGACGAAGATGGACATGTGTCTTCAGAAGAAGAAACTTCTCAAGAAGTAACAGAACTTCAAAGTCGGTTACTAGAAGCTCAGAGAAAATTAAGGAATTAGAACAAGAACGGGCGCAATGGAACCCAAATACCACTGCGTTGAACACAACCTTTCCTCCTAATTTTTATAATCAAGCCGGTAGCAGTTCTCAGTCACAATTTCCACAAAATACCTATCAAAACTATCAAATGCCATTTCCATTTAACCAGACTTTTCCTAATCAAATGATGTAACCATTTCAAGTCCCTGAGACAAGAAGGAAGTGTACCTATAAACAGTTTATGGACTGCAAACCTCCTGAGTACAGTGGTCACACAAACACTACAATGACCCTTAATTGGCTAAGAGAAGTAGAGAGAGCGTTGGAAGCATGTTTTTGTGAGCCTGAATCTATGGTACTGTTTGCTAGTAGGCTTCTCAAGGGTGAAGCAATGGAATGGTGGGACTCTATCACTGCATATTTACCCAAAGAACATATCAGTCAGATAACTTGGGAACAGTTCGCTGCTAAGGTTCGGGAGCAGTATTGTTCTGAGTATGAGATGGAAAGATTGAAAACTGAGTTTTTGAGTATGAAAATGACCGAAAACATGACGATTGATGAGGTTTTCAGAGATTTTACATCGAAGTTAAGGTTTGTTCAACAGTGGGTACCAACTGAAAAGGATAAGATTCAGCATTTTATGCGGGTGATTAGGCCAGAATATAGGACAGTTGTAAGATTTGCAACCTCATTGGCACAGGCTCATGAGATGGCTAAAGTTACAGAAGGTGATATAATGGCAGCGAAAAGAGAAAGTTCAAAAGGTGGACCTTTTGGGGGTAAATCAGAAGGTCAATCAGGTGGACAGTCGACTCAGCAGTCGAGTAAGCAATCTGGTTTTCGTGGTAAGAAGTCAGGTGGGATTAAACAGAGAAGTAAGTCTGGTATGAGTGGATCGGGTTCTAGTCAGTCTGGTTGGTGTAATGTTTGTAAGTCGACTCATGCCAGTCCATGTTCTCCAATGACCCGAAGATGCTTGAGATGTGGAGTACTAGGTCATGAATCAACAACTTGTTCTTTTAAGTCAAATGTTTGTTGGAATTGCCATAAGGAAGGTCATAGATCAGCGGATTGTCCATCTGCGTCAAGAGCCGGTTCTGGGGCAAGGTCAGGGGCGAGGTCAGCAACTTCTGAGGGATCTTCTGCTTCTACCGCCGGGCAGAAGAGAAAGAATCCTTCAACAGCAGAGGCAAGGATGTTTCAGATGACGGTAGACACTGCAACCACTACCGATGATGTCATTACCGGTATGTTCTTGGTTAATTCCTTGCCAGCTCGTGTGTTATTTGATTCAGGAGCGAATCGATCTTTTATGTCCTTAGGCTTCTGTGATAAGTTGAAGTTGCCTGTTAGAATGTTAGATGCGTCTTTGGGAATAGAAGTAGCTGATGGTAAAATGGTTCCATGCACATCATCTGTTTCTGGAATTACCATCGAAATTGACGGCCATTCCTTTCCTTTAACTTGTTTGTTGATGCCTATACCTAGCTTTGATGTAGTCATAGGCATGAATTGGTTAAGAGCTAATAGGGCAAATATTAAGTGTGATAAGAAGATGATTTCTTTTCGTTTGGCCGACGGATCCCGAGTGATAGCTAGGGGAGAGCGCAGTGGATTTAACTTCCCTATGGTTTCCCTAATGAAAGCTCAGAAGTCGATAATGAAAGGGTGTGATTCATTCTTAGCCTACGTGATTGATGTTAAGAAAGAGAAGAAGCAGGTGACCGATATTCCCGTTGTGTCAGAATTTCTAGAAGTATTTCCAGATGATTTACCAGGATTACCTCCAGTACGTGAAGTAGAGTATAAAATTGATTTGGTTCCAGGTGCTACACCAATTGCAAAAGCTCCTTACAGATTAGCTCCATCAGAAATCCGAGAAATGATGTCTCAGATTCAGGAATTGTTAGATAAGGAGTTTATCCGACCAAGTTCTTCACCGTGGGGTGCTCCTGTGTTGTTTGTGAAAAAGAAAGATGGGTCGCTTCGTATGTGTATAGATTATCGTGATTTAAACAAGAGAAAAATCAAAAATAAGTATCCGTTACCAAGAATAGATGACTTATTTGATCAGTTACAGGGTGCTTCCTACTTTTCAAAGATAGATTTACGTTCAGGGTATCACCAGGTACGTGTTGCAGAGAGTGATATACCGAAAACAGCGTTTAGAACTAGATATGGTCATTATGAATTTTTAGTTATGCCATTCAGGTTAACAAACGCGCCAGCAGTGTTTATGGATTTAATGAACAGGGTGTGTCGTCAGTATCTTGACAAGTTTGTGATTGTCTTCATAGATGATATCTTGATATATTCGAAAACCGAGAAAGATCATGCTACGCATCTGAGGTTGATGTTAGAACTTTTGAAACAGGAACAATTGTACGCTAAGTTCTCCAAATGTGAATTTTGGTTGCGGGAAGTACAGTTTTTGGGTCATGTGATTTGTGAACAGGGTATTAAAGTAGATCAGTCTAAGATAGAGGCCGTAATGAATTGGAACTCGCCGAAAATGCCAACAGAAATTAAAAGTTTTCTGGGTTTAGCAGGTTATTACCGCCGGTTTATCAAAGACTTTTCTAAAATAGCAGGTCCATTAAATAAGTTAACCAGAAAAGATGTAGCTTTTTGATGGACTGATGAACAAGAAAAGGCTTTTCAGACTCTGAAACAGTTGTTATGTCAAGCGCCGGTTTTAGCTTTACCAGAGGGAACAGAAGATTTTGTGGTCTACTGCGATGCGTCATGTGCAGGTGTAGGTTGTGTTTTGATGCAGAGAAAAAAAGTTATAGCGTATGCTTCACGACAGTTGAAGAATCATGAACGAAACTACCCTACTCACGATTTAGAGTTAACTGCAGTTGTGTTTGCTTTGAAGCTTTGGAGACATTATTTGTATGGTACACATTGTGAAATCTATACAGATCATAAGAGTCTTCAATATATCTTTTCGCAGAAAGAATTAAATATGCGTCAACGTCGATGTTTAGAATTGATTAAAGACTATGATTGTGAGATTAAGTACCATCCGGGTAAAGCAAATGTGGTCGCAGATGCTCTGAGTCGCAAGAAAACCATCGAAAATGTTAGATTTATGAGAATTGAAATAGATTCAGACTTGATTGATCGATTGAAAACCGTTCAGTTAGTAGCTTTGAATGACGAAAACCTAAAGACTGAACAAATGACTAAAAGAAAATTTGACCTATGCAATGATTCTAGAGGATTAAAAACCTATAAAGATCGAATTTGGGTGCCTATGCTTGGAGATTTGAGGGATTTAATCCTTGCTGAAGCGCATAAATCAAGATTATCAGTGCATCCAGGTAGTACAAAGATGTATAGAGACTTGAAAATATTGTATTGGTGGCCGACAATGAAGACAGATGTTGCAAATTTTGTCGAAAAATGTCATATTTGTGCGCAAGTTAAGGCAGAACATCAGAAACCGTATGGATCTCTAAGACAGTTAGAAATTCCTCAGTGGAAATGGGATCATATAACGATGGATTTTGTAACCAAGTTACCCCGAACCTAGAAAGGACACGACATGATCTGGGTGATTGTGGATCGTTTAACAAAGAGTGCTCACTTTTTAGCTACTCGTGAAACAGCCTCGTTGAGTGATTTGGCAGAATTGTACTTGAAAGAGATCGTTAGTCGACATGGTGTACCGTTGTCTATAGTTTCCGACAGAGATACTAGGTTTGTATCGAACTTCTGGAACAGTTTACAACAAAATTTGGGTACACGTGTAAATCTGAGTACAGCATATCATCCACAGACAGACGGTCAGAGTGAACGGACAATTCAGACATTAGAAGATATGTTAAGAGCATGTGTCTTAGAATATGGTGGTTCTTGGGATTCACATCTTCCATTGATAGAGTTTGCTTACAACAATTCATATCATTCGAGTATCGGAATGCCACCGTATGAAATGTTATATGGTCGAAAATGCAGAACTCCTACGTGTTGGTTAGAAGCAGGCGAGAAACAATTTGCAGGTCCCGAGATTGTTCAGATAACTGCAGAAAAAGTTGAAATTGCATGTGAGAAATTAAAGGCAGCTAGAGATCGACAAAAGGTATATGCTGATCCGCGCAGACGTCCGGTGACATTTAATGTAGGTGATCGTGTTTATCTGAAAGTTTCACCGTGGAAGGGAGTGATCAGATTTGGTAAACGTGGTAAACTAGCTCCGAGGTTTATTGGGCCATTTCCAATCAAAGAAATTTTGAATGATCAGACTGTTGTTTTAGATCTTCCATCAGAGTTAGCAGGAATTCACAACACATTCAATGTGTGCTATCTGAGAAAGTGCAAAGTAGACGATGAAAGTCAGATTCTTCCATTGAAAGATTTGAAAGTTGATTTGACTAAGAAATTAGTGGAAGAGCCGATTAAGATAGTAGATAAGAAAGTCACCAAGTTAAGAAGGAAGCTGATTCCAATGGTGTTAGTAGAGTGGCGACATAGTTTAGGTTCCAACCTGACGTGGGAAACCGAGGAGATAATGAGAACGCGCTATCCCCATTTGTTTGACCTTGACCAGATTCCGAGGACGGAATCTTCTTAAGGGGGGAAGATTTGTAACATCCTCAAGTGGGCCTAGATGTAAGATTACTAGAATGCCCTTAAGTTAGTGTAGTGTTATTATATGCTTTTATTTTTATTTAATGTTTGGTATTATTTAATGATGAGGTTAGGACCAGTTTGTGACAAGGGTCACAGAACAGGTTTGTTTATTTAATTTGGACTTCGTTTGGGTTGCCAAATGATGTACGAAAGATATCAGATAATTGGTAAATACCCGTGTGTCACACAGTGTGGGATTTTAACCCACTTTTGATGCCTTATGCAGTGCATTTCTTGCACTTTCCAGACCCTTCCCAAATATTACCCCGTACCTAAATTCTTCCCCTTTGAAACCCTAATTGCTAAAACTAGTTCTTGAGCTCAAATTGTTCTTGGAATCGTGTTCTTTGTTGTCTACTGATTCTAACAAGGTAAGAAACATGTGTTTTTGTGTTCAATTCGTGGTTAAATTCATAGTTTTGTGTAAGTTTTGTAAAAAGCTTGATTTTGAGTCAAAACCCATGAATTTGATGTTGTTATAGTCCAAACTTTGTGGGTTTATAGTCTATAACATGTAGTGATTGAGTTGTGGTAAGTTTTGGTGTCGAAAATGAGCTCTAGATCGAGTTTTGGCGATTTTAGCTTGAAGTCCGTAACTTGTGTTCAGCTTCTGAAGAAGATGAACACAGTCGGCCGACTGTCGGTCGACAGTCGACCGACTGAGGGTGAACCGACCGATTGACGATGACAACCGATCGACTGAGATTTACCTTCGGCCGATTGATGTAATACCAAGTGAGTCGACCGACTGAGAAGGTCAGTCGACCGATTGTGTAGACAGTCGACAGACTGTCAGTGTCAGTCGACCGACTGAGTATCCAGGGCAGAATATTTTACCTAAGTGTTGATTTTTAGCCGTTATGTTGCCCGTTTGTATTTTGATGTTTATGATGTAAATTTTGAAAGTGCACAAGTGTTAAGGAGAAAAATTTTAGAGGACAGTTTTTCTGACAAAATTTTCTGTATTGTGTTATTTGGTGTTTATGGACATAAACTAACTCGTGTATATGTATTTCTCAGGAGAAAAGGAGAAAGAGAAGGTTCAGTGATTAGATAACTGAACACCTTCTCGTTTGCTGGTAGTTGGTGAGTGGGACTAACTGGAGTATATAGTATATAGTAGCATGTTATATTATGACTGCCATGCTTGTTAGATATACTTATTGTTGTGGATAGTTGGTACATTGTGATGACTGCATGCTGGTTGATGCTTGTCTGCTGGAGCCCAGTGCGTCCTTATTGTGTGGTGGCCTCGGTAGGAGAGATCAACCTGCGGGTTGGGTTCCTCATGTGGTGGCCTAGACAGCCGTGGTGTATATATATGATGATGTTATGTTTGACAGGGTTAACTCTGATGTGGTCTTTTAGAATATGAACCGTGTACCTTTGAAAACAGAATGTATTTACGTCTCTTCCTATTAATATGTAAATTGTTTTAATGACACGTGACATCGGTTTGTACAAATGTGGATATCGTAATTAATTAATATTATGCTTCCGCCACGTATAAAAAAAATAGCGGTGTCACAAGTTGGTATCAGAACTGAGTTTGGCAGCATGTGCATTGTGATCTACATGTCATGTTCCCAAACTTAGAAGAGTCATGTCAAACATAACATGCTGGGGATGGGTTAAGTGAGTATTAGGACAGGTTATGTGTTAGTTGTTAGTACTAACAGAGTTTATACTAAGCTTTGGTGTGAGTGTTGTGGTAGTGCAGTAATGGCAGATAACGAAGCTAACGCTACTGGCCCCACTGTCCCTGGAACTGGTACTTTTAGAGCCCCTGACGAAGATGGACATGTGTCTTCAGAAGAAGAAACTTCTCAAGAAGTAATAGAACTTCAAAGTCGGTTACTAGAAGCTCAGAGAAAATTAAGGAATTAGAACAAGAACGGGCGCAATGGAACCCAAATACCATTGCGTTGAACACAACCTTTCCTCCTAATTTTTATAATCAAGCCGGTAGCAGTTCTCAGTCACAATTTCCACAAAATACCTATCAAAACTATCAAATGCCATTTCCATTTAACCAGACTTTTCCTAATCAAATGATGTAACCATTTCAAGTCCCTGAGACAAGAAGGAAGTGTACCTATAAACAGTTTATGGACTGCTAACCTCCTGAGTACAGTGGTCACACAAACACTACAATGACCCTTAATTGGCTAAGAGAAGTAGAGAAAGCGTTGGAAGCATGTTTTTGTGAGCCTGAATCTATGGTACTGTTTGCTAGTAGGCTTCTCAAGGGTGAAGCAATGGAATGGTGGGACTCTATCACTGCATATTTACCCAAAGAACGTATCAGTCAGATAACTTGGGAACAGTTCGCTGCTAAGGTTCGGGAGCAGTATTGTTCTGAGTATGAGATGGAAAGATTGAAAACTGAGTTTTTGAGTATGAAAATGACCGAAAACATGACGATTGATGAGGTTTTCAGAGATTTTACATCGAAGTTAAGGTTTGTTCAACAGTGGGTACCAACTGAAAAGGATAAGATTCAGCATTTTATGCGGGTGATTAGGCCAGAATATAGGACAGTTGCAAGATTTACAACCTCATTGGCACAGGCTCATGAGATGGCTAAAGTTACAGAAGGTGATATAATGGCAGCGAAAAGAGAAAGTTCAAAAGGTGGACCTTTTGGGGGTAAATCAGAAGGTCAATCAGGTGGACAGTCGACTCAGCAGTCAAGTAAGCAATCTGGTTTTCGTGGTAAGAAGTCAGGTGGGATTAAACAGAGAAGTAAGTCTGGTATGAGTGGATCGGGTTCTAGTCAGTCTGGTTGGTGTAATGTTTGTAAGTCGACTCATGCCGGTCCATGTTCTCCAATGACCCGAAGATGCTTGAGATGCGGAGTACTAGGTCATGAATCAACAACTTGTTCTTTTAAGTCAAATATTTGTTGGAGTTGCCATAAGGAAGGTCATAGATCGGCGGATTGTCCATCTGTGTCAAGAGCCGGTTCTGGGGCAGGGTCAGGGGCGAGGTCAGCAACTTCTGAGGGATCTTCTGCTTCTACCGCCGGGCAGAAGAGAAAGAATCCTTCAACAGCAGAGGCAAGGGCGTTTCAGATGACGGTAGACACTGCAACCACTACCGATGACGTCATTACCGGTATGTTCTTGGTTAATTCCTTGCCAGCTCGTGTGTTATTTGATTCAGGAGCGAATCGATCTTTTATGTCCTTAGGCTTCTGTGATAAGTTGAAGTTGCCTGTTAGAATGTTAGATGCGTCTTTGGGAATAGAAGTAGCTGATGGTAAAATGGTTCCATGCACATCATCTGTGTCTGGAATTACCATCGAAATTGACGGCCATTCCTTTCCTTTAACTTGTTTGTTGATGCCTATACCTAGCTTTGATGTAGTCATAGGCATGAATTGGTTAAGAGCTAATAGGGCTAATATTAAGTGTGATAAGAAGATGATTTCTTTTCGTTTGGCCGACGGATCCCGAGTGATAGCTAGGGAGAGCGCAGTGGATTTAACTTCCCTATGGTTTCCCTAATGAAATGATAGTTTTGATAATAATGATTTATTAATAATAATATTAATAATAATTTTATTATAATGATAATACTAACAATAAAGATGATAATGATACTCTTTAATGATGATGATGATAATAATAATAATAATAATAATAATAATAATAATAATAATAATAATAATAATAATAATAATAATAATAATAATAATAATAATAATAATAATAATAATAATAATAATAATAATAATAATAATAATAATAATAATAATAATAAGAATAACTTTATGATAACAAGAGTTATACCCTCCTAAACGTCATCGATCATAAACGCCATTCATCATCACCGTCATCCATGATTATCACGATCATCATCAACATCATTCCGACCATCATTAACGTTATCATCATACTCGATTCATAATCATAATAATAATATTAATATTAATAATCATGATAAAATAACAATAATATTAATAATAATATTAATATTAATATTAATAATAATATTAATAATAATACCATTCCATCATCATTATCTCTATCATGTAACATGATCATCTTCATCATCGGGTAATCATCATCATCTACTCATATATCAACATAACCACTTCATCATTATCATGATACGTATCATCATAATCATCTCGCCACATCATCATTCTAATTTATTTCCGGTTTTAGCATCGACATGAATATAGTTGTGGTATCAAACGTATCATCATCATCACATAATATTATCAACATTTTATGTCTACGGGTCATCATCATCATACATCTTATACTTGTATCATCATAACCCTTATTAACATCGATCTTCATCATCTTTTGTTTTCATCACCATCGCTCATTTCCAACTATCATCATCATATTCGCTTACCCTCTTTTCATTAACAACTTCATATCATCCTCAAATTATCATCATACTCACCTTCGTCACGATCATTATCATATTATCATACACCATTATCAACTCACGATCATCATCATCATAGGATCGCCATCACTATCGTTCGTTCACCATCACCTTCATTATCTTATCATCGTATACCATATATCTATCCCGTGTTTTCTTCTTCTTCATAATTTGATCGGAAAAAAAAATATAAACATTTTCATGAACCCGCTTCTTGGCCCAATGTCAAAACTGAAATTCAAGCCCATCACACAAAAGGCTTAGTAGTCCGATAAGGAGATTAATGGCCCTTGGCCCAATAAAATCCCAGCCGAAAATATATTACTGAGTATTTTTGTTTCAGTCTTTTATGCAAAGTAACAAGAATTGTTAATTGCAAGTGGGATAAATAAATAAAAAGAAATATATCCTCATCCTTATAATCGTAACCCAGAACTGTAGCATCATATTTGATCAAGTGGTTGTAATTTAATCGAATCAGAGAATAGGAAAGCCATATAATCGGATCATGAAATCTTCAATCTTGTTTCCTCCTCTTCTTTGATGTAACATCGTTACATCATCATTCAACTCATCATCGTCTTGTTTCGTCTTCTTCGTTTCATACTCATCTCCCATCGTTCGAACAAAATGGAAAACAGAATGGGTACAGTAGTAGAACGAAATGGGTTTGATGAACTAAGCTTACACGAATGGCGTAGAGTATCACATTAAACGCGTAATGTTATTACAAAATTACGCGGATCATGTAACATATTACGTGAAACGCGTAATCATCTTTTTTTAACACGTCACTGTAGTCCTTCGTTTTTACAGAAACATGAACAGCAGCTAGATGTCCATTTAATGGTGGTTCACGAATAGAAAAAATGAAACCATAAATAGAGTTGCAGGTGGTTATTCAAGTGTTTGGGTTATGGCTTCGATGATTGCTTCGGTTAGAACTTGGAGAGAGAATTAGATAAATAGAGAGAGAGAGAGAGAGAGAGAGAGAGAGAGAAGAGATTGGGGTGGTGATTGATGTTGGTAGGGTGGCGAATATGATTAGAACAGAAAATAAAAACGGTTGTGGTAGTGGTGGTGGTGGTGACTCCGGTGAGGTGGTGGTTATGAAGGACGGTGGTGAAGTGGTGGTTGTCTTGGGTGTCATCGGATGTTGTTGGTGAAGATGTGGGGTGAGTCAAGGTTGATCATAAGCATGTAAACATATATATCTGTCTATACATATATAGTATATATAATAGCAACATAAAGTATTATTATAATAATAATTATATTCTCAATTGAAGAATTAAGAACGTGTGATACAGTTTAGCAGCCATAGTTAGGTGCCAACAGTTTTTAACGAACTATTATATCGTGCCCCGTTGTTCACTCAGTGGCGAATAAGTGTTCAGAAAAATCCCATATTTTTAAATTAACTATATTTATTTATTTTGGTCATTATGGTATAAAATTCGATCATTAACTATTAAATAAAAATTACATTAATTATTCACTCCTAATCCCAAGTAAAATATAAAAAGTTTTAAAATTCAACAAATAGTTCCTAAATACATTTTTAATGAGCCTAAAATTTATATTACTCATTTCGTATCACCGTTTATTTTAAAATTACATAAGTTTGAATTTAACTTGTTTAGTATCAATCGAAACATCAAACGAGTATTACAATCATTTAATATTTATTTTTAATATACTTTATTTATATATAGAGATATATTTTAAATAATCATTATTATAATATCCTATTTTTTATTTTATTAATAACAATAACATATAATACATTAAATTATATTTTGAATTATTATTTATATATACATACACACATATCTATTTACAATTAATTGTTCGTGAATCGTCGGGAGTAGTCAAAGGTCAAATGAATACATAAACAAAGTTCACAGTTTTTGAGACTTCAACGTTACAGACTTTGCTTATCGTGTTGAAATCATAATAAGATTAAGTTTAAATTTGGTCAAAAATTCTCGGGTCGTCACAGTACCTACCCGTTAAAGAAATTTCGTCCCGAAATTTGAGGGTCGTCATGGCTAACAATAAAAATGTTTTCATGATGAATATGAGCTGATAGATAGAGTTTTATCATTATTGATTAATATAGACAAAACAATTCGATTATTCGAAGAATATTAATGAAGCTATCACAAAAGGATGAAATGAATAAATGCAGATTCGTCTTGCTTGGTGACGTAGTCATGGTTGATTTTCGGAAATCAAGGAATTTAGGAGAAATCTTCATAATAAGATGTGATTCTTCGGTAATTAAGGAAATTAGGATCTTCTTTGGTTAAATGCAATAATTTGTATCGATTGCTCTGTCGGATAATTCACTATAAATCTACTCTCTTCATTTCCTTTATATTTTGGAGTTCCATCCTTATGTTTTCTCTTCCCGACTTTAAGTCAAGCGAATAATGGTCCAGATTTCATAGGTATGGAGTTTCGAATGAACTTCATGTTCTAAACAAGAAAGAACGTAATAGCACGATTTGATTTGTCAAATTACCAGAATCACTGAGAAAAGATAGAACTATCAGGAAAATATGTTCTTGATATGTTTAGAGATTAGGTAGAATGTAAGAGTCGTGTAACATGACACATGATGACGTTATAGTCTGTAAATCATCACGTTCTATTAGAAACTCAGCATGACTTACTGTAAGATAATCACATTGATCAAGTGTCATTATATTATACTAACTCATGCATCAATTTCCAACACTACTTCAAAAGCATTCTTATTTTAAACTCGAAGGTTTACAGAATATAGAAACTAAGACAGTTTCCTTTTATGATATATCACAGATAGCGCGGAAAAATAATTTATATCGGACGAGAATATTTATGAAGATATCTTCAGAAATATTGAGGATATTAATAATGAATGATACGATAATATCTTAGAATTTTTGAATCAAATTGTGATGAAGAAATTCATTCATGATGATTTAGAGTGATTAAGGAGCAAGGTATTCGTTAAAGATTTCATTAGAAACAGAATCATCAGGATTCTTTTATGTACAAGTTTAGTCCTTGTTCAAAGTCACTTTCATGATTTGCTCAATTCATTTTTCAGTATCAAAATCTTTGAGCTTTTCCAACACTCCATTCTTTATCATCAAACTTTTGACTGTTAAGGCAGTCTTCAGTTTTCACTGCTTCTTCAGCTTTTTCAAAACTCAGGAAACTGGTTCATAAGCTAAAGTGCTTTTCAGAAATTCAGAATTGAAATTCGTAAATCCAGGAGATAGAAGTTATATATATATATATATATATATATATATATATATATATATATATATATATATATATATATATATATATATATATATATATATATATAAATTGTTGTCGTAGAATCGCTGAGAATTTCGAGATTATCGATTGATGCCTTCCGGTACTTGGTATGGTAATTATCGTTACGAGATACCGATGAGTTCATGATAAGACTTCAATAGATAAATATATTGATTTGTCGTAGAGATTTAATCCAAGGAGCAACGAGGTTGCTGGTACGTCTGCTGGAAATTTAGTGGAATATAAAAGATTCCCCGGTAACAATAAAAGAGCACACGTATATATCAAGGTTATAATAAGGTTTTTTCAAACGAAAAGCCGAAGTTGACTTGCTGGAGCTGTGACAAAACTGGCTATCTCGATCAGGAGTTGCAAAGTTATTTTCGGTAATAATAACACTAAAGGAATTAGCACAGCTATGTGTTAAACGTTTACTCAGGTTCCGAGTGTTTTTCAGGTGCAACACTATATGCATCAATCTTTTCTTTTGTACATATATATATTTTCTTCAGATGTAATTATGGATTTAATGAGTTAATATAACATTAAACTCATTTACTTTTTGGTTAGAATTAGAGTACATAATCTCTAAAACATTAGAGATTACATAATCATCATGTCGAACGAAGATAAATAATGTAGAACGTCACGTAGAATGATGATTATACTCGAGGTACAAAATGAGATGTTGAAGCATAGATTGTTTGATGGTACTGGTGCTGTTTATTGATGGTACTGTTAGTACCGATGATGTTGCTGAAGCTGGTACGTTTTGCACCATATTTTCCAAGGCTACAACTCGGGTGTGAAACTCGTTGACTTCTTTGATTACTCCGGGATGATTGTCGGTTTGAACAAGCGGATGAATAAAGTTTTTGAATTTTAGAGATTATGTAATCGTTGTGAGATATTCTGGAAATGAGAGAAAAAATGGTGTTTCTGACAGGTTCGCCGATAAGTGCTTCAGGTTCTTCGCCAAGAGGGCAATGTGGTGGATGGAAGGGATCACCTTCTTTTTGTCTCCAATTATTGAGGAGGCAACGAACCTATCAGATGAATTGGGGATGGCTGATTGGTCGATTCATTCTAATGACGCTGCTTCCGGAGCTTAGGTGAATATCCATGTCGGAATAGCTGTCGAAATAACTATCCGAATAGCTATCGGAATCTGAGGGACTCGAACTGGTTGAGGGATTCATCTCGTACGATCAGATGAAGGATTTTCGATAAGAAATAGATTATAGGATGTAGATTAGTACCCTGCAATACATAGTTTACATATGCATATATAATACTAAAATCCCATAAGTTATGGAGGAATCTACGGAAGCTGTCAGGCAAAGGTAACAATAACAGATACGCTAAGATATGAATTTATCTATACACTGTCTATGCAATAGAGGCAGTAAGACGTGTCTAGACTTTAAGGATGATAAGCAAATAGTTTTCGACACTAAATGATAAGCAAAACCTTTGACATGAAGACACGGTCGAAGTCCAGACTCACTAATGCATCCTAACGACTTATCAGTTAAACACACTAATGCAGACCTGGTTCGCTAAGACCACTGCTCTGATACCACCTGTAGAGACCCGTCCTAATCCATATGGATGAATACTTTACATTTGGTTACATCGCGAGGTACTTGACCTCTATATGATACATTTTACAAACATTTGCATTCGTTTTTAAAAGACAAACTTTCATTTCATCGAAAGTTGACGACATGCATACCATTTCATAATATATCCAACTATAATTGACTTAATAATAATCTTGATGAACTCAATGACTCGAATGCAACGTCTTTTGAAATATGTCATGAATGACTCCAAGTAATGTCTCTAAAATGAGCAAATGCACAGCGGAAGATTTCTTTCATACCTGAGAATAAACATGCTTTCAAGTGTCAACCAAAAAGCTGGTGAGTTCATTAGTTTATCATAAACAATCATTTTCATCATTTTAATAGACCACAAGATTTTCATTTCCATTTCTCATAAAAATACGTCCCATACATAGAGACAAAAATAATCATTCATATGGAATGAACACCTGGTAACCGACATTAACAAGATGCATATAAGAATATCCCCTATCATTCCGGGACATCCATCGGACATGATAAAACAACATCGAAGTACTAAAGCATCCGCTACAACGGATGGGGTTTGTTGGGCCCAATAGATCTATCTTTAGGATTCGCGTCAATTAGTAGACTTGTTTACTAATTCTTAGGTTACCAAGCAAAAGGGGCATATTCGGCTTCGATCATTCAACCATATAATGTAGTTTCGATTACTTGTGTCTATTTCGTAAAACATATATAAAAGCGCATGTATTCTCAGTCCCAAAAATATATATTGCAAAAGCATTTAAAAAGGGAGCAAATGAAACTCACTATACTGTATTTTGTAGTAAAAATACATATGACGATACTGAACAATGCAAGGTTGACCTCAGATTAACGAACATATATCATTTATATATATATATATATATATATATATATATATATATATATATATATATATATATATATATATATATATATATATATATATATATATATATATTAACACATATAATGGTAATCAAATAATTATATCTATTAATTATCTAATATTTATATATTTAGCGTTGTAGTTTTATATAGAATTTGTATTACATTTTGTCTATATATTATATTTTAAATTATATGCTATATATATATATATATATATATATATATATATATATATATATATATATATATATATATATATATATATATATATATAAATATAATATGTTGTATATATTTATTTGTTAAAATGATAGTTTTGATAATAATGATTTATTAATAATAATATTAATAATAATTTTATTATAATGATAATACTAACAATAAAGATGATAATGATACTCTTTAATGATAATGATAATAATAATAATAATAATAATAATAATAATAATAATAATAACAATAATAATAATAATAATAATAATAATAATAAGAATAACTTTATGATAACAAGAGTTATACCCTCCTAAACGTCATCGATCATAAACGCCATTCATCATAACCGTCGTCCATGATTATCACGATCATCATCAACATCATTCCGACCATAATTAACGTCATCATCATACTCGATTCATAATCATAATAATAATATTAATATTAATAATCATGATAAAATAATAATAATAATAATAATATTAATATTAATAATAATATTATTAATATTAATAATAATACCATTCCATCATCATTATCTCTATCATGTAACATGATCATCTTCATCATCGGGTAATCATCATCATCATCTACTCATATATCAACATAACCACTTCATCATTATCATCATAAATTCATAATCATGATACATATCATCATAATCATCTCGCCACATCATCATTCTAATTTCTTTCCAGTTTTAGCATCGACATGAATATAGTTGTGGTATCAAACGTATCATCATCATCACATAATATTATCAACATTTTATGTCTACGAGTCATCATCATCATACATCTTATACTTGTATCATCATAACCCTTATTAACATCGATCTTCATCATCTTTTGTTTTCATCACCATCGCACATTTCCAACTATCATCATCATATTCGCTTACCCTCTTTTCGTTAACAACTTCATATCATCCTCAAATTATCATCATATTCACCTTCGTCACGATCATTATCATAATATTATACACCATCATCATTATCATAATATCATACACCATCATCAACTCACGATCATCACTATCGTTCGTTCACCATCACCTTCATTATCTTATCATCGTATACCATATATCTATCCCGTGTTTTCTTCTTCTTCATAGTTTGATCGGAAAAAAAAATATAAACATTTTCATGATCCCGCTTCTTGGCCCAATGTCAAAACTGAAATTCAAGCCCATCACACAAAAGGCTTAGTAGTCCGATAAGGAGATTAATGGCCCTTGGCCCAATAAAATCCCAGCCGAAAATATATTACTGAGTATTTCTGTTTCAGTCTTTTATGCAAAGTAACAAGAATTGTTAATTGCAAGTGGGATAAATAAATAAAAAGAAATATATCCTCATCCTTATAATCGTAACCCATAACTGTAGCATCATATTTGATCAAATGGTTGTTATTTAATCGAATCAGAGAATAGGAAAGCCATATAATCAGATCATGAAATCTTCAATCTTGTTTCCTCCTCTTCTTTGATGTAACATCGTTACATCATCATTCAACTCATCATCATCTTGTTTCGTCTTCTTCGTTTCATAATCATCTCCCATCGTTCGAACAAAATGGAAAACAGAATGGGTACAGTAGTAGAACGAAATGGATTTGATGAACTAAGCTTACACGAATGGCGTAGAGTCTCACATTAAACGCGTAATGTTATTACAAAATTACGCGGATCATGTAACAGATTACGTGAAACGCGTAATCATCTTTTTTTAACACGTCACTGTAGTCCTTCGTTTTTACAGAAACATGAACAGCAGCTAGATGTCCATTTAATGGTGGTTCACGAATAGAAAAAATGAAACCATAAATAGAGTTGCAGGTGGTTATTCAAGTGTTTGGGTTATGGCTTCGATGATTGCTTCGGTTAGAACTTGGAGAGAGAATTAGATAAAGAGAGAGAGAGAGAGAGAGAGAGAGAGAAGAGATTGGGGTGATCGGTTGATGTTGGTAGGGTGGCGGATATGATTAGAACAGAAAATAAAAACGGTTGTAGTGGTGGTGGTGGTGACTCCGGTGAGGTGGTGGTTATGAAGTACGGTGGTGAAGTGGTGGTTGTCTTGGGTGTCATTGGATGTTGGGGGTGAAGATGTGGGGTGAGTCAAGGTTGATCATAAGCATGTAAACATATATATCTGTCTATACATATATAGTATATATAATTGCAACATAAAGTATTATTATAATAATTATTATATTCTCAATTGAAGAATTAAGAACGTGTGATACAGTTTAGCAGCCATAGTTAGGTGCCGACAGTTTTTAACGGACTATTATATCGTGTCCCGTTGTTCACTTAGTGGCGAATAAAAGTATTCAGAAAAACCCCATATTTTTAAATTAACTATATTTATTTATTTTGGTCATTATGGTATAAAATTCGATCATTAACTATTAAATAAAAATTACATTAATTATTCACTCCTAATCTCAAGTAAAATCTAAAAAGTTTTAAAATTTAACAAATAGTTCCTAAATACATTTTTAATGAGCCTAAAATTTATATTACTCATTTTCGTATCACCGTTTATTTTAAAATTACATAAGTTTGAATTTAACTTGTTTAATATCAATCGAAACACCAAACGAGTATTACAATCATTTAATATTTATTTTTAATACACTTTATTTATATATAGAGATATATTTTAAATAATCATTATTATAATATCCTATTTTTATTTTATTAATAACAACAACATATAATACATTAAATTATATTTTGAATTATTATTTATATATACATACACACATATCTATTTACAATTAATTGTTCGTGAATCGTCAGGAGTAGTCAAAGGTCAAATGAATACATAAACACAGTTCACAGTTTTTGAGACTTCAACGTTACCGACTTTGCTTATCGTGTCAAAATCATAATAAGATTAAGTTTAAATTTGGTCGGAAATTCCCGGGTCGTCACAAATTGTATAATCGGTGTTGCATACAAAGAAATCCGTTTTTGGTGTAGTGTCAAAGTGGGCGGGTTAGGTGACGATTGAATAAGTTTTGTTTTGGTTTACTAAATCAGAGTCTTCTATATGTATTTTTTCTTCGTAATTGTGACTTAAATGGGTTGTAATTGTCACTTTGTGTATAAATGGGTGACATCTTTTTTGCTATCACGTTTCATTTATATTTATTTTGTGTGCATGGTCGCCATTTGAGTCCGGACCCACAACGCCTTTGCAATACAAAAAGTTGTTGGTGTTCATTCTTGACAGGCTTCAAAAGTGTGTCTCTCCTTTTGGCTGCTTTGAATAAGAACACAATTTATTTCTTGTCTTGTTTGTTGAATTAATAAAGTTTTGTGGGTACTTTTAATTGACCTGCAGGAAGGATACTCATGAGTTTTTTTTTTCTGAACCTGTTGATCCTAACGAGGTGATTTGCTATAAAAGTTTGTAACTTCCAGTTTTTTTTTTTTTTTTTTTTTTTGATATGGCAATATTTGTTTGTATACAGCTCCCTGATTACCATGAAATTACTAAGCAGCCTATGGATTTTGGTGCTCTTAGGAGCAAACTTGATGCGGGACCCTATCCAAATTTGGAAGAATTGGAGGTTTGTATTGGTTAATTATGCTTTGGTAGTTATTAGGTATTATATGGTTTTCAAGTTAAATTGTGGCAACAAAGTCTCGAGGAATAGGCTATTTGTTGTCCTCGAGGAAAAGGTCTTCAATATACTCCAGGTACTATTGTGCACTCTTTAACATTTGATACAAAGTTACATGTACTACCTTGTATTATTTGATCCTTTTCTTTAATATTAATATAAAAAATAATTATAAAATGATGTATGATTTTATGGTACAGGAGGCATGTATCATTTCAATACACTTGGTACTCTTCTTTGACCAATAAAGACACCTCTCAAGGTTCACCCCATCAACGACAGAGTAGTCTCCTTTTTTATTTGAGCCCTAGAAGACCGGCGACGAAGGGCGTTTCTCTACCGGCGGGACCAAATGCTTTTTTCTCCCCAATTCGACACTCAATCGCTCAATATGCAACCTAATCATAACTTTGTGTGGAAGATTGGCAACCTTAATCAATCACAGAAATCAAACCCCATCATCGATTTAGAGAAGATAACAGCCTCTTTTTTTGTTACAAACTTTCCAAATCATGTTGACAGCAAAGCCCTTTGGAAGATCTTTGAACCTATGGGAAAAATAGCTGATGCTTTCATACCTTCAAAGCTTGCAAAAACTGGCAAGCGGTTTGGTTTTGTGCGATTCCTTGGAATCAAAGACGTGGATACTTTTGCAAGATCATTATCAAACATTTGGATCGGTAACTACCACGTCTATGTGACACCTGCTAGATCTAATCGGGTTAATTCAGTCACTAATCGTAACGTGAAACAGCAAGTCTCCGCAAACCATATAGCTAGAGTAAATGTTTCCCAAGCAGCTTTTTTCCCTACTCCGGCCGAATCTATGAAGATCAACTCCGAGTCATCTGAAGCGAAGGCCAATCCCGTAGCACACACTTCACATTCTTCATCCTCAAACAAGAAGATCTCTTTACAGGAAGAGGATCTTGTTTCTTTTGAAGACGGTTCAAAAGCTTTGTTAGTAAAGGTACGATCTCTTGATACTCTTGGTAGCCTGTATAGAATTTGTAAAAGTGAAGGGTTCTATGACATTGCCATCAATCACGTTGGAGGTTTCTGGGCTTGGTTACAGTTTAATGATGCTGAAACGTGTTCCTCTTTTGAAAACAATGATAATCTTAAGCCTTTGTTTAGCTGCATAAAGACTCCCTGTAGTAACTTTGTCATCGATGAACGAGTTATTTGGATACAAATTCAAGGTCTTCCTGCTGTTGCTTGGGGACCATGTGCATATAAAAAAGATTGCTTCTGTCTTTGGTAAGTTCATTTATGCGGATATTAATCCTTCTAGACCCATGAGTATTGGACGTGTTTGTATTGCTACTACGAGCCGAGATACGCTTGTGGAAGATGTTGAAGTTAGCTTAAGAGGAACCACTTTTTTAGCTCATGTGAATGAGGTTGCCTCCTGGTCTTTAAACATCTCAGACGACATTTCTGAAACATCATCTGATGATGATGAAAGTGTTGATGTGAATATCTTTGATGACGAGGTAATTCGTAACGTAGAGGTAGAGGTCAACCATTCTGATCCTTCAGTGCAAGATTCTTTTAAGGAGTCGAAGGAAAACTCTTCAGATCGTAATGTTGATGAAGCCCCTTTTGTTCCAGAATCTCCTTTGAATAATAGTCAATCGGATCGTTGTGACGTGCAATCACCCCTTGCACCACACTCTTCATCTAATGGTACTATTTCCCCTGCTTCTTACATTAAAAAGGATTACCATGGTATCTCCATCTTACATGAAATGTCCAGATTAGTAGCAATCGGCGATACCTTGGGTTACGATGTTAAAGGTTGTGAAAGAAATATTTCAAGATTCATTAATCGTATTGGTGAAGATATTGTGGATCAATGAATGTTCTCTCTTTGAACATTCGCGGAACGAAGACTAGAGGAAAATGCGAGTGGGTGAAAGAAATTTGTTTTAAGAATAATGTCTCTTCTTTTGCACTTCAAGAAACGAAAATGATTAGACTTGAAATTTTCCGTATCAAGTCTATGTGGGGTAATTACCAATTTGATTTCGCGTGTAGTCTTGCTCGTGGTAGATCGGGCGGGTTACTTTCCGTTTGGGATCGCAACTCTTTTCGCAAAGAACAAATTTGGTGTCATCATAGTTACATTATTGTCAAAGGTTTCTGGAAAAAGTATACTGAACCTTATTTTATGGTAAACATTTATGGTCCTCAAAACTCGGAAGATAAGTCGTTGCTTTGGTGCTCTCTTCATGATTTTATTCGAAACCATGTTGGTAGATTTATTCTTTTTGGTGATCTAAATGAGGTTAGATGTGAAGCTGAAAGATATGGTTCTATCTTCAACAGAAATGATGCGGATACTTTCAACACTTTTTTAAATAATACATCCCTGATCGACCTTCCTCTTTGTGGTCGATCTTTCACATATATGAACACTCCTGGTACAAAGATGAGTAAACTAGACCGCTTTCTATTGTCTCCAAATGTCTTGGATGATCATCCGGACGTTCGTATTACTGTCCTTGATAGACGTTTGTCAGATCACTGTCCTTTATTGCTTCATGTTTTGAAAACAGATTTCGGACCGACTCCTTTCAAGTTTTTTAAATCTTGGTTACTTAAACCTAATGCGGATAATGTCATAATTGAGGCTTTAGACTCTTACGCAGGTTTACCAATTCACTTGAAACTGAAGAATCTAAAAAATAACATCAAAGAATGGGTTGCAGGTTGTCGATCTAATGATCTCTCAAGGCTAAAGGAGATTGATTTGCTTATAAAAGAGATTGAGGATAAACTTGACAATCATTCGGTTACTGAAGAGGAGAGGCTAAATCGCTTGTCTCTTGTAAAAGAAAGGCATGTAATATTAAAAGCTAGAGACTTGGACATTTCTCAGAAAGCGCGTACTAAGTGGGATCTTGAAGGTGATGAGAATTCAGGCTTCTTTCACTCGATTCTTAAACGTAAAAGACATACTCATTCCGTCCAGGGTATCATGGTTAATGGAATCTGGATTACTGATCCAAACGACATTAAAAACGCTTTTCTCTTGTTTTTCAAATCAAAGTTTCAATCCAAAATTACTCATGTTCCTTTGCACAATCTAGAAGGAGCTTCGGTCCTATCTGAATCAGAGCGCGATGGGTTAGAGACCCCGATCACTCTCGAAGAAATTAAAGAGGCCGTCTGGAATTGTGGCAGTGATAAATCTCCAGGGCCGGATGGTTATTCTTTCTCTTTCATCAAACATTTTTGGGAAATTCTCAAGAATGATATCTTCAATTTTGTAGATGATTTCATGAAATCTGGTCATTTACCTCACGGTTCTAACTCCTCGTTTATTACGTTAATCCCAAAGGTTGATAACCCGGTAAATGTCAAAGATTATCGTCCCATCTCATTAATAAGCGCCACGTACAAGATTGTGGCAAAGATTCTTGCAAATAGGCTCGCTAAGGTTATCGACCATGTTATTAGTAGTGAGCAAACTGCGTTCATTAAGGGCAGACAAATCCTCGATGGCCCTCTAATTCTTAGTGAAGTCATTGATTGGATTAAAAAAAAAAGCTATTGGTTTTTAAAGTTGACTTTGAAAAGGCTTTTGATTCGGTTGATTGGAGATATCTTGATTTCATGCATGGTCAACTTGGTTTTGGAGTTAAGTGGAGATCTTGGATTAAGGCGTGTTTATCCTCCGCTAGAACTTCTATCTTGGTTAATGGAAGTCCTACTTCGGAATTTTCGATTACAAGCGGTTTAAGGCAGGGTGACCCGTTATCGCCATTTCTCTTTATTATTGTCATGGAAGGCTTACATCTAACCATGAAAAGTGCGGTCTCGAACAACCTGATAAAAGGGGTTACCATCGGTAATCTTAATATTTCTCATTTTCTTTTTGCAGATGATGTTGCCATTGTTTCTGAATGGAATTCCCAAGACTTAGATAATATTCTAATGGTGCTCGAATATTTCCACCTTGTCTCGGGCATGAGAATTAATTTACAAAAATCGAAACTGTATGGGATAGGTGTTGAGATGGACCAAGTCGATCTCATGGCGTCTAGATGTGGATGTGAAGCTGGTAATACACCATTCAAATTTCTTGGTCTTCTGATTGGCTCCAACCCTAATCGAAGGGCTCATTGGCAACACCTGACTGATAAATTTGACTCCAAACTCTCTTTATGGGCTGCTAACCTTCTTTCGATTGGAGGTAGATATACATTGATCAAATCTGTTTTGGGTAGCCTTGGTATTTACTACTTATCTTTGTTTCGTGCTCCTATTTCCATCATCAAATCTCTTGAAAAAAAGCGTGCACGATTCTTTTGGGGAGGCTGTAAAGAAAAGAGAAAGATGGCGTGGATAAAATGGGAGCAAACGATAGCTTCTCTTGAAAACGGAGGTCTCGGCATTGGTAGTATCCTATCCTTTAACCTTTCACTTCTTTTGAAATGGAAATGGCGTCTGGTTCGTTGTACTAGCTCTCTTTGGGCTCGTACGCTTGTTGCTATCCATGGTATTAAGGCGGGTTTTGGAAATCGTGGTTGTAAAACTTCAGGGGTCTGGAGTAACATTGTTGCTTCTATTAAATCTCTTCATGATTCAGGAAATATTCCAGAAGATACTCTTCATCTAAAGCTCGGAAATGGTCGCAATACCAAATTTTGGAAGGACAAATGGTTGGGAAACTTCACTCTTGAAAGTAAGTTTAATCGTGTATACCGTCTTGACAACAATCCGGATTGCTTGATATGCGAAAGACTAAGCGTGGATAACGGATGGAACTGGGACTGGTCTCGAAACCCTCCAACTTCGGCAAAACTTCATGACTTATTAACAGATCTGAGTTCGGTCTCTCTTAGCAACACTGACGACACATGGTTCTGGAATCTAGGAAATGATGGAAATTTTCACGTTTCGGATGCCCGCAAGCTGCTAGACGACCTTCATCTCCCGACATCTAGCTATCATACTCGTTGGTCCAAATTTATTCCCTTGAAGATTAATATTTTCATATGGCGTTTAATTTTGGATCGTCTTCCTTCTAGAATAAATCTTGCCTTTAAAGGATTCGATATCAATACTATTATTTGCCCCATATGTAGTGTTGGTGGAGATTCAAGGGATCATACTTTTATCTTTTGTTATGTTGCCAACTCAATTTGGAGACGAATCAGACTTTGGACGGCCATTCCTTGGCCTGATCCATTCATCACTGTTGAAGATTTCTTTATCTGGATGGACTCGTTAAATGGTTCCTTGTCTAAAAAGACTCGCATTTATAGCATTGTAGCTGCTACTTTTTGGTGGTTATGGAGATTTAGAAACGACACACTTCATGAAAACGGCAATATTAAAGAAAGAGACTTATTTGACAACATAAGATTATCGTCCTTCGCATGGCTTCAAGCTAGATCCAAATTTGCTCCCGCGTGGACCTCTTGGCTTTGTAATCCGTTATAATCTTCTTTTGTTTCTTCTTTGTAATTCTTTTGTTTTTTCTTGTTTCGTTGCATTTACTTTCGCATTATTTGTATTGTTTCTTTGTTTTTGGCTTTAGCATCTTGCTAGCCTCTTAATATATTGTTGCTGTTCGAAAAAAAAAAAAAAAAAAAAGAAAAGAAAAGAAATAGGAGGTTATGTATATTATTTGTGGAAGAGAGGATTGATGATTTAGAAGTTTTATTGATCTTGAAAGCTTTTCTTTTATTGCTTATTGAATTGCTTTGTTGCTTGATTACAAATGAGGGGTGAAACCCTCTATTTGTACTACTCAATGGAGTAGTCTAGAACTCTCCATCATCTACTAATATCTAGATATTTTCTAAGTATTATCTAGATATTTCCTAAATATTATCTTAGATATTTTACAAGATGTTTCTACTCACTTTCACTACTAGATATTACAAGAAGTTTCTAGATATTGGACTACAATCTTGATCCATATATTTGTATACTTGCAAACACATAGCCTAAAATCAAGTTTAACTTCCAACAGCCCCCCTTAAACTTGATTTCGTCACTCCGAGCATATTCCGCAATCTCTGAAACGTCTCATGTTTTAGAGGCTTTGTGAAAATATCAGCAACTTGGTCAAGTGACTTCGCGTACTTTATCTGCACCTCTTTATTTGTAACACACTCCCTGATGTAATGGTATTTCGTATCGATGTGCTTGCTTCGATCATGGAAGACTGGATTCTTTGCTAGAGCAATCGCAGACTTGTTATCCACATATATCTCCGTAGCTTCCTTTTGAAAAAAACTTAAGCTCATTTAGTAACTTCCTGAGCCATATTGCATGACAGGTGCACGATGTTGCTGCTACAAACTCGGCTTCACACGTTGACAGAGTCACAATGGGTTGCTTCTTCGAGCTCCATGTGAACGCCGTATCTCCCATATAGAACATGAAACCACTCATACTCTTACGATCATCTATGTCTCCAACCCAATCACTATCACTGTATCCAACTAGCTTGAAGTGATCAGAAGGTGAATAAAACAGGCCATAGTCAATCGTACCTTTGATGTAGCGGAGTATCCTCTTGGCCGCCTTCAAGTGATTTATTGTAGGTGCTTCCATGTATCGACTTACTAGTCCAACTCCGTAGAGAATATCTGGCCTCGTGCAGGTTAGGTACCTCAGACTTCCAACCAAACTCTTGTATTGTGTTGGGTCCACCAAGTATCCTTCATCATCTTTTGACAATTTGAGATTGCAATCCACCGGTGTGCTCATTGACTTGCAGTCCTTCATCTTAAACTTCTTGAGCACCTCATTCGCATAACCTTCTTGGGATATGAATATTCCATCTTTCTTTTGTTTTACCTCGATCCCAAGATAGTAAGCCATAAGTCCAATGTCGGTCATCTCGAACTCCCGAACCATTGCTTTCTTGAACTCCTCAAACATTTTGGGATTACTACCGGTGAATATCAAGTCATCCAAGTATAGGCACACAATCATAACATCTCCATCATTGCTAACTTTGGTGTAGAGGGCATGCTCATGGGGGCATTTCGTAAAGTCATTCTGCTGGAAATACTTGTCTATCCTGCTATTCCATGCCCGAGGCGCTTGCTTCAACCCGTATAAGGCCTTTTTCAATTTTAGCACCTTATTCTCTTGGCCTTTCACGATGTATCCCAAAGGTTGTTCTATATAGACTTCTTTTTCTAAGTGGCCATTAAGGAACGCGGATTTGACATCCATTTGATAAATCTTCCAATTATGTTGAGCCGCAAGTGAGATTATCAATCTTATAGTTTCTAGACGAGCGACGGGAGCAAATACCTCGTCATAGTCAATGCCGGCTCGTTGACTATATCCCTTCGCCACCAACCTTGCCTTATATCTTTCAACTTCACCTTTGGAATTCTTCTTGGCCTTGTACACCCATTTTACACCAATAGCCTTATGTCCCTTTGGTAGTGTGGCAAGATCCCACGTATTATTCTTCTCGATTGCTTGAATCTCTTCGTCCATAGCACATTTCCACTTTTGGATTTTTGTTGCGTCTTCATAGCTTATTGGCACACAATCGACAAGAAGGCAGAACAATGATAGATCCTCCATAGGCTGTGTTACCCCGTACAACTCCTCAATGCTCCTTGTGTGATGTTGTAGCCTACTTGATTCTCCTCTTGATGTTGGTGTCACTTCATTAGGTGTAGTGGTTGGAGTATGTGGAGAGTGCGGAGATGGTGTACTAGAAGGTTCTTGAACTTCTAGATATTCTTCGTTCTTTGCAGTACTCTCGAATGGATAAGGGAGAAAGTCGTAGTTCTCCTCTTCGGGAACATTCCAATCCCATGTTGCTTCTTTGTAACATCCCGCATTTTTCCGTTAAATTATTTTAACGCCCGTCTTTTTATTTTAATAATATCCTCAGTATCTCGATTCGTATCCTCCATTAGCTTACATTCTTAAAATATTTTCGTTATTGGATTATAACATCTTTCGTACTCTCGTGTAATTCAAAATAATTCGTTTGGTTAATTCACGCACCCGCACCCGAACTAGAGGGACTAAACTTGCAAAGAGGCCAAAGATTTGACTAGGTCAACTAGTCAAACCTTCAACCTCCTCCTCTCATTTTCTCTCTTTCTCTCTTTTCATACTTCCATTTTCCTCTCAAGAACTCAAACAAGATTCATCATCTAATTTCGGATTTGGAGGCTAACATCAAAACAAATTACATATTTGGAATCCTCTCTTCATCCTCTTCGACTTGATACCAATTTCATCTCATTTGGGTAACTTTCTAAAATCACTAGATTTTTTGTTCTTGATGTTTTTGAATTATAAAAGTGTTAATTAGTGTCTATGGCTCGTGTATAACATGAATATATGTTTTGTTTGTTCTATTTGTTGATTTGAGTAACTAGTTTGAACACTTGAAAATGGGTTTGCTTAATCTTTGATATTGGAAGATTAAATGTTGTTAAATTGTTAAATTTCATGTTTTAATTGTGTTACTAGTATCACTAGCTTCGTTTTGATGCGTAGGTTGATTAAGAAAACTTCAAATACATGATTTGTGAATTTTGTGAATTTTGATTAGGGTTTGATGAACTTGAAATGAACTTTTGATACTTTGGATGCCATGAAATGTTATTAGTAAGTGTTTAGTTGTATTGCATGAGTAATTACCTTCGAAATGGCATATCATATGTGTGGATTGGATTCCCGAATCATGCAATGCATTTCAAGAACTTGAAACTTTGAAAATGGACCTTGAATGACCACTTGGCGAGAAATCGGTTATTGTAAATGATGTTTTTGCTTGATGAAAAGTAGTTAGTTGTGTTCCTTGTCAAAATACCTTTCCGATGATATAAGATACATGTTTTGGTTGTTTGCGGGTCATAAATGGTGATTGTTTGAAGTTAGGTTCATTCATAAAACTTAAAAACTGCCAGAATTCTCTGCACAGGTAATGGCGCGGCGCGCCATATACCCGCGCGGCGCGCCAAAGTGGGCTGTCCAATTTTGTCAATTTTCGAATAATGTTTGCCATGCTACGGACCTCCGATTCACATGAAACTTGTTCTAACATGCTTATATATGAATAACTAGTACAGAAAAATAGTTCGGGACCCGACCCGAACGTGTTGACTTTTTCGTTGACTTTGACCCGACCCAAGTTTGACTTTTTGTCATACTTAACCAAATGATTATGCAATCTTTCTAACATGATTCTTTACTTGCATCTTGCATGAAACTTGACAATTTGATTCACATGCTATATAATCGAGTCGTAACGAGCCATAGGACTAATTGAACAACTTTGACCAACCGTGTTTACCGTTATTGATACAACCTATTTGTTTAGGTCAAGACTAGCATTCGTTCTTGCATACGTTTACTTGTGAAGTATCTTTTACTCTTGCGCTCAAGGTGAGATCATAGTCCCACTTTTCAATCACTTTTATTCTTTACATCGTGGGCTGAGAAACGCATACATTTCATACTTATATACTTTTCATACTTTTACACTTTGAACAAATACGAATACAAAGATGCATGCGAGTTTGAACAAAAGTCCTCAATCCAATTATCATTAGTTCCACTTGCAGAGTGTAAGTGTAAGCGAGTAATTATGTTGTGTGGCCATACGGGTTTAACAAACCCTCTTTCAGACGGTTCGCTACCGTTAGTGAATGAAATATAATTTCAACAATGTATAGTGTAAGTTCTAACACTAAATTCAAAATTCAGAGGGAATATTCAGTTAAGCCTTGATAATTGGGTGCTCGTGATACAAATACCATTTTTGGAATGTGAACGTTTTTGGATAAGCAATTCATAACGAACCTTGTGGTTCAATACTATACTTACTAAACCTATGATTTCACCAACGTTTTCGTTGACAGATTTTCTATGTTTTTCTCAGGTCTTGAATACTTAGTGATACATGCTACCGCTCACACTTTTGATACTTGCTTGGATGTCGAGTATACATGCATATATGGAGCGTCTTTTGACTTCATTTAAAACTGTGTCGCCTAGATTTCATTTGTACTTATAACTTTGTAACGAAACTTTTGGTTGAACAATTATTGTAAACTTGGGAACAATCTTTATTTAAGAAATGAAGGCGACATGTTTTGGTCAAACGTCATTTTAAAGACTTACGACCACGCAATGGGACCTAAGTAGTCGGCGCCGTCAATGACGATTTGGTCGGGTCGCTACAGATGGTATCAGAGCTTTGGTTGTAGGGATTTAGAGTTCATTGGTGTCAACCCCGAGTCATAGGGTACATTAGTGAATCTAGACTACAACCGGCATATAGACTTGAAGTAGGAATTACTTGACTACTTGTGCATTTATACTCGAACTCTTCTATCATATCTAACTCGTATCCGATTTTGATCTTACGTTGATAAATTTTGTTGACACGCCACCTTGACTTTATGAAGTAATGTTAAATGCACATGTAAATCAGGGTAATATAATTTCCGGGATTATATTACGGTGATTCACATGGACGTTCCGACATTATGACATAAAGAATTTAAGTCGAGTCAAAGAAAATTTTCTCTACATCATCATTCCATATCATGATTAGTATTATTGAGAATACTAATCAACGATATTCTTGTGTATTGAAGGAACAATGCCTCCTCGTCGCGGGCCCCGTAATGAGACCTCCGAACAAGCTCTTCAACGTATGATAGCCACCGCCATAGGTGCGGCTGTGGCTAGTCTCTCCTCCGACAACAATAACAATAACCGCAACAACAACAACAACAATGGAGCCGAGAACTCAAACGAGGGATGCTCCTACAAAACCTTTATGGGGTGCAAACCTCATACTTTCGATGGAACCGGGGGACCGGTTATTCTCACCCGATGGTTTAAGCAAACGGAAGCCGTTTTTAGCATAAGCGGTTGCCGGGACCAAGACAAAGTCAAATATTCCACCCACACCTTCGCCGGTATCGCTCTCACGTGGTGGAACACGTATGTACAATCGGTGGGTACCAATGCAGCCCACGCCCTCTCTTGGCCCGAATTAAAAGAAAAGATGATCACCGAATACTTCCCACGCGAAAAGACTCGAAGGCTCGAACACGAGCTAAGAACTTTAAAAGCAGTCGGGAGTGACCTAAAGGCATATAATCAACGATTTTCTGAGCTAGCCTTGATGTGCCTAAACCTCATGACCACTGAGTCTCTAAGGGTTGAACTTTACATGGATGGTCTCCCCAAGAGCATCAAACAAGGAGTAATGTCATCCAAACCCCCTAATCACCAAGAGGCCTTGAATATGGCCCGCCAATTGATCAAAACGGTGGACGAAATTGAAGTACCGCCACCTAAAGCCGAGGATAAGTCGAGTGACAACAAAAGGAAATGGGAAGCCCCCCAATCCGGCAACTACAACAACAACCCCACCATGAAGCCCTTCACCCCCAACGGCAAGAAAGGTTATACCGGATACCTACCCTATTGTAAAGAGTGCTACAAGCATCATCTAGGTGAATGTGGCAAACCATTTTGCTTGAAGTGTCAAAGAAGTGGCCATGTGGCCCACGATTGTAGGAATACCGCTCCCGTCGCTCAAAAGATGCCCAATGCACCAAAGACGGGTGTTTGTTTTGAATGTGGCCAGCCGGGTCATTTTAGGAGTGCGTGCCCAACGAAGAAAACCAACCCCGATACACGCGACTAAGCTTTCAACATCAACACCGAGGAAGCCCGAGATAACAACTAGTCACGGGTACGTTTCCTCTCAATAACTCTTATATTTCATGATTATTCGATTCGGGTACCGTTAGACGTTTTATAACCAAGGCTTTGACTCGTACTCTTTGCACCCCACCACTCCCCCTAGACACTACTTACAACGGAAAACAATTTATCGGAGGGTGTACGTTAACATTTTGGGTAGGAATTTTGAAACCGACTTGATACCTATAGAACTAAGGAGCTCGAAATTAGTGAACTAAATAATTTTCGGTTAGGGACCGATACTCTCTTCCTCGTATCAACGACCTCTTGGTCAATCTCAAGGATTCCGTGTGTATTCCAAAATCGACCCCATTCCGGTTATCATCAATTGAGGGTTAAGGGAGACGATGTCTCCAAAATCGCTTTCCGAACCACTACGATAGTTATAATTTTCTTTAAATATTGTTCAGTTTAACAAAGACTTCGTCCGTATTCGTGGGCCTTATGGGTCGCATATATAAACTTATCTAGATAAATTCGTCATCATATTCGTAGGTGATGTTTTAACCTATTCAATTCAAGCAAAGAAGAAAATGAACAACATCTCCGTCTTACGCTCTAACTCTCGAGACAAGAGCAACTTTATACCGAATTCTCCGGGTGAGAATTTCAGTTAAACGAAGTCCAATTTTAGACCATGTTGTTAGTAGTCAGGGTATTACAATGAATCTTGCAATCAAAGCTACACGTAATCGGGAAACCCTCACGACTCTGACTTGTATTCGTAAAATCCTAGATCTCACCGGTTATTACCGCAGATTCGTTTCCGACTTTTTCTCGTGTTACTCGTCCTTTAACCCCGTTAACTCCCTCAGGAAAGGACTAAACCTCTCCGTGTCCGAACTTTGAACGCGGTTATTCACACCAACCTTACTAGCTAAACTCATGTAACACAAGGGAATTCAATTATGGAAATGTTTCTACTTGAACGCCTGAAAGGCATACTCTCTCGACTCGAAATAAAGGAAACTGAAATTCGTTGTTTTGCACGAACGATTGGAATACTTAATTATGGATCCGATCAATCTTCTCACCACTACGTACCATGTTATATGACACTGTTAATTCACTATGACCGTCTGATATTACTGGGACCCAAGATACCACACGATCCAAGGATACTTCCTTTCTCTTTGACTTATCGTCCTCATGCTCCTGATACGGCCAACTGCTACTCAACCCCGAACTATACAACTACATGTACTATCTCGTTTCCCACCAAGTCTCAACATTTGACCACTACATGAGCGACATGGCTATCTCAAGATGTAAACTCACTCTACTCTAAGTTCTCATTTCACTTCTATCTTTATCGCTCGCATTTTCGTATAAGGAAACTTTTTGTAAAATTTCTCAATGGATAGAGAAACTCCTCATATTACATTAGTATTCGCCACGAGGTTGAATAGTCCTGACGAACATTTTTGAACCCTAACTAACTTGTTCAAACATATCTTAATTCTATTCCAACACGGTGTACCATTATCGATTATCTCGGATCACAATACTCGTTTCACTTCTAGTGTTACAAGAAGCCTTAGAGACACGTTTAAACATGAGTACCACATATCATCCACAACCAACGGACCAAACAAACGTACGTTTCACATCTTGGAAAGACATGTTACAAACTTGTATTGTTGCCTTTAGTTGTCTCCTCTCACACAGTAGTTACCATTCGTGTATTAACGCCGCACTTCCGAAACCCTATATGACCGCAAATGTCATACCCCTATTCGTTGGACCAAAGCATGTGGCAAGCAAATCACCGGATCCGAACTCATTCAAGAAATAACAGTTGAGATCGTACAAGTCCGAGAAGGACTCAAGACGACCCGTAGTCGCCAAAATGGCTATACCGATATTCGACATAAACCTCTCGAATCCCAAGTCAGTAACCGTGTAATATTGAGAACTCGCACCTTGGGAAGGTGTAATCAGTTTCGGGAATCAGGGAAAGTTAAAACCGCGATATATTAATCCTTTTGAAACCTTGGGGCGTATTGGAACCGCTCCTACCGTCTAGAACTTTTGACTCAATTAAGTTTCCGTTTACCCTACGTTCCATGCAACAAACTTAGAGACGTGTCCTACAGAACAGGAACGTGCTACTCTCCTAGATAAACTTACTAATGATGGAAAACTCCCCTTCATGGGAAACTGGTTGAAATTGTGGATCGTAAAACCAAGTCTTAAAATAAACTGAGATCTCGACTGTCAAAATTTGTGGAAATGCCCAAGGACGTATCTTCACTTATTCATAGCATTGACAACACTAGGTCTCGAGTAAGAATCAACGACTATTGCTTCCAACTAAATTTCGGGACGAAATTTCTTTTAAGGTGTGGGTAATGTAACATCCCGTATTTTTCCGTTAAATTATTTTAACGCCCGTCTTTTTATTTTAATAATATCCTCAGTATCTCGATTCGTATCCTCCATTAGCTTACATTCTTAAAATATTTTCGTTATTGGATTATAACATCTCTTGTACTCTCGTGTAATTCAAAATAATTCGTTTGGTTAATTCACGCACCCGCACCCGAACTAGAGGGACTAAACTTGCAAAGAGGCCAAAGATTTGACTAGGTCAACTAGTCAAACATTCAACCACCTCCTCTCATTTTCTCTCTTTCTCTCTTTTCATACTTCCATTTTCCTCTCAAGAACTCAAACAAGATTCATCATCAAATTTCGGATTTGGAGGCTAACATCAAAACAAATTACATATTTGGAATCCTCTCTTCATCCTCTTCGACTTGATACCAATTTCATCTCATTTGGGTAACTTTCTAAAATCACTAGATTTTGTGTTCTTGATGTTTTTGAATTATAAAAGTGTTAATTAGTGTCTATGGCTCGTGTATAACACGAATATATGTTTTGTTTGTTCGATTTGTTGATTTGAGTAACTAGTTTGAACACTTGAAAATGGGTTTGCTTAATCTTTGATCTTGGAAGATTAAATGTTGTTAAATTGTTAAAGTTCATGTTTTAATTATGTTACTAGTATCACTAGCTTCGTTTTGATGCGTAGGTTGATTAAGAAAACTTCAAATACATGATTTGTGAATTTTGTGAATTTTGATTAGGGTTTGATGAACTTGAAATGAAATTTTGATACTTTGGATGCCATGAAATGTTGTTAGTAAGTGTTTAGTTGTATTGCATGAGTAATTACCTTCAAAACGGCATATCATATGTGTGGATTGGATTCCCGAATCATGCAATGCATTTCAAGAACTTGAAACTTTGAAAATAGACCTTGAATGACCACTTGGCGAGAAATCAGTTATTGTAAATGATGTTTTCGCTTGATGAAAAGTAGTTAGTTGTGTTCCTTGTCAAAATACCTTTCCGATGATATAAGATACATGTTTTGGTTGTTTGCGGGTCATAAATGGTGATTGTTTGAAGTTAGGTTCGTTCATAATACTTAAAAACTGCCAGAATTCTCTGCACAGGTAATGGTGCGGCGCGCCATATACCCGCGCGGCGCGCCAAAGTGGGCTGTCCAATTTTGTCAATTTTCGAATAATGTTTGCCATGCTACGGACCTCCGATTCACATGAAACTTGTTCTAACATGCTTATATATGAATAACTAGTACAGAAAAATAGTTCGGGACCCGACCCGAACGTGTTGACTTTTTCGTTGACTTTGACCCGACCCAAGTTTGACTTTTTGTCAAACTTAACCAAATGATTATGCAATCTTTCTAACATGATTCTTTACTTGCATCTTGCATGAAACTTGACAATTTGATTCACATGCTATATAATCGAGTCGTAACGAGCCATAGGACTAATTGAACAACTTTGACCAACCGTGTTTACCGTTATTGATACAACCTATTTGTTTAGGTCAAGACTAGCATTCGTTCTTGCATACGTTTACTTGTGAAGTATCTTTTACTCTTGCGCTCAAGGTGAGATCATAGTCCCACTTTTCAATCACTTTTATTCTTTACATCGTGGGCTGAGAAACGCATACATTTCATACTTATATACTTTTCATACTTTTACACTTTGAACAAATACGAATACAAAGATGCATGCGAGTTTGAACAAAAGTCCTCAATCCAATTATCATTAGTTCCACTTGCAGAGTGTAAGTGTAAGCGAGTAATTATGTTGTGTGGCCATACGGGTTTAACAAACCCTCATTCAGACGGTTCGCTACCGTTAGTGAATGAAATATAATTTCAACAATGTATAGTGTAAGTTCTAACACTAAATTCAAAATTCAGAGGGAAGATTCAGTTAAGCCTTGATAATTGGGTGCTCGTGATACAAATACCATTTTTGGAATGTGAACGTTTTTGGATAAGCAATTCATAACGAACCTTGTAGTTCAATACTATACTTACTAAACCTATGATTTCACCAACGTTTTCGTTGACAGATTTTCTATGTTTTTCTCAGGTCTTGAATACTTAATGATACATGCTACCGCTCACACTTTTGATACTTGCTTGGATGTCGAGTATACATGCATATATGGAGCGTCTTTTGACTTCATTTAAAACTGTGTCGCCTAGATTTCATTTGTACTTATAACTTTGTAACGAAACTTTTGGTTGAACAATTATTGTAAACTTGGGAACAATCTTTATTTAAGAAATGAAGGCGACATGTTTTGGTCAAACGTCATTTTAAAGACTTACGACCACGCAATGGGACCTAAGTAGTTGGCGCCGTCAATGACGATTTGGTCGGGTCGCTACATTCTTCATCGAACACCACGTCTCGACTTGAGATTACTTTACCATTCTTGGGATTGTATAGCTTGTAACCCTTCGAACTTGAGTCATAACCCACGAATATGAGTTTCTCACTTTTATCCTCGAGCTTCGTCCTCTTCTGATCTGGCACATGAGCATATGCCACACTTCCGAACACTCGAAGGTGTGAGATGCCGGGCTTCCTTCCACTCCAAGCTTCAATGGGCGTTTTGTTCTTGACGCTTCTAGTGGGCGAACGATTTGCTAGATAGATCGCACAGTCCACTGCCTCAGCCCAAAACTCCTTAGGCATCCTTTTGCTCTTTAACATACTCCGAGCCATATCAAGAATGGTCCTATTTTTTCTTTCCGCAACACCATTTTGCTGAGGTGAATACGGAAGGGTTAGAGGATGTCGTAACCCATTGTTGTCGCAAAATTCCTTGAATTCCTTGGATGTGAACTCTCTTCCACGATCGGATCTCAACGCCTTTATGGTGAGACCACTTTGATTCTCCACAAATGCTTTAAACTTCTTGAACATTCCAAAAGCTTCCGACTTCTCTTTTAGAAAATAGACCCATGTCTTTCGACTAAAATCATCAATGAATAGAAGAAAATATCTATTTTTACCAAAAGACGGTGGGCTGATGGGTCCACACACATCCGTGTAAATAATTTCTAGAGGTTTCTTCGCTCTACTAGAAGCTTCTATTGGAAAACTGTTTCGAAAGTGCTTTCCTAGAAGGCATCCCTCACATATTTGATCCGGATGATTAATTGGAGGCAAACCCTTCACCATTCCTTTACTTGATAATAATTTTAAGCCTCCAAAATTTAAGTGCCCGTATCTCATGTGCCAAAGCCAAGAATTATCTTTGAAACATGCTTTTAAACATCTTGGAATGTCATGTTGAATATTTAGCATGAACATCCTATTCGTTGACATTGGCACCTTAGCAATCAAACCTCCTTTTTGGTCTCTTAAAGAAAGGGTACGATTTATCATGTGAATATCATAGCCTTTCTCCAAGAGTTGTCCAATACTCAGTATATTCGTCTTCATATTGGGCACATAATACACGTTAGAGATAAATTGATGCCTTCCATTTTTCAAGCGGATGAGAATCTTACCTTTGCCTTTAACCGGGACTTTAGAGGAATCTCCGAAGGTGATATTTCCACTAATTACCTCGTCTAACTCCACAAACATGTTTTTGTCACCGCACATATGGTTGCTTGCACCCGTGTCGAGATACCACAAATTTGATTCTCCGTTATCTTCACCTTTGCATGCTAGTAACAAAGTGTTTTCCACGGCTTCAGTATCTTCTTGTGCAAAATTTGCTCTTTCTTGCACGTAATTGTTTGACTTCTCGCATTCCGAAGCATAGTGGCCAAATTTATGACAATTATAGCATTTGGTTTGAGAATTGGCATACCTTGGCTTTCTACTTGTGTAGCCTCTCCCACGACCTCTTGTCGGGTGAAAATCTTGACTTCTTTCTTCATTTTTGTAAGAACTATAACCTCCACGTTTGATATATCCTTGCCCTCGTCCTCGGCCACGTACTTGACCACAACCTCGTTGACTCGTTTGATGAGTCTTTTCACTGTTCTCTTCCTTGAAAGAGAGTTTTGCTTGTAAAGCTTGCTCCAAAGGCTCCTTATTTTTCTTATTGAACCTCTCTTCATGGGCTTGTAGTGAACCCATGAGTTCATCGATAGTCATTGATTCTAGATCTTTAGATTCTTCAATGGCTACGACTATATAGTCGAATTTTGAATCTAATGATCTAAGAATTTTCTCAATGACCCTCACATCACTTAAAGTTTCGCCATTCCTCTTTAATTGATTGACAACCGCCAAGACTCTTGTAAAATAATCAGAAATTGATTCTGAGTCTTTCTTATTTAAGGATTCGAACTCACCTCGTAGTGTTTGTAGTCGAACCTTTTTCACCTTATCAACTCCCTTATAAGAATTCTCCAAGATCTCCCATGCTTTCTTGGCGGTGGTTGCACTTGCAATTTTCTCAAAAGCTCCATCATCTACACTTTGTTGGATGATGGAAAGAGCCTTTTGATCGTTCGTCTTCATTAATTTTTTCTCCTTGCCGAGAGGACCTTTTTCTGCAGGTTCCTCATAGCCTTCCTCCACAATCTCCCATAAGTCTTGTCCACCTAGGAAGGTCTTCATTTGGATGCTCCATCGATCATAATTATCCTTTGTGAGGCGAGGAAACGTGATAACATTGTTGGCCATCATCTTGTCGAGCCAAGCTCTGATACCAATTTGTTAGAAATAGGAGGTTATGTATATTATTTGTGGAAGAGAGGATTGATGATTTAGAAGTTTTATTGATCTTGAAAGCTTTTCTTTTATTGCTTATTGAATTGCTTTGTTGCTTGATTACAAATGAGGGGTGAAACCCTCTATTTATACTACTCAATAGAGTAGTCTAGAACCCTCCATCATCTACTAATATCTAGATATTTTCTAAGTATTATCTAGATATTTCCTAAATATTATCTTAGATATTTTACAAGATGTTTCTACTCACTTTCACTACTAGATATTACAAGAAGTTTCTAGATATTGGACTACAATCTTGATCCATATATTTGTATACTTGCAAACACATAGCCTAAAATCAAGTTTAACTTCCAACACTCAATGCTAATCACATGAACTCTTGACTGTTATCCACTCAAAGTTAGAATACAGTTCAAATATCTAATGTTGATTTCTATAGTGTCTGCATAGAAATGGGCTCAAGTTTATGAATTATTACCAAATATGTTTATGAATTTGTAGACTTAATGGCGACCCAGATATACTCTATCGCAGCCCGATGTTGTGCATTTCAGCCTTCCACCAGTTTGTCCGAACATTTCCAGTCTGTTATATACATAAATTCAAGATAACATATACTATTGAATTGAAGATTGTGGTAAAAAATTTTACCACAACAGGTTACAAACCTACTCAGTCTAGGCAAATAATCCCATACGAACAGTCTTTTTATTAATTGTAACTTATAAATGATGTGTTCAGTTTATTACTGTTTCTGTATTTTTACCAAAGATGTTTCTGAATTTGTAGACTCAATGGCGACCCAGATATACTCTATCATAATCGGATGTTGTGCATTTCAGATTTTCAACCTTCCACCAGCTTGCCCGGACAATACTTCGGTTCCAGGTATATAATCTGTTACATAAATCCGTCATGACATATACTCTTGAACAAAAGATTGTGGTAATTTTTTTTTTTTTTACTGTTACAGGTTAGCAAACCTACTCAGTCCAGGCAAAGAATCCCTTAAAACCATTCATCATATGGTTCTTATTCGCCAACTGCTTCACCATTCTCAGCAGTTGGTCATGATGGTAGCCATCTGTTATAGAAACAAAGATGGCTAAAAGTGATACATTGAGAAATTCAACTACTTAAATTTCACAATTAGTTGTTCAAACTCTCCGGGTTTAAATATTTCTCAAATGCCTGGAATGTCCAATAATTAAAATTCGCAGGTACAAAACATGGTTGAGGTTTTATATTTTCGCTAAAGGTGGCAACATGGATGGGTCAGGTAAAGCGTGTATTTTTGCTTCCAGTTTGGTTGATGCAAACACGCCGTAACTTTAAGTTTATAACTAAAATAGGTGCATGTGTCAGATGTAAATTCAACATTTACTTTATTAGTTCAATTATAAGTCATTTGGGGGTTTTATGTATAAAAAGTAAAGTAGCACCACCCTTACATTGGGTATGTGTTTTTTTGGTGCAAAAAATCTTTAATGTTCTTTTGGCAGGCAACAGGAATAAGATATGAAAGAATACCATCAATAAAACAGTCTGTATTTGATCAGAATTTGAAATTTATTTTTTTAATCACATTTGGTTGACACTGATGTATGTTAATCACGCTGCACTAATCCATATATTTTTTCATTTTCCAGGTATAATTTGGATTGATATCATTTCTCACTGGTACCTTTGGATATATTGAACCCGTTGTCACGAGAGTACTCGATTTCTATATATAGATAAGGAGGCAAAGACGGTTGCTTCAGTCCATTCAACAATAAAGGTTGGTATTTACACGCAAATCTGCAATTATGCTTTCCAATTTATGTATTTGTATATTCAACATTGATAATGCTTTAATAGCCGTCACAGAAGATCCGGTTCGGTTCAAGATTCTTTATAAGGGATTTTTGTTTCCAAATTTATTTGCGAAGGTATTTTTTTATCTATTTTTTATTACTCCATATATTTTGCTTCATGTTTAATCTATGATATAGTGCATTTCTCTTTCGTTTGTGCTGTTTTAATTAACATGGTGATATTTTCTACAGTAATATTTTGTTTACGTATGTTGTGATCATGAACTTATTGAAATTTGTGAGATTTTGGAAACTTTTGTATCTTGGTATATTTCTATAATCTTTTTTGAAATTACAAAAGCTGTAAGGCGTTTGAGAATTCAAACAGATGGGAGTGAAGATGAGACTGCTATTGATGGTTCAGTTGTGTTTCTGGATCGACCAGGTGAATCTAAGGACTGGAAATCTGGGATGTGTGGCTATGAAAAGAGTTATAGGTTTAATCATCCAACCCACATTGGCCAGGTAAACTAAAGAACATTTTTAAAAACTACTACTTTTTAGTTTAGTCTTTGTTTGTAAATTGTACAGATCAATATGATTGAATATATTTTTTTAAATTTTATTATAACAACAACATAGTTGAAAGGACTAATTGTCGTTGGCTGTTTGTATGTCAAGAAGATCGTAGGATCTTCTCAAATAGTTGAAAGGACCTACATGTGATTGTCATTTGTCATTTTTTAGTTGCTATATGTTGTGTTACATAGTGTTATGGTTTTAAATCTTGGCAGGCGTTAAAGAAAACGGTAGGGCGTATGAAAGGATCTAAATGTCAATGATATTGGAGAAGGCTAGATAAAGGGTACGAGTACAATTGATCATGAAGAGTATAAATGGTTTGGTAACATGTGATTGTAAAATGTGTCGTCTAAATCGATAGCTTGCGTTAAAATCGCATAAACCTTAGAGCAGCAACGCGGGAACCCTAATTCTCGTTATATATATCGATAGAAGCTATAGATTCACTATTCACTTCATTATTTTACTATTAAAAAAAGGTTATTTTGGTCTTTTTCACTTCCTATTTATGTACTTTCACGTGCTTCCCATCCCAGAAGGTTTCATCGCCACTCACTCTATAGGATATTTTGCAACCTTTCTTCTGATTTTATTCATTCATACTGAAATGATTACGAATTCCTAATTCCTATATGAAGTCTTGATATTATAGACAATAAAGAAAGATAATATATAGTATTAACATGATTATCATATGGGAGATGATAGTCACACACCAATAATTGATCCATACACATTAACTTACTATTATACCCTTAATTTATAATTATGGAGGTTCAACTCTCTAGATAAACTTAAGGTTATAACTGTCAATTTTGTGCTAAAAATTGTGAATGATTTAATTTTGAGTGTGTAAGTATCATCTCCCTTATCATATTTATATATTTATATTAATAAAATAAACGTAATAATATAATTTTAGCTTGTAATTTGATATGGATGATAAATGATAATAACAAATCTTGACAATTTTACAATAGTCAATGTTTTATTAGTGGAAGTTTGTTACAGATTAAAAGAAGGCATAAAGAGGTGCGGATTATATGTTGTTTTTAAATTGGTTGATAAATGAAAAAAAAATTAATCGACATTTAATAATAATCTAGTTAAAAACTCGCGGTTTCGCGGAATTTTTGAAGGGTCGAATCATTTAAACTATAAAATTATATATATAAATTAAAAACTATTATTATATCTAGATGAAATTAAACCAAATGTTTTATAGGGGCTTGAAATTTTTAAAGTTTCAAAATGTACTAACGAACTATTATTAAGTCTATGATGAACATTAAACCAAATATTTTATAGGGGATTCAAATTTTTAAAGTTTCAAAATGTACTAACGAATAAATAAAAAAACAAAATTTTGATTGAAATTACATAAATCATCTCCGATATCGTGATGTAGTTTTAAGCGCTTGAATTAAGAATTGTGGATGGTTATCTCAGATCTTCGTTGCATTTTTCACATATTCGACAATGTAGTTATTCTCTGTTAGACGATCATGAATTGTGAATAATGTCATAACTATTTGTCTTGTTGTTAGTACTATGTGCATCCCTGAGAAAATCTTCTATCGTAATTCATCAGCTTATAATGAGTTGAAACATTATATTTGTAATAAAATGCATAATATTGTAATATATATATATATATATATTTTAATTATTTTGAAGATGTATGAAATTTATGATTTAGCATACCTCATCCATAAAGTTGTGCATAATAGTAAGTTTTCCAACTAAAAATGACATAGAATTGTAATAACTTGACATTGACACTTCGTTTCCTTTAATCACAAAATATTTCCCTGTTAAAGTATTTGATATTGTGACTTCTAAATTTCTAAATTTTGTACTAAGTGCAATCTCTTTGTTCGTAATTTCAGATGTTAAAGATTTCATTTTTTCAAGTTGAGGTCCAAAAACTTCAGTACGATTGTCGATTAACTGTCACAATCTAGATTAAGTTAATGTATGTTAATCTCGAAATTGAAATATGAAAAAGTAGTTAATATAAAACCAATAATAATAAATAAGGTAAAGAAATAATTTCGTGCACTTGCCTGTGGCATATCAGTTGGACGTAATCCACCAATCCACATTATACACCGTTGAGTAGGACACATTCAAGTACCATAAGTAATACCGAAGACATCAAATTTAGTAGCGAATATTTTTCATATTAAATAAGCTATAGTTTTCGATAATCGGTAGATGTCGTCTTCAATGAATTTTCCAATCAATCTTCTACGTAGTTGTAATATACGTTGGTGATGTTCGGCAAACCAATCACTATACTCTTTGCTAAAGTTAATCGGATCTTTAGGAAATATTTAAACAAAAACTTATAAGGTATATATAGTATTTTTTTATTATTATTATAAAAGATCGAAGTATGTAAATTATATTAAAATAAGATGTACCACGATTGAGGTCTTGGTTCCTGGCAATCTGTAAATGTGATATAATACTTTAGCAATGTAATTGTAAATGCATTGAGAATTGAAAGTCATAAATTCGTATATTTTCTATTTTTTGGAGAACATGTATTAAAAAAGTACCTTTTGTAGTAGTTCATTTTTTTGTTGTATTTCCTATTCAGTTGTATAACGTTTTCTTCCATTTTAGTGAAGTACGCCTACAATAAAAAAAATATAATTGTACTTTAATTATAACAGTTTGAAATTAACAATTACTATTGTCATTCTAACAATTGGAACCTTTTTTTAGTGTTTCATAACTGCTTATCTATCTTTGCTTTTTTCTTTTCAGTCTGCAAATTTTAAAAAAATAAATAACATATTACTTATATTTGACTCATGTAGATGTAGTTAGAATAAATTATTCAATTTTTGTAATCTCATATTTTATAACCTAAATCCTAAACTCTAAACCCTATACACTAAACTCTAAACCCTAAACCCTATATCTAAACCATCACCAACCCTTTACTCTACACACTAAACTCTAAACCCAGAACTCAAAACCCTAAACCCTATACCCTAAACCCTAAACCTTAAATTCTAAAATCTAAACCCTAAACTCTAAACCCTAAACCATATACCCTAAACCCTATACACTAAACCCTAAATCCTATATACTAAACCCTGAACCCTATATCTATACTCTAAACGATAGATTGTAAAAACTAAATCATAAGCCCTAAACCCTATACCCTAAACCATAAACTCTAAAATCTAAACCTTAAACCTTAAAGTCTAAACTCTAAACACTAAACCCCAAACCCTATACACTAAACTCTAAAACCTAAATCAACCCTAAACCCTAAAGCATAAATTCTAAAATCTTAATCCTAAATTCTAAACTGTAAACCGTAAACTCTAAATATCAATTCCTAAACCTTAAACCATTAACTTTCAACGTTAATCTTTTTATCCATTAAGCTTAAACCCTATACACTAACCTTTAAACTCTAAACCCTAAACCCTAAACCACCAACCTTTTACCCTACACACTAAACCCTAAACCCTAAACCTTAAACCTTAAACCCTTTTAAACCCTATACCCTAAACCTTAAATTCTAAAATTTAAACCCTAAACCATAAACTATATACCTTAAACCCTAAACTATATACCCTAACCCCTATACATTAAACCATAAACTCTAAAACTTAAACCCTAAATCCTATAAAATAAACCCTAAACCCCAAACCCTATATCTATACTCTAAACCATAAATTATAAAAACTAAACCCTAAGCCCTATACCCTACACCCTAAATCATAAATTCTAAAATATAAACCTTAAACCTCAAACCCTATACCCTAAATCATAAATTGTAAAAACTAAACCTTAAGCCTTAAACCCTATACATTAAACTCTTAACCCTAAACCCTATATCTAAAACCTAAACCCTAAACTCTAAACCACCAACCCTTAACCCTACATACTAAACCCTAAACCCTAAACCATAAATTCTAAAATCTAAACCCTAAATATAAACACTACACCCTAAAATATAAACCCTAAAAACTCTGAACCCTAACCCTAAACCCTAAGCCCTAAAATATAAACCCTAAAATCTAAACACTAACCTAAACTCTAAACCCTAAACCCTAAATCTAAACCCAAAACCTAAACTCTAAACCCTAAAATCTAAACCCCAAACCCTAAATCTAAACCCTACACCCTAAATCTAAACCCTAACCTAAACCCTTAACCCTAAATCTAAACCCTAAACGCTAAATCTAAACTCTAAACCCTAAACATAAACCCTAAACCCTAAATATAAACCCTAAACCTAAACTCTAAATCTTATAATATAAACCCTAAACGCTAAACCTAAACTCTAAACCCTAAACCTAAACCCTAAACCTAAACTCTAAACCCTATAATTATAAACCCTAAACTTAAACTCTAAACCCTATAATATAAATCTTAAACTATAAATCTAGACACTAACCCTAAATTAAACCATAATCAATTATATCATAAATAAATATATCATAATATTCAAATTTAAAATTACACCAAAAACACTTATATCATAAATACATTATAAACAATAAAAAAAAAAACATAAACCATTTAAACAAATAACAGCATAAATACATCATAATATACAGATACAAATTTAAATGAAGAGGTAAAAGAAATAAGAAGATAGAAACAAAAGGGATTAGGATAGAAACAAAAGGGATTAGGCTATCCCATATGAACCGTAATAAAAAGTAAATTGAACTGACAACTTATTATAATGACCCAAATCAATCTTCAAACAAATAAGTTTTTTTTTTAGTATCTCTGACACAAGAAACTTGAGCATGTCTGGAAATTCCAGCTGCGATTCACGGTATCCACGCCCATCTGAACGTGAAGACTTAAAATTTAACCGTTGTGCAAGTACAACAGGTGATTTCTTCGGATGAAAATCTGATGAATCTAACGGGACCCATTTACATAAACAGAGAAGACTTCTAAGAACATGTGATCCATGACAGTTGGTCATAACTTCAACAGGATTGGCCACAATTGCCTTTGAAACAAACAGGTCTTGACAAATTCAGTCTAACCGCTTTGAAATAAACATCAATCGTAATAAAATTAATAAATGAAAATTGATCATCAGGAATTCGTTTCAAGATATATCTTACAGTAGTTATGGATTCTAGGGAATTGAACACCAATTATTGATTACACTTCGCCACTGAATCATTCATGTATGTTCAAACAATTTGTCGATTTGTTCACAGACCGATTTCTGAATCAATTAGGGCTAGAAGTATCGTTCTACATGGGATTATTTCTCTACATACGGGTAGTATTAGATGCCCGTATGGGATTATGTATCAATTAGATGTTAATCAAACATAAGACACTGAAGTAAGAAAACCCTAAATTAATCAACTAAATATTGAAATTACCATCCATGAATTCGACTACTGTTCTCGGATCCCACGAACATGACGATGACAGTGTTGACCATTCAAAAATATTCTGAAAAAAATTGAAACCCTATGAAATGTCCCGTTCATATCGATTATAAATGTTTCATATTAATTGATTTCATTGCGAGGTTTTGACCTCTATATGAGACGTTTTTCAAAGACTGCATTCGATTTTTAAAACAAACCATAACCTTTATTTTATCGATAAAGGTTTAAAAACATTCCAAAGATTATCAAATAATGATAATATAAAATATAACGTTTTCACACGACCATTACATAATGGTTTACAATAATATTACACAATAACTTAAGTCTTCGAATGCAATTTTTAAACAATATTATACAAGCATGCAAACTCCAATCCTGTCTTTATTTAGCATGCAACAGCGGAAGCTCTTAATAATCACCTGAGAATAAACATGCTTTAAACGTCAACAAAAATGTTGGTGAGTTATAGGTTTAACCTATATATTTATCAAATTGTAATAATAGACCACAAGATTTCATCTTTCAATAACATATAATCTACATAAAAATCATTCATATGGTGAACACCTGTTAACCGACATTAACAAGATGCATATAGAATATCCCCGTCATTCCTGGACATCCTTCGGACATGATAATTTCGAAGTACTAAAGCATCTGCAACAATGGACGGGGCTTGTTGGGCCCAATAGATCTATCTTTAGGATTCGCGTCAATTAGGGGCCAGTTCCCTAATTCTTAGGCTACCAAGCTAAAAGGGGCATATTCGGTTTCGATCCATTCAACCATATGATGTAGTTTCACGTACTTGTGTCTATTTTGTAAAACATTTATAAAACTGCATGTATTCTCATCCCAAAAATATTAGATTTTAAAAGTAGGACTATAACTCGCTTTCACAGATTATCAATTCGTCGAGAATTAGACTTGGCCACGGGTTGATTCATGAACCTATAACATATATATATATATATATATATATATCAAATTGTGATCGAAATATAATTATACCATATTTTATTACATTTTAACGATTTAAGTTTGTTAAGTTGACAGTCTAACGTTTGTAGTCCCCAAATAATTGTCCACAGTTAGTAGTACAGAAATAAATCAATATATATTATCTCGAATCAATCCACGACCCAGTGCATACAAGTCTCAGACTCGATCACAACTCAAAGTATATATATTATTTTGGAATCAACCCCAACCCTGTATAGCTAACTCGATCATTACCGCATATAGAGTGTCTATGGTTGTTTCAAATAATATATATAGATGACGTCGATATGATATGTCAAAATATTGTATACGTGTCTATGGTCTATCAAGACATGTATAATACAATATAAGTTAGTTAAGTTATGCTTAGTATGGATTTATTACAAATTTCACGTAGCTCCAACAAGCAAAAATATCCAATTTTATTTTACCCATAACTTCCTCGTTTTAAATCCGTTTTGAGTGAATTCCAATTGCTATGGTTTCATCATGAACAGAAATTTATGAAACTAAACAGAAAAAGTATAAGTTTATAGTCAGAAATACAAGTTACAAGTCATTTTTGTAAGAGGTAGTCATTTCAGTCGAAAGAACGAGATCTTGATGACCATTTTGAAAAACATACTTCTACTTTGAGTTTAACCATGATTTTTGGATATAGTTTCATGTTCATAAGAAAAATCATTTTCCCAGAAGGAAAACTTTTAAATCAAAGTTTATCATAGTTTTTAATTATCTAACCCAAAACAGCCCCCTGTTTCACTACGACGGCGTATGTCCGGTTTTACGGTGTTCTTCGTGTTTCCAGGTTTTAAATCATTAAGTTAGCATATCATAGAGATATAGAACATGTGTTTAGTTGATTTTAAAAGTTAATTTAGAAGGATTAACTTTGTTTGTGAACAAGTTTAGAATTAACTAAACTATGTTCTAGTGATTACAAGTTTAAATCTTCGAATAAGATAGTTATATATATATATATATATATATATATATATATATATATATATATATATATATATATATATATATATATATATGAATTGAATGATGTTATGAACATCATTACTACCTCAAGTTTAGTAGGTAAACCTACTGGAAGTGATAAGAAATGATCTAGCTTCAAAGGATCTTGGATGGCTTGAAAGTTTTTGAAGTAGAATCATGACACGAAAACAAGTTCAAGTAAGATTATCATTCGAATTAAGATAGTTTATAGTTATAGAAATCGAATCAAAGTTTGAATATGAATATTACCTTGAATAAGAAAGATAACCTACTGTAAATAACAAAAGGTTTCTTGATCTTAGATGGTTACTTGAAATGGATTAAAAAGCCTGGAAGTAGACTTGTAAACCTGAAAGTGTTCTTGAAGTTTTCTTGAGTAGTTGTTTTGTATGTTGATCTAGGTTAGGATTTATGAGCTAGATTGAACTAGATTTTGATGAAGATGATGAAGAACACTTAGAACACCAAGAGAGAACTTGAGAGAGATGTGTTTGATGCATAAAAATTGAAATCAAAATGTGTTTGGAGTGGTTCAAGTTCACGTGAAATTTGGTGTGTCATATAGGCTCCATTAGTTTATAATTTTATGAGATATTTCATGCTAGATGCTAAATGATGGTTCCCACATGTCTTGATAACTCACAAGGGCTGCTAAGAGCGGATCATTGGAGTGTATATACCAATAGTAAATACATCTAGGAGCTGTGTATTGTACGAGTACGAATACGGGTGCATACTAGTAGAATTGTTGATGAAAATGAATGAGAATGCAATTGTAAGCATTTTTGTTAAGTAGAAGTACTTTGGTATGTGTCATGAAGTCTTTCAAAAGTGTAACAATACATCTTAATACACTACATGTATATACATTTTAACAAAGTCGTTAAGTCATCGTTAGTCGTTACATGTAAGTGTTGTTTTGAAACCTTTAAGTTAACGATCTCATTTAATGTTGTTAGCCCATTGTTTACTATAACTAATGAGATGTTAAATTATTACATTATAATGATATTATGATGTATGAATATATCTTAATGTGATATATATACATTAAAATGTTGTTACAACGATAATCGTAACATATATGTCTTGTTTCGAAATTCTTAAGTTAGTAGTCTTGTTTTACATATGTAGTTCATTGTTAACATACTTAATGATATATATAATTATAATTTTATCATGTTAAATATAGTGTAACAATATCTTAATATGATACATATGTATTTAGTAAGACGTTGTTATAACGATAATCGTTATATATATCGTTTCGAGTTTCTTAACTTAGTAGTCTCATTATTATGTATATAACTCATTGTTAATATACCTAATGAGATACTTACTTATCATAATATCATGTTAAATATATATATATATATATATATATATATATATATATATATATATATATATATATATATATATATATATATATATATAGTTTTTACAAGTTTTAACGTTCGTGAATCGCCGGTCAATTTGAGTGGTCAATTGTCTACATGAAACCTATTTTAATTAATCAAGTCTTAACTAGTTTGATTGCTTAACATGTTGAAAACATTTAGTCATGTAAATATTAATCTCATATAATATATAATCATAGAAAAGTTCGGGTCACTACAGTACCTACCCGTTAAATAAATTTCGACCCAAAATTTTAAGCTGTTGAAGGTGTTGACGCATCTTCTGGAAATAGGTGCGGGTATTTCTTCTTCATCTGATCTTCACACTCCCAGGTGAACTCGGGTCCTCTACGAGCATTCCATCGAACCTTAACAATTGGTATCTTATTTTGCTTAAGTCTTTTAACCTCACGATCCATTATTTCGACGGGTTCTTCAATGAATTGAAGTTTTTCATTGATTTGAATTTCGTCTAACGGAATAGTGAGATCTTCTTTAGCAAAACATTTCTTCAGATTCGAGACATGAAAAGTATTATGTACCCCGGCGAGTTGTTGAGGTAAGTCAAGTTGGTAAGCTACTGGTCCGATACGATCTATTAATCTTGAATGATCCAATGTACCTTGGGTTTAGTTTCCCCCATTTACCAAATCGAACAACGCCCTTCCAAGGTAAAACCTTAAGCATGGCCATTTCTCCAATCTAAAATTCTATATCTTTTCTCTTAATGTCCGCGTAGCTCTTTTGTCGACTTTAGGCAGTTTTCAACCGTTGTTGAATTTGAATGATTTTCTCTGTAGTTTCTTGGAGAATTTCAGGTCCCGTAATCTGTCTATCCCCAACTTCACTCCAAAAAATTGGAGACCTACACTTTCTACCATAAAGTGCCTCAAACGGTGCCATCTCAATACTCGAGTGGTAACTGTTGTTGTAGGAAAATTCTGCTAACGGTAGATGTCGATCCCAACTGTTTCCAAAATTAATAACATATGCTCGTAGCATATCTTCAAGCGTTTGTATCGTCCTTTCACTCTGCCCATAAGTTTGTGGGTGATAGGCAGTACTCATGTCTAGACGAGTTCCCAATGCTTGTTGTAATGTTTGCCAAAACCTTGAAACAAATCTTCCACCCCTATCAGAGATAATAGAGATTGGTATTCCATGTCTGGAGACAACTTCCTTCAAGTATAATCGCGCCAACTTCTCCATTTTATCATCTTCTCTCATTGGCAGAAAGTGTGCTGACTTGGTGAGACGATCGACTATTACCCAAATTGTGTCATAACCACTTGCAGTCCTTGGTAATTTAGTAATGAAATCCATGGTAATTTTTTTCCATTTTCATTCCGGGATTTTAGGTTGTTGAAGTAGTCCTGATGGTTTCTGATGTTCAGCTTTGACCTTAGAACACGTCAAACATTCTCCTACGTATTTAGCAATATCGGCTTTCATACCCGGCCACTAAAAGTGTTTCTTGAGATCTATGTACTTCTTTCCCGCTCCAGGATGTATTGAGTATCTAGTTTTATGTGCTTCCTTAAGTACCATTTCTCTCGCATCTCCAAACTTTAGTACCCAAATTCTTTCAGCCCCATACCAGGTTCCGTCTTCCCTAATATTAAGATGTCTCTTCGAACCTTTGGGTATTTCATCCTTCAAATTTCCCTCTTTTAAAACTCACTGTTGCGCCTCCTTTATTTGAGTAGTAAGGTTAGTACGGATAATTATATTCATAGCTTTTACCCGCATAGGTTCTCTATCCTATCTACTCAAAGCGTCGGCTACCACATTTACCTTCCCCGGGTGGTAACGAATCTCAAATTCGTAATGATTCAACAACTCAATCCACCTACGCTGCCTCATGTTCAGTTGTTTCTGATTAAATATATGTTGGAGACTTTTGTGGTCGGTATATATAATACTTTTGACCCCATATAAATAGTGTCTCCAAGTCTTTAATGCAAAAACAACAGTGCCCAATTCTAAATCGTGGGTCGTATAATTTTGTTCATGAATCTTCAATTGTCTGGACGCATAAGCAATTACCTTCATTCGTTGCATTAATACACAACCAAGACCTTGCTTTGAAGCGTCACAATAAATCAAAAAATCATCATTCCCTTCAGGCAATGATAATATAGGTGTCGTAGTTAGCTTTTTCTTTAACAATTGAAATGCTTTCTCTTGTTCATCCTTCCATTCAAATTTCTTCCCTTTATTCGTTAATGCAGTCAAGGGTTTTGCTATTTTGGAAAAATCTTGGATGAATCTTCTGTAGTAACCAGCCAGTCCTAAAAATTGGCGTATATGTTTCGGAGTTTTCGGGGTTTCTCACTTTTCAACGGTTTCAATCTTTGCCGGATCCACCTGAATACCTTCTTTGTTCACTATGTGACCGAGGAATTGAACTTCTTCCAACCAAAATGCACACTTTGAAAACTTAGCGTACAGTTTTTCTTTCCTCAACAACTCTAGCACTTTTCTCAAATGCTCTTCATGCTCTTGATCATCCTTTGAGTAAATAAGTATGTCATCGATGAAAACAATAACAAACTTGTCAAGGTATGGTCCACACACTCAGTTCATGAGGTCCATGAACATAGCTGGTGCATTAGTCAACCCAAACGGCATAACCATAAACTCGTAATGACCGTAACGCGTCCTGAAAGAAGTCTTTGGAATATCATCCTCCTTCACCCGCATTTGATGATACCCGGAACGTAAATCGATCTTCGAATAAACCGACGAGCCTTGTAGTTGATCAAATAAGTAGTCAATTCTCGGTAGTGGGTAACGGTTCTTGATGGTAAGTTTGTTCAACTCTCGGTAGTCGATACACAACCTGAATGTACCATCCTTCTTTTTGACAAACAAAACAGGAGCTCCCCATAGTGATGTGCTTGGTCGAATGAAACCACGCTCTAAAAGTTCTTGTAATTGGTTTTAGAGTTTCTTCATTTCGCTGGGTGCGAGTCTGTATGGAGCACGAGCTATTGGTGCAGCTCCCGGTACAAGATCTATTTGAAATTCAACAGATTGGTGTGGAGGTAGTCCCGGTAATTCTTTCGGAAATACATCGGGAAATTCTTTTGCGGCGGGAACATCATTGATGTTCTTCTCTTTGGAATTGACTTTCTCGACATGTGTTAAAATGGCATAGCAACCTTTTCTTATTAGTTTTTGCGCCTTCAGGTTACTAATAAGATTTAACTTCACGTTGCTCTTTTCTCCGTACACCATTAAAGGTTTTCTCTTCTCGCCCATAATGCGTATCGCATTTTTGTAACAAATAATTTCTGCTTTCATCTCTTTCAACCAGTACATGCCGATTATTACATCAAAACTTCCTAACTCTACTGGTATCAAATCAATCTTATATGTTTCGGTAACCAGTTTAATTTCTTGATTCTGACATATTTTATCTGCTGTAATTAATTTACCGTTTGCTAATTCGAGTAAAAATTTATTATCCAAAGGCGTCAATGGACCACTTACTTTAGCACAAAAATCTCTACTCATATAGCTTCTATCCGCACCCGAATCAAATAAAACATAAGCAGATTTTTCATTGATAAGAAACGTACCCGTAACAAGCTCCGGGTCTTTCTGCGCTTCTGCCGTATTAATATTGAAAACTCTTCCGCGACCCTGTCCATTAGTATTCTCCTGATTCAGGCAATTTCTATTAATGTGGCCCGGTTTTCCACATCCAAAACAAACTACGGTGGCATTATTTGTTCCGACATTATTTGTTCTTTTAATTCTATTATTCATCGGTCCGTAGATCTCACACTTCGTCGCACTATGACCCTTTCTTTTACACTTGGTGCAAAATGTCGTGCAGAACCCATTCTGGTGGTACTCTTCACACCTTTGACATGACTGTTTCTGATTCTTGTTGTTATAGGAATTGTTGTTGTTGCGGTTGTTATTGTTGTTGGAACGATTGTTATAGTTGTTGTTGTTGGAACGTTTGTTGTAGTTGTTGTTGGAATTGTGATTGATGTTGCGGTTGTTGGGAGAGTTGTTACGATTGATGTTGTGATTGTTGTTGTTGTTGTATTTGTGACTCTTGTCACTGTTTTCCTCCCACTTTCTCTTGACTTGTTTCGTGTTGGCTTCTTCGGCCTCCTGCTCTTTAATCCTTCCCTCAATCTGATTTATGAGTTTGTGAGCCATTCGACTTGCCTTTTATATGGAGGCGGGCTCGTGTTGTAGTGACCCGAACTTTTCCATGTTTATATATATATTAAATGAAATTGTTATTTACATGATTAAGTGTTTCCAACATGTTAAGCAATCAAACTTGTTAAGACTTGATTAATTGAAATAGGTTTCATATAGACAATTGACCACCCAAGTTGACCGGTGATTCACGAACGTTAAAACTTGTAAAAACTATATGATGACATATATATGGATATATATATATATATATAGTTAACATGATATTATGATAAGTAAACATATTATTAAGTATATTAGCAATGAACTACATATGTAAAAACAAGACTACTAACTTAATGATTTTGAAACGAGACATATATGTAACGATTATCGTTGTAACGACATTTAATGTATATATATCATATTAAGATATATTAATACATCATGATATCATGATAATGTAATAATTTAACATCTCATTTGATTTAATAAACAATGAGTTAACAACATTTAACAAGATCGTTAACCTAAAGGTTTCAAAACAACACTTACATGTAACGACTAACGATGACTTAACGACTCAGTTAAAATGTATATACATGTTGTGTTTTAATATGTATTCATACACTTTTGAAAGACTTCAAGACACTTATCAAAATACTTCTACTTAACAAAAATGCTTACAATTACATCCTCGTTCAGTTTCATCAACAATTCTACTCGTATGCACCCGTATTCTTACTCGTACAATACATAGCTTTTAGATGTATGTACTATTGGTATATACACTCCAATGATCAGCTCTTAGCAGCCCATGTGAGTCACCTAACATATGTGGAAACCATCATTTGGCAACTAGCATGAAATATCTCATAAAATTACAAAAATATGAGTAATCATTCATGACTTATTTACATGAAAATAAAATTACATATCCTTTATATCTAATCCATACACCAACTACCAAAAACACCTAAAAACACTTTCATTCTTCAATTTTCTTAATCTAATTGATCTCTCTCAAGTTCTATCTTCAAGTTCTAAGTGTTCTTCATAAATTCTACAAGTTCTAGTTTCATAAAATCAAGAATACTTCCAAGTTTGCTAGCATACTTCCAATCTTGTAGAGTGATCATCCAACCTCAAGAAATCTTTCTTATTTACAGTAAAATATCTTTCTAATATAAGGTAATACTCATATTCAAACTTTGATTCAATTTCTATAACTATAACAATCTTATTTCGAGTGGAAATCTTACTTGAACTTGTTTTCGTGTCATGATTCTGCTTCAAGAACTTTCAAGCCATCCAAGGATCCTTTGAAGCTAAATCCATTTTTTTCATTTCTAGTAGCTTTATCCAGAAAACTTAAGGTAGTAATGATGTTCATAACATCATTCGATTCATACATATAAAGCTATCTTATTCGAAGGTTTAAACTGTAATCACTAGAACATAGTTTAGTTAATTCTAAACTTGTTCGCAAACAAAAGTTAATCCTTCTAACTTGACTTTTAAAATCAACTAAACACATGTTCTATATCTATATGATATGCTAACTTAATGATTTAAAACCTGGAAACACGAAGAACACTGTAAAACCGGACATACGCCGTCGTAGTAACACCGCGGGCTGTTTTGGGTTAGTTAATTAAAAACTATGATAAACTTTGATTTAAAATTTGTTCTTCTGGGAAAATGATTTTTCTTATGAACATGAAACTATATCCAAAAATCATGATTAAACTCAAAGTGGAAGTATGTTTTCTAAAATGGTCATCTAGACGTCGTTCTTTCGACTGAAATGACTACCTTTACAAAAATGACTTGTAACTTATATTTCCGACTACAAATCTATACTTTTTCTGTTTAGATTCATAAAATAGTGTTCAATATGAAACCATATCAATTTGATTCACTCAAAACGGATTTAAAATGAAGAAGTTATGGGTAAAACAAGATTGGATAATTTTTCTTGTTGTAGCAACGTGAAAATTGGTAACAAATCTATATTAATCATATCCTAGCTAACTTATATTGTATTATACATGTATTCTAATATATTATGTAATCTTGGGATACCATAGACACGTATGCAAATGTTTTGACATATCATATCGACCCATGTGTATATATTATTTGGAACAACCATAGACACTCTATATGCAGTAATGTGGGAGTTAGCTATACAGGGTTGAGGTTGATTTCAAAAATATATATACTTTGAGTTGTGATCTACCCTGAGATGTGTATACATTGGGTCGTGGATTGATTCAAGATAATATATATCAATTTTTTTCTGTACATCTAACGTTGGACAACTAGTTGTAGGTTACTAACGAGGACAGCTGATTTAATAAACTTAAAACATCAAAATGTATTAAAAGTGTTGTAAATATATTTTGAATATACTTTGATATATATGTACATATTTGTTATAGGTTCGTGAATCGACCAGTGGCCAAAGTCTTACTTTCCGACGAAGTAAAAATCTGTGAAAGTGAGTTATAGTCCCACTTTTAAAATATAATATTTTTAGGATGAGAATACATGCAGGTTTTATAAATGATTTACAAAATAGACACAAGTACGTGAAACTACATTTTATGGTTGAATTATAGAAATTGAATATGCCCCTTTTTATTAAGTCTGGTAATCTAAGAATTAGGGAACAGACACCCTAATTGACGCGAATCCTAAAGATAGATCTATTGGGCCTAACAAACCCCATCCAAAGTACTGGATGCTTTAGTACTTCAAAATTTATATCATATCCGAAGGGTGTCCCGGAATGATGAGGATATTCTTATATATGCATCTTGTTAATGTCGGTTACCAGGTGTTCACCATATGAATGATTTTTATCTCTATGTATGGGATGTGTATTGAAATATGAAATCTTGTGGTCTGTTGTTACGATTTGATATATATATATAGGTTAAACCTATAACTCACCAACATTTTTGTTGACGTTTAAAGCATGTTTTTTCTCAGGTGAATACTAAGAGCTTCCGCTGTTGCATACTAAAATAAGGACAAGATTTGGAGTCCATGTTTGTATGATATTGTGTAAAAACTGCATTTAAGAAACATATGTCGATGTAATATATTTCTATTGTAAACCATTATGTAATGGTCGTGTGTAAACAGTATATTTTAGATTATCATTATTTGATAATCTACATAATGCTTTTGAAACCCTTATTGATATTATAAAGGTTATGGTTATTTTAAAAATGAATGCAGTCTTTGAAAAATGTCTCATATAGAGGTCAAAACCTCGCAACGAAATCAATTAATATGGAACGTTTATAATCAATATGAACGGGACATTTCAGTTGGTATCCGAGCGTTGGTCATAGAGAACCAGAATTTTGCATTAGTGTGTCTTATCGAGTTTGTTAGGATGCATTAGTGAGTCTGGACTTCGACCGTGTTTACTTGAAAAATGATTGCTTAACAAATTTTGTTGGAAACTATATATTTTTAACATGTGAATATTATGTGATATATTAATCTCTTAACGTGTTTGATATTATGTGATAGATGTCTATCTCTAGAACAAGTCCCATTGACTCACCTAATAATAATGAAGAGTCAAATGTAAATTGGAATGATTCGTGGACTGATTCACAAGTTCCCGAAGAGGAACCGGAAGAAGAGTCGAAACCGGAAGAAGAATCGGAACCGGAAGAAGAAACGGAACCGGAAGAAGAAATAGAACCAGTGGGGGAAATAATAAAACGGTTAAGTAGAAGAAAATCCTCAACCAACCGACCAAAGTTAATTATGGTCAATGGTGTTTCCGCCAAGGAAGCAAAGTATTGGGAGGATTACCAATTCTCCGATGAATCGGATCCCGACAAGGATTCCGATGATGTTATAGAAATTACCCCAACACAATTTAATAAGGCAAAAGAGAACAATAAGGGAAAGGGCATAAAAATAGAGAAATTTGATTCCAAACCCGATGAACTTTATATGTACCGTCAACACCCGTATTTCTTAAGTTGTGACAATAACCCGGGAACCTCTAAACCACCAGGTTTTTCTAAACCAATGTGGAAAACGACGGCTCGTATTAGGGGAACATCGTATATCCCTAGAAACTTGGCAAAACGAACCAAAACCGAAGAAGAAGAAATGAGCGAGTCGGAATAAGATAGTTGTATTCGTGTGGTGTAATATATGTAATATAGTGTGCTTATGCTTTATGATATATGTAAAAATTGCTTGTATTAATAAGTATTTTTTTTATGAATCTAACTCTTGTCTATTTTACAGTTTAAAAACACAAAATGGATAGACAACCCAATATTTTAAGAGACCTACCCGGAGACATGATTGATGAAATCTTGTCTAGAGTCGGTCAGAATTCCTCGGCACAACTATTTAAGGCGAGATCAGTTTGTAAGACATTCGAAGAACGTTCCAAGAATGCCTTGGTTTATAAAAGGCTTTCGTTCGAAAGATGGGGGATATCACATTAGGAAATCCATAAGTTACGATGTGTTTACTTTGACGCATATATTGCGGGGAACCCAAATGCTATTTTACGCAACGGGTTAAGAAATTATTTTGACTCAATATATCCGAATATAGGACTTCGTGATTTAGAAAAAGCGGCTAACATGCAACATAAAGAAGCATGTTATGCTTACGGGTTAGTAATGTTCGCTTCTCACCAAAGTGAGAACAAGAACATCGGGCTACAACTATTAAACAAAACGTTCCCACAAATGACGGAGTCGGTAATTGGGGTAAGAAATGAGGTTTTTAGATTGTTACGGGATTGTTGGACATTACGTAACCCTCGTCCTTTTGACGACGTTACAACACACTGTCTTATCAACGGCCATAACGGTTATGTTCCACAAGACCAAGGATGGGAAGTAGTCCTAGTAAAACCAGAATGCATGACTTGTTTCTGGACGTATGAATTACGTGTCTTTATTTCCTTTACTGAACGACTTGTGTACTAGCTAGAATTATCTTCACAACTATCTTGTATCAAAGTTATTGTGTGCTATATTTCATGCTATATGTAAAATAAGCGGTATTGTAAGTTTGTAAAATATTGTGTAAAAGTTTGAACGCGAAATATTATTATAATCAGTTTTTCATATAGAATTGTAGTAGTTGAATTGTATATTAGCTACTAAGTATGAACTTAACGGGTAGGTACTACCCGAATTTAAACTTATAAAATACTAATATGAAGAAAAAGCTTTTATAAATGAGTTCATATTATGCTACGAGATACTATTGACTACTCTTAATATTCTGTATGATTAACTTGTTTCATTTGACTATTTGAAGGAAATGGCACCGACTACTCGACAAACCATGAATATGAGCGAAGAGGAATTTCGTACCTTTCTTGCTGCAAACATAGCCGCAGTACAGGCTGCACTACATACCAACAATAACTCCGAATCTAGCAATGCAGCTAACGTCGCAAGAAATCGTGTAGGATGCACCTACAAAGAATTCACTGCCTACAAAACCTTTGGAATTTGATGGAACCGAAGGACCGATCGGATTGAAACGGTGGACCGAGAAGGTCGAATCGGTGTTTGTCATAAGTAAGTGTACTGAAGAGGACAAAGTGAAGTACGCTACGCATACCTTCACAGGTACTGCGTTAACATGGTGGAATACCTATCTAGAGCAAGTGGGACAAGATGATGCTTACACACTACCGTGGTTAGCATTCAAGCACTTGATGAATGAGAAGTACCGTCCCAGAACCGAGGTCAATAAGCTCAAGATAGAACTTAGAGGGTTGCGAACCCAAGGATTTGATATTACCACGTACGAAAGACGATTCACAGAATTGTGCCTATTGTGTCCGAGAGCGTTCGAAGATGAGGAAGAGAAGATTGACGCGTTTGTGAAAGGATTACCGGAAATAATCCAAGAAGATATAAGTTCACACGAGCCCGCCTCCATACAACAGGCATGTAGAATGGCTCACAAACTAGTGAACCAGATTGAGGAAAGAATTAAAGAACAGGCGGCTGAAGAGGTCAATGTGAAGCAAGTCAAAAGAAAGTGGGAGGAAAACGGTGATAAGAATCACCAATACAACAACAACAGCAATTACAACAATAATCGCAACAACTATCCCAACAATCGCAACATCAATCGCAACTACAACAAACGGCCCAACAACAACAACAACAACAACAAACGGCCCAACAACAACAACAACAACAACAACAACAACAACAACAACAACAACAACAACAACAACAACAACAACAACAACAACAACAACAACAACAACAACAACAACAACAACAACAACAACAACAACAACAACAACAACAACAACAACAACAACAACAACAACAACAACAACAACAACAACAACAACAACAATCATCCCAACAACAACAACAACAACAACAACAACAACAACAACAACAAACAACAACAACAACAACAACAACAACAACAATAACAACAACAACAACAACAACAATCATCCCAACAACAATAACAACTGCAACAACAACAACAATCAGAAGCAGCTATGCCAAAGGTGTGAAAAGTATCACTAAGGGTTCTGTACCAAATTTTGCAACAAGTGTAAAAGAAATGGTCATAGCGCGGCGAAGTGTGAGGTCTACGGACCAGGGGTTAACAGAACAAAAGGAACAAATGGTGTCGAAACGAGTAATGGCGGAGCAAGTAGTGTCGGAGCAAGTTATGCCAATGTAGTTTGTTATAAATGTGGAAAACCAGGCCACATTATTAGAAATTGCCCGAACCAGGAGAACACGAATGGTCAAGGCCGCGGAAGAGTTTTCAATATTAATGCGGCAGAGGCACAGGAAGACCCGGAGCTTGTTACGGGTACGTTTCTTATTGACAATAAATCTGCTTACGTTTTATTTGATTCGGGTGCGGATAGAAGCTATATGAGTAGAGATTTTTGTGCTAAATTAAGTTGTCCATTGACGCCGTTGGATAGTAAATTTTTACTCGAATTAGCAAACGGTAAATTAATTTCAGCAGATTATATATGCCGGAATTGAGAAATTAAACTGGGTAGCGAAATATTTAAGATTGATTTGATACCAGTAGAGTTAGGGAGTTTTGATGTAATTGTTGGCATGGACTGGCTGAAGAAGGTGAAAGCAGAGATCGTTTGTTACAAAAATGCAATTTGCATTGTACGAGAAAAAGGAAAACCCTTAATGGTGTACGGAGAAAAGGGCAACACGAAGCTACATCTTATTAGTAATTTGAAGGCACAAAAACTAATAAGAAAAGGTTGCTATGCTGTTCTAGCATACGTCGAGAAAGTACAAACTGAAGAAAAGAGCATCAATGATGTTCCTGTCGCAAAAGAATTTCCCGATGTATTTCCGAAAGAATTACCGGGACTACCTCCACATCGATCTGTTGAATTTCAAATAGATCTTGTACCAGGAGCTGCACCAATAGCTCGTGCTCCTTACAAACTCGCACCCAGCGAGATGAAAGAACTACAAAGCCAATTACAAGAACTTTTAGAGCGTGGTTTCATTCGACCAAGCACATCACCGTGGGGAGCTCCTGTTTTGTTTGTCAAGAAGAAAGATGGTACATTTAGGTTGTGTATCGACTACCGAGAGTTGAACAAACTTACCATCAAGAACCGTTATCCACTGCCGAGAATCGATGACTTATTTAATCAACTACAAGGCTCGTCTGTTTATTCAAAGATTGACTTACGTTCCGGGTATCATCAAATGCGGGTGAAAGAAGATGATATTCCAAAGACTGATTTCAGAACACGTTACGGTCATTACGAGTTTATGGTCATGCCGTTTGGTTTAACTAATGCACCAGATGTGTTCATGGACCTTATGAACCGAGTGTGTGGACCATACCTTAACAAGTTTGTCATTGTTTTCATTGATGACATACTTATTTACTCAAAGAATGACCAAGAACATGGTGAACATTTGAGAAAGGTGTTAGAAGTATTGAGGAAGGAAGAATTGTACGCTAAATTTTCAAAGTGTGCATTTTAGTTGGAAGAAGTTCAATTCCTCGGTCACATAGTGAACAAAGAAGGTATTAAGGTGGATCCGACAAAGATAGAAACTGTTAAAAAGTGGGAAACCCCGAAAACTCCGAAACACATACGCCAATTTTTAGGACTAGCTGGTTACTACAGAAGGTTCATCCAAGACTTTTCCAGAATAGCAAAACCCTTGACTGCATTAACGCATAAAGGGAAGAAATTTGAATGGAAGGATGAACAAGAGAAAGCGTTTCAGTTATTGAAGAAAAAGCTAACTACGGCACCTATATTGTCATTGCCTGAAGGGAATGATGATTTTGTGATTTATTGTGATGCATCAAAGCAAGGTCTCAGTTGTGTATTAATGCAACGAACGAAGGTGATTGCTTATGCGTCTAGACAATTGAAGATTCACGAACAAAATTATACGACGCATGATTTGGAATTAGGCGCGGTTGTTTTTGTATTAAAGACTTGGAGGCACTACTTATATGGGGTCAAAAGTATTATATATACCGACCACAAAAGTCTTCAACACATATTTAATCAGAAACAACTGAATATGAGGCAGCGTAGGTGGATTGAATTGTTGAATGATTACGACTTTGAGATTCGTTACCACCCGGGGAAGGCAAATGTGGTAGCCGACGCCTTGAGCAGGAAGGACAGAGAACCCATTCGAGTAAAATCTATGAATATAATGGTTCACAATAACCTTACTACTCAAATAAAGCAGACGCAACAAGGAGTTTTAAAAGAGGGAAATTTAAAGGATGAAATACCCAAAGGATCGGAGAAGCATCTTAATATTTGGGAAGACGGAACCTGGTATAGGGCTGAAAGAATTTGGGTACCAAAATTTGGAGATATGAGAGAAATGGTACTTAGAGAAGCTCATAAAACCAGATACTCAATACATCCTGGAACGGGGAAGATGTACAAGGATCTTAAGAAACATTTTTGGTGGCCAGGTATGAAAGCCGATATTGCTAAATATGTAGGAGAATGTTTGACGTGTTCTAAGGTCAAAGCTGAACATCAGAAACCATCAGGTCTACTACAACAACCTGAAATCCCGGAATGGAAATGGGAAAACATTACCATGGATTTCATCACTAAATTACCAAGGACTGCAAGTGGTTTTGATACTATTTGGGTAATAGTTGATCGTCTCACCAAATCAGCACACTTCCTGCCAATAAGAGAAGATGACAAGATGGAGAAGTTAGCACGACTGTATTTGAAGGAAGTCGTCTCCAGACATGGAATACCAATCTCTATTATCTCTGATAGGGATGGCAGATTTATTTCAAGATTCTGGCAGACATTACAGCAAGCATTAGGAACTCGTCTAGACATGAGTACTGCCTATCATCCACAAACTGATGGGCAGAGCGAAAGGATGACACAAACGCTTGAATACATGCTACGAGCATGTGTTATTGATTTCGGAAACAGTTGGGATCGACATCTACCGTTAGCAGAATTTTCCTACAACAACAGCTATCATTCATGCATTGAGATGGTGCCGTTTGAAGCACTTTATGGTAGAAAGTGCAGGTCTCCGATTTTTTGGAGTGAAGTGGGGGATAGACAGATTACGGGTCTGGAGATAATACAAGAAACTACCGAGAAGATCATCCAAATTCAACAACGGTTGAAAACCGCCCAAAGTCGACAAAAGAGCTACGCCGACATTAAAAGAAAAGATATAGAATTTGAAATTGGAGAGATGGTCATGCTTAAGGTTGCACCTTGGAAAGGTGTTGTTCGATTTGGTAAACGAGGGAAATTAAATCCAAGGTATATTGGACCATTCAAGATTATTGATCGTGTCGGACCAGTAGCTCACCGACTTGAGTTACCTCAACAACTCGCGACTGTACATAACACTTTCCACGTCTTAAATTTGAAGAAATGTTTTGCTAAAGAAGATCTCACTATTCCGTTGGACGAAATCCAAATCAATGAAAAACTTCAATTCATTGAAGAACCCGTTGAAATAATCGATCGTGAGGTTAAGAGACTTAAACAAAACAAGATACCGATTGTTAAGGTTCGATGGAATGCTTGTAGAGGACCCGAGTTCACCTGGGAATGAGAAGATCAGATGAAGAAGAAGTACCCGCACTTATTTCCAGAAGATGAGCCAACACCTCCAATCGCTTAAAATTTCGGGACGAAATTTATTTAACGGGTAGGTACTGTAGTGACCCGAACTTTTTTGAACCTTTCTATGATTATATGTTTAATGAAAACTATATTTACATGATTAAATGTTTCAAACATGTTAAGCAATCAAACTTGTTAAGACTTGGTTAATTGAAACGGAAATTTTGTAAACGTCTGATTACCCAGTTTGACCAATGATTCACGAACGCTATAAGTTGTATATGACATGATGATACATAAATGAATAAATATATATGTTTAACATGATATAATGATCATCAAGTATCTCATTAAAAATAGTAACAATAAGTTATATACTTAAAAAGGAGACTATTGACGTATGAAACTCGAAACGATACATATAACGATTATCGTTATAACCACGTCTTACTAAATATATATGAAGCATATTAATAAATTGTTATATTATATATAACATGATAATATGATAATTAAATATATCATTAAGTGTATTAACAATGAACTACATAAGTAAAAACAAGACTACTAACTTAAGGATTTCGAAACGAGACATATATGTAACGATTATCGTTGTAACGACATTTAAATGTATATATCATATTAAGATATATTAATATATCATAATATCATGATAATATAATAACTTAAAATCTCATTTGATATTATAAACTTTGGGTTAACAACATTTAACAAGATTGTTAACCTAAAGGTCTCAAAACAACACTTACATGTAACGACTAACGATGACTTAACGACTCAGTTAAAATGTATATACATGTAGTGTTTTAATATGTATTCATAAACTTTTGAAAGACTTCAAGACACTTATCAAAATACTTCTACTTAACAAAAATGCTTACAATTACATCCTCGTTCAGTTTCATCAACAATTCTACTCGTATGCACCCGTATTCGTACTCGTACAATACACAGCTTTTAGATGTATGTACTATTGGTATATACACTCCAATGATAAGCTCTTAGCAGCCCATTTGAGTCACCTAACACATGTGGGAACCATCATTTGGCAACTAGCATGAAATATCTCATAAAATTACAAAAATATGAGTAATCATTCATGACTTATTTACATGAAAACAAAATTACATATCCTTTATACCTAATCCATACACCAACGACCAAAAACACCTACAAACACTTTCATTCTTCAATTTTCTTCATCTAATTGATCTTTCTCAAGTTCTATCTTCAAGTTCTAAGTGTTCTTCATAAATTCCAAAAGTTCTAGTTTCATAAAATCAAGAATACTTCCAAGACTGCAAGTTTACTTCCAAGTTTTCTAAATCCATTCCAAGTAATCATCCAAGATCAAGAAACCTTTGTTACTTACAGTAGGTTATCTTTCTAATACAAGGTAATAATCATATTCAAACTTTAATTCAATTTCTATAACTATAACAATCTTATTTCGAGTGGAAATCTTACTTGAAATTGTTTTCGTGTCATGATTCTGCTTCAAGAACTTTCAAGCCATCCAAGGATTCTTTGAAGCTAGATCCATTTTTCTCATTTCCAGTAGGTTTATCCAAGGAACTTGAGGTAGTAATGATGTTCATAACATCATTCGATTCATACATAAAAAGCTGTCTTATTCAACGTTATAAACTTGTAATCACTAGAACATAGTTTAGTTAATTCTAAACTTGTTCGCAAATACGCCGTCGTAGTAAAACCGGGGGCTGTTTTGGTTGGGATAATTAAAAGCTAAGAAGAACTTTGATTTAAAAGCTATACTTCTGGAAAAATGATTTTTCTTATGAACATGAAACTATATCCAAAAATCATGGTTAAACTCAAACTGAAAGTATGTATATTATGTAATCTTGAGATACCATAGGCACGTATACAATGTTTCGACCTATCATGTCGACCCATCTGTATATATATTGCGGAACAACCATAGACACTCTATATGTGAATGTTGGAGTTAGCTATACAGGGTTGAGGTTGATTCCAAAATATATATATAGTTTGAGTTGTGATCAATACTGAGATACGTATACACTGGGTCGTGGATTGATTCAAGATAATATTTATCGATTTATTTCTGTACATCTAACTGTGGACAACTAGTTGTAGGTTACTAACGAGGACAGCTGACTTAATAAACTTAAAACATCAAAATGTATTAAAAGTATTGTAAATATATTTTGAACATACTTTGATATATATGTATATATTTTTATAGGTTCGTGAATCAACCAGTGGCCAAGTCTTACTTCCCGACGAAGTAAAAATCTGTGAAAGTGAGTTATAGTCCCACTTTTAAAATCTAATATTTTTGGGATGAGAATACATGCAGGTTTTATAAATGATTTACAAAATAGACACAAGTACGTGAAACTACATTCTATGGTTGAATTATCGAAATCGAATATGCCCTTTTTTTATTAAGTCTGGTAATCTAAGAATTAGGGAACAGACACCCTAATTGACGCGAATCCTAAAGATAGATCTATTGGGCCTAACAAACCCCATCCAAAGTACCGGATGCTTTAGTACTTCGAAATTTATATCATATCCGAAGGGTGTCCCGGAATGATGGGGATATTCTTATATATGCATCTTGTTAATGTCGATTACCAGGTGTTCACCATATGAATGATTTTTATCTCTATGTATGGGATGTATATTGAAATATGAAATCTTGTGGTCTATTGTTACGATTTGATATATATAGGTTAAACCTATAACTCACCAACAATTTTTGTTGACGTTTTAAGCATGTTTATTCTCAGGTGATTATTAAGAGCTTCCGCTGTCGCATACTTAAATAAGGACAAGATTTAGAGTCCATGCTTGTTTGATATTGTGTAAAAACTGTATTCAAGAAACTTATTTCATTGTAACATATTTGTATTGTAAACCATTATGTAATAGTCGTGTGTAAACAGGATATTTTAGATTATCATTATTTGATAATCTACGTAAAGCTTTTTAAACCTTTATTGATGAAATAAAGGTTATGGTTTGTTTTAAAATGAATGCAGTCTTTGAAAAACGTCTCATATAGAGGTCAAAACCTCGCAACGAAATCAATTAATATGGAACGTTTTTAATCAATAAGAACGGGACATTTCAAAATCCAAATCAACGAAAAACTTCAATTCATCAAAGAACCCATCGAAATAATGGATCGTAAGGTTAAAAGACTTAAGCAAAACAAGATACCAATTGTTAAGGTTCGATGGAATGCTCGTAGAGGACCCGAGTTCACCTGGGAACGAGAAGATCAGATGAAGAAGAAATACCCGCATTTATTTTCAGAAGATACGTCAATACCTCCAACTACTTAAAATTTCGGGACGAAATTTATTTAACGGGTAGGTACTGTAGTGACCCGAACTTTTCCATGTTTATATATATATTAAATGAAATTGTTATTTACATGATTAAATGTTTCCAACATTTTAAGCAATCAAACTTGTTAAGACTTGATTAATTGAAATAGGTTTCATATAGACAATTGACCACCCAAGTTGACCGGCGATTCACGAACGTTAAAACTTGTAAAAACTATATGATGACATATATATGGATATATATATATATATATATATATATATATATATATATATATATATATATATATATATATATATATATATATATATATATATATATATATATATATATATATATATATATATAGTTAACATGATATTATGATAAGTAAATATATCATTAAGTATATTAGCAATGAACTACATATGTAAAAACAAGACTACTAACTTAATGATTTTGAAACGAGACATATATGTAACGATTATCGTTGTAACGACATTTAATGTATATATATCATATTAAGATATATTAATACATCATGATATCATGATAATGTAATAATTTAACATCTCATTTGATTTAATAAACAATGGGTTAACAACATTTAACAAGATCGTTAACCTAAAGGTTTCAAAACAACACTTACATGTAACGACTAACGATGACTTAACGACTCAGTTAAAATGTATATACATGTAGTGTTTTAATATGTATTCATACACTTTTGAAAGACTTCAAGACACTTATCAAAATACTTCTACTTAACAAAAATACTTACAATTACATCCTCGTTCAGTTTCATCAACAATTCTACTCATATGAACCCGTATTCTTACTCGTACAATACACAGCTTTTAGATGTATGTACTATTGGTATATACACTCCAATGATCAGCTCTTAGCAGCCCATGTGAGTCACCTAACAGATGTGGGAACCATCATTTGGCAACTAGCATGAAATATCTCATAAAATTACAAAAATATGAGTAATCATTCATGACTTATTTACATGAAAATAAAATTACATATCCTTTATATCTAATCCATACACCAACTACCAAAAACACCTACAAACACTTTCATTCTTCAATTTTCTTCATCTAATTGATCTCTCTCAAGTTCTATCTTCAAGTTCTAAGTGTTCTTCATAAATTCTACAAGTTCTAGTTTCATAAAATCAAGAATACTTCCAAGTTTGCTAGCTTACTTCCAATCTTGTAGAGTGATCATCCAACCTCAATAAATCTTTCTTATTTACATTAAGATATCTTACTAATACAAGGTAATACTCATATTCAAACTTTGATTCAATTTCTATAACTATAACAATCTTATTTCGAGTGGAAATCTTACTTGAACTTGTTTTCGTGTCATGATTCTGCTTCAAGAACTTTCAAGCCATCCAAGGATCCTTTGAAGCTAGATCCATTTTTTTCATTTCCAATAGCTTTATCCAAAAAAATTAAGGTAGTAATGATGTTCATAACATCATTCGATTCATACATATAAAGCTATCTTATTCGAAGGTTTAAACTGTAATCACTAGAACATAGTTTAGTTAATTCTAAACTTGTTCGCAAACAAAAGTTAATCCTTCTAACTTGACTTTTAAAATCAACTAAAAACATGTTCTATATCTATATGATATGCTAACTTAATGATTTAAAACCTGGAAACACGAAGAACACTATAAAACCGGACATACGCCGTCGTAGTAACACCGCGGGCTGTTTTGGGTTAGTTAATTAAAAACTATGATAAACTTTGATTTAAAAGTTGTTCTTCTGGGAAAATGATTTTTCTTATGAACATGAAACTATATCCAAAAATCATGATTAAACTCAAAGTGGAAGTATGTTTTCTAAAATGGTCATCTAGACGTCGTTCTTTCGACTGAAATGACTACCTTTACAAAAACAACTTGTAACTTATATTTCTGAATATAAACCTATACTTTATCTATTTAGATTCATAAAATAGAGTTCAATATGAAACTATAGCAATTTGATTCACTCAAAACGGATTTAAAATGAAGAAGTTATGGGTAAAACAAAATTGGATAATTTTTCTTGTTGTAGCAACGTGAAAATTGGTAACAAATCTATATTAATCATATCCTAGCTAACTTATATTGTATTATACATGTATTCTAATATATTATGTAATCTTGGGATACCATAGACACGTATGCAAATGTTTTGACAAATCATATCGACCCATGTGTATATATTATTTGGAACAACCATAGACACTCTATATGCAGTAATGTGAGAGTTAGCTATACAGGGTTGAGGTTGATTCCAAAAATATATATACTTTGAGTTGTGATCTAGCCTGAGATGTGTATACACTGGGTCGTGGATTGATTCAAGATAATATATATATCAATTTTTTTCTGTACATCTAATGTTGGACAACTAGTTGTAGGTTACTAACGAGGACATCTGACTTAATAAACTTAAAACATCAAAATGTATTAAAAGTGTTGTAAATATATTTTGAATATACTTTGATATATATGTACATATTTGTTATAGGTTCGTGAATCGACCAGTAGCCAAGTCTTACTTCCTGACGAAGTAAAAATCTGTGAAAGTGAGTTATAGTCCCACTTTTAAAATCTAATATTTTTGGGATGAGAATACATGCAGGTTTTATAAATGATTTACAAAATAGACACAAGTACGTGAAACTACATTTTATGGTTGAATTATAGAAATCGAATATGCCCCTTTTTATTAAGTCTGGTAATCTAAGAATTAGGGAACAGACACCCTAATTGACGCGAATCCTAAAGATAGATCTATTGGGCCTAATAAACCCCGTCCAAAGTACCGGATGCTTTAGTACTTCGAAATTTATATCATATCCGAAGGGTGTCTCGGAATGATGGGGATATTCTTATATGTGCATCTTGTTAATGTCGGTTACCAGGTGTTCACCATATGAATGATTTTTATCTCTATGTATGGGATGTGTATTGAAATATGAAATCTTGTGGTCTATTGTTACGATTTGATATATATATATAGGTTAAACCTATAACTCACCAACATTTTTGTTGACGTTTAAAGCATGTTTATTCTCAGGTGAATACTAAGAGCTTCCGCTGTTGCATACTAAAATAAGGACAAGATTTGGAGTCCATGTTTGTATGATATTGTGTAAAATCTGCATTTAAGAAACATATATCGATGTAATATATTTCTATTGTAAACCATTATGTAATGGTCGTGTGTAAACAGTATATTTTAGATTATCATTATTTGATAATCTACGTAATGCTTTTGAAACCTTTATTGATAAAATAAAGGTTATGGTTTTTTTAAAAATGAATGCAGTCTTTGAAAAATGTCTCATATAGAGGTCAAAACCTCGCAACAAAATCAATTAATATGGAACGTTTATAATCAATATGAACGGGACATTTCACGTGTGAACTCACATCTTCTTGAATCCTTAATGGTAACCCTTTTACAAATGCGTCGATCTTTTCTTCTTCATCTTCGAACGCTCTTGGACACAATAGGCACAATTCTGTGAATCTTCGTTCGTACGTGGTAATGTCGAAACCTTGTGTTCGTAATCCACTAAGCTCTACTTTGAGCTTACAGACCTCGTTTCTGGGACGGTACTGCTCGTTCATCAAGTGCTTGAATGCTGACCACGGTAGTGTGTAAGTAGCATCTAATCCCACCTGCTCGAGATAGGTGTTCCACCATGTTAACGCAGTACCTGTGAAGGTATGCGTAGCGTACTTTACTTTGTCTTCTTCGGCGCACTTACTTATGGCAAACACCAATTCGACCTTCTCGGTCCACCGTTTTAATCCGATTGGACCCTCGGTTTCATCGAATTCCAAAGGTTTACAGGCAGTGAATTCTTTGTAGGAGCATCCAACACGATTTCTTGTGGAATTAGTTCCACTGCTAGAACCAGAGTTATTGTTGTTATTTTGAATTACGGCCTGTACTGCAGCTATGTTCGCAGCAAGGAAAACACTGAAGTCTTCCTCACTCATGTTCAAGTTCTGACGAGTCGTCGGTGCCATTTCCTTTAAAAATAGCCAAAAGAATTGAGTTAATTGTAAGGACCCGACAAAATCGTCATTGACGGCGCCGCTAACTTAGGTCCCGTTACGTGGTCGTAGTACCTATCTGAGACTCGTTTGACCAAAATTATGTCGCATTCATTTAAAAAGTACAAGACTTGCAAAGTTTAGTTTACAAAACAATTCGACAACAAGTTTAAGATTACAAAAATTGTGAAGTATAAATGAAATAACTTGCGACATAATTAGTTTAAAATCACAGTTGCTATAAATAGCGTAAGTATATGCTTTAAGTTTGAATCCAAAGGTGCTATCACTAGCGTATGCATGTATGCTTGACTCCAACCAAGTAAATCAAAGTGTGCGGAAGCATGTATCAAGTAGCCGAGTATGAACCTGAGAAACATATAGAAAACTGTCAACGAAAAACGTTGGTGAAATCATAGGTGTATTTTTAAACGTTATTTTTGAACCACAAGGTTTAGTATCAAATCGTATACATCTCAAAAGATGTGTTTGTATTAAGGCGTATACATCTCAAAAGATGTTGTTTGTAAACCACAAGATTTAGTATAAAGTGAATATCAAGCGTATACATCCCAAAGGATGTTGTATGTATCACGAGCACCCAATTACCAAAACTTAACTGAATCTTACCTCTGCATAATAGTGTTAGAACCTACACTATACACCAAAAATATGTTTCATCCGTCAGATGAGGGTTCGTCAAACCCGTATGGCCACACAACATAATTTCTCGCTCACACCCTACAAGTGTAACTAATGGTAATTGGACTTGAGGATTTTTGTTCTAACTCGTATGTTTCTTTGCTCTTGTATTCGTATTTGTGTTCAAAGTATGAAAGTATAAACCGTATAAAATGTATATAAAGTATATGTTTCTCAGCCCACGATTTAAAGTATAAAAGTATTTGCAAAGGTGGGACTATGATCTCACCTCGAGTACATGAGTATAAAGGTACTTCACAAAGTAAACGTGTTCATGATAGTTGCTTAGCCTTGACCTAAACAAGTGAGTTGTATCAATTAACCGGTTACGACACAAGGTCGGGCGAAATGTGTTCAATTAGTCCTATGGCTCGTTACGACTCGATTATGTAGCATGTGAATCATGTTGTCAAGTTTCATGCAAGAATCAAGTATAAAATAAGATTAGAACGATTGCATAAGTGTTTTGTTAAGTTTGACTAAAAGTCAAACTTGGTCAAAGTCAACGAAAAAGTCAACAGGGTCGGGTCGGGTCCCGAACTATTTTCCTGAGCTTAGAAATCATATATGAGCATGTTGGCCAAGTTTCATGTTGATCGGGGGTGCATAGCATACTTAGAATTAAGCGAAAATTGACATTTTTGGGTAGTCTGCCTCAGATGCGCCGCATCTGAGGCAGATGCGCCGCATCTGCATCTGGTGCAGCAATTCTAGGGCAGTTTTCACTTATACGATTTCAAATTCAAACGATCATAACTTTTGACTCGTTAACATTCAAAACACGTATCTTATATCGTTGGAAAGGTAATTTAAAGAGGAATACAACTAAACACATTTCATGAATCAGTTCCATCATTAACAACAATGAAAACCTCAATAAATGATCGTTAAATATTCAAAATCGAAGTTTCGAGTTCATAAAACGCATTTCTTGACTCGGGAATCCAATTTACACATACGATACGCCGTTTTGAAGATAATGAAACATACAATACAACTAAACACTTATCAACAATGTTTCATGGAATTCAAATCATCAAAAGTCCATTTTAAGAGCTATCAAACCCTAATCAAAACTCACAAAATCAATATTCATGTGTTTGAAGTTTTCTTAATCAACCTATACATCAAAACGAAGCTAGTGATACTAGTAACACGATTAAAACATGAACTTTAACAATTTAACAACATTTAATTACCCAAAACTCAAGATTAAGCACACCCATTTCAATTGTTCAAACTAGTTACTCAAAATAACAAATCGAGCAAACAAAACATGTATTCATGCTAGACATGAGCCATAGACACTAACTAACACCATTTCAAGTATATAAAACGAATTTAGAGAAATCTAGTGATTTAGAAACGTTACCCAAATGAGATGAAGTTGGAACCAAAATGTAGAGGATGAAGAGAGGATCACGAATATGTAATTTGTTTTGTGATGAACTTCCTTGATTGAATTTAGATGATAAATCTTTGATGTTGGGGTTTGAAATAAAATATAAAAGTAGCAAGAATAAGGGAGGTGGAATGGATAGAGGAGAAGGCCACTTTGACTATTTGACCTAGTCAAATTTTTGCCCACTTGGCAAGTTTGGTCCCTCAAGTTTCAAAGCGGGTGCGGGAATTAACTGAGCGAATATTTTTAAAACGCTAGAGTAAACGAGTGATGTTATAATTAAATAACGGGAATATTATGAACGTTAGTCAACGAAAAATACGAATTTAAATAACGAAAGATATTATTTAAAAAACAAAGACAGTGTTAAAAATAAATTTAACGGAAAAACGCGGGATGTTACATTACCTACACCTTAAAAGATATTTCGTCTCGAAATTTAGTTGGAAGTAGTAGTTGTTGTTTCTTCTTCGAAACCTTGCGTTGCAGATTCTACGAGTAAGTGAAGGTACTTCTTTGGGCGTTTCAACGAACTTCAAAATCGGGGTTTTTACGTTGTTTAGAGTTTGGTTTCATGATCCATAATTTCAACCGGTTCTCCTAGGAAGTGAAGTTTATCATCGATAGCAAGCTCATCGAAAAGAATAACAAGTTCTTGTTTCGCAAGACATGTCTTTAAGTTTGATACACAGAATGTAGGATGAACTGAATTCGATTTAGTCGGGAGTTCGAAACGGTAAGCAACGGGCACAATACGCTCCAAGATTTCAAAAGGATCAAAATATCGCGGATGTAGCTTTCTATGTTTCCCGAAACGGATTACACCTTTTCAAGGTGCAACTTTTAATATTACGCGGTCACTCACTTGGAATTCGAGAGGTTTACGTCTAACATCGGCATAGCTCCTTTGGCGACTACGGTCATTTTGAGTCTTTTGGATTTGAACAATTTCTCGGTTGTTTCATAATGGGTTCGGGTCCGGTGGTTTGCTTGTCACCTACTTCGGTTCAACGATTAAGAAAACGACAATTATGGCTATATGAGTTCTCGAAAGGTGTGGCGTTAATACTCGGATGAAAATTATTGTAGTAAGAGAATTCGGCTAAAGGCAAAAACTTTCCCCAAGTAAATTTGAAGTTGATAACGCAAACTCGTATTATGATTTCCAAGGTTTGAATCATGTGTTTGCTTGGTCCGTCGGTTTGTGGATGATACGCGGCACTCATGTTTAAACGTGGTCCCGAGGCTTTTGTAAGGCACTCCGAAATCTAGAAGTGAAACGAGGATTTCGATCCGAAATGAGGTACAGTTCTGTAAGGTATATTCGAACAAGTTTGTTAGGACTTGAAAATGTTTGTTAGAACAAGTTTCTGTTTCTCAAGAATTTTGCGCCGCGGAAGATTTATCGGTTTCTAAAAACGTTCGTTAGGACTATTCACCCTCGAGGCGAATACTAGTATAACGTGAGGAGTCTCTCCCTCCATTGAGAATTTAGAATAAGATTTCCTTGTACGAAAGTGCGAGTGTAAGGCGAGAGAGGTTTCCGCCTCGATGTGAGCATACCAAGCATTTTGTAGTTCGTCGATAAAATTGTGCGAAAACGAGATAGTATACACGTATAGCATATGGTTGAAGTCGAAGGAATTTGTCATTCATTCGGAAGCATAAGTATGGTTCGATAATAATCGACGATGTGTCCCGGGTATGGTTGTTATCAGTATTCTCGGAGTTGTCGGATGTTCAAACAAGAAAAATGAAGTCATGTACATGGTACATGGTTGTGATTAGGTTGATCGAGTCCAATCACCATCACGAGTCATTAGAACTTTGGTATGACTTACCGTAATATAACCACGTTGATCGAGTGTCGTTATATTATGCTAACTCATACCTCCATTCCCACATCACCCCATAAATTCAAGTTCGTGTAATCGTGAAAATTTAAAATAAACAAAGTGTAACGACGTCTCTAACGTGACTCGTATTGAATCGAAAGAATTAGTGCAACTCTAAAGAAGCGTTCCCCGAGGGAAGTGTATAAATGATTGTTCACGTCAATGCAGTTCAAGTCAAACAACAATGCATTTAGGTACTAAAAGAGTAATGCATCATGATAATGAATAGTACACAACCGTAGTGATAAGTAGTGACGACGATACTCACCTAGAGTAGTGATGGTAGTAACACGAAAAAATAGATAGTATGAAACACCGGTGGGAAACCGATAGTAAGTTGAAACGGTGGCGAATAACAATCTGGGAGTCGGAGTTCCCGAACAAATGTGACTAATGAAGTTGTCGTCATCCTTACGCGCATGAATCTCAAATTTACGTGTGTTACCAGAAAGTGGTAGAATACGGATTCGTATGATGAAAGTTTGGTACCAATAAGGAGTTCACCTAAGAAAGGTTTAAGTATAATGCACAAGTAGTCAAGTAAGTGCTATCGATAGCAAATGTATGTCAGAATGCAATGGCTAACTATCCGGTTGTAGTCTAGATTCACTAATGCGTCCTAACGACTCTGTCAGACACACTAATGCACATCCTAGATCCCTACAACCAACGCTCTGATACCATCTGTAACGACCCGACAAAATCGTCATTGACGGCGCCGCTAACTTAGGTCCCGTTACGTGGTCGTAGTCCCTATCTGAGACTCGTTTGACCAAAATTATGTCGCATTCATTTGAAAAGTACAAGACTTGCAAAGTTTAGTTTACAAAACAATTCGACAACAAGTTTAAGATTACAAAAATTGTAAAGTATAAATGAAATAACTTGCGACATAATTAGTTTAAAATCACGGTTGCTATAAATAGCGTAAGTATATGCTTTAAGTTTGAATCCAAAGGTGCTATCACTAGCGTATGCATGTATGCTTGACTCCAAGCAAGTAAATCAAAGTGTGTGGAAGCATGTATCAAGTAGCCGAGTATGAACCTGAGAAACATATAGAAAACTGTCAACGAAAAACGTTGGTGAAATCATAGGTGTATTTGTAAACGTTGTTTTTGAACCACAAGGTTTAGTATCAAATCGTATACATCTCAAAAGATGTGTTTGTATTAAGGCGTATACATCTCAAAAGATGTTGTTTGTAAACCACAAGATTTAGTATAAAGTGAATATCAAGCGTATACATCCCAAAGGATGTTGTATGTATCACGAGCACCCAATTACCAAAACTTAACTGAATCTTACCTCTGCATAATAGTGCTAGAACCTACACTATACACCAAAAATATGTTTCATCCGTCAGATGAGGGTTCGTCAAACCCGTATGGCCACACAACATAATTTCTCGCTCACACCCTACAAGTGTAACTAATGGTAATTGGACTTGAGGATTTTTATTCTAACTCGTATGTTTCTTTGCTCTTGTATTCGTATTTGTGTTCAAAGTATGAAAGTATAAACCGTATAAAATGTATATAAAGTATATGTTTCTCAGCCCACGATTTAAAGTATAAAAGTATTTGCAAAGGTGGGACTATGATCTCACCTCGAGTGCATGAGTATAAAGGTACTTCACAAAGTAAACGTGTGCATGATAGTTGCTTAGCCTTGACCTAAACAAGTAAGTTGTATCAATTAACCGGTTACGACACAAGGTCGGGCGAAATGTGTTCAATTAGTCCTACGGCTCGTTACGACTCGATTATGTAGCATGTGAATCATGTTGTCAAGTTTCATGCAAGAATCAAGTATAAAATAAGATTAGAAAGATTGCATAAGTGTTTTGTTAAGTTTGACTAAAAGTCAAACTTGGTCAAAGTCAACGAAAAAGTCAACGGGGTCGGGTCGGGTCCCGAACTATTTTCCTGAGCTTAGAAATCATATATGAGCATGTTGGCCAAGTTTCATGTTGATCGGGGGTGCATAGCATACTTAGAATTAAGCGAAAATTGACATTTTTGGGAAGTCTGCCTCAGATGCGCCGCATCTGAGGCAGATGCGCCGCATCTGCATCTGGTGCAGCAATTCTAGGGCAGTTTTCACTTATACGATTTCAACTTCAAACGATCATACCTTTTGACTCGTTAACATTCAAAACACGTATCTTATATCGTTGGAAAGGTAATTTAAAGAGGAATACAACTAAACACATTTCATGAATCAGTTCCATCATTAACAATAATGAAAACCTCAATAAATGATCGTTAAATGTTCAAAATCGAAGTTTGGAGTTCATAAAACGCATTTCTTGACTCGGGAATCCAATTTACACATACGATACGCCATTTTGAAGGTAATGAAACATACAATACAACTAAACACTTATCAACAACGTTTCATGGCATTCAAATCATCAAAAGTCCATTTTAAGAGCTATCAAACCCTAATCAAAACTCACAAAATCAATATTCATGTGTTTGAAGTTTTCTTAATCAACCTATACATCAAAACGAAGCTAGTGATACTAGTAACACGATTAAAACATGAACTTTAACAATTTAACAACATTTAATTACCCAAAACTCAAGATTAAGCACACCCATTTCAAATGTTCAAACTAGTTACTCAAAATAACAAATCGAGCAAACAAAACATGTATTCATGCTAGACACGAGCCATAGACACTAACTAACACCATTTCAAGTATATAAAACGAATTTAGAGAAATCTAGTGTTTTAGAAACGTTACCCAAACGAGATGAAGTTGGTACCAAAATGTAGAGGATGAAGAGAGGATCACGAATATGTAATTTGTTTTGTGATGAACTTCCTTGATTGAATTTAGATGATAAATCTTTGATGTTGGGGTTTGAAGAAAATATGAAAGTAGCAAGAATGAGGGAGGTGGAATGGATGGAGGAGAAGACCACTTTGACTATTTGACCTAGTCAAATTTTTGCCCACTTGGAAAGTTTGGTCCCTCAAGTTTCAAAGCGGGTGCGGGAATTAACCGAGCAAATATTTTTAAAACACTAGAGTAAACGAGTGATGTTATAATTAAATAATGGGAATATTATGAACGTTAGTCAACGGAAAATACGAATTTAAATAACGAAAGATATTATTTAAAAAAAAAGACAGTGTTAAAAATAAATTTAACGGAAAAACGCGGGATGTTACATTAATCATATAGAATTTAAGAGTAGTCAATAGTATTTCGTAGCATAATATGAACTTATTTATAAAAGCTTTTTCTTCATATTAGCGTTTTAAAGTTATAATTCGGGTAGTACCTACCCGTTAAGTTCATACTTAGTAGCTACTATACAATTCAACAACTACGATTCTATATGAAAAACTAAATACAATAATATTTCGCGTTCAAACTATTATAAAAATATTACAACTTACAATACCGCTATTTTACATATAGCATGAAATATAATACACAATAACTAATACAAGGCAGTTGCGAAGACAATTCTAGTTAATACGCAAGTCGTTCAGCAAAGGCAATAAAGACACGTAATTCATAAGTCCAGAAATAAGTCGTGCATTCGGGTTTTACTAGTATTATTTCCGACCCTTGGTCTTGTGTAAAATAACCGTTGTGACCGTTGGCTAGGCAGCATGTTGTAACATCGTCAAAAGGACAAGGGTTACGTAATGCCCAACAGCTCCGTAACAATCTAAAAACCTTGTTTCTCACCCCAACTACCGAATCCGTCACTTGTGGGAATGTTTTGTTTAACAGTTGTAATCTGATGTTCTTTTTCTCACTTTGGTGAGAAGCGAACATCACTAACCCGAAAACATAACATGCTTCTTTATGTTGCATGTTAGAAGCTCTTTCTAAAGAACGAAGTCCTATGTTAGGATATGTGGAGTCAAAATAGGTTCTTAACCCGTAGCATAAAATTACATTTGGGTTCCCCTCACTTAATGCTTTAAAGAAAACACGACGTAATTTAAAGTCTCCCCAATGTGATATACCCCATCTTTCAAAGGAAATTCTTTTATAAACTAAGGCATGCTTGGAACATCTTTCAAATGTTCGACAAACTAATTTTGCCGTAAATAATTGTGCCGATGAATTCTGACCGACTCTAGACAAGATTTCATCAATCATATCCCCTGGTAGGTCTTCTAAAATTTTCGGTTGTCTATCCTTAACGTCCATTGTGTGTTTTTATACTGTAAAATAGACGAGGATTAGATTCGTAAAAGATAATTAACAAACAATACAAGCAATTTTTACATATAATATAAAAATACAAGCACGTTACAATACATATATTACACAACATGATTACAACTCTTTATTCCGACTCACTCGTTTCTTCCTCCTCTAACTTGGTTCGTTTTGCTAACTTCCTAGGGATATATGGTGCTCCTCTAATGTGAGCCGTCGTTTTCACAAATGGTTTAGAAAAACCTGGTGGTTTAGATGTTCCCGGGTTATAATGAAAGTTTAAGAAATACGGGTGTTTACGGTACACCCCATCAGGGTTTTTCATGTTAACGTAGAGTTCATCGGGGTTGGACTTCATGACCCATCCTAATCCATCCGGACGAAGTCCATATCGATTATAAATGATTCATAATAGTTGATTACATCGCGAGGTACTTGACCTCTATATGATACATTTTACAAACATTGCATTCGTTTTTAAAAGACAAACTTGCTTTACATCGAAAGTTAACGGCATGTATATCATTTCATAATATATTCAACTATAATTGACTAAATAATAATCTTGATGAACTCAATGACTCGAATGCAACATCTTTTGAAATATGTCATGAATGACTCCAAGTAATATCTCTAAGATGAGCAAATGCACAGCGGAAGATTTCTTTCATACCTGAGAATAAACATGCTTTAAAGTGTCAACCAAAAGGTTGGTGAGTTCATTAGTTTAACATAAATAATCATTTCCATCATTTTAATAGACCACAAGATTTCCAATTCTCATAAATATGCTTCCCATGCATAGAGACAAAAATATCATTCATATGGATTGAACACCTGGTAACTGACGTTAACTTAATGCATAGAATATCCCCAAAACAGAACCTCTCGTCTGTATAATAATCTCGAAGTACTAAAGCATTCGTACCCTGAATGGGACTTGTCAAGGTCCATAGATCTATCTTTAGGATTCGCGTCAATCAGGGGCCATTTCCCTAAATTCTTAGGTTACCAGACTTGAAGGGCGATATTCGGTTAATAATCCAACCATAGAATGTAATTTTAAGTACTTGTGTCTATTTCGTAAAACATTTATAAAAGCAGCACATGTATTCTCAGTCCCAAAAATATATATTGCAAAAGCATTTAAAAAAAGGAGCAAATAAAACTCACCTAATGTATTTTGTAGTAAAATACATATAACAATATTTAATAACTGAACAATGCAGGGTTGGCCTCGGATTCACGAACCTATATCATTTGTATATTTATTAATACATATAATCGTATTCGAATGAATATATATATATATATATATATATATAAATTTATTAATTACATTATTTTTATATTAATAACATATATTTTTTTTAATTTGTATGTACATTCAAATGGTTAATATTTTTATAGTTATATTAATATATTCATATACATACTTGTTTAATGTTATAATTAAAAATTGATAATTTGTTGTTTGTAAGTGTTTATATAAATAATGTTAGTAGGTTTTATATATATAGTTATGTGTAGTTTTAATATAAGTATAGTATATATAATAAATATATTTTATATACAAAATATTTATTTGCTTAAAAGTGATAGTTTCGATATTAATGATTTACTAATAATAATAATCATAACTTTATTAAAAATGATAATATTAATAATAATAATATTGATATTGTTGATAATAATACTAATAGTTATAAGAGTGTTTGATGTGTTCTAGAGGGTGTGTATGAAACGGCTATCAGTTTTATATTTATTTACTACAGGAAATCACCTAAATTAAACTAAAACACAAAAGGCAGGTATACCTATCGTGTAATAATATAGCTAAGGTAAAGTCCGGGAGGTCGATTCGTGGACACTATTATTGGGTGTCTTACTAGGTCAAATTAGTTAATTAAGTAGTTAAACTAGATTTAGTGATATATAGTAATTATAGGTAACTTTGAGGGTTTTTACCGTTTAATGACCGGTTTGTCGATTTAAAACTTAAGTCACAATTAAAACCTAATGCAAAATATAACTTAATTTAAAGTGTAAAGTAAATGACGATAATTAAAAGTACAATAAATTAAAAGTGCGTTAAATAAAATGATAGTAAATAAAAGTACGATGAGATATAAAATAAAGGAATTATGCTTGTTTAAACTTCCGTAATCATGATGTTCGACGTGTTGATTTTAATTTATTACCATGGGTTAATTGTCCTTTGTCCTGGATTATTCGATATGTCCATACGGTTTTGTCCATAATAGTCCACCTGTCATAATTATAAAGTGCGAGGGTCTTCGTCAAATTATCCTTATACCCGAAGTCAAATATTCCAACTAATTGGGGATTCGAACTGTAACAAGGTCTTAATACTTTGTTTAATGAATACACCAGGTTATCGACTGTGTGTAATCCAAGGTTTTAATACTTTGTTAACAATTACACCAATTACCCTTGAATGTAATCCACCCCTGTTTTAATGAGTCTAGTAACTATTAAATCATCCCCGTGTCCAGTCAAATGAACAATAATTCGTACTTATAAATATCCCGCTCATCGTACCCGATTAAGCATATGTGGTTATATATAGATACGTCAAATCATAACCTTTATATTAAATTAACGAGGTATCGTTTAGTTAATATAAAGCCCATTAATAGCCCATAGTCTAATTTCCACAAGTGTCGATCTTTTGTCCAAACCCCAATTATGGTCCAAAACCCAATTATCCCGTCTTTAATATTTAGTCTAACATCACGATTACTTCGGCTTAAATAAGCATAATAATAACTTAGCTACGAGACATTAATAAAAATAATTTAAACATAACTTACAATGAGTATTAATAGCGTAGTGTTACACGGACAGAGTTTCGACTTACAAACTTAAAACATTCGCTAACATAACCTTATTATTATTAAACTTTAATATTAAAATTATAATATTAATATAAATATATTGAGAGAGTAAGAGATTTAGAAAATAGAAAAGGTGTATCTTTCATTACTCCGTAGTCTCGTTTTATAGGCAAATGATGAATTTGAAATTTTCATTTATGACCCCTTAACTATGCTCAATTAATAACTTTTTATTATTTATTATTATTCTTATTATGAATTATTTAAATATTATATTATATTCTTGTGCATAGTTGACTTGTACTTTCAGCTTCGTTGCGTCGAGCGTTGAAAGTTGGTTCATGTCTCGGTTCCGGATTTTTGAACGCCTTTTCGTATAATTTAATATCTTGTACTTTGCATTTTGCGGCTTGTACTTTTGTAATTTTGAGACGTTTCTCATCAATAAATTGAACCACTTGAATTGTACTTTGTACTTTTTAGCTTTTTGGTCATTTGCGTCTTCAAATCGTCGAATCTGTCTTTTGTCTTCACCTTTTATTATTTAAACGATAATTACTTGAAATTAGAACAATTGCAACTAAAAGCTTGTCTTTCTTGAAGGATAATTCTATGAAATATATGTTTGTTTTTAGCATTATCAAATATTCCCACACTTGAGAGTTGCTTGTCCTCAAGCAATATAGAACTTGAATATAACTTTACTAGAATCACTTCTTTATTCTTCACACTTTGTACATCAGTGATTTCAATACGGCGGTTATGAACAATGATGGTAACGATGTGGTTTAAAGTCTCACATAACTATAAAAATTTAGATCCGTTAGGAAATTGGATCTTTATGAAAACATTTGATCTTTTGAAAATTCAATCTAGTTTTTACCCTAGATAAGTTTTCCGGAATAACCCTTCACCGGTGTTGCAAAATGTTTTTGTGGGTTGTGTGGGTTTTAGAATTGAAAATTTTAGCTCAAAACTTATGGTTTTGTGTCGCCCACTTGCTAACCTTGTATTAGGAAAGCAACACGTCCAGTTTACTTGTTCCGTAGATTACCTTTCAGTAAACTACCGTCCGGTTGTATAGGAAAGTGTTGAACAAGCAACTGTTAAGGCAATGTCTAATGACATGCTTTTGATTATGGTCTATATCGTGTCGGATGCAATTACTATCCTTTGTAGGAGCAATAGTAAAGCTCACCCTATAGTTTTTCGGTCTGGCATAAGGTCCTATCTTTAACCATGCTATGCAACCACCGTTCTTACGGTTGACACCCGATTTGGTTTAGGTGACCTAATGAATTCCAGGTGAATTCCTAGGATTTTACGTTCAATGGTAATGAACGCATTAAAAATGGGTTTTCAGAAAACAAATCGATTTGTAATTTGATCAAAATATTTTCTCGTTCAAGCTCGAGTTTAGATATCATCGAATTCTATGAGTTTGTAATTCTCAATCTTTAACGTCAATCTCAAGGATTGAGTAATATCAGGCTTAAAAGCTGATTTTTAATCTTTAAGAAGATTATCCTTACTGGGGGTCTGATTCATTAGTCTTATCAAGCTAATTTGCACGGTGCCCTCCCCATTTTACGAGACAGATCCTCTCATGGTTAGGATAAGTTTGACCACATGGCGACCCTGTTTGATGCTGAGGTCTGTGGATTTCCTGCTGATTTTAGAGATGACTTTTCTAGATTTTTCGTCAACCTACAGCTGGTCTGGACGACAACTTCTTGACCTAAATCAAGAAGCGCGTGTCTTTTTCGGAAGACTTTACTTTCTTTTAATGATGGAATTGATTCATCGTGTAGATTCATCTTTCTTTCAAATATATTACAGTTTTCTGGGTAAAACTGATTAATATTGTCCAAAACAAAAGTATCTTCAATTATTTGTACAAAAATATGTGATATATGTTTTAAATAACTTGGTAAATTTTTCCCACACTTGGCTTTTATTTTCCTTTCTTTGCCTTTTTATTGTCCTCTATTCCATTTTAAATGAATTCTAACATTTTGGGTTGTTTCTCAATTTATGTCCTTTCTGAGGTAACAATAATTTCGGTGTTAACACCTAGTTTTATCGTTCATAAATATGTATAAACATGATTTTGAATTCATTTAATTGAAAATTTTGAAAAATTTTACTAGAATTGGGTAGTCAGTATATAAGACTAGGGCTGTTCTTTATTATTAGAGAGCACTAGATTCTAATACAACTACTGCTTTACTAGTATTTTTAATGGTAACCAAGTGTTTAAATTTAAAATTTTAAAAATCTGAAAGAATTTAACAAAAATCCGAAAGAATTTAACCCCTTCCCACACTTAAGATCTTGCAATGCCCTCATTTGCAAGAAATCAGTAACAATTTAAATTATTGAGGGTGATTAGCGTAGAAACATGATTAAATTTTACCAAAGTTTCCAAACATATTGGCGTTTGTTTGCTGAATGATAAATGGTGCACATCATTTGTTCATTCCGTCTTGTTGTTACATCACATTTGTTTTTCGTTTTGTCGTCAAAATTAGTAGCTTTTGATGAACTTAATGTCAGTCTTTGAAAGTGCGCTGTTTTACCATGTTTTGTACATAAGATAAACTACAAACATATATATACATATTTTTTTTATTTATAAAAACCTTAACTTAATAAAATAAATAATTGAGTAATTTAAAATTTTATTTTCCTTTTTATTTAGGAGGAGGTTGTTTTGGTACGTTTACCTAGTCCGTCCCTCGACAAAATTTTAAAATTTGTCATTTTAAAGCGATTGTTTTAAAAGCAAAGATTTTGGGTTTTTTTTTGTTTTTGGTATACTTTAATTCAATAAGATTAAAAATAATAATAATAAAATTTCTCGTCCCTCCCTTGGGTAAAGCAATTTCGGTTCAACGACCTAGTCTTCAACTCACGACGAATTTTAGAAATCATATTTTTAACTTAATGAGATAAAGTAAATTTTGTTTTTAAATTCACACCAAACTTAAATTTAAAATGCATAAAATTAAAAATTCATATTAATATTATTAATATTTTCATATTTTAGTTTTACAAACTTATTTTAGAAATATTAGTTTTTAAAATATTTACAAACTTAAATATATTGATTTTAAAAATTTACAATATTAATTTTAAAAATATGGTAAAAATAAAATTAAATTAAAAGTCTTTTTGGTCTTTTATCCCACTTTAATCAATCAAATATTATCAAAAATATACGCCCCTCTTTTGGGTAAAGTAATTTTGGCTATATTACCTAGTTTTTCTCTTGACGAATTTTTGAAATATTTTGGATTGATTGATTAAAGATATTTATACCTTATGAATAAACGGTAAATTTCGCAGTGATGTAATAAATTTTTGTATGAGATCAATAATTTCGGTTTTAACACCTAATTTTATTGAATATCAATTTAATACTTTATAGCGAACGATTCAGCGTTTATTATCAAAAGGTTAAAAGCAGTAAAAATAAAAATAAAAATTGTACATACTTACCTGCTAGATGGAATTCTCAGTGACCCGCTTTAGCCGACTCATAAGAGAGTCGTACGAATTGGTTTTTCATAGCTACGTAAGCGTATCCACGAATTTTCAATAACTTTTCTTCTAAACATATGTACGGTCCTTCTCTGCATAAAGTAACGAACTCGGTATTGGAATGTGTCTGATTGTTCAAACATTTCCCTTCGTGTGACCATTTTCCGCATTTGTGACATCTTTCAAGGTGTCGTGCTCTTCTTTTCACTGCGGATTTTAATTTTTCTTTACCAAAATGTAACTTATTATGATCGTTTCTGAGTTCTTTTCTTACTCCGTCCAATTTGGCTCTTATTACTGATACCAGGTCACTCGGGAGTGTGTCATTATTACGTTTAGTGATCAAAGCGTGTAGCATTAGACCATGGTTTAGTTCACAGGAATTCTTCATGTCGTAAAACCTAAAAAAAATAAAAATTCAGAATGGGGGAGAAGACTAATTCTTTAGGGCCTGCTAGGGAAAGACCATTCGGATTCCATTCTCGAGAACTACACGAAAACAGAACATCTAACTCTAACAGAAATTCATATTATCCTTAAAAAGACTTGACTCTCCCCACACTTAGTTAGCTGTGGTATCGAAATTGTGATTGACTTCATTGATTTCAATTGGACTATCAACAACTTGCATATCACTGACTTTTGCTTTAAGCCATTTGCTGATTTCCTCTGTAACATTCACAAATTCTACTAACATCGCTTTTTCTTTAGGTGACAAATTGGATACTAATCGGTTACATAACTTAAAGTTCCTCTTATTTCTAGCATCTTGAATCCGTTTATACAGTTTCTTCGTTGAACTGTTAAAAACGGGTTCATCTAATTTTGTATCAACAACGGGGTTCTTTGTTATCATTTCATCATTAAGTGTTTCTTTATCTTCCCCACACTTAGGCATTTTTATTGGTTCAACAGTTTTGGTTGGTGGAGATCTAAACTTTCGGTTCACAAAGGTGACTGATTTGTTACCATCCCTAAGTGTCATTCTACCTTTTCTTACATCAATGAATACTTTGGTGGTTGCTAAAAATGGGCGACCTAAAATTAGAGGAATATCAAGGTCTTCCTCCATATTAATAACTATGAAGTTTGCAACAAAGGTCAAACTTCCCACTTTAACAAGTAAATTGTTTGCTATTCCAACCGGATGTTTAATGGTTTGGTCAAATAATTGAACACCTATTTTGGTTGGTCTTAATTTACCCACACCTAATCTTTTGTGTAAGGAAAGAGGCATAACATTTGCACTTGCTCCTAAATCTGCGAGTCCATTATACATAGCACCATCATTAAGTAAACAAGAAATGATAAATTCACCTGGATCTCCCACTTTAGTAAGTAGATTTGGTTTGTTAACATTATCTGGGTGATCTTTTCTGGGTTCTTCCACTTCTTGTTCACATTTTTCTTCATTTCTTAGAATGGGAGGTTTGTATAGAAATTCTTCTTCATCACTCCAGTTTGAAGATTCTCCATCTTCCAATTTTAGTTTTTCATATGTTGTTGATAACATATTTATGTTTTCATTCTGAGGGTTTTCTTTGGTGATGAAATTATGATTAACTTCTTTGTCAACTTCCATCGGATTATGTACGTAATGTTTAACTCTGTGACCATTAACTTTAAATTCAATCCCATTTGAATTTATCAACTCTATTGTTCCATATGGGAAAACTCTTTTGACTATGAATGGTCCAGACCATCTTGATTTCAATTTTCCAGGAAATAGCTTGAATCGTGAATTGAAAAGAAGAACTCGGTCTCCTTCTTTAAATTCTTTTGAACTTCTAATTCTTTTATCATGCCATTTCTTCGTTCTTTCTTTATAGATTAATGAATTTTCATATGCTTCATGTCTTAATTCTTCTAATTCGTTTATTTGACTTAACTTTAAACGTCCGGCTTCATGTAAATCAAGATTACATGTTTTCAAAGCCTAAAATACTTTGTGCTCAATTTCTACTGGAAGGTGACATGCTTTTCCGTAAACGAGTTTAAAAGGTGTGGTTCCAATTGGAGTTTTGTAGGCTGTTCTAAAAGCCCAAAGTGCATCCTCCAATTTCATGGACCATTTCTTCGAATTTGATCCTACGGTTTTCTCTAGAATACCTTTTAATGCTCGGTTGGTATTTTCAACTTGTCCACTTGTTTGTGGATGATAAGCAGTGGAGATTTTATGAGTTACTCCATATCTTTTGAGAACTTTCTCAAGTTGATTATTACAAAAATGAGTACCCCGATCACTTATTAAAGCTTTCGGTGTTCCAAACCTAGCAAAAAGATGTTTTGAAAAGTTGACTACAACTCGTGCATCGTTAGTTGGGAGAGCTTGTGCTTCCACCCATTTAGATACATAATCAATGGCAACGAGAATGTAGAGATTATTATGAGATTTTGGAAATGGACCCATAAAGTCAATACCCCAAATGTCAAATACTTCACATACTTGAATGACATTTTGTGGCATTTCATCACGTTGACTTATTTTTCCGGCCCTTTGACAAGCATCACAGGATTTGCAAAGAAGATGTGCGTCTTTGAAAATTGTAGGCCAATAGAATCCAGCATCGTAAACTTTTTTTGCTGTAAGTTGAGGCCCATAATGCCCTCCTGTTGGTCCTGTGTGACAATGGTTTAAGATTTGACTGGCTTCATCTCCGAATACACATCGGCGTATTATTCCATCGGGACAACTTTTAAACAAATGTGGATCTTCCCAGAAATAGTGTTTTATATCACTAAAGAATTTCTTTCGTTTTTGGTACGATAATCCTTTTTCAAGGAATCCACATACTAAGTAGTTTGCATAGTCTGCAAACCATGGAATTTCATTATAATCTATCTTCAATAGATATTCATTAGGAAAGTTGTCTTGTATGGCCGATTCATTTAGAACTTCTAATTCAGGATTTTCAAGACGAGAAAGATGATCAGCGGCGAGATTTTCTGCTCCCTTTTTATCTCGAATTTCAATATCGAACTCTTGTAAGAGTAAGATCCAACGGATTAATCGTGGTTTGGCATCTTATTTTGAAAATAGGTATCTAAGAGCAGAATGGTCAGTATAGACCACCGTTTTAGCTAGAACGAGATATGAACGAAATTTGTCAAAAGCAAAGACAATTGCAAGGAGTTCTTTTTCAGTAGTTGTATAATTCATTTGTGCTCCTTGTAACATCTTACTAGCATAATATATAGGTTGAAATCGTTTTTCAATCCTTTGTCCTAAAACGGCTCCCATTGCAAAATCACTTGCATCGCACATTAGTTCAAACGGTAGATTCCAATTTGGAGTTATCATGATCGGCGCATTAGTGAGTTTTTCTTTAAGAATATTAAAAGATTTGATACATTCATCTGAAAAGATGAATGGAGCATCCTTTTCTAGGAGTTTATTCATAGGAGTGGCAATTTTAGAAAAATCTTTTATGAAACGTCGGTAAAAATTGGCATGCCCTAGAAAACTCCTAACTCCTCTAACATTGGTGGGATGTGGAAGTTTAGCAGTTACATCTACTTTAGCTCTATCTACTTCAATTCCTTCCTTTGAAATTTTATGACCAAGAACGATGCCTTCATTGGCAATGAAATGGCATTTCTCCCAATTAAGAACTAGATTTGATTATTCGCATCTAATAAGCATTCGTTCAAGATTAACTAGACATGTTTCAAAAGTATCACCGAAGACTGAAAAGTCATCCATGAAAACTTCCATGTATTCTTCTATCATGTCGTGAAAAATCGCCATCATGCACCTTTGAAAGGTTGCAGGGGCGTTGCAAAGGCCAAATGGCATGCGTTTATAAGCAAAAGTACCATAAGGGCATGTGAATGTGGTTTTCTCTTGATCTTCGGGTGCTATTGAAATTTGAAAATATCCGGAAAAACCATCAAGAAAACAATAGTAACTATTTCCTGCTAATCTTTCCAACATTTGATCAATGAAAGGTAAGGGAAAGTGATCTTTTCTGGTGGCGTCATTTAATTTTCTATAATCAATATAAACACGCCATCATGTTACAGTCCTAGTAGGAATAAGCTCATTTTTCTCATTTGTGATGACAGTCATGCCACCCTTCTTAGGTACGCATTGAACTGGGCTTACCCATGGACTATCAGAGATTGGATAAATTAAACCTGCATCTAGCAGTTTAATAATTTCTTTCTTAACAACATCTTGCATATTAGGATTTAGTCTTCTTTGGCGTTGCACATATGTTTTATGACCTTCTTCCATAAGGATTTTATGTGTGCAATACGAAGGACTTATTCCTTTAATATCATGAATTTTCCATGCAATAGCTGGTTTATGAGCTTTTAGCACAGAAATGAGTTGAGATTTTTCATTTTCAGTAAGAGAAGACAATATTATTACAGGTAATTCGGATTCACCATGTAAATAAGCATATTCCAAATGGTTTGGAAGTGGCTTTAACTCTAATGTCGGTGGTTCTTCTATCGATGATTTATATCGATATCTGTCTTCTTCTTTTAGCATTTGAATTTCTTCTGTTGTTGGTTTATATCCATTAGCCATAAGTGTAGCTAACATTTCAGTTTCATCAATTGTTTCAGTTCCTTCTCTTAAAGAACATTCTCCTGTTCCTTGTAATTCTGGAAATTCTTCTAACAATTCTGCATGTAAATCTATAGTTTGAATATAATAACATGTATTATCTGCAGATTGCGATTGTTTCATGGCTCTATCAACTGAAAAGGTAACACTCTCGTCCTCTATACTTAGGGTCAGTTTCTTACCAAACACGTCTATTATTGCTTTGGCCGTGTTTAAGAATGGTCTTCCTAATATGAGAGGAACTCGAGAATCTTCTTCCATATCCAGAATAACAAAATCTACTGGAAATACTAAAGTACCAACTTTAACTAGCATGTTCTCCATTATCCCTCTAGGATATTTTACTGATCGATCGGCTAGTTGTATGCTTATTCATGTTGGTTTCAATTCTCCAAGGTCTAGTTTAGCGTATAGTGAATACGGCATTAAATTTATACTAGCACCTAAATCTGCCAATGCTTCTATTGAACTAAAACTACCCAGAAAACATGGAATCGTGAAACTTCCTGGATCAGATAATTTTTCTAGTATCTTATTCAATAGTAATGCAGAGCAATTAGCATTCATAGTAACAGCCGGGAGTTCTTCCATTTTCTTTCTATTTGTGATTAGATCTTTCAGAAATTTAGCATATCTAGGCATTCCTTAAATTACATCAATGAAAGGAAGATTGACATTTATCTGTTTAAACATATCCAAAAATTTGGATTGCTCGGCTTCAAGTCTCTCTTTTTTCATTTTACTCGGGTAAGGAAGTGGTGGTTGGTATGGTTTAACATAAGGTTTAGCCTTAACTGTGTTATCTTCATTAACCTTTTCAACTACCAGTTCTGTTTCCTTATCTTGTTCAGATTGTGGTTCTTGTGGAGTAGGAATAGTGTCATCAGAAATTACAGGTATTTCAGGTGGTTTAAGTGTAATACCACTTCTTGTGGTAATGGCTTTAGCTGTTTCATTCTGGGGGTTAGCATTTGTATCACTAGGTAGACTTCCCGGTTTTCTTTCTCCTATTAACCTTGCTAGGTTGCTTACTTCTTGTTCTAAATTTTGAATCGAAGCTTATTGATTTCTAAATACTTGAGCATTTTGTTCATTGGTTTGTTTCTGAGATGTGAAAAATTGCATTTGAGATTCAACTAGCTTTGACATCATATCTTCTAAATTAGGCTTTTTATCATCGGTTTGTGGTGGTTTGTTTTGAAAAATAGGCCTTTGCTGATTGTAAGTATTATTGGATACTTGTTGATTGCTAGGACCTTTTTGGTTGTTGTATGGAACATTTCGGTTATAATTCTGATTTTGATTGTAGATTGGTCTTGGCGGTTGATAATTATTCTGATAATTATTTCCAGGCCTTTGGTTTATGTATGAAACATTCTCTCTTTGTTCCATTGTTATTTCAATACTAAGACAATCTTTTGTCAAATGTGGTCCTCCACACTGCTCACAACTAATTCGTATTGAGTGAATATCTTTAGTCATCTTTTCCATTCGTCTCTCGACAGCATCTATCTTTGCAGAAATGGAATCAAAGTCATGGCTAGAATCGGCTCTAGCTGCTTTAGATGATCTAACGATATCTTTTTCTTGATGCCACTCATGTGAGTGGGAAGCATTGTTATCAATAATTTTGTAAGCGTCAGTTGCAGTTTTCTTCATAATGGAACCACCAGCTGCTATATCGATGTCTTTTCTTGTAGTTATGTCGCATCCTTGGTAGAATATTTGTACTATTTGACAAGTGTCTAAACCATGTTGCGGACATCCTCTTCATAACTTTTCAAATCTTGTCCACGTCTCATAAAGAGTTTCATTTGGCTTTTGTGTAAACGTAACTATTTCTCCTTGAAGTCTCACGACTTTAGATGCCGAAAAGAATTGTTTAAGAAATTTTTTAACTAAAACATCCCATGTATCAATCGCCCCTTCAGGTAACGATTCCAACCAATCTTTGGCTTCTCCCTTTAAAGTCCAGGGAAATAACATGAGATAGATCTGTTCATCCTCAACTTCTCTGATTTTGAATAAAGTACCAATCCTGTTAAAGGTACGACGATGTTCGTTTGGATCTTCCTTCGGCGCACCACTAAATTGGCATTGATTAGTTACCATGTGTAGGATTTGTCCTTTGATTTCATAATCTGGTGCATTAATGCCTATTTGAGTGATTGCGTGACCTTGGCCAATGCGTTTAGCTCGCATTCGGTCTTCCATACTTAGAGGTTCCAGATTCTCCATGATTGAATTTATTGAATCTGAATCACTAGAGGATTCTGATTTAATGGTTTCTTCCTCGACAATCTCTGATTGTATGATTTGTGATTCAGGAGGAATGATTAGTGGATCAGGATCTTGGAATTGTCCCTCCGGATTCTCAATTGTGAGATTGGGTTCAAAAAATGGATTATTGGAAATTTGAGTTGGAGTACTTGGTCGACTAGATGATAATTCTAAAGAAAAATCAACCTCGACAATATTGGATAGATGTCTTGATCGAGTTACAGGTGGTGAACGTATGAAAGGTGGTGAACGTTTTGCTCGGTGCATTCACTGAATATCCTATTAGTTATAAAAGATAAAAATTATATAAGTTATCAAATTAATAGACTTTTCTACTTTTGCCCATTTTTCGAATAGCCAATAGATGCAGCAGGGAGCCAGAACCCTTTAAATCGGAAGCTCACAACTCAGCCACTAACAAATCCAACTATTACTACGAATCAAAAAATTTGGATGTCTATCAATTCAACCACTTAAAATAATTTTTCGTTTGAAATTTTAGAGAAAAATAGAAAATTCTATGTCCTAAAAACTAGAGCGTCGAGAAATAAGAAAGAAAAAGATTGCGTCGAAAAACGTCGAAAAAATAAAAGGTCGAAAAATAAAAATAAGAAAGTAGCGCGTCGAAACTTAAAAGGGATTCTAAACGAAAAACGGCAATTACTTAAAATGATACTAAAATTTTAACACGGCGTCGCAAAATTTGAAGCCACCTAAATCTTAATCTAAAGAAAAAGCACTTAAGGGATTTTACGGCAAAGCCTAAAAATCTAAAAGTATAAAAATAACTATTGCAAAACTAAACTTAATACTAAAAGTTGTAACTAGAGTCTAAAAATCTAAAGGTAATAAAACTTAAAATAAATATATTTTTTTTTATTTTATAGACAAAATCTTAAAAATATATATAATATATATATATATATATATATATATATATATATATATATATATATATATATATATATATATATATATACATACATATATATATATATTTTAAATTTTTTTTTAAAAAAAATTTATTTTTATATTTATTTTTATATTTTTTTAACGATTTTAATATTTCTTTTTTAAGGATTTAAAATTTTTTTTTTTAAAGAAATTTTTCTTTTTTTTTTCACGAAATTAATAAATTTTTTTATTATTTTTTTTAAAAAACTTTTTTTTAACTCATTACTATTCATGAATAGTAAATGAAACGAAATTAATTAATTTACTATTCACATGAAAGCGACATGATAGAAATTATTAATTATAAGTTACATAATATACCCCTGAAGTATTTAATAAATACGACTTTTTAAAACTTTACGATTCAAATTTGATTCAAAATTATTATTATATTATTATATTTTATTTCAATATTATTATATTATTAAATTATTATATTTAAATTAATATATCTTTAATCAATCAAAAACTAAAAAAAAACTTAAATACCCCGTGAAGACACAAAAAGTGTCCCCGGCAGCGGCGCCAAAAACTTGATGTGTTCTAGAGGGTGTGTATGAAACGGCTATCAGTTTTATATTTATTTACTACAGGAAATCACCTAAATTAAACTAAAACATAAAAGGCAAGTATACCTATCGTGTAATAATATAGCTAAGGTAAAGTCCGGGAGGTTGATCTGTGGACACTATTATTGGGTGTCTTACTAGGTCAAATTAGTTAATTAAGTAGTTAAACTAGATTTAGTGATATATAGTAATTATAGGTAACTTTAGGGGGGGTTTTTACCGTTTAATGACCGGTTTGTCGATTTTAAAACTTAAGTCACAATTAAAACCTAATGCAAAATATAACTTAATTTAAAGTGTAAAGTAAATGACGATAATTAAAAGTACAATAAATTAAAAGTGCGATAAATAAAATGACAGTAAATAAAAGTACGATGAGATATAAAATAAAGGAATTATGCTTATTTAAACTTCCGTAATCATGATGTTCGATGTGTTGATTTTAATTTATTACCATGGGTTAATTGTCCTTTGTCCTGGATTATTCGATATGTCCATACGGTTTTGTCCATAATAGTCCACCGGTCATAATTATAAAGTGCGAGGGTCTTCGTCAAATTATCCTTATACCCGAAGTCAAATATTCTAACTAATTGGGGATTCGAACTGTAACAAGGTCTTAATACTTTGTTTAATGAATACACCAGGTTATCGACTGTGTGTAATCCAAGGTTTTAATACTTTGTTAACAATTACACCAATTACCCTTGAATGTAATCCACCCCTGTTTTAATGAGTCTAGTAACTATTAAATCATCCCCGTGTCCGGTCAAATGAACAATAATTCGTACTTATAAATATCCCGCTCATCGTACCCGATTAAGCGTATGTGGTTATATATAGATACATCAAATCATAACCTTTATATTAAATTAACAAGGTATCGTTTAGTTAATATAAAGCCCATTAATAGCCCATAGTCTAATTTCCACAAGTGTCGATCTTTTGTCTAAACCCCAATTATGGTCCAAAACCCAATTATCCCGTCTTTAATATTTAGTCTAACATCACGATTACTTCGGCTTAAATAAGCATAATAATAACTTAGCTACGAGATATTAATAAAAATAATTTAAACATAACTTACAATGAGTATTAATAGCGTAGTGTTACACGGACAGAGTTTCGACTTACAAACTTAAAACATTCGCTAACATAACCTTATTATTATTAAACTTTAATATTAAAATTATAATATTAATATAAATATATTGAGAGAGTAAGAGATTTAGAAAATAGAAAAGGTGTATCTTTCATTACTCCGTAGTCTCGTTTTACAGGCAAATGATGAATTTGAAATTTTCACTTATGACCCCTTAACTATGCTCAATTAACAACTTTTTATTATTTATTATTATTCTTATTATGAATTATTTAAATATTATATTATATTCTTGTGCATAGTTGACTTGTACTTTCAGCTCCGTTGCGTCGAGCGTTGAAAGTTGGTTCATGTCTCGGTTCCGGATTTTCGAACGCCTTTTCGTATAATTTAATATCTTGTACTTTGCATTTTGCGGCTTGTACTTTTGTAATTTTGAGACGTTTCTCATCAATAAATTGAACCACTTGAATTGTACTTTGTACTTTTTAGCTTTTTGGTCATTTGCGCCTTCAAATCGTCGAATCTGTCTTTTGTCTTCACCTTTTATTATTTAAACGATAATTACTTGAAATTAGAACAATTGCAACTAAAAGCTTGTCTTTCTTGAAGGATAATGCTATGAAATATATGTTCATTTTTAGAATTATCAGTGTTACTAATACTTAATATTAATGAAAATAATGATAACTTGTATTATCTTCATAATAATGTTAATAATAATGATCCTAATCATAATAATAATAATAATAATACATCTGTTAATGATAATAATACTTTTAATAGCAATAATAATATCGATATTATTGATAATTTTAATGATAACATTTATAAAATTGATAGTGATGTTAATAAGTTTTATAATACTAATGATAATAAGAATAATAATATTGATAGTAATAATAATAATTGATATTCACACTACTTAATAATAATAATACTAATAATAATAATATTATTACTTAATAATAATACTAATACTCATATTAACAATATTACTAATATTACTTATAATAATAATACTTTTAATACTAAATACAACAATAATAATAATCAGAACAATAATAATAATATTAATAATAATAATAATAATAATAATAATAATAATAATAATAATAATAACTTGATAAATGAACTACCTTCAAGACTCTAAAAAGAATAAAAAACTGCCCAAACAGGGACTCTTATCCTAATTATATATAACCCTCCTTTCTTATTCCCTATTTTTCATCTTCTTCATCCAACACCAATCGACTGTGATCTCCTCAAACTAACTCAACCACTTCAGTTTTGGTTTTTTGCTTTTTAATTTAAATCAAGGATTACTTGTTTGATTAACAGAAACAAACAACGAAATTAAAAAAAAAAAAATTGAACCCCTGCTGCCTGCCGTCGCTATATGAAAGAAAAAAAAATGATTTCAAGTCTTGAGTACGTATTTGACAAAACTTATAACATGAAAAATATTTCAATTCAATCCTAGAAACTTAATCAAACATCAATTTAATTTGAATTATCATGACAAGCTCGAATTCGATCATGAACACAGGGTTGACTTTTAAGTTTCAAAACTTTGACTCAAGAATTTGAGCTTGATATAACAAATTGGAATCTGAAAATTTTAGAAAACATTCAAGACGTGAACTAGGATACTTCTGTATTTTTAGATTTTTAAAAAAGACTTGATTTCGAATAACGAGCAAAAAGTAACTCAACAGAGGTATCGAGTTCCTTTTTAAAAAAAATAAAATTTGTTTGATTTCCTTGAAATTGCAGTAGGTAAATTTGTATATATAGTTGGGTGTTTGATGATAGAAATCGAATGGTTCACTTCATAATCAAGCGACTGATTATGAGAAAAATAATAGAGAGCTCGACAAGTAATCACGAGTAACCAGGGAGGTGAAGAAAAAAGATGAATAATAACAAAAAATCAGATTGATTCCAAACAGACAAATAGTGATACAGATATATTATTACGCGAGATAGTCCTGCACTTGATATATATATGTATATATATATATATATATATATATATATATATATATATATATATATATATATATATATATATATATATATATATATATATATATATTTATCTATTATACGGAGTAATTAATATTTCACACAAATAAACATATTAATAATTGTAATACAGTTTATATTAATAACAATAATAATAATAATATAATAATAATAATAATAATAATAATAGTTTTATTAGTGATAGTGGTAATTAGTCATATTATGATGGGAATAACAATATTTATAATAATTTGAATAATTTGAGTAGTATTACTAATAATCATAATAATAACTAAAATTATAATTCTTCTACTAATTATAATAAAAATGATATTAATAATGATAAATATAACATTAATAATTATACACATTAATAGCATAAAATTTCATACCTATATACTATATATAGTAATATTAACGATACTGATTTTTCAATATTAATACTAGTATTTATTTCAATAATTTTAATGAGAGTAGTAATAACAATATTAATATAATAATTATATTTTAACTTGTAATTAAATTAAATATATTACTATTATATATTATTATTTATGTCGTATTGATAACCTATTCTATAATAATATATCTTAAATATTTTATTATATATTACATTATATATGTATATATTCATTTGAATTGCAACTTAATTATTTTATATATTATTTTAAATATTCAATACAATTCAACTGATTAGATAGTATCCTATCATCACAAATTTATATATATATATATATATATATATATATATATATATATATATATATATATATATATATATATATATATATATATACACACATACATATTTATTTACAAACTACTGTTCGTGAATCATCGAGAATGGTCGAAGGTGTAAATGAATCTATGTAAACAGTTCCAATGTTTTCGAGGCTCAACAATACAGACTTTGCTTATCGTGTCGAAATTATATAAAGATCAAGTTTAAATTTGGTCGGAAATTCCCGGGTCGTCACAGTACCTACCCGTTAAAGAAATTTCGTCCCAAAATTTGAGTGAGGTCGTCATGGCAGACAATAAGAATGTTTTCATGACACATACGAGTTGATAATTGGAGTTTTATTTCCACAGGGTAATATGGATAAAACCATTCGTTTATTCGAAGAGTACGAATGAAGTTATCACAAAAGATTGAAATAAGGTAATAGATATTCGTCTTTACTTTTGACGTAGTCATGGTTGAATTTAGAAAATAAGGTGCGTCTTAACTTTTGACGTTGTCTTGGTTGAATTTAGATAATAATATTCGTCATATCTTTTGACATTGCCTCGGTTGAATTCCGGAATTCAAGGGATTTAGAGAAAATCTTTGAAATCTATAAGATTTGATTCTTCGGCGAATAAGGAAATTAAGATCTTTTTAATTAAATGCGATGATCTGTCCCGATTACTACATCTGATATTTCCATTATAAATTAAACTCTTCCGTTCCATTATTCTCACCATTTCTATACTCGATTCCCAAATTCAAAAGATTGTGAAAATGCTTAATCCAGTTCTAATTCTTATCCTTATCCTTACTATCGCAATAATCATTCTCCTTTTCTAACTTCCACCGGAGGAATCTGTTTTCTTCTACTTCCCCCTTGGGGTTATAGTGTTTTTAATTCTCCCGTGTCTTTATGTTGCGATAAACATTGATATACACGGTTTGTAATTTATGTTTTGTTATCGGACTTTATATACTCCCTTATATTTCGAAGTCCCTGCTCCCGTTTTCTATAATCATTGTCATTCACAGTTAATTCTCTCTCTTATTTGCTGCGATTTATACCCCCTTTCTATTTCGGAGCTTCGTGTTTTTATTTTATTTTCGCAAGTAAAGGTCCAGAATTCGTAGGTTTGGAGTTTCGAATCAACTTAATATTCTAAACAAGAAAGAACATAATCGCACGATTTGATTTGTCAAATTACTTGATTCACTGAGAATAGAACTACCAAGAATATATTTTCTTGATATGTTCAGAAGTTAATCAGAATGAAAGAGTTATGTAACATGACACATGATGACGTTATAATCTGTGAAACATCATGTTCCATTTAGAAACTCAGCATAACTTACTGTAATATAATCACGTTGATCAAGTGTCATTATATTATACTAACTCATGCATCAGTTCCCAACATTACTTCAATAACATTCATATTTTAAGCTCGAAAGTTTACAGAATATAGAAACTAACAGTTTCTATATGATGTAACACTGATATCACGAAGAGATTAATGATTTCAGATAAGAATAGTTATAAAAATATCTTCAGAAATATGAAGGATATTTAAAATGAAAGATACGATGATATCTTGGAATTTCTAATACCGAAGGATGGTGAAGAAAATTTTTCGCAAGATTTTAACATGACTTCGGAGCAAGATATTCTCTAAAGATTTCAACGGATCCAGAATTACCTGAATTCTTTGAATATAGGGTATGGTCCTTGTATTTTTCCTTGATTTCCTTCGTGGTTAGCTCAATCCGTTTTTCCTGTTTCAACTTTTCTGAGCTTTTCCAACGTATCCTTCTTTATCATCAAACTTTTGACTGTTAAGGTCGTTTACAGTTTTTTGCTGCTTTATTCAGCTTTTTTTTTTTCAAACTTTGAAGTATTGAGTCGTAGACTGTGTGCTTTTCAGAATGAAAGATCATAGTTCTAAGAAATAAATGTTTTATGGATACATATAACTGTTGATGTGGAAACGTTGCGAGACTCACAATACAGATTTGCTGATTCCCGGTAATTGGTATGGCAATTCTTGTTACAAGATGCGGATGAGTACATGATGAGACTTCAATAGATAAATATAGTGATTTGTCGGAGAGATTTAAGCCAAAGAGCAACGAGGTTGCTGGTACATCTGTTGGTAATATGGTGGAATATAAAAGGTTCCCCGGTAACAACAAAAGAGCACGCATATATATCAAGATTATAATAAGGTTGTTTCGAACAAAAAGTCGAAGTTGATTTGCTAGAGCTATGACAAAATTAGCTATCTCGAACAGGAGTTGCAAGATTATTTTCGGTAATAATAACGCCAAAGAAGCTAGCACAGGTACGTGTTAAATGTTTACTCAGGTTTCAAGTATTTTCAGGTGCATGACTATATGCATCAATCTTTTCTTCCGTAGATAAAATGCGATTGGTTCATCCTCTCGATTGAGATGTTTTCAAGAATCATGAAAGGTTTGAACGCAGATTGTAATCGTCAAGATACAAATGAGGTTTAAGATGAAATCAAGTGGCAAACTTGAAGAATTGTTTAGTTTCATATGTTATAATCAATATTTTAATTCATTTTAATTGTCCAATGTTGATAGTCCTCAGTTGATAGTCCAAAGTTAGCAATTCAATAATTCATATATAATTATATATATAATATTCGAATTAATATGTATCGTGACCCGTGTACATGTCTCAGACTCGGTCACAACTCAAAGTATATATATTATTGTAGAATCAACCTCAACCCTGTATAGAGAACTCGATCATTACTGCATATATATATATATATATATATATATATATATATATATATATATATGTGATGTCAAAGCTAAGGGGTATAAAATACTATTAAATTTTACAAGAAAATACTATTAAATACGATACAATTTTACACAAGATATTTATTTATTTATTGAATGGATATACTTAAACCTTGCTACAACACTTATAGGCAGTGTACCTAATCGTACAGTAGTGTAGTTTTTAATAAGTCCGGTTCGTTCCACAGGGAATCTTTTTCACAAAGCTTAACGCTATATTAGTTTAAATTTATAAAAATACAAATATATATATAAGTAATATTATTATTATAAATGGGGGTTTTTACCGTTTAATGACCGGTTTGTCGATTTTAAAACTTTAGTCGCAGTTAAAACCAAATGTAAAATATTAAAAGGACTTTAATTTAAAGCGTAAAGTAAATAACGATAATGAAATTGCGAATAATAAAAGTGCGATAAAATAAACTTGCGATAATTAAAAAGTACGATAATTAAAAGTGCAATTAAATACAATAACAATAAATAAAAATGCGATAATTAGAAGTGCAATTAAATATAAAATAAAGGAAATTAAATATGAAATAAAAGAATTATGCTTATTTAAACTTCCGTAATCATGATGTTTGACGTGTTGATTTTAGTTTTATGCCCATGGGTTAATTGTTCTTTGTCCTGGATTATTTAATATGTCCATACGGATTTTTCCATAATAGTCCATCAGTCATAAATATAAAGAGCGAAAGCCTTCGTCAAATTATTCTTATTCCCGAAGTCAAATATTCCAACTAATTGGGGATTCGAATTGTAACAAGGTTTTAATACTTTGTTTAATGAATACACCAGGTTATCGACTGCGTGTAAACTAAGGTTTTACTACTTTGTTAACAATTACACCAATTACCCTTGAATGTAATTCACCCCTGTTTCAACAAGTCTATTAACTATTAATCCAGTTCCGTGTCCGGTAAAATGAATAATTATTGGTATTTATAGATATCCCGCCCACCGTACCCAGTCAAGCGTATGTGGTTATATATAAATACGTCGAATTATAAGTTTGTATATTAAATTAACAAGGTATTGTTTAGTTAATATAAAACCCATTAATAGCCCATAGTCTAATTTCCACAAGTGTCGTTCTTTTATCCAAACCCCAATTATGGTACAAGGCCCAATTACCCAATTTTAGTAATTAGCCCAACATCATGATTACTTCGGATTAAATAAGCATAATAATAACTTAGCTACGAGACATTAAATTAAAAAGGTTGAACATAACTTACAATGATTAAAAATAGCGTAGCGTTACAAGGACAGAATTTCGACTTACACCCTTACAACATTCGCTAACATACCCTTATTATTAGAATTATAATTAAAATTAAAATTAAAATATAAATATAAACATATTTACGTATACATATATAGAGAGAGATTGAATTATGGATTTTTTGCGATCAAACTGCGTTTGCTTTTATAGGGAATTGAGTTCAGGGGGTCTCCGCGACTCGCGCCCTTTTTGCTCTTCAAACTCTGCGAGTCGCGGAGTTTGTAATTACAGCTCACTCCATTTTGGCTCTTTGTTTACCGACGGTTTATTATATAAATATAATATATATATATAATTTATATAATTAATTATATATTATATTATATTTATATACATAGTTAACTTGTAATTTTTAGTCCGTTGCGTCGAGCGTTGAGAGTTGACTCTGGTCCCGGTTCCGGATTTTCGAACGTCCTTGCGTACAATTTAATATCTTGTACTTTGCGTTTTGAATCTTGTACTCTTGTAATTTCGAGACGTTTCTTATCAATAATTGGAATCTCTTTGATTGTATTTTGTACTTTTGAGCTTTTTGGTCATTTGCGTCTTCAATTCGTCGAATCTGTCTTTTGTCTTCACCTTTTCATATTTAAACGAATATCACTTGTAAGTAGAACAATTGCAACTAAAAGCTTGTCTTTCTTGGGGAATAATGCTATGAAATATATGTTCGTTTTTAGCATTATCAAATATTCCCACACTTGAGCGTTGCTTGTCCTCAAGCAATATCGTCTTGAAATACTAGAATCACTTCTTTATTCTTCACACTTTGTACATCAGTGACTTCTATACGGCGGTATAAACAATGGTAGTAACGATATGGTTTACAGTCCCACATGACTATAAAAATTTAGATCCATTAAGGAAATTGGATCTTTATGAAAACATTTGATCTTTTGAAAATTAAATCTAGTTTTTATCCTAGATAAGTTTTCCGGAATAACCCTTTACCGGTGTTTGCAAATTATTTTTGTGGGTTTGGTGGGTTTCAGATTTGAAAATTTTAGCTCAAAATTATAAAAACTATTACAATATTAAATAAGTATTAAACGTATCAACATTACAAATTACAAAATAAATAAAACTAAGTAGACTAGGGATGATACTGATACCAGTAGGGGTTCCATGCATAACCATAGGTGCTATAAATTGCATCGGCTGGGTTATACGTAGGATACGGTGGTTGAATCTCTATAGACCAGGAAGGGAATATGGGCGATGGAGTAGGAATATAGTTTCTACCTATATGTTGGCAATAAGCTATGATTTGGTTTTGATGAACTTGCCAATCTTCAAATGCTCTATGTCTAGCATTTTCATACTCTTGTGAAGCTATAAATCTTTGCATTTCTGCCATTTCATTTCCCCCTCCTACATTACCTTGCTGTTGGTTTCTCTCAACCTGTGGATGTCTACCATGGTATTGTACTGCGACATTATTTCGCCTCTTCAAAACTTTCGCACCATGGTATACATTTAAACCTATTGTATCGCGGGGTTCTGGTTCTTCGACTAATAATCCCCCCCGACTTATATCCAAATAAGAGTAATTTCCCCCTTTAAATCGGTGATGGCTAGTCATTTGACTCCATACACCATGCGTATCAAAATTTTCGTCTATCTTTCTACCGTTCAATATCAACCCTCTACAATCGGCAGATGCTAACTCCTCAGGCGTATATATACGTAAGGCCTGAGCCATGTCTAGTAAAGACATGTGGCGCATCGAACCTCCTAACAAAAATCTAATAAAAGATCGATCGGTTAAACTAGCTACCCGATCATTTAATTCTATACTACACAACAATTCTTCACACCATACTTTATATACAGGTCTACGCATGTTGAATAACCGTACCCAATCGTTAAAAGTAGAATTACCATACCTCTGTGCAAGTAATTCTCTAATTGGCCCGGCCAATTCTATAGCTTCTAATGGTCCCCATTCTATGACCCTAGGTACCTCAACAGCTTTAGAATGAAGAGTATGCAAACCCCTTTGGTATTTTGGATAATCTATCCAAAGTCTGTCAAATCTCAGGTTCGGGTGCAAATCTTCCAAGTGCATATCAGAAAATGTCATGACTGGATGAGGTATATCTTGTTTGTAGTAGTTATCCACCTCCTGTTGTTCCGCATTCTCAGCAGGAGCATTGCGAGCTTGGGATGAAGATTCACCCCTTTCAGTCTGCAAAACACATCAAACACAATTTTTGTGCATCCAAATATGCATTAGTGTCAGCAAAATCATCAATCAAAATAATTACAATGACATGATCAATTTATATCAAACTTAAGCTCATTTTCATATTTTCATCAAATCTACACTTTTTCAAATAAGCATATACGAAAATGTTCGCCAAGTTCATAAGCATTCAACTCAAATAACATGTCAAAATAATCATTACTAGCAATTAAACAAGTTTCAAATGGCATTATCTTTCAAAAATCAAGTTCATGAATTTTAGACTTGAAAAAGTCCACTTTAATTCTCAAAATCATGTTTAGGCTCAAAGTTTGGATCATTTAACTACCTAAACATGTTACACTACTTAATTTAGCAACAATTCATGACAAAAATCGGCCATAACCTGTTTATATCAAAAAGCCCCAAATTGCTCAAGAACACAAACCCTAGATTACTCAAAATTTGAAGTTTAAGGCTTCTAATCATGTTAAATATCATCAATCTAGGTTATACAAGCATAATACATAAACAATTTAAGCATAATTACACTAAAAAGCATCAAAATCAAATTGGGAAAAAAATTGCTCAAGAACACTAATTTTCGGATTAAATGGTGTTTAGGTGTAGAAATTTACCGTTTTTCTTGAGTAATTCCTTGATAGCATCCTTCTCAACATGATTTTAGTAAAATATTTGATGATTAACGGTCAAAAATTGTGAATTTGGGGGTGTTTTTTCGGGCTTTTGCGGGTTTTATCGCAGTGTTTTCGTGGGTGTTGGGTTGGGGACTGATCAGTTCGTCCCTTATATTTTTTTTCTGGATTTTAGGAACTCATCGAGTCGCGGTATTTTACCCTTCAAACTCCGCAAGTCGCGGAGTTTGTATTTTTTTTTATATATCTTAACTAATTAAAACAATTAAGTAATTAATTTTTAAATTTTGTTTCCCTTGTTATTTAGGATGAGGTCGTTTCGGATCGATGTCCTAGTCCGTCCTTCGACAAAATTTTAAAATTTGTCTTTTTGTAGCGATTGTTTTAAAAGCTAAGATTTTTGGTTTTTTTTTAATGTTTATGGCATATTTTAATTCAATAAGATTAAAAATAATGATAATAAAAGTTCTCGTCCCTCCCTCGGGTAAAGCAATTTCGGTTCAAATGACCTAGTCTTCAACTTACGACGAATTTTAAAAATCATATTTTTAACTTAATGAGTTAAAGTAAATTTTTATTTTTAAATACACACCAACTTAAATTAAAAATACATAAAATTCAAAATTAATATAAAAAAAATTCACACTAAATTTAAAATTTGAAATGCATAAAATTAAAAATTCATATTTTAAAAATTAAAAATTCACACCAAACTTATATTAATTTTTTTAAATATTTACAATTTTAAATATATTGATTTTACAAAGTTTACAATATTAATTTAAGATTTATATATTAATTTTAAAAACATGGTAAAAATAAAATTAAAAATCTTTTTGGCTTTTTATCCCACTTTAATCAATCAAATATTATCAAAAATATGTGCCCCTCTTTTCGGTAAAGTAATTTCGGTTCCATAACCTAATTTAACTCATGATGAATTTTTGAAATATTTTGGGTTGATTGATTAAAGATATTTATACCTTAAGAATAAACGTTAAATTTCGCAGTGACGTAATAAATTTTTGTATGATATCAATAATTTCGGTCGCCAAACCTAATTTTATTCAATACCAATTTAATACTTTATAGCGAACAAATTAGCGTTTATTATCAAAAGGTTAAAAAATAAAAATAAAAATAAAAACTGTACAGACTTACCTGTGAGATAGTATTCTTAGTTATATGATCTATCCCATTCATAAGATAGTAGGTTTAATTGGTTTTCCATGGCTACATAGGCGTAACCTCGAGCATTCAGTGTTTTTTCTTCTAAACATATGAACGGTCCGTCTCTGCATAAAGTAACAAATTCGGTATTTGAATAGGTTTGATTATTTGAACATTTACCTCCATGTGACCATTTTCCGCATTTGTGACATCTTTCTAGGTGTCGTGCTCTTCTTTTTGCTGCGGATTTTGATTTTCCTTTACCAAATTGTGACTTATTATCTTCGCATCTGGATTCTTTTCTTACTCCGTCCAATCTTTCTCTGATTACTGATACTATTTCACTCGGAAGTGTGTCATTATTACGTTTAGTGATCAAAGCGTGTAGCATTAGACCATGGTTTAGTTCACAGGCAGTCTTCATTTCGTAAAAACTTGGGTCTCCTGCTTTAGTAAGTCGAGTTGGTTTGTAAACTTTTTTCAGGTGTTCTTTCCTTGGTTCTTTCACTTCTTTTTGAATTTCTTGTTCACATTTTTCTTCGTTTTTTGGAATGGGAGGTTTGTATAAGAATTCTTCTTCATCACTCAAATTTGAATCCTCCTTATATTCTAATTTTGATTTTTCATATGTTGTTGATAACATATTTATGTTTTCATTTTGAAGGTTTTCTTTGGTGGTGAAATTATGATTAACTTCATTGTCAACTTCCATTGGACCATGTATGTAATGTTTAACTCTGTGACCATTAACTTTAAATTCAATCCCATTTGAATTTATTAATTCTATCGTTCCGTATGGGAAAACTCTTTTGACTATGAATGGTCCAGACCATCTTGATTTCAATTTTCCAGGAAATAGCTTGAATCGTGAATTGAAAAAAAGAACTCTGTCTCCTTCTTTAAATTCTTTTAAACTTCTGATTCTTTTATCATGCCATTTCTTCGTTCTTTCTTTATAGATTAACGACTTTTCGTATGCTTCATGTCTTAATTCTTCTAATTCGTTTAGTTGACTTAATCGTAGATGTCCAGCTTCATGTAAATCAAGATTACATGTCTTCAAAGCCCAAAATGCTTTGTGTTCAATTTCTACTGGAAGATGACATGCTTTTCCATAAACAAGTCTAAAAGGTGTGGTTCCAATTGGAGTTTTGTAGGCTGTTCTAAAAGCCCAGAGTGCATCCTCCAATTTAATGGACCATTCCTTCGGATTTGATCCTACGGTTTTCTCTAGAATACGTTTTAAAGCTCGGTTGGTATTTTCAACTTGTCCACTTGTTTTTGGATGATATGCAGTGGAGATTTTATGAGTTACTCCATATCTTTTGAGAACTTTCTCAAGTTGATTATTACAGAAATGAGTACCCCGATCACTTATTAAAGCTTTCGGTGTTCCAAACCTTGCAAAAAGACGTTTTAAAAAGTTGACTACAACTCGTGCATCGTTAGTTGGGAGAGCTTGTGCTTCCGCCCATTTAGATACATAATCAATGGCTACGAGAATATATAGATTATTATGAGATTTTGGAAATGGACCCATAAAGTCAATACCCCAAATGTCAAATACTTCACATACTTGTATGACATTTTGTGGCATTTCATCACGTTGACTTATTTTTCCGGCCCTTTGACAAGCATCACAGGATTTGCAAAGAAGGTGTGCGTCTTTGTAAATTGTAGGCCAATAGAAGCCAGCATCGTAAACTTTTCTTGCTGTTAGTTGAGGCCCATAGTGCCCTCCTGTTGGTCCTGTGTGACAATGGTTTAAAATTTTACTAGCTTCATCTCCAAATACACATCGGCGTATTATTTCATCGGGACAACTTTTAAACAGATTTGGATCTTCCCAGAAATAGTGTTTTATATCACTGAAGAATTTCTTTCGTTTTTGGTACGATAATCCTTTTTCAAGGAATCCACAAACTAAGTAGTTTGCATAGTCTGCAAACCATGGAATTTCATTATAATCTATCTTCAATAGATATTCATCAGGAAAGTTGTCTTGTATGGCCGATTCATTTAGAACTTCTAATTCAGGATTTTCAAGACGAGAAAGATGATCAGCGGCGAGATTTTCTGCTCCTCTTTTATCTCGGATTTTAATATCAAACTCTTGTAAGAGTAAGATCCAACGGATTAATCTTGGTTTGGCATCTTGTTTCGAAAATAGGTATCTAAGAGCAGAATGGTCGGTATAGACCACCGTTTTAGCTAGAACGAGATATGATCGAAATTTTTCAAAAGCAAAGACAATAGCAAGGAGTTCTTTTTCAGTAGTTGTGTAATTCGTTTGTGCTCCTTGTAACGTCTTACTGGTATAATATATAGGTTGAAATCGTTTTTCAATCCTTTGTCCTAAAACGGCTCCCATTGCAAAATCACTTGCATCGCACATTAATTCAAACGGTAGATTCCAATTTGGTGTTATCATGATCGGCGCATTAGTGAGTTTCTCTTTAAGAATATTAAAAGATTTGATACATTCATCTGAAAAGATGAATGGAGCATCCTTTTCTAGGAGTTTATTCATAGGAGTAGCAATTTTAGAAAAATCTTTTATGAAACGTCGGTAAAAACCGGCATGCCCTAGAAAACTCCTAACTCCTCTAACATTGGTGGGATGTGGAAGTTTAGCAATTACATCTACTTTAGCTCTATCCACTTCAATTCCTTCTTTTGAAATTTTTTGTCCAAGAACGATGCCTTCTTTAACCATGAAATGGCATTTCTCCCAATTAAATACTAGATTTGATTGTTCGCATCTAATAAGCATTCGTTCAAGATTAGCTAGACATGATTCAAATGTATCACCGAAGACTGAAAAGTCATCCATGAAAACTTCCATGCATTCTTCTATCATGTCATGAAAAATCGCCATCATACACCTTTGAAAGGTTGCAGGGGCGTTGCAAAGTCCAAATGGCATGCGTTTGTAAGCAAAAGTACCATAAGGGCACGTGAATGTGGTTTTCTCTTGGTCCTCAGGTGCTATTGGAATTTGAAAATATCCGGAAAATCCATCAAGAAAGCAATAGTAACTATTTTCGGCTAATCTTTCCAACATTTGATCAATGAAAGGTAAAGGAAAGTGATCTTTTCTGGTGACGTCATTTAATTTTCTATAATCAATACACACACGCCATCCTGTTACAGTCCTAGTAGGAATAAGCTCATTTTTCTCATTTGTAATGACAGTCATGCCACCCTTCTTAGGCACGCATTGAACTGGGCTTATCCATGGACTATCAGAGATTGGATATATCAAACCTGCATCTAGTAGTTTAATAATTTCTTTCTTAACTACATCTTGCATATTAGGATTTAGTCTTCGTTGGCGTTGCACATATGTTTTATGACCTTCTTCCATAAGGATTTTATGTGTGCAATACGAAGGACTTATTCCTTTAATATCATGAATCTTCCATGCAATGGCTGGTTTATGAGCTTTCAACACAGAAATGAGTTGTGATTTCTCATTTTCAGTAAGAGAAGACGATATTATTACAGGTAATTCAGATTCACCATGTAAATAAGCGTATTCCAAATGGTTTGGAAGTGGCTTTAACTCTAATTTCGGAGGTTTTTCTATCGATGATTTATATCGATATCTGTCTTCTTCTTTTAGCATTTGAATTTCTTCTGTTGTTGGTTCATATCCATTAGCTATAAGTATAGCTAACATTTCAGATTCATCAATTGGTTCAGTTCCTTCTCCTAAAGAACATTCTCCTGTTCCTTGTAATTCTGGAAATTATTCTAACAATTCTGCATGTGCATCTATAGTTTGAATATAATAACATGTATCATCTGCAGATTGTGGTTGTTGCATTGCTCTATCAACTGAAAAGGTAACACTCTCGTCCTCTATACTTAGGGTCAATTGCTTACCGAACACGTCTATCATTGCTTTAGCCGTGTTTAAGAATGGTCTTCCTAATATGAGAGGAACTTGAGAATCTTCTTCCATGTCCAGAACAACAAAATCTACTGGAAATACTAAAGTACCAACTTTAACTAGCATGTTCTCCATTATCCCTCTAGGATATTTTATTGATCGATCGGCTAGTTGTATACTTATTCTAGTTGGTTTCAATTCTCCAAGGTCTAGTTTAGCGTATAGTGAATACGGCATTAAATTTATACTAGCACCTAAGTCTGCCAATGCTTCTATTGAACTAAGACTACCCAGAAAACATGGAATTGTGAAACTTCCTGGATCAGATAATTTTTCTGGTATCTTATTCAACAGCACTGCTGAACAATTAGCATTCATGGTAACAGCCGAGAGTTCTTCCATTTTCTTTCTATTTGAGATTAGATCTTTCAAGAATTTAGCATATCTAGGCATTCCTGAAATCACATCAATGAAAGGAAGATTTACATTTATCTGTTTAAACATATCCAAGAATTTGGATTGCTCGGCTTCAAGTTTCTCTTTCTTCATTTTACTCGGGTAAGGTAGTGGTGGTTGGTATGGTTTAACATAAGGTTTATCCTTAATTGTGTTATCTTCATTAACCTTTTCAACTACCGGTTCTTTTTCCTTATCTTGATTAGGTTGTGGTTCTTGTGGAGTAGGAATAGCTTCATCAGAAGTTACAAGTATTTCAGGTGGTTTAAGTGTTGTGCCACTTCTTGTGGTAATAGCTTTAGCTGTTTCATTCCGGGGGTTAGTATTTGTATCACTAGGTAGACTTCCCGGTTTTCTTTCACCTATTAACCTTGGTAGGTTACTTACTTCTTATTCCAAGTTTTGAATAGAAGCTTGTTGATTTCTAAATGCTTGAGCATTTTGTTCATTAGTTTGTTTCTGAGATGTGAAAAACTGCGTTTGAGTTTCAACTAGCTTCGTCATCATATCTTCTAAATTCGACTTTTTATCATCGGGTTGTGGTGGTTTGTTTTGAAAATTAGGTCTTTGCTGATTGTAAGTATTATTGGATACTTGTTGATTGCTAGGACCTTGTTGGTTGTTGTATGGAATATTTCGGTTATAATTCTGGTTTTGATTGTAAATAGGTCTTGGCGGTTGATAATTATTCTGATAATTATTTCCAGGCCTTTGGTTTATGTATGAAATATTCTCTCTTTGTTCCATTGTTAATTCAATACTGAGACAATCTTTTGTCAAATGTGGTCCTCCACACTGCTCACAACTAATTCGTATTGAGTGAATATCTTTAGTCATCTTTTCCATTCGTCTCTCGACAGCATCTATCTTTGCGGAAATGGAATCTAAGTCATGGCTAGAATCGGCTCTAGCTGCTTTAGATGATCTAACGATATCTTTTTCTTGGTGCCACTCATGTGAGTGGGAAGCAGTGTTATCAATAATTTTATAAGCATCAGTTTCGGTTTTCTTCATAATGGAACCACCAGCTGCTATATCTATGTCTTTCCTTGTAGTGATGTCGCATCCTTGGTAGAATATTTATACTATTTGACAGGTGTCTAAACCATGTTGCGGACATCCTCTTAATAACTTTCCAAATCTTGTCCACGCCTCATATAGAGTTTCATTTGGTTTCTGTGTGAACGTAACAATTTCTCCTTGAAGTCTTACGGCTTTAGATGCCGGAAAGAATTGTTTAAGAAAATTTTCAACTAAAATGTCCCATGTATCAATCGCCCCTTCAGGTAACGATTCCAACCAATCTTTGGCTTCTCCCTTTAAAGTCCAGGGAAATAACATGAGATATATCTGTTCATCCTCCACTTCTCGGATTTTAAATAGTGTGCAGATCCTATTAAAGGTACGAAGATGTTCATTTGGATCTTCCTTCGGTGCACCACTAAATTGGCATTGATTAGTCACCATGTGTAGAATTTGTCCTTTGATTTCATAATCTGGCGCATTAATGTCTGGATGAGTAATTGCGTGACCTTGGCCAGTGCGTTTAGCTCTCATTCGGTCTTCCATACTAAAAGGTTCCAGATTCTCCATAATTGAATTTGTTGAATCGGAATCACTAGAGGATTCTGATTTAATGGTTCGTTCCTCAACAATCTCTGTTTGAAAGATTGGTGGTTCCGGAGGAAAATTTAGTGGTTCAGGATCTATGAATCGTCCCTGAATATTCTCCGGATTCTCAATTGTGAGGTCGGGTTCAAAAAATGGATTATCGGAAATTTGAACTGGAGTACTTGGTCGACTGGATGACGATTCTAAAGAAAAATCAACGGCGGTAATATTTGCTAAATGTCTTGATCTAGTTACAGGTGGTGAACGTACAAAAGGTGGTGAACGTCTTGCTCGGTGCATTCACTGAATATCCTATTAGTTTTTAAAAGGAAAGAAAAATTATATAAGTTATCCAATTAATAGACTTTTCTGATTTTGCCCACGTTTCGAATAGCCAAAAGATGCAGCAGAGGGGCAGGATTCGTTTGGTCTCAATATAATTGAGGACTGTTTGGCTCCAATAACCCGGTTCACGTACAAATCCAACTATTACTACGAACCAGAAAATTTTGATGTCTATCAATTTAACCACTTAAAATAAATTTTCGTAATTTTAAGAAATTTAGATAAGAAGTAGAATAAAAATCTATGTCCTAAAAATTAGAATGACGAGAAATAAGAAAGAAAAAGAGCGTGTCGGAAAAAGATCGAAAAATAAAAATAATAAAGAAAAAGAGTGACTTATAGAACTTAAAAACTCTAGACTAACCCAACCTTATTACTATCACTAACTTAAAATTATAATCGCAAATTGAGATTACTAATTGGAATGATAATTGATACATAGTAAAAGGTGTCTAAAAATATTAAAGCTTACAAGAAAAACTATATCCCAAATGGCAATAACTTAAAAAGAAACTAAAACTTAAAAAGGCGTCGCAAAATTCTAAAGTACCTAAATTTTAGTCTAAAGAAAAGCACTTAAGGGATTTTACGGAAAAGCCTAAAAATCTATAAATAAAAAAATAACTATGACAAAAACTATGAATTAAAACTAAATACGAGCGAAAAATACAAAAGTTACGCTAAAACTATTAAAAAGGGACAAAATATAAAAATATACAAAAAGTTGTAAAAATTACAAAAAATATTATTTTTATATTATTTATTTTATAAATCTATTAATTTATTTAAAACTAATTAAAATTTAAAATACAATTTAATTTAAAAACTTAAACTAATTATAATAATTAAACTAATTAGGGTTTATTAATAATAATAATAATAAAATCCGTAATTAATGCGAAATTAGGGTTCTGTCACGTGTGTCAGGGAGGCTCCGCGAGTTGCGGTGCTCGAAGCAGCAAACTCCGCGAGTCGCGGGGATTCAATTTTCAACTCAGGTACTTTTTTTTTTAATTCGACGCGTTTTTTATTTTTTTATTTTTCAATAAACACAAAATATTTAAATAAAACTTATAATTTTTTATTAAATAAAAATAAAGAAACTTTACAAAACTTAAATATTTAACAAATTCTTAAAAATATTTATATTTTTGTTTTCTTTTCTATGTTTTCGAATATTTAAAACGTATTTTTACAAAAACGTATTTTTATAAAAGTAAACTAAAAATAAAAATCTTTTTTTTTATAATTATTAGCGTTGCGCTTCCGGCTTTTAAGCTAGATTGTTCCCCGGCAGCGGCCCCAAAAATACTTGATGTCAAAGCTAAGGGGTATAAAATACTATTAAATTTTACAAGAAAATACTATTAAATACGATACAATTTTACACAAGATATTTATTTATTTATTGAATGGGTATACTTAAACCTTGCTACAACACTTATAGGCAGTGTACCTAATCGTACAGTAGTGTAGTTTTTAATAAGTCCGGTTCGTTCCACAGGGAATCTTTTTCACAAAGCTTAACGCTATATTAGTTTAAATTTATAAAAATACAAATATATATATATAAGTAATATTATTATTATAAAGGGGGGTTTTTACCGTTTAATGACCGGTTTGTCGATTTTAAAACTTTAGTTGCAGTTAAAACCAAATGTAAAATATTAAAAGGACTTTAATTTAAAGCGTAAAGTAAATAACGATAATGAAATTGCGAATAATAAAAGTGCGATAAAATAAACTTGCGATAATTAAAAAGTACGATAATTAAAAGTGCAATTAAATACAATAACAATAAATAAAAATGCGATAATTAGAAGTGCAATTAAATATAAAATAAAGGAAATTAAATATGAAATAAAAGAATTATGCTTATTTAAATTTCCGTAATCATGATGTTTGACGTGTTGATTTTAGCTTTATGCCCATGGGTTAATTGTTCTTTGTCCTGGATTATTTAATATGTCCATACGGATTTGTCCATAATAGTCCATCAGTCATAAATATAAAGAGCGAAAGCCTTCATCAAATTATTCTTATTCCCGAAGTCAAATATTCCAACTAATTGGGGATTCGAATTGTAACAAGGTTTTAATACTTTGTTTAATGAATACACCAGGTTATCGACTGCGTGTAAACCAAGGTTTTACTACTTTGTTAACAATTACACCAATTACCCTTGAATGTAATTCACCCCTATTTCAACAAGTCTATTAACTATTAATCCAGTTCCGTGTCCGGTAAAATGAATAATTATTGGTATTTATAGATATCCCGCCCACTGTACCCAGTCAAGCGTATGTGGTTATATATAAATACGTCGAATTATAAGTTTGTATATTAAATTAACAAGGTATTGTTTAGTTAATATAAAACCCATTTATAGCCCATAGTCTAATTTCCACAAGTGTCGTTCTTTTATCCAAACCCCAATTATGGTACAAGGTCCAATTACCCAATTTTAGTAATTAGCCCAACATCATGATTACTTCGGATTAAATAAGCATAATAATAACTTAGCTACGAGACATTAAATTAAAAAGGTTGAACTTAACTTACAATGATTAAAAATAGCGTAGCGTTACACGGACAGAATTTTGACTTACACCCTTACAACATTCGCTAACATACCCTTATTATTAGAATTATAATTAAAATTAAAATTAAAATATAAATATAAATATATTTACGTATACATATATAGAGAGAGATTGAATTATGGATTTTTTGCGATCAAACTGCGTTTGCTTTTATAGGGAATTGAGTTCAGGGGCTCTCCGCGACTCGCGCCCTTTTTGCTCTTCAAACTCCGTTAGTCGCGGAGTTTGTAATTACAGCTCACTCCATTTTGGCTCTTTGTTTACCGACGGTTTATTATATAAATATAATATATATATAATTTATATAATTAATTATATATTATATTATATTTATATACATAGTTAACTTGTAATTTTTAGTCCGTTGCGTCGAGCGTTGAGAGTTGACTCTGGTCCCGGTTCCGAATTTTCGAACGTCCTTGCGTACAATTTAATATCTTGTACTTTGCGTTTTGAATCTTGTACTCTTGTAATTTCGAGACGTTTCTTATCAATAATTGGAACCTCTTTGATTGTATTTTGTACTTTTGAGCTTTTTGGTCGTTTGCGTCTTCAATTCGTCGAATCTGTCTTTTGTCTTCACCTTTTAATATTTAAACGAATATCACTTGTAAATAGAACAATTGCAACTAAAAGCTTGTCTTTCTTGGGGAATAATGCTATGAAATATATGTTCGTTTTTAGCATTATCAATATGCGTCGATATGATATGTCAAAACCTTGTATACGTGTCCCGATATTTAAAGTGCGTAAAATAAAAACAGAAATTAAATGACGATAAATAAAATGTGTAAAGTAAATAACAGAAATTAAATGACGATAAATAAAATTTGCGATATTTAAATTGCGATAAATAAACTGTGATAAATAAAATGTAATCAGTTAGCTAGGAACAGTTAGCTAGGATTTTGTTAGCGTGGCTTCTTAACAAAATTTTCTCATGGTTAATTTGTTTGTTTCTAACAAATTTTTATTTTTGTTCAATGTTTTTTTCATTATTCCACTTGTTGGATTCTGATAGATCAAAATCCAAATATGAAATTGAATGAAAAGGGTTATTCTGCGGTGAACGAATACGTATATCGGTGGATGTAAATAGGATAGTAAATGACTGTTGAATCAGATTTGAAAGAATGTACAGTGTAACTTATTAATGTGAAATCTAAATATTCCTCGGGTATTACCTACCCGTTAAAATATTTTCACCATTAACAGTTTGTACAAAAGAATTTTTAATTACAATCTTTATGAAAACATATATACATATATATTTTCTTCAGATGTAATCATGGATTTAATGAGTTAATATGATATTAAACTCATTTGATTTACCGTTAGAACAAGAATATATAATCTCTAAAACATTAGAGATTACATAATCGCCATGTCGTACGAAGATAAATGATGTAGAACGATACGTAGACGATGATTGTACTCGAGGTACTGAATGGGATGTTGAGGCATGGATTGTTGATGGTACTGGTGCTGTTACTGATGGTACTGTTGGTGTTGCTGATGGTGGTACTGTTTATGCTGCTGGTGCTGTTGCTGGTGTTTGTACCTTTGCACTATATTCTCCAAAGCCACCACCCTAGCGCGAAGCTCGTTGACTTCTTCTATTACACCAGGGTGATTGTCGGTTCGAACGAGTGGATAAATAAAATCTAGAATTTGGTATAGTATATAGTCGTGACGAGATACTCTGGAAATGAGAGAGAAAATGGTGTTTCAGACAGGTTCGCCAGTAAGTGCTTCAGGTTCTTCGCCAAGAGGGCAATGTGGTGGATGGAAAGGATCGCCTTCTTCTTGTCTCCAATGATTAAGTAGACTACGAACCCATCCCCAATTCATCCAGAATAGATGATGGCTGATTGGTTGATCCATTCCAGTCACACAGCTTTCGGAGCTTGAGTGGGATTCCATTTCGAAATCCGAGTGACTTGAACTAATGACGAATTCCATTTCGTACGATTGAATAAAGGATTTTTCGATATGAAATGATTTTTCGGCTATCGTATGGTATTCTAATTACATAGAATATCTATATATGTAGAGCAAAATATTTCATAGATTACGGAGGGATTTACGGAATAAGTCAGGCAAAGTTTACAGTAACAGATACGCTAAGATATAGATTAGTAGATACGCTAAGATACGAATCTTGTCTATACACTATTCATGCAATCAATGCAGTAAGATGTGTCTAGACTTTAAGGATGATAAGCAGGTAATTTTTTGACACCAAATGGTAAGCAAAACTTTTAACATGCAGACACGGTCAAAGTCCAGACTCACTAATGCATCTAAACAACTATCAGTTAAACACACTAATGCAAGACCTAGTTCGCTAAGACCACCGCTCTGATACCAACTTTCATGACCCGTCCTAATCTATCCGGACGAAGTCCATATCAATTATAAACGATTCATAATAGTTGATTACATCGCGAGGTACTTGACCTCTATATGATACATTTTAAAAACATTGCATTCGTTTTTAAAAGACAAACTTGATTTACATCGAAAGTTGACGGCATGTATATCATTTCATAATATATTCAACTATAATTGACTAAATAATAATCTTGATGAACTCAATGACTCGAATGCAACGTCTTTTGAAATATGTCATGAATGACTCCAAGTAATATCTCTAAGATGAGCAAATGCACAGCGAAAGATTTCTTTCATACCTGAGAATAAACATGCTTTAAAGTATCAACCAAAAGGTTGGTGAGTTCATTAGTTTCACATAAATAATCATTTCCATCATTTTAATAGACCACAAGATTTCCAGTCCTCATAAATATACGTCCCATGCATAGAGACAAAAATATCATTCATACGGATTGAACACCTGGTAACCGACGTTAACTTAATGCATAGAATATCCCCAAAACAGAACCTCTCGTCTATATAATAATCTCGAAGTACTAAAGCATTCGTACCCCGAATGGGACTTATCAAGGTCCATAGATCTATCTTTAGGATTCGCGTCAATCAGGGGCTAATTCCCTAAATTCTTAGGTTACCAGACTTGAAGGGCGATATTCGGTTAATAATCCAACCATAGAATGTAATTTTAAGTACTTGTGTTTATTTCGTAAAATATTTATAAAAGCAGCACATGTATTCTCAGTCCCAAAAATATATATTGCAAAAGCATTTAAAAAAAGGAGCAAATGAAACATACCTAATGTATTTTGTAGTAAAATACATATAACGATATTTAACAACTGAACAATGCAGGGTTGGCCTCGAATTCACGAACCTATATCATTTGTATATTTATTAATACATATAATCGTATTCGAATGAATATATATATATATATATATATATAAATTTATTAATTACATTATTTTTATATTAATAACATATATTTTTTTAATTTGTATGTACATTCAAATGGTTAATATTTTTATAGTTATATTAATATATTCATATACATACTTGTTTAATGTTATAATTAAAAATCGATAATTTGTTATTTGTAAGTGTTTATATAAATAATGTTAGTAGGTTATATATATATAGTTATGTGTAGTTTTAATATAAGTATAGTATATATAATAAATATATTTTATGTACAAAATATTTATTTGCTTAAAAGTGATTGTTTCGATATTAACGATTTACTAATAATAATAATCATAACTTTATTAAAAATGATAATATTAATAATAATAATATTGATATTGTTGATAATAATTATAAGAGTGTTACTAATACTTAATATTAATGAAAATAATGATAACTTGTATTATTTTTATAATAATGTTAATAATAATGATCCTAATCATAATAATAATAATAATACATCTGTTAATGATAATAATAATTATAATACTTTTAATAGCAATAATAATATCGATATTATTGATAATTTTAATGATAACATTTATAAAATTGATAGTGATGTTAATAAGTTTTATAATACTAATGATAATAAGAATAATAATATTGATAGTAATAATAATAATTGATATTCACACTACTTAATAATAATAATAATAATACTAATAATAATAATATTATTACTTAATAATAATACTAATACTCATATTAACAATATTACTAATATTACTTATAATAATAATACTTTTAATACTAAATACAACAATAATAATAATCAGAACAATAATAATAATATTAATAATAATAATAATAATAATAATAATAATAATAATAATAATAAAAATAATAATAATAATAATAACTTGATAAATGAACTACCTTCAAGACTCCAAAAAGAATAAGAAATTGCCCAAACAGGGACTCGAACCCGTGACCTCTTGAACACCCGCACACTCACTAAACCATAACTCTGCCATCTGTTTTTCTGAAATACTCTTATCCTAATTATATATAACCCTCCTTTCTTATTCCCTATTTTTCATCTTCTTCATCCAACACCAATCGACTGTGATCTCCTCAAACTAACTCAACCACTTCAGCTTTGGTTTTTGCTTTTTAATTTAAATCAAGGATTACTTGTTTGATTAACAGAAACAAACAACAAAATAAAAAAATAAAAGAACCCCTGCTGCCTGCCGTCGCTATATGAAAGAAGAAAAATGATTTCAAGTCTTGAGTACGTATTTGACAAAACTTATAACATGAAAAATATTTCAATTCAATCCTAGAAACTTAATCAAACATCAATTTAATTTGAATTATCATGACAAGCTCGAATTCGATCATGAACACAGGGTTGACTTTTAAGTTTCAAAACTTTGACTCAAGAATTTGAGCTTGATATAACAAATTGGAATCTGAAAATTTTAGAAAACATTCAAGACGTGATTTAGGATACTTCTGTATTTTTAGATTTTTAAAAAAGACTTGATTTCGAATAACGAGAAAAAAGTAACTCAACAGAGGTATCGAGTTCCTTTTTAAAAAAATAAAATTTTTTTGATTTCCTTGAAATTGCAGTAGGTAAATTTGTATATATAGTTGGGTGTTTGATGATAGAAATCGAATGGTTCACTTCATAATCAAGCGACTGATTATGAGAAAAATAATAGAGAGCTCGACAAGTAATCACGAGTAACCAGGAGGAGAAGAAAAAAGATGAATAATAACAAAAAATCAGATTGATTCCAAACAGACAAATAGCGATAAAGATATATTATTACGCGAGATAGTCCTGCACTTGATATATATATATATATATATATATATATATATATATATATATATATATATATATATATATATATATATATATATATATTTTATCTATTATACGGAGTAATTAATATTTCACACAAATAAACATATTAATAATTGTAATACAGTTTATATTAATAACAATAATAATAATACTAATATAATATAACAATGATAATAATAATAATAATAGTTTTATTAGTGATAGTGGTAATTAGTCATATTATGATGGGAATAACAATATTTATAATAATTTGAATAATTTGAGTAGTATTACTAATAATCATAATAATAACTAAAATTATAATTCTTCTACTAATTATAATAAAAATGATATTAATAATGATAAATATAACATTAATAATTATACACATTAATAGCATAAAATTTCATACCTATATACTATATATAGTAATATTAACGATACTGATTTTTCAATATTAATACTAGTATTTATTTCAATAATTTTAATGAGAGTAGTAATAACAATATTAATATAATAATTATATTTTAACTTGTAATTAAATTAAATATATTACTATTATATATTATTATTTATGTCGTATTGATAACCTATTCTATAATAATATATCTTGAATATTTATTATATATTACATTATATATGAATATATTCATTTAAATTGCAACTTAATTATTTTATATATTATTTTAAATATTCAATACAATTCAACTGATTAGATAGTATCCTATCATCACAAATTTATATATATATACATATTTATTTACAAACTACTGTTCGTGAATCATCGGGAATGGTCGAAGGTGTAAATGAATCTATGTAAACAGTTCCAATGTTTTCGAGGCTCAACAATACAGACTTTGCTTATCGTGTCGAAATTATATAAAGATCAAGTTTAAATTTGATCGAAAATTCCCGGGTCGTCACATTGGAATTAGGCTTCTCTATTTTGATGCCTTTTCCCTTATTATTTTCTTTTTCTTTTTCAAATTGGGTTGAGGTAATTTCTATAACATCATCGGAATCCTCATCGGGATCCGATTCATCAGAAAATTGGTAATTTTCCCAATATTTTGCTTCCTCGGCGGAAACACCATTGACCATTTTTAACTTTGGTCCATTGGTTGAGAATTTTCTTTTATTTATCTATTTTTCTGTGGTTCCTAATATTTCCTCCTCCGGAACCTCTTCTTCCGGTTCCTCTTCTTTCGGTTCCTCTTCTTCCGGTTCCTCTTCTTCCGGTTCCTCTTCGGAAATTTGTGAATCTTCCCAATATATATTCGACTCTTCATTATTATTAGGTGAGTCGATGGGATTTGTACTAGAGGTAGACATCTATCACACAATATCAAACACGTTAAGAGATTAATATGTCACATAATATTTACATGTTAACAATTTGTAGTTTCCAACAAAAAGTGTTAAGCAATCGTTTTTAAAGAAAACACGGTTGAAGTTCTGTGATGACCCAGAAATTTTGACTAAATTTAAACTTAATCTTTGTATGATTAACATTTCCAACACGATAATCAAAGTCTGTAAAACTGAATCTCAAAATTTTTGAATTACTTTTATATATTTAAATACCCTTCGGTTGTTTTCGACGATTCGCGAACAATTATATGTAAATAGATACATATATACTATAACATGAAAAGGTAACAATGTATTAATTGTCTGATACCGTACATTAAACTTATTGGTTTAAATATCTATTTGAATATATATGATAAGTTGAAATATTTATTATTAAAATTTATTTATAAATAACTTCCAATGTGTATTTAAAAAAACTGATTTATATATATTAAAAAGATATATACATATATATAATTTCAAGTTATTTAGTAAACGATAGTAACATTTCAAATTGCTACAGTACCCAAAATGCTACAGTGTTTTTGAAAATCACTATTTGCTACAGTGAAATTGACTTTGCTACAGTGAATTGCTACAGTAAAAATTGACTTGCTACAGTAACTTTGCTACAGTGGTATATTTTATGGATGATTTAAGACTATATTTTGACAAAGGTACGATTCACGAAACGTAAAGTACAAGTTTTCTCAGCGTACGAAAGGGCGTTCGAAAAACCGGAACCGGGACATAAGTCGAGTGACAACGTACGACTTATCGGAACAAAAATTACAAGTCAACTATGCTCGTGAATTTAATATAATATATAATTAATTAATTTAAATTATATATATTATATTTATATTTATTTTATATTATGTCGACAAGCTAGGAGCCAAAACAATGTGAGCTGTCCCTGGTCCTCATGCGAGTCGCATGGCCAGAAGGCCATTTCCATGCGAGTCGCATGACTCCAGATTCCAGGCCAGGTACTATAAATTCAGGTGTTTTGCTCGAATGAAAAATAAAACACACATACACAAATATATATTACTCCGTATAATATTTATTATTATTATTATTATTATTATTATTATTATTATTATTATTATTATTATTATTATTAAGATTATTATTAATCTTATTAATCTTATTATTAGTATTATTATTTTTGCGATACAAAAATAATAATGTACATAAAATATTACGACGGAGTACTGTCCAAGTAATTTTCAAAACGAGTTTCCGAGAGAGCTAGAGCTAAGGAAAATATGGGTTATTGCCAAGGAGGTTATGGGTAATGTTCGGGGGTATTTTTGTGAATCAAACCTCGTGTTATTATCTCCGATGCGTCTACATGCTTTCCTACAATATTGTATATCAATATTAAACAGTGAGTTTCATATGATCCCTTTTTCAAACTATATTTTTGGGCTGAGAATACATGCGCAGTTTTATAAACTGTTTTACTAAATGGATACAAATACTAAAACTGATTTTGTGTGAGTTTCATATGATCCCTTTTACTCAATACATTTTTGGGCTGAGAATACATGCGACTGTTTATAAATACTGAAAATACTAGATTTATATGCGTGAGTTTCATTTGCTCCCTTTTTAATTGCTTTTGCAATATATATTTTTGGGCTGAGAATACATGCACTTTATTTTAAACGCAATGGATACAAGTACATACTAAATTCTACACTGAGTTTGAACCGAAAATCCCTTAGCTTTGGTAACTGTTAACTGCCAGTTATAAGAACTGGTGGGCGCGAGTAGTAGTATATGGATCCATAGGGCTTGATATCCCCGTCCGAGCTAGAGCACTAGCCTTTTAACGGACGTATGCTATTTGAGAAGCGTACACGTTGGTTTGCGTGTAATATTAAGATGATTATACAAAGGGTACAAATTATATAAACATTAAAGTTTAGTTACCAGGGTGCTCAATTTTGTAGAACCGATTGATAAACGTTTCGGATGAAACAACTGAAATCTTGTGGTCCACCTTTTATTTAAAACATAATGATAAACGTTTTGAATGAAACAACTGAACTTTTGTAATCCACATTGATATACGGATTATGTGTAATATTAAAACTATGAACTCACCAACCTTTGTGTTGACACTTGAAGCATGTTTATTCTCAGGTTCCCTAGAAGTCTTCCGCTGTTTGCTTAGATGTTAGACAAGCTATGTGCATGGAGTCTTACATGACATATTTTCAAGGAAACGTTGCATTCACCAAATCATCACCATGTATCTTATTTTGACTGCATTGTCAACGGAAATACTGTTGTAAACTATTATTTATGGTGATTGTCTATATGTAAAAATCATCATATGTCGAAAACCTTTGATTTAAATATTCATTTATGGTGCGCCTTTTCAAAAGAATGCAATGTTTATAAAACGTATCATATAGAGGTCAAATACCTCGCAATGAAATCAATTAATGACGTGTTCGTCCATATGGATTTGGAGCGATCGTCACAAGTTCAGACTCACTAATGTATCCTAACAAACTCGATAAGACACGCTAATACAAATTTCTGGTTCTCTAAGACCAACGCTCGGATACCAACTGAAATGTCCTGTTCAAATTGTGATCGAAATATAATTATACAATATTTTATTACATTTTAACGATTTAAGTTTGATAAGTTGACAGTCCAACGTTTGTAGTCCACAAATAATTGTCCACAGTTAGTCGTACAGAAATAAATAAATATATTATCTCGAATCAATCCACGACCCAGTGCATACAAGTCTCAGACTCGATCACAACTCAAAGTATATATATTATTTTGGAATCAACCTCAACCCTGTATAGCTAACTCGATCATTACCGCATATAGAGTGTCTATGGTTGTTCCAAATAATATATATAGATGACGTCGATATGATATGTCAAAACATTGTATACGTGTCTATGGTCTATCAATACATGTATAATACAATATAAGTTAGTTAAGTTATGGTTAGTATGGATTTGTTACAAATTTCACGTAGCTCCAACAAGCAAAAATATCCAATTTTGTTTTACCAATAACTTCCTCGTTTTAAATCCGTTTTGAGTGAATCCAATTGCTATGGTTTCATAATGAACTGAAATTTATGAAACTAAACAGAAAAAGTATAAGTTTATAGTCAGAAATACAAGTTACAAGTCGTTTTTGTAAGAGGTAGTCATTTCAGTCGAAAGAACGACATCTTGATTACCATTTTGAAAACATACTTCTACTTTAAGTTTAACCATGATTTTTGGATATAGTTTCATGTTCATAAGAAAAATCATTTTCCCAGAAGGACAACTTTTAAATCAAAGTTTATCATAGTTTTTAATTATCTAACCCAAAACAGCCCCCAGTTTCACTACGACGGCGTATGTCCGGTTTTACGGTGTTCTTCGTGTTTTCAAGTTTTAAATCATTAAGTTAGCATATCATAGAGATATAGAACACGTGTTTAGTTGATTTTAAAAGTTAAGTTAGAAGGATTAACTTTGTTTGCGAACAAGTTTAGAATTAACTAAACTATGTTCTAGTGATTACAAGTTTAAATCTTCGAATAAGATAGTTATATATATATATATATATATATATATATATATATATATATATATATATATATATATATATATGAATTGAATGATGTTATGAACATCATTACTACCTCAAGTTTAGTAGGTAAACCTACTGGAAGTGATAAGAAATGATCTAGCTTCAAAGGATCTTGGATGGCTTGAAAGTTCTTGAAGTAGAATCATGACACGAAAACAAGTTCAAGTAAGATTATCACTCGAATTAAGATAGTTTATAGTTATAGAAATCGAATCAAAGTTTGAATATGAATATTACCTTGAATAAGAAAGATAACCTACTATAAATGACAAAGGTTTCTTGATCTTAGATGGTTACTTGGAATGGATTAGAAAGCTTGGAAGTAGACTTGTAAACTTGAAAGTGTTCTTGAAGTTTTCTTGAGTAGTTGTTTTGTATGTTGATCTAGGTTAGGATTTATGAGCTAGATTGAACTAGATTTTGATGAAGACGATGAAGAACACTTAGAACAGCAAGATAAAACTTGAGAGAGATGTGTTTGATACATAAAAATTGAAATCAAAATGTGTTTGGAGTGGTGCAAGTTCACGTGAAATTTGGTGTGTCATATAGGCTCCATTAGTTTGTAATTTTGTGAGATATTTCATGCTAGGTGTTAAATGATGGTTCCTACATGTCTTGGTGACTCACAAGGGCTGCTAAGAGCTGATAATTGGAGTGTATATACCAATAGTAAATACATCTAGGAGCTGTGTATTGTACGAGTACGAATACGGGTGCATACGAGTAGAATTGTTGATGAAAATGAATGAGAATGCAATTGTAAGCACTTTTGGTAAGTAGAAGTACTTTGGTATGTGTCATGAAGTCTTTCAAAAGTGTAACAATACATCTTAATACACTACATGTATATACATTTTAACTAAGTCGTTAAGTCATCGTTAGTCGTTACATGTAAGTGTTGTTTTGAAACCTTTAAGTTAACGATCTCATTTAATGTTGTTAACCCATTGTTTACTATAACTAATGAGATGTTAAATTATTACATTATCATGATATTATGATGTATGAATATATCTTAATGTGATATATATACATTAAAATGTCGTTACAACGATAATCGTAACATATATGTCTCGTTTCGAAATTCTTAAGTTAGTAGTCTTGTTTTACATATGTAGTTCATTGTTAACATACTTAATGATATATATAATTATCATTTTATCATGTTAAATATAGTGTAACAATATTTTAATATGATACATATGTATTTAGTAAGACGTTGTTATAACGATAATCGTTATATATATCGTTTCGAGTTTCTTAACTTAGTAGTCTCATTATTATGTATATAACTCATTGTTAATATACCTAATGAGATACTTATCATAATATCATGTTATATATATATATATATATATATATATATATATATATATATATATATATATATATATATATATATATATATATATATATATATATATATATATATATATATATTATCAAATAGTTTTTACAAGTTTTAACGTTCGTGAATCGCCGGTCAATTTGGGTGGTCAATTGTCTACATGAAACCTATTTCAATTAATCAAGTCTTAACAAGTTTGATTGCTTAACATGTTGGAAACATTTAGTCATGTAAATATTAATCTCATATAATATATAATCATGGAAAAGTTCGGGTAACTACACCCTAATCCTAACGAATATTCAAAGAAAAATTGGGGTCAATTAATGGTTAATTGTGTCGATCAAATTAGGATAGACCGGAAGGGGTTAGCAGCCCGTGTTTTTTCTGATGGTATTTTAGGGATGAGTGTTTCAACAATTGATTTATTACTTAATTTTTTTTAGGGGATGATTAATGATCGTTGGATTAAGGGGTATCCTAACGTAATTTTTCAATCTAGTGGTGATTAAGGAGTTTTGAAAACATTTATTATGTAATAAAAACTCTCTTTTAATGTATAATAATAAAGAGAAGAGATATTTTAAAATTTATCAATCAGTCGTAAATTTTGATTTAATTGATTTAATTTAGGTTTGTTTCATTTTGATAAAATTGCTCATTTCGTCCCTGTATTTTTTACTTTTTGCTCGTTTCATCCCTGTATTTTATTTTCTGTATTTTTGATCCTTAAAAGCATTTTAAAGTCTCAAATTCCTCTCACCCTAACGAAGGTTAACTTAGTCCGTTAAAACTAGACTTAATTACACGAATGGTCCTTAAAAGCATTTTATATTCCTTTATCCTTCTTTTTGCTCACATGTATATGTATCTGTATATGTATATGCATCAACATACTCAGATCTCAACTAAATCAATATAGTCAGATCTCAACTACCTACAACATTCATCTATAAATTTGTTACCAAATCATGTACATCCTTCTTCTCCCTAAGTCAAACTCCTTCATTCTAATTTTTCTTTTTTATTTCGATTTGAAGGTTTGGGTCTCCGATGAACACCGTGAGTGGGTCTCCGATTTGAAGGTTTGGGTCTTCGATTTCGAGCAGTAACCCTAGATGAACGCTAACAAGACATCATCAGCATCTTCTATTTCTTGAAATTCGCTCCATTTCATCGGGGAAGACCACCAAAATGAACAAGGGTTTCAATGGCTAAGTTTTTTAGATTTCGAAGTTGAAGCTTTTGAAAGGTTATGGTTTGATTATATGATTCTTATCTCTTCTACTTTTTTCTGTGGATTTGAATTATGTGCATACATCTATTTTTAGTAGGGTAAAATGGGTATGAATATGTCTCTGTATGTATGAATGTGTCTTCTATGAATTTGAGGTAATGATTTACAGTGGCTACGAATCTGATATTTAATTTGTTAGAAATGGGGTTTTGTTTCTTTCTTTGTAATGAAATGGATAACAATGTGATTTTCAATTTATAAAAAATGATTTTTTATTTAATTTGATTTATGTTTATGTTATTGTTTTGATATTAAAGGATTCAAGGATTCTAAAAGGGGTTTTGATGATGATGAATTTTAAAAACTGATCTGGAACAAGGAATTAATTTTTTTAGTTTAATTAGTTAAAGATTACGTGGATAGTTCCTATGTATACTTTTAACGGACTCAGATAACCTTCGTTAGGGTGAGGGATGAAATTGGGATTTTAAAATGTTTTTAAGGATCAAAAATGCAAAACATAAAATACAGGGATAAAACGGGCAAAAAGTGAAAAATACAGGGACGAAATGAACAATTTTGTCTTTCATTTTTTTATTGAATAATTACTATATTATCTAAAAGACAAAACCATGTAGCACTATTCATCAATAGTAATCAGGGGTATTTTTTTATGTCTCCAACGATAAAAGAAGCAACTTTCTTAAAAAACAATCATTCAATGTTACCAAAAGATGTCGAAAAAAATTCTATTTTACAAAAAAATCAACTACCTTTTTTTTCCTCAACAATAAAAGAGGCAACTTTCATAAAAGGAACAACCCTTCAATGCTACCAAAAGATGTCGAAAAATATTTTTTTTTACAAAATAGATCAACTAACTTTAAAAAAAAAAATAGGAACACTAAAAGAAGCAACTTTCACAAAAGGGGTATTTTCGTCATTTCGTTTTTTTTGTCTCCAACGATAAAAGAATCGACTTTCGTAAAAGAACCAATCATTCAATGTTACCAAAAGATGTCGAAAAAAATTCTTTTTTACAAAAAAAGCAACTACCTTTTTTTTTCTTTTTTCTCAACGATAAAAGAGGCAACTTTCATAAAAGGAACAACCCTTCAATGATATCAAAAGATGTCGAAAAATATTTTTTTTTACAAAATAGATCAACTAACTTTAAAAAAAACATGAATGCTAAAAGAAGCAACTTTCACAAAAGAAACAACCCTTTAATGTTAGATGTCGAAAAAAATTCTTTTTTACAAAATAGATCAAGATTTTTTTTTTAAGTCGCATTCAAAACGAAGCCTGCGCAAAGCGAGAGCTCCACAACTAGTTATAATTATTTGTGTCATATGGCATTATCCTCAACCTCTGATCATATGCCACGTCAGCAAACTTCAGTATTATGGTGTAATTAATTAGGAAATGTGACATCATATGTTTATAATTTTTTTTAATATATACTATAAATATAAATAGATTCCTTAATTCTTACAAATCGTCTCTTTCTCTATCCACAATACAAATCAAACACTTTGATAGTTCATCCAGAAGTCTCCGAATTGGGGATCCTGCAAATCGACTTCTATCGAATTCAATTTTCTCCTCCGTCCTGAAATCCTTTTCATGGATAGCGAATCGGTTGGTTCCATTTTCTTTTAGATCCGTTTATGCATATAATAATGCTGTATATTTAGGGTTATTATTTATAAACTGGTTAGTTTGTTTCGCAACATAATTATGCGTTAATTACATTTTTGATTAAGTTTTATGCAAAATTTGTTTGATTAAGTTTTTTTTTTTTTTTTTTTTTTTAACTTGGCTATTATTTATGCTTTATTACTATTACTATTATTTCATTATTTTATGATTATTATATTATATTATACCTATTTACTAATTACCAAATTTGGCTACTATCCACTTACTAGTTATAGAAAGCCACACATTCTGTAATTCAATGACTTGTACGTTGTGCAGAAGGAAGTTGTATCCACATTGAGTATTGCACTATTCATCTACAGTAAAAAAAAATTTCCCCTAAATTGTCCCTCTCATTCCCTCTAAAATTTTTACTAAAGGACTGCATAGGGACGTTGACCCGTTTTTTTAACCTAATTTTCTTAAAAAAAAAAAATCAAGACGATAAAACTTTTTTCCTTTTTTTAACCTAATTTTCTTCAAAAAAAAAAAAAACTTTTTTTTCCTTTTTCAAAAATTTTTTTACTAAAGGACTGTATAGGTACGTTGGCCCGTTTTTTTAACCTAATTTTCTTCAAAAAAAAAAAAAAAACAAGACGATAAAACTTTTTTCCTTTTTTTTCCTTACAATTTTTCCTACACTTTCGCCAACAACGAGTCCATCACATTGCGCAAAAATGCCTACAAAAAGGCGCGGCAACGCCCGCCCGCCAAACACTAGTTATTACTAGTTTATAACCCGCAAATTCGCGGGATTATGTAATAAAAGTTTTGCCCTACTTTTTTATTACGGTGATTTTTTTGTATCAGTAGATCATACTTAGGAACAAATCAATTTAGGCAGTGTTCCGGGTAGAGGTCCGTGACCGAATCTGGTAAAACCTCTCTGTAGGGTGTCAATATATACCACCATTATTGGTGTTCAATTGAATTAAAAAAATTCATATCATCCCTAAGGATCGAACTCATGACCTCTCTCTATCTCTGACTCATGGGGGGAACCGTTGGACTATGCCGGCAGATTCAGTTTTGCCATAATTTTAATGATGCAAATAATTATGTCAATCCTTAATATTGATATAAAACATATTTTGTACGTTTGTAATAGTCTATTATATTTTGAAATGCAATCTTCGGTGAGCAATACATGTTAAAAAAGGGTAGAAGTGAATTTGTTTGCCATATTACATATAAACTTAGTATTGTGCAAAGACAAAAACATCGTATGCATATCAAGATTGTGACATAAATGCAGCCTATTAGAACCAATATATTTTTATTCAGCAACATCCTTAGTAGCTCATCCAAGTCACCAAGTACAACCTATATAAAAAAAAAAATATTTCAAAAATTGATTACCTTGTACTTGATGGTTTCTAGGAAGATTAAATTTATAGGTGAACCATAACCCAAATCGACTTGTTGTTCACAGGTAAACGGGTTTTTCATCTATAAAAACTCAAAGAAGCTTTTGACCACTCAGGTAAGAGTCGAAACAAACCTATTTTCTCCATTTGTTGCTTCATCATAATGACCTCGAATATAAGCGAGACGAACTTTGCTACACGAGCCTCTAAAAGAAACCTAGGCGCATATATAACCCTCTGCATATGCACTATGTCATACTCTGTCATAAAAAAAAAACATTCGTGAAGTAGCACCTATACATGGAAGAAGCGCAAACCCACCAACATGGTTCATCAAATTCCAAACAGTGAAAAACCAAGCAATGAAGTAGTTTTCATCAAATAGTATTTTTTTTTTTTGTTTAGGATATTTTAGTCTGCTTATAGTTTGCCTAATAACCAATTATTATCGTATATTGTGTAGCTGTCATGCAAACTCATGCTACTTATTGTTAACAAAATTGACAGAATTTTGGAAACAAAGATGTGAAAGCAACTGGATTTAACGCAGGGTTAATTGTATTGCTTGTTGTGGGTGGATTACTCATAACTTTCCTTGTTGGCAACTATGCATTGTACATGTATGCCCAGAAGACTCTGCCTCCAAGAAAAAAGAAGCCGCTTTCTAAAAAGAAGTTGAAGAAGGAGAAACTGAAGCAAGGCGTTGCAGTACCTGGAGAATAGGCCAAATATACAAGCATCATTTTTGTTTTCCAGTACTGTCTTCATGTAAGTTCGAATGAACTATTCGTAGTCTGTCTTTTTCATTTGTGTGTAGACTTTGTGAAATAGATACTTAAGTTTTATAGTTTATACAATACCCATCATCGGTTCTGCTCTAGTTACTTGAGGGTTGAAAACGTGGTAATCAAGTTACTTTTTTTTTTTTTTGTTGTTTTGGTCTTTTACTTTTTGCATTTATATATTGTTATCGTGCAATTGTCGAAATTCTTCATTGGTCATGGTTGTTGCATATCTTTTTAAATTGTTGGATACTATTATCGCTACTTTGTGTTTTACTACAGCTTCTTATGTGCTTGCTGTGTTTATTTAACTGCTAACAGAATGTGGTATCTCATTACACGAGTTTTTAAAAGAAACTTTTGGGTTTCTAGCAATGAGTATAATCGGTATTGGAATTGATGTTGATTTTGTAACTAGGTGTTATTTGATTGATTGCCAATTGACGTTGTTTCGAACATGATGTGAAAAATCGAGGCTGTCAGGTTTAATCACCGATTGTCGTACAACCCAAATTGCTGATTGTTTTTTTGAACTGTTTCGTGTTCCGGTCACATGATATATAAATGATCAACCCATAAAGATATTAAGATGTAAGGTGACTTAGACCATTCCCAACCCTGACTATGAAGTCACAGGTAGTTGGTGCGTTTTTTGGCCAAAAAGTGCAATCCGACTCTGACTGGGCAGTGTCAGTTTCTGACATTTTTTAACCCAAAATGTCAGTTTTCAGTGTCAGTTTCAGTAGGATTCACCAGTTTTTTATTTTTGAATTTTTTTTATATAATTTAACACATTATTTAAAAAAAATAATAAATAAAAACAACATTGATAATTTAACAAAATTAAAAGTTCATAGACATTAAAAAAAATTACATAGTAGACTTAAAAACTAAAATTACTAAAAATTAAAAAACACATAATTAAACTACTAGTTGTCGTCGTCTTCAGATGATTCGTCGAGTGCGTCAACCAAATGCGGGAACTGATCAAGGTACAATTTTTGAAGCTTTTCGATATAATCTTCGTGACCCGGGTCCTTGATATCATCGGCATTGAGGGACAAAACACTAGCACCTGCAAAAGCTGTACGGAGTGCCTCTTGTTTTTTGCGTATTTGACACCTTTAGTTCGTTCCGCCTTAGCCTTTGAATTAGCTTCCAGAGCTTCATCCGCTTTTGATGAACGAGTCGATCGACTTGACTCGCTAGAATAGTTTGATCGTGCCTTTTTTTTTTTTTTGCCTTTTCACGGCCCATAGGTCTCGGAAAAGGATCGTCTTCAAAAAGATTGTTTTGTTGAGAAAGAGGAATGTCATTCACATCCTCATCGGCATTCAAAGAAACATGTCCACCCGACCCCGGAACATACCACTTTGACTTGATACACAAAACACGCCAAGCATCCATCATGGTAAATCTTTTCCCTGTGTTTTGGGTTTAGTCTGTTGGGAAGTTATCCCACATTGATTATGGACAAAAAACAAATGTATGCATATAAGTCTAAGGGGAAGTCCCTCTATCACCAATTGGTTTTAAAAAAGGATGGACTCTTGGACTTATATATTGTAAATGTTGTTGGGTTATACGATTTATTAATTCTGTCATGGTATCAGAGCTTAGGTGGACGGTTTGTTCTACAGCGAGTCTGAGTCAGGCCCCCATGAGTGTGCCGCCGTCGCTACAAAGAGATTGAGTCAGGCCTTCTTCTTGCCGCCATTTCTACAACCGTTCCACGCCTCGATGTGAGGGGGCGTGTTGGGAAGTTATCCCACATCGGTCATGGACAAAAAACAAATATATGCATATAAGTCTAAGGGGAAGTCCCTCTATCAACAATTGGTTTTAGAAAAGGATGGACTCTTTGACTTATATGTTGTAAATGTTGTTGGGTTATACGATTTATTAATTCTGTCATATAAGAAATTAATTCTCCACACAATTGTGGGATGATATTATTGATATATTTATATACAATACATATCTTGGAGAAAAAGATAAAAAAATATATGGAAATAATATTTACAATAAAATAACTAAACTTAGTCTCCAAGTATGTGATCATTACCATAATCATGTAATTACGTAATCTTGTCTCTAATACCCCCCTCAAGCGAACTGGTGGAGGGCCAACATGAAGCTTGGTACAAAACAATTCAAACAACGGACGAGGAAGACTTTTGGTAAAGATGTCCGCAACTTGAAGTGATGTTGGAACAAACTTGGTGTAGAGCTTTCCGGAAGATATGAGCTCACGAACAAAGTGATAGTCAATGTCAATATGTTTTGACCTTTTGTTAGAAACATGATTTTGACTTAAAAAGATTGCACTCTTGTTGTCGAATAGAATGGTCGGTCTTTCTGGAGGCAATACATAAAGTTCACGAAGAAGATGTGTAATCCATACGATTTAGGCGGCAGTGTTAGCTAAAGCACGATACTCCGATTCACAGCTAGACCTAGCCACGGTTGGTTGCTTCTTAGCACTCCATGAAATAAGGTTACCACCAAGAAATATAGAATAACCTAGCCACGGTTGGTTGCTTCTTAGCACTCCATGAAATTCGTGTAAGCTACTTCGAGCCCCAAGAAATAGCTAAGATGACCAAGATCTTTAATGGCAAATTCCTCATTGAGACGAGAGATGAACTTGCGAATTGTGCTATTTTGATTTCCTGTAATGATTAAATCGTCCACATATACAAGTAAGTAAAGAAGGCATTAATCCTTTTTGTAGACGAAAAGCGAGGGGTCTGCTCGACTACAAGAAAAACCAAGCTGAATAAGAAAAGTGCTGAGCCGATGAAACCAAGCGCGAGGTGATTGTTTGAGGCCATACAAGGCTTTCTTGAGTCGACAAACGTGAGAGGGAAATCTTTGATTGATAAATCCTGGAGGTTGTTCCATTAATACTGTCTCGGTGAGATGACCATTGAGAAATGCGTTGTTGACATCGAGTTGATGGAGAGGCCATTTGTGAAGTGTAGCAAGAGATAACACAATGCGAACAGTTGATGCTTTGACCACTGGGCTGAAGGTGAATGAGTAATCAATGCCAGGTACTTGGGTAAAGCCTTGCGCAACTAAACGCGCTTTAAGTCGATCAATTGAGCCATCTGATTTGAACTTGGTGCGAAAAACCCATTTTGACCCAACAATGTTACCATGCTTTGGTCGTGGTACAAGTTCCCATGTTTGATTATTTTGTAACGCATGCATCTCATCTTTCATAGCTTTTAACCAACCCGGATCTTTAAAAGCAGTTTTAAATCCACGTGGTTCAGTGTGAGAAAGTAATGCTTGATGAAGTCCAGAAGAAGCAAGCTGAGCTAAATCAACGATATGCCTTGGTTTAAAAATTCCAGAATTAGAACGTGTAACCATAGGATGACCAGTACTGACAGTAGATGACCTAGAATTTGGCACAACAGGAGCACCGACATGACCAGGTTGAGAAAGTGGGTGACCAGCAGTAGCAGATGAGGACACATCAGGGTCATTGACATGACCAGATTGTGACTGTAGATCATGGTCATGGCAAAGTGTGCACGAAGAGGCAGGTGACAAAGTTTCTGATGTTGATCCAGCTGTAGCAGATGGAACACATGAGCTGGAAACCACAACGTTAGGTGAAGTAGAAGGTCGAATAGGAGCTGCTTCATCCATGTAATCCAAAAATACCAAACTTGTCGAATCAACAGAAGGTGAATTTCCTTTAAATGGAAAAACTTCTTCATCAAATTGTGCATGACGTGTAACATATTCAAGACCGGTGGTAATATCCATGCAACGAAAACCTTTGTATTGGGAGCTATATCCAATAAAAACGCAAGAAACACTGCGAGGAGCAAGTTTGTGCAATGAGTAATCTCGTAGATAAGGGAAGACACGGCAACCAAATGTACGAAAGGTACCATAATGTGGTGCAGATGAAAATAGGAGCTCATAAGACTTTTGTTGAGTAAAACCCGTGATGACAGCCTATTAATAATATAAGTAGCGGAGCTAAAAGCATCAGTCCATAGAGAATCAGGAGCATGTGAGTGAAACATCATAGCCAATCCTGTTTCAGTAATGTGACGGTGTTTGCGCTCAGCTCTACCGTTTTGTTGTGGTGTATAAGGGCATGATATACGATGATGCGTACCATTGTCCAAAAGTAGAGATTTAACTTTGGAATTTAGAAATTCTATACCCCCGTCACTTTGAAACACTTTAACCTTGCACTCAAATTGACTGTACAAGATTTAAAAAGGCTGTAAAGACGCTGAAAAAATCAGATTTAGCCTTTAGCGGGTAAAACCAAGTGAAACGAGAGAAGTCATCCACAAATATTACGTAATATCTATATCCATGTGTGGACATAACAGGAGCAGGTCCCCATAAGTCACAATGTATCAAGTCTAAGACATGAGAAGAACGTTTGTCGTTATTAGTAAAGGATAAGCGCTTACTCTTTGAGAGTTGACATGATGAACAAAGACCCAGTTTCGGCAATAAGGATGTGACCGATAACCGTCCTAATTTATTTAATAATAAAATAGTGTCAAACGAGACATGTCCTAGACGACTATGCCATCGTTCAAAAGAGTCACGAAGCTTGACGGAATGCAACTTTGAAAGAAAAGCCTTGTGTCCCCGCTCAAGCACATAGAGATTTTGACTACGCCGACCTGTTGCTAGAAAGGATTTTGTGAGACGATTCTGAATAATACACTCATGGTCATTAAATAATATGTCAACAGGGTTATCAGATGTTAATTTACTAATAGATAAAAGATTCTTGGTAATATAGGGAACAACAAGAACATCTAGCAATTTAATATTGTTAGAGATAAGGGAAGAACCGACATGTGATATCGGTATTGAGTTACCATTACCAACCATAACTTTGTCACTCCCTGAGTAGGGTGCGACTGAGTCAAGATGAGACGATGATGAAGTCATGTGTGCAGTAGCCCCTGAATCAATATACCAAACCGGAGAACTAGAGTTCACAAGGCAATTTGCATGAAAGGCTTGAGTCAAGTTAGCATCAAAAGCAGATGAGCGAGATGCATAAGTATGGAGATCGGGACACGCAGAAGCATAGTTCCCGTTATTACGACATAACTGACATCGAGGAAGTCGTCTACTAAAAGCTTGGCATGTCATGACTGATAACACACAATAATAAAGTTGTGTTGTTTCGTAATAATTTCAATAACACAAAATTGCTTCGAGCTTAATATACGTGACAAGTAAAATAGCAAGCAACACGTGGTTGCTCTTTGGTGTATGTGTAGAGGGCACAAATTAAGTGTCTTGAGCTCGATCATAAGAATAACTCGGTGATACAAGGATGACGGCTATAGCAAAATAAAGGATACTGACGGTGCAATAACCACCAATCAAAACAAATACTCCTTATTAATTTGTAGCAACCAACATAATTAAATTTTAATCGGGAACGAGCAGAAATTTTAATTGAGAACCAGAATAAAAATTAGAAGAAAAAGAGAACGGAAAGAGGAGGTGATTTAGGGTTAGGGATCAATTAGGCTGATACCATATAAGAAATTAATTCTCCACACAATTGTGGGATGATATTATTGATATATTTATATACAATACATATCTTGGAGAAAAAGATAAAAAATATATGGAAATAATATTTACAATAAAATAACTAAACTTAATCTTCAAGTATGTGATCATTACCATAATCATGTAATTACGTAATCTTGTCTCTAATATAGTCCCTAAACCCAAAACTCAAAACCCTAAACTCTAAACCGTTCGTGTTAAAATATTCAATAGATAATGCTAAAAAGGAACATATATTTAGTATCAATATCCTTCCAATATGTAAAGCTTTTAGTTACTATTGTTCTATTTTTATGTAATAATCATTTAAATAAATAAGTGCGAAGACAAAAGAAGAAAACGACGATTTAAAGACGCAAATGATCAAAAAGCTCAAATGTACAAGATATAATTCAAATGGTTCAATTTATTGATAAGAAACGCCTAAAAATGACAAGAGTACAAGCCGCGAAACGCAAAGTACAAGATATCTAAGCGTACGAAAAGGCGTTCGAAAATCCGGAACTGAGACATAAACCGAGCATCAACGTACATCTCAACGGAGCTAAAATTACAAGTCAACTATGCACAAGAATATAATATAATATATATATAATTATATAAAATTATATATTATTATATTATATATTATAAAATTCAGCAGCCCACGTTTAACTCAATTTGGTGAGCTGGAATCCGAAGCTCCGCACTCGCGGAGCTGTAAGGCACAAAACCTCCGCACTTACGGAGCTGTACAGTTCAAAGTGGGCCTATAAAAGCCAACGAATTCTGCTCGATTCAGGCATCCCTTTTCTATCAATCTCTCTATATGTATTTATATTTATAATTATAATTATAATTTTAATTTTAATTTAAGTTAATAATAATAAGGTTATTGTAAGAATGTTTTACGGGTTTTAAGTCGGAACTCTATCCGTGTAACACTACGCGATTAATCACCACTGTAAGCTATGTTCTTCCTTTTTAAATTAATGTCTCGTAACTAAGTTATTATTATGCTTATTTGAGCCGAAGTAATCGTGATGTTAGACTAAATATTAAAGACGGGTTATTGGATTTTGTACCATAATTAAGGTTTGGACAAAAGACCGACACTTGTGAACATTGGACTATTGACTATTAATAGGTAGGGGGTATTGTCTAATTGAATGACAACTTATTGGAACCTGTCGAACCTATCTTCAAATTAGTTAATCTAATAATTATTAAATTGATTACGAATGTCCTATTTAGTGACGTTTATACGACATCGTTTACAATCATTTAATTAATCAATTGGATTAGGTAATTGATTATTCATTATGGCCAAGTGAATAAATTAATGTATCATGGACTAATTAAAACAGGGGTGAATTACATACAAGGATAATTGGTGTAATTGTAAACAAAGTATTAAAACCTTGTTACAGTTCGAATCCCTAATTAGTTGGAATATTTGACTTCGAGAATAAGGTTAATTTGACAAGCATTTTATAATTATGACTGATGGACTATTATGGACAAAAATCAGATAGGTATCAAATAAATCCAGGACAAAGGACAATTAACTCAGATAAATAAATTAAGATCAAAACGTCAAACATCATGGTTATGGAAGTTTAAATAAGCATAATTGTTTTATTTCATATTTCATCATACTTTTATTTACTGTCATTTTATTTACTGTAATTTACTTTATCGCAATTTATTTTTTTACGCTTTATTTGTATTTTTGTACGCACTTTAATTATTGTCATTTATTTTTAAGCTTAAAATATAAAATCGACAAACCGGTCATTAAACGGTAAAAATACCCTTTTATAATAATATTACTATATATAATTATATATATTTTATATAAATATAGTTGTTAAAAATATAGCGTTAAACTCAGCTAGCTCCCTGTGGAACGAACCGAACTTACTAAAAACTACACTACTCTACGATTAGGTACACTGCCTATAAGTGTTGTAGCAAGGTTTAGGTATATTCCATCAATAAATAAATAAAACTTGTATCATCTTTTGCCGTATTTCGTAGTAAACAATAATAGTATTTCGTACACCTCCGCTTCACACATCAAGTTTTTGGTGCCGCTGCCGGGGAAGCGAAAGCGAAACGATATATTCTAAAAAAAAAATAGTTTTTAAGCTAGTTTTGTAAAAATATATAAGTTTTAATAAAAATATAAAAATATAAAAAAAGAGAAATATATATCTATTTAGGTGTTTTAATTAAAAATTTTATTTTTTTAGAATTATAAAAATCTAATAAGTAATTGTTAAAATATAAGTTTTATATAAGTTATATTTTATAAAAACTAAAAACAGAAAATATAAATTAAAAGTAAAAAAGTAAAAAAAAAAGAAGTAAATTTTTTTTTTTAAATCTAAACCTGTCGAACGAATTTGAGCCTGCTACTCGTTTGAATCTACATCCTCCGCACTCACGGAGTTTTTGGGCAGAAGACATCCGCACTCGCGGAGACGTCTGACATCTGCGACCTGGTACTCATTTATTACGGGATTAGGGTAATTTTATTAATTATTAATTAAATCAGTTAGGGTTTAATTATAATATTAATTAGTTTAATTAGTTTTAATTTATATTTAGTAATTTTAAGTATTATTAGTTTTAATAATTTTAAAAATTAATACTTTTATAACAAAATAATATAAAAATAAAAATTGTATTTTTATAACTTTAAGTTTTATTTTTATATTTCGTATCTTTTTAATCGTTTAATTCATAATTTGTATATTTGTCATTCGTACTTAATTTTAAATTTTGTATTTGCCGTAGTTACTTTATTTCTAGATTTTTTAGGCTTTGCCGTAAAATCCCTTAAGTGCTTTTTCTTTAGATTAAGATTTAGGCGCTTTAGAATTCTACGACGTCGCTTATCGCTTTAGTATTTAATAAATTTTAGTGCCTAATTAAGTTATTGCCGTTTTGGATATAGAATTCCTTTAAGTTTTAATTCCTTTAGACGCAACTTTTAATATTTAGTTTTTAGACTTTTAAGTTTCGACGCTGCATTTTATTATTTTTCGACGATTATTTTTCGACCTTTTATTTTTCAACGTTTTTTGACGCACTATTTTTCTTTCTTATTTCTCGACACTCTAGTTTTTAGGACATAAAATTTTTATTTTATTATTTTCTTTAAATTTCGACGAAAAATTATTTTAAGCGGTTAAATTGATAGACATCCAAATTTTCTGGTTCGTAGTAACAGTTGGATTTGTTAGTGGCGAGTTGCGGGCTTCCGATTTAAAGGGTCCTGGCTACCTGCTGCATCTATTGGCTATTCGAAACGTGGGCAAAATCAGAAAAGTCTATTAATTTGATAACTTATATAATTTTTATCTTTATAACTAATAGGATATTCAGTGAATGCACCTAGCAAAACGTTCACCACCTTTCATACGTTCACCACCTGTAACCAGATCGAGACATCTAGTCAATATTGTCGCCGTTGATTTTTCTTTAGAATCACCATATAGTCGAACAAGAACTCCAACTCAAATTTTCAATAATCCATTTTTTGAACCCTACTTCACAATTGAGAACCCGGAGGATATTCAGGGACAATTCAGAGATCCTGAACCATTAATATTTCCTCCGGAACCACAAATCATACAACCAGAGATTGTCGCGGAAGAAACCATTAAATTAGAATCCTCTAGTGATTCAGATTCAACAAATTCAATCATGGAAAATCAAGAACCTCTAAGTATGGAAGATCGAATGAGAGCTACACGCACGGGCCAAGGTCACGCCATTATTAAGCCAGATGTTAATGCGCCAGATTATGAAATCAAAGGACAAATCCTACATATGGTAACTAATCAATGCTAATATAGTGGTATGCCAAAAGAAGATCCAAAGGAACATCTTCAAACCTTTAATAGGATCTGTACTCTATTTAAAATCCGAGAAATTGAGGATGAATAGATACATCTCATGTTGTTTCCCTGAACTTTAAAGGGAGAAGCCAAAGATTGGTTAGAATCGTTACCTGAAGGGGCGATTGACACATGGGATGTTTTAGTTGAGAAATTTCTTAAAAGATTCTTTCCGGCATCTAAAGCCGTGAGACTTCAAGGAGAAATTGTTACGTTCACACAAAAGCCAAATGAAACATTATATTAGGCGTGGACAAGATTTGGAAAGTTGTTGAGAGGATGTCCTCAACATGGTTTAGACACTTATCAAATAGTACATATATTCTACCAAGGATGCGACATTACTACATGAAAAGACATCGACATAGCAGCTGGTGGTTCCATTATGAAGAAAACCACAACTGAAGCTTACAAAATTATTGATAACACAGCCTCCCACTCACATGAGTGGCACCAAGAAAAATACATCGTTAGATCATCTAAAGCGGCTAGAGCCGATTCAAGCCATGACTTTGATTTCGTTTTCGCAAAAATAGATGCTTTCGAAAGACGAATGAAAAAGATGACTAAAGATATTCACGCAATACGAATCAGTTATGAGCAATGCGGTGGACCACACTTAATGAAAGATTGTCACATTGAGCAAATGATGGAACAACGTGAGAATGTTTCCTACATGAACCAAAGGCCGGGAAATAATTATCAAAATAATTATCAACCGCCAAGGCCGAACATTAATCGAAATCAAAACATTCTTTACAATCCAAATGGACCCAACAATAACTCGTATAACCAACAAGGTCAGAATAACCAACCAACTCAAAACAACACTTTCAATCAACAAAGACCTAGCTTGTATAAACCACCACAACAAACAGAAGAGAAAAAGTCAAATCTAGAAGAAATGATGGCAAAGCTAATGGAATCTCAAACACAATTTATTACATCTCAAACCCAAATAAATGAGAGGTTTGATCAGTCATTAAGAACTCAACAAGCTTCCATTTTGAATCTAGAAAAACACGTAGGTACTCTTGCTAGCATGATGAGTGAGAGGGAACAAGGAAAGCTATCGAGTAATACTGAAGTTAATCCTCGAAATGAGAATGTTAATATAGTATCAACAAATTCTGAAAAACCATCATCAGAAGATGGGAAGGTTTTAGATGTGAGTAACAATGAAGAAGTTACAACACCACCACCACCCGAGTATGTAAAGCCAGTGGTGGCACCATACAGACCACCAATCCCGTTTCCAAGAAAAGGAGTTGAGTATGAGCAAGTAATAGGTAATAAAGTTTGTGATACCTCTAGAAAGAAAAAGAAGAATAAGAAAGTACAAGAAACAAAAACCGTAAAAATAAATCCGGTGAAGACAGTTCCACCAAAACTTCCACCAAGGTTGGGTGATCCGGGTGAATTTGTTATTCCTTGTCTACTTAGTGATTGTGTCATGTATGATACACTAGTAAATTTAGGTTCAAGTGTAAGTGTTATGCCTCTTTCATTATATAAGAGATTAGGAGTAGGTGAGTTAAGTCCAACGAAAATGAGTGTTAGACTCTTTGATCAAACCATTAAGCACCCAGTTGGAATTGCTGACAACCTACCCGTTCAAGTAGGTAATTTAACCTTTCTAGTCGAATTTATTATCATTGACATAGAAGAGGACCCAAACATTCCTCTAATTTTAGGTCGACCATTCTTAGCGTCCACCGGGGCGTTATTTGATGTAAGAGAGGGTAGAATGACACTTAGTAATAATGAAAAATCGGTCACCTTTGTGACTCGAAAGTCTAAATCTCCACCAACCAAATCCGTTGAACCAATAAAAATGATTGGTAAGAACCATATTGTTTTACCAACTCCAACGGTAGTGCTTAAAAATAATAAAACGCCTAAGTGTGAGGAAGATGAAGTAAAACCTAATGATGACCTGATAACAAAGAACCCCGTTGTTGATACAAAATTAAATGACCCCGTTATTAACAGTTCAATGAAGAAACTTATTAAACGAATTCGCGATGCTAGAACCAAGGGGAACTTTAAGTTATGTAACCGGTTAGTATCCAATCTATCGCCTAAAGAAAAGGCAAAACTAGTTGAATTTGTGGATATTACACAGGAATCCGACCAATGGCTTAAAGAAAAAGTCACAAATATGCAAGTTGATTATGGTCCAAGAGAAATTGACAATGAAGTTAATCACAATTTCGACACCACAGCTACCTAAGAGTGGGGAGATTCAAATGTTCTAAAAATAAAATGCTGTCTAGAGTTATTTGTTCTGTTCTCGTGTAGTTCCGAGAATGGAATCCGATTGGTCTTTTCCGCTAGCAGACACTAAAGAACTAGTTTTCTCCCTCCATTCTGATTTTTTTTTGTTTTGTAGGTTTGTATGAAATTAATACGCTTTTTAAATTTAAGTTTTGTGTGAATTTAAAAACAAAATTTACTTTATTTCATTAAATTTAAAAAATGATTTCTAAAATTCGTCGTAAGTTAAAGACTAGATCATAGAATCGAAATTGCTTTACCCGATGGCGGGGCGAAAAATTTTGTTATCATTATTTTTAACATTATTGATCTAAAGTATACCAAAAAATTAAAAAAACCCGAAAATCTTTGTTTTTAAAACACTCGCTTTAAAACGACAAATTTTAATTATTCATTTAAATTGTTTTCATAAATAAAGGTTTTATAAAAAAATATATATATTATATATATGTTTGTAGTTTATCTTATGTACAAAACAGGGTAAAACAGCGCACTTTCAAAGACTGACATTAACTTCAGCAAAAGCTACTAATTTTGACGACAAGACGCAAAATATCAAATGTGATATAAAATAACATGTTTACAAACTCGGTATTTTTAATCATTTTTTTACACTAATCACCCTCATGAATTTAAATTTTTACTGATTTCTTGCAAATGAGGGCATTGCATGATCTCAAGTGTGGGGAAGGGTTATAAATTCTCTCGGGTTTACACTTAGTTTATTTGCCAAATTTTGTGAAAATTTGAAATTTTTTCAATTAAATGAATTCAAAATCATGTTTATACATATTTATGAACGATAAAACTAGGTTTTATTACCGAAATTATTGTTACCTCGGAAAGGACATAAATTGAGAAACAACTCAAAATGCTTGAATTCATTTAAAATGGAATAGAAGAGAATAAAAAGGCAAAAAAAAGAATAAATAAAAGCTAGTGGGAAGAATTTACCAAGTTCTTTAAAATATATATCACATATTTTTGTACAAGATTATTGCAGGTACTTTTGCTTTGGACTAAACTAATCAGTTTTACCCGATTTACTGTAATATATTTAAAAGAAATATGGATCTACACGATGAATCAATTCCATCATTAAAAGGAAGTAAAGTCTTCCGAAAAAGACACGTGCTTCTTGATTTAGGTCAGGAAGTTGTCGTCAAAACCAGCTGTAGGTTGAGGAAAAATCTAGAAAAGTCATCTCTAAAATCAGCAGGAAATCCACGAACCTCAGCATCAAATAGGGTCGCCAAGTGGTCGGACTTATCCTAACCATGAGAGGATCTGTCTCGTAAAATGGGGAGGACGCCGTGCAAATTAGCTTGATAAGACTAATGAATGAGACCCCCCAGAAAGGATAATCTCCTTAAAAGATTAAAAATCAGCATTTAAGCCTGATATTACTCAATCCTTGAGATTGACCTAAAAGATTGAGAATTACAAACTCATAGAATTCAATGATATCTAAACTCGAGCTTGAACGAGAAAATATTTTGATCAAATTAAAACCGATTTGTTTTTCTGAAAACCTATTTTCAATGCGTTCATTACCATTGAACGTAAAATCCTAGGAATTCACCTGGAATTCATTAGGTCACCTGAACCAAATCGAGTGTCAACCGTAAGAACGGTGGTTGCATAGCATGGTCGAAGACAGGACCTTGTGCCAGACCAAAAAATTATAGGCTGATCTTTACTATTGCTCCTACAAAGGATAGTAATTGCATCCGACACGTTTTTGACCATGATCATCTGCATGTCATTAGAAATTGCCTTAACAGTTGCTTGTTCATCGCTTTCCTTTACAACCGGACGGTAGTTTACTGAAAGGTAATATACGGAGCAAGTATACTGGACGTGTTGCTTTCCTAATACAAGATTAGCAAGTGGGTGACAAAATCGCAAGTTTTGAGCTAAAATTTTCAAATCTGAAACCCACAAAACCCACAAAAACATTTTGCAAACACCGGTGAAGGGTTATTCCGGAAAACTTATCTAGGGTAAAAGCTAGAATGAATTTTCAAAAGATCAAATGTTTTCATAAAGATCCAATTTCTTTAAAGGATCTAAATTTTCATAGTCATGTGGGACTGTAAACCACATCGTTACTATCATTGTTTATACCGCCGTATTAAAATCACTGATGTATAAAGTGTGAGAATAAAAAAGTTATTCGAGTGAAGTGTGATTTAATTTCAAGTTCTGTATTGCTTGAGGACAAGTAACGTTCAAGTGTGGAGATATTTGATAATGCTAAAAAGGAACATATATTTAGTATCAATATCCATCCAATATGTAAAGCTTTTAGTTACTATTATTCTATTTTTATGTAATAATCATTTAAATAAATAAGTGCGAAGACAAAAGAAGAAAATGACGATTTAAAGACGCAAATGACCAAAAAGCTCAAATGTACAAGATATAATTCAAGTGGTTCAATTTATTGATAAGAAATGCCTAAAAATGACAAGAGTACAAGCCACGAAACGCAAAGTACAAGATATCTAAGCGTACGAAAAGGCGTTCAAAAATCCGGAACTGAGACATAAACCGAGCATTAACGTACAACTCAACGGAGCTAAAATTACAAGTCAACTATGCACAAGAATATAATATAATATATATATATATATATATATATATATATATATAATTATATAAAATTATATATTATTATATTATATATTATAAAATTCAGCAGCCCACGTTTAACTCAATTTGGTGAGCTGGAATCCGAAGCTCCGCACTCGCGGAGCTGTAAGGCACAAAACCTCCGCACTCGCGGAGCTGTACAGTTCAAAGTGGGCCTATAAAAGCCAACGAATTCTGCTCGATTAAGGCATCCCTTTTCTATCAATCTCTCTATATGTATTTATATTTATATTTATAATTATAATTTTAATTTTAATTTAAGTTAATAACAATAAGGTTATTGTAAGAATGTTTTACGGGTTTTAAGTCAGAACTCTGTCTGTGTAACACTACGCGATTAATCATCACTGTAAGCTATGTTCTTCCTTTTAAAATTAATGTCCCGTAACTAAGTTATTATTATGTTTATTTGAGACGAAGTAATCGTGATGTTAGACTAAATATTAAAGACGGGTTATTGGATTTTGTACCATAATTAAGGTTTGAACAAAAGACCGACACTTGTGAACATTGGACTATTGACTATTAATAGGTAGGGGGTATTGTCTAATTGAATGACAACTCATTGGAACCTGTCGAACCTATCTTCAAATTAGTTAATCTAATAATTATTAAATTGATTACGAATGTCCTATTTAGTGACGTTTATACGACATCGTTTACAATCATTTAATTAATCAATTGGATTGGGTAATTGATTATTCATTATGGCCAAGTGAATAAATTAATGTATCATGGACTAATTAAAACAGGGGTGAGTTACATACAAGGATAATTGGTGTAATTGTAAACAAAGTATTAAGACCTTGTGAAAGTTCGAATCCCTAATTAGTTGGAATATTTGACTTCGGGAATAAGGTTAATTTGACGAGCATTTTATAATTATGACCGATGGACTATTATGGACAAAAATCAGATAGGTATCAAATAAATCCAGGATAAAGGACAATTAACCCAGATAAATAAATTAAGATCAAAACGTCAAACATCATGGTTACGGAAGTTTAAATAAGCATAATTGTTTTATTTCATATTTCATCATACTTTTATTTACTGTCATTTTATTTACTGCAATTTACTTTGTCGCAATTTATTTTTGTACGCTTTATTTGTATTTTTGTACGCACTTTAATTATTGTCATTTATTTTTACGCTTAAAATATAAAATCGACAAACCGGTCATTAAACGGTAAAAACCCCCTTTTATAATAATATTACTATATATAATTATATATATTTTATATAAATATAGTTGTTAAAAATATAGCGTTAAACTCAGCTAGCTCCCGATGGAACAAACCAGACTTATTAAAAACTACACTACTCTAAGATTAGGTACACTGCCTATAAGTGTTGTAGCAAGGTTTAGGTATATTCCATCAATAAATAAATAAAACTTGTATCATCTTTCGCCGTATTTCGTAGTAAACAATAATAGTATTTCGTACACCTTCGCTTCACACGTCATCAATCTAAACTCTAATTTCTAAACACTAAACCCTAATTTCTAAATCCAAAACCCTAACTTCTAAACCCTAATAGCTAAACCCTAATTTTTAACCCCTTAATTTCTAAACCCTAATTTCTAACCCCTTAAAAAAAACTCAGAATCAAAACATTCAATGCATTAAATGTTTTCATTTTTTTCTTCGAGCGTTTTACCGCCAAAATAATAACATTCATAACAAAGTGTCTTTTTTAAATGTTCATCTTTTAATGTGATCTTGATGCCTGAAAAAAAAATCCGAAAAAATGAAAAAATTTACTTCCCCCCCAAAAAAATGATTCACTCTTGATTAAATATCTCTCTCTCTCTCTCTCTCTCTCTATATATATATATATATATATATATATATATATATATATATATATATATATATATATATACGAATTAAATAATATATATAGCAAAACATATATACGAATATAAATAATAGAAATACAATTTATATATATTAAACACAAATTATACATTTATATATATATATATATATATATATATATATATATATATATATATATATATATATATATACATGATGTGTGCGAGGTGGTGTACGAAATACTATTATATTTTTTATTGCGAAATACTATTAAATACGATACAATTTTACACAAGTTATTTATTTATTTATAGAGTGGATATACCTAAACCTTGCTACAAAACTATAGGCAGTGTACCTAATCGTAGAGTAGTGTAGTTTTTAGTAAGTCCGGTTCGTTACACAGGGATCTAGTGATACGTACTATATTTTTATAAACTATATTTATATAAAATATATATAATTATATAAGTAGTAATAATATTATATAAAAGGGGGGTTTTACCATTTAATGACCGGTTTGTCGATTTTATATTTTAAGCGTAAAGATAAATGACGATAATAACAATATTTAAATAAATAAATGACAGTAAATTAAAGTATGATGAGATATAAAATAAAACAATTATGCTTATTTAAACTTCTGTAACCATGATGTTTGACGTTTTGATTTTAATTTATTACTCTTGGGTTAATTGTCCTTTGTCCTGGATTATTTGAAACCTATCTGGTTTTTGTCCATAACAGTTCATCGGTCATAATTATAAAATGCTCGTCAAATTAACCTTATTCCCGAAGTCAAATATTCCAACTAATTAGGGATTCGAACTGTAACAAGGTTTTAATACTTTATTTAATGATTACACCAGGTTATCGACTGCGTGTAATCCAAGGTTTTAATACTTTGTTAACAATTACACCAATTATCATTGTATGTAATCCACTCATGTTTTAATTAGTCCATGATACATTAATTTATTCACTTGATTAATTAAAAGATTGTAAACGATGTCGAATAAACGTCACTAAATAGGACATTCGTAATCAATTTAATAATTATTAGTTTAACTAATTTGAAGATAGGTTCGACCAGTTCCAATGAGTTGTCGTTCAATTAGACAATATCCCTACCTATTAATAGTCAATAGTCCAATGTTCACAAGTGTCGATCTTTTGTCCAAACCTTAATTATGGTACAAAATTCAATAACCCCGTCTTAATATTTAGTCTAACATCATGATTACTTAGGATCAAATATGCATAATAATAACTTAGTTACGAGACATTAAATTAAAAAGGAAGAACATAGCTTACAGTGGTGATTAATTGCGTAGCGTTGCACGGACAGAATTTTGACTTACAAAACCTTAAAACATTTCTTACAATAACCCAATTATTATTAATCTTAAATTAAACTTAAAATTATAAATATAAATATATATATAATTTGATCAGAAGAAAGAATGGAAAAAGATGTGTTTTACATTCGCTGAAAACGTTGCAATTTATAGGACCTGACCTGAGATTCCCTGCCATGCGATCGCATGCTTCTTCCCCTTCCTGGCCATGCGATCGCATGGCCAGCTGTTCCAGCTCACATTTGGTTTTTAAAACGTGGGCAGATGTTTTAATTTAATATATAATATAATATATATAATTTTATATAATTATATATATTATATTATATTCTTTTGCATAGTAGACTTGTAATTTTAGCTCCGATGTCTCGATCGTTTACGCCCGATCTATGTCTCAGTTCCAGATTTTCGAACGTCTTTTCGTACACGTAGATATCTTGTACTTTGCGTTTCGCGGCTTGCACTCTTGTAATTTTTAGATGTTTCTCATCATTAAATTGAACCACTTGAATTATATCTTGTACATTTGAGCTTTTTGGTCATTTGCGTCTTTAAATCGTCGTTTTCTTCTTTTGTCTTCGCACTTATTTATTTAAACGAATATTACATAAAAATAGAACAATTATAACTAAAAGCTTTACATATTGGAAGAATATTGTGCCTAAATATATGTTCATTTGGAGCACTATCAATACAAATTATATATTCTTTTACATTTAATCAATTAAAATACTAATTTAATTAAATACAGATTATTTGGTTAAAAACATTTTACCAATAGGGAAGTGGAAGGTATGTGTCTCCGGCCACCACCGTTCAAATAAGAACGTGATCCAATAGTTGGTATCCTATTTTGAAAACCTGCCCTAACCCATTTGTTGAATATAACGGTATACCCGTGGGTCTATAAACTCATCTGCAGCTAGGGATGGCAATGGATCAGATATGGATCGGATGATGCCATATCCACATCCATATCCATTTAGTTTTTGTTCATCCATATCCATATCCATATCCATTTAATTTCATTTCATCCGTCCATATCCATATCCAATGAATTAAGCGGGTTAATGGATATTCATTGGATATCAAATGAAATGTTAATTTAACGACGATTTATCAATTTAATATATATTATAACAAATGTAACTATTTAATCTTTATGCTTTTGATTCGTTACACATGGTTTGATTGTAATTTGTCGCTGATTATGAATTTAATTAAGCAAAATATGTTATAATATAAGTAAATATATTTTTAAGCTAATCTAAATAAGTAACTTTGAATATTATTAGTAACAATTTAATAATTATGACTATCACAAACTATATTTTCGTTAATAATGTAAGAACTTATAGGTTATATGTATATTTATATCTGTTGATGCATGTTCTGTAAGTCCCTAGACATCTTGCCTACGTTTGTGATTAGTACTTCAGTTTATGGGATACCATGATCGCTCGTTATTATCCTATCTGTGTTTATATGTGGTTACAGATACTGCAGGAACGTGATACGGATGTTTGACTATGTTAGACTTAGTCAGACGTACGAGTGAAGCATCACTCGTACGGATGACTGGCTCATACGCACGATTGATGCTGAGCTAAGTCATAATTATAACCTGAATGAGAAGACACGAGTGAGTGATCACCCGTACGGCTGATGAAGCCAACTCGTACGTGTGATGGATGACTCGTACGGGTGAGTCAACAGCAGGGGTATATAAAGTCTTATGTTCTTCATTTTAGGTTAAGCCTCTCTCACACATAATCATCAGATCTGGTTCACCTGATCCGATTCTCTCTCAACCCAAATCACTCCTGGTAGTGAATAATAGCTCTAGGCATTAATCTAATCACAATCCTTGTTGTGGTTTGACTAATTTAATCCCAAAAAGCTACCCATATTCACTTTGATTGGTTTGATTCACTAATTCCCCTTTGTGTGAATTAAACCTGTTGATCTTGAAGTTCCTAGTCATGTTTCATTATTGGTATCAGAGCATTGGTTGTGATTTCAACATCATCAAGTGATTTTTGGTGATTAATAGGGTTTATTATTTGGGTTTTTGAGATAAAAGTGATTTTAATTAAAAAGGAATCATTTTTACGTGTGTAATTGTAATTAGAGAGTGTGTTTGTGTTTGTTTAGTGCTAATCCAGCTTTTGGACGAAGAAATTGTGGTTTAACATCAATTTTTAGGGTTTTTGGGTGATTTGAGCTGAACAGAAGTTCACACGAGTGGGTCAAATTTTTTGATCACACGCACGGTTGACCACACGGTTGATTGCCATTCGTGAACTCACAAGCACGGGTTAGCATAACCTTTTGAGGTTAAGTGACTACAGTCTAATCACACGAGTGATCAAACGGTTGATTGTGACACGTATGAGTAATCACACGGGTGATTGTCACACGCACGGTTGTTACTTGTGTTTGGTTTTGTTGGTTAAGTAGTAACACGTACGCTTGAGTCTGTGACACGTACGATTGATACTTTCACACCTACGGTTGATACTATCACACGTACGGTTGATAACCTGAACTGCACGGTTTACCCTTTGGTAAAGTTTTCAAGATGTTTAACTCAAATGATTACACGTTGGCCGCACCTATAGTTCAGAGCATTACGAATATGACTCAACGATTACTCCTTCCTGAGAGTGAATCAAGAAGTGGTACAAAATGTCCGAGGTTACTGAATATGGATAATTATTCTACTTGGAAGTCGAGCTTTAAGATTTGGTCTGATGGTCAGGACACGAAGCTTTGGAAGTACATTGAAACCGAATTTCAATGGCCACGTTCACCAGTTACGAATGAGTTGTATACATTACACAACATGCCTTCTGAAGAACGTGAAGAGTATAACTTGGAGAAAAAGATGTATTGTAATTTGTCGAGTGCTCTTGATGGTCCGATTTTCCATCAATTTCTGTGTCATGATAATTCATTCAAGATATGGGAAGCACTTCGTACTTTCAATGAAGGAAATTCATCTTACAGAACTAGAAAAGGTTTAGAGCTGAAAGCTGAGTTTGATCGTTTTCACTGGCAAGTTGGAGAGTCTATTACAGAATTGGTTGAAAGATATCGTCATTTGCTAGCTGAAATACATAAGCATGATGTAACTATTGAAGAGAAAGACAAAGTGACATGTCTAGCTGGAGCATTACCGTTAGAATGAAATGGTTTTGTATTAACTATGAGAACTAGTGAAGAATTAGCTACTGCTACAGTGAACTCGTTTATCGCAAGACTTTAGGAAGAAGAACTAGAGTTGTTAAACAAAGTCAAGAGGTCTAAACAAGTTCAAGACACCAAAATGTACTGTCCAAATGGTTACACACCGCCTAAGTCGGCTCATGCACCATTTCAAACAGCTTTTGCTACGAACAATCAGAAGATGTATGGTTTGAATGTTAGCGGTACACCTATTCAACAAACTTCGTATCCACCACAAGTTTCACCATGTTCACTCAACAATCAATCACAGCCTACTTCGAATACTACTGAGTCATCTACACCGACTGCATCAGATGTCCTATCTGCGCTTAAGATCGAAAACATGAGTAAAGCTGCTAAAGAAAAGATTAGTAAAGATATAGCTTTGCTGTCAAGCTTTGTTAATTCTTATGATAGTTATCTTGATGGTCGCGTAGGTAATATTCATCTAACAACTGAAGATTATCACCAACTTGATAAGAACGAAGCCGAGAAGATGGATATTATGTGGGGTATGGCAAATCTAGTGAGACGTGCTAGAGATTATGAAGAGCGAACTGGGAAACTGATCAGTCTGACCAAAGATACAAAACTGGATTTTGATATGAATACTGTTACTTGCTTCAACTGTGGAGAATTAGGTCATTTTTCAAGGCAGTGTACAAAACAAAAGAAGCAGGGTAATCGTAATCCGTTCAAGAATCAGAATTATACTTCTCAGAGTCATTCAACTAAACGTGAGATCTACATTACTGATAAAGTGAATGAAGCTAATGAAGCTGAAAGTCCGAACAAAGCTTTGGTTGTTATTCATGGAGACGATGATGATTGGTCTGTGAAGTTAAATGTGGCTGACCAACAACCTAAAGCCAACATGGCAAAGATCACCGAAGTAGAAGAAGACTGTGTCACTAGTCAAAACATAATTGAGAAGCTGACTGCTCGTGCTGAAAGAACTGAAGAATTGTCAAGAACCATTCGAAGAGAGAAGGTTCAAAAGCAAGTTGTGAGCAAATTCAAAAAGGCAAGTGATTCGGTTCCTCGTACACCTGAATCTGGAAGTGTTTCACCGACATCATCAGAGGACTACTACTTCAACAATTAGAAGGATAAGTATGGTGATACCTCAGTGTTTGAAGACAGTCTAGAAGCAGATCATAGTGAAGAAACATTGGTTGATGCTGATAAGGAATTAGACGAATAGGGTAGAATGATTGCTGTTGAATTGGAGATGTTAGTTCTTTTGGGTGAAGGTTCAGATATCGAGTGTGTAAGTTTAGATGTTGATGATTCGGACAAGACGTCAGAATCAAAGGCTGAAAATAAAGCTGATCATACTGGGGTAGATCAAACTGATTTTGAAGCATTGAGCAAGCAAGCAGTAGACTTATTGAAGATGTGCTTATCAGCTAGTGATCTTGAAAAGGTTTCCGGTTTGACAAAAGCTAAGGATATATGGGATAGACTTGAGCAGATTCATTTGGGTAAAGATGCTGATACTTCAGAGTTTCTTACAGACTCGTCAGAATTAGAAGATGAGCTCGATGATGGGAAGAAGACAGATTTCTTTGCATTTATGGCTGAGACTTCCTCATCAAATATTGCTCAACAGGTATCTTCTGATCCATCTACTGTTATTGAATGTGTTAAATGTGCTGAATCTAAGGTAACAATAGATAATTTAACTAAGGCATATGCGGAGATGAAAGAAAAATGGCATGCTGACCATGTGACCACTAAGGTTGAAAATGAGTTGAAAGAGCAAATCAAAGTTTATAAAAAACAACTTCACGATCTTAAATGTTATAACTTTGATATAAATCAAGCTTTAGTTAAACGTGTTGACACAATAAACGAATTGAAGAAAGAAAATGAATGTGTTAAAGCTGATTTAGAAGCTATGTCCATCTATGTCAATTAAGATGAAATGTTGGGCAAGTGCGTCACAATGGAATGCATTGATGGTGAAATTAAATGACACCAAGGGAAAGGGTATTGGATTAAAGGCCGTAGCTCCACCGTTTCAGAACAAATTTGTTAATGCAAATGTTGTTGATGGACGACCAGAAGACTGTATTCCACCTAGTTATGAGGACTATGTTGAGAAGAACAAAAAGTGTAGCTCAACTGAGAATGCACCTTCTGATGATACCACTGAAGGATCTTTAGATCATGAGGAAGATAAGAAAACTTGTCTAGGAGATAAGTCGGAGAAAAGGAAGGTGATAACACTTGATGAGCCAATTTGGATTATGAAAAATCCAAAGTTTGCTAATAGAGTGGTTCCACTGGTTACACCTAAACCTGTATCTAAACCTGTTCCTAGAAAGAGTTCAAACGATTCTCCTGTGTTTTCAAAAACACAAGATCCCCCTTCCTCTAACTCTAATAATCAATATCAATCTAGAGGATATAGAGAATTTCGATAATGTTTTAGTTGTGGTGTGTTTGGACACATTGCTGCTAGCTGTCCTACAAGGTATAGAACACCAAGACGTAAGATTGACCTCACATATAATGATCACCGATCACCTCATGCTCACAGAACAGGTTCACCTGTTTGTGATGAAGTTCGTACTAGAAGACATACGACAAATGTTGTCTATGGAGACTATAAGAGAAAGAACTTCAATATGTCAATATCCCCTATGAAGATTAAGGTTCCTAAGAAGGATACCGAGGCAAGAGTTGCTGAATCAAGTGATCGAGGTAAAGTCTATGAATTTAAGGCACGATCACCTTCGCAAAAAGCTAGTCGTAGGAAATATTTTTCCCGTATCAGACCACGAGTGAATCGCTCTGAAGATGAGCAAAATGTGAAAAACCAGAAGAGCAATGTTACTTCTTCTAAAGTGTCTAAGTTTATGGTTTCAGACGATGAGGTTCCACCTGACTCAAATGGGAAATGGATGGAAGTTCAAGCTATGGGTGTTAATGGACAACCTACTGCCGTCCGGGCGTGGGTTCCCATTATCAATTAATTTTTTTTAATGTGATATGCAGGGAACCAGGCTACCTGCAAACAACACCTGGATAGTAGATAGCGGCGCTTCGAGACATATGACTGGACAACTATCTCTTCTCTCGAATGTACACCCAATTAAGGGAGGTTATGTTGCATTTGCTGGAGATAAAGGAGGTCACATTTCAGCTCAAGGTTTATTGAAGAATGATAAAGTTAGTTTCAAAAAAGTAAACTACTGTCAAGAGCTTGCAAACAATTTGTTATCAGTTTCACAAATCTGTGAAAAATCCTTCAAAGTAGCATTTGATGATGAATTCAGCTACATTTTGAAACCAGAGTTTGTAATTCCTCCAGAAATGATTTTGATGAAGGCTCCTAGACAAGCTGATTTATACATGCTAGATATGAATGTTGCTACTTCAACTGCTGAATATCATCAAGCTTTTGTTTCTAAAGTGACTGAACAAGATTCTATTACATGGCACAAACGCATGGGTCATTTAAGTTTTCGGAAGATGAACCATCTGGTTCACAACAATCTTGTAGAAGGTGTTGATCTTCGATCTTTTCAGATTCCAAGAACATGTGTTCCATGTAAGAAGGGTAAGCAGAGCAATAAAGCTCATAAGTTGGTGAAGTACAATCCTATCTCTGCTCCACTTGAATTGTTACATATGGATCTTTTCGGTCCAATCCGTTTTGAAAGCATTGATGGAAGTAAGTATTGTCTGATAGTAACTGATGATTATTCAAGATTCTCTTGGGTAATGTTCTTGAAAGAGAAGTCCGATACATTTGAGAACTTGAAAGTGCTAATCAATCGATTAGAGACAGGCTTTAATTTGAAAGTCAGAAAGATTCGTTACGACAACGGTACAGAATTCAAGAATCAGTTTCTTGCAGGTTTTTGTATTAAAAAAGGTATCAATATGCAATTCAGTTCTGCATACGCTCCACAGATGAATGGTGTTGCTGAAAAAAAGAATAGGGTTCTGATTGAGACTGCTAGAACTATGCTAGCTGATTCATCTTTACCTGTTCATTTTTGGGGTGAAGCTGTTGCAAATGCTTGTTACACTATGAATCGAGTTTTAACCGTTAAACGACTAGGTAAAACATTCTATGAGTTATTGCATGGGAGAAAACCTTCGTTGAAGCATCTAGAACCATTTAGTGTCCCGTGTACCATTTTGAAGAGAAAACCAGGAAGTAAGTTTGATTCAAAAGTGGTTACTGGAGTAATTCTCGGTTACAGTTCTCCTAACAAGCGAGTTTTCAACAATGAGATGAGATGTGTTGAAGAATGGTCTGAAGTTGACATCCAACGGAATTACACAAAGACTGCTACCAAAAGTCATCCTTGGATCTACAACTATGATGAGCTGATTGATTCATTTAATCTTGCTCCAGATCAGACGGAGAATGAAGTAGAGTTACAAATGCTGTTTGATTTACAGAACGAGCCAGAAGTGTCTGCACCTACTCCAACTCCATTACCTACTGTCGTTGAACCAGCACAAGATTCAAATCAAGATGTTGTTCCAGTGTACGATACCTGCGGATCTGATATTTCGAGTGAAAATTCTGATAATCCTGAAGATGGAGATACCACGAATCTACATCAAGAAATACCTGTTCCCGCACACCCAGTTCCCAGAACTACAGCTGCTCATCCTAGAGAGAACATTATTGGAGATCCGAATGCATGCGTTAGGACAAGAAGACAAGTTCAATTTGATGGTCAAGTTGATTCTCATATGACAGCCGCTGCTGCATATTATGAGTACTCATGTCATATTTCTAGAATAGAGCCAAAGACAACAAAAGAAGCTTTGAAGCATGTTGATTGGGTAATGGCTATGTAAGAAGAGATTAAGCAATTCCATCGTCTAGATATTTGGAAGTTAGTTACTAAACCGCATGGTGCGAAAGTAATCGACCTCAAATGGGTTTGGAAGTGCAAATTTGACGAAGATGGCAATGTTACCCGTAACAAAGCAAGATTAGTTGCTAAAGGTTATCAGCAAGATCCTGAATTTGATTACGATGAAGTTTTCGCTCCTGTTGCCAGATTGGAAGCGATTAGCATTTTCTTGACTTTCGCGTCTTTTATGAAGTTTAAAGTTTATCAAATGGATGTTAAGAGTGCTTTTCTTTATGGCAAGCTAAATGAAAGAGTATATGTCAGTTAACCTCAGGGTTTTGAAGATCTTCTTCATCTTGACAAAGTTTACCGATTACGTCGAGCCCTTTATGGTTTACATCAAGCTCCTAGAGCTTGATACGGACGATTATCGAGTTATCTGATTGAAAAAGGATATCAAATGGGCACGGTAGACTGTACTCTGTTCACAAAAGTTCAAGATGACGACATTATTTTAGTTCAGATTTATGTTGACGATATTTTCTTCGGTGCTACTAAGCAGGAACTCTTTGATGAGTTCGAACAAGTGATGAAGGACGAGTTCGAAATGAGTAAATTGGGTCTCTTACACTACTTTCTTGGTTTACAAGTCGAACAGACTAGTAATGGTATTTTTCTTCATCAAGCAAAGTATGTGAATGATATACTGAAATGTTTCGGTATGACTCAAGAACGTCCTGTGTCAACTCCGCTAGCTGTTAATCATGGTATTTCACTTGAGTGCGAAGGAGAACCTGTTGATCCTACATACTATCGAGCAATCATTGGATCACTCATGTATCTCACTGCGTCTAGGCCAGATATTATGTTCGCAACATGTCTGTGTGCTCGTTATCAAGTTAATCCGAATACAGTTCATCTTACAGCTGCCAAAAGAATTCTACGTTATCTGTTGCATTCGCCAAATCTCGGCATCTGGTATTTGAACGATGAGAAGTTTGATCTTGTAGCTTATAGCGATTCAGATTATGCTGGTTGTAAAATCAACAAGAATTCTACATCAGGAGGATGTCAATTTCTAGGTGAAAGGCTGGTGACCTGGCAATGCAAGAAACAAACTGCAGTTGCTCTTTCCACGTGTGAAGCTGAATATATAGCTGCTGCTAGTTGTTGTTCGCAAGTTATTTGGATCCAACAACAACTTCGCGATTACGGGCTAAGAATCTCTTTCTCTCCTCTTTATATTGATAATACTGCTACTATAGCGATCACTAAGAATCCTGTTCAACATTCTAAGACTAAACATATAGGTGTTAAATATCATTTTCATAGGGATTGCTATGAGAAAAAGATTATTGAGGTTAAGAGAATAGGTACTAAGGACCAAAAGGCTGACCTATTCACTAAGGCTTTTGATAAACCTAGGTTCTTACTCCTACTAGAGATGAATGGCATTGTTAATCGAGATAAAGTAATTACAGATGTTGTGTGTGAGGGCTGGTCAAGCTTTTAGACTTTGCATGTAGGATGCATGACATGTAGATTTTTGGTTGTTAATTATCTGTATTGCATATTTTTGCTTTCTGTATGTATTCCTTTGCATGATTTATCTCATGTTTGCATGCTAATCTGTAGTTATTTTCTGTTTGGTTAAAATGCTAAAACATAAAAAGATTTTATATTTCAGCATTTTAGAGGGAGTATATGTTATCAGTAGAAAATACCTAAAAAGTGGAAAAATGCCTCACCAGAAAATCTAAAAAAGTTGAAAAATCTTAAAATGAGCTTGTTTTGATTAATATGTTGGAGATGAAGAAATTACTGTACTGAGAATTAATATATTTGATTAGTAAGGACTGATTTGAATGTTTATATCTATCTGTTGTGTGATGTACTGATAGATGTGACTTATAAATTCTTGGCATTAGACAATCATAATAAGAATAATGATCATCTAAGATTCAGAAGTCATGGACGATCTGTAGCGTTTGAAGGTAATCACCTAATTATCTCCGAAACTGTATGAAATGATAGTTGTTGAGGAACTCAACAGTCGGTTGAGGGTATCCTCTATCATAATTGATAATCGTTAGAGAAAGTTGGTGTTGGATGTCCCCAAGCAATATTCAACGTTGCTCTATCAATTCAGCTTCACAGCTATGATTTGGACATTCAATAGATCATTTAAGGGGTTGAGGATTATCTGTTTGGCTGGTACATACCACGTTGTCACGGGCCTGAGACTTAATAATCAAAAATAAACCCTGAAAATACAAAGAAAATTAGTTTATGTCGAAAGTAAGTGTCCCTTCTCGCTTAAGGTCGAAAAGTATAATTCCTTATTGCGGACCGTTCAAGCATTTAAGGGAGAACACCTTCGAGTGATCTGAGCACACAACAAAAAAACATGAGTTCATGCATAAAAATGGAAAATCCATTCATGATGGCGTTCAAAATCAATTTATCAAAAGATAGTGATATGCTGAAAAATAAAATATCAAAAGAAAATCAATGTCAATATAATTGGCGTATCAAGATGGCAAAGTCCTGAAAGTATGAAGAATGCTGATTCATGATGTGCTCATAAAGAACTCAGATCATTCTTAGTGTGACGCCCCCGCACAGCTTGAATTGTTTAATCACGACGTTCACACTAAACTATCAAGATTCTTGTCGTCTGCAATATAGAGTTATACCTATTAAGACCATAAGTTGGAAAGATACTTATCTAGATATACTCTAATTAAATATATATATATATGAAAGTTTAACTTTCGATTCTGTTTTCCATGACAACTTGAACATAAAGAAGTTAAGGGCCTCGAGATTTATTTCATGTGACGACTGGTCATCAGGCAAGTCTGCTTTAACTGTAGACCAATCCCCGCGGTAAATAGTGCGCCTATTCGGATAATCCAATATACTCTGAGATTAGCCGAGCCAACTAGATTGAAGATTGTCAACACATTGGTAGAAGCCAAAGGCTGACAGGGTTATTCAAAATGCCGTGAGAACCATCCTGTTCAATTTGAATGAAGTACATGGAAAGAGATAACAGAAAGTTACGTGTAATGAATTGACAACCTAATAAAAACGCACAATCATAAGTGATGGAAGAATCAAGGATTAATGAACTTAGCATGATCTCAAAAATCATTGCTTTATAGTGTTTAAGTAATTAATGCCAACATGATTGTCGAAGTGTCCGGAATGAATATGTTCATGTTTAATGAGGATTGATATCAGTAATTGCATGATAATAGACATAGACTGGATAATTAGGAATGAACAATAGAAATTGATTCAATATGTCAGTTTTGATCCATTTTTAAAATAGTTAATCATCTTGCTCACAAAAAGAATGTGGATTTGTATGTCTTATATATCTGTACTGTTATTTTATTTGCATTGTAAACTATAAAACAACAAAAAGATTTTGGTTTGCATGTTATTGCATTTCATGATAGATTGTCTTTCATTTGCATAATTTTAGTTGCATGACATTTTGCATCAGAAAATCCATAAAGATTTTATCATTTCCTTGTTTTTCTGATTATCCTCTGAGTGCATAACGACATCTGAAAGAACTTTGTTGAGATCAAGATATTGGGCCACCAAATCCATGAGATAGAAGTTTGTAGAGCTTGTGACTGTCTGAAGGACATTGATGATTTAGATTACTAATGAATTTAAGTTGACATTACACTGTAGGATTTACTCTTGGAACACAGAATGATTAGAGTAATAACCTTGTTTAGGTTAGGATTTTATCTGCCTAAGTGTTAATGGTCATTTCTTGAAAGTTTAGTGATTTTCGACTCAAGTTGAAAGTGCTTGTTAGATTTAAGATTGCAGAACGAGTCGAAATCCTAAGGTTGTAAAATTCTGAAGTTTTGAAATTGCCTAAGTGTTCACTCGCACGCTTGATGTGTGAACCGTACGATTGACCACACGTTTGAGGTTAACCGTACGGATGACCCTGATCAAACTTGTCCTAAGACAATTGGGTCACACGCACGTGTGATTTAGGTGAGACGCGCGTTTGATGGTGGATCGTGTGATCAACCGCACGGTTGATCACGAGAGTATAAATAGGGGTGATGAGCTCAGCTGCTCACACTTGTGCACCCAACTCATTTTCTCTCTCTAAATTCGATCATCACCGATCAAGCATTCCTTTGCAAAGAACGTTAAGCATACTTAGACGAATCCAGCACCACCTATTAGGTATGATTTCATCGAGTTTTGTTACCTTAATTTGTCGTTTTAATGAGTCAAAACCCAAAGGGTTCTTAACTCGAATTTCATGAAATTGAAGGTTGTTTTGATGTGTATCTGTAATTGTTTTATGTTTAACGGAACCTTATGATGCTATCGTGATGTAAATCATTCCATAAAATGCACAATTATGTGATTTTGATGATTTGAAAAAGGCATTTAATACGGTTTCATCAGACATGCAAGAGTGACGTCACTCGCACGTGTAAGACATGACTCGCACGAGTTAGTGCACGGTTGATGATCAACCGTGTGGACCCTTGAGCTCACTCGTTTGTCTTGAATTTATTGATCACTCATTTGCAAGAGCTGACACATGTGATTACACGCACGAGTCACTACACGGTTGATTCACTCGCTTATGTTTTAATGCATCAGCCGTGTACCATGTCTGAAACCATATTACTGCTCAAACGTGTCAACAGTGGCACGAGTGACTATATCACTTGCACGGTTGATCTCTCAGCCGCACGTGTGACACTGTCACTCGCAAGTTTCATTCTGTTTAATATATTTATGACACATTGATGCAAATGTTTTAATGCTTTATGTTGATTGATTTATATATCTAACATCTCTGTTAACGTTTCAGTTTCTGTTTAGATATCATCAGATGGCAGAACAATAAATAAAAGTTCCGGTTGTTAACGTTGAAGGACAGGGGGAGCAACAAGTTAATCCACAAGCTAATCCTCAAGCTAATCCTATCAATCCACATGCTCAACAAGAGATTCCGTTAGAAAGGGGCAAACTGAATAATCAAGTCGCTCTTTATGATACTACTCTTGAAAGAGGTTCTCACTTTAAGGAGATTGTCGAGTTTCTTAAGAGATCAAGGATACACAATGCTATTTCTACTGAATGCACTGCATACTACAGTCATCAAAGAGAGTTCTGGAGAAATGCTGTGTTGGATGTTGATGAAGATAAGCTTGTTAGTAAGATTCAAGGTCATGATATTACTGTATCTAAGGATGTGATTAGAAGGATTTTGGGTTTCAATGACGAGAACTGCTCCCATATGATTATCAGTAGAGAACGAATCCATGGTTGTTTCAGAAGATGTGCTTATTCTGGTTACCTTGTTAGCAAATCTGAGCTGGTGAAGACATGTCTGCCACCACAATTTAGATATCTTGCTCATGTGATCATGCATTGCTTGAGTGGACACAAATCGGGCTTTGATAAGTTGAACGAGAAAGTGCAGAGTATGTTTGTAGCACTTGTTCTCAAGGCTCCATACGATTTTTCCGGTTTTGTTTTCTACTATTTCAAGGCAAATCACTTCAGTTCTTCCCAGATATATCTGATATACGCCCGTTTTCTACAATTGATCATTAATGATGCTGCACCTGATTTACCTAAGCTTGAAGAGGATATTATCCACCTGAAGCCGATGAATCCGATTACTTTCCGCAGAATGGAAGAGACGAGGATTTCGGATTTAAAGCCTGAATTTAATAGAAAGCTCATTTGTCATCTTATCAAGGAGAACTATCAATGCCCAGTAGGTAATGCTTGGAGGAATGAGGATTCAGACTCTGACTATGAAGTTTCTAATAAAGAAGGTGAGGGTGATAATCAACGAGCTACAGGTGAAGTTCAAGGAGGAGGTAATGTTGATGATGAGATTATTGAGGGTGATGATGAAGCAACTGAGGAGGATACCAGTTTGATTCAAAGGAAGAGGAAAGGAAAGGATCCTATGACCGCAGAGCAACTGAAAAAGAAGGAGAAAAGAACGAAGTATTCTTATGATTCACCTCAAAGATCATCACAGGGAGGTTCAAAACAATAGGCTCAGAGGAAACCATCCGGGTTTATGAAGGATGCAAGAGCTACTGTTACCTCATCGAAACCTGCCACAACAACACCTCAGGTCACGTCAGATGAATACAAGACACAGCATAATCTACTGTTGTCGTTGATCACAAAAATAACCAATATGGAGAATCAAGCTACTGAGGAGAAGAAGATCAGTAATGCTAAGATCGATTCGTTGGTGGAAGAGAACAAGAAGTTATCTGATAGACTGGACCATCAGAAGGAAAGAACAGATAAGTTGAGAAAGAAAGTTTTGGTGATTAAGAGTGAGAACAAGGAGAAGATGAAGAAGTTGAATGAAAGAATCGAACAGCTTACCTCTGGTAAAACCAAGTTGATAACAGAGAAAGGAGAAGAGTATTCTTCTGATTTGGGTAAAGGTGATGAAAGAGATGACGAAGAAGATGCTGGAACTAGAGGACCCTCTTTTGATATACCGTTAGTGATACTGATACCTATTCGAAGTTTTAATGAATATGGTGAGGTCTTTACTGCTAAATATTATATGAATTATTCAAATGTTTTTAATGATGCAGAAAAGGGGGACGTTCCACCAAGTGATTTTCCATTGGAACAGCTTGCTGCTCTAGCATATGACAACGAAAACTATAAGGAGAATGCAGAGTCAGTTGAAGCTGAAAACAAGGCTCCACAAGAAGAGTCATTGTCAAGTATCCCTCCCGAATCAATCCAAAATATCAACTTAAGTGATTTTGATAATTTGTTTGCTGATGAGAAGAGTGAAGATTCTGTTGGTAAAGATATTCTGAAAGAGGATGTGATTATCGAGTCCGAGGATGAATTTGTGACAGAATCTGATGATGAAAAAGAAGAAGAAGAAGAAGTTGAGATTGTTATGCCTTCGCTTGAGCCATACTCGCATCCGTCACTCAACACATTAAGTGACTTCTTCAATCTGAGTTGTGAGGAGAAAAGAAAGAACTTAATTGAATTAGAAAAGGCGAGGAAGGTATACAAAGAACAAGTGAAAGAAGTGGATGTTATATTAGAAAGGAACAAGAAGATCTGACATGAGAAACTGCTTGTTGAGAAAGAAAGAAAAGAAACTGAATTGAAAGATAAGAAACTCCGAGCCGAACAAGCTAAAGCCGAGACATGGAATGAGATTAATGAATGGTTCAAACGTGATAGGGTTAAAGTGAATAGAAACGTTAAGGAAGACAAAGATCGTCAAAGTTGGTGGAGACAGAATGTTGTTAACCCTGATCAAGTAGATAAGCCAGTGCTCGAGCCACAGTTTGTCAGTTTCTATGAGAAAGGTAAAAGAACTAAGAAGTACTCCAAGGGTAAAATTTTGAGTTGGGGTTATTTGAAGGAGATCAATTGTTTTGCGATCAAGAGGGAAGGAGGAGTTGATTATATGGCACATCCCAGTCACTTCAAAACTCTACCGTACTTCGAGATCATGCAACTTGCTAAGCTGAAGATGTTGAACGCTGAAGATTGTGACCTTTCCAGGTTGTTTTAGAGAAAACTCAGGTATGAGTATAAGACAGGGAAATGGGACATCTTTAAGTCAACGGCCGCTAGGTTTTCCATACACCCAACAAAGAAAAATTCTAAAGGAGGACCTATCCGTGTTGTTAAGTTCCGTCCAGCTAAGTATATGAAATAATCTCCCTTGATGCCATTACCCAAGGATATCTGTAAAAACTTCAGATGGTGGTTCTATGATGAATTGTCAGAAAAAGCAGTGATCTTGACTGCGATTGAGAAGGATGATAGAAGCATACAGTTCGACAATGTGAGGATTCTGGATCCTATGTGGCTGAGGAACTTGTCGAGATTTGATGTGGAGACTCTTCACCGCCATCACATTACATTCAGAGACGATCGAAAGGAGGAAGCTATGAGATATCAACGTGTGATCGATGTCCTCTATGCATACCTCAACAGAGAAAGTGATGCTTAAAGCTCAAACCAAGTTCAAGCCAGCTGATGTGTGTCGAATACTGTGATGCTAGTTAGTAATTTTGTTTGTTTTTGTTTTTGATGATGATGTATTTTGGAGAGAGAGAGAATCTGGATATGTAATTGATATTAGACTGATGCTACTTTTGGACTTATTTGTATTTCACGAACGTTTACTTTATTGTAATCGATGTTCTAGGTCCTAGGGGGAGTTGTGGATGCATGTTCTGTAAGTCCCTATACATCTTGCCTACGTTTGTGATTAGTACTTCAGTTTATGGGATACCATGATCGCTCGTTATTATCCTATCTGTGTTTATATGTGGTTACAGGTACTGCAGGAACGCGATACGGATGTTTGACTATGTTAGACTTAGTCAGACGTATGAGTGAAGCGTCACTCGTACGGCTGACAGGCTCATACGCATGATTGATGCTGAGCTAAGTCATAATTATAACCTGAATGAGAAGACATGAGTGAGTGATCACCCGTACAGCTGATGAAGCCAACTCGTACGTGTGATGGATGACTCGTACGGGTGAGTCAACAGCAAGGGTATATAAAGTCTTATGTTCTTCATTTTAGGTTAAGCCTCTCTTACACACAATCACTCAGATCTGGTTCACCTGATCTGATTCTCTCTCAACCCAAATCACTCCTGGTAGTGAATAATAGCTCTAGGCATTAATCTAATCACAATCCTTGTTGTGGTTTGACTAATTTAATCCCAAAAAGCTACCCACATTCACTTTGATTGGTTTGATTCACTAATTTCACCTTTGTGTGAATTAAACCTGTTGATATCGAAGTTCCTAGTTATGTTTCATCAATATCGATATGTAGATGCATATGCATATATTTTAGCACGTATACATATATAGATGAATTTCGGGTGATAATGGATATATCCGTGGATGATAAGTTGTCATCCATTTCCGATCCACGAATTATTTAGATCATCCATATCCATATCGATATCCGTTAATCGTCCATTTACATCACCCATATATATTATAAATGGATCGGATCGGATGGATGTCCATGGATGGAACATCCATTGCCATCCATGTCTGTAACATCCCAAAAATTTGGAGTATTATTTTTAATAGTAATTTAATGATACCAAGGGTGATCAAGATGTTTTGGGAAGTAGAGGTGACTTGAAACATTATTATCCTTTATGATAATATAGTGTTTCGAGTATCGGGTGTTCGATGTGCAAAATTTTGGTGTATGTTACGAGGTTATGCGCGAGTTCACCGTTTGGGCCATAACTTCCTCATACAAACTCGGATTGAGGCGAATCAAAATCCCAGACGACCGTAATTCGAGTGCGAACATTTTTAAATTTAAGTTGTGAGCTGGAAGGGTCTAGGAGTGCCAATCCTAGTCTAGGAGCGCCACTTTTGATGATGATCAGGTGCTGTTTGAATTTTTGGACTTTTAAATGAAGGGCATATTGGTCAATTCACTTGTGAATGTGTATATGGCTTGGAGAGCAGATTCTTATCCCCATTTCATCTCCTTTCTCATCCACAAAACTCTCTCATCCATTTCTAGAGAGAGGAACCCATTTTAGAGAGAGAAAGCTTGGTTTGAGGAATAAGAAGAGTGAATCGGGTCAAGTCGCGAGAGTTAAAGTTGTTCACCTATTTCACGGCTACGTTGATGTAGTGTTGGTAAGTTCTAAATCCGAATTTCATTGTTAAGATTCTTGTTTGAGTTTAAGGTTTGTGCTAGTTAGAGTTATAAACCCCATTTCTTGTGATTTTGGGGGGTTTTGGGTAAAATTCATGTAAGTAAACCCAAATTGGTGACTTAGGGTTTTGATTGATGAAATTGTAAGTTTGGGGTCTTAAATGTGTTGGTTCAAACCTTAGAACAATTGTGTACTAGTGATTTTGGTATTGTGTTGACTTAATTTTGGTGTAAACCCTCATTTAGGTCAAAATGGGTTTTGTGTTGACATGGGTCAAGTGTTCTTGATCTTTGGTGTCAAATGATGATCTTGAGACACAATCACTAGTTGTTAGTGATTGTAGGTGTTTTGGGTGTAAATTGGTGTTTTAAAAATATAATCACTAGCCGTTAGTGATTATGGGTGTGTTTATGAATTGTGTCAAAATGGGTTGACTTTGACTGGGCCGAAATTGGTAATGACACTAATTGTGGATTTAATGGATGTTAAACACTTTTGTTAAGTGATAAATGACGTTTTTGAATGAAAGAAATCGAGGAAAGTGATTTTGTGTTAAAATTGTATTTTAACATAAGTCAAACGTGGTCAACCGCAATATGGGTCAATATTGCACGTGTTGTGGTTTTTGTGTAAATGTTAGTTTGAAATGATCACTACCTAAGTAATAATCTAGTGTCGGAACCTAGGTTGGTCTAATTGATGTAAAGTATAATGTTGGCTAAATTGTACTTGTAACGTGGGTTTAAATTACCACCTGAAGTGGTAATTGAATTATGTCCATTAGGTGTTAAATGGGCGGGTTTTGACGAGAAATGTGTGATTCCTCGACTAAGGGATGATTGTGTCAGATTCTCTTTTAGAGAATGTATATTTATGTGTATATTGTGCCTATGTGCGATATAGGTAACTATTTGCTCGGATATGAGGACGGAGATCATAATACACTACTTGTGCGGGCATTCCAAGGTGAGTGGAATAATTATATATGTATGTATATGATTTATTTACTTGTGGGATATGGGTTAAAGTTCGATGTTGACGATACCATATCCTAGAGTGTATTATTGTTTCGTTGAGGGTTGAAAGTTCGATAGTGACGATACCTCAAGTATGGATTTAAAGTTCGATGTTGACGAAGCCATACCACTATTGTAGTGACATTGATGAGGGTTTAAGTTTGATGTTGACGATACCTCATATATGAGGCTTAAGTTTGATGTTGACGATACCATTCGCGGGGCTAGCCTTGAATACTAACGGATGTTTTGAACATCGATGTTTCGTGTGTTGCTTATTATTTTAGCATATTATATTGTTCGGATTATATGCTATTGTTTTGCTAGCTTGAGATTTGGAGATTTAGTGTTATACTTTGCGATAGTATGCTATTTAGATTGCTAGCGTGTATACGGTAATTGTGTAAGTGATTGCAAGTAGGTATATTATATATGTATGTGTATAATTATTGCATTCACTAAGCTTTATGCTTACTCCCTCGTTGTTTACCTTTTTGTATAGGTACCATTAGTTGTATTGGAGAATTCTAGTAGCTCAACTAGGTTACTAGAAGTTGGCTTATGACGGAGTAGCATTGGCTTTGGATGTGGGTTGGAGATTTGGTAGTCCTCGGGATTATGCTCTTGGTATCGGGTTGGGATGTCGAGTCTTAATCCTTGTCTTAGCGTAATTAAGTAGTGAAGCGACCCCTCCTAATCCATCCGAACGAAGTCCATATCAATTATAAACGATTCACAACAGTTGATTACATCGCAAGATACTTGACCTCTATATGATATATTTTACAAACATTGCATTCGTTTTTGAAAAGATAATCTTTCATTACATCGAAAGTTGACAGGCATGCATACCATTTCATAATATATCCAACTAAAATTGACTTAATAATAATCTTGATGATCTCGACGACTCGAATGCAACGTCTTTTGAAATATGCCATGAATGACCTCAAGTAATATCTATAAAATGAGCAAATGCACAGCGGAAGATTTTTTCGTACCTGAGAATAAACATGCTTAAAAGTGTCAACCAAAAGGTTGGTGAGTTCATTATTTTATCATAAATAATCATTTCCATCATTTTAATAGACCACAAGATTTTCATTTCTCATAAATATACGTCCCATGCATAGAGACAAAAATATCATTCATATGGATTGAACACCTGGTAACCAACATTAACTAGATGCATATAAGAATATCCCCTATCATTCCGGGAAATCCTTCGGACATGATAAAACAACATCGAAGTACTAAAGCATCCGGTACTTTGGATGGGGTTCGTTAGGCCCAATAGATCTATCTTTAGGATTCGCGTCAATTAGTAGATCGATTTACTAATTCTTAGGCTACCAAGCAAAAGGGGCATATTCGGCTTCGATCATTCAACCATATAATGTAGTTTTAATTACTTGTGTCTATTTCGTAAAACATTTATAAAAATTGCGCATATATTCTCAGCCCAAAAATATAAAGGGTAAAAAGGTAAATGAAACTCACGCATATAAATATTGTAAAACAGTTATTAAAACAGTGCATGTATTCTCAGCCCAAAAATGTAATGAGTAAAAGGGAGCAAATGAAACTCACAATCCAATATTTTGTAGTAAAAATATTCATACGACGAAACTGAACAATGCAGGGTTGGCCTCGGATTCACGAACCTATATTATTTGTATATTCATTAATACATATTCTTGTAATCGAATTTATATATCTATAGTTTTGTATTAAGATTAATGTTATATATATATATATATATATATATATATATATATATATATATATATATATATATATATATATATATAATTTTAATAATACTTATCATGTATTATAATGTTCATTTGACATATAATTTAATTAACGTTATATTAATATAGATGACATTATATTAGTTAAAACGTAATATTTTGTAATATTAGTATACTTATATAATAAATATATTCTTATATAATTTTCTTTGGTTTGAAAAGTATTTATGATAATAGTACTAGAATAAAGATATTAATAGTTATAATACTAATGATAATGATAATGATAATAATAATAATAACTTCAGTAAAGATGACAATTTTTGACAATAATGATAGGATAAAATGATAGTTTTTCATAAAGATAATAATTTTAACAATAATAGTACTTTTAATAAACATGATACTTTTGTTTAACAATAATACTAATAGTTATAAAAGTGATACTAATACTAATGTTAATATTAACAATTCTATTATTCATAAAATAATAATAATACTAATAATAACAATAAAGATATTATTATTAATTTGATTAATGATATTAATAATCATTTTATTATTGATTGTACTACTAACACATAACATGGTAACAATAATAATAATACCAATAATAATAATAATAATAATAATAATAATAATAATAATAATAATAATAATAATAATAATAATAACAAAATTACTACCTCATAACAAATAGACCTCAAAAAGAATAGGACGCTGTTGCCAAGACTCGAACCCCTGACCTCTTGTTAAACCGAAACACGCCTAACCAATGATCTGTGTATTGCTTTTCTGTTTCACTGCCCAGTCCGTATATATATAAACACGTATTCTGTTCTCCTCACTCCTCCTTCTTCCTCGTAACTCCAAAGACCAAATCCATACAATACAACTTCAAATTGGTTCTAGGATTTTTCAAACAACATTTAATCGACATTTATCAATCTTTAATCTATTTAAAAACAAAGAAAAAAAATAAATAAATAAATATTAGTTTGCAGCAAATTGCTGTTCGTCGAGGGTGTTCACAAAACAATTTTTGATTTTTAATTCTAGACGTTTTTGGGTCAAGGTTCAAACATGAAGTATGTAGTAAATCCCTCCTATAAACTTTGTGAGTAACCAATTTAAATTGAAACACAACAGCGAATTCAAATTTTTAATAAGATCATTCAGTTGACTTTTTGAAAATCAAGTTTGACTCAAAAAGTCGACCTTGATAACAAGAATTGGAATACATGATTTTTCAGAAAGATTACTTTGAAGATTCCTAACGAAACTGTATTTATACTTTTTAAAATTTATCTCGAATTCGTACCTTTTTATATTATGAACACGAACAGAACTCGTTTTCCAGTTTCTTTTTTTTTTTTTTTCTGTTTTGAAATTCTAAATTGCAATTGCAGATATCAACACATATAACTAGTATTCGAATAATTGAGATTAGTACAGATGATTTGGTTGACTTTTGGTTGTATTGACAATTGATTCCACTAAGCAGACAACAAGTACAGTTTCTTGTATCAGATGAATAAACAATTAAAAGTGATGGTTAGGTTAAACAGATTTTTGGATTTACCTGTGATGAAATCGACAGCCATACCAGCTAATTCAACCATTTACAGGATGATAGGGATTGGAAAAATAGAAATACGTGTTTATATATAGTCAGTATTTTGTGTTTATAATTATATATAATCAGTATTTATAAATATACATATCCTGTATATAACATTTTATACGGAGTATATCTATTTTTCAACTATATACGGAGTATATCTATATATATCACATATGTTTATATATATATATCTGTATTTATCTATTTGTTTTTATATACCTCTGTATTTGCATATCTATTATATTTTTTTTTATAGATTATAATTAATCTTAATATTAAATATAACTTTAGTAATAATACTCTTAATATTAAAATAAGAAAATTTATAATAATAATATTACTAATGATAATGATATTAATTATCATAAAACGTATAACAATGATATTGTTAATAACAATAATATTAATAATACTAATATTATTAATAATAACAAATATATTAATAATAATAATAATACATTATCAATCTATATATATATTAAGTTCAAATCTATAGATTATTAATAACACTCATATTGATATTAATATTGGAAGTAGTAATAATATTATTATATAAACTATATTTATATTTGTATTATATATCTGAATCATTACTTATATAATATATTATATATTAACTTTCATTAAATATTTATTATTTATACATTATATATATGTTACAATTAATAATAATTATACATAGAATATATATATATATATATATATATATATATATATATATATATATATATATATACAGTTTTTACTAATGACAATAATTTATCTTGTGTAATAATTTAGATAAATACTCAATTGATTAAATTGTATTTTATTATTTCCAATTGTTATATATATACCTTTGTTTATATTTATATATATATATATATATATATATATATATATATATATATATATATATATATATATATATATATATATATATATATATATATTTAGATATATATATATATATATATATATATATATATATATATATATATATATATATATATATATATATATATATATATATACATATTTATTTATGTATCTCTATATATTTATTTGTAACTAATTGTTCTTGAATCGTCGGAAATGGTCAAAGGTCAAAAGCATTCATGAAAAATGGTTCAAACATTTTAGGACTCGGTCTAACAGACTTTGCTTATCGTGTCAGAAATATATAAAGATTAAATTTAAATTTGGTCGGAAATTCCCGGGTCATCACAGTACCTACCCGTTAAAGAAATTTCGTCCCGAAATTTGAGTGAGGTGGTCATGGTTAACAATAAGAATGTTTTCATGACGAATATGAGTTGATAAATAGAGTATTATTATCATTGAATAATATGGATAAAATGATTCGATTAATCGATGCGTATGAATGAAGTTATCACAAAAGATCGAGATGAAGAAATGGAGATTTTCCATAACTTTTGACGTAGTCGCGATTGAATTCCGAAATTCAAGGGATTTAAAGAAAATCTTCGAAATCTAAGAGATTTGATTCTTCGGCGAATAAGGAGATTAAGATCTCTATAATTAAATACGGTGATCTGCCTCGATTACTGTGTCTGATATTTCCATTATAAATTAAACTCCTCCGTTTCATTATTCTCACCATTCCTATACTTTCTTTCTTAGTTCATACATCCAAAAGATTGTGAAAATGCTTTGTCCAGTTCTAATCCCTAATATTTTCCTAATTATTATTTCTGTCATCCCTCTTTTCAATCTTCCACCAGAAAAATCTGTTTACTTCTACTATTATCTTGGGGGTGATACTATTCTTAATTATACAATGTCTTTATATTGCTATTCGTATTAATATCCACTATTTGTAACCTCCGTGTTGTTATTGGGCTTTATATTTTCTCTTATATTTTGGAGCTCTTTGCCTTTTTATTATCCTCTCGATCTCTAGTAAAGCGAGTAATGGTCCAGAATTCGTAAGTATGGAGTTTCGAATGAACTTAATGTTCTAAACGAGAAAGAACGTAATAGCACGGTTTGATTTGTCAAATTACCAGAATCACTGAGAATAGAACTATCAAGAATATATTTTCTTGATATGTTCAGAAGTTAATTTGAATGAAAGAGTTATGTAACATGGCACGTGATGACGATATGATCTGTGAATCATCATGTTCCATTAGAAACTCAGCATGACTTACTGTAATATAATCACGTTGATCAAGTGTCATTATATTATACTAATTCATGTATCAATTTCTTTACATTTCTCCAGAATTTATTCATAAATTAAACTTAGATTTTACAGAAGTTTCCAATATAATGAAACACAGGAAGCACGAAGAGGTATAAAATTTCGGACGAGGATATTTATGAAAATATCCTCAGAAATATCGAAGATATTGATGATGATATTTTGAAATTTCTAAGTTCGATGGTTGATGAAGAAAGATTTTCCGCAAGATTTTAACATGACTTCGGAGCAAGATATTCTCTAAAGATTTCAACGGATCCAGAATTATCTGAATTCTTTGAATATAGGGTATGGTCCTTATATTTGTCCTTGGTCTCCTTCATGGTTAGTTCAATCCATTTTTCAGTTCCAACTTTTCTGAGCTTTTCCAACATACTTTTCTTTATCATTAAACATTCGACCATTAAGGTCGTTTACGGTTGTCTACAGTTTCTACTGCTTCATTCAGCTTTTTCAACATTTAGAGTATTGGTTTGTAGACTGACTGCTGTTCAGAATTTCAAAATGAAAGACCATAATTCTAAAAGATAAATGTTATACATATAACTGTTGATGTAGATTTGCTGTGCGTTTTCAAAGTACTGATTGTTGATTCCCGATAATTGGTATGGCAGTTCTCGTTACAAGATGCGGATGAGTATATGATAGGGTTTCAATGAATAAATATAATGATTTATCAGAGAGATTTAAACCAAGAAGCAACGAGGTTGCTGGTACGTCTGCTGGTAATATGATGGAATATAAAAGGTTCCCCGGTAACAATAAAAGAGCACGCATATATATCAAGGTTATAGTAAGGTTGTTTCGAACGAAAAGTCGTAGTTGACTTGTTAGAGCAGTGACAAAATTTGCTACTTTGAAGGGAATTACCAATTTATTTTGGGTAATCATAATACTAAAGGAATTAGCACAGATACGTGTTAAACGTTTACTCAGGTTCCGAGAGTTTTCAAGTGCATAACTATATGCATCAATCTTTTCTTCTGTAGATGAAGTGCGGTTGGTTTATCCTCTTGATTGAGGTGTTTTCAAGAATCATGAAATGTTTGAATGCAGATTATAATTGTCAAGATACAAATGAGGTTTAAAATGAAATCAAGTGGCAAACTTGAAGAATTGTTTAGTTTCATATGTTATAATCAATATTTTAATTCATTTTAATTGTCCAATGTTAGCAGTTCACAGTCGATAGTCCACAGTTAACTGTCTAATAATTCATATATAGTTTAATATATAATATTCGAATTAATTAATATGTATCGTGACCCGTGTACATGTCTCAGACTCGATCACAACTCAAACTATATATATTATTGTGGAATCAACCTCAACCCTGTATAGAGAACTCGATCATTACTGCATATAGAGTGTCTATGGTGATTTCATATAATATATATAAATGCGTCGATATGATATGTCAAAACCTGGTACACATGTCCCGATATTTAAAGTGCGTAAAATAAATAACAGAAAATAAATGACGATAAATAAAGTGCGTAAAGTAAATAACAGAAATTAAATGACGATAAATAAAATTGCGAGAATTTAAATTGCGATAAACAAACTTGCGATAAATAAAAATATAATCAGTTAGCTAGGAACACTTAGCTGGAACAGTTAGCGTGGATTATTAACAAAACTTTTCGTAGTTAATTTGTTTGTTTCTATCAAATTTTTATTTCGTCAAATATTTTCTTCATTATGCCACTTGTTGGATTCTGATAGGTCAAAATCCAAATATGAAATTGAATGAAAATGGTTATTCTGCGGTGAACAGATACGTATATCGGTGGTTGTAAGTAGGATAGTAAATGACTGTTGAATCAGTTTCATCGAATGTGCAGTGTAACTTATTAAAGTGAAATCTAAATATTCCTCGGGTATTACCTACCCGTTAAAATATTTTCACCATTAACAGTTTGTACGAAAGAATATTTAATTACAATCTTTATGAAAATATACTTGTATATATATATTTTCTTCAGATGCAATCATGGATTTAAATGAGTTAATATGATATTAAACTCATTTGATTTACGTTAGAACAAGAATATATAATCTCTAAAACATTAGAGATTACATATTCGCCATGTTGAATGAAGATAAATGATGCAGAACGTCATGTAGAACGATGATTATGCTCGGGGTACAAAATGAGATGTTGAGGCGTGTGTTGTTGTGGTTTGTGTTGTTGCTGGTGGTACAGTTGATGCCGTTGATGTTGTTGAAGCTGGTACATTTTGCACCATATTTTCCAAATTAATTACACGAACAAAAAGTTCGTTAACTTCTTCTATTATTCCGGTTGGATTGTCGTTCGGAATGAGCGGATGAATAAGGTTTAGAATTTTAGATAGAATATAATCGTGATGAGCTATTCGGGAAATGAGGGTGAAAATGGTGTTTCGGACTGGTTCGCCGGGAAGTGCTTTAGGTTCATTGCCAAGAGGTGAATTCGGTTGGTGAAAGGGATCGCCTTCTTCGCGTCTCCATTGATTGAGTCGACTACGAACCCATCAGATGAATTGGGGATGGATGATTGGTTGATTCATTCTTATGACACTGCTTTCGGAGCTTAGGTGAAACTCCATATCGGAATAGCTGTCGGAACCCAAGGAATTTGAACTGGTTGAGGGATTCATCTCGTACGATCAGATGAAGGATTTTCGATAAGAAATAGATTATAGGATGTAGATTAGTACCCTGTAATACATAATTTACACATGCATATATAATACTAACATCCCATAAGTTACAGAGGAATCTACGAAAGCTGTCAGGCAAAGGTAACAATAACAGATACGCTAAGATATGAATTTATCTATACACTGTCTATGCAATAGAGGTAGTAAGACGTGTCTAGACTTTAAGGATGATAAGCAAATAATTTTCAACACTAATGATAAGCAAAACTTTTGACCTGCAGACACGGTCGAAGTCCAGACTCACTAATGCATCCTAATGACTTATCAGTTATACACACTAATGCAGACCTGGTTCGCTAAGACCACCGCTCTGATACCAACTGAAGCGACCCGTCCTAATCTATCCGGACGAAGTCCATATCAATTATAAACGATTTACAACAGTTGATTACATTGCGAGATACTTGACCTCTATATGATATATTTTACAAACATTGCATTCGTTTTTGAAAAGATAATCTTTCATTACATTGAAAGTTGACAGGCATGCATACCATTTCATAATATATCCAACTAAAATTGACTTAATAATAATCTTGATGAACTCGACGACTCGAATGCAATGTCTTTTGAAATATGCCATGAATGACCCCAAGTAATATCTATAAAATAAACAAATGCACAGCGGAAGATTTCTTTCGTACCTGAGAATAAACATGCTTAAAAGTGTCAACCAAAAGGTTGGTGAGTTCATTAGTTTATCATAAATAATCATTTCCATCATTTTAATAGACCACAAGATTTTCATTTCTCATAAATATACGTCCCATGCATAGAGACAAAAATATCATTCATATGGATTGAACACCTGGTAACCGTCATTAACTAGATGCATATAAGAATATCCCCTATCATTCCGGGAAATCCTTCGGACATGATAAAACAACATCGAAGTACTAAAGCATCCGGTACTTTGGATGGCGTTCGTTATGCCCAATAGATCTATCTTTAGGATTCACGTCAATTAGTAGATCGGTTTACTAATTCTTAGGCTACCAAGCAAAAGGGGCATATTCGGCTTCGATCATTCAACCATATAATGTAGTTTCAATTACTTGTGTCTATTTCGTAAAACATTTATAAAAATTGCGCATATATTCTCAGCCCAAAAATATAAAGGGTAAAAAGGTAAATGAAACTCACACATATAAATATTGTAAAACAGTTATTAAAACAGTGCTTGTATTCTCAGCCCAAAAATGTAATGAGTAAAAGGGAGCAAATGAAACTCACAATCCAATATTTTGTAGTAAAAATATTCATACGACGAAACTGAACAATGCAGGGTTGGCCTCAGATTCACGAACCTATATTATTTGTATATTCATTAATACATATTCTTGTAATCGAATTTATATATCTATAGTTTTGTATTAAGATTAATGTTTATATTTATATATATATATATATATATATATATATATATATATATATATATATATATATATATATATATATATATATATATATATATATATATATATATATATATATATATATATATATATATATATATATATATATAATTTTAATAATACTTATCATGTATTATAATGTTCATTTGACATATAATTTAATTAACGTTATATTAATATAGATAACATTATATATGGGGCTTAAGTTCACAACAGCGAATTCAAATTTTTAATGAAGATCATTCAGTTGACTTTTTGAAAATCAAGTTTGACTCGAAAATTCGACCTTGATAACAAGAATTGGAATACATGATTTTTCAGAAAGATTTCTTTGAAGATTCCTAACGAAACTGTATTTATACTTTTTAAAATTTATCTCGAATTCGTACCTTTTGATATTATGAACACCAACAGAACTCATTTTCCAGTTTCTTTTTATTTTTTTCTGTTTTGAAATTCTAAATTGCAATTGCAGATATCAACACATATAACTAGTATTCGAATAATTGAGACTAGTACAGATGATTTGGTCGACTTTTGGTTATATTGACAATTGATTCCATTAAGCAGACAACAAGTACAGTTTCTTGTATCAGATGAATAAACAATTAAAAGTGATGGTTAGGTTAAACAGATTTTTGGATTTACCTGTGATGAAATCGACAGCCATACCAGCTAATTCAACCATTTACAGGATGATAGGGATTGGAAAAATAGAAATACGTGTTTGTATATAGTCAGTATTTTGTGTTTATAATTATATACAATCAGTATTTATAAATATACATATCCTGTATATAACATTTTATACGAAGTATATCTATTTTTCAACTATATACGGAGTATATCTATATATATCACATATGTTTATATATATATATATATATATATATATATATATATATATATATATATATATATATATATATATATATATATATATATATATATATATATATATATATATATATATATATATATATATATATATATCTGTATTTATCTATTTGTTTTTATATACCTCTGTATTTGCATATCTATTATATTTTTTATAGATTATAATTAATCTTAATATTAAATATAACTTTAATAATAATACTCTTAATATTAAAATAAGAAAATTTATAATAATAATATTACTAATGATAATGATATTAATTATCATAAAACGTATAACAATGATATTGTTAATAACAATAATATTAATAATACTAATATTATTAATAATAACAAATATATTAATAATAATAATAATTCATTATCAATCTATATATATATTAAGTTCAAATCTATAGATTATTAATAACACTTATATTGATATTAATATTAGAAGTAGTAATAATATTATTATATAAACTATATTTATATTTGTATTATATATCTGAATCATTACCTATATAATATATTATATATTAACTTTCATTAAATATTTATTATTTATACATTATATATATGTTACAATTAATAATAATTATACATAGAATATATATATATATATATATATATATATATATATATATATACAGTTTTTACTAATGACAACAATTTATCTTGTGTAATAATTTAGATAAATACTCAATTGATTAAATTGTATTTTATTATTTTCAATTGTTATATATATACCTTTGTTTATATTTATATATATATTTAGATATATATATATATACTTATATACATACATATTTATTTATGTATCTCTATATATTTATTTGTAACTAATTGTTGGTCAAAGGTCAAAAGCATTCATGAAAAATGGTTCAAACATTTTAGGACTCGGTCTAACAGACTTTGCTTATCGTGTCAGAAATATATAAAGATTAATTTTAAATTTGGTCGGAAATTCCCGGGTCATCACAAGTAGAAATTGTCACCTTGATTGCAACGGGTCATTTTGTTGCAACTAATAATTTGTCATGGTTATCTAAGACTAAAATGTGTAAACGGTGGTATTTTGTGTCATAATGAACTTATGTTTGGGTTCTTGGAGAGTAAACTTATGTTTGGGTGATTGGGTTGGGACAACACTTAGTCAAATTTCGAGTCTGCAACATTCAGGTGCAGGAGTGCCGCTTTTAGGGCAAAAGTGCCGCTCCTGGTCAGCATCTGATAGTCTTTTTGATCAGTCACCAAAGCGCCGCTCCTTAGTTACCAAAGCGCCGCACCTGTGGTGAGGTGCGCCGCTCCTCCTTTAAAAAAATTAATTGGTTTTTAATTAAACTGTTTGGAGTCGTTTCAAGTGGTATCAGAGAATAGTCTAAGGGAATTAGGTAACCTTGCAATAGGTGCATAGTCTTAGACTTATTGACAGTTGAACGTTAATTGCGGGACTTGTAGGAATAAGGGCCGGATTGAGGTTTGTTAGTGCCTTAGAGTAGGTGACTAACTAGGACTTGTGTTTGTCCAAAGTGTGATTATGTGGGGCCTTATTTCGTGTGTAAATTAGTGCCTTAGATAGCTAGTGCCTAATGTAAGTAGGCGAGCTTGAACGTTGTTTTAGTGATAGTCTCCTAGGTTGTAGGTTGACTTGTTGCGATTTACGTGTGTATATTTATTATTATATTGTATATAGGTGCTTACAGGTATCTATTTGGTGCGTTGTCCTAGAGACGAATCTACTAGAGAGATTCAGATGTTTGGCGGTTTTGAGTGATCAAGTTCACCGTAAGGACTTTGGTCATTCGGGTGCTAGGAGTTATCGCGTGTTATTTTGTGTGATTGTCGCGTCAGTCCGGGTAAAGTACTTTGCGTGACCATGCGAAAATGGTAAGGTACGCAATTGTAATAGTGACCAATCACCATTATTACAAACGTGTATCTTGACACCAAGCATGACATGACGAGTACCGAGCAGGGGAAACGTGGCATGGTTGGGGTAGAATCGGGACGAGTTAGGAATCTTTTATTGGTTCCTAGGATATAGTTATCTCCGGCGATGTGTTTGTTGTCACATCGGGTTCGTTGTGAGTCGGGAAGTGTTACGGTGGATTCGGTTAGTTAAGGTGAGTTATCAAACTCACGAGCTTGGTGCGTGCTTAGTCACCCTAAGTAGTGGGTACACTATTGAGATTTTCATTAGTTGTAGTTACCCATCGTAACTAGGATGACCGATTAATGTGCACGCGTGTGTGCGTCGAGGACTTAAATTTTGTAATGGGATCCAACAAGTCTAATGATGGTGGTGTGGGGTTGCACTCAGTAGAGTGTGTGGTTAGAAAATCGTGTAAGTATTCTAGTTGTGATCCGCCTTGGAATTGGCGAGTTGAGGAGTCTTCGGGTCGTTAAACTCATGTGAGTGGGACCTGCATGACGATGATTGTGTAGTGTGTTAGCGTGTTGTGGATTATAGGGTAACATTCCTAATGGAATACCCCTTGTTGATGTGGTTGTGTCGATGTGCGGAAGGGTGTAAGAATTGGTGATTCCAAGCATCTCTTTAGTGTTAGATGAAAGGTTTTGTTAGGCTATATCATTTGGCCTTGTAGAAATTGCGGGCAGCGTGTGATTGCTAGGAACTTTCGATAAGATAATAAACCGTAAGGTTTTTCGGGTAGGTATGACTTCGGGTTATTACTGTGGAGAGATGGGTGATATCGGGTGTATGGAACCCAAAGGTCGAGTTTCTAAGATTCGGCAGATTGTGGAGGGAGTTTGCATGACACGACGTCAGGTGCATTCTTATACCTGCTAGTGTAATGTTCAACCCCGGTGATGGTGTGATCACTTTGTGCTTAGAGTGCCCGTGAGATACCCTTAGAAGCATCGAAGATTATAATAGTGATCGACGGGTGATGGTAATTCGACGGTTGTGAAAGTCAAAGTTTAAGAGCAATTGCTGATAATGGTTCGTTGAGTGGAAGGTTGGGTGATCTCGACTGAGATGCACGACTAATTAAGCGAAGAGGCATATGCCAAGGCTTAGAGGCGTATGTGGGACTTTGGTGGAGTTCGCTTTGCGAATGATGGAGAGCTGTTAATTGTGATTTTTGTTATGAAGCTGCGATATCGTTGTGTGTACGACATCTCAAGTGATTGTGTATGACGGCTTTGAGGGCCTGAAGTGAATTTGCGACGATTTGATGTTTATGACCAACGATGAGGATGGTCATGTGTTTCGTGGAATTATAATTCCGCGGGATGTTATCATCTTGGCGATGAGAATGTGGAGCTGAATCCTAAGTGGGGGAGTTTTTACTGCCGTCCGAGGAAGATCCGGTGGTGTATTGTATACCGAAGTATCGGAGTGTATCGTGCTAGGCCTCAATAGGTATTTGGAGTTCCTAACGAGGAAGAGTAACGGGTTGTTGATGTCGACTTGAGATCGTGTATTACAATTGTTAGTTACAATTCTGGAATGTTATGCTTGAGGATTGTGATGATGGGATCGAAGGAAGTGTGAGTCTTCTTATGTAAGGTGGTCATGTAGTACCAAAGTGCGGTATGAGACCAGGTGTGAAGTTTGAGACCACGGAAGTGAGAGAATGAAACTGTCATTATGGGTGCTCTCGTTGTGAAAATCTGGGTTTTCGTGAAACTCGGGTAGTATTATTTGAATGGGTACGAGTTCGATATTGTGGTGGTGCTGTATTTTCCCTGTCGGGAAACATGTTCGTGGAAATTTTCAGTGGATTATTCCACTTTATGAATGATTGTGAGGCGGGGAGTGTCGGTTCCGATTGTCTCACGTCGAGACGCGCGGATGTTATTTGTTTACGAGGGTGTGCTCCCTAGTGATGTGACCCGTTGGTTACATCGAAATTTCGAGGCCATCCTTGACGGACGGTCGAGGCAAGAGGATTCACCAGGCGTTGGTGGATATTTTGCAGGTCGCGTGAAGATTGCGAATCGTTGTGATGATAATTCATTGTTGACGGGATTCTATTACACGAATAGTTTCCATGCTAGTACTAGGAAGCCGTATTGTATTGATGTGTTGTAGGGTTTAAGGGAGAAACCCTGTGTCGAGTGTCGATGTTTTTGCCTAACTCGTGGTGTATTACTGTCGTTCTGGATTAATCCAGAGACTGATGGTCGTGTGCGGATAGATGGATGGGAAGGTTTGCGTCCCTAGTGGGATTATTTGGTGATACCGAAATTTCTTTGTTGAAGAAATGACCCGGTGGTGGAGACGGGAGAAGTTGGTTTTTTTTTGCAGAGAACATTCATGATTGGCAGGTTGAGTGGTGCGTTTACAAGTCGTTGAAGTACGGAGTTTTGACGTGGCATAAATCCTTCTTGATTTGGATTAATGCAAGACTTGGTTCACGGCGTAGTGGACCTAGTAGATCGCGTTGGGTGATATAGTTATGGATGTAGCTTGTTGCAAGTGTAGTCGAGAGAACTTGAAGGAATATATGGCGTTTTCCGTATTTCCTAAGTGGGCATTTTGGACGTTGAGTGTATAAAATACCGCTTGTTGCGGTAATGCACGCTAGTGATTATTAGCGTGTAGTAAGATATTCGGGTTAATGGAAATTGTGGTGGACATCGAGTTTAGATGTATGTCAGAGGACCATAGAGGGTGGGTCCGGTTTGTTAAATGACGAGGATCACGGGGACGTGATCGAGTATAAGTGGGGGAGAGTTGTAGCATCCTAAAAACTTGGAGTATTATTTTTAATAGTAATTTAATGATACCAAGGGTGATCAAGATGTTTCGGGAAGTAGAGGTGACTTGAAACGTTATTATTCTTTATGATAATATAGTGTTTTGAGTATCGGGTGTTCGATGTGTAAAATTTTGGTGTATGTTACGAGGTTATGCGCGAGTTCACCGTTTGGGCCATAACTTCCTCATACGAACTCGGATTGAGGCGATTCAAAAGCCCAGACGACCGTAATTCGAGCGCGGACATTTTTAAATTTAAGTTATGAGCTAGAAGGCTCCAGGAGTGCCGATCCTGTCTAGGAGCGCCGCTTTTGAATCTGATCAGGTGCTGTTTGAATTTTTGGACTTTTAAATGAAGGGCATATTGGTCAATTCACATGTGAACGTGTATATGGATTGGAGAGCAGATTCTTATCCCTATTTCATCTCCTTTCTCATCCATAAAACTCTCTCATCCATTTCTAGAGAGAGGAACCCATTTTAGAGAGAGAAAGCTTGGTTTGAGGAAGAAGAGTGAATCGGGTCAAGTCGCGAGAGTTAAAGTTATTCACCTCTTTCACGGCTATGTTGTGGTAGTGTTGATAAGTTCTAAATCTGAATTTCATTGTTAAGATTCTTGTTTGAGTTTAGGGTTTGTGCTAGTTAGAGTTATAAACCCCATTTCTTGTGATTTTGTGGGGTTTTGGGTAAGATTCATGTAAGTAAACCCAAATTGGTGACTTAGGATTTTGATTGATGAAATTGTAAGTTTGGGGTCTTGCATGTGTTGGTTCAAACCTTAGAAGAATTGTGTACTAGTGATTTTGGTGTTGTGTTGACTTAATTTTGGTGTAAACCCTAATTTAGGTCAAAATGGGTTTTGTGTTGAAATGGGTCAAGTGTTCTTGATCTTTGGTGTCAAATGATGATTTTGAGACACAATCACTAGTTGTTAGTGATTGTAGGTGTTTTGAGTGTAAATTGGTGTTTTAAAAATATAATCACTAGCCGTTAGTGATTATGGGTGTGTTTATGAATTGTGTCAAAATGGGTTGACTTTGATTGGGCCGAATTTGGTAATGACACTAATTGTGGATTTAATGAATGTTAAACACTTTTGTTAAGTGATAAATGACGTTTTTGAATGAAAGAAATCGTGGGAAGTGATTTTCTGTTAAAATGGTATTTTAACATAAGTCAAACGTGGTCAACCGTAATATGGGTCAATATTGCACGTGTTGTGATTTTTGTGTAAATGGCGGTTTGAAATGATCACTACCTAAGTAATAATCAAGTGTCGAAACCTAGGATGGTCTAATTGATGTAAAGTATAATTTTAGCTAAATTATACTTGTAACGTGGGTTTATATTACCACTCGAAGTGGTAATTGAATTATGTCCATTAGGTGTTAAATGGACGGGTTTTGACGAGCAATGTGTGGTTGATAATGATAAAAACGAACATATATTTCATAGTATTATCCTTCAAGAAAGACAAGCTTTTAGTTGCAATTGTTCTATTTACAAGTGATATTCGTTTAAATATTAAAAGGTGAAGACAAAAGACAGATTCGACGATTTGAAGACGCAAATGACCAAAACGCTAAAAAGTACAAAGTACAATCCAAGTGGTTCAATTTATTGATGAGAAACGTCTAAAAGTTACAAGAGTACGAGCCGCGAAATGCAAAGTACAAGATATCTAAGCGTACGAAAGGACGTTCGAAAATCCGGAACTAGGACCTGAACCAACTATCAATGCGCGACGCAACGGGCCTAAAATTACAAGTCAACTATGCACAAGAATATAATATAATATATATATAATTATATAAAATTATATAAATATTATATTATATAATAAATAAATCAAGAGCCGCCCATGTTTTTGGAAGCATTTGGAGCTGGAAAACAAGGCCATGCGATCGCATGGCCTGGAGGAACAAACTCCATGCGATCGCATGGAGTGAAAAGTGTGTTCAGGTCCTATAAATTGCAACGTTTGGTCGACGAATTATACACACCTACACCATATCAATTGATATCTCTCACTCTCTCATTTATATTTATATTTATATTTATATTTTATAATTATAATTTTAATATTAAGTTAATAATAATAAGGTTATGGTAGCGAATGTTTTAAGTTTGTAAGTCGAAATTCTGTCCGTGTAACTCTACGCGATTAATACTCATTGTAAGTTATGTTCAACCTTTTTAAATTAATGTCTCGTAGCTAAGTTATTATTATGCTTATTTAATCCGAAGTAATCGTGATGTTGGACTAAATATTAAGGCTGGGTTATTGGGCTTTGGACCATAATTGGGGTTTGGAAAAAAGACCGACACTTGTGGAAATTAGACTATGGGCTATTAATGGGCTTTATATTTGTTTAACTGAATGATAGTTCGTTAATTTAATATAGAAAATTACAATTTGACGTATCTATAAATAACCACATACACTCGATCGGATACGATGGGCGGGATATTTATAAATACTAATAATCGTTCATTTGACCGGACACGGGAATGGATTAATAGTCAATGGACTCATTAAAACAGGGGTGGATTACATTCAAGGACATTTGGTGTAATTGTTAACAACGTATTAAAACCTTGGGTTATACGCAGTCGATAACCTGGTATAATCATTAACAAAGTATTAAGACCTTGTTACAGTTTAAGTCCCCAATTAGTTGGAATATTTGACTTCGGGTATAAGGGTAATTTGACGAGGACACTCGCACTTTATATTTATGACCGATGGACTATTATGGACAAAAACCAGATGGACGTATCAAATAAACCAGGACAAAGGACAATTAACCCATGGTAATAAATTAAAATCAACACGTCAAACATCATTATTACGGAAGTTTAAATAAACATAATTCCTTTATTTTATATCTCATCGCACTTTTATTTACCGTCATTTATTTATCGTACTTTAAATTACTGCAATTTTATTTATCGCACTTTTATTTATCATCATTTACTTTACGCTTTAAATTAAGTTATATTTATATTAATATTTTACATTAGGTTTTAATTGTGACTTAAGACATAAAATCGACAAATCGGTCACTAAACGGTAAAAACCCCCCTTTATAATAATAATAATAACAATACTTATATATATATATATACTTATATATATATATATATATACACAAATATAGTTTAAAATATATATAGCGTTAAACTCAGCTAGCTCCCTGTGGAACGAACCGGACTTACTAAAAACTACACTACTCTACGATTAGGTACACTGCCTATAAGTGTTGTAGCAAGGTTAGGTATATTCCATTCAATAAATAAATAAATAACTTGTGCAAATTGTATCGTATTTAATAGTATTTCGTAGTAAAATATAATCTATTTCGTACTACACCTCGCACACATCAGTGGTCCCTCGGCTAAGGGATGATTGTGTCGGATTCTCTTTTAGAGAATGTATATTTATGTGTATATTGTGCCTATGTGCGATATAGGTAACTATTTGCTCTGATATGAGGACGGAGATCATAATACACTACTTGTGGGGCATTCCAAGGTGAGTGGAATAATTATATATGTATGTATATGATTTATTTACTTGTGGGATATGGGTTAAAGTTCGATGTTGACGATACCATATCCTAGAGTGTATTATTGTTTCATTGAGGGTTGAAAGTTCGATAGTGACGATACCTCAAGTATGGATTTAAAGTTCTATGTTGACGAAGCCATACCACTATTGTAGTGACATTGATGAGGGTTTAAGTTCGATGTTGACGATACCTCATATGTGGGTTTTAAGTTCGATGTTGACGATACCACATTAAGTGAGGCGAATGGGGCTTAAGTTCGATGTTGACGATACCATTCGCGGGGCTAGCCTTGAATACTAACGGATGTTTTGAACATCGATGTTTCGTGTGTTGCTTATTATTTTAGCTTATTATATTGTTCGGATTATATGCTATTGTTTTGCTAGCTTGAGATTTGGAGATTTAGCATTATACTTTGCGATGGTATGCTATTTAGATTGCTAGCGTGTATACGGTAATTGTGTAAGTGATTGCAAGTAGGTAAATTATATATGTATGTGTATAATTATTGCATTCACTAAGCTTTATGGTTACTCCCTCGTTGTTTACCTTTTTTTATAGGTACCATTGGTTGTATTGGAGAATTCTAGTAGCTCAGATAGGTTGCTAGAAGTTGGCTTATGACAGAGTAGCATTGGCTTTGGATGTGGGTTGGGGATTTGATAGTCCTCGGGGTTACGCTCTTGGTATCGGGTTGGGATGTCGAGTCTTAATCCTTGTCTTGGCGTAATTGAGTAGAAATTGTCACCTTGATTGCAACGGGTCGTATTGTTGCAACTAATAATTTGTCATGGTTATCTAAGACTAAAATGTGTAAACTGTGGTATTTTGTGTCATAATGAACTTGTGTTTGGGTTCTTGGAGGGTAAACTTATATTTGGGTGATTGGGTTGGGACAACACTTAGTCAAATTTCGAGTTTGCAACATTCAGGTGTAGGAGCGCCGCTTTTAGGGCAAAAGCGCTGCTCCTGATCAGCATCTGGTAGTCTTTTTAATCAGTCGTCAGAAGCGCCGCTTTTGGAAACAAAAGCGCCGCTCCTTAGTCACAAAAGCGCCGCACCTGCTTTAAAAAAAAAAATTAGTCGGTTTTTAATTAAACGGTTTGGAGTTGTTTCAATATCTGCAGCTGCCAGACCTTCCATATGATGCCATAAACCCCAATCTGATTGTCTTGGTTTAACTTTTTCAGATCTATCAGGAACACCAGGATCTTGAATAGCACTCATAAAAACCTTGTACGCTCGGTGAGTTCCTTGAGATTGCAAAAATAATAGTGATTCGTCGAGCGGAGTTGCTCGAGGTTGGGCGGGATCCATTGCAAATTCGTGTGTGATTCGTGTGTGTGTAAAAAAAATTGAATGAGATTGGTGGAGTGATGCAAACCGTGTTGGGAAATTACGGTCTCACTAATTCCCACCACCCAACCCAACAATAATAGTAAAGAAATAAGAACAATACACGACACAAGATTTAACGTGAAAACTCCAAAACAAGAGAAAAACCACCGGCCCCCAAAGAGAGAAATACACTATATCACAAATTGTTTCAATGATATAGACGAATCTCTCAAGCCAACTACACTCTCCAAGATATTTAACTAATACAACTCTCAAACAAGGGTAAGAAAGAAAGAAATAATTAAATACTTAAAGTGTATTGATTGGTGCAAATTGGAATGAAGACTTAGCCCTCCTTTTATAACCAAGTCACCTACCTCCAACTTTCTTCTCCCACCTATGTGAGATAACATCCTTCACAAAGTAACCATATCAATTTTTTCTTTCAAAAAATAAAACCAACAAACCGGTGTAGCAGAGCTCGGATTATATAAAGATTCAAACCGGCCTTTCAATTGCCGATTTGTACACGTGGCAAAATTTGGTTCGCAACATTTATGTCACGGGTTAGGGAATAAATGAAGAGGCGATTGGTACGAAAACCATTACGGTCAAATAGTCAAACTGGCGTTTCATTTGCCTGTTTGACTGAGAATTGAACACGTGGCCAACCCGATGTTTCAAAGGCCGGTTTGGACCCAAAATATACAAACCGGCGATTCAATGTTCGGTTTTCCTATTTATGTAATTATTTCATTTGAAAAACCATTTCTGTAATTATTCGAAAAAAAACCATTTTCAAAAAAAATTCCCATATTAGTTCTGTATTATTTATTGTATAGGAGCTATTCGTATTCTGTGTTCTAATGACTAATAGATCGTATGGACGATTAATAAGAGTTATTAAATGATTATAGAATGGATAAACAAAATACGTACCCTACGTACTCTTTATTAATGATAATCAAATAAAATAAAACTCCCTTTCAAACTAAACAAACTCCGACATTAATACTAGCCACCAAGTTGATAAAGATAATAACCAACTTTTAAATATCAAAAAAATTAAAATAAAGTTTAAAGACTTAATGACTTCCAATTCTGCATGCCTCTTTCCTTTAGTTACCGGATACAATGGGGCCACTAGTATAGCAGTTTCTCTAAAATAATTGTGTAATCAAATTATTTCATTAATCCATTATCCAAATAATCAGTAATTGTTGTTGGGCTGGCCCTCCTGAATCATACACATATGCATCAGTTTCTCTTTTTTCAAAAAAGACTCTTCCTCAAGTATACATAATCACCACTATCCTCCACATATGGTGATTGGCAACACCAAAGGGGCCAAAGTGATGTTCACCCCGTCCTTTTGTGCCTCTTCTTCTTTACCATCAATATCATAAATGGGTTTGGTATTTTCATATACACAAGGTTCTGGAATGTCCTTTATATTAGAAACTTGCTCAATCGAATTGATAAAGTCATCCGATTGTGCCAGAACTCGGGAATCTCGAACTTCATACCAATGTCTCGCAAGGGATCCTCTTCATAACTCCCCTCGAACCTCTCGGCACATCAGTAAATGGCCCACTGGTCATTCATGCGATCCGAATCGGACTCCTCATAGTCCTGATTCCGGCTTGAATCTAACTCCACAACATGTCTATTCAACCTTTCGATCTCAACATCAAGTGGATCAACATCACTGCCTCCCTCGGCGAAATTCACATGAACTATTTGTGGTCAATCTGTCTTTTCGTTCTTTAGAATTTATGAAATATATACTTAAGTTTTTTTAGTCTATATAATACCCATCATCAGTTCCGCTCTAGATACTTGAGGGTTGAGAAAGTGGTAATCAAGTTGCTTTTCAGCTGTTTTGATCTTTCAGTTTTAGCCTTTTGCCGTTTACATGTTATCGTGCAATTGTTGAATCATTCTTGGTTATGGTTGTTACATATCCTTTTACTGGTATAATATAAGCTATGAACAAACAATCTAAAATTTCTTATATCTTTTTATCGCTAGTTTGTGTTGGGAAATTACAGCTGAAATGACCCGTCCTAATCCATCCGGACAAAGTCCATATTGATTATAGACGATTCACAATAGTTGATTACATCTCGAGGTACTTGACCTCTATATGATACATTTTACAAACATTGCATTCGTTTTTGAAAAGACACTCTTTCATTACATCGAAAGTTGATGGCATGCATACTATTTTATAATATATTCAACTATAATTGACTTAATAATAATCTTGATGAACTTGATGACTTGAATGCCACGTCTTTTGAAATATATCATGAATGACTCCAAGTAATATCTCTAATATGAGCAAATACATAGCGGAAGATTTCTTTCATACCTGAGAATAAACATGCTTTCAAGTGTCAACCAAAAGGTTGGTGAGTTCATAGGTTTATCATAAAACAATAAAATTCATCATTTTGATAGACCACAAGATTTAAATCCTGCATGGTACAAATGGGCCCGAATCCTATACCCACTGATGTCAAAGCTAAGGGGTATAAAATACTTTTAAATTTTACAAGGAAATACTATTAAATACGATACAATTTTACACAAGATATTTATTTATTTATTGAATGGATATACTTAAACCTTGCTACAACACTTATAGGCAGTGTACCTAATTGTACAGTAGGGTAGTTTTTAGTAAGTCCGGTTCGTTTCACAGGGAATCTTTTTCACAAAGCTTAACGCTATATTAGTTTAAATTTATAAAAATACAAATATATATATATATATATATATATATATATATATATATATATATATATATATATATATATATATATATATATATATATATATATATATATAAGTAATATTATTATTATAAAGGGGGGTTTTTACCATTTAATGACCGGTTTGTCGATTTTAAAACTTTAGCCGCAGTTAAAACCAAATGTAAAATATTAAATAAATAAAAGACTTAATTTAAAGCATAAAATAAACTTGCGATAATTAAAAAGTACGATAATTAAAAGTGCAATTAAATACAATAACAATAAATAAAAATGCGATAATTAGAAGTGCAATTAAATATAAAATAAAGGAAATTAAATATGAAATAAAAGAATTATGCTTATTTAAACTTCCGTAATCATGATGTTTGACGTGTTGATTTTAGTTTTATGCCCATGGGTTAATTGTCCTTTGTCCTGGATTATTTAATATGTCCGTCTGGTTTTTGTCCATAACAGTCCATCAGTCATAAATATAAAGTGCGAGTGTCCTCGTCAAATTATCCTTATACCCGAAGTCAAATATTCCAACTAATTGGGGACTTAAACTATAACAAGATTTTAATACTTTGTTTAATAATTACACCAGGATGTCGACTGAGTGTAACCCAAGGTTTTAATACTTTGTTAAAAATTATGCCAAGTGTCCTTGTACATAATTTCACCCCTGTTTTAATAATTCTAGTGGCTATTAATCCATTCCCGTGTCCGGTTAAATGAACGATTATTCGTACATATAAATACCCCGCCCATCGTGTCCGATTGAGTGTATATGGTTATTTATAGGAACGTCCAATTGTAAATCTTTATATTAAAATTAACAAACTATCATTTAGTTAAACAAATATAAAGCCCATTAATAGCCCATAGTCTAATTTCCACAAGTGTCGTTCTTTTGTCCAAACCCCAATTATGGTACAAAGCCCAATTACCCAATTTTAATATTTTTAGCCCAACATCATGATTACTTCGGATTAAATAAGCATAATAATAACTTAGCTACGAGACATTAATGTAAAAAGGTTGAACATAACTTACAATGATTAAAAATAGCGTAGCGTTACACGGACAGAATTTTGACTTACACCCTTACAACATTCGCTAACATACCCTTATTATTAGGATTTAAAATTAAAATTAGAATTAAAATATAATTTATAAATATAAATATTACGTATAGATATAGAGAGATTGATTATATTTTTTGGATATTTTTACTCGTCGAACTGCATTGCTTTTATAGGCTGTTTCAAAATTGGGGGCTCCGCGAGTCGCGGCCCATTTGGTCTTTGATAAGGCTAAAAAGGAACATATATTTCATAGCAAAATCCCCCAAGAAAGACAAGATTTTAGTTGCAATTGTTCCATTTTCAAGTGATATTCGTTTATATTAAATAAGTGCGAAGACAAAAGGCGAAAACGACGAATTAAAGACACAAAGGTCTAAAAAGCTCAAATATACAAGATACAAATAAAAAGGTTCAAATTATTGATGAAGAACGTCTAAAAATGATAAGAGTACAAGTTGCGGAACGCAAAGTACACGATATAAAATAGTACGAAAGGACGTCCGAAAATCCGGAACCGGGACCCGAGCCAAGAAGAAACGCCCGACGCAATGGACCAAAAATATCTAGTCTACTATGCACATAAATATAATATAATATATAAATAATTATTAAAATTATTTATATTTTATATATATTTAATAAATATGTCGACGAACAAGAAGACAAAAGATATGTGAGCTGTCCAGCGTGGCCATGCGAGTCGCATGGCAAATAGGCATAAACCCATGCGAGTCGCATGGCAGTAAAAATCTGGCCAAATGCCTATAAAAAGGCAGTTTATGCACGAACTCAAACACATCTTTTTCTTTTCCTTCTCTGTAAACATATAACATAAATAAATAATTATAATTTTAATTATAATTTTAATAATTATGATTTAGTTTAGTATTGTAACAAATGATTTACGGGTTTTAAGTCAAGACTCTGCCCGTGTAATACTACGATATTAATACCCACTGTAAGTTATGTCTTTCCTTTTTAATTTAATGTCTCGTAGCTAAGTTATTATTATGCTTATTTAAAACGAAGTAATCATGATGTTGGGCTAATTACTAAAATTGGGTAATTGGGCTTTGTACCATAATTAAGGTTTGGGCAAAAGACCGACACTTGTGGAAATTGGACTATTGACTATTAATAGATGGGGGGTATTGTCTAATTGAGTGACAACTCATTGGAGTCTGTCGAACCTATCTTCAAATTAATTATCCTAATAATTAATAATGATTATGGTTGTCCTATTTAGTGACGTTCATATGGAATCTATTATAATCATTTAATTAATTATTCGGGTTGGGTAATTGATTATTCAAACTGATCAAGTGGGTAAATTAATATTCATATCTAATCAAAACAGGGGTAGATTACATACAGTGATAACTGGTGTAATTGTTGACAGAAGTGATAACTGCGTCACAGTTTAAATCCTTAATTAGTTGGAATATTTGACTTCGGGTATAAGGGTAATTTGACGAGGACACTCGCACTTTATATTTATGACCGATGGACTATTATGGGCAAAAACCAGATAGACGTATCAAATAAACCATGACAAAGGACAATTAACCCGAGTAACAATTAATTAAAATCAAAACGTCAAACATCATGATTACGGAAGTTTAAATAAGCATAATCCTTTTATTTCATATTCTATCGCAATTTTATTTATTGTTATTTTATTTATCGTCATTTATTTATTTTACGCACTTTAATTATTGTCATTTATCTTTACGCTTAAAAATATAAAATCGACAAACCGGTCATTAAACGGTAAAAACCCCCCTTTTATAATAATATTACTACTTATATAATTATATATATTTTGTATAAATATAGTAGTTAAAAATATAGTAAGTATCACCAGCTCCCTGTGGAACGAACCGGACTTACTAAAAACTACACTACTCTACGATTAGGTACACTGCCTATAGTGTTGTAGCAAGGTTTAGGTATATCCCATCCGTAAATTAATAAAACTTGTGTCATATTTTGTAGTATTTTGTATTAAAAATAATACTATTTCGTACCCTCACGCTACAACATCAAGTTTTTGGCGCCGCTGCCGGGGACTCGGCGAAACACTATATTTTTAATTTTAATTATAAAAAAAAAAAAAAAAAAAAAAAACATTTAAAAAAAAAAACGTTTAAAAAAAAAAAAAAATTCTGTAAAAAAAAAAAAACGTAAAAAAAAAAAATTCTGTAAAAAAAAAAACGTTTTTTTTTTTTAAAAAAAAAAATTCGTTTTTTTAAAAAAAAAAAAAATTTAAAAAATTATATATTTTTAAGATTTTGTCTATAAAAAAATTATTTTTTTTAGTTTTATTACCTTTAGATTTTTAGACTATAGTCGCAACTTTTAGTATTAAGTTTAGTTTTGCCATAGTTATTTTTACTTCTAGAATTTTTAGGCTTTGCCGTAAAATCCCTTAAGTGCTTATTCCTTAGATTAAGTTTTAGGTGCTTTAGAATTTTACGACGCCGTATTTCGCACTACTTTCTTATTTTTATGTTTCGACGTTTTTCTTTCTTATTTTTATTTTTCGACGTTTTTCGACGCGCAATCTATTTCTTTCTTATTTCTCGACGCTCTAGTTTTTAGGACCTAGAATTTTCTCTATTTCTTATCTAATTCTCAAAACGGAAAGAAAAATTATTTAAGCGGTTAAGTTAATGGACGTTGACATTTTTCTGGTTCGTAGTAATAGTTGGATTTGTTAGTGGCTAGTTGTGGGCTTCCGATTTAAAGGGTCCTGGCTACCTGCTGCATCTTTTGGCTATTCGAAACGTGGGCAAAAATCAGAAAAGTCTATTAATTGGACAACTTATATAAGTTTTTCTATTTTTATAACTAATAGGATCATTTGTGAATGTAGCTAAAATTTGGCCGTAGCAATAAAATGGAAAATTTTGAAAACAAGGCCTTGGAAACTCTTTTTGAACTCCAAAATCAATTAAATCAATACTCTCAACCGAGTGTTGATGACAATTCGTTCAGTCAATCTTGGATCACAAATGACGAAACAATAACTGGTTGTGAAATCTGTGGAGATTATCACTCAACATGGGAATGTTATTATTACGTTCCTATGGAAAATTACGTACCCACAGAACCTGAATGGAACGATTATGAAGAACGCAATTCAAACTGGGATTATTCCCAAGAATATATCCAAACTCAACAACCAGAAGACGAGGAAAATTACGTGTCCGAAAATTCTTTAGACAATATGAAAATCAAACTCGAAGAACTTGATGCTCAAAAGGAACAAATGAGAGAGTTTGTAAACCGGCAAGCTGAAACTCTATCAGATTACACACCTGTTGATCTGAGGAGTCGTGTGCAAGAAAATCTCAAATCATCGAATTTTGATGAATTCGGGAGCTCCGAAATCACCAACTATCCCGATGATACTTTTTATTCAGTCTTACCAAATTTACAACATATCGACACATTAGCCTCTACCGACGAAATAATCAATCCATCAATGGAGGATGAAGAAGAAGAAAGGGTGAAAAATTGGTACTCTTGGGAAAACGATAACGTTGAAAATTTTACCCCCGAGGCCAAACCGAACTTTACCATCCCACAACTTTCCAACCCAATATTCTCAATAGACGAGTCATCTACTGAAGATGAACTACGAGCTGTAATAGATAATGACACCTCGGATTTCACCCAATTGGGTAATAGAGGTGAAAACTTTAATCCCGAGAATAAACGGAAGGAAATGTTAGGAATTGACCACCCTATAGGAATATGTATGTCAGTGTATAACGATCCATTTGACCAAGAACCAGAAAAGAGACATATCCATTTACTAAAAGCTACACTTAAAAAAGAATTAAGTAGTGACGATCAACGGGTGAGTCTAAACTTTAAACCCATTGATATATTATACACCACCCGAGATGCAAATAACTGGCTCACTATTTTAATTCGTGGAACTTATTCCACCGATTTCACATGTCGTCAGCTAAGTGTGGGGAAGTCTAACCCCACTTAACGTTAAATTAGGGGTTCGGGTTAGTGCATAACTCGTTAATAAACATGCATGATAAGTTAGGGTAAAAGACGCATTTTCAAAGATTAGCAAACTGTTCAAAAAAGCAACCATTTTTGAAGAAAAACATGTGTGATAAAATAAGAAGGAATGAACGATGAGGCGCGCCATCTATCATTCGACGAGCTTTGTAAGTACAAACTAGGTATTCTTAATCACTTTTCTACACTAATCACCCTCATGAATTTATAATTATAGTCTGATTTCATGCAAATGAGGGCATTGCATGATCTCAAGTGTGGGGAAGGGTTATAAATTCTCTCGGGTTTACACTTGGTTTATTTGCCAAATTTTGTGAAAATTTGAAAAAAAATTTCAACTAAATGAATTTAAAATCATGTTTATACATATTTATGAACGATGAAAACTAGGTGTTAATACTGAAATTATCGTTACCTTAAAAAGGACATAAATTGAGAAACAACCCAAAACGCTTGAATTCATTTAAGAATGGAATAGAAGAGAATAAAAAGGCAAAGAAATAAACTAAGTGTGGGGAGAATGTACCAAGTTATTCAATTAAAAATTATCTATCACATGTTTCTGTAAAGTTATTGCAGGTGTTTTGTTTTGGACTAAATTAACTGTTTTACCCGATTTACTGTAATGAGAGATGGATCTACACGATGAATCAATTCCATCATTAAAAGGAAGTAAAGTCTTCCGAAAAAGACACGCGCTTCTTGATTTAGGTCATGAAGTTGTCGTCCAGACCAGCTGTAGGTTGACGAAAAATCTAGAAAAGTCATCTCTAAAATCAGCTGGAAATCCACGGACCTCAGCATCAAACAGGGTCGCCAAGTGGTCAGATTTATCCTAACCATGAGAAGGATTTATCTCGTACAATGGGGGGCACCGTGCAAATTAGCTTGATAAGACTAATGAATCAGATCCCCAGAAAGGATAATCTCCTTAAAAGATTAAAAATCAGCTTTTAAGCCTGATATTACTCAATCCTTGAGATTGACCTTAAAGATTGAGAATTACAAACTCATGGAATTCGATGATATCTAAACTCGAGCTTGAACGAGAAAATATTTTGATCAAAAATACAAACCGATTTGTTTTCTGAAAACCCATTTTCAATGCGTTCATCACCATTGAACGTAAAATCCTAGGAATTCACCTGGAATTCATTAGGTCACCTGAACCAAATCGGGTGTCAACCGTAAGAACGGTGGTTGCATAGCATGGTCGGAAACAGGACCTTGTGCCAGACCGAAAAATCATAGGATGATCTTTACTATTGCTCCTACCAAGGATAGTACTAGCATCCGACACGTCAAAAGACCATAATCATCTGCATGTCATGGGACATTGCCTTAACAGTTTCTTGTTCATCGCTTTCCTTTACAACCGGACGGTAGTTTACCGAAAGGTAATATACGGAACAAGTAAATTGGATGTGTGCTTTCCGATACAGGGATAGCAGTGGATTACACGAACCTAAATGTTTTTAGCCAAAATATTGATCCACAAATATATTTTGCAACACCGATGGTGGGTCAAATCAGAAAACTTGTCTAGGGTAAAATCTAGCTTGAATTTTTAAAAGATCAAATGTTTTCATAAAGATCCAATTTCCTAAAGGATCTACATTTTTATAGTCATGTGGGACTGTAAACCGCCTTTTAAATGTGCACTTTGCTTTGGAAACCGAAAGTAAATCGGCTATTTGATTGCAAGTGTCGTTGACCTAAACCCAAGGCAACTGTGGATGACACACCCACCTTTAACCATGGTTCTATTGTTAATATCATTGTTTATACCGCTCTATCAAAATCACTGATGTACAAAGTGTGAAGAATAAAGAAGTGATTCGTGTGATGTATTATATTATTTCAAGACTGTATTGCTTGAGGACAAGCAACGCTCAAGTGTGGGGATATTGATAAGGCTAAAAAGGAACATATATTTCATAGCAAAATCCCCCAAGAAAGACAAGATTTTAGTTGCAATTGTTCCATTTTCAAGTGATATTCGTTTATATTAAATAAGTGCGAAGACAAAAGGCGAAAACGACGAATTAAAGACACAAAGGTCCAAAAAGCTCAAATATACAAGATACAAATAAAAAGGTTCAAATTATTGATGAAGAACGTCTAAAAATGATAAGAGTACAAGTTGCAGAACGCAAAGTACACGATATAAAATAGTACGAAAGGACGTTCGAAAATCCGGAACCGGGACCCGAGCCAAGAAGAAACGCCCGACGCAATGGACCAAAAATATCTAGTCTACTATGCACATAAATATAATATAATATATAAATAATTATTAAAATTATTTATATTTTATATATATTTAATAAATATGTCGACGAACAAGAAGACAAAAGATATGTGAGCTGTCCAGCGTGGCCATGCGAGTCGCATGGCAAATAGGCATAAACCCATGCGAGTCGCATGGCAGTAAAAATCTGGCCAAATGCCTATAAAAAGGCAGTTTATGCACGAACTCAAACACATCTTTTTCTTTTCCTTCTCTGTAAACATATAACATAAATAAATAATTATAATTTTAATTATAATTTTAATAATTATGATTTAGTTTAGTATTGTAACAAATGATTTACGGGTTTTAAGTCAAGACTCTGCCCGTGTAATACTACGATATTAATACCCACTGTAAGTTATGTCTTTCCTTTTTAATTTAATGTCTCGTAGCTAAGTTATTATTATGCTTATTTAAAACGAAGTAATCATGATGTTGGGCTAATTACTAAAATTGGGTAATTGGGCTTTGTACCATAATTAAGGTTTGGGCAAAAGACCGACACTTGTGGAAATTGGACTATTGACTATTAATAGATGGGGGGGTATTGTCTAATTGAGTGACAACTCATTGGAGTCTGTCGAACCTATCTTCAAATTAATTATCCTAATAATTAATAATGATTATGGTTGTCCTATTTAGTGACGTTCATATGGAATCTATTATAATCATTTAATTAATTATTCGGGTTGGGTAATTGATTATTCAAACTGATCAAGTGGGTAAATTAATATTCATATCTAATCAAAACAGGGGTAGATTACATACAGTGATAACTGGTGTAATTGTTGACAGAAGTGATAACTGCGTCACAGTTTAAATCCTTAATTAGTTGGAATATTTGACTTCGGGTATAAGGGTAATTTGACAAGGACACTCGCACTTTATATTTATGACCGATGGACTATTATGGACAAAAACCAGATAGACGTATCAAATAAACCATGACAAAGGACAATTAACCCGAGTAACAATTAATTAAAATCAAAACGTCAAACATCATGATTACGGAAGTTTAAATAAGCATAATCCTTTTATTTCATATTCTATCGCAATTTTATTTATTGTTATTTTATTTATCGTCATTTATTTATTTTACGCACTTTAATTATTGTCATTTATCTTTACGCTTAAAAATATAAAATCGACAAACCGGTCATTAAACGGTAAAAACCCCCCTTTTATAATAATATTACTACTTATATAATTATATATATTTTGTATAAATATAGTAGTTAAAAATATAGTAAGTATCACCGGCTCCCTGTGGAACGAACCGGACTTACTAAAAACTACACTACTCTACGATTAGGTACACTGCCTATAGTGTTGTAGCAAGGTTTAGGTATATCCCATCCGTAAATTAATAAAACTTGTGTCATATTTTGTAGTATTTTGTATTAAAAATAATACTATTTCGTACCCTCACGCTACAACATCAGTCTTCAAACTCCGCAAGTCACGGAGTTCCATTTTACATCTCACTCAACTTTGGCTCTTTGTTTGCCGACGATTATATAAATAAATATAATATATAAATAATTTTAGTAATTATTTAAATATTATATTATATTTATGTGCATAGTTGACTTGTAATTTTTAGTCAGTTGCGTCGAGCGTTGAGAGTTTACTCATGTCCCGGTTACGGATTTTCGAACGTCCTTGCGTACAATTTAATATCTTGTACTTTGCATTTTGAATCTTGTACTCTTGTAATTTCGAGACGTTTCTTATCAATAATTGGAACCACTTTGATTGTATTTTGTACTTTTGAGCTTTTTGGACCTTTGCGTCTTCAATTCGTCGAATCTGTCTTTTGTCTTCACTTTATTATTTAAACGAATATCACTTTTAAATAGAACAATTGCAACTAAAAGCTTGTCTTTCTTGAGGAATAATGCTATGAAATATATGTTCGTTTTTAGCATTATCAAATATTCCCACACTTGAGCGTTGCTTGTCCTCAAGCAATATAGTCTTGAAATACTAGAATCACTTCTTTATTCTTCACACTTTGTACATCAGTGATTTCTATACGGCGGTATAAACAATGGTAGTAACGATATGGTTTACAGTCCCACATGACTATAAAATTTAGATCCATTAAGGAAATTGGATCTTTATGAAAACATTTGATCTTTTAAAAATTTTAATCTAGCTTTTACCCTAGATAAGTTTTCCGGAATAACCCTTCACCGGTGTTTGCAAAATATTTTTGTGGGTTTGGTGGGTTTCAGATTTGAAAATTTTAGCTCAAAACTTGCGGTTTTGTGTCACTCACTTGCTAACCTTGTATTAGGAAAGCAACACGTCCAGTATACTTGCTCCGTATATTACTTTTCGGTAAACTACCATCCGGTTGTAAAGAAAAGCGTTGAACAAGCAACTGTTAAGGCAATGTCCCCTGACATGCTTTTAATTATGGTCTATAACGTGTCGGACGCAATTACTATCCTTGGTAGGAGTAATAGTAAAGCTCACCCTTATGATTTTTCGGTCTGGCACAAGGTCCTATCTTTGACCATGCTATGCAACCACCGTTCTTACGGTTGATACCCGATTTGGTTCAGGTGACCTAATGAATTCCAGGTGAATTCCTAGGATTTTACGTTCAATGGTAATGAACGCATTGAAAATGGGTTTTCAGAAAACAAATCGGTTTATAATTTGATCAAAATATTTTCTCTTTCAAGCTCGAGTTTAGATATCATTGAATTCCATGAGTTTGAATTTCTCAATCTTTAAGGTCAATCTCTAGGATTGAGTAATATCAGTCTTAAAAGCTGATTTTTGATCTTTAAGGAGATTATCCTTTCTGGGGATCTGATTCATTAGTCTTATCCAGCTAATTTGCACAGCGCCCTCCCCATTTTACAAGACAGATCCTCTCATGCTTAGGATAAGTCTGACCACTTGGCGACCCTGTTTAATGCTGAGGTCCGTGGATTTCCTGCTAATTTTAGTGATGACTTTTCTAGATTTTTCGTCAACCTACAGCTGGTCTGGACGACAACTTCATGACCTAAATCAAGAAGCGCGTTTCTTTTTCGGAAGACTTTACTTCCTTTTAATGATGGAATTGATTCATCGTGTAGATCCATTTTTCTTACAGTAAATCAGGTAAAACTTTTTAGTTTAGTCCAAAGCAAAAGTATTTTCAGTTATTTGTACAAAAATATGTGACATATGTTTTGAATAACTTGGAGAATTTTTCCACACTTGGCTTTTATTTTTCCTTTTTGTTCTCCTCTATTCCATTCTTAAATGAATTCTAACATTTTGGTTTGTTTCTCAATTTATGTCCTTTCCGAGGTAACAATAATTTCGGTGTTAACACCTAGTTTTATCGTTCATAAATATGTATAAACATGATTTTGAGTTCATTTAGTTGAAAATTTTGAAAAATTTTACTAGAATTAGGTAGTCAGTATATAAGACTAGGGCTGTTCTTTATTATCAGAGAGCACTAGATTCTAATACAACTACTGCTTTACTAGTATTTTTAATGGTAACCAAGTGTTTAAGATAAAAAATTTTAAAAATCCGAAAGAATTTAACCCCTTCCCACACTTAAGATCTTGCAATGCCCTCATTTGCAAGAAATCAGTAACAATTTAAATTATTGAGGGTGATTCGCGTAGAAATGATTAAATTTTAGCAAAGTTTCCAAACATATTTGTGTTTGTGTTGAATGATAAATGGTGCACATCATTTGTTCATTCCGTCTTGTTGTTATTTCACATATATTTTGCATCTTGTCATCAAAATTAGTTGCTTTTGCTGAACTTAATGCCAGTCTTTGAAAATGCGTTGTTTTACTCTGTTGTGTACATAAGATAAACTGCAAACATATATACATATTTTTGAAGTTTGGTATATTACCCCACATTCAAAAATTATTAAAATCTAATAATAAAAGTTAGAAAATTATAAAAACTATTACAATATTAACATAAGTATTAAATGTATTACAAATAATAAAATAAATAAAACTAAGTAGACTAGGGATGATACTGATACCAGTAGGGATTCCATGCATAACCGTATGTGTTATAGAATGCTTCGGCTGGGTTATACGTAGGATACGGTGGTTGCATCTCTTTAGACCAGGGAGGAAATATGGGCGTTGGAGTAGGAATATAGTTTCTACCTATATGTTGGCAATAAGCTATGATTTGGTTTTGATGAACTTGCCAATCTTCAAATGCTCTATGTCTAGCATTTTCATACTCTTGTAAAGCTATAAACCTTTGCATTTTTGTCATTTCATTTCCTCCTCCCACATTACCTGGCTGTTGGTTTCTCTCAACCTGTGGATGTCTACCATGGTATTGTACTGCGGCGTTATTTCGCCTCTTCAAAACTTTAGCACCATGGTATAAATTTAAACCAATTGTATCGTGGGGTTCTGGTTCTTCGATTAATAATCCCCCCGAATTATATCCACATCGAGATACTCAACAATCTAAGTAATAAATATACCACCTCCTATTATGCTATGCGGTCTCATCCCCCTAACCATAGCTGATAAATAATAACCCACACAATAAGGTATACTTACAGCGCTTTGTGGGTCTCGAATACACATGTGGTAAAACAAATCCTGTTCATTTACCTTTTCCTTATTCTTACCTCTTTGTGTAATCGAATTAGCTAAAAACCTATGAATTACTCTTAATTCAGCTCTATCTATATCCAAATAAGAGTAATTTCCCCCTTTGAATCGGTGATGGCTAGTCATTTGACTCCATACACCATGCGTATCAAAATTTTCATCAATTTTCCTACCGTTCAATATCAACCCTCTACAATCGGCAGATGCTAACTCCTCAGGCGTATATATACGTAAGGCCTGAGCCATGTCTAGTAAAGACATGTGGCGCATCGAACCTCCTAACAAAAATCTAATAAAAGATCGATCGGTTAAACTAGCTACCCGATCATTTATTTCTATACTACACAACAATTCTTCACACCATACTTTATATACAGGTCTACGCATGTTGAATAAATGTACCCAACCGTTAAAAGTAGAATTACCATATCTCTGTGTAAGTAATTCCATAATTGGCTCGGCCAATTCTACAGCTTCTAACGGTCCCCATTCTATGACCCTAGGTACTTCAACAGCTTTAGAATGAAGAGTATGCAAGCCCCTTTGGTATTTTGGATAATCTATCCAACGTCTGTCAAATCTCAAGTTCGGGTGCAAATCTTCCAAGTGCATATCAGAAAATGTCATAACTGGATGAGGTATATCTTGTTTGTAGTAGTTATCCACCTCCTGTTATTCCGCATTCTCAGCAGGAGCATTGCGAGCTTAGGATGAAGATTCACCCCTTTCAGTCTGCAAAACACATCAAACACAATTTTTGTGCATCCAAATATGCATTAGTGTCAGCAAAATCATCAATCAAAATAATTACAATGACATGTCCAATTTATATCAAACTTATGCTCATTTTCATATTTTTATCAAATCTACACTTTTTCAAATAAGCATATACGAAAATGTTCGCCAAGTTCATAAGCATTCAACTCAAATAACATGTCAAAATAATCATTACTAGCATTTAAACAAGTTTCAAATGGCATTATTTCTCAAAAATCAAGTTCATGAATTTTAGACTTGAAAAAGTCCACTTTAATTCTCAAAATCATGTTTAGGCTCAAAGTTTGGATCATTTAACTACCTAAACATGTTACACTACTTAATTTAGCAACAATTCATGACAAAAATCGGCCATAACCTGTTTATATCAAAAAGCTCCAAATTGCTTTAGAACACAAACCATAGATTACTCAAAATTTGAAGTTTAAGGCTTCTAATCATGTTAAATAGTATCAATCTAGGTTATACAAGCATAATACACAAACAATTTAAGCATAATTACACTAAAAAGCATTAAAATCGAATTGGGGAAAAAAATTGCTCAAGAACACTAATTTTTGGATTAAATGGTGTTTAGGTGTAGTACTGTTTTTCTTGAGTAATTTCTTGATAACATCCTTCTCAACATGATTTTAGTAAAAGATTTGATGATAAACGGTCAAAAATTGCGAATTTGGTGTGTGTTTTTCTGGGTGTTTGCGCAATTTGGAGTGGGTGGGTGTGTGCAACTGAGCTGTTCAGCTCGGTTTATTTTTTTTCTGGGTTTTGGTCTCTCCGCGAGTCACGGCATTTGACTCTTTCAAACTCCGCGAGTCGCGGTGTTTGTTTTTTTTTTTTTTTTTTTTTTTATTTTATATAAGCCTTAACTTATAAAACAAATATAAAATAAATTTAAAATTTTGTTTTCCTTTGTTTTAGGACGTGGTCGTTTCGGATTGATGTCCTAGTCCGTCCTTCGACAAAATTTTAAAATTTGTCTTTTTGTAGCGATTGTTTTAAAAGCTAAGATTTTTGGGTTTTTTTTTAATGTTTTTGGCATACTTTAATTCAATAAGATTAAAAATAATGATAATAAAATTCTCGTCCCTCCCTCGGGTAAAGCAATTTCGGTTCAAAGACCTAGTCTTCAACTTACGACGAATTTTAAAAATTATATTTTTAACTTAGCGACATAAAGTAAATTTTTGTTTTTAAATTCACACCAAACTTAAATTTAAAATGCATAAAATTAAAAATTCACACCAAACTTAATTAAAAATTCATATTATAAATTCACACCAAACTTATATTATATTTTTATTTTTATACATACAAACTTATATTAAAAAGATTAATTTTTCAAATATTTACAATTTTAAATATATTGATTTAAAAAGTTTACAATATTATTTTAATTTTTATATATTAATTTTAAAACATGGTAAAAATAAAATTAAAAATCTTTTTGGCTTTTTATCCCACTTTAATCAATCAAATATTATCAAAAACATACGCCCCTCTTTTCGGTAAAGTAATTTCGGTTCCATGACCTAATTTAACTCATGACGAATTTTTGAAATATTTTGGGTTGATTGATTAAAGATATTTATACCTTAAGAATAAACGTTAAATTTCGCAGTGATGTAATAAATTTTTGTATGATATCAACAATTTCGGTCGCCAAACCTAATTTTATTGAATACCAATTTAATACTTTATAGCGAACAAATTAGCGTTTATTATCAAAAGGTTAAAAATGAAAAAAAAAAACTGTACAGACTTACCTGTGAGATAGTATTCTTAGTGATATGATCTGTCCCATTCATAAGATAGTCGGTTTAATTGGTTTTCCATGGCTACATAGGCGTAACCTCGAGCATTCAATGATTTTTCTTCTAAACATATGAACGGTCCATCTCTGCATAAAGTAACAAATTTGGTGTTTGAATAAGTTTGATTATTTGAACATTTACCTCCATGTGACCATTTTCCGCATTTGTGACATTTTTCAAGGTGTCGTGCTCTTCTTTTCACTGCGGATTTTGATTTTCCTTTACCAAATTGTAACTTATTATCTTGGCATCTGGATTCTTTTCTTACTCCGTCCAATCTTTCTCTGATTACTGATACTAGATCACTCGAAAGTGTGTCATTATTACGTTTAGTGATCAAAGCGTGTAGCATTAAACCATGGTTTAGTTCACAGGAAGTCTTCATTTCGTAAAAACCTAAAAAAAATAAAAATTCAGAATGGGGGGAGAAGACTAGTTCTTTACGGTCTGCTAGGGAAAGACCATTCGGGTTCCATTTTCGAGAATTACACGAAAACAGACAATCTAACTCTAACAGAAATACATATTATCCTTTAAAGACTTGATTCTTCCCACACTTAGTTAGCTGTGGTATCAAAATTGTGATTAACTTCGTTGTCGACTTCCATCGGACTGTTTATGTAGTGTTTAACTCTGTGACCATTAACCTTAAATTCAATTCCATTTGAATTTATTAATTCTATCGTTCTGTATGGGAAAACTCTTTTGACTATGAATGGTCCAGACCATCTTGATTTCAATTTTTCAGGAAATAGCTTGAATCGTGAATTGAAAAGAAGAACTTTGTCTCCTTCTTTAAATTCTTTTGAACTTTTGATTTTTTTATCATGCCATTTCTTCGTTCTTTCCTTATAGATTAATGAATTTTCGTATGCTTCATGTATTACTTCTTCTAATTCGTTTAGTTGACTTAACCGTAGACGTCCAGCTTCATGTAAATCAAGATTACATGTCTTCAAAGCCCAAAATGCTTTGTGTTCAATTTCTACTGGAAGATGACATGCTTTTCCATAAACGAGTCTAAAAGGTGTGGTTCCAATTGGAGTTTTGTAGGCTGTTCGAAAAGCCCAGAGTGCATCCTCCAATTTAATGGACCATTCCTTCAGATTTGATCCTACGGTTTTCTCTAGAATACGTTTTAAAGCTCGGTTGGTATTTTCAACTTGTCCACTTGTTTGTGGATGATAAGCAGTGGATATTTTATGAGTTACTCCATATCTTTTAAGAACTTTCTCAAGTTGATTATTACATAAATGAGTTCCCCGATCACTTATTAAAGCTTTCGGTGTTCCAAACCTTGCAAAAAGACGTTTTAAAAAGTTGACTACAACTCGTGCATCGTTAGTTGGGAGAGCTTGTGCTTTCGCCCATTTAGATACATAATCAATGGCTACGAGAATATAGAGATTATTATGAGATTTTGGAAATGGACCCATAAAGTCAATACCCCAAATGTCAAATACTTCACATACTTGAATGACATTTTGTGGCATTTCATCACGTTGACTTATTTTTCCGGCCCTTTGACAAGCATCACAGGATTTGCAAAGAAGGTGTGCGTCTTTGTAAATTGTAGGCCAATAGATTCCAGCATCATAAACTTTTCTTGCTGTTAGTTGAGGCCCATAATGCCCTCCTGTTGGTCCTGTGTGACAATGGTTTAAAATTTTACTAGCTTCATCTCCGAATACACATCGGAGTATTATTCCATCTGGATAACTTTTAAATAGATGTGGATCTTCCCAGAAATAGTGTTTTATATCACTGAAGAATTTCTTTCGTTTTTGGTACGATAATCCTTTTTCAAGGAATCCACATACTAAATAGTTTGCATAGTCTGCAAACCATGGAATTTCATTATAATCTATCTTCAATAGATATTCATCAGGAAAGTTGTCTTGTATGGCCGATTCATTTAGAACTTCTAATTCGGGATTTTCAAGACAAGAAAGATGATCAGCGGCGAGATTTTCTGCTCCTCTTTTATCTTGGATTTCAATATCAAACTCTTGTAAGAGTAAGATCCAATGGATTAATCTTGGTTTGGCATCTTGTTTCGAAAATAGGTATCTAAGAGCAGAATGGTCGGTATAGACCACCGTTTTTGCTAGAAAGAGATATGAACGAAATTTGTCAAAAGCAAAGACAATAGCAAGGAGTTCTTTTTCAGTAGTTGTATAGTTCGTTTATGCTCCTTGTAACGTCTTACTAGCATAATATATAGGTTGAAATCGTTTTTCAATCCTTTGTCCTAAAACAGCTCCCATTGCAAAATCACTTGCATCGCACATTAGTTCAAACGGTAGATTCCAATTTGGTGTTATCATGATCGGCGCATTAGTAAGTTTCTCTTTAAGAATATTAAAAGATTTGATACATTCATCTGAAAAGATGAATGGAGCATCCTTTCCTAGGAGTTTATTCATAGGAGTGGCAATTTTAGAAAAATATTTTATGAAACGTCGGTAAAAACCGGCATGCTCTAGAAAACTCCTAACTCCTCTAACATTGGTGGGATGTGGAAGTTTAGCAATTACATCTACTTTAGCTCTATCCACTTCAATTCCTTCCTTTGAAATTTTATGACCAAGAACGATGCCTTCTTTAACCATGAAATGGCATTTCTCCCAATTAAGTACTAGATTTGATTGTTCGCATCTAATAAGCATTCGTTCCAGATTAACTAGACATGATTCAAATGTATCACCGAAGACTGAAAAGTCATCCATGAAAACTTCCATGCATTCTTCTATCATGTCGTGAAAAATCGCCATCATGCATCTTTGAAAGGTTGCAGGGGTGTTGCAAAGTCCAAATGGCATGCGTTTGTAAGCAAAAGTACCATAAGGGCACGTGAACGTGGTTTTCTCTTGATCTTCGGGTGCTATTGGAATTTGAAAATATCCAGAAAATCCATCAAGAAAACAATAATAACTATTTCCGGCTAATCTTTCCAACATTTGATCAATGAAAGGTAAGGGAAAGTGATCTTTTCTGGTGGCGTCATTTAATTTTCTATAATCAATACATACACGCCATCCTATTATAGTCCTAGTAGGAATAAGTTCATTTTTCTCATTTGTAATGACACTCATGCCACCCTTCTTAGGCACGCATTGAACTGGGCTTACCCATGGACTATCAGAAATTGGATAAATTAAACCTGCATCTAGCAGTTTAATTATTTCTTTTTTAACAACATCTTGCATATTAGGATTTAGTCTTCGTTGGCGTTGCACATACGTTTTATAACCTTCTTTCATAAGGATTTTATATGTGCAATACGAAGGACTTATTCCTTTAATATCATGAATCTTCCATGCTATAGCTGGTTTTTGAGCTTTCAACACAGAAATGAGTTGTGATTTCTCATTTTCAGTAAGAGAAGACGATATTATTACAGGTAATTCAGATACACCATGTAAATAAGCGTATTCCAAATGGTTTGGAAGTGGCTTTAACTCTAATGTCGGTGGTTCTTCTATCGATGATTTATATCGATATCTGTCTTCTTCTTTTAGCATTTGAATTTCTTCTGTTGTTGGTTCATATCCATTAGCTATAAGTGTAGCTAACATTTCAGCTTCATCAATTTGTTCAGTTCCTTCTCCTAAAGAACATTCTCCTGTTCCTTGTAATTCTGGAAATTCTTCTAACAATTCTGCATGTGAATCTATAGTTTGAATATAATAACATGTATCATCTGCAGATTGTGGTTGTTGCATTGCTCTATCAACTGAAAAGGTAACACTCTCGTCCTCTATACTTAGGGTCAGTTTCTTACCAAACACATCTATCATTGCTTTAGCCGTGTTTAAGAATGGTCTTCCTAATATGAGAGGAACTTGAGAATCTTCTTCCATGTCCAGAACAACAAAATCTACTGGAAATACTAAAGTACCAACTTTAACTAGCATGTTCTCCATTATCCCTTTAGGATATTTTATTGATCTATCGGCTAGTTGTATGCTTATTCTTGTTGGTTTCAATTCTCCAAGGTCTAGTTTAGCGTATAGTGAATACGGCATTAAATTTATTCTAGCACCTAAGTCTGCCAATGCTTCTATTGAACTAAGACTACCCAGAAAACATGAAATTGTGAAACTTCCTGGATCAGATAATTTTTCTGGTATCTTATTCAACAGCACTGCTGAACAATTAGCATTCATAGTAACGGCCGAGAGTTCTTCCATTTTCTTTCTATTCTAGGCATTCCTGAAATCACATCAATGAAAGGAAGATTTACATTTATCTGTTTAAACATATCCAAGAATTTGGATTGCTCGGCTTCAAGTTTCTCTTTCTTCATTTTACTCGAGTAAGGAAGTGGTGGTTGGTATGGTTTAACATAAGGTTTAGCCTTAACTGTGTTATCTTCATTAACCTTTTCAACTACCGGTTCTTTTTCCTTATCTTGATCAGGTTGTGGTTCTTGTGGAGTAGGAATAGCTTCATCAGAAGTTACAGGTATTTCAGGTGGTTTAAGTGTTGTACCACTTCTTGTGGTAATGGCTTTAGCTGTTTCATTCCGGGGGTTTGCATTTGTATCACTAGGTAAACTTCCCGGTTTTCTTTCACCTATTAACCTTGCTAGGTTACTTACTTCTTGTTCCAGATTTTGAATTGAAGCTTGTTGATTTCTAAATGCTTGAGCATTTTGTTCATTAGTTTGTTTCTGAGATGTGAAAAACTGCGTTTGAGTTTCAACTAGCTTCGTCATCATATCTTCTAAATTCGGCTTTTTATCATCGGTTTGTGGTGGTTTGTTTTGAAAATTAGGTCTTTGCTGGTTGTAAGTATTGTTAGATACTTGTTGATTGCTAGGACCTTGTTGGTTGTTGTATGGAATATTTCGGTTATAATTCTGGTTTTGATTGTAGATCGGTCTTGGCGGTTGATAATTATTCTGATAATTATTTCCAGGCCTTTGGTTTAGATATGAAACATTCTCTCTTTGTTCCATTGTTAATTCAATACTGAGACAATCTTTTGTCAAATGTGGTCCTCCACACTGCTCACAACTAATTCGTATTGAGTGAATATCCTTAGTCATCTTTTCCATTCGTCTCTCGACAGCATCTATCTTTGCGGAAATGGAATCTAAGTCATGGCTAGAATCGGCTCTAGCTGCTTTAGATGATCTAACGATATCTTTTTCTTGGTGCCACTCATGTGAGTGGGAAGCAGTGTTATCAATAATTTTGTAAGCATCAGTTTCGGTTTTCTTCATAATGGAACCACCAGCTGCTATATCTATGTCTTTTCTTGTAGTGATGTCGCATCCTTGGTAGAATATTTGTACTATTTGACAGGTGTCTAAACCATGTTGCGGACATCCTCTTAATAACTTTCCAAATCTTGTCCACGCCTCATATAGAGTTTCATTCAGTTTCTGTGTGAACGTAACAATTTCTCCTTGAAGTCTTACGGCTTTAGATGCCGGAAAGAATTGTTTAAGAAATTTTTCAACTAAAACGTCCCATGTATCAATCGCCCCTTCAGGTAACGATTCCAACCAATCTTTGGCTTCTCCCTTTAAAGTCCAGGGAAATAACATGAGATATATCTGTTCATCCTCAACTTCTCTTATTTTAAATAGTGTGCAGATCCTATTAAAGGTACGAAGATGTTCATTTGGATCTTCCTTCGGTGCACCACTAAATTGACATTGATTAGTCACCATATGTAGAATTTGTCCTTTGATTTCATAATCTGGCGCATTAATGTCAGGATGAGTAATTGCGTGACCTTGGCCAGTGCGTTTAGCTCTCATTCGGTCTTCCATACTTAAAGGTTCTAGATTCTCCATAATTGAATTTGTTGAATCGGAATCACTAGAGGATTCTGATTTAATGGTTCGTTCCTCTACAATCTCTGTTTGAATGATTGGTGGTTCCGCAGGAAAATTTAATGGTTCAGGATCTATGAATCGTCCCTGAATATTCTCCGGATTCTCAATTGTGAGGTCGGGTTAAAAAATGGATTATCGGAAATTTGAATTGGAGTACTTGGTCGACTGGATGACGATTCTAAAGAAAAATCAACGGCGGTAATATTTGCTAAATGTCTTGATCTAGTTACAGGTGGTGAACGTACAAAAGGTGGTGAACGTCTTGCTCGGTGCATTCACTGAATATCCTATTAGTTTTTTAAAAGGAAAGAAAAATTATATAAGTTATCCAATTAATAGACTTTTCTGATTTTGCCCACGTTTCGAATAGCCAAAAGATGCAGCAGAGGGGCAGGATTCGTTTGGTCTCAATATAATTGAGTACTATTTGGCTCCAATAACCCGGTCCACGTACAAACCCAACTATTACTACGAACCAGAAAATTTTGATGTCTATCAATTTAACCACTTAAAATAAATTTTCGTAATTTTAAGAAATTTAGATAAGAAGTAGAGAAAATTCTAAGTCCTAAAAACTAGAATAACGAGAAATAAGAAAGAAAAAGAGCGCGTCGAAAAAGGTCGAAAAAGAAAAGAATTGAAAAATAAAAGGCGTCGAAAAATAAGAAAGAAAAAGAAAATGACTATAAAACTTTAAAACACTCGACTAACCCAACCTTATTACTATCACTAACTTAAAATTATAATCGCAAATTGAGATTACTAATCGGAGTGATAATTGATACATAGGTAAAAGGCGTCGAGAAATAAGAAAATAGCGCGTCTAAACTTAAAAAGGAACTAAAAATTTAAAACTAAAAGTTGCGTCTAAAAATATTAAAGCTTACAAGTAAAACTATATCCCAAATGGAAATAACTTAAAAAGGTACTAAAACTTAAAAAGGCGTCGCAAAATTCTAAAGCACCTAGATCTTAGTCTACAGAAAAAGCACTTAAGGGATTTTACGGCAAAGCCTAAAAAATCTATAAATAAAAATAACTATGGCAAAAACTAAGTTTAAAACTAAATACGAGCGAAAAATACAAATATTACGCTAAAACAATTAAAAAGAGACAAAATATAAAAATATACTAAAAGTTGCAAAAATTACAATTTTTATAAAAATATTATTCTTATATTATTTATTTTATAAAAGTGTAAATTTTATAATTTATTTAAATTAATTAAACTAAATATACAAAATAATAATAACTTAAATTAAGTAATTAAAAACTAAAAAAAACTAATTAGGGTTTTAATTAAAATAATAATAATAATAATTACACCGTAATGATGCAGTTAGGGTTTCTGGTCACCTGTGTCAGGGCTGCTCCGCGAGTTGCGGTTCTCGAAGCTGGAAAACTCCACGAGTCGCGGGGTTCTAAATTTCAGATGACAGGCTGATTTAAATTCGACACGTTTTTTTTTTATATATTTTCTGTTTTAATAATTAAATAAAATATTTATAAAAACTAAATAAAAACTTATAAAAATAGAAATACTTTATAATTTTATAAAAATCTTAAAAATAGATTTATATATATATATATATATATATATATATATATATATATATATATATATATATATATATATATATATATATATATATATATATATATATATATATATATATATATATATATTTTTCGGTTTTCTTAATTTTATGTTTTAAACAAAATATTTAAATAAAACTTATATTTTTATAAAATAAAAATAAAGAAACTTTATAAAACTTAAATATTTAACAAACTCTTAAAAATATTATATTTTTGTTTTTCTTTTTATGTTTTCGAATATTTAAAACGTATTTTTACAAAAGCGTCTTTTTATAAAAGTAAACTAAATTTTTTTTTTAATATTTAGCGTTGCGCTTTCGGCGTTTAAGTTCCCCGGCAGCGGTGCCAAAAATACTTGATGTCAAAGCTAAGGGGTATAAAATACTATTAAATTTTACAAGGAAATACTATTAAATACGATACAATTTTACACAAGATATTTATTTATTTATTGAATGGATATACTTAAACCTTGCTACAACATTTATAGGCAGTGTACCTAATCGTACAGTAGTGTAGTTTTTAGTAAGTCCGGTTCGTTCCACAGGGAATCTTTTTCACAAAGCTTAACGCTATATTAGTTTCAATTTATAAAAATACAAATATATATATATAATATATAAGTAATATTATTATTATAAAGGGGGTTTTTACCGTTTAATGACCGGTTTTCGATTTTAAAACTTTAGTCGCAGTTAAAACCAAATTTAAAATATTAAATAAATAAAAGACTTAATTTAAAGCATAAAATAAACTTGCGATAATTAAAAAGTACGATAATTAAAAGTGCAATTAAATACAATAACAATAAATAAAAATGCGATAATTAGAAGTGCAATTAAATATAAAATAAAGGAAATTAAATATGAAATAAAAGAATTATGCTTATTTAAACTTCCGTAATCATGATGTTTGACGTGTTGATTTTAGTTTTATGACAATGGGTTAATTGTCCTTTGTCCTGGATTATTTAATATGTCCGTCTGGTTTTTGTCCATAACAGTCCATCAGTCATAAATATAAAGTGCGAGTGTCCTCGTCAAATTATCCTTATACCCGAAGTCAAATATTCCAACTAATTGGGGACTTAAACTGTAACAAGATTTTAATACTTTGTTTAATAATTACACCAGGATGTCGACTGAATGTAACCCAAGGTTTTAATACTTTGTTAACAATTATGCCAAGTGTCCTTGTACATAATTTCACCCCTGTTTTAATAATTCTAGTGGCTATTAATCCATTCCCGTGTCCGGTTAAATGAACGATTATTCGTACATATAAATACCCCGCCCATCGTGTCCGATTGAGTGTATATGGTTATTTATAGGGACGTCCAATTGTAAATCTTTATATTAAAATTAACAAACTATCATTTAGTTAAACAAATATAAAGCCCATTAATAGCCCATAGTCTAATTTCCACAAGTGTCGTTCTTTTGTCCAAACCCCAATTATGGTACAAAGCCCAATTACCCAATTTTAATATTTTTAGCCCAACATCATGATTACTTCGGATTAAATAAGCATAATAATAACTTAGCTACAAGACATTAATGTAAAAAGGTTGAACATAACTTACAATGATTAAAAATAGCGTAGCGTTACACGGACAGAATTTCGACTTACACCCTTACAACATTCGCTAATATACCCTTATTATTAGGATTTAAAATTAAAATTAAAATTAAAATTAAAATATAAATTATAAATATAAATATTACGTATAGATATAGAGAGATTGATTATATTTTTTGGATATTTTTACTCGTCGAACTGCGTTGCTTTTATAGGCTGTTTCAAAATTGGGGGCTCCGCGAGTCGCGGCCCATTTGGTCTTCGAACTTCGCAAGTCGCAGAGTTCCATTTTACAGCTCACTCAACTTTGGCTCTTTGTTTGCCGACGATTATATAAATAAATATAATATATAAATAATTTTAGTAATTATTTAAATATTATATTATATTTATGTGCATAGTTGACTTGTAATTTTTAGTCCGTTGCGTCGAGCGTTGAGAGTTTACTCATGTCCCGGTTCCGGATTTTCGAACGTCCTTGCGTACAATTTAATATCTTGTACTTTGCGTTTTGAATTTTGTACTCTTGTAATTTCGAGACGTTTCTTATCAATAATTGGAACCACTTTGATTGTATTTTGTACTTTTGAGCTTTTTGGACCTTTGCGTCTTCAATTCGTCGAATCTGTCTTTTGTCTTCACCTTTTATTATTTAAACGAATATCATTTTTAAATAGAACAATTGCAACTAAAAGCTTGTCTTTCTTGAGGAATAATGCTATGAAATATATGTTCGTTTTTAGCATTATCACCCACCTGTAATGCACATGCGATATCTTTTAAATAAAGTAGACCTTTCTCGTGTACGAAATCATCTTTCATAAATCTTAGTAACCGTACAAATATCTCGTGCACAAAAATAACATACACATAACCTGTGTATAAAATCATTCTCTCGATACATAACATTCACTTTTCATTGCTTTCATAGCTTGGCCTGATAACCGACCTTAACATATAATGCGCATAATAATATCCCCAAAACAGAACATCTCGTCTGTATAATAATCATATAAACTTCGAATTACTAAATACCATGCCCACTAGCCCTTCCGTCTAGTGAACATTCTGGGTGGGGGTGTTAAACCCGGTAGTTACCTTTAGGATTCGCGTTAATTAGGCGTGCAATAATTCTAAAAATTAGTGATGTTCCCTAATTCTTAGGTTACCAAGCAATAATAATCAGGGGAAAAATATTCATATCAATTGTGGCAATTATCACGTCCACATAATTCAATGGTGGCAATTATCACGTCCACATAATTCATTCGAGGAATGTTTTGCTTGTGTCTATCTCGTCAAACATTTATAAGAGCATTTCATGTATTCGCAGTTCAAAATGTATTTCAAAAGCATTTAATAAAACAGTTGTAAAAGTAGCGCATGTATTCTCAGTCCCAAAAATGTAAAGAGTAAAAGGGAATCAAATGAACTCACCATACTGTATTTTGTAGTAAAAATACATATGACTATATTGAACAATGCAGGGTTGACCTCGGATTCACGAACCTATATCATTTGTATATTTAGTAATACATATAATCGTATTCGAATGAATATATATATATATATATATATATATATATATATATATATATATATATATATATATATATATATATATATATATATATATATATTAATTACATTATTTTTATATTAATAACATATATTTTTAATTTGTATGTACATTCAAATGGTTAATATTTTTATAATTATATTAATATATTCATATACATACTTATTTAATGTTATATTTAAAAATCGATAATTTGTTGTTTGTAAGCGTTTTAATATATATAATATTAATATATATTTGTTATAACTTTTAGTAGGTTTTATATATATATTTATGTGTAGTTTTAATATAAGTATAGTATATATAATAAATATATTTTATGTACAAAATATTTATTTGCTTAAAATGATAGTTTCGATATTAACGATTTACTAATAATAATAATAATCATAACAATAATAATAATATTAATAATAATAATAATAATAATAATAAAAATAATAATAATAATAACAATAATAATGATAATAATAATAATAATGATAATAGTAGTTTAAAAATGAAAACTACCTTTAAAGCTCCTCCAAAAAAAATGTCACGGACGAGACTCGAACCCGCGACCTCTTGGATAACCGAACACCACTCTAACCATTGCTCCGTTTTTACATTCTGATTTATAATACCAATCGATTGTATTTAACTCAATTAAGCCTGTTCTACTTCTTCTTAATTTAAAGGTTTCATCATTTTAATTCAGCCCATACATTTGTTGGCCCAACAGAAATTTTGTAACCCAAATTTACACAAGCTCATCTAGATAATTAATTGGCCCAACGCTAAATTAATCTCACAGCCCAACACTCAATTATTATTCTGGCCCAACAACTTGTGTAATTACTTGATAAAAATAAAATAAATCGTGGTTGCCTAGGTTCGAACTCAGTACCTCTTGGTTAAACACCACACGCCCAACCATCCTTCTGCTATCTCTTTACTGTGTTAAACCCGAGTTATAAATTATATATTTTATAACGTCTGCTCTTCTTCTTCATCTTAACATCGTTATTATCATTATCATTACGCATCATCTCGTATCAATCTTGTATCATCGTTATTAACATGATTTTATGTAACAATACGCATCATCATCACCTTAATACTTCATTATGCTCGTTTTCGTTAATCACCATCATTTTTTTCTTTCCATGAATCATCATCATTAACATTCACTATTCTTTCATCATCTATATCATATGTATCATCATCGTCATACCATCAACATCATCAACTTATCGGCATCATCTTAAATTGTCATCATCATTATGCATCACCATGAAATCTTCATTTCACAGTCATCATCATAACATGATGCATCGCAGTAGTGTACTGTAAATGAAACAGGCACAATGTAGTAACAGTAACAACCTTAATAAATTTTGAATTACGAGGAACTCGTAATCTCTAAGCTAAACGCGAAATGATGTTACCAAATTACACGGATCGTGTACATGTCCACGCGTAATTCCGGTCAACTTTACTGCTTGATATCTTCTTCATCTCCGTTTGCTGTTTAGGGTGGTTTAGTGTGATTTGCAGGCTGCAACAAATACATCACGACGGAAAACAGGAATATACGCTGTAGCAGTCGCGTTTTGCAGAAGAGAGAGAGAGAGAGAGAGAGAGAGAGAGAGAGAGAGAGGTGGTTCCGGTTGAGGAGAAAGGTGTTGGCGGTGATAGTTGTGTTAGGAGGTGGTGGTAGTCAACGGTTGTGTTGGGTGCCTCACGATGAAACAAGAAAGAAATGGAGATGGGTTGTTCATGGGTGATAATTTATGGTGGTAATGATTCAAGGTGGTGGTGATGGTTTGAGAGTAGTGGCCGGAGGTGGCTCGACAGTGATTGTAGTCGAGGGTTGTGGTTTAAACAGTAAATGGGTTTAAGTTGTTGTCATGGTGATGGACTGTTGTAGTGGGGGTGGAGCTCAAAGGTGATCGAACACGATGGTGTTTGGATTATGGTGATTAGTGGTTTTTCGTTTACAAGTATTAAGACAGGGAGAGAGAAGACGGTGAGAGAGAGATAGGTAGTACTTAGAAGAAGAGGCAGATATAAATAAAGATAGTTTCAAGGATGGTTATGTGGTTTCTCTGGGTTGTGCATATATATGCATATGTATATAATATATATAATGGAGTTAGTGAAAGTATACCATATTCTAAACAAACACAGTGAATCTCAATTTCCTAAATTGGTGCAATCAGTTTACGGATGCTTCAAGCACTTGAGAATAAAGTAATAATAAAACAATAATAATAATCAACATCATCAATCAATTGAAACAGTAATCAGTGCATGTGAATTCAAATTGTCTGATTCTACCGACACCTCCTCACGGCCCGTGTATCGTGCACTATTTGAAATCAGGGGCGAATAAAAGTGCTCAGAAAATTCTCAAACTTTTAAATTAACTATAATTATTTATTTTTGTCATTATGGCATAAAATTCAGTCATTAATTTAATATATAAAAATTACATCAACTGTCCCTCTCATTTATGGGTAAAATATAAAAAGTGTTAAAATTAAATATTTATATTTTAAATATACTTTTAATAAGCCTATAACTTATATAACTCATTTTCGTATCACCATTTATTTTAAAATCACTTAAGTTCCTTTTTAACTCATTTACTGTTAATCGAATTACAATTGAGCGTTACCGTTGTTTACTAAATAACTTCGAAATCACAAAATATATTTAATATACTTTTTATGTATATATATAGATTTATTTTATGTAATAAATTTTATTATCTCTTATTTTATTTTATAATTTAAATCATATATTAAATCAAACTATATTTCAAAGTATTATATATATTTATATATTTAAATATATATATATATATATATATGTATTTATTTATTTATATTTAATAGTTCGTGAATCGTCGAAAATAGTCGAAGGGTAATTGATTACATGAACACAGTTCAAAGTTTTTGAAATATCAACATTACAGACTTTGCTTATCGTATCGAAACCATATCCAGATTAAGTTTAAATTTGGTCGGAAATTTTCGAGTCATCACAGTACCTACCCGTTAAAGAAATTTCGTCCCGAAATTTGAGTGAGGTGGTCATGGCTAACAATAAAAATGTTTTCATGACGAATATGAGTTGATAAATAGAGTTTTATCATTATTGACTAATATAGATAAAACAATTCGATTATGTGAAGCGTACGAGGGTGGCTGTCACAATAGTTTGAAATAGAAATTTAACTTTTGACGTAGTCACGGTGGATTTCTGGAATTCAAGGGATTTAAAGAAATCTTTGAAATCTGAATAAAATTTGATTCTTTGGAGATTAAGGAATGTGATCTTCTTTGGTTAAATGCGATAATCTGTTTTGATTGCTCTGTTGGATATTTCATTATAAATCCACCCTCTTCATTTCCTTTATATTTTGGAGTTTCATCCTTTTGTTTTCTCTTCTCGACTTTAAGTCAGCGAATAATGGTCCAGAATTCGTAGGTATAAAGTTTCGAATGAACATGACTAATGTTCTAAGAAAAAAATTGTAATAGCACGATCTTGATTGGTTAAATTACCAGAATTCAAGAGAAAAGATAGAATTATCAAGAAATTATGTTCTTAATATGTTTAGAGATTAGATAGAATGTAAGAGTCGCGCAACATGGCACATGATGACGTTATGGTCTGTGAATCATCACGTTTCATTAGAAACTCAGCATGACTTACTGTAATATAATCATGTTGATCAAGTGTCATTATATTATACTAACTCATGCATCAGTTCCCCAACAATACTTCAAAAACATTCATATTTTAAGTTCAAAGGTTCGCAGAATATAGAAACTAAAACAGTTCCCTTTTATGATATAATACGGATAGCGCAGAGAGATAATTAATATCGAACGAGAATATTTATGAAGATATCTTCAGAAATATTGAGGATGTTAATAAAGAAAGGTACGATGATATCTTAGGATTTCAAAATCAAATTGTGATGAAGAAATTCATTCACGATGATTTAGAATGATTAAAGAGTAAGGTATTCGCTAAAGATTTCATCAGAAACATAATCATCTGGATTCTTTATGTACAAGTTTAGTCCTTGTAATTTGTCCAGAGTCTCCTTCATGGTTTGTTCAATCCGGTTTCCAGTTCTAACTTTTCTGAGCTTTGCCAACATACTATTCTTTATCTTTATACCTTCAACGGTTAAGGTCGTGTACAGTTTTTGCCGCTTCATTCAACTTTTTCAACATTTAGAGTATTGATTCGTAGATTGGGTGCTTTTCAGAATTTCAGAATGGAAGATCATAATTCTAAGAGGTAAATGTTATATGTATACATATAACTGTTGGCGTAGATATGCTGCGAAATTTCAAAATACTGATTGCCAATTCTCAGGAATTGGTATGGCAATTCTCGTTATAAGATGTAGATGAGTATATGAATAGGTTTTAACGAACAAATATAATGATTCTTCGGAGAGACTTAAGCCAATGAGTAATAAAGTTGCGGGTAAGTTTACTGCTAATGTGGTGGGATATAAACGGTTTCTCGGTGTCGATGGTGAAAGGCAAACTTATGTATCAAAGTTATAATAAGACTAATCCGAATGAAAGTTGAAGTTGATTTGCTGGAGCTGTGACAAAATTGGCTAATTTGAAAAAGGATTGCAAAGTTATTTTCGGTGATAACAACGCCAAAGGAGATAGCACAGATACGTGTTAAACGTTTACTCAGGTTCCGAGTGTTTTCAGGTGCATAACTATATGCATCACTCTTTTATTTCGTAGATGAAGTACGGTTGGTTCATCCTCTCGATTGAGGTGTTTTCAAAATTCGTGAAAGGTTTGAACGCAGATGGTAATCATCAAGATACAAGTGAGGTTTAAGATGAAATCAAGTGGTAAACTTGAAGAATTATTTTGTTTCATATATTATAATCAATATTTTAATTCATTTTAATTCATTTTAATTGTCCAATGTCATTAGTCCACAGTCGATAATCCACAGTTAACAGTCCAATAATTCATATATAATTTAATATATAATATTCGAATTAATTAATACGTATCGTGACCCGTGTACATGTCTCAGACTCGATCACAACTCAAACTATATATATTATTGCAGAATCAACCTCAACCCTGTATAGCTAACTCCAGCATTACTGCATATAGAGTGTCTATGGTTATTCCAAATAATATATATAGATGCATCGATATGATATGTCAAAACCTTGTATACGTGTCCCGATATTTAAAGTGCGTAAAATAAATAACAGAAATTAAATGACGATAAATAAAATTGCGAGAATTAAAATTGCGATAAATAAAATGCGATAAATAAATTGCGATAAATAAAAGGTAATACGGAATTAACAGTTAGCTAGGAACAGTTAGCGTGGATTCTTAACAAAAATTTTTTTTCATAATTAATTTGTCTGTTTCTAACAAATTTTATTTTGTCAAATGTTTCTTCATTATGCCACTTATTGGATTCTGATAAGTCAAAATTCAAATATGAAATTGAATGAAAATGGTTATTCTGTGGTGAACGGATTCGTATATCTGGGGATGTAAGTAGGATAGTAAATGACTGTTGGATCGGATTCGAAGAATGTACAGTGTAATTTAATAATGTGAAAACTAAATATTCCTCGGGTATTACCTACCCGTTAAAATATGTTCACCATTATTAGTTTGTACGAAAGAAATTTTAATTACAATCTTTATGAAAACATATATACATATATATTTTCTTCAGATGTAATCATGAATTTAATGAGTCAATATGATATTAAACCCATTTAATTTACCGTTAGAATAAGAATATATAATCTCTAGACATTAGAGATTACATAAACGCCATGTCGAACAAGATAAATGATGTAGAATGATATGTAGAATGCTAATTATACTCGAGGTACAGGATGAGATGTTGAGGCATGGATTGTTGATGGTACTGGTGCGGTTATTGATGGTACTGTTGGTGCACGTGATGTTGTTGAAGCTGGTAAATTTTGTACCATATTCTCCAAATTGATTACTCGAGCGCGAAGTTCGTCGACTTCTTCTATTATTCCGGGATGATTGTCGGTCGGAACGAGCGAATGAATGAATAAGGTTTAGAATTGTGGATAGAATATAATCGTGTCAAGCTACTCTGGAACTGAGGCTGATAATGGTGTTTCGGATAGATTCGCCGGTAATTGTTTCAGGTTCTTCGCTAAGAGGGCAATTTGGTGGATGGAAGGGATCACCTTCTTCTTGCCTCCAATGATTAAGTAGGCTACGAACCCATCAGATGAATTGGGGATGGCTGATTGGCTGATTCATTCTGGTGACACTGCTTTCGGAGCTTAGGCGAAACCCCATATCGGAATAGCTGTCGGAATCCGAGGAATTCGAACTGGTTGAGGGATTCATCTCGTACGATCAGATGATGGATTTTCGATAAGAAATAGATTATATGATGTAGATTAGTACCCTTTAATACATAATTTATATATGCATATATAATAATCAAATCCCATATGTTACGGAGGAATCTACGGAATACGACAGACAAAGTTTACAGTAACAGGTACGCTAAGATATGGATTAGCAGATACGCTAAGATATGAATTTATCTATACACTGTCTATGCAATAGAGGCAGTAAGACGTATCTAGACTTTAAAGATGATAAGCAAATAATTTTCGACACGAAATGATAAGCAAAACTTTTGACATGTAGACACGGTCGAAGTCCAGACCCACTAATGCATCTAAAAAACTATCAGTTAGACACACTAATGCAAGACCTGGTTCGCTAAGACCACCGCTCTGATACCAACTGAAATGACCCATCCTAATCCATCCGGACAAAGTCCATATTGATTATAAACGATTAACAATAGTTGATTACATCGCGAGGTACTTGACCTCTATATGATACATTTTACAAACATTGCATTCGTTTTTGAAAAGACACTATTTCATTACATCGAAAGTTGACGGCATGCATACTATTTTATAATATATCCAATTATAATTGACTTAATAATAATCTTGATGAACTCGATGACTTGAATGCAACGTCTTTTGAAATATATCAAGAATGACTCCAGGTAATATCTCTAATATGAGCAAATACACAGCTGAAGATTTCTTTCATACCTGAGAATAAACAAGATTTCAAGTGTTAACCAAAAAGTTGGTGAGTTCACAGGTTTATCATAAAACAATAAAATTCATCATTTTGATAGACCACAAGATTTAAATCCTGCATGGTACAAATGGGCCCGAATCCTATACCCACCTGTAATGCACATGCGATATCTTTTAAATACAGTACACCTTTCTCGTGTACGAAATCATATTTCATAAATCTTAGTAACCGTACACATATCTCGTGCACAAAAATAACATACACATAACCTGTGTATAAAATCATTCTCTCGATACATAACATTCACTTTTCATTGCTTTCATAGCTTGGCTTGGTAACCGACCTTTAACATATAATGCGCATAATAATATCCCCATAACAGAACATCTCGTCTGTATAATAATCATATAAACTTCGAAGTACTAAACACCACGCCCACTAGCCCTTCCATCTAGTGAACATTCTGGGTGGGGGTGTTAAACCCGGTAGCTACCTTTAGGATTCACGTCAATTAGGCGTGCATTAATTCTAAAAATTAGTGATGTTCCCTAATTCTTAGGTTACCAAGCAATAATAATCAGGGGGAAAATATTCATATCAATTGTGGCAATTATCACGTCCATATAATTCAATGGTGGCAATTATCACCTCCACATAATTCATTCGAGGAATGTTTTTCTTGTGTCTATCTCGTCAAACATTTATAAGAGCATTTCATGTATTCGCAGTTCAAAATGTATTTCAAAAGCATTTAATAAAACAGTTGTAAAAGTAGCGCGTGTATTCTCAGTCCCAAAAATGTAAAAAGGGAATCAAATGAACTCACCATACTGTATTTTGTAGTAAAAACACATATGACTATATTGAACAATGCAGGGTTGACCTCAGATTCACGAACCTATATCATTTGTATATTTATTAATACATATAATCGCATTCGAATGAATATATATATATATATATATATATATATATATATATATATATATATATATATATATATATATATAAATTTATTAATTACATTATTTTTATATTAATAACATATTTTTTTAATTTGTATGTATATTCAAATAGTTAATATTTTTATAATTATATTCATATATTCATATACATAATTGTTTAATGTTATATTTAAAAATCGATAATTTGTTGTTTGTAAGTGTTTATATAAATAATTTTAGTAGGTTTTATATATATATTTATGTGTAGTTTTAATATAAGTATAGTATATATAATAAATATATTTTATGTACAAAATATTTATTTGCTTAAAAATGATAGTTTCGATATTAACGATTTACTAATAATAATAATAATCATAACAATAATAATAATATTAATAATAATAATAATAATAATAATAAAAATAATAATAATAATAACAATAATAATAATAATAATAATGATAATAGTAGTTTTAAAAATGAAAACTACCTTTAAAGCTCCTCCAAAAAAATGTCATTGGCGAGACTCGAACTGAAATGTCCCGCTCTTATTGATTAAAAACGTTCCATATTAATTGATTTCGTTGCGAGGTTTTGACCTCTATATGAGACGTTTTTCAAAGACTGCATTCATTTTTAAAACAAACCATAACCTTTATTTCATAAATAAAGGTTTAAAAAGCTTTACGTAGATTATCAAATAATGATAATCTAAAATATCCTGTTTACACACGACCATTACATAATGGTTTACAATACAAATATGTTACATCGAAATCAGTTTCTTGAATGCAGTTTTTACACAATATCATACAAACATGGACTCCAAATCTTGTCCTTATTTTAGTATGCAACAGCGAAAGCTCTTAATATTCACCTGAGAATAAACATGCTTTAAACGTCAACAAAAATGTTGGTGAGTTATAGGTTTAACCTATATATATCAAATCGTAACAATAGACCACAAGATTTCATATTTCAATACACATCCCATACATAGAGATAAAAATTCATTCATATGGTGAACACCTGGTAACCGACATTAACAAGATGCATATATAAGAATATCCCCATCATTCCGGGACACCCTTCGGATATGATATAAATTTCGAAGTACTAAAGCATCCAGTACTTTGGATGGGGTTTGTTAGGCCCAATAGATCTATCTTTAGGATTCGCGTCAATTAGGGTGTCTGTTCCCTAATTCTTAGATTACCAGACTTAATAAAAAGGGGCATATTCGATTTCGATAATTCAACCATAGAATGTAGTTTCACGTACTTGTGTCTATTTTGTAAATCATTTATAAAACCTGCATGTATTCTCATCCCAAAAATATTAGATTTTAAAAGTGGGACTATAACTCACTTTCACAAATTTTTACTTCGTCGGGAAGTAAGACTTGGCCACTGGTTGATTCACGAACCTATAACAATATATACATATATATCAAAGTATGTTCAAAATATATTTACAACACTTTTAATATATTTTGATGTTTTAAGTTTATTAAGTCAGCTGTCCTCGTTAGTAACCTACAACTAGTTGTCCACAGTTAGATGTACAGAAATAAATCGATAAATATTATCTTGAATCAATCCACGACCCAGTGTATACATATCTCAGTATTGATCACAACTCAAACTATATATATTTTGGAATCAACCTCAACCCTGTATAGCTAACTCCAACATTCACATATAGAGTGTCTATGGTTGTTCCGAAATATATATAGATGTGTCAACATGATAGGTCAAAACATTGTATACGTGTCTATGGTATCTCAAGATTACATAATATACAATACAAGTTGATTAAGTTATGGTTGGAATAGATTTGTTACCAATTTTCACGTAGCTAAAATGAGAAAAATTATCCAATCTTGTTTTACCCATAACTTCTTCATTTTAAATCCGTTTTGAGTGAATCAAATTTCTATGGTTTCATATTGAACTCTATTTTATGAATCTAAACAGAAAAAGTATAGGTTTATAGTCTGAAAAATAAGTTACAAGTCATTTTTGTAAAGGTAGTCATTTCAGTCGAAAGAACGACGTCTAGATGACCATTTTAGTAAACATACTTCCACTTTGAGTTTAACCATAATTTTTGGATATAGTTTCATGTTCATAATAAAAATCATTTTCTCAGAATAACAACTTTTAAATCAAAGTTTATCATAGTTTTTAATTAACTAACCCAAAACAGCCCGCGGTGTTACTACGACGGCGTAAATCCGGTTTTACGGTGTTTTTCGTGTTTCCAAGTTTTAAATCATTAAGTTAGCATATCATATAGATATAGAACATGTGTTTAGTTGATTTTAAAAGTCAAGTTAGAAGGATTAACTTTTGTTTGCGAACAAGTTTAGAATTAACTAAACTATGTTCTAGTGATTACAAGTTTAAACCTTCGAATAAGATAGCTTTATATGTATGAATCGAATGATGTTATGAACATCATTACTACCTTAAGTTCCTTGGATAAACCTACTGGAAAAGAGAAAAATGGATCTAGCTTCAACGGATCCTTGGATGGCTCGAAGTTCTTGAAGCAGAATCATGACACGAAAACAAGTTCAAGTAAGATCATCACTTGAAATAAGATTGTTATAGTTATAGAAATTGAACCAAAGTTTGAATATGATTATTACTTTGTATTAGAATGATAACCTACTGTAAGAAACAAAGATTTCTTGAGGTTGGATGATCACCTTACAAGATTGGAAGTGAGCTAGCAAACTTGAAAGTATTCTTGATTTTATGAAACTAGAACTTTTGGAATTTATGAAGAACACTTAGAACTTGAAGATAGAACTTGAGAGAGATCAATTAGATGAAGAAAATTGAAGAATGAAAGTGTTTGTAGGTGTTTTTGGTCGTTGGTGTATGGATTAGATATAAAGGATATGTAATTTTGTTTTCATGTAAATAAGTCATGAATGATTACTCATATTTTTGTAATTTTATGAGATATTTCATGCTAGTTGCCAAATGATGGTTCCCACATGTGTTAGGTGACCTACATGGGCTGCTATGAGCTGATCATTGGAGTGTATATACCAATAGTACATACATCTAAAAGCTGTGTATTGTACGAGTACGAATACGGGTGCATACGAGTAGAATTGTTGATGAAAATGAACGAGGATGTAATTGTAAGAATTTTTGTTAAGTAGAAGTATTTTGATAAGTGTATTGAAGTCTTTCAAAAGTGTATAAATACATATTAAAACACTACATGTATATACATTTTCACTGAGTCGTTAAGTCATCGTTAGTCGTTACATGTAAGTGTTGTTTTGAAACCTTTAGGTTAACGATCTTGTTAAATGTTGTTAACCCAATGTTTATAATATCAAATGAGATTTTAATTTATTATATTATCATGATATTATCATGTATGAATATCTCTTAATATGATATATATATACATTAAATGTCTTTACAACGATAATCGTTACATATATGTCTCGTTTAAAAATCATTAAGTTAGTAGTGTTGTTTTTACATATGTAGTTCATTGTTAATATACTTAATGATATGTTTACTTATAATAGTATCATGTTAACTATATATATATCCATATATATGTCATCATATAGTTTTTACAAGTTTTAACGTTCGTGAATCATCGGTCAACTTGGGTGGTCAATTGTCTATATGAAACATATTTTAATTAATCAAGTCTTAACAAGTTTGATTGCTTAACATGTTGGAAACATTTAATCATGTAAATATCAATCTCAATTAATATATATAAACATGGAAAAGTTCGGGTCACTACACGAACCCGCGACCTCTTGGATAACCGAACACCACTCTAACCATTGCTCCGTTTTTACATTCTGATTTATAATACCAATCGATTGTATTTTACTCGATTCAGCCTGTTCTACTTCTTCTTAATTTAAAGGTTTCATCATTTTAATTCAGCCCATACATTTGTTGGCCTAACAGAAATTTCGTAACCCAAATTTACACAAGCTCATCTAGATAATTAATTGGCCCAACGCTAAATTAATCTCACAGCCCAACACTCAATTATTATTCCGGCCCAACAACTTGTGTAATTACTTGATAAAAATAAAATAAATCGTGGATGCCTAGGTTCGAACTCAGTACCTCTTGGTTAAACACCACACGCCCAACCATCCTCCTGCTATCTCTTTTATGTGTTAAACCCGAGTTATAAATTATATATTTTATAACATTTGCTCTTCTTCTTCATCTTAACATCGTTATTATCATTATCATTACGCATCATCTCGTATCAATCTTGTATCATCGTTATTAACATGATTTTATGTAACAATACGCATCATCATCACCTTAATACTTCATTATGCTCGTTTTCGTTAATCACCATCATTTTTTTTTCTTTCCATGAATCATCATCATTAACATTCTCTATTCTTTCATCATCTATATCATATATATCATCATCATCATACCATCAACATCATCAACTTATCGCCATCATCTTAAATCGTCATCATCATTATGCATCACCACGAAATCTTCATTTCACAGTCATCATCATAACATGATGCATCGTAGTAGTGTACTGTAAATGAAACAGGCACAATGTAGTAACAGTAACAACCTTAAAAAATTTCGAATTACGAGGAACTCGTAATCTCTAAGCTAACGCTAAATGATGTTACCAAATTACACGGATCGTGTACATGTCCACGCGTAATTCCGTTCAACTTTACTGCTTGATATCTTCTTCATCTCCGTTTGCTGTTTAGGGTGGTTTAGTGTGATTTGCAGGCTGCAACAAATACATCACGAAGGAAAACAGGAATATACGATGTAGCAGTCGCGTTTTGCAGAAGAGAGAGAGAGAGAGGTGGTTCCGGTTGAGGAGAAAGGTGTTGGCGGTGATAGTTGTGTTAGGAGGTGGTGGTAGTCAACGGTTGTGTTGGGTGACTCACGATGAAACAAGAAAGAAATGGAGATGGGTTTTTCATGGGTGATAGTTTATGGTGGTGATGATTCAAGGTGGTGGTGACGGTTTAAGAGTAGTGGCCGGAGGTGGCTCGACAGTGATTGTAGTCGAGGGTTGTGGTTTAAACAGTAAATGGGTTTAAGTTGTTGTCGTGGTGATGGACTGTTGTAGTAGGGGTGGAGCTCAAAGGTGATCGAACACGATGGTGTTTGGATTATGGTGATTAGTGGTTTTTCGTTTACAAGTATTAAGACAGGGAGAGAGAAGACGGTGAGAGAGAGATAGGTAGTACTTAGAAGAAGAAGCAGATATAAATAAAGATAGTTTCAAGGATGGTTGTGTGGTTTCTCTGGGTTGTGCATATATATGCATATGTATATGTATATAATATATATAATGGAGTTAGTGAAAGTATACCATATTCTAAACAAACACAGTGAATCTCAATTTCCTAAATTGGTGCAATCAGTTTACGGATGCTTCAAGCACTTGAGAATAAAGTAATAATAAAACAATAATAATAATCAACATCATCAATCAATTGAAACAAGTGCATGTGAATTCAAATTGTCTGATTCTACCGACACCTCCTCACGGCCCGTGTATCGTGCACTATTTGAAATCAGGGGCGAATAAAAGTACTCGGAAAATTCTCAAACTTTTAAATTAACTATAATTATTTATTTTTGTCATTATGGCATAAAATTCAGTCATTAATTTAATATATAAAAATTACATCAACTGTCCCTCTCATTTATGGGTAAAATATAAAAAGTGTTAAAATTAAATAATTAGATTTTAAATATACTTTTAATACGCCTATAACTTATATAAATCATCTTCGTATCACCGTTTATTTTAAAATCACTTAAGTTCCTTTTTAACTCATTTACTGTTAATCGAATTACAATTGAGCGTTACCGTTGTTTACTAAATAACTTCGAAATCACAAAATATATTTAATATACTTTTTATGTATATATATAGATTTATTTTATGTAATAAATTTTATTATCTCTTATTTTATTTTATAATTTAAATCATATATTAAATCAAACTATATTTCAAAGTATTATATATATTTATATATTTAAATATATATGTATTTATTTATTTATATTTAATAGTTCGTGAATCGTCGGAAATAGTCGAAGGGTAATTGATTACATGAACACAGTTCAAAGTTTTTGAAACATCAACATTACAGACTTTGCTTATCCTATCGAAACCATATACAGATTAAGTTTAATTTGGTCAGAAATTCTCGGGTCATCACAACGGCCTCACTAATTCCCACCACCCAGCCCAATGATAGCAGTAAAGAAATAAGAACAATACACAACACAAGATTTAACGTGGAATTGAAATATATTCCTTGAAGGTGGCCCAAAGGGAAGGTTTTACCGACCCGCTCTGGGACTAAGGTTCGGCCCGCCTGCCCCTCGAGATGGTTTAAGGGTCGGATCCTCAGAGTGTGATTCGGGTTTCCTGCCCGAAAGCGCGTGTGTGTGTGTGCAAAGGATGAGTGTCGTTGAAATAAATGATACGCTGATGCAAGCTTGCCTTTCAAAAAAGAAAAAGATTTAACGTGGAAATTCCAAAACAGGAGAAAAACCACCGGCCCCCAAAGAGAGAAATACACTGTATCACAAATTGTTACAATGATATAGACGACTCTCTTAAGCCAACTACACTCTCCAAAAAATTTAACTAATACAACTCTCAAACAAGGGTAAGTGTAACAACCCAACATTGATTTACCAAAAACACGACACAAAAAAAAAATTTCTGTGACTGCCCATCTGGAGGGCGTCCAGAAATCGGGACGGCGTCAAGCCTTTACAACTGGGACGGCGTCCAAGGATTTGGGACGGCGTCCCAATGAACTAAAAAGTACTGATCAGTTTTTGTTTACACGCGAGCGAAAAACTCGCTCCCCGACACTTTTCAACGAAACCATTTTCACAATATGACATATTAAGTAAAACTAAGATATTGCCACCATAAAAACAAGTTTTACAACCCCGGGCTCACAATGACCCGTTTTACAAATAAAGTAGCAGTTTCGACCCATTTATCTCTTTAGACGGATTAGAACTCTACAACCCAACCCGATACCAAGAGCATAATCCCGGGGACTACCAAAACCCCCATCCGCGTCCAATTATCCGAAAGCTACCCCATCAAGCCCAACCGCTCCTGCACGTCTAGTCTAACAACTAGCTAGCATCAATAACACAATACCTGTAAAAAGGTAAACAACGAGAGGGGTAAGCCGAGGCTTTAGAATATCCCCATCATTCCGGGACTCTCATCGAATATGATAAATCGAAGTACTAAAGCATCCGCTACAACGGATGGGGTTTGTTGAGCTCAATAGATCTATCTTTAGGATTCGCGTCAATTAGGGGCCATTTCCCTAATTCTTAGGCTACCAAGCTAAAAAGGGGCATATTCGATTCGATAATCCAACATAGAAAGTATTTTCAATTACTTGTGTCTATTTTGTAAAACATTTATAAAATCGCATGTATTCTCATCCCAAAAAAATAATAGATTTTAAAAGTGGGACTATAACTCACTTTCACAGATTTTTACTTCGTCGGGAAGTAAGACTTGGCCACTGGTCGATTCACGAACCTATAACAAATATATACATACATATATATATATATATATATATATATATATATATATATATATATATATATATATATATATATATATATATATATATATATATATATCAAAGTATGTTCAAAATATATTTACAACATTTTTAATACATTTTGATGTTTTAAGTTTATTAAGTCAGCTGTCCTCGTTAGTAACCTATAACTAGTTGTCCATAGTTAGATGTACAGATATAAATTGATATATATTATCTTGAATCAATCCACAACCCAGTGTATACGCATCTTAGGCTAGATCATAACTCAAAGTATATATATTTTTGGAATCAACCTCAACCATGTATAGCTAACTCAAACATTACTGCATATAGAGTGTTTATGGTTGTTCCAAATAATATATATACATGGGTCGATATGATATGTCAAAACATTTGCATACGTGTCTATGGTATCCCAAGATTACATAATATATTAGAATACATGTATAATACAATATAAGTTAGCTAGGATATGATTTGTATAGAATTGTTACAATATTTTCCGTAGCTACAACAATCAAAAAATATCCAATCTTGTTTTACCCATAACTTCTTCGTTTTAAATCCGTTTTGAGTGAATCAAATTGCTATGGTTTCATATTGAACTCTATTTTATGAATCTAAATAGAAAAAGTATAGGTTTATAGTGAAAAATATAAGTTACAAGTCGTTTTTGTAAGAGGTAGTCATTTCAGTCGAAAGAACGACGTCTTGATGACCATTTTGAAAAACATACTTCCACTTTGAGTTTAACCATGATTTTTGGATATAGTTTCATGTTCATAAGGAAAATCATTTTCCCAAGATAACAACTTTTAAATCAAAGTTTATTATAGTTTTTAATTAACTAACCCAAAACAGCCCGCGGTGTTACTACGACGGCGTATGTCCGGTTTTACGGTGTTTTTCGTGTTTCCAGGTTTTAAATCATTAAGTTAGCATATCATATAGATATAGAACATGTGTTTAGTTGATCTTAAAAGTCAAGTTATAAGGATTAACTTTTGTTTGCGGACAAGTTTAGAATTAACTAAACTATGTTCTAGTGATTTCAAGTTTAAACCTTCGAATAAGGTAGTTTTATATATATGAATCGAATGATGTTATGAACATCATTACTACCTCAAGTTTAGTATGTAAACCTAATGGAAGTGACAAGAAATGATCTAGCTTCAAAGAATCTTGGATGGCTTGAAAGTTCTTGAAGTAGAATCATGACACGAAAACAAGTTCAAGTAAGATTATCACTCGAATTAAGATAGTTATAGTTATAGGAATTGAATCAAAGTTTGAATATGAGTATTACCTTGTATTAGAAAGATATCTTACTGTAAATAAGAAAGATTTCTTGAGGTTGGATGATCACTTTACAAGATTGGAAGTAAGCTAGCAAACTTGGAAGTATTCTTGATTTTATGAAACTAGAACTTATAGAATTTATGAAGAACACTTAGAACTTGAAGATAGAACTTGAGAGAGATCAATTAGATGAATAAAATTGAAGAATGAAAGTGTTTGTAGGTGTTTTTGGTCGTTGGTATATGGATTAGATATAAAGGATGTGTAATTTTGTTTACATGTAAATAAGTCATGAATGATTACTAATATTTTTGTAATTTTATGAGATATTTCATGCTAGTTGCCAAATGATGGTTCCCACATGTGTTAGGTGACTCACATGGGCTGCTAAGAGCTGATAATTGGAGTGTATATACCAATAGTACATACATTTAAAAGCTGTGTATTGTACGAGTACGAATACGGGTGCATACGAGTAGAATTGTTGAGGAAACTGAACGAGGATGTAATTGTAAGCATTTTTGTTAAGTAGAAGTATTTTGATAAGTGTCTTGAAGTCTTTAAAAGTGTATGAATACATATTGAAACACTACATGTATATACATTTTAACTGAATCGTTAAGTCATCGTTAGTCATTACATGTAAGTGTTGTTTTAAGACCTTTAAGTTAACGATCTTGTTAAATGTAATTAATCCATTGTTATTATACTTAAATGAGATGTTAAATTATTACATTATCATAATATTATAATGTATGAATATATCTTAATATGATATATATACATTAAAATGTCGTTACAACGATAATCGTTACATATATGCCTCGTTTCGAAATTCTTAAGTTAGTAGTCTTGTTTTACATATGTAGTTCATTGTTAACACACTTAATGATATACTTAATTATCATTTTATCATGTTAAACATAGTGTATCAATATCTTAATATGATTCATATGTATTTAGTAAGACGTTGTTATAACGATAATCGTTATATATATCGTTTCGAGTTTCTTAATTCAATAAACTCATTTTTATGTATATCACTCATTATTAATATACTTAGTGAGATACTTACTTACCATAATCTCATGTTAACCATATATATATCCATATATATATATATATATATATATATATATATATATATATATATATATATATATATATATATATATATATATATATATATAACATCATGTAGTTTTTACAAATTTTTAACGTTCGTGAATCGCCGGTCAACTTGGGTGGTCAATTATCTATATGAAGCACATTTCAAATAATCAAGTCTTAACAAGTTTGATTGCTTAACATGTTGAAAACATTTAATCATGTAAATATACCAATTTCATTTAATATATATATAAACATGAAAAAGTTCGGGTCACTACAGAAATAATCAAATACTTAAAGTGTATTGATTGGTGCAAATTAGAATGAAGACTTAGTCCTCCTTTTATAAGCAAGTCACCTACCTCCAAATTTCTCCTCCCACCTATGTGGGATAACATCCTTCACAAAGTAACCATATCAATTTTTCTATCAAAAATTAAAACCAACAAATCTCCACCTTTTGATAGAAAAAGATAACCATACTTTAACATTATAAGGATAACCGATATAGATGCTTCCTCGACGACAACTTCAAGATCCTCATCTTCATGCCGATGACATTATCTCTCAAGAGACAAAACTTGCATCTTTACTGAACATTGTCTAAACTAACAATCATTGTCATCACAGACAATCATAACTTTTAACAAGAATTATCATACTCCACCATTAAGAGTATAGTACTTAGAATATCACATTCCAAGCATTTCACCTCGGCACATGTTGTTGAACAACCAGCTAAAACTTTTTGGTGCAACTTCCTGTTTGGCTTTCCCTGGAAGTTTCATCAGCTACAACATCAGTTTCCACCACACAGCCTGCATCAATGTCAAACCAATGCCCATGTGCAATTGTGGAACCGGTAACGAACATCCCTTTCCATGGTGGCGCGGACACACTATGAGGATGGTGTGACTTCAGAGGAATTCATCACTCTCCGTAACAACGGAGACAATGTTAGCGTCTTTGGAGCCATTTGCCGGATTAGCTCCACCTGGACAATTAACCCTTACATGCCCAGTCTTCCCGCACCTCCAGCATACTAGATTCTTCCCAGAGTTTCTCTTTCGCCTATCCGAACACAACACTATCGTATCTCCTGATGACGAGACCCCGTTACCTTTCAGTCATTTCTCCTCGGATAGGAGTTTGCTAGTAACGTCTTCAAACTTCAGAGTTTTCTTTCCATACATCAAAATAGGTTTCATGTGTTCATAAGACGATGATAAAGATAATATCAACCTCAAAGCTTTATCTTCATCATCCATTTTAACTCCAATAGCCTCCAGTTCTGAAACAATACCGTTAAGAATACTTAGATGTTCTGAAAACTTTGAACCCCCATCCATACGCAGAGTATGAAATTGTTCTTTAAGACACAACCGATTTGAGATGCTCTTGCCCTGGTACAACTGCTCTAGTTTAACCCAAAGCTCCTTTGCCGTTGATAACCCGTGCACATTTGCAAGCACGTTCTTTGCAAGACATAAACGAATCGCACTTGCTGCCTGTAACGACCCAACCCGTTATCCTTCCAAAAACGTGCCATAAAAAAAAAATTCTGAGACTGTACATCTGGACGGCGTCCAGCTATCTAGACGGCGTCCAGCTATCTGGACGGTGTCCAGCCATCTGGGACGGCATCCAAATATACTGAAATGTTCTGATCTGTTTAACAATTACACACGGGCGAAAAACCCGCTTCCCGACACTTTTAAACCAAAACACTTTCATAATATGTTATAATAATTAAAACTAAGAGTTTTTCGTAATAAAACCTAGTTTTACAACCCCGTGCCCACATCGACCCAAATTACAACCAAGTGACCATTTCGACCCATTTAGTTTAATTCAAAACATAGACCGAGCATGGTGATTGGGATACGCTACCCAATCCTAATCAAATCCATAAGCAAGTCTTCTAAAGCAAACTACGCAAGTCCACTAGTTCCCGCGCTTACTCGAGCCACCGCATCCATGTAATCTATAAAAATGTAAACAACGAGAGGGTAAGCTAAAGCTTAGTGAGTGAGAATATACTACATACATATATATGCATAAAATGGACACGCCACACAAAATAACAAGTACCGCATACCGGAGCATCCAAGCATAAAGGCAAGCTAGTCTAAGCATACCGTACAATCATTAAGTAACGAGCTAAAGATACAACAACAAACTTAAGTTCACCAACGACGATGTGAACAACGCCATTGAGCTACACCCGGAGGGTTAGCTACATCACAACAATACATCAATATATATATAAGACCATATATAACATTCAAGGTTAACCCCTTAAACCAATACCGAGAACCAAATACCACAATGAAGATTGGCCGAACTACACGAGCCTTAGTAAATCCGCATACACACGAGACTACTATCTTTAATAACACAACATCGAGGTTGGCCGAACTACACGAGCCTTAGTGAATCCGAACTACACGAGATCACTACCTCAATAAGATGACCAAACTACACACGTCACCGTGAATCCGAACTACACGAGATTCACTTCCGATAAGATGACCGAACTACACGCGTCATCGTGAATTCGAACTACACGCGACTCACTTCTCCAACTCAAAACCTACGGTCACGGGATTATAAAATCCACCACATTGGGGTTATCCACATCACAACAATATCAACCCTTCGCCATTGGGGTTATATACTCCACATCACAAACACGTGTGATAACGTACACACAAAACGTGTACCTCGTCAAAGGTGGTCAACCAAAACGCACAACTGTGCCAATTGGACCTAAACACAAGTCCATCAAATCCACCTATATGTGAAGTGAGCTCTATAACCGATGTGATGATCGCTCCAAATCCATATGGACGAACACGTCATTCATCGATTTCATTGCGAGGTATTTGACCTCTATATGATACGTTTTGTAAACATTGCATTCTTTTGAAAAGGCACACCATAAATGAATATTTAAATAAAAGGTTTTCGACATCTGATGATTTCTACATATAGACAATCACCGTAAATAATAGTTTACAATAATACTTCCGTTGACAATGCAGTCAAAATAAGATACCTGGTGATGATTTGGTGAATGCAACGTTTCCTTGAAAAATATACCATGTAAGACTCCATGCACATAGCTTGTCTAACATATAAGCAAACAGCGGAAGACTTCTAGGGAACCTAAGAATAAACATGCTAACAAGTGTCAACACAAACTTTGGTGAGTTCATAGTTTAAATGTTTCGCATAATCTGTGTATAAAGGTGGATCACAAGATTTCAGTTGTTTCATCCAGAAACGTTTATCAAAATATTCTACGAAATTGAGCACCCTGGTAACTAAACTTAACGTATATATAATTTATACCCTTTGTATAATCATCTTAATAATACACGCAAACCAACGTGTACGCTTCTCAAATAGCATACGTCCGTTAAAAGGCTAGTGCTCTAGCTCGGACCGGGATATCAAGTCCTATGGATCCATATACTACTACTCGCGCCCACCAGTTCTTATAACTAGCCGTTACTAGTTACCAAAGCTAAGGGATTTTTGGTTCAAACTCAGTGTAGAATTTAGTATGTACTGGTATCCATTGCGTTTAAAATAAAGTGCATGTATTCTCAGCCCAAAAATATAGATTTCAAAAGCTATTAAAAAGGGAGCAAATTAAACTCACATTAGCAGCATATAAAGTCGTTCACCAAAATGTGACCAAAACGCGGATTACCAAATAACCGTAGATCTCAACCTAGATAACATATGTTGGTCAATAAATGTCTATCAAGCTAGGTAAGGTCATAGTGTATCACAATCCTAATGCTCGAGATCGACATACAAAAGTTATCCAAAGTTGTTTCAAAAAGTTAATTTTGACAGTTGTTTAACAAAACAAGACATGTCCTATATAAGGATTCATTTACTCGGCTGGTAATATTCAAAAATTCACTTTATCAATCTTATTAACAAGTTATTTAAATATCAATTGCAGATTCAAAAGCAATTTCAATTAACGTTAATCATAATTCAGTTGATCATAACTTTTAATTCGTTCACCGAAATTACGCGGTTTCTAAATGAAAAGTTATTGATTTTTCGCCAGCTTTCCAAAGACATGCATATCATATACCTTTTATCAATAATATATGTATTTAATTCGTGATTCATCATAAACTGTTTAACGAAAAAATTTAGCATACAAGCATGCATAAATATATATACTCGAGCACTAGACATGTATACACTATTAATATAAAAAAAGATAAGATATGAATGCTCACGTATCAATATTGTAATTCAATATTGCAGGAAAGTACGTAGACGTAATGGAGATGATAAACACTAGGTTTGACTTGCGAATATTACCCATGAACATTACCCATAACCTCCATGGCAATAGCCCATAATTTCCTTAGCTCTAGCTTGTTCGAAAACTCATTTTGAAATCATTTGGACATCACTCCGTCGTAATATTTTATGTATATTATTATTTTTGTATCGTAAAAATAATAATACTAATACTATTAATAATAAGATTAATAATAATAATCTTAATAATAATAATAATAATAATAATAATAATAATAATAATAATAATAATAATAATAATAATAATAATATATATATTTAGAGAGAGTCGAGAGATAGATATATGAATGAATCAGAAACAGAAATCGCGAATTTATAGATGTGGCCAGCAAAAGGGTGCCATGCGATCGTATGGCTTCCCAAGCCATTTCCCATGCGATCGCATGGGAAGGTATGACAGCTCACAAATGTTTTTGTCCTACGCTTTTCGACATATTTATTAATTATATTTATAATATATAATTTATATAATTAATTATATATTTTATTAAATTCACGTGCATAGTTGGCTAGTAATTTTTGTTCCGATAAGTCGTACGTCATCACGCGACTTATGTCCCTGTTCCGGTTTTTCGAACGTCCTTTCGTACACTGAGAAAACTTGCATTTTTCGTTTCGTGACTCGTACCTTTTTCAAAATATAGACTTAAATTATCCATAACTATGTCACTCGAAGTGTAGCTTTAATCAATTAAGTGTTTTGGTCATTTGATTTTATAAATCATCGTCTCGTAGTATATACATATATATATATATATACATTTTCATTTTGAAATAGTATTTTACTGTAGCAAAGTTTTTTTACTGTAGCAAATAGCGATTTTCGAAAACACTGTAGCTTTTCGGGTACTGTAGCAATTCAAAAATACTGTAGCAAATTAGTGTTTTACTGGTTCATCTTAAACGTTTTAGTTAACTTATCTAAATATCAATCGAATCAATAATTGAATGTTACTATCATTTACTAAATAACTTGAAATCATATATATATATATATATATATATATATATATATATATATATATATATATATATATATATATATATATATATATATATATATATATATATATATATATATATATATATATATATATGCACATTAAGTTATATTTATATTGTTCGTGAATCTATGAGAACAGTCAAAGAATAATTGATTACATGATTATAGTTCCAAAACTTTAAGACTCAACATTACAGACTTTGCTTATCGTGTCGAAAACATTAAATCATATAAAGATAAAGTTTAAATTTGGTCAGAAATTTCCGGGTCATCACAACCGAGGACCACTTCACCCGACCCGCACCCATCCTACACATACACATGTACATAGGATATTAACACTCACCTTGTCGCCTTGAAGAATGCAACCGAAAGATCCGCAACTCGCCGATGGAATGTACCTATTCCATTATCACAATACACACAACACAATTAGGGTTGACTTACAAACCAACTCATTTGACACTTAGTGCAAATTCGACCCAAATGCACTTTCAAGCACAAAACGCGCCCAAACTAACCAATAATCACTAACAATAGTGACAATGGTCCTAATATGCCAAATACATCCAAACACAAGTGTTAAACACTCGTCTTGCCCATTTTGACACCAAAACCCTAATTCGGCCCATTTCAAAATTAGGTAACCAAACACACCCAAAAGTGTTCCAACACTTCCATAATCACTAAACCTAGTGATTAAACTCAAGATCAAAGCCTAATCAATGCCAAATCGTCAACCAACCCAAAACCCGCCAAGTGACAAGAATAACTAGTCACCATGAACCTACTTCATCATCTAAAAGGGTTTTACAACAAACTAGCTCAAAACCCTAACTTGAATATCAAATCTAACAAATGAAATTCGGAGTTTGAGCTTACCAATACAACCACAACGTAGCTAGGAGCGAGATGAACAACTTTAGAACATGAGCTTTGGCGAGAATCCGACTCCTTCTTCTCCAAATCAACCCCTCTCTCTAAAACTCTTCCTCTCTCTCTAAAACAAGATGAGAGGGTTTGTGTGGGTGTTAGTGGAGCAAATGAGGCTCCTAGAACTGATCTTATGGCCTTAACTCGTTTCATATGTGAAAATACCATTTTTCCCCTCATAAAATCTCAAAGTAAAACAGCTGGCCTGACAGACAAGTTGGACGGCGTCCAATATTCTGGACGACGTCCCACCCTTCACAACTGGATGGCGTCCCATCATCCTGGACGGCGTCCCAAATAACTGAAAAGGCAGAAACAGAAACAGGGAGTTACAACTCTCCCCCACTTAGAATCGATCACGTCCTCGTGATCCTCGTCACTAAACCAAACGGACCACACTCTACGGTCCTCAACATAAGTCCCAACCAACTTCCTAGGCAACTCTTCCCAACGAATCACCTTTAACAACCTAAAATCGTCACTCGCGATTTATCAAATCCACAATTCGAGCACTAAAACCTTACTCATTCCTTCGCATTGGGAAAACTCATCCAATCTCTAACCGAGATATCAACCCTGTAGCGTACCATTACCAAGTACAATGCTAAAGTAACCACATACCAACATAGGGTCAACCATCTAAACTGACGAAGACCGAACAAAAGCGAACCCTTACGGATAACACTTACCACTTAATATCCCTTGTAGTGCGCAACACGACCAATACGCAACTGCGATTGATTTCTGGAATTTAAGGAATAGAAAATCTTCATAATCTAAATAAGATTTGATTCTTCAGAATTTGCGAAAATTAGGATTTTCTTTGATTAAATACGTAATCTGCCTCGATTGCTATGTCTGATATTTCGCTATAAATTGACCTCTTCCGTTTGATTTATTTTCACCACTCCTATAATCTTCTTCCTTATTTAATACTTCTTAATAGATTGTGAAAATGCTTCATCCAGTTCAGATTCTTGATATACTCCTAACTTTCATAACTATCATTCTTCTTTTTCATCTGCCGTCGGAGGAATCTATTCACTTTTACTATACTCTTGGCTTTATAGTGTTTTTAGTTCTCCCGTGTCTTTACGTTGCAATACTTATTGATATTCATGGTTTGTAATTTATGTGTTTTTATCGGGCTTTATATTCTCCGTTATATTTCGAAGCTTCATGCTTTCGTTCTCTCTTCCTGCCTTCAAATCAAGCGAATAATGGTTCATAATTCGTAGGTATGGAATTTGAAATGAACATAGTTAATGTTCTAAGAAGGGAATTGTAATGGCACGATCTTGATTTGTCAAATTACCAGAATATCCGGAAAAGACCGAATCATCAAGAAATATATTTTCTTGATATATTTAGAGATTATATGGAATGAAAGAGTTATGTAACATGGTTCATGATAAGAGTGGGATCTGTGAACCTTTATCACATTCCATTAGAAACTCAGCATGACTTATTGTCATATAATCACATTGATCAAGTGTCATTATATTATACTAATTCATGCTTCAGTTCCCAACACTACTTCAAACATCCATTTTTCGAATTTTTCAGATTTTTGAAACTAAAATAGTTTCTTTTATGATGTAACACAGATATTGTGAAGAGATAAATGATTTCAGATAATAATAGTTATGAAAATATCTTCAAAAATATCGAGGATATTTATAATGAAAGATACGATAATATCTTAGAATTTCTAATATTAACGGATGGTGAAGAAGATTTGTCTGTGAAGGTTTAGAGTTAGGAGCAAGGTATTCGTTAATGACTTCAGCAGATACTGAATCATTTGTATTCTTTGAAGGCAGGTTTAGTCTTTGTGATTTGTCCACAGCCTCCTTCATAGTTTTCTCAATTCGTTTTCCAGTATCAAATTTTCTCTTTTTCTGTGCTTTTCCAACACACTACTCTTTATCATCAAACTTTCAACTATTAAAGTCGTTTACAGTTTTTGCTGCTTTATCAGCATTTTTCCAAAATTCGGAGAACTAGTTTCGCAGTTTGGGGTGTTTTTCAGAAACTTCACATTTGAAGTAAGTAAGTCTAGGAGATGGACATTATATGTATATATATAACCGTTGGCGTAAAATTGCTGCGAAATTCAAAATACTGATTGCTAATTCTTGGTAGTTGGTATGGCAATTATTGTTACAAGATGTGGATGAGTACATGATGGGGTTTCAATGAGTATAAGGATTTTTCGGAAGGTCAAGGATCAATGAAGTTGTTTGTAAATTTACTGCTAATGTGGTGGGACATGAAAGGTTCCCCGGTAACAAAAACGTATATGTCAAGGTTACAATAAGGTTAATCTGAAAAGTTGAAGTTGACTGGTTGGAAGTGGGGTAAAACTTGATACTTTGAAAAAGGAATTGCAAGATTATTTTCGATAAAAACAATGCTAAAGGATCTTGCACAGTTTTGAAGTCAAAGTATAGCTTTGAAAGATGTAGTGATCTAAGAATGATGTCACTAGTTCAGAGTTATGACTTGGATTCTGATCCGTCAATATCAGAATATGTAATTGAATTTGTATGGAAACGATTGTATATCGCTGTGAGCATAGTTAATAATTTTTGAATCAAAGTTGAAGAATGTACAGTATAACATATTAATTGTGAACTTATATATTTCCCGGGAATTACCTACCCGTTAAAGATTTCACAAGTAATATTTTGTACAAAAGAATTTTCATTACAGTCTTTATGAAAATATATGTATGTGTATTTCTTCAGATGTAATACGGATTTAATGAGTTAATATCATATAAAGCTCATTTGATTTTCGGCTTGACTTAAAAATGATTAATCTCTAAAACATTAAAGATTACATAATCTTTGCGGAGTTAATCACTAATGAAATCAATACTTCATTATTTATTCTTATTGATATTCCTCGGTGAAGGATGTTGGTGCTCGTTGAATTTTTATGAACCTTACAAGGCACAGATGATGTTTTCTGGAAAGTTTCGAGTATATCGAAATTGAAAATGTAAAATCAATTATGTAAATGATTAATACACTTGGTTTATTATGAAATGGAATTCATTGGGTTGAAACAGAGATTGTAGTTAACAATGGTTAAGTGTTAGGGAAGGATGTACATAATTGCATATTAGTAATATGAACTATCCGAGTAGTACCTACCAGTTAAGATTCACACGTAATAGCTTAGTACGAAAAAATTTATTTTGATTTCAAAATTCATATATATTAAATATACATAAAATTTCTTCAGGGGAAATGAGTTAATACTTCATCGGTTATTGTTGCTGGTATTTCTTGGTAACTACGGTGCGTATGACGTTGATGCTCGTGGAACAGATTGTGAAGTTGAGGTTTGCGATGTGGATGTTGTTGGTGGTGGTAATGGTACTATTGGTGTTGTTGTCGGTGGTACTGTTGATGTCGGTGATGCTGCTGGTGCTTGTAACCTTTGCACCATATTTTCCAAAGCCACTACCCGAGCGCGAAGCTCGTTGACTTCTTCTAATACACCGGGATGATTGGCGGTTCGGACGAGTGGATGAATAATGTAAGACCTGGATCCTGATTCTGGCAAGCCGCGTGCCGCGCCACCTGGTCGCGCACCGCGCCATATGTCGCTGGCAGACTCCCTTGTTATTTTAAGAGTTTTAAAAGGGCATTTTGGTCTTTTCACATTTGAGCCAGATTTGAGGACTTAACCTCATCCACCCATTTCATTTCCTTATTTCTTTTTCCTTTTCTTTTCATTTTCTCTCTAAAACTCAAACACCCCATTTGATTCTAAGGGATTTTTGAAAAGGAAGAAGCGGGTTTTGATCTTTGGCGTAGTAGACAAGTTTGTTCCCCTCGTTCTTAGCTACGCGGTGATACTAGTGGTAAGTTCTAACTCCAAATTTCATTTTTGTGTTCATCATTCAAATTTGGGGCTTTTGATTGTATGATTCATAGATGGAATCCATTTAGTTGTTAATTGAAGATTAACACCAAGATTCGGGTTTATAAGTGTTAAAGGCAGGTTTTGGGTTGGCTAATGATTTAACCATGTTTAAGACTTGTAAATGGTGTATAATCACTAGTATTAGTGATTATTGATGATTTGGAGACCTTTAGGGTTCTTGTGGTTGACTAATTTTGACTAGAGTCAAAATTAGGATTTGTTGATGATTAAGACCAGAATGTCGATTCAATGAGGTTTATAAACTTAAAATGGATTAAGTTGAAGTATAAAACCGAGTTATATATGTTTGGGTGTCAAAACTTGTAATTGGTGAGATTTTGACTTTATGGGTCAAAATTAGGGTTTATGGGCATTTTTGAGAACGATAAGTGTTTAACACTTGTGTTCGAGTTTAATTGGCATATTAGGACAATTATCACTTGTGTTAGTGATTATTGGTTAGTTGGGCACGGTTTATGCTTGAAAGTGCATTTGGGTCGAAATTGCACTAAGTGTCGAATTGGGTTGGTTTGTAAATCCATCCTAATTGTGTTGTGGTATTTATGATTATGGAATAGGTGCTTTCCATTGACGAGTTGCGGATTATTTGGAAGCGTTTCATCAAGGCGACAAGGTGAGTGTTAATATCTTATGTACATATATATGTGTAGGATGGGTGCGGGTCGGGTGAAGTGATTCTCGGCTATAGAGCTCACTTCGCATATAGGTGGTTTGATGGACTTGTGTATAGGTCCAATTGGCACGGTTGTGCGTTTTGGTTGATCACCTTTGGCGAAGTACACATTTGGTGTGTACATTATCACACGTGGTTGTGATGTGGATGATATAACCCCGATGGCGAAGGGTTTTGGTGTTGAGAAGTGAGTCGCGTGTAGTTCGGATTCACGATGACGCGTGTAGTTCGGTCATCTTATTGAGGTAGTAATCTCGTGTGGTTTCGGATTACTAAGGCTCGTGTAGTTCGGCCAACCTCGATGTTGTCTTGTTGAAGATAGTAATCTCGTGTGGTTTCGGATTACTAAGGCTCGTGTAGTTCGGCCAATCTTCATTGTGGTGTTTGGTATTCGGTAATGGGTTAAGGGGTTAACCTTATTCGTTTATATATTGTTATATATATATTGTTGTATTGTCGTGATGTAGCTAACCCTCCGGGTGTAGCTTCTTGGCGTTGTTCACATCGTCGTTGGTGAACTTATGTTTGTTGATGCATATTTAGCTTGTTGCTTAGTGATCGTACGGTATGCTTAGATTAGCTTGCCTTTTTGCTTGGATGCTCCGGTATGCGGTATTTGTTTATTTATGTGGCGTGTCCATTTTATGCATATATATGTATGTAGTATATTTTCGCTCACTAAGCGTTAGCTTACCCTCTCGTTTTTTACATTTTTTTATAGATTTGCTTGGAGACGGTGGCTCGGGTAAGCGGGAATTAGTGGACTTGCTTAGTTACTTTAGAAGGCTCTCTTTTGGATTGATTAGGATTGGGTAGCGTATCCCCAATCGCCATGCTCGGCTTTGTTTTGTATTAAAAGTCTTATGGTCGAAAACTTGTATTTGTACTTAAAGGGGTAATTTGGGCATATGTGGGCCCGGTGTCGTAAAACCCTTTTTATAAATGGAACGTGTTAGTTTTACATATTTGAACATGTGGTTAAAAGCGTTTTGTCTAATTAGGTCAGGAAGTGGCCAATCTTTTTTGCATTTCAAACTTTTTGGGACATACCAGTTTGGCGCACCGCGCGGCCTTATGGCGCGCCGCGCCAGTTGCTGAACGAACAAATTTTTTTTTTTTTTTTTTGGTATTTTAAGTGGATTGTTCATGGTTTGGTTTGGGTTGTTACAAGTGGTATCAGAGCATGGAGTAAGGGATTTAGGTGACTTGAGATAGGTGCCTTGACTTAGACTTTTGTGTGTGCTTAATTGTTGCGGGACTTGTAGGATTACGGGTCGGAATGGGTTCTAGCTAGTGCCTTGTTTATAGGTTGACTAACGTTTATATTAGTAATGCGGATATTATTAATATGCTATTGTGATGTGATAATAATTCTCGCGTGTGTTTATATCGCGTAGAATTTTGTTTGTGTTTGTTTATATCATCGAGCGAGGCGGTCGTTGTACTAACGAGTTGATACGGTGTGTGTGCGTAATAAGGACTTGCAAACCTTATTACGGGTGCAAATCGTGTCTAGCAAGTGATGTACGACGAGTGTTTAGCAAGATGGGGGCGGTATTGTGTGTGTGCTTTATACGTTCGTGATCTAATCGCTTTGCATTCCTTAGAATGGCGACGGGAAATGGGATCGAGATGAGCGATTTGGAGTTTAACGCTAGAGTTGCGGCCGCCGTTGCGGAGCAAATGAGTGCGTTTCGAGAAGAAATGGATAGGAAGTATTCCGAATCTCTGAGTAGTGCTGAAATGGAGCATTGTCTTAAGAGCTTCATGAGGACTAAACCCCCGATGTACGACGGAAAACCGGATCCTTTGATAAGCACAACTTGGATCTCGGATGTCGAAGGGTGTTTTCGTACTATTGAATGCCCTCCTGAGAAGAGGACAAGACTCGCTACTAGTTTGTTGCGGGGTAGGGCAAAGGATTGGTTGGATGGTAAGATTGATCTTGTCGGTGGTGAACCGTTTATGGCGTTATCATGGGACGAGTTTAAGAAGGAATTCTTCGAGGAGTTCCGAACTTCAGCCGATTTGTCGGAAATGCATAATGAGTTGCGAATTTTGTAACAGGGTTCTATGGATTTGAATACTCTCAAGACGACCTTTATGACGAAGGCTCGTTTTTGCCCGGAGTATTTGGGGAATGATCATTTGTTGATGCAAGATTTCTATCGGACCTTGAATGATGACTTGAAGAGTAAAATTAGCAGGGGTCAAGCGAAATCGTTTGCGGAATTATTTGACTTGGCTAGAGGTTTCGAGTCGTATTCACGATCGAAGAGGTGTAAACCTTCAAGTGAGAGAAGAGTTGTTTCGTATGGTGTGACGACCCAGGAATTTCTGACCAAATTTAAACTTGATCTTAATATGGTTTCGACACAATAAGCAAAGTCTGTTAAACTGAAATCTCAAAAACTTGGAACTGTGTTCATGTATACATATAACCTTTGACTATTCCCAACGATTCACGAACTATTATGTAAATGAGTATGTATATATGTGTGTATATATATATATATATATATATATATATATATATATATATATATATATATATATATATATATATATAAATATAAATTATAATATAATAAAAGTTGATATTATAAATTGATTTAATAAATTATGATTCAATCATTTGAATTATATATGTAACGTATAAATATTTAATACTCGATATTAGTTATTATATAAGATATAATATATAACCATTATGCATCACATAAGTAATGACATATAATACTAATATACTAAATTAACATATAAATTAAAATATAGTTGTATTATTATTTTCGCTTTCTTTAAAATAAATATTAATATTAGTATTAATATATACATAAACTGTTAAATTATTATTATTATTAATTATTAATTGTAACTAGTATTATTATAATTAGAATTAATTAGTATTGTTATGATAATTGTCATTAATAATATAAGTATTAAATTCATTAAGATTAATATGATTTATTATTATTACTACCTCTATTATTATTATAAATATTATTAATATTATTATTATTATTAACATATCTATTTATTGTGAAATTAGATATATATAAGTATTTATATATAAAATTCAGTTATATAATTATATATAAAAAAAATAGATATACAAATACTGGTATAGATACAGATATATGAAAATTACAGATATAAAACAAATACATTATACGATCCTATATATGTAAATAAATAAATAAATACGTAATTAAAAATCATATAAACCAAAAATCAGATTGATATCTCAATCAATTACTGTATGTAAGTTTTGTTTGAATCCTTAAGCTGTTAAACATCTCCATCATTCGTACCAATCACTTTGATTTTTTTTTTATTTTTTTATTCGCTGTATTAGAGGATCTTTCTTGTCGATCAATTTGCTATAACAATCAATCTATTCCAGTTAATAACAAATGCATACGACTTCACTTACCCACTACAGACTACAGAAAACATTTACAATTTTTTTATTCCGGAATTTAACAGAAAAAGGGAAGAACATGTCGATGGTCTCTGTTCTTGGTCCATTTTTAAACAGCTCGATTTCTAAATCAATTTCAAAAAGTATTATTGAGGTAATGTTAGGAATCTATTACTAAATCTTTTTGCAAAGTTATATGATCCAATTCCTCAAAATGAATTAGAATTTTGAAGTCAAAGTTCTTGTAATAAAAAGTCAAACTCTGTTCTTCAATTAAATTGAAGTTTTATAGAGCGTTTCTGTTGAAATTAACAATTGAGAAAGTTTATAAAGATTATTTGAAACACAATTCGTGTAGAAACTTTTGGCTAAAACATCCTACAAATCGAAATTGCTGTTAGAGTTCAAGAAGTGCAGTCGCGACTGTTTTACTCTCTGATTGATTTCTTTTATTTATTTTGTGTATATTAATTTCAAATACAAATTGTTATATCTAAGCATCAAAGACTAAATTAAGTGGATTATTAGAGTTTTAATTGAGTTATGGTCCATTGGTCGACTGAGTGGGGAAGAAGAAGAACAGACGAATTATTGGGTTATAAAATTTCAATTAGGATATAAAACAGAAACGAGTAATCAGTGTAGATGGTTAAGGTGTGTTACGAGTTAGCGTGAGGTCGAGGGTTCGAGCCTGGCTGGTGTCTTTTCTTTTTAAAAACCGAATTACTTTGAGGTAGAATTTCCATTTTTTATTATTATTATTATTATTATTATTATTATTATTATTATTATTATTATTATTATTATTATTATTATTATTATTATTATTATTATTATTATTATTATTATTATTATTATTATTATTATTGTTATTGTTATGTTATTGTTATTAGTAGTAGTTATAATTATTTATACAAAGACTAATACTATAATTGTAATATTAATACTATTAATATTACTATTACAAAGAATTAATATTTAGGATTATTATTATTATTGATATAGTTAGTATTATAATTATTACCATTATCATATTTATAACTATATATATTAAGCACATTACTTGTCATTAATATAGTTTATATTACTATTATTAATAAGATTAATTTTATTAATATTGTTATTATTGTATTTATTACTAAAATGATTTGGCACAAATTATAACAAAAGTATAATAATTGGCAACATTATGGTTTTAAATTTTTAATAAAAGTTGATATGATAAAATGTTGGAACCTAGTTATAAAATTACATGAACACATGTACGTTTATAAATATGACTACGAAATCAAGTTATAGGAACTATTGTTATAAGTTTAGAAATTAAAAGTTTATAATAAATCTGATTATTATTATTAACACCGTTATTTATTATCATTATATCATAAAAGTAAAATATCATATTATTATTATTATTAGTATTAGTACTATTATTATTATTATTGTTAACACTTAAAATATTATCTTTGTATCAATAAACAAATGATATATATATATATATATATATATATATATATATATATATATATATATATATATATATATATATATATATATATATATATATATATATATATATATATATATATATATTAATACTAATAACATAACAAAATTTAATATTTTTTTATGTACAAAATAAATATATGAAACATATATATCTTAATAATATAGAAAGGACATAACTAATAAATTTATATATATATTTATTCGATTACCACTATGTATATTAATATATATACAAATGATATAGGTTCGTGAATCCGAGGCAAACCATGCATTGTTCAATGTTGTCATATGTATTTTTACTACAAAATACAGTACTGTGAGTTTCATTACTCCCTTTTTATATATATATTTTTGGGACTGAGAATACATGCGCTGCTTTTTTAAATGTTTTACGATATAGACATAAGTAATCGAAACTACATTCTATGGTTGAATTATCGAAGTCGAATATGCCCCTTTTTATTAAGTCTGGTAATCTAAGAATTAGGGAACGGACACCCTAATTGACGCGAATCCTAAAGATAGATCTATCGGGCCCAACAAGCCCCATCCAAAGTACCGGATGCTTTAGTACTTCGAAATTTATATCATGTCCGAAGGAGGATCCCGGAATGATGGGGATATTCTTATATGTATATTGTGAATGTCGGTTACCAGGTGTTCAATCCATATGAATGATATTTTTGTCTCTATGCATGGGACGTATGTTTATGAGAAATGGAAATATGAAATCTTGTGGTCTATTAAAATTATGAAATAATTATTTATGTTAAACTAATGAACTCACCAACCTTTTGGTTGACACTTGAAAGCATGTTTATTCTCAGGTATGAAAGAAATCTTCCGATGTGCATTTGCTCATTTTAGAGATATTACTTGGAGTCATTCATGACATATTTCAAAAGACGTTGCATTCTAGTCGTCGCGTTCATCAAGATTATTATTAAGTCAATTATAGTTAGATATATTATGAAATGGTATGCCTACCGTCAACTTTTGATGTAATGAAATATTGTCTTTTCAAAAACGAATGCAATGTTTGTAAAATGTATCATATAGAGGTTAAGTACCTCACGATGTAATCAACTGTTGTGAATCATTTATAATCGATATGGACTTCGTCCGGATGGATTAGGACGAGTCTCTACAGTTGGTATCAGAGCCGTGGTCTTAGTGAACCAGGTCTTGCATTAGTGTGTCTAACTAGTAGTTGTTAAGATGCATTAGTGAGTCTGGACTTTGACCGTGTCTGCATGTCAAAAGTTTTTGCTTATCATTTTGTGTCAAAAATTACCTGCTTATCATTCTTTGGGAATCATTTGCTTATCATTCTTAGTCTAGACACGTTTTACTGCATTGACTGCATGAATAGTGTATAGACATAAAAAAAATTCATATCTTAGCGAATCTGTTACAGTAGACTTTGCCTGACAGCTTCCGTAGATTCCTTCGTAACTTATGGGATTTTAGTATTATATATGCATATATAAATTATGTATTGCAGGGTACTAATCTACATCCTATAATCTATTTCTTATCGAATATCCTTCATCTGATCGTACGAGATGAATCCCTCAACCAGTTCGAATTCCTCAGATTCCGATAGTTATTCCGACAGCTATTCCAACACGAATGTTCACCTAAGCTCTGAATGCAGCGTCACCAGAATGAATCAACCAATCAGCCATCCCCAATTCATCTGAAGGGTTCATAGTCGACTTAATCAATGGAGACGCAAAGAAGGCGATTCTTTTCACCAACCGAATTTGCCTCTTGACGAAGAACCCGAAGCACTTACCAGTGAACTAGTCCGAAACATCATTTTCACCCTCATTTCCCAAATATCTCGCCATGATTATATTCTATTTAAAATTCTAAACCTCATTCATCCGCTAGTCCGAACCGACAATCATCCCGGCGTAATAGAAGAAGTCAATGAGCTTTGCGCTCGAGTAGTGGCTCTGGAGAATATGGTGTAAAATGTACCAGCTTCAGCAACATCACCGGCACCAACAGTACCACCAGTAACAGCACTAGTACCATCAACAATCCATGCCTCAACATCTCATCCTATATCTCGAGCATAATCATCGTTCTACATGACGTTCTATATCATTTATCTTCGTTCTATATGACTATTATGTAATCTCTAATGTTTTAGAGATTATATATTCTTGTTTTAACGGTAAATTAAATGAGTTTAATATCATATTGACTCATTAAATCCATGATTACATCTGAAGAAAATATATATATGTATATATTTTCATAAAGATTGTAATTAAAAATTCTTTCGTACAAACTGTTAATGGTGAAAATATTTTAACGGGTAGGTAATACCCGAGGGATATTTAGATTTCACATTAATAAGTTACACTGTACAATCTTCGAATCTGATTCAACATTCATTCACTATCCTACTTACATCCGCAGATATACGAATCCGTTCACCGCAGAATAACCATTTTCATCCAATTTCATATTTGGATTTTGATTTATCAGAATTCAACAAGTGGCATAATGAAGAAAACATTTGACAAAATAAAATTTGTTAGAAACAAACAAATTAACTATGAGAAATTTTGTTAAGAATCCACGCTAACTGTTCCTAGCTAATTGTTCCTAGCTAGCTGATTACATTTTATTAATCACAATTTAATTATCGCAATTTACATTCTCGCAATTTTATTTATCGTTATTTAATTTCTGTTATTTACTTTAAACACTTTATTTATCGTTATTTAATTTCTGTTATTTATTTTACGCACTTTAAATATCGGGACACGTATACAAGGTTTTGACATATCATATTGAAGCATATATATATATATAAATGTATATATATATATATATATATATATATATATATATATATATATATATATATATTATTTGGAATCACCATAGACACTTTATATGCTGTAATTATAGAGTTCGCTATACAGGGTTGAGGTTGATTCTATAATAATATATATACTTTGAGTTGTGATCGAGTCTGAGACATGTACATGGGTCACGATATGTATTAATTAATTCGCATATTATATATTAAACTATATATGAATTATTGGACTGTCAACTGTGAACTATAGACTGAGGACTAATAACATTGGACAATTAAAATGAATTAAAATATTGATTATAACATATGAAACTAAACAATTCTTCAAGTTGCCACTTGATTTCATCTTAAACCTCATTTGTATCTTGACGATTACAATCTGCGTTCAAAACTTTCCTGATTCTTGAAAACATCACAATCGAGAGGATGAACCAATCGCATTTCATCTACGGAAGAAAAGATTGATGCATATAGTCATGCACCTGAAAATACTCAAAACCTGAGTAAACGTTTAACACATATCTGTGCTAGCTTCTTTGGCATTATTATTACCGAAAATAATCTTGCAACTCCTGTTCGAGATAGCTAATTTTGTCACAGCTCCAGCAAATCAACTTTGATTTTTCGTTCGAAACAACCTTATTAATACCTTGATATATACGTGTACTCTTTTATTGTTACCAGGGAATTTTTTTTTTTATATTCCATCATATTACCAGCAGACGTATTAGCAACCTCGCTGCTCCTTGGCTTAAATCTCTCCGACAAATCACTATATTTATCTATTGAAGTCTCATCATGTACTCGTCCGCATCTTGTAACAAGAATTGCCATACTAATTACTGATAATCAGTAATCGGTACTTTAAAAACTCACAGCATATCTACAACAACAGTTATATGTATACATATAACATTCACCTCTTAGAATTATGATTTTCCATTCTGAAAAGCACCCAGTCTACAAATCAATCCCACAAATTCTGAAAAAGCTGAATACAGCAGCAAAAACTGTACACGACCTTAACGGTCGAAAGTTTGATGATAAATAATGGAGTATTGGAAACACTCAATAGAAAATTTAGTACCGAAAAGCGGATTATGCGAAACTATGAAGGAAACCGTGGACAAATCACAAAGAATAAGTTTGACTTCAAAGAATCCAAAAGATTCAATGCCTGCTGAAGTCTTTAGCGAATATCTTGCTCCTTACTCTAAACCCTTGTGGACAATAGTTTCTATTATTCTATGATCTTAGATATTCATGGGTATTATCGTATCTTTCATTATAAATATCCTCGATATTTCTGAATATATTTTCATAACTAATCTTATCTGAAATCATTAATCTCTTCGTGCTATCAGTGTTACATCATATAGAAACTGTTAGTTTCTATATTCTGTAAACTTTCAAACTTAAAATATGAATGTTATTGAAGTAATGTTGGGAACTGATGCATGAGTTAGTATAATATAATGACACTTGATCAATGTGATTATATTACAGTAAGTCATACTGAGTTTCTAAATGGAACGTGATGATTCACAGATCATAACGTCATCAAGTGCCATGTTACACGACTTTTACATTTTATCTGATATATAAACATATCAAGAACATATTTTCTTAATAGTTCTATCTTTCTCGGATATTCTGGTAATTTGACGAATCAAGATCGTGCCATTACCATTCCTTTCTGAGAACATTAACAATGTTCATTTTGAAATTTATATCTGCGAATTCTGGACCATTACAAGAGATGCCTCACCGCAAGAAGAAGAAACGAAGGGACAAAGCTTCGAAATAGAAATTGGAGTATAAATCGCAGCAAATAGGAGGGAGTATTAACTGTGGATGATAATGATGATAGGAAACAGAAATAGGGACATTGAAAAATAAGGGGAGATACAAAGCCCGATAACAACATATAAACTACAAACCGTGGATATTAATAAGAATAGCAATATAAAGACACGGTGGAATTAAGAATAGTATCACCCCAAGGTAATAATAGAAGTAAATAGATTTTTCTGGTGAAAGATTGAAAAGAAGGATGACAGAAATGATATTAGAAAGATATCAAGATTAGAAATGGATTAAGCATTTTCACAATCTTTTGGATGTATGAACTGAGAAAGTAAGTATAGGAATGGTGAGAATAATGGAGCGGAAGAGTTTAATTTATAATGGAAATATCAAACAGAGTAATCAAGGCAGATCACCGTATTTAATTATAGAGATCTTAATTCCCTTACTCGCCGAAGAATCAAATCTTTTAGATTTCGTGGATTTTCTCTAAATCCCTTGAATTTCGGAAATCAACCCTGACTCTGTCAAAAGTTAAGACGAACCTTATTTTCTAAATTCAACTCTGGTTACGTCAAAAGCTAAGGAAAATCTTATTTTTCTTCAAATCACTCTTTTGCGATAGCTTCATTCGTATCCTTAGAATAATCGAATTATTTTATCATTATTACTCAATGATGATAAAACTCCAATTATCAGCTCGTATGTGTCATGAAAACATTTTTATTATTAGCCATGACCACCTCACTCAAATTTCGGGACGAAATTTCTTTAACGGGTAGGTACTGTGACGACCCGGGAATTTCTGACCAAATTTAAACTTGATCTTAATATGGTTTCGACACAATAAGCAAAGTTTTTTAAACTGAAATCTCAAAAACTCGGAACTGTGTTCATGTATACATATGACCTTTGACTATTCCCAACGATTCACGAACTATTATGTAAATGAGTATGTATATATATATATATATATATATATATATATATATATATATATATATATAAATATAAAAATATAAATTATAATATAATAAAAGTTGATATTATAAATTGATTTAGTAAATTATGATTCAATCATTTGAATTATATATGTAACGTATAAATATTTAATACTCGATATTAGTTATTATATAAGATATAATATATAACCATTATACATCACATAAGTAATGACATATAATACTAATATACTAAATTAACATATAAATTAAAATATAGTTGTATTATTATTTTCGCTTTCTTTAAAATAAATATTAATATTAGTATTGATATATACATAAACTGTTAAATTATTATTATTATTAATTATTAATTGTAACTAGTATTATTATAATTAGAATTAATTAGTATTGTTATGATAATTGTCATTAATAATATAAGTATTAAATTCATTAAGATTAATATGATTTATTATTATTACTACCTCTATTATTATTATAAATATTATTAATATTATTATTATTATTAACATATCTATTTATTGTGAAATTAGATATATATAAGTATTTATATATAAAATTTAGTTATATAATTATATATAAAAAATAGATATACAAATACTAGTATAGATACAGATATATGAAAATTACAGATATAAAACAAATACATTATACGATCCTATATATATGTAAATAAATAAATACGTAATTAAAAATCATATAAACCAAAAATCAGATTGATATCTCAATCAATTACTGTATGTAATTTTTGTTTGAAATTTTAAGCTGTTAAACATCTCCATCATTCGTACCAATCACTTTGATTTTTTTATATTTTTTTTTATTCGCTGTATTAGAGGATCTTTCTTGTCGATCAATTTGCTATAACAATCAATCTATTCCAGTTAATAACAAATGCATACGACTTCACTTACCCACTACAGACTACAGAAAACATTTACAATTTTTTTTATTTCAGAATTTAATAGAAAAAAGGGAAGAACATGTCGACGGTTCCTGTTCTTGGTCCGTTTTTAAACAGCTCGATTTCTAAATCAATTTCAAAAAGTATTATTGAGGTAATGTTAGGAATCTATTACTAAATCTTTCTGCAAAGTTATATGATCCAATTCTTCAAAATGAATTAGAATTTTGAAGTCAAAGTTCTTGTAATAAAAAGTCAAACTCGGTTCTTCAATTAAATTGAAGTTTTATAGAGCGTTTCTGTTGAAATTAACAATTGAGAAAGTTTATAAAGATTATTTGAAACACAATTCATGTAGAAACTTTTGGCTAAAACATCCTACAAATCGAAATTGTTGTTAGAGTTCAAGAAGTGCAGTCGCGACTGTTTTACTCTCTGATTGATTTCTTTTATTTATTTTGTGTATATTAATTTCAAATACAAATCGTTATATCTAAGCATCAAAGCCTAAATTAAGTGGATTATTAGAGTTTTAATTGAGTTATGGTCCATTGGTCGACTGAGTGGGGAAGAAGAAGAACAGATGAATTATTGGGTTATAAACTTTCAATTAGGATATAAAACAGAAACGAGTAATCAGAGTAGATGGTTAAGGTGTGTTGCCGGTTAGTGTGAGGTCGAGGGTTCGAGCCTGGCTGGTGTCTTTTCTTTTTAAAAACCGAATTACTTTGAGGTAGAATTTCCATTTTTTTATTATTATTATTAATATTATTATCATTATTATTATTATTATTATTATTATTATTATTATTATTATTATTATTATTATTATTATTATTATTATTATTATTATTATTATTATTATTATTATTGTTACGTTATTGTTATTAGTAGTAGTTATAATTATTTATACAAAGACTAATACTATAATTGTAATATTAATACTAATATTATTACTATTACAAAGTATTAATATTTAGGATTATTATTATTATTGATATAGTTAGTATTATAATTATTACCATTATCATATTTATAACTATATATATTAAGCACATTACTTGTCATTAATATAGTTTATACTACTATTATTAATAAGATTAATTTTATTAATATTGTTATTATTGTATTTATTACTAAAATGATTTGGAACAAATTATAACAAAAGTATAATAATTGGCAACATTATGGTTTTAAAATTTTAATAAAAGTTGATATGATAAAATGTTGGAACCTAGTTATAAAATTACATGAACACATGTACGTTTATAAATATGACTACGAAATCAAGTTATAGGAACTATTGTTATAAGTTTAGAAATTAAAAGTTTATAATAAATCTGATTATTATTATTAACACCGTTATTTATTATCATTATATCATAAAAGTAAAATATCATATTATTATTATTATTAGTATTAGTACTATTATTATTATTATTATTATTATTGTTAACACTTAAAATATTATCTTTGTATCAATAAACAAATGATATATATATATATATATATATATATATATATATATATATATATATATATATATATATATAAAAAAATATATTAATACTTATAACATAACAAAATTTAATATTTTTTTTATGTACAAAATAAATATACGAAACATATATATCTTAATAATATAGAAAGGACATAACTAATAAATTTATGTATATATTTATTCAATTACCACTATGTATATTAATATATATACAAATGATATAGGTTCGTGAATCCGAGGCCAACCCTGCATTGTTCAATGTCGTCATATGTATTTTTATTACAAAATACAGTACTGTGAGTTTCATTACTCCCTTTTTATATATATATTTTTGGGACTGAGAATACATGCGCTGCTTTTATAAATGTTTTACGATATAGACACAAGTAATCGAAACTACATTCTATGGTTGAATTATCGAAGTCGAATATGCCCCTTTTTATTAAGTCTGGTAATCTAAGAATTAGGGAATAGACACCCTAATTGACGCGAATCCTAAAGATAGATCTATCGGGCCCAACGAGCCCCATCCAAAGTACCGGATGCTTTAGTACTTCAAAATTTATATCATGTCCGAAGGAGGATCCCGGAATGATGGGGATATTCTTATATGTATATTGTGAATGTCGGTTACCAGGTGTTCAATCCATATGAATGATATTTTTGTCTCTATACATGGGACGTACGTTTATGAGAAATGGAAATATGAAATCTTGTGGTCTATTAAAATTATGAAATGATTATTTATGTTAAACTAATGAACTCACCAACCTTTTGGTTGACACTTGAAAGCATGTTTATTCTCAGGTATGAAAGAAGTCTTCCGCTGTGCATTTACTCATTTTAGAGATATTACTTGGAGTCATTCATGACATATTTCAAAAGACGTTGCATTCGAGTCGTCGCGTTCATCAAGATTATTATTAAGTCAATTATAGTTAGATATATTATGAAATGGTATGCCTGCCGTCAACTTTTGATGTAATGAAAGATTGTCTTTTCAAAAACGAATGCAATGTTTGTAAAATGTATCATATAGAGGTCAAGTACCTCGCGATGTAATTAACTGTTGTGAATCGTTTATAATCGATATGGACTTCATTCGGATGGATTAGGAAGGGTCTCTACATATGGTGCTCCAAGTAAGAGGACTAAGGGTCCGAGCGTGAGCACGGGTGGTACACGGACGAGTATATTGGATTCTAGTGCGCCTAGATGTTACAATTGTGGCGTGTGGGGTCACAAGTCTTGGAAATGTTCGGTACCAAAGAGTGATGGCATGGTGTGCTTCAATTGCCAAGAAGAAGGACATCGTAAGTCAGAATGTCCCAAGTTAGCGGGGACGGGTGCGGCAAGGAGACGTTAAGGTACATTTCGTTTTAATAAATATGTCCTTTGATTATTTATTAAGTGCCGTTGAATTTGAGTTGTAAAATGCCTTGTGTTGTGCATATTGTTGTTATGGGTGACGTTCCTAATGGAAGTACCCTATGGTGACGTTTGATTGATGGGCGAAGGGCGTAATACTTGGTGCAACCAAACATTCCTTAGTATTTAGAAATGTTTCCACCAAGCCATGGAAATGGGTTTTGGTATCGGTTGTTAAGCGCGTGTTCGCTTTTGTGTTGAAATGGATGAACCGTAAGGTTCGTCGGGTGGTTGGAACCCCTGAGATCGAGTGTTTTGAATCTCAATATATGTTGGTAATGGAGTTTATATGACGCGACATTAGGTGCCTCTTTTATACCTACTAGCGTGGTGTTCGACTCCGATTATGTTGTGGTTACATTGTACTTGGGGTACCGAAGTGAAACCCTTAGGTACATGAGTGACAAGGTGGAAGTTGACAAACTAAAGCAATTGGATGATTGCGAGGGACTTGGGTTGTGTAATTGGTGGTACACTGTTCGTTCGAAGTGTTTAAGGATAGGTTAAAATCCTTGGTATGCTCAAGGTTGGAGCAAGAGATGGTGATGGGTCGTGTGAACCCAATTGTTGGTAAAGTCTACCTTTGGTAGCATTGTACGGTTGTACGAGGTGCGGATATGGAACGTAGTTCCAAGTGGGGGAGTTACACTTCCGCCCGAGGAAGTTTTAGTGTGAGATTTCGGATGATGCTTTTGGTAGATCCGGAAAATGTTGTCGAGACCTAGTTTTGGTCGATTTGGGGTAGAGTACAATTTCGGATAAATTGTACTTACGGTTTGGATTTGAATTATCACCGAGTTGGTAATGCGGTAAATCTCGATTGAAAGATAATGGACGTGTTTGGCGAGCAAAGTGAAATCCTTCGGTTAAGGGAGGTGTGTGTTGGATTCTCTTCTAGAGAATCATTGTTTTTGTGCCTATATTTGATATAGGTGGTTCTTGCTCGATTGTGTGGATAGTTAGTGGTATCCGTTAGGGTTCACTATAGTGTAGCAGAGCGCGATGTTACGCTACTCGTTGTTCGAGGCCAAAAGGGCGTTGATTGGTGAAGCATGACCTTTAGGGTCCGCTGACTTCATCATGGTTATTGATTAGTGGAGCATGACCTTTAGGGTCCGCTGACTTCATCATGGTTATTGATTGGTGGAGCATGACCTTTAGGGTCCGCTGACTTCATCATAGTTGTTGATTGGTGGAGCATGACCTTTAGGGTCCGCTGACTTCATCATGGGAGTACGTGATTGGTGGACCATGACTTTCGGGGTTCGCTGAATTCATCAGGAGCGTGGTGTTATATCTGTGGAGCATGACCGTTGACGGGGTCCGCTGACTTCATCCGGTGTTGAGATTGGTGAAGCATGACCTTCGAGGTCCGCTGACTTCATCATGGTAGTGGATCGCGTGTGGTTTCGGATTCACGATGACACGTGTGGTTTCGGTCATTTTATTGTAGAAGTGAGTCGCGTGTAGTTCGGATTCACAAATGACTCGTGTGGTTTCGGTCATTGTATTGAGGAGTGAGTCTCGTGTAGTTCGGATTCACAAATGACTCGTGTAGTTCGGTCATTCCTCTGGGATAGTGACTCTCGTGTAGTTCGGATTCACTATCGCGCGTGTAGTTCGGCCAATCCCGTTTGTTGTTGTGGTGAAGGTAGTGAGTCGCGTGTAGTTCGGATTCACTAAGGCGCGTGTGTTTTCGGCCAGCCTTCGTGTTGTGTGATCTGTCGGTTGTTTTATACACCGATGGTGGGGTCGTAAGGACCGTGATGTTGATCTGTTGGTTGTTTTATACACCAATGGTGGGGTCGTAAGGACCATGTCGTTTGATCTATTGGTTATTTTATACACCAATGGTGGGGTCGTGAGGACTATGTTGTATGATTTGTGATGTGATAGCCGTGTTTCGCTCACATGATGTTACGGGTGTGACAATAGTCAATTTTGTACACCTTGGGATTCGCGTTTCCATAGTCGTTTTGGGCGCTATCGGTTCTAGCCGTTGGATTATGATATTACGGTAGTTGCGTATGGGTCGTATTGAGCACTACAAGGGATGTTTAGTGGTAAGAGTTATCCGTAAGGATTTACTTCTTTTCAGTCTTCGGCGGTTTAGATGGTTGACCTCAAGTTGGTATGTGGTTACTTTAGCATTGTACTTGGTAATGGTACGCTAGAGGGTTGATATCTCGGTTAGAGATTGGATGAGTTTTCCCGATGTTAGGGAATGAGCATGGTTTTAGTGCTCGGATTGTAGATTTGATAAATCGCGGGTGACGATTTAGTTGTTAAAGGTGATTCATTGGGAAGAATTGTCTAGGAAAGTTCGGATTGGGACTTATGATTGAGGACCGTTGAGTGGGTCCGGAGTGGTTAAGTGGTGAAGATCACGAGGACGTGATCAATTTTAAGTGGGGGAGAGTTGTAAGACCTGGATCCTGATTCTGGCAAGCCGCGCGCCGCGCCACCTGGTCGCGCGCCGCGCCATATGTCGCTGGCAGACTCCCTTGTTATTTTAAGAGTTTTAAAAGGGCATTTTGGTCTTTTTGCATTTGAGCCAGATTTGAGGACTTAACCTCATCTACCCATTTCATTTCCTTATTTCTTTTTCCTTTTCTTTTCATTTTCTCTCTATAACTCAAATACCTCATTTGATTCTAAGGGATTTTTGGAAAGGAAGAAGTGGGTTTTGATCTTTGGCGTAGTAGACAAGTTTATTCCCCTCGTTCTTAGCTACGCAGTGATACTAGTGGTAAGCTCTAACTCCGAATTTCGTTTTTGTGTTCATCATTCAAATTTGGGGCTTTTGATTGTATGATTCATAGATGGAACCCATTTAGTTGTTAATTGAAGATTAACACCAAGATTCGGGTTTATAAGTGTTAAAGGCGGATTTTGGGTTGGTTAATGATTTAACCATGTTTAAGACTTGTAAATGGTGTATAATCACTAGTATTAGTGATTATTGATGATTTGGAGACCTTTAGGGTTCTTGTGGTTGACTAATTTTGACTAGAGTCAAAATTAGGGTTTGTTGATGATTAAGACCCGAATGTCGATTCAATGAGGTTTATAAACTTAAAATGGATTAAGTTGAAGTATAAAACCGAGTTATATATGTTTTGGTGTCAAAACTTGTAATTAGTGAGATTTTGACTTTATGGGTCAAAATTAGGGTTTATGGGCATTTTGAGAACGATAAGTGTTTAACACTTGTGTTCGGGTTTAATTGGCATATTAGGACCATTATCACTTGTGTTAGTGATTATTGGTTAGTTGGGCACGGTTTGTGCTTGAAAGTGCATTTGGGTCAAAATTGCACTAAGTGTCGAATTGGGTTGGTTTGTAAATCCATCCTAATTGTGTTGTGGTATTTATGATTACGGAATAGGTGCTTTCCATTGACGATTTGCGGATTATTTGGAAGCGTTTCATCAAGGCGACATAGTGAGTGTTAATATCCTATGTACATATGTATGTGTAGGATGGGTGCGGGTCGGGTGAAGTGATTCTCGGCTATAGAGCTCACTTCGCATATAGGTGGTTAGATGGACTTGTGTATAGGTCCAATTGGCACGGTTGTGCGTTTTGGTTGATCACCTTTGGCGAAGTACACATTTGGTGTGTACATTATCACACGTGGTTGTGATGTGGATGATATAACCCCGACGGCGAAGGATTTTGGTGTTGAGAAGTGAGTCGTGTGTAGTTCGGATTCACGATGACGCGTGTAGTTCGGTCATCTTATTGAGGTAGTAATCTCGTGTGGTTTCGGATTACTAAGGCTCGTGTAGTTCGGCCAACCTCGATGTTGTCTTGTTGAAGATAGTAATCTCGTGTGGTTTTGGATTACTAAGGCTCGTGTAGTTCGGCCAATCTTCATTGTGGTGTTTGGTATTCGGTAATGGATTAAGGGGTTAACCTTATTCGTTTATATATATATATATATATATATATATATATATATATATATATATATATATATATATATATATATATATATTGTTGTATTGTCGTGATGTAGCTAACCTCCAGGTGTAGCTTCTTGGCGTTGTTCACATCGTCGTTGGTGAACTTATGTTTGTTGATGCATATTTAGCTTGTTGCTTAGTGTGTACGGTATGCTTAGATTAGCTTGCCTTTATGCTTGGATGCTCCGGTATGCGGTATTTGTTTATTTATGTGGCGTATCCATTTTATGCATATATATATGTATGTAGTATATTTTCACTCACTAAGCGTTAGCTTACCCTCTCGTTGTTTACATTTTTTTATACATTTGCTTGGAGACGGTGGCTCGGGTAAGCGGGGACTAGTGGACTTGCGTAGTTACTTTAGAAGGCTCGCTTTTGGATTGATTAGGATTGGGTAGCGTATCCCCAATCACCATGCTCGGCTTTATTTTGTATTAAAAGTCTCGTGGTCGAAAACTTGTATTTGTACTTAAAGGGGTAATTTGGGCATATGTGGGCCCGGTGTCGTAAAACCCTTTTTATAAATGGAACGTGTTAGTTTTACATATTTGAACATGTGGTTAAAAGCGTTTTGTCTAATTAGGTCGGGAAGTGGCCAATCTTTTTCGCATTTCAAACTTTTTGGGACAGAACAGTTTGGCGCGCCGCGCGGCCTTATGGCGCGCCGCGCCAGTTGCTGAACGAACAAAATTTTTTTTTTTTTTGGTATTTTAAGTGGATTGTTCGTGGTTTGGTTTGGGTTGTTACAAATAAGATCCAGAATTTGAGATAGTATATTATCGTGATGAGATACTCTGGAAATGAGAGAGAAAATAGTGTCTCGAACAGGTTCGCCGGTAAGTGCTTCAGGTTCTTCACCAAGAGGGCAATGTGGTGGATGGAAGGGATAGCCTTTTTCTTGTCTCCAATGATTAAGTAGACTACGAACCCATCCCCAATTCATCCAGAATAGATGATGGCTAATTGGTTGATCCATTCCGGTTACACTGTCTTCGGAATTCAGGTGAATATCCATATCGGAATAGCTGTCGGAGTTTAAGGAATTTGAACTAGATACGGGATCCATCTTGTATAATTAGGGAGATGATTTTTGATATGAATTAGATTATAGAATTTAGTTTGGTATTCTTCAATATATAATTTACATATGTATATATAATACCAAATTCCATAAATCACGGAGAAATTTTCGGAAGATGTCAGGAAAAGTTTACAGTAACAGATACGCTAAGATATGAATTTTTGTCTATACACTATTTAAGCAATAAATGCAGGAAAACGTGTCTAGACTTAAGAATGATAAGCAGGTAATTTCCGACAAAAAAAATGATAAGCAAAACTTTTGACATGCAGCTACGATCGAAGTCCAAACTTACGAATGCATCCTAACAATTATCAGTTAGACACACTAATGCACGACCTGGTTCACTATGGACGAATGCATCCTAACAATTATCAGTTAGACACACGAATGCATCCCAACTGTGACGATCGCTCCAAATCCATATGGACGAACACGTCATTCATCGATTTCATTGCGAGGTATTTGACCTCTATATGATACGTTTTGTAAACATTGCATTCTTTTGAAAAGGCACACCATAAATGAATATTTAAATCAAAGGTTTTCGACATCTGATGATTTCTACATATAGACAATTACCGTAAATAATAGTTTACAATAATACTTCCGTTAACAATGCAGTCAAAATAAGATACATGGTGATGATTTGGTGAATGCAACGTTTCCTTGAAAAATATGCCATGTAAGACTCCATGCACATAGCTAGTCTAACATATAAGCAAACAGCGGAAGACTTCTACGGAACCTGAGAATAAACATGCTAACAAGTGTCAACATAAAGGTTGGTGAGTTCATAGTTTTAATGTTTCGCATAATCTGTGTATAAAGGTGGATCACAAGATTTCAGTTGTTTCATCCAGAAACGTTTATCAAAATATTCTACGAAATTGAGCACCCTGGTAACTAAACTAAACGTATATATAATTTATACCCTTTGTATAATCATCTTAATAATACACGCAAACCAACGTGTACGATTCTTAAATAGCATACGTCCGTTAAAAGGCTAGTGCTCTAGCTCGGACGGGGATATCAAGCCCTATGGATCCATATACTACTACTCGCGCCCACCAGTTCTTATAACTGGCAGTTACTAGTTACCAAAGCTAAGGGATTTTCGGTTCAAACTCCGTGTAGAATTTAGTATGTACTTGTATCCATTGCGTTTAAAATAAAGTGCATGTATTCTCAGCCCCAAAAATATAGATTTCAAAAGCAATTAAAAAGGGAGCAAATGAAACTCACATTAGCAGCATATAAAGTCGTTCACCAAAATATGACCGTAACGCGGATTACCAAATAACCGTAGATCTCAACCTAGATAACATATGTTGGTCAATAAATGTCTATCAAGCTAGGTCAGGTCATAGTGTATCACAATCCTAATGCTCGGGATCGACATACAAAAGTTATCCAAAGTTGTTTCAAAAAGTCAATTTTGACAGTTGTTTAACAAAACAAGACATGTCCTATATAAGGATTCATTTACTCGGCTGGTAATATTCAAAAATTCACTTTATCAATCTTATTAACAAGTTATTTAAATATCAATTGCAGATTCAAAAGCAATTTCAATTAACGTTAATCATAATTCAGTTGATCATAGCTTTTAATTCGTTCACCGAAATTACGCGATTTCTAAATGAAAAGTTATTGATTTTTCGCCAGCTTTCCAACGACATGCATATCATATACCTTTTATCAGTAATATATGTATTTAATTCGTGATTCATCATAAACTATTTAACGACAAAATTTAGCATACAAGCATGCATAAATATATATACTCGAGCACTAGACATGTATACACTATTAATATAAAAAAAGATAAGATATGAATGCTCACGTATCAATATTGTGATTCAATATTGCAGGAAAGTACGTAGACGTAACGGAGATGATAAACACTAGGTTTGACTTGCGAATATTACCCATAACCTCCATGGCAATAGCCCATAATTTCCTTAGCTCTAGCTTGCTCAAAAACTCATTTTGAAATTATTTGGACATCACTCCGTCGTATGTAAAAATAATAATACTAATACTATTAATAATAAGATTAATAATAATAATCTTAATAATATATATATATATATTTAGAGAGAGTCGAGAGATAGATATATGAATGAATCAGAAACAGAAATCGCGAATTTATAGATGTGGCCAGCAAAAGGGTGCCATGCGATCGCATGGATTCCCAAGCCATTTCCCATGCGATCGCATGGAAGGTATGACAGCTCACAAGTGTTTTTGTGCTACGCTTGTCGACATATTTATTAATTATATTTATAATATATAATTTATATAATTAATTATATATTTTATTAAATTCACGTGCATAGTTGACTTGTAATTTTTTTTCCGATAAGTCGTACGTCATCACGCGACTTATGTCCCGGTTCCGGTTTTTTTAACATCCTTTCGTACGCTGAGAAAACTTGCATTTTTCGTTTCGTGACTCGTACCTTTGTCAAAATATAGACTTAAATTATCCATAACTATGTCACTCGAAGTTATATATATATATATTGTTCGTGAATCTACGAGAACAGTCAAAGAATAATTGATTACATGAATATAGTTCCAAAACTTTGAGACTCAACATTACAGACTTTGCTTATCGTGTCGAAAACATTAAATCATATAAAGATAAAGCTTAAATTTGGTCAGAAATTTCCGGGTCATCACAACCGAGGACCACTTCACCCGACCCGCACCCATCCTACACATACACATGTACATAGGATATTAACACTCACCTTGTCGCCTTGATGAATGCAACCGAAAGATCCGCAACTCACCGATGGAATGTACCTATTCCATTATCACAATACACACAACACAATTAGGGTTGACTTACAAACCAACCCATTTGACACTTAGTGCAAATTCGACCCAAATGCACTTTCAAGCACAAAACGTGCCCAAACTAACCAATAATCACTAACAATAGTGACAATGGTCCTAATATGCCAAATACACCCAAACACAAGTGTTAAACACTCGTCTTGCCCATTTTGACACCAAAATCCTAATTCGACCCATTTCAAAATTAGGTAACCAAACACACCCAAAAGTGTTCCAACACTTCCATAATCACTAAACCTAGTGATTAAACTCGAGATCAAAGCCTAATCAATGCCAAATCGTCAACCAACCCAAAACCCGCCAAGTGACAAGAATAACTAGTCACCATGAACCTACTTCATCATCTAAAAGGGTTTTACAACAAACTAGCTCAAAACCCTAACTTGAATATCAAATCTAACAAATGAAATTCGGAGTTTGAGCTTACCAATACAACCACAACGTAGCTAGGAGTGAGATGAACAACTTTAGAACATGAGCTTTGGCGAGAATCCGACTCCTTCTTCTCCAAATCAACCCCTCTATCTAAAACTCTTCCTCTCTCTCTAAAACAAGATGAGAGGGTTTGTGTGGGTGTTAGTGGAGCAAATGAGGCTCCTAGAACTGATCTTATGGCCTTAACTCGTTTCATATGTGAAAATACCATTTTGCCCCTCATAAAATCTCAAAGTAAAACAGCTGGCCCGACATACAAGTTGGACGGCGTCTAAAATTCTGGACGACGTCCCACCCTTCACAACTGGACGGCGTCCCACCATCCTGGACGGCGTCCCAAAAAACTGAAAAGGCAGAAACAGAAACAGGGAGTTACAACTCTCCCCCACTTACAATCGATCACGTCCTCGTGATCCTCGTCACTAAACCAAACGGACCACACTCCACGGTCCTCAACATAAGTCCCAACCGACTTCCTAGGCAACTCTTCCCAACGAATCACCTTTAACAACCTAAAATCGTCACTCGCGATTTATCAAATCCACAATTCGAGCACTAAAACCTTACTCATTCCCTCGCATTGGGAAAACTCATCCAATCTCTAACCGAGATATCAACCCTGTAGCGTACCATTACCAAGTACAATGCTAAAGTAACCACATACCAACATAGGGTCAACCATCTAAACCGACGAAGACCGAACAAAAGCTAACCCTTACAGATAACACTTACCACTTAATATCCCTTGTAGTGCGCAACCCGACCAATAGCAACTACCGTAACATCAATACAAACGGCTAAAACCGATAGCGCCCAAAACGACTATGGCAACGCTAGATCCCAAGGTGTACAAAATCGACTATCGTCACAGCCGTAACAACATGTGAGCGAAGCACAGCTATCGCATCACTAATCATACAACATGGTCCTCACGACCCCACCAACGGTGTATAAAACAACCGATAGTTCCCACAACATGGTCCTTACGACCCCACCATTGGTGTATAAAACAACCAATAGATCAACATCCTGGTCCTTACGACCCCACCATTGGTGTATAAAACAACCAATAGATCAACAACACGAAGGCTGGCCGAAAACTACACGCGCCTTAGTGAATCCGAACTACACGCGACTCACTACCTTCCTCGCAACAACAATCGGGATTGGCCGAACTACACGCGCCTTAGTGAATCCGAACTACACGAGAGTCACTATCCCAATACAATGACCGAAACTACACGAGTCATTTATGAATCCGAACTACACGAGATCCACTCCTCAATACAATGACCGAAACCACACGAGTCATTGGTGAATCCGAACTACACGCGATTCACTTCCACAATAAAATGACCGAACTACACGCTTCATCGTGAATCCGAACTACACGAGATTCACAACTCAACACCGGATGAAGTCAGCGGACCCCGAAAGTCATGCTTCACCAATCACATATTCCCATGATGAAGTCAGCGGACCCCGAAGGTCATGCTTCACCAATCAATAATCTCATGATGAAGTCAGCGGACCCCGAAGGTCATGCTTCACCAATCAACAATCCCATGATGAAGTCAGCGGACCCAGAAGGTCATGCTTCACCAATCAACAATCCCATAATGAAGTCAGCGGACCCCGAAGGTCATGCTTCACCAATCAATAATCCCATGATGAAGTCAGCGAACCCCGAAGGTCATGCTTCACCAATCAACGCCCTTTTGGCCTCGAACAACGAGTAGCGTAACATCGCGCTCTGCTACACCATAGTGAATCCTAACGGATACCACTAACCATTCACACAATCGAGCAAGAACCACCTATACCGAACATATGCACAAAACAACAATTCTCCAAAAGAGAACCCGACACACACACATCCCTTAACCGATGGATTTCTCCTTGCTCGCCAAACACGTCCTTTATCTCTCAATGAGATTTTCCACATTACCACCTCGGTGGTAATTTAAATCCAAAATCATAAGTACAATTTAACCGAAATTGTACTCTACCACAAATCGACCAAAACTAGGTCCCAACACAAGTTTCGGATCTACCATAAGCATTATCCGAATTCTCACCCTAAGGTCTCCTCGTGCGGGAGTGTAACTCCCCCACTTGGAACTACGTTCCATATCCACAACTCATACTACCGTACAGTGCTACCAAAGGTAGACTTTACCAACAATTGGGTTCACACGACCCATCGACATATCTTGCTCCAACCTTGAGCATACCAAGGATCTTAATCTATCCTTAAACACTTCGAACGAAAAGTGTACCACGATTACACAAACCATACCCTCGCAATCATCTAATTGCTTTAGTTGTCAAATTTCACCTAGTCACTCATGTACCTAAGGGTTTCTCCCAGTACCCTAAGTACAATGTAACCACAACCCAATCGGAGTCGAACACCACGCTAGTAGGTATGAAAGAGGCACCTAATGTCGCGTCACGTAGACTCCTTTACCAACATATATCGAGATCAAACGCTCGATCTCTTTCGGGTTCCAATCCACCCTACGAACCTCATGGTTCATCAACTTCAACACGAAAGCGAACACGCGCTTAACGACCGAACACCAAAACTCATTTTCATGGTTTGGTAGAAACATTTCCCAATACTAAGGAATGCTTGGTTGCACCAAGTCTTAGGCCTTTCACCCATCAATCAAAACGTCGCCATAGGGTACTTCCATTTGGAACGTCACCCATATCAATAACATGCACAACACAATGCATTTAATAAACTCAAACTCAACGGCGCATAATAAATAATCAAAGGACATATTTATTAAAACGAGACGTACCTTAACGTCTCCTTGCCGCACCCGTCCCCGCTAACTCGGGACATTCCGACTTACGATGTCCTTCTTCTTGGCAATGGAAACACACCATGCCATCACCCTTTGGTACCGAACATTCCCAAGACTTGTGACCCCTCACGCCACAATTGTAACACCTAGACGCACTAGAATCCGATATACTCGTCCGCGTACCACCCGTGCTCACACTCGGACCCTTAGTCCTCTTACTTGGAGCACCATACGAAACAACCCTTCTCTCACTTGAAGGTTCACCCATCTTCGATCGCGAATACGACTCGAAACCTCTAGCCAAGTCAAATAATTCCGTAAATGATTTCGCTTAACCTCGGCTAATTTTACTCTTCAAGTCATCATTCAAGGTTCGATAGAAATCCTCCATCAACAAACGATCATTCCCCAAATACTCCTGGAAAAAACGAGCCTTCGCCATAAAGGTCGTCTTGAGAGTATTCAAATCTATAGGACCCTGTTGCAAATTTCGCAACTCATTACGCATCTCCGACAAATCGGCTGAAGTCCGGAACTCCTCGAAGAATTCCTTCTTAAACTCGTCCCACGACAACGCCATTAACGGTTCACCACCGACAAGATCAATCTTACCATCCAACCAATCCTTTGCCCTACCCCGCAACAAACTAGTAGCGAGTCTTGTCCTCTTCTCGGGAGGGCATTCAATGGTACGAAAACACCCTTCGACATCTGAGATCCAAGTTGTGCTTATCAAAGGATCCGGTTTTCCGTCGTACATCGGGGGTTTAGTCCTCATGAAGCTCTTAAGACAACGCTCCATTTCTCCACTACATTGAAATTCGGAATACTTCCTATCCATTTCTTCTCGAAACGCACCCATTTGCTCCGCAACGGCGGCCGCAACTCTAGCGTTAAAATCTAGATCGTTCGTCTCGATCCCGTTTCCCGTCGCCATTCTAAGGAATGCAAAAGCGATTAGATCACGAACGTATAAAGCACACACAATACCGCTCCATCTTGCTAAACACTCGTCGTACATCACTTGCTAGACACGATTTGCACCCGTAATAAGGTTTGCAAGTCCTTATTACGCACACACGTCGTCTCAACTCGTTAGTACAACGACCGCCTCGCTCGATGATATAAACAAACACAAACAAAATTCTACGCGATATAAACACGCGCGAGAATTATTATCACAGCACAAAAGTATATTAATAATATCCGCATTACTAATATAAACGTTAGTCCACCTACAAACAAGGCACTAACTACAACCAATTCTGACCCGTAATCCTACAAGTCCCGCAATAATTAAGCACACACAAAAGTCTAAGTCTAGGCACCTATCTCAAGTCACCTAAATCCCTTAGACCATGCTCTGATACCACTTGTAACGACCCAACCCGTTATCCTTCCAAAAACGTGCCATAAAAAAAAAATTTCTGAGACTGTACATCTGGACGGCGTCCAGCTATCTGGACGGCATCCAGCTCTGAAGGACTGGACGACGTCCAGCCATCTGGGACGGCGTCCAAATACACTGAAATGTTCTGATCTGTTTAACAATTACACACGGGTGAAAAACCCGCTTCCCGATACTTTTAAAGCAAAACACTTTCACAATATGTTATAATAATTAAAACTAAGAGTTTTCCATAATAAAACCGAGTTTTACAACCCCGGGCCCACATCGACCCAAATTACAACCAAGTGACCATTTCGACCCATTTAGTTTATTCAAAACATAGACCGAGCATGGTGATTGGGATATGCTACCCAATCCTAATCAAATCCATAAGCAAGTCTTCTAAAGCAAACTACGCAAGTACACTAGTTCCTGCGCTTACCCGAGCCACCGCATCCATGCAATCTATAAAAATGTAAACAACGAGAGGGTAAGCTAAAGCTTAGTGAGTGAGAATATACTACATACATATATATGCATAAAATGGACACGCCACACAAAATAACAAGTACCGCATACCGGAGCATCCAAGCATAAAGGCAAGCTAGTCTAAGCATACCGTACAATCATTAAGCAACGAGCTAAAGATACAACAACAAACTTAAGTTCACCAACGACGATGTGAACAACGCTAATGAGCTACACCCGAAGGGTTAGCTACATCACAACAATACATCAATATATATATATATATATATATATATATATATATATATATATATATATATATATATATATATATATATACGACCATATATAACATCAAAGGTTAACCCCTTAACCCAATACCGAGAACCAAATACCACAATGAAGACTGGCCGAACTACACGAGCCTTAGTAAATCCGCATACACACGAGACTACTATCTTCAATAACACAACATCGAGGTTGGCCGAACTATACGAGCCTTAGTGAATCCGAACTACACGAGATCACTACCTCAATAAGATGGCCGAACTACACGCGTCATCGTAAATCCGAACTATATGAGATTCACTTTCGATAAGATGACCGAACTACACGCGTCATCGTGAATCCGAACTACACGCGACTCACTTCTCCAAATCAAAACCCACGATCATGGGATTATAAAATCCACCACATCGGGGTTATCCACATCACAACAATATCAACCCTTCGCCATTGGGGTTATATACTCCACATCACAAACACGTGTGATAACGTACACACAAAACGTGTACCTCGCCAAAGGTGGTCAACCAAAACGCACAACCGTGCCAATTGGACCTAAACGCAAGTCCATCAAATCCACCTATATGTGAAGTGAGCTCTATAACCGAGGACCACTTCACCCGACCCGCACCCATCCTACACATACACATGTACATAAGATATTAACACTCACCTTGTCGCCTTGATGAATGCAACCGAAAGATCCGCAACTCGCCGATGGAATGTACCTATTCCATTATCACAATACACACAACACAATTAGGGTTGACTTACAAACCAACCCATTTGACACTTAGTGCAAATTCAACCCAAATGCACTTTCAAGCACAAAACGCGCCCAAACTAACCAATAATCATTAACAATAGTGACAATGGTCCTAATATGCCAAATACACCCAAACACAAGTGTTAAACACTCGTCTTGTCCATTTTGACACCAAATCCCTAATTCGACCCATTTCAAAATTAGGTAACCAAACACACCCAAAAGTGTTCCAACACTTCCATAATCACTAAACCTAGTGATTAAATTCAAGATCAAAGCCTAATCAAGGCCAAATCGTCAACCAACCCAAAACCCGCCAAGTGACAAGAATAACTAGCCACCATGAACCTACTTCATCATCTAAAAGGGTTTTACAACAAACTAGCTCAAAACCCTAACTTGAATATCAAATCTAACAAATGAAATTCAGAGTTTGAGCTTACCAATACAACCATAACGTAGCTAGGAGCGATATGAACAACTTTAGGACCCGAGCTTTTGCGAGAATCCGACTCCTTCTTCTCCAAATCAACCCCTCTCTCTTTAAAACTCTTCCTCTCTCTCTAAAACAAGATGAGAGGGTTTGTGTGGGTGTTAGTAGAGCAAATGAGGCTCCTAGAACTGATCTTGTGGCCTTAACTCGTTTCATATGTGAAAATACCATTTTGCCCCTCATAAAATCTCAAAGTAAAACAGCTGGCCCGACAGACAAGTTGGACGGCGTTCAATATTCTGGACGGCGTCCAACATTCTGGACGGCGTCCCACCCTTCACAACTGGATGATGTCCCACCATCCTGGACGGCGACCCAAACAACTGAAAAGGCAGAAACAGAAACAGGATGTTACACTGCCCTCAAATCCATATCATCCCATTCTTCTTCATCGAACTTACTGCTAGAATCACTGTCGGGAACAAATGTGGGTTTACCTTTCAATGCCTTGTGTAATCCGGACTGAATCAACACATCCTTGACTTGAACCTGCCATAAGCCAAAATTGATCATCCCATCAAATTTCTCTACATCAAACCTCATTGGACTGAACTTCGACATCGTATCCGTATCCTATAAACAACACTTTTTCTGATTTTGCTCACGTTTGAATAGCCAAAAGATGTAGCAGGTAGCCAGGACCCTTTAAATCGGAAATCCACAACTCGCCACTAACAAATCCAACTATTACTATGAATCAGAAAAAATATTGTCTAACCAGATACCCTATACGATCAATAGAACTCATTTCTGATGTGGACGATCCACTCTCGTGGCAACCACAAAGCATACTCCGACTCCTATAACCAAGACCCCCGTCAAACCTGACGCTCTGATACCAGTTGTTGGGAAATTACGGCCTCACTAATTCCCACCACCCAGCCCAATGATAACAGTAAAGAAATAAGAACCATACACAACACAAGATTTAACGTGGAAACTCCAAAACAGGAGAAAAACTACCGGCCCCCAAAGAGAGAAATACACTATATCACAAATTGTTACAATGATATAGGTGACTCTCTTAAGCCAACTGCACTCTCCAAAATATTTAACTAATACAACTCTCAAACAAGAGTAAGAAAGAAAGAAATAATCAAATACTTAAAGTGTATTGATTGGTGCAAATTGGAATGAAGACTTAGCCCTTCTTTTATAACCAAGCCACCTACCTCCAACTTTCTCCTTCCACCTATGTGGGATAACATCCTTCACAAAGTAACAATATCAATTTTTCTATCAAAAAATAAAACCAACAGTTTGTGTTTTACCATAACTTATTATTTTTTTCGAACGGCCAAACTTTTATTAAAAACTAGCAAGAAGCTAGAAAAAAACAAAACGACAAAAAGAAAAGAAATTACAAAGGGCATGAGAGCCAATCGGTACATAAAGGAGCTATCTTACTTCTAGTTTTTAACCAAGTAAAAGAAGACATTCTAATGCTATCAAAAATGTCACTTCGTTTGATAGTCTTCGAGCCAAAAAGGTTGTCATTTCGGAAGCGCCATATCCACCAAAAAGTTGAGACAACAATGCAATATAGGCGGGACTTTGCTACGGATGAAGTTGCAAAAAGGTCAACCCAGTTAAATAGGTCTTCAATGTTATCTAAATGTGGCCAACTGACACCAGTCCAAATTTTAACCCGGTTCCAAACTGCTGCAGCCAAGTTGCACGAAATGAAAGTGTGATCGGTTGATTCTCCAGCAACGCAACAAATGGGACACACGATCGAGTCAATGTCTATACCCCGAATGTACATGTTGAACCTCGTGGGTAGACGATTCAACAACAATCGCCATACAAAAATTTTGATTTTAATGGGAAGAAAATGGTGCCAACGCGTGCTTTGATGAGCAGTAGGGAGGTAGACGGAGTCCAGGTATAAACGTGTGTCTTTGACCAAAAAAGTGCCATCTTGAGCTATGGACCATATCCATTTGTCATTAGAGTTTGTAAGAGCAACATTTTGGAGAAGAATCAAAAGAGATTCGAGTTGAACCTGCACCTGATTTGCAGGCTGCCGACGCCAACTCCAAGTCCAGGAGGATCCATTCCAGAGATCACTAACTGAGCAATTTTGGTTGGAAGCTAAATGGTACAATCTGTTGAATTTTATAGCAAGAGGATTGTCACCAACCCACACATCATGCCAAAAATTCGTGTCACAACCGTTGCCAGCTAGACGCTTGAGAGTGTTTACAGGAAGATAACTAGCTGACATCAAAGAGTTAAAAAGAGAGACAATACCATGCCACATACCATTAGTTTTACAGCCGTTACTCCCTAAACCGAAACCAACACCATGAATGGAAACAATAAGTTTCGCCCATAGAGAGTCGGGATTATGCAAAATACGCCATATCCATTTAAGAAGTAAAGCATGATTAAACGCTTTGAGACTATTAATACCCAATCCGCCTTTATCTCTATCCTTTAAAGCCGAGTCCCATTTTATCCAAAACATCTTTCTTGTATTACCATCACCACCCAAAAAAAAAAAAAAAAAAAAAAACCATAACTTATTATTATGTGTTCGGTGTGTTCCTTTAGCTGTTAACAAAATGTGGTATTTCATTGGACAACCTTTTAACAAGAACTTTTGTAGAAAATATCAAGGATTCTAGCAATGACTATAATCTGTATTGGAACTGATGTTGATTTTGTAACTAGGAGTTATTTGATTGATTGCCAATAGATGTTGTCATGAACATGATGTGAAATTGATACACTTTCAGTAAATCACCGGGTGTCGTAGAACCTAAATCGCTGGGTGGTTTGTTAAACTGTTTTGTGCTCGATCACATGATATTTAAATGATCAATCTGTTAGTTCATAAAAGTAAATCCATGTTCTATTGGTTATATGTAACAACCCAAACCAAACCACGACAATTCCCGTTAAATTTCACAACATAAAAATTTTTTTTTCTGGTGCAGTTCATTTGCGCGGCGCGCCAGGTGGGTGCGCGGCGCGCCAAACCACCTGGACAGCCCGCTGTCCCCGGAAGTCAATTTAACGAAAATGTTTGACTAGTTCCCGACATTTTTAGCCAAAACGCTTTTAACCATAAATTCATATATATAAAACTAGCACGTTTAATTAATAAAATTGAGTTTACGAAGCGGGTCCCACAACGACCCATTTTACCACCTTAAGTACCGAAATACAATATTTGACCAAAAGACTTTTAATACAACAAAGCCGAGCATGGCGATTGGGAATACGCTACCCAATCCTAAATGATCCAAAAGTAAGTCACTAAAGCAACTATGCACGTCTTCTAGTCCTCGCGCTTACCCGAGCCACCAATCCACATGCGATCTATAAAAAGAGTCAACAACGAGAGGGTAAGCTAACGCTTAGTGAATGATAATATACTACATACATATATATGCATAAAATGGACACGCCACATAAATAAACAAATACCGCATACCGGAGCGTCCAAGCCTAAGGCAAGCTAATCTAAGTATACCATACGATCACTAAGCAACAAGCTAATAATACCATCAATAAGGTAAGTTCACCAACGTCAATGTGAACAACGCCAATAACTACACCCGGAGGGTTAACTACGTCACGACAATACAACATTAATCACGAATTAGAAATTCGACAATCATGCAACATATCGTGCATATACCAATAACCGCAAATCCACATTAGCTAGCAATACCAATAGCATATAGTTCATAATTAAATATGCCAATACATAATTCATACAACCATGGTTAACCAATTCGAACAAGGGAAACGGTACATACAAGACCGTTGGAGTTCATAACATCCGTTAGTGCTACTTAATCAACGCGTAGTCACTAATCCCCCGGGTGATGTCTTAAACAACGCGACTCACTCACCCTTTACAATGTGGCGTCTTAAACAACGCGACGATTCCACATGCCATTCAATACGATGGATGGTGTCTTAAACAACGCGACATCCCCTCCATTACATTGTGGTGTCTTAAACAACGCGACATCCACTTCTTTACCATGTGGTGTCTTAAACAACGCGACAATGCCACATTCATACGACACAAATAAATACATTATATACACATACGCATAATTATTCCACTCACAACCACGTGTGATAACGTACACCCAAAATGTGTACTTTGCCAAAGGTAGTCAACCAAACGCACAACCGTGCCAATTGGACCTATGCACAAGTCCATCAAATCCACCTATATGTGAAGTGAGCTCTAAAGCCGAGAATCACTTCACCCGACCCGCACCCATCCTACACATACATATGCATATAGGATATTAACACTCACCTTGAAGTCTTGATGAAAGCTTCCAAATAATCTGCAACTCGCCAATGGAAAATACCTATTCCATTATCATAATTACAACAATACACTTAGAATGGATTCACAAATCAACCCAAATTGACACTTAGTGCAAATTTGACCCAAATGCACTTCCAAGTACAAAACGCACCCAAAATTAACCAATAATCACTAACACAAGTGAGAATGGTCTTAATACGCCAATTAAACCCGATCATAGGTGTTAAACACCTATCTTGCCCAAAATGACACTTAAACCCTAGTTTGACCCATAAGAAGTCAATATCACGCTATTAGCAAGTTTTGACACCAAAACATATTTAACTCGGTTTAACACTTCAACTTAATCCATTTTAAGTTTATAAACTTTGTTAAATCGCCAATTGGGTCATAATCACCACCAAACCCTAATTTGACCCAAAGTCAAAGTTAGTCAACCAAATAACCCTAAATAGGTTTCAATACTTCCACAATCACTAAACCTAGTGATTAAACCCAATTTCAAGTTCTAAACATGGCCAATTAGTTCGCCAACTCAAAATCCACCAACAATTAACAACAAACCCGATTACTAGCTTCACTAAACCCATTTCATCACATAAAAGGGTTTTACAACTAATTAACTCAAAACCCTAATTTGAATATCAAATTAAATAATTGAAATTCGGAGTTTGAGCTTACCAATACTATCACCGTGTAGCCGAGAACGAAAGGAACAACTTTAAAACCCGAGACTTTGAACGATTCGAGCTTCTTCCTTACCAAAACCTCCAATCTCTCTCTAAACTCTTACTCTCTCTCTAAAAATGGATGAAGATGATGAGTGGATGTGAAAGTGATCCAAAACTGATCCAAACCAGCTCATATGCCTCACAAATCCGGCCTCAAGTGAAATTACCCATTTGCCCTTCATTTAAACCAATTAAAAACAAGGGATTCTGTCAGCAGCAAACGGCGCGGCGCGCCCCTACCCCGCGCGGCGCGCGACCTCTCTGAAACAGATTCTTTTTCATTTAAACTTTATATAAATAATCCGCGAAACCCAATCTCGAACGTCTTAATACACAAACAAGCAAGATAAATATTCGGGTCTTACAACTCTCCCCCACTTAAACTCGATCACGTCCTCGTGATCCTCATCACTTAACCAAGTGGACCTCACCCTACGGTCCTCGACATAAGTCCCAATCCGACTTTCCTAAGCAATTCCTTCCCAACGAATCGCCTTCCACAACTAAATCGTCACCCGCGATTTATTCAAATCACTATCCGAGCACTAAAACCATGCTCATTCCCCAACATCGGGAAAACTCAACCAATCTCGTACCAAGATATCGATCCCTTAGCGCACACTTACCGAGTACAACGCTAAAAGCAACCAAGTCTCAACTTAAAGTCAACAATCCGAAACGATGAAGACCGAACCAAACAAATCCTTACGGATAACATTAATCACTAACATCCCTTGTAGTGCGCAATACGACCTATACGCAACTACCATAGCATCAAAATCCAACGGCTAAAACCAAAAGCGCCCAAAACGACTATGGCAACGCTAAACCTAAGGTGTACAAAATCGACTATTGTCACACCCGTAACAACATGTGAGCGAAACACGGCTATCGCATCCCTAATCACACAACATGGTCCTCACGATCCCACCATCGGTGTATAAAACAACCGATAGATCACTCAACACCGGATGAAGTCAGCGGACCCGAAAGTCATGCTTCACCGATATAACAATACCTCACACAACGAATAGTGCAACATCGCGCTCCGCTACACTATAGTGAACCCTAACGGATACCGCTAACCGTCTACACTATCGAGCAAGAACCACCTATATCAAACATAGGAACCAAACAATAATTCTCTAAAAGAGAATCCGACACACACACATCCCTTAACCGAGGGATTTCACCTTGCTCGTCAAACACATCCATTATCTCACAATGAGATTTACCACATTACCACCTCGGTGGTAATTTAAATCCAAACCAATAGTACAACTTGAACCAAAATTGTACTCCACCACAAATCGACCAAAAACTAGGTCCCAACACAAGTTTCGGATCTACCATAAGCACTATCCGAAATCTCACCCTAAAACTTCCTCGTGCGGGAGTGTAACTCCCCCACTTGGAACTACGTTCCATATCCATAACTCGTACTACCGTACAGTGCTACCAAATGTAGACTTTACCAACGATTGGGTACACACGACCCATCACCACATCTCGCTCTAACCTTGAGCACACGAAGGACTTGACCAATCCTTAAACACTTCGAACGAAAAGTGTACCACAAATACCCAAACTATACCCTCGCAATCATCCAATTTCATTAGTTTGTCAAATTCCACCTAGTCACTCATGTATCTAAGGGTTTTACTCCGGTACCCTAAGTACAATGCAACCACAACCATAACCTAGTCGGAGTCGAACACCACGCTAGTAGGTATAAAAGAGGCACCTAATGTCGCGTCATAATTGTGACGCCCCGTACTAAATCATCATGTACGGACCATCAACAACAGGATCATTACAAGGTTAAGTACTATATGCGTTTTCAAAACAGAGTTTACATTCATAAATAAAAGTGACGTCATAACATACGTCAATTGTTTTACAAATCAAAAGTATGCTTCGCTAAGTAGAAGCATTAAACAAGTGTACGTGACCATAATGGTCGTTACATAACATAAATTCATAAGTAAAAAGTTTGAATGCAACATAAGTAGTCATGCGATAACAACTCTAGGCAGCGGGTTCTACAGCACGACTAGTAAGATAGCGGAAGCGACTTCAAACACCTGAGAAAATACATGCTTAATAAGGTCAACACAAAGGTTGGTGAGCTATAGTTTAAGTATAACAGTAATGTAAGTAGGCCACGAGATTTCAGTGCTACAACGAGCGTTTCAAAAGTATGTAAAAGTATATGCTTAACCGTGGGCACCCGGTAACTAACTTAACGTTTAATGTACCCCCTTAAAGTGCACTTGGCAAGTGCGTATAACCTCGAAGTATTAAACACTCGTTAAATGCTAGCGCTACTAGCCCGAGTGGGGATGTCAAACCCTATGGATCCATATCTAAGATTCGCGTTCACGGTTCAAAAACCAATGATTAAACGTTACCGAGCTAAAGGGAATGTTTCTGCCGTTATATAACCCACACATATATAAAGTTTAAGTACTCGTGCCTAGTATGTAAAACATAAAATCCGCATGTATTCTCAGTTCCCAAAATAAGTTAAAGTAAAAAAAAGGGAATGCTATAACTCACAATGATTAGTAGTAATGGTAAGGTAGTAGTCGGAAAGTGGTGTGCAAGTAACGGTCCAAACGTCCTCAACCTAAGTCAAATAGCACTAAGTCAATAAGTCGTCTCAAAAGGTTTACAAGTACGTAATTAAGGTCATAAGGGTCATCATCAATCATCATTAAACAAAAGGTAACAAGTAAGACTCGTTTATGAAAGTCGTTTAAAACAAAGGCTGACTTCGGTCAGTCACCACGGCCTCTACCCTTACTGAATTAAGGTGAGACCAGTGGTCATGGCTCCGTCTATGAGTCCCTTAAGTGTGGTAAAATTTACAGAAGCAAACTCGTCTTGGTTTGACCGTGGCGACGGTCTAAGTGCGAGTAGGTCAGAAATTTCTGCACAACGTTAAAGGACATGGTAACGATCGGAGAGCCATAAATCCTAAACCGTAACTCGGATTAAGACGAGTCCTATATGAAAAGTTATCTACTCGAAAAGTTCTATCTAAAAATCAAGGTTAGAACAGCCCAGGTCTACTGGTCTGTTCCAGAAGCAGTAGGTCAGAAACATTTGGACAGAAACAGTAAGTTTTGAAGAGTTCCGGTTGTCTCGGTGCTTGATGTTCATCACGGTTCTCATCCTTGATGCGTATAGCTTCAAGTGTACAACTCGTTGATGTGTTAACATCATTTTGACCAAGGTTTGTCCATCATAACTCAAGTGCAAGTGTTGTAAGTGTTTGATGAACCAAGGTTACATGTAAGTTTATGAACAAGTTCATGAACACTAAGAAAGATCACAACCAAGTGTTGGATCCATGATACTTGCACCAAAGTGTAAGCTCTTGTTGGGTTCATGTCCTTGTTCAAATGTTTAGTAAGCAACTTAATAATAAGAAATAAAGAAAATGAAAGATAAGCCTAAACCAACCATGAAGGTGGTATTCTAGTAACTTACATCAAACAAGAACACAAGTAACAAAAAAATTAAAGATTATAAACTTTAAATCTTTTGAAACAAAATATGTAGAACATAACTAGATAGATTATGTTCTTGGATGTTCTTGATAAATACAAGATATTATGAAGAATCAAAACTAGAAAGTTTGATCTTGTAACTAGTAAAGAATAACAAGTAAGTAAGTAAATAACAACTAGTAATTGACAAGAAATCAAGGACAAGTAACTTTTAAACAACAAAGAACAACAAATGATGATGATGAAAGTCTATGAAATCAGTTTATACAAGAGGAAAAAGAAGAAGAAAAACTTCAAGTTAACTTACAAGAATTAGAGAGAATTTGAGAGAAAATGGAAGTAAGTTTGTGTGTGTGAATTTGAGAGAGAAATGCAAATGAGTTGTAATGAAAATGTGAAGTCAAAAAGCCTCCCTTAACAGCCCCAAGGCCGTGGCCTGCTGTCCTCAAGGGTGGATGGTTTTATTTGTTGGTTAATTGCAAGTAAAGAGGTGTAAAGTTGGTTAAAGAATGGGTTTACATGGGGATAATGAGCCAACTATATTCCTTAAGAAAGTAACTAACTAGTTTGAGTTCTAAGTGATACTTACACTTGTAAGAGTTGGGCTAAAGGTCCACTAATATAAGTAGGGTGGGCTTGGAAACCCAAGTCAAGAGTCCACTTCATTAATTAAAGCCCAAGTTCAATAAATCCCAAGTTAAACCAAATAAAGCCCAAGTAATTAACCTATCACCTTAGTTAATTAAAATGATTAATAAAATTAATCATGAATGTAAATAATATCTTAAAATATTATTCGTGCAAGTTCCGGGTGTCACAAAGACGTTTCGGGCATTTAAAGTTTCAAGTACGGGCAATTAAAGCAACATGTAAAAGTAATAACATACATTCGTTTAATCAAGCGTATTAATAATAATAATTATTAATAAATAACGTTGGAAAAACCAGGGTCGTTACATTACCCACCTGTTAAAGAAAATTTCGTCCCGAAATTTAAGCTGAAGTAGATGGAGGAGTCGGGAAAAGATGAGGATATTTCCGCATCATTTGATCCTCTCGTTCCCAAGTAAACTCAGGTCCTCGTTTGGCATTCCATCGTACTCGTACAATCGGAATCTTGTTGCGTTTCAAAGTTTTGATCTCACGATCCATAATCTCAACAGGTTCCTCCACAAAGTGGAGTTTGTCATCAATAGTAAGTTCTTCCAATGGTATGATGAGTTCGGGTGCAGCAAGACACTTCTTCAAGTTTGACACATGGAAGGTAGGATGAACTGAGCTCAATTGTGCTGGTAGATCCAAACGGTATGCAACTGGTCCAACACGTTCCAAGATCTCGAAAGGACCAATGTATCGTGGGTTCAACTTTCCACGTTTTCCAAAACGGATCACACCTTTCCAAGGTGCAACCTTCAACATTACACGATCACCAACATTAAATTCAAAGTCTTTCCGTTTAAGATCGGCATAGCTCTTTTGACGATCACGGGCAGTCTTAAGTCTAGCTTGGATCTGAGCAATCTTCTCTGTGGTTTCGTGAACTACCTCGGGTCCGGTGATTTGCTTTTCGCCTACTTCGGCCCAACAAATAGGAGATCGGCACTTACGACCATACAATGCTTCAAAAGGTGCAGCATTAATGCTTGAGTGATAACTGTTATTGTACGAGAATTCGGCGAGTGGCAAATGCCTTTCCCAGGCCTTTCCAAAATCAATGACACATGCACGCAGCATGTCCTCCAAGGTCTGAATCGTTCGTTCACTTTGCCCGTCAGTCTGAGGGTGATAAGCAGTACTCATGTCGAGACGAGTTCCCATGGCTTCTTGCAAGGAACGCCAAAATCTAGAAGCAAAACGGGGATCGCGATCGGAGATGATCGATAAAGGTACACCGTGTCGTGATACAACCTCCTTGATGTACAGCTGAGCAAGTCTTTCCATTGTATCAGTTTCCTTCATCGCTAGGAAGTGTGCAGATTTGGTGAGGCGGTCAACAATAACCCAAATAGTATCGCATCCGCCCACCGTCTTCGGCAGCTTAGTAATGAAATCCATTGTGATCCTTTCCCACTTCCATTGTGGGATTTCCGGCTGTTGAAGTAACCCAGAAGGTCTCTGATGCTCGGCTTTAACCTTCGAGCAAGTCAAACACTTACCAACATAAGTCGCAACGTCCTTCTTAAGATTCGGCCACCAATACTGTTCTTTAAGGTCGTGGTACATCTTACCTGCACCAGGGTGAATCGAATATCTCGATTTGTGTGCTTCATCAAGTATCAGGCTTCGTAGATCTCCATAGTAAGGTACCCAAATTCTTCCGGCATAACATCGGAGTCCAGACTCTCTAACCTCAAATCGAGAGACAAGTATGTTCAAATGCTCGTGAGATATGTTCTCCTCCTTGAGAGCCTCAACTTGGGCTACTCTGATCTGGTTGTTGAGGTTCGAATGGATGGTGATGTTCAGAGCCCTAACACGGAGAGGTGCCGTCCTCTCCTTTCGGCTTAAAGCGTCAGCTACAACATTGGCCTTGCCAGGGTGATAACGGAGTTCACAATCGTAGTCGTTGAGCGTCTCGATCCATCGACGCTGTCTCATATTCAATTGCTTCTGATCGAAGATGTGCTGGAGACTCTTGTGATCGGTGAAGATAGTGCTCTTAGTTCCATACAAATAATGTCTCCACAATTTGAGTGCAAAGACAACGGCTCCAAGTTCAAGATCATGTGTAGTGTAGTTCCGCTCGTGAATCTTCAATTGGCGGGAGGCATAGGCAATAACCTTTGATCGTTGCATCAATACACAACCAAGACCACTCTTCGATGCATCGCAATAAACAACAAAGTCGTCACTGCCTTCAGGGAGTGATAGGATAGGTGCGGAGGTTAACTTCTTCTTCAAAGTTTGGAATGCTGATTCGTGTGTGGGTTCCCAAATGAACTTCTTGCCCTTGTGAGTCAGTGCGGTCAAAGGACGCGCAATCAGAGAAAATCCTTCGATAAACCTTCGATAATAACCGGCGAGACCTAGAAATTGGCGAATATGCGTTGGAGTAGTGGGGGTCTCCCACTTGCTGATGGCTTCAATCTTGGCGGGATCAACTTTGATACCCTGGTCGCTCACAACATGACCCAAAAACTGTACTTCCTTCAACCAAAATTCGCACTTGGAGAATTTGGCGTAAAGTTGCTCTTGTCTTAAGAGTTCAAGCACTAGCCGAAGGTGTTGCTCATGTTCTTCTTCGCTCTTAGAGTAGATGAGGATATCATCTATGAAGACGATAACAAACTTATCCAAGTAAGGCTTGCAGACACGATTCATGAGATCCATGAACACGGCAGGGGCATTTGTCAAACCGAATGGCATCACGAGGAACTCATAATGACCATAACGGGTCCTGAATGCAGTTTTCATCACGTCACTTTCCTTCACCCTCAGCTGGTGATATCCGGATCGTAAATCGATCTTTGAATAAACGCTCGATCCTTGTAGTTGATCAAAAAGATCATCAATTCGTGGAAGAGGATATCGATTCTTGATAGTCAATTTGTTGAGTTCACGGTAGTCGATACACATACGGAAGGATCCATCCTTCTTCTTTACAAACAACACAGGTGCGCCCCAAGGTGAGAAGCTTGGTTGGATAAACCCTCGATCTAATAGCTCTTGTAGTTGACTCTGTAATTCTTGCATCTCGGAAGGTGCGAGTCTATAAGGTGCGCGAGCTACAGGTGCAGCTCCTGGCACTAAGTCAATCTGAAACTCTACTGCTCTCTGCGGCGGTAATCCAGGCAATTCCTCTGGGAAGACATCAGAAAATTCGTTCACAATTCGTACGTCGTTCACGTTCTTCACCTCAGTTTCTACCGCTTTCACATGTGCTAGGACAGCAAAGCGTCCCTTCTTCATAATCTTTTGCGCTTTCACGCAACTAATGAGGTTCAACTTCGAGGTACATCTCTCTCCATAGATAACCAGTGGTTCGCCATCTCCTTGTGGTATGCGAAGTGCTTTATCTCCACAGATAACATCGGCCTTTATCTTGCTCAACCAATCCATACCGACGATCGCGTCAAAACTTCCCAGTTTGATAGGTATCAAATCAATTTCGAAATCTGCACCAGCTATGTTAATAATAGCTCCACGACTAATATGGTCAACCTTTTCAAGTTTTCCATTGGCTACCTCGACAAGCATACTTTCCTTCAAAGGAACTAACGACCAATCTAACTTATCACAAAAATGTCTACACACATAGCTCCTATCGGCACCAGTATCAAATAGGACAGAAGCTAAAAGATTGTTGATCTTGAATATACCTGTCACCAAGTCGGGGTTGTCGCGAGCGTCCCTTGCATTAACGTTGAAGGCTCTAGCACGTGGTGGTCCGCCATCCTTACGCTTGTTAGGACACTCGTTTCTGAAATGGCCCGTCTTTCCACATTCATAACACTTCTTAGGCCCATTGTTGTTGTGGTTTGGCTTCACATTCAAAGTGGTAACCTTGCAATCCTTGCCAACATGTCCAGATCGTTGGCACTTCTCACAGATAACATTGCAATACCCAGTGTGGTGCTTGTAGCACCTATTGCATTGTGGTAAGGTTCCTTTGTAGTTCGGATTGGTGCGGTTGTTGTTGTTGGGGTTGGTGTTGTTGTTGTGCATGTTGTTGTTTTGCCTGAACCCTTCATGTCGTTTTGCCGGGTTTTGATCATAGTTCCTACCCCTGTTGTTGTTGTGGTTGTTGTCCCATTTCCTCTTTTCGCCACTAACAGTTTCAAACTTAGCCTTCTCCGGCTCGTCAAGGATGATTTGATTCAAGAGAGTATGCGCCATGCGCATTGCTTCGGGAACACTTGGTGGCTTGGACGAGGTAACATTACCCTTGATGGACTTAGGAAGTCCCGAGAAGTATTTCTCCAAACGCTTAAATTCGGGGGTGACCATGGTTGGACACATAAGAGCCAATTCCAAAAACCTACGGTTGTAGCTGTTAAGGTCGTTCCCTACGGTTTTCAATTGCATAAATTCGATTTCCATCTTTTGAATCTCGGTTCTCGGACAGTATTCCTCGATCATAGCACATTTAAATTCTTCCCAAGGCGTAGCATACGCCTCATCAATTCCTTGCGCTTGGGCCATGGTATTCCACCATGTGAGCGCGCCATCAGACAGCGTGCAAGATGCAAATTTCGTTTTGTTAGCCTCAGAACAATTGCTAACCCTGAATACCGATTCCAACTTTTCGAACCATCTGATGAGACCGACGGGTCCCTCAGTGCCATTGAAGTAGTGTGGCTTGCAGTTTTGGAATTCCTTGTAAGTACACCCATCTCGAACGACAGGTGGATTGACAGGCGGTGGTGGTGGAACTTGGGGTTGTCTTTCAGCTAGTGCAGCAGCGACTCGCTCGTTAATCATTTCCTCAATCTGGGCGGCGGTAGGTGTGATTCTTCCGTTGGCCATGATGTTCTATACAAACATTTTGACTCAAGTCAAAATCCATTATGCAATTAATAATAATATAGTATATAACAACCAACATGAAAACAGCACAACACATGTTGATTAAGTAATGCAAGCATATATAAGTACCACAAAACCATGATATGATAACGTAAATAGAACACTTGCGTACAAAGTAACAACACAAATTCCATTCATTAATGATAATAAGTTCATACATTACAATAAGTTCGTACATTACATAAGTGAAATATGAAATTACAAAAAAAGAGATTACAATACAGAATCTAGTACAAAGTCCTACGGCGATGGTGGGTACAAGATGTCCAAAACATGAGCCATCTGCTCCTCGAGCTCAGTAACTCGAGTCTGGAGAATCTCAATCTCTCGCCTCATTTCCTCATTAGAGGAAGGTGATGGGGCAGGTGGTGCTGGCGGTGCAGGTGGAGCCGGTGGTGCTGAAGTGGATGGTCCGGCTCTGGGTGGAGACGGTAAGATCAGTGGGTCGGCGGGGTACGGCACCAGCCGTTTACGAGCAGTGATCCTACGACGCCGACCATAAGCGTCAGTGACAGTACGACCAGGAATTATGCCAGCGAAGCGATACCGCTTCTTCGGCGGGGTAGAAGGTGCCTGAATCGGTCGGTCAGCGGGATCCTCCTCATCACTGGAGTCGTCAGATGAGGTGTCGTCTGAAGAAGCATCGGTGGAAGAACCATCGTCTGAATCATGCGGTGGTGGCGCGGGTGGCTCAACATATCCGAAAGCGGCCAACATCTGTCGGTGTCGGCCTGGCGTAATCACGGCTAAGCGGCCGTCGGCAGTGCGTCGGCAAGGTGTGCGAAAGTGATTACGGAAGGGTCCTTCCCCGAACTCCGCGGGGATCTCCATGCCACCAATGCGAGCCAGTTGCCTCAGGGGTCTGGAAGAAGACGCCGGGATAGGCACACTAGAGCTAGCTCCAGAACTAGAGGCGCCGGGGTCGCCAGTGGGTGTCGGGGCCGGAATGTCAGCAGCAGCAGCAGCAGCAGCAACAGGTGCAGCAGTGGGAGGAACAACGGGGCCTGAGCCGCTCGGGATGTCAGTAGGTGGAACGTCCGACATCTGAACAAGGAAAAATAAATTTTCCATGTCAGTATGTCATAAAGCAAGCAAATAATAGGCCAACAGTTTAATTCATGTATAACAATAAGTAGCATGGCAATATCAGTAATCGTACGAAACTAGCATGCAATCGAAAGCAAGTAATAGCATGCAGTAGTGAAATCATGTAGTAGCATACAGCATATAGCAGTAACAGTAAGCAGCGGCATGCAGTAAGTTCAGCGGAAACAAGTAAACTAACAAGTTGTAGATTAGCCCTATTAGTGAATCCTACTCGGGTCGGTCTTAGACTCACTAATGCATCCTAATTCCCTACAACCAATGCTCTGATACCAAATGTGACGCCCCGTACTAAATCATCATGTACGGACCATCAACAACAGGATCATTACAAGGTTAAGTACTATATGCGTTTTCAAAACAGAGTTTACATTCATAAATAAAAGTGACGTCATAACATACGTCAATTGTTTTACAAATCAAAAGTATGCTTCGCTAAGTAGAAGCATTAAACAAGTGTACGTGACCATAATGGTCGTTACATAACATAAATTCATAAGTAAAAAGTTTGAATGCAACATAAGTAGTCATGCGATAACAACTCTAGGCAGCGGGTTCTACAGCACGACTAGTAAGATAGCGGAAGCGACTTCAAACACCTGAGAAAATACATGCTTAATAAGGTCAACACAAAGGTTGGTGAGCTATAGTTTAAGTATAACAGTAATGTAAGTAGGCCACGAGATTTCAGTGCTACAACGAGCGTTTCAAAAGTATGTAAAAGTATATGCTTAACCGTGGGCACCCGGTAACTAACTTAACGTTTAATGTACCCCCTTAAAGTGCACTTGGCAAGTGCGTATAACCTCGAAGTATTAAACACTCGTTAAATGCTAGCGCTACTAGCCCGAGTGGGGATGTCAAACCCTATGGATCCATATCTAAGATTCGCGTTCACGGTTCAAAAACCAATGATTAAACGTTACCGAGCTAAAGGGAATGTTTCTGCCGTTATATAACCCACACATATATAAAGTTTAAGTACTCGTGCCTAGTATGTAAAACATAAAATCCGCATGTATTCTCAGTTCCCAAAATAAGTTAAAGTAAAAAAAAGGGAATGCTATAACTCACAATGATTAGTAGTAATGGTAAGGTAGTAGTCGGAAAGTGGTGTGCAAGTAACGGTCCAAACGTCCTCAACCTAAGTCAAATAGCACTAAGTCAATAAGTCGTCTCAAAAGGTTTACAAGTACGTAATTAAGGTCATAAGGGTCATCATCAATCATCATTAAACAAAAGGTAACAAGTAAGACTCGTTTATGAAAGTCGTTTAAAACAAAGGCTGACTTCGGTCAGTCACCACGGCCTCTACCCTTACTGAATTAAGGTGAGACCAGTGGTCATGGCTCCGTCTATGAGTCCCTTAAGTGTGGTAAAATTTACAGAAGCAAACTCGTCTTGGTTTGACCGTGGCGACGGTCTAAGTGCGAGTAGGTCAGAAATTTCTGCACAACGTTAAAGGACATGGTAACGATCGGAGAGCCATAAATCCTAAACCGTAACTCGGATTAAGACGAGTCCTATATGAAAAGTTATCTACTCGAAAAGTTCTATCTAAAAATCAAGGTTAGAACAGCCCAGGTCTACTGGTCTGTTCCAGAAGCAGTAGGTCAGAAACATTTGGACAGAAACAGTAAGTTTTGAAGAGTTCCGGTTGTCTCGGTGCTTGATGTTCATCACGGTTCTCATCCTTGATGCGTATAGCTTCAAGTGTACAACTCGTTGATGTGTTAACATCATTTTGACCAAGGTTTGTCCATCATAACTCAAGTGCAAGTGTTGTAAGTGTTTGATGAACCAAGGTTACATGTAAGTTTATGAACAAGTTCATGAACACTAAGAAAGATCACAACCAAGTGTTGGATCCATGATACTTGCACCAAAGTGTAAGCTCTTGTTGGGTTCATGTCCTTGTTCAAATGTTTAGTAAGCAACTTAATAATAAGAAATAAAGAAAATGAAAGATAAGCCTAAACCAACCATGAAGGTGGTATTCTAGTAACTTACATCAAACAAGAACACAAGTAACAAAAAAATTAAAGATTATAAACTTTAAATCTTTTGAAACAAAATATGTAGAACATAACTAGATAGATTATGTTCTTGGATGTTCTTGATAAATACAAGATATTATGAAGAATCAAAACTAGAAAGTTTGATCTTGTAACTAGTAAAGAATAACAAGTAAGTAAGTAAATAACAACTAGTAATTGACAAGAAATCAAGGACAAGTAACTTTTAAACAACAAAGAACAACAAATGATGATGATGAAAGTCTATGAAATCAGTTTATACAAGAGGAAAAAGAAGAAGAAAAACTTCAAGTTAACTTACAAGAATTAGAGAGAATTTGAGAGAAAATGGAAGTAAGTTTGTGTGTGTGAATTTGAGAGAGAAATGCAAATGAGTTGTAATGAAAATGTGAAGTCAAAAAGCCTCCCTTAACAGCCCCAAGGCCGTGGCCTGCTGTCCTCAAGGGTGGATGGTTTTATTTGTTGGTTAATTGCAAGTAAAGAGGTGTAAAGTTGGTTAAAGAATGGGTTTACATGGGGATAATGAGCCAACTATATTCCTTAAGAAAGTAACTAACTAGTTTGAGTTCTAAGTGATACTTACACTTGTAAGAGTTGGGCTAAAGGTCCACTAATATAAGTAGGGTGGGCTTGGAAACCCAAGTCAAGAGTCCACTTCATTAATTAAAGCCCAAGTTCAATAAATCCCAAGTTAAACCAAATAAAGCCCAAGTAATTAACCTATCACCTTAGTTAATTAAAATGATTAATAAAATTAATCATGAATGTAAATAATATCTTAAAATATTATTCGTGCAAGTTCCGGGTGTCACAAAGACGTTTCGGGCATTTAAAGTTTCAAGTACGGGCAATTAAAGCAACATGTAAAAGTAATAACATACATTCGTTTAATCAAGCGTATTAATAATAATAATTATTAATAAATAACGTTGGAAAAACCAGGGTCGTTACAATAATGACTCCATTACCAACATACATCGAGATTTCAAACACTCGATCTCAAGGGTTCCAACCACCCGACGAACCTCATGGTTCATCACTTCAACATAAAAGCGAACACGCGCTTAACAATCGAACACCAAAACCATTTCCGTGGCTTGGTAGAAACATTTCTCAAATATCAAGGAATGCTTGGTTGCACCAAGTCTTACGCCCTTCGCCCGACAATCAAACGTCACCATAGGGTACTTCCATTAGGAACGTCACCCATAACAACAATATGCACAACACAAGGCATTAACAACTCAAACTCAAACGGCATCGAACATTCCCAAGACTTGTGACCCCTCATGCCACCATTGTAACATCTAGACGCGCTAGAATTCGATATACTCGTCCGCGTACCACCCGTGCTCACACTCGGACCCTTAGTCCTCTTACTCGGAGCACCATAAGAAACAACCCTTCTATCCCTTGAAGGCTCACCCTTCTTCGATCGTGTATGCGACTCGAAACCCCTAGCCAAGTCGAATAATTCCAAAAACGATTTCGCTTGACCACGTCTAATTTTTCTTTTCAAGTCGTCATTCAAAGTCCGATAGAAATCCCCCATTAATAAACGATCACTTCCCAAATACTCCGGACAAAAACGAGCCTTCGCCATAAAGGTCGTCTTGAGAGTATTTAAATCCATAGATCCTTGTCGCAAATTTCGCAACTCATTACGCAATTCCCACAAATCGGCCGAAGTCCGGAATTCCTCGAAGAATTCCTCCTTAAATTCGTCCCACGATAAGGCCATAAACGTTTCACCACCGACAAGATCAATCTTACCATCCAACCAATCCCTCGCCCTACCCCGCAACAAACTCGTAGCGAGTCTCGTCTTTCTCTCGGGAGGGCAATCAATAGTACGAAAACACCCTTCGATGTCCGAAGTCCAAGTTGTGCTCACCAAAGGATCCGACTTTCCGTCATACATCGGGGATTTAGTCCTCATGAAGCTCTTAAGATAACGCTCTATTTCACTACTACTTTGAAGTTCGGAATACCTCCTTTCCATTCTTTCTTCCAACGCACCCATTTGCTCCGCAACGGCGGCCGCAACTCTAGCGTTAAACTCCGCGTCATTCGCCTCGGTCTCGTTTTGCGTCGTCATTCAAAAGAATGCAAAACGATTAGTCCACGAACGTATAAAACCGCACGCACAACACCGTCCCATCTTGCTAAACACTCGTCGTACATCACTTGTTAGACACGATTTGTACCCGTAATAAGGTTTGCAAGTTCTTATTACGCACACACGCCGCATCGACTCGTTAGTACAACGACCGCCTCGCTCGATGATAAGAACAAACACAACCAAAATTCTACGCGATACAAACACACGCGAGAATTATTACCACAACACAAAAGCATATTAATAATATCCGCATTACTAATATATACGTTAGTCGACCTATAAACAAGGCACTAACTAAACCCATTCCGACCCGAAATCCTACAAGTCCCGCAACAATTTAAGCACACACAAAAGTCTAAGTCTAGGCACCTATCTCAAGTCACCTAAATCCCTTAGACCATGCTCTGATACCACTTGTAACAACCCAAACCAAACCACGACAATTCCCGTTAAATTTCACAACATAAAAAATTTTTTTTCTGGTGCAGTTCATTTGCGCGGCGCGCCAGGTGGGTGCGCGGCGCGCCAAACCACCTGGACAGCCCGCTGTCCCCGGAAGTCAATTTAACGAAAATGTTTGACTAGTTCCCGACATTTTTAGCCAAAACGCTTTTAACCATAAATTCATATATATAAAACTAGCACGTTTAATTAATAAAATTGAGTTTACGAAGCGGGTCCCACAACGACCCATTTTACCACCTTAAGTACCGAAATACAATATTTGACCAAAAGACTTTTAATACAACAAAGCCGAGCATGGCGATTGGGAATACGCTACCCAATCCTAAATGATCCAAAAGTAAGTCACTAAAGCAACTATGCACGTCTTCTAGTCCTCGCGCTTACCCGAGCCACCAATCCACATGCGATCTATAAAAAGAGTCAACAACGAGAGGGTAAGCTAACGCTTAGTGAATGATAATATACTACATACATATATATGCATAAAATGGACACGCCACATAAATAAACAAATACCGCATACCGGAGCGTCCAAGCCTAAGGCAAGCTAATCTAAGTATACCATACGATCACTAAGCAACAAGCTAATAATACCATCAATAAGGTAAGTTCACCAACGTCAATGTGAACAACGCCAATAACTACACCCGGAGGGTTAACTACGTCACGACAATACAACATTAATCACGAATTAGAAATTCGACAATCATGCAACATATCGTGCATATACCAATAACCGCAAATCCACATTAGCTAGCAATACCAATAGCATATAGTTCATAATTAAATATGCCAATACATAATTCATACAACCATGGTTAACCAATTCGAACAAGGGAAACGGTACATACAAGACCGTTGGAGTTCATAACATCCGTTAGTGCTACTTAATCAACGCGTAGTCACTAATCCCCCGGGTGATGTCTTAAACAACGCGACTCACTCACCCTTTACAATGTGGCGTCTTAAACAACGCGACGATTCCACATGCCATTCAATACGATGGATGGTGTCTTAAACAACGCGACATCCCCTCCATTACATTGTGGTGTCTTAAACAACGCGACATCCACTTCTTTACCATGTGGTGTCTTAAACAACGCGACAATGCCACATTCATACGACACAAATAAATACATTATATACACATACGCATAATTATTCCACTCACAACCACGTGTGATAACGTACACCCAAAATGTGTACTTTGCCAAAGGTAGTCAACCAAACGCACAACCGTGCCAATTGGACCTATGCACAAGTCCATCAAATCCACCTATATGTGAAGTGAGCTCTAAAGCCGAGAATCACTTCACCCGACCCGCACCCATCCTACACATACATATGCATATAGGATATTAACACTCACCTTGAAGTCTTGATGAAAGCTTCCAAATAATCTGCAACTCGCCAATGGAAAATACCTATTCCATTATCATAATTACAACAATACACTTAGAATGGATTCACAAATCAACCCAAATTGACACTTAGTGCAAATTTGACCCAAATGCACTTCCAAGTACAAAACGCACCCAAAATTAACCAATAATCACTAACACAAGTGAGAATGGTCTTAATACGCCAATTAAACCCGATCATAGGTGTTAAACACCTATCTTGCCCAAAATGACACTTAAACCCTAGTTTGACCCATAAGAAGTCAATATCACGCTATTAGCAAGTTTTGACACCAAAACATATTTAACTCGGTTTAACACTTCAACTTAATCCATTTTAAGTTTATAAACTTTGTTAAATCGCCAATTGGGTCATAATCACCACCAAACCCTAATTTGACCCAAAGTCAAAGTTAGTCAACCAAATAACCCTAAATAGGTTTCAATACTTCCACAATCACTAAACCTAGTGATTAAACCCAATTTCAAGTTCTAAACATGGCCAATTAGTTCGCCAACTCAAAATCCACCAACAATTAACAACAAACCCGATTACTAGCTTCACTAAACCCATTTCATCACATAAAAGGGTTTTACAACTAATTAACTCAAAACCCTAATTTGAATATCAAATTAAATAATTGAAATTCGGAGTTTGAGCTTACCAATACTATCACCGTGTAGCCGAGAACGAAAGGAACAACTTTAAAACCCGAGACTTTGAACGATTCGAGCTTCTTCCTTACCAAAACCTCCAATCTCTCTCTAAACTCTTACTCTCTCTCTAAAAATGGATGAAGATGATGAGTGGATGTGAAAGTGATCCAAAACTGATCCAAACCAGCTCATATGCCTCACAAATCCGGCCTCAAGTGAAATTACCCATTTGCCCTTCATTTAAACCAATTAAAAACAAGGGATTCTGTCAGCAGCAAACGGCGCGGCGCGCCCCTACCCCGCGCGGCGCGCGACCTCTCTGAAACAGATTCTTTTTCATTTAAACTTTATATAAATAATCCGCGAAACCCAATCTCGAACGTCTTAATACACAAACAAGCAAGATAAATATTCGGGTCTTACATTATATAACGTTTAATTCAGTCATTGAACGTTAAACATTATTGTAATCGTACTTTGAATATTAAATGTTAATTGTGTTTTGTTAATATTTAATTGTGACCATCTGTTGGCTGTGGTGACAGTCAATCGACGGTGAGAGACAATCGGTCGACAATGACTATCGATCGATGGTCACTGCATATACTATATATGAGTTACAGGTTTCATTGTTAGGTTACACACTCAAAACTAACCCTAGCCGTGATATACCATATTCAATCGTCCCAAAACATACCTAACACGAATAACAATATAGGTGTCGTTCTAATCTCTTGTAGGTTTGATTCTCCGATCCTGAAAGTTAGTGTTTATTCGATTAAAGCTTGTTATAGAGATTTTCGCCTCTAGATCGAGTCTAGGTTTGTTCTAAGATCCTTGTTTTCGTCTACACAATCCATAAGATGTAAGGTGACTAATACTAACTACGAAACATTGCTCAAACCTTTTGCCAAGCACACAAATTCTTGATGCCGTAATTTTGGATTTATGGTACTTTTTTCCAACTTGTGAAACCAAACCAGTGTAACAGTTTAAATATTATACAACACTATATTTATTCTTTCAATTCATTTACAACTTTCGTTCGCTTTGTTCACTTCAACTTTCACTTCAAATGCATTCTAACTGTCACTTCATTTCATAAATCCATTTTGTAACAACAATTTCCTTTCACAATATCGATTCGTAAGATAAGAATGTGATATCTTAAGAAACTCTACACGCTTGAAACATAAAGAAGCTAACTAAATCGCAACTTGATATAAGCTAAGTAAATAGGCTAACTAAAACGCATAAACATCTAAAACTTGCAAATTTTTACAATGAGTTAAGTACAAACAGAAGAAATAGGACCCTGACTAGTTTGGGGGAAAAACATACGGAAAGATGATAACTCGATCGTTATTGACCTAACACAAACATAAAATATATATTTAAATCCAAAATTAGTAATAATTGAAAGTTGAGGGGTAACTTATGTAACTAATGTACGGGGTCTTTGTTTATTCTTGTATATTAAGCTACACTCCAAAAACCGACATCCATATATCTTTACTTCCCTCAAACCTTCATTATCGTAATCATATGTTCCCCCCAAATTGATTTTATCAGCAAAATTATACGGAGTACTTGTTTCAATAATTTGATTCGATCTTTACGATTTGATAATGGCGTTTAAGTCATCGACGATGATGACAGTTACACAGACACCAGAGAAAGATCTCGTGTATACGAATTGCGTATATGTTTCAACGTCAGATATTCGTCAATTTTCGGTACCTGGATCGAATCTAGCTCTTGCGTTAGTTGAAGGTGTTTTCGTTCTCACTGTATCATATCCTTTTTTTAACCTAATACTTATAATTCATGTTCATTACTGTTTTACTTTGAATAGAATTTGAACCTAATGAAGTTTTATTGTATATATCACATAATGTTCAATGTTTAACCTAATCTTATTAGCGATTTGCTCTTTTAATTTATCTTATAATTCCAAATTATAATATTATATTATAATTATAATTATAATATACTATTATAATTATATTATAATTATGCTTTTAAGTTTGGAATTGGAATACACATACAACCTTTGACGGAGTAGTTTGTAAGTTTATGTCAGTAGTGTTAGTGCTGTTAATTTGTTTAAGTGATCTGTTTGTGCATTGAATATTACTGGAGTTATCATGATATCTGTAAAGGAGAATTTATATCGTTTTACTTAACTGAACTAAACACCTCATGATACCATACAAAGTGGACAAATTGGGCTTAATCTCATCCAACGAAGCAATGCAGGAGTTTCTATTGGAGACTCGGTATCTGTTAGCAGGTCTGTGGTTGGTGGTTATATCGTTATTATGGTTTCGTAACTAAGTTATTGTTGGTTAGTTAAGTGTTTATTCTGGCGAATATTTTAGGTTTATTCCACCTGAAGATTTTAAAATTGCATTACTTACCGTTGAGTTGGAATTTGTCAAAAAAGGAAATAAAGATGAGCAGGTATGTCTCGTGCTTCGTTATTGATTTTAACCTGTAAATTAACCTTTTGCTTCGAGATTGCATCTTTTGATTTCGATCTTTGTTATTTGCAGGTTGATGCAGTTCTTTTAGCTCAAGAACTTAGGAAGAGATTTGTTAACCAGGTACGTGTTGTTCATCTTTATATGTGTAGGCAATACACATATATTACTAAATGTGTTTATGTATTCGTTAAATTATGTTCGTTGAAAATGACGTGAAGGCTTGCTACTTCGATATAGGTTTTGACATCGGGACAAAGGGTAGTCTTTGAACATCATGGCAACGCTTATATTTTCACAGTCACCCAAATTGTTGTGGAAGATCAGGAAATAACAGATGTTGAAAGAGGCATGCTCTCTCAAGATTCATACTTTGTGTTTGAAGCCTCTAATTCAAGTGGAATTAAGGTATTACATTCGTACAAACGGGTGGATGAAACGCTCTTGTTTTGTTGATTTTCTTACACATCTTACTATTTGTGTTTGCTTTGTTTCTGTTCTATAAGTATTTTTCTTTATGTACAGATTATTAACCAGCGCGAGGCTGCTGGCAGCAACATTTTCAAGCACAAGGAGTTGAACCTTCAATCACTCAGCATGAGTGGCCCGAGCAATGAATTTTCAGATATTTTTAGAAGAGTTTTTGCCTCTAGGGTTATCTTTCCACACATAGCAAAAAAGTAATGTCATTTTATGGTCTAATGTTGCTTAACCTTACTTTTCAAAATCCAAATTAATTTATTTTTCGGAATGGGGATCTATATTCATCAGGCTGGGTGTAAAGCATGTCAAGGGAATACTGTTATATTGTCCCCCTGGTACTGACAAGACGCCAGTGGCTCGTCAGATCGGAGAGATGTTAAGGGGAAAGGATCTAAAGGTATGTTAGGCATGCATAGCCCTTCGGATCTATTACATAAGATATTCGCATCATATTGCTTTAATTTGTAACATAGAAAATTGAAAATATTAATCTGACTCTTAGTTCTTCTTAGTTCCTTCTGCTGCTATAGTGTCCAACATGATTTTACTTTTAATATGTGGGCTGCTTATAACGATGACTTACCTTGTTTGATTCTATAATCTGGATTAATCAAAACTATTGACTGGACTTTTACTTCCTTCTGCTGAAAATATGTAACATGATTTTACATTACATATGTGGCAGCGTTTAATGATGATTTCTTTGTCTGATTTCACAATCTAGGTTGTAAATGGGCCTGAATTGCTGAGTAGCTCTGTTGGTGAAACTGAGAAGAATGTGAGAGACTTGTTTGCTGATGCCGAACAAGATCAAAGAACACTAGGTTGAACGTCTGACTAGTTAGAATTTAGACATCGAAACAATTTATCTTTTTTTTTTATATGTTTTTCCATCTTTTTTACTATCTTAGGCCCTTCTGTCCATTTTTTTTTCTTCCAGGGGATCAAAGTGAGTTGCATGTGATCATTATTGACGAAATTGATGCAATTTGTAAGGTTGGTTCTTTCTATATTTCACGAATTGACTTCTCATTCTATTTAATGTCCATTTTCAAGTGTTCATTACAGTCTGTTATTTCTGTAAATGCAGGCTAGAGGTTCGACATGGGATGGCACAGGATTGCACGATAGCGTTGTTAATCAGCTTCTTACAAAGGTTGGATCAAGTCTTTGAAGGTTAACTTTATAATAACAATAAAAATTTTAATTGAAGATACTGATTTGGAATATCTGTTTCTTAGATTGATGGAGTCGAACCTCTAAATAATGTGCTGGTAATCGGTATAACAAACAAGAAAGATTTGCTTGATGAAGCTCTTTTGAGGTGATTACATAATCTCTCGTCTTAACGTGTTAAACGTTTCTTTTTCTATGATTGCTGATATATTAGTCTAAAATTTGTGTAGGCCTGGACGTTTGGAAGTCCAAATGGAGATCAGGTCTGAACTTGTGTTCTAGTTACTTTTGAGGGTTGAGAACGTGGTAATCAAGTTACTTTTTAGTTGTTTTGATCTTTCACTTTTGGCATTTACATTCTGTTATCGTGCAATTGTCAAATCATCTTTGTTCGTGGTTGTTACGTATCCTATTAAACGAATTATCTTTGATCATGATTGTTATGTATCCTTTTTACCGGTATATGACATATGCTATGAACTATCTAAAATTGTTATATCCTTTATCGCTAGTTTGTGTTTTACTACAACTTGTTATGCGTTTATTGTGGTTCCTTTAGTTGTAAACTAAATGTGTAAGTTGAAATACATGGGAAAAAAATAGCATGGCAGACAACACACAAGAGGAGGTGAAATAAGAGTAAATTGTAATAGGGATAATAACCTAGATCTATAAACTCGTTTAAGCATTTTAGGGATAATCAATCTATTTGTTGTCTCCCAAAGGCTCACCTAATATCACATGGAGAAATTCACAAAATCAGTTTCATAAGACCACGATTTCATTTCGTGATATTAATTCTTAAGACATGATATATATTCACTAAATTGTATATAAGCAGTTCCACTGGAAAGTTAGAACTTAAAATATAAAATAGATTTTCTCGGTTTTTTTACATGTCGATTTTCAAATGCCCGGAGAATGTACTTAAAACTCTTGAAGCGATCAAGTATATGCCTTTTTTTGGGGTGGAAGTGAATTCGAAAAGGAAGTTCGCTTGGGTAAAATGTGACAATGTTTTGGCTTCTCATAATAAAGGAGGCTTAAACATCGGGAGTCTTAAAGCGTTCAATCAACCTCTTATGCATAAATGGCGATGAATATACATTAATTACCTAGAGAAAACGTAGTTAAATCTTTACATGGTTAGGATTATGAATAGAGAAGGCCTCTTACCAATTGATGCAATATGGGTTTAGGTTGGTAGTGGCCAAAACGTGCGTCTATGGCTAGATTTTGGACAGAGAAGGATCTGTTATCTGCACGTTACAATGGGTTATTCCATTTGGAAAGTAACAAACAAGATGTAATTGTTGATCGACTTCTTTGATAGAGAGTGTAAATGGATGTGGTCAAGATCCGATATAGGCAGCAGAATTGTCGAAATCCTTGAGGATATGACATCTTGCATACCTCAGTGTGATCTTTCGACAGAGCTACAAATGGAGCTGGACGATGGACTGTTTTAGTTTGTTCAGCTCCCAAACACATATACCATGATGTTGCCTTCGGTGCTCCCGGGTACTCGATGGTATAAGTTCATCCCGAGGAAAGAGAATGTGTTTTTGTGGCGTGTAAGCTTGACAAACTTCCAAATAGATTGAACTTGTCTCGGAAAAGGGCTTAAGATTGAGGCTATTTATTGTCCGATAATGTGATTATGGGGTGGAATCTAATGATCATATTTTTTTTGGTTGATAATGTTTGGAAATTACGGCCTCACTAATTCCCAACACCCTGCCCAATGATAACAGTAAAGAAATAAGAACAATTCACAACACAAGAATTTAACGTGGAAACTCCAAAACAGGAGAAAACCACGGGCCTCCAAAGAGAGAAATACACTATATTGTTGGGAAATTACGGCCTCACTAATTCCCACCACCCAGCCCAACAATAATAGTAAAGAAATAAGAACAATACACAACACAAGATTTAACGTGGAAACTCCAAAACAGGAGAAAAACCACCGGCCCCCAAAGAGAGAAATACACTATATCACAAATTGTTACAATGATATAGAAGACTCTCTTAAGCCAACTACACTCTCCAAAATATTTAACTAATACAACTCTCAAACAAGGGTAAGAAAGAAAGAAATAATCAAATACTTAGAGTGTATTGATTGGTGCAATTTGGAATGAAGACTTAGCCCCTCTTATATAACCAAGTCACTCACCCCTCACATCTTCCTCCCACCAATGTGGGATAAACATATCTTCTACTAGCCAAAATAAACCAACAAATCTCTACCTTTTGGATAGAAGAAGATAACCATGCTTCCACATTGCAAGGATAACCGATGTAGACGCTTCCTCGACGACAACTTCAAGATCCTCATCTTCATGCCGTTGACATTATCTCCCAAGTGACAAAACTTGCATCTTCATCGAACATTGTCTAAACCGACAATCATTGTCATCACAGACAATCATAACTCTTAACAAGAATTATCATACTCCACCATTAAGAGTATAGCACTTAGAATATCACATTCCAAGCATTTCACCTCGGCACATGTTGTTGAACAACCAGCTGAAACTTTATGGTGCAACTTCCCTGTTTAGCTTTCCCGAAAGTCCCATCAGCTACAACATCAGTTTCCACCACACAGCCTGCATCAACGCCAAACCAATGCCCATGTGTAATTGTGGAACCGCTAACGAACATCCCTTTCCACGGTGGCGCGGACACACCATGAGGATGACGTGACTTCAGAGGAATTCGTCACTCTCCGTAACAACGGAGACAATGTTAGCGTCTTTGGAGCCATTTGCCGGATTAGCTCCACCGGGACAATTAACCCTTACATGTCCAGTCTTCCCGCACTTCCAGCATGTCAGATTCTTTCTAGAGTTTCTCTTCTGCCTATCCGAACACAACACTATCGTATCTCCTGATGACGAGACCCCGTTACCTTCCAGTCTTTTCTCCTCGGATAGGAGCTTGCTAGTAACGTCTTCAAACTTCAGAGTTTTCTTCCCATACATCAAAATAGGTTTCATGTGTTCATAAGACGATGATAAAGATAATATCAACCTCAAAGCTTTATCTTCATCATCCGTTTTAACTCCAATAGCCTCCAGTTCTGAAACAATACCGTTAAGAATACTTAGATGATCTGAAATCTTTGAACCCCCATCCATACGTAGAGTATGAAATTGTTCTTTAAGACACAACCGATTTGAGATGCCCTTGCCCTGGTACAACTGCTATAGTTTAACCCAAAGCTCCTTTGCCGTTGATAACCCGTGCACATTTGCAAGCACGTTCTTTGCAAGACACAAACGAATCGCACTTGCTGCCCTCAAATCCATATCATCCCATTCTTCTTCATCGAACTTACTGCTAGAATCACTGCCAGGAACAAGGGTGGGTTTACCCTTCAAAGCCTCGTGTAAACCAGACTGAATCAACACATCCTTGACTTGAACCTGCCATAAGCCAAAATTGATCCTCCCATCAAATTTCTCAACATCAAACCTCATTGGACTGAACTTCGACATCGTATCCGTATCCTATAAACAACACTTTCTCTGATTTTGCTCACGTTTCGAATAGCCAAAAGATGTAGCAGGTAGCCAGGACCCTTTAAATCGGAAATCCACAACTAGGCCACTAACAAATCCAACTATTACTACGAATCAGAAAAAATATTGTCTAACCAGATACCCTATACGATCAATAGAACTCGTTTCTGATGTGGACGATCCACTCCCGTGGCAACCACAGAGCATACTCCGACTCCTATAACCGAGACCCCCGTCAAACCTGACGCTCTGATACCAGTTGTTGGGAAATTACGGCCTCACTAATTCCCACCACCCAGCCCAACAATAATAGTAAAGAAATAAGAACAATACACAACACAAGATTTAACGTGGAAACTCCAAAACAGGAGAAAAACCACCGGCCCCCAAAGAGAGAAATACACTATATCACAAATTGTTACAATGATATAGACGACTCTCTTAAGCCAACTACACTCTCCAAAATATTTAACTAATACAACTCTCAAACAAGGGTAAGAAAGAAAGAAATAATCAAATACTTAGAGTGTATTGATTGGTGCAATTTGGAATGAAGACTTAGCCCCTCTTATATAACCAAGTCACTCACCCCTCACATCTTCCTCCCACCAATGTGGGATAAACATATCTTCTACTAGCCAAAATAAACCAACATATATCACAAATTGTTACAATGACATAGACAACTCTCTTAAGCCAACTACACTCTCCAAAGTATTTAACTAAAACAACTCCCAAACAAAGGTAAGAAAGAAAGAAATAATCAAATACTTAAAGTATTGATTGATGCAAATTGGAATGAAGACTTAGCCCTCCTTTTATAACCAAGTCACCTACCTCCAACTTTCTCCTCCCACCTATGTGGGATAACATCCTTCACAAAGTAACCATATCAATTTTTTCTATCAAAAAATAAAACCAACAAATCTCCACCTTTTTGATAGAAAAAGATAACCATACTTCAACATTATAAGGATAACCGATATAGATGCTTCCTCGACGACAACTTCAAGATCCTCATCTTCATGCCGATGACATTATCTCCCAAGAGACAAAACTTGCATCTTTACCGAACATTGTCTAAACCGACAATCATTGTCATCACAGACAATCATAACTCTTAACAAGATTTATCATACTCCACCATTAAGAGTATAGCACTTAGAATATCACATTTCAAGCATTTCACCTCGGCACATGTTGTTGAACAACCAGCTGAAACTTTATGGTGCAACTTCCTGTTTGGCTTTCCCTGGAAGTTTCATCAGCTACAACATCAGTTTCCACCACACAACCTGCATCAATGCCAAACCAATGCCCATGTACAATTGTGGAACCGCTAACGAACATCCCTTTCCATGGTAGCGCGGACACACCATGAGGATGGTGTGACTTCAGAGGAATTCGTCACTCTCCGTAACAACGGAGACAATGTTAGCGTCTTTAGAGCCATTTGCCGGATTAGCTCCACCTGGACAATTAACCCTTACATGCCCAGTCTTCCCGCATCTCCAGCATTCCAGATTCTTCCCAGAGTTTCTTTTTCGCCTATCCGAACACAACACTATCGTATCTCCTGATGACGAGACCCCGTTACCTTCCAGTCTTTTCTCCTCGGATAGGAGCTTGCTAGTAACATCTTCAAACTTCAGAGTTTTCTTCCCATACATCAAAATAGGTTTCATGTGTTCATAAGACGATGATAAAGATAATATCAACCTCAAAGCTTTATCTTCATCATCCACTTTAACTCCAATAGCTTCAAGTTCCGAAACAATACCATTTAAAATGCTCAGATGATCTGAAATCTTTGAACCCCCATCTATATGCAAAGTATGAAATTGTTCTTTAAGACACAAAGCAAGTACATTCTTTGTTGTTGATAACCCGTGCACATTTGCAAGTACGTTCTTTGCAAGACACAAACGAATCGCACTTGCTGCCCTCAAATCCATATCATCCCATTCTTCTTCATCGAACTTACTGCTAGAATCACTGCCGGAAACAAAGGTGGGTTTACCTTTTAATGCCTTGTGTAACCCGGACTGAATCAACACATCCTTGACTTGAACCTGCCATAAGCCAAAATTGATCATCCCATCAAATTTCTCTACATCAAACCTCATTGGACTGAACTTCGACATCGTATCCGTATCCTATAAACAACACTTTCTCTGATTTTGCTCACGTTTCGAATAGCCAAAAGATGTAGCAGGTAGCCAGGACCCTTTAAATTGGAAATCCACAACTCGCCACTAACAAATCCAACTATTGCTACGAATCAGAAAAAATATTGTCTAACCAGATACCCTATACGATCAATAGAACTCGTTTCTGATGTGGACGATCCACTCCCGTGGCAACCACAGAGCATACTCCGACTCCTATAACCGAGACCCCCGTCAAACCTGATGCTCTGATACCAGTTGTTGAAAATTACGGCCTCACTAATTCCCAACACCCAGCCCAATGATAACAGTAAAGAAATAAGAACAATCTACAACACAAGAATTTAACGTGAAAACTCCAAAACAGGAGAAAAACCACGGGACTCCAAAGAGAGAAATACACTATATCACAAATTGTTACAATGACATAGACAACTCTCTTAAGCCAACTATACTCTCCAAAGTATTTAACTAAAACAACTCCCAAACAAGGGTAAGAAAGAAAGAAATAATCAAATACTTAAAGTGTATTGATTGGTGCAAATTGGAATGAAGACTTAGCCCTCCTTTTATAACCAAGTCATCTACCTCCAACTTTCTCCTCCCACTTATGTGGGATAACATCCTTCATAAAGTAACCATATCAATTTTTTCTATTAAAAAATAAAACCAACAAATCTTCACCTTTTTGATAGAAAAAGATAACCATACTTCAACATTATAAGGATAACCGATATAGATTGTTGGGGTGACCTTCACCCCTTTCCCACATTGGTTGGAGAGGCAAAAACAAAGGCCCATATATGTGGCTTGATACCTCTTCCTCACAGGACGCGTTTTAAACCCGCGAGGGCAGTTGAGTCGCCGGTGGCTCGCTGTTCCCAAAGCGGACAATATTCTGTGGTGGTCCTGGCTTCTGTCTCCGTTACCATCAACTGGTATCAGAGCCGGGGTTACCACACCGATGTTGGGGGGATTGTTGGGGTGACCTTCACCCCTTTTCCACATCGGTTGGAGAGGCAAAAACAAAGGCCCATATATGTGGCTTGATACCTCTTCCTCACATGACGCATTTTAAACTCGTGAGGGAAGTTGAGTCGCTGGTGGCTCGTTGTTCCCAAAGCGGACAATATTCTGTGGTGGTCCTGGCTTCTGTCTCCGTTGCCATCAACAGTTCATCGGTAGAGAATTATGGTTTGGAGTTTACAGGTGGATCGATATCGACGTGCCAACGTTTTCAAATTGGCTGGCTTACTTGTGTGATTTGATTCGTGGAACATTTCGATGGTTCTTAGAAAGAGATTCTACTCCATTGTTGTGACTTGCGACCATTCTTTGGATGATTTGACGGTATATGAACGCTTTTGGTCTTTAATGATAATCCGTTGAATAAATGTTATCTTTTGACTCAATTAGATGTCATTCCTTTTTCTAGCTTAAATATAGAGGCCATTATTATATATATTTTACTCATGAAGCTTTGTAATTTTTTCGTTAGCACCTTGCAGGTGTTTTAACAAATTTCGCCATTAAAAAAATGATATATAATTAGAATATACTTGTGAAATGACCTGTGAAACTACGTGTTTGTTTAAACGAAATAGTTTAATGATATGTTTTAGGTATTAAGTGAATGTAAATGTTAAAGTCATTTAGTTTAATGACCCGTGGAACCACGGATTCCGACTAAGACCACTTGTATTTGTTTAAGGCGTTTCTTATGGTGTCTCTTGTCTTTTTGCACTTTTTGAATGATTAGGACGTGTTACTTTTTTGAGTGGAGTAGTGGTGATGTTTCTTTTATGGTGTTACTTTTAGTGGAATGCTGATGTGACATTTTTTTTCTATTTTTATTTAATTTTTTAACAAATATAAATAATAATAATAATAATATTTATTATTCTATTGTTTGTAATTTACGATGTACCTGACAAACTCTTTTGCTAATTTATAGGGAGCTAAATTGTTAAAGATAAGAACTTGAGGGACCTTACATTAACTATTTTATAATAAGAAAGGGTCTTAAATGAAATACATTGAAACATATCGTCTTCTTCTATTCTCCATACCTGCAACCTTAAACATAAACCCAAATTTTTAAAATCAATTTCGATGGCTATAGTATCTCAAATTCGAAGGACGAATTGGCCAACCATGTAGCCACACGTGTCAGAAACGGATGTTTCTTCCCTCGTCACTTTCGAATGGACGCCTTTGAAACGCCCTGGAGTGCCGCCTTGTTACGCTGGTCGGCGGCGTTTCTTGATGGCCACGTCGGCGAGTGACGCCGTCACATCCGACCGATACAAATGGTCTAAGAAACTTGTCGTTGTTTTTACAAACATATTGATGTACTTAAGTTGGTCAAAATAAATGAAGTACATTCATTCTCTCACCACATTCTTCCAATTTCATCACAATTACTGTTTTCCTTGTCATAAAAACTTGCATTACAACTTATTATTAAGACATGTAGTTCGGATACGTATATAACGTAATTAATCCAGTAAAAAGAACTCATATTTAAATAATAATAATAATAATAATAATAATAATAATAATAATAATAATAATATAATTATAAATAATAATAATAATAATAATAATAATAATAATAATAATAATAATAATAATAATAATAATAATAATAATAATAAAGTTTGCTTAAAAGTTGAGTATTTATATTTTAAATAATAATAATTAGTAAAAACAAATGCCTCTTGAAATTTTTTTAAAACTTAAAATACAATTATTATATGAAGGTTGTACAATATGCTTCAAAATTTGTACATATGTTTATAAGTTGTTTTGTAAAAGATTGTACAATTGTTAAAAAGTTTGTACATATGGTCATAAGAGTATTAATATATTCTGGGTATTTATTTGTTTTGATTTTATATTCTTTGTTAATTAAAATTAATTTTATAATAGAATTAATATATAAAATAATATGACATCATTATTATGAAATTTCAAAAGGTAATTAGTGGAATGATGACATTATCATTTTAGAAGTTTATATGAATATATAGATATGAGATATAGGTGAGGTAAGAAGAAACATCCCTTATGAGACAACCCGTCCTAATCCATAAGGACGAATACAATAACATATGGTTACATTGCGAGGTATTTGACCTCTATATGATACATTTTACAAACATTGCATTCGTTTTTAAAAGACAAACTTTCACTACATCGAAAGTTGACAGGCATGCATACCATTTCATAATATCCAAACTATAAATGACCTAATCTGTCATTTATTTAATAATAATCTTTATTGAACTCAATGACTTGAATGCAATGTCTTTTGAAATATGCCATGAATGACTCTAAGTAATATATTTAAAATGAGCAAATGTACAACGAAAGATTTCTTTAATACCTGAGAATAAACATGCTTACAAGTGTCAACCAAAAGGTTGGTGAGTTCATTAGTTTATCATAAACAATCGTTTCCATTATTTTAATAGACCACAAGATTTTCATTTCCATTTCTTATAAACATCATCTCATATCAGGCATTTCGCACTGCATAGAAATAAAAAAATCATTCATATGGTGAACGCTTGATAACCGAACTAACAGGATGCATATAGAATATCCCCATCATTTCGGGACTCTCATCGGATATGATAAATCGAAGTACTAAAGCATTCGTAACCCGAATGAGACTTGTCAAGGTCCATAGATCTATCTTTAGGATTCGCGTCAATTGGTGGCAATTATAATAAACACCAATTCTTAGGCTACCAAGCTAAAAAAAAGGGCATATTCGATTTCGATAATCCAACCATAGAATGTAGTTTCGATTACTTGTGTCTATTTCGTAAAACATTTATAAAAGCAGCGCATGTATTCTCAGTCCCAAAAATATATATTGCAAAAGCATTTAAAAAGGGAGCAAATGAAACTCAAAATACTGTATTTCGTAGCAATTATGCATATGACGGCACTGAACAAGTGCAGGGTTGGCCTCGGATTCACGAACCTATATTAAGTATATATATTTATATGTTGGTCAATATCTGTCTAACAATTTAGGTCAAGTCATAGTGTATCACAATTCTAATGCTCGAGACCGATATGCAAAGGTCAACAAAAGTCAACTTGACACAAAATGACTTTCAAAATCTATACATGTTTATTATATAACTTAAATATAGTTATTTTATATATTTAAATATATTTATCAGCTTTTCTTAGAGTAATAATACAAGTCATATATTACTAAATAAAATTTATATCAAAATTCATATATGATAAAAATATACTTTTATATATCTTAAGTAATAATAATTATACAGTTCACTCAAAATCATAAAAATATAGTAGTATGTATTATTAATGTAATTATATTACATGTGGTAAAAATGTCTTTGTATCACATATTTATTTGATAAAATAATATTGTTAATCATAATAATAAGTGAAAGTTGTATTATTTTGTAATAATAATAATAATAATAATAATTATTCTAATAATAATAATAACCATATTTTTATTTACTAATGATGATATTAATTAAAATAAAATGATAATTCTAATCATGATAATTTTAATAATAACGATACTTTTTAATATTAACTGTAATAATAATATTTTATATAAAAATAATAATTCTATTCAAAATGATAATTAATAATAATAATAATAATACAAAAATGATAATAATAATGATATTTTATAATAACAATGATATTTTTATCAAAAATGATAATTTTAATAAAATGATAGTTTTATTATTAATGATACTTTTAATAATAATAATAATAATAATATAATAATAATAATAATAATAATAATAATAATAATATTAATAATAATGATAATATTAATAATAACCTTAATTATAATACTCATATTGATAACGATAATGATAATAATAATAATAATAATAATTGTTAGATAATAATAACAACGACGATAACAATAACGATGATAGTAATAATAATAATAATAATAATAAGAATAATAATAATAATAATAATGATGATAATTCAGTTGACTATATCTTTTAATCCGTTCATCAAAACCATACGCTGTCTAAATGAAAAGTTATTAATTTTTCGCCAGCTTTTTAATGACATGCATATCATATACCTTATCTCAGCAGCATACGTATCAAATTAATGATTTATCATAAACTATTTAATGACGATATTAAACATACAAGCATGCATATTCATATATACTCGAGCACTAGTCAGTGCTACACTATTAATATATAAAAGATAAGATAGGAATGCTCACGTATCAATATTGTGATTCAATATTGCAGGAAAGTACGTAGATGCAACGGAAATGATAAACACTAGATTAACTTCACGAGCATACCCCCGAACCATTCCTATAACCTCTATAGCTATAACCCATATTTTTCTTAGCTCTATCCCGCTCGAAAAATCCGTTTTGAAATAATACGCTCATGACCTCGTCGTAGTATTTTAGGTATAATACTAATAATAATAATACTAATACTACTAATAATATATTTGGATTAATAATAATAATTAATATGAATAATGAAATAAATAAAATAAATACGGAGTAATATATAGATTGGAGAGATAGATCGATATATGAATTATGAATCGAATTCACAACGTGTTCGAGCTTTATAGATCAAATCTGGGTCCCCCTTACTCCACGATTGCGATGGATTTGAGGTAGAAGGCTCTGCGATCGCGGCACCACTGGTTCCAGCTCATTCTCATTTATCTCGTGGGCTGCCGATGATTTTTATTATATTTTATATATAATATATTTAATTTATATAATTAATTATATATTATATTATATTTACGTGCATAGTTAATTTGTAAATTTAGTTCCAAAGACTTGTATGTTGTCACTCGACTTGTGTCCTGGTTCCGGTTTCTCAAAAGCATTTTCGTAAGCTTAGAAAACTTGCACTTTACGTTACGCGACGTGCACCTTTATCAATAATTAGACTTAATCATCGATAGACTATATTACCCAAAGTATAACATTTACATTTGAGTGTTGTGGTCATTTGCTTCTATAAATCGATGTCTCGTTGTTCACCAAAATATATTATTTTAAATCAAAACGTTTTATAACTTATATTATTATTATATCTTATTAACTTGTAATATATATATATATATATATATATATATATATATATATATAGAAATATAAATTTAAAATATTCATTTAATAGTATAATCTTTAGGTTTTCAAAGGTAATTATGTTTCAAAATTCATTTATAATCGTTTAAATGATAGAAAATATTATATCATATTACGTTTACGTTTTTGAAAAACTATATATATTTGTAATTTATAATATATAACTTTAATTAAGTTCTTCAAAATTCATTTAACGAAGTATCTTATAAAACGTTTTGATAATAAAGTTCTTTCTAAGCTGAAAACGTTTTAGTATAAAATCAAATAGATATGATAACTTTTGTTTTCCAAAATTAATATATATTTAAGAATCATTTTGTTAAAAGGTTAAAATAATGGAAATCGTTATATCATAAAATGTTTTTGAAAAGTAAGATCGTATATAATTCATAACAGGTTTTCAAGTTTCTAAATTACCGTTTGCTGGTGAAGCGTAAGATAAAGTCTGAAGATTAGATAAACGTATAAAATTATTTTAATGTAAAACGTCAATTTACTTAACTTATCGATATTCATTTTCTAAGTTATCTATATTCCCCAATTTTACTTTTACATTAAATAATATGAAAGTTAAATAATTTATCTTATTAAAAGTCACGAGGTAATTATTGTAAGGCATGTATTGGAAATCAACAGGAATTTCCACCAATCTGTCTAGCTCTCGCTACTTGACAATTTGTCCTTACACGAAGATCACTTTACCATTATTTCCGAATACCGTTAAAAAGGAAAGGTTTCCTAAATCAAAGTGGACCCCTCAACAGAGACTCGTAATCACAATGTTTCTGATAATTTAATCATTTGATATTATCTTCTCATTCCATCGATTAATATATTGAAGTAAATACGTTCATGTAAAGTATTATACGTTTAATACTATGTTAACATTCTCAAGTTATAATATATATCCATTTATATAATGGTTCGTGAATCATCGAAATTTGGTCGAGGTTAAATGAATGTATGAACATAGTTTAAAATCCTTGAGATTCAAATTAACAAACTTTGCTTATCATGTCGGAATAATATAAAGATAAAGTTTAAATTTGGTCGGAAATTTCCGGGTTGCCACAGTACCTACCCGTTAAAGAAATTTCGTCCCGAAATTTGATTGGAATGGTCATGGCTGACAATAAGTATGTTTTCATGACACATACAAGCTGAAAATTAGAATTTTATCATCAGTGAGTAATTTGGATAAAACAATTTGTTTAAGTGAAGAGTACTAGTGAAGTTTTCATAATAGAGTGAAATGAGAAGATTAAAGTTTCATCATATCTTTTGACGTAGATAAGGTTGATTTCCGGAGATCAAGGGATTTAGAGAAAATCTTCGTAATAAGATTTGATTCTTCAGTAATTAAGGAAATTAGAATCCTCTTTGGTTAAATGCGATGATCTGTCTCGATTACTCTTTCTGCTATTTCACTATAAATCCCCACCCTTCGTTTCTTTATTTCCATAACTCACACCTTCTATTCTTTCTCCCTCAATTCATATTTTAAAGCATTCGTCAATATGCTTCATCCAGTTCTGATTCTTGATATACTCCTAACTTTCATATCTATCATTCTTCTTTTTCATCTGCCGCCGGAGGAATATATTCACTTCTACTATACTCTTGGTTTTATAGTGTTTTTAGTTCTGCCGTGTCTTTACGTTGCAATACTTATTGATATACATGGTTTGTAATTTTTGTGTTGTCGTCGGGCTTTATATCTTTCCTTATTTTTCGGAGCCCCTGCTCTTGTATTTCTATAATCATTGACATTCATAGTTAATGCTCTCTCTTATTTGCTGCGATTTATACTCCCATTTCTATTTCGGAGCTTCATGCTCTGTTTTCTCTTCTTGCCATTAAGCTCAACAAGTAATGGTTCAGAATTCGTAGGTATGAAATTTCGAATGAACATGGCTAATGTTCTAAGAGAGAGATTGTAATAGCACGATCTTGATTGGTTAAATTACTAGAAGTCACGAGAAAAGATAGAACTATCAAGAAATATGTTCTTGATATAATTAGAGATCAAGTAGGATGCAAGAGTCGTGTAACATGGCACATGATGACGGTATGGTCTGTAAATCATCATGTTTCATTAGAAACTCAGCATGACTTACTGTAATATAATCACGTTGATCAAGTGTCATTATATTATTCTAACTAATGCTTCGGTTACTAACACTACTTCAAAAACAGTCATATTTTAAATTCGAATTTCTCAGAATTTAGAAACTAACATAGTTTCCTTTATGATTTAATACAGATAATGCGAAGAGATAAAATGATTTCAGATAAGAATATTTATGAAAATATCTTCAGAGATATCGAGGATATTTATAATGAAAGATACGGTGATATCTTAGAATTTCTAATATCGAAGGATGATGAAGAAGATTTGTCCGTAAAGGTTTATAGTCAGGAGCAAGGTATTCGTTAATGACTTCAGCAGATACTGAATTGTAACGACCCGGCTTTTTCGACTTGCTTTTGTGCTTTGTACTTTCACGAAACTGCGTATATGTGTGTAATGAGCTAGTTTATGCTCTGGGATCTTATTTAATGATTAATTACTTTCATTAATATCTTACAACGTGCTATTAATTGTGTAATCACTTAACTTGATCCCCGAATGCTTTTATGACCGTTGGTGTCACTTAGCGTTTGAAACGAGCTATGTACTTGCTACATGTTTAACTTTGGTCATAATCGGAATATTATGACTACGTAATACTAATTGTTATTTTATAATAACAATTACTTGGGTTTTTGGATGCTTAATTACGCTTAGTAATTTACTGAAACACACTAGTTAGTTTTGTTGGACTTTCTACCTTGTTGGACTTTAGCCCACCCTACACTAGCTAGTGGACTATTTAATTAGCCCAATTATAATAAGTTAGTGACCCATATTAACGTAAGACAAATGCCCATTTATTAGAGGGAACATACTAGCATTTTTGTTAACCATAATCACAATTGTTGCATGAGATCCCAACATAAGCACCAACTTTAGACAACCATTAACCAAAAAGCAAAAGTTGTCCCTTTGTTCCCCCCCCCATATCCAACGTCCATATGCACCACCACCACACTATAAATACAAGCTCATTTCATCCATTTTACATTTTATCTCATTCACAAATTACACACACTTACTCTCTAATTCTCTCTCTAGCCTTTCTCACTCTAAAAAGTGTAAGTTTTAAATTTTCTTCTTCTTCTTCTTCTTCTTCTTCTTCTTCTTCTTCTTCTTCTTCTTCTTCTTCTTCTTCTTCTTCTTCTTCTTCTTCTTCTTCTTCTTCTTCTTCTTCTTCTTCTTCTCTTCTAAATGTCCACATCATCATCATCATGCAAGGATCTAGCTTTTTAGTTTTTTGATCTTGTTATGTCTTGTAGATTCAAACTTGGGTTTGAATCCTTCAAGAACATGAAAGATTCAAGATTTCTAGTTTTGAATCTTCATTTACTTGTTAGATCTAGATTTTCTAGCTTATGATTCTTTTATTTTGTTATAAAGATCAAAACTTGTGTTTATGATCTTCATGTAACTTGAAGATCTAGCCTTTTACTTTAAGGATCTTCAAGAACATTAAAGATCCAAGCTTTCTAGCTTAGGGTTTTATTATTTTGTTAAAGATCTTAGCTTTTTAGCTTATGGTCTCACTAATTTCATTAGATCTTAGGTTTCTAGCTTATGGTCTCATTAATCTTGTAAAGATCCAAACTTTCTAGCTTAGGGTCTTCTTAATACTTGAGATCTAAGTTATTATTGTAGATCTCACTTAATTGGAACATTTTTGTGATTGTTGTGATGATAAAGATGAAGACTTCATCATCTCATATGATGAAGATGCATAAACTTGTGTAAAAAGGACAAAGGTTGAAGCTTATTGGGTTTATGCAATAAAGAGGCAACCTTGATGTTCAAAACTTGTAGAATGATAGCTTTTACTCCTAGTTGTGTGTTGATGGTTGAAACTTGGTCAAAGTGATGCTAAAACATCAAAGAGTTGTACACTTGAAGCTTACACGCATCAAGGATGAGAACCGTGATGAGCATCAAGCACCAAGGAACCCACCAGAGCACTTGTTTGCTGTTTTTTGGAGTATGATCAGACTCTTGGGCTTCTGGAAAATTTATTTTCTGGTAGTTCATTTCGAGTAGATGACTTTTCATTTAGGCCTCGCCTAAATCCGATATACGGTTTAGGATTTATAGCCTTCCGAAAGTCACTACGCCTTTGTAACGACGTGCTGATAATTCTGACCTACTCGCACTTAAACCGTTGCCACGGTCAAAGGAAGACGAGTTAGGTTCTGAAAATTGTGCAGCATTTAGAGGACTCACATACGGAGCCTTGGCCACTGACCATGCATCTTTTCGATTTGTATAGAGGTTGTAACAGCTGTCCAAATTCAGCTTTTTGTTTCGATCTCCATTCTTGTTAAACTTACTTTAGCTTTGATGATGATGATGATGATGATGATGATGATGATGATGATGACACTTAAACTTAATTCATGAACTTTTAAACTTATGGGGACAACATACTGACCTAGTGACCTTTGACTTAGGTTGACGACCTTTCGGACCGACTTACTACTTGCATACGTTTCATATCAACTTTTACTGCTTATACACTGTGAGCTATAGCATCCCTTTACTACTTTTACTATTTTTGGGACTGAGAATACATGCGCTTTTTATTTTTTACATACTAGACATGAGTACTTAAACTTTATATATGTGTGGGTTACAAAACAGCACAAAGATTCCCCTTAGCTCGGTAATGTTTAATCATTGGTTTCCTAACCTTGAACGCGAATCTTAGATATGGATCCATAGGGTTTGACAACCCCACTCGGGCTAGTCGCACTAGCAGACAACGGGTGTTTAATACTTCGAGGACAAACGCACTTGCCAAGTGCACTTTTAGGGGGTGATATACAATACGTTAAGTTTAGTTACCGGGTGCCCACGGTTAGCATATACTTTTCATACTAATTTAAGCTGCTGGTTGAAGCACTGAAATCTCGTGGTATACATTACTTTACTGATTACAAACAAACTATAGCTCACCAACATTCATGTTGAGTTTTTAAGCGTGTATTTCTCAGGTGCTTAGACGTTGTTGCTTCCGCTGTTAGACTTGCTATCTTGGTGTAAGACTTACTATTACAAACTTGCTGTGTTAGACTTCCGCTGCATTACTTAGAGATGTCTCAATCATGGAACTTTTATTTTGCATTCGTAACTTACGTTATTTTCAAACAATGGCTTTGTAATGACCTTTGGGTCACATACTTATGTTAATGCTTCTATTCGTAGGAAGCACGTTATATTTTGTAAAACGCTATCTTTTTATGAATGCAAAACTGGTTTTCAAACAGCATATAGTGTTTGACCTTGTAATGATCCTATTGTTGATGAACCGTACACGATGGTTTTGTACGGGGTGTCACATTTGGTATCAGAGCATTGGTTGTAGGGAATTAGGTTGCATCAGTGAGTCTAGACCAGGCCGAGTAGGATTCACTAATAGGACTAATCTACAACTTGCTTGTTTACCTGTTTCTGCGAAACTGCTGCATGCTACTGTATTATATTACTGCATGTTACTGCTTACAACTATTGCATGCTACAGCTTACTTTTACTGCTATATGAACTTGTTGCATGCTGCTGCCTACTTTCACTGCTATGTGAACTTACTATATGCTGCTGCTTATTCTCGCTACCGCATGCTACTATCTGCTTTTTGCATGTTACTTTTGTTGTTACTGCTATTACTGCCATGCTATGTACTGTTGTAGATGCTCTAGGCTGCTGTAGTTACAATGCCTGATTACGTGCTTGTTACCCATCTGCTTTTCGCTGTACCGACCTGGAGAATTTATCTTTCGTAGTTCAGATATTTTTCTGAACTCTTTCCCGCTCATCTAACCCTAAGGATTAGTATTGTAATCCACCTATTACTACCGTTCAACCGTTCCAGAGATCGAAACATTACTTCACGCACTCTAGGAGGAGTACCCCTCGGAATATACGCCCACTAAGGTTGATCCTCGGAGGAGGAGACATGCGAGGACTTGTCGGAGTAACCGCACCCCGAGCTCACCCTAATTAGCCACGTACAACATATGAACATTAGAAGGTTGTTCAGTTTCTGCAAGATGACTCGTATCCCGTACGCTTTCATGACCGTCACTTATCTCTTTCATTCTTCACCACTACTCGATGATCAAACGACGCTTCTGGACTAGGGTCCCTAACACTCTTAGACATTAGAGAAGTCAGGAAGGCATCTCCTTTCTCAAGGTCATAGTGTTTTCCACTAATGCTCAGCCATACCCAAAGACTTGGGAGTCACCTCAAGACATATCGTATTACTACTTGTTACACGTACAACTCGACGCGAGACCCAGATTGAATTCTAGAAAGAAACCTAACGAAATTACCTGAACCCGAAGATTTTGAAGAAAATTTCGGGACATTTAGGCATTGATGCATGATCAACGGAACCTACGCACCCACACCGAGAAACCGTGAGATTATTTATGTAGATTTTGTTTTGAGATAACATAGATAAAGCACCATTAGATGAAATTGAGTAGAACTTGAAGTCATCACGTTACATTGACCATATAGGATGATATTAGAATGAACGTACGATCTAGTACAATATAATGATGCCAGGCCAGCGTGATTATATCGAAGTAGATCATACAGAAGTCCCAATGATACTACATAGGGAATATGAAGTGATTCAAGGAAAATTTTGGTAGAAACCACTTGAGTATACGCATTATGGTCTGTTAGAGATGGGGAAAGAATAAACACTTAGCCTAGATACTGTATAAGAAGGGCCTTGATTGATAACACAAAAATTTGATATAGATATAGACACCCTGGACACTTAAGGAAAAAGTTCTCGGATAGGAAAAACTTTGGACATACTTGAGGTAGAGCAATCGTTATCTCAGCTATGGAGACTCGCATGAATCCTGATTATAGTTAGGGTACGATTTGTCACAACGTTTTATTGTATCGAAGTTGTTTAATACTAGAGCGATAGAAACCCTATATCTAAGAGCCTTAGTGTTACGACTAATAAGCCATTAACAACCATGAGAGTTAGGTATTCTATAGGACAAGCTAATGGTAAGCTGGCAGAGATAGAGGAATAATTTAAGGTAGTACCTTAAAATTAACAGGTGGGTCATCTGGGGATGACCTCCCGTCAACAAAACTTGGAAATTTTAAAGTAGTAGTTGGAAAGAATTACTTACCTACGCACAAACATATGTTATTTGAGAAGATTGATAGAATTTTTCACGGTAGTATAATAAGATTTGGTTGGAATGAAACTTAAGATTAACCCAACACCCATCAACTTGGGAAGCTTGATGTAAAATGTTGGAATGGACTTTAAGATTAACCTAATACTCATCAAGTTAGGAAGCTTTGATGAAATAGTTGGAACGGAATGGCTTTCAAGGATGAAAGCGAAAGTTATTTATAGTAAGAAGATTATTCATATACCTCGCGAGAATGGTGAGCCAAAAGCCATCTAGGTTACTTCAACAACTCAAAATCCCACAATGAAAATGGGAAGGAATAACAATGGATTTCATCACGAAGCTACTGATAAGGCTAAAAATGAACACATATTTTACAGCATTATTTCCCAAGAAAGACAAGATTTTAGTTGATATTGTTCGATTTACAAGCACTATTCGTTTAAATATTAAAAAGTGAAGATAAAAGGTAGATTCAACAAATTGAAGACGGAAAGGTCCAAAAAGCTAAAAAGTACAAGATTCAATCAAAAAGGTTCAAATTATTGATGAGGAACGTCTCAAAATAAAAGACGCAAAGTACACGATATAAAATAGTACGCGAGGACGTCCGAAAATCCGGAACCGGGACCTGAGCCAAGAAGAAACGCCCGACGCAACGGACCAAAAATATCTAGTCTACTATGCACAAGAATATAATATAATATATATATATAATTATATATAATTATATATTATATATTATTATTATATTACGTCGGCAAGAAGAAAACAAAGCAATTTGGCTGGATCCAGGGTGGCCATGCGACTCGCATGGCCAGAGGCACAAAATCCATGCGAGTCGCATGGAGTGAAAATGCTGGTCAGGTCCTATATAAAGCCAGTTTTCTGACGAGTTTTAAAAAAAGAAAATATATCTCCCTCTATCTCAAACATATGATATAAATAAATATTTATAATTTTAATTTTAATTAATAATAATAATAAGGTTATGTTAAGGATTGTTTTAAGGGTGTAAGTCGAAATTCTGTCCGTGTAACGCTACGCTATTTTTAATCATTGTAAGTTATGTTCAACCTTTTTATATTAATGTCTCGTAGCTAAGTTATTATTATGCTTATTTAAAACGAAGTAATCATGATGTTGGGCTAATTACTAAAATTGGGTAATTGGGCTTTGTACCATAATTGGGGTTTGGACAAAAGAATGACACTTGTGGAAATTAGACTATGGGCTATTAATGGGCTTTATATTTGTTTAACTAAATGAAAGTTTGTTAATGTTAATATAAAGATTTACAATTGGGTGTCCCTATAAATTACCATATACACTCAATCGGACACGATGGGCGGGGTATTTATATGTACGAATAATCGTTCATTTAACCGGACACGGGAATGGATTAATAGCCACTAGAATAATTAAAACAGGGGTGAAATTACATTCAAGGGTAATTGGTGTAATTGTTAACAAAGTAGTAAAATCTTGGTTTACACGCAGTCGATAACCTGGTGTATTCATTAAACAAAGTATTAAAACCTTGTTACAATTCGAATCCCCAATTAGTTGGAATATTTAACTTCGGGTATAAGAATAATTTGATGAGGACACTCGCACTTTATATTTATGACTGATGGACTGTTATGGACAAAAACCAGACGGACATATTAAATAATCCAGGACAAAGGACAATTAACCCATGGGCATAAAACTAAAATCAACACGTCAAACATCATGATTACGGAAGTTTAAATAAGCATAATTCTTTTATTTCATATTTAATTTCCTTTATTTTATATTTAATTGCACTTCTAATTATCGCACTTTTATTTATTGTTATTTAATCGCACTTTTAATTATCGTACTTTTTAATTATCGTAAGTTTATTTTATCGCACTTTTATTATTCGCAATTTCATTATCGTTATTTACTTTACGCTTTAATTTAAGTCTTGTATTTATTTTATATTTTACATTAGGTTTTAACTGCGACTAAAGTCTTAAAATCGACAAACCGGTCATTAAACGGTAAAAACCCCCCTTTATAATAATAATATTACTTATATATATATTTGTATTTTTAATAAAAGTAAACTAATATAGCGTTGAGCTTTGTTTAAAGATTTCCCTGTGAAACGAACTGGACTTACTAAAAACTACACTACTGTACGATTAGGTACACTGCCTATAAGTGTTGTAGCAAGGTTTAAGTATATCCATTCTATAAATAAATAAATATCTTGTGTAAAATTGTATCGTATTTAATAGTTTTTCCTAGTAAAATATAAAGCTATTTTATATACACCTCGCATAACATCAAGTATTTTTGGCGCCGCTGCCGGGGAACGCCGAAGCGAAACGCCATATTTTTTTTTTTAGTTATAATTAGTTTTTGTAAAATTTATATTTTTGTTTAAAAATTAAAAATATAATAAAATAAAAAAAAAATCTTTTAAAATCGAAAAAAAAAAAAAATATATTTTAAAGTGTATTTTAAGTTTTTCTTTATTATTTACAAAATATTAAAGTATTTGTATTTTATTTTAGTATTTTATTAAGTTTTTATTTAAATTATATATTTATATCTTATATTATATATAAAACAGAAATTAAAAATAAATATTAAATAATTACGTGACCTGTCATTTGAACCAGTCCAATTGAACCAGTTCAGAATGGCCATGCGACTCGCATGACCCACCCCCTTATTCCATGCGACTCGCATGAGGGGTCTGACAAGACCACAAACTTACCCTAAAAACGCATTTATTACGCGTATTAATTTATTATTATTAATTAAACCCTAATCTTATTATTATTATTATAATTAAGTTTTTAGTTTATTTTATTTATATTACTTTTAAACTAGTTTTATTTATTATAAACTTAATACTTTTATTATAAAATATAAAAATAATATTTTTATAAAAATTGTACCTTTTACAACTTTTTGTATATTTTTATATTTTGTCCTTTTTTTTTTAATCGTTGTAGCGTAATATTTGTATATTTTTAGCTCATATTTAATTTTAAACTTAGTTTTTGCTATAGTCATTTTTACTCCTAGATTTTTAGGCTTTGCCGTAGAATTCCTTAAGTGCTTTTTCTTTAGACTAAGATTTAGGTGCTTTAGAATTTTGCGACGCCTTTTTAAGTTTTAGTTTTTTTTTAAGTTATTTTCATTTGGGATTTAGTTTTTCCTGTAAGCTTTAATATTTTTAGACACCTTTTACTATGTATCAATTATCATTCCAATTAGTAATTTCAATTTGCGATTATAATTTTAAGTTAGTTGTAGTAATAAGGTTAGGTTAGTCAAGTATTTTTAAGTTTTTATAAGTTTCTTTTATTTTTCCGTCACCTTTTATTTTTCAACCATTTTTCTTTTTCGACCTTTTGCGACGAACTCATTTTCTCTCTTATTTCTCGCCATTCTAGTTTTTAAGACTTAGAATTTTTTTCTACTTCTTATCTAAATTTCTTAAAATTACGAAAATTTATTTTGAGTGGTTAAATTGATAGACACCAAAATTTTCTGGTTCGTAGTAATAGTTGGATTTGTACGTGGACCGGGTTATTGGAGCCAAACAGTCCTCAATTATATTGAGACCAAACGAATCCTGCCCCTCTGCTGCATCTTTTGGCTATTCGAAACGTGGGCAAAATCAGAAAAGTCTATTGATTGGATAACTTATTATAATTTTTCTTTCCTTTTTAAAAACTAATAGGATATTCAGTGAATGCACCGAGCAAGACGTTCATCACCTTTTATACGTTCACCACCTGTAACTAGATCAAGACATTTAGCAAATATAACCGCCGTTGATTTTTCTTTAGAATCGTCATCCAGTAGACCAAGAACTTCAGTTCAAATTTCCGATAATCCATTTTTTGAACCCAACCTCACAATTGAGAATCCAGAGAATATTCAGGAACGGTTCGTAGATCCTGAACCATTAAACTTTCCTCCGGAACCACCAATCATTCAAACAGAGATTGTTGAGGAACGAACCATTAAATCAGAATCATCTAGTGATACCGATTCAACAAATTCAATTATGGAGAATCTGGAACCTTTAAGTATGGAAGACCGAATGAGAGCTAAACGCACTGGCCAAGGTCACGCAATTACTCATCCAGACATTAATGCGCCAGATTATGAAATCAAAGGACAAATTCTACACATGGTGACTAATCAATGCCAATTTAGTGGTGCGCCGAAGGAAGATCCAAATGAACATCTACGTACCTTTAATAGGATCTGTACACTATTTAAAATACGAGAAGTGGAGGATGAACAGATATATCTCATGTTATTTCCCTGGACTTTAAAGGGAGAAGCCAAAGATTGGTTGGAATCGTTACCTGAAGGGGCGATCGATACATGGGACGTTTTAATTGACAAATTTCTTAAACAATTCTTTCCTGCATGTAAAGCCGTAAGACTTCAAGCAGAAATTGTTACGTTCACACAGAAACCAAATGAAACTCTATATGAGGCGTGGACAAGATATGGAAAGTTATTAAGAGGATGTCCGCAACATGGTTTAGACACCTGTCAAATAGTACAAATATTCTACCAAGGATGCGACATCACTACAAGAAAAGACATAGATATAGCAGCTGGTGGTTCTATTATGAAGAAAACCGAAACTGATGCTTACAAAATTATTGATAATACTGCTTCCGACTCACATGAGTGGCATCAAGAAAAAGACATCGTTAGATCATCTAAAGCAGCTAGAGCCGATTCTAGCCATGACTTAGATTCCATTTCGGCAAAGATAGATGCTTTCGAGAGACGAATGGAAAAGATGACTAAAGATATTCATGCTATACGAATTAGTTGTGAGCAGTGTGGAGGACCACATTTGACAAAAGATTGTCTCAGTATTGAATTAACAATGGAACAAAGAGAGAATATTTCATACATAAACCAAAGGCCTGGAAATAATTATCAGAATAATTATCAACCGCCAAGACCAATTTACAATCAAAACCAGAATTATAACCGAAATATTCCATACAACAACCAACAAAGTCCTAGCAATCAACAAGTATCCAATAATACTTACAACCAGCAAAGACCGAATTTTCAAAACAAACCACCACAACAAATCGATGATAAAAAGCCGAATTTAGAAGATATGATGACGAAGCTAGTTGAAACTCAAACGCAGTTTTTCACATCTCAAAAACAAACTAATGAACAAAATGCTCAAGCATTTAGAAATCAACAAGCTTCTATTCAAAATCTGGAACAAGAAGTAAGTAACCTAGCAAGATTAATAGGTGAAAGAAAACCGGGAAGTCTACCTAGTGATACAAATGCTAACCCCCGGAATGAAACAGCTAAAGCTATTACCACAAGAAGTGGTACAACACTTAAACCACCTGAAATACCTGTAACTTCTGATGAAACTATTCCTACTCCACAAGAACCACAACCTGATCAAGATAAGGAAAAAGAACCGGTAGTTGAAAAGGATAATGAAGATAACACAGTTAAGGATAAACCTTATGTTAAACCATACCAACCACCACTTCCTTACCCGAGTAAAATGAAGAAAGAAAAACTTGAAGCCGAGCAATCCAAATTCTTGGATATGTTTAAACAGATAAATGTAAATCTTCCTTTCATTGATGTGATTTCAGGAATGCCAAGATATGCTAAATTCTTGAAAGATCTAATCTCAAATAGAAAGAAAATGGAAGAACTCTCGGCTGTTACTATGAATGCTAATTGTTCAGCAGTGCTGTTGAATAAGATACCAGAAAAATTATCTGATCCAGGAAGTTTCACAATTCCATGTTTTCTGGGTAGTCTTAGTTCAATAGAAGCATTGGCAGACTTAGGTGCTAGTATAAATCTAATGCCGTATTCACTATACGCTAAACTAGACCTTGGAGAATTGAAACCAACCAGAATAAGCATACAACTAGCCGATAGATCAATAAAATATCCTAGAGGGATAATGGAGAACATGCTAGTTAAAGTTGGTACTTTAGTATTTCCAGTAGATTTTGTTGTTCTGGACATGGAAGAAGATTCTCAAGTTCCTCTCATATTAGGAAGACCATTCTTAAACACGGCTAAAGCAATGATAGACGTGTTCGGTAAGAAACTGACCCTAAGTATAGAGGATGAGAGTGTTACCTTTTCAGTTGATAGAGCAATGCAACAACCACAATCTGCAGATGATACATGTTATTATATTCAAACTATAGATGCACATGCAGAATTATTAGAAGAATTTTCAGAATTACAAGGAACAGGAGAATGTTCTTTAGGAGAAGGTAATGAACCAATTGATGAAGCTGAAATGTTAGCTACACTTATGCATAATGGATATGAACCAACAACAGAAGAACTTCAAATGTTAAAAGAGGAAGACCGATATCGATACAAATCATCGATAGAAGAACCTCCGAAATTAGAGTTAAAGCCACTTCCAAACCATTTGGAATACGCTTATTTACATGGTGAATCTGAATTACCTGTAATAATATCGTCTTCTCTTACTGAAAATGAGAAATCACAACTCATTTCTGTGTTGAAAGCTCATAAACCAGCCATTGCATGGAAGATTCATGATATTAAAGGAATAAGTCCTTCGTATTGCACACATAAAATCCTTATGGAAGAAGGTCATAAAACGTATGTGCAACGCCAACGAAGACTAAATCCTAATATGCAAGATGTAGTTAAGAAAGAGATTATTAAACTGCTAGATGCAGGTTTGATATATCCAATTTCTGATAGTCCATGGGTAAGCCCAGTTCAATGCGTACCTAAGAAGGGTGGCATGACTGTCATTACAAATGAGAAAAATGAGCTTATTCCTACTAGGACTGTAACAGGATGGCGTGTATGTATTGATTATAGAAAATTAAATGACGCCACCAGAAAAGATCACTTTCCCTTACCTTTCATAGATCAAATGTTGGAAAGATTAGCCGAAAATAGTTACTATTGTTTTCTAGATGGATTTTCCGGATATTTTCAAATTCCAATAGCACCCGAAGATCAAGAGAAAACCACATTCACGTGCCCTTATGGTACTTTTGCTTACAAACGCATGCCATTTGGACTTTGTAACGCCCCTGCAACCTTTCAAAGGTGCATGATGGCGATTTTTCACGACATGATAGAAGAATGCATGGAAGTTTTCATGGATGACTTTTCAGTCTTCGGTGATACATTTAAATCATGTCTAGTTAATCTGGAACGAATGCTAATTAGATGCGAAAAATCAAATCTAGTACTTAATTGGGAGAAATGCCATTTCATGGTTAAAGAAGGCATCGTTCTTGGACATAAAATTTCAAAAGAAGGAATTGAAGTGGATAGAGCTAAAGTAGATGTAATTGCTAAACTTCCACATCCCACCAATGTTAGAGGAGTTAGGAGTTTTCTAGGGCATGCCGGTTTTTACCGACGTTTTATAAAAGATTTTTCTAAAATTGCCACTCCTATGAATAAACTCCTAGAAAAGGATGCTCCATTCATCTTTTCAGATGAGTGTATCAAATCTTTTAATATTCTTAAAGAGAAACTCACTAATGCACCAATCATGATAACACCAAATTGGAATCTACCATTTGAACTAATGTGCGATGCAAGTGATTTTGCAATGGGAGCCGTTTTAGGACAAAGGATTGAAAAATGATTTCAACCTATATATTATGCTAGTAAGACATTACAAGGAGCACAAACGAACTATACAACTACTGAAAAAGAACTCCTTGCTATTGTCTTTGCTTTTGACAAATTTCGATCATATCTCGTTCTAGCAAAAACGGTGGTCTATACCGACCATTCTGCTCTTAGATACCTATTTTCAAAACAAGATGCTAAACCAAGATTAATACGTTGGATCTTACTCTTACAAGAGTTTGATATTGAAATCCGAGATAAAAGAGGAGCAGAAAATCTCGCCGCTGATCATCTTTCTCGTCTTGAAAATCCCGAATTAGAAGTTCTAAATGAATCGGCCATACAAGACAACTTTCCTGATGAATATCTATTGAAGATAGATTATAAAGAAATCCCATGGTTTGCAGACTATGCAAACTACTTAGTTTGTGGATTCCTTGAAAAAGGATTATCGTACCAAAGACGAAAGAAATTCTTCAGTGATATAAAACACTATTTCTGGGAAGATCCACATCTGTTTAAAAGTTGTCCCGATGGAATAATACGCCGATGTGTATTTGGAGATGAAGCTAGTAAAATTTTAAACCATTGTCACACAGGACCAACAGGAGGGCATTATGGGCCTCAACTAACAGCAAGAAAAGTTTATGAAGCTGGATTCTATTGGCCTACAATTTACAAAGACGCACACCTTCTTTGCAAATCCTGTGATGCATGTCAAAGGGCCGGAAAAATAAGTCAACGTGATGAAATACCACAAAATGTCATCCAAGTATGTGAAGTATTTGACATTTGGGGTATTGACTTTATGGGTCCATTTCCAAAATCTCATAATAATCTATATATACTCGTAGCCATTGATTATGTATCTAAATGGGCGGAAGCACAAGCTCTCCCAACTAACGATGCACGAGTTGTAGTCAACTTTTTAAAACGTCTTTTTGCAAGGTTTGGAACACCGAAAGCTTTAATAAGTGATCGGGGTACTCATTTCTGTAATAATCAACTTGAGAAAGTTCTTAAAAGATATGGAGTAACTCATAAAATCTCCACCGCATATCATCCACAAACAAGTGGACAAGTTGAAAATACCAACCGAGCTTTAAAACGTATTCTAGAGAAAACCGTAGGATCAAATCCGAAGGAATGGTCCATTAAATTGGAGGATGCACTCTGGGCTTTTAGAACAGCCTACAAAACTCCAATTGGAACCACACCTTTTAGACTTGTTTATGGAAAAGCATGTCATCTTCCAGTAGAAATTGAACACAAAGCATTTTGGGCTTTGAAGACATGTAATCTTGATTTACATGAAGCCGGACGTCTACGATTAAATCAACTAAACGAATTAGAAGAATTAAGACATGAAGCATACGATAATTCGTTAATCTATAAAGAAAGAACAAAGAAATGGCATGATAAAAGAATCAGAAGTTCAAAAGAATTTAAAGAAGGAGACAGAGTTCTTCTTTTCAATTCACGATTCAAGCTATTTCCTGGAAAATTGAAATCAAGATGGTCTGGACCATTCAAAGTCAAAAGAGTTTTCCCATACGGAACGATAGAATTGATAAATTCAAATGGGATTGAATTTAAAGTTAATGGTCACAGAGTTAAACATTACATACATGGTCAGATGGAAGTCGACAGCGAAGTTAATCACAATTTCGACACCACAGCTAACTAAGTGTGGGGAGAATCAAGTCTTTAAGGGATAATATGTATTTCTGTTAGAGTTAGATTGTCTGTTTTCGTGTAGTTCTCGAAAATGGAACCCGAATGGTCTTTCCCTAGCAGACCCTAAAGAACTAGTCTTCTCCCCCCATTCTGAATTTTTATTTTTTTTAGGCTTTTACGAAATGAAGACTGCCTGTGAACTAAACCATGGTCTAATGCTACACGCTTTGATCACTAAACGTAATAATAACATACTCCCGAGTGAAATAGTATCAGTAATCAGAGAAAGAATGGACGGAGTTAGAAAAGAATCCAGATGCGAAGATAATAAGTTACAATTTGGTAAAGGAAAATCAAAATCCGCAGCAAAAAGAAGAGCACGACACCTAGAAAGATGTCACAAATGCGGAAAATGGTCACATGGAGGTAAATGTTCAAATAATCAAACCTATTCAAATACCGAATTTGTTACTTTATGCAGAGACGGACCGTTCATATGTTTAGAAGAAAAGACACTGAATGCTCGAGGTTACGCTTATGTAGCAATGGAAAACCAATTAAACCGACTATCTTATGAATGGAATAGATCATATAACTAAGAAATCTATTTCACAGGTATGTCTGTACAGTTTTTATTTTTATTTTTATTTTTAACCTTTTGATAATAAACGCTAATTTGTTCGCTAAAAAGTATTAAATTGGTATTGAATAAAATTAGGTTTGGCGACCGAAATTATTGATATCATTCAAAAATTTATTACATCACTGCGAAATTTAACGTTTATTCTTAAGGTATAAATATCTTTAATCAATCAACCCAAAATATTTCAAAAATTCGTCATGAGTCAAATTAGGTCTTGGAACCGAAATTACTTTACCGAAAAGAGGGGCGCATATTTTTGATAATATTTGATTGATTAAAGTGGGATAAAAAGCCAAAAAGATTTTTAATTTTATTTTTACCATGTTTTTAAAATTAATATAAATCTTAAATTAATATTGTAAACTTTGTAAAAACAATATATTTAAAATTGTAAATATTTGAAAAATTAATATAAGTTTGGTGTGAATTTATAATATGAATTTTTAAATTAAGTCTGGTGTGAATTTTTAATTTTATGCATTTCAAATTTTAAGTTTGGTGTGATTTTTTTTTTTAATATTAATTTTGAATTTTATATTTAAATTGTGTGAATTTAAAAACAAAAATTTACTTTATCTCATTAAGTTAAAAATATGATTTTTAAAATTTGTCGTAAGTTGAAGACTAGGTCTTTGAACCGAAATTGCTTTACCCGAGGGAGGGACGAGAACTTTTATTATCATTATTTTTAATCTTATTGATTTAAAGTATGCCAAAAAAATAAAAAAATCCAAAAATCTAAGCTTTTAAAACAATTGCTTGAAATTGACAAATTTTAAAATTTTGTCGAAGGACGGACTAGGGCATCGTCCCGAAACGACCTCGTCTTAAAAAGAAACAAAATTTTTAAAATTTTATTAAATTTTATGTTTTAAAAGTATAAGGTTTTTATAAAAAAAAAAAAAAAAAAAAATTACCTGGAAAATACCCCCATGCGACTCGCATGGGGGAAGGGCTAATATCATGCGACTCGCATGACTAAAGGAATCAGGCCAGGTACAAGTTTTCATCAGTCGAGCTGTTCTTCTTCACAAATACACACACATACACGAAAACTCTCCAAAACACTCTCAAAAATTCATCATTTTTCATCAAATTTCTTGCAAAACTTCACAACAATCATGCCTAGATTCAGTAGTCTCAACCCCTTCAGGAGAACGGTAAAGATTTCACCCCTAATCTCTTTAAATTCGAATTATGTGTGTTCTTGAGCCATTTTACCTAATTTAATTTTTGTTAATTTTTAGTGAAATTAGTGTTAAATTGATGTTATATTATGCATGTATATCCTAGATAGAAGCTATTTAACATGAATTGAAGCTAAAAACTTCAAATTTTTAAGAATCTAGGGTTTGTGTTCTTGAGCAATTTGGGGCTTTTTGATATAAACAGGTTATGGCCGATTTTTGTCATGAATTGTTGCTAAATTAAGTAGTGTAACATGTTTAGGTAGTTAATTGATCCAAACTTTGAGCCTAAACATGTTTTTGAGAATTAAAGTGGACTTTTTAAGTCTAAAAATTCATGAACTTGGATAATTTGATATAAAGGCCATTTGAAACTTGTTTCATTGCTAGTAGTGATTATTTTGGCATGTTATTTGAGATAAATGCTTATGAACTTGATGTACATTTTTCGTATATGCTTATTTGAAAAAGTGTAGAATTGTTATTGTTAAGAAAATGTGTATAAAATGTGTTATGAATTGAACATGTCATCATAATTGTTTCAAGTTATTATTTTGCTAACACTAATGCATATTTGGATGCACAAATTTTGTGTTTAATGTGTTTTGCAGAGAAATACAGATACGGACGGTGCATCATCGTCCAGGCAACCAGAGCCCGAACCGGAAATGTTTCATGAACAAGAACAACATATGCAACAAGAAGAAGAAGAACATGAGGAGCAACATATTCCTTATCACGATCAAGATCAATTATTCGTGAATCAGTTTCGTCAATTCGCTCCACATCAAATGATTCTGAGCTTAGACATTAATGAAGATCAGTTACACCCAAATCTGAGATTTGATCGATGTTGGATAGAGTATCCAGATTATCAAAAGAACATGCACATTCTCTACTTTAAGGTTGTTGAAATGCCAAGGGCAATTGACTGGGTACCTTTGGAAACAGTTGACCTTGCCGAACCGATTCGGGAATTATTGGTGCAAAGGTATGGTAATTCTCAGTTTAACGATTGGATGCGCCTATTTTCCATTCGTAGAACCATATATAGGGAATGGTGTATAGAATTACTTAGTACTATTAAGTTAAACAGTGATGTTAGGAGGATAGCTGATAGAAGCTTTATTAGATTTCTGTTAGGTGGACGCATGTACAGAATGTCCATGATAGATTTAGCCAGGGCCTTACAGATTTATACTCCGTCTGAACTTTTGACCCCCGACTGTAATGGCCTGATTGCCCAAGGAGAAAGGGTAGATAGGGAATTTGATATTAACGCCGTCTGGAGGCGTATGTCCCATTTTAATGAGTTTCAAGCCAGTGGAAATCATACATACTTAGATATTGATAGAGCCGAACTCCGGGTGATTCATAGATTCTTAGCAAACACAATTACACAAAGGGGTAAGAATAAGGAGAAATTAACCGTAAATGATTTGTTCTACCTTAAGTGTATTAGAGACCCGAGGAGTTTCGTGAACATTCCCTATTGTGTTGGTTATTATCTCGCTAATGTAGTTTCGGGGATGAAAGCGGGGAGTATTATAGGTGGCGGTATTTTCATTACTCTCATTGGAGAGTATTTAGGTGTGGATAAGCACCAAGGGGGTCCAATGAACGAAATAATAGACGAAGGTGAAACTATTAGTTCACAGCTTTATCACGGTGCAAGGGTATTATTGATGAGACGTGGTCGGGTATATCGATACGAGTGAAAGGACCCGTCCTAATCCACCTGGACTAAGTCATCAACATTTGGTCCCATTGTGATGATCGGCTCCAAGTAATATCCTTATATTGAGCAAATGCACAGCGGAAGACTTAATTCGTACCTGAGAATAAACATGCTTTAAAGTGTCAACTAAAAGGTTGGTGAGTTCATAGGTTTATCATAACAATCATTTCAATATGTTAATAGACCACAAGATTTCATAATCATAAACATAATACACTCGCAAGTGTATGTAAAGCATTCTAAGTGGTTGAGCACTTGGTAACCATACTTAACATTTAATCAACGTCGCATATTCCCTTTATTATAAAATCTCACTACACCGTACCAAGTGTAGTCACCAAAACGAAGTACTGTGCAACCGTTGAATACTGGTCGTCCAGTCCGGTTGGGGTTGTCAGGCCCGATAGATCTATCAACAGAATTCGCGTTTACAATACCCATGTAAATAGTAGTTACCAAGCTACAGGGAAATATGCCAGTGGTACAACTCAACGTAGAATATATTTTTAAGTACTTGTGTCTATTTTGTAAACATTTATAAAAGCAGCGCATGTATTCTCAGCCCAAAAATATATATTGCAAAAGCAATTAAAAAGGGAGCAAATGAAACTCACTTTTGCCTTGAATGTATTTAATTCGACTTGGTCTCCGATAGATATCACGAACCTAACCATATATATAATATATCAACATATTTTCTTTTTAAGTAATCGTTACATATATATATACTTTTAATATTTTCTTAGTCCGTAGTTAGGAGTCCGATGTTAGTGGTCCACAATTAGTTGCTTAAATAAAATAAATAAAGACCCCATCGTATTCGTATTGATCAGAATTAATCTCGACCCATGGTACCATGTTGTCAAATGACGTGTTGCGTACATAAAGTACCGTGTTGTCAAATGACGTGTTGCGTACAATCATGAGGTCGTATGATTAATCTTCTCGTGTTGTTTACGGGTGGTCCTGAAATATATAAAATCAAATCATAAGTAATTATATATAAAATATCATATTAATTAGAAAAGATATGATTAATTTACTTTTTCTCCAAATATTTTCGTAGCTAAACTAGATTCGGATACCCAATCTTGTTTTAGTCGTAGTTTTTTCATTACAACTCCGTTTTTGTTGGTTCAACTTGCCACTTCCTTGGATCGAGTCAAATTTTAAGAATATGAACTGAAAATACCTTAGTTTGTATTCGAAATCACAAGTTATAGGTCAAACTTTGGTAAAACTTATGAAAGTGATCATTTTCCATCATAAAAACAACATTTAATGATCATTTTTCTAAAAATACTTACACTTTGAGTTAAACCATGAAATTTTTATGTGTTAACATATTCATAAGAAATATCATTTTTCCAGAACATGAACTTCCAATTCAAAGTTCAAGGTGGTTTTTAATTATCCAACCCAAAACAGCCCCCAGTTGCACTCCGACGATGTAGATTCAGTTTTTAAGGTGTTCTTTGTAAAACCAAGTTATATCTTGTTAAGTTAGCATATCATTATGATATATTACAGGTATTGAAGTGTTTTAAAAGTTAAGTTAGAAGGATCTATTTAGTTTGCAAACAAGTTTGAAATCATTCAAACTATGTTCTTGTTGTTAAAATTTTACAACATAAAATAAGATAGCTATATAATTATGAATCGAACAAGATTATGAACAAGGTTACTACCTCAAGTTACTTGAACAAAGTTACTGTAAGAGATAAGAAAAAAATCTTGGAATCAAAGAGTGGTGGAGTTAGATCAAAACGTTGGAAGTATACTTCTTCAAATGGGTGGTTATTTTGATATGTTCTTGAAAGAGTTTTCTTATGGTGTTTAAGGCTTGTAATTGAAGCTAAATGATGGGGAAAATGCTTGGAGATGATCAAGTATGAAGTTAGGAGTAATTTGAGAGAGAAATGAGGGTGTAGGTATGAGAAAATGGAGTGAAGAAATGGTGTTCATTCATAAAAACGTTTTTAGTTTATAAAGAAAGAAAAGGATTCCTAATTTTGTTTTCTTACTAATAATTCATGCTACTTGACAAATTCTAGTTACCACATATCTAGGGCAGTAATAATGTTGATTAGGATGTTGATTTGATGTGTATATATCAATAGTAAATACATATAGAAGCTGGGTATGATACGGGTACATATACCCTAGATATACGTATAGAAATCTTGAGGAAACGGAATGAGAATTCAAATATAGCTATCTTTTGTGAACATACTTATATTGTTTTATGTATTTAAGTCCTTAAAAAGTGATTAAATACATTATATATATGATACATGTATAAGCATTATAGGTTATAAGTATATATATCAAAGAATGTTACGTATATTTATCGTTTTGAAAACTTAAGTTAGTAGTTTCAAAATATACTTATAACTCATTGTCATTAGTACACAATGAGATGTTAAACCATCCTTAGATCATGTTAAATATATATAAATACATATATATACACAAACGTATAATTATCGTATGTTATATAGTTCGTGATATCATCGGTCAAATTGGACTGTCAAACGTTGTGTAAAACTCTTTTCATAAACACAAGTCTCAACAATTTGGATTGCTTATCATGTTGGTAAGGTTTAATTTATGTAAATATTAATCTCATAAGTATAAAACGATTGGAAAAATCCGGGTCGTTACAGTACCGACCCGTTAAATAAATTTCGTCCCGAAATTTGAATGGGATGGTCATGGTTGACAATAAGTATGTTTTCATGACGTATACGAGTTGAAAATTAGAGTTTTATTATCATCAAGTAATATTGATAAGCCAATTTGATTTTTGTGAAGAGTACGAGTGAGGCTATCACCAAAGGGTGAAATAAGTAGGTATAGATTCGTCATATCTTTTGACGTAGATAGGATTGATTTCCAAGTTCAAGAGATTTGGAGTAAAATCTTCATAATGAGATTTGATTCTTCGATAATCAAGGAAATTAGAATCCACTTTAAATGCGATCATCTATTTTGATTGCTCTGTCAGATCTTTTACTATAAATCCACCTCCCTTCATTTCCTTACAACTCATACCTTCTATTCTTCCTCCCTCAATTCATACTTTAAAATATTTATCAGTATGCTTCATCCAGTACTGATCCTGGATATACTCTTAACTTTCATCTCTGTCATTCTTCTTTTTCATCTACCTCTGGAGGATTTTATTTATTTCTACTATTACCTTAGGGTTATAGTATTGTTAATTCTCCCGTGCCTTTACGTTGCAATACGTATTGATATACACGGTTTGTAATTTATTTGTTGTTGTCGAGCTTTATATTTTCTTTTATATTCAACAGTTCCATACTTCTGTTTCCTCTTCCCGACTTCGAGTCAAGCGAATAATGGTCCGGAATTCGTAGGTATGGATTTTGAAATAAACATAGTTAATGTTCTAAGAAGGAAATAGTAATTGAACGATCTTGATTTGGTAAGTTACCAGAATGTCCGAAAATATAGAATTATCAAGGAGATATGTTCTTAATATGTTTGGAGATTGGGTAGAATGTAAGAGTTGTGTAACATGGCACATAATGACGATACTGTGAATCATCATGCTTCATTAGAAACTCAGCATGACTTACTGTAATATAATGACGTTGATCAAGTGTCATTATATTATACTAATCCATGCTTCAGTTCCCAACACTACTTCAAAACATTCATATTTTAAACTCGAAGGTTTCAGAATTTAGAAACTAACACAGTTTCTTTTATGTTGCAGATATTGAGAGATAAATGATCTCAGATAAGAATAGTTGTGAAAATATCGCCAGAAATATGGAGGATATTTATAATAGAACATACGAGAATATCTTAGAATTTCTAATATCAATGGATGATGAAGAAGATTTGTCTGTGAAGGTTTAGAATGAGAAATAAGATGTTTGCTAACGATTTCAGCAGGCACAGAATCATTTGGATTCTTTAAAGGCAAACTTATTCTTTGTGATTTGTCCACGGCTTTCTTCATAGTTTCGCATAATCCGTTTTTCGGTACTAAATTTTCTATCGAGCGTTCCTAACACTCCTTTCTTTATCATCAAACTTTTGGCCATTAAGATCATCTACAACATGCTGCTTCGTCAACATTTTCAAAGTTAACTGATCTGGGTCATCGGTTATCAAACCGAGGTGGTTTCAGGAGAATTGTGTTTTTTAGAATGATTAATCGCTGATGGTAATATTGTGGAATATAAAAGGTTCCCCAGTAACAATAAAGAGTACGCATATATATCGCGGTTATAATAAAGTTGTTTCGGATGAAAAGTCGGAGTTGACTTGCTGGAGCTGTGACAAAATTAGCTACTTTGAAAAGGGATTGCAAAACGATCTTTGGTAATAACAATGTCAAAGGAACTAGAACAGATACGTGTCAAACGTTTACTCAGTTTCGGAGGGTTTTTCAGGTGCATAACTATATGCATCAATCTTTTCTTCCGTAGATGAAGTGCGGTTGGTTTATCCTCTCGATTGAGGTATTTTTAAGAATCATGATAGATTTGAACGCTGATTGTAATCGTCGAGATACAATGAGGTTTAAGATGAAATCAAGTGGCAATCTTGAAGAAATGTTTAGTTTCATATGTTATAATCAATATTTTAATTCATTTTAATTGTCCAATGTCATTAGTCCACAGTCGATAGTCTACAGTAACAGTCCAATAATTCATATATAGTTTAATATATAATATACGAATTAATTAATACGTGTCATGACCCGTATACGTCTCAGACTCGATCACAACTCAAACTATATATATTATTGTAGAATCAACCTCAACCCTGTATAGAGAACTCGATCATTACTGCATATAGAGTGTCTATGGTGATTCCAAATAATATATATAGATGCGTCGATATGATATGTCAAAACATTGTATACGTGTCCCGATATTTAAAGTGCGTAAAATAATTACAGAAATTAAATGACGATAAATAAAAGTGCGATAATTAAATTTGCGATAAATAAACTGCGATAAATAAAATGTAATCAGTTAGCTAGGAACAGTTAGCTGGAACAGTTAGCGTGGATTCTTAACAAAATTTTTCATAGTTAATTTGTTTGTTTCTAACAGATTTTATTTTGTCATATGTTTTCTTCATATGCCACTTGTTGGATTCTGGGAAGTCAAAATCCAAATATGAAATTGAATGAAAATGGTTATTCTGCGGTGAACGGATACGTATATCGGTGGTTGTAAGTAGGATAGTAAATGACTGTTGAATCAGCTTCGACGAATGTACAATGTAACTTATTAAGATGAAATCTAATTATTCCTCGGGTATTACCTACCCGTTAAAAAAAAATTCACCATTAATATTTTGTACAAAAGAACTTTTAATTACAATCTTTATGAAAACATATATACATATATATTTTCTTCAGATTAAATCATGAATTTAATGAGTTAATATGATATTAATCTCATTTGCTTTTCGGTTTGAACTAGAATAAGAAATCTCTAAAACTTTTTGAAACCACATATTCTTCGCAGAACATCAATGAAGTTATGGATCAATACTTCATCGTTCATTATTGCTGGTACTCCTTGGTATCTATGGTGCGTATGATGTTGATGTTTGTGGGACAGATTATGATGTCGAGACGTGTGATGCGGATGTTGTTTGTTAGTGGTGATGATGGTATTGTTGATGTTATTGATAGTGGTGCTGATTATGCTGTTGGTGCTGCTGCTGGTGTTTGCAACCTTCGCACCATGTTCTCCAAAGCAGTCACGCGAGCGCGAAGTTCGTTAACTTCTGCTAGTACACCGGGATGATTGGCGGTTGGAGCGAGCGAATGAACAAGATTTGTAATATGGGATAGTATATAATCGTGACGAGATACTCTAGAAATGAGAGAGAAAATGGTGTTTCGAATAGGTTCGCCGGTAAGTGCTTCAGGTTCATCGCCAAGAGGGTAATTTGGTGGATGGAATGGATCACCTTCTTCTTGTCTCCAGTGATTTACTATATTACGAACCCATCCCCAATTCATCCAAAATAGATGATGGGAAATTGGTTGATCCATTCCGGTGACGCTGCTTTCGGAGCCCGAATGGAAATCCATATCGGCATAACTGTCGGAATCTGAAGAATTCGAACTAGATGCGGAATCCATCTTGTATAATGGGGAAAATGAATTTTTGGTATGGAATAGATTATAGGAGTTAGATTTGGTACTCTTCAATACATAATTTACATATGTATATATAATACCAAAATCTCGTAAATTACAGATAATCTTTGAAAATGCATCAGTCAAAGTTCGCAATAACAGATATGCTAAGATAAGAATTCGTCTATACACTATCAATGCAGTAAAACATGTCTAGACTTATGAATGATAAGCAGGTAATTTCCTAAGGATGATAAGCAGATGATTTCCGACTAGAAATGATAAGCAAAACTTTTGACATGTAGACACGGTCGAAGTCCAGACTCATTAATGCATCCTAACAACTACTAGTTAGACACACTAATGCAAGACCTGGTTCGCTACGACCACCGCTCTGATACCAACTGAAAGGACCCGTCCTAATCCACCTGGACTAAGTCATCAACATTTGGTCCCATTGTGATGATCGGCTCCAAGTAATATCCTTATATTGAGCAAATGCACAGCGGAAGACTTAATTCGTACCTGAGAATAAACATGCTTTAAAGTGTCAACTAAAAGGTTGGTGAGTTCATAGGTTTATCATAACAATCATTTCAATATGTTAATAGACCACAAGATTTCATAATCATAAACATAATACACTCGCAAGTGTATGTAAAGCATTCTAAGTGGTTGAGCACTTGGTAACCATACTTAACATTTAATCAACGTCGCATATTCCCTTTATTATAAAATCTCACTACACCGTACCAAGTGTAGTCACCAAAACGAAGTACTGTGCAACCGTTGAATACTGGTCGTCCAGTCCGGTTGGGGTTGTCAGGCCCGATAGATCTATCAACAGAATTCGCGTTTACAATACCCATGTAAATAGTAGTTACCAAGCTACAGGGAAATATGCCAGTGGTACAACTCAACGTAGAATATATTTTTAAGTACTTGTGTCTATTTTGTAAACATTTATAAAAGCAGCGCATGTATTCTCAGCCCAAAAATATATATTGCAAAAGCAATTAAAAAGGGAGCAAATGAAACTCACTTTTGCCTTGAATGTATTTAATTCGACTTGGTCTCCGATAGATATCACGAACCTAACCATATATATAATATATCAACATATTTTCTTTTTAAGTAATCGTTACATATATATATACTTTTAATATTTTCTTAGTCCGTAGTTAGGAGTCCGATGTTAGTGGTCCACAATTAGTTGCTTAAATAAAATAAATAAAGACCCCATCGTATTCGTATTGATCAGAATTAATCTCGACCCATGGTACCATGTTGTCAAATGACGTGTTGCGTACATAAAGTACCGTGTTGTCAAATGACGTGTTGCGTACAATCATGAGGTCGTATGATTAATCTTCTCGTGTTGTTTACGGGTGGTCCTGAAATATATAAAATCAAATCATAAGTAATTATATATAAAATATCATATTAATTAGAAAAGATATGATTAATTTACTTTTTCTCCAAATATTTTCGTAGCTAAACTAGATTCGGATACCCAATCTTGTTTTAGTCGTAGTTTTTTCATTACAACTCCGTTTTTGTTGGTTCAACTTGCCACTTCCTTGGATCGAGTCAAATTTTAAGAATATGAACTGAAAATACCTTAGTTTGTATTCGAAATCACAAGTTATAGGTCAAACTTTGGTAAAACTTATGAAAGTGATCATTTTCCATCATAAAAACAACATTTAATGATCATTTTTCTAAAAATACTTACACTTTGAGTTAAACCATGAAATTTTTATGTGTTAACATATTCATAAGAAATATCATTTTTCCAGAACATGAACTTCCAATTCAAAGTTCAAGGTGGTTTTTAATTATCCAACCCAAAACAGCCCCCAGTTGCACTCCGACGATGTAGATTCAGTTTTTAAGGTGTTCTTTGTAAAACCAAGTTATATCTTGTTAAGTTAGCATATCATTATGATATATTACAGGTATTGAAGTGTTTTAAAAGTTAAGTTAGAAGGATCTATTTAGTTTGCAAACAAGTTTGAAATCATTCAAACTATGTTCTTGTTGTTAAAATTTTACAACATAAAATAAGATAGCTATATAATTATGAATCGAACAAGATTATGAACAAGGTTACTACCTCAAGTTACTTGAACAAAGTTACTGTAAGAGATAAGAAAAAAATCTTGGAATCAAAGAGTGGTGGAGTTAGATCAAAACGTTGGAAGTATACTTCTTCAAATGGGTGGTTATTTTGATATGTTCTTGAAAGAGTTTTCTTATGGTGTTTAAGGCTTGTAATTGAAGCTAAATGATGGGGAAAATGCTTGGAGATGATCAAGTATGAAGTTAGGAGTAATTTGAGAGAGAAATGAGGGTGTAGGTATGAGAAAATGGAGTGAAGAAATGGTGTTCATTCATAAAAACGTTTTTAGTTTATAAAGAAAGAAAAGGATTCCTAATTTTGTTTTCTTACTAATAATTCATGCTACTTGACAAATTCTAGTTACCACATATCTAGGGCAGTAATAATGTTGATTAGGATGTTGATTTGATGTGTATATATCAATAGTAAATACATATAGAAGCTGGGTATGATACGGGTACATATACCCTAGATATACGTATAGAAATCTTGAGGAAACGGAATGAGAATTCAAATATAGCTATCTTTTGTGAACATACTTATATTGTTTTATGTATTTAAGTCCTTAAAAAGTGATTAAATACATTATATATATGATACATGTATAAGCATTATAGGTTATAAGTATATATATCAAAGAATGTTACGTATATTTATCGTTTTGAAAACTTAAGTTAGTAGTTTCAAAATATACTTATAACTCATTGTCATTAGTACACAATGAGATGTTAAACCATCCTTAGATCATGTTAAATATATATAAATACATATATATACACAAACGTATAATTATCGTATGTTATATAGTTCGTGATATCATCGGTCAAATTGGACTGTCAAACGTTGTGTAAAACTCTTTTCATAAACACAAGTCTCAACAATTTGGATTGCTTATCATGTTGGTAAGGTTTAATTTATGTAAATATTAATCTCATAAGTATAAAACGATTGGAAAAATCCGGGTCGTTACAACGAGGGACCTCAGCGACAGGTAGAAAGAGGTTCGGATGACGAGATGGAGGAGGCGAACAACATTATAGGAGTTGTTCGGGAGACTGCTCTTGATTTAGGCGTTCGCATGGAAGATGAATACATGACGAACTATGAGAGGCATATGCAGTATGAGGCGTGGGATCGTCGGAATGATTACGAGCATTCCCGGCAACGAGAGCATCACCGATGGGATTATCATCAGCGCCAAATTATAAGCCGGCTGCAGCCTAATGAGATTTATTATCCGACCCGACCCGCATACTATCCTGCACACCAGCCAGAAATGAGACCGCCCTATGACATATATGATTATGACGCAGCATACCAGTTCACCTATCATCAGCCATGGAACCCGGACGCGAACATGAATTGGGATCCCTATCCTAATTATCCTCCTAACCCACCTCCTGATCAGTAGAGATAAGTTGGTAATTTATATTTTTATTATTTTAAACACTTAACATTTTAATTACATTTATGTAATGTTTGATATTTCTATTATTATTGTGTACTAATATTTTTCTTATAATTTGAAAGTGGGATGCCAAAGTTCCATTTCAAATTGCATGTATGATTATATTTGTATTGCATGTATTTTATGTTATGCACAAAACAGGATAAAACAACGCGTTTTCAAAGACTGGCATTAAGTTCAGCAAAAGCAAGTAATTTTGACGACAAGATGCAAAATATATGTGAAATAACAACAAGACGGAATGAACAAATGACGTGCACCATTTATCATTCAACAATCAAACGACAATATGTTTGAAACTTTGGTAAAATTTAATCATTTTTCTACGCTAATAACCCTCAATAATTTAAATTGTTTCTGATTTCTTGCAAATGAGGGCATTGCAAGATCTTAAGTGTGGGAAGGGGTTAAATTCTTTCAGATTTTGATTTGAACACTTGGTTACCATTAAAAATGCTAGTAACGCAGTAGTTGTGTTAGAATCTAGTGCTCTCCGATAACAAGGAACAGCCCTAGTCTTATATACTAACTACCCAATTCTAGTAAAATTTTTTAAAATTTTCAATTAAATGAATTCAAATCATGTTTATACATATTTATGAACGATAAAACTAGGTTTTAACACCGAAATTATTGTTACCTCGGAAAGGACATAAATTGAGAAACAAACTAAAATGTTAAAATTCATTTAAAATGGAATAGAGGACGATAAAAAGGAAAATAAAAGCCAAGTGTGGGAAAATTTACCAAGTTATTTTAAACATATGTCACATATATCTGTAACAAATAACTGAAAATACTTTTGCTTTGGACTAAACTAAACTGTTTTACCCGATAAAAGAAAAGAAGAGATGGATCTACACGATGAATCAATTCCATCATTAAAAGGAAGTAAAGTCTTCCGAAAAAGACACGCGCTTCTTGATTTAGGTCATGAAGTTGTCGTCCAGACCAGCTGTAGGTTGACGAAAAATCTAGAAAAGTCATCACTAAAATCAGCAGGAAATCCACGGACCTCAGCATTAAACAGGGTCGCCAAGTGGTTAGATTTATCCTAACCATGAGAAGGATTTATCTCGTACAATGGGGGGGCACCATGCAAATTAGCTGGATAAGACTAATGAATCAGATCCCCAGAAAGGATAATCTCCTTAAAGATTAAAAATCAGCTTTTAAGACTGATATTACTCAATCCTTGAGATTGACCTTAAAGATTGAGAATTCAAACTCATGGAATTCAATAATATCTAAACTCGAGCTTGAACGAGAAAATATTTTGATCAAAATTACAAACCAATTTGTTTTCTGAAAATCCATTTTCAATGCGTTCATTACCATTGAACGTAAAATCCTAGGAATTCACCTGGAATTCATTAGGTCACCTGAACCAAATCGGGTGTCAACCGTAAGAACGGTGGTTGCATAGCATGGTCGGAGACAGGACCTTGTGCCAGACCGAAAAATCATAGGATGATCTTTACTATCGCTCCTACCAAGGATAGTTCTAGCATCCGACACGTTTAATAAGACCATAATCATCTGCATGTCATAGGACATTGCCTTAACAGTTTCTTGTTCATCGCTTTCCTTTACAACCGGACGGTAGTTTACCGAAAGGTAATATACGGAACAAGTAAAGTGGATGTGTGCTTTCCGATACCAGGATAGCAGTGGATTACACGAACCTAAAAGTTTTAGCCAAACTATTGATCCACAAATATATTTTGCAACACCGATGGTGGATTAAATCAGAAAACTTATCTAGGGTAAAATCTAGCTTGAATTTTCAAAAGATCAAATGTTTTTATAAAGATCCAATCTCCTTAAGGATCTAAATTTTTATAGTCATGTGGGACTGTAAACCACCTTTCAAATGTGCACTTTGCTTTGGAAACCGAAAGTAAATCGGCTATTTGATTGCAAGTGTCGTTGACCTAAACCCGAGGCAACTATAAAAGACACACCCACCTTTAAACCACATCGTTACTATCATTGTTTATACCGCTGTATTGAAGTCACTTATGTACAAAGTGTGAAGAATAAAGAAGTGATTCAAGTGTTTCAAGACTATATTGCTTGAGGACAAGCAACGCTTAAGTGTGGGAATATTGATAAGGCTAAAAATGAACACATATTTTACAGCATTATTTCCCAAGAAAGACAAGATTTTAGTTGATATTGTTCGATTTACAAGCACTATTCGTTTAAAGATTAAAAAGTGAAGATAAAAGGCAGATTCGACAAATTGAAGACGGAAAGGTCCAAAAAGCTAAAAAGTACAAGATTCAATCAAAAAGGTTCAAATTATTGATGAGGAACGTCTCAAAATAAAAGACGCAAAGTACACGATATAAAATAGTACGCGAGGACGTCCGAAAATCCGGAACCGGGACCTGAGCCAAGAAGAAACACCCGACGCAACGGACCAAAAATATCTAGTCTACTATGCACAAGAATATAATATAATATATATATAATTATATATAATTATATATTATATATTATTATTATATTACGTCGGCAAGAAGAAAACAAAGCAATTTGGCTGGATCCAGGGTGGCCATGCGACTCGCATGGCCAGAGGCACAAAATCCATGCGAGTCGCATGGAGTGAAAATGCTGGTCAGGTCCTATATAAAGCCAGTTTTCTGCCGAGTTTTAAAAAAAGAAAATATATCTCCCTCTATCTCAAACATATGATATAAATAAATATTTATAATTTTAATTTTAATTAATAATAATAATAAGGTTATGTTAAGGATTGTTTTAAGGGTGTAAGTCGAAATTCTGTCCGTGTAACGCTACGCTATTTTTAATCATTGTAAGTTATGTTCAACCTTTTTATATTAATGTCTCGTAGCTAAGTTATTATTATGCTTATTTAAAACGAAGTAATCATGATGTTGGGCTAATTACTAAAATTGGGTAATTGGGCTTTGTACCATAATTGGGGTTTGGACAAAAGAACGACACTTGTGGAAATTAGACTATGGGCTATTAATGGGCTTTATATTTGTTTAACTAAATGAAAGTTTGTTAATGTTAATATAAAGATTTACAATTGGGCGTCCCTATAAATTACCATATACACTCAATCGGACACGATGGGCGGGGTATTTATATGTACGAATAATCGTTCATTTAACCGGACACGGGAATGGATTAATAGCCACTAGAATAATTAAAACAGGGGTGAAATTACATTCAAGGGTAATTGGTGTAATTGTTAACAAAGTAGTAAAACCTTGGTTTACACGCAGTCGATAACCTGGTGTATTCATTAAACAAAGTATTAAAACCTTGTTACAATTCGAATCCCCAATTAGTTGGAATATTTAACTTCGGGTATAAGAATAATTTGATGAGGACACTCGCACTTTATATTTATGACTGATGGACTGTTATGGACAAAAACCAGACGGACATATTAAATAATCCAGGACAAAGGACAATTAACCCATGGGCATAAAACTAAAATCAACACGTCAAACATCATGATTACGGAAGTTTAAATAAGCATAATTCTTTTATTTCATATTTAATTTCCTTTATTTTATATTTAATTGCACTTCTAATTATCGCACTTTTATTTATTGTTATTTAATCGCACTTTTAATTATCGTACTTTTTAATTATCGTAAGTTTATTTTATCGCACTTTTATTATTCGCAATTTCATTATCGTTATTTACTTTACGCTTTAATTTAAGTCTTGTATTTATTTTATATTTTACATTAGGTTTTAACTGCGACTAAAGTCTTAAAATCGACAAACCGGTCATTAAACGGTAAAAACCCCCCTTTATAATAATAATATTACTTATATATATATTTGTATTTTTAATAAAAGTAAACTAATATAGCGTTGAGCTTTGTTTAAAGATTTCCCTGTGGAACGAACCGGACTTACTAAAAACTACACTACTGTACGATTAGGTACACTGCCTATAAGTGTTGTAGCAAGGTTTAAGTATATCCATTCTATAAATAAATAAATATCTTGTGTAAAATTGTATCGTATTTAATAGTTTTTCCTAGTAAAATATAAAGCTATTTTATATACACCTCGCATAACATCAGCTACCAAAGATGGTAGACGGTTATGACACTATCTGGGTTAACGTTGACCGCCTCACTAAATCTGCTCACTTTCTAGCCATGAAAGAAACCGATACAATGGATAAACTTGTACAATGATACATAAAGAAAATTGTATCCCGTCACTTCAGTGATTCAAATTCTATATTAAGGACTACCCAAGAATCTTATTTGATACTCATTCTTACGCGACTCTAAATCCTAACTTATTCCGAGAGATTTCTTATTTGATGATAATCACACCATCATCCTTCTTACTTCGATATTAGTCATACCAGTTCGAAATTTTCCAAAATCAATGAGTGGTTAATTCTCATCCTCATACTCTCCCATTCGTATCTCACTTATAAGCAACAACTTCACACTTAAACATTTTTGGTCAAAGGACTTATGTCCTACTAATAGTCATCAACCACATTTAAATTCAATAGTTTTCATTACCTCGTAACATTTTTGCTCAAATGTCACCCGAAATTTTCAAAAATCTTTTACTTGATTCTCATCAATCTTTTTCCAACTTGTAACCTCCAAAATATGAAAATTTGGTTTGCCAAAATTTTACTCACACCATTTTACTGTGCGATCCTTTCAAAGTTTTATAAAAATGAATTTATTTTATTTGCCATTCGTGCAAATTTTTGAAATCGTATACGTTATATAAAATAAAGTAAATAATTACTTCTTTTTGACTAATATATATGAAATTTTACTTTCACATTTACAAATCCATTCTTTTATTCGAAAGATATGTTACTTAGAACAGTACATGTTGTACATAACTCCAGTTTACTAAGAACTTCGTTTCTTTTCTTACATTGTCACCTTAAACGATTTCAATAAAAATTTTGTTGCTTGTTATATAAAAATTTTTCGTTGCTTATTCGTATCCAAGTCATCATGAAGACTTTACAACCCTCGAAATCGAGAGATTCTTGTGTGTGTGTATGTGTGTATGTGATGAAGGCACTTACTACCACGCCATGCATAGCGTTTGGGCACCCACTAACACTTAAACCATTCAAAATTATTGCGTTACCCCAAGGATCTTATTTGCCACACCTGTTGGAACGATGCTCTTTCTTACATAACTCGAAGTCCTAACTTATTCCAGGGGAATTCCCATTTAGTGATATTAACACCATCAGTATTCCGACTTCAATATTAGTCATAAACTGTCTGGCATTTTGCAAAGTCAAGAAGCAATTAACTTTTCATCCTCATGCTCTATCCTTCATACCTCACTTTTAGCAACGGCTTCGCACGTGAACATTTTTGGCCCAAGGACTTGTGTCCTGATAATTATGAAAACTACATTTAATTCATAAGTTTTCATTTCCTAGTAACATGTAACCCGATGATCCAAAGGTTTTTCACTCAATCCTTTTCAACTCGTAAACTCTAAAATAAGAAAAATTATGTTTATCAAAATTTTTACACGTTGCTTATTTGTGCGGTCCTCACAAGATTTATGGACAAATGAAAGTACTAAAAACTTTTCTGTCACTTATGCGATTTATAAAATCATATATGTATAAATTTACCCTTACTTATTTTGGTTAGTACATACCAAGTTATACCTCCAAAATTATTTAAAAATCGCTCCTTTATTGAGTTGTTTAACTTAAGTCAAATAGTTTTGTACAAAATGGTACACGTTGTACATACTTCTAAATTTACTAGGAACCTCGTTCCGTTTATGTTGTCACATCAAACTTTTAAAGGATTTTCAAAACTTCCTTGGTTGATTTTATTAAAGGTTTTCGTATTAGACTACACCATGTATGGATCACACTTTTTCTCGCCCTCCGGTAGGGATGAAGCTTACTATTAAGATCTTTGTTAAAAACTCTTGAGCCACTTTAGATGGCAGATTTATAAAATTTGTTAAGAAGTATTTGCGCTCATGAAATGTTCCTCTTAAGGTTAGACTTGGCAAAAACGCGGGCCGATAAATCAGTTTTCTGGGAAACACTCAGTGGTCACCCTATTGTAGGAAAGGCACTAGGTGGGTTTCTACTCTCAATGTTTCACGGCTAATCGCAACACCCTCGTAAACATCATCTCTATGAATCAGTAGGTTGAGGTACAAGGAGTCATTTTGGTGATTCTTTTTCACTTAGAGTAAACCATTCCTTATGACCAAGGTAAAATGTCCCGTTCTTATTGATTAAAAACGTTCCATATTAATTGATTTCGTTGCGAGGTTTTGACCTCTATATGAGACATTTTTCAAAGACTGCATTCATTTTTAAAACAAACCATAACCTTTATTTCATAGATAAAGGTTTTAAAAAGCTTTACGTAGATTATCAAATAATGATAATCTAAAATATCCTGTTTACACACGACCATTACATAATGGTTTACAATACAAATATGTTACAACAAAATAAGTTTCTTGAATGCAGTTTTTACACAATATCATACAAGCATGGACTCCAAATCTCGTCTTTATTTAAGTATGCGACAGCGGAAGCTCTTAATAATCACCTGAGAATAAACATGCTTAAAACGTCAACAAAAATGTTGGTGAGTTATAGGTTTAACCTATATATATCAAATCATAATAATAGACCACAAGATTTCATATTTCAATACACATCCCATACATAGAGATAAAAATCATTCATATGGTGAACACCTGGTAACCGACATTAACAAGATGCATATATAAGAATATCCCCATCATTCCGGGACACCCTTCGGATATGATATAAATTTCGAAGTACTAAAGCATCCGGTACTTTGGATGGGGTTTGTTAGGCCCAATAGATCTATCTTTAGGATTCGCGTCAATTAGGGTGTCTGTTCCCTAATTCTTAGATTACCAGACTTAATAAAAAGGGGCATATTCGATTTCGATAATTCAACCATAGAATGTAGTTTCACGTACTTGTGTCTATTTTGTAAATCATTTATAAAACCTGCATGTATTCTCATCCCAAAAATATTAGATTTTAAAAGTGGGACTATAACTCACTTTCACAGATTTTTACTTTGTCGGGAAGTAAGACTTGGCCACTGGTTGATTCACGAACCTATAACAATATATACATATATATCAAATTATGTTCAAAATATATTTACAACACTTTTAATATATTTTGATGTTTTAAGTTTATTAAGTCAGCTGTCCTCGTTAGTAACCTACAACTAGTTGTCCACAGTTAGATGTACAGAAATAAATCGATAAATATTATCTTGAATCAATCCACGACCCAGTGTATACGTATCTCAGTATTGATCACAACTCAAACTATATATATTTTGGAATCAACCTCAACCCTGTATAGCTAACTCCAACATTCACATATAGAGTGTCTATGGTTGTTCCGAAATATATATAGATGTGTCGACATGATAGGTCGAAACATTGTATACGTGTCTATGGTATCTCAAGATTACATAATATACAATACAAGTTGATTAAGTTTTGGTTGGAATAGGTTTGTTACCAATTTTCACGTAGCTAAAATGAGAAAAATTATCCAATCTTGTTTTACCCATAACTTCTTCATTTTAAATCCGTTTTGAGTGAATCAAATTGCTATGGTTTCATATTGAACTCTATTTTATGAATCTAAACAGAAAAAGTATAGGTTTATAGTCGGAAAAATAAGTTACAAGTCGTTTTTGTAAAGGTAGTCATTTCAGTCGAAAGAACGACGTCTAGATGACCATTTTGGAAAACATACTTCCACTTTGAGTTTAACCATAATTTTTGGATATAGTTTCATGTTCATAATAAAAATCATCTTCTCAGAATTACAACTTTTAAATCAAAGTTTATCATAGTTTTTAATTAACTAACCCAAAACAGCCCGCGGTGTTACTACGACGGCGTAAATCCGGTTTTACGGTGTTTTTCGTGTTTCCAGGTTTTAAATCATTAAGTTAGCATATCATATAGATATAGAACATGTGTTTAGTTGATTTTAAAAGTCAAGTTAGAAGGATTAACTTTTGTTTGCGAACAAGTTTAGAATTAACTAAACTATGTTCTAGTGATTACAAGTTTAAACCTTCGAATAAGATAGCTTTATATGTATGAATCGAATGATGTTATGAACATCATTACTACCTTAAGTTCCTTGGATAAACCTACTGGAAAAGAGAAAAATGGATCTAGCTTCAACGGATCCTTGGATGGCTCGAAGTTCTTGAAGCAGAATCATGACACGAAAACAAGTTCAAGTAAGATCATCACTTGAAATAAGATTGTTATAGTTATAGAAATTGAACCAAAGTTTGAATATGATTATTAACTTGTATTAGAATGATAACCTACTGTAAGAAACAAAGATTTCTTGAGGTTGGATGATCACCTTACAAGATTGTAAGTGAGCTAGCAAACTTGAAAGTATTCTTGATTTTACGAAACTAGAACTTTTGAAATTTATGAAGAACACTTAGAACTTGAAGATAGAACTTGAGAGAGATCAATTAGATGAAGAAAATTGAAGAATGAAAGTGTTTGTAGGTGTTTTTGGTCGTTGGTGTATGGATTAGATATAAAGGATATGTAATTTTGTTTTCATGTAAATAAGTCATGAATGATTACTCATATTTTTGTAATTTTATGAGATATTTCATGCTAGTTGCCAAATGATGGTTCCCACATGTGTTAGGTGACTCACATGGGCTGCTAAGAGCTGATCATTGGAGTGTATATACCAATAGTACATACATCTAAAAGCTGTGTATTGTACGAGTACGAATACGGGTGCATACGAGTAGAATTGTTGATGAAACTGAACGAGGATGTAATTGTAAGCATTTTTGTTAAGTAGAAGTATTTTGATAAGTGTCTTGAAGTCTTTCAAAAGTGTATGAATACATATTAAAACACTACATGTATATACATTTTAACTGAGTCGTTAAGTCATCGTTAGTCGTTACATGTAAATGTTGTTTTGAAACCTTTAGGTTAACGATCTTGTTGAATGTTGTTAACCCATTGTTTATTATAACAAATGAGATGTTAAATTATTATATTATCATGATATTATGATATATAATATATCTTAGTATGATGTATATACAGTTAAATGTCGTTACAACGATAATCGTTACATATATGTCTCGTTTCGAAATCATTAAGTTAGTAGCCTTATTTTTACATATGTATTTCATTGTTAATACACTTAATAATATATTTACTTATAATTTAACATAATTAACCAAGTGTATCAATATCTTAATATGATTCATATGTACCTAGTAAGACGTTGTTATAACGATAATCGTTATATATATCGTTTTCGAATTTCTTAAATTAATAGTCTCATTTTTATGTATATAACTCATTGTTAAAATACCTAATGAGATACATACTTATAATAAAAACATGTTAACTATATATATAATCATATATATGTCATCGTATAGTTTTTATAAGTTTTAACGTTCGTGAATCACCGGTCAACTTGGGTGGTCAATTGTCTATATGAAACATATTTCAATTAATCAAGTCTTAACAAGTTTGATTGCTTAACATGTTGGAAACATTTAATCATGTAAATATCAATCTTAATTAATTTATATAAACATGGAAAAGTTCGGGTCACTACACAAGGGTTCACGTATCTTCTCATCCGTGCATCCCCTTAAGTATAAGGATAAATTCAGAATAACCCGCTCGAAGAGTTCACTCTCGTTCAAGGATCACACCTTTCGTGCGATTTTCTTTCGAAAGTGTAATGTAAAATACTTTAGAAATCTATGAATCTTGTTATCCTCTTGGAAGGGGACTGCTTAAACATCTACGACACTAGTGTGGTTACTCTACATATTCCTTCCTTCATTGGTTACAACTATATGTTGTTCTAGATTAATGTTAACCCTAACTTTAACATGTAACTGAAAGGATAAAGTTACATTATGGAACTGTGTTTTCATTCCATCCAAGGATAAGTTCACCTGCAGTATGGTAAACTGGGTGATATCCTTCATTGTTCGTTCAAACCATCCTGAAGATGCTATAAATAATTATGGCTTGCATTGCATATAAGTCTGATTAGTCATTTTCAGCTAAAATTTCAATTCATTTAGTCAAATGAAACATTCTTAAATATCGGGTTCTTTATGCCTATGGTCTCCTTCCGAAATTAGGGGGGGGGGGTTAGTAAAACTTACAGCTAACACTATCCAGACATCAAATCGCATGGTTATGATCACCATGTTTTCCATTCTACCTGTCAGCTTTGTATTGCGACATAAGCGCTCAATATTTTAGAAGAGTTTGGTAACATTCATGATGCATTTCATACATCCAGCTTACTGAAGATGCCTGTAGGGCTAAAAATATCATCTTTCTTTTTGTGGGTATATATTCGGATGACATATTCGTGTTAGCAAGAAACGAAATAAATTTGTTGATCTCTTAGGATAAGAGACTTAATTAATAGTATATACCTATTCTTACTTTTATGCTCCCAAATACCTTTCAAGGCAAATAACTCACTTCTGAGCCGTCGAGTCTCTCAGAACTTTGATACGCTCCTTCTTATGCAAATACGGTACCATTGTTGGTCACTTCTCAAAATTTCGGGACGAAATTTTCTTTAACAGGTGGGTAATGTAACGACCCGGATTTTTCGACTTGCTTTTGTGCTTTGTGCTTTCACGAAACTATGTATATGTACGTACTGAGCTAGTTTATGCTCTGGGATCTTATTTAATGATTAATTACTTTCATTAATATCTTACAACGTGCTATTAAGTGTGTAATCACTTAACTTGATCCCCGAATGCTTTTACGACCGTTGGTGTCACTTGACGTTTGAAACGAGCTATGTACTTGGTACACGTTTAACTTTGGTCATAATTGGAATATTATGACTACATAATACTTATTGTTATTTTATAATAACAATTACTTGAGTTTTTGGATGCTTAATTACGCTTAGTAATTTACTGGAACACACTAGTTAGTCTTGTTGGACTTTCTATCTTGTTGGACTTTAGCCCACCCTACACTAGCTAGTGGACTATTTAATTATCCCAATTTTAATAAGTTAGTGACCCATATTAATGTAAGACAAATGCCCATTTATTAGAGGGAACATACTAACATTTTTGTTAACCATAATCACAATTGTTGCACGGGATCCCAACATAAGCACCAACTTTAGACAACCATTAACCAAAAAGCAAAAGTTGTCCCCTTCCCCCCCCACCCCATCCAACGTCCATATGCACCACCACCACACTAAAATACAAGCTCATTTCATCTATTTTACGTTTGATCTCATTCACAAATTACACACACTTACTCTCTAATTCTCTCTCTAGTCTTTTTCACTCTAAAAAGTGTAAGTTTTAAATTTTATTCTTCTTCTTCTCTTCTAAATGTCGACATCATCATCATCATGCAAGGATCTAGCTTTTTAGCTTTTTGATCTTGTTATGTCTTGTAGATTCAAACTTAGGTTTGAATCCTTCAAGAACATGAAAGATTCAAGCTTTCTAGCTTTGAATCTTCATTTACTTGTTAGATCTAGCTTTTGTAGCTTATGATTCTTTTATTTTGTTATAAAGATCAAAACTTGTGTTTATGATCTTCATGTAACTTGAAGATCTAGCCTTTTGCTTTAAGGATCTTCAAGAACATTAAAGATCCAAGCTTTCTAGCTTAGGGTTTCATTATTTTGTTAAAGATCTTAACTTTTTAGCTTATGGTCTCATTACTTTCATTAGATCTTAGCTTTCTAGCTTATGGTCTCATTAATCTTGTAAAGATCCAAGCTTTCTAGCTTAGGGTCTTCTTAATACTTGAGATCTAAGTTATTATTGTATATCTCACTTACTTGGAACCTTTTTGTGATTGTTGTGATGATAAAGATTAAGACTTCATCATCTCATATGATGAAGATGCATAAACTTGTGTAAAAAGGACAAAGGTTGAAGCTTTATTGGGTTTATGCAATAAAGAGGCAACCTTGATGTTCAAAACCTGTAGAATGATAGCTTTTACTCTTAGTTTTGTGTTGATGGTTGAAACTTGGTCAAAGTGATGCTAAAACATCAAAGAGTTGTACACTTGAAGCTTACATGCATCAAGGATGAGAACCGTGATGAGCATCAAGCACCAAGGAACCCACCGGAGCACTTGTTTTCTGTTTTTCGGGTATGATCAGACTCCTGAGCTTCTAGAAAATTGATTTTCAGGTAGTTAGTTTCGAGTATATGACTTTTCGTTTAGCCCTCGCCTAAATCCAATATACGGTTTAGGATTTATAGCCTTCCAAAAGTCACTACGCCTTTGTAACGACGTGCTGAAAATTCTGACCTACTCGCACTTAAACCGTCGCCACAGTCAAACAAAGACGAGTTAGGTTCCGAAAATTGGACAGCGGTTAGAGGACTCACATACGGAGCCTTGGCCACTGACCATGCATCTTTTCGATTTGTATAGAGGTCGTAACAGCTGTCCAAAGTCAGCTTTTTGTTTCGATCTCCATTCTTGTTAAACTTACTTTAGCTTTGATGATGATGATGATGATGATGACACTTAAACTTAATTCATGCACTTTTAAACTTATGGGGACAACATACTGACCAAGTGACCTTTGACTTAGGTTGACGACCTTTCGGACTGACTTACTACTTGCATACGTTTCATATCAACTTTTACCGCTTATACACTGTGAGTTATAGCATCCCTTTACTACTTTTACTAAATTTGGGACTGAGAATACATGCGCTTTTTACATTTTACATACTAGACACGAGTACTTAAACATTATATATGTGTTGGTTACAAAACGGCACAAAGATTCCCCTTAGCTCGGTAACGTTTAATCATTGGTTTCCTAACCTTGATCGCGAATCTTAGATATGGATCCATAGGGTTTGACAACCCCACTCGGGCTAGTCGCGCTAGCAGACAACGGGTGTTTAATACTTCGAGTACAAACGCACTCGCCAAGTGCACTTTTAGGGGGTGATATACAATACGTTAAGTTTAGTTACCGGGTGCCCATGGTTAAGCATATATTTTTCATACTGATTTAAACTGCTGGTTGAAGCACTGAAATCTCGTGGTCTACATTATTTTACTGATTACAAACAAACCATAGCTCACCAACATTCGTGTTGACTTTTTAAGCGTGTATTTCTCAAGTGCTTAGACGTTGTTGCTTCCGCTGTTAGACATGCTGTCTTGGTGTTAGACTTGCTGTTACAAACTTAATGTGTTAGACTTCCGCTGCATTACTTAGAGATGTCTCAACCATGGAACTTTTATTTTGCATTCGTAACTTACGTTATTTTCAAACAATGGCTTTGTAATGACCTTTGGGTCACATACTTATGTTAATGTTTCTATTGGTAGGAAGCACGTTATCTTTTGTAAAACGCTATCTTTTTATGAATGCAAAACTGGTTTCAAACAACATATATTGTTTGACCTTGTAATGATCCTGTTGTTGATGAACTGTACACGATGGTTTTGTACGGGGCATCACATGAATCATTTAGATTCTTTGAAGGCAGGTTTAGTCTTTGTGATTTGTCCACAGCCTCCTTCATGGTTTGCTCAATCCGTTTTTCAATACCAAATTTTCTTTTGAGCTTTTCCAAAGTATCCTTCTTTATCATCAAACTTTTGACTGTTAAATTCATCTATAGTTTTTGCTGCTTTATCAGTTCTTTTAATACTTAGAGAATTAATTCGCAGACTAGGTGCTTTTCAGAAATTCAAAATTGAAGATCATAATTCTTAGAAATAAATGTTATATGTATACATATAACTGTTGGTGCAAAAACGCTGCGAGATTCAAAATACTGATTGCTGATTTTCGGTAATTGGTATGACAATTATCGTTACAAGATGCAGATGAGTAGATGATGGGGTTTCAATGAGTACATATAATGATTTTTTGGAGAGGCTTACGCCAAAGCGTAACGAAGTTGCTGGTACATCTGCTGATAATGTGGTGGAATTTAAAAGGTTCCCCGGTAACGATGGCGAAAAGACAACGTATATATCAAGGTTATAATAAAGCTAGCCTGTCTGAAAATTCGAAGTTGACTTGCTGGAGCTGTGACAGAATTTGCTACTTTAAAAAGGGATCGCAAAGTTATTTTTGGTAATAAATGCCAAAGGATCTGACGCAGATATGTGTTAAACCATTACTTAGGTTCCAAGTGTCCTCCAGGTGCATATATTCTTCATATGTATCGTGTGATTGGTTCCTCCTCTCGATTGTTCCTTAGTTGAGGTGTTTTCAAGAATTTTGAAGGGTTTGAACACAGGTTGTCGTCGTCAATATCCGTATGATGCAATTGTCATGAATGATGAATGATTCGAATATCTTTCCGTGTTTTTATAAATAAAAGTGATGTTCTAGTATAGTTTGGATTCAAAGTATGGTCTGGAAGATGTAGGAATCTAAGAATGATGTCTTCTGTTAGATCTTGACTTGAATTTTGATGTGTCAAAATCAGAATATGCAATTGAATTTGAATGAGAATGGTGGTCCTGATTTTTATGTAAAATGTATATCGCTGTGTAAGTAGTGAGTATAGTTAATGATTGTTGAATCAGAATCGAAGAATGTACAGTGTAACATATTAATTGTGAATTTATATATCTCTCGGGTATTACCTACCCGTTAAAAGTTTCACAAGTAGTATTTTGTACAAGAGAATTTTTATTACAGTCTTTATGAAAACATATGTATATTTTCTTCAGATGTAATACAGATTTAATGAGTTAATATTGAATTAAACTCATTTGACTTTCGGCTGGAACTAGAATGAATAATCTCTAAAACTTTAGAAATTACGTAATCTTCGCGTAAATGAAATTATGTTTCAATACTTCATTTTTCATTTTTATTGATATTTATTCGGTGAATGATGTTGGTGCTCGTGGAATTCTTGTGAACTTCGCAAGATATGAATGATGTTTATACAGAGTTTTGCGTACATCGAAGATGAAAGTGTAAAATCAAACATGTAATTGATTAATACACTTGGCTTATTATGAAATGGGATTCACTGAATTGAAACAGAGATTGTAGTTAACGATGGTTTAGTTTTTAACGAAGGATGTACATTACTGCATATTAGTAATATGAATTAACCGAGTAGTATCTCCCCTTATTCAATTCATACATAATAGCTTAGTACGAAAAGATATACTATGGTTTCCAAAATTTATATATATATATAAGATATACATATAAATTGTTCAGTGGAAATGAGTTAATACTTCATAACTCGTTGATACCATATACTCGTTGTTGATTAGTGATGATGTTCGCGGTGATTATGGATCTGGCGGAGTTTGTGATGTTGTAGGTGCTGCCGATGCTGACGACACTGACGGTGCTTGTGATGCTGATGGTACCGTTGATGTTGTTGGTATAACAAGTCTAGCTTGTAAATCGTGCTCCATTCCGGTCAGGGTTTCATTTCATCATTTCTATTCGCCCACTCATTTGGTTTACAATTAGAACTAAAATAATCTCTAAAACTTTTAGAAATCACATATTCTCTGCAGAATGTTTCTTCGATGAAGTTATAAATCAATACTTCATCGTTTTTTGTTGTTGGTATTCCTTGGTACCTACAGTGCGTATGATGTTGATGCTCAAGTTACAAATTGTGTTGTTGAGATGTGGGATGCGGAGGTTGTTGTTGGTGGTGGTAATGGTACTGTTGGTGTTGTTGTCGGTGGTACAGTTGGCGTTTGTGGGACTTGTGATGCTTGTAAGTTCTGCATCATGTTCTCCAAAGCCACCACTCTAGCACGAAGCTCGTTGACTTCTTCTAGTACACCGGAATGATCGGTGGTTCGGACAAGCGGGTGAATAAGATCTAAAATTTGAGATAGTATATAATCGTGACGAGATACTCTGGAAATGAGTGAGAAAATGGTGTTTCGAAGAGGTTCGCCGGTAAGTGCTTCAGGTTCTTTGCCAAGAGGGAAATGTGGTGGATGGAAGGGTCGCCTTCTTCTTGTCTCCAATGGTTTAGTAGACTACGAACCCATCCCCAATTCATCCAGAATAGATGATGGCTAATTGGTTGATCCATTCTAGTCACACTGCTTTCGGAGCTTGAGTGAAACTCCATATCAGAATCCGAGGGACTTGAACTAGTGGCGAGTTCCATTTCGTACTATTGAATAAAGGATTTTTCGATATGAAATGATTTCCAGCTATCGGATGGTATTCTAATTACATAGAATATCTATATATAGATCAAAAGATTTCGTAGATTACGGAGGAATTTACGGAATATGTCAGGCAAAGTTTACAGTAACAGATATGAATTAGCAGATACGCTAAGATATGAATTTTGTCTATACACTATTCATGCAATCAATGCAGTAAGATGTGTCTAGACTTAAGATGATAAGCAGGTAAATTCCGACAAAAATGATAAGCAAAACTTTTGACATGCAGACACATTCGAAGTCCAGACTCATTAATGCATCTTAATATCTATCAGTTAGACACACTAATGCAAGACCTGGTTCGCTAAGACCATCGCTCTGATACCACATGAGACGACCCGTCCTAATCCATAAGGATGAATACAATAACATATGGTTACATTGTGAGGTATTTGACCTCTATATGATACATTTTACAAACATTGCATTCGTTTTTAAAAGACAAACTTTCACTACATCGAAAGTTGACAGGCATGCATACCATTTCATAATATCCAAACTATAAATGACCTAATCTGTCATTAATTTAATAATAATCTTTATTGAACTCACCGACTTGAATGCAACGTCTTTTGAAATATGCCATGAATGACTCCAAGTAATATCTTTAAAATGAGCAAATGCACAGCGGAAGATTTTTTTAATACCTGGGAATAAACATGCTTACAAGTGTCAACCAAAAGGTTGGTGAGTTCATTAGTTTATCATAAACAATAATTTCCATTATTTTAATAGACCACAAGATTTTCATTTCCATTTCTTATAAACATCATCTCATATCAGGCATTTCGCACTGCATAGAGATAAAAAAATCATTCATATGGTGAACGCTTGATAACCGAACTAACAGGATGCATATAGAATATCCCCATCATTCCAGGACTCTCATCGAATATGATAAATTGAAGTACTAATGCATTTGTAACCCGAATGGGACTTGTCAAGGTCCATAGTGTAGTGACCCGAACTTTTCCATGTTTATATATATATATATTAAATGAAATTGTTATTTACGTGATTAAGTGTTTCCAACATATTAAGCAATGAAACTTATTAAGACTTGATTAATTGAAATAGGTTTCATATAGACAATTGACCACCCAAGTTGACCGGTGATTCACGAACGTTAAAACTTGTAAAAACTATATGATGACATATATATGGTTATATATATAGTTAACATGATATTATGATAAGTAAACATATCATTAAGTATATTAATAATGAACTACATATGTAAAAACAAGACTACTAACTTAATGATTTTGAAACGAGACATATATGTAACGATTATCGTTGTAACGACATTTAATGTATATATATCATATTAAGAGATATTCGTACATCATAATATCATGATAATATAATAATTTAAAATCTCATTTGATATTATAAACATTGGGTTAACAACATTTAACAAGATCGTTAACCTAAAGGTTTCAAAACAACACTTACATGTAACGACTAACGATGACTTAACGACTCAGTTAAAATGTACATACATGTAGTGTTTTAATATGTATTCATACACTTTTGAAAGACTCCAAGACACTTATCAAAATACTTCTACTTAACAAAAATGCTTACAATTACATCCTCGTTCAGTTTCATCAACAATTCTACTCGTATGCACCCGTATTCGTACTCGTACAATACACATCTTTTAGATGTATGTACTATTGGTATATACACTCCAATGATCAGCTCTTAGCAGCCCATGTGAGTCACCTAACACATGTGGGAACCATCATTTGGCAACTAGCATGAAATATCTCATAAAATTACAAAAATATGAGTAATCATTCATGACTTATTTACATGAAAACAAAATTACATATCCTTTATATCTAATCCATACACCAACGACCAAAAACACCTACAAACACTTTTATTCTTCAATTTTCTTCATCTAATTGATCTCTCTCAAGTTCTATCTTCAAGTTCTAAGTGTTCTTCATAAATTCCAAAAGTTCTAGTTTCATAAAATCAAGAATACTTCCAAGATTGCAAGTTTACTTCCAAGTTTTCTAAATCCATTCCAAGTAATCATCCAAGATCAAGAAACCTTTGTTACTTACAGTAGGTTATCTTTCTAATACAAGGTAATAATCATATTCAAACTTTAATTCAATTTCTATAACTATAACAATCTTATTTCGAGTGGAAATCTTACTTGAAATTGTTTTCGTGTCATGATTCTGCTTCAAGAACTTTCAAGCCATCCAAGGATCCTTTGAAGCTAGATCCATTTTTATCATTTCCAGTAGGTTTATCCAAGGAACTTGAGGTAGTAATGATGTTCATAACATCATTCGATTCATACATAAAAAGCTGTCTTATTCAACGTTATAAACTTGTAATCACTAGAACATAGTTTAGTTAATTCTAAATTTGTTCGCAAATAATGTTAATCCTTATAAATAGACTTTTAAAATCAACTAAACACATATTCTATATCTATATGATATGCTAACTTAATAATTTAAAACCCGAAAACACGATAAACACCATAAAACTGGATATACGCCGTCGTAGTAAAACCGGGGGCTGTTTTGGTTGGAATAATTAAAAGCTAAGAAGAACTTTTATTTAAAAGCTATACTTCTAGAAAAATGATTTTGCTTATGAACATGAAACTATATCCAAAAATCATGGTTAAACTCAAAGTGAAAGTATGTGTTTCAAAATGGTCATCAAGATGTCGTTCTTTCGACGGAAATGACTACCTCTTTCAAAAACAACTTGTAACTTGTATTTCTAACTATAAACTTATACTTTTTCTATTTAGATTCATAAAGTTAAGTTCAATACGAAACCGTGGCCACTGGAATCACTCAAAACGGATTAGAAACGAAGAAATGGCGAGTAAAACAAGATTGATAAAAACTACTCATTTTACCTACGTGAAAGTTAGTAATAAATCTATTCCAACCATAACCTAATCAACTTATATTGTATATTATGTAATCTTGAGATACCATAGACACGTATACAATGTTTCGACCTATCATGTCGACCCATCTATATATATATTGCGGAACAACCATAGACACTCTATATGTGAATGTTGGAGTTAGCTATAAAGGGTTGAGGTTGATTCCAAAATATATATATAGTTTGAGTTGTGATCAATACTGAGATACGTATACACTGGGTCGTGGATTGATTCAAGATAATATATATCAATTTTTTTCTGTACATCTAACGTTGGACAACTAGTTGTAGGTTACTAACGAGGACAGCTGACTTAATAAACTTAAAACATCAAAATGTATTAAAAGTGTTGTAAATATATTTTGAATATACTTTGATATATATGTACATATTTGTTATAGGTTCGTGAATCGACCAGTGGCCAAATCTTACTTCCCGACGAAGTAAAAATCTGTGAAAGTGAGTTATAGTCCCACTTTTAAAATCTAATATTTTTAGGATGAGAATACATGCAGGTTTTATAAATGATTTACAAAATAGACACAAGTACGTGAAACTACATTCTATGGTTGAATTATCGAAATCGAATATGCCCCTTTTTATTAAGTCTGGTAATCTAAGAATTAGGGAACAGACACCCTAATTGACGCGAATCCTAAAGATAGATCTATTGGGCCTAACAAACCCCATCCAAAGTACCGGATGCTTTAGTACTTCGAAATTTATATCATATCCGAAGGGTGTCCCGGAATGATGGGGATATTCTTATATATGCATCTTGTTAATGTCAGTTACCAGGTGTTCACCATATGAATGATTTTTATCATTATGTATGGGATGTGTATTGAAATATGTAATCTTGTGGTCTATTGTTACGATTTGATAGATATAGGTTAAACCTATAACTCACCAACATTTTTGTTGACATTTAAAGCATGTTTATTCTCAGGTGAATACTAAGAGCTTCCGCTGTTGCATACTAAAATAAGGACAAGATTTGGAGTCCATGTTTGTATGATATTGTGTAAAAACTGCATTCAAGAAACTGATTTCGATGTAACATATTTGTATTGTAAACCATTATGTAATGGTCGTGTGTAAACAGGATATTTTAGATTATCATTATTTGATAATCTACGTAAAGCTTTTTAAACCTTTATTTATGAAATAAAGGTTATGGTTTGTTTTAAAAATGAATGCAGTCTTTGAAAAAAACGTCTCATATAGAGGTCAAAACCTCGCAACGAAATCAATTAATATGGAACGTTTTTAATCAATAAGAATGGGACATTTCAGTTGGTATCAGAGCGTTGGTCTTAGAGAACCAGAATTTTGCATTAGTGTGTCTTATAAAATTTGTTAGGATGCATTAGTGAGTCTGGACTTCGACCGTGTTTACTTGAAAAATGATTGCTTAACAAATTTTGTTGGAAACTATATATTTTTAACATGTGAATATTATGTGATATATTAATCTCTTAACGCATTTGATATTATGTGATAGATGTCTACCTCTAGAACAAGTCCCATTGACTCACCTAATAATAATGAAGAGTCAAATGTAAATTGGAATGATTCGTGAACTGATTCACAAGTTTCCGAAGAGGAACCGGAAGAAGAGTCGGAACCGGAAGAAGAATCGGAACCGGAAGAAGAATCGGAACCGGAAGAAGAAATAGAACCAGTGGGGGAAATAATAAAACGGTTAAGTAGAAGAAAATCCTCAACTAACCGACCAAAGTTAACTATGGTCAATGGTGTTTCTACCAAGGAAGCAAAGTATTGGGAGGATTACCAATTCTCCGATGAATCGGATCCCGACAAGGATTCCGATGATGTTATAGAAATTACCCCAACACAATTTAATAAGGCAAAAGAGAACAATAAGGGAAAGGGCATAAAAATAGAGAAATTTGATTTCAAACCCGATGAACTTTATATGTATCGTCAACACCCGTATTTCTTAAGTTGTGACAATAACCCGGGAACCTCTAAACCACCAGGTTTTTCTAAACCAATGTGGAAAATGACGGCTCGTATTAGGGGAACATCATATATCCCTAGAAACTTGGCAAAACTAACCAAAACCGAAGAAGAAGAAACGAGCGAGTCAGAATAAGATAGTTGTATTCGTGTGGTGTAATATATGTAATATAGTGTGCTTATGCTTTATGATATATGTAAAAATTGCTTGTATTAATAAGTATTTTTTTTATGAATCTAACTCTTGTCTATTTTACAGTATAAAAACACAAAATGGATAGACAACCCAATATTTTAAGAGACCTACCCGGAGACATGATTGATGAAATCTTGTCTAGAGTCGGTCAGAATTCCTCGGCACAACTATTTAAGGCGAGATCAGTTTGTAAGACATTCGAAGAACGTTCCAAGAATGCCTTGATTTATAAAAGGCTTTCGTTCGAAAGATGGGGGATATCACATTGGGAAATCCATAAGTTACGATGTGTTTACTTTGACGCATATATTGCGGGGAACCCAAATGCTATTTTACGCAATGGGTTAAGAAATTATTTTGACTCAACATAAAGAAGCATGTTATGCTTACGGGTTAGTAATGTTCGCTTCTCACCAAAGTGAGAAAAAGAACATCGGGCTACAACTATTAAACAAAACGTTCCCACAAGTGACGGAGTCGGTAATTGGAGTAAGAAATGAGGTTTTTAGGTTATTACGAGACTGTTGGTCATTACGTAACCTTCGTCCTTTTGATGATATTACAACACGTTGTCATACTATCGGTCACAACGGTTACGTTCCACAAGACCAAGGATGGGAAGTGGTATTAGTAAAACCAGAATGCATGACTTGTTTCTGGACGTATGAATTACGTGTCTTTGTTGCCTTTGCTGAATGCCTTATTTATTAACTAGAATTATCTTTGCAACTACTTTGTATCAAAGTTTTATGTGCTATATTTCATGCTATATGCAAAATAGCGGTATTGTAAGTTTGCAAGTTATTGTATAAAGGTTTGAATATGATATATATTTTTTTTGTGATTAGTTTTTCATATAGAATTGTAGTAGTTGAAATGGTATGTTAGCTACTAAGTATGAACTTAACGGGTAGGTACTACCCGAATTAAAGAGTATAAAACGCTAATATGAAGAAAGAGCTTTTATAAATAAGTTCATATTATGCTACGAAAAACTATTGACTACTCTTGATATTCTATATGATTAACTCGTTTCATTTGACTATTTTGAAGAAAATGGCACCGACTACTCGACACACCTTAAATATGAGTGAGGAGGAATTTCGTGCCTTTCTTGCTTCAAACATAGTCGCAGTACAGGCCGCGCTACATACCAACGATAACCTTGGATCTAGCAGTACAGGAAATCGTGTAGGATGCACCTACAAAGAATTCACTGCCTGCAAACCTTTGGAATTTGATGGAACCGAAGGACCGATCGGATTGAAACGGTGGACCGCGAAGGTCGAATCGGTGTTTGCCATAAGTAAGTGTACTGAAGAGGACAAAGTGAAGTACGCTACGCATACCTTCACAGGTTCTGCGTTAACATGGTGGAATACCTATCTAGAGAAAGTGGGACAAGATGATGCTTACGCACTACCGTGGTCAGCATTCAAGCACTTGATGAACGAGAAGTACCGTCCCAGAACCGAGGTCAATAAGCTCAAGACAGAACTTATAGGGTTACGAACCCAAGGATTTGATATTACCACGTACGAAAGACGATTCACAGAATTATGCCTATTGTGTCCGGGAGCGTTCGAAGATGAGGAAGAGAAGATCGACGCGTTTGTGAAAGGATTACCGGAAAGAATCCAAGAAGATATAAGTTCACACGAGCCCGCCTCCATACAATAGGCATGTAGAATAGCTCACAAACTAGTGAACCAGATTGAAGAAAGAATTAAAGAACAGACTGCTGAAGAGGCCAATGTGAAGCAAGTTAAAATAAAGTGGGAGGAAGACGGTGATAAGAATCACCAATACAACAACAACAGCAATTACAACAATAATTGCAACAACTTTCCTAACAATCGCAACATCAATCGCAACTACAACAAACGGCCCAACAACAACAATAACAACAACAACAACAACAACAACATCAACTACAACAATCATCTTAACAACAATAATAACCGCAACAACAACAACAATCAGAAGCAGCTATGCCAAAGGTGTGAAAAGTATCACTCGGGGTTCTGCACCAAATTTTGCAACAAGTGTAAAAGAAATGGTCATAGCGCGGTGAAGTGTGAGGTCTATGGACCAGGGGTTAACAGAACGAAAGGAACAAATGGTGTCGGAACGAGTAATGGCGGAGCAAGTAGTGTCGGAGCAAGTTATGCCAATGTAGTTTGTTATAAATGTGGAAAACCGGGCCACATTATTAGAAATTGCCCGAACCAGGAGAACACGAATGGACAAGGCCGCGGAAGAGTTTTCAATATTAATGCGGCAGAGGCATAGGAAGACCCGGAGCTTGTTACGGGTACGTTTCTTATTGACAATAAATCTGCTTACGTTTTATTTGATTGGGGTGCGGATAGAAGCTATATGAGTAGAGATTTTTGTGCTAAATTAAGTTGTCCATTGACGCCTTTGGATAGTAAATTTTTACTCGAATTAGCAAATGGTAAATTAATTTCAGTAGATAATATATGTCGGAATCGAGAAATTAAACTGGTTAGCGAAACATTTAAGATTGACTTGATACCAGTAGAGTTAGGGAGTTTTGATGTGATAATCGGTATGGACTGGTTGAAAAAAGTGAAAGCAGAGATCGTTTGTTACAAAAATGCAATTCGCATTATACGAGAAAAAGGAAAACCCTTAATGGTGTACGGAGAAAAGGGCAACACGAAGTTACATCTTATTAGTAATTTGAAGGCACAAAAACTAATAAGAAAATATTGCTATGCTGTTCTAGCACACGTCGAGAAAGTACAAACTGAAGAAAAGAGCATCAATGATGTTCCCGTCGCAAAAGAATTTCCCGATGTATTTCCGAAAGAATTACCGGGATTACCCCCACATCGATCCTTTGAATTTCAAATAGATCTTGTACCAGGAGCTGCACCAATAGCTCGTGCTCCTTACAGACTCGCACCCAGCGAGATGAAAGAACTGCAAAGCCAGTTACAAGAACTTTTAGAGCGTGGTTTCATTCGACCAAGCACATCACCGTGGGGAGCTCCTGTTTTGTTTGTCAAGAAGAAAGATGGTACATTCAGGTTGTGTATCGACTACCGAGAGTTGAACAAACTTACCATAAAGAACCGCTACCCACTACCGAGAATTGACGACTTATTTGATCAACTACAAGGCTCGTCTGTTTATTCAAAGATTGACTTACGTTCCGGGTATCATCAAATGCGGGTGAAAGAAGATGATATTCCAAAGACTGCTTTCAGAACACGTTGCGGTCATTACGAGTTTATGGTCATGCCGTTTGGTTTAACTAAGGCACCAGCTGTGTTCATGGACCTTATGAACCAAGTGTGTGGACCATAACTTGACAAGTTTGTCATTGTTTTCATTGATGACATACTTATTTACTCCAAGAATGACCAAGAACACGGTGAACATTTGAGAAAAGTGTTAGAAGTATTGAGGAAGGAAGAATTGTAAGCTAAATTTTCAAAGTGTGCATTTTGGTTGGAAAAAGTTCAATTCCTCGATCACATAGTGAACAAAGAAGGTATTAAGGTGGATCCGGCAAAGATAGAAACTGTTGAAAAGTGGGAAATCCCGAAAACTCCAAAACACATACGCCAGTTTTTAGGACTAGCTGGTTACTACAGAAGGTTCATCCAAGACTTTTCCAGAATAGCAAAACCCTTGACTGCATTAACGCATAAAGAGAAGAAATTTGAATGGAAGGATGAACAAGAGAAAGCGTTTCAGTTATTGAAGAAAAAGCTAACTACGGCACCTATATTGTCATTGCCTGAAGGGAATGATGATTTTGTGATTTATTGTGACGCATCAAAGCAAGGTCTCGGTTGTGTATTAATGCAACGAACGAAGGTGATTGCTTATGCGTCTAGACAATTGAAGATTCACGAACAAAATTATACGACGCATGATTTGGAATTAGATGCGGTTGTTTTTGCATTAAAGACTTGGAGGCACTACTTATATGGGGTCAAAAGAATAATATATCTACCGACCACAAAAGTCTTCAACACATATTTAATCAGAAACAACTGAATATGAGGCAGTGTAGGTGGATTGAATTGTTGAATGATTACGACTTTGAGATTCGTTACCACCCGGGGAAGGCAAATGTGGTAGCCGACGCCTTGAGCAGGAAGGATAGAGAACCCATTCGAGTAAAATCTATGAATATAATGATTCACAATAACCTTACTACTCAAATAAAGGAGGCTCAACAAGGAGTTTTAAAAGAGGGAAATTTAAAGGATGAAATACCCAAAGGATCGGAGAAGCATCTTAATATTCGGGAAGACGGAACCCGGTATAGGGCTGAAAGGATTTGGGTACCAAAATTTAGAGATATGAGAGAAATGGTACTTAGAGAAGCTCATAAAACCAGATACTCAATACATCCTGGAACGGGGAAGATGTACAAGGATCTCAAGAAACATTTTTGGTGGCCGGGTATGAAAGCCGATGTTGCTAAATACGTAGGAGAATGTTTGACGTGTTCTAAGGTTAAAGCTGAGCATCAGAAACCATCAGGTCTACTTCAACAACCCGAAATCCCGGAATGGAAATGGGAAAACATTACCATGGATTTCATCACTAAATTGCCAAGGACTGCAAGTGGTTTTGATACTATTTGGGTAATAGTTGATCGTCTCACCAAATCTGCACACTTCCTGCCAATAAGAGAAGATGATAAGATGGATAAGTTAGCACGACTGTATTTGAAGGAAGTCGTCTCCAGACATGGAATACCAATCTCTATTATCTCTGATAGGGATCCCAGATTTATTTCAAGATTCTGGCAAACATTACAGCAAGCATTAGGAACTCGTCTAGATATGAGTACTGCCTATCATCCACAAACTGATGGGCAGAGCGAAAGGACGATACAAACGCTTGAAGACATGCTACGAGCATGTGTTATTGATTTCGGAAACAGTTGGGATCGACACCTACCGTTAGCAGAATTTTCCTACAACAACAGTTATCATTCTAGTATTGAGATGGCGCCGTTTGAGGCACTTTATGGTAGAAAGTGCAGGTCTCCGATTTGTTGGAATGAAGTGGGGGATAGACAGATTACTGGTCCGGAGATAATACAAGAAACTACCGAGAAAATCATCCAAATTCAACAAAGATTGAAAACTGCCCAGAGTTGACAAAAGAGCTACGCGGACAGTAAAAGAAAAGATATAGAGTTTGAAATTGGAGAAATAGTCATGCTTAAGGTTTCACCTTGGAAAGGCGTTGTTCGATTTGATAAACGGGGGAAACTAAATTCAAGGTACATTGGACCATTCAAGATTATAGATCGTGTCGGACCAGTAGCTTACCAACTGGAGCTACCTCAACAACTCGCGGCTGTACATAACACTTTCCACGTCTCAAATTTGAAGAAATGTTTTGCTAAAGAAGATCTCACTATTTCGTTTGACGAAATCCAAATCAATGAAAAACTTCAATTCATTGAAGAACCCGTCGAAATAATGGATCGTGAGGTTAAGAGACTTAAACAAAACAAGATACCGATTGTTAAGGTTCGATGGAATGCTCGTAGAGGACCCGAGTTCACCTGGGAACGAGAAGATCAGATGAAGAAGAAATACCCGCATTTATTTCCAGAAGATACGTCAACACCTCCAACTGCTTAAAATTTCAGGACGAAATTTATTTAACTGGTAGGTACTGTAGTGACCCGAACTTTTCCATGTTTATATATATATTAAATGAAATTGATATTTACATGATTAAGTGTTTCCAACATATTAAGCAATGAAACTTATTAAGACTTGATTAATTGAAATAGGTTTCATATAGACAATTGACCACCCAAGTTGACCGGTGATTCACGAACGTTAAAACTTGTAAAAACTATATGATGACATATATATGATTATATATATAGTTAACATGATATTATGATAAGTAAACATATCATTAAGTATATTAATAATGAACTATATATGTAAAAACAAGACTACTAACTTGTAACGATTATCATTGTAACGACATTTAATGTATATATATCATATTAAGAGATATTCGTACATCATAATATCACGATAATATAATAATTTAAAATCTCATTTGATATTATAAACATTGGGTTAACAACATTTAACAAGATCGTTAACCTAAAGGTTTCAAAACAACACCTACATGTAACGACTAACGATGACTTAACGACTCAGTTAAAATGTACATACATGTAGTGTTTTAATATGTATTCATACACTTTTTAAAGACTTCAAGACACTTATCAAAATACTTCTACTTAACAAAAATGCTTACAATTACATCCTCGTTCAGTTTCATCAACAATTCTACTCGTATGCACCCGTATTCATACTCGTACAATACACAGCTTTTAGATGTATGTACTATTGGTATATACACTCCAATGATCAGCTCTTAGCAGCCCATGTGAGTCACCTAACACATGTGGGAACCATCATTTGGCAACTAGCATGAAATATCTCATAAAATTACAAAAATATGAGTAATCATTCATGACTTATTTACATGAAAACAAAATTACATATCCTTTATATCTAATCCATACACCAATGACCAAAAACACCTACAAAGACTTTAATTCTTCAATTTTCTTCATCTAATTGATCTCTCTCAAGTTCTATCTTCAAGTTCTAAGTGTTCTTCATAAATTCCAAAAGTTCAAGTTTCATAAAATCAAGAATACTTCCAAGATTGCAAGTTTACTTCCAAGTTTTCTAAATCCATTTCAAGTAATCATCCAAGATCAAGAAAACTTTGTTACTTAGAGTAGGTTATCTTTCTAATACAAGGTAATAATCATATTCAAACTTTAATTCAATTTCTATAACTATAACAATCTTATTTCGAGTGGAAATCTTACTTGAAATTATTTTCGTGTCATGATTCTGCTTCAAGAACTTTCAAGCCATTCAAGGATCCTTTGAAGCTAGATCCATTTTTCTCATTTCCAGTAGGTTTATCCAAGGAACTTGAGGTAGTAATGATGTTCGTAACATCATTCGATTCATACATAAAAAGCTGTCTTATTCAACGTTATAAACTTGTAATCACTAGAACATAGTTTAGTTAATTCTAAACTTGTTCGCAAATAAAGTTAATCCTTCTAACTAGACTTTTAAAATCAACTAAACACATGTTCTATATCTATATGATATGCTAACTTAATGATTTAAAACCCGAAAACACGATAAACACCATAAAACTGGATATACGCCGTCGTAGTAAAACCGGGGGCTGTTTTGGTTGGAATAATTAAAAGCTAAGAAGAACTTTTATTTAAAAGCTATACTTCTGGAAAAATGATTTTTCTTATGAACATGAAACTATATCCAAAAATCATGGTTAAACTCAAAGTGAAAGTATGTTTTTCAAAATGGTCATCAAGATGTTGTTCTTTCGACGGAAATGACTACCTCTTTCAAAAACAACTTGTAACTTGTATTTCTGACTATAAACTTATATTTTTTCTATTTAGATTCATAAAGTTAAGTTCAATACGAAACCGTGGCCACTGGAATCACTCAAAACGGATTAGAAACGAAGAAATGGCGAGTAAAACAAGATTGATAAAAACTACTCATTTTACCTACGTGAAAGTTAGTAATAAATCTATTCCAACCATAACCTAATCAACTTATATTGTATATTATGTAATCTTGAGATACCATAGACACGTATACAATGTTTTGACCTATCATGTCGACCCATCTATATATATATATATATATATATATATATATATATATATATATATATATATATATATATATATATATATATATATATATATATATATATATATATATATATATATTGCGGAACAACCATAGACACTCTATATGTGAATGTTGGAGTTAGCTATACAGGGTTGAGGTTGATTCCAAAATATATATATATATAGTTTGAGTTGTGATCAATACTGAGATACGTATACACTGGGTCGTGGATTGATTCAAGATAATATATATCAATTTTTTTCTATACATCTAACGTTGGACAACTAGTTGTAGGTTACTAACGAGGACAGCTGACTTAATAAACTTAAAACATCAAAATATATTAAAAGTGTTGTAAATATATTTTGAATATACTTTGATATATATGTACATATTTGTTATAGGTTCGTGAATCGACCAGTGGCCAAATCTTACTTCCCGACGAAGTAAAAATCTGTGAAAGTGAGTTATAGTCCCACTTTTAAAATCTAATATTTTTGGGATGAGAATACATGCAGGTTTTATAAATGATTTACAAAATAGACACAAGTACGTGAAACTACATTCTATGGTTGAATTATCGAAATCGAATATGCCCCTTTTTATTAAGTCTGGTAATCTAAGAATTAGGGAACAGACACCCTAATTGACGCGAATCCTAAAGATAGATCTATTGGGCCTAACAATCCCCATCCAAAGTACCGGATGCTTTAGTACTTCGAAATTTATATCATATCCGAAGGGTGTCCCGGAATGATGGGGATATTCTTATATATGTATCTTGTTAATGTCGGTTACCAGGTGTTCACTATATGAATGATTTTTATCTCTATGTATGGGATGTGTATTGAAATATGAAATCTTGTGGTCTATTGTTACGATTTGATATATATAGGTTAAACCTATAACTCACCAACATTTTTGTTGACGTTTAAAGCATGTTTATTCTCAGGTGAATATTAAGAGCTTCCGCTGTTGCATACTAAAATAAGGACAAGATTTGGAGTCCATGTTTGTATGATATTGTGTAAAAACTGCATTCAAGAAACTGATTTCGATGTAACATATTTGTATTGTAAACCATTATGTAATGGTCATGTGTAAACAGGATATTTTAGATTATCATTATTTGATAATCTACGTAAAGCTTTTTAAACCTTTATTTATGAAATAAAGGTTATGGTTTGTTTTAAAAATGAATGCAGTCTTTGAAAAAAACGTCTCATATAGAGGTCAAAACCTCGCAACGAAATCAATTAATATGGAACGTTTTTAATCAATAAGAACGGGACATTTCACATAGATCTATCTTTAGGATTCGCGTCAATTGGTGGCAATTATAATAAACACCAATTCTTAGGCTACCAAGCTAAAAAAAAGGGCATATTCGATTTCGATAATCCAACCATAGAATGTAGTTTCGATTACTTGTGTCTATTTCTTAAAATATTTATAAAAGCAACGCATGTATTCTCAGTCCCAAAAATATATATTGCAAAAGTATTCAAAAAGGGAGCAAATGAAACTCACAATACTGTATTTCGTAGCAATTATGCATATGACGGAACTGAACAAGTGCAGGGTTGGCCTCGGATTCACGAACCTATATTAAGTATATATATTTATATGTTGGTCAATATCTGTCTAACAATTAAGGTCAAGTCATAGTGTATCACAATCCTAATGCTCGAGACCGATATGCAAAGGTCAACAAAAGTCAACTTGACCCAAAATGACTTCCAAAATCTATACTTGTTTATTATATAACTTAAATATAGTCATTTTATATATTTAAATATATTTATCAGCTTTTCTTAGAGTAATAATACAAGTCATATATTACTAAATAAAATTTATATCAAAATTCATATATGATAAAAATATACTTTTATATATCTTAAGTAATAATATTTATACAGTTCACTCAATATCATAAAAATATAGTAGTATGTATTATTAATGTAATTATATTACGTGTGATAAAAATATCTTTGTATCACATATTTATTTGATAAAATAATATTGATAATCATAATAATAAGTGAAAGTTGTATTATTTTGTAATAATAATAATAATTATTATTATTCTAATAATAATAATAATAACCATATTTTTATTTACTAATGATGATATTAATTAAAATAAAATGATAATTCTAATCATGATAATTTTAATAATAACGATACTTTTTAATATTAACTGTAATAATAATATTTTATATAAAAATAATAATTCTATTCCAAATGATAATTAATAATAATAATAATAATACAAAAATGATAATAATAATGATATTTTATAATAACAATGATATTTCTATTAAAAATGATAATTTTAATAAAATGATAATTTTATTATTAATGATACTTTTAATAATAATAATAATAATAATAATAATAATAATAATAATAATAATAATAATATTAATATTAATATTAATAATAATGATAATATTAATAATAACCTTAATGATAATAACAATAGTAATAATTATAAAAAAAATAATTTTAACGATAATATTTATATTGATAACGATAATGATAATAATAGTAATAATAATAATTAGATAATAATAATAACGACGATAACAATAACGATGAAAGTAATAATAATAATAATAATAATAATAATAATAATAATAATAATAATAATAATAATAATAATAATTCAGTTGACTATATCTTCTAATCCGTTCATCGAAACCATACGCTGTCTAAATGAAAAGTTATTAATTTTTCGCCAGCTTTTCAATGACATGCATATCATGTACCTTATCTCAGCAGCATACGTATCAAATTCATGATTTATCATAAACTATTTAACGACGATATTAAACATACAAGCATGTATATTCATATATACTCGAGCACTAGTCAGGGATACACTATTAATATATAAAAGAATAGGAATGCTCACGTATCAATATTGTGATTCAATATTGCAGGAAAGTACGTAGACGCAATGTAAATGATAAACACTAGATTGACTTCACTAGCATACTCCTGAACCATTCCCAGAATCTCCATAGCTATAACCCATAATTTCCTTAGTTCTATCCCGCTCGAAAAATCCATTTTGAAATAATACGTTCATGACCTCGTCGTAGTATTTTAGGTATAATAATAATAATAATAATAATAATAATAATACTAATACCACTAATAATATATTTGGATTAATAATAATAATTAAAATAAATAATGAAATAAATAAAATAAATACGGAGTAATATATAGATTGGAGAGATAGATTGATATATGAATTATGAATCGAATTCAGAACGCGATCAAACTTTACAGATCAAATCTGGGTCCCCCTTACTTCGCGATTGCGATGGGTTTGAGGTAGAAGGCTTCGCGATCGTAGCACCACTGGTTCCAGCTCATTCTCATTTATCTCGTGGGCTGTCGACGATTTTTATTATATTTTATATATAATATATTTAATTTATATAATTAATTATATATTATATTATATTTACGTGCATAGTTAATTTGTAAATTTAGTTCCAAAGACTTGTACGTTGTCACTCGACTTGTGTCCTGGTTCCGGTTTCTCGAACGCATTTTCGTACGCTTAGAAAAATTGCAGTTTACGTTACGCGACGTGTACCTTTATCAATAATTAGACTTAATCATCGATAGACTATATTACCCAAAGTATAACCTTTACATTTGAGTGTTGTGGTCATTTGCTTCTATAAATCAATGTCTCGTTGTTCACCAAAATATATTATTTTAAATCAAAACGTTTTATAACTTATGTTATTATTATATCTTATTAACTTGTAATATATATATATATATATATATATATATATATATATATATATATATATATATATATATATATATATATATATATATATATATATATATATATATATATATATATATTCATTTAATAGTATAATCTTTAGTTTTTAAAAGGTAATTATGTTTCAAAATTCATTTATAATCGTTTAAATGATAGAAAATATTATATCATATTACGTTTACGTTTTTGAAACACTATATATATTTGTAATTTATAATATATAACTTTAATTAAGTTCTTCAAAATTCATTTAACAAAGTATCTTATAAAACTTTTTGATAATAAAGTTCTTTCTAAGCTGAAAACGTTTTAGTATAAAATCAAATAGATATGATAACTTTTGTTTTCCAAAACTAATATATATTTAAGAATCATTTTGATAAAAGGTTAAAATAATAGAAATCGTTATATCATAAAATACTTTTGAAAAGTAAGATCGTATAAAATTCATAACAGGTTTTCAAGTTTTTAAATTACCGTTTGCTGGTGAAGCGTAAGATAAAGTCCGAAGATTAGATAAACGTATAAAATTATTTTAATGTAAAGCGTCAATTTACTTAACTTATCGATATTCATTTTCTAATTTATCTATATTCCCCAATTTTACTTTTACATTAAATAATATGAAAGTTAAATAGTTTATCTTATTAAAAGTCACGAGGTAATTATTGTAAGGCATGTATTGAAAATTCACAGGAATTTCCACCAATCTGTCTAGCTCTCGCTACTTGACACTTTGTCCTTATACGAAGATCACTTTACCATTATTTTTGAATACCGTTAAAAAGGCAAGGTTTCCTAAATCAAAGTGGACCCCTCAACAGAGACTCGTAATCACAATGTTTCTGATAATTCAATCATTTGATATTATCTTCTCATTCCATCGATAAATATATTGAAGCAAATACGTTCATGTAAAGTATTATACGTTTAATACTTTGTTAACATTTTCAAGTTATAATATATATATATATATATATATATATATATATATATATATATATATATATATATATATATATATATATATATATATATATATATATATATATATATATATATATATATATATATATATATATATATATATATATATATATAATCATATCTATTTATATAATGGTTCGTGAATCGTCGAACATAGTTTAAAATCCTTGAGATTCAACTTAACAAACTTTGCTTATCCTGTCGGAATAATATAAAGATAAAGTTTAAATTTGGTCGGAAATTTTCGGGTTGTCACACCTTAAATTAGCCTCAAGAGATACACGGGTCGCGTGCCCGTCAAAACTCGAGAGACAATCGCCCTCACAAATTAAAGCAGTGGACTAACCGTACATCTTCAAGTTTCAACTAAATACACGGTAAGAGAAATAGATATTTGCTAGTCACTACTTTATGCTTAGAAGAGACTCACAACTTCATTATCTTTCCGATATGAAATGAGGTATATATATATATATATATATATATATATATATATATATATATATATATATAGTTAATATTAAATCTCTATCCTTGTGATGTCATAAATAAGCAATTATTCTTTATAAAAATAAATCAAAAAAAAAAGAAAAAATTAGAAGACATGTAGATGATGTCATAAACACTAATTAAAATAAATTAATTAAAAAGGAGTAATTATTTATCTTCTACTTTATTAATAAATTAGTTTTTCCTTTTCATAATAACAACTAAATAATTATTCCGTATTATTTTTAACGAACATCATTATCTTCTGCATCATATCTTATTCTTTTCTTTTCTTCAATCATAACAACTAAATAATTTATGTGGCTAAAATGCAAGTCAGATTGTGATTGATATTGTGTGATATATTTGTATGGGAATATCAAATCTCTTATAACATACTTAAAATAAAATTTCTTAAACACAACAAAATATCATTCATTAGTCAACTTTTTAAACACAAAATATCGGATCACTTTTTAAAATTATGATAAAACATCCACGTGACCATATGTACAAACTTTAAAAAATTATACAATCTTTTACAAAAGACCCCATTAACACATGTACAAACTTTGAAACATATTATACCACCTTCATATAATAATTGTAATTTTAATTTTTTAATAAAAATAAGGAGACATTTGTTATTACTAATAATTATTATTAAAAATATAAATACTCAATTTTAACACAACAAAATATCATTCATTAGTCAACTTTTTAAACACAAAATATCGAATCACTTTTTAAAATTATGATAAAACATCCACGTGACCATATGTACAAACTTTAAAAAATTATACAATCTTTTACAAAAGACCCCATTAACATATGTACAAACTTTGAAACGTATTTTACCACCTTCATATAAATATTGTAATTTTAATCTTTTTTAATAAAAATAAGAAGACGTTTGTTATTACCAATAATTATTATTAAAAATAAAAATACTCAATTTTAGAGCAAAATTTATTATTATTATTATTATATTATTATAATTTAACTATGGGTTTTTTTTACCGTATTAATTACGTTACACATGTATACAAAATACACGTTTCAATAAAATGTTGTAATGTAGACTTTTATGACAAGGAAAATAGAAATTGTGATGAAAATTAGAAGAAGGTCGTGGGAAAATAAATGTAGTTCATTTATTCTAACCAAGTTAAGTATATCAATATGTTTGTAAAAACAATGACAAGTTTCTTAGTCGGAATCTGTGGTTTCACTGGTCATTAAACTAAATGACTTTAACATTTACGTTCACTTAATACCTAAAACATATCATTAAACTATTTTATTAAAACAAACCCGTGATTTCACGGGTCATTTCACTAGTATAATAATTATATATATATATATATATATATATATATATATATATATATATATATATATATATATATATATATATATATATATATATAATTATTATACCTCTAATCTAGGGTATAGGATAAAAGGAGCTTTAAACCCTTATTTTCCCATAACCATAGAATTTTCATATAAATATAAGGTTCTTTCCACACAAAAGGTACCTAATTAATGCCTCATACGGAACACAACTATTGCTTCTATTTTCTCCTATGGCTTCTCATGGTCATCTAAGGTTTTTACCTACATCATTCTAGGATTGTTTCCCTCACCCCTGTAACGACCCAACTTTTTAGACTTATATTTATACTTTATACCTTCACGAATCTACGTATTTTTGAGTACTGAGCTAGATGATATTCTGGGATCATTATCCATGTTAATTATTTTCGTTAATATCTTAAAACGTGTTATTAAGTGCTTAATTACTTAACTTGATCCTCGAATGCTTTTATGACCGTTAGTGTCACTCGTCGTTTAGAACGAGAAAAGTACTTGGTACACGTTAAACTTTGGTCATAATTGGAGTGTTATGACTACTTAATCCTAATTGTTATTTCTTAATGACAATTACTTAGCTTGTTGATTGCTTAATTATGCTTAGTGTTTTACTAATGCACACTAGTAAGTCACGTGGACTTAACACCTTATTGGACTAGGACTTCCATGGCCCAACCTACTCAAGTTAATGGACTAGTTTTAGTGGGCTAGTTAATGGGTTGGTTAGCCCACTTAACATAAGACAAAACCCATTTATGAATTAAGACAAAATGCTTGCATGCTTAAGTACCCTCCTTACATGTTTTAACATCATTCAAGCATGCTAGCCAACATGCCTACATCACCATTGTACCACCACCATGGACCACACGACCACCTCCACCAAAACTGTCGATTTTAGTAGTATTATTATTGTTTTTATTTTTATTTTTTTCTTTTCTTTCTTTGTTATATACACACACAATTATCTCATTTCACACATATCATTCCCTCACTACTTTCTCACACTAAACAATTCTCTCTAGTTGTAAGTTTAAACTTCTCTTCTTCCTTTCTTTCTTTCTCAAAACCGTAGCATCATCATCATCATCATTAATGTTCTTGGATTTTGGTTTTTGTAACTTGAATCCTTATATTATCTTGCAAGCTTTAATATCTTGTATGATGAAGAAGCAAGAACAAGGATCAAAGCTTTGTAGCTTTTGGTTCTACATGAAAATTTGTAAAGATCTAAAGTTCAAAAATTTTAAGATCTTCTTTTGTTCAAGTATTGGAAAACTTAAGGTTTATTGTATGAAGATTCAAGCTTCTAGCTTGATATCTCTTTATGTAAAGGATCCAAGCTTGAACTTGTTTATTACTAGCTTTAATTTCTTTCTTGTTCTTATGTAATTCGATTTATATATGTTCCTTGATCAAAGATTACTTGGTAACTTTGATCTCATACATCTTGTAACTAAAGTCTAACTTTGAGTGTTCAAGAACAAGAAAGTTTAAGCTTTCTAGCTTATAGCTTTCACTCATCTAAGTTTGATCTAGGTTATGTAACTTATGGTCATCCAACTTGTTAAAACAAAAGCACACTAGCTTATATTTATTGTAAAAATCTAAGTTCTATAACTTAAGGTTTTGTAAAAGTTGAAAGTCTAAGTTCTATAACTTAGGGTTTCACCTAGAACACAAGATCAGGACTTTCTAGTCTAAGGTCTTCAATATTTAGCTAAGATCTAAGTTCTATAACTTAAGGTCTTGCTTGTTTGGTTTGAATCCAAGTTTGTAGCTTTAAATATCATATAGAACTTGTACTTGTGTCGAAGCTAAGAACTTGATGTAACTTTGGTTCATCATCCTTCTAAAACTCTAAAGTGAGTTGTATTTCTTTTCTTAGTCTAGACATTGTGTGTTGATGGTTAGAACTTGGTCAAAATGATGCTAAAACATCAAAGAGTTGTACACTTGAAGCTTATATGCATCAAGGATGAGAACCATGATAAGCATCAAACACCAAGAAACCCATCGGAGCACTTGTATCTGTTTTTCAGGGTCTGATCTGACTCCTAGAGCTTCTGGAAAATTGATTTCCAGAAATTTCGGGATGTGCAGATGACTTTTCGTTAAAGACTCGCCTAAATCCGATATACGTTTTAGGATTTATAGTCTTCCAAAGTTCACTACGCCTTTGTAACGACGTGCTGAAATTTCTAACCTACTCGTGCTTTGACCGTCGGCACGGTCAAACGACATCGAGTTAGGATCTGAATTTCGGAAAGCGGTAAGAGGACTCACAAAGGAGCCTTGGCTACTGGCCGCGCGTCATTTCAATTTGTGTAGAGGTCGTAGCGGCTGATCGAATTCAGCTTTTCGTTTCGACCTCTATTCTTGTTGAAACCTTACTTTATCTTTTATGTATGATGATAATGATGATACTTATGAAATGTCCCGTTCTTATTGATTAAAAACGCTCCATATTAATTGGTTTCGTTGCGAGGTTTTGACCTCTATATGAGACGTTTTTCAAAGACTGCATTCATTTTTAAAACAAACCATAACCTTTATTTCATAAATAAAGGTTTAAAAAGCTTTACGTAGATTATCAAATAATGATAATCTAAAATATCCTGTTTACACACGACCATTACATAATGGTTTACAATACAAATATGTTACATCGAAATCAGTTTCTTGAATGCAGTTTTTACACAATATCATACAAACATGGACTCCAAATCTTGTCCTTATTTTAGTATGCAACAGCGGAAGCTCTTAGTATTCACCTGAGAATAAACATGCTTTAAACGTCAACAAAAATGTTGGTGAGTTATAGGTTTAACCTATATATATCAAATCGTAACAATAGACCACAAGATTTCATATTTCAATACACATCCCATACATAGAGATAAAAATCATTCATATGGTGAACACCTGGTAACCGACATTAACAAGATGCATATATAAGAATATCCCTATCATTCCGGGACACCCTTCGGATATGATATAAATTTCGAAGTACTAAAGCATCCGGTACTTTGGATGGGGCTTGTTGGGCCCAATAGATCTATCTTTAGGATTCGCGTCAATTAGGGTGTCTGTTCCCTAATTCTTAGATTACCAGACTTAATAAAAAGGGACATATTCGATTTCGATAATTCAACCATAGAATGTAGTTTCACGTACTTGTGTCTATTTTGTAAATCATTTATAAAACCTGCATGTATTCTCATCCCAAAAAATATTAGATTTTAAAAGTGGGACTATAACTCACTTTCACAGATTTTTACTTCGTCGGGAAGTAAGACTTGGCCACTGGTTGATTCACGAACCTATAACAATATATACATATATATCAAAGTATGTTCAAAATATTTTTACAACACTTTTAATATATTTTGATGTTTTAAGTTTATTAAGTCAGCTGTCCTCGTTAGTAACCTACAACTAGTTGTCCACAGTTAGATGTACAGAAATAAATTGATAAATATTATCTTGAATCAATCCACGACCCAGTGTATACGTATCTCAGTATTGATCACAACTCAAACTATATATATTTTGGAATCAACCTCAACCCTGTATAGCTAACTCCAACATTCACATATAGAGTGTCTATGGTTGTTCCGAAATATATATAGATGTGTCGACATGATAGGTCGAAACATTGTATACGTGTCTATGGTATCTCAAGATTACATAATATACAATACAAGTTGATTAAGTTATGGTTGGAATAGATTTGTTACCAATTTTCACGTAGCTAAAATGAGAAAAATTATCCAATCTTGTTTTACCCATAACTTCTTAATTTTAAATCCGTTTTGAGTGAATCAAATTGCTATGGTTTCATGTTGAACTCTATTTTATAAATCTAAACAGAAAAAGTATAGGTTTATAGTCGGAAAAATAAGTTACAAGTCGTTTTTGTAAAGGTAGTCATTTCAGTCGAAAGAACGACGTCTAGATGACCATTTTAGAAAACATACTTCCACTTTGAGTTTAACCATAATTTTTGGATATAGTTTCATGTTCATAATAAAAATTATTTTTCCGGAATAACAACTTTTAAATCAAAGTTTATCATAGTTTTTAATTAACTAACCCAAAACAGCCCGCGGTGTTACTACGACGGCGTAAATCCGGTTTTACGGTGTTTTTCGTGTTTCCAGGATTTAAATCATTAAGTTAGCATATCATATAGATATAGAACATATGTTTAGTTGATTTTAAAAGTCAAGTTAGAAGGATTAACTTTTATTTGCGAACAAGTTTAGAATTAACTAAACTATGTTCTAGTGATTACAAGTTTAAACCTTCGAATAAGATAGCTTTATATGTATGAATCGAATGATGTTATGAACATCATTACTACCTCAAGTTCCTTGGATAAACCTACTGGAAATGAGAAAAATAGATCTAGCTTCAAAGGATTCTTGGATGGCTTGAAAGTTCTTGAAGCAGAATCATGACACGAAAACAATTTCAAGTAAGATTTCCACTCGAAATAAGATTGTTATAGTTATAGAAATTGAATTAAAGTTTGAATATGATTATTACCTTGTATTAGAAAGATAACCTACTGTAAGTAACCAAGGTTTCTTGATCTTGGATGATTACTTGGAATGGATTTAGAAAACTTGGAAGTAAACTTGCAATCTTGGAAGTATTCTTGATTTTATGAAACTAGAACTTTTGGAATTTATGAAGAACACTTAGAACTTGAAGATAGAACTTGAGAGAGATCAATTAGATGAAGAAAATTGAAGAATGAAAGTGTTTGTAGGTGTTTTTGGTCGTTGGTGTATGGATTAGATATAAAGGATATGTAATTTTGTTTTCATGTAAATAAGTCACGAATGATTACTCATATTTTTGTAATTTTATGAGATATTTCATGCTAGTTGTCAAATGATGGTTCCCACATGTGTTAGGTGACTCAAATGGACTGCTAAGAGCTGATCATTAGAGTGTATATACCAATAGTACATACATCTAAAAGCTGTGTATTGTACGAGTACGAATACGGGTGCATACGAGTAGAATTGTTGATGAAACTGAACGAGGATGTAATTGTAAGCATTTTTGTTAAGTAGAGGTATTTTTATAAGTGTCTTGAAGTCTTTCAAAAGTGTATGAATACATATTAAAACACTACATGTATATACATTTTAACTGAGTCGTTAAGTCATCGTTAGTCGTTACATGTAAATGTTGTTTTGAAACCTTTAGGTTAACGATCTTGTTGAATGTTGTTAACCCATTGTTTATTATAACAAATGAGATGTTAAATTGTTATATTATCATGATATTATGATATATAATATATTTTAGTATGATATATATACAGTTAAATGTCGTTACAACGATAATCGTTACATATATGTCTCGTTTCGAAATCATTAAGTTAGTAGTCTTATTTTTAAATATGTATTTCATTGTTAATACACTTAATAATATACTTACTTATCATTTAACATAATTAACCAAGTGTATCAATATCTTAATATGATTCATATGTGAAATGACCCGTCCTAATCCATCTGGACAAAGTCACCAACATCTGGTTCCATTGCGATGGTCGACTCCAATTAATGTCTTTAAAATGAGCAAATGCACAGCGGAATGTTTCTTTCATACCTGAGAAATAAACATGCTTTCAAGTGTCAACCAAAAGGTTGGTGAGTTCATTAGTTTAACATAATTAATCATTTCATAATTTTAATAGACCACAAGATTTCATATTTCCAATTCTCATAAATAAACGTCTCATGCATAGAGACAAAAATATCATTCATATGGATTGAACACCTGGTAACCAACATTCACAATATACATATAAGAATATCCCCATCATTCCGGGATCCTCCTTCGGACATGATATAAATTTCGAAGTACTAAAGCATCCGGTACTTTGGATGGGGCTTGTTGGGCCCGATAGATCTATCTTTAGAGTTCGCGTCAATTAGGGTGTCTGTTCCCAAATTCTTAGATTACCAGACTTAATAAAAAGGGGCATATTCGATTTCGATCATTCAACCATATAATGTAGTTTCGATTACTTGTGTCTATTTCGTAAAACATTTATAAAAGTTGCGCATGTATTCTCAGCCCAAAAATATAAAGGGTAAAACGGAAAATGAAACTCACCATACTGTATTTTGTAGTAAAAATACATATAACATCATTGAACAAGTGTAGGGTTGGCCTCAGATTCACGAACCTATATTATTCATATATATTAATATATATATTCGAAATCGAACAAATTTATTATATCTTAAATTATATATTATATATATTTAATTTGTATGTATCTTTAAAATGACTAATTTTTATATAGTTATATTAATATTTATATATGATTAATATTATATTAAAAATACATCATTTGTTATATATGAATATTTATAAAAAAAAAATATATATTATATGTAATATAATTTTATATGCCTAACATTTATTTTTTTGTAAAAATAATAATAATGATAATATTAGTAATCATAATTGTAGTTTTAGATATTTCTAATATTAAGTGATAACTAATATTTTTGTTAGTAATTGATAATAATAATAATAATAATAATAATAATAATAATAATAATAATAATAATAATAATAATAATAATAATAATAATAATAATAATAATATGTTATACCTTTGTAGCATTAAAAAGACTTAAAGTGCCCAAGACGGGACTCGAACCCGCGACCTCACGCTTCCTCGACATACACTTAAACCAGCTGGGCTGTGCCCTTTTTCTGAAATATTACAGAACCAATATAAATTTAACCCGAATTCAATTTACGTTTTCACTGTCTTCTTCTTCATAAGCCCAATCGATCACAGACCATGATCAAACTAATTATAACATCAATCATCATCTTCGATATCATAACAGCGATTATTATTATCACCAACTTTTAACATCAATTCTATATATCGTTAATAATTATCAACACAATGATCATCATCATTATATACCGTTAATCTCAGCCCATCGTCCTTATTACTTCATCAATATCATAATCTCATAACATCATTAATATTATCGCTAATCTAATGAAAACAGAAACGGGTTCATATTGTAGCCGAAATCATCACCTCATTATTTTCCTAATATCATCTCCTTGTACCCATCATCACATCGTTATCTATATCTTTAACTATCATCATCATCATCGATTTAACATCATCTAATCCTAACCTACATAAAATCACAATTATCATCATAATACTATTCGTCGTCACTTTCCATCATCGTAACAGTAACAATGATGATAGCAGTAGAAGTAACACTATAACAACAGTAGGAGCTGCAGTCGTGGTATGATTCTCCTGACAGATACACGAAAACAATAGCCGGAAGTGTGGGTTTTCGAAGGTTTAAATAGAAACAGCGAGATGTTACTGTTCCTCTTCTTCAACTCCTTTTATTGATGTAACGAAAAAAAAAAAAATACAGCAATTGCAGCTGTGATTCGATGATGAGTTCGAAAGGGATAGAAACCAAAGGTGTAGCAAGGGTGTCATCATGATGATGTTTGGTTCAAAAAGAATACCCGGCTATTATTTTGAAATCGTGACCCTTGATACACATTTGATATAAATAATAGTAAAGTAAATACATACAGCAAATCCCACTAACACTATGTGTGGGTCCGAGCATTGTGAAGGATAGTTAGGTGAAAAGTTTACAAGATGTAAAGTAATATGTATTCTTTCCAAGTTGACAGCTTTTGAAATTGTGACCCTGATCATATCATGCCCATTATCGTTACAGTTTTTAAACGCCAAATAAATATCAATTTATCTGTTTTTCAGCTGCAGCATATGACTATCTGATTCATTCGATACTATTATCAGGTTCCTGCTGTTTGGCTGAGTGTACAAGAATAATATTCGCTTACAAATTTATTGAAGCTAGAAAGGAGAGAGAGGAAAAGGCGAAGGTGGTGAGATGGTTGTTTAATCGAAACAGAATCGTTGGAGCAGGTGTAGCAGTGTTTGGTTATGTGTCGTTTGATTCTTGTGGTGTTGGATTATTTACGAATGAAACAAGAAAGAGAATCGAAATTTGCTGGGTATCAAATGGTGTTGATGGTGTTGTTCGATGATAGTAGTGATGGTTGCCACCTGTTTCAATAGTGTTTGGGTCTTGGGGTTTATTGTGAACCGAACCACAACAGTTAAGTAATGATAGTATATGATCGGGTAACAAAAGAGATGAGTAGCAACAGGTATAACGTAACTGGTGGTGGGTTGTGTAATCTATGGTTCTTGAAATTAAACAGAACTTAACAAATTTGCATATGGTTTTTGAGGTTTGAAGATGGTAGGTGATAAGTTAGAAAGGTGATGAATTGTTTGGTTAACTTTCAAGATATTCATGTGGTATCTCATTACATATGTAAATATATGCTTTTAGGTGGCAGAGATAGATTACAAATGAAATTCACGGATTCTAAAATGATGTGATGGTAAACAGGAATATGCCAAGACAACACACTAACACCAATATAGTAATATGTAAATTTCTTGGAAAAGGGACGTGTGAAAAGAGAGTAATATAAATGTAATAATATAATAATAATAATAATACATATATGTTCATATGAAATGTGCAGAGATTCAATGAATTGAACAGAAAAGCCATCCCACTCTTGGATTGTAATACCGACACTTTTAACTCGTTTAATATCGATCGAATGATAATTGAACGTTACTATTGTTTACTAAATAGATTCGAAATCACAAAATATATATTTAATATACTTATATATATATATATATATATATATATATATATATATATATATATATATATATATATATATATATGTTTTAAATAATAATTATCATAATATCATATATTTATTTTATTTTACATAATTGATTTTAATATCAACAACATATAATATTTCAACTTATATTTTCAATTATTATATATATACATATATATATATACATATATATATATATATATACACGTATCTATTTACAATTAATTGTTCGTGAATCGTCGGGTACAGTCAAAGGGTAATTGATTACATGGATATAGATTTCAAAACTTTCGAGACTCAACATAACAGATTTTTGCTTATCATGTCAGAAACATATAAAGATTGAAGTTTAAATTTGATCGGAAATTTCCGGGTCATCACAGTACCTACCCGTTAAAGAAATTTCGTCCCGAAATTTGAGTGGGATGGTCATGGATGTCAATACGTATGTTTTCATGACTCATATAAGTTGATAACTAGAGTTTTCATCATTATAAAATAATACAGATAAAATAATTCGATTCTTCGAAGAGCACGAATGAAACTATCATGAGAGAGGTTCTTACGGCATCGTCCACCTTCGCCCAAAAACTTGTCCAAATTTTTAGCCGTAAGTAAAATAAAAAAATAAAAAATATTCCAACGGCTATCCCAACGGTCACTTTTACACTATATAAACACCAACCATATACTTCATTTTATACACTCAAACATATATTTCTTTTATATTTCCACCTTTCTCAAAATTAAAATCAAACACTCCCAAACTGCAAAAATGTTAACACTTCCCCCAATGATTGTTTCATTCGATGTTCATTACGGAGGTGATTTCCGTAATCAAATGAAGGAATATGAGTGGGGTGACAGTATTTCGTTTGAAGATATCGACATTCGTGATGTTGGTTTACAAGACTTGCTATCCTTTCTGAAGGAAAAAGTTCCGTGTGAATTCACGTCTGTGTTCTTTTATAAAGACGATTATGATGCGGATTGTAGGGCAAGTTTTCTGTGTACCGATGATCAATGGTACTTTATAAAAGATACCATTGAAGATCGCGGTAAACGCATTTCTTTGTATGCGGTTCTTAAAGTTGAAGAGACGTTGGGTTATCGTTACCTCGATGAATCAGCTGAAGCAGCAGTTGAGGCATCAAGAGAAATACCGATGTCTCCAGAGTACCTCAAGGATGGTGAAATGACTGGTGAATGCTACTTTGCATATGATAATTGACGACGACGAGTAGTTTGATTGTAATCTTTTAATTTTTAATTGTCGTGATGTTTTAATTTTTAATTATTGTAATTTCAGTGTTGTTGTCGAGTTTTATATATTCCATTATGTTTCGGAGCTCTTCGTCTTTTTAATCTCCTCTCGATCTCTAGTAAAACGAGTAATGGTCTAGAATTTGTAAGTATGGAGTTTCGAGTGAATTTAATGTTATAATCAAGAAAGAACGTAATAGCACGATTTGATTCGTTAAATTACTAGAATCAATGAGAATAGAGCTATCAAGAATATATTTTCTTGATATGTTCAGAAGTTAATTAGAATGAAAGAGTTATGTAACATGACACATGATGGTGGTATGATCTACTGTGAACCACCATGTCCCATTAGAACTCAGCATGACTTACTGTAATATAATCACGTTGATCAAGTGTCATTATATTATACTAACTCATGCATCAGTTCCCAACATTACTTCAATAACATTCATATTTTAAGCTCGAAAGTTTACAGAATATAGAAACTAACAGTTTCTATATGATGTAACACTGATAGCACAAAGAGATAAATTATTTCAGATAGTATTAGTTATAAAAATATATTCAGAATATCGAAGATATTTATAATGAAATATACGATAATATTTTTGGAATATCTAAGATCAGAGGATGATGGAGACTATTGTCCGCAAGGGTTTAGAATAAGGAGCAAGATATTCACTAAAGACTTTAGCAGACATTGAATCATTTGGATTCTTTGAAGTCAAACTTATTCCTTGTGATTTGTCCACGGCTTCCTTCATAGCTTCGCATAATCTGCTTTTCGATACTAAATTTTCTATTGAATGTTTCCAATATAATGATACACAGGAGGCACGAAGAGGTATATAATTTCGAACGAGAATATTTATGAAAATATCCTCAGAAATATCGAAGATATTGATGATGATATTTTGGAATTTCTAAGTTCGATGGTCGATGGAGAAAGATTTTCCGCAAAATTTTAACATGACTTCAGGGCAAGATATTCTCTAAAGATTTCAACGGATCCAGAATTATCTGGATTCTTTGAATATAGGGTATGGTCCTGGTTTTTGGCCTTGGTCTCCTTCATGGTTTGCTCAATCTGTTTTTCAGTACCAAATTTTCTATCGAGCGTTCCCAACACTCTCTTCTTTATCATCAAACTTTTGACCGTTTAGACCATCTACAATTTTTATGTTTCCTCTGCATTTAATGCTACGATATCTGAATCATCGGTTATCATTCCTAAGTGGTTTTAAGAGAATTGTGTTTTTAGATGATTAACGCTGATGGTAACATGGTGGAATATGAATGGTTCCCCGGTAACAATAAAAGAGCACGCATATATGTCAAAGTTATAATAAGGTTGTTTCAAACGAAGAGTCGAAGTTGATTTGCTGGAGCTGTGACGAAATTGGCTAATTTGGAGAGGGGTTGTAAAATTATTTTTTGGTAATAACAACGCCAAAGGAGCTATCGCAGATACGTGTTAAACGTTTACTCAGGTTCCGAGAGTTTTCAAGTGTATAACTATATGCATCAATCTCTTCTTACGTAGATGAAGTGCGGTTGGTTCATCCTCTCGATTGAGATGTTTTCAAGAATCATGAAAGGTTTGAACGCAGAATATAATCGTGAAGATACAAATGAGGTTTAAGATGAAATCAAGTGGCAGTCTTGAAGAATTGTTTAGTTTCATATGTTATAATCAATATTTTTATTCATTTTAATTGTCCAATGTTGATAGTCCTAAGTTGATAGTCCACAGTTGGCAGTCTAATAATTTATATATAGTTTAATATATAATATTTGAATTACTTAATACGTGTCGTGACCCGCATACGTCTCAGACTCGATCACAACTCAAAGTATATATATTATTATAGAATCAACCTCAACCCTGTATAGAGAACTCGATCATTACTGCATATAGAGTGTCTATGGTGATTCCAAATAATATATATAGATGTGTCGATATGATATGTCAAAACTTTGTATACGTGTCCCGATATTTAAAGTGCGTAAAATAAATAACAGAAATTAAATGACTATAAATAAAGTGCGTAAAGTAAATAACAGAAATTAAATGACAATAAATAAAATTGCGAGAATATAAATTGCGATAAAATAAATTGCGAAAAATAAAACGTAATACGGAATTAACAGTTAGCTAGGAACAGTTAGCTAGGATTTTGTTAGCGTGGTTTCTTAATAAAATTTAATATTGTTAATTAGTCTGTTTCTAATCAATTTTTATTGTGTCCATTATTTCTTCATTATGCCACTTGTTGGATTCTGATAGATCAAAATCCAAATATGAAATTGAATTTGAATGAAAATAGTTATTCTTTGGTGAACGGATACGTAAATCGGTGGTTGTAAATAGGATAGTAAATGATCGTTGAATCAATTCCGGAGAATGTACAGTGTAACTTATTAATGTGATATCTAAATACTCCTCGGGTATTACCTACCCGTTAAAATATTTTCACCATTAACAGTTTGTACAAAAATTTTTTTAATTACAATCTTTATGAAAACATATATACGTATATATTTTCTTTAGATGTAATCATGAAGTTAATGAGTTAATGTGATATTGATCTCATTTGATTTATCATTAAAGCAAGAATATATAATTTCTAAAACATTAGAGATTACATAATCGCCATGTCGAACGAAAATAAAATAGATAGAACGATACGTAGAACGATGATTATACATGAGGTATAGAATGAGATGTCGAAGCTGGTGATGCGGATGTTGTTGTTGGTGGTACTAGTGTTGTTGGTGCTAAGGTTGGTGATGTGACTGGTGTTGGTGATACTGCTGGTGTTTGCAGACTGTGTACCGTGCTCTCTAAAGTTAACACTCGAGCTCGGAGTTCTTTAACTTCTTCTACTAACCCTGGTTGGTTATTAATGTGAGGTAGAGATTGGATATCTTTTCTAGTTCCATTAATGGTAGTCTCAAGACGAAAAATTCTGGCAAAAAGGGTATAAACGGTGTTGCGAACAGGTTCACCAGTGAGCGGGTCGAGTACTCCAAGGTTAGGTGGTAGATTCGATTCATGATATGGAGTACCTTCTTCCCTTCTCCATAGAGTGAGTATGTCGCGAACCCACCCCCATTTTCTCCAGTAATCACGATAGTTGATTGATTGATGTGCTCCTGTCACGCTGTCTTCGGAGTCAGAGGAATTTGATCGATTCGTAGAGGCCATCTTACGCGATCTCAGGAAAGATTTTTGATATGAAGAGTTTAGTGATAGTAATTGATAGTTGGATGGCATTCTCAATGTATAATATGCATAGATATATAGTACCAGGTTCCCTTAAATTACGGAGAAATTTACGGAAGATATCAGGCAAGATCTACAGTAACAGATACGCTAAGATATGAATTGTCAGATACGCTAAGATATGAATTTTTGTCTATACACTATTTATGCAGTCAATGCAGTAAAACGTGTCTAGACTAAGAATAATGAGCATGTAATTTCTTAAGGATGATAAGCAGATGATTTTCGACAAAAATGATAAGCAAAACTTTTGACATGCAGGCACGGTCGAAGTCCAGACTCATTAATGCATCCTAACGACTTATCAGTTATGCATACTAATGTAGACCTGGTTCACTAAGACCACCGCTCTGATACCAACTGAAATGACCCGTCCTAATCCATCTGGACAAAGTCACCAACATCTGGTTCCATTGCGATGGTCGACTCCAATTAATGTCTTTAAAATGAGCAAATGCACAGCGGAATGTTTCTTTCATACCTGAGAAATAAACATGCTTTCAAGTGTCAACCAAAAGGTTGGTGAGTTCATTAGTTTAACATAATTAATCATTTCATAATTTTAATAGACCACAAGATTTCATATTTCCAATTCTCATAAATAAACGTCTCATGCATAGAGACAAAAATATCATTCATATGGATTGAACACCTGGTAACCAACATTCACAATATACATATAAGAATATCCCCATCATTCCGGGATCCTCCTTCGGACATGATATAAATTTTGAAGTACTAAAGCATCCGGTACTTTGGATGGGGCTTGTTGGGCCCGATAGATCTATCTTTAGAGTTCGCGTCAATTAGGGTGTCTGTTCCCAAATTCTTAGATTACCAGACTTAATAAAAAGGGGCATATTCGATTTCGATCATTCAACCATATAATGTAGTTTCGATTACTTGTGTCTATTTCGTAAAACATTTATAAAAGTTGCGCATGTATTCTCAGCCCAAAAATATAAAGGGTAAAACGGAAAATGAAACTCACCATACTGTATTTTGTAGTAAAAATACATATAACATCATTGAACAAGTGTAGGGTTGGCCTCGGATTCACGAACCTATATTATTCATATATATTAATATATATATTCGAAATCGAACAAATTTATTATATCTTAAATTATATATTATATATATTTAATTTGTATGTATCTTTAAAATGACTAATTTTTATATAGTTATATTAATATTTATATATGATTAATATTATATTAAAAATACATCATTTGTTATATATGAATATTTATAAAAAAAATATATATATTATATGTAATATAATTTTATATGCCTAACATTTATTTTTTTGTAAAAATAATAATAATGATAATATTAGTAATCATAATTGTAGTTTTAGATATTTCTAATATTAAGTGATAACTAATATTTTTGTTAGTAATTGATAATAATAATAATAATAATAATAATAATAATAATAATAATAATAATAATATGTTATACCTTTGTAGCATTAAAAAGACTTAAAGTGCCCAAGACGGGACTCGAACCCGCGACCTCACGCTTCCTCGACATACACTTAAACCAGCTGGGCTGTGCCCTTTTTCTGAAATATTACAGAACCAATATAAATTTAACCCGAATTCAATTTACGTTTTCACTGTCTTCTTCTTCATAAGCCCAATCGATCACAGACCATGATCAAACTAATTATAACATCAATCATCATCTTCGATATCATAACAGCGATTATTATTATCACCAACTTTTAACATCAATTCTATATATCGTTAATAATTATCAACACAATGATCATCATCATTATATACCGTTAATCTCAGCCCATCGTCCTTATTACTTCATCAATATCATAATCTCATAACATCATTAATATTATCGCTAATCTAATGAAAACAGAAACGGGTTCATATTGTAGCCGAAATCATCACCTCATTATTTTCCTAATATCATCTCCTTGTACCCATCATCACATCGTTATCTATATCTTTAACTATCATCATCATCGATTTAACATCATCTAATCCTAACCTACATAAAATCACAATTATCATCATAATACTATTCGTCGTCACTTTCCATCATCGTAACAGTAACAATGATGATAGCAGTAGAAGTAACACTATAACAACAGTAGGAGCTGTAGTCGTGGTATGATTCTCCTGACAGATACACGAAAACAATAGCCGGAAGTGTGGGTTTTCGAAGGTTTAAATAGAAACAGCGAGATGTTACTGTTCCTCTTCTTCAACTCCTTTTATTGATGTAACGAAAAAAAAAAAATACAGCAATTGCAGCTGTGATTCGATGATGAGTTCGAAAGGGATAGAAACCAAAGGTGTAGCAAGGGTGTCATCATGATGATGTTTGGTTCAAAAAGAATACCCGGCTATTATTTTGAAATCGTGACCCTTGATACACATTTGATATAAATAATAGTAAAGTAAATACATACAGCAAATCCCACTAACACTATGTGTGGGTCCGAGCATTGTGAAGGATAGTTAGGTGAAAAGTTTACAAGATGTAAAGTAATATGTATTCTTTCCAAGTTGACAGCTTTTGAAATTGTGACCCTCATCATATCATGCCCATTATCGTTACAGTTTTTAAACGCCAAATAAATATCAATTTATCTGTTTTTCAGCTGCAACATATGACTATCTGATTCATTCGATACTATTATCAGGTTCCTGCTGTTTGGCTGAGTGTACAAGAATAATATTCGCTTACAAATTTATTGAAGCTAGAAAGGAGAGAGAGGAAAAGGCGAAGGTGGTGAGATGGTTGTTTAATCGAAACAGAATCGTTGGAGCAGGTGTAGCAGTGTTTGGTTATGTGTCGTTTGATTCTTGTGGTGTTGGATTATTTACGAATGAAACAAGAAAGAGAATCGAAATTTGCTGGGTATCAAATGGTGTTGATGGTGTTGTTCGATGATAGTAGTGATGGTTGCCACCTGTTTCAATAGTGTTTGGGTCTTGGGGTTTATTGTGAACCGAACCACAACAGTTAAGTAATGATAGTATATGATCGGGTAACAAAAGAGATGAGTAGCAACAGGTATAACGTAACTGGTGGTGGGTTGTGTAATCTATGGTTCTTGAAATTAAACAGAACTTAACAAATTTGCATATGGTTTTTGAGGTTTGAAGATGGTAGGTGATAAGTTAGAAAGGTGATGAATTGTTTGGTTAACTTTCAAGATATTCATGTGGTATCTCATTACATATGTAAATATATGCTTTTAGGTGGCAGAGATAGATTACAAATGAAATTCACGGATTCTAAAATGATGTGATGGTAAACAGGAATATGCCAAGACAACACACTAACACCAATATAGTAATATGTAAATTTCTTGGAAAAGGGACGTGTGAAAAGAGAGTAATATAAATGTAATAATATAATAATAATAATAATACATATATGTTCATATGAAATGTGCAGAGATTCAATGAATTGAACAGAAAAGCCATCCCACTCTTGGATTGTAATACCGACACTTTTAACTCGTTTAATATCGATCGAATGATAATTGAACGTTACTATTGTTTACTAAATAGATTCGAAATCACAAAATATATATTTAATATACTTTATATATATATATATATATATATATATATATATATATATATATATATATGTTTTAAATAATAATTATCATAATATCATATATTTATTTTATTTTACATAATTGATTTTAATATCAACAACATATAATATTTCAACTTATATTTTCAATTATTATATATATACATATATATATATATATATATACATATATATATATATATATATACACATATCTATTTACAATTAATTGTTCGTGAACCGTCGGGTACAGTCAAAGGGTAATTGATTACATGGATATAGATTTCAAAACTTTCGAGACTCAACATAACAGATTTTTGCTTATCATGTCGGAAACATATAAAGATTGAAGTTTAAATTTGATCGGAAATTTCCGGGTCATCACAATATGTACCTAGTAAGACGTTGTTATAACGATAATCGTTATATATATCGTTTTCTAGTTTCTTAAATTAATAGTCTCATTTTTATGTATATAACTCATTGTTAAAATACCTAATGAGATACATACTTATAATAAAATCATGTTAACTATATATATAACCATACATATGTCATCGTATAGTTTTTACAAGTTTTAACGTCCGTGAATCACCGATCAACTTGGGTGGTCAATTGTCTATATGAAATCTATTTCAATTAATCAAGTCTTAACAAGTTTGATTGCTTAACATGTTGGAAACACTTAATCATGTAAATAACAATTTTATTTAATATATATATAAACATGGAAAAGTTCGGGTCACTACAGTACCTACCCGTTAAATAAATTTCATCCCGAAATTTTAAGCAGTTGGAGGTGTTGACGTATCTTCTGGAAATAAATGCGGGTATTTCTTCTTCATCTGATCTTCACGCTCCCAGGTGAACTCGGGTCCTCTACGAGCATTCCATTGAACCTTAACAATAGGTATCTTGTTTTGTTTAAGTCTCTTAACCTCACGATCCATTATTTTGACGGGTTCTTCAATGAATTGAAGTTTTTCATTGATTTGGATTTTGTCCAACGGAATAGTGAGATCTTCTTTTGCAAAACATTTCTTAAAATTTGAGACGTGGAAAGTGTTATGTACAGCCGCGAGTTATTGAGGTAGCTCCAGTTGGTAAGCTACTGGTCCGACACGATCTATAATCTTGAATGGTCCAATGTACCTTGGATTTAGTTTCCCCCGTTTACCAAATCGAACAATGCCTTTCCAAGGTGAAACCTTAAGCATGACCATTTCTCCAATTTCAAACTCTATATCTTTTCTTTTACTGTCCGCGTAGCTCTTTTGTCGACTCTGGGCGGTTTTCAATCTTTGTTGAATTTGGATGATTTTCTCTGTAGTTTCTTGTATTATCTCCGGACCCGTAATCTGTCTATCCCCCACTTCACTCCAACAAATCGGAGACCTGCACTTTCTACCATAAAGTGCTTCAAACGGCGCCATCGCAATGCTTGAATGGTAGCTGTTGTTGTAGGAAAATTCTGCTAACGGTAGATGTCGATCCCAACTGTTTCCGAAATCAATAACACAAGCTCGTAGCGTGTCTTCAAGCATTTGTATCGTCCTTTCGCTCTGCCCATCAGTTTGTGGATGATAGGCAGTACTCATGTCTAGACGAGTTCCCAATGCTTGCTGTAATGTCTGCCAGAATCTTGAAATAAATCTGCCATCCCTATCAGAGATAATAGAGATTGGTATTCCATGTCTGGAGACGACTTCCTTCAAATACAGTCGTGCTAACTTCTCCATCTTGTCATCTTCTCTTATTGGCAGGAAGTGTGCTGACTTGGTGAGACGATCAACTATTACCCAAATAGTATCATAACCACTTGCAGTCCTTGCCAATTTAGTAATGAAATCCATGGTAATGTTTTCCCATTTCCATTCCCGGATTTCAGGTTGTTGTAGTAGACCTGATGGTTTCTGATGTTCAGCTTTGACCTTAGAACACGTCAAACATTCTCCTACATATTTAGCAATATCGGCTTTCATACCTGGCCACCAAAAATGTTTCTTAAGATCCTTGTACATCTTCCCCGTTCCAGGATGTATTGAGTATCTGGTTTTATGAGCTTCTCTAAGTACCATTTCTCTCATATCTCCAAATTTTGGTACCCAAATTCTTTCAGCCCTATACCGGGTTCCGTCTTCCCGAATATTAAGATGCTTCTCAGATCCTTTGGGTATTTCATCCTTTAAATTTCCCTCTTTTAAAACTCCTTGTTGCGCCTCCTTTATTTGAGTAGTAAGGTTAGTGTGAATCATTATATTCATAGATTTTACTCGAATGGGTTCTCTGTCCTTTCTGCTCAAGGCGTCGGCTACCACATTTGCCTTCCCCGGGTGGTAACGAATCTCAAAGACGTAATCATTTAACAATTCAATCCACCTACACTGCCTCATATTCAGTTGTTTCTGATTAAATATGTGTTGAAGACTTTTGTGGTCGGTATATATAATACTTTTGACCCCATATAAGTAGTGCCTCCAAGTCTTTAATGCAAAAACAACCGCGCCTAATTCCAAATCATGTGTCGTATAATTTTGCTCGTGAATCTTCAATTGTCTAGACGCATAAGCAATCACCTTCGTCTGTTGCATTAATACACAACCGAGACCTTTCTTTGATGCGTCACAATAAATTAAAAAATCATCATTCCCTTCAGGCAATGACAATATAGGTGCCGTAGTTAGCTTTTTCTTCAATAATTGAAACGTCTTCTCTTGTTCATCCTTCCATTCAAATTTCTTCCCTTTATGCGTTAATGCAGTCAAGGGTTTTGCTATTTTAGAGAAATCTTGGATGAATCTTCTGTAGTAACCCGCCAATCCTAAAAATTGACGTATATACTTCGGAGTTTTTGGGGTTTTCCATTTTTCAACGGTTTCGATCTTTGCCGGGTCCACCTGGATACCTTCTTTGTTCACTATGTGACCGAGGAATTGAACTTCTTCCAACCAAAATGCACACTTTGAAAACTTAGCATACAGTTTTTCTTTCCTCAATACTTCTAGCATTTTTCTCAAATGTTCTTCGTGCTCTTGATCATTCTTTGAGTAAATAAGTATGTCATCGATGAAAACAATGACAAACTTGTCAAGATATGGCCCACACACTCGGTTCATAAGGTCCATGAACACAGCTGGTGTGTTAGTCAATCCAAACGGCATAACCATAAACTCGTAATGACCATAACGCGTCCTAAAAGCAGTTTTCGGAATATCATCCTCCTTTACTCGCATTTGATGATATCCAGAACGTAAATCGATCTTCGAATAAACCGACGAGCCTTGTAGTTGATCAAATAAGTCGTCAATTCTCGGAAGTGGATAACGGTTTTTGATGGTAAGTTTGTTCAACTCTCTGTAGTCAATACACAACCTAAATGTACCATCCTTCTTCTTGACAAACAAAACAGGAGCTCCCCATGGTGATGTGCTTGGTCGAATGAAACAACGCTCTAAAAGTTCTTGTAATTGGCTTTGCAGTTCTTTCATCTCGCTGGGTGCGAGTCTGTAAGGAGCAAGAGCTATTGGTGCAGCTCCTGGTACAAGATCTATTTGAAATTCAACGGATCGATGTGGGGGTAATCCCGGTAATTCTTTCGGAAATACATCGGGAAATTCTTTTGCGACGGGAACATCATTGATGCTCTTTTCTTCAGTTTGTACTTTCTCGACGTGTGCTAGAACAGCATAGCAACCTTTTCTTATTAGTTTTTATGCCTTCAAATTACTAATAAGATGTAGCTTCGTGTTGCCCTTTTCTCCGTACACCATTAAGGGTTTTCCTTTTTCTCGTATAATGCAAATTGCATTTTTGTAACAAACGATCTCTGCTTTCACTTCTTTCAACCAGTCCATACCGATTATCACATCAAAACTCCCTAACTCTACTGGTATCAAATCAATCTTAAATATTTTGCTACCCAGTTTAATTTCTCGATTCCGGCATATATTATCTGCTGAAATTAATTTACTGTTTGCTAATTCGAGTAAAAATTTACTATCCAACGGCGTCAATGGACAACTTAATTTAGCACAAAAATCTCTACTCATATAGCTTCTATCCGCACCCGAATCAAATAAAACGTAAGCAGATTTATTGTCAATAAGAAACGTACCCGTAACAAGCTCCGGGTCTTCCTGTGCCTCTGCCGCATTAATATTGAAAACTCTTCCGCGGCCTTGTCCATTCGTGTTCTCCTGGTTCGGGCAATTTCTAATAATGTGGCCCGGTTTTCCACATTTATAACAAACTACATTGGCATAACTTGCTCCGACACTACTTGCTCCGCCATTACTCGTTCCGACACCATTTGTTCCTTTCGTTCTGTTAACCCCTGGTCCGTAGACCTAACGCTTCGCCGCGCTATGACCATTTCTTTTACACTTGTTGCAAAATTTGGTGCAGAACCCCGAGTGATACTTTTCACACATTTGGCATAGCTGCTTCTGATTGTTGTTGTTGTTGCGGTTGTTATTGTTATTGGGATGATTGTTGTAGTTGCTGTTGTTTTTGTTGTTATTGTTGTTGTTGTTGTTGGGCTGTTTGTTGTAGTTGCGATTGATGTTGCGATTGTTGGGATAGTTGTTGCGATTATTGTTGTAATTGCTGTTGTTGTTGTATTGGTGATTCTTATCACCGTTTTCCTCCCACTTTCTTTTGACTTGCTTCACATTGGCCTCTTCAGCCGTCTGTTCTTTAATTCTTTCCTCAATCTGGTTCACTAGTTTGTGAGCCATTCTACATGACTGTTGTATGGAGGCGGGCTCGTGTGAATTTATATCTTCTTGGATTCTTTCCGGTAATCCTTTCACAAACGCGTCGATCTTCTCTTCCTCATCTTCGAACGCTCCCGGACACAATAGGCACAATTCTGTGAATCGTCTTTCGTATGTGGTAATATCAAATCCTTGGGTTCGTAACCCTCTAAGTTCTGTCTTGAGCTTATTGACCTCGGTTCTGGGACGGTACTTCTCGTTCATCAAGTGCTTGAATGCTGACCACGGTAGTGCGTACGCATCATCTTGTCCCACTTGCTCTAGATAGGTATTCCACCATGTTAACGCAGAACATGTGAAGGTATGCGTAGCGTACTTCACTTTGTCCTCTTCAGTACACTTACTTATGGGAAACACCGAATCGACCCTCTCGGTCCACCGTTTCAATCCGATCGGTCCTTCGGTTCCATCAAATTCCAAAGGTTTGCAGGCAGTGAATTCTTTGTAGGTGCATCCTACACGATTTCCTGTACTGCTAGATCCAAGGTTATTGTTGGTATGTAGCGCAGCCTGTACTGCGGCTATGTTTGAAGCTATAAAAGTACGGAATTCCTCTTCATTCATATTCACGGTGTGTCGAGTAGTCGGTGCCATTTCCTTCAAAATAGTCAAATGGAACAAGTTAATCATACAGAATATTAAGAGTAGTTAATAGTATTTCGTAGCATAATATGAACTCATTTATAAAAGCTTTTTCTTCATATTAGTGTTTTATAAGTTTAAATTCGGGTAGTACCTACCCGTTAATTTCATACTTAGTAGCTAATATACAATTCAACTACTACAATTCTATATGAAAAACTGATTATAATAATATTTCGCGTTCAAACTTTTATACAATATTTTACAAACTTACAATACCGCTTATTTTACATAAAGCATGAAATATAGCACACAATAACTTTGATACAAGATAGTTGTGAAGATAATTCTAGCTAGTACATAAGTCGTTCAGCAAAGGCAATACAGACACGTAATTTATACGTCCAGAAACAAGTCATGCATTCTGGTTTTACTAGGACTACTTCCCATCCTTGGTCTTGTGGAACATAACCGTTATGGTCGTTGATAAGACAGTGTGTTGTAACGTCGTCAAAGGGACGAGGGTTACGTAATGACCAACAGTCTCGTAATAACCTAAAAACCTCATTTCTTACCCCAATTACCGACTCCGTCACTTGTGGAAACGTTTTGTTTAATAGTTGTAGCCCGATGTTCTTTTTCTCACTTTGGTGAGAAGCGAACATTACTAACCCGTAAGCATAGCATGCTTCTTTATGTTGCATGTTAGTCGCTTTTTCTAAATCCCGAAGTCCTATATTCGGATACATTGAGTCAAAATAATTTCTTAACCCGTTGCGTAAAATAGCATTTGGGTTCCCCGCAATATATGCGTCAAAGTAAACACATCGTAACTTATGGGTTTCCCAATGTGATATCCCCCATCTTTCAAACGAAAGTCTCTTATAAACCAAGACATTCTTGGAACGTTCTTCGAATGTCTTACAAACTGATTTTGCCGTAAATAGTTGTGCCGAAGAATTCTGACCGACTCTAGACAAGATTTCATCAATCATGTCTCCGGGTAGGTCTCTTAAAATATTGGGTTGTCTATCCATTTTGTGTTTTTATACTGTAAAATAGACAAGAGTTAGATTCATAAAAAAAATACTTATTAATACAAGCAATTTTTACATATATCATAAAGCATAAGCACACTATATTACATATATTACACCACACGAATACAACTATCTTATTCCGACTCGCTCATTTCTTCTTCTTCGGTTTTGGTTCGTTTTGCCAAGTTTCTAGGGATATATGATGTTCCCCTAATACGAGCTGTCGTTTTCCACAACGGTTTAGAAAAACCTGGTGGTTTAGAGGTTCCCGGGTCATTGTTACAACTTAAGGGCTTCGAGGGTTGACGATACATATAAAGTTCATCGGGGTTGGAATTAGATTTCTCTATTTTTATGCCCTTTCCCTTATTATTTTCTTTTACCTTTTTAAATTCAGTTGGGGTAATTTCTATAACATCATCGGAATTCTCGTCGGAATCCGATTCATCGGAGAATTGGTAATCCTCCCAATATTTTGCTTCCTTGGCGGAAACACCATTGACCATAATTAACCTTGGTCGGTTGGTTGAGGATTTTCTTTTACTTAACCGTTTTATTATTTCCCCCACCGGTTCTATTTCCTCCTCCGGTTCCTCCTCTTCCGGTTCTGATTCTTCTTCCGGTTCTGATTCTTCTTCCGGTTCTTCTTCGAGAACTTGTGAATCAGTCCAATATATATTCGACTCTTCGTTATTATTAGGTGAGTCAAGGGGATTTGTGCTAGAGGTAGACATCTATCACACAATATCAAACATGTTAAGAGATTAATATATCACATAATATATACATGTTAATAATATATAGTTTCCAACAAAAATGTTAAGCAATCATTTTTAAAGAAAACACGGTCGAAGTCCAGACTCACTAATGCATCCTAACAAACTCGATAAGACACACTAATGCAAATTTTCTGGTTCTCTAAGACCAACGCTCTGATACCAACTGAAATGTCCCGTTCTTATTGATTAAAAACGTTCCATATTAATTGATTTCGTTGCGAGATTTTAACCTCTATATGAGACATTTTTCAAAGACTGCATTCATTTTTAAAACAAACCATAACCTTTATTTCATAAATAAAGGTTTAAAAAGCTTTACGTAGATTATCAAATAATGATAATCTAAAATATCCTGTTTACACACGACCATTACATAATGGTTTACAATACAAATATGTTACATCGAAATCAGTTTCTTGAATGCAGTTTTTACACAATATAATACAAACATGAACTCCAAATCTTGTCCTTATTTTAGTATGCAACAGCGGAAGCTCTTAGTATTCACCTGAGAATAAACATGCTTTAAACGTCAACAAAAATGTTGGTGAGTTATAGGTTTAACCTATATATATCAAATCGTAACAATAGACCAAAAGATTTCATATTTCAATACACATCTCATACATAGAGATAAAAACCATTCATATGGTGAACACCTGGTAACCGACATTAACAAGATGCATATATAAGAATATCCCCATCATTACGGGACACCCTTCGGATATGATATAAATTTCGAAGTACTAAAGCATCCGGTACTTTGGATGGGGCTTGTTGGGCCCAATAGATCTATCTTTAGGATTCGCGTCAATTAGGGTGTCTGTTCCCTAATTCTTAGATTACCAGACTTAATAAAAAGGGGCATATTCGATTTCGATAATTCAACCATAGAATGTAGTTTCACGTACTTGTGTCTATTTTGTAAATCATTTATAAAACCTGCATGTATTCTCATCCCAAAAATATTAAATTTTAAAAGTGGGACTGTAACTCACTTTCACAGATTTTTACTTCATCGGGAAGTAAGACTTGGCCACTGGTTGATTCACGAACCTATAACAATATATACATATATATCAAAGTATGTTCAAAATATATTTACAACACTTTTAATATATTTTGATGTTTTAAGTTTATTAAGTCAGCTGTCCTCGTTAGTAACCTACAACTAGTTGTCCACAGTTAGATGTACAGAAATAAATCGATAAATATTATCTTGAATCAATCCATGACCCAGTGTATACATATCTCAGTATTGATCAGAACTCAAACTATATATATTTTGGAATCAACCTCAACCCTGTATAGCTAACTCCAACATTCACATATAGAGTGTCTATGGTTGTTCCGAAATATATATAGATGTGTCGACATGATAGGTCGAAACATTGTATACATGTCTATGTTATCTCAAGATTACATAATATACAATACAAGTTGATTAAGTTATGGTTGGAATAGATTTGTTACCAGTTTTCACGTAGCAAAAATGAGAAAAATTATCCAATCTTGTTTTACCCATAACTTCTTCATTTTAAATCCGTTTTGAGTGAATCAAATTGCTATGGTTTCATATTGAACTCTATTTTATGAATCTAAATAGAAAAAGTATAGGTTTATAGTCGGAAAAATAAGTTACAAGTCGTTTTTGTAAAGGTAGTCATTTCAGTCGAAAGAACGACGTCTAGATGACCATTTTAGAAAACATACTTCCACTTTGAGTTTAACCATAATTTTTGGATATAGTTTCATGTTCATAATAAAAATCATTTTCCCAGAATAACAACTTTTAAATCAAAGTTTATCATAGTTTTTAATTAACTAACCCAAAACAGCCCGCGAGATCCGGTTTTACGGTATTTTTCTTGTTTTCAGGTTTTAAATCATTAAGTTAGCATATCATATAGATATAGAACATATGTTTAGTTGATTTTAAAAGTCAAGTTAGAAGGATTAACTTTTATTTGCGAACAAGTTTAGAATTAACTAAACTATGTTCTAGTGATTACAAGTTTAAACCTTCGAATAAGATAGCTTTATATGTATGAATCGAATGATGTTATGAACATCATTACTACCTCAAGTTCCTTGGATAAACCTACTGGAAATGAGAAAAATAGATCTAGCTTCAAAGGATCCTTGGATGGCTTGAAAGTTCTTGAAGCAGAATCATGACACGAAAACAATTTCAAGTAAGATTTCCACTCGAAATAAGATTGTTATAGTTATAGAAATTGAATTAAAGTTTGAATATGATTATTACCTTGTATTAGAAATATAAACTACTGTAAGTAACAAAGGTTTCTTGATCTTGGATGATTACTTGGAATGGATTTAGAAAACTTGGAAGTAAACTTGCAATCTTGGAAGTATTCTTGATTTTATGAAACTAGAACTTTTGGAATTTATGAAGAACACTTAGAACTTGAAGATAGAACTTTAGAGAGATCAATTAGATGAATAAAATTAAAGAATGAAAGTGTTTGTAGGTGTTTTTGGTCATTGGTGTATGAATTAGATATAAAGGATATGTAATTTTGTTTTCATGTAAATAAGTCATGAATGATTACTCATATTTTTGTAATTTTATGAGATATTTCATGCAAGTTGCCAAATTATGGTTCCCACATGTGTTAGGTGACTCAGATGGGCTGCTAAGAGCTGATCATTGGAGTATATATACCAATAGTACATACATCTAAAAGCTGTGTATTGTATGAGTACGAATACGGGTGCATACGAGTAGAATTGTTGATGAAACTGAACGAGGATGTAATTGTAAGCATTTTTTTTAAGTAGAAGTATTTTGATAAGTGTCTTGAAGTCTTTCAAAAGTGTATGAATACATATTAAAACACTACATGTATATACATTTTAACTGAGTCGTTAAGTCATCATTAGTCGTTACATGTAAATGTTGTTTTGAAACCTTTAGGTTAACGATCTTGTTGAATGTTGTTAACCCATTGTTTATTATAACAAATGAGATGTTAAATTGTTATATTATCATGATATTATGATATATAATATATCTTAGTATGATATATATACAGTTAAATGTCGTTACAACGATAATCGTTACATATATGTCTCGTTTCGAAATCATTAAGTTAGTAGTCTTATTTTTACATATGTATTTCATTGTTAATACACTTAATAATATATTTACTTATCATTTAACATAATTAACCAAGTGTATCAATATCTTAATATGATTCATATGTACCTAGTAAGACGTTGTTATAATGATAATCGTTATATATATCGTTTTCTAGTTTCTTAAATTAATATTCTCATTTTTATGTATATAACTCATTGTTAAAATACCTAATGAGATACATACTTATAATAAAATCATGTTAACTATATATATAACCATATATATGTCATCGTATAGTTTTTACAAGTTTTAACGTTCGTGAATCACCGGTCAACTTGGGTGGTCAATTGTCTATATGAAATCTATTTCAATTAATCAAGTCTTAACAAGTTTGATTGCTTAACATGTTGGAAACACTTAATCATGTAAATAACAATTTTATTTAATATATATATAAACATGGAAAAGTTCGGGTCACTACAACTTAAGACTTAACTTACTTACTTTTAAGCTTTTTAGGACGATTTCCTGACTTAGTAACCATTGACTTAGGTTGAGGACCTTTTAGACCAACTTACTACTTGCTTACATTTTCATATCGACTTTACCGTACATCCACTGTGAGTTATAGCTCCCTTTTTACTTTAACTATTTTTGGGACTGAGAATACATGCGCTTTTTATGTTTTACATACTAGACACGAGTACTTTAACTTTATATATGTGTGGGTGACATAACGGCACAAATATTCCCCTTAGCTCGGTAACGTTTAGTCATTGCTTTATGAACCGGTGAACGCGAATCTTAGATATGGATCCATAGGGTTTGACATCCATGATATCGCATATTTAATACGCGTTTTCCTTAGCGATATCGGGCACATTTTGATTCTTTTGGATACGATTTGGTGTTATTTCGATTAGTGTTATGAAAGTTTGAGTTCTAAGACCAAGGAGATGAAATTTGAAGTTATTTAATGGTTTTAGTGATTTTCTATGAAAACGAGTGAAAGAGATTGATTCGATTCGAGTTTGGATGAATTTAATGAATTTTCAGCTCCGGAATCAGCAAAAAAAAAGGCCTGGAGCGCCGCTCAGATATGTGGAGCGCCGCTCCAGTAGGCAGGAAATTGAGTTCGAGAGTTTTTAGAAGGCCAGAGATCAGGTGAACAGCAAGTTGAGCGCCGCTCCACTTCCTGTCGGCTTCAGAATTTTACTATTTAAAGCCCGAATTTTTACCCTAATTAATCATTCTTGCATCCAGATGAATTCCAGCAGCTTTTTGACGAAAAACAATTCCGGAAACGCGTCTCGATCCGTTTATCTTTTCAAGAAAAAAAAATTTCATTAGGTTTAATTCTTATCATTATAATGAATACTCTTAATTGTTTATTTGTGATTTTGGTTTTAGCCATGATTGTTGGCTAAGCACTTTAATGTTTGTCTAGATTAAATATTCGTATGTGTTTGGATGATACTTTAATGTTTAATTTGATTAATGCATGATAATTATGAGTTTTGATTAAGAACCATTCTTATGGGATTTGATTATTGTTACTAGGTTGATTAGTGTACTTGTTTGAACAAAGGGAACCCTGTTTCAATTTAGTGAACTAATTTCTAATTGATTTGTCTTAACCAATTGGGTGCTTACTGGACCAAGGGGGTAGACCGGGTAACACAGATTGAATAAAATAGGGGTGAATTGTATGGAGCGAACGTGTAACCAATTGAATCTTAATCTTATAATTAGCTAATTACTAGTCACAAACGAAAGAGGTCTTTGGTGAAAGGTGTAGTGACCCGAACTTTTCCATGTTTATATATATTAATTGAGATTGATATTTACATGATTAAATGTTTCCAACATGTTAAGCAATCAAACTTGTTAAGACTAGATTAATTGAAATATGTTTCATATAGACAATTGACCACCCAAGTTGACTGGCGATTCACGAACATTAAAACTTGTAAAAACGACATGACGATATATATATGGATATACATATGGTTAACATGATATTATGATAAGTAAGTATCCCTATAAGTATATTAACAATGAGTTATATACATATAAACAAGACTACTAACTTAAGGATTTCGAAACGAGACATATATGTAACGATTATCGTTGTAACGACATTTAAATGTATATATATCATATTAAGATATATTAATATATCATAATATCATGATAATATAATAATTTAACATCTCATTAGATATAATAAACAATGGGTTAACAACATTAATTGAGATCGTTAACTTAAAGGTTTCAAAACAACACTTACATGTAACGACTAACGATGACTTAACGACTCAGTTAAAATGTATATACATGTAGTGTATTTAGATGTATTAAAATACTTTTGGAAGACTTCAAGACATATATCAAAACACTCATACTTAACGAAAATGGTTACAGTTACTTTCCCATTCTTTTCTTTCATCAAGAATTCTAGTCGTATTCTTACCCGTATTATACACAGCTTCAAAACGTACTTACTATGGGTATATACCAATAGGAACTAGCATGGGATTCCACTCTTGATTATGTCATGTATGACTAATTAATTTTAACTTCTACCATGAGCTAGTCAACTAATTAGAACTCCTTTTAACCCCACTCACCACTCACCAATTACCACTCATCATTCACTCCATTTCACTTCCAATTCTCTTTCTAATTCTCTCTCAACACACACACACTATTATGAACGTATTTTTCCAGTAGTTAATCATCATCTTCATCAAAAATCACTTCAAGAATCAAGCTATAATCATCATAGGAAGAACACTTCAAGAACACTTCAAAAATCCCTTCAAGTTTACTAATTTACTTCCAAGCTTTCTAATCCATTCCAAGTAATCATCTAAGATCAAGAAACCTTTGTTATATACAGTAGGTTATCTTTCTTATTCAAGGTAATATTCATATTCAAACTTTGATTCAATTTCTATAACTATAAACTATCTTAATTCGAGTAAAAATCTTACTTGAACTTGTTTTTGTGTCATGATCCTACTTCAAGAACTTTCAAGCCATCCAAGATCCTTTGAAGCTAGATCATTTCTTGTCACTTCCAGTAGGTTTACCTACTAAACTTAGGGTATTAATGATGTTCATAACATCATTCAATTCATATATATAAAGCTATCTTATTCGAAGGTTTAAACTTGTAATCACTAGAACATAGTTTAGTTAATTCTAAACTTGTTCGCAAACAAAAGTTAATCCTTCTAACTTGACTTTTAAAATCAACTAAACACATGTCCTATATCTATATGATATGCTAACTTAATGATTTAAAACCTGGAAACACGAAAAACACCGTAAAACCGGATTTACGCCGTCGTAGTAACACCGCGGGCTGTTTTGGGTTAGTTAATTAAAAACTATGATAAACTTTGATTTAAAATTTGTTATTCTGAGAAAATGATTTTTATTATGAACATGAAACTATATCCAAAAATTATGGTTAAACTCAAAGTGGAAGTATGTTTTCTAAAATGGTCATCTAGACGTCGTTCTTTCGACTGAAATGACTACCTTTACAAAAACGACTTGTAACTTATTTTTCGGACTATAAACCTATACTTTTTCTGTTTAGATTCATAAAATATAGTTCAATATGAAACCATAGCAATTTGATTCACTCAAAACGGATTTAAAATGAAGAAGTTATGGGTAAAACAAGATTGGATAATTTTTCTCATTTTAGCTACGTGAAAATTGGTAACAAATCTATTCCAACCATAACTTAATCAACTTGTATTGTATATTTTGTAATCTTGAGATACCATAGACACGTATACAATGTTTGGACCTATCATGTCGACACATCTATATATATTTCGGAACAACCATAGACACTCTATATGTGAATGTTGGAGTTAGCTATACAGGGTTGAGGTTGATTCCAAAATATATATAGTTTGAGTTGTGATCAATACTGAGATACGTATACACTGGGTCGTGGATTGATTCAAGATAATATTTATCGATTTATTTCTGTACATCTAACTGTGGACAACTAGTTGTAGGTTACTAACGAGAACAGCTGACTTAATAAACTTAAAACATCAAAATATATTAAAAGTGTTGTAAATATATTTTGAACATACTTTGATATATATGTATATATTGGTATAGGTTCGTGAATCAACCAGCGGCCAAGTCTTACTTCTCGAAGAAGTAAAAATCTGTGAAAGTGAGTTATAGTCCCACTTTTAAAATCTAATATTTTTGGAATGAGAATACATGCAGGTTTTATAAATGATTTACAAAATAGACACAAGTACGTGAAACTACATTCTATGGTTGAATTATCGAAATCGAATATGCCCCTTTTTATTAAGTCTGGTAATCTAAGAATTAGGGAACAGACACCCTAATTGACGCGAATCCTAAAGATAGATCTATTGGGCCCAACAAGCCCCATCCAAAGTACCGGATGCTTTAGTACTTCGAAATTTATATCATATCCGAAGGGTGTCCCGGAATGATGGGGATATTCTTATATATGCATCTTGTTAATGTCGGTTACAAGGTGTTCACCATATGAATGATTTTTATCTCTATGTATGGGATGTGTATTGAAATATGAAATCTTGTGGTCTATTATTATGATTTGATATATATAGGTTAAACCTATAACTCACCAACATTTTTGTTGACGTTTTAAGCATGTTTATTCTCAGGTGATTATTAAGAGCTTCCGCTGTCGCATACTTAAATAAGGACGAGATTTGGAGTCCATGCTTGTATGATATTGTGTAAAAACTGCATTCAAGAAACTTATTTTGTTGTAACATATTTGTATTGTAAACCATTATGTAATGGTCGTGTGCAAACAGGATATTTTAGATTATCATTATTTGATAATCTACGTTAAGCTTTTTAAACCTTTATTGATGAAATAAAGGTTATGGTTTGTTTTAAAATGAATGCAGTCTTTGAAAAACGTCTCATATAGAGGTCAAAACCTCGCAACGAAATCAATTAATATGGAACGTTTTTAATCAATAAGAACGGGACATTTCAGTTGGTATCCGAGCGTTGGTCTTAGAGAACCAGAATTTTGCATTAGTGTGTCTTATCGAGTTTGTTAGGATGCATTAGTGAGTCTGGACTTCGACCGTGTTTACTTGAAAAATGATTGCTTAACAAATTTTGTTGGAAACTATATATTTTTAACATGTGAATATTATGTGATATATTAATCTCTTAACGCGTTTGATATTATGTGATAGATGTCTACCTCTAGAACAAGTCCCATTGACTCACCTAATAATAATAAAGAGTCAAATGTAAATTGGAATGATTCGTGGACTGATTCACAAGTTCCCGAAGAGGAACCGGAAGAAGAGTCGGAACCAGAAGAAGAATCGGAACCGGAAGAAGAATCGGAACCGGATGAAGAAATAGAACCGGTGGGGGAAATAATAAAACGGTTAAGTAAAAGAAAATCCTCAACCAACCGACCAAGGTTAATTATGGTCAATGGTGTTTCCGCCAAGGAAGCAAAATATTGGGAGGATTACCAATTCTCCGATGAATCGGATTCCGACGAGAATTCCGATGATGTTATAGAAATTACCCCAACTGAATTTAAAAAGGCAAAAGAAAATAATAAGGGAAAGGGCATAAAAATAGAGAAATCTAATTCCAACACCGATGAACTTTATATGTATCGTCAACCCCCGAAGCCCTTAAGTTGTAACAATGACCCGGGAACCTCTAAACCACCAGGTTTTTCTAAACTGTTGTGGAAAATGACAGCTCGTATTAGGGGAACATCATATATCCCTAGAAACTTGGCAAAACGAACCAAAACCGAAGAAGAAGAAACGAGCGAGTTGGAATAAGATAGTTGTATTCGTGTGGTGTAATATATGTAATATAGTGTGCTTATGCTTTATGATATATGTAAAAATTGCTTGTATTAATAAGTATTTTTTTATGAATCTAACTCTTGTCTATTTTACAGTATAAAAACACAAAATGGATAGACAACCCAATATTTTAAGAGACCTACCCGGAGACATGATTGATGAAATCTTGTCTAGAGTCGGTCAGAATTCTTCGGCACAACTATTTACGGCGAAATCAGTTTGTAAGACATTCGAAGAACGTTCCAAGAATGTCTTGGTTTATAAGAGACTTTCGTTTGAAAGATGGGGGATATCACATTGGGAAACCCATAAGTTACGATGTGTTTACTTTGACGCATATATTGCGGGGAACCCAAATGCTATTTTACGCAACGGGTTAAGAAATTATTTTGACTCAATGTATCCGAATATAGGACTTCATGATTTATAAAAAGCGGCTAACATGCAACATAAAGAAGCATGCTATGCTTACGGGTTAGTAATGTTCGCTTCTCACCAAAGTGAGAAAAAGAACATCGGGCTACAACTATTAAACAAAACGTTCCCACAAGTGACAGAGTCGGTAATTGGGGTAAGAAATGAGGTTTTTAGGTTATTACGAGACTGTTGGTCATTACGTAACCCTCGTCCCTTTGACGACGTTACAACACGCTGTCTTATCAACGGCCATAACGGTTATGTTCCACAAGACCAAGGATGGGAAGTAGTCCTAGTAAAACCAGAATGCATGACTTGTTTCTGGACGTATGAATTACGTGTCTTTATTGCCTTTGCTGAACGACTTGTGTACTAGCTAGAATTATCTTCACAACTATCTTGTATCAAAGTTATTGTGTGCTATATTTCATGCTTTATGTAAAATAAGCGGTATTGTAAGTTTGTAAAATATTGCATAAAAGTTTAAACGCGAAATATTATTATAATCAGTTTTTCATATAGAATTGTAGTAGTTGAATTGTATATTAGCTACTAAGTATGAACTTAACGGGTAGGTACTACCCGAATTTAAACTTATAAAACGCTAATATGAAGAAAAAGCTTTTATAAATGAGTTCATATTATGCTACGAAATACTATTAACTACTCTTAATATTCTGTATGATTAACTTGTTCCATTTGACTATTTTAAAGGAAATGGCACCGACTACTCGACACACCGTGAATATGAATGAAGAGGAATTCCATACTTTTCTAGCTTCAAACATAGCCGCAGTACAGGCTGCGCTACATACCAACAATAACCTTGGATCTAGCAGTACAGAAAATCGTGTAGGATGCACCTACAAAGAATTCACTGCCTGCAAACCTTTGGAATTTGATGGAACCGAAGGACCGATCAGATTGAAACGATGGACCGAGAAGGTCGAATCGGTGTTTGCCATAAGTAAGTGTACTGAAGAGGACAAAGTAAAGTACGCTACGCATACCTTCACCGGTTCTGCGTTAACATGGTGGAATACCTATCTAGAGCAAGTGGGACAAGACGATGCGTACGCACTACCGTGGTCAGCATTCAAGCACTTGATGAACGAGAAGTACCGTCCCAGAACCGAGGTCAATAAGCTCAAGACAGAACTTAGAGGGTTACGAACCCAAGGATTTGATATTACCACGTACGAAAGACGATTCACAGAATTGTGCCTATTGTGTCCGGGAGCATTCGAAGATGAGGAAGAGAAGATCGACGCGTTTGTGAAAGGATTACCGGAAAGAATCCAAGAAGATATAAGTTCACACGAGCCCGCCTCCATACAACAGGCATGTAGAATGGCTCACAAACTAGTGAACCAGATTGAAGAAAGAATTAAAGAACAGACTGCTGAAGAGGCCAATGTGAAGCAAGTCAAAAGAAAGTGGGAGGAAAACGGTGATAAGAATCACCAATACAACAACAACAACAACAGCAATTACAACAATAATCGCAACAATTATCCCAACAATCGCAACATCAATCGCAACTACAACAAATGGCCCAACAACAACAACAACAACAACAACAACAACTACTACTACTACAACAATCATCCCAATAACAATAATAACCGCAACAACAACAATAATCAGAAGCAGCTATGCCAAAGGTGTGAAAAGTATCACTCGGGGTTCTGCACCAAATTTTGCAACAAGTGTAAAAGAAACGGTCATAGCGCGGCGAAGTGTGAGGTCTACGGACCAGGGGTTAATAGAACAAAAGGAACAAATGGTGTCGGAACGAGTAATGGCGGAGCAAGTAGTGTCGGAGCAAGTTATGCCAATGTAGTTTGTTATAAATGTGGAAAACCGGGCCACATTATTAGAAATTGCCCGAACCAGGAGAACATGAATGGACAAGGCCGCGGAAGAGTTTTCAATATTAATGCGGCAGAGGCACAGGAAGACCCTGAGCTTGTTACGGGTACGTTTCTTATTGACAATAAATCTTCTTACGTTTTATTTGATTCGGGTGCGGATAGAAGCTATATGAGTAGAGATTTTTGTGCTAAATTAAGTTGTCCATTGACGCCTTTGGATAGTAAATTTTTACTCGAATTAGCAAATGGTAAATTAATTTCAGCAGATAATATATGTCGGAATCGAGAAATTAAACTGGTTAGCGAAACATTTAAGATTGACTTGATACCAGTAGAGTTAGGGAGTTTTGATGCGATAATCGGTATGGACTGGTTGAAAGAAGTGAAAGCAGGGATCGTTTGTTACAAAAATGCAATTCGCATTATACGAGAAAAAGGAAAACCCTTAATGGTGTATGGAGAAAAGGGCAACACGAAGCTACATCTTATTAGTAATTTGAAGGCACAAAAACTAATAAGAAAAGGTTGCTATGCTGTTCTAGCACACGTCGAGAAAGTACAAACTGAAGAAAAGAGCATCAATGATGTTCCCGTCGCAAAAGAATTTCCCGATGTATTTCCGAAAGAATTACCGGGATTACCCCCACATCGATCCGTTGAATTTCAAATAGATCTTGTACCAGGAGCTGCACCAATAGCTCGTGCTCCTTACAGACTCGCACCCAGCGAGATGAAAGAACTGCAAAGCCAATTACAAGAACTTTTAGAGCGTGGTTTCATTCGACCAAGCACATCACCGTGGGGAGCTCCCGTTTTGTTTGTCAAGAAGAAAGATGGTACATTCAGGTTGTGTATCGACTACCGAGAGTTGAACAAACTTACCATCAAGAACCGCTACCCACTACCGAGAATCAACGACTTATTTGATCAACTACAAGGCTCATCTGTTTATTCAAAGATTGACTTACGTTCCGGGTATCATCAAATGCGGGTGAAAGAAGATGATATTCCAAAGACTGCTTTCAGAACACGTTACGGTCATTACGAGTTTATGGTCATGCCGTTTGGTTTAACTAATGCACCAGCTATGTTCATGGACCTTATGAACCGACTGTGTGGACCATACCTTGACAAGTTTGTCATTGTTTTCATTGATGGCATACTTATTTACTTAAAGAATGACCAAGAACACGGTGAACATTTGAGAAAGGTGTTAGAAGTATTGAGGAAGGAAGAATTGTACGCTAAGTTTTCAAAGTGTGCATTTTGGTTGGAAGAAGTTCAATTCCTCGGTCACATAGTGAACAAAGGAGGTATTAAGGTGGATCCGGCAAAGATAGAAACTGTTGAAAAGTGGGAAACCCCGAAAACTCCGAAACACATACGCCAGTTTTTAGGACTAGCTGGTTACTACAGAAGGTTCATCCAAGACTTTTCCAGAATAGCAAAACCCTTGACTGCATTAACGCATAAAGGGAAGAAATTTGAATGGAATGATGAACAAGAGAAAACGTTTCAGTTATTGAAGAAAAAGCTAACTACGGCACCTATATTGTCATTGCCTGAAGGGAATGATGATTTTGTGATTTATTGTGACGCATCAAAGCAAGGTCTCGATTGTGTATTAATGCAACGAACGAAGGTGATTGCTTATGCGTCTAGACAATTGAAAATTCACGAACAAAATTATACGACGCATGATTTGGAATTAGGCGCGGTTGTTTTTGCATTAAAGACTTGGAGGCACTACTTATATGGGGTCAAAAGTATTATATATACCGACCACAAAAGTCTTCAACACATATTTAATCAGAAACAACTGAATATGAGGCAGCGTAGGTGGATTGAATTGTTGAATGATTACGACTTTGAGATTCGTTACCACCCGGGAAAGGCAAATGTGGTAGCCGATGCCTTGAGCAGGAAGGACAGAGAACCCATTCGAGTAAAATCTATGAATATAATGATTCATAATAACCTTACTACTCAAATAAAGGAGGCGCAACAAGGAGTTTTAAAAGAGAGAAATTTAAAGGATGAAATACCCAAGGGATCGGAGAAGCATCTTAATATTCAGGAAGACGGAACCCGGTATAGGGTTGAAAGGATTTGGGTACCAAAATTTGGAGATATGAGAGAAATGGTACTTAGAGAAGCTCATAAAACCAGATACTCAATACATCCTGGAACGGGGAAGGTGTACAAGGATCTCAAGAAATATTTTTGGTGGCCGGGTATGAAAGCCGATGTTGCTAAATATGTAGGAGAATGTTTGACGTGTTCTAAGGTCAAAGCTGAGCATCAGAAACCATCAAGTCTACTTCAACAACCCAAAATCCCGGAATGGAAATGGGAAAACATTACCATGGATTTCATCACTAAATTGCCAAGGACTGCAAGTGGTTTTGATACTATTTGGGTAATAGTTGATCGTCTCACCAAATCAGCAAAATTTCCTGCCAATAAGAGAAGATGACAAGATGGAGAAGTTAGCATGACTGTATTTGAAGGAAGTCGTCTCCAGACATGAAATACCAATCTCTATTATCTCTGATAGGGATGGCAGATTTATTTCAAGATTCTGGCAGACATTACAGCAAGCATTAGGAACTCGTCTAGACATGAGTACTGCCTATCATCCACAAACTGATGGGCAGAGCGAAAGGACGATACAAACGCTTGAAGACATGCTACGAGCATGTGTTATTGATTTCGGAAACAGTTGGGATCGACATCTACCATTAGCAGAATTTTCCTACAACAACAGCTACCATTCAAGCAGTGAGATGGCGCCGTTTGAAGCACTTTATGGTAGAAATTGCAGGTCTCCGATTTATTAGAGTGAAGTGGGGGATAGACAGATTACGGGTCCGGAGATTATACAAGAAACTACCGAGAAGATCATCCAAATTCAACAACGGTTGAAAACCGCCCAAAGTCGACAAAAGAGCTACGCTGACATTAAAAGAAAAGATATAGAATTTGAAATTGGAGAGATGGTCATGCTTAAAGTTGCACCTTGGAAAGGCGTTGTTCGATTTGGTAAACGGGGGAAATTAAATCCAAGGTATATTGTACCATTCAAGATTATTGATCGTGTCGGACCAGTAGCTTACCGACTTGAGTTACCTCAACAACTCGCAGCTGTACATAACACTTTCCACGTCTCGAATTTGAAGAAATGTTTTACTAAAGAAGATCTCACTATTCCGTTAGATGAAATCCAAATCAATGAAAAACTCCAATTCATCGAAGAACCCGTCAAAATAATGGATCGTGAGGTTAAAAGACTTAAGCAAAACAATATACCAATTGTTAAGGTTCGACGGAATGCTCATAGAGGACCCTAGTTCACCTGGGAGTGTGAAGATCAGATGAAGAAGAAATACCCACATCTATTTCCAGAAGATTCGTCAACACCTTCAACAGCTTAAAATTTCGGGACGAAATTTATTTAACGGGTAGGTACTGTAGTGACCCGAACTTTTCCATGTTTATATATATTAATTGAGATTGATATTTACATGATTAAATGTTTCCAATATGTTAAGCAATCAAACTTGTTAAGACTTGATTAATTGAAATATGTTTCATATAGACAATTGACCACCCAAGTTGACCGGCGATTCACGAACGTTAAAACTTGTAAAAACGACATGACGATATATATATGGATATACATATGGTTAACATGAGATTATGATAAGTAAGTATCTCCATAAGTATATTAACAATGAGTTATATACATATAAACAAGACTACTAACTTAAGGATTTCGAAACGAGACATATATGTAACGATTATCGTTGTAACGACATTTAAATGTATATATATGATATTAAGATATATTAATATATCATAATATCATGATAATATAATAATTTAACATCTCATTAGATATAATAAACAATGGGTTAACAACATTAATTGAGATCGTTAACTTAAAGGTTTCAAAACAACACTTACATGTAACGACTAACGATGACTTAACGACTCAGTTAAAATGTATATACATGTAGTGTATTTAGATGTATTAAAATACTTTTGGAAGACTTCAAGACATATATCAAAACACTCATACTTAACGAAAATGGTTACAGTTACTTTCCCATTCTTTTCTTTCATCAAGAATTCTAGTCGTATTCTTACCCGTATTATACACAGCTTCAAAACGTACTTACTATGGGTATATACCAATAGGAACTAGCATGGGATTCCACTCTTGATTATGTCATGTATGACTAATCAATTTTAACTTCTACCATGAGCTAGTCAACTAATTAGAACTCCTTTTAACCCCACTCACCACTCACCAATTACCACTCATCATTCACTCCATTTCACTTCCAATTCTCTTTCTAATTCTCTCTCAACACACACACACACACACACTATTATGAACGTATTTTTCCAGTAGTTAATCATCATCTTCATCAAAAATCACTTCAAGAATCAAGCTATAATCATCATAGGAAGAACACTTCAAGAACACTTCAAAAATCCCTTCAAGTTTACTAATTTACTTCCAAGCTTTCTAATCCATTCCAAGTAATCATCTAAGATCAAGAAACCTTTGTTATATACAGTAGGTTATCTTTCTTATTCAAGGTAATATTAATATTCAAACTTTGATTCAATTTCTATAACTATAAACTATCTTAATTCGAGTAAAAATCTTACTTGAACTTGTTTTTGTGTCATGATCCTACTTCAAGAACTTTCAAGCCATCCAAGATCCTTTGAAGCTAGATCATTTCTTGTCACTTCCAGTAGGTTTACCTACTAAACTTAAGGTATTAATGATGTTCATAACATCATTCAATTCATATATATAAAGCTATCTTATTCGAAGGTTTAAACTTGTAATCACTAGAACATAGTTTAGTTAATTCTAAACTTGTTCGCAAACAAAAGTTAATCCTTCTAACTTGACTTTTAAAATCAACTAAACACATGTTCTATATCTATATGATATGCTAACGTAATGATTTAAAACCTGGAAACACGAAAAATACCGTAAAACCGGATTTACGCCGTCGTAGTAACACCGCGAGCTGTTTTGGGTTAGTTAATTAAAAACTATGATAAACTTTGATTTAAAAGTTGTTATTCTGAGAAAATGATTTTTATTATGAACATGAAACTATATCCAAAAATTATGGTTAAACTCAAAGTGGAAGTACGTTTTCTAAAATGGTCATCTAGACGTCGTTCTTTCGACTGAAATGAATACCTTTACAAAAACGACTTGTAACTTATTTTTCCGACTATAAACCTATACTTTTTCTGTTTAGATTCATAAAATAGAGTTCAATATGAAACCATAGCAATTTGATTCACTCAAAACGGATTTAAAATGAAGAAGTTATGGGTAAAACAAGATTGGATAATTTTTCTCATTTTAGCTACGTGAAAATTGGTAACAAATCTATTCCAACCATAACTTAATCAACTTGTATTGTATATTATGTAATCTTGAGATACCATAGACACGTATACAATGTTTCGACCTATCATGTTGACACATCTATATATATTTCGGAACAACCATAGACACTCTATATGTGAATGTTGGAGTTAGCTATACAGGGTTGAGGTTGATTCCAAAATATATATAGTTTGAGTTGTGATCAATACTGAGATACGTATACACTGGGTCGTGGATTGATTCAAGATAATATTTATCGATTTATTTATGTACATCTATCTTTGATTTGGCTAATCGTTAAATAGCCACAAAACAAATTATCTCGTACTTTCAATTTTCATAGATTAACTTAGTTTATTTTCATTAGTTGCAATCTTAATTCTCACGTTTAAAGTATCCTTGGAACGATTTCGGAATTACCAACTTTATACTATTGCATGATCGGGTACATTGCCCGTTAGTGTGTAGTAATCTTTAAACCAGCATTTTCCAGATATAAATTATATACTAGATTTCACACATCAAGTTTTTGGCGCCGCTGCCGGGGATAGTTGTGTCAAAAATTAAGATTGTTATCTAATTGTTCTTAGTTTAGTTTAATTATAGTTTATTATTACTTTTCATTTATTTTCAGTTGAATCGGTGCGTTTAATCAGTTGTTAGTTGTGATTTCACAGATAACAGGTAGTGCATGCCACATACGCATTCTTCTAATTCTCCGATTCTTCAACCATTTGACGAACCAGAAAGAGAGTTATTCAGAGCGTTAAGTCAAGAGAAACAGTCTACAGTGGATTCATCAGCTTCCTCAAGTGATAATATAATTAATTTGGGTAGTAGTGCTGAGATTGTGGTGCCTGATACACCACCTGAAATCTACGAAGCAGAAGACTCTTACATTTCATTAGATACTTTCGAGACTGAAGAGATGGCCAATCAACCACCTCGTCCTCAGACTATGGCAGAAAAGCTGAAGGCCACCCAAGCTGGCCAAGGTAATTTGATTACTCAACCAAACGTCACTCAGCCTTTCCAAATCACAGGGCCAATTCTGAGTTTGATTTCTTCTGATTGCCAATTTCATGGCAAGGATAGTGAGGATGCTAACGAGCATCTTCGTATTTTCAAGGATGTTTGCAACTTATTTAAGCTGCATGAGGTTGCCGATACTTCGATCAATACAAGGCTTTTTCCCTGGACTCTTGAGGGAGAAGCTAAGAAATGGTTAGATAAGAAACCAGAGGGAGCGATTACCTCTTGGGAAGTTTTGGTAGATAAGTTTTTAGCAAAGTTTTTCCCTGTGTCTCGAGCTGCTAGACTTCAAGCAGATATTTCGCAATTCAGACAAAAGAGTAGTGAGACATTATTTAATGCTTGGGACCGTTATTCTAATATGTTACGCTCGTGTCCGCAACACGGGTTGAATGATTTACAAAAGGTCCAGATTTTCTACAAAGGTTGGAACATACCAACTCGTCAGAGTATTGATCAAGCAGCAGGTGGAACTTTAATGGATAAGACCGAAGACGAGGCATTAGAGATAATTGAAAAGCAAGCTGCCTACACTCACGAATAGCATCAAGATCATGAGTCAACCCATTCAGCTTTAGTTAAGAGAACTGAAACCACTGGTGTGTATGATGATTATGGGTCTATTAATGCTAAGTTAGACAAATTTGGTAGACACTTGGAGAAGTTGGAGAAGGAAATGCATGGTATTAAGGTTGTTTGTGAGTTTTGTGGGGGATTACATTTAGGAAAAGATTGTGATGCAGGTTTGACTATGAACCAGAAAGAAGAGATCGCTTATATTAGTCAACAGAACAACAATCAGTTTCAAGGACGTGCGCAGTTTAATAGGAATTTCAACAATCCCTATAATCCTCAAGGTAATCAAGGTTCGAGGTTTCAGCCAAGATCTAATGGAGGTTATCAACAGCAAGCTTCCGGATATTTTCAGAAGCCCCAAGTTGAAGAGAAAAAGTCCAACCTTGAAGCGATGATCGAAAAGCTTGTGATGTCTCAAACTCAACTTGTTACTACTGTGACTCAAAACGATGAGAAGAATGATCAAATGTTTCGAAATCAACAAGTGGCTATTTAGAATCTGGAGAAACAAATTGGTCAGCTTGCTAATCAGAGTAATGAGAGGAAAATAGGGGAGTTACCGAGCAAAACAGATACTGACCCGAAGAATGGGCACGTTAATGCTATCACCACCCGAAGTGGTTTAGTATATGATTCACCACGGATGCCCGATGAGTATGATTTGCTAGTGCCGTTAGCTAAGGATAGTGAACCGGTTGTTGTTAGTGAACCGGAGGGGGAAAAGGAGCCGGAACAGGTGATTGAGAAGGTTGTAAGGGTACAGGAAACCGTTGCTGCTAAATCGGTCATTAAAGAGTATCCACCACCGCTCCCATTCCCGAGGAAGCAGAGATTGGAGAAGCTTGAGGCGGAAAAGTCCAAGTTCATGGACTTGATTAAAAAAGTTAAAATAAATATGCCTTTTATTGATGTGATTGCAGGTATGCCAAAGTATGCAAGGTTTCTGAAGGATTTGCTGACTAATAGGAAGAAGCTGGAGAACGTATCTTCAGTCAGTTTAAATGCCGCATGCTCAGCGGTAGTTGCAAACAAGCTTCCCGAGAAGGTTGAGGATCCTGGGAGTTTTACCATTCCTTGTTTACTTGGTTATTTGGATTGTGTGATGGCGTTGGCGGATTTGGGGGCTAGCATAAATTTAATGCCTTATTCTATATATTTACAGCTAGACCCCGGGGAGCTAAAACCCACGCGCATGGCTATTCAGCTAGCTGACCGCTCTATTAAATTCCCTCGTGGAATTATTGAGAATATGCTAGATAAGACCGGGTCATTGGTTTTCCCGGCGGATTTCGTGGTTTTGGATATGGAAGTGGATGAAAGGATTCCACTTATTTTGGGTCGGCCATTTTTGAAAACTGCTAGGTGTATCATAGATGTTTATGGCCAAAAGTTGACCCTTAGGATATATGACTTGAGTGCAACATTCTCAATCGACCATGCTTTAAAGTACCCTGCCTACACTGATGATACATGTTATTTTCTTCACACTGTGGATGTCCAGTCTGAGTTTTTCCAGGAATTCCCAGAGTTACAGGGTTCAGGAGAATGCTCATTGGTTGAAATTGATGAGGAGTTGCAGGTTGAGGAGGTGGATATTTTAACCGCCTTGATGGAGAACGTCTATGAGCCGACTGAGGAGGAGTTCAAGGAACTCGAACGTGATGTGGATTACCAGAGCAAGTCTTCAATTGAAGAACCTCCCGAGTTAGAATTGAAGCCACTTCCAGATCATTTGGAATACGCTTATTTGCAGGAGGAATCTAAGCTCCCGGTAATTATTTCTTCTTCTCTTACTACAGGTCAAAAAACTGAACTTGTGACCATGCTAAAGTCCCCATAAATTGGCCATTGCGTGGAAAATTCATGACATCAAGGGTATTAGTCCCTCCTATTGCACCCACAAAATTCTAATGGAGGATAACTCCAAACCTGTGGTGTAACGTCAAAGGAGGTTGAACCTGTACATGTAAGATGTCATGAAGAAAGAGATCATTAAGCTCCTTGATGCAGGTCTGATTTACCCAATTTTTGACAGTCCGTGGATTAGCCCGGTACACTGCGTACCTAAGAAAGGTGGTATGACTGTTACCACCAATGATAAAAACGAGTTAATTTCCACTCGAACTGTAATGGGGTGGCGTGTTTGTATTGACTATCGTAAGTTGAATGATGCCACACGCAAAGACCACTTCCCGTTACCTTTCATGGATCAAATGCTAGAGAGGTTAGCGGGAAACAGCTTTTATTGTTTTCTTGATTGTTTTTCGGGCTATTTTCAAATTCCTATCTCGCCCGAGGACCAAGAGAAAACCACTTTCACGTGCCCATATGGCACATTTTCATACCGTCGCATGCCCTTTGGCCTTTGTAACGCTCCGGCCACTTTTCAAAGGTGCATGATGGCCATATTCCATGATCTGATAGAAGATTGCATGGAGGTGTTCATGGATGACTTTTTGGTTTTCGGTGACACTTTCGATTCATGCCTTCTTAATTTAGAGCAGATGTTGGTAAGGTGTGAGAAATATAATCTTGTGCTCAACTAGGAAAAGTGCCATTTCATGGTATAAGGGGGCATCGTCCTAGGGCACAAGATTTCTAGGAACGGTATTGAGGTGGATCCTGCAAAGGTAACGGCTATTAAGAACCTTCCACCTCCCACCGATGTTAAGGGTGTTCGGAGTTTTCTCGGGCACGCCAGTTTTTACCGGCGGTTCATTAAGGATTTTTCCAAAATTGCTAACCCGATGAACAAACTCCTCGAAAAGGACACACCTTGAAACTTCTCCGAAGAGTGGCAAAAGGCATTCGAACTTCTTAAGGAGAAACTCATCAATGCACCTATCATAATTGCTCCGAATTGGTCTCTTCCATTCGAGCTTATGTGTGATGCATCCGATTTTGCTGTTGGCTCTGTTTTGGGCCAAAGGGTTGAGAAACATTTTCGACCCATCTATTATGCAAGCAAGACCTTGCAAGGAGCACAGTTGAATTATACTACCACTGAAAAGGAGCTCCTTGCGGTGGTTTTTTCGTTTGATTAGTTCCGGTCCTACTTAGTCTTATCTAAGACTATAGTCTTTACAGACCATTCTGCTCTAAAGTACCTTTTTGCCAAACCGGATGCTAAACCTCGAATGCTTAGATGGATCTTGCTTTTGCAAGAATTCGATATTGAGATCCGGGATAAGAAGGGTGCTGAAAACCTCGCGGCTGACCACTTGTCTAGACTCGAGAATCCAAATCTCGAAGTCCTTCATGAGTCGAGCATCCATGATGATTTTTCAGATGAATATCTCATGATGATGGATAAGGTGGACGAGCCATGGTATGTGGACATTGCTAATTATCTCGTTGGGAAATTCTTGGGAAAAGGGTGGTCACATCAAAAGAGGAAGAAATTCTTCAGTGACCTTAAGTACTATTTCTGGGAGGATCCCTAACTTTTTCGTTGTTGTCCCGATGGGGTTATCTGCCGGTGTGTTTCCGGTGAGGAGTGTATGCGAATTTTAACCGAGTACCATAGTGGGCCTACCGGTGGGCATTTTGGACCCCAAATCATGGGGCGTAAGGTCTATGATTCCGGCTTCTTTTAGCCTACAATCTTCAAAGATGCCTACCTGATTTGTAAATCATGCGATTCTTGTCAAAGTGACGGTAAAGTCACCAAACGGGATGAGATTCCTCACCAAAGTATCCAGGTATGCGAGGTATTTGACGTTTAGGGAATTGACTTTATGGGGTCATTTCTGAAAGCTCATAATTATAGTTAGATACTCGTTGCCATTGACTATGTGTCTAAATGGGCCGAAGCGCAAGCTTTAGCCACAAATGATGCACGAGTTGCGATTTCATTCCTTCAGCGTTTATTCTCTCGATTTGGAACGCCTAAAGCATTAATTAGCGATAGGGGTACTCATTTTTGTAACGCTCAAATGGAGAAGGTATTGAAGTGATATGGAGTTCTCCATAAAGTTTCTACTTCATACCATCCCCAAACAAGCGGACAAGTTGAGAATACCAATCGAGCTCTTAAAGGAATTCTTGAGAAAACTGTGGGGTCGAATCTGAAGGAGTGGGTGAGTATGCTCAATAAAGCTTTGTGGGCATTTCGAACCGCCTACAAAACACCGATTGGTACCACTCCTTATCGGTTAGTTTATGGAAAAGCGTGCCATCTCTCGTTGGAGATTGAGCATAAGGCGATGTGGGCACTTAAAAAGTGTAATTTGGATTTGAAGGAAGCCGGGGGCCTAAGGGCGGGGCAATTGCATGAGCTTGGTGAATTACGCCTTGATGCGTATGAAAATTCGTTGATTTATAAGGAGAAAACCAAGCAATGGCATGATAGAAGGTTAAAGGGTCCGAAAGAGTTTAATGAGGGCGATCGAGTGCTTTTGTTTAACTCTAGATTGAAGCTTTTACCGGGAAAACTTAAGTCCCAGTGGACCGGACCATTTGAGGTTGTTAAGGTGTACCCATACAGTGGGATTGAGTTGAAAAATGCGAGTGGTACTACCTTTAAAGTTAACGGACATCGAGTGAAGAAATATTTCGATGGTCCATTGGAGATTGATGATGGGGTTCACGTTGAACCCGATCCTAACGTCACTTGAAGTTGGGGACGAGTCTTGTGAATGACTCGGTAATAAACTTCACATTATTGTAGAGTTTGTATATTTTTGTGCTTGTTTGATAATATGTGCAATGTGATCGTGCTCGGATTTTTGTTTGGGGTGTTTGTTGGTTTTTAGGTTGAGAAATTGGGTTAAAATGACTTAAAATTGCTAAATACTGGGTTATCAGCACTTGGAGCGCCGCTTTAAACCTTTGAGTGCCGCTCAGATTGTACGTATCTGATGTGCCAGATTGTTGAAACCCCTCGACATGAATTTTACGCCTAAAGGAGCGCCGCGCGCTGATATGGAGCGCCGCACGATTAGCTGGAGCGCCGCTCCGATTGCTGGCAGGCTGTTCGATTTTCTTTTTAATATAAAAAAACGAATTTTTCACAACCACACAAATAGGCAACGGGAATTAGCTGTATTTTACACCCAACCCTCTCATTCTTTTCATTCTATCCAACTTTCTAACAACTACAAACACCTAGATCTACAAACCCTAATTTAATTAACTTTAATTTCTTGTCTAATTACTTCCACATCTTGCAAGAATGGCTCCCCCTAAGGTTCGAATTTGTTTTCTATCTTGCTAATTTCATCTAATCATGTGTATTTACTTGCTTAATCTTTGATTTACATGATAAATTAGTGTGGGGTTTGTTTAATTGGGTTTTGTGTTCTAATTAGTGATGGGTTTTGTTAGATTATGATTGTATGCTTTGAATTCATGATTAATTTTGTGTTTTTAGAAGTTATACTTGAGCCTAGGGTTTGTGTGTTTGAGAATCTGAATTTGTAAGTGATAGAAGAGTTACTTGCTTGAAATTGTTCTTGTTCTTGAGTTGTTGATATGCTTTTGAGCTAGTGTGGGGTTGTGTTCATATGGGCGGGTCATGTTGGTTTGAATGACTTGTGCTATATTTGGTTTATTTATTTATGATGCCATGCTAGAGGGAACATAACATGTGTTTTGTGATGTGATGAGTATTTTGTTAGTGGTAATTTGAATTGGTAAAAGTTAGCAAACATGATGGATTTTATTAGATTTGTGGAATTTAAAAGAGTGATATGTAATCATGTTTGTCATGTTTTGGTTGTGTTGTTATGTGCGTATGGTTGATATGTTGCTAGGTTTTAAGAGATAATGCGATATGCGTTAGTTTTGAGCTCTTGGCATGTTTACATGTGTTACTTGGTTAATTTGGTGATTGTCGTTGTGGTGGATTAATGTGCAACATGGTTTGGTTGTGATGGGTATTTGGTGCTTATTATTTTGACTAACACTAACTTTTGAGTTTGATGTTTTGTTTTCTTTATTTGTTTCATGTATGTAGAGATCGAGAGGCAACACAGAGCAACCACGACAACCACCAAATAACCCAGAACTTTGGTTGTCCCAAATCGCTAATGATGAGGAATTGGAAGAAGGATTTACAACAGTTAGCGCCCGTCCGATCGAACGAACATATTATTTAGATTAGACGCAACTTACGTCGTTGGATAATAATATTGTTAGAACATTGCGTGAGTATTTGTGGGTAACATATGCGGGTCAAGAGTTGAGGCCATATGAAAGGTTATTTGAAATTTGTGAAGATATTTTTGAACAGTTGACTATCGAGTTCTTTTCAACGGTGAATTGTCGACCGTGAGCCTCTCCGATCGAGGAGAATTTCTTGACATTTCGGCTAGGCGGGTTAGAGCGTAGCATGAGTAAGATCGGGTTAGCTCGGGCGTTAGATTTGTATCCCGAGTTGAATGACAATGATTTAAAGTGGTTTTTGATTCAATGCAAAGTGTTCGGGCAAGAAGCCTTTAGTGAGAGTGAGTATTGGCCGTCTGTGGTGAAAGATAACGTGGGTGCTTTTAGTTCAAGTAGAAGTGTTCAGTCAATGTTTCGACTTCCGGAGGACCGAATGATTTTCAAGATGATTGCTCATATGTTCATGGCTAGAGGAAATGCGAATAAGGTTCAGCGACGGGATCTTTGGATTCTACAGCAGATTAAATTAAGAGAGCGAATTGATGTCCCTTGTATGATAGGACTGTGGTTTCAAGAGATTGGAACGGATAAACGCACGAAACGCCCGTTGTTAGGTGAGCATTTGGTGACTAGGATTGCTCGGGCATTTTCAGTCCTGACTAATATGTGTAATATGTTGGGGGTTTAGGCGATGCCCACTAATATTCTATTTTTCTATAAAGCCGAATTTATCAGAAGAGGTCCAACAGGTTGGGTTTTATGGGAGGATGAACAACAATAACTAGGTGGTGATGCTGGACGTGGTCGCGGGCGTGGTGGTAGTCGATCCACTTATGAAGCAGGCAGTTTGAGTGCAAACGTACCGGGTATGTGGGTAGTGAGTGAAGAAAGTTGGGATTCTCTGGTTAACAGTGTAGATGGGATGCATATAGAGTATCGGGATAGTCGGTCAGCATGTAATGCTCAGGTTTAGCATAATCAGAGGATGTTGGAAGAGCAACGCAAACATAATGAGGATATGAGGGTTTGGCACCAGAATAGTTATGGTGCGATTAACACAGCCTTGGGACAGTTCGGAATGGAGGTTGGTCGTTTGGGTGAGCGAGTTGATAGGGTCGAGTATGATTTGAGGGGAATTCGGGCTCACAATCAGTGGGAGATGCATCAGAGGCAAATTCAGAGACATATGCGTCAGAATCCGGAAGCTTACATTCCGACGCGGACTACCATTCCTGATTATACAGTCGTTACTCCTCCGAGGCCAGATCCGTTGTATGACCCATATCAGGCTTGCCAGGACACCTATGGTGTGGATTGGGACCCTTTCAGAGATTTATGGCCGAGAGAATGATTGGTTGCTCCTGTTTTTGTTGTAATTTGTTTAAAACTATTTCCTTTCTGTGGTCTGTATTTGGATAATTATGTATTCTGCTTATGTACTTTGACATTTATTTTGGGGGCAAGGCGTTTAGGCATCGGGTGGTGCCACCTTGTCCTATTTATGTAGTTCGTTTGTTTTTCTTTTCTTAAGTTTGTTGGTGAAACGATTTTTCAAGTCTGGCATTAAGTTCAGCAAAACTACATGATTGATGATATTGGTGTGATGATTGGGAATGGTCGATGTTCTTATGCTGGCAGTCAGTTCAGTGCCATCTGTCACTGGAATTCCGCGATCAGTGGTTAAGCTCGATAAGTTTTTATATTTTCTTTCTCACATAACCCTTTCGATTTTAATCTATTTTTGATCTCAAGTGATGGGGACATTACTTGATCTCAAGTGTGGGGTGAGGGATGTAAAATCTCTTGGGTTGGTTGTTAATGGAATCATCATCATATTAGTTTTGATCTAAAAAGACTTGACATTTCACGGGTTTTGGTCATAAAAAAATTGAAAAATTAGGGGAAAAATAAAAAAAAATAGAAAAGTTAGTTTAAAAATATAAAAAAATAGAAAAACAATTGAAAATTCGGCCAAAAGCTTTGTTATGAGAATTTGTTTTGATTTGGCTTGGTATTTTATGGCATATTTCGTGATTTCAAAGAAGCCAAAATTGTTCTACATGTTAATTTTCTTGGACATGAAATCCTACGAGTTCGGGGAACTCAATAGTAGGTCACCTGTACCAAAACGGGTGTAAACTGTGAGAGAGCGGTGATTGCATAGCGTGATTGTGATCGAATCACGTGCCAGATCAAAAAAATTTGGTTACTTGGTATAGCAGACTTTCGAAACTATACCATTTTATTATTACATCATCTAATGGTGTGATACTGTGGGAAGAGGAGCCTTGAGCTTCACCAGTGTTGTCCTTTTTAGGAACAATAGCTACGTGCTTGTGTTTGCTTAGACAACACAACCCATAGCCAAAAGCTATGGCACCCAAAGGTTTTTGGGATTTAACGGAAGGGTAGTATCTACTTCCTACCTTTCTTAAAACAAGCAGAAAAGCTTGTCATGTGGGAAGTAGGCATTGGAATTGATTCCAATCACGTTCATTACCATTGAATGTGAAATCCTACGAATTCTTTAAGAATTCAATTGTAGGTCACTTGCACCAAGGTGGGTGTCAACCGTATAAACGGTGATTGTATCGTGTGGTCAAAATCGGGCCATGCGCTAGATCGAAAATGTTAATAGGGCTATCCTCATTGTTTCTCCTAACAAGGACAATGTTGCACCCGACCACTTTATATAAACCGAGGAGTAAAGTCTCCAAATCTACACACTTGTTGATTTATTTCAGAAGTCGTAGTCCAGACCAGTTGTAGGGTGACGAAAAATCTTGAAAAGTCATTGCTAACATCGACTGGAAATCTACCAGGCCTCAACATCAAATAGGGAAATTGGTAGTCAGACTTATCTCGATGAGGGAGATCTGTCTCGTCAAATGGGAAGCGCACCATGATACACAATTCTGTGATTGATCAGATTCCCAGTTGGATAACCTCCGAAAAGTTAAGATATCAGCTTTTAAGCCTGATGAACTTCAATCTTTATGACTGACTTAACGGATTAGATGATTACCTCATGATTATCGATGATATCTGGACGTAATGTGTATCCTCCTAAGCACATTATTTTCTTACCGACATCTCACGATGTTAGGTACCGTGGGAGGCATTGGCTTGACCAATTGCGGGGTAGTCCGTGCGTTTTTTTTTTGGCACATGCGTTCGATTGTCATATCTTTGGTGTTTGGCTCCCACTTGATTCCCGGTTCCTTTGAAGACTTACATTATGGTTCGAGATCCTTTGCCTCATTTTATTTGGTACGCTATTCAAGACTTTATTTAGCTACTTTGTTCAGATTTAATTGCTTGAGGATTGAGAAGTTAATTTTGGGGGAATGCAAGTGGGAGGTATGGTTGGTATTTACTCCAAATCGTGCCCATGCTAGATGATGGTTCGTTGGTTGTTCGTTTGGTTCTACATACATGTTTGAAGAAGTTATCATATGGTAGAAGATCATTATCGAGTTTAATTGCTTGAGGACAAGCAAAACTCTAGTGTGGGGTTGTTTAATATCGCATATTTAATACGCGTTTTCCTTAGCGATATCGGGCACATTTTGGTTCTTTTGGATACGATTTGGTGTTATTTCGATTAGTGTTATGAAAGTTTGAGTTCTAAGACCAAGGAGATGAAATTTGAAGTTATTTGATGGTTTTAGTGATTTTCTATGAAAACGAGTGAAAGAGATTGGTTCGATTCGAGTTTGGATGAATTTAATGAGTTTTCAGCTCCGGAATCAGCAAAAAAAAGGCCTGAAGCGCCGCTCAGATATGTGGAGCGCCACTCCAATAGGCAGGAAATTGAGTTCGAGAGTTTTCAGAAGGCCAGAGATCAGGTGAACAGCAAGTTGAGCGCCGCTCAACTATTGGAGTGCCGCTCCACTTCCTGTAGGCTTCAGAATTTTACTATTTAAAGCCGAATTTTTACCCTAATTAATCATTCTTGCATCCAGACGAATTCCAGCAGCTTTTTGACGAAAAAGGGTGATTTTTGGGGAATCCCAAGATCATTCTAACACATCAATCATTCCGGAAACGCGTCTCGATCTGTTTATCATTCAAGAACACAATTTTCATTAGGTTTAATTCTTATCATTATAATGAATACTCTTAATTGTTTATTTGTGATTTTGGTTTTAGCCATGATTGTTGGCTAAGCACTTTAATATTTGTCTAGATTGAATATTCGTATGTGTTTGAATGATACTTTAATGTTTAATTTAATTAATGCATGATAATTATGAGTTTTGATTAAGAACCATTCTTATGGGATTTGATTATTGTTGCTAGGTTGATTAGTGTACTTGTTTGAACAAAGGGAACCCTGTTTCAATTTAGTGAACTAATTTCCAATTTATTTGTCTTAACCAATTGGGTGCTTACTGGACCAAGGGGGTAGACCGGGTAACACAGATTGAACAAAATAGGGGTGAATTGTGTGGAGCGAACGCGTAACCAATTGAATCTTAATCTTATAATTAGCTAATTACTAGTCACAAACGAAAGAGGTCTTTGGTGAAAGGGAACCCTAAGCCAATAAATCCTAGTTTGACGTGTTTGCTAAAAGAGAACTCTGGGTAAACCGACTCTGTAGTTGCATGTATTGATAAATTGAACTAGTGCTTAATAACAAATCATCCGAAACTGGGAATAGGAGATCTAGGCGAACATTCTTTTATCAATTGAATTCAAATATCTTTACTTTTCGTTGAGTCTGCATTTATTTTCTATAAACTTAAAAACACAAAAATATTGTCTTTTACTTTTAATCTATCTTTGATTTGGCTAATCGTTAAATAGCCACAAAACAAATTACCTCGTACTTTCAATTTTTATAGATTAACTTAGTTTATTTTCAATAGTTGCAATCTTAATTCTCACGTTTAAAATGTCCTTGGAATGATTTCGGAATTACCAACTTTATACTATTGCACGATCGGATACACTGCCCGTTAGTGTGTAGTAATCTTTAAACCGGCATTTTCCAGAGATAAATTATATACTAGATTTTACACATCAATCCCCACTCGGGCTAGTTGTGCTAGAATTTAATGGGTGTTTAATACTTTGTCTTTTTAACGCACTCGCCAATTGTACTTTTAGGTGGTGACATTTATTTTACTTGCTAAGTTAGTTACCAAGTGCCCATGGTTAAGCATATACTTTTCATACTGTTTTGAATACTACATCTCGTGGTCTACATTACATTATTTTCTACAATAAAACTATAGCTCACCAACATTCGTGTTGACTTTTTAAAGCATGTTATTTCTCAGGTGCTTAGATGTAACACCGGCCATTTTTATTTTTTTTAAATACACAGCGGAAGACTTTATTAATAAACACAACACAAGTCACGTCATTACATTAAATCGCATAATTAAGTTTAAGCTTACACAGCGGTGTTACGTTATTTCAAAAAGTTATTTAAACAAAAGTCCACATCAGAGTAGGGTTGTCAAACATGTCTTCTGCAACAGCACCCATCCCGACTAGCAGTACCTAAACCTGCAAGGGGAGAATATGTGGGGGCTAGCGCACCGCTAAGTGAATGGAATCTATCTAACATATATAGCTTAAGCCACACACAAGCTATCTACTAACAACAACACCTGCTAACTACCAACTAGCATATAATAAGACAATACGAGGATCGGCGGCTTGTACGAGCACACGACTCTCAGTTGATCGGGCCTGAGTCTACCGATAGTCCCTGCTACTCAATTCACAGTATAGTTATCCAGATGCAGGGGGTGCATCGTTCACACTATACTCAACAATCAGTAACCTATGGACCCAACCTCCCCTAAGCACGGTTGACCTCATACGGACTCTAACCTCTCCTAGGCACGGTCTCGAGTCCCCAGTCTCCCTAGGCCTGACTGGTGCCAATCACACAGTGTACACATAATTCACATACAACATCAGGCATACTATATTAATCTAACATGTCAATTTCTACACTATGCATGGTAAAAGAGTCAACCACAGTAGCATGATATGCTACTTAAACTCTATCCGGAGATAGACCCACTCACCAATTACCAGCAACTGCTCAGTTATTATTTCTGAGCTTCCTCCTTGTCCTTATCTCCCGAGAACAGCAAAAACCAAGTTAGAATAGTGTTCCCATCAAGATTAGACACACTGATAGCGAATTATAGCAAATTAGTAAAAAAAATGCGTCCGCTAAAATTTTCGTGCTTAACACTTGTGCACTTTCAAAATTTACATCCTGAACACCAAAATATAAACGGGCAGCATAACAGCTATAATTCAACACTTTGTAAAATTTTCACTGTCTAAGACCATCGGTCGATGGTCCCATCCATCGGCCGATCGTCAACACACCATCGGTCGATGGTCTCCCCCAATCGGTCGATCGTCAAAATTACATCAGTTGGTCAGAAGTCATACACCATCGGTCGATGGTCTTGTCCACCGGCCGATCGTCCCTCACCATCGGTAGGTAGTTCATCAGCTGCAACAGCAGCAAAGTGACGGGTTTCACCCAAAATCACCAAATCTCGACTTTGGACACGTTTTTGACCTCAAAACAGAACACAACTCGTACACTAACCATTTTAGAACATAAACCCACAACATTCAAATACAAACAACATCAATTTCTACCAATTTGACACAAAACCCCATTTTCATGAAAACTTGACTAAAACACCCATTTTGACACTGATTTGATCACGAAATTAAACAAACTTTACCTTGTTAGAATCACAACAACACAAGGAACGATTTGACACTAAAATCAAGCTTCAATTCGAGATCAAATAATTTAGGGTTGTTTGAGATGATGAAGATGAGGTTAGGTGAAGGTGTGAGTGAGAGGAAGGTTCAGGAAACAAATGAGGGAAATTAGCTGCTCATACACTTAATTTGGGGTTAAAACCCCATACCCCACAACACACGGGTATTTGCCAGTTATCTGATATCTTTCGCACAAGATTAGGTAACCCAAACGAGGTCCAATTAAAATAAACAAACCTGTTCTGGGACCCTTGTCACAAACTGGTCACAACAAAATTATAATAAAACACTAATAAAATAATTAAAATAAAAGCACTTAAGACTAAGCACAAACCCTAAGGGCAAAATAGGCAACTTACAACTAGCTCGGGTTTCAGTCTGTTACAAATCCACCCCCTTAAGGAGATTCCGTCCTCAGAATCTGGTCTTGGTCAAACAAATGAGGGTAGCGAGTCCTCATCAACTCTTCTGTCTCCCACGTAAGATTAGAACCCAAGCTGTGTTTCCACTCGATCAATACCATCGGTATCTCTTTATTTCTCAACTTAGTAACCTTTCGTTCAACTACACGGACCAGTTCTTCCACCAATTTCTTATTCAAATCGACCCTTAAATCTTCTAAAGGAAGGAGCTGCGTTTCATCATCGACTTTACACTTACGAAGATAACGCACGTTAAATGTTTTATGAATACCGGCTAACTCTGGCGGAAGATCTAACACCACAGTCTGATCATTCAACACTTCACTGATCTGAAATGGACCAATAAATCTTGGTGCTAACTTACCACGTTTACCGAATCTAATAACCCCTTTCCACGGCAAAACTTTTAGATACACTCGTTCACCCACATGAAAGGTTACCGGACGTCTACGCGGATCAGCATACATTTTCTGCCTATCTCTAGCGGCTTTCAACTTTTCTCTCGCAATTGCAACTTTTTCAGCTGTCATTTGAACAATTTCGGGACCTGCAAATTGTTTCTCCCTGGCTTCTAACCAACAAGTCGGAGTTCTGCAACGACGACCGTACAACATTTCATAGGGTGGCATCCCTATACTCGAATGATATGAATTATTATACGCGAATTCGACCAACCGCAAATGTGTATCCCACGAACCACCGTATTCTAACACACAAGCCCTTAACATATCCTCTAAAGTCTGTATCGTTCTTTCACTCTGACCATCTGTCTGAGGATGATAAGCTGTACTTAAATTCACACGTGTACCTAGATTTTGTTGAAGACTATTCCAGAAATTTGACACAAATCTAGAATCCCTGTCTGAAACAATCGATAACGGCACACTATGTCGACTAACTATCTCTTTCACATACAAATCGGCTAACTCACTTAACGAGGTTGTCTCACGAGTAGCAAGAAAATGAGCACTTTTAGTTAGACGATCTACTATTACCCAAATCATATCATGTCTTTTCTGAGTTCGAGGTAATTTGTTCACAAAATCCATCGTTATATGTTCCCACTTCCACTCTAGAATCTGTAACTGACGTAACGAACCATACGGTTTCTGATGTTTTGCCTTCACTTGAGCACAAATATGACACTTTTCAACATATCGAGCGATATCTGTTTTCATTGTCGGCCACCAATACACTGTTTTCAAATCATGATACATCTTATTACTACCAGGATGTATTGTTAATCTGGATTTGTGAGCTTCTGTCATGATTAAATCTCTCAAATCTCCAAGCTTAGGCACCCAAACACGATTATTTAAGGTCTTTAGTCCTCGTGAGTCATCAATTAAGTCCACTTTTCGTTTGGTCATTTGTTTAGATTTAATATGTTCATCCTCCAAAGCACAGGCCTGAACGGTTCTTAAACTGTTAATCAAATCTGAGGTTATATTCAAACGAAGAAATTTCACATTTTCACTTGACTTTTTACGACTTAGCGCATCTGCAACCACATTTGCCTTACTCGGATGGTATTTAATTTCACAATCATAATCTTTGATCAACTCTTGCCACCTTCTCTGACGCATATTCAATTCTTTCTGTGAGAAGATATACTGCAAACTCTTGTGATCTGTACAAATAACACAATGGGTTCCATACAAATAGTGTCTCCACAGTTTCAAAGCAAACACTACTGCAGCCATTTCAAGATCATGCACTGGATAATTCTTCTCATGAACTTTCAACTGTCTAGAGGCATAGGCAATTACTTTATCTCTTTGCATTAATACACAACCCAACCCAGCAAATGACGCATCACAGTATACCACGAAGTCATCTGAACCTTCTGGTAAAGCTAACACTGGTGCCTAACACAGTAGCTGTTTCAAAATCTGAAAAGCCTTTTCCTGTTCATCAGTCCATCGAAAGGCTACATCTTTACGAGTCAACTTAGTTAACGGACCTGCTATTTTAGAAAAATCTTTGATAAACCTGCGATAATAACCAGCCAAACCCAGAAAACTCTTAATCTCAGTTGGAGTCTTCGGAGAATTCCAATTCATTACCGCTTCTAACTTTATTGGATCAACCTTTATACCTTCAGCACAAATCACGTGACCCAAAAACTGCACTTCACGTAACCAAAATTCACATTTTGAAAATTTTACAAATAGCTGCTCACGTTTCAATAATTTCAAAACCTGTCTCAGGTGTTCAGCATGTTCACTCTCTGTCTTTGAATACACTAGTATATCGTCTATGAATACAATCACAAACTTATCTAAGAACGGACGACACACTCTATTCATTAAATCCATGAAGACTGCTGGCGCATTCGTCAACCCAAACGGCATGACAAGAAATTCATAATGACCATACCTAGTTCTGAATGCTGTTTTTGGTATATCTGATTCAGCAACACGAACCTGATGATACCCGGATCGTAAATCTATCTTGGAAAAAGAATGAAGCACCCTGTAACTGATCGAACAAATCATCTATTCGAGGTAATGGATACTTATTTTTCATTGTTCTTTTGTTTAATTCACGATAATCAATACACATACGCATTGACCCATCTTTCATTTTAACAAACAATACCGGAGTACCCCACGGTGAAGAACTCGGTCGAATAAACCCACGATCTAATAACTCTTGAATCTGTGACATCATTTCACGGATTTCAGATGGCGCTAATCGGTATGGAGCTTTTGCAACTGGAGTTGTTCCAGGAACCAACTGAATCTTATATTCGACTTCCCTTACCGGCGGCAGACCTGGTAACTCATCTGGAAACACTTCGGGAAATTCTGATACTACCGGAATATCAGCCACAATTTTCTTTTCTTTCTTTACATCAATTACGTATGCAAGAAATGATTCACATCCCTTTTCCATCGACTTTTTCGCTTTCATCATGGTTATCAACGGAAAATTATACCCACCCCGCTCCCCTCGGACCATAACACGGGTTCCATCGGTCGAACGAAAGGTAATCATTTTCATAACACACTTAATATTAGCCCTAAGCGAGCTCAACCAATCCATTCCTAATACTACATCAAAGCTAGGAATAGGTAACACTAAACAAGTCACCAGGAAAGACTTCCCTTCAATCTCTATACAAACCCCAGACACATATATTGTGATGGGTGTGATCTTACCATCGGCTACTTCTACACTAACCGGCTTGGGTAACACAGTAACTGGTAATTTCAACTTAGCACAGAAATCTAGGGACATAAAACATCTATTGGCACCACAATCAAACAATACGCGAGCAGGTATTGAGTTGATTAGAAACATTCCGGTGATCACTTCGTCGGTTGCCACGGCATTCTCAACTGACATCTGAAAAGCTCTAGCCTCTGCTGTTGGAGGGTTCTTCCTCTTCTGCCCACTCGAGGTAGTTGACCCTCCAGCTGATGCCGAACGCGCCCCTGACCCTGCCCCGGAACTACGACTCTTCGATGGACAACTAACTGCACGATGCCCTGGTTTGTGACAACTCCAACATACACTATTCGGATACGGACATGCTGAAGACTCATGCCCAACAACACCACACTTTAAACATCTTCTTGTAGCCTCAGAACATTGCCCACTGTGATAAGATCGACACATGTGACACCAATTCCCTTTACCTGATCCAGAGCCAGAACCACTCTAACTCTTTTACCCTTCGATTTAAACCCACTAGACTTCTTGGATTTAGATCCTGATTGACCAGATACTTGCCCACCTTGTTGTAGCACATTACCAAACATTATATTCCTGACGGCCTGAACATCACTTTCTACCATCTTAGCCATCACAACAGCTTGAGACAATTATGTAGCTGTTCTAACGAAAGTTCAGTACTATGGCAGAATTATATTAACAAAATGCTGGATATGAGACGCTTCGTCTGGCACCCATTGTTGCACAAACCTCAGTTTATCCATATACTTCTCTACTACCTCATCGATCGTCATTTGAGGTGTCATCTTCATTTCAAGAAACTCAGTCTTGATTCGATTCATATCAAACGGATTACAATACTGTTCACACATCTTCCCATAAAACTGCTCCCACGTGATCATACTCAATTGCTCTTTTGGTATACTGGAAATCAAAGAATCCCACCAAATCATAGCCCAACCTTTCAACATTCGACTAGCATATGTTACTTTCAGCTCAGGTTCACACTGACACGCTTCAAATACCCTTTCAATTTCTCGCAACCAATTGAGAGTTACAGTCGGATCAGTACTTCCAAAAAACTCAGAGGGTTTGCAATCACGGAAATTCTTATAAGTACACCTTTTGGGTGGTTGCATGTAAGGTTGATGAAACATTTGCATTTGGTATGGGTTCATCATCATGGGATTTTGGTAAGTAAAAGTGTTTTGCGGTGGCATGTAGTATTGGTTAGGTATTTAATTTTGAAACTGGTTCTGGTGAACGTTAGGTATCGTTTGGGATTGCGCGGTTGGGAATCCAGGTGGTGTATCATCATTTCCAGAATGCCTCGCTAATTTAAGCTCATTAAATTTATCTTCAGCCTCTTTCAGCTTGCTTTCTAACTGAAGGATGTAACTATTCTGATCATCATCTGACTCAACATCCTCTTCTGGTGCTCTGAATGTTCCGGGGTTGGATGGGCCAGTTGCGTTTCTATCAGCCATACCTGTGCTATAAAACAGCTCACACAAAAGCTTAGTAGATAACAGTTAGTTCAATCACAACTAACACACACATATATCCTATTTTCACTTAGCCCCCCACTCCCACAGACATGTTTAACTTGCCTCAGGGTTTGGGAACAAAATACGCGCACGTACTTGCTGCCAAACCATGCACTGATACCAACTTGTAACACCGGCCATTTTTTTTTAAAAAATACACAGCGGAAGACTTTATTAATAAACACAACACAAGTCACGTCATTACATTAAATCGCATAATTAAGTTTAAGCTTACACAGCGGTGTTACGTTATTACAAAAAGTTATTTAAACAAAAGTCCACATCAGAGTAGGGTTGTCAAACATGTCTTCTGCAACAACACCCATCCCGACTAGCAGTACCTAAACCTGTAAGGGGAGAATATGTGGGGGATTAGCGCACCGCTAAGTGAATGGAATCTATTTAACAGATATAACTTAAGCTACACACAAGCTATCTACTAACAACAACACCTGTTAACTACCAACTAGCATACAATAAGACAATACGAGGATCGGCGGCTTGTACAAGCACACGACTCTCAGTTGATCGGGCCTGAGTCTACCGATAGTCCCTGCTACTCAATTCACAGTATAGTTATCCAGATGCAGGGGGTGCATCGTTCACACTATACTCAACAATCAGTAACCTATGGACCCAACCTCCCCTAAGCACGGTTGACCTCATACGGACTCTAACCTCTCCTAGGCACGGTCTCGAGTCCCCAGTCTCCCTAGGCCTGACCGGTGCCAATCACACAGTGTACACATAATTCACATATAACATCAGGCATACTATATTAATCTAACATGGCAATTTCTACACTATGCATGGTAAAAGAGTCAACCACAGTAGCATGATATGCTACTTAAACTCTATCCGGAGATAGACCCACTCACCAATTATCAGCAACTGCTCAGTTATTATTTCTGAGCTTCCTCCTTGTCCTTATCTCCTGAGAACAGCAAAAACCAAGTTAGAATAGTGTTCCCATCAAGATTAGACACACTGATAGCGAATTATAGCAAATTAGTAAAAAAAAATGCGTCCGCTAAAATTTTCGTGCTTAACACTTGTGCACTTTCAAAATTTACATCCTGAACACCAAAATACAAACGGGCAGCATAACAGCTATAATTCAACACTTAGTAAAATTTTCACTGTCTAAGACCATCGGTCGATGGTCCCATCCATCGGCCGATCGTCAACACACCATCGGTCGATGGTCTCCCCCAATCGGTCGATCGTGAAAATTACATCAGTTGGTCAGAAGTCATACACCATCGGTCGATGGTCTTGTCCACCGGCCGATCGTCCCTCACCATCGGTCGATGGTCAACGACCATCGGCCGAAGGTAGTTCATCAGCTGCAACAGCAGCAAAGTGACGGGTTTCAACCCAAAATCACCAAATCTCGACTTTGGACACGTTTTTGACCTCAAAACAGAACACAACTCGTACACTAACCATTTTAGAACATAAACCCACAACATTCAAACACAAACAACATCAATTTTTACCAATTTGACACAAAACCCCATTTTCATAAAAACTTGACTAAAACACCCATTTTGACACTGATTTGATCACGAAATTAAACAAACTTTACCTTGTTAGAATCACAACAACACAAGGAACGATTTGACACTAAAATCAAGCTTCAATTCGAGATCAAATGATTTAGGGTTGTTTGAGATGATGAAGATGAGGTTAGGTGAAGGTGTGAGTGAGAGGAAGGTTCAGGAAATAAATGAGGGAAATTAGCTGCTCATACACTTAATTTGGGGTTAAAACCCCATACCCCACAACACATGGGTATTTGTCAGTTATCTGATATCTTTCGCACAAGATTAGGTAACCCAAACGAGGTCCAATTAAAATAAACAAACCTGTTCTGGGACCCTTGTTACAAACTGGTCACAACAAAATTATAATAAAACACTAATAAAATAATTAAAATAAAAGCACTTAAGACTAAGCACAAACCCTAAGGGCAAAATAGGCAACTTACAACTAGCCCGGGTTTCAGTCTGTTACATTAGAAGAAATTGCTTCCGCTATAATAGACTTGCTGTGTTAGACTTCTGCTGTACTCTGCATTGTTAGAGATGTCTCTTAAGCATGGACTTTTTATTTTGTATTCACTACTTATGTTTAATTTGAACCACGGTTTGTAATGACCTAAGTGTCACGTACTATTGTTAATGCTTTCTATTCGTAGAAGCACATTACTTTTGTAAAACATTATCGTTTATGAATGCAAAACCTCATTTTAAAACAGTATATAGTGTTATACCTTGTAATGGACCTGTTGTTGATGATCCGTACAATGATGGTTTCGGACGGGGCATCACAACCCCGATCGACTCCGTCTTAATCAGTCGGTAACTAGCCTTTGACCATCTTCGAGATCGTTGGATCTCTCGCGACTTGGTTATTCAGGGTGTCACACCGGAGAGTTAAAGCTGCTAAACTCTAAAATAACCCACTATTATTGCACTCAAATGTATCTTTTCCCTAAATGCGAATATATGTTTGATTAAATGACGTCATCCGTGGTACACGCGACAAGGTGTCTCGTGTTCCTACCATCACACTTTCTTTCTACGAAGGTTTGTTTATTCTTATTCAACTAACATGGTCGGTCCCGATAATTTAAGCACCTCGAACGAGGTGAAAAAGGGCTCTTATGTTCTAAGAAATAATATAAGCTATTTTAAAAAAAAGGCTTTTTGGGACTTTGCTAGAATGTTAGTGGACTTTATTTTTTTCCAGTGGTATTTGATTGTTGTTTTTGGGCATATTTGTTTTTCAAATATCTGATTGTGTATGTATATATTAAAAGATAAAAAATTAGCCCTTACAAATTATGTGCTTTGAGCGGTCGATCGGGTTGCTCTACCTTTGGGCCGCCCCTTTGAGCTAACAATTTGTATGCGGTTTAATAAAATATTATGACGCGGCTATTCGCGCTATCTTTTACGCAATTATTCACGGATTGGTTTTCCACACAGGTTTTCGCAAAATTATACGCGGAATTGGTTTTTCATACAGTTGTCTACGCAGATGTCCGCGCATGTATCGTGTAGCTGTTCCAGACACATGATTTTACCGTGATGCAGTGAATAGTTCAATATGATAATTAACAAAGATATCATAGCAAACTTGAGGGGAATTGTTCGGGTACAATTAAGTTAAGGTTTCACTTGGACTTTGTCCATGAGCTCTAAACCATAATTTTTTCTTAACCCTAGTTTTCCTTATAAATATAGGGATCTCCCCCTACACAAACTGCACCTAGTTAATGCATCATATGACTTGCACTTGAACCACACCCTGAGATCGATGGACCTCTCGGGATTGGGCTATTCACGGTATGAGAGTTAAAGCCGCTAACCTCTATAAAACTCCACTATTATTGCAGTAAAATGTTTTTTTTGCTCTAGCTGTGACGATATGTATGATCAGTGTGTGTGTGTATATATATATAATATGATGATTGGAGCAGTGTTGGTCCTATTGCGAACACTGTTTCTAATCGTGATATTGCTAGAGCTAATTGGGGTTTTAAAGACTACAGTTAGTGAAATCGTTGGGGCAGATGATATGCGATGGCCTTCAGACTGGTATAATAAATATCCGGTGTTACAATCGATCATTGCTCCTAGCCTGAAAGACATTCCAGATAGGTTTGGTTGGAGGGATGCTCGCGGCATCAATTTTGATTTCTCTGTTAGTCGGGTTTGGGAATCCTTTCGCCCAAGAGGGTCAAGAAGTTTCGTGGTTCTCAGTTGTTTGGTACCCGGGATGTGTCCCGAGATATTCATTTTCACTCTGGCTTGTTACGGGTTCAAGGTTAAAAACTCAAGACAGAATCAAGCATTGGGAGAAACTCGATGGCCTTTCTCAGGTTTGCACGTTGTGTAAAGGCTGTTCGGATTCTCATATGCATTTGTTTTTTGAAGGCAAGTTCTCTGAGTCGATATGGCGAAAGGTGAATAATATACGCCTTATGGATCTGCGAAGTGATAATTGGCAAAAGGGTTGTGGAGATGATTAAGCCTGTTATGACGACCCGGAAATTTCCGACCAAATTTAAACTTAATCTTTATATGTTTCCGACACGATAAGCAAAGTCTGTAATGTTGAGTCTCATAAATTCTGAATTTGTTTCATATAATCAATTACCCTTTTACTGTGCTCAACGATTCATGAACAACTATTTATTAATAAAGACACATGTGTGTGTATGTATATATATATATATATATATATATATATATATATATATATATATATATATATATATATATATTTTAATTCGATATATTATTTGAAATAATATATGATTAAGTATTGAAAATAAATATGTTGTTATACAATAAAAGTATTACATATATTATAATATGAAAAATTAATATATTAAATTTTATTACAAGTTAAAGTATAGTTATTATTTCATTCTTTATTAATAAAATAAATAATAATATTAATATCAGTATTATGAATTTTATTATGTTAATATATTTGTTACACTTAAATTGATACATCATTTTACTAATATTATTGATAACATTATTAATATTATTATTAGTAAAATTATAATTGTGGTTATTATTATGACTATTATTATTATTACTAAAAATTATTAATTTTATTTTATTATTATCATTAACCTTATTAATATCATATCATTATTATCTTTGTCAATATTATTATTGTTAATATTGATATCAATATTTGTATTGTTAATTGTGTTATATCTAAAATAATTATATATATATAAAATCGATATGAAAGAGTTATTATATTATTATTGATATTATTATAATCATTAATAATATTAACATAACTAATAAAATGATTATTATTATCATTTTTATTATCTTTATTATTAATTAAATTTATTAAAATTATTATTATCATATTTTTACTTATCACTTATTTTTACTAGTCTATTTATCAATAATATTATTATTAGTAATATTATTAATAAAATTATTAATAGAAATAATATATTTGTTAATTATCAAAATCTATGAATTATATATATATATATATATATATATATATATATATATATATATAAACACACACACACACATATATATATATATATATATATATATATATATAAACACATATATATATATATAATACGTTTATACATACATATACAAATACATATACAGTTATATAAAAATACTGTTATATACATATACAATAATTACGTGTTCTGTATACATCACAATCACGTTCTAATTTCTCATCTGATATTAAAGTCTCTAAATTGTATGAATTGAATTAATGAATTATATCAGTTGTTATTTTCTTCATTTCCTGCTTCAAATTGTACAACTTGTCGAGCGAAACAAACTACGAAACAAAAATTAATTGATTCCTTAGTACTGTAATTATATCTATTGATCACTATATAGTACTCTGCAAATGCAATCCGAATTAGAGGAGAGAAAAATCAAACAAAAGTTCAAGAAAAAGTCATGGTACCTCTGTTCTTCAATTATTTTTGCCAAACATTGATTTCAAAATTTATTTTAAAATCTATTATTGCAGTTTTATTAGGAATATATTAATTGATCTTTCTGCAAAAATTCGTTTATCAATTCATTAATTTGAGTTTCAATTTAGGAGTCAAAGCTATAATTCAAAAAGTCAAACAAATCTGTTCAACGAGAAATTCGAGTTTGTTCTAATGTTTTAAGTTAAATTGACGATTCATAAAGTTTCTAAGGATGCTTTAGAATCTATTTCATGTTTAAATCTCAGTCTAAAAGTGGCTAGATTTTAAAAATGCGAATCGAGTTCATGTTTGAATAAACCGCTACTGTTGCTTATTTTCTGTTTTTTTTCCTGTTAAAATCAAACGTCCAACCTATGAATCGTTTTTGCTTTGTTTACCAATCCTAAACTCATTGCAAAATTTTGTTAATGGTGATAATCAAACTCTGATCGAGCTGTTTAAGGAGATGAAGAAGAAAGGTTAAGCAACAGATAGATACATATATAAATATAAGATGGGTATTTTATCAGAAAAAATACAAACGGTCGAGTGGTATGTGTGTTGGATGAGTATGAGAGTGATTCGGGTTAGAGCCTCACAGCAGTCATATTTTTTTTTGGGCTTTATGAGGTAGTACACTCACTTATTATTATTATTATTATTATTATTCTTATTCTTATTATTATTATTATTATTATTATTATTATTATTATTATTATTATTAATATTATTATTATTAATATTATTATTATTATTATTATTATTAATATTATTATTATTATTATTATTATTATTATTATTATTATTATCATTGTTATTACCATGATTTTTATTATTATTGTTATTTTTATTATTATTAGTAATGTAAGTATTATTATTGTTATTATTACTAATACAACATTCTTGATCATATATTATTATTGTTACTATTATTAAGGTTATAATTATTATCATTTGTATCATATCTAAAAATATTATAATTATCATTAGTATTAGTATTATAAATATAATTATTATTACTATGAACATAATAAAAGTTATTATTATTTCATTAATACTAGTATTAGAATCATTTTATAACTACTAGAATTAGGTATTTTTAATATAATACTAACCAAATATATATTAATATGACTATATAAATGTTAATCATTTTAAATATATATACACAAAGTAAATATATATAATATATATTATAAGTTATAATATAATAATTTTTTCAATTACGATTATATACATTAATAAATATATATATGAATAATATAGGTTCGTGAATCCAAGGCCAACCCTACACTTGTTAAATGACGTCATATGTATTTTTACTACAAAATACAGTATGGTGAGTTTCATTACTCCCCTTTTAAATGCTTTTGCAAGATATATTTTTGGGACTGAGAATACATGCGCTGTTTTTATAACTGTTTTACGAAATAGACACAAGTAATTGAAACTACATTATATGGTTGAATGATCGAAGCCGAATATGCCCCTTTTGCTTGGTAACCTAAGAATTAGTAAACCGGTCTACTAATTGACGTGAATCCTAAAGATAGATCTATTGGGCCTAACGAACCCCATCCAAAGTACTGGATGCTTTAGTACTTCGAATTCGTTTTTTTCATGTCCGAAGGATTTCTTGGAATGATATGGGATATTCTTATATGCATCTTATTAATGTCGGTTACCAGGTGTTCAATTCATATGAATGATTTTTGTCGCTATGCATGGGACGTATGTTTATGAGAAATGGAAATATGAAATCTTGTGGTCTATTAAAATTATGAAATGATTATTTATGATAAACTAATGAACTCACCAACCTTTTGGTTGACATTTGAAAGCATGTTTATTCTCAGGTACGACAAAAACCTTTCGCTGTGCATTTGCTCATTTTAGAGATATTACTTGGAGTCATTCATGACATATTTCAAAAGACGTTGCATTCGAGTCATTGAGTTCATCAAGATTATTATTAAGTCAATTATAGTTGAATATATTATTAAATGGTATGCATGCTGTTAATTTTCGATGTAATAAAAGTTTGTCTTTTAAAAATGAATGCAATGTTTGTAAAATGTATCATATAGAGGTCAAATACCTCGCGATGGAATCATATGTTATCGTATTCGTCCTTATGGATTAGGACGGGTCACTTCATGTGGTATCAGAGCGGTGGTCTTAGCGAACCAGGTCTTGCTTTAGTGTGTCAAACTGATAGTTTTTTAGATGCATTAGTGAGTCTGGACTTCGACCGTGTCTGCATGTCAAAAGTTTTGCTTATCATTTCTAGTCGAAAATCATCTGCTTATCATCCTTAGAAAATTACCTGCTTATTATCCTTAAAGTCTAGACACGTCTTACTGCCTCTATTGCATAGACAGTGTATAGATAAATTCATATCTTAACGTATCTATTATTATTATCTTTGTCAGACAACTTCCGTAGATTCCTCCGTAACTTATGGGATTTTAGTGTTATATATGCATATGTAAATTATGAATTGCAGGATACTAATCTACATCCTATAATTTAATTCATATCGAAAATCCTCCATCTGATTGTACGAGATGGATCCCTCAACCAGTTCGAATACCTCGGATTCCGACAGCTATTCCGATATGGATTTCGACTCAAGCTCCGAAGACAGTGTAACCAGAATGAATTAACCTATCAGCCATCCCCAATTCATCTGATGGGTTCGTAGCTTACTTAAACATTAGAGACAAGAAGAAAGCAATCCCTTCCATCCACCACATTGCCCTTTTGGCGAAGAACCTGAAATATTTACCGGTGAACCTATCCGAAACACCATTTTTAGCCTCATTTCTAGAGTAGCTCATCACGCTTATATTCTATCCACAATTCTAAACCTTATTCATCCACTCGTTCCGACCGACAATCATCCTGGAATAATAGAAGAAGTCAACGAACTTTGCGCTCGAGTAATCAATTTGGAGAATATGGTGAAAAAATTTACCAGCTTCAGCAACATCACTGGCACCAAAGTACCATTAATAACAGCACCATCAACAATCCATGCCTCAACATCTCATTTTGTACCTCGAGTATAATCATCGTTTTACGTATCGTTCTACATCATTTATCTTCGTTCGACATGGCGATTATGTAATCTCTAATGTTTTAGAGATTATATATTCTTCTTCTAACGGTAAACCAAATGAGTTTAATACTATATTAACTCATTAAATCCATGATTACATCTGAAGAAAAAATATATATATATATTTTCATAAAGATTGTAATAAAAAAAAAATTCTTTCGTACAAACTGATAATGGTGAAAATATTTTAACGGGTAGGTAATACCCGAGGAATATTTAGATTTCACATTAATAAGTTACACTGTACATTCTTCCCATCTGATTCAACAGTCATTTACTATCCTACCTACATCCATAGATATACGAATCCGTTCACCGCATAATAACTATTTTCACCCAATTTCATAATTGGATTTTGATTTATCAGAATCCAACAAGTGGCATAATGAAGAAAACATTGGACAAAATTAAATTTGTTAGAAACAAACAAATTAACTATGATAAATTTTGTTAAGAATCCACGCTAACTGTTCATAGCTAATGTTCTTAGCTAACTGTTAATTCCGTATCGCAATTTATTTACCGCAATTTATTTATCGCAATTTATTTATTGCATTTTATTTATCGCATTTTTAATTTTAGCAATTTTATTTATCGTTATTTAATTTCTGTTATTTATTTTACGCACTTTAAATATCAGGACACGTATACAAGATTTTGACATATCATATCGACGCATCTATATATATTATTTGGAATAACCATAGACACTCTATATGCAGTAATGCTGGAGTTAGCTATACAGTGTTGAGGTTGATTCTATAATAATATATATAGTTTGAGTTGTGATCGAGTCTGAGATATGTACACGGGTCACGATACGTATTAATTAATTTGAATATTATATAATAAACTATATATGAATTATTGGACTGTTAACTGTGGACTATCGACTGTGGACTGCAAATATTGGACAATTAAAATGAATTAAAATATTGATTATAACATATGAAACTAAACATTTCTTCAAGTTTGCCACTTAATTTCATCTTAAACAATCATTTGAATCTTGACTATTACAATCTGCGTTCAAACCTTTCATGATTCTTGAAAACACCTCAATCGAGAGGATGAACCAACTGCATCTCATCTACGAAAGAAAAGATTTATGCATATAGTTATGCACTTGAAAAACTCTTGGAACCTGAGTAAAGGTTTAACACGTATCTGTGCTAGCTCCTTTGGCATTGTTATTACAGAAAATAACATTGCAATTCTTTTTCACAATAGTTAGTTTTGCCACAGCTCCAGCAAACTAACTTCGACTTTTATTCGGATAAACCTTATTATAACTTTGAAATACAAGTTGCCATTCATCATCTTTACCGGAAGAACCATTTATATCCCATCACATTAGCAGTAAACTTACCAGCAACTTCATTACTCATTGGCTTAAGTCTCTCCGAAGAACCATTATATTCGTTCATTAAAAACCCTATCATATACTCATCCGCAGGTTGTAATGAGAATTGCCATACCAATTACCAGAAATCAGCAATTTAGTATTTTGAATCTCGCAACATTTCTACAACCACATTTATATGTATACATATAACATTTATCTCTTAGAATTATGATCTTTCATTCTGAAATTCAGAAAAGCACCCAGTCTACAAATCAATACTTCAAATTCTGAAAAAGCTGAATACAGCAGCAAAAACTGTACACGACTTTAACAGTCTGAAGTTTGATGATAAAGAATAGTATCTTGACAAAGCTCATAAAAGTTGAAACTGGAAAACGGATTGAGCAAACCAAGAAGGAGGTTGTAGACAAATCACAAAGAATAAATCTGACTTTAAAGAATCCTGATGATTCTGTTTCTGATGAAATCCTTAGCGAATACCTTATTCCTTAATCGCTCTAAATCATTGTGAATGAATTTCTTCATTCCACTTTGAATCTAAAATTCTACGATGTTATCGTATCTTTCCTTATAAATATCCTCAATATTTCTGAAGATATCTTCATAAATATTCTTGTCCGATATTAATTACCTCTCCGCACTATCTGTGTTATATCATAAAAGGAAACAGCTTTAGTTTCTATATTCTATAAAACTTCGAGTTTAAAATATGAATGTTTTTGAAGTAGTGTTAGGAACTGAAGCATGAGTTAGTATAATATAATGACACTTGATCAACGTGATTATATTACAGTAAGTCATGCTGAGTTTCTAATGGAACGTGATGATTCACAGATTTTAACGTCATCATGTGCCATGTTACACGACTTTTATATTCTATTTAATCTATAAACATATCAAGAACATAATTTCCTAATAGTTCTATCTTTTCTTTTAAAATCTGGTAGTTTAACCAATCGAGATCGTACTATCACAATTTCTCTCTTAGAACATGAGTTATGTTCATTCGAAACTCCATATCTACAAATTCTGGACCATTATTCGCTTGACTTACAGTCGGAAAGAGAAAACAAAGGTATAGAACTCCAAAATATAAAGGAAACGAAGGGAGAGAATTTATAGTGAAATATCTGGCAGAGCAATCGAAATAGATCATCGTATTTAACCAAAGAGGATTTTAATTTTCTTAAGAATCAAATCTTATTACGAAGATTTTCTTTAAATCCCTTGAATTCCAGAATTCAACCAAGACAACGTCAAAAGTTAAGACGCACCTTATTTTCTAAATTCAACCATGACCACGTCAAAAGTTAAGACAAAACTTTATTTCATTCACTATTTTGTGATAGCTTCACTCGTACGCTTCGAGTAATCGAATTATCTTATCCATATTACTCAACAGTGATGAAACTCTATTTATCAACTCATATTCGTCATGAGAACAATTTTATTGTTAGCCATGACAACCTCACTCAAATTTCGGGATGAAATTTCTTTAACGGGTAGGTACTGTGACGACCCAGAAATTCTCGACTAAATTTAAACTTAATCTTTATATGTTTCCGACACGATAAGCAAAGTCTGTAATGTTGAGTCTCAAAAATTCTGAATTTGTTTCATATAATCAATTACCCTTTTACTGTGCTCGACGATTCACGAACAACTATTTATTAATAAAGACACATGTATATATATATATATATATATATATATATTTCTTAATTTGATATATTATTTGAAATAATATATGATTAAGTATTGAAAATAAATATGTTGTTATACAATAAAAGTATTACATAAATTATAATATGAAAAATTAATATATTAAATTTTATTACAAGTTAAAGTATAGTTATTATTTCATTCTTTATTAATAAAATAAATAATAATATTAATATCAGTATTATGAATATTATTATGTTAATATATTTGTTACACTTAAATTGATACATCATTTTACTAATATTATTGATAACATTATTAATATTATTATTAGTAAAATTATAATTGTGGTTATTATTATGACTATTATTATTATTATTATTAAAAATTATTAATTTTATTTTATTATTATCATTAACCTTATTAATATCATATCATTATTATCTTTGTCAATATTATTATTATTAATATTGATATCAATATTTGTATTGTTAATTGTGTTATATCTAAAATAATTATATATATATATATATATATATATATATATATATATATATATATATATATATATATATATATATATATATATAATTGATATGAAAGAGTTATTATATTATTATTGATATTATTATAATCATTAAAAATATTAACATAACTAATAAAATGATTATTATTATCATTTTTATTATCTTTATTATTAATTAAATTTATTAAAATTATTATTATCATATTATTACTTATCACTTATTTTTACTAGTCTATTTATCAATAATATTATTATTAGTAATATTATTAATAGCATTATTAATAGAAATAATATATTTGTTAATTATCAAAATCAATGAATTATATATATATATATATATATATATATATATATATATATATATATATAAACACATATACATATATAAAATACGTTTATACATACATATACAAATACATATACAGTTATATAAAAATACTGTTATATACATATACAATAATTACGTGTTCTGTATACATCACAATCACATTCCAATTTCTCATCTGATATTAAAGTCTCTAAATTGTACGAATTGAATTAATGAATTATATCAGTTGTTATTTTCTTCATTTCCTGCTTCCAATTGTACAACTTGTCGAGTGAAACAAACTACGAAACAAAAAGTAATTGATTCCTTTGTATTGTAATTATATCTATTGATCACTATATAGTACTCTGCAAATGCAATCCGAATTAAAGGAGAGAAAAATCAAACAAAAGTTCAAGAAAAAGTCACGGTACCTCTGTTCTTCAATTATTTTTGCCAAACATCGATTTCAAAATTTATTTTAAAATCTATTATTGCAGTTTTGTTAGGAATATATTAATTGATCTTTCTGCAAAAATTCGTTTATCAATTCATTAATTTGAGTTTCAATTTAAGAGTCAAAGCTATAATTCAAAAAGTCAAACAAATCTGTTTAACGAGAAATTCGAGTTTGTTCTAATGTTTTAAGTTAAATTGACGATTCATAAAGTTTCTAAGGACGCTTTAGAATCTATTTCATGTTTAAATCTCAGTCTAAAAGTGGCTAGATTTTAAAAATGCGAATCGAGTTCATGTTTGAATAAACCGCTGCTGTTGCTTATTTTCTGTTATTTTTTTCTGTTAAAATCAAACGTCCAACCTATGAATCGTTTTTGCTTTGTTTATCAATCCTAAAACCATTGCAAAGTTTGTTAATGGTGATAATCAAACTCTGATCGAGCTGTTTAAGGAGATGAAGAAGAAAGGTTAAGCAACAGATAGATACAGATATAAATATAAGATGGGTATTTTATCAGAAAAATAAAAACGGTCGAGTGCTATGTGTGTTGGATGAGTATGAGAGTGATTCGGTTTCGAGCCTCACAGCAGTCATATTTTTTTGGGCTTTATGAGGTAGTACTCTCACTTTTTATTATTATTATTATTATTATTATTATTATTATTATTATTATTATTATTATTATTATTATTATTATTATTATTATTATTATTATTATTATTATTATTATTGTTATTATTATTATTATTAATATTATTATTATTATTATTATTATTATTATTATTATTATTATTATTATCATTGTTATTACCATGATTATTATTATTATTGTTATTGTTATTATTATTAGTAATGTAAGTATTATTATTGTTATTATTACTAATACAAGATTCATGATCATATATTATTATTGTTACTATTATTAACGTTATAATTATTATCATTTGTATTATATCTAAAAATATTATAATTATCATTAGTATTAGTATTATAAATATAATTATTATTACTATGAACATAATAAAAGTTATTACTATTTCATTAAAACTAGTATTAGAATCATTTTATAACTACTAGAATTAGGTATTTTTAATATAATACTAACCAAATATATATTAATATGACTATATAAATGTTAATCATTTTAAATATATATAATATATATTATATGTTATAATATATTAATTTTTTCATTTACGATTATATATATATTAATAAATATAAATATATATATGAATAATATAGGTTCGTGAATCCGAGGCCAACCCTACACTTGTTAAATGACGTCATATGTATTTTTACTACAAAATACAGTATGGTGAGTTTCATTACTCCCTTTTTAAATGCTTTTGCAATATATATTTTTGGGACTGAGAATACATGCGCTGTTTTTATAACTGTTTTAAGAAATAGACACAAGTAATTGAAACTACATTATTGATAATGCTAAAAACGAACATATATTTCATAGCATTATCCCTCAAGAAAGACAAGCTTTTAGTTGCAATTGTTCTATTTACAAGTGATATTCGTTTAAATAATAAAAGGTGAAGACAAAAGACAGATTCGATAAATTGAAGACGCAAACTACCAAAAAGCTCAAAAGTACAAAATACAATCAAAGTGGTTCCAATTATTGATAAGAAACGTCTCAAAATTACAAGAGTACAAGACGCAAAATGCAAAGTACAAGATATTAAATTATACGCAAGGACGTTCGAAAATCCGGAACCGCGACCAAAGTCAACTCTCAACGCTCGACGCAACGGACTAAAAATTACAAGTCAACTATGCACACGAATATAATATAATATTTAAATAATTCTTAAAATTATTTATATATTATATATATTATTATAAACCGTCGGTAAGCAAAGAAACAAAATCTTGTGAGCTGGAAAAAGGGGCCATGCGATCGCATGGCCTGGAAGGCAAAAAGCCATGCGATCGCATGGCAGTAGGTGACAGCCCACATTGCTATAAATTCGCGTGTTTTGATTCAATATCCATCATCTTTTTCTCTTCTCATTCATCAACATTGTGACACTGCTGATTTTTTTTTTAATATACGTGGCGGAAGCTTAATATTAATTTAATACGATATCCACATTAACTATTGTTAATACAACCTGTGTCACGTGTCATTACAAAATACTTTTATTATACAGGGAAGACATATTTACAAAAAGATTATTATTTTCATAAAACAAGACAACATCAGAGTTGACTCCTGTCAAACATAACATCTTCATGCCCGTCTTCTCCCCAAAAGCATAATCTACAAAAGCTAATAACCTGCAGGGAGGAGATGGAGGGGAATTAGCACGAAGCTAAGTGAGTACGACTAACTACAGGCCATAGCATACATAAGTGTTATACTAATCATGTCACATATTCTAACACACAAACATCACCCAGTAGTGCAGTCTACAGAGACTCCGGCGGTTCGGCCAAACCATTAACCTCCAGTTGATCGAGCTGGGGTTTACCGGAAGTTTCTCCTACATACCGTGCTGCATAAATCATCTACACACGACGTACGCGTCATTCAAACATATACTATACGGATGCAAATAGGCTACCACATGAGGAACCCAACCCGCAGGTTGATCTCTCCTATCGAATTAGGCTACCACAAGATAGGGACGCACTAGGCTCCAGCAGACAAGCATCAACTAACATGCAGTCATCACAAGGTACTAACTAATCACAACAATAAGTATATCTAACAAGCATGGCAATCATAATATAACATGCTACAATATACTATATTCTCCAGTTAGTCCCACTCACCAAATACCAGCAAACGAGAAGGTATTCAGCTATCTAATCACTGAACCTTCTCTTTCTCCTTTTCTCCTGAGAAAACATATACACAAGTTAGTTTCTGTCCGTTAACACCAAATAACACAATATAAAAATTTTTGTCAGAAAAACTGTCCGCTAAAATTTTTCTCCTTAACACTTGTGCACTTTTACATCAAAATCATCAAAATCATCAAAATACAAACGGGCAGCATAACGGCTAAAACTCAACACTTAGGTAAAATATTCACTGCCCAAGACAGAGACAGTCGACCGACTGTCTACACTCACTCGGCCTAGTGTCTAGTCACTCGGTCGATGGTCTCTCGCAGACACACTCGGCCGTGGGTCATACACACTCGGTCGATGGTCGAGTCAGTCGTTCGAGTGTCAGGAGACACTCGGCCGACCGTGTTCATCTGCAGAAGCTGAAGACAAAGTGACGGGTTTCACCCAAAATCAACCAATTCTTGCTCTAGAGCTCGCTTATGACCTCAAAACTGACCAAATCGAAGACACTATACATTAAGAAACATAAACCCACAAGATTTGGACTCAAACAACATCAAATTTAACCACTTTGACCCAAATTACTCACTATGTAAAAACTAACACAAAAACTCAATTTTCTCAAAGATTAAAGCATGAAAACTTGTGATTCTTACCTTGATAGAATCAGTAAATCACAAGGAACACGAAAATGTAAATGATTTGAGCTCTAAAACAAGAATCAAGGATTAGGGTTTGGTAGGTGAGGGAGATGAAGAACGGGTGTGTTTGGGAATTTTCTAAAAGAATGTAAAAATGAGCTGCACTAGTCATGTTAAGTGGGTTAAAATCCCACACTGTGTGACACACGGGTAATTATCAGTTATCTGATATCTTTCGTACATCATTTGGCAATCCAAACGAAGTCCAAATTAAATAAACAAACCTGTTCTGTGACCCTTGTCACAAACTGGTCCTATCCACATCATTAATTTTTAGTTTACTTTTATAAAAATACGCTTTTGTAAAAATACGTTTTAAATATTCGAAAATATAAAAAGAAAAACAAAAATTATATAATTTTAATAGTTTGTTAAATATATATATAAAACTATAAAGGTTTCTTTATTTTTATTTTGTAAAAATATAAGTTTTATTTAATTTATATAAATATATAAAACTGAAAACTGAAAAAAAAAATTTAATAAAAACACTTGAGGCCCGTACTGTAGCAGCCCAAAGCCTGGCCCGAAATCTTTATCCATGCGATCGCATAGATTTTTAACGTGAGGACCATGCGATCGCATGGCCCTGTCAGACACGCCAGACTTGACCTAAAAACTGCAATCATTACGGAGTATAATTATTAATTATTATTAATTATAACCCTAATTAGGGTTTAGATTATTTAATTATTTAGTTTAGTTTTTAATTAATTTGTTTTATTTAGTTTATTTAGTTTTAATAAATTATAAAATTAATAGTTTTATAAAATAAATAATATAAAAATAATATTTTTATAAAAATTCTACTTTTTACAACGTTAAGTTTATTTTTATATTTTGTATCTTTTTGTTCGTTTTTAGCGTAATATTTGTATTTTTCGTTGTATTTAGTTTTAAGTCATAGTTTTTGCCATAGTTATTTTTATTTTTTAGATTTTTAGGATTTACCGTAAAATCCCTTAAGTGCTTTTTCTTTATACTAAGATTTAGGTGCTTTAGAATTTTGCGACGCTGTTCTAAGATTTTAGTACCTTTTTAAGTTATTACCGTTTTGGGATATAGTATTTCTCTAAGCTTTAATATTTTTAGACGTAACTTTTAATTATTAGTTTTAGTTCCTTTTTAAGTATCGATGCACTACGTTCTTCCTATTATTTTTCGACCTTTTATTTTTTGACACGCTCTTTTTCTTTCTTATTTCTCGCCGCTCTAGTTTTTAGGACTTAGATTTTTTTTTCTTATCTAAAATTTCTTTAAATTTCAAAACGAAAAATTATTTTAAGTGGTTAAATTGATAGACATCAAAATTTTCTGGTTCGTAGTAATAGTTGGATTTGTACGTGGACCGGGTTATTGGAGCCAAACAGTACTCAATTATATTGAGACCAAACGAATCCTGCCCCTCTGCTGCATCTTTTGGCTATTCGAAATGTGGGCAAAATCAGAAAAGTCTATTAATTGGATAACTTATATAATTTTTCTTTCTTTTTAAAAACTAATAGGATATTCAGTGAATGTACTGAGCAAAACATTCACCACCTTTTGTACGTTCACCACCTGTAACTCGATCAAGACATCTAGCAAATATTGTCGCCGTTGATTTTTCTTTAGAATCATCATCCAGTCGACCAAGTACTCCAATTCAAATTTCCGATAATCCATTTTTTGAACCCGACCTCACAATTGAGAATCTGGAGAATATTCAGGGACGATTCCGAGATCCTGAACCATTAATCTTTCCTCCAGAACCACCAATCATTCAAACAGAAATTGTTGAGGAACCAACCATTAAATCAGAATCCTATAGTGATTCAGATTCAACAAATTCAATTATGGAGAATCTGGAACCTCTAAGTATGGAAGACTGAATGCGAGCTAAACGCACTGGCCAAGGTCACGCAATTACTCAACCAGACATTAATGCGCCAGATTGTGAAATCAAAGAACAAATTCTACACATGGTAACTAATCAATGCCAATTTAGTGGTGCGCCGAAGGAAGATCCAAATAAACATCTTCGTACATTTAATAGGATTTGTACTCTATTTAAAATAAGAGAAGTGGAGGATGAACAGATATATCTCATGTTATTTCCCTGGACTTTAAAGGGAGAAGCCAAAGATTGGTTAGAATCGTTACCAGATGGGGCGATTGATACATGGGACGTTTTAGTTGAAAAACTTCTTAAACCATTATTTCCGGCATCTAAAGCCGTGAGACTTCAAGGAGAAATTGTTACGTTCACACAAAAGCCAAATGAAACTCTATATGAGGCTTGGACAAGATTTGGAAAGTTATTGAGAGGATGTCCGCTGTGATGACCCGGGAATTTCCGATCAAATTTAAACTTAAATTTTATTTGATTTCGACACGATAAGCAAAGTATGTTTTATTGGGTCTTAAAGTTTTTAGAATTTTATTTATATAATCAATTACCCGTTGACCGTGCTCGACGATTCATGAACAATTGTTTGTATATATATATATATATTTTGTAAAAATAAATATAAAGAACACCTAATAATTTGAATTAATAAAATACAATATAATTATTTGAGCTAAAAATGTAAAAGTATTATATAGAATAATTAAATTACTATTAAGATGAATATGTATATATATATTTGTGTAAATATGATTTTGAAGAATAATTGATGATCATATATATTGTATTAAACATTCAATACTGGTTATATATTATATGATTAGTAAATATTATATATTTAATAATAAATAATAAATTAAAACATAATTGTTATGTTCATATCATTATGAGTACCTTCATTGTTATTATCAATATGGATATTAATACTAATACCAGTAGTGTTAATATTATTATTTTCAATAAAAATATATAGATAGGAAATTTAACGCATTTAATTTTTCATCTTTATAAATCGTACTATTATTATTATTTGAAAAAGTATTTAATATTAATATCAGTGTTATCATCATTATTATGTATATTACCTAATTATGAAATTTGATACAACTGATTTGTTATATTATTATTAGTATTATTGATATCATAATTGGTAGTAAGATTACAACTTTAGTTATTATTAATAGATATTTATTATTATTATTGTCCTTATAAATATTAGTATTATTAATATCATTAATAATATTATAGTTATTATTATTAGAAAATAATACAATCTATTAGTAATATCATTAATAAAAATTTGCATTTTTATTATTAATAATTCTATTAGTACAAATCAGTATTTTAATTATTATTAATTAGTATTATTATTATTATTTCTAATATATATTTATTAATTAATTAAAAACTAATTATATAATATATATAAAAATCAGAAAAAGGTGATCTTTCAGTGTTAAATAATTAACAACTTGTTACTAATTTTGTTTCTGTCATTGAGAATATTACAAGTCGATATCAGACTCTAATCCATCCAAAATCAGTTAACAATCACATTCCTTTTTTCTTTTTTAATTAATTTCTCATTGTCCCTGTAATCTGACTAATTGACACTCGCATTAGTTTATAGAATGATCCAATCTTGTATTAGTTAATCCATTCAACTTTACATTATCCACTACCCATTTCCAAATACGTTTTACAGTTCCAAATTATAAAAATTAAATCAAAATAAAGAAGGAAACCGTCCCCTGCTCTGCTATTACTTTTATTTTTCCAAAATCGAGTTTACGAATCAAAACTCAAATTGTATGAGTGCAGATATGTTAGAAATCTTTAGTCTAATCTATCTGCAAAGTTTAAAATTTAAATTCGTAATATTGAGCTCTAATTGTGGAGTCAAAGATTTTGAATAAAAAATCAAACAGTCGGTTTTGAGAGAAATTCAAACGGGTTTTACCAATTCAAGTTCAATTGAGGTTATAGAAAGTTTCTAGGGTTGAGTTTGAATCTATTTCATGTTGAAGTCATCGCTTGAAAATGCCTCAAATTCAAAATCACGATTTACGTTTTTATTTTTATTCTTAAATCAGTTACAGCATTTTTTTTTTATTTAATTTTTTTTCTTTTTTCTTCCTGTTAATCACATTCAACAAAAATGCTTCTGTTTTAATTCATATAAATTCAAGTCTGTAAAAAAAAATTGTTGATTTGACTAAACGGGAAAGAACATGTGGATCGTTTGAGTTTTGTGAAGAAGAAAGAAGAAGAAGTGGCAGATAACGAGTTAATTAATATTCCTGTGGGTTATTAATCAGAAAAATTAAAACAGAGCGATGGTGGGGTGTTTGTTATGGGAACGAGAGGTCTCGGGTTCGATTTCGGGCGTGAGCATATATATTTTTTTTTTACACTTTTTGTGAGGTAGTAATCTTTTTATTTTTTTCTTTGTTATTATTATTTCACAAATATTATTATAATTATTATTATTATGTTTATTATTGTTATTGTTATTGTTATTCTTAAGATTATAATTAGTATTATATGTATCATAATTGTTATTATTACTAAAGTTATTATAATTACTTAGTATTATTAATACTATTAAGTATTAGGATTATTATTATTGTTATAAAACAATACAAATTATTATTACTCTCACTAATATTAGTATAAATATCATTTTCTCAATAATTAGTTTTACTATTATTATTATAAACATATGTATCAATTTTAACAATATCGTTATTTATATTAGTATTATCAATATTAAGGAAGTTATTATTATTAGTAAATTATTATTATCAAAACTATCATTTTCGTTGCAAATAAATATTTTATACCTAAAATATACTTAATACATATATTATAATCATATTAATTGTTTATATATCATCTACCAATTATAATAAAATTATTTATATAAATAATTATAAATAACGAACTAAGAATATTTTTATATAATATTAACCATATATATATATATATATATATATATATATATATATATATATATATATATATATATATATATATATATATATATAGATATATTAATATAACCAAATATATATAGATATTAGACATTTAAAATATATACACAAACTAAATAAGTATAATATATAATTCAAGTTATAATATATAAACTTGTTCGAATACGATTATACATTTTAATATATATACAAATGATATAGGTTCGTGAATCCAAGGCCAACCCTGCATTGTTCAGTTATTTAATGTCGTTATATGTATTTTTACTACAAAATACATGAGGTGAGTTTCATTATTCCCTTTCTATATATATTTTTGGGCTGAGAATACATGCAAATGCTTTATTAACTGTTTTACAATATTTATAAGCGTGAGTTTCATTTGCCTTTTTACCCTTTATATTTTTGGGCTGAGAATACATGCGCTGTTTTTATAACTGTTTTACGAAATAGACACAAGTAATTGAAACTACATTATATGGTTGAATTATCGAATCGAATATGCCCCTTTTTAGTCTGGTAATCTAAGAATTAGGGAACAGACACCTTAATTGACGCGAATCCTAAAGATAGATCTATCGGGCCCAACAAGCCCCATCCAAAGTACCGGATGCTTTAGTGCTTCGAAATTTATATCATGTTCGAAGGAGGATCCCGGAATGATGGGGATATTCTTATATGCATCTTGTGAATGTCGGTTACCAGGTGTTCCATCCATATGAATGATATTTTTGTCTCTATGCATGGGACGTATGTTTATGAGAAATGAAAATATGAAATCTTGTGGTCTATTAAAATTATGAAAGGATTATTTATGCTAAACTAATGAATTCACCAACCTTTTGGTTGACACTTGAAAGCATGTTTATTCTCAGGTACGAAAGAAATCTTCCGCTGTGCATTTGATCATTTTAAAGATATTACTTGGAGTCATTCATAACATATTTCAAAAGACGTTGCGTTCGAGTCGTTGAGTTCATCAAGATTATATTTAAGTCAATTATATTTGGATATATTATGAAATGCTATATATGTCTGTCAACTGTCGATGTAACGAAAGTTTATCTTTTAAAAACGAATGCAATGTTTGTAAAATGTATCATATAGAGGTCAAGTACCTCGCGATGTAATCAACTGTTGTGAATCGTTTATAATCGATATGGACTTCATCTGGATGGATTAGGACGGGTCATTTCAGTTGGTATCAGAGCTGGTTTAATGCCGTTTATGAGCGGGTTAATCGTAGAGGGGGTTCTCACAGTGTTACCTGTGACGAAGCATTGGCTCTTACTCCTCACGGTCCCTATTAGGGTTGGCTGTACATTGCCGAGAGGCGGGCCATAAAATCAGTGTCTGAGGTATGCTCAGTGGTCTCCAGGCGGTTAGCTGGGAATGCACTGAGTGGGATGCGTCCCCACTGTTTTATAGTTGGTATCAGAGCGGTGGTCGTAGCGAACCAGGTCTTGCATTAGTGTGTCTAACTAGGAGTTGTTAAGATGCATTAGTGAGTCTGGACTTCGACTTAATAGTTGTTAGGTTACTTTAAGGAGTCTGGACTTAAACCTGGTCTGCATGTCAAAAGTTTTGCTTATCATTTCGTGTCAAAAATTACCTGCTTATCAGTCTTAGAGAATCACTTGCTTATCATTCTTAGTCTAGACACGTTTTACTGCATTGACTGCATGAATAGTGTATAGACAAAATTCATATCTCAGCGTATCTGCTACTTCATATCTTAGCGTATCTGTTACTGTAACTTTGTCTGACATAGTCCGTAGATTCCTCCGTAACTTATGAGATTTTAGTATTACATATGCATATGTAAATTATGTATTGCAGGATACTAATCTACATCCCATAATCTATTTCTTATCGAAAATCCTTCATCTGATCGTACGAGATGAATCCTTCAACTAGTTCGAGTCCCTCGGATTTCGACAGCTATTCCGATAGTTATCCCGACAGTTATTCCGAATGGATAGTCATCTAAGCTCCGGAAGCAACGTCAGCAGAATGAATCAACCAATCATCCATCCCCAATTCACCTGATGGAATCGTAGTCGACTTAATCAATGGAGACGCGCAGAAGGCGATCCCTTCCACTAACCGAATTCACCTTTTGGCGAAGAACCTGAAGCATTTACCGAAAAACCTGTTCGTAACACCATTTTCACCCTCATTTCTCGAATATCTCACCGCGACTATATCATAACTCAGATTCTAAACCTTATTCATTCGCTCGTTCCGACCGACAATCATTCCGGAGTAATAGAAGAAGTCAACGAGCTTCGCGCCCGAGTTGCAGCCTTGTAAAATATAGTGCAAAATGTACCAGCTTCAGCAACATCACCGGCACCAACAGTACCATCAGTAACAGTACCAGTACCATCAACAATCCATGCTTCAACATCTCATTATGTACCTCGAGTATAATCATCATTCTACGTATCGTTCTACATCGATTATCTTCGTTCTTCATGACGATTAAGTAATCTCTAAATGTTTTAGAGATTATGTATTCTAGTTCTAATGGTAAACCAAATGAGTTTAATATCATATTAACTCATTAAATCCATGAATACATCTGAAGAAAATATATATGTATATATGTTTTCATAAAGATTGTAATTAAAAATTCTCTTTTACAAACTGTTAATGGTGAAAATATTTTAACGGGTAGGTAATACCTGAGGAATATTTAGATTTCATATTAATAAGTTACATTGTACATTCTTCAAATCTGATGCAACAGTCATTTACTATCCTATTTATATCCACTGATATACAAATCCGTTCACCACAGAATAACCATATTCATCCAATTTCATATTTGGATTTTGATTTATCAGAATCCAACAAGTGGTATAATGAAGAAATAATGGACACAATAAAAATTGATTAGAAACAGACTAATTAACAATATGAAATTTTGTTAAGAAACCACGCTAACAAAACCCTAGCTAACTGTTCCTAGCTAACTGTTAATTCCATATTACATTTTATTTATCGCAATTTAATTATCGCAATTTTAATTCTCGCAAGTTTATTTATCGTTATTTAATTTCTGTTATTTACTTTACGCATTTTATTTTTCGTCATTTATTTTCTGTATTTATTTTACGCACTTTAAATATCGGGACATGTATACAAGGTTTTGACATATCATATCACCGCATTTATATATATTATTTGGAATAACCCTAGACACTCTATATGCAGTAATAATCGAGTTCTCTATACAGGGTTGAGGTTGATTCTACAATAATATATATAATTTGAGTTGTGATCGAGTCTGAGACGTATACGGGTCACGACACGTATTAATTAATTCGATTATTGTATATTAAACTATATATGAATTATTAGACTATTACTGTGGACTATCGACTGTAGACTAATAAAAATTGGACAATCAAAATGAATTAAAATATTGATTAAAACATATGAAACTAAACATTCTTCAAGTTGCCACTTGATTTCATCTTAAACCCCATTTGTATCTTGACGATTACAATATGCGTTCAAACCTTTCATGATTTTTGGAAATACCTCAATCGATAGGATGAATCAACCGCACTTCATCTACGGAAGGAAAGATTTATGCATACAGTTATGCACCTGAGAAACTCTCGGCAACTGAGTAAAATTTTAACACGTAGCCGCGTCTGATCTTTTGGCATTTATTAGCAAAAATAACTTTGCGATCCCTTTTCAAGGTAGCCAATTTTGTCACAGCTCCAACAAGTCAACTTCGACTTTTCATTCGAAGTAACCTTACTATAATCCTGAGATATACGATTACCCTTTTAATACCGGAGAATTCTTTTATATCCCACCATATTATCAGTAGACGTACCAGCCACATCGTCGCTCCTTGGTTTAAATCTCTCTGACAAATCATTATATTTATTCATTGAAACCCTATCATATACTCATCCGCATCTGGTAACGAGAACTGCCATACCAATTACCTGGAATCAGCAATCAGTACTTGAAAACTCACAGCATATCTACATCAACAGTTATATGTATGACATTTATCTCTTAGAATTATGATCTCTCCTTCTGGAATTCTGAAAAGCACTCAGTCACAACTCAATACTCTGAATGTTGAAAAAGCTGAATGAAGCAGCAGAAACCATAGACAACCGTAAACGTCCATAATCATCGAAAGTTTGATGATAAAGAATAGTATGTTGGAAAAGCTCAGAAAAATTGGAACTGGAAAACGGATTGAGCTAACCACGAAGGAGACCGAGGAAAAATACAAGGACCATACCATATATTCAAAGAATCCAGGTAATTCTGGATCCAATGAAGCCTTCAAAGAATATCTTGCTCCGAAGTCATGTTAAAATCTTGCAGAAAATCTTTCTCCATCAACCATCGAATTTAGAAATTCCAAAATATCATCATCAATATCTTCAATATTTCTGAGGATATTTTCATAAATATTCTCGTCCAAAATTATATACCTCTTCGTGCTTCCTGTGTATCATTATATTGGAAACATTCAATAGAAAATTTAGTATCAAAAAGCAGATTATGCGAAACTATGAAGAAAGCCGTGGACAAATCACAAAGAATAAGTTTGACTTCAAAGAATCCAAATGATTCAATGTCTGCTAAAAAGTCTTTAGTGAATTTCTTGCTCCTTACTCTAAACCCTTGCAGACAATAGTTTCTATCATCCTCTGATCTTAAATATTTCGAGATATTATCGTATTTTTCATATAAATATCCTCCATATTTCTGGAGATATTTTTATAACTATTCTTATCTGAAATCATTAATCTCTTCGTGCTATCAGTATTACATCATATAGAAACTGTTAGTTTCTATATTCTGTAAACTTTCGAGCTTAAAATACGAATGTTTTGAAGTAGTGTTGGGAACTGATGCATGAGTTAGTATAATATAATGACACTTGATCAACGTGATTATATTACAGTAAGTCATGTTGAGTTTCTAAATGGGACATGATGATTCACAGATTATAACGTCATCATGTGCCATGTTACACTACTCTTACATCTTATCTGATATATAAACATATCAAAAAAATATTTTTCTTGATAGTTCTATTTTTTCCGTGATATTCTGGTAACTTGACAAGTCAAGATCGTACCATTACAATTTCATTCTTAAAACATTAACTATGATCATTCTGAAATTCATATCTATGAATTCTGGACCATTGCTCGCTTTACTAGAGGTCGAGAGGATAATAACAAGGCAAAGAGATCCAAAATATAAGAGGAAATATAAAGCCCAATGACAACACCGAAATTACAAACCGTGGATATCAGTACCTATAGCAATATAAAGACACGGCAGGATTATAAGTACAATAATCCCTAGAGCATAATAGAAATAAACAGATTCTTCAGGTGGTAGTTAGAAAAGAAGAACGATCATTGCGATAGTTAGAATAAGAACAAGGATCAGAACAGGGTTAAGCATTTTCATAAATCTTTTGAAATTGGAAATTGAGTATAGAAGTGGTGAAAACAAATGGAACGGAAAAGGTAAATTTATAAAGGAAATATCAGACGGAGTAATCGAGGCAGATCACCGTATTAAATTAAAGAGATCTTAATTTCCATAAATCCCGAAGAATCAGACCTTATAGATCTTCAAGATCTTCTTTTAAATCCCTTGAATTCCGAAATTCAAACTTGATTACGTCAAAAGTTAAAAACAAATCTTTGTTACTCATTTTCATTCGTGCTCTTCGAATAATCTAATTATTTTATCTATATTATTCAATAATGATAAAACTCTATTTATCAGCTCATATTCGTCAGGAAAACATATTTATTGTTAGCCATGACGACCTCACTCAAATTTCAGGACGAAATTTCTTTAACGGGTAGGTACTGTGATGACCCGGGAATTTCCGATCAAATTTAAACTTAAATTTTATTTGATTTCGACACGATAAGCAAAGTATGTTTTATTGGGTCTTAAAGTTTTTAGAATTTTATTCATATAATCAATTACCCATTGACCGTGCTCGACGATTCATGAACAATTGTTTGTATATATATATATTTTGTAAAAATAAATATAAAGAACACCTAATAATTTGAATTAATAAAATGAAATATAATTATTTGAGCTAAAAATTTAAAAGTATTATACAGAATAATTAAATTACTATTAAGATGAATATGTATATATATATTTGTGTAAATATGATTTTGAAGAATAATTGATGATCATATATATTGTATTAAACATTCAATACTGGTTATATATTATATGATTAGTAAATATTATATATTTAATAATAAATAATAAATTAAAACATAATTGTTATGTTCATATCATTATGAGTACCTTCATTGTTATTATCAATATGGATATTAATACTAATACCAGTAGTGTTAATATTATTATTTTCAATAAAAATATATAGATAGGAAATTTAACGCATTTAATTTTTCATCTTTATAAATCGTACTATTATTATTATTTGGAAAAGTATTTAATATTAATATCAGTGTTATCATCATTATTATGTATATTACCTAATTATGAAATTTGATACAACTGATTTGTTATATTATTATTAGTATTATTGATATCATAATTGGTAGTAAGATTACAACTTTAGTTATTATTAATAGATATTTATTATTATTATTGTCCTTATAAATATTAGTATTATTAATATCATTAATAATATTATAGTTATTATTATTAGAAAATAATACAATCTATTAGTAATATCATTAATAAAAATTTGCATTTTTATTATTAATAATTCTATTAGTACAAATCAGTATTTTAATTATTATTAATTAGTATTATTATTATTATTTCTAATATATATTTATTAATTAATTAAAAACTAATTATATAATATATATAAAAATCAGAAAAAGGTGATCTTTCAGTGTTAAACAATTAACAACTTGTTACTAATTTTGTTTCTGTCGTTGAGAATATTACAAGTCGATATCAGACTCTAATCCATCCAAAATCAGTTAACAATCACATTCCTTTTTTCTTTTTTAATTAATTTCTCATTGTCCTTGTAATCTGACTAATTGACACTCGCATTAGTTTATAGAACGATCTAATCTTGTATTAGTTAATCCATTCGACTTTACATTATCCACTACCCATTTCCAAATACGTTTTACAGTTCCAAATTATCAAAATTAAATCAAAATAAAGAAGGAAACCGTCCCCTGCTCTGCTATTACTTTTATTTTTCCAAAATCGAGTTTACGAATCAAAACTCAAATTGTATGAGTGCAGATATGTTAGAAATCTTTAGTCTAATCTATTTGCAAAGTTTAAAATTTCAATTCGTAATATTGAGCTCTAATTGTGGAGTCAAAGATTTTGAATAAAAAATCAAACAGTCGGTTTTGAGAGAAATTCAAACGGGTTTTACCAATTCAAGTTCAATTGAGGTTATAGAAAGTTTCTAGGGTTGAGTTTGAATCTATTTCATGTTGAAGTCATCGCTTGAAAATGCCTCAAATTCAAAATCACGATTTATGTTTTTATTTTTATTCTTGAATCAGTTACAGCATTTTTTTTTATTTAATTTTTTTTTCTTTTTTCTTCCTGTTAATCACATTCAACAAAAATGCTTCTGTTTTAATTCATATAAATTCAAGTCTGTAAAAAAAATTGTTGATTTGACTAAACGGGAAAGAACCTGTGGATCGTTTGAGTTTTGTGAAGAAGAAAGAAGAAGAAGTGGCAGATAACGAGTTAATTAATATTCCTGTGGGTTATTAATCAGAAAAATTAAAACAGAGCGATGGTGGGGTGTTTGTTATGGGAACGAGAGGTCTCGGGTTCGATTCCGGGCGTGAGCATATATATTTTTTTTACACTCTTTGTGAGGTAGTAATCTTTTTATTTTTTTCTTTGTTATTATTATTTCACAAATATTATTATCATTATTATTATTATGTTTATTATTGTTATTGTTATTGTTATTCTTAAGATTATAATTAGTATTATATGTATCATAATTGTTATTATTACTAAAGTTATTATAATTACTTAGTATTATTAATACTATTAAGTATTAGGATTATTATTATTGTTATAAAACAATACAAATTATTATTACTCTCACTAATATTAGTATAAATATCATTTTCGCAATTATTAGTTTTACTATTATTATTATAAACATATGTATCAATTTTAACAATATCGTTATTTATATTAGTATTATCAATATTAAGGAAGTTATTATTATTAGTAAATCATTATTATCAAAACTATCATTTTCGTTGTAAATAAATATTTTATACCTAAAATATACTTAATACATATATTATAATCATATTAATAGTTTATATATCATCTACCAATTATAATAACATTATTTATATAAATAATTATAAATAACGAACTAAGAATATTTTTATATAATATTAACCATATATATATTAATATATATTAATATATATATATATATATATATATATATATATATATATATATATATATATATATATATATATATATATATATATATATATATATATATATATATATATATATATATAGATATATTAATATAACCAAATATATATAGATATTAAACATTTAAAATATATACACAAACTAAATAAGTATAATATATAATTCAAGTTATAATATATAAACTTGTTCGAATACGATTATACATTTTAATATATATACAAATGATATAGGTTCGTGAATCCAAGGCCAACCCTGCATTGTTCAGTTGTTTAATGTCGTTATATGTATTTTTACTACAAAATACATGAGGTGAGTTTCATTATTCCCTTTCTATATATATTTTTGGGCTGAGAATACATGCAAATGCTTTATTAACTGTTTTACAATATTTATAAGCGTGAGTTTCATTTGCCTTTTTACCCTTTATATTTTTGGGCTGAGAATACATGCGCTGTTTTTATAACTGTTTTACGAAATAGACACAAGTAATTGAAACTACATTATATGGTTGAATTATCGAATCGAATATGCCCCTTTTTAGTCTGGTAATCTAAGAATTAGGGAACAGACACCCTAATTGATGCGAATCCTAAAGATAGATCTATCAGGCCCAACAAGCCCCATCCAAAGTATCGGATGCTTTAGTGCTTCGAAATTTATATCATGTCTGAAGGAGGATCCCGGAATGATGGGGATATTCTTATATGCATCTTGTGAATGTCGGTTACCAGGTGTTCAATCCATATGAATGATATTTTTGTCTCTATGCATGGGACGTATGTTTATGAGAAATGGAAATATGAAATTTTGTGGTCTATTAAAATTTTGAAAGGATTATTTATGCTAAACTAATGAACTCACCAACCTTTTGGTTGACATTTGAAAGCATGTTTATTCTCAGGTACGAAAGAAATCTTCCGCTGTGCATTTGATCATTTTAAAGATATTACTTGGAGTCATTCATGACATATTTCAAAAGACGTATTCGAGTCGTTGAGTTCATCAAGATTATATTTAAGTCAATTATATTTGGATATATTATGAAATGCTATATATGTCTGTCAACTGTCGATGTAACGAAAGTTTGTCTTTTAAAAACGAATGCAATGTTTGTAAAATGTATCATATAGAGGTCAAGTACCTCGCGATGTAATCAACTCTTATGAATCGTTTATAATCGATATGGACTTCGTCCGGATGGATTAGGACGGGTCATTTCATCCGCAACATAGTTTAGACACTTGTCAAATAGTACAAATATTCTACCAAGGATGCGACATCACTACAAGAAAAGACATCGATATAGCAGCTGGTGGTTCCATTATGAAGAAAACCGCAACTGATGCTTACAAAATTATTGATAACACTGCTTCCCACTCACATGAGTGGCACCAAGAAAAAGATATCGTTAGATCATCTAAAGCAGCTAGAGCCGATTCTAGCCATGACTTAGATTCCATTTCCGAAAAGATAGATGCTGTCGAGAGACGAATGGAAAAGATGACTAAGGATATTCACTCAATACGAATTAGTTGTGAGCAGTGTGGAGGACCATATTTGACAAAAGATTGTCTCAGTATTGAACTAACAATGGAACAAAGAGAGAATGTTTCATACATAAACCAAAGGCCTGGAAATAATTATCAGAATAATTATCAACCGCCAAGACCGATCTACAATCAAAACCAGAATTATAACCGAAATGTTCCATACAACAACCAACAAGGTCCAAGTAATCAACAAGTATCCAATAATACTTACAACCAGCAAAGACCTAATTTTCAAAATAAACCACCACAAACCGATGATAAAAAGCCAAATTTAGAAGACATTATCTCGAAGCTAGTTGAATCTCAAACGCAGTTTTTCACATCTCAGAAACAAACCAATGAACAAAATGCTCAAGCATTTAGAAATCAACAAGCTTCTATTCAAAATCTGGAACAAGAAGTAAGTAACCTAGCAAGGTTAATAGGTGAAAGAAAACCGGGAAGTCTACCTAGTGATACAAATGCTAACCCCCGAAATGAAACAGCTAAAGCCATTACCACGAGAAGTGGTATTACACTTAACCACCTGAAATACCTGTAATTTCTAATGAAGCTATTCCTACTCCACAAGAACCACAATCTGAACAAGATAAGGAAAAAGAACCGATAGTTGAAAAGGTTAATGAAGATAACACAGTTAAGGCTAAACCTTATGTTAAACCATACCAACCACCACTTCCTTACCCAAGTAAAATAAAAAAAGAGAGACTTGAAGCCGAGCAATCCAAATTTTTGGATATGTTTAAACAAATAAATGAAAATCTTCCTTTCATTGATGTAATTTCAGGAATGCCTAGATATGCTAAATTCTTGAAAGATTTAATCACAAATAGAAAGAAAATGGAAGAACTCTCGGCTGTTACTATGAATGCTAATTGTTCTGCAGTACTGTTGAATAAGATACCAGAAAAACTATCTGATCCAGGAAGTTTCACAATTCCATGTTTTCTGGGTAGTCTTAGTTCAATAGAAGCATTGGCAGATTTAGGTGCTAGTATAAATCTAATGCCGTATTCACTATACACTAAACTAGACTTTGGAGAATTGAAACCAACACGAATAAGTATACAACTAGCCGATCGATCAGTAAAATATCCTAGAGGGATAATGGAGAACATGCTAGTTAAAGTTGGTACTTTAGTATTTCCAGTAGATTTTGTTATTTTGGACATGGAAGAAGATTCTCGAGTTCCTCTCATATTAGGAAGACCATTCTTAAACACGGCTAAAGCAATAATAGACGTGTTCGGTAAGAAACTGACCCTAAGTATAGAGGACGAGAGTGTTACCTTTTCTGTTGATAAAGCAATGCAACAACCGCAATCTGCAGATGATACATGTTTTTATATTCAAACCATAGATTCACATGTAGAATTGTTAAAAGAATTTCCAGAATTACAAGGAACATGAGAATGTTCTTTAGGAGAAGGAACTAAACCAATTGATGAAACTGAAATGTTAGCTACACTTATGGCTAATGGATATGAACCAACAACAGAAGAAATTCAAATGCTAAAAGAAGAAGACAGATATCGATACAAATCATCGATAGAAGAACCACCGACATTAGAGTTAAAGCCACTTCCAAACCATTTGGAATACGCTTATTTACATGGTGAATCTGAATTACCTGTAATAATATCGTCTTCTCTTACTGAAAATGAAAAATCTCAACTCATTTCTATGCTAAAAGCTTATAAACCAGCCATTGCATGGAAAATTCATGATATTAAAGGAATAAGTCCTTCGTATTGCACACATAAAATCCTTATGCAAGAAAGTCATAAAACGTATGTGCAACGCCAACGAAGACTAAATCCTAATATGCAAGATGTTGTTAAGAAAGAAATTATTAAACTGCAAGATGCATGTTAAATTTATCCAATCTCTGATAGTCCATGGGTAAGCTCAGTTCAATGCGTGCCTAAGAAGGGTGGCATGACTGTCATCACAAATGAGAAAAATGAGCTTATTCCTACTAGGACTGTAACAGGATGGCGTGTTTGTATAGATTACAGAAAATTAAATGACGCCACCAGAAAAGATCACTTTCCCTTACCTTTCATTGATCAAATGTTGGAAAGATTAGCCGGAAATAGTTACTATTGTTTTCTTGATTGTTTTTCCGGATATTTTCAAATTCCAATAGCACCCGAGGACCAAGAGAAAACCACGTTCACGTGCCCTTATGGTACTTTTTCTTACAAACGCATGCCATTTGGACTTTACAACGCCCCTGCAACCTTTCAAAGGTGCATGATGGTGATTTTTCACGACATGATAGAAGAATGCATGGAAGTTTTCATGGATGACTTTTCAATCTTCGGTGATACATTCGAATCATGTCTAGTTAATCTTGAACGAATTCTTATTAGATGCGAACAATCAAATCTAGTACTTAATTGGGAGAAATGCCATTTCATGGTTAAAGAAGGCATCGTTCTTGGTCATAAAATTTCAAAGGAAGGAATTGAAGTGGATAGAGCTAAAGTAGATGTAATTGATAAACTTCCACATCCCACCAATGTTAGAGGAGTTAGGAGTTTTCTAGGGCATGCCGATTTTTACCGATGTTTCATAAAAGATTTTTCTAAAATTACCACTCCTATGAATAAACTCCTAGAAAAGGATGCTCCATTCATCTTTTCAGATGAATGCATCAAATCTTTTAATATTCTTAAAGAAAAACTCACCAATGCGCCGATCATGATAACTCCAAATTGGAATCTACCATTCGAACTAATGTGCGATGCAAGTGATTTTGCAATGGGAGCCGTTTTAGGACAAAGGATTGAAAAATGATTTCAACCTATATATTATGCTACTAAGACGTTACAAGGAGCACAAACGAACTATACAACTACTGAAAAAGAACTCCTTGCCATTGTCTTTGCTTTTGACAAATTTCGATCATATCTCGTTCTAGCTAAAACGGTGGTCTATACCGACCATTCTGCTCTTAGATACCTATTTTCGAAACAAGATGCTAAACCAAGATTAATCCGTTGGATCTTACTCTTACAAGAGTTCGATATTGAAATCCGAGATAAAAAGGCAGCAGAAAATCTCGCCGCTGATCATCTTTCTCGTCTTGAAAATCCTGAATTAGAAGTTCTGAATGAATCGGCCATACAAGACAACTTTCCTGATGAATATCTATTGAAGATAAATTATAATGAAATTCCATGGTTTGCAGACTATGCAAACTATTTAGTATGTGGATTCCTTGAAAAGGGATTATCGTACCAAAAATGAAAGAAATTCTTTAGTGATATAAAACACTATTTCTGGGAAGATCCACATTTGTTTAAAAGTTATCCCGATGGAATAATACGCCGATGTGTATTCGGAGATGAAGCTAGTCAAATCTTAAACCATTGTCACACAGGACCAACAGGAGGGCATTATGGGCCTCAACTAACAGCAAGAAAAGTTTACGATACTTGATTCTATTGGCCTACAATTTTCAAAGACGCACACCTTCTTTGAAAATCCTGTGATGCTTGTCAAATGGCCGGAAAAATAAGTCAACGTGATGAAATGCCACAAAATGTCATTCAAGTATGTGAAGTATTTGACATTTGGGGTATTGACTTTATGGGTCCATTCCCAAAATCTCATAATAATCTCTACATTCTCGTTGCCATTGATTATGTATCTAAATGGGCAGAAGCACAAGCTCTCCCAACTAACGATGCACGAGTTGTAGTCAACTTTTTAAAACGTCTTTTTGCTAGGTTTGGAACACCGAAAGCTTTAATAAGTGATCGGGGTACTCATTTTTGTAACAATCAACTTGAGAAAGTTCTCAAAAGATATGGAGTAAGTCATAAAATCTCCACTGTTTATCATCCACAGACAAGTGGACAAGTTGAAAATACCAACTGAGCTTTAAAATGTATTCTAGAGAAAATCGTAGGATCAAATTCGAAGGAATGGTCCATAAAATTGGAGGATGCACTCTGGGCTTTTAGAACAGCCTACAAAACTCCAATTGGAACCACACCTTTTAGACTCGTCTACAGAAAAGCATGTCATCTTCTAGTAGAAATTGAACACAAAGCATTTTGGGCTTTGAAGACATGTAATCTTGATTTACATGAAGCCGGACGTCTACGGTTAAGTCCATTAAACGAATTAGAAGAATTAAGACTTGAAGCATATGAAAATTCGTTAATCTATAAGGAAAGAACGAAGAAATGGCATGATAAAAGAATTAGAAGTTCAAATGAATTTAAAGAAGGAGACAGAGTTCTTCTTTTCAATTCACAATTCAAGCTATTTCCTGGAAAATTGAAATTAAGATGGTCTGGACCATTTATAGTCAAAAGAGTTTTCCCGTACGGAACAGTAGTATTAATAAATTCAAATGGGATTGAATTTAAAGTTAATGGTCACAGAGTTAAACATTACATACATGGTCCGATGGAAGTTGACAACGAAGTTAATCACAATTTCAACTAAGTGTGGGAAGGTTCGAATCCTTTTAGGGTAATATGTATTTCTGTTAGAGTTAGATATTCTGTTTTCGTGTAGTTCTCGAGAATGGAATCCGAATGGTCTTTCCCTAGCAGACCCTACAGAACTAGTCTTCTCCCCCCATTCTGAATTTTTATTTTTTTTAGGTTTTACGAGATGAAGAATTCCTGTGAATTAAACCATGGTCTAATGCTACACACTTTGATCACTAAACGTAATAATGACACCCTTCCAAGTGAATTGGTATCATTAATCAAAGGTAAATTGGACGGAGTAAGAAAAGAATCCAGGAACGAAAATAATAAGCTACAGTTTGGTAAAGGAAAATCAAAATCCGCAGCGAAAAGAAGAGCACGACGCCTTGAAAGATGTCACAAATGCGGAAAATAGTCACACGAAGGAAAATGCTCGACGAATCAGACATATTCCAATACCGAATTCGTTACTTTATGCAGAGATGGACCGTTCATATGTTTCGAAGAAAAAACGTTGAATGCTCGAGGTTATGCCTATGTAGCTATGGAAAACCAATTAGTCCGACTATCTTATGAGTGGGCTAAAGCAGGTCACTAAGAACTCTATTTCACAGGTAAGTATGTACAGTTTTTATTTTTATTTTTATTATTTTTAACCTTTTGATAATAAACGCTGAATCGTTCGCTATAAAGTATTAAATTGGTATTCAATAAAATTAGGTATGCGTAACCGAAATTATTGATATCATACAAAAATTTATTACATCACTGCGAAATTTACCGTTTATTCTTAAGGGATAAATATCTTTAATCAATCAACCCAAAATATTTCATAAATTCGTCAGGAGTAAAACTAGGTAAAATAGCCGAAATTACTTTACCGAAAAGAGGGGCGTATATTTTTGATAATATTTGATTGATTAAAGTGGGATAAAAGACCAAAAAGATTTTTAATTTTATTTTTACTATGTTTTTAAATTTAATATTTAAATATTAATTTATTATTGTAAACTTTTTAAAATCAATATATTTAAGTTTGTAAATATTTGAAAAATTAATACTTTTAATATAAGTTTGTATGTATAAAAACAAAAATATAATAAAAGTTTGGTATGAATTTTTAAATTTTTAATATGAATTTAATTATATGTTTTAAAAAGTGTAAGGTTTATCAATTTGTTTTAAAATTTGTTTCTTTTGTTATTAATATTAATATTAAATTATTAAATTATCAATTTATTAATAAAATTTATCATTTTAAATAAATATATTATTCTTAAGGGAAATATTATTATAAAATATTAATTCATCATTTTAATATATTTTTGTATATAAAATATTATTTATTAACAAATGAATTATATTGTTATTTACTATAAATAAATTTTGTTAAATATTTAAAAATATAAAATGACAATATTTATTTATGTATAAATTTTTGGAAATCATTTTGAGTCAAATGAATTTCTGTTAACTTTTACATATTAGTCTCGAGCATTAGGATTGGTACACTATAAATTGACTTTATTTGTTAAATAGATATTAACCAATATATATAAATATAAAATTCATTAGGTTCGTGAATCGAAGGCCAACCTTATAAGTTATCAATGGTGTTATATGTATTTTTACTACAAAATACAGTATGGTGAGTATATAGATCCCTTTTAAACTCTAAATATTTTTGGGCTGAGAATACATGCGCTGTTTTTATAAATGATTTACGTTATGGACACAAGTGATCAAACTAAATTTTACGTTGAGTTGTACCATGGCATATCTCTTTATACTTGGTAACTGCTAATTACGTGAGGAGCGTAAACGCGAATCCTGTTGATAGATCTATCGGGCTGACATCCCCAACCGGGCTGGACGACCAGCATTTAACGGTTGCACAGTACTTCGTTTTGTTACTACACTTTGGTACGGTGTAGGGTTTATTTAAGAGTATGCTGCTGTGGCTTTTAGTTAAGTATGGTTACCAAGTGCTCAACGTCTTTTCATACACGAGGAGTGTATTATGTATAAACTTTAAATCTTGTGGTCCATGGTTATTATATCGCTGCTAGCATCAAACCTATATATCTCACCAACTTTATGTTGACGTTTTAAAGCATGTTATTCTCAGGTACGAATTAAGTCTTCCGCTGTGCTTTAGCTCATATTAAAGATACTAGTTGGGACCAATTAAGCCATGATACAAGAACGTTGCATTCGAGTCATTGAAGATCATTAAAGATTATTATTAAGTAAATGAAAGATTAGGTCATTTGGATATTGTGGAATGTTAGACGATCATATCAATTTTTGATGTAAAGATAGATTGCCTTTTAAGAATAAATGCAACGTTTGTAAAATGTATCATATAGAGGTCAAGTACCTCGCTATGTTATCAACTATTGTAATTCGTTTATAATCAATATGGACGTTGTCCGGATGGATTAGTTCGGGTTATTAGAGTTGGTATCAGAGCCCTCATCCTAAAAAGAAACAAATTTTTAAAATTTAATTTAATTATATGTTTTAAAAAGTGTAAGGTTTTATAAAATATATATATATATATATATATATATATATATATATATATATATATATATATATATATATATATATATATATATATATATATATATATATATAACAGACCCATGCGATCGCATAGGTTTTGAACTTCAACTCCATGCGATCGCATGGAGCTGATTTTCTGGCCAGGATCAAAAGGCATCGAGTTCTGTCTCTGCCTCACTCCAACACACACAAAAATACACGAACACACACACACAATTCACCCTAAAATCACCATTTTAACACTAAATTCAACCAAATTTCTCACAAAACTTCACTACAATCATGCCTAGGTTCGGATTCTTCAACAAAAAGGTAAAAATTACACCCCTAAACTCTTAAAATTTCTAGTTTTTGTGATAATTACCAATATTTTACCTAATGCAATTTTTTTAATTTCTAGTGTAATTAGAGTTAAATTGTTAGTATATTATGCATGTATAACCTAGATTGATGCTATTTAACATGATTTGAAGCCAAAAACTTCAACATTTTTAGAAATCTAGGGTTTGTGTTCTTGAGCAATTTGGGGCTTTTTGATATAAACAGGTTATGGCCGATTTTTGTCATGAATTATTGCTAAATTAAGTAGTGTAACATGTTTAGGTAGTTAAATGATCCAAACTTTGATCCTAAACATGATTTTTGAGAATTAAAGTGGACTTTTTAGGTACAAAATTCATGAACTTGATTAATTTGATATAATTTCCATTTGAGACTTGTTTAATTGTTAGTAATGACTATTTTGACATATTATTTGAGTTAAATGCTTATAAACTTTGTATACATTTTCATATGTGCTTATTTGAAAAAGTGTAGAATTGTAAAAAATGTGAAAATGTGTATAAGTTTAATTTTGATTGAACATGTTATTGTGGTTAATTTAAGTTGGTATTTTGCAAACACTAATGCATATTTGGATGCACAAATTTTGTGTTTAATGTGTTTTGCAGAAAACTGATACTGCTGGTGCTTCATCGTCATCTAGACAACCACAACAAGAACCTGAACTAGAATATGAACCGCAATACGAGCAAGAACCCGAACAAGAACCACAACAGGAACAACAATATCAGCCTGACCAACATGTACCTTATTATGATCTGCTATAGTTTGCTAATGAATTCATAGTAATTCCGATACATCCGCCAGTAGAATACCCAACGATTCCTGAACATACATTACATCCTAATCTGAGATTCAATAGAAGCTGGAGAGATTACTCGGCATATCAAAGTAATAAATTCAAATTAGTAACGAAAGATGTAGAGGTGCCTAGGGTAATTGATTGGAATCCTTTGGAAAGGGTCCAACTTGCTGACCGTGTTAGGGAGCATTTGATCCAAAGGTATGGCAGTTCTTCTTTTACTGATTGGGAACGCTTATTCACCATTCGTAGACCTGTATATAAGGAATGGTGTGTTGAGCTGATGAGTACTATAGCATTAAATGTAGATGTAGATAGATTAGATGATAGAAGTTTTCTTAGATTTATACTTGGCCGTAGGATGTACAGAATGTCCATGCTGGACATGGCCAGGGCTTTGCAGATATATACGCCCGCTGAATTGCTACTACCCGATTGTATAAATTTGATTTATCGTGGTGAAAGGGTAGATAGGAATTTTGACGCAAACGCCGTCTGGAGGCGTATGTCAGATTATAATGTTTTTGGGCGGGCAGGAACACATACCTACTTACATATTAACAAAGCCGAGCTTCGTATAATTCATAGATTTTGGGCTAACTCGATTACACATAGAGGTCACAACAAGGAGAAAATGACCTTACATGATTTATTTTACCTAAAGTGTATTCGAGACCCAAGAGGCTTTGTTAATATCCCTTACTGTGTTGGTTTTTATTTATCTAAGATGGTTGAAGGAATACAGGAAGGGGGGATTATAGGAGGAGGTATTTTTGTTACTCTCATTGGAGAGTATTTAGGTGTAGATAAGGACCAAGGGGGTCCACTTTTGGAATGTAGGGAGCAGGTTGAGCTTTTAGGATTGAGGGTTTATGTGGGTGCTAAGGTATTAAAGAGTAGACACAACCAGGCAATACCCTACGAAGGTAGTCATCCTCAGGTAGAGAGAGGCTCAGACGAGAAAATGGAGGAAGCGGATGACATTAGGGATGTCATTCGGGAGGCTATGACAGATGTCTACCAGCGTGTAGATGAGGTAGATATGACAAACGTGGAGAGATTTCATCGGATGGAGCAGGGGCAAGCCCGGAATGATTACGAGCATTCCAGGCAACGACAGCATGATAGATGGGACTATCATCAGCATCAGATTATGAGCCGGCTGTCACCTCAGGATCACTACGTTGACCCGACCCGCTTACTATCCTCAACACCAGCCCGAGATGAGACCACCTTATACTCTCTACGACCCTAACCAGGCATACCAGTACACCTATCACCAACCATGGAACCCGGACGATGACATGAACTTGAACCCCTATCCAGATTGATTTAATTGCTGTTGGTAATTTTTATGACTTTTATTTTTATTATTTCTGTTTATTTATGTTTAAACACATTATATTTTGATACATTAATGTATTGTTTAATATTTTTATTATTTGGTACTAATATTTCATATTTGATTTGAAAGTGGGATTTTAAGTCCCATTTCAAATTACAATGCTTGTTTATATTTGTATGTATGTATGTTGTCAATTGTACACAACAAGGTAAAACAGCGCATTTTCAAAGACTGGCATTAAGTTCAGCAAAAGCTAGTACTTTTGACGACAAAATGAAAAATAAATGTGATGTAACAACAAGATGGAATTAACAAATGATCTGCACCATTTATTATTCAACAAACAAACGCCAATATGTTTGGAAACCTTGGTAAAATTTAATCATTTTTCTACGCTAATCACCCTCAATAATTTAAATTGTTACTGATTTCTTGCAAATGAGGGCATTGCAAGATCTTAAGTGTGGGAAGGGGTTAAATTCTTTCGGATTTTTAAAATTTTAAACTTATACACTTGGTTACCATTAAAAATACTAGTAAAGCAGTAGTTGTATTAGAATCTAGTGCTCTCTGATAATAAAGAACATCCCTAGTCTTATATACTGACTACCCAATTCTAGTAAAATTTTTCAAAATTTTCAATTAAATGAATTCAAAATCATGTTTATACATATTTATGAACGATAAAACTAGGTGTTAAACACCGAAATTATTGTTACCTCGGAAAGCACATAAATTGAGAAACAAACCAAAATGTTAGAATTCATTTAAAATGGAATAAAGGACAATAAAAAGGCAAAGAAAGGAAAATAAAAGCCAAGTGTGAGAAAAATTTACCAAGTTATTCTGAACATATATCACATATTTGTGTACTAATAATTGAAGATACTTTTGTTTTGGACAAAATTAACTATTTTACCCAAAAAATTGTAATATATTTAAAAGAAAGATGGATCTACACGATGAATCAATTCCATCATTAAAAGGAAGTAAAGTCTTCCGAAAAAGAAACGCGCTTCTTGATTTAGGTCATGAAGTTGTCGTCCAGACCAGCTGTAGGTTGACGAAAAATCTAGAAAAGTCATCTCTAAAATCAGTAGGAAATCCACGGACCTCAGCATCAAACAGGGTAGCTAAGTGGTCAGACAACCACAACAAGAACCTGAAACAGAATATGAACCGCAATACGAGCAAGAACCCGAATAAGAACCACAACAGGAACAACAACATCAGCCTGACCAACATGTACCTTATTATGATCTGCTACAGTTTGCTAATGAATTCATAGTAATTCCGATGCATCCGCCAGTAGAATACCCAACGATTCCTGAACATACATTGCATCCTAATCTGAGATTCAATAGAAGCTGGAGAGATTACCCGGCATATCAAAGTAATAAATTCAAATTAGTAACGAAAGATGTAGAGGTGCCTAGGGTAATTGATTGGAATCCTTTGGAAAGGGTCCAACTTACTAACCGTGTTAGGGAGCATTTGATCCAAAGGTATGGCAGTTCTTCTTTTACTGATTGGGAACGCTTATTCACCATTCATAGACCTGTATATAAGAATGGTGTGTTGAGCTGATGAGTACTATAGCATTAAATGTAGATGTAGATAGATTAGATGATAGAAGTTTTCTTAGATTTATACTTGGCCGTAGGATGTACAGAATGTCCATGCTGGACATGGCCAGGGCTTTGCAGATATATACGCCAGCTGAATTGCTACTACCCGATTGTATGAATTTGATTTATCGTGGTGAAAGGGTAGATAGGAATTTTGACGCAAACGCCATCTGGAGGTGTATGTCAGATTATAATGTTTTTGGGCGGGCAGGAACACATACCTACTTACATATTAACAAAGCCGAGCTTCGTATAATTCATAGATTTTGGGCTAACTCGATTACACAGAGAGGTCACAACAAGGAGAAAATGACCTTACATGATTTATTTTACCTAAAGTGTATTCGAGACCCAAGAGGCTTTGTTAATATCCCTTACTGTGTTGGTTTTTATTTATCTAAGATGGTTGAAGGAATACAGGAAGGGGGGATTATAGGAGGAGGTATTTTTGTTACTCTCATTGGAGAGTATTTAGGTGTAGATAAGGACCAAGGGGGTCCACTTTTGGAATGTAGGGAGCAGGTTGAGCTTTTAGGATTGAGGGTTTATGCGGGTGCTAAGGTATTAAAGAGTAGACGCAACCAGGCAATACCTTATGAAGGTAGTCATCCTCAGGTAGAGAGAGGCTCAGACGAGGAAATGGAGGAAGCGGATGACATTAGGGATGTCATTCAGGAGGCTATGACTGATGTCTACCAGCGTGTAGATGAGGTAGATATGACAAACGCGGAGAGATTTCGTTGGATGGAACAGTGGCAAGCCCGGAATGATTACGAGCATTCCAGGCAACGACAGCATGATAGATGGGACTATCATCAGTGTCAGATTATGAGCCAGCTGTCACTTCAGGATCCCTACGTTCCGACCCGACCCGCTTACTATCCTCAACACCAGCCCGAGATGAGACCACCTTATACTCTCTACGACCCTAACCTGGCATACCAGTACACCTATCACCAACCATGGAACCCGGACGATGACATGAACTTGAACCCCTATCCAGATTGATTTAATTCCTGTTGGTAATTTTTATGACTTTTATTTTTATTATTTCTGTTTATTTATGTTTAAACACATTATATTTTGATACATTAATGTATTGTTTAATATTTTTATTATTTGGTACTAATATTTCATATTTGATTTGAAAGTGGGATTTTAAGTCCCATTTCAAATTACAATGCTTGTTTATATTTGTATGTATGTATATTGTCAATTGTACACAACAAGGTAAAACAGCGCATTTTCAAAGACTGGCATTAAGTTCAGCAAAAGCTAGTACTTTTGACGACAAAATGAAAAATAAATGTGATGTAACAACAAGATGGAATGAACAAATGATGTGCACCATTTATCATTCAACAAACAAACGCCAATATGTTTGGAAACCTTGGTAAAATTTAATCATTTTTCTACGCTAATCACCCTCAATAATTTAAATTATTACTGATTTCTTGCAAATGAGGGCATTGCAAATTCTTAAGTGTGGGAAGGGGTTAAATTCTTTCGGATTTTTAAAATTTTAAACTTATACACTTGGTTACCATTAAAAATACTAGTAAAGCAGTAGTTGTATTAGAATCTAGTGCTCTCTGATAATAAAGAACATCCCTAGTCTTATATACTGACTACCCAATTCTAGTAAAAATTTTCAAAATTTTCAATTAAATGAATTCAAAATCATGTTTATACATATTTATGAACGATAAAACTAGGTGTTAAACACCGAAATTATTGTTACCTCGGAAAGGACATAAATTGAGAAACAAACCAAAATGTTAGAATTCATTTAAAATGGAATAGAGGACAATAAAAAGGCAAATAAAGGAAAATAAAAGCCAAGTGTGGGAAAAATTTACCAAGTTATTCTGAACATATATCACATATTTTTGTACTAATAATTGAAGATACTTTTGTTTTGGACAAAATTAACTGTTTTACCCAAAAAAACTGTAATATATTTAAAAGAAAGATGGATCTACACGATGAATCAATTCCAAAATTAAAAGGAAGTAAAGTCTTCCGAAAAAGAAACGCGCTTCTTGATTTAGGTCATGAAGTTGTCGTCCAGACTAGCTGTAGGTTGAAGAAAAATCTAGAAAAGTCATCTCTAAAATCAGCAGGAAATCCACGGGCCTCAGCATCACATAGGGTAGCCAAGTGGTCAGACTTATCCTAACCATGAGAGGATCTGTCTCGTAAAATGGGGAGGACGCCGTGCAAATTAGCTTGATAAGACTAATGAATCAGACCCCCAGAAAAGGATAATCTCCTTAAAGATCAAAAATCAGCTTTTAAGCCTGATATTACTCAGTCCTAGAGATTGATCTTAAAGATTGAGAATTACAAACTCATGGAATTCGATGATATCTAAACTCGAGCTTGAACGAGAAAATATTTTGATCAAAATTACAAACCGATTTGTTTTCTGAAAACCCATTTTCAATGCGTTCATTACCATTGAACGTAAAATCCTAGGAATTCACCTGGAATTCATTAGGTCACCTGAACCAAATTAGGTGTCAACCGTAAGAACGGTGGTTGCATAGCATGGTCAAAGACAGGACCTTGTGCCAGACCAGAAAATTATAAGGGTGAGCTTTACTATTGCTCCTACCAAGGATAGTAATTGCATCCGACACGTTATAGACCATAATTAAAAGCATGTCAGGGGACATTGCCTTAACAGTTGCTTGTTCAACGCTTTCCTTTACAACCGGACGGTAGTTTACCGAAAGGTAATATACGGAGCAAGTATACTGGACGTGTTGCTTTCCCAATACAAGGATAGCAAGTGGGTGACACAAAACCGCAAGTTTTGAGCTAAAGTTTTCAAATCTGAAACCCACCAAACCCACAAAAACAATTTGCAAACACCGGTGAAGGGTTATTCCGGAAAACTTATCTAGGGTAAAAGCTAGATTGTATTTTCAAAAGATCAAATGTTTTCATAAAGATCCAATTTCCTTAAAAGATCTAAAATTTTATAGTCATGTGGGATTGTAAACCACAACGTTACTACCATTGTTTATACCGCCGTATAGAAATCACTGATGTACAAAGTGTGAAGAATAAAGAAGTGATTCTAGTATTTTTATTTCAAGAATATATTGCTTGAGGACAAGCAACGCTCAAGTGTGGGAATATTTGATAATGCTAAAAATGGACATATATTTCATAGCATTATCCCTCAAGAAAGACAAGCTTTTAGTTGCAATTGTTCTATTTACAAGTGATATTCGTTTAAATAATAAAAGGTGAAGACAAAAGAAAGATTCGACAAATTGAAGACGCAAACGACCAAAAAGCTCAAAAGTACAAAATACAATCAAAGTGGTTCCAATTATTGATAAGAAACGTCTCAAAATTACAAGAGTACAAGACGCAAAACGCAAAGTACAAGATATTAAATTATACGCAAGGACGTTCAAAAATCCAGAACCGGGACCAAAGTCAACTCTCAACGCTCGACGCAACGGACTAAAAATTACAAGTCAACTATGCACACGAATATAATATAATATTTAAATAATTTTTAAAATTATTTATATATTATATATATTATTATAAACCGTCGGCAAGCAAAGAAACAAAGTCTTGTGAGCTGGAAAAAGGGGCCATGCGATCGCATGGCCTGGAAGGCAAAAAGCCATGCAATCGCATGGCAGTAGGTGACAGCCCACATTGCTATAAATTCGCGTGTTTTGGTTCAATATCCATCATCTTTTTCTCTTCTCATTCATCAACGTATATATATTTATATTTATATTATAATTTTAATTTTAATTTTAAATTCTAATAATAAGGGTATGTTAGCGAATATTGTAAGGGTGTAAGTCAAAATTCTATCCGTGTAACGCTACGCTATTTTTAATCACTGTAAGTTATGGTTAATGTTATTTTTAAATTAATGTCTCATAGCTAAGTTATTATTATGCTTATTTAATGTTGAAGTAATCATGATGTTAGACTAAATATTAAAATTAGGTAATTGGGCTTTGGACCATAATTGGGGTTTGGATAAAAGAACGACACTTGTGGAAATTAGACTATGGGCTATTAATGGGTTTTATATTAACTAAACGATATCTCGTTAATTTAATATATAGACTTATAATTTGATGTATTTATATATAACCACATACGCTTGACTTGGTACGGTGGGCAGGATATCTATAAATACAAATAATTGTTCATTTTACCGGACACTGAACTGGATTAATAGTTAATAGACTTGTTAAAACAGGGGTGGATTACATTCAAGGGTAATTGGTGTAATTGTTAACAAAGTAGTAATACCTTAGTTTACATGCAGTCGATAACCTGGTGTATTCATTAAACAAAGTATTAAGACCTTGTTACAATTCGAATCCCCAATTAGTTGGAATATTTGACTTCGGGAATAAGAATAATTTGGCGAAGACTTCTGCATTTTATGATTATGACTGATGGACTATTATGGACAAATCCGTATGGACATATTGAATAATCCAGGACAAAGGACAATTAACCCATGGGAATAAACTAAAATCAACACGTCAAACATCATGATTATGGAAGTTTAAATAAGCATAATTTCTTATATTTCATATTTAATTGCACTTTTATTTATCTCAATTTCATTATCGTTATTTACTTTATGCTTTAAATTAAGTTATATTTATATTTTACATTAGGTTTTAACTGCGACTAAAGTTTTAAAATCGACAAACCGGTCATTAAACGGTAAAAACCCCCCTTTATAATAATAATATTACTTATATATATTTTTGTATTTTTACAAATATAGTTTTTAAATATATAGCGTTAAGCTTGTTTAAGAGATCCCTGTGGAACGAACCGGACTTACTAAAAACTACACTACTGTACGATTAGGTACACTGCCTATAAGTGTTGTAGCAAGGTTTAGGTATATCCATTCTATAAATAAATAAATATCTTGTGTAAAATTGTATCGTATTTAATAGTATTTCGTTGTAAAAATAATACTATTTCCTAGTACACCTCGCACACATCAATTATATGGTTGAATGATTGAAGCCGAATATGCCCCTTTTGCTTGGTAACCTAAGAATTAGTAAACCAGTCTACTAATTAACGCGAATCCTAAAGATAGATCTATTGGGCCTAACGAATCCCATCCAAAGTACCGAATGCTTTAGTACTTCGAATTCGTTTTTATCATGTCTGAAGGATTTCCTGGAATGATAGGGGATATTCTTATATGCATCTTGTTAATGTCGGTTACCAGGTGTTCAATCCATATGAATGATTTTTGTCTCTATGCATGAGACGTATGTTTATGAGAAATGGAAATATGAAATCTTGTGGTCTATTAAAATTATGAAATGATTATTTATGATAAACTAATGAACTCACCAACCTTTTGGTTGACACTTGAAAGCATGTTTATTCTCAGGTACGATAGAAACCTTCCGCTGTGCATTTGCTCATTTTAGAGATATTACTTGGAGCCATTCATGACATATTTCAAAAGACGTTGCATTCGAGTCATTGAGTTCATCAAGATTATTATTAAGTCAATTATAGTTGAATATATTATGAAATCGGATGCATGCTGTCAATTTTTGATGTAATGAAAGTTTGTCTTTTAAAAACGAATGCAATGTTTGTAAAATATATCATATAGAGGTCAAATACCTCGCGATGGAATCATATGTTATTGTGATGACTCAAAAAATTTCGACTTATTCTGAACCAAATTTTTGATATGGTTTAATATTTCTGACACGATAAGCAAAGTCTGTAAAACTGAATCTCAAAATTTTTGAACTACTTTCATATATTCAAATACCTTTCAGTTGTTCTTGACGATTCGCGAACAATTATATGTATATTGATACATATATATATACTATAACTTGAAAACGTAACAATGTATTAATTATTTAATACCGTACATTAAACTTATTGGTTTAAATATTTATTTGAATATATATGATAAGTTGGAATATTAATTGTATGAATAACTTGCGACGTATATTTAAAACGTGTTAATGAATGTTGAAAATATATATTAACTTGGTCATAAAATGATTTGTTATTATATATATATTAACAAATAGCGAGACAATGATTTATAGAAGTAAATGACCAAAACACTCAAAAGTTTAAGATACACTTTGAATGATATAGTTTATTGATAATTTAAGATTATATTTTGACAAAGGTACGAGTCACAAAACGTAAATTGTGAGTTTTCTAAGCGTACGAAAATGCGTTCGAGAAACCAGAACCGGGAGATAAGTCGAGTGACAACATACGAGTCATCGAAACGAAAATTACAAGTCAACTATGCACATGAATTTAATATAATATATAATTAATTATTTAAATTATATATATTATATATATTATATAATAATATGTCGACAAATAAGAAAACAAAAACATTTTGAGCTGGATCAGGGGGCCAGGCGATCGCATGGAAAATACACTAAAAACCCATGCGATCGCATGGGCATCAGATTCCAAAAAGTTGCCTATAAAAGTCCAGTTTCTGCTCGAGTTTTATTTACACATACACTACTCCCTTTGTAATATTATTATTATTTATTATTTATATTAATATTATTAATATTATTATTATTATTATTAATATTATTATTATTATTATTATTATTATTATTATTAAGATAAGATTATTATTATTATTTATTTTATTATTATTAGTAGTATTATTATTATTACTAATTATATCACTTAAAATACTACGACGAGGTCTTGAGCGTGTCACTTTCAAAATGGGTTTTCAAGCGGGATAGAGCTAAAGAAACTATGTGTTATTACTAAGGAGGTTTTGGGTATTTTTCAAGTGTTTTGCTCGTGAGTCAAACTAGTATTTATCATCTCCGTTACGTCTACGTACTTTCCTACAATATTGAATCTCAATATTGATACGTAAGCACTCATATTTTATCTTTTATATATTAATTGTGTATCCATGTCTAGTGCTCGAGTATATAAATTTATACATGCGTGTATGCTAAATTTCGTCGTTAAACAGTTTATAATAGATCACGAATTAAATACATATATTATTGGTAAAAGGTATATGATATACATGTTTTTGGAAAGCTGGCGAAAAATCAATAACTTTTCATTTAGATATCGAATAGTTTCGATGAACGGATTAAAAGATATGATCAACTGAATTATAATTGATGTTAATTGGAATTATTTTTGAATCTGCAATTAATATTTAAACAACTTGTTTGTAAGATTGATAAATTGGATTTTTGAATATTATCAACCGAGTAAATGAATCCTTATATAAGGTACGTCTCGTTTTGTTGAACTATTGTCAAAATTGACTTTTTGAAACGACTTTGGATAACTTTTGTATGTCGATCTCGAGCATTAGGATTGTGATACACTATGACCTGACCTAGCTTGATAGACATTTATTAACCAACATATGTTCTCTAGGTTGAGATCTACGATTATTTGATATTCCGAGTTTCAGTCACATTTTGGTGAACGACTTTATATGCTGCTAAGGTGAGTTTCATTTGCTCCCTTTTTAATTGCCTTTGCAATCTATATTTTTGGGCTGAGAATACATGCACTTTATTTTAAACGCAATGGATACAAGTACATACTAAATTCTACACCGAGTTTAAACCGAAAATCCCTTAGCTTTGGTAACTAGTAACTGCCGGTTATAAGAACTGGTGGGCGCGAGTAGTTATATATGGATCCATAGGGCTTGATATCCCCATCCGAGCTAGAGCACTAGCCTTTTAACGGACGTATGCTATTTGAGAAGCGTACACGTTGGTTTGCGTGTATCATTAAGATGATTATACAAAGGGTATAAATTATATATACGTTAAGTTTAGTTACCAAGGTGTTCAATTTCGTAGAATATTTTGATAAACGTTTCTGGATGAAACAACTGAAATCTTGTGATCCACCTTTATATACAGATTATGCGAAACATTAAAACTATGAACTCACCAACCTTTGTGTTGACACTTGTTAGCATGTTTATTCTCAGGTTTCCTAGAAGTCTTCCGCTGTTTGCTTATATGTTAGACAAGCTATGTGCATGGAGTCTTACATGGCATATTTTTCAAGAAAACGTTGCATTCACCAAATCATCACCATGTATCTTATTTTGACTGCATTGTCAACGGAAGTACTATTGTAAACTATTATTTACGGTGATTGTCTATATGTAGAAATCATCAGATGTCGAAAACCTTTGATTTAAATATTCATTTATGGTATGCCTTTTCAAAAGAATGCAATGTTTACAAAATGTATCATATAGAGGTCAAATACCTCACAATGAAATCAATGAATGACGTGTTCGTCCATATGAATTTGGATCGATCGTCACAGTTGGTATCAGAGCATTGGTCCTAGTGAACCAGGTCTTGCATGAGTGTGTCTAACTGATAGTTTTTAGGATACATTAGTAAGTCTGGACTTCGACCGTGTCTGCATTTTAAAAGTTTTGCTTATCATTTCTTGTCAGAAATTACATGCTTATCATTCTTAAGTCTAGACACGTTTTACTACATTGATTGCATGAATAGTGTATAGACAAAATTCATATCTTAGTGTATCTGTTACTGTAAACTTTTCCTGATATCTTCCGAAAATTTCTCCGTGATTTATGGAATTTGGTATTATATATACATATGTAAATTATGTATTGAAGAATACCAAACTAAATTCTATAATCTAATTCATATCAAAAATCATCTCCCTAATTATACAAGATGGATCCCGTATCTAGTTCAAATTCCTTAAACTCTGACAGCTATTCTGATATGGATATTCACCTGAATTCCGAAGACAGTGTAACCGGAATGGATCAACCAATTAGCCATCATCTATTCTGAATGAATTGGGGATGGGTTCGTAGTCTACTTAATCATTGGAGACAAGAAGAAGGTGATCCCTTCCATCCACCACATTGCCCTCTTGACGAAGAACCTGAAGCATTTACCGGTGAACCTGTTCGAGACACCATTTTCTCTCTCATTTCCAGAGTATCTCGTCACGATAATATACTTTCTCAAATTATGGATCTTATTCATCCGCTCGTCCGAACCGCCAATCATCCCGGTGTAGTAGAAGAAGTCAACGAGCTTCGCGCTCGGGTAGTGGCTTTGGAGAATATGGTGCAAAGGTTACAAGCACCAGCAGCATCACCGGCATCAACAGTACCACCGACAACAACACCAACAGTACCATTACCACCACCAACAACATCCGCATCGTAAACCTCAACTTCACAATCTGTTCCATGAGCATCAACGTCATACGCACCGTAGATACCAAGAAATACCAGCAACAATAACCGATGAAGTATTAACTCATTTCCCCTGAAGAAATTTTATGTATATTTAATATATATGAATTTTGAAATCAAAATAAATCTTTTCGTACTAAGCTATTACATGTGAATCTTAACTGGTAGGTACTACTCGGTTAGTTCATATTACTACTGAAATGTCCCGTTCTTATTGATTAAAAACGTTCCATATTAATTGATTTCGTTGCGAGGTTTTGACCTCTATATGAGACGTTTTTCAAAGACTGCATTCATTTTAAAACAAACCATAACCTTTATTTCATCAATAAAGGTTTAAAATGCTTTACGTAGATTATCAAATAATGATAATCTAAAATATCCTGTTTACACGCGACCATTACATAATGGTTTACAATACAAATATGTTACAACGAAATAAGTTTCTTGAATGCAGTTTTTACACAATATCATACAAGCATGGACTCCAAATCTCGTCCTTATTTAAGTATGCGACAGCGGAAGCTCTTAATATTCACCTGAAAATAAACATGCTTTAAACGTCAACAAAAATGTTGGTGAGTTATAGGTTTAACCTATATATATCAAATCGTAACAATAGACCACAAGATTTCATATTTCAATATACATCCCATACATAGAGATAAAAATCATTCATATGGTGAACACCTGGTAACCAACATTAACAAGATGCATATATAAGAATATCCCCATCATTCCGGGACACCCTTCGGATATGATATAAATTTTGAAGTACTAAAGCATCCGGTACTTTGGATGGGGTTTGTTAGGCCCAATAGATCTATCTTTAGGATTCGCGTCAATTAGGGTGTCTGTTCCCTAATTCTTAGATTACCAGACTTAATAAAAAGGGGCATATTCGATTTCGATAATTCAACCATAGAATGTAGTTTCACGTACTTGTGTCTATTTTGTAAATCATTTATAAAACCTGCATGTATTCTCATCCCAAAAATATTAGATTTTAAAAGTGGGACTATAACTCACTTTCACATATTTTTACTTCGTCGGGAAGTAACACTTGGCCACTGGTTGATTCACGAACCTATAACAATATATACATATATATCAAAGTATGTTCAAAATATATTTACAACACTTTTAATATATTTTGATGTTTTAAGTTTATTAAGTCAGCTGTCCTCGTTAGTAACCTACAACTAGTTGTCCACAGTTAGATGTACAGAAATAAATCGATAAATATTATCTTGAATTAATCCACGACACAGTGTATACGTATCTCAGTATTGATCACAGCTCAAACTATATATATTTTGGAATCAACCTCAACCCTGTATAGCTAACTCCAACATTCACATATAGAGTGTCTATGGTTGTTCCGAAATATATATAGATGTGTCGACATGATAGGTCGAAACATTGTATACGTGTCTATGGTATCTCAAGATTACATAATATACAATACAATTTGATTAAGTTATGGTTGGAATAGATTTGTTACCAATTTTCACGTAGCTAAAATGAGAAAAAATTATCCAATCCTGTTTTACCCATAACTTCTTCATTTTAAATCCGTTTTGAGTGAATAAAATTGCTATGGATTCATATTGAACTCTATTTTATGAATATAAAAATAAAAAGTATAGGTTTATAGTCAGAAAAATAAGTTACAAGTCGTTTTTGTAAAGGTAGTCATTTCAGTCGAAAGAACGACGTCTAGATGACCATTTTAGAAAACATACTTCCACTTTGAGTTTAACCATAATTTTTGGATATAGTTTCATGTTCATAATAAAAATCATTTTCTCAGAATAACAACTTTTAAATCAAAGTTTATCATAGTTTTTAATTAACTAACTCAAAACAGCCCGCGGTGTTACTACGACAGCGTAAATCCGGTTTTACGGTGTTTTTCGTGTTTCCAGGTTTTAAATAATTAAGTTAGCATATCATATAGATATAGAACATGTGTTTAGTATATTTAAAAAGTCAAGTTAGAAGGATTAACTTTTATTTGCGAATAAGTTTAGAATTAACTAAACTATGTTCTAGTGATTACAAGTTTAAACCTTCGAATAAGATAGCTTTATATGTATGAATCGAATGATGTTATGAACATCATTAATACCTCAAGTTCCTTGGATAAACCTACTGGAAATGAGAAAAATAGATCTAGCTTCAAAGGATCCTTGGATGGCTTGAAAGTTCTTGAAGCAGAATCATGACACGAAAACAATTTCAAGTAAGATTTTCACTCGAAATAAGATTGTTATAGTTATAGAAATTGAATTAAAGTTTGAATATGATTATTACCTTGTATTAGAAATATAACATACTATAAGTAACAAAGGTTTCTTGATCTTGGATGATTACTTGGAATGGATTTAGAAAACTTGGAAGTAAACTTACAATCTTGGAAGTATTCTTGATTTTATGAAACTAGAACTTTTGGAATTTATGAAGAACACATAGAACTTGAAGATAGAACTTGAGAGAGATCAATTAGATGAAGAAAATTGAAGAATGAAAGTGTTTGTAGGTGTTTTTGTTCTTTGGTGTATGGATTAGATATAAAGGATATGTAATTTTGTTTTCATGTAAATAAGTCATGAATGATTACTCATATTTTTGTAATTTTATGAGATATTTCATGCTAGTTGCCAAATGATGGTTCTCACATATGTTAGCTGACTCACATGGGCAACTAAGAGATGATCAATGGAGTGTATATACCAATAGTACATACATCTAAAAGCTGTGTATTGTACGAGTACGAATACGGGTGCATACGAGTATAATTATTGATGAAACTGAACGAGGATGTAATTGTAAGCATTTTTGTTAAGTAGAAGTATTTTGATAAGTGTCTTGAAGTCTTTCAAAAGTGTATGAATACATATTAAAACACTACATGTATATACATTTTAACTGAGTCGTTAAGTCATCGTTAGTCGTTACATGTAAATGTTGTTTTGAAACCTTTAGGTTAACGATCTTGTTGAATGTTGTTAACCCATTGTTTATTATAACAAATGAGATGTTAAATTGTTATATTATCATGATATTATGATATATAATATATCTTAGTATGATGTATATAGAGTTAAATGTCGTTACAACGATAATCGTTACATATATGTCTCGTTTCGAAATCATTAAGTTAGTAGTCTTATTTTTACATATGTATTTCATTGTTAATACACTTAATAATATATTTACTTATCATTTAACATAATTAACCAAGTGTATCAATATCTTAATATGATTCATATGTACCTAGTAAGACGTTGTTATAACGATAATCGTTATATATATATATCGTTTTCGAGTTTCTTAAATTAATAGTCTCATTTTTATGTATATAACTCATTGTTAAAATACCTAATGAGATACATACTTATAATAAAATCATGTTAACTATATATATAACCATATATATGTCATCGTATAGTTTTTACAAGTTTTAACGTTCGTGAATCACCGGTCAACTTGGGTGGTCAATTGTCTATATGAAACCTATTTCAATTAATCAAGTCTTAACAAGTTTGATTTCTTAACATGTTGGAAACATTTAATCATGTAAATATCAATTTCATTTAATATATAAAAACATGGAAAAGTTCGGGTCACTACAACTAATATGCAATGATGTACATCCTTCCTTAACAACTTAATCATTGTTAACTACAATCTCTGTTTCAACCCAATGAATTTCATTTCATAATAAACCAAGTGTATTAATCAATTACATAATTGATTTTACATTTTCAATTTCGATATACTCAAAACTTTCCAGAAAACATCATCTGTGCCTTGTAAGGTTCACAAAAATTACACGAGTACCAACATCCTTCACCAAGGAATATCAATAAGAATAAATAATGAAGTATTGATTTCATTAGTGAAATACTCCGCAAAGATTATGTAATCTTTAATATTTTAAAGATTAATCATTTCTAAGTCAAGCCGAAAATCAAATAAGCTTAATATGATATTAACTCTTTAAATCTGTATTACATCTGAAGAAAATATACATACATATATTTTCATAAAGACGGTAATAAAAATTCTTTTGTACAAAATATTAATTGTGAAATCTTTAACGGGTAGGTAATACTCGGGAAATATATAAGTTCACAATTAATATGTTATACTGTACATTCTTCAACTTTGATTCAAAAAAAAAAAAAATTATTAACAACACTCACAACGATATACAATCGTTGTCATATAAATTCAATTACATATTCTGATATTGACGGATCAGAATCCAAGTCATAACTCTGAACCGGTGACATCATTCTTAGATCTCTACATCTTTCAAAGCTATACTTTGACTTCAAAACTGTGCAAGATCCTTTAGCGTTGTTTTTACCAAAAATAATCTTGCAATCCCTTTTCAAAGTATCCAGTATTATCAACCATTCAACCAGTCAACCTCGACTTTTCAGATTAGCCTTATTATAATCTTGACATATACATTCTTGTTACCGGGGAACCTTTCTTGTTCCACTACATTAGCCGTAAATTTATCAACAACCTCATTGATCCTTGATCTTTCGCAAAATCCTTATACTCATTGAAACCTTATCATGTACTCATCTACATCTTGTAACGGCAATTGCCATACCAACTACCGGGAATTAGCAATCAGTATTTCGAATTTCGCAGCAATTCTACGCCAACAGTTATATATATACATATAATGTCTATCTTCTAGACTTACATACTTTGAATGTGAAGTTTATGAAAAACATCCCAAACTATGAACTAGTTCTCTGAAATTGAAACAATGCTGATGAAGCAGCAAAAACTGTAAACGACCTTAACAGTCAAAAGTTTGATGATAAAGAATAGTATGGTGGTAAAGCTGAGAAAAAGAGAAGGTTTGGAACTAAAAAATGGATTGAGTAAAGTATGAAAGAGGCTGTGGATAAATCACAAAGACTGAACCTGCCTTCAAAGAATTCAAATAATTCAGTGACTGCTGAAACCATTAGTAAGAACCTTACTTCTTATTCTAAACCTTCACAGATAGATTTTTCGCATCATCCTCTGATATTAGAAATTCTAAGATATCATCGTAACTTCCATTATAAATATCCTCGATATTTCTGGAGATATCTTCATACCTATTCTTATCGAAAATCATTCATCTCTTCGCACTATCTGTGTTACATCATAAAAGAAACTATTTTAGTTTCTAAAATCTGAAAAATTCAAAAAAAATGGATGTTTTGAAGTAATGTTGGGAACTGAAGCATGAGTTAGTGATGTTCTGCGAGGTGTATATAAAATAGCTTATATTTTACAAGGAAATACTATTAAATATGATACAATTTTACACAAGATATTTATTTATTTATAGAATGAATATACTTATACCTTGCTACAACACTTATAGGCAGTGTACCTAATCGTACATTTGTGTAGTTTTTAGTAAGTCCGGTTCGTTCCACAGGGAATCTTTTAACAAAGCTTAACACTATATTAGTTTTATTTTATAAAAATACAAATATATATATAAGTAATATTATTATTATAAAGGGGGGTTTTTACCGTTTAATGACCGGTTTGTCAATTTTAAAACTTTAGTTGCAGTTAAAACAAAATGTAAAAATATTAAATAAATAAAAGACTTAATTTAAAGCGTAAAGTAAATAACGATAATGAAATTGCGATAAATAAAAGTGCAATAAAATAAACTTGCGATAATTAAAAAGTACGATAATTAAAAGTGCAATTAAATACAATAATAATAAATAAAAGTGCGATAATTAGAAGTGTAATTAAATATAAAATAAAGGAAATTAAATATGAAATAAGATAATTATGCTTATTTAAACTTCCGTAATCATGATGTTTGACGTGTTGATTTTAGCTTTATGCCCATGGGTTAATTGTCCTTTGTCCTGGATTATTTAATATGTCCGTCTGCTTTTTGTCCATAACAGTCCATCAGTCATAAATATAAAGTGCGAGTGTCCTCGTCAAATTATCCTTATACCCGAAGTTAAATATTCCAACTAATTGGGGACTTAAACTGTAACAAGATTTTAATACTTTGTTTAATAATTACACCAGGTTATCGACTGCGTGTAACCCAAGGTTTTAATATTTTGTTAACAATTATGCCAAGTGTCCTTGTACATAATTTCACCCCTGTTTTAATAATTCCATAGACTATTAATCCATTCCCGTGTCCGGTTAAATGAACGATTATTCGTACATATAAATACCCCGCCCATCGTGTCCGATCGAGTGTATATGGTTATTTATAGGGACGTCCAATTGTAAATCTTTATAATAAAATTAACAAATTATCATTTAGTTAAACAAATATAAAGCCCATTAATAGCCCATAGTCTAATTTCCACAAGTGTCGTTCTTTTGTCCAAACCCCAATTATGGTACAAAGCACAATTACCCAATTTTAGTAATTAGCCCAACATCATGATTACTTCGTTTTAAATAAGCATAATAATAACTTAGCTACGAGACATTAAATTAAAAAGGTTGAACATAACTTACAATGATTAAAAATAGCGTAGCGTTACACGGACAGAATTTCGACTTACACCCTTACAACATTCGCTAACATACCCTTATTATTAGAATTATAATTAAAATTAAAATTAAAATTAAAATTAAAATATATATTACGTTTACATATAGAGAAAGAGAGATTTTATGGATATTTTGATCGATCAAACTGCGTTTGCTTTTATAGGCAGTTTCATTTTTTGGGGCTCCGCGACTCGCGCCCTTTTTGCTCTTCAAACTCCGCGAGTCGCGGAGTTTGTATTTACAGCTCACCCAGCTTTGGCTCTTTGTTTACCGACGGATTTTTATATTATATAATATATAAATAATTATAAGAATTATTTAAATATTATATTATATTTATGTGCATAGTTGACTTGTAATTTTTAGTCCATTGCGTCGAGCGTTGAGAGTTGACTCTGGTCCCGGTTCCGAATTTTCGAACGTCCTTGCGTACAATTTAATATCTTGTACTTTGCGATTTGAATCTTGTACTCTTGTAATTTCGAGACGTTTCTTATCAATAATTGGAACCACTTTGATTGTATTTTGTACTTTTGAGCTTTTTGGACCTTTGCGTCTAAAATTCGTCGAATCTGTCTTTTGTCTTCACCTTTTATTATTTAAACGAATATTACTTGTAAATAGAACAATTGCAACTAAAAGCTTGTCTTTCTTGAGGAATAATGCTATGAAATATATGTTCATTTTTAGCATTATCAAATATTCCCGCACTTGAGCATTGCTTGTCCTCAAGCAATATAGTCTTGAAATACTAGAATCACTTCTTTATTCTTCACACTTTGTACATCAGTGATTTCTATACGGCAGTATAAACAATGGTAGTAACGATATGTTTTACAGTCCCACATGACTATAAAAATTTAGATCCATTAAGGAAATTGGATCTTTATAAAAACATTTGATCTTTTGAAAATTAAATCTAGCTTTTACCCTAGATAAGTTTTCCGGAATAACCCTTCACCGGTGTTTGCAAATTATTTTTGTGGGTTTGGTGGGTTTCATATTTGAAAATTTTAGCTCAAAACTTGCGGTTTTGTGTCACCCACTTGCTAACCTTGTATTAGGAACGCAACACGTCCAGTATACTTGCTCCGAATATTACCTTTTGGTAAACTACCGTCCGGTTGTAAAGGAAAGCGTTGAACAAGCAACTGTTAAGGCAATGTCCCCTGACATGCTTTTAATTATGGTATATAACGTGTCGGACGCAATTACTATCCTTTGTAGGAGCAATAGTAAAGCTCACCCTTATAATTTTTTGGTCTGGCACAAGGTCCTGTATTTGACCATGCTATACAACCACCGTTCTTACGGTTGACACCCGATTTGGTTCAGGTGACCTAATGTATTCCAGGTGAATTCCTAGGATTTTACGTTCAATGATAATGAACGCATTGAAAATAGGTTTTCAGAAAACAAATCGGTTTGTAATTTTGATCAAAATATTTTCTCGTTCAAGATCGAGTTTAGATATCATTGAATTCCATGAGTTTGTAATTCTCAATCTTTAAGGTCAATCTCAAGGATTGAGTAATATCAGTCTTAAAAGCTGATTTTTGATCTTTAAGGAGATTATCCTTTCTGGGGATCTGATTCATTAGTCTTATCCAGCTAATTTGCACGGTGCCCCCCCATTTTACGAGATAAATCCTTCTCATGGTTAGGATAAATTTGACCACTTGGCGACCCTGTTTGATGCTGAGGTCCGTGGATTTCCTGCTGATTTTAGTGATGACTTTTCTAGATTTTTCGTCAACCTACAGCTGGTCTGGACGACAACTTCTTAACCTAAATCAAGAAGCGCGGGTCTTTTTTGGAAGACTTTACTTCCTTTTAATGATGGAATTGATTCATCATGTAGATCCATCTTTCTTACAGTAAATCGGCTAAAATAGTTAATTATCGTCCAAAACAAAAGTATCTTCAATTATTTGTACAAAAATATGTGATATATATTTTGAATAACTTGGTGAAAATTTCCCACACTTGGCTTTTATTTTCCTTTTTATTGTCCTCTATTCCATTTTAAATGAATTCTAACATTTTGGTTTGTTTCTCAATTTATGTCCTTTCCAAGGTAACAATAATTTCGGTGTTAACACCTAGTTTTATCGTTCATAAATATGTATAAACATGATTTTAAATTCATTTAGTTGAAAATTTTGAAAAATTTTACTAGAATTGGGTAGTCAGTATATAAGACTAGGGCTGTTCTTTATTATCAGAGAGCACTAGATTCTAATACAACTACTGCTTTATTAGTATTTTTAATGGTAACCAAGTGTATAAAGTAAAAATTTTAAAAATCCGAAAGAATTTAACCCCTTCCCACACTTAAGATCTTGCAATGCCCTCATTTGCAAGAAATCAGTAACAATTTAAATTATTGAGGGTGATTAGCGTAGAAATGATTAAATTTTACCAAAGTTTCCAAACATATTTGTGTTTGTTTGTTGAATGATAAATGGTGCATATCATTTGTTCATTCCGTCTTGTTGTTATATCACATTTATTTTGCATCTTGTCGTCAAAATTAGTTGCTTTTGCTGAACTTAATGCCAGTCTTTGAAAATGTGTTGTTTTACCCTGTTGTGTACATAAGATAAACTGCAAACATATATACATATTTTTGAAGTTTGGTATATTACCCCACATTCAAAAATTATTAAAATCTAATAAAAAAAATTTAGAAAATTATAAAAAACTATTACAATATTAACATAAGTATTAAATGTATCAACATTACAAATTATAAAATAAATAAAACTAAGTAAACTAGGGATGATACTGATACCAGTAGGGGTTCCATGCATAACCATATGTGTTATAAAATGCTTCGGCTGGGTTATACGTAGGATACGGTGGTTGGATCTCTATAGACCAGGGAGGAAATACGGGCGATGGAGTAGGAATATAGTTTCTACCTACATGTTGGCAATGAGCTATGATTTGGTTTTGATGAACTTTTCAATCTTCAAATGCTCTATGTCTAGCATTTTCATACTCTTGTGAAGCTATAAACCTTTGCATTTCTGTCATTTCATTTCCCCCTCCCACATTACCTGGCTGTTGGTTTCTCTCAACCTGTGGATGTCTACCATTATATCGTACTGCGGCGTTATTTCACCTCTTCAAAACTTTAGCACCATGGTATACATTTAAACCAATTGTATCGTGGGGTTCTGGTTCTTCGATTAATAATCCCCCCCGACTTATATCCACACCGAGATATTCAGCAATCAAAGTAATAAATATACCACCTCCTATTATGCTATGCGGTCTCATTCCCCTAACCATAGCTGATAAATAATAACCCATACAATAAGGTATACTTACAGCGCTTTGTGGGTCTCGAATACACATGTGGTAAAACAAATCCAGTTCATTTACCTTTTTCTTATTCTTACCTCTTTGTGTAATCGAATTAGCTAAAAACCTATGAATTACTCTTAACTCTGCTCTATCTATATCCAAATATGAGTAATTTCCCCCTTTAAATCGGTGATGGCTATTCATTTGACTCCATACACCATGCGTATCAAAATTTTCATCAATTTTCCTACCGTTCAATATCAACCCTCTACAATCGGCAGATGCTAACTCCTCAGGCATATATATACATAAGGCCTGAGCCATGTCTAGTAGAGACATGTGGCGCATCGAACCTCCTAATAAAAATCTAATAAAAGATCGATCGGTTAAACTAGCTACCCGATCATTTATTTCTATACTACACAATAATTCTTCACACCATACTTTATATACAGGTCTATGCATGCTGAATAATCGTACCCAATCGTTAAAAGTAGAATTACCATACCTCTGTATAAGTAATTCTCTAATTGGTCCGGCTAATTCTACAGCTTCTAACGGTGCCCATTCTATTACCCTAGGTACTTCAACAGCTTTAGAATGAAGAGTATGCAAGCCCCTTTGGTATTTTAGATAATCTATCCAAAGTCTGTCAAATCTCAAGTTCGGGTGCAAATCTTCCAAGTGCATATCAGAAAATATCATAACTGGATGAGGTATATCTTGTTTGTAGTAGTTATTAACCTCCTGTTGTTCCGCATTCTCAACAGGAGCATTGCGAGCTTGGGATGAAGATTCACCCCTTTCAGTCTGCAAAACACATCAAACACAATTTTTGTGCATCCAAATATGCATTAGTGTCAGCAAAATCATCAATCAAAATAATTACAATTACATGTCCAATTTATATCAAACTTATGCTCATTTTCATATTTTTATCAAATCTACACTTTTTCAAATATGCATATACGAAAATGTTCACCAAGTTCATAAGCATTCAACTCAAATAACATGTCAAAATAATCATTACTAGCAATTAAATAAGTTTCAAATGGCATTATCTCTCAAAAATCAAGTTCATTAATTTTAGACTTGAAAAAGTCCACTTTAATTCTCAAAATCATGCTTAGGCTCAAAGTTTGGATCATTTAACTACCTAAACATGTTACACTACTTAATTTAGCAACAATTCATGACAAAAATCGGTCATAACCTGTTTATATCAAAAAGCCCCAAATTGCTCAAGAACACAAACCCTAGATTTCTCAAAATTTGAAGTTTAAGGCTTCTAATCATGTTAAATAGCATCAATCTAGGTTATATAAGCATAATACACAAGCAATTTAAGCATAATTACACTAAAAAGCATCAAAATTGAATTGGTTAAACAATTGCTCAAGAACACTAATTTTCGGATTAAATGGTGTTTAGGTGTAGAAATTTACCGTTTTCCTTGAGTAATTCCTTGATAGCATCCTTCTCAACATGATTTTAGTAAAAAATTTGATGAAAAACGGTGAAAAATTTCAATTTTTGGAGGTTTTAGTGTGTGTTTTTCGGGTGTTTTGTTCGCAGTTTTTGTGTGTGGTGTGTGGACTGATCAGTTCCAGCGATTTTATTTTTTTTTCTGTATTTTGGTCTCTCTGCGAGTCGCGGCGTTTGGCAGTTTCAAATACCGCGAGTCGCGTGAAATGTCCCGTTCTTATTGATTAAAAACGTTCCATATTAATTGATTTCGTTGCGAGGTTTTGACCTCTATATGAGACGTTTTTCAAAGACTGCATTCATTTTTAAACAAACCATAACCTTTATTTCATCAATAAAGGTTTAAAAAGCTTTACGTAGATTATCAAATAATGATAATCTAAAATATCCTGTTTACACACGACCATTACATAATGGTTTACAATACAAATATGTTACAACAAAATAAGTTTCTTGAATGCAGTTTTTACACAATATCATACAAGCATGGACTCCAAATCTTGTCCTTATTTAAGTATGCGACAGCGGAAGCTCTTAATAATCACCTGAGAATAAACATGCTTAAAACGTCAACAAAAATGTTGGTGAGTTATAGGTTTAACCTATATATATCAAATCGTAACAATAGACCACAAGATTTCATATTTCAATACACATCCCATACATAGAGATAAAAATCATTCATATGGTGAACACCTGGTAACCGACAATAACAAGATGCATATATAAGAATATCCCCATCATTCCGGGACACCCTTCGGATATGATATAAATTTCGAAGTACTAAAGCATCCGGTACTTTGGATGGGGTTTGTTAGGCCCAATAGATCTATCTTTAGGATTCGCGTCAATTAGGGTGTCTGTTCCCTAATTCTTAGATTACCAGACTTAATAAAAAAGGGCATATTCGATTTCGATAATTCAACCATAGAATGTAGTTTCACGTACTTGTGTCTATTTTGTAAATCATTTATAAAACCTGCATGTATTCTCATCCCAAAAATATTAGATTTTAAAAGTGGGACTATAACTCACTTTCACAGATTTTTACTTCGTCGGGAAGTAAGACTTGGCCACTGGTTGATTCACGAACCTATAACAATATATACATATATATCAAAGTATGTTCAAAATATATTTACAACACTTTTAATATATTTTGATGTTTTAAGTTTATTAAGTCAGCTGTCCTCGTTAGTAACCTACAACTAGTTGTCCACAGTTAGATGTACAGAAATAAATCGATAAATATTATCTTGAATCAATCCACGACCCAGTGTATACGTATCTCAGTATTGATCACAACTCAAACTATATATATTTTGGAATCAACCTCAACCCTGTATAGCTAACTCCAACATTCACATATAGAGTGTCTATGGTTGTTCCGAAATATATATAGATGTGTCGACATGATAGGTCGAAACATTGTATACGTGTCTATGGTATCTCAAGATTACATAATATATAATACAAGTTGATTAAGTTATGGTTGGAATAGATTTGTTACCAATTTTCACGTAGCTAAAATGAGAAAAATTATCCAATCTTGTTTTACCCATAACTTCTTCATTTTAAATCCGTTTTGAGTGAATAAAATTGCTATGGTTTCATATTGAACTCTATTTTATGAATCTAAACAAAAAAAGTATAGGTTTCTAGTCGGAAAAATAAGTTACAAGTCGTTTTTGTAAAGGTAGTCATTTCAGTCGAAAGAACGACGTCTAGATGACCATTTTAGAAAACATACTTCCACTTTGAGTTTAACCATAATTTTTGGATATAGTTTCATGTTCATAATAAAAATCATTTTCTCAGAATAACAACTTTTAAATCAAAGTTTATCATAGTTTTTAATTAACTAACCCAAAACAGCCCGCGGTGTTACTACGACGGCGTAAATCCGGTTTTACGGTGTTTTTCGTGTTTCCAGGTTTTAAATCATTAAGTTAGCATATCATATAGATATAGAACATGTGTTTAGTTGATTTTAAAAGTCAAGTTAGAAGGATTAACTTTTGTTTGCGAACAAGTTTAGAATTAACTAAACTATGTTCTAGTGATTACAAGTTTAAACCTTCGAATAAGATAGCTTTATATGTATGAATCGAATGATGTTATGAACATCATTACTACCTTAAGTTCCTTGGATGAACCTACTGGAAAAGAGAAAAATGGATCTAGCTTCAATGGATCCTTGGATGGCTCAAAGTTCTTGAAGCAAAATCATGACACGAAAACAAGTTCAAGTAAGATCATCACTTGAAATAAGATTGTTATAGTTATAGAAATTGAACCAAAGTTTGAATATGATTATTACCTTGTATTAGAATGATAACCTACTGTAAGAAACAAAGATTTCTTGAGGTTGGATGATCACCTTACAAGATTGGAAGTGAGCTAGCAAACTTGAAAGTATTCTTGATTTTATGAAACTAGAACTTTTGGAATTTATGAAGAACACTTAGAACTTGAAGATAGAACTTGAGAGAGTTCAATTAGATGAAGAAAATTGAAGAATGAAAGTGTTTGTAGGTGTTTTTGGTCGTTGGTGTATGGATTAGATATAAAGGATATGTAATTTTGTTTTCATGTAAATAAGTCATGAATGATTACTCATATTTTTGTAATCTTATGAGATATTTCATGCTAGTTGCCAAATGATGGTTCCCACATGTGTTAGGTGACTCACATGGGCTGCTAAGAGCTGATCATTGGAGTGTATATACCAATAGTACATACATCTAAAAGCTGTGTATTGTACGAGTACGAATACGGGTGCATACGAGTAGAATTGTTGATGAAACTGAACGAGAATGTAATTGTAAGCATTTTTGTTAAGTAGAAGTATTTTGATAAGTGTATTGAAGTCTTTCAAAAGTGTATAAATACATATTAAAACACTACATGTATATACATTTTAACTGAGTCGTTAAGTCATCGTTAGTCGTTACATGTAAGTGTTGTTTTGAAACCTTTAGGTTAACGATCTTGTTAAATGTTGTTAACCCAATGTTTATAATATCAAAAGAGATTTTAAATTATTATATTATCATGATATTATGATGTACGAATATCTCTTAATATGATATATATACATTAAATGTCGTTACAACGATAAACGTTACATATATGTCTCGTTTCAAAATCATTAAGTTAGTAGTCTTGTTTTTACATATGTAGTTCATTGTTAATATAATTAATGATATGTTTACTTATCATAATATCATGTTAACTATATATATAACCATATATATGTCATCATATAGTTTTTTTTACAAGTTTTAACGTTCGTGAATCACCGGTCAACTTGGGTGGTCAATTGTCTATATGAAACCTATTTCAATTAATCAAGTCTTAACAAGTTTGATTGCTTAACATGTTGGAAACATTTAATCATGTAAACATCAATCTCAATTAATGTATATAAACATGGAAAAGTTCGGGTCACTACAGTACCTACCCGTTAAATAAATTTCGTCCCGAAATTTTAAGCTGTTGAAGGTGTTGACGAATCTTCTGGAAATAGATGCGGGTATTTCTTCTTCATCTGATCTTCACTCTCCCAGGTGAACTCGGGTCCTCTACGAGCATTCCATCGAACCTTAACAATTGGTATCTTGTTTTGCTTAAGTCTTTTAACCTCACGATCCATTATTTCGACGGGTTCTTCGATGAATTGGAGTTTTTCGTTGATTTGGATTTCATCTAACGGAATAGTGAGATCTTCTTTAGCAAAACATTTCTTCAAATTCGAGACGTGGAAAGTGTTATGTACAGCCGCGAGTTGTTGAGGTAACTCAAGTCGGTAAGCTACTGGTCCGACACGATCAATAATCTTGAATGGTCCAATATACCTTGGATTTAATTTCCCTCGTTTACCAAATCGAACAACGCCTTTCCAAGGTGAAACTTTAAGCATGACCATCTCTCCAATTTCAAATTCTATATCTTTTCTTTTAATGTCAGCGTAGCTCTTTTGTCGACTTTGGGCGGTTTTCAACCGTTGTTGAATTTGGATGATCTTCTCGGTAGTTTCTTGTATAATCTCCGGACCCGTAATCTGTCTATCCCCCACCTCACTCCAACAAATCGGAGACCTGCACTTTCTACCATAAAGTGCTTCAAACGGCGCCATCTCAATGCTTGAATGGTAGCTGTTGTTGTAGGAAAATTCTGCTAACGGTAGATGTCGATCCCAACTGTTTCCGAAATCAATAACACATGCTCGTAGCATGTCTTCAAGTGTTTGTATCGTCCTTTCGCTCTGCCCATCAGTTTGTGGATGATAGGCAGTACTCATGTCCAGACGAGTTCCTAATGCTTGCTGTAATGTCTGCCAGAATCTTGAAATAAATCTGCCATCCCTATCAGAGATAATAGAGATTGGTATTCCATGTCTGGAGATGACTTCCTTCAAATACAGTCGTGCTAACTTCTCCATCTTGTCATCTTCTCTTATTGGTAGGAAGTGTGCTGATTTGGTGAGACGATCAACTATTACCCAAATAGTATCAAAACCACTTGCAGTCCTTGGCAATTTAGTGATGAAATCCATGGTAATGTTTTCCCATTTCCATTCCGGGATTTCGGGTTGTTGAAGTAGACCTGATGGTTTCTGATGCTCAGCTTTGACCTTAGAACACGTCAAACATTCTCCTACGTATTTAGCAACATCGGCTTTCATACCCGGCCACCAAAAATGTTTCTTGAGATCCTTGTACATCTTCCCCGTTCCAGGATGTATTGAGTATCTGGTTTTATGAGCTTCTCTAAGTACCATTTCTCTCATATCTCCAAATTTTGGTACCCAAATCCTTTCAGCCCTATACCGAGTTCCGTCTTCCCGAATATTAAGATGCTTCTCCGATCCTTTGGGTATTTCATCCTTTAAATTTCCCTCTTTTAAAACTCCTTGTTGCGCCTCCTTTATTTGAGTAGTAATGTTATTATGAATCATTATATTCATAGATTTTACTCGAATGGGTTCTCTATCCTTCCTGCTCAAGGCATCGGCTACCACATTTGCCTTCCCCGGGTGGTAACGAATCTCAAAATCGTAATCATTCAATAATTCAATCCACCTACGCTGCCTCATATTCAGTTGTTTCTGATTAAATATGTGTTGAAGACTTTTGTGGTCGGTATATATAATACTTTTGACCCCATATAAGTAGTGCCGCCAAGTCTTTAATGCAAAAACAACCGCGCCTAATTCCAAATCATGTGTCGTATAATTTTGTTCGTGAATCTTCAATTGTCTAGACGCATAAGCAATCACCTTCGTTCGTTGCATTAATACACAACCGAGACCTTGCTTTGATGCATCACAATAAATCACAAAATCATCATTCCCTTCAGGCAATGACAATATAGGTGCCGTAGTTAGCTTTTTCTTCAATAACTGAAACGCTTTCTCTTGTTCATCATTCCATTCAAATTTCTTCCCTTTATGCGTTAATGCAGTCAAGGGTTTTGCTATTCTGGAAAAGTCTTGGATGAACCTTCTGTAGTAACCAGCTAGTCCTAAAAACTGGCGTATGTGTTTCGGAGTTTTCGGGGTTTCCCACTTTTCAACAGTTTCTATCTTTGCCGGATCCACCTTAATACCTTCTTTGTTCACTATGTGACCGAGGAATTGAACTTCTTCCAACCAAAATGCACACTTTGAAAACTTAGCGTACAATTCTTCCTTCCTCAATACTTCTAACACCTTTCTCAAATGTTCACCGTGTTCTTGGTCATTCTTTGAGTAAATAAGTATGTCATCAATGAAAACAATGACAAACTTGTCAAGGTATGGTCCACACACTCGGTTCATAAGGTCCATGAACACAGCTGGTGCATTAGTTAAACCAAATGGCATGACCATAAACTCGTAATGACCGTAACGTGTTCTGAAAGCAGTCTTTGGAATATCATCTTCTTTCACCCGCATTTGATGATACCCGGAACGTAAGTCAATCTTTGAATAAACAGACGAGCCTTGTAGTTGATCAAATAAGTCGTCGATTCTCGGTAGTGGGTAGCGGTTCTTGATGGTAAGTTTGTTCAACTCTCGGTAGTCGATACACAACCTGAATGTACCATCTTTCTTCTTGACAAACAAAACAGGAGCTCCCCACGGTGATGTGCTTGGTCGAATGAAACCACGCTCTAAAAGTTCTTGTAATTGGCTTTGCAGTTCTTTCATCTCGCTGGGTGCGAGTCTGTAAGGAGCACGAGCTATTGGTGCAGCTCCTGGTACAAGATCTATTTGAAATTCAACGGATCGATGTGGGGGTAATCCCGGTAATTCTTTCGGAAATACATCGGGAAATTCTTTTGCAATGGGAACATCATTGATGCTCTTTTCTTCAGTTTGTACTTTCTCGACGTGTGCTAGAACAGCGTAGCAACCTTTTCTTATTAGTTTTTGTGCCTTCAAATTACTAATAAGATGTAGCTTCGTGTTGCCCTTTTCTCCGTACACCATTAAGGGTTTTCCTTTTTCTCGTATAATGCGAATTGCATTTTTGTAACAAACGATCTCCGCTTTCACTTCTTTCAACCAGTCCATACCGATTATCACATCAAAACTCCCTAACTCTACTGGTATCAAATCAATCTTAAATGTTTCGCTAACCAGTTTAATTTCTCGATTCCGACATATATTATCTGCTGAAATTAATTTACCATTTGCTAATTCGAGTAAAAATTTACTATCCAAAGGCGTCAATGGACAACTTAATTTAGCACAAAAATCTCTACTCATATAGCTTCTATCCGCACCCGAATCAAATAAAACGTAAGCAGATTTATTGTCAATAAGAAACGTACCCGTAACAAGCTCCGGGTCTTCTTGTGCCTCTGCCGCATTAATATTGAAAACTCTTCCGCGGCCTTGTCCATTCGTGTTCTCCTGGTTCGGGCAATTTCTAATAATGTGGCCCGGTTTTCCACATTTATAACAAATTACATTGGCATAACTTGCCCCGACACTACTTACTCCGCCATTACTCGTTCCGACACCATTTGTTCCTTTCGTTCTATTAACCCCTGGTCCGTAGACCTCACACTTCGCCGCGCTATGACCATTTCTTTTACACTTGTTGCAAAATTTGGTGCAGAACCCCGAGTGATACTTTTCACACCTTTGGCATAGCTGCTTCTGATTGTTGTTGTTGTTGTTGCGGTTATTATTGTTGTTGAGATGATTGTTGTAGTTGCTGTTGTTGTTGTTGTTGTTGTTGTTGTTGTTGTTGTTGTTGTTGTTGTTAGGCCATTTGTTGTAGTTGCGATTGATGTTGCGATTGTTGGGATAATTGTTGCGATTGCTGTTGTTGTTGTATTGGTGATTCTTATCACCGTTTTCCTCCCACTTTCTTTTGATTTGCTTCACATTGGCCTCTTCAGCAGTCTGTTCTTTAATTCTTTCTTCAATCTGGTTCACTAGTTTGTGAGCCATTCTACATGCCTGTTGTATGGAGGCGGGCTCGTGTGAACTTATATCTTCTTGGATTCTTTCCGGTAATCCTTTCACAAACGCGTCGATCTTCTCTTCCTCATCTTCAAATGCTCCCGGACACAATAGGCACAATTCTGTGAATCGTCTTTCGTACGTGGTAATATCAAATCCTTGGGTTCGCAACCCTCTAAGTTCTGTCTTGAGCTTATTGACCTCAGTTCTGGGACGGTACTTCTCGTTCATCAAGTGCTTGAATGCTGACCACGGTAGTGCGTACGCATCGTCTTGTCCCACTTGCTCTAGATAGGTATTCCACCATGTTAACGCAGAACCTGTGAAGGTATGCGTAGCGTACTTCACTTTGTCCTCTTCAGTACACTTACTTATGGCAAACACCGATTCGACCTTCTCGGTCCACCGTTTCAATCCGATCGGTCCTTCGGTTCCATCAAATTCCAAAGGTTTGCAGGCAGTGAATTCTTTGTAGGTGCATCCTACACGATTTCCTGTACTGCTAGATCCAAGGTTATTGTTGGTATGTAGCGCAGCCTGTACTGCGGCTATGTTTGAAGCTAGAAAAGTACGGAATTCCTCTTCATTCATATTCACGGTGTGTCGAGTAGTCGGTGCCATTTCCTTCAAAATAGTCAAATGGAACAAGTTAATCATACAGAATGTTAAGAGTAGTTAATAGTATTTCGTAGCATAATATGAACTCATTTATAAAAGCTTTTTCTTCATATTAGCGTTTTATAAGTTTAAATTCGGGTAGTACCTACCCGTTAAGTTCATACTTAGTAGCTAATATACAATTCAACTACTACAATTCTATATGAAAAACTGATTATAATAATATTTCGCGTTCAAACTTTTTCACAATATTTTACAAAGTTACGATACCGCTTATTTTACATATAGCATGAAATATAGCACACAATAAATTTGATACAAGATGGTTGTGAAGATAATTCTAGCTAGTACACAAGTCGTTCAGCAAAGGAAATAAAGACACGTAATTCATACGTCCAGAAACAAGTCATGCATTCTGGTTTTACTAGGATTACTTCCCATCCTTGGTCTTGTGGAACATAACCGTTATGGCCGTTGATAAGACAGCGTGTTGTAACGTCGTCAAAGGGACGAGGGTTACGTAATGTCCAACAGTCCCGTAACAATCTAAAAACCTCATTTCTTACCCCAATTACCGACTCCGTCACTTGTGGGAACGTTTTGTTTAATAGTTGTAGCCCGATGTTCTTGTTCTCACTTTGGTGAGAAGCGAACATTACTAATCCGTAAGCATAACATGCTTCTTTATGTTGTATGTTAGCCGCTTTTTCTAAATCACGAAGTCCAATATTCGGATATATTGAGTCAAAATAATTTCTTAACCCATTGCGTAAAATAGCATTTGGGTTCCCCGCAATATATGCGTCAAAGTAAACACATCGTAACTTATGGATTTCCCAATGTGATATCCCCCATCTTTCGAACGAAAGCCTTTTATAAACCAAGGCATTCTTGGAACGTTCTTCGAATGTCTTACAAACTGATCTCGCCTTAAATAGTTGTGCCGAAGAATTCTGACCGACTCTAGACAAGATTTCATCAATCATGTCTCCGGGTAGGTCTCTTAAAATATTGGGTTGTCTATCCATTTTGTGTTTTTATACTGTAAAATAGACAAGAGTTAGATTCATAAAAAAAAATACTTATTAATACAAGCAATTTTTACACATCATAAAGCATAAGCACACTATATTACATATATTACACCACACGAATACAACTATCTTATTCCGACTCGCTTGTTTCTTCTTCTTCGGTTTTGGTTCGTTTTGCCAAGTTTCTAGGGATATATGATGTTCCCCTAATACGAGCCGTAATTTTCCACATTGGTTTAGAAAAACCTGGTGGTTTAGAGGTTCCCGGATCATTGTTACAACTTAAGGAATTCGGGGGTTGACGATACATATAAAGTTCATCGGGGTTGGAATTAGATTTCTCTATTTTTATACCCTTTCCCTTATTATTTTCTTTTGCCTTTTTAAATTCAGTTGGGGTAATTTCTATAACATCATCGGAATTCTCGTCGGAATCCGATTCATCGGAGAATTGGTAATCCTCCCAATATTTTGCTTCCTTGGCGGAAACACCATTGACCATAATTAACCTTGGTCGGTTGGTTGAGGATTTTCTTTTACTTAACCGTTTTATTATTTCCCCCACCGGTTCAATTTCTTCATCCGGTTCCGATTCTTCTTCCGATTCCGATTCCTCTTCCGGTTCCGATTCCTCTTCCGGTTCCGACTCTTCTTCCGGTTCCTCTTCGGGAACTTGTGAATCAGTCCACGAATCATTCCAATTTACATTTGACTCTTCATTATTATTAGGTGAGTCAATGGGACTTGTTCTAGAGGTAGAAATCTATCACATAATATCAAACACGTTAAGAGATTAATATATCACATAATATTCATATGTTAAAAATATATAGTTTCCAACAAAAATGTTAAGCAATCATTTTTAAAGAAAACGCGGTCGAAGTCCAGACTCACTAATGCATCCTAACAAACTCGATAAGACACACTAATGCAAATTTTCTGGTTCTCTAAGACCAACGCTCTGATACCAACTGAAATGTCCCGTTCTTATTGATTAAAAACGTTCCATATTAATTGATTTCGTTGCGAGGTTTTGACCTCTATATGAGACGTTTTTCAAAGACTGCATTCATTTTTAAACAAACCATAACCTTTATTTCATCAATAAAGGTTTAAAAAGCTTTACGTAGATTATCAAATAATGATAATCTAAAATATCCTGTTTACACACGACCATTACATAATGGTTTACAATACAAATATGTTACAACAAAATAAGTTTCTTGAATGCAGTTTTTACACAATATCATACAAGCATGGACTCCAAATCTTGTCCTTATTTAAGTATGCGACAGCGGAAGCTCTTAATAATCACCTGAGAATAAACATGCTTAAAACGTCAACAAAAATGTTGGTGAGTTATAGGTTTAACCTATATATATCAAATCGTAACAATAGACCACAAGATTTCATATTTCAATACACATCCCATACATAGAGATAAAAATCATTCATATGGTGAACACCTGGTAACCGACAATAACAAGATGCATATATAAGAATATCCCCATCATTCCGGGACACCCTTCGGATATGATATAAATTTCGAAGTACTAAAGCATCCGGTACTTTGGATGGGGTTTGTTAGGCCCAATAGATCTATCTTTAGGATTCGCGTCAATTAGGGTGTCTGTTCCCTAATTCTTAGATTACCAGACTTAATAAAAAAGGGCATATTCGATTTCGATAATTCAACCATAGAATGTAGTTTCACGTACTTGTGTCTATTTTGTAAATCATTTATAAAACCTGCATGTATTCTCATCCCAAAAATATTAGATTTTAAAAGTGGGACTATAACTCACTTTCACAGATTTTTACTTCGTCGGGAAGTAAGACTTGGCCACTGGTTGATTCACGAACCTATAACAATATATACATATATATCAAAGTATGTTCAAAATATATTTACAACACTTTTAATATATTTTGATGTTTTAAGTTTATTAAGTCAGCTGTCCTCGTTAGTAACCTACAACTAGTTGTCCACAGTTAGATGTACAGAAATAAATCGATAAATATTATCTTGAATCAATCCACGACCCAGTGTATACGTATCTCAGTATTGATCACAACTCAAACTATATATATTTTGGAATCAACCTCAACCCTGTATAGCTAACTCCAACATTCACATATAGAGTGTCTATGGTTGTTCCGAAATATATATAGATGTGTCGACATGATAGGTCGAAACATTGTATACGTGTCTATGGTATCTCAAGATTACATAATATATAATACAAGTTGATTAAGTTATGGTTGGAATAGATTTGTTACCAATTTTCACGTAGCTAAAATGAGAAAAATTATCCAATCTTGTTTTACCCATAACTTCTTCATTTTAAATCCGTTTTGAGTGAATAAAATTGCTATGGTTTCATATTGAACTCTATTTTATGAATCTAAACAAAAAAAGTATAGGTTTCTAGTCGGAAAAATAAGTTACAAGTCGTTTTTGTAAAGGTAGTCATTTCAGTCGAAAGAACGACGTCTAGATGACCATTTTAGAAAACATACTTCCACTTTGAGTTTAACCATAATTTTTGGATATAGTTTCATGTTCATAATAAAAATCATTTTCTCAGAATAACAACTTTTAAATCAAAGTTTATCATAGTTTTTAATTAACTAACCCAAAACAGCCCGCGGTGTTACTACGACGGCGTAAATCCGGTTTTACGGTGTTTTTCGTGTTTCCAGGTTTTAAATCATTAAGTTAGCATATCATATAGATATAGAACATGTGTTTAGTTGATTTTAAAAGTCAAGTTAGAAGGATTAACTTTTGTTTGCGAACAAGTTTAGAATTAACTAAACTATGTTCTAGTGATTACAAGTTTAAACCTTCGAATAAGATAGCTTTATATGTATGAATCGAATGATGTTATGAACATCATTACTACCTTAAGTTCCTTGGATGAACCTACTGGAAAAGAGAAAAATGGATCTAGCTTCAATGGATCCTTGGATGGCTCAAAGTTCTTGAAGCAAAATCATGACACGAAAACAAGTTCAAGTAAGATCATCACTTGAAATAAGATTGTTATAGTTATAGAAATTGAACCAAAGTTTGAATATGATTATTACCTTGTATTAGAATGATAACCTACTGTAAGAAACAAAGATTTCTTGAGGTTGGATGATCACCTTACAAGATTGGAAGTGAGCTAGCAAACTTGAAAGTATTCTTGATTTTATGAAACTAGAACTTTTGGAATTTATGAAGAACACTTAGAACTTGAAGATAGAACTTGAGAGAGTTCAATTAGATGAAGAAAATTGAAGAATGAAAGTGTTTGTAGGTGTTTTTGGTCGTTGGTGTATGGATTAGATATAAAGGATATGTAATTTTGTTTTCATGTAAATAAGTCATGAATGATTACTCATATTTTTGTAATCTTATGAGATATTTCATGCTAGTTGCCAAATGATGGTTCCCACATGTGTTAGGTGACTCACATGGGCTGCTAAGAGCTGATCATTGGAGTGTATATACCAATAGTACATACATCTAAAAGCTGTGTATTGTACGAGTACGAATACGGGTGCATACGAGTAGAATTGTTGATGAAACTGAACGAGAATGTAATTGTAAGCATTTTTGTTAAGTAGAAGTATTTTGATAAGTGTATTGAAGTCTTTCAAAAGTGTATAAATACATATTAAAACACTACATGTATATACATTTTAACTGAGTCGTTAAGTCATCGTTAGTCGTTACATGTAAGTGTTGTTTTGAAACCTTTAGGTTAACGATCTTGTTAAATGTTGTTAACCCAATGTTTATAATATCAAAAGAGATTTTAAATTATTATATTATCATGATATTATGATGTACGAATATCTCTTAATATGATATATATACATTAAATGTCGTTACAACGATAAACGTTACATATATGTCTCGTTTCAAAATCATTAAGTTAGTAGTCTTGTTTTTACATATGTAGTTCATTGTTAATATAATTAATGATATGTTTACTTATCATAATATCATGTTAACTATATATATAACCATATATATGTCATCATATAGTTTTTTTTACAAGTTTTAACGTTCGTGAATCACCGGTCAACTTGGGTGGTCAATTGTCTATATGAAACCTATTTCAATTAATCAAGTCTTAACAAGTTTGATTGCTTAACATGTTGGAAACATTTAATCATGTAAACATCAATCTCAATTAATGTATATAAACATGGAAAAGTTCGGGTCACTACATCGCGGTGTTTGGTTGTTTTTTTTTTTATATATATAAGCCTTAACTTATAAAACAAATATAAAATAAATTTAAAATTTTGTTTTCCTTTGTTTTAGGACGAGGTCGTTTCGGATCGATGTCCTAGTCCGTCCTTCGACAAAATTTTAAAATTTGTCTTTTTGTAGCGATTGTTTTAAAAGCTAAGATTTTTGGATTTTTTTTAATGTTTTTGGCATACTTTAATTCAATAAGTTTAAAAATAATGATAATAAAAGTTCTCGTCCCTTCCTCGGGTAAAGCAATTTCGGTTCAAAGACCTAGTCTTCAACTTACGACGAATTTTAAAAATCATATTTTTAACTTAGCGAAATAAAGTAAAATTTTGTTTTTAAATTCACACCAAACTTAAATTTAAAATGCATAAAATTAAAAATTCACACCAAACTTAATTAAAAATTCATATTATAAATTCACACCAAACTTATATTTAATTTTGTTGTTATACATACAAACTTATATTAAAAATATAAAAAAATTTCAAATATTGACAAACTTAAATATATTGATCTTACAAAGTTCACAATATTAATTTAAGATTTATATATTAATTTTAAAAACATGGTAAAAATAAAATTAAAAATCTTTTTGGCTTTTATCCCACTTTAATCAATCAAATATTATCAAAAATATGCGCCCCTCTTTTCGGTAAAGTAATTTCAGTTCCATGACCTAATTTAACTCATGACGAATTTTTGAAATATTTTGGGTTGATTGATTAAAGATATTTATACCTTAAGAATAAACGTTAAATTTCGCAGTGATGTAATAAATTTTTGTATGATATCAATAATTTCGGTCGCCAAACCTAATTTTATTCAATACCAATTTAATACTTTATAGCGAATAAATTAGCGTTTATTATCAAAAGGTTAAAAATAAAAATAAAAAAAATAAAAACTGTACAGACTTACCTGTGAGATAGTATTCTTAGTGATACGATCTATCCCACTCATAAGATAGTCGGTTTAATTGGTTTTCCATAGCTACATAGGTGTAACCTCGAGCATTCAGTGTTTTTTCTTCTAAACATATGAACGGTCCGTCTCTGCATAAAGTAACAAATTCGGTGTTTGAATACTTTTGATTATTTGAATATTTACCTCCATGTGACCATTTTCCGCATTTGTGACATCTTTCTAGGTGTCGTGCTCTTCTTTTCGCTGCGGATTTTGATTTTCCTTTACCAAATTGTAACTTATTATCTTCGCATCTGGATTCGTTTCTTACTCCGTCCAATCTTTCTCTGATTACTGATACTATTTAACTCGGAAGTGTGTCATTATTACGTTTAGTGATCAAAGCGTGTAGCATTAGACCATGGTTTAGTTCACAGGAAGTCTTCATTTCGTAAAAACTTAAAAAAATAAAAATTTAGAATGGGGGGAGAAGAATAGTTCTTTAGGGTCTGCTAGGGAAAGACCATTCGGGTTCCATTTTCGAGAACTACACGAAAACAGAAAATCTAACTCTAACAGAAATACATATTATCCTTTAAAAGACTTGATTCTCCCCACACTTAGTTAGCTGTGGTATCGAAATTGTGATTAACTTCATTGTCAACTTCCATTGGACTATCTATGTAATGTTTAACTCTGTGACCATTAACCTTAAATTCAATCCCATTTGAATTTATTAATTCTATCGTTCCGTATGGGAAAACTCTTTTGACTATGAATGGTCCAGACCATCTTGATTTCAATTTTCCAGGAAATAGCTTGAATCGTGAATTGAAAAGAAGAACTATGTCTCCTTCTTTGAATTCTTTTGAACTTCTGATTCTTTTATCATGCCATTTCTTCGTTATTTCCTTATAGATTAACGAATTTTCGTATGCTTCATGTCTTAATTCTTCTAATTCGTTTATTTGACTTAACCGTAGACGTCCAGCTTCATGTAAATCAAGATTACATGTCTTCAAAGCCCAAAATGCTTTGTGTTTAATTTCTATTGGAAGATGACATGCTTTTCCATAAACGAGTCTAAAAGGTGTGGTTCCAATTGGAGTTTTGTAGGCTGTTCTAAAAGCCCAGAGTGCATCCTCCAATTTAATGGACCATTCCTTCGGATTTGATCCTACGGTTTTCTCTAGAATACGTTTTAAAGCTCGGTTGGTATTTTCAACTTGTCCACTTGTTTGTGGATGATATGCGGTGGAAATTTTATGAGTTACTCCATATCTTTTAAGAACTTTCTCAAGTTGATTATTACAGAAATGAGTTTCCCGATCACTTATTAAAGCTTTCAGTGTTCCAAACCTTGCAAAAAGACGTTTTAAAATGTTGACTACAACTCGTGCATCGTTAGTTGGGAGAGCTTGTGCTTCCGCCCATTTAGATACATAATCAATGGCTACGAGAATATAGAGATTATTATGAGATTTTGGAAATGGACCCATAAAGTCAATACCCCAAATGTCAAATACTTCACATACTTGAATGACATTTTGTGGCATTTCATCACGTTGACTTATTTTTCCGGCCCTTTGACAAGCATCACAGGATTTGCAAAGAAGGTGTGCGTCTTTGTAAATTGTAGGCCAATAGAATCCAGCATTATAAACTTTTCTTGCTGTTAGTTGAGGCCCATAATGCCCTCCTGTTGGTCCTGTGTGACAATGGTTTAAAATTTTACTAGCTTCATCTCCGAATACACATCGGCATATTATTCCATCTGGACAACTTTTAAATAGATGTGGATCTTCCCAGAAATAGTGTTTTACATCACTGAAGAATTTCTTTCGTTTTTGGTACGACAATCCTTTTTCAAGGAATCCACATACTAAGTAGTTTGCATAGTCTGCAAACCATGGAATTTTATTATAATCTATCTTCAATAGATATTCATCAGGAAAGTTGTCTTGTATGGCCGATTCATTTAGAATTTCTAATTCGGGATTTTCAAGACGAGAAAGATGATCAGCGGCGAGATTTTCTGCTCCTCTTTTATCTCGAATTTCAATATCGAACTCTTGTAAGAGTAAGATCCAACGAATTAGTCTTGGTTTGGCATCTTGTTTCGAAAATAGGTATCTAAGAGCAGAATGGTTAGTATAGACCACCGTTTTAGCTAGAACGAGATATGAACGAAATTTGTCAAAAGCAAAGACAATAGCAAGGAGTTCTTTTTCAGTAGTTGTGTAATTTGTTTGTGCTCCTTGTAACATCTTACTAGCATAATATATAGGTTGAAATCGTTTTTCAATCCTTTGTCCTAAAACGGCTCCCATTGCAAAATCACTTGCATCGCACATAAGTTCAAACGGTAGATTCCAATTTAGTGTTATCATGATCGGTGCATTAGTGAGTTTCTCTTTACGAATATTAAAAGATTTGATGCATTCATCTGAAAAGATGAATGGAGCATCTTTTTCTAGGAGTTTATTCATAGGAGTGGCAATTTTAGAAAAATCTTTTATGAAACGTCGGTAAAAACCGGCATGCCCTAGAAAACTCCTAACTCCTCTAACATTGGTGGGATGTGGAAGTTTAGCAATTACATCTACTTTAGCTCTATCCACTTCAATTCCTTCCTTTGAAATTTTATGACCAAGAACGATGCCTTCTTTAACAATGAAATGGCATTTCTCCCAATTAAGTACTAGATTTGATTGTTCGCATCTAATAAGCATTCGTTCCAGATTAACTAGACATGATTCAAAAGTATCACCGAAGACTGAAAAGTCATCCATGAAAACTTCCATGCATTCTTCTATCATGTCATGAAAAATCGCCATCATGCACCTTTGAAAGGTTGCAGGGGCGTTGCAAAGTCCAAATGGCATGCGTTTGTAAGCAAAAGTACCATAAGGGCATGTGAATGTGGTTTTCTCTTGGTCTTCGGGTGCTATTGGAATTTGAAAATATCCGAAAAAACCATCAAGAAAACAATAGTAACTGTTTCCGGCTAATCTTTCCAACATTTGATCAATAAAAGGTAAGGGGAAGTGATCTTTTCTGGTGGCGTCATTTAATTTTCTATAATCAATACATACACGCCATCCTGTTACAGTCCTAGTAGGAATAAGCTCATTTTTATCATTTGTAATGACAGTTATGCCACCCTTCTTTGGCACGCATTGAACTGGGCTTACCCATGGACTATCAGAAATTGGATAAATTAAACCTGCGTCTAGCAGTTTAATAATTTTTTTTTTAACTACATCTTGCATATTAGGATTTAGTCTTCGTTGGCGTTGCACATACGTTTTATGACCTTCTTCCATAAGGATTTTATGTGTGCAATACGAAGGACTTATTCCTTTTATATCATGAATCTTCCATGCAATAGCTGGTTTATGAGCTTTCAACATAGAAATAATTTGTGATTTCTCATTTTCAGTAAGAGAAGACGATATTATTACAGGTAATTCAGATTCACCATGTAAATAAGTGTATTCCAAATGGTTTGGAAGTGGCTTTAACTCTAGTGTCGGAGGTTCTTCTATCGATGATTTATATCGATATCTGTCTTCTTCTTTTAGCATTTGAATTTCTTCTGTTGTTGGTTCATATCCATTAGCTATTAGTGTAGCTAACATTTCAGCTTCATCAATTGGTTTAGTTCCTTCTCCTAAAGAACATTCTCCTGTTCCTTGTAATTCTGGATATTCTTCTAACAATTCTGCATGTGAATCTATAGTTTGAATATAATAACATGTATCATCTACAGATTGCGGTTGTTGCATTGCTCTATCAACTGAAAAGGTAACACTCTCATCCTCTATACTTAGGGTCAGTTTCTTACCAAACACGTCTATCATTGCTTTAGCCGTATTTAAGAATGGTCTTCCTAATATGAGAGGAACTTGAGAATCTTCTTCCATGTCCAGAACAACAAAATCTACTGGAAATACTAAAGTACCAACTTTAACTAGCATGTTCTCCATTATCCCTCTAGAATATTTTATTGATCTATCGGCTAGTTGTATGCTTATTCTTGTTGGTTTCAATTCTCCAAGGTCTAGTTTAGCGTATAGTGAATACGGCATTAAATTTATACTAGCAAGTAAGTCTGCTAATGCTTCTATTGAACTAAGACTACCCAGAAAACATGGAATTGTGAAACTTCCTGGATCAGATAATTTTTCTGATATCTTATTCAACAGCACTGATGAACAATTAGCATTCATAGTAACGGCCGAGAGTTCTTCCATTTTCTTTCTATTTGTGATTAGATCTTTCAAGAATTTAGCATATCTAGGCATTCCTGAAATCACATCAATGAAAGGAAGATTTACATTTATCTGTTTAAACATATCCAAGAATTTGGATTGCTCGGCTTCAAGTCTTTCTTTTTTCATTTTACTCGGGTAAGGAAGTGGTGGTTGGTATGGTTTAACATAAGGTTTAGCCTTAACTGTGTTATCTTCATTAACCTTTTCAACTACCGGTTCTTTTTCCTTATCTTGTTCAGATTGTGGTTCTTGTGGAGTAGGAATAGCTTCATCAGAAATTACAGGTATTTCAGGTGGTTTAAGTGTTGTACCACTTCTTGTGGTAATGGCTTTAGCTATTTCATTCCGGGGGTTTGCATTTGTATCACTAGGTAAACTTCCCGGTTTTCTTTCACCTATTAACCTTGCTAGGTTACTTACTTCTTGTTTCAAATTTTGAATAGAAGCTTGTTGATTTCTAAATGCTTGAGCATTTTGTTCATTCGTTTGTTTCTGAGATGTGAAAAACTGCGTTTGAGTTTCAACTAGCTTCGTCATCATATCTTCTAAATTCGGCTTTTTATCATCGGGTTGTGGTTGTTTTGAAAATTAGGTCTTTGCTGGTTGTAAGTATTGTTGGATACTTGTTGATTGCTAGGACCTTGTTGGTTGTTGTATGAAATATTTCGGTTATAGTTCTGATTTTGATTGTAAATAGGTCTTGGCGGTTGATAATTATTCTGATAATTATTTCCAGGCCTTTGGTTTAGATATGAAACATTCTCTCTTTGTTCCATTGTTAGTTCAATATTGAGACAATCTTTTGTCAAATGTGGTCCTCCACACTGCTCACAACTAATTCGTATTGAGTGGATATCTTTAGTCATCTTTTCCATTCGTCTCTCGACAGCATCTATCTTTGTAGAAATGGAATCTAAGTCATGGCTAGAATCAGCTCTAGATGCTTTAGATGATCTAACGATATCTTTTTCTTGGTGCCACTCATGTGAGTGGGAAGCAGTGTTATCAATAATTTTGTAAGCGTCAGTTTCGGTTTTCTTCATAATAGAACCACCAGCTGCTATATCGATGTCTTTCCTTGTAGTGATGTCGCATCCTTGGTAGAATATTTGTACTATTTGACAGGTGTCTAAACCATGTTGCGGACATCCTCTTAATAACTTTCCAAATCTTGTCCATGCCTCATATAGAGTTTCATTTGGTTTCTGTGTGAACGTAACAATTTCTCCTTGAAGTCTTACGGCTTTAGATGCCGGAAAGAATTGTTTAAGAAATTTTTCAACTAAAACGTCCCATGTATCAATCGCCCCTTCAGGTAACGATTCCAACCAATCTTTGGCTTCTCCCTTTAAAGTCCAGGGAAATAACATGAGATATATCTGTTCATCCTCAACTTCTCTTATTTTTAAATAGTGTGCAGATCCTATTAAAGGTACGAAGATGTTCGTTAGGATCTTCCTTCGGCGCACCACCAAATTGGCATTGATTAGTCACCATATGTAGAATTTGTCCTTTGATTTCATAATCTGGCGCATTAATGTCTGGATGAGTAATTGCGTGACCTTGGCCAGTGCGTTTAGCTCTCATTCGGTCTTCCATACTTAAAGGTTCTGTTACTTCCATAATTGAATTTGTTGAATCTGAATCACTAGAGGATTCTGATTTAATGGTTCGTTCCTCGACAATCTCTGTTTGAATGATTGGTGGTTCCGGAGGAAAATTTAATGGTTCAGGATCTATGAATTGTCCTTGAATATTCTCCGAATTCTCAATTGTGAGGTCGGGTTCAAAAAATGGATTATCGGAAATTTGAACTGGAGTACTTGGTTGACTGGATGATGAATCTAAAGAAAAATCAACGGCGGTAATATTAGCTAGATGTCTTGATCTAGTTACAGGTGGTGAACGTACAAAAGGTGGTGAACGTCTTGCTCGGTGCATTCACTGAATATCCTATTAGTTTTTTTTTAAAAAGGAAAGAAAAATTATATAAGTTATCCAATCAATAGACTTTTCTGATTTTGCCCACGTTTCGAATAGCCAAAAGATGCAGCAGAGGGGCAGGATTCGTTTGGTCTCAATATAATTGAGGACTGTTTGGCTCCAATAACCCGGTTCACGTACAAATCCAACTATTACTACGAACCAGAAAATTTTGATGTCTATCAATTTAACCACTTAAAATAAATTTTCGTAATTTTAAGAAATTTAGATAAGAAGTAGAATAAAAATCTATGTCCTAAAAACTAGAATAGCGAGAAATAAGAAAGAAAAAGAGCGCGTCAAAAAAGGTCGAAAAAGAAAAAAAAATTGAAAAAGGTGTCGAAAAATGAAAGAAACAGAGAATGACTATAAAACTTAAAAACACTCGACTAACCCAACCTTATTACTATCACTAACTTAAAATTATAATCGCAAATTGAGATTACTAATTGGAATGATAATTGATACATAGGTAAAAGGCGTCGAAAAATATTAAAGCTTACAAGTAAAACTATATTCCAAATGGCAATATCTTAAAAAGGTATTAAAACTTAAAAAGGCGTCACAAAATTCTAAAGCACCTAAATCTTAGTCTAAAGAAAAAGCACTTAAGGAATTTTACGGCAAAGCCTAAAAATCTAGAAGTAAAAATAACTATGGCAAAAACTATGTCTTAAAACTAAATATGAACGGAAAATACAAAAGTTACGCTAAAAACAAATAAAAAGGGACAAAATATAAAAATATACTAAAAGTTGTAAAAAGTACAATTTTTTATAAAAATATTATTTTTATATTATTTATTTTATAAAACTATTAATTTTATATTTTATTTAAACTAATTTAACTAAATAATACAAATAATAAAATAACTAAACTAATTAATATAATATAAATAACCTAATTAGGTTTAAAGTTAATAATAATAATAATTACCCCGTATTAATTGCGATTAGGGTTTCTGGTCACGTGTGTCAGGGCAGCTCCGCGAGTTGCGGTGCCCGAAGCTGAAAAACTCCGCGAGTCGCGGGGTTCGAAAATTCAGATTAGGTAGCTTCGTTTGACAGGTTTCGGTTTTATTTATTTATTTATATATATTTTTTATTTTTTTGTTTTTAATTTAATTAAAATATTTATATAATTTAAATAAAACTTATATTTTAAAAACTAGAATAGAAATAAAAATATGTTACAATTTTATAAATAAAAATCTTAAAACTAGATTTATATAAAAAAAAATTTCGGTTTTTGATTTTATGTTTTTAAATAAAAACAAAATATTTAAATAAAACTTATATTTTTATAAAATAAAAATAAAGAAACTTTATAAAACTTAAATATTTCACAAACTCTTAAAAATATTTATATTTTTGTTTTCTTTTTATGTTTTCGAATATTTAAAACGTATTTTTACAAAAACGTATTTTTTTATATTAGTAAACTAAAAATAAAAATCTTTTTGTTTTTTATATATATTAGCGTTGCGCTTCCGGCTTTTAAGCTAGATGTTCCCCGGCAGCGGCGCCAAAATTACTTGATGTTCTGCGAGGTGTATATAAAATAGCTTATATTTTACAAGAAAATACTATTAAATATGATACAATTTTACACAAGATATTTATTTATTTATAGAATGGATATACTTAAACCTTGCTACAACACTTATAGGCAGTGTACCTAATCGTACAGTAGTGTAGTTTTTAGTAAGTCCGGTTAGTTCCACAGGGAATCTTTTAACAAAGCTTAACACTATATTAGTTTTATTTTATAAAAATACAAATATATATATAAGTAATATTATTATTATAAAGGGGGGTTTTTACCATTTAATGACCGGTTTGTCGATTTTAAAACTTTAGTTGCAGTTAAAACAAAATGTAAAAATATTAAATAAATAAAAGACTTAATTTAAAGCATAAAGTAAATAACGATAATGATATTGCGATAAATAAAAGTGCAATAAAATAAACTTGCGATAATTAAAAAGTACGATAATTAAAAGTGCAATTAAATACAATAATAATAAATAAAAGTGCGATAATTAGAAGTGCAATTAAATATAAAATAAAGGAAATTAAATATGAAATAAGATTATTATGCTTATTTAAACTTCTGTAATCATGATGTTTGACGTGTTGATTTTAGCTTTATGCCAATGGGTTAATTGTCCTTTGTCCTGGATTATTTAATATGTCCGTCTGGTTTTTGTCCATAACAGTCAATCAGTCATAAATATAAAGTGCGAGTGTCCTCGTCAAATTATCCTTATACCCGAAGTTAAATATTCCAACTAATTGGGGACTTAAACTGTAACAAGATTTTAATACTTTGTTTAATAATTACACCAGGTTATCGACTGCGTGTAACCCAAGGATTTAATACTTTGTTAACAATTATGCCAAGTGTCCTTGTACATAATTTCACCCCTGTTTTAATAATTCCATAGACTATTAATCCATTCCCGTGTCCGGTTAAATGAACGATTATTCGTACATATAAATACCCCGCCCATCGTGTCCGATCGAGTGTATATGGTTATTTATAGGGACATCCAATTGTAAATCTTTATATTAAAATTAACAAATTATCATTTAGTTAAACAAATATACAGCCCATTAATATTCCATAGTCTAATTTCCACAAGTGTCGTTCTTTTGTCCAAACCCCAATTATGGTACAAAGCCCAATTATCCAATTTTAGTAATTAGTCCAACATCATGATTACTTCGTTTTAAATAAGCATAATAATAACTTAGCTACGAGACATTAAATTAAAAAGGTTGAACATAACTTACAATGATTAAAAATAGCGTAGCGTTACACGGACAGAATTTCGACTTACACCCTTACAACATTCGCTAACATACCCTTATTATTAGAATTATAATTAAAATTAAAATTAAAATTAAAATATATATATATATATATATATATATATATATATATATATATATTACGTTTACATATAGAGAAAGAGAGATTTTATGGATATTTTGATCGATCAAACTGCGTTTGCTTTTATAGGCAGTTTCATTTTTTGGGGCTCCGCGACTCGCGCCCTTTTTGCTCTTCAAACTCCGCGAGTCGCGGAGTTTGTATTTACAGCTCACCCAGCTTTGGCTCTTTGTTTACCGACGAATTTTTATATTATATAATATATAAATAATTATAAGAATTATTTAAATATTATATTATATTTATGTGCATAGTTGACTTGTAATTTTTAGTCCATTGCGTCGAGCGTTGAGAGTTGACTCTGGTCCCGGTTTCGAATTTTCGAACGTCCTTGCGTACAATTTAATATCTTGTACTTTGCGATTTGAATCTTGTACTCTTGTAGTTTCGAGACGTTTCTTATCAATAATTGGAACCACTTTGATTGTATTTTGTACTTTTGAGCTTTTTGGACCTTTGCGTCTAAAATTCGTTGAATCTGTCTTTTGTCTTCACCTTTTATTATTTAAACGAATATTACTTGTAAATAGAACAATTGCAACTAAAAGCTTGTCTTTCTTGAGGAATAATGCTATGAAATATATGTTCGTTTTTAGCATTATCAGTTAGTATAATATAATGACACTTGATCAACGTGATTATATTACAGTAAGTCATGCTGAGTTTCTAATGGAACGTGATAAAGGTTCACAGATCACACCCTCATCATGAATCATGTTACATAACTCTTTCATTCTATTTAATCTCTAAATATATCAAGAAAATACTTTTCTTGATGATTCGGTCTTTTTCAGATATTCTGGTAATTTGACAAATCATGAACGTGTCATTACAATTTCTTTCTTAGAACATTAACTATGTTCATTCCGAAATGTATAGCTACGAATTCTGGACCATTATTCGCTTGACTTGAATTCGGGAAGGAAAAACGAAAGCATGGAACTCCTAAATATAAGGGAAAATATAAAGCCTGACAACAACACATATATTACAAACCGTTTATATCAATGCGTATAGCAATATAAAGACACGGGAGAATGAAAAATACTTTAACCCCAAGTTAATTGTAGAAGAAAATAACTTCCTCTGGTGGTAGATGAAAAAGAAGAATGACAGATATAAAATTTAGGAGTATATCAAGAATCAGAACTGGATAAAGCATTTCACAATCTTTTGGAAGTATGAAATGAGGAAGAAGATTATAGGAGTGGTGAAAATAAATGAAACGGAAGAGGTCAATTTATAAAAAAATATCAGACATAACACTCGAGGTAGATTACGCATTTAATCAAAGGAAATCATAATTTTCTTAATCACCAAAGAATCAAATCTTATCTAGATTACAAAGATCTTCTTTAATCCTTGAATTCCGGAAATTAATCGATACTACGTCAAAAGATAAGACGTATTCCTATTTCACTCTATTACGATAACTTCTCTCATACACTTCGAGTAATTGGATTGCTTTATCCATATTATTCAATGGTGATAAAACTTTATTTATCGACTCATATACGTCATGAAAACATTTTTATTGTTAGCCATGACAACCTCACTCAAATTTCGGGACGAAATTTCTTTAACGGGTAGGTACTGTGATGACCCGGAAAATTTCGACTTATTCTGAACCAAATTCTCGATATGGTTTAATATTTCTGACACGATAAGCAAAGTCTGTAAAACTGAATCTCAAAATTTTTGAACTACTTTCATATATTCAAATACCTTTCAGTTGTTCTTGACGATTCGCGAACAATTATATGTATATTGATACATATATATATACTATAACTTGAAAACGTAACAATGTATTAATTGTTTGATACTGTACATTAAACTTATTGGTTTAAATATTTATTTGAATATATATAATAAGTTGGAATATTAATTGTATGAATAACTTGCGACGTATATTTAAAACGTGTTAATGAATGTTGAAAATATATATTAACTTGGTCATAAAATGATTTGTTATTATATATATTAACAAATAGCGAGACAATGATTTATAGAAGTAAATGACCAAAACACTCGAAAGTTTAAGATACACTTTGAATGATATAGTTTATTGATAATTTAAGATTATATTTTGACAAAGGTACGAGTCACAAAACGTAAATTGCGAGTTTTCTAAGCGTACGAAAATGCGTTCGAGAAACCGGAACCGGGACATAAGTCGAGTGACAACATACGAGTCATCGGAACGAAAATTACAAGTCAACTATGCACATGAATTTAATATAATATATAATTAATTATTTAAATTATATATATTATATATATTATATAATAATATGTCGACAAACAAGAAAACAAAAACATTTTGAGCTGGATCAGGCGGCCAGGCGATCGCATGAAAAATACACTAAAAACCCATGCGATCGTATGGGCACCAGATTCCAAAAAGTTGCCTATAAAAGTCCAGTTTCTGCTCGAGTTTTATTTACACATACACTACTCCCTTTGTAATATTATTATTATTTATTATTTATATTAATATTATTAATATTATTAATATTATTATTATTATTATTATTATTATTAAGATTATTATTATTATTTATTTTATTATTATTAGTAGTATTATTATTATTACTAATTATATCACTTAAAATACTACGACGAGGTCATGAGCGTGTCACTTTCAAAATGGGTTTTCAAGCGGGATAGAGCTAAGGAAACTATGTGTTATTACTAAGGAGGTTTTGGGTATTGTTCAAGTGTTTTGCTCGTGAGTCAAACTAGTATTTATCATCTCCGTTAAGTCTACGTACTTTTCTACAATATTGAATCTCAATATTGATACGTAAGCACTCATATTTTATCTTTTATATATTAATTGTGTATCCATGTCTAGTGCTCGAGTATATATATTTATACATACGTGTATGCTAAATTTCGTCGTTAAACAGTTTATAATAGATCACGAATTAAATACATATATTATTGGTAAAAGGTATATGATATACATGTTTTTGGAAAGCTGGCGAAAAATCAATAACTTTTCATTTTGATATCGAATAGTTTCGATGAACGGATTAAAAGATATGATCAACTGAATTATAATTGACGTTAATTGGAATTGCTTTTGAATCTGTAATTAATATTTAAACAACTTGTTTGTAAGATTGATAAATTGGATTTTTGAATATTATCAACCGAGTAAATGAATCCTTATATAAGGTACGTCTCGTTTTGTTGAACTATTGTCAAAATTGACTTTTTGAAACGACTTTGGATAACTTTTGTATGTCGATCTCGAGCATTAGGATTGTGATACACTATGACCTGACCTAGCTTGATAGACATTTATTAACCAACATATGTTCTCTAGGTTGAGATCTACGATTATTTGATATTCCGAGTTTCAGTCACATTTTGGTGAACGACTTTATATGCTGCTAAGGTGAGTTTCATTTGCTCCCTTTTTAATTGCCTTTGCAATCTATATTTTTGGGCTGAGAATACATGCACTTTATTTTAAACGCAATGGATACAAGTACATACTAAATTCTACACCGAGTTTGAACCGAAAATCCCTTAGCTTTGGTAACTAGTAACTGCCGGTTATAAGAACTGGTGGGCGCGAGTAGTTATATATGGATCCATAGGGCTTGATATTTCCGTCCGAGCTAGAGCACTAGCCTTTTAACGGACGTATGCTATTTGAGAAGCGTACACGTTAGTTTGCGTGTATTATTAAGATGATTATACAAAGGGTATAAATTATATATACGTTAAGTTTAGTTACCAGGGTGCTCAATTTCGTAGAATATTTTGATAAACGTTTCTGGATGAAACAACTGAAATCTTGTGATCCACCTTTACATACAGATTATGCGAAACATTAAAACTATGAACTCACCAACCTTTATGTTGACACTTGTTAGCATGTTTATTCTCAGGTTTCCTAGAAGTCTTTCGCTGTTTGCTTATATGTTAGACAAGCTATGTGTATGGAGTCTTACATGGCATATTTTTCAAGAAAACGTTGCATTCACCAAATCATCACCATGTATCTTATTTTAACTGCATTGTCAACGGAAGTACTATTGTAAACTATTATTTACGGTGATTGTCTATATGTAGAAATCATCAGATGTCGAAAACCTTTGATTTAAATATTCATTTATGGTATGCCTTTTCAAAAGAATGCAATGTTTACAAAATTTATCATATAGAGGTCAAATACCTCGCAATGAAATCGATGAATGACGTGTTCGTCCATATGAATTTGGAGCGATCGTCACAGTTATCGTATTCGTCCTTATGGATTAGGACGGGTCACTTCACCTGTAGCTATGAAGAGGATGGCTCATGTAGTAGTTGCAAAGCTTTGCCTTGCTACGACGGTGTATTTTATATGGCAGGAAAGGAACTACCGTATGTTTAAGAAGGTTTTTCGAACGGAACAACAAGTGTTCGATGCTATTGTGTCGAATGTTCGGTTAAAGTTACTTACGTTCCGATTCAAAATCTTAGCAAATGTCTCAAGGATTAAGTAAATTTGGAAGTTGAATGCGGAATGAGGATCCGATTGTGCGTGAGGTTTTAGCTCTGGTTTTGGGTTTTTACTCGTGTTGTCTTTTTGATGGGTTACAGGATTCACTTGTAACCATTGAGTTTTGATGTAAAACATTTTTTTATTATTTTTAATAATATTCATCGGGGTAAATCCTTTACCCAATATATATATATATATATATATATATATATATATATATATATATATATATATATATATATATATATATATATATATATATATATATATATATATATATATATATATATGATCCAATGTATTCACATGTGAAAATCTTTATAAAATTAAAAGTTCTCGTAGTTCTCGCCCTTTTTGTGATTCTCGTTTGAACTTTTTGCTACACACACACACTATATATGTGTGTGTGTGTGTGTGCGCGCGCGGTGTGTGTGTGTGTGTGTGTGAGGGATCAAGGGGGAAGTGACTGTGTGGGAGGAATGAGGGAAATATTTTTTTTTCGTTTTCTTAAAAAAATTCACAAACATTAAGATTAGGTGAAATATGGACATTTAAAAAGACATTTTGTGATAAATGTTACTCCGTATTATTTTGACCAGAAAATACTCGAAGAACTAACATTTATCGATATATGTTATTTTTGATAACATTCATAGTGATTAATGTTATTCTTCGAGCGTTTTTTTTTTTTTTATCATATGTGAAGTTTTTTTTTTCCTTCAGAATTTAACCCGATTTAGAGTTTAGAGTTTAAGGTTTAGTGTTTTGGGTTTAGTCCTTAAACTCAAACCCTAAACTCTAAACCGTTCTTGTTAAAAACTCATGTTGCTTGTACTTTTTACGAGTATATCGTTACGATTCATACGTCTTTGACTCTTTGGATTCGTTTATTTATTTATTAACATAAATGATTCTTACGTTGTCTTTGGAGTCATTTATTTAATTAACATAAATGCTCTTTAATGCATAACGTATGTGCGTTTACATATGAAATACGGAGTACCTCTTTATATAGCCTTGAAATATTGAAATATATATAAATTAGCAAATTACTCCACTCCTTTCTATTTAGTATCTTAAATCTTAATATTTTAATCTTAACTTCTGTAAAGAAATGGAGAAAACTTCATCAAAGATGGTAGTTTTGGTAACACTAATGCTTATAGTCTATGGTACTACCTTTGCTTTCTACCATAATACATAACTTTAATTTTTGTTAATTAAGTTGATTACTGACACAATATTTGTTAATTACACACGTTTATATATATGCAGGTATACAAATACCATGTGTTTTTGCTGACAAAGGATCGATTTCTATGAAGAATGATGTTGACGATGTTTATAAACCTCAAGTTCCCACCGGAGATTGTAACAATGACAACGATTGTGTTGAATATTGTAAGGGTGTCGGGATCGGGTATTGTTATAACAATCATTGTATATGTTCTCACTAACTGATTTTTGTCATGAATAAATAAACTGTATCCACCGATATTCGAATTCCAGTTCAAGAATGATGTTTTTTGTTATTACATCAGATCATTTAAAGTCTAATCAATAAGTAAGTTGAGATGAAAGGTCTCTCTCGTTAATTTAAAATTAAGAGTTACTATTCGACATGAAAAATTGATCGCTATAAATGTTTTAACTTTTCATCAGTAGTGTAATGAAGGTCACTATCTATTCATGAGCCAGTATTCCATAACCTCGGCAAAGTAATTGACGAAACCATAGTATATGCACTTGCTTTAACCTTATCTGAATTACAATTTTATCGCATTTACTTTATTTTATCTTATAAACTAGAAAACCCAAAATTAGGTAATAAACCACTACTCCTTCACTTTAGGATTATCTTAAGCTTTAGTTATATGTTCGATTCTACTGATATCTTAAAAATTCGACCCTAGGTCATACTTCCCTTACTCACCATAATAAGGCGTAGTACGATTTAGGCCCCGCTAAATATAAATTTAAAACTATTGCTCCCTCCCTCGTTAGCTGATTCTGACGCCTTGCGACCTGACGACACAGCATAAATAAAACCGTCCGTTTCGGTCATATCAGGGTCACATTCCTGAAAGATCATGTAAAGTTACTACAATTATAAAGAAAAATGAAGAAGGTGTGAACTTACTATAGTTGAAATAAATCTTCTTACTTATCACTTGTATCTTTAAATTTTTGGCCATCATATAGGAGTAACAAAGAGAGCACATCATCATGGTTTTAACTTTTTCTCAAAATGTACTAAGACTTTTCTCCATAACCAAAAAGTTAGTCGGCATTTATATATTATGGATGGAAATTGTACTTGAAACATAGTTGCTCAAGTCGCACCTTCTTGCTCAATTATGGCAGTAATATTATCGATACCATTGATCGTTCGGTAATAATTTAGTTTCAACTCGTATGAGAAATATAGGAGTTAATAAGGGATAAGGGTATTTATAATTACAAAACAATGAATAAATATTAAATATATATAGTTATTGCTAATAAATATGAATTTTGTTTATGTGAAAACCGATGGTTCCTATACTCTTTTGAATGGTCAACTTTTCATCTTTTACTTCTAATTATTATTAGTCTAATATATAAAATAAAAAACTATTGATTTTCTATTTTAAAGTGACATAATAAAATACGAAAAATTAAAGACAATCAAAACTAATTTAATTTGTAGTTTCACTTAAAACTATTAAAATTTTTAGACATCACACTATTAACTAAAAGAATACAAAAGAGCTCAAAATTTGCCTTAAGTTTTCATTTTCCACCTTACCAAAATTTTGTCATAAATTTAAAATTAAACTATGACATAAATAATAACAATAGTTTCAAACTTTTCATTTTTCATATTTACATTGATAGATATCGTTGCATATATGGGGCAGGATCAATGGGGAAAGAACCAATCGGGGGGAGGCAAATTTTTTTTAGTTTTCATTTTTTGGAATTTTTATTTCAGATATCTAGATCAAACGAAAATATGAACATTTAAAAAAGACATTTCTTGATGAATGTAATTATTTAAGCGGGAAAACGATCGACAAAAATAACATTCAAGATAATATTGATCATGAAGAATGTTAACGCTTTTTTTCTTCATGTTTTGTGAAGTACTTTTTGTCAAAATTTAGTCTGATTTAGAGTTTAGGGTTTAGGGTTTAGTGTTTTGGGTTTAGTCCCTAAACCCAAAACCCTAAACTCTAAACCTTTCGTGTTAAAAACTCAATCTAAAAACTAAATCTAAACCCTAAATCTAAACCCTAAACCCTAAATTTCTAAACCCTAATATCTAAACCCTAATATCTAAAACCTCAAAATACGCTCGAAAAACACAAAAATTGTTATATATTAATTCTTCGAGCGTTTTCCCGCCAAATAATGACATTCATCACAAAGTGTCTTTTTTAAATGTTCATATTTTCATATAATCTATAATGTTCGTGAACAAAGTTTTTTCAAAAAATGAAAAAAAAAAGAATTTTGTAAGACCCAAATATTTCATAGTATACTTGTGTGAATAAGTGATTCAAGTTGTGGGGTTTACGTTGTATATAATTAAAGGGCAAAAGAAACTGAACTGGGCATTTGGCGCGCCGCTCCATTTCGGGCTGACAGATTCTTCCTTCTTTTTAAATTAGATATTTTGGGGGCAATTTGGTAAAATCACTTTGGGGTCCGACTTTAAGGCCCCAAATCAGTTGTTGGAGTCTCCTTTACTCCATTTCCATCTACCTTATCACTTTCCATTAAATCCTAGAGAGAGAGGAAGTTCTAGAGTGAGAGAGCTCCATTAAAGGAAGAAGGAAGTTGAATCGGGTCTAGTGCGAGTTCTAAAGTCGTTCATCTAGTCGCTAGCTACGTGGTGATTGTGTTGGTAAGTTATAAAACCTAATTTCTTACTTTAATTGTATTAAGGGTTAGGGTTTGGGTTATTTGCACATAAAAACTCATTTGTTAATGAATTAGGGGTTTTTGGGTGAATTTGGGTCATGAAGACTCAAAGTTGACTAACTAGGGTTTTCTAAGTACTAATCTATGTTTATGAGCTTAAATTAGTTAGTTAAATCACTAGCACACTTAAATATATGTAAAGGGGTGTTAAGTGGGTTAGTGGATGACCCGAAATGGGGGTATTGACTTAAATGGTCAAATGGGTTAAAATGGTCCTAAGTGGGTTAATGTATGTGTTTGATGCATAAACCTTGTATTGGAAAGCGTCTTAGGACGTAACTTGGCTAAGGATTAGGGTTTTGGTTATGATTGACCCAAATATTAGGGTTAAGGGTGCAAATGGGTCGAGATTGCACCATGGGTCAAAATGACTATAGAATGGAGTTTGAGTTGGTTGACCAACTTGAGATTGTGATTGATATTATGTATAATGTAACAGGTACGTTACATTGAAGATTTCCGAGCTTATAAACCTCTCATCAAGACTTTGAGGTGAGTGGAAAATCTATATATGTATGTATATGATTTACGTACCGTATTAATGTAACACCCTGTTTTTGTTTCTGATTTTGCAGTAGGTCGGGACGCCGTCCAGATAGGAGGGACGCCGTCCAGCAACAAAAGGTGGGACGCCGTCCCGATAGGGGGGACGCCGTCCAGCAACAAAAGGTGGGACGCCGTCCAAAGTTTGGGACGCCGTCCAAACGGTCTGTCGAGCCAGCTGTTTTAATTATTTTAAAAGGGGTAAAATGGTAAAATCACTTAGATGCCGGTTTGGACCCTTCAAGGCTGGTTCCTTGGTCATTTGTGGATCATATTTCATCTTCACAAACACTCCCAACATTATTTAGAGAGAGAGGAGAAGTTCTAGAGAGAGAGGTGGATTTGGAGAAGGAGTCGGATTCTCACAAAAGCTCGGGTTCTAAAGTTGTTCATCTCGCTCCTAGCTACGTTGTGGTGGTATTGGTACTTTCCATTTGGCGCGTTGCGGTTTACTTGGAAGCATTCATCAAGACTACTAGGTGAGTGTTAATATCCTATATGCATATGTATGTGTATGATGGGTGCGGGTCGGGAGAAGGGGTTCTCGCTTGTAGAGCTCGCTTCTCGTATAGGTGGAATTATTGGACTTGTGTATAGGTCCAATTGGCACGGTTGTGCGTTTTGGTTGACCACGTTGGCGAGGTGCACACTTTGTGTGTACGTTATCACATAGGCGTGTGATGTGGACTTATATAACCCCAATGACGAAGGGTTAATATAGTGAGTGGAATAATTATATGCGTAGGTATATAATGTATCTATTTGTTGTAGCGTGAAATGTGTAGTGTCGAGGTGTTAAGACACCACGTTTCACGTGAAGAGTGTAGCATCGAGGTGTTAAGATGCCACTCGGGGTGAAGCATCGAGGTGTTAAGATGCCACCTAGGGGTGTAGTGTCGAGGTGTTAAGACACCACTCCGTAAAATAATGAGTGAAGCATCGAGGTGTTAAGATGCCACTCGGGGTGAAGTGCCGAGGTGTTAAGGTGCCACCCTAGGGGTTAGTGATACGAGGTGTTAAGTACCCTAACGGATGTTATGAACATCGATGACTTGTTTCGCGAAGTCATTCCCTTGCGAAGATTTGGTTAACCATGGTTATTGTGTTGTAAGCGTAAGCAAATTATATATATATATATATATATATATATATATATATATATATATATATATATATATATATATATATATATATATATATATATATATATATATATATATATATATATATATATATATATATATATATATATATATTGTATACATATAATGTTGTATTGTCGTGATGTAGCTAACTCTCCGGGTGTAGCTTATTGGCATTGTTCACATCGTTGTTGGTGAACTTATATTTTGTTGATGTATCTTTAGCTCGTTGCTTAGTGATCTTACGGTATGCTTAGACTAGCTTGCCTTTATGCTTGGATGCTCCGGTATACGGTATTTGATTTTGTGAGGCGTGTCCATTTTATGCATATATATGTATGTAGTATATTATCATTCACTAAGCGTTAGCTTACCCTCTCGTTGTTTACATTATTATAGATTGCACGGATGCGGTGGCTCGGGTAAGCGCGGGGACTAGTGGACTTGCGTAGTTGCTTTAGAAGACTTGCTTTTGGATTTGATTAGGATTGGGTAGCGTGTCCCCAATCCCATGCTCGGTCTATGTTTTTGTATAAACTAATGGGTCGAAATAGTCACTTGTGGTATTTTGGGTCGATGTGGGCCCGGTGTCGTAAAACTCGGTTTTTATTGTGGAAAACTCCTAGTTTAAACTATTGTAATCTATTGTGAAAGTGTTTTGGTTTAAAAGTGTCGGGAAGCAGGTTTTCGCCCGCGTGTGTTCGAAAAACTGATCAGAATGTTTTAGTACATTTGGACGCCGTCCCAGATGGCTGGACGCCGTCCCAGTCTTAAGTTCTGGATGCCGTCCAAGCTTTTGGACGCCGTCCAAGCTTTTGGACGCCGTCCAGATCAACTGTTCCAGAAATTTTTTTTTTGTGTGGCACATTTTCGAAAGGTTAACGGGTTGGGTTGTTACAATTAATGGTGTCACATAGCCGTTTTGTGACCGTAGTTGTGAGACATAGCCGTTTTGTCCACGTTTTATATATTTATGCACATAGCCATGTTTGTGCATATAGTGGCGAGTAATAGCCGTGTTTTACTCCCACATTATTATCCGAGTTATTGTGCACATAGCCGTGTTTGTGTACATGATTGTGAGTAATAGCCGTGTTTTACTCACACGTTGATCAAGTGATGCCATAGCCGTTTTTGGGAACACTTGGGGGTGATGCCATAGCCGTTTTTGGAACACCTCGGGGGTTAGCATACCATAGCCGTTTTTGGGAGCTAACGGTTGTTATGAACATCGGTGACTTGTTTCGCGAAGTCATTCCCTTGCGAATATATTGCTTAACCATGGTTTATAGTTGTTGACGTTAGCATTAAATTATTATTATGAATATTATGCTATTGATGTTGCTAGTTGTACGATTTGATGGTACTAGCTTGTTATTGAGGCGTTATGAGTTTGTATGCGTTATATGATATCGTGGATGCGAGTAGGTAAGTCTTATATGTATGTATATATTTATTCTACTCACTAAGCGTTAGCTTACCCTCTAGTTGTTTACCATTTTATAGGTTCCGGCGTGGATAAGGGTAAGGGCATACGGTTGGATTAGAGATCCCGCTTGTTAAGGGACGCCTTTTGGAAGTTTAGTTCTTGGAGTTTGACCGAGACTTGGGTAGTTTAATCCCAAACGCCATGCTCGTAGTGTAGTTTGGTATTTAAACTTTTTGGCGGTCGAAACTCATAATTTTTATTAAACTCGTAAAACGGCCGAAGTGGGCCCCGCTTTGTAAAACTCATTTTACGTTTGAATTGTGTTAGTTTTACATATTTGAATGTGTGGTTAAAAGTGTGCCGTCTAAAAATGTCGGGAACTAGTCGATCTTTTTCGCATTTTGAGACTTTCCGGACAGACCCGAATGGCGCGCCGCGCCAATTCACTGTGCAGCAATTTTTTTTTTATTTTGATATTTTTGGACGTGGTTTGCTCGCGGGTTGGTTTGGGTTGTTACAAGTGGTATCAGAGCATGGTCTAAGGGATTTAGGCGACTTGAGATAGTTGCCTAGACTTAGACTTTATTGTGTGTACGTGTTATGCGGGACTTGTAGGACTTTGGGTCTAATCGGGAATTGTTAGTACTTTGGTTTATGTGAACTAACCTTGTGCTAATGGTTTTGTGTTGTGTTTAGCAATCATCAAGCGAGATGGACGTAGTACTAGCAAGTTAATGCGACGTGCTCGCGTAACAATGATTAGCTACCGTTGTTACGGGTGCAAATCGTGTCAAACAAGTAATGTACGACGATTGTCGAGCAAGATGGAGTAGTGTGGTGTATATGTATATACTTATGTGTTAAGTCCTTTCGTTTCGTTGTTTAAATCTTTTCCGTTTTATAGAATGAAGATGAGAAATGGACACGACACCAATGACGGAAGTACGAGTGAGGACGTTGAGTTCACGGCCAAAGTTGAGGCCATCTTTAAATGACAAAAGGCGGAGTTCCTCGAGGATGTTAAGAAAATGTTTCTAGATATGATTGACGAGCAATTAGTCAATGTAGTCAAGGAGCAAGTGAAGGTCGTTCTTCAAGGGGATAATGTGGGGAGACGGGACTTCTTCTATAAGAATTTCAAGGACTCTCAACCTCCTACCTTCGATGGTGAACCGGACCCACTTAAGAGTGCCCGTTGGATCTCCGACATAGAGGGGGCTTTTCGTACGTGTGAATGCCCTCTTGATAAAAAGATGAGATATGGTTGTAGCATGTTAAGAGGTGATGCTAAATTGTGGTGGGACGTGAAGATCCGACTTTATAGCGAAGAACAGTGCATGGAGTTCACATGGGATGAATTCAAGGCGGAGTTTTTCGATGAATACCGAACTTCGGCCGATCTTACAAGGCTTAAGGATGAACTACGTTCCTTGAGGCAAGGGTCGATGGATTTGAACACTCTCAAATCCGTGTTTTTGTCCAAGACCCAATTTTGCCCGGAGTATGTCGGGAATGATAAAATGTTGAAAGAAGATTTCTATCGTATCTTGAATGATAACTATCAAGAGAAAATTAGTGTGAACGTGGTGAAGAGCTTTGATGAATTGTTCAATATGGCAAAGGGTTTTGAAGCGCTTGTGTTGAGAAAGAGTAGTTTTACTTTTGGAAAGAGGAAGTTCGAGAATTCGAGTCAATCGAGTTTTTCCCACAAAAAGAACAAGAAGGGGTCCGAAAGCGTCGGAAGTGTGAAGAAGGGTGGTTCAAATACTTTTGCGCCTACTTGTTTTAGTTACGGGAAGTCGGGTCATTACGCCCGTGATTGTTTGACCAAGTCGGTCACGTGTTTTAATTGTGGGAAGGAGGGGCACAAGAGGCCGGAATGTCCCGATTTGAATAATGATCATGTCAAGAAGTTAGAAAAGGCGGCGGGTACGGCTAGGGGTCGCAACTATTTGATGACCAATGATGAAGCCAAACAATCGAACGAAGTTATCTCAGGTACTTTCATGGTTAATTCTAATCCGGCAAGGATTCTCTTTGATAGTGGTGCAAATTTGTCGTTTGTGTCTCCTAAATTTGTGCCTAAACTTAATAGACCGTTAGCTAAGTTAAGTCGTCCAGTAGAAGTCGAAATAGCGGACGGCAAGACAGTGCTAGTGGTCGATGTGTGCAAAAATTGTGATGTTGTGTTTGGTGCCGAAAACTTTAAGATAGATCTCATTCCAATGACTTTGGGCGATTTTGATATTGTTGTGGGTATGGATTGGCTCGATCATAATAGAGCCGATATTGCATGCCATGAAAAATTTATTCGTGTGAAGACACCAAGTGGGGGAGAGTTAATTATTCACGGTGATAAGCGTAGAAGACTTGTGCCGATATGCACTTTTGCACGGGCACGTCGTCTCCTCGATAGTGGTGGCATGGCTTTTCTTGCCCATGTTATTGATACTCGTGATGAGTCACCACCCATTCGTGAAATTCCAGTGGTTAGTGATTTCGAAGACGTTTTTCCGGACGAGTTACCGGGTGTTCCGGCGGAAAGACAAGTTGAATTTCGCATTGAGTTGGTTCCGGGGGCTACCCCCATTGCTAAAACTCCTTATCGTTTAGCACCGACGGAAATGAAAGAGTTGTTAAATCAAACCCAAGAGTTACTTGAGAAGGGTTTTATTTGACCGAGTGCTTCGCCATGGGGCGCTCCGGTTTTATTCGTGAAAAAGAAGGATGGTAGTATGCGGATGTGCATCGATTACCGGGAGTTGAATAAAGTGACGATCAAGAATCGTTATCCTTTGCCTAGGATTGACGATTTGTTTGACCAACTCCAAGGTGCAACGTATTTCTCTAAAATCGACCTACGGTCCAGCTATCACCAAATGCGGGTCCGTGAGGAAGATATCGAGAAAACTGCTTTTCGAACGCGTTATGGGCATTTTGAGTTTGTGGTTATGCTTTTTGGTCTTACGAATGCACCGGTGGCATTCATGGACCTTATGAACCGAGTGTGCCAACCTATGTTGGACAAGTCGGTGATTGTGTTCATTGACGACATACTAGTCTACTCGAAAAGTATGAACGAACATGAACGTCATTTGCGTGAAGTATTGAAGACGTTAAGAAAGGAGAAGTTGTATGCCAAGTTCTTCAAATGTGAATTTTGGCTAAGGGAGGTTCAATTCCTTGGCCACATTGTGAACAAAGACGGTATTCAAGTAGATCCGGGGAAGATTGAGACGGTGAAGAGTTGGAGACAACCGACTACGCCTACGGAGGTCCGAAGTTTTCTCGGATTGGCCGGTTATTATCGTCGGTTTATCCAAGACTTTTCTAAGATTGCTTCTTCGTTGACGATATTGACAAGGAAGAACGCGAGGTTTGTTTGGGAGAACGAGCAAGAAATTGCTTTTCAATTGTTAAAAGAGAAGTTGTGCCAAGCTCCGGTGTTAGTTTTGCCGGAAGGGGTGGAAGACATGACGGTTTATTGTGATGCTTCATTAAATGGGCTCGGGTGTGTTCTAATGCAAAGAGGTAAAGTCAGCGCTTATGCCTCTCGACAATTAAAGGAACACGAAACGAGATATCCGACTCATGATCTTGAGTTGGCGGCGGTTGTGCATGCGTTGAAAATTTGGCGCCACTACTTGTATGGTGTCAAGAGTACGATATATTCAGATCATAAGAGTTTGAAACATCTCTTTAATCAACGAGATTTGAATTATCGTCAACGTAGGTGGATGGACGTGGTGAAAGATTATGATTGTGAAATACTTTATCATCCGGGCAAGGCGAATGTGGTCGCGGATGCGTTAAGTCGAAAGAATCATCACCCGGCGTTACGATTGGGATTGTTACGTATGATTATTACTAACGATTTTCTTGAAAAACTTGGTGTGATTCAAATAGAGGCTTACGTTCATAACAAGCATGCGGAATGAATTGTGGGACAATCGGAATTCATTACTATGGGTTCACGTGGTTTGTTGTCTTTTCAAGGAAGAGTGTGGGTGCCGAAGATGGGTGATTATCGACAAGTGCTACTTGATGAAGCACATAACTCAAAGTATTCCATTCATCCGGGCGCAACGAAAATGTATCTTGACTTAAAGAAAGATTATTGGTGGCCGGGCATGAAACGTGATGTTGTAAAGTACGTTGAGCAATGCGTCACGTGTTTGCAAGTTAAGGCCGAGCACCAAAAGCCGTATGGTAAGTTACAACCGTATCCCGAAGTGGAAATGGGAGCACATTATCATGGATTTCATCACAAAGTTACCTAAAACGGCGAGAACCTAATTTGACTCGATTTGGGTGATAGTTGATCGATTGACGAAAAGTGCTTTGTTTCTTCCCATTCGGGAAGCGATATCGTCGGAGACTTTGGCTAAGTTGTTTATCAAGGAAGTCATCTCTCGACACGGTGTTCCTATATCTATTATTTCGGATCGAGATACCCGTTTTACATCTCGGTTTTGGGAAAAATTTCATGAAGATATGGGTACGCAATTAAAGATGAGCACGGCGTATCATCCTCAAACGGACGGTCATACCGAACGTACAAATCAAACTTTGGAAGATATGTTACGGGCGTGCATTATTGATTTCGGTGGTAGTTGGGATGAGCATTTGCCCTTGGTGGAATTCTCGTACAATAATAGTTATCACACTAGTATTGGGATGCCACCTTACGAGATGCTTTATGGGCGGAGGTGTCGAACTCCGATTTGTTGGGGTGAAGTGGGACAAAAGGAAATCGGGAGCACCGATTTGGTTTTGGAAACAAATAGCAAGATTGTTACGATTCGAGAGCATTTGAAAAAGGCTCAAGATAGACAAAAGTCGTATGCCGACAAGCGTAGACGAACGATCGGATTTAAAGAAGGCGACATGGTAATGCTTAAGGTTTCGCCATGGAAGGGTATCATTCGATTTCGAAAGCGGGGAAAGTTAGCTCCTCGGTTTATTGGGCCATTCAAGGTTTTAGCTCGTGTTGGTGAAGTTGCATATCGATTGGAATTACCCGAAGAGTTTGCGGGGATCCATAACACGTTTCATGTTTCCCATCTCCGTAAGTGCCTTGCGGATGATTCTTCATGGATGCCATTAGACGAAATCGAGCTGAACAATAAGTTGGAGTATGTTGAAGAGCTGATTGCTATACTTGATGAGAAAGTGAAAATGTTGCGTAACAAGGAGGTGAGAACTTTTAAGGTTCAATGGCGTCGGAGTAAAGGTTTCGAGTTTACTTGGGAACCCAAAGAATTCGTATTGGTTTATCTTCCCTCTTGTCATGCGGCGTGGATCGCGAGGACGCGCTCCGAATTAAGTAGGGGAGAGTTGTAAGACCCAAATATTTCATAGTATACTTGTGTGAATAAGTGATTCAAGTTGTGGGGTTTACGTTGTATATAATTAAAGGGCAAAAGAAGCTGAACTGGGCATTTGACGCGCCGCGCGGCCTAATGGCTCGCCGCTCCATTTCGGGCTGACAGATTCTTCCTTCTTTTTAAATTAGATATTTTGGGAGCAATTTGGTAAAATCACTTTGGGGTCCGACTTTAAGGCCCCAAATCAGTTGTTGGAGTCTCCTTTACTCCATTTCCATCTACCTTATCACTTTCCATTAAATCCTAGAGAGAGAGGAAGTTCTAGAGTGAGAGAGCTCCATTAAAGGAAGAAGTAAGTTGAATCGGGTCTTAGTGCGAGTTCTAAAGTAGTTCATCTAGTCGCTAGCTACGTGGTGATTGTGTTGGTAAGTTATAAAACCTAATTTCTTACTTTAATTGTATTAAGGGTTAGGGTTTGGGTTATTTGCACATAAAAACCCATTTGTTAATGAATTAGGGGTTTTTGGGTGAATTTGGTCATGAAGACTCAAAGTTGACTAACTAGGGTTTTCTAAGTACTAATCTATGTTTATGAGCTTAAATTAGTTAGTTAAATCACTAGCACACTTAAATATATGTAAAGGGGTGTTAAGTGGGTTAGTGGATGACCCGAAATGGGGGTATTGACTTAAATGGTCAAATGGGTCAAAATGGTCCTAAGTGGGTTAATGTATGTGTTTGATGCATAAACCTTGTATTGAAAAGCGTCTTAGGACTTAACTTGGCTAAGGATTAGGGTTTTGGTTATGATTGACCCAAATATTAGGGTTAAGGGTGCAAATGGGTCGAGATTGCACCATGGGTCAAAATGACTATAGAATGGAGTTTGAGTTGGTAACCAACTTGAGTTTGTGATTGATATTATATAATGTAATAGGTACGTTACATTGAAGATTTCCGAGCTTATAAACCTCTCATCAAGACTTTGAGGTGAGTGGAAAATCTATATATGTATGTATATGATTTACGTACCGTATTAATGGTGTCACATAGCCGTTTTGTGACCGTAGTTGTGAGACATAGCCGTTTTGTCCACGTTTTATATATTTATGCACATAGCCGTGTTTGTGCATATAGTGGCGAGTAATAGCCGTGTTTTACTCCCACATTATTATCCGAGTTATTGTGCACATAGCCGTGTTTGTGTACATGATTGTGAGTAATAGCCGTGTTTTACTCACACGTTGATCAAGTGATGCCATAGCCGTTTTTGGGAACACTTGGGGGTGATGCCATAGCCGTTTTTGGAACACCTCGGGGGTTAGCATACCATAGCCGTTTTTGGGAGCTAACGGTTGTTATGAACATCGGTGACTTGTTTCGCGAAGTCATTCCCTTGCGAATATATTGGTTAACCATGGTTTATAGTTGTTGACGTTAGCATTAAATTATTATTATGAATATTATGCTATTGATGTTGCTAGTTGTACGATTTGATGGTACTAGCTTGTTATTGAGGCGTTATGCGTTTGTATGCGTTATATGATATCGTGGATGCGAGTAGGTAAGTCTTATATGCATGTATATATTTATTCTACTCACTAAGCGTTAGCTTACCCTCTCGTTGTTTACCATTTTATAGGTTCCGGCGTGGATAAGGGTAAGGGCATACGGTTGGATTAGAGATCCCGCTTGTTAAGGGACGCCTTTTGGAAGTTTAGTTCTTGGAGTTTGACCGAGACTTGGGTAGTTTAATCCCAAACGCCATGTTCGTAGTTTAGTTTGGTACTTAAACTTTTTGGCGGTCGAAACTCATAATTTGTATTAAACTCGTAAAACGGCCGAAGTGAGCCCCGCTTTGTAAAACTCATTTTACGTTTGAATTGTGTTAGTTTTACATATTTGAATGTGTGGTTAAAAGTGTGTCGTCTAAAAATGTCGGGAACTAGTCGATCTTTTTCGCATTTTGAGACTTTCCGGACAGACCCGAATGGCGCGCCGCGCCAATTCACTGTGCAGCAATTTTTTTTTTTTTTTTTTGATATTTTTGGACGTGGTTTGCTCGCGGGTTGGTTTGGGTTGTTACAAATTTGCTTCCCATTCCCTCCAAAAAAATGCTTACCTCTTGATATATATATATATATATATATATATATATATATATATATATATATATATATATATATATATATATATATATATATATATATATATATATATATATATATATAATTGTATCTACTATAATATTCTATATGTCATTTCTTCTTTTTTTTCATCTTAAAAAAATCGAGAATACAACACTGGTAATATGGTATACTCTTTTGTATGATTGATATGAAAAAATGGAATGGAGATGACATATTTATAGGCTAAAAAAAAATAACTTACGTTATTTAGAAGTTGAAAGGTTTATAACCTATTTTTGGCTTTAAGTATGTCCCGTTGTGTTCGTAAGATTTTTTTGAGTTGAACGGTGGGCTCGAAAAAATTTAACTCGCACCGAGCGAGAAGATAGGGCCCGCTAAAAATTCGGGTGGAATTAGTTTCTTTTATTTTAAAAAAATTGTGTATTTACACTTTTTACCCCGGAGAAAATGTAAACTTGAGGGGTCGTTATGTAAATTGAGGCAAAGGTGAGAGGCCGAATGCAGTGTGAACGCAAACTAAAAACTACAATCCAATAGAATTGAAACTACAAAAATGTTGGTGGCTTTTAGTATGTAGGTATAAAATTGTGTATTTACACTTTTTACCCCGGAGAAAATGTAAACTTGAGGGGTCGTTATGTAAATTGAGGCAAAGGTGAGAGGCCGAATGCAGTGTGAACGCAAACTAAAAACTACAATCCAATAGAATTGAAACTACAAAAATGTTGGTGGCTTTTAGTATGTAGGTATAAAATTGTGTATTTACACTTTTTACCCCGGAGAAAATGTAAACTTGAGGGGTCGTTATGTAAATTGAGGCAAAGGTGAGAGGCCGAATGCAGTGTGAACGCAAACTAAAAACTACAATCCAATAGAATTGAAACTACAAAAATGTTGGTGGCTTTTAGTATGTAGGTATAAAATTGTGTATTTACACTTTTTACCCCGGAGAAAATGTAAACTTGAGGGGTCGTTATGTAAATTGAGGCAAAGGTGAGAGGCCGAATGCAGTGTGAACGCAAACTAAAAACTACAATCCAATAGAATTGAAACTACAAAAATGTTGGTGGCTTTTAGTATGTAGGTATAATAATATAATATAATATAATATAATATAATGTAATATAATATAATATAATATAATAATATAATATAATAATATAATATAATATAATAATATAATATAATATAATAATACAACAAAATTTCTGTATAAAATAACGTATAAATTTAATGTCAAACTAAGTATTGAAATTACACTATTAAACTTAAAAACTAAGCAAATAAAAGAATTATGTAGCGATGGATTAAAGTTAGGTAAAGCAAGAGCAAAGCATAGTCCTTTACGTATCGATCGAAGATGGCCTACAAGTAAATGTACGTTGACTAAGACCAATTTTAACGAGGCGTAAGAGGGGTCCCGTCAGACATGCTGACGACGGGTGACGCCCCCTGACCCCTCTAATGGGGCGTCACCGGTGACGAAACCGGGGCGTTAGTCAGATTTCTCACGGAAAAAAGAAAACGCGTCAAATGATGTGATTGGTCCACGTATTTTGATGATTTTTATTTTGTTTTTGTTTTTTTATTTATTTAAATTATTTATATTCTTTTCTATATAAACCCATCAAAATTCATCATTTTTAACCCATCAAACTCAATATTTTCTCTCATTTTAACACTTTCATTCAATTATTATTTTTTTGTTTTTGTTTTTTTATTTATTTAAATTATTTATTTTCTTTTATATATAACCCATCAAACTCTATCATTTTTAACACATCAAATTCAATATTTTCTCTCATTTTAACACTTTCATTCAAATAATTTTTGTTTTGTTTTGTTTTTTTTATTTGAATTATTTATATTCTTTTCTATATAAACTCATCAAAACCTATCATTTTTAACACATCAAACTCAATAATTTATGTAATAGTTGAATTTTATGAAATATTAATTTGTGATGTTTTTTATATTTGATATGCATTTGATTTTATAAAAAATACTTTGTATTCATATTCATATTTAATATAAAATAAAATAAATAAAAAAAACTGGTGGGACTTACATTCAGGTGACAAAGAACTGGGGCGTCAGGGTTATTTTGAGTTAGAAACTGACATTTGCCACGTCACAGACAGATTGTACTTTTTGGCCAAAAAGTGTATATTCCGCCTGTGACGTCACAGGTAGGGTTATATATGGTCTAGGCAAATTTAACATGAATGAATTATTATGTTTGCCCATTTTGTCCACGTATTTTTCATTTTTTGTCCATTTCATCCTTATATTTTATTTTCTGCATTTTTTATCCTTAAAAGCATTTTAAAGTCCCAATTTTATCCCCCACCCTAACGAAGGCTAACTGAATCCGTTAAAATTATTCACATGGACTATCCACGTAATCTTTAACTAATTAAATTACAAAAATCTATTCCTTGTTCCTCTCATTATGTCTGGCAGTTCAAAACCTTCAAATAGTTCACTTATATCATTAAATGGACTTAGCGTAGGGAAAAATGGCGTTCATGAGAAGCCTACGTTATCTATCAAACATGATTTTACTGATATTGATTCTGATCATAAAGATCCTCAAATGTGTGGCCTTTATGGAAGTGAGATATATAGCAATTTACGCGTTGCAGAGGTTTATCTTATTGGCGAATACTTATCTAGCTCGTTACACAAAAACTATATACTGATTAGTTGTTGATTTAAACATTCAGCTTATGCATCGGACACAATTTAATTTCATGGAGACAGTATAGAGAGATGTAATTCCAAGTATGAGAGGAGTTTTAGTTGATTGGCTTGTTGAGGTTAGTTGAACTGAACCTTTAATCTGCAGTCTAAACAAGTCATCTTAATAAGGCTCAAAATGGGTCAATTTTGTATGGGTCAAAAAAAGTGGGTTGGATTGAGCCCGGCTATTATATCTCCTTTAATCATTATCAAAAACAATCTATCTATATTATGATAATACTATAAATGCAAAACTATATCGAATGACAACAGCTTCAACTTTTGGGCATTACTTGTATGCTAATTGCTTCGTAAGCTCTTACACTTTTTCTTATAAGTATTTAATCCTGTAACTTTCACTATGTTTGATGAAGTTTTTGTTTTTGTTATGTGAAGAAAATATGAAGAACACTGCGCATCAAGTATTGAGGATTTTTGTATCATCACAGACAATACTTACACAAGATCGTGAAAAAGATAAATCTAAAGACAAGGAGGAAGAATGAATTAATTTTTGTAGTTTAATTAGTTAATCGCCGATGTACGTTTCGTAAATACAAACTACCAAAAAAGTGTTTATGATTTAGAGCGAAATCGTTTTCCGCTGCAACGAGCAGGCTTTCCCCGCTCGTTTTGATACGAAGGTGGCATGGTCAATTGTGTTGTTCTTAATTCTATTCAACATGCTTTGACATGGTGGCAGTTATATGTGGTCCTTTCAAAATTTTGAACCATGTACACTTGCACACTTTGCATAGGAGAAAGGAAGTTTGTATCGAAATGCCAATTTGTTTATGAATGTAGAGTCTATCATGTGCATAGCATGCAAATTACTAAGCTACCACGTAACAAAACAAAGTTTAGGGGTTAAACTAGTGATTTGGAACAAAGGACTTCCTTTATTTGTGTTGGAATCTGACGAGTCAAAAGTATTTTTTGCTAAGTTCAAGTATTTTTGAGTCTGAGAGTAAGAGTCTTGATGATGCGTGCATAACAATACATCATTACCCTCTAAATTTATACAAGAATTAAACACTACAAACAAGCACGCACAACTAACGAGCAATTAGAACCCGATTATTATAGCACTTCAATGTAAGTATTCTTTTCAAGTTCGTCCCAAGAGAGCGGTGTAAGTAGAATAATTGAAACTATTAATTGTCCTAGGGTTTGTTTGATTGAGGGGTTTTGATTGATTTTAATTATCAACTAAAACGTGCACAAACAAATAAACTTAAACTTAACAATTAAAACTAGTTGCAAGTAGCAAGTAACTAAATATTGAGACTTAAATCAATTAACTAAGTAGTGTTCACTTACTTAATCCTCTCTATACTTAGATTGCTCCATTTTACCCATATTGCTATCGCACTAGTTGTTGAACTATTAAATGTTTAGCATTACTACCAAACCTTAATTAGATAACACTTTGCGAATTCACATAAGCATTGCATTCTAAGATCAAGTTAAGCATGATTGGTTATTGAGATTATGCTTGGGTTGAAATCACTTAAAACCCTTCAACTGTCGAAATCATTTAAGATAATCGAACACCACTATGTTGACTAAAGGCCAATTGAAAACCAACTTAGATCAAGAACACAATCACTTGAAATCCCTAATCTAGTTGTCTAGATCACTCAAGGTGTTGGAGCACAAATTGATTCACTTCTCAAATCACTAAGAGAGCTACTCAACCTATGTAATCAAAGTAAAACCTAAAACAAATGCATAGCTAATGGATCTATAGCTAACACAATAACACTTGATCATGTAATTCATTCAAACAACATCATTCAATTGATTTAGGGGCAAATCTGAAATGTCCCGTTCATATTGATTATAAACGTTCCATATTAATTGATTTCGTCGCGAGGTTTTGACCTCTATATGAGACGTTTTTCAACGACTGCATTCATTTTTAAAACAACCATAACCTTTATTTTATCGATAAATGTTTAAAAAGCATTACGTAGATTATCAAATAATGATAATCTAAAATATACCGTTTACACACGACCATTACATAATGGTTTACAATAAGAATATATTACATCAAAAATACGTTTCTTGAATGCAGTTTTTACATAATATCATACAAGCATGGATTTCAAATCTTGTCCTTATTTTAGTATGCAACAGCGGAAGCTCTTAATAATCACCTGAGAATAAACATGCTTAAAACGTCAACAAAAATGTTGGTGAGTTATAGGTTTAACCTATATATTATCAAATCATAATAATAGACCATAAGATTTCATATTTCAATATACATCCCATACATAGAGATGCATATAAGAATATAACAAGATGCATATGGTGAACACTTGGTAACCGACATTAACAAGATGCATATAAGAATATCCCCTATCATTCCGGGAAATCCTTCGAACATGATAAAAACGAATTCGAAGTACTAAAGCATCCGGTACTTTGGATGGGGTTCGTTAGGCCCAATAGATCTATCTTTAGGATTCGCGTCAATTAGTAGATCGGTTTACTAATTCTTAGGTTACCAAGCAAAAGGGGCATATTCGCCTTCGATCATTCACCCATATAATGTAGTTTCATTTACTTGTGTCTATTTTGTAAAATATTTACAAAGCTGCATGTATTCTCATCCCAAAAATATTAGATTTAAAAGTGGGACTATAGCTCACTTTCACAGATTTTTACTTCGTCGGAAAGTAAGACTTGGCCACGGGTTGATTCACGAACCTATAACAAATATGTACATATATATATATCAAAGTATGATCAAAATATAATTACAACATTTTTTTATTACATTTTAATGATTTGAGTGTTTTAAGTCAGCAGTCCTCGTGTATACAGGCCTCAGGCTAGATTACAACTCAAAGTATATATAATATTTTGGAATCAACCTCAACCCTGTATAGCTAACTCCAACATTACTGCATATAGAGTGTCTATGGTTGTTATGAAATATATATATAGATGGGTCGATATGATATGTCAAAACATTGTATTCGTGTCTATGGTATCCCAAGATTACATAATATATATTAGAATACATGTATAATACAATATAAGTTAATTAAGTTAGGATTTGTATAGATTTGTTACAAATTTCAAGTAGCTACAACAAGCAAAATTATCCAATCTTGTTTTACCCATAACTTCTTCGTTTTAAATCCATTTTGAGTGATTCAAGTTGCTATGGTTTCATATTGAACTTAAGTTTATGAATCTAAACAGAAAAAGTATAAGTTTATAGTCGGAAATACAGGTTACAAGTCATTTTTGTAAAGGTAGTCATTTCAGTGGAAAGAACGACGTCTAGATGACCATTTTGGAAAACATACTTCCACTTTGAGTTTAACCTTGATTTTTGAATATAGTTTCATGTTCATAAGAAAAATCATTTTCCCAGAAGAACAACTTTTAAATCAAAGTTTATCATAGTTTTTAATTAACTAACCCAAAACAGCCCGCGGTGTTACTACGACGGCGTATATTCGGTTTTACGGTATTTTTCGTGTTTTCAAGTTTTAAATCATTAAGTTAGCATATCATAAAAATATAGAACATGTGTTTAGTTGATTTTAAAAGTCAAGTTAGAAGGATTAACTTTTGTTTGCGAACAAGTTTAGAATTAACTAAACTATGTTCTAGTGATTATATGTTCAAATTTTCGAATAAGGTAGTTATACATATATGAATCGAATGATGTTATGAACATCATTACTACCTCAAGTTTAGTAAGTAAACCTTCTGGAAATAATGAAAAAATAACTTGAGCTTCAAAGGATCTTTGATGGCTTGGAAGTTCTTGAAATAGAATCATGACACAAAAACAAGTTCAAGTAAGATTATTACTCGAATTAAGATAGTTATGGTTATAGAAATTGAATCAAAGATTGAATATGAATATTACCTTGATTTAGAAATATAACCTACTATAAATAACAAAGGTTTCTTGATCTTAGATGATTGCTTGGAATGGATTAGGAAACTTGGAAGTAAACTTGTAAACTTGGAAGTGTTCTTGATGTGTTCTTGAGTAATTGTTTTTATGATGCTTATAGGTAATAACCAAAGCTTGTATTTGATAATTTTTGCTGGAAAAATAGTAACTTAGACATTCATGGAAGAGTTTGTGTGTTTTGAGAGAGAATTGGGAAGAAAATTGGAAGTGAAATGGAGTAGGTGGTGAGTGGTGAAGGTGAGTGGGGTTAAAAGGAGTTCTTGTTTTTGTTTCCTTGCTCATAAGTCATGCTAGTTGTCTAATTGTTGGTTCCACATAATTGTTGACTATCTAGGGCTGCTAAGAGCTGAATTATTATGTGTATATACCAATAGTATATATGTCTAGGAGCTGGGTATTGTACGAGCACGAATACGGTTGCATACGAGTAGAATTGTTGATGAAAATGAATGAGGATGCAATTGTAAGCATTTTTGTTAAGTAGAAGTACTTTGATATGTGTCTTGAAGTCTTTCAAAAGTGTACTAATACATCTAAATACACTACTTGTATATACATTTTAACTGAATCGTTAAGTCATCGTTAGTCGATACATGTAAGTGTTGTTTTGAAACCTTTAAGTTAACGATCTCATTTAATGTTGTTAACCCATTGTTTATTATATCTAATGAGATGTTAAATTATTATATTATCATGATATTATGATGTATGAATATATCTTAATATGATATATATACATTAAAATGTCGTTACAACGATAATCGTTACATATATGCCTCGTTTCAAAATTCTTAAGTTAGTAGTCTTGTTTTACATATGTAGTTCATTGTTAACATACTTAATGATATATATAATTATCATTTTATCATGTTAAATATAGTGTAACAATATCTTAATATGATACATATGTATTTAGTAAGACGTTGTAATAACGATATTCGTTATATATATCGTTTCGAGTTTCTTAACTTAGTAGTCTCATTTTTATCTATATAACTCATTGTTAATATACTTATGGAGATACTTACTTATCATAATCTCATGTTAACTATATGTATATCCATATTGATAATGCTAAAAATGAACATATATTTCATAGCATTATTCCTCAAGAAAGACAAGCTTTTAGTTGCAATTGTCCTATTTACAAGTGATATTCGTTTAAATAATAAAAGGTGAAGACAAAAGACAGATTCGACGAATTGAAGACACAAACGACCAAAAAGCTCAAAAGTACAAAATACAATCAATGAGGTTCCAATTATTGATAAGAAACGTCTCAAAATTACAAGAGTACAAGAATCAAAACGAAAAGTACAAGATATTAAATTGTACGCAAGGACGTTCGAAAATCCGGAACCGGGACCAGAGTCAACTCTCAATGCTCGACGCAACGGACTAAAAATTACAAGTCAACTATGCATACGAATATAATATAATATATAATTAATTCTTAAAATTAATATATATATATATATATATATATATATATATATATATATATATATATATATATATATATATATATATATATATATATATATATATATATATATATTATATTTAAATAAACGTCGACAGAAGAAAACAACCAAAAGTGGCTCTCCCCAGCTGGCCATGCGATCGCATGGCCAGGAAGGCATAAATCCATGCGATCGCATGAGCCCCTTTTCCAGATCACAGGCCTATAAAAATCGAGCTTTGGTGCACCATTTTTCCATCCATAATATCAATCTCTCTATCTATATACGTAATATATATATATTTATATTTTAATTTTAATTTCTAATAATAAGGGTATGTTAGTGAATGTTGTAAGGGTGTAAGTCGAAATTCTGTCCGTGTAACGCTACGCTATTTTTAATCATTGTAAGTTATGTTCAACCTTTTTACATTAATGTCTCGTAGCTAATTTATTATTATGCTTATTTAATCCGAAGTAATCATGATGTTGGGTTAAAAATATTAAAATTGGGTAATTGGGCTTTGTACCATAATTGGGGTTTGGACAAAAGAACGACACTTGTGGAAATTAGACTATGGGCTATTAATGGGCTTTATATTTGTTTAACTAAATGATAGTTTGTTAATGTTAATATAAAGATTTACAATTGGACGTCCCTATAAATAACAATATACACTCAATCGGACACGATGGGCGGGGTATTTATATGTACGAATAATCGTTCATTTAACCGGACACGGGAATGGATTAATAGCCACTAGAATTATTAAAACAGGGGTGAAATTATGTACAAGGACACTTGGCATAATTGATAACAAAGTATTAAAACCTTGGGTTACACTCAGTCGACATCCTGGTGTAATTATTAAACAAAGTATTAAAATCTTGTTACAGTTTAAGTCCCCAATTAGTTGGAATATTTAAACTTCGGGTATAAGGATAATTTGACGAGGACACTCGCACTTTATATTTATGACTGATGGACTGTTATGGAAAAAAACCAGACGGACATATTAAATAATCCAGGACAAAGGACAATTAACCCATGTGCATAAAACTAAAATCAACACGTCAAACATCATGATTACGGGAAGTTTAAATAAGCATAATTCTTTTATTTCATATTTAATTTCCTTTATTTTATATTTAATTGCACTTCTAATTATCGCATTTTTATTTATTGTTATTGTATTTAATTGCACTTTTAATTATCGTACTTTTTAATTATCGCAAGTTTATTATCGTTATTTACTTTACGCTTTAAATTAAGTCTTTTATTTATTTAATATTTTACATTTTATTTTAACTGCGACTAAAGTTTTAAAATCAACAAACCGGTCATTAAACGGTAAAAACTCCCTTTAAAATAATAATATTACTTATATATATATTCGTATTTTTATAAATTAAACTAATATAGCGTTAAGCTTTGATTAAAAGATTTTCCCTGTGGAACGAACCGGACTTACTAAAAATTACACTACTGTACGATTAGGTACACTGCCTATAAGTGTTGTAGCAAGGTTTAAGTATATCCATAAAATAAATAAATAAATATCTTGTGTAAAATTGTATCGTATTTAATAGTATTTCCTGCTAAAATTTAATAGTATTTTATACCCCTTAGCTTTGACATCAAGTATTTTTGGCGCCGCTGCCGGGGAACCATCTAGCTTAAAAGCCGGAAGCGCAACGCTAATATAAAAAAAAAAATTTACGCTTTTGTAAAAATACTTTTTAATATATTCGAAAATATAAAAAGAAAACAAAAATATAAATATTTTTAAGAGTTTGTTAAATATTTAAGTTCTATAAAAGTTTATTTATCTTTATTTTATAAAAATATAAGTTTTATTTAATTTATATAAATATATTACATAAATATATAAAACAGAAAATTCAACACAGCAAAAAAAAAAAAAAAACACTCGAGTCCGGTACTGTAGCAGCCCACTCTATGGCCCGAAACCCTAGCCCATGCGATCGCATGGCTGGATAACTTAGGCCTCATGCGATCGCATGAGCCCGTCTGACACGCCACAGTTGACTGAGTACTGCATTAATTACGGTTTATACTTATTATTATTATATTTAAACCCTAATTAGGTTAGATTAGTTAAATATTTAATTTAGTTATTTATTTAATTTGTATTTTTAAGTTTAATTAGTTTTATAAAATATAAAATTAATAGTTTTATAAAATAAATAATATAAAAATAATATTTTTATAAAAATTGTACTTTTTACAACTTTTAGTATATTTTTATATTTTATCCCTTTTTAATTGTTTTAGCGTAACTTTTGTAATTTTTACTCGTATTTATTTTTAATTCATAGTTTTTGCCATAGTTATTTTTATTTCTAGATTTTTAGGCTTTGCCGTAAAATTCCTTAAGTGCTTTTTCTTTAGACTAAGATTTAAGTGCTTTAGAATTCTGCGACTTTTTTTTTAAGTTTTAATACCTTTTTGAGATATTGCCATTTGGGATATAGTTTTTCCTGTAAGCTTTAATATTTTTAGACACCTTTTACCTATGTATCAATTATCATTCCAATTAGTAATCTCAATTTGCGATTATAATTTTAAGTTAGTGATAGTAATAAGGTTGGGTTAGTCGAGTTTTTTTTTTTTTTAAGTTTTATAGTCATTTTTTTTTCTTTCTTATTTTTCGACGCCTTTTATTTTTCGATCTTTTCTTTTTCGACCTTTTTCAACGCGCTCTTTTTCTTTCTTATTTCTCGCCATTCTAGTTTTAGGACATAGATTTTTATTCTACTTCTTATCTAAATTTCTTAAAATTACGAAAATTTATTTTAAGTGGTTAAATTGATAGACATCAAAATTTTCTGGTTCGTAGTAATAGTTGGATTTGTACGTGGACCGGGTTATTGGAGCCAAACAGTACTCAATTATATTGAGACCAAACGAATCCTGCCCCTTTGCTGCATCTTTTGGCTATTCGAAACGTGGGCAAAATCAGAAAAGTCTATTAATCGGATAACTTATATAATTTTTTCTTTCCTTTTAAAAACTATTAGGATATTCAGTGAATGCACCGAGCAAGACGTTCACCACCTTTTGTACGTTCACCACCTGTAACTAGATCAAGACATCTAGCAAATATTATCGCCGTTGATTTTCCTTTAGAATCATCATCCAGTCGACCAAGTACTCCAATTCAAATTTTCGATAATCCATTTTTTGAACCCGACCTCACAATTGAGAATCCGGATAATATTCAGGGACGATTCATAGATCCTGAACCATTAAATTTTTCTCCGAAACCACCAATCATTCAAACAGAGATTGTTGAGGAACGAACCATTAAATCAGAATCCTCTAGTGATTCCGATTCAACAAATTCAATTATGGAGAATCTGGAACCTTTAAGTATGGAAGACCGAATGAGAGCTAAACGCACTGGCCAAGGTCACGCAATTACTCTTCCAGACATTAATGCGCTAGATTATGAAATCAAAGGACAAATTCTACACATGGTGACTAATCAATGCCAATTTAGTGGTGCGCCGAAGGAAGATCCAAATGAACATCTTCGTACCTTTAATAGGATCTGCACTCTATTTAAAATCCGAGAAGTGGAGGATGAACTGTAACACCCCAGGTAAAACGTTCCCCGTAGCATGATATTGTCCGCTTTGCAGAGATAGGAACGTACCCTTGTCTCCCCCGTAGGTTGCTCACGGATTTTTCTTGGCGACCACACACGACGAACACTTTCCCAGGAGGTCACCCATCCTAGTAGTGCTCTCGCATGAGCACGCTTAACTGCAGAGTTCTTATGGGATCTGCTGCACTTGTGGTCCCAAAACGCGTCATGCTAGGAAAGTTCTCCACACCCTTATAAGGCATGCTTCGTTCCCCTCTCCAACCGATGTGGGACGGATGTAACAGGGTGTTACAATCCTCCCCCCTAATGGGACACAGCGTCCTCGCTGTGCATGTTTGATCCGGGGCCTGGCTCTGATACCATCTGTAACACCCCAGGTAAAACGTTACCCGTAGCATGATATTGTCCACTTTGCAGAGATAGGGACGTACCCTTGTCTCCCCCGTAGGTTGCTCACGGATTTTTCTTGGCGACCACACACGACGAACACTTTCCCAGGAGGTCACCCATCCTAGTAGTGCTCTCGCATGAGCACGCTTAACTGCAGAGTTCTTATGGGATCTGCTGCACTTGTGGTCCCAAAACGCGTCATGCTAGGAAAGGTCTCCACACCCTTATAAGGCATGCTTCGTTCCTCTCTCCAACCGATGTGGGACGGATGTAACACGGGTGTTACATGAACAGATATATCTCATGTTATTTCCCTGGACTTTAAAGGGAGAAGCCAAAGATTGGTTGGAATCGTTACCTGAAGGAGCGATCGATACATGGGACGTTTTAGTTGAAAAATTTCTTAAAAAATTCTTTCCGGCATCTAAAGCCGTAAGACTTCAAGGAGAAATTGTTACGTTCACACAGAAGCCAAATGAAACTCTATATGAGGCGTGGACAAGATTTGGAAAGTTATTAAGAGGATGTCCGCAACATGGTTTAGATACCTGTCAAATAGTACAAATATTCTACCAAGGATGCGACATCACTACAAGGAAAGACATAGATATTGCAGCTGGTGGTTCCATTATGAAGAAAACCGAAACTGATGCTTACAAAATTATTGATAACACTGCTTCCCACTCACATGAGTGGCACCAAGAAAAAGATATCGTTAGATCATCTAAAGCAGCTAGAGCCGATTCTAGCCATGACTTAGATTCCATTTCCGCAAAGATAGATGCTGTGGAGAGACGAATGGAAAAGATGACTAAAGATATCCTCTCAATACGAATTAGTTGTGAGCAGTGTGGAGGACCACATTTGACAAAAGATTGTCTCAGTATTGAATTAACGATGGAACAAAGAGAGAATGTTTCATATCTAAACCAAAGGCCTGGAAATAATTATCAGAATAATTATCAACCGCCAAGACCGATTTACAATCAAAATCAGAATTATAACCGAAATATTCCATACAACAACCAACAAGGTCCTAGCAATCAACAAGTATCTAACAATACTTACAACCAGCAAAGACCTAATTTTCAAAACAAACCACCACAATCCGATGATAAAAAGCCGAATTTAGAAGATATGATGACGAAGCTAGTTGAAACTCAAACGCAGTTTTTCACATCTCAAAAACAAACTAATGAACAAAATGCTCAAGCATTTAGAAATTAACAAGCTTCTATTCAAAACTTGGAACAAGAAGTAAGTAACCTAGCAAGGTTAATAGGTGAAAGAAAACTGGGAAGTCTACCTAGTGATACAAATGCAAACCCCCTGAATGAAACAGCTAAAGCCATTACCACAAAAAGTGGTACAACACTTAAACCACCTAAAATACCTGTAACTTCTGATGAAGCTATTCCTACTCCACAAGAACCACAACCTGATCAAGATAAGGAAAAAGAACCGGTAGTTGAAAAGGTTAATGAAGATAACAAAGTTAAGACTAAACCTTATGTTAAACCATACCAACTACCACTTCCTTACCCAAGTAAAATGAAAAAAGAGAAACTTGAAGCCGAGCAATCCAAATTCTTGGATATGTTTAAACAGATAAATGTAAATCTTCCTTTCATTGATGTGATGTCAGAAATGCCTAGATATGCTAAATTTCTGAAAGATCTAATCTCGAATAGAAAGAAAATGGAAGAACTCTCGGCTCTTACTATGAATGCTAATTGTTCAGCACTGCTGTTGAATAAGATACCAGAAAAACTATCTGATCCAGGAAGTTTCACAATTCCATGTTTTCTGGGTAGTCTTAGTTCAATAGAAGCATTGGCAGACTTAGGTGCTAGTATAAATTTAATTCCGTTTTCACTATACACTAAACTAGACCTTAGAGAATTGAAACCAACAAGAATAATCATACAACTAGCCGATCGATTAATAAAATATCCTAGAGGGATAATGGAGAATATGCTAGTTAAAGTTGGTACTTTAGTATTTCCAGTAGATTTTGTTGTTCTGGACATGGAAGAAGATTCTCAAGTTCGTCTCATATTAGGAAGACCATTCTTAAACACGGCTAAAGCAATGATAGACGTGTTCGGTAAGAAATTGACCCTAAGTATAGAGGACGAGAGTGTTACCTTTTCAGTTGATAGAGCAATGCAACAACCGCAATCTGCAGATGATACATGTTATTATATTCAAACTATAGATTCACATGCAGAATTGTTAGAAGAATTTCCAGAATTACAAGGAACAGGAGAATGTTCTTTAGGAGAAGGAACTGAACAAATTGATGAAGCTGAAATGTTAGCTACACTTATAGCTAATGGATATGAACCAACAACAGAAGAAATTCAAATGCTAAAAGAAGAAGACAGATATCGATATAAATCATCGATAGAAGAACCTCCGAAATTAGAGTTAAAGCCACTTCCAAACCATTTGGAATATGCTTATTTACATGGTGAATCTGAATTACCTGTAATAATATCGTCTTCTCTTACTGAAAATGAGAAATCACAACTCATTTCTGTGTTGAAAGCTCATAAACCAGCCATTGCATGGAAGATTCATGATATTAAAGGAATAAGTCCTTCGTATTGCACACATAAAATCCTTATGGAAGAAGGTCATAAAACGTATGTGCAACGCCAACGAAGACTAAATCCGAATATGAAAGATGTAGTTAAAAAAGAAATTATTAAACTGCTAGATGCAGGTTTAATTTATCCAATCTCTGATAGTCCATGGGTAAGCCCAGTTCAATGCGTGCCTAAGAAGGGTGGCATGACTGTCATTACAAATGAAAAAAATAAGCTTATTCCTACAAGGACTGTAACAGGATGGCGTGTATGTATTGATTATAGAAAATTAAATGACGCCACCAGAAAATATCACTTTCACTTACCTTTCATTGATCAAATGTTGGAAAGATTAGCCGGAAATAGTTATTATTGTTTTCTTGATGGATTTTCTGGATACTTTCAAATTCCAATAGCACCCGAAGATCAAGAGAAAACCACATTCACGTGCCCTTATGGTACTTTTGCTTACAAACGCATGCCATTTGGACTTTGCAACGCCCCTGCAACCTTTCAAAGGTGCATGATGGCGATTTTTCACGACATGATAGAAGAATGCATGGAAGTTTTCATGGATGACTTTTCAGTCTTCGGTGATACATTTGAATCATGTCTAGTTAATCTGGAACGAATGCTTATTAGATGCGAACAATCAAATCTAGTACTTAATTGGGATAAATGCTATTTCATGGTTAAAGAAGGCATCGTTCTTGGACATAAAATTTCAAAAGAAGGAATTGAAGTGGATAAAGCTAAAGTAGATGTAATTGCTAAACTTCCACATCCCACCAATGTTAGAGGAGTTAGGAGTTTTCTAGGGCATGTCGGTTTTTACCGACGTTTCATAAAAGATTTTTCTAAAATTGCCACTCCTATGAATAAACTCCTAGAGAAGTGAAATGTCCCGTTCTTATTGATTAAAAACGTTCCATATTAATTGATTTCGTTGCGAGGTTTTGACCTCTATATGAGACGTTTTTCAAAGACTGCATTCATTTTTAAAACAAACCATAACCTTTATTTCATAAATAAAGGTTTAAAAAGCTTTACGTAGATTATCAAATAATGATAATCTAAAATATCCTGTTTACACACGACCATTACACAATGGTTTACAATACAAATATGTTACATCGAAATCAGTTTCTTGAATGCAGTTTTTACACAATATCATACAAACATGGACTCCAAATCTTGTCCTTATTTTAGTATGCAACAGCGGAAGCTCTTAATATTCACCTGAGAATAAACATGCTTTAAACGTCAACAAAAATGTTGGTGAGTTATAGGTTTAACCTATATATATCAAATCGTAACAAAAGACCACAAGATTTCATATTTCAATACACCTCCCATACATAGAGATAAAAATCATTCATATGGTGAACACCTGGTAACCGACATTAACAAGATGCATATATAAGAATATCCCCATCATTCCGGGACACCCTTCGGATAAGATATAAATTTCGAAGTACTAAAGTATCCGATACTTTGGATGGGGTTTGTTAGGCCCAATAGATCTATCTTTAGGATTCGCGTCAATTAGGGTGTCTGTTCCCTAATTCTTAGATTACCAGACTTAATAAAAAGGGGCATATTTGATTTCGATAATTCAACCATAGAATGTAGTTTCACGTACTTATGTCTATTTTGTAAATCATTTATAAAACCTGCATGTATTCTCATCCCAAAAATATTAGATTTTAAAAGTGGGACTATAACTCACTTTCACAGATTTTTACTTCGTCGAGAAGTAAGACTTGGCCACTGTTGATTCACGAACCTATAATAATATATACATATATATTAAAGTATGTTCAAAATATATTTACAACACTTTTAATATATTTTGATGTTTTAAGTTTATTAAGTCAGCTGTCCTCGTTAGTAACCTACAACTAGTTGTCCACAGTTAGATGTACAGAAATAAATCGATAAATATTATCTTGAATCAATCCACGACCCAGTGTATACGTATCTCAGTATTGATCACAACTCAAACTATATATATTTTGGAATCAACCTCAACCCTGTATAGCTAACTCCAACATTCACATATAGAGTGTCTATGGTTGTTCCGAAATATATATAGATGTGTCGACATGATAGGTCGAAACATTGTATACGTGTCTATGGTATCTCAAGATTACATAATATACAATACAATTTGATTAAGTTATGGTTGGAATAGATTTGTTACCAATTTTCACGTAGCTAAAATGAGAAAAATTATCCAATCTTGTTTTACCCATAACTTCTTCATTTTAAATCCGTTTTGAGTGAATCAAATTGCTATGGTTTCATATTGAACTCTATTTTATGAATCTAAACAGAAAAAGTATAGGTTTATTGTCGGAAAAATAAGTTACAAGTCGTTTTTGTAAAGGTAGTCATTTCAGTCGAAAGAACGACGTCTAGATGACCATTTTAGAAAACATACTTCCACTTTGAGTTTAACCATAATTTTTGGATATATTTTCATGTTCATAATAAAAATCATTTTCTCAGAATAACAACTTTTAAATCAAAGTTTATCATAGTTTTTAATTAACTAACCCAAAACAGCCCGCGGTGTTACTACGACGGCGTAAATCCGGTTTTACGGTGTTTTTCGTGTTTCCAGGTTTTAAATCATTAAGTTAGCATATCATATAGATATAGAACATGTGTGTAGTTAATTTTAAAAGTCAAGTTAGAAGGATTAACTTTTGTTTGCGAACAAGTTTAGAATTAACTAAACTATGTTCTAGTGATTACGAGTTTAAACCTTCGAATAAGATAGTTTTATATATATGAATCGAATGATGTTATGAACATCATTACTACCTCAAGTTTAGTAGGTAAACCTACTAGAAGTGACAAGAAATGATCTAGCTTCAAAGAATCTTGGATGGCTTGAAAGTTCTTGAAGTAGGATCATGACACAAAAACAAGTTCAAGTAAGATTTTTACTCGAATTAAGATAGTTTATAGTTATAGAAATTGAATCAAAGTTTGAATATGAATATTACCTTGAATAAGAAAGATAACCTACTGTATATAACAAAGGTTTCTTGATCTTAGATGATTACTTGGAATGGATTAGAAAGCTTGGAAGTAAATTAGTAAACTTGAAGGTATTTTTGAAGTGTTCTTGAAGTGTTCTTCCTATGATGATTATAGCTTGATTCTTGAGATGATTTTTGATGAAGATGATGATTAACTACTGGAAAAATACGTTCATAATATTGTGTGTGTGTTGAGAGAGAATTAGAAAGAGAATTGGAAGTGAAATGGAGTGAATGATGAGTGGTAATTGGTGAGTGGTGAGTGGGGTTAAAAGGAGTTCTAGTTAGTTGACTAGCTCATGGTAGAAGTTAAAATTGATTAGTCATACATGACATAATCAAGAGTGGAATCTCATGCTAGTTCCTATTGGTATATACTCATAGTAAGTACGTTTTGAAGCTGTGTATAATACGGGTAAGAATACGACTAGAATTCTTGATGAAAGAAAAGAATGGAAAAGTAACTGTAACCATTTTCGTTAAGTATGAGTGTTTTGATATATGTCTTGAAGTCTTCCAAAAGTATTTTAATACATCTAAATACACTACTTGTATATACATTTTAACTGAGTCATTAAGTCATCGTTAGTCGTTACATGTAAGTGTTGTTTTGAAACCTTTAAGTTAACGATCTCAATTAATGTTGTTAACCCATTGTTTATTATATCTAATGAGATGTTAAATTATTATATTATCATGATATTATGATATATTAATATATCTTAATATGATATATATACATTTAAATGTCGTTACAATGATAATCGTTACATATATGTCTCGTTTCGAAATCCTTAAGTTAGTAGTCTTGTTTATATGTATATAACTCATTGTTAATATACTTATGGAGATACTTACTTATCATAATCTCATGTTAACCATATGTATACCCATATATATATTGTCATGTCATTTTTACAAGTTTTAACGTTCGTGAATCGCCGGTCAACTTGGGTGGTCAATTGTCTATATGAAACATATTTCAATTAATCAAGTCTTAAAAAGTTTGATTGCTTAACATGTTGGAAACATTTAATCATGTAAATATCAATCTCAATTAATATATATAAACATGGAAAAGTTCGGGTCACTACAGTACCTACCCGTTAAATAAATTTCGTCCCGAAATTTTAAGCTGTTGAAGGTGTTGACGAATCTTCTGGAAATAGATGCGGGTATTTCTTCTTCATCTAATCTTCACGCTCCCAGGTGAACTCGGGTCCTCTACAAGCATTCCATCGAACCTTAACAATTGGTATCTTGTTTTGCTTAAGTCTTTTAACCTCACGATCCATTATTTCGACGGGTTCTTCGATGAATTGGAGTTTTTCGTTGATTTGGATTTCATCTAATGGAATAGTGAGATCTTCTTTAGCAAAACATTTCTTCAAATTCGAGACGTGGAAAGTGTTATGTACAGCCGCGAGTTATTGAGGTAACTCAAGTCGGTAAGCTACTGGTCCGACACGATCAATAATCTTGAATGGTCCAATATACTTTGGATTTAATTTCCCTCGTTTACCAAATCGAACAACGCCTTTCCAAGGTGCAACTTTAAGCATGACCATCTCTCCAATTTTAAATTCTATATCTTTTCTTTTAATGACAGCGTAGCTCTTTTGTCGACTTTGGGCGGTTTTCAACCGTTGTTGAATTTGGATGATCTTCTCGGTAGTTTCTTGTATAATCTCCGGACCCGTAATCTGTCTATCCCCCACTTTACTCCAAAAAATCGGAGACCTGCACTTTCTACCATAAAGTGCTTCAAACGGCGCCATCTCAATGCTTGAATGGTAGCTGTTGTTGTAGGAAAATTCTGCTAATGGTAGATGTCGATCTCAACTATTTCTGAAATCAATAACACATGCTCGTAGCATGTTTTCAAGCGTTTGTATCATCCTTTTGCTCTGCCCATTAGTTTGTGGATGATAGGCAGTACTCATGTCTAGACGAGTTCCTAATGCTTGCTGTAATGTTTGCCAGAATCTTGAAATAAATCTGCCATCCCTATCAAAGATAATAGAGATTGGTATTCCATGTCTGGAGACGACTTCCTTCAAATACAGTCGTGCTAACTTCTCCATCTTGTCATCTTCTCTTATTGGCAGGAAATGTGCTGATTTGGTGAGACGATCAACTATTACCCAAATAGTATCAAAACCCCTTGCAGTCCTTGGCAATTTAGTGATGAAATCCATGGTAATGTTTTCCCATTTCCATTCCGGGATTTCGGGTTGTTGAAGTAGACCTGATGGTTTCTGATGCTCAGCTTTGACCTTAGAACACGTCAAACATTCTCCTACGTATTTAGCAACATCGGCTTTCATACCCGGCCACCAAAAATGTTTCTTGAGATCCTTGTACATCTTCCCCGTTCTAGGATGTATTGAGTATCTGGTTTTATGAGCTTCTCTAAGTACCATTTCTCTCATATCTCCAAATTTTGGTACCCAAATCCTTTCAGCCCTATACCGGGTTCCGTTTTCCCGAATATTAAGATGCTGCTCCGATCCTTTGGGTATTTCATCCTTTGAATTTCCTTCTTTTAAAACTCCTTGTTGCGCCTCCTTTATTTGAGTAGTAAGGTTATTATGAATCATTATATTCATAGATTTTACTCGAATAGGTTCTCTGTCCTTCCTGCTCAAGGCATCGGCTACCACATTTGCCTTCCCCGGGTGGTAACGAATCTCAAAGTCGTAAGCATTCAACAATTCAATCCACCTACGCTGCCTCATATTCAGTTGTTTCTGATTAAATATGTGTTGAAGACTTTTGTGGTAGGTATATATAATACTTTTGACCCCATATAAGTAGTGCCTCCAAGTCTTTAATGCAAAAACAACCGCGCCTAATTCCAAATCATGCGTCGTATAATTTTGCTCGTGAATCTTCAATTGTCTAGACGCATAAGCAATCACCTTCATTCGTTGCATTAATACACAACCGAGACCTTGCTTTGATGCGTCACAATAAATCACAAAATCATCATTCCCTTCAGGCAATGACAATATAGGTGCCGTAGTTAGCTTTTTCTTCAATAACTGAAACGCTTTCTCTTGTTCATCCTTCCATTCAAATTTCTTCCTTTTATGTGTTAATGCAGTCAAGGGTTTTGCTATTCTGGAAAAGTCTTGGATGAACCTTCTGTAGTAACCAGCTAGTCCTAAAAACTGGGGTATGTGTTTCGGAGTTTTCGGGGTTTCCCACTTTTTAACAGTTTCTATCTTTGCCGGATCCACCTTAATACCTTTTTTGTTCACTATGTGACCGAGGAATTGAACTTCTTCCAACCAAAATGCACACTTTGAAAATTTAGCGTACAATTCTTCCTTCCTCAATACTTCTAACACCTTTCTCAAATGTTCACCGTGTTCTTGGTCATTCTTTGAGTAAATAAGTATGTCATCAATGAAAACAATGACAAACTTGTCAAGGTATGGTCCACACACTCGGTTCATAAGGTCCATGAACACAACTGGTGCATTAGTTAAACCAAATGGCATGACCATAAACTCGTAATGACCGTAACGTGTTCTGAAAGCAGTCTTTGGAATATCATCTTCTTTCACCCGCATTTGATGATACCCGGAACGTAAGTCAATCTTTGAATAAACAGACGAGCCTTGTAGTTAATCAAATAAGTCGTCGATTCTCGGTAGTGGGTAGCGGTTCTTGATGGTAAGTTTGTTCAACTCTCGGTAGTCGATACACAACCTGAATGTACCATCTTTCTTCTTGACAAACAAAACAGGAGCTCCCCACGGTGATGTGCTTGGTCGAATGAAACCATGCTCTAAAAGTTCTTGTAATTGGCTTTGCAGTTCTTTCATCTCGCTGGGTGCGAGTCTGTAAGGAGCATGAGCTATTGGTGCAGCTCCTGGTACAAGATCTATTTGAAATTCAACGGATCGATGTGGGGGTAATCCCGGTAATTCTTTTGGAAATACATCGGGAAATTCTTTTGCAATGGAAACATCATTGATGCTCTTTTCTTCAGTTTATACTTTCTCGACGTGTGCTAGAATAGCATAGCAACCTTTTCTTATTAGTTTTTGTGCCTTCAAATTACTAATAAGATGTAGCTTCGTGTTGCCCTTTTCTCCGTACACCATTAAGGGTTTTCCTTTTTCTCGTATAATGCGAATTGCATTTTTGTATCAAACGATCTCTGCTTTCACTTCTTTCAACCAGTCCATACCGATTATCACATCAAAACTCCCTAACTCTACTGGTATCAAATCAATCTTAAATGTTTCGCTACCCAGTTTAATTTCTCGATTCCGACATATATTATCTGCTGAAATTAATTTACCATTTGCTAATTCGAGTAAAATTTACTATCCAAAGGCGTCAATGGACAACTTAATTTAGCACAAAAATCTCTACTCATATAGCTTCTATCCGCACCCGAATCAAATAAAACGTAAGCAGATTTATTGTCAATAAGAAACGTACCCGTAACAAGCTCCGGGTCTTCCTGTGCCTCTGCCGCATTAATATTGAAAACTCTTCCGCGGCCTTGTCCGTTCGTGTTCTCCTGGTTCGGGCAATTTCTAATAATGTGGCCCGGTTTTCCACATTTATAACAAACTACATTGGCATAACTTGCTCCGACACTACTTGCTCCGCCATTACTCGTTCCGACACCATTTGTTCCTTTCGTTCTATTAACCCCTGGTCCGTAGACCTCACACTTCACCGCGCTATGACCATTTCTTTTACACTTGTTGCAAAATTTGGTGCAGAACCCCGAGTGATACTTTTCACACCTTTGGCATAGCTGCTTCTGATTGTTGTTGTTGTTGCGGTTATTATTGTTGTTGGGATGATTGTTGTAGTTGCTGTTGTTGTTGTTGTTGTTGTTGCTGTTGTTGTTGTTGTTTGGCCGTTTGTTGTAGTTGCGATTGATGTTGCGATTGTTGGGATAATTGTTGCGATTATTGTTGTAATTGCTGTTGTTGTTGTATTCGTGATTCTTATCACCGTTTTCCTCCCACTTTCTTTTGACTTGCTTCACATTGGTCTCTTCAGCAGTCTGTTCTTTAATTCTTTCTTCAATCTGGTTCACTAGTTTGTGAGCCATTCTACATGCATGTTGTATGGAGGCGGGCTCGTGTGAACTTATATCTTCTTGGATTCTTTCCGGTAATCCTTTCACAAACGCGTCGATCTTCTCTTCCTCATCTTCGAATGCTCCCGGACACAATAGGCACAATTCTGTGAATCGTCTTTCGTACGTGGTAATATCAAATCCTTGGGTTCGTAACCCTCTAAGTTCTGTCTTGAGATTATTGACCTCGGTTCTGGGACGGTACTTCTCGTTCATCAAGTGCTTGAATGCTGACCACGGTAGTACGTACGCATCGTCTTGTCCCACTTGCTCTAGATAGGTATTCCACCATGTTAACACAGAACCTGTGAAGGTATGCGTAGCGTACTTCACTTTGTCCTCTTCAGTACACTTACTTATGGCAAACACCGATTCGACCTTCTCGGTCCACCGTTTCAATCCGATCGGTCCTTCGGTTCCATCAAATTCCAAAGGTTTGCAGGCAGTGAATTCTTTGTAGGTGCATCCTACACGATTTCCTGTACTGCTAGATCCAAGGTTATTGTTGGTATGTAGCGCAGCCTGTACTGCGGCTATGTTTGAAGCTAGAAAAGTACGGAATTCCTCTTCATTCATATTCACGGTGTGTCGAGTAGTCGGTGCCATTTCCTTCAAAATAGTCAAATGGAACAAGTTAATCATACAGAATATTAAGAGTAGTTAATAGTATTTCGTAGCATAATATGAACTCATTTATAAAAGCTTTTTCTTCATATTAGCGTTTTATAAGTTTAAATTCGGGTAGTACCTACCCGTTAAGTTCATACTTAGTAGCTAATAAACAATTCAACTACTACAATTCTATATTAAAAACTGATTGTAATAATATTTCGCGTTCAAACTTTTATACAATATTTTACAAACTTACAATACCGCTTATTTTACATAAAGCATGAAATATAGCACACAATAACTTTGATACAAGATAGTTGTGAAGATAATTCTAGCTAGTACACAACTCGTTCAGCAAAGGCAATAAAGACACGTAATTCATACGTCCAGAAACAAGTCATGCATTCTGGTTTTACTAGGACTACTTCCCATCCTTGGTCTTGTGGAACATAACCGTTATGGCCGTTGATAAGACAGCGTGTTGAAACGTCGTCAAAGGGACGAGGGTTACATAATGACCAACAGTCTCGTAATAACCTAAAAACCTCATTTCTTACCCCAATTACCGACTCCGTCACTTGTGGGAACGTTTTGTTTAATAGTTGTAGCCCGATGTTCTTGTTCTCACTTTGGTGAGAAGCGAACATTACTAACCCGTAAGCATAATATGATTCTTTATGTGGCATGTTAGCCGCTTTTTCTAAATCATGAAGTCCTATATTCGGATATACTGAGTCAAAATAATTTCTTAACCCGTTGCGTAAAATAGCATTTGGGTTCCCCGCAATATATGCGTCAAAGTAAACACATCGTAACTTATGGATTTCCCAATGTGATATCCCCCATCTTTTGAACGAAAGCCTTTTATAAACCAAGGCATTCTTGGAACGTTCTTCGAATGTCTTACAAACTGATCTCGCCTTAAATAGTTGTGCCGAGGAATTCTGACCGACTCTAGACAAGATTTCATCAATCATGTCTCCGGGTAGGTCTCTTAAAATATTGGGTTGTCTATCCATTTTGTGTTTTTATACTGTAAAATAGACAAGAGTTAGATTCATAAAAAAAATACTTATTAATACAAGCAATTTTTACATATATCATAAAGCATAAGCACACTATATTACATATATTACACCACAAGAATACAACTATCTTATTCCGACTCGCTCGTTTCTTCTTGTTCGGTTTTGGTTCGTTTTGCCAAGTTTATAGGGATATATGATGTTCACCTAATACGAGCCGTCGTTGTCCACATTGGTTTAGAAAAACCTGGTGGTTTAGAGGTTCCCGGGTCATTGTTACAACTTAAGGACTTCGGGGATTGACGATACATATAAAGTTCATCGGGGTTGGAATTAGATTTCTCTATTTTTATGCCCTTTCCCTTATTATTTTCTTTTGCCTTTTTAAATTCAGTTGGGGTAATTTCTATAACATCATCGGAATTTTCGTCGGAATCCGATTCATCGGAGAATTGGTAATCCTCCCAATATTTTGCTTCCTTGGCGGAAACACCATTGACCATAATTAACCTTGGTCGGTTGGTTGAGGATTCTCTTTTACTTAACCGTTTTATTATTTCCCCCACCGGTTCTATTTCTTCTTCCGGTTCCGATTCTTCTTCCGGTTCTGATTCTTCTTCCGGTTCCGACTCTTCTTCCGGTTCCTCTTCGGGAACTTGTGAATCAGTCCACGAATCATTCCAATTTACATTTGACTCTTCATTATTATTAGGTGAGTCAATGGGACTTGTTCTAGAGGCAGACATCTATCACATAATATCAAACACGTTAAGAGATTAATATATCACATAATATTCATATGTTAAAAATATATAGTTTCCAACAAAAATGTTAAGCAATCATTTTTAAAGAAAACACGGTCGAAGTCCAGACTCACTAATGCATCCTAACAAACTCGATAAGACACACTAATGCAAATTTTCTGGTTCTCTAAGACCAACGCTCGGATACCAACTGAAATGTCCCGTTCTTATTGATTAAAAACGTTCCATATTAAAAGACTGCATTCATTTTTAAAACAAACCATAACCTTTATTTCATAAATAAAGGTTTAAAAAGCTTTACGTAGATTATCAAATAATGATAATCTAAAATATCCTGTTTACACACGACCATTACATAATGGTTTACAATACAAATATGTTACATCGAAATCAGTTTCTTGAATACAGTTTTTACACAATATCATACAAACATGGACTCCAAATCTTGTCCTTATTTTAGTATGCAACAGCGGAAGCTCTTAATATTCACCTGAGAATAAATATGCTTTAAACGTCAACAAAAATATTGGTGAGTTATAGGTTTAACCTATATATATATCAAATCGTAACAATAGACCACAAGATTTCATATTTCAATACACATCCCATACATAGAGATAAAAATCATTCATATGGTGAACACCTGGTAACCGACATTAACAAGATGCATATATAAGAATATCCCCATCATTCCGGGACACCCTTCGGATATGATATAAATTTCGAAGTACTAAAGCATCCGGTACTTTGGATGGGGTTTGTTAGGCCCAATAGATCTATCTTTAGGATTCGCGTCAATTAGGGTGTCTGTTCCCTAATTCTTAGATTACCAGACTTAATAAAAAGGGGCATATTCGATTTCGATAATTCAACCATAGAATGTAGTTTCACGTACTTGTGTCTATTATGTAAATCATTTATAAAACCTGCATGTATTCTCATCCCAAAAATATTAGATTTTAAAAGTGGGACTATAACTCACTTTCACAGATTTTTACTTCGTCGAGAAGTAAGACTTGGCCACTGTTGATTCACGAACCTATAACAATATATACATATATATTAAAGTATGTTCAAAATATATTTACAACACTTTTAATATATTTTGATGTTTTAAGTTTATTAAGTCAGCTGTCCTCGTTAGTAACCTATAACTAGTTGTACACAGTTAGATGTACAGAAATAAATCGATAAATATTATCTTGAATCAATCCAAGACCCAGTGTATACGTATCTCAGTATTGATCACAACTCAAACTATATATATTTTGGAATCAACCTCAACCCTGTATAGCTAACTCCAACATTCACATATAGAGTGTCTATGGTTGTTCCGAAATATATATAGATGTGTCGACATGATAGGTAGAAACATTGTATACGTGTCTATGGTATCTCAAGATTACATAATATACAATACAAGTTGATTAAGTTATGGTTGAAATAGATTTGTTACCAATTTTCACGTAGCTAAAATGAGAAAAATTATCCAATCTTGTTTTACCCATAACTTCTTCATTTTAAATCCGTTTTGAGTGAATCAAATTGCTATGGTTTCATATTGAACTCTATTTTATGAATCTAAACAGAAAAAGTATAGGTTTATAGTCAGAAAAATAAGTTACAAGTCGTTTTTGTAAAGGTAGTCATTTCAGTCGAAAGAACGACGTCTAGATGACCATTTTAGAAAACATACTTCCGCTTTGAGTTTAACCATAATTTTTGGATATATTTTCATGTTCATAATAAAAATCATTTTCTCAGAATAACAACTTTTAAATCAAAGTTTATCATAGTTTTTAATTAACTAACCCAAAACAGCCCGCGGTGTTACTACGACGGTGTAAATCCGGTTTTACGGTGTTTTTCGTGTTTCTAGGTTTTAAATCATTAAGTTAGCATATCATATAGATATAGAACATGTGTGTAGTTAATTTTAAAAGTCAAGTTAGAAGGATTAACTTTTGTTTGCGAACAAGTTTAGAATTAACTAAACTATGTTCTAGTGATTACGAGTTTAAACCTTCGAATAAGATAGTTTTATATATATGAATCGAATGATGTTATGAACATCATTACTACCTCAAGTTTAGTAGGTAAACCTAATGGAAGTGACAAGAAATGATCTAGCTTCAAAGGATCTTGGATGGCTTGAAAGTTCTTGAAGTAGGATCATGACACAAAAACAAGTTCAAGTAAGATTTTTACTCGAATTAAGATAGTTTATAGTTATAGAAATTGAATCAAAGTTTGAATATGAATATTACCTTGAATAAGAAAGATAACCTACTGTATATAACAAAGGTTTCTTGATCTTAGATGATTACTTGGAATGGATTAGAAAGCTTGGAAGTAAATTAGTAAACTTGAAGGGATTTTTGAAGTGTTCTTGAAGTGTTCTTCCTATGATGATTATAGCTTGATTCTTGAAGTGATTTTTGATGAAGATGATGATTAACTACTGGAAAAATACGTTCATAATAGTGTGTGTGTGTTGAGAGAGAATTAGAAAGAGAATTGGAAGTGAAATGGAGTGAATGATGAGTGGTAATTGGTGAGTGGTGAGTGGGGTTAAAAGGAGTTCTAGTTAGTTGAATAGCTCATGGTAGAAGTTAAAATTGATTATTCATACATGACATAATCAAGAGTGGAATCCCATGCTAGTTCCTATTGGTATATACTCATAGTAAGTACGTTTTGAAGCTGTGTATAATACGGGTAAGAATACGACTAGAATTCTTGATGAAAGAAAAGAATGGAAAAGTAACTGTAACCATTTTTGTTAAGTATGAGTGTTTTGATATATGTCTTGAAGTCTTCCAAAAGTATTTTAATACATCTAAATACACTACTTGTATATACATTTTAACTGAGTCGTTAAGTCATCGTTAGTCGTTACATGTAAGTGTTGTTTTGAAACCTTTAAGTTAACGATCTCAAATAATGTTGTTAACCCATTGTTTATTATATCTAATGAGATGTTAAATTATTATATTATCATGATATTATGATATATTAATATATCTTAATATGATATATATACATTTAAATGTCGTTACAACGATAATCATTACATATATGTCTCGTTTCGAAATCCTTAAGTTAGTAGTCTTGTTTATATGTATATAACTCATTGTTAATATACTTATGGAGATACTTACTTATCATAATCTCATGTTAACCATATGTATACCCATATATATATCGTCATGTCGTTTTTACAAGTTTTAACGTTCGTGAATCGCCGGTCAACTTGGGTGGTCAATTGTCTATATGAAACATATTTCAATTAATCAAGTCTTAACAAGTTTGATTGCTTAACTTGTTGGAAACATTTAATCATGTAAATATCAATCTCAATTAATATATATAAACATGAAAAAGTTCGGGTCACTACAAGAAGGATGCTCCATTCATCTTTTCAGATGAATGTATCAAATATTTTAATATTCTTAAAGAGAAACTCACTAATGCGCCGATCATGATAACACCAAATTGGAATATATCGTTTGAACTAATGTGCGATGCAAGTGATTTTGCAATGGGAGCCGTTTTAGGACAAAGGATTGAAAAACGATTTCAACCTATATATTATGCTAGTAAGACGTTACAAGGAGCACAAACAAATTATACAACTACTGAAAAAGAACTCCTTGCTATTGTCTTTGCTTTTGACAAATTTCGTTCATATCTCGTTCTAGCAAAAATGGTGGTCTATACCGACCATTCTGCTCTTAGATACCTATTTTCGAAACAAGATGCCAAACCAAGATTAATCCGTTGGATCTTACTCTTACAAGAATTGGATATTGAAATCCGAGATAAAAGAGGAGTAGAAAATCTCGCCGCTGATTATCTTTCTCGTCTTGAAAATCCTGAATTAGAAGTTCTAAATGAATCGGCCATACAAGACAACTTCCCTGATGAATATCTATTAAAGATAGATTATAATGAAATACCATGGTTTGCAGACTATGCAACCTACTTAGTATGTGGATTCCTTGAAAAAGGATTATCGTACCAAAAATGAAAGAAATTCTTCAGTGATATAAAACACTATTTTTGGGAAGATCCACATCTGTTTAAAAGTTGTCCCGATGGAATAATACGCCGATGTGTATTCGGAGATGAAGCTAGTAAAATTTTAAACCATTGTCACACAGGACCAACAGGAGGGCACTATGGGCCTCAACTAACAGCAAGAAAAGTTTATGATGCTGGATTCTATTGGCCTACAATTTACAAAGACGCACACCTTCTTTGCAAATCCTGTGATGCTTGTCAAAGGGCCGGAAAAATACGTCAACGTGATGAAATGCTACAAAATGTCATCCAAGTATGTGAAGTATTTGACATTTGGGGTATTGACTTTATGGGTCCATTTCCAAAATCTCATAATAATCTCTATATTCTCATAGCCATTGATTATGTATCTAAATGGGTGGAAGCACTAGCTCTCCCAACTAACGATGCACGAGTTGTAGTCAACTTTTTAAAATGTCTTTTTGCAAGGTTTGGAACACCGAAAGCTTTAATAAGTGATCGGGGTACTCATTTATGTAATAATCAACTTGAGAAAGTTCTCAAAAGATATGGAGTAACTCATAAAATCTCCACCGCATATCATCCACAAACAAGTGGACAAGTTGAAAATACCAACCGAGCTTTAAAACATATTCTAGAGAAAACCGTAGGATCAAATCCGAAGGAATGGTCCATTAAATTGGAGGATGCACTCTGGGCTTTTAGAACAGCCTACAAAACTCCAATTGGAACCACACCTTTTAAACTCGTCTATGGAAAAGCATGTCATCTTCCAGTAGAAATTGAACACAAAGCATTTTGGGCTTTGAAGACATGTAATCTTGATTTACATGAAGCCGGACGTCTACGATTAAGTCAATTAAACGAATTAGAAGAATTAAGACATGAAGCATACGAAAATTCGTTAATCTATAAAGAAAGAACGAAGAAATGGCATGATAAAAGAATCAGAAGTTCAAAAGAATTCAAAGAAGGAGACAGAGTTCTTCTTTTCAATTCACGATTCAAGCTATTTCCTGGAAAATTGAAATCAAGATGGTCTGAACCATTCATAGTCAAAAGAGTTTTCCCATACGGAACGATAGAATTAATAAATTGAAATGAAATTGAATTTATAGTTAATGGTCACAGAGTTAAACATTACATAGATAGTCCGATGGAAGTCGACAACGAAGTTAATCACAATTTCGATACCACAGCTAACTAAGTGTGAGGAGAATCAAGTCTTTTAAGGATTTTATGTATTTCTGTTAGAGTTAGATTGTCTGTTTTCGTGTAGTTCTCGAAAATGGAACCCGAATGGTCTTTCCCTAGCCGACCCTAAAGAACTAGTCTTCTCCCCCCATTCTGAATTTTTATTTTTTTTTAGGAAATGAAGACTGCCTGTGAACTAAACCATGGTCTAATGCTACACGCTTTGATCACTAAACGTAATAATGACACACTTCCGAGTGAAATAGTATCAGTAATCAGTGAAAGATTGGACGGAGTAAGAAAAGAATCCAGATGCGAAGATAATAAGTTACAAATTGGTAAAGGAAAATCAAAATCCGCAGCGAAAAGAAGAGCACGACACCTTGAAAGATGTCACAAATGCGGAAAATGGTCACATGGAGGTAAATGTTCAAATAATCAAACCTATTCAAATACCGAATTTGTTACTTTATGCAGAGATGGACCGTTCATATGTTTAGAAGAAAAAACACTGAATGCTCGAGGTTACGCCTATGTAGCTATGGAAAACTAATTAAACCGACTATCTTATGAATGGGATAGATCATATAACTAAGAATATTATCTCACAGGTAAGTCTGTACAGTTTTTAATTTTTTTATTTTTATTTTTAACCTTTTGATAATAAACGCTAAATTGTTCGCTATAAAGTATTAAATTGGTATTGAATAAAATTAGGTATGGCGACCGAAATTATTGATATCATACAAAAATTTATTACATCACTGCGAAATTTAACGTTTATTCTTAAGGTATAAATATCTTTAATCAATCAACCCAAAATATTTCAAAAATTCGTCATGAGTTAAATTAGGTCATGGAACCGAATTTACTTTACCGAAAAGAGGGGCGCATATTTTTGATAATATTTGATTGATTAAAGTGGGATAAAAGCCAAAAAGATTTTTAATTTTATTTTTTTTACCATGTTTTTAAAATTAATATATAAATATTGAATTAATATTTTGAACTTTGTAAAATCAATATATTTAAAATTGTAAATATTTGAAAAATTAATCTTTTTAATATAATTTTGTATGTATAAAAACAAAAATATAATATAAGTTTGGTGTGAATTTATAATATGAATTTTTATTTAAGTTTGGTGTGAATTTTTAATTTTATGCATATTTTAAATTTAAGTTTGGTGTGAATTTAAAAACAAAAATTTACTTTATTTCGCTAAGTTAAAAATATGATTTTTAAAATTCGTCGTGAGTTGAAGACTAGGTTGTTGAACCGAAATTGCTTTACCCGAGGGAGGGACGAGAACTTTTATTATCATTATTTTTAATTTTATTGAATTAAAGTATGCCAAAAACATTAAAAAAATCCAAAAATCTTTACTTTTAAAACCGCGCTTTGATTTGACAAATTTTAAAAAATTTGTCGAGGGACAGACTAGAACATCGATCCGAAACGCCCTCATCCTAAAAAGAAACAAATTTCTAAAATTTTATTAATTTTATGTTTTATAAAGTATAAGGTTTTATTTAAAAAAAAAAAAAAAGGCAAAACACTGTAGCCGGCACCCCATGTGATCGCATGGGGTATGCACTTGGAACCCATGCGATTGCATGGGGACCAAATGCAGGTCAGACTCAAAACTCCCAGCGGGTCTGTCTTCTCCACACAACACACACACACAAACACGAACCAACCCCAAAATCACCTCTAAAATTCGCAATTTTCCACCGTAATTCGTCATTTTTCTTGCTCTAATCATGCCTAGATTCTCATTCTTCAGCAAAATGGTAAAAATTACACCCCTAAACTCTATAAATTCCTAGTTTTTGTGATAATTATCAATTTTTTACCTAATGCAATTTTGTTAATTTCTAGTGTAATTAGTGTTAAATTGTTAGTATTTTATGCATGTATAACCTATATTGATGCTATTTAACATGATTTGAAGCCAAAAACTTCAAAATTTTTAGAAATCTAGGGTTTGTGTTCTTGAGCAATTTGGGGCTTTTTGATATAAACAGGTTATGGCCGATTTTTGTCATGAATTATTGCTAAATTGAGTAGTGTAACATGTTTAGATAGTTAAATGATCCAAACATTGATCCTAAACATGAAATTTAGAGATTAAAGTAGACTTTTTAAGTCTAAAATTCATGAACTTGATTAATTTGATATATTTGCCATTTGAGACTTGTTTAATTATTAGTAATGACTATTTTGACATGTTATTTGAGTTAAATGCTTATGAATTTTGTATACATTTTCATATGTGCTTATTTGAAAAGTGTAGAATTGTGAAAATGTGTATAAGTTTAATTTTGATTTAACATGTTATAGTGATTGTTTTAAGTTGTTATTTTGCTAACACTAATACATATTTGGATGCACAAATTTTGTGTTTAATGTGTTTTGCAGAAAGCCGATACTGGAGGTTCAGGAGCATCATCATCTAGACGACCAGCACCAGCACCAGAACCAGAACCAGAAATGCAACACGAACAACAACCACAATAGGAACAACAACAACAGCCTGATCAGCACGTACCTTATTATGATCCGGTACAGTTTGTTGATGAATTCATAGTATTCCCAATGAGGCCGCCAGTATAATTCCCAACGATTCCTGAGCACACTCTGCATCCTAATCTAAGATTTGATAGGAGATGGAGAGATTACGAGACATATCAAAGGAACAAATTCAAATTGGTAACAAAAAATGTAGAGGTGCCAAGGGTAATCGATTGGGCCCCTTTGGAAACGGTCCATCTAGCTGACCGTGTTAGATAGCTTTTAGTTCAAAGGTATGGCAGTTCTTCTTTTACAGATTGGGAACGTCTTTTCACCATTCGTAGACCTGTATATAAGGAATGGTGTGTTGAGTTGATGAGTACTGTATCACTTGATACAAATATAGTTAGAATAGATGATAGAAGATTTCTTAGGTTTATCCTTGGCAGTAGGATGTACAGAATGTCCATGCTGGACATGGCCAGGGCCTTACAGATATATACTCCTGGTGAGTTGCTATTACCCGATTGTATAAATTTGATTCATTATGGTGAAAGGGTAGATAGTAACTTTGACGCTGACGCCATTTGGAGGCGTATGTCACATTTTGATGTTTTTACACGAGCAGGAGGACACTCCTATACACATATTGACAGAGTCGAGCTTCGTATTATTCATAGATTTTTGGCTAACTCGATTACACAGAGAGGTCATAATAAAGAAAAAATTACCTTACATGATTTATTCTACCTAAAGTGTATTCGGGATCCTAGAAGCTTTGTCAATATCCCTTACTGTGTTGCTTTTTATTTATCTAAAATGGTAAAGGGAATGCAGGACGGGAGTATAATAGGAGGAGGTATTTTTGTTACTCTCATTGGAGAGTATTTAGGTGTTGATAGGAACCAAGGGGGTCCATTACAGCTTTGTAGAGAACAGGTTGAGCCCTTAGGATTGAAAGTTTATGTGGGTGCTAAGGTATTGAAAAGTAGACGTAACCAGGCAGTACCCTATGAGGGATCTCATCCTCAGGTAGAGAGAGGCTCAGATGAGGAAATGGAGGAGGCGAAAGACATTAGGGATGTCTTTCGAGATGCTATTCTTGACATCCACGTTCGTATAGATGAGGAAGCAATGACAAACGCGGCCAGACATAGTATGTATGAGCAGTGGAACGTCGAGCGAGTATACGAGGATTATAGGCGACGCCAACATGATAGCTGGTTAGTTCATCAGCACCAAATCATGAACCAGCTATCATATCAGGTACCAAATAATTACGTACCTACTCGACCTGCTCATTTTCCGCCACACAGCCCCGATATCCGACCACCCTTTAACCGGTATGACTATAATGAAGCCTATCAGAACACCTATAACCAACAATGGAACCCACCTGACGAGATGAACTGGAACCCATATCCAGACTGATTTAGTTCCATTTGGTTATTTATATGATTTTTATGTTTTTATCTTTTTACTTATTCATGTTTAAACTTGTGTACTAATATTTCACATTTAGGATTTGAAAGTGGGATATTAAGTCCCATTTCAAATTGCCATGCATGTTTATATTTGTATGTATGTATATGGTAAATTGTACAAAACAGGGTAAAACAGCGCATTTTCAAAGACTGGCATTAAGTTCAGCAAAAGCTACTAATTTTGACGACAAGATAAATGTGATGTAACAACAGACGGAATGGACAAATGATATGTACCATTTATCATTCAGCAAACAAACACCAATATGTTTGGAAACTTTGGTAAAATTTAATCATTTCTACGCTAATCACCCTCAATAATTTAAATTGTTACTGATTTCTTGCAAATGAGGGCATTGCAAGATCTTAAGTGTGGGAAGGGGTTAAATTCTTTCGGATTTTTAAAATTTTTTTTACTTTAAACACTTGGTTACCATTAGAAATACTAGTAAAGTAGTAGTTGTATTAGAATCTAGTGCTCTCTGATAATAAAGAACAACCCTAGTCTTATATACTGACTACCCAATTCTAGTAAAATTTTTCAAAATTTTCAATTAAATGAACTCAAAATCATGTTTATACATATTTATGAACGATAAAACTAGGTGTTAACACCGAAATTATTGTTACCTCGGAAAGGACATAAATTGAGAAACAAACCAAAATGTTAGAATTCATTTAAAATGGAATAGAGGACAATAAAAAGGAAAATAAAAGCCAAGTGTGAGAAAAATTACCAAGTTATCTTAAACATATGTCACATATTTCTGTAACAAATAATTGAAAATACTTTTATTTTGGACGATAATTAACTGTTTTACCCGATGAAAGAAAAGAAGAGATGGATCTACACGATGAATCAATTCCATCATTAAAAGGAAGTAAAGTCTTTCGAAAAAGACACGCGCTTCTTGATTTAGGTCATGAAGTTGTCGTCCAGACCAGCTGTAGGTTGATGAAAAATCTAGAAAAGTCATCTCTAAAATCAGCAGGAAATCCACGGACCTCTGCATAAAACAGGGTCGCCAAGTGGTCAGATTTATCCTAACCATGAGAAGGATTTATCCCGTACAATGGGGGGCACCGTGCAAATTAGCTTGATAAGACTAATAAATCAGATCCCCAGAAAGGATAATCTCCTTAAAAGATCAAAAATCAGCTTTTAAGCTTGATATTACTCAATCCTAGAGATTGACCTTAAAGATTGAGAATTCAAACTCATGGAATTCAATGATATCTAAACTCGAGCTTGAACGAGAAAATATTTTGATCAAATTATAAACCAATTTGTTTTCTGAAAACCCATTTTCAATGCGTTCATTACCATTGAACGTAAAATCCTAGGAATTCACCTGGAATTCATTAGGTCATCTGAACCAAATCGGGTGTCAACCGTAAGAACGGTGGTTGCATAGCATGGTCGAAGACAGGACCTTGTGCCAGACCAAAAAATCATAAGGGTGAGCTTTACTATTGCTCCTACAAAGGATAGTAATTGCGTCCGACACGTTATAGACCATAATTAAAAGCATGTCAGGGGACATTGCCTTAACAGTTGCTTGTTCAACGCTTTCCTTTATAACCGGACGGTAGTTTACTGAAAGGTAATATACGGAGCAAGTATACTGGATGTGTTGCTTTCCTAATACAAGGTTAGCAAGTGGGTGACACAAAACCACAAGTTTTGAGCTAAAATTTTCAAATCTGAAACCCACCAAGCCCACAAAAATATTTTGCAAACACCGGTGAAGGGTTATTTCGGAAAACTTATCTAGGGTAAAAACTAGATTTAATTTTCAAAAGATCAAATGTTTTCATAAAGATCCAATTTCCTTAATGGATCTAAATTTTATAGTCATGTGGGACTGTAAACCACATCGTTACTACCATTGTTTATACCGCCGTTAAGAAATCACTGATGTACAAAGTGTGAAGAATAAAGAAGTGATTCTAGTATTTCAAGACTATATTGCTTGAGGACAAGCAACGCTCAAGTGTGGGAATATTTGATAATGCTAAAAACGAACATATATTTCATAGCATTATTCCTCAAGAAAGACAAGCTTTTAGTTGCAATTGTCCTATTTACAAGTGATATTCGTTTAAATAATAAAAGGTGAAGACAAAAGACAGATTCGACGAATTGAAGACGCAAACGACCAAAAAGCTCAAAAGTACAAAATACAATCAATGAGGTTCCAATTATTGATAAGAAACGTCTCAAAATTACAAGAGTACAAGATTCAAAATGAAAAGTACAAGATATTAAATTGTACGCAAGGACGTTCGAAAATCTGGAACCGGGACCAGAGTCAACTCTCAACGCTCGACGCAACGGACTAAAAATTACAAGTCAACTATGCATATGAATATAATATAATATATAATTAATTCTTAAAATTAATATATATATTATATTATATTTAAATAAACGTAGGCAGAAGAAAATAACCAAAAGTGGCTCTCCCCAGCTGGCCATGCCATCGCATGGCCTGGAAGGCATAAATCCATGCGATCGCATGAGTCCCTTTTCCAGATCACAGGCCTATAAAAATCGAGCTTTGGTGCACCATTTTTCCATCCATAATATCAATCTCTCTATCTATATACGTAATATATATATATATTTTAATTTTAATTATAATTTCTAATAATAAGGGTATGTTAGTGAATGTTGTAAGGGTGTAAGTCGAAATTCTGTCCGTGTAACGCTATGCTATTTTTAATCATTGTAAGTTATGTTCAACCTTTTTACATTAATGTCTCGTAGCTAAGTTATTATTATGCTTATTTAATCCGAAGTAATCATGATGTTGGACTAAAAATATTAAAATTGGGTAATTGGGCTTTGTACCATAATTGGGGTTTGGACAAAAGAACGACATTTGTGGAAATTAGACTATGGGCTATTAATGGGCTTTATATTTGTTTAACTAAATGATAGTTTGTTAATGTTAATATAAAGATTTACAATTGGACGTCCCTATAAATAAACATATACACTCGATCGGACACGATGGGCGGGGTATTTATATGTACGAATAATCGTTCATTTAACCGGACACGGGAATGGATTAATAGCCACTAGAATTATTAAAACAGGGGTGAAATTATGTACAAGGACACTTGGCATAATTGATAACAAAGTATTAAAACCTTGGGTTACACTCAGTCGACATCCTGGTGTAATTATTAAACAAAGTATTAAAATCTTGTTACAGTTTAAGTCCCCAGTTAGTTGGAATATTTAAACTTCGGGTATAAGGATAATTTGACGAGGACACTCGCACTTTATATTTATGACTGATGGACTGTTATGGACAAAAACCGACATATTAAATAATCCAGGACAAAGGACAATTAACCCATGGGCATAAAACTAAAATCAACACGTCAAACATCATGATTACGGGAAGTTTAAATAAGCATAATTCTTTTATTTCATATTTAATTTCCTTTATTTTATATTTAATTGCACTTCTAATTATCGCATTTTTATTTATTGTTATTGTATTTAATTGCACTTTTAATTATCGTACTTTTTAATTATCGCAAGTTTATTATCGTTATTTACTTTACGCTTTAAATTAAGTCTTTTATTTATTTAATATTTTACATTTTGTTTTAACTGCGACTAAAGTTTTAAAATCAACAAACCGGTCATTAAACGGTAAAAACCCCCCTTTAAAATAATAATATTACTTATATATATATTCGTATTTTTATAAATTAAACTAATATAGCGTTAAGCTTTGATTAAAAGATTTTCCCTGTGGAACGAACCGGACTTACTAAAAACTACACTACTGTACGATTAGGTACACTGCCTATAAGTGTTGTAGCAAGGTTTAAGTATATCCATTCAATAAATAAATAAATATCTTGTGTAAAATTGTATCGTATTTAATAGTATTTCCTGCTAAAATTTAATAGTATTTTATACCCCTTAGCTTTGACATCACATATATATATCGTCATGTCGTTTTTACAAGTTTTAACGTTCGTGAATCGCCGGTCAACTTGGGTGGTTAATTGTCTACATGAAACTCATTTCAAATAATCAAGTCTTAACAAGTTTGATTGCTTAAAATGTTGGAAACATTTAATCATGAAAATATAGTTTTCAATTAATATATAATCATGTAAAAGTTCGGGTTACTACATGTCAAGCCCTATGGATCCATATACAACTATTCAGGCCCACCAGTTCTTATAACTGGCAGTTACTAGTTACCAAAGCTAAGGGATTTTTGGTTCAAACTCGGTGTAGAATTTAGTATGTAATTGTATCCATTGCGTTTAAAATAAAGTGCATGTATTCTCAGCCCAAAAATATAGATTGCAAAAGCAATTAAAAAGGGAGCATATGAAACTCACCTTAGCAGCACATAAGGTCATTCACCGAAATGTGATCGAAACTCGGAATGAAAAATAACCGTAGATCTCAACCTAGAGAACATATGTTGGTCAATACAGGTCTAACAAGCTAGGTCGGGTCATAGTGTATCACAATCCTAATGCCCGAGACCGACATGCAAAAGTTAACAAAAGTCATCTCAAAGAGTCAACTTTGACAATTGTTTAGCAAAATGAGACGCGTCTTATATAAGAATTCATTTACTTGACTAGTAGTATCCAAAAATTCAATTTATTAATATTATAAATAAGTTGTTTAAATTGTAGATTCAAAAGCAATTTCAATTAACGTCAATCATAATTCAGTTGACCATAACTTTTAATTCGTTCATTGAAATCACGCGATTCCTAAATGAAAAGTTATTAATTTTTCGCCAGCTTTCCAATAACATGCATATCATATACCTTATATGTGACAACCCGGAAATTTCTTACCAAATTTAAAATTAAAATTTATATGATTTTGACCGACGATTCACGAACAAATATTAGGCATGAATAAAAAAATATATAAATATATATATTTTATAATGTGATAAAATATAATGATAATTTAGTCATAAAACGTTTGGATTTAAAATAGTATTATTATAATATATATTGGTAAATAATGAGACGTCAATTTATAGAAGCAAATGACCAAAACACTCAAATGAATAAGTTACACTTTGAGTGGGATAATTTTTCATTGATTTGAGTCTTGTTATTGATAAAGGTACATTACACGAAACGTAAAGTACCAGTTTTCTAAACGTACGAAAGTGCGCTCGAAAAATCGAAAGTGGTACATGAGTCGAGTGACAACGTACGAGTCATTTGAACAAAAATTACATTTTTACTATGCACGTAAATATAATATAATATTTAATTAATTCTAAAGATTAAATATATTATATATTAAATAATCTTATTTATACTAATCAAATGAGAAATGAGAATTGGGCGTCGACAGAATGAAAACAAAAGAGATAGGGTGCATAACAACTGTCCATGCGATCGCATGGCACACATTCACAATACCCATGCGATCGCATGGGGTGAGATTCCGGACAACATCTATAAATTCGACAGTCTTTGGCTTGAGAGAACACACACATCTCTCAATCTCTCTGTTCTATATTATTATTATTATTATTATTATTATTATTATTATTATTATTATTATTATTATTATTATTATTATTATTATATTATTATTATTATTGTTATTATTATTATTATTAAAGATTATTATTAATATTATTATTAGTAGTATTAGTATTATTATTAGTATATACATAAAATACTACGACGGAGTGTTGATGGAGTAATTTAAAAATAGATTTTTCGGGTAGGATAGAGCTAAGGAAATTATGGGTTATAGCTATGGAGGTGATGAGTATGGTTCATGGGTATGCTCGTGAGGTCAATTTAGTGTTTATCATCTCCGTTGCGTCTATGTACCTTTCCTGCAATATTGAATCTCAATATTGTTACGTGAGTACTCGTAATTTAATTTTTATTTATTAATAATGTATCCATGTCTAGTGCTCGAGTATATATGTTTATGCATGCTTGTATGCTTTAATTTTGTTGATAGATAGTTTATGATGATTTACGAATTTGATACATATGCTACTGATATAAAGTATATGATATGCATGTATTTGGAAAGCTGGCGAAAAATTATTAACTTTTCATTTAGAGATCGTGTTTTTTCGAGGAACAGATTAAAAGATATGGTCAACTGAATCATGGTTAACGTTAATTGAAATTATGTTTGAAACTGTAAATTAAAAGATATGGTCAACTGAATCATTGTCTACATGAAACTCATTTCAAATAATCAAGTCTTAACAAGTTTGATTGCTTAACATGTTGGAAACATTTAATCATGCAAATATAGTTTTCAATTAATATATAATCATGGAAAAGTTCGGGTCACTACAGTACCTACCTGTTAAATAAATTTCGTCCCGAAATTTTAAGCTGTTGAAGGTGTTGACGCATCTTCTAGAAATAGGTGAGGGTATTTCAGCTTCATCCGATCTTCACGCTCCCAGGTGAATTCGGGTCCTCTACGAGCATTCCATCGAACCTTAACAATTGGTATCTTGTTTTGCTTAAGTCTTTTAACCTCACGATCCATTATTTCGACGGGTTCTTCAATGAATTGTAGTTTTTCGTTAATTGTAATTTCGTCTAATGGAATGATGAGATCTTCTTTAGCAAAACAATTCTTCAAATTCGAGACATGAAAAGTATTATGTACCCCGTCGAGTTGTTGCGGTAAGTCAAGTCGGTAAGCTACTGGTCTGACACGATCTATAATCTTGAATGGTCCAATGTACCTTGGATTTAGTTTCCCCCGTTTACCAAATCGAACAACGCCTTTCCAAGGTGAAACGTTAAGCATGACCATCTCTTAAATCTCAAATTCTATATCTTTTCTTTTAATGTCCGTGTAGCTCTTTTGTCGACTTTGGGCAGTTTTCAATCATTGTTGAATTTGGATGATCTTCTCGGTAGTTTCTTGAATTATCTCCGGACCCGTAATCTGTCTATCCACCACTTCACTCCAACAAATTGGAGAACTGCACTTTCTACCATAAAGTGCTTCAAACGGCGCCATCTCAATACTCGAATGGTAACTGTTGTTGTAGGAAAATTCTGCTAATGGTAGGTGTCGATCCCAACTGTTTCCAAAATCGATAACACATGCTCGTAGCATGTCTTCAAGGGTCTGTATCTTCCTTTCACTTTGCCCATCAGTTTATGGATGATAAGCAGTACTCATGTCTAGACGAGTCCCCAATGCTTGTTGCAATGTCTGCCAAAATCTTGAAACAAATCTGCCATCCATATCTGAGATAATAGAGACTGGTATTCCATGTCTGGAGACAACTTCCTTCAAGTATAATCGCGCCAACTTCTCCATTTTATTATCTTCTCTCATTGGCAGAAAGTGTACTGACTTGGTAAGATGATCGACTATTACCCAAATTGTATCATAACCACTTGTAGTCCTTGGCAATTTAGTAATGAAATCCATGGTAATGTTTTCCCATTTCCATTCCGGGATTTCAGGTTGTTGAAGTAGACCTGATGGTTTCTGATGTTCAGCTTTGACCTTAGAACACGTCAAACATTCTCCTACGTATTTAGCAATATCGGCTTTCATACCCGGCCACCAAAAGTGTTTCTTGAGATCTTTGTACATCTTCCCCGCCCCGGGATGTATTGAATATCTGGTTTTATGTGCTTCCGTAAGTACCTTTTCTCTCACATCTCCAAACTTTGGTACCCAAATTCTTTCAGCCCTATACCGGGTTCCATCTTCCCAAATATTAAGATGTTTCTCCGATCCTTTGGGTATTTCATTCTTCAACTTTCCTTCTTTTACAACTCCCTGCTGCGCCTCCTTTATTTGAGTAGTAAGGTTAGTACGAATAATTATATTCATAGCTTTTACCCGTATAGGTTATTTGTCCTTTCTACTCAAAGCGTCGACTACCACATTCGCCTTTCCTGGGTGGTAACGAATCTCAAAGTCGTAATCATTTAACAATTCAATCCACCTACGCTGCCTCATGTTCAGTTGTTTCTAATTAAATATGTGTTGGAGACTTTTGTGGTTGGTATATATAATACTTTTGACCCCATATAAGTAGTGCCTCCAAGTGTTTAATGCAAAAACAACAGCGCCCAATTCCAAATCGTGAGTCGTATAATTTTGCTCGTGAATCTTCAATTGTCTGGATGCATAAGCAATTACCTTCGTTCGTTGCATTAATACACAACCGATGCCTTGCTTTGAGACATCACAATATATCACAAAATCATCATTCCCTTCAGGCAATGACAATATAGGTGCCGTAGTTAACTTTTTCTTCAACAATTGAAACGCTTTCTCCTGCTCATCCTTCCATTCAAATTTCTTCCCTTTATGCGTTAATGCAGTCAAGGATTTTGCTATTTTGGAAAAATCTTGGATGAACCTTCTGTAGTAACCAGCCAGTCCTAAAAATTGGCGTATATGCTTCGGAGTTTTCGGGGTTTGCCACTTTTCAACGGTTTCAATATTTACTGGATCCACCTGAATACCTTCTTTGTTCACTATGTGACCGAGGAATTGAAATTCTTCCAACCAAAATGCACACTTTGAAAACTTAGCATACAGTTTTTCTTTTCTCAGCAACTCTAGCACTTTTCTCAATTATGCTTCGTGCTCTTGATCATTCTTAGAGTAAATAAGTATGTCATCGATGAAAACAATGACAAACTTGTCAAGATATGGCCCACGCACTCGGTTCATGAGATTCATGAACATAGCTGGTGCGTTAGTCAATCCAAACGGCATAACCATAAACTCGTAATGACTGTAACGCGTCCAAAAAGCAGTCTTCGGAATGTCATCCTCCTTCACCCGCATTTGGTGATATCCAGAACGTAAATTGATCTTCGAATAAACCGACGAGCCTTGAAGTTGATCAAATAATTCATCGATTCTCAGTAATGGGTAACGGTTCTTTATAGTAAGTTTGTTCAACTCTCGGTAGTCGATACACAACCTGAATGTACCATCTTTCTTCTTGACAAATAGAACAGGAGCTCCCCATGGTGATGCACTTGGTCGAATGAAACCACGCTCTAAAAGTTCCTGTAACTGGCTTTGTAATTCTTTCATTTCGCTGGGTGTGAGTCTGTATGGAGCACGTGCTATTGGTGCAACTCCTGGTACAAGATCTATTTGAAATTCAACGGATCGGTGTGGAGGTAGTCCCGGTAATTCTTTCGGAAATACATCGGGAAATTCTTTTGCGACGGGACATCATTGATGTTCTTTTATTCGGTTTGTACTTTCTCGACATGTGCTAAAACAGCATATCAACCTTTTCTTATTAGCTTTCGCGCCTTCAAATTACTAATAAGGTTTAGCTTCGCGTTGCTCTTTTCTCCGTACACCATTAAGGGTTTTCCTTTTTCCCGTACAATGCAAAATGCATTTTTGTAACATACGATCTCTGCTCTCTCCTTTTTCAACCAGTCCATGCCAATTATCATATCAAAACTTCCTAACTCTACTGGTATCAAATCAATCTTAAATGTTTCACTAACCAGCTTAATTTCTCGATTCCGACATATGTTTTCTGCTGTAATTATTTTACCGTTTGCTAATTCGAGTAAAAATTTATTATCCAAAGGCGTCAGTGGACAACTTAATTTAGCACAAAAATCTCTACTCATATAGCTTCTATCTGCACCCGAATCAAATAAAACATAAGCAGATTTATTGTCAATGAGAAACGTACCCGTAACAAGCTCCGGGTCTTCCTGCGCTTCTGCCGAATTAATGTTGAAGACTCTTCCACGGCTTTGCCCATTTTTATTTTCTTGGTTTGGGCATTTACTCTTAACGTGGCCCGGTTTTCCACATCCATAACAAATAAAGGCGGCATTACTTGTCCTGACATTACTCGTTGCATTATTTTTGTTAATCACCGGTCCGTAGGTTTCACACTTCGTCGCGATATGACCACCTCTCTTACACTTAGTACACGTTGTCGTGCAGAACCCAGTTGGATGGTATCCTTCACACCTCTGACATGGTTTTTGCCTTTTGTTATTATTGTTAGGATGGTTGCTGTTGTGGTTGTTGTTGTTGTTGGGATGTTTGTTGTAGTTATTGTTAGGATTGCGGTTATTGTTGCGATTGTTGTTGCGGTTATTGGGATAGTTGTTGCGATTGTGGTTGTAATTGTTGTTGTTGTTGTACTGGTGACTCTTGTCACCATTTTCCTCCCACTTCCTCTTGAGTTGTTTCGTGTTGGCTTCTTCGGCGGCCTGCTCTTTAATTCTTCCCTCAATATGATTTATGAGTTTATGAGCCATTTGACTTGCCTTTTGTATGGAAGCGGGCTCGTGTGAACTCACATCTTCTTGAATCCTTTCTGTTAACCCTTTTACAAACGCGTCAATCTTCTCTTCATCATCTTCGAACGCCCCCGGACACAATAGGCACAACTCTGTGAATCGTCGTTCATACGTGGTAATGTCGAACCCTTGTGTTCGTAACTCTCTATGCTCTACCTTGAGCTTATTGACCTCGTTTCTGGGACGATACTTCTCGTTCATCAAGTGCTTGAATGCTGACCACGGTAACGCGTAGGTAGTATCTTGTCCCACCTGCTCGAGATAGGTATTTCACCATGTTAAGCAGTACCTGTGAAGGTATGCGTAGCGTACTTTACTTTTTCTTCTTCAGTACATTTACTTATGGCAAACACCGATAAACCTTCTTGGTCCACCGTTTCATTCCGATTGGACCCTCGGTTCCATCAAATTCCAAAGGTTTGCAGGCAGTGAATTCTTTATAGGAGCATCCTACACGATTTCTTGTGGAATTAGTTCCACTGCTAGAACCAAAATTATTGTTGTTATTTTGCATTGCGGCCTGCACGGCGGCTATGTTTGCAGCAAGGAAAACACAGAAGTCTTCCTCACTCATGTTCAAGTTCCGTCGAGTCGTCGGTGCCATTTCCTTCAAAAATAGCCAAAAGAATTGAGTTAATCATATAGAATTTAAGAGTAGTCAATAGTATTTCGTAGCATAATATGAACTTATTTATAAAAGTTTTTTCTTCATATTAGCATTTTATATTTTTTATTCTGGTAGTACCTACCCGTTAAGTTCATACTTAGTAGCTATTATACAATTTAACTACCACGATTCTATATGAAAAACTTATTACAATATTTCGCGTTCAAACTTTTATACAATATTTTACAAACATACAATACCACTATTATACATATAGGATGAAATATAGCACATAATAACTTGCTACTCGGCAGCTATAAAAGCAATTCTAGTTAGTACGCAAGTCGTTCAACAAAAGAAATAAAGACACGTAATTCATAAGTCCAGAAACAAGTCATGCATTCTGGTTGTACTAATATTATTTCTCATCCTTGGTTATGCAGCAGATAACCATTATGACCGTTAGCTAGGCAGCATGTTGTAACATCGTCAAAAGGACGAGGTTTTCGTAATGCCCAACAGCCCCGTAACAATCTAAAAACCTTGTTTCTCACCTCAACTACCGAGTCCGTCACTTGTGGGAATATTTTATTTAAAAGTTGCAACCCAATGTTGTTTTTCTCAATTTGATGAGAAGTGAACATTATTAACCCGTAAGCATAACATGCTTCTTTATGTTGCATGTTAGAAGCTCTTTCTAAAGAACGGAGTCCTATATTGGGGTATGTTGAGTCAAAATAGGTTCGTAACCCGGCGTAAAATTACATCTGGGTTTCTCGCACTAAATACCTTAAAGAAAACTTGGTGTAACTTAAAGTCTCCCCAATGTGATATACCCCATCTTTCAAAGGAAAGCCTTTTATATACTAAGGCATGCCTGGAATGTCTTTCAAACGTTTGACAAACTAATTTTGCCGTAACTAATTGTGCTGATGAATTCTGCCAGACTCTAGACAAGATTTCATCAATCATATCTCCTGGTAGGTCTTCTAAAATTTTTGGTTGTCTATCCTTAACGTCCATTTTTGTTTTTATACTGTAAAATAAACAAGGATTAGATTCGTTAAAGGTTATTAATAATACAAGCAATTTTTACATATAAAAAAATACAAACACACTACAATACATATATTACACAGCATGATTACAACTCTTTATTCCGACTCACTCGTTTCTTCTTCTTCGGACTTAGTTCGTTTGGCTAATTTCCTAGGGATAATTGGTGATCATCTAATACGAGCCGTCATTTTCACAAATAGTTTAAAAAAAGCTGGTGGCCTAGATGTTCCCAGATTATTGTTAAAATCTAAGAAATACGGGCGTTTACGATATATATAAAGTTCATCGGGGTTGTAATCAGGGTTCTCTATTTTGATACCTTTTCCCTTATTGTTTTCTTTTAATTTTTCAAATTGGGTCGAGGTAATTTCTATAACATCATCGGAATCCTCGTCGGGATCCGATTCATCAGAAAATTGGTAATTTTCCTAATATTTTTTTCCTCAGCGAAAACACCATTGACCATTATTATGTTTGGTCCGTTTGTTGAGAATTTTCTTTTATTTAACCGTTTAACTGTTGGTATTAATATTTCTTCCTCCGGAACCTCTTCTTCTTCCGGTTCCTCCTCTTCCGGTTCCTCCTCTTCCGGTTCCTCCTCTTCTGGTTCCTCCTCTTCCGGTTCCTCCTCTTCCGGTTCTTCATCTTCCGGTTCCTCCTCGGGATTTTGTGAATCTTCCCAAAATATATTCGACTCTTCATTATTAATAGGTGAGTCGATGGGATTTGTACTAGAAGTAGACATCTATCACACAATATCAAACACGTTAAGAGATTAATATATCACATAATATTTACATGTTAATAATATATAGTTTCCAACAAAAAGTGTTAAGCAATCGTTTTAGAAGAAAACACGGTCGAAGTCCAGACTCACTAATGCATCCTAACAACTCGGTAAGACACACTAATGTAAAATTCTGGTTCTCCAAGACCAACGCTCGGATACCAACTGAAATGTCCCGATCATATTGATTATAAACGTTCCATATTAATTGATTTCGTTGCGAGGTTTTGACCTCTATATGAGACGTTTTTCAAAGACTGCATTCGTTTTTAAAACAAACCATAACCTTTATTTTATCGACAAGGTTAAAAAGTCACCACCTAGATTATCCAGAAATGATAATCTAAAAATATCACACTTACACACTACCAATACATATTGGTTTACAATATTAATATGTTACAACAAAGTAAAATCTCGAATGCAGTTTTAAACAATATTATACAAGCATGCTGACAACAAATCTTGTCCATATTTTAGCAAGCAATAGCGGAAGCTCTTAATAATCACCTGAGAATAAACATGCTTTAAACGTCAACAAAAATGTTGGTGAGTTATAAGTTTAACCTATATATTTATCAAATCGTAATAATAGACCACAAGATTTCATTTTTCAATAATATACAATCTGTATAAAAATCATTCATATGTTGAACACCTGGTAACCGACATTAACAAAATGCATATAGAATATCCCCAAAACAGAAATCCATCTGTACTAATAACTCGAAGTACTAAAGCATACCATTTTCCAGTATGGGGGGAGTTAGGGCCCATAGATCTACCTTTAGGATTCGCGTCAATTAGGGTGTCAGTTCCCTAATTCTTAGGTTACCAAATTAAAAGGGTGATATTCGGTATTCATAATCCAACATAGAATGTAATTTCAAGTACTTGTGTCTATTTTGTAAAACATTTACAAAGCTGCATGTATTCTCATCCCAAAAATATTAGATTTAAAAGTGGGACTATAACCCACTTTCACATATTTTTACTTCGTCGGGAAGTAAGACTTGGCCACGGGTTGATTCACGAACCTATAACAAATATGTACATATATATCAAAGTATGATCAAAATATAATTACAATATTTTTTATTACGTTTTAATGATTTGAGTGTTTTAAGTCAGCAGTCCTCGTTAGTAACCTACAACTAGTTGTCCACAGTTAGATGTACAGAATTAAAGCAATATATATTTATCTTGAATCAATCCACGACCTCGTATATACAAGCCTCATGCTAGATCACAACTCAAAGTATATATAATATTTTGGAATCAACCTCAACCCTGTATAGCTAACTCCAACATTATTGCATATAGAGTGTCTATGGTTGTTCCGAAATATATATATAGATGGGTCGATATGATATGTCAAAACAATGTATTCGTGTCTATGGTATCCCAAGATTACATAATATATATTAGAATACATGTATAATACAATATAAGTTAATTAAGTTAGGATTTGTATAGATTTGTTACAAATTTCACGTAGCTACAACAAGCAAAATTATCCAATCTTGTTTTACCCATAACTTCTTCGTTTTAAATCCGTTTTGAGTGATTCAAGTTGCTATGGTTTCATATTGAACTTAAGTTTATGAATCTAAACAGAAAAATTATAAGTTTATAGTCGGAAATACAGGTTACAAGTCATTTTTGTAAAGGTAGTCATTTCAGTCGAAGGATCGACGTCTAGATGACCATTTTGGAAAACATACTTCCACTTTGAGTTTAACCTTGATTTTTGGATATAGTTTCATGTTCATAAGAAAAATCATTTTCCCAGAAGAACAACTTTTAAATCAAATTTTGTCATAGTTTTTAATTAACTAACCCAAAATAGCCCGCGGTGTTACTACGACGGCGTATATTCGGTTTTACGGTATTTTTCGTGTTTTCAGGTTTTAAATCATTAAGTTGGCATATCATATAGATATAGAACATATGTTTAGTTGATTTTAAAAGTCAAGTTAGAAGGATTAACTTTGTTTGCGAACAAGTTTAGAATTAACTAAACTATGTTCTAGTGATTACATGTTCAAATCTTCGAATAAGATAGTTATACATATATGAATTGAATGATGTTATGAACATCATTACTACCTCAAGTTTAGTAGGTAAACCTACTGGAAATTATGAAAAAATAACTTGAGTTTCAAAGGATTTTTAATGGCTTGGAAGTTCTTGAAATAGAATCATGACACAAAAACAAGTTCAAGTAAGATTATTACTCAAATTAAGATAGTTATAGTTATAGAAATTGAATCAAAGCTTGAATATGAATATTACCTTGATTTAGAAAGATAACCTACTGTAAATAACAAAGGTTTCTTGATCTTAGATGATTGCTTGGAATGGATTAGGAAACTTAGAAGTAAACTTGTAAACTTGGAAGTGTTCTTGATGTGTTCTTGAGTAATTGTTTTTATGATGATTATAGGTAATAACCAAAGCTTGTATTTGATGATTTTTGATGGAAAAATAGTAACTTAGATGTTCATGGAAGAGTGTGTGTGTTTTGAGAGAGAATTGGGAAGAAAATTGGAAATGAAATGGAGTAGGTGGTGAGTGGTGAAGGTGAGTGGGGTTAAAAGGAGTTCTTGTTTTTGTTTCCTTGCTCATAAGTCATGCTAGTTGTCTAATTGTTGATTCCACATGTTTGTTGACTATCTAGGGCTGCTAAGAGCTGAATTATTATGTGTATATACCAATAGTATATACGTCTAGGAGATGGGTATTGTACGAGTATGAATACGATTGCATACGAGTAGAATTGTTGATGAAAATGAATGAGGATGCAATTGTAAGCATTTTTGTTAAGTAGAAGTACTTTGATATGTGTCTTGAAGTCTTTCAAAGTGTACTAATACATCTAAATACACTACTTGTATATACATTTTAACTGAATCGTTAAGTCATCGTTAGTCGTTACATGTAAGTGTTGTTTTGAAACCTTTAAGTTAACGATCTCATTTAATGTTGTTAACCCATTGTTTATTATATCTAATGAGATGTTAATTTATTACATTATCATGATATTATGATGTATGAATATATCTTAATATGATATATATACATTAAAATGTCGTTACAACGATAATCGTTACATATATGCCTCGTTTCAAAATTCTTAAGTTAGTAGTCTTGTTTTACATATGTAGTTCATTGTTAACATACTTAATGATATATATAATTATCATTTTATAATGTTAAATATAGTGTAACAATATCTTAATATGATACATATGTATTTAGTAAGACGTTGTAATAACGATAATCGTTATATATATCGTTTCGAGTTTCTTAACTTAGTAGTCTCATTTTTATGTATATAACTCATTGTTAATATACTTATGGAGATACTTACTTATCATAATCTCATGTTAACTATATGTATATCCCTATATATATATCGTCATGTCGTTTTTACAAGTTTTAACGTTCGTGAATCGCCGGTCAACTTGGGTGGTCAATTGTCTACATGAAACTCATTTCAAATAATCAAGTCTTAACAAGTTTGATTGCTTAACATGTTGGAAACATTTAATCATGCAAATATAGTTTTCAATTAATATATAATCATGGAAAAGTTTGGGTCACTACATGCCAAGCCTTATGGATCCATATACAACTATTCGCGCCCACCAGTTCTTATAACTGGCAGTTACTAGTTACCAAAGCTAAGGGATTTTCGGTTCAAACTCGGTGTAGAATTTAGTATGTACTTGTATCCATTGCGTTTAAAATAAAGTGCATGTATTCTCAGCCCAAAAATATAGATTGCAAAAGCAATTAAAAGGGAGCATATGAAACTCACCTTAGCAGCACATAAGGTCATTCACCGAAATGTGACTGAAACTTGGAATGCAAAATAACCGTAGATCTCAACCTAGAGAACATATGTTGGTCAATACAGGTCTAACAAGCTAGGTCAGGTCATAGTGTATCACAATCCTAATGCTCGAGACTGACATGCAAAAGTTAACAAAAGTCATCTCAAAGAGTCAACTTTGACAATTGTTTAGCAAAACAAGATGCGTCTTATATAAGAATTCATTTACTCGACTAGTAGTATCCAAAAATCCAATTTATTAATATTATAAATAAGTTATTTAAATTGTAGATTCAAAGGCAATTTCAATTAACGTCAATCATAATTCAGTTGACCATAACTTTTAATTCGTTCATCGAAATTACGCGATTCCTAAATGAAAAGTTATTAATTTTTCGCTAGCTTTCCAATAACATGCATATCATATACCTTATATGTGACAACCCGGAAATTTCTGACCAAATTTAAAATTAAAATTTATATGATTTTGACCGACGATTCACGAACAAATATTAGGCATGAATAAAAATATATATAAATATATATATATATTTTATAATGTGATAAAATATATAATGATAATTTAGTCATAAAACATTTGGATTTAAAATAGTATTATTATAATATATATTGGTAAATAATGAGACATCGATTTATAGAAGCAAATGACCGAAACACTCAAATGAATAAGTTACACTTTGAGTGGGATAATTTTTCATTGATTTGAGTCTTGTTATTGATAAAGGTACATTACACGAAACGTAAAGTACCAGTTTTCTAAACGTACGAAAGTGCGCTCGAAAAATCGAAAGTGGTACATGAGTCGAGTGACAACGTACGAGACATTTGAACAAAAATTACATTTTTACTACGCACGTAAATATAATATAATATTTAATTAATTCTTAAGATTAAATATATTATATATTAAATAATATTATTTATACTTATCAAATGAGAAATGAGAATTGGGCATCGGCAGAATGAAAACAAAAGAGATAGGGTGCATAACAACTGTCCATGCGATCGCATGGCACACACTCACAATACCCATGCGATCGCATGGGGTGAGATTCCTGGCAAAATCTATAAATTCGACAGTTTTTGGCTCGAGAGAACACACACATCTCCCAATCTCTCTGTTCTATATATTATTATTATTATTATTATTATTATTATTATTATTATTATTATTATTATTATTATTATTATTATTATTAAAGATTATTATTAATATTATTATTAGTAGTATTAGTATTATTATTAGTATATACATAAAATACTACGACGGAGTGTTGATGGAGTAATTTAAAGATAGATTTTTCGGGTAGGATAGTGCTAAGGAAATTATGGGTTATAGCTATGGAGGTGATGAGTATGGTTCATGGGTATGCTCGTGAGGTCAATTTAGTGTTTATCATCTCCGTTGCGTCTACGTACCTTTCCTGCAATATTGAATCTCAATATTGATACGTGAGTACTCGTAATTTAATTTTTATATATTAATAGTGTATCCATGTCTAGTGCTCGAGTATATATGTTTATGCATGCTTGTATGCTTTAATTTTGTCGATAGATAGTTTATGATGATTTACGAATTTGATACATATGCTACTGATATAAATTATATGATATGCATGTTTTTGGAAAGCTGGCGAAAAATTATTAACTTTTCATTTAGAAATCGTGTGTTTTCGAGGAACAGATTAAAAGATATGATCAACTGAATCATGGTTAACGTTAATTGAAATTATGTTTGAAACTGTAAATTAATATTTAAACAACTTGTCTAAGAGATTGATAAATGGAATTTTTATATATTACTAATCGAGTAAATGAATTTCTATGTAAGGCACGTCTCGTTTTGTTGACCAATTGTCAAAGTTGACTATTATAAATACTAAATCTGGTTTTACAAGTATTGAGAAACTATATGAAATGTTAAAATATATCCAATTGCCATGATCATTAAAATACAATATAACTCTTAAAATAAATAATGTTTTGAGTTTGATAAACTCTAAATTCGTTCAACTATCAAGACTTACACTATGTTAATATAATAAACATGTATAGATTTAAAGATCAAATTGGGTCAGGTTGACTTTTGAAATGACTTTTGTTAACTTTCACATGTCGGTCTTGAGCATTAGGATTGTGATACACTATGACCTGACCTAGTTTATTAGACATGTATTGACCAACATATGTTCTCTAGGTTAAGATCTACGGTTATTTTGCATTTCGAGTTTCGGTCACATTTCGGTGAATGACCTTATGTGCTGCTAAGGTGAGTTTCATTTGCTCCCTTTTTAATTGCTTTTGCAATCTATATTTTTGGGCTGAGAATACATGCACTTTATTTTAAACGCAATGGATACAAGTACATACTAAATTCTACACTGAGTTTAAACCGAAATTCCCTTAGCTTTGGTAACTAGTAACTGCCAGTTATAAGAACTGGTGGGCGCGAGTAGTAGTATATGGATCCATAGGGCTTGATATCCCCGTCCGATCTAGAGCACTAGCCTTTTAACGGACGTATGCTATTTGAGAAACGTACACGTTGGTTTGCGTGTATTATTAAGATGATTATACAAAGGGTATAAATTATATATACGTTAAGTTTAGTTACCAGGGTGCTCAATTTTGTAGAATATTTTGATAAACGTTTCGGATGAAACAACTGAAATCTTGTGATCCACCTTTATATACGAATTATGCGAAACATTAAAACTATGAACTCACCAACCTTTGTGTTGACACTTTTAAGCATGTTTATTCTCAGGTTCCTAGAAGTCTTCCGCTGTTCGCTTATACATTATACAAGCTATGTGCATGGAGTCATACATGCTTTATTCAAGAAAACTTTGCATTCAAAAAATCATCACCATGTATCTTATTTTGACAGTATTGTCAACGAATGTAGTATTGTAAACTATTATATACGATGATTGTCTATACGTAGAAATCATCAGACGTCGAAAACCTTAGATTTATATATTCATTTATGGTGCGCCTTTTCAAAAGAATGTAATGTTTACAAAACGTATCATATAGAGGTCAAAACCTCACGATGAAATCAATGAATGATGTATTCATCCAAAGGGATTTGGAAGGATCGTCACAGTTGGTATCAGAGCTTGAGGTCATAGGGAACCAGAATTTGCATTAGTGTGTTTAACTGGTAATTGTTAGGATGCATTAGTGAGTCTGGCCTATGACCGTATCTGTTTTTACCGAGTTTTGCTTATCATTCCTAAGTCTAGACACATTTTACTGCATTGATTGCATAGATAGTGTATGGAAAAATTTCGTATCTTCAGCATATCTATTACAGTATACTCTGTCTTACACTTTCTGAAAATTTCTCCGTAACTTATGGGATTTTGGTATTATATATACATATGTAAATTATGTATCGAAGAATACCAAACTAAATCCTATAATCTATCTCAAATCAAAATCAATTTCCTGATTATACAAGATGGATCACGTATCTAGTTCAAATTCCTTAGATTTCGACAACTATTCCGATATGGAGTTTCAATCGAGCTCCGAAAGCAGTGTGACCGGAATGGATCAACCAATTAGCCATCACCTATTCTGGATGAATTAGAGATGGGTTCGTAGCCTACTTAGTCATTGGAGACAAGAAGAAGGTGATCCCTTCCATCCACCACATTTCCCTCTTGGCGAAGAACCTGAAGCACTTACCGACGAACCTATTCGAGACACCATTTTCTCTCTCATTTCCAGAGTGTCTCGTCACGATTATATATTATCTCAAATTCTAGATCTTATTCGTCCACTCGTTCGAACCGATAATCGCCCCGGTGTAGTAGAAGAAGTCAACGAGCTTCGCGCTTGGGTAGTGGCTTTGGATATTGTGGTGCAAAGATTACAAGCACCAGCAGCAGCACCGGCAGCAACAATACCACCATCAGCAACACCAACAGTACCATCACCACCACCAACAACAACATCCGCATCCCACACCTCAACATCACAATCTGTACCTTGAACATCAATGTCATACGCACCATAGATACCAAGGAATACCACAAGAACAAACGATGAAGTATTGATTCATAACTTCATTGAAGAAATATTTTGCAGAGAATATGTAGTTTCTAAAAGTTTTAGAGATTATATATTCTAGTCCTAGTCGAAAACCAGATGAGATTAATAGTATGTTAACTCATTAAATCCATGATTACATCTAAGGAAAATATATATGTAGGTATATTTTCATAAAGATTGTAATTAAGAAAATTCTTTTGTACACACTGTTAATGGTGAGAATATTTTAACGGGTAGGTAATACCCGAGAGATATATAAATTCACAATTAATATGTTACATTCTTCGATTCTGATTCAAAAAATCATCAACTATACTCACTACTTTCACAACAATATATATTCTTTTATAAAAATCAAAGCAACCATCCTCATCCAAATTTGATTGTATATTTTGATTTTGACAAATCAAAATCCAAGTTAAGATTTAACAAAAGACATCATTCTTAGATTCCTACATCTTTCGAAGCTATACTTTGACTTCAAAACTGTGCTAGAACTTCATAGAACCCAGAAAAGTATTTGTATCATTCAAATTCCTAGAACATCATATGAATATTAACGATTACAATCTATGTTCAAATCCCTCAAAATTCTCGAAGACACTTCAAATCATGAATCATCGAGATGATGATCCAACCACATGTTACCGCAGTCTTGTACCTGAAAAAAACCCTCGAAATCAAAGTCATAGTTTAACACGTATCCGTGTCAGACCCTTTGGCATTTATTAGCTAAAATAACTTTTTAATCCCTTTTCAAAATAGACAGTTTTGTCACCACTCTAGCAAATCACCTTCAATTGTTCATTCGAATAAGCCTTATTATAACGATTACCCCTTCATCATTGTTACCGGAGAACCTTTCATATTCCACCACATTAGCAGTAAACTTATCAACAACTTCATTGATCATTAAGCCTCTCCAAAAAATCATGATAATTATTCATTGAAACTCTATCAAGTACTCATATACAACTTGTAACAACAATTGTCATACCAACTACTGGGAATTAGCAAATCAGTATTTTGAATTTCATAGCAATTTTTTGCCAACAGTTATATATATACATATAACGTTTACCTTCAAGACTTACAGACGTCGAATGTGAAGTTTCTGAAAAACACCCTAAACTACGAACTAGTTCTCGAAATCTTGAAAAATACTGATGAAGCAGCAAAAACTGTAAACGACCTTAACAGTAAAAAGTTTGATGATAAAGGATAGTGTGCTGGAAAAGCTCAGAAAAAGAGAAAGTTTGGAACTGGAAAACGGATTGAGCAAAGTATGAAGGAGGCTGTTGATAAATCACAAGGACGAAACCTGCCTTCAAAGAATCCAAATGATTTAGTATCTGCTGAAGCCATTAACGAATACATTGCTTTCGAATCTAAACCCTTGCGGACAATATTCTTCATTATCCTCTGATATTAGAAATTCTAAGATATCATCGTATCTTTCATTATAAATATCCTCCATATTTCTGGAGATAATTCCATAATCATTCTTATCGGAAATCAATTTTCTCCTTGCGATATCTGTGTTACATCATAAAAGAAACTATTTTAGTTTCTAAATTCTGAAACCTTCGAATTTAAAATATGAATATTTTTGAAGTGGTGTTGGGAGCTGAAGCATGAGTTAGTATAATATAATGACACTTGATCAACGTGATTATATTACAGTAAGTCATGCTGAGTTTCTAAATGAAACGTGATGATTCACAGATCATAACGTCATCATGTGCCATGTTACACGACTCTTACATTTTACTTAATCTCCAAACAAATCAAGAACGTATATTCTTGATAGTTCTATCTTTTTCCGTAACTTCTGGTAATTTAACAAATCAAGATCATGTTATTACAATTTCTTAAAAACCTTAGTTATGATCATTCGAAACTTCATACCTACAAATTCTGGACCATTACTCGCTTGACTTAAAGTCGGGAAGAGAAAACAAAAGTATGGAACTCCGAAATAAAAGGGAGAATATAAAGCCCAATAACAACACAAAAATTACAAACCGTGTATATCAATGTTTATTGCAACATAAAGACACGGGAGAATTAAAAACACTACAACCCCAAGAGTGAAGTAGAAGAAAACAGATTCTCGCGGTGCAAGTTAGAAAAGGAGAATGATGGTTGCGATAGTAAGGATAAGGACAAGGATCAGAACTGGATTAAGCATTTTTCACAATCTTTTGAAAGTATGAAACAAGGAAGAATATTATATGAGTGGTGAAAAATAAATGAAACGGAAGGGGTCAATTTATAACGAAATATCAGACATAGCAATCGAAGCAGGTTACGCATTTAATCAAAGGAAATCTTAATTTCCATAAAATACGAAGAATTAAATCTTATTTAGATTATGAAGATTTTCTATTCCTTAAAGTACGAAAATCAATCGTTAATACGTCAAGAGTTAAGACGAATCTCTATTCTTCATTTCACACTTTTACGATAACTTCTCTCATACCCTTCAAGTAATTGGATTGTTTTATCCATATTATTCAAACGGTGATAAAACTCTATTTACCGACACATATATGTCATGAAAATATTTTTATTGTTAGCCATGACGACCTCACTCAAATTTCGGGGCAAAATTTCTTTAACGGGTAGGTACTGTGACAACCTGGAAATTTCTGACCAAATTTAAATTTAAAATTTATATGATTTTGACCGACGATTCACGAACAAATATTAGGCATGAATAAAAATATATATAAATATATATATTTTATAATGTTATAAAATATAATGATAATTTAGTCATAAAACGTTTGGATTTAAAATAGTATTATTATAATATATATTGGTAAATAATGAGACATCGATTTATAGAAGCAAATGACCAAAACACTCAAATGAATAAGTTACACTTTGAGTGGGATAATTTTTTATTGATTTGAGTCTTGTTATTGATAAAGGTACATTACACGAAACGTAAAGTACCAGTTTTCTAAACGTATGAAAGTGCGCTCGAAAAACCGAAAGTGGTACATGAGTCGAGTGACAACGTACGAGTCATTTGAACAAAAATTACATTTTTACTACGCACGTAAATATAATATAATATTTAATTAATTAATTCTAAAGATTAAATATATTATATATTAAATAATATTATTTATACTAATCAAATGTGAAATGAGAATTGGGCGTCGGTAGAATGAAGACGAAAGAGATAGGGTGCATAACAACTGTCCATGCGATCGCATGGTACACACTCACAATACCCATGCGATCGCATGGGGTGAGATTCCTGGCAACATCTATAAATTCGACAGTTTTTGGCTCGAGAGAACACACACATCTCTCAATCTCTCTGTTCTATATATTATTATTATTATTATTATTATTATTATTATTATTATTATTATTATTATTATTATTATTATTATTATTATTATTAAAGATTATTATTAATATCATTATTAGTAGTATTAGTATTATTATTAGTATATACATAAAATACTACGACGGAGTGTTGATGGAGTAATTTAAAAATAGATTTTTCGGGTAGGATAGGGCTAAGAAAATTATGTGTTATAGCTATGGAGGTGATGAGTATGGTTCATGGGTATGCTCGTGAGGTCAATTTAGTGTTTATCATCTCCGTTGCGTCTACGTACCTTTCCTGCAATATTGAATCTCAATATTGATACGTGAGTACTCGCAATTTAATTTTTATATATTAATAGTGTATCCATGTCTAGTGCTCGAGTATATATGTTTATGCATGCTTGTATGCTTTAATTTTGTCGATAGATAGTTTATGATGATTTACGAATTTGATACATATGCTACTGATATAAAGTATATGATATGCATGTTTTTGGAAAGCTGGCGAAAAATTATTAACTTTTCATTTAGAAATCGTGTGTTTTCGAGGAACAGATTAAAAGATATGGTCAACTGAATCATGGTTAACGTTAATTGAAATTATGTTTGAAACTGTAAATTAATATTTAAACAACTTGTCTAAGAGATTGATAAATGGAATATTTATATATTACCAATCGAGAAAATGAATTTCTTTGTAAGGCACGTCTCGTTTTGTTGACCAATTGTAAAAGTTGACTGTCTTATCATGTTTTAAAGCTTTATAAATACTAAATCTGGTTTTACAAGTATTGGGAAACTATATGAAATGTTAAAATATATCCAATTGCCATGATCATTCAAATACAATATAACTCTTGAAATAAATAATGTTTTGAGTTTGATAAACTATAAATTCGTTCAACTATCAAGACTTATACTATGTTAATATAATAAACATGTATAGATTTAAAGATCAAATTGGGTCAGGTTGACTTTTGAAATGACTTTTGTTAACTTTCACATGTCGGTCTCGAGCATTAGGATTGTGATACACTATGAACTGACCTAGTTTATTAGACATGTATTGACCAACATATGTTCTCTAGGTTAAGATCTACGGTTATTTTGCATTTCGAGTTTCGGTCACATTTCGGTGAATGACCTTATGTGCTGCTAAGGTGAGTTTCATTTGCTCCCTTTTTAATTGCTTTTGCAATCTATATTTTTGGGCTGAGAATACATGCACTTTATTTTAAACGCAATGGATACAAGTACATACTAAATTCTACACTGAGTTTAAACCGAAATCCCCTTAGCTTTGGTAACTAGTAACTGCCAGTTATAAGAACTGGTGGGCGCGAGTAGTAGTATATGGATCCATAGGGCTTGATATCCCCGTCCGAGCTAGAGCACTAGCCTTTTAACGGACGTATGCTATTTGAGAAGCGTACACGTTGGTTTGCGTGTATTATTAAGATGATTATACAAAGGGTATAAATTATATATACGTTAAGTTTAGTTACCAGGGTGCTCAATTTCGTAGAATATTTTGATAAACGTTTCGGATGAAACAACTGAAATCTTGTGATCCACCTTTATATACGAATTATACGAAACATTAAAACTATGAACTCACCAACCTTTGTGTTGACACTTTTAAGCATGTTTATTCTCAGGTTCCTAGAAGTCTTCCGCTGTTCGTTTATACGTTATACAAGCTATGTGCATGGAGTCATACATGCTTTATTCAAGAAAACTTTGCATTCACAAAATCATCACCATGTATCTTATTTTGACAGTATTGTCAACGGATGTAGTATTGTAAACTATTATATACGGTGATTTTCTATACGTAGAAATCATCAGACGTCGAAATCCTTGGATTTATATATTCATTTATGGTGCACCTTTTCAAAAGAATGTAATGTTTACAAAACGTATCATATAGAGGTCAAAACCTCATGATGAAATCAATGAATGATGTATTCGTCCAAAGGGATTTGGAAGGATCGTCACATTATATCAGTAGTATATGTATTATATTCGTGATTTATCATAAAACTATCTAACGATGAAATTTAGCATACAAGCATGTATAAACATATATACTCGAGCACTAGACATGGATACACTATTAATATATAAAAGGTAAGATATGAATGCTCACGTATCAATATTTTGATTCAATATTGCAGGAAAGTACGTAGACGCAACGGAAATGATAAACACTAGTTTGACCTCACGAGCAATACCCCCGAATAATACCCATCACCTCCTTAGCTATAACTCATAATTTCCTTAGCTCTATCCCGCTCGAAAAGCTTGTTTTGTAAATAACTTGCTCATGACCTCGTCGTAGTATTTTATGTATAATAAGACTAATAATAATAATAATAAGATTTATAATAATAATAATAATAATAATAATAATAATAATAATAATAATAATAATAATAATAATAATAATAATAATAATAATAATAATAATAATAATAATAATAAATATAAAAATTAAGAGAAAGAAAGAGATTGAATTGTAATGGATTTGGCAGAAACCTGGGCTATTTATAGAAGAATTATAATTCCTGACCCCCATGCGGTCGCATGGGTTTTATGCCTTTTTCCCATGCGATCGCATGGCCCCAAAATCCAGCTCACAATTTTTTTGTTTTCTTGTTTGTCGACATATTATTATATATATAATATATATAATTTATATTAGATATATATATATATATATATATATATATATATATATATATATATATATATATATATATATATATATATATATATATATATATATTATATTCATGTACATAGTTGACTTGTAATTTTAGGTCCGTTGACTCGTACATTGATACTCGGTTTATGTCTCGATTCTGAATTTTCGAACGTCCTTTCGTACGCTTAGAAAACTTGTACTTTACGTTTCGTGACTCATACCTTTATCAAAATATAGACTTAAATTATCAATAAACTATATTACTCAAAGTGTCACTTTAACGTTCGAGTGTTTTGGTCATTTGCTTCTTTAATTCCTCGTCTCGTTATTCAATAATATATATTTAATAATATATTAAGTCTTTATAATAAATCATTTTAAATCTAAGTTTATATTATATTTTATCACGTTATAAAATATATATATATTATCATTCAGGAATGTATAATCTGTACGTTTGAACGTGTTGGTTATTTACGTCTTCGAATCTTCATTTTAACTTTGTCTAATCATAGTCTAATGTCAAACGAATGTGTTATCGTACTTTTGACACTAAATAAATTTGAAACCTCATATATATCCTTATATTAAAAGTTAATAATATTTTTATTAGCCATAAAGTTTTTAAAACACGTTTTACATAACACATTATATTACTTAGATATTTATCTGAAACAAATAAGTATAACGTTATACGTTTAACATTTCGTTAATGTTTCTAAATCATAATGTATTTCATTATTTTCATATCAATCAAATCGTTTAATGTTTTATTTGAAAGGACCCGTTCATATACATTATAAACGATTCACAATAGTTGATTACATTGCGAGGTATTTGACCTCTATATGATACATTTTACAAACATTGCATTCGTTTTTAAAAAACAAACTTTCTTTACATCGAAAATTGACAGGCATGCATACCATTTCATAATATCCACTATCCAACTATAAATTGATTTAATAATAATCTTTGATGAACTCAATTACTCGAATGCAACGAACTTCGAAATATGCTATGAAAGACTCCAAGTAATATCTTTAAAATGAGCAAATGCACAGCGGAAGATTTCTTTAACACCTGAGAATAAACATACTTTAAAGTGTCAACCAAAAGGTTGGTGAGTTCATTAGTTTATCATAATCATTTATTTTCATCATTTTAATAGACCACAAGAATTTCATTTCCAGTTTTCATAAATATACGTCCCATACATAGAGACAAAAATAATCATTCATATGTTGAACACCTGGTAACCGACATTAACTAGATACATATAAGAATATCCCCTATCATTCCGGGATCCTCCTTCGGACATGATATAAATTTCGAAGTACTAAAGCATCTGGTACTTTGGATGGGGTTTGTTAGGCCCAATAGATCTATCTTTAGGATTCGCGTCAATTAGGGTGTCTGTTCCCTAATTCTTAGATTACCAGACTTAATAAAAAGGGGCATATTCGATTTCGATAATTCAACCATATAATGTAATTTCGATTACTTGTGTCTATTTCGTAAAACATTTATAAAAATTGTGCATGTATTCTCAGCCCAAAAATATAAAGGGTAAAAAGGCAAATGAAACTCACGCATATAAATATTGTAAAACGGTTAATAAAGCATTTACATGTATTCTCAGCCCAAAAATGTAATGAGTAAAAAGGGAGCAAATGAAACTCACCATACTTTATTTTGTAGTAAAAATACATATAACGTCATTGAACAAGTGCAAGGTTGGCCTCGGATTCATGAACCTAAATTAATTATATATATTTATGTGTTGGTCAATATTTGTCTACCAAATTAGGTCAAGTCATAGTGTACCACAATCCTAATGCTCGAGACTAATATGCAAAAGTCAACAAAAGTAAATTTGACTCAAAATAATTTCCAAAAATCTATACATGATTAATATATAGTTTAAATATCGTCGTTTTATATTTTTAAATATTTTTAAAAGATTTATTAGAGTAAATAATATAATTTATTTATTAATAAATAAAATTTTATATTAAATTTATATAATAAAATATACTTTTATATATATTAAGTAATAAAATTTATAGGGTTCATTTAATATCATAAAGATAATATGATAGGTATTATTAAAGTAAGTTATTACACGTAGTAAAATATGTTTGTATCACATATTTATTTGATAAAATAATATCTATAATGATAGTAAGTAAAAGTTGTATTATTTAGTAATAATAATAATTATTATAAAAATATCAATATTTATAATTACTAAGATGACATTATGATAAAACGATAATTCTAATTATGATAACTTTAATATTTACGATAATTTTTAATATTATCTTTAAAATAATAATTCTATTTAAAATAATAATAGTAATGATATTTTATAGTAACAATGACATTTCTATTAAAATGATAATTTTTGTTAAAATGATAGGTTTAATACTAACGATACTTTTAATAATAATAGTAATGATAAAAATAATAAGAACGATAATTTTATCTAAATCAATATCTTATAATATTTTAATTTCATCATGATAGTCTTACTCATTATTTCCTAATCGTTTCGTTTAATAGCTTTTAATCGTCTTTTATATCGTGTTCATAATAATGATAATAATAGTAATCAAAATAATTAGGTGTTACAAATATTTGTTATTATTACACTAATATTAATAATGATAGTTACTATAACATTATTAACGATAATACTAATAATTATCTTAATGATAATATAGTAATAATAATAATAACAATAACAATAACTATTTTTAAATAATGATATATATATTAATAATGATAATAATAATAATACTAATAATACTAATAATAATAATAATAATAATAATAATAATAATAATAATAATAATAATAATAATAATAATAATAATAATAATAATAATAATAATAATTGGATGATAATAATAATACTAATTATAACTTTAACGATAATAACGATAGTAATAATATAAAAAAAATAACAATTTTTAATGATAAATCCCTTTTATTGATAAAGATATTAATAATGATAATAATAAGATAAAACTAGAACGACGATAAAAACGACGATAATAATAATCATTTTTAATAAAAATATCAAAAATTCAATTGATTATAACTTCTAATACGTTCATCGAAACCATTCGATATCTAAAGGAAAAGTTCTTAATTTTTCGCTAGCTTTCCAAGGACATGCATATCTTATACCTTATCTCAACCGCAAGTGTAACTAATTCAAGATTCAACCTAACCTGTCTAAGGGCAATATCAAAAGTACAAGCATGCATAATCCTAAAAACTCGAGCACTAGTCCGGGATACACTATTAGTATGTAAAAGTTAAATTATGAGTACTCACGTATCAATATTGAGATTCAATATTGCAGGAAAGGTGCGTAGACGCAACGGAAATGATAAACACTATATTGACCTCACGAGCATACCCATGAACCATACTCAATCACCTCCATAGCTATAATCCCATAATTTCCTTAATCCTATCCTACTCGGAAAAAAATTTCGAAATCACTCGGACAGCACTCCGTCGTAATATTTTATGTATACTAATAATATCTTGAAATAATACGGAGTAAATATATATATGTAAATCGATTGAGAGAGTTTAGAGAAAAATATTTTCAAGTTTCTATGAAATAATGAAACCTATTGAATTCTATTTTTAATAGATTTTTGAATTATTAAAGTGAATTATTAAAGTATGAATTATTAAAGTGAATTATTAAAGTGAATTATTAAAGTATGAATTATTAAAGTGAATTATTAAAGTATGAATTATTAAAGTGAATTATTAAAGTATTAATTATTAAAGTATGAATTATTAAAGTATGAATTATTAAAGTGAATTGTTAAAGTTAAAGTAAAGTAAAAATAAAGTAAAGGTAAAGTTTATAGTAAAAGTATAAAATTATGTACGTATAATAAGCGTATAAATATATATAATATTAATTTAAATTGTTATATATATTTAATAAAATAAAATATAAATATCGTTATCTTTATCATACTTGTTAAGTAATGAGTTGTCAAAAGTGGTTCTAGATATTTATAAAAGTTATATACGTTTTAATAATAAAGTTCTTTTTAAACTGAAAACGTTTTTGTACGTTTGAAACTAAATAGATCAATCGAGTCTTTATGAGATTCAATCTTCCACTATCCTTTGTCTAGTTCTCAATGATTGACAATTTGTTCTTATTTATAAATCACTTTACTATTTTACGAATATTGTTAAAATGGAAAGATTTCTCAAATCAACGTGGGCCTTTTAACAGAGACTTGTAATCATAATTCAATATATCTGATAATTCAATCATTTGATCTTATCTTCTAATTCCATTGATAAACATTTTGAAACAGATACAATCATATAAAGTATTTAATCTAATATTTTATTTACGTTTCAAGTTATAATATATATACACATATACATATATAATCATATTCATTTAATGGTTCATGAATCGTTGGAACTTGGTCGAGGTTGAATGAATGTATGAACATAGTTTAAAATTCTTGAAATTTAACCTAATAAATATTGCTTATCGTGTCGGAAACATATAAAGATTAAAGTTTAAATTTGGTTGGAAATTTCCAGTGTCGGAAACATATAAAGATTAAAGTTTAAATTTGGTTGGAAATTTCCGGGTTGTCACAGTACCTACCCGTTAAAGAAATTTCGTCCCGAAATTTGGGTGGAAAGGTCGTAAATGATAATAAGTATGTTTTCATGATGCATACGGGCTGAAAATTAGAGTTTTATCATCAGCGAATAATTTGGATAAACAATCCATTTATATGAAGAGTACGAATGAAGCTAACATAGAAGAGTGAAATGAGTAAGTGTAGATTCATCTTATCATTTGATTGATTCCCAGATTTCAAGGGATTTGAAGAAAATCTTCTTAATAAGATTTGACTCTCCGGTAATCAAGGGAATTAGGATCCGCTTTAAATGCGATCGTCCATTTTAATTGTTCTGTCAGAGATTTTCTTATAAATTCACCTCCTTCGTTTCCTTACAACTCACACCTTCTGTTGATGCATTTTATGCAAGTCCCTAGACATCTACCCACGTCCATTGCAGGTACAACAGTTTACAGGCCACCATGATTGCTCGTTATTATCCTATCCGTGTTTGTATGTGGTTATAGGAACTGCAGGAATGAGATTTAGATGTTTGACTATGTTAGACTTAGTCAGACGTACAAGTGAAGCCTCACTAGTACGGCTGACAGGCTCATACGCACGGTTGATGCTGAGCTAAGTCACAATTACAACCTAAATGAGAAGACACAAGTGAGTGATCACCCGTACGGCTGATGAAGCCAACTCGTACATGTGATGAATGAATCGTATGGGTGAGTCAGCAGCAGGGGTATATAAAGTCTTATGTTCTTCATTTTAGGTTAAGCCTCTCATTTGTTACACACACTCAGATCTAGAGAGCTCCTCCGATTCTCTCTCAGTCCAAATCACCCAGGTGGTGAATAATAGCTCTAGGTGTTGATCTAATCACACTTGATTTAGTTGTGGTTTGACTAAATTAATCAAAAAAAAAAAAAACTTAACCTATTCACTAGAGGGTTTGATTCACTTATTCCACCATTGTGTGAGTTAAATCTATTGATTTCTAAGTTCCTAGTCATGTTTCATCACCTTCTATTCTTTCCCCCTCAACTCATATTTTAAAGTATTCATCAATAAGCTCCATCCAGTTCTGATTCTCGATATACTTCTAACTTTCATATCGGTAATTCTTCTTTTTCATCTACCGCCGGAAGAATCTATTTACTTCTACTATACTCTTGGGTTTATAGTGTTTCTAGTTCTCCCGTGTCTTTATATTGTTATATGCATCGATATATATGGTTTATAATTTCTGGTTTGTCGTTGGGCTTTATATGTTCCCTTATATTTCAAAGTCTCTGCTTCTGTCTTCTATAATCATTATCATTCACAGTTAATGCTCTCTTTTATTTGCTGCAATTTATACCCCAATTTCTATTTCGGAGTTTTGTCCTTTCGTTTCTTCTTCTTGCGATTAAGCACCGCTTGTAATGGTCCAGAATTCACAGATATGAATTTCGGAATGAACATTGTTAATGTTCTAGGAAGGAAATTGTGATGGCACGATCTTGACTCGTCAAATTACTAGAATACCTTGGAAAAGGCCGAATCATCAAGAAATATTTTCTTGATATTTTAGAGGTTAAATAGAATACAAGAGTCGTATAACATGGCACATGATGATGTTATGATCTGTGAATCATCACGTTCCATTTAGAAACTCAGCATGACTTACTGTAATATAATCAAATTGATCAAGTGTCATTATATTATACTAATTCATGCTTCAGTTCCCAACACTACTTCAAAATATTCCTATTTTAAACTTGAATGTTTCAGAATTTAGAAACTACAATAGTTTATTTTATGATGTAATACAGATAGCGCGAAGAGGTAAATGATTTGAAATAAGAAAAATTAAGAAAATATCTTCAGAAATATGGAGGATATTTATAATGAAAGATATGATGATATTTTAGAATTTCTAATATCAGAGGATGATGAAGAATATTGTCCGCAGGGGTTTAGAGTCGGGAGCAAGGTATTCGTTAATGACTTCAGCAGGTACTAAATCATTTGGATCCTTTGAAGTCAGGTTCAGTCTTTGTAATTTGTCCACAGCCTCCTTCCTACTTTGCTCAATCCGTTTTCCAGTTCCAAAACTTCTCTTTTTCTGCGCTTTGCCAGCACACTTCATCATTATCATCCAGCTTTTACCATTTAAAATCGTTTATAGTTTTTGCTGCTTCATCAGCATTTTTTCCATTTTCGGAGAACCAATTCGTAGTTCGGAGTGTTTTTCAGAAACTTCACATTCAAATTAAGTCCAGAAGATAGACGTTATATATACACATATAACTGTTGGCGTAGACATGCTGTGAGATTTCAAAATACTGATTGCTAATTCCCAATGATTCGTATGGCAATTCTCATTACAAGATGCGAATGTGTAAATGATGGGGTTTCAATGAATAATTATAATGAATTTTTGGAGAGGCTAAAGTCAAAGGGTAATGAAGTTATTGGTACATCTGCTAATAATGTGGTGGAATATAAAAGGTTCCCTGGTAACGATGGTGTATATCTCAAGGTTATAATAAGGTTAGTCTGACTGAAAATTCGAAGTTGACTTGCTAGAGCTGTGACAAAACTGGCTACTTTGAATAGGAGTCGCAAAGTTATTTTTGCTAATAAATACCAAAGAATCTGACGCGGATACATTGTTTAAACTTTTACTTTGGTTTCAAGAGTTTTTCGGGTACATAACTGTGGGTAACATGTGGTTGGATCATCATCTCGATTGCTCATCATTTGAAGTGTCTTCAGAAATTTTCGAAGGGTTTGAATACAGATTGTAATCATTAACATACATTTGATATTCTAACACAGTTTTGAAGTCAAAATATAGCTTGTGAAAGATGTAAGGATCTAAGAGTGATGATTTTGGTCATATCTCAAGTTGAATTTTGAGATTTCAAAATCAGAATATGTAATTAAATTTTGAATGAGTATGGTTGTTTTGATTTCTATAAAAGAATGTATATTGTTGTGAAAGTAGGGAGTATAATGGATGATTTGCTGAATCAGATTCGAAGAATGTAACATATTAATTGTGAATTTATATATCTCTCGGGTATTACCTACCCGTTAAAAAATTTCACAATTAATATTTTGTACAAAAGAATTTTATTACAGTATTTATGAAAATATATATATGTATATTTTCTTCAGATGTTAATGAGTTAATGTTAAATTAAACTCATTTGATTTACGGTTGAAACTAGAATTGAATAATCCCTAAAGGCTTTAAAAAGTACATAACTTTTACGCAGTATTTCATTAATGACATTGAAATTATGAATCAATACTTCGTTATTTGTTGATGTATGATGTTCGGTTCGTGGAATTCTTGTGAATTTCATAGAGTACGAATGATGTTATCTGAAAAGTTTCGGGTACATCGATGATGAAAGTGTAAAATCAAATATATACTTGATTTATTATGAATTGGAATTTGTTGAATTGCGACAGAGATTGTAGTTAACGCTGGTTAAGTTGCGGCCGAAGGACGTACATTATTGCATATTTGTAATATGAATTAACCGAGTAGTTAAGATTCACACACAATAGCTTAGCACGGAAAGATTTATTTCAATATATATATATATATATATATATATATATATATATATATATATATATATATATATATATATATATATATATATATATATATATATATATATATATATATATATATATATATATAATATACATATAATTTCTTCAGAGGGAATGAGTTAATTCTTCATAACTCGTTGATACAATATACACGTTATTGATTCGTAATGATGTCCACAGTGATTCTTGAACTGACGGAGTTTGTGATGTTATCGGTGTTGTTGATTCGGATGTTGACTGTACTGACGATGCTGGTAACGCTGACGGTACTGTTGATGCCGTTGGTAAAGCAAGTTTAGTTTGTTAATCACACACCATTTTTGTCAGGGTTTCTACTCTTCCTTCTATCATTTTGGTTCGCTTAACTGATTTATGGTTAGGGCTAGATTAGATAATCTCTAAGACTTTAGAGATTACATAATCGTCGCGGAATGTTTCTCCAATGAAGTTATGAATTAATACTTCGTCAGTTATTATTGTTGGTACTCCTTGGTATCTATGGTGCGTATGACGTTGATGCTCGTGGGACAGATTGTGAAGTTGAGGTTTACGACGCGGTTGTTGTTGGAGGTGGTAATGGTACTGTTGACGTTGATGATGGTGGTACTGGTTATGCTACTGATGCTGCTGCTGGTGTTTGTAATCTCTGCACCATATTCTCCAAAGCCACTACCCGAGCGCGAAGTTCGTTGACTTCTTCTATTACACCAGGGTGATTGTCGGTTCGGACGAGCGGATAAATAAAATCTAAAATTTGATGTAATAAATAATCGTGACGAGATACTCTGAAAATGAGCGAGAAAATGGTGTTTCGGACAGGTTCGCCGGTAAGTGTTTCAGGTTCTTCGTCAAGAGGGCAATGTGGTGGATGGAAGGGATCACCTTCTTCTTGTCTCCAATGATTGAGAAGGCTACGAACCCATCACCAATTCATCCAGAATAGGTGATGACTGATTGGTTGATCTATTCCGGTCACACTGCTTTCGGAGCTTGAATGGGATTCCATTTCGGAATCTGAGTGATTTGAACTGATGACGAATTCCATTTCGTACGATTGGATAAAGGATTTTTTTTTCGATATGAAATGATTTTGGCTAACGGATGGTATTCTAATTACATAGAATATATATATATATATATATATATATATATATATATATATATATATATAGATCAAAAGATTTCGTAGATTACGGAGGACTTTGCGGGATATGTCAGGCAAAGTTTAAAGTAACAGATACGATAAGATATGATTTAGCAGATATGCTAAGATATGAATTTTTGTCTATACACTATTCATGCAATCAATGCAGCAAGACGTGTCTTAGACTAAAAATGATAAGCAGGTAATTTCTTGAGGATGATAAGTAGTTAATTTTTGACACAAAATGATAAGCAAAACTTTTGACATGCAGACACGGTCGAAGTCCAGACTCACTAATGCATCCTATCGACTTATCAGTTAGACACACTAATGCAGACCTGGTTCGCTAAGACCACCGCTCTGATACCAACTGAAAGGACCCGTTCATATACATTATAAACGATTCACAATAGTTGATTACATTGCGAGGTATTTGACCTCTATATGATACATTTTACAAACATTGCATTCGTTTTTAAAAGACAAACTTTCTTTACATCGAAAATTGACAGGCATGCATACCATTTCATAATATCCACTATCCAACTATAAATTGATTTAATAATAATCTTTGATGAACTCAATGACTCGAATGCAACGAACTTCGAAATATGCTATGAAGACTCCAAGTAATATCTTTAAAATGAGCAAATGCACAGCGGAAGATTTCTTTAACACCTGAGAATAAACATGCTTTAAAGTGTCAACCAAAAGGTTGGTGAGTTCATTAGTTTATCATAATCATTTATTTTCATCATTTTAATAGACCACAAGAATTTCATTTCCAGTTCTCATAAATATACGTCCCATACATAGAGACAAAAATAATCATTCATATGGTGAACCCCTGGTAACCGACATTAACTAGATACATATAAGAATATCCCCTATCATTCCGGGATCCTCCTTCGGACATGATATAAATTTCGAAGTACTAAAGCATCCGGTACTTTGGATGGGGTTTGTTAGGCCCAATAGATCTATCTTTAGGATTCGCGTCAATTAGGGTGTCTGTTCCCTAATTCTTAGATTACCAGACTTAATAAAAAGGGGCATATTCGATATCGATAATTCAACCATATAATGTAGTTTCGATTACTTGTGTCTATTTCGTAAAACATTTATAAAAATTGCGCATGTATTCTCAGCCCAAAAATATAAAGGGTAAAAAGGTAAATGAAACTCACGCATATAAATATTGTAAAACGATTAATAAAGCATTTGCATGTATTCTCAGTCCAAAAATGTAATGAGTAAAAAGGGAGCAAATGAAACTCACCATACTGTATTTCGTAGTAAAAATACATATAACGTCATTGAACAAGTGCAAGGTTGGCCTCAGATTCATGAACCTAAATTAATTATATATATTTATGTGTTGGTCAATATTTGTCTACCAAATTAGGTCAAGTCATAGTGTACCACAATCCTAATGCTCGAGACTAATATGCAAAAGTCAACAAAAGTAAATTTGACTCAAAATAATTTCCAAAAATCTATACATGATTAATATATAGTTTAAATATCGTCGTTTTATATTTTTAAATATTTTTAAAAGATTTATTAGAGTAAATAATATAATTTATTTATTAATAAATAAAATTTTATATTAAATTTATATAATAAAATATACTTTTATATATATTAAGTAATAAAATTTATAGGGTTCATTTAATATCATAAAGATAATATGATAGGTATTATTAAAGTAAGTTATTACACGTAGTAAAATATGTTTGTATCACATATTTATTTGATAAAATAATATCTATAATGATAGTAAGTAAAAGTTGTATTATTTTGTAATAATAATAATTATTATAAAAATATCAATATTTATAATTACTAAGATGACATTATGATAAAACGATAATTCTAATTATGATAACTTTAATATTTACGATAATTTTTAATATTATCTTTAAAATAATAATTCTATTTAAAATAATAATAGTAATGATATTTTATAGTAACAATGACATTTCTATTAAAATGATAATTTTTGTTAAAATGATAGTTTTAATACTAAAGATACTTTTAATAATAATAGTAATGATAAAAATAATAAGAACGATAATTTTATCTAAATCAATATCTTATAATATTTTAATTTCATCATGATACTCTTACTCATTATTTCCTAATCGTTTCGTTTAATAGCTTTTAATCGTCTTTTATATCGTGTTCATAATAATGATAATAATAGTAATCAAAATAATTAGGTGTTACAAATATTTGTTTTAATTACACTAATATTAATAATGATAGTTACTATAACATTATTAACGATAATACTAATAATTATCTTAATGATAATATAGTAATAATAATAATAACAATAACAATAACTATTTTTAAATAATGATATATATATTAATAATGATAATAATAATAATACTAATAATAATAATAATAATAATAATAATAATAATAATAATAATAATAATAATAATAATAATAATAATAATAATAATAATAATAATAATAATTGGATGATAATAATAATACTAATTATAACTTTAACGATAATAACGATAGTAATAATATAAAAAAATAACAATTTTTAATGATAAATCCCTTTTATTGATAAAGATATTAATAATGATAATAATAAGATAAAACTAGAACGACGATAAAAACGACGATAATAATAATCATTTTTAATAAAAATATCGAAAATTCAATTGATTATAACTTCTAATACGTTCATCGAAACCATTCGATATCTAAAGGAAAAGTTCTTAATTTTTCGCTAGCTTTCCAAGGACATGCATATCTTATACCTTATCTCAACCGCAAGTGTAACTAATTCAAGATTCAACCTAACCTGTCTAAGGGCAATATCAAAAGTACAAGCATGCATAATCCTAAAAACTCGAGCACTAGTCAGGGATACACTATTAGTATGTAAAAGTTAAATTATGAGTACTCACGTATCAATATTGAGATTCAATATTGCAGGAAAAGGGCGTAGACGCAACGAAAATGATAAACACTATATTGACCTCACGAGCATACCCATGAACCATACTCAATCACCTCCATAGCTATAATCCCATAATTTCCTTAATCCTATCCTACTCGAAAAACAATTTCGAAATCACTCGGACAGCACTCCGTCGTAATATTTTATGTATACTAATAATATCTTGAAATAATACGGAGTAAATATATATATATGTAAATCGATTGAGAGAGTTTAGAGAAAAATATTTTCAAGTTTCTATGAAATAATGAAACCTATTGAATTCTATTTATAATAGATTTTTGAATTATTAAAGTGAATTATTAAAGTATGAATTATTAAAGTGAATTATTAAAGTATGAATTATTAAAGTGAATTATTAAAGTATGAATTATTAAAGTATTAATTATTAAAGTATGAATTATTAAAGTATGAATTATTAAAGTGAATTATTAAAGTTAAAGTAAAGTAAAAATAAATAAAGGTAAAGTTTATAGTAAAAGTATAAAATTATGTACGTATAATACGCGTATAAATATATATAATATTAATTTAAATTGTTATATATATTTAATAAAATAAAATATAAATATCGTTATCTTTATCATACTTGTTAAGTAATGAGTTGTCAAAAGTGGTTCTAGATATTTATAAAAGTTATATACGTTTTAATAATAAAGTTCTTTTTAAACTGAAAACGTTTTTGTACGTTTGAAACTAAATAGATCAATCAAGTCTTTATGAGATTCAATCTTCCACTATCCTTTGTCTAGTTCTCAATGATTGACAATTTGTTCTTATTAATAAATCACTTTACTATTTTCCGAATATTGTTAAAATGGAAAGATTTCTCAAATCAACGTGGGCCTTTTAACAGAGACTTGTAATCATAATTCAATATATCTGATAATTCAATCATTTGATCTTATCTTCTAATTCCATTGATAAACATTTTGAAACAGATACAATCATATAAAGTATTTAATCTAATATTTTGTTTACATTTCAAGTTATAATATATATACACATATACATATATAATCATATTCGTTTAATGGTTCGTGAATCGTTGGAACTTGGTCGAGGTTGAATGAATGTATGAACATAGTTTAAAATTCTTGAAATTTAACTTAACAAATATTGCTTATCGTGTCGGAAACATATAAAGATTAAAGTTTAAATTTGGTTGGAAATTTCCGGTGTCGGAAACATATAAAGATTAAAGTTTAAATTTGGTTGGAAATTTCCGGGTTGTCACATTATTAACATTTCTTAATTTATTATACACACACATATATATACCTATATATGTGACGACTCAAAAATTTTTGACCAAATTTAAACTTAATCTTTATATGTTCTGATACGATAAGCAAAGTCTGTAATGTTAAGTCTCAAAATTTTTGAACTGTTTCATATATTCAATTGACCTTCGACTGCTCTCGACGATTCACGAACAATTAATTATAAATAGATATGTGTGTATGTATATATAAATAATAATTCGAAATATAATTTGAAGTATTATATGTCGTTGTTATTAATAATTAACAAAATAAAAATAGGATATTATAATAATTATTATTTAAAATATATCTATATATATAAATAAGGTATATTGAATATATAAATATAGTTTTGAATTTATTTAGTAAATGATAGAAGCACTCGTTTATCATTCGATGGTTATTTAAATAAGTTAAGTTCAAACTTAGGTGATTTTAAAATAAACGTTGATCCGAAAATGAGTAATATAAATTTTAGGCTTATTAAAAATGTGTCTAGGAACTATTTGTTGAATTTTAAAACTTTTTATATTTTACTTGGGGTTGGGAGTGAATAATTAATTTAATTTTTATTTAATAGTTAATGATCGAATTTTATACCATAATGACCAAAATAAAAAAATATAGTTAATTTAAAAATATGAAATTTTTCTGAACACTTTTATCCGCCACTAATTTCAAATAGTAGACGATACACAGTTCGTGAAAACTGTCAGCACAATATTACAAATCATCGGCTGCATTACTATTCTTCAATTTAACACAGTTTTTAGATTACTATTGTTGATTGTTTAAAATCACACGTTATTTTATTTTATTATTAGGATTCCTTGCTCACTTGTTTTATTAACCTATATAACTATTCTCTCTGCAATATATATATATATATATATATATATATATATATATATATATATATATATATATATATATATATATATATATATATATATATATATATATATATATATATAGGAGGGAGATATTAAGCTTAATCACACACCATGAAAGAACTCAGCCAAACCATCATCACCATCTTTCTCTCTCTCTCTCTCTCTCCCTCTCTCTCTCTCTCTCTCTCTCTCTCTCTCTCTTCGGTTTACAGTCGAGAACCACACTCCACCACCACCATCAAGAACAATCCAACACCATTACTAACGACTACAATCTATTGCTTAGTTGCTAATTACGGTTCAGTCCAACAAACCTTAAACTCCATCACAAAACCGCCATCGTGATCTTGCTGCTACCATTATTATGTTCTTCATCAACACCGCCCCTATTTAATTATTTCCTTCTTTTTCTTCTTTCATGTTCCCATATTTTGTTTTCTTTTCTTTTGTTCGATCCGCTTGTGACAGCTACTACTCGAGGTTAGTTGTTTCTATTCCCATTTCCAAGTCTTGATCAAATCTACAACCACTATACCTCCACCTCTTTCATCTAACTCCAACACCACCATGAATCACTACTATTGTGCCTGTTACTATGGTTGCACCTGCAACTTGTTCCACTTCTTGTTGTCACTGTACCGCCAAAACAAAACCACCACAGGCTATTAAAACCATCGCTGCGACTATATTTTTCTCTCTCTTTCCTGCTGCAAATTCATTCCTATCGAGAACCACACTCCAGCACCACCATCAAGAACAATCCAACACCATCACTAACGACTACAATCTATTGCTTAGTTGCTAATTACGGTTCAGTCTAACAAACCTTAAACTCCATCACGAAACCGCCATCGTGATCTTGCTGCTACCATTATTATGTTCTTCATCAACACCGCCGCTATTTAATTATTTCCTTCTTTTTCTTCTTTCATGTTCCCATATTTTGTTTTCTTTTCTTTTGTTCGATCCGCTTGTGACAGCTACTACTCGAGGTTAGTTGTTTCTGTTCCCATTTCCAAGTCTTGATCAAATCTACAACCACTATACCTCCACCTCTTTCATCTAACTCCAACACCCCCATGAATCACTACTATTGTGCCTGTTACTATGGCTGCACCTGCAACTTGTTCCACTTCTTGTTGTCACTGTACTGTCAAAACAAAACCACCACAGGCTATTAAAACCATCGCTGCAACTATATTTTTCCCTCTATTTCCTGCTGCAAATTCATTCCTGTTGACTGCAACACGCTGCTATACTAATGTATGATCAACAACCACAGTCACCTTAAAGTCCTATGATCACCACCACTCCAACCATCACCCTAAAACCACAGTTAAAATACCTTAGTTACTCCCTTTTTTGTCTCTCATCTTTTTCGGCAGCTACTATATTTTGTTTTATGTCAAACTATCATTGCTTACTGCACCTGCTCGAAGACAACTCATTAACCACTCAAAAGTATCCCCCACTTGTTGCCCTTTTTTCTGTTAAAAAGTTTAGTTGCTACAGCAACAATTATTATTAATTATATAAGCCGCCAAAGAAAAACCAAACAACTTTAAATTGCTAAGCAGGTCGTCTTTTTTTTTTTTTAGTTTCTATTCGAATTTGTTAACGGGCTGGAAATCGTGATAGTTAGGCCAGCCTATAGTTGGGCCAAGACCCAATTTATGTTCACTAATGAAACAAATTGAGGATAATGATGCTATACGTTTCTGTTTCCAATTTTGTCCCTAGTTCTATTAGAAAGTGACGTTACCGTTGCTAGTTGCTGCACCTTCTGTTCGTTGAAGGAGATGATGAAAACCGTTTATAATGAAACATGTTGATGATGTAAGAGGATGCAGTGATGTTGTGGTTACGATTGAATGATGATGATGATGATGATGACTACCAACCTGCTGTTACTTCGTTCCTTTTCTATTTTAGACAATGATTATGGTGATGATGAAACAATAATGAGGTCATGCATTTCTTTTTGGTTTTGAATCTGAGAAATCGAATTCCATGTTACCAGATGGGATCGATAGCATAAAATCCATTTTGCCGGGCTTGATTTAATTAAGTTATTGGGTTGAAAGATGTTTTAAGTTATTGGGCCGGTTCTTGAATTGGTTGGACTGAAATAAGATTGGGCCGAGACCCATTGTGGTTGATGATGAAAAACGATTGAATGATAAAGATAGAAAAGAAAAGGAAACAGATAGATACGGGTTATATCTATATGTCTGTGATATTTAAGCAGAAATTTAGAAATAGAAGAATGGTTTAGGGGTGTTATTGTTTAGCGAGAGGTCGTGGGTTCGAGCCCGGGCTGAGGCAGTTTATTTCTTTTTGGAGCTTTTCTTGTGAGGTAGTATTTATTATTACTCTTATTATTATAATTACTATCATTATTTTTATCACTATTATTGTGATAATTACAAATAAATATTATTTTACAAAAATACATTACAAATATAATATTATTACATATTATTAAGTTTTATAATTAAAATAATATTAAGTAAGCTATATATATAAAATATATCCATGGTATATATATATATATATATATATATATATATATATATATATATATATATATATATATATATATATTTTATCATATATAAATCTTGAAATAAAATTCTATTTTTAAATATATTATGATTATGATAAATGATAAATACTATATTATTAAACTACTCTAATAATTATTTACTATATTAATATTAATAAATGTATTATAGAAATAAATAATTACTACTTAAAGTATATAAGACAAATATAACTTATTTAGAAATTTGATATGTAAATTATTAATATATAAACTTGTTAGATGTTATTATATGTGTTAATATACATAATTAATATAGGTTCGTGAATCCGAGGCCAACCCTACATTTGTTCAATGTCGTTATATGTATTTTTACTACAAAATACAGTATGGTGAGTTTTATTTACTCCCTTTTTAAATGCTTTTGCAATATATATTTTTGAGACTGAGAATAAATGCGCAACTTCTATAAATATTTGACGAAATAGACACAAGTACTTAAAACTACATTCTATGGTTGAATTATTAAACCGAATATGCCCCTTTTTAGTCTGGTAATCTAAGAATTAGGGAACAGACACCCTAATTGACACGAATCCTAAAGATATATCTATTGGGCCCAACAAGCCCCATCTAAAGTACCGGATGCTTTAGTACTTCGGATTTATCATGTCCGAAGGGAGTCCCGAAATGATGGGGATATTCTATATGCATCTTGTTAAGGTCGGTTACCAGGTGTTCACCATATGAATTTTTATCTCTATGCAGTTTGCGAAATGCCTGATATGAAAATGATGTTTATGAAAATATGAAATCTTGTGGTCTATTAAAATGATGGAAATGAATGTTTATGATAAACTAATGAACTCACCAACCTTTTGGTTGACACTTGAAAGCATGTTTATTCTCAGGTTTGAAAAAAATCTTCAGTTGTGCATTTGCTTATATTAGAGATATTACTTGGAGTCATTCATGACATATTTCAAAAGACGTTGCATTCGAGTCGTCGAGTTCTTCAAGATTATTATTAATTCAATTATAGTTGGATATATTACGAAATGGTATGCATGCCGTCAACTTTCGATGTAATGAAAGTTTGTCTTTTAAAAACGAATGAAATGTTTGTAAAATGTATCATATAGAGGTCATGTACCTCGCGATGTAACCAAATGTAATGTATTCGTCTAGATGGATTAGGATGGGGCATTTCAGTTGGTATCAGAGCGGTGGTCTTAGAAAACCAGGTCTTGCATTAGTGTGTCTAACTGATAGTTGTTAAGATGCATTAGTGAGTCTGGACTTCGACCGTGTCTGCATGTCAAAAGTTTTACTTATCATTTTGTGTCAAAAATTACTTGCTTATCATCCTTAAAGTCTAGACACATCTTACTGCCTCTATTGCATAGATAGTGTATAGATAAAATCGTATCTTATCGTATCTGATAATTCATATCTTAGCGCATCTGTTACTGTAGACTTGCCTGACATATGCCGTAAATTCCTCTGTAGTCTACGAAATCGTTAGTACTATATATATAGATATTCTATGTAGTTAGAATATCATCCAATATTCGAAAATCAATTCATATCGAAAAATCCTTTATTCAATCGTACGAAATGGAATTCACCACTAGTTCAAGTCTCTCTGATTCTAATATAGAATTTCACTCGAGCTTCGAAAACAGTGTGACCAGAATGAACCAGCCGATTAACCATCATCTACTCTGGATGAATTGGAGATGGGTTCGTAGCCTACTTAATTATTAGAGACAAGAAGAAGGTGATCCCATCCACCCACCATATTGCCCTCTTGGTAAAGAACCTGAAGCACTTACCGACGAACCTATCCGAAACACCATTTTCAGCCTCATTTCTAGGGTAGCTCGACACGATTATATTCTATCCACAATTCTAGATCTTATTAATTCACTCTTTCCTACCGACAATCATCCCGGAGTAATAAAGTCAACGAGCTTCGCGCCCGAGTTGTAGCCTTGGAAAATATGGTTCAAAACGTACCAGCTTCAGCAACATCAACGGCATCAACAGTACCACCAGCAACAACACAAACCACAACAACACAAACAACAACAACACACGCCTCAACATCACAATCTGTACCTCGAGCATAATCATCGTTCTACATGATGTTCTACATCATTTATCTTCGTACGACATGACGATTATGTAATCTCTAATGTTCTAGAGATTATAATTCTTGTTCTAACGGTAAATCAATTGAGTTTAATATCATATTGACTCATTAAATCCATGATTACATCTGAAGAGAATATATATGTAAGTATATTTTCATAATGATTGTAATTAAAAATTCTTTTGTACAAACGATTAATGGTGAAAATATTTTAACGGGTAGGTAATACCCGAGAAATATTTAGATTTTACATTAATAAGTTACACTGTACATTCTTCGAATCTGATTCAACAGTCATTTACTATCCTACTTACACCTACAGATATACGTATCCGTTCACCGCAGAATAACCATTTTCATTCAATTTCATATTTGGATTCTGACTTATCAGAATCCAACAAGTGGCATAATGAAGAAAACATTGGACAAAAATAAAATTTGTTAGAAACAAACAATTTAACTATGAGAAAATTTTTGATAAGAATCCACGCTAACTGTTCCTAGCTAACTAATTAATTCCGTATTACATTTTATTTATCGCAATTTAATTATCGCAATTTATTTATCGCAATTTAAATTCTATCAATTTTATTTATCGTCATTTAATTTCTGTTATTTAATTTACGCATTTTAAATATCGGGACACGTATACAAGGTTTTGACATATCATATCGACGCATCTATATATATTATTTGGAATAACCATAGATACTCTATATGCAGTAATGCTTGAGTTAGCTATACAGGGTTGAGATTGATTCTACAATAATATATATACTTTGAGTTGTGATCGAGTCTGAGACATGTATATAATGGGTCATGACACGTATTAATTAATTCGAATGTTATATATTAAACTATATATGAATGATTGAACTGCTAATTGTGGACTATGAACTGTGGACTACCAACGTTGGACAATTAAAAATGAATTAAAATATTGATTATAGCATATGAAACTAAATAATTCTTCAAGTTTGCCATTTGAATTTATCTTAAACCTCATTTGTATCGTGACAATTCCAATCTGCGTTCAAACCTTTCATGATCCTTGAAAACACCTTAATTGAGAGGATGAACCAACCGTACTTTATCTACGGAAGAAAAGATTTATGCATATAGTTATGCACCTGAAAATACTCGGAACCTGAGTAAACGTTTAACATGTATCTGTGCTAGCTCCTTTGGCATTGTTATTATCGAAAATAACTTTCCAATCTCTCTTCAAATTAGCCAATTTTGTCACAGCTCCAGCAAATCACCTTCGACTTTCATTCGAATTAGTCTTATTATAACCTTAATATATAAGTTTGTCTTTCGTCATCGTTATCGAAAAACCGTTTATATTCCACCACATTAACAATAAACTTACCAACAACTGTGTTGATCTTTGATTTTCAGAAAAATAATTATATTCATTGAAACCCTATCATATACTCATCCGCATCTTGTAACGAGAATTACCATACCAATTATCGAGAATCAGCAATCAGTATTTTGAAACTTCACAGCATGTCTACATCAACAGTTATATGTATACATATAACATTTATCTCTTAGAATTATGATCTTCCATTTTGAAACTCTGAAAAGCACCCACTCTACTAATCAACACTCTGAATGTTGAAAAAGCTGAATGAAGCAGCAGAAACTGTAGACAACCAAAACAGTCGAAAGTTTGATGATAAAGAATAGTGTGTTGGTAATGCTCAGAAAAAGTTTGGAACTGAAAAACGGATTGAGCAAACTATGAAGGAGTCTCTGAACAAATCACAAGGACTAAACTTGTACATAAAGAATCCTGATAATTCTATTTCTGATAAAATTTTTAGCGAATACCTTGCTCCTTAATTGCTCTAAATCATCGTGAATGAATTTCTTCATCACAATTTGATTATGAAATTCTATGATATCATCGTATCTTTCATTATAAATATCCTCGATATTTCTGAAGATATTTTCATAACTATTCTTATCTAAAATCATTTATCTCCTCGCGTTATCTGTATTACATCATAAAGAAAACTATGTTAGTTTCTAAAATCTGAAAAATTCGAATTTAGAATATGAATGTTTTTGAAGTAGTGTTGGGAACTGAAACACGAGTTAGTATAATATAATGACACTTGATCAACATGATTATATTACAGTAAGTCATGCTGAGTTTCTAATGAAATATGATGATTCACAGACCATACCGTCATCATGTATCATGTTACACGACTCTTACATTCTATCTAATCTATAGACATATCAAGAACATATTTTCTTGATAGTTCTATCTTATCTCTGGGATTCGGGTAATTTAACCAATTAAGATCATGCTATTACAATCTCTCTCTTAGAACATTAGTCATGTTCATTCGAAACTCCATACCTATGAATTCTGGATCGTTACTCACTTTACTAGAGGTCGAGAAGATAATAAAAAAGCAAAGAGCTCTAAAATATAAGAGAAAATATAAAGCCCAATAACAACATGGAGGTTACAAACAGTGGATATTAGTATGAATAGCAATATAAAGACACGGTATAATTAAGAATAGTATCACCCAAGGTAATAGTAGAAGTAAACAGAGTTTTCTACTGGAAGATTGAAAAGAAGGATGACATAAATGATAATTATTAAAATATCAAGGATTAGAAATAGATTAAGCATTTTTACAATCTTTTGGGAAGTATGAACTAAGAAAGAAAGTATAGGAATAGTGAGAATAATGAAACGGAAGAGTTTAATTTATAATGGAAATATCAGACAGAGTAATCGAGATAGATCATCGTATTTAATTATAGAGATCTTAATTTCTTTGATTATCGAAGAATCAAATCTTGTATAGATTACGAAGATTTTCTTTAAATCCCTTGAATTCCGGAATTCAACCAAGACAACTTCAAAAGTTAAGACGAACCTTTATTTCATTCATTTCACTCTTTTGTGATAGCTTCACCCGTACGCTTCACCCAATCGAATTGTTTTATCCATATTACTCAATGATGATAAAACTCTATTTATCAACTCATATTCGTCATGAAAACATTTTTATTGTTAGCCATGACCACCTCACTTAAATTTCGGGACGAAATTTATTTAATGGGTAGGTACTGTGACGACCCGGAGATTTTCGACCAAATTTAAACTTAATCTTTATATGTTCTGACACGATAAGCAAAGCCTGTAATGTTAAGTCTCAAAAATTTTGAACTGTTTCATATATTCAATTGTCCTTCGACTGCTCTCGACGATTCAAGAACAATTAATTGTAAATAGATATGTGTGTATGTATTCTCCTTCGACTGCTCTCGACGATTCACGAACAATTAATTGTAAATAGATATGTGTGTATGTATATAAAAATAAAAATTCGAAATATAATTTGAAGTATTATATGTCGTTGTTATTAAAAATTAAAAAAATAAAAATAGGATATTATAATAATTATTATTTAAAATATATATATATATATATATATATATATATATATATATATATATATATATATATATATATATATATATATATATATATATATATATATATATTTATATATAGTTCTGAATTTATTTAGTAAATGATAGAAGCACTCGTTGATCATTCGATGGTTATTTAAATAAGTCAAGTTCAAACTTAGGTGATTTTAAAATAAACGGTGATCCGAAAATGAGTAATATAAATTTTAGGCTTATTAAAAATGTGTCTAGGAACTATTTATTGAATTTTAAAACTTTTTATATTTTACTTGGGGTTGGGAGTGAATAATTAATGTAATTTTTATTTAATAGTTAATGATCGAATTTTATACCATAATGACCAAAATAAATAAATATAGTTAATTTAAAAATATGGAAATTTTCTGAACACTTTTATCCGCCACTAATTTCAAATAGTGAACGATACACAGTCCGTGAAAACTGCCGGCACAATATTACAAATCATCGGTTGCATTACTATTCTTCAATTTAACACAATTTTAGATTACTGTTGTTGATTGTTTAAAATCACACGTTATTTTATTTTATTATTAGGATTCCTTGCTCACTTGTTTTATTAACCTATATATCTATTCTCTCTGCAATATATATATATATATATATATATATATATATATATATATATATATATATATATATATATATATATATATATATATATATATATATATATATACATAAACCATACATTTAGGAGGGAGATATTAAGCTTAATCATACACCATGAAAGAACTCAGGCAAACCATCATCACCATCTTTCTCTCTCTCAACTTCTCTCTCTCTCTTTGGTTTACAGTCGAGAACCACACTCCAGCACCACCATCAAGAACAATCCAACACCATCACTAACGACTACAATCTATTACTTAGTTGCTAATTACGGTTCAGTCTAACAAACCTTAAACTCCATCACAAAACCGCCATCATGATCTTGCTGCTACCATTATTATGTTCTTCATCAACACCGCCGCTATTTAATTATTTCCTTCTTTTTCTTCTTTCATGTTCCCATATTTTGTTTTCTTTTCTTTTGTTCGATCCACTTGTGACAGCTACTACTCGAGGTTAGTTGTTTATGTTCCCATTTCCAAGTCTTGATCAAATCTACAACCACTATACCTCCACCTCTTTCATCTAACTCCAACACCCCCATGAATCACTACTATTGAGCCTGTTACTATGGCTGCACCTGCAACTTGTTCCACTTCTTATTGTCACTGTACCGCCAAAATAAAACCACCACAGGCTATTAAAACCATCGCTGCAACTATATTTTTCTCTCTATTTCCTGCTGCAAATTCATTCCTGTTGACTGCAACACGCTGCTATACTAATGTATGATCAACAACCACAGTCACCTTAAAGTCCTATGATCACCAACACTCCAACCGTCACCCTAAAACCACAGTTAAAATACCTTTGTTACTCCCTTTTTTGTCTCTCATCTTTTTCGGCTGCTACTATATTTTGTTTTATGTCAAACTATCATTACTTACTGCACCTGCTCAAAGACAACTCATTAACCACTCAAAAGTATCCCCCACTTGTTGCCCTTTTTTTTCTGTTCAAAAGTTTAGTTGCTACAGCAACAATTATTATTAATTATATAAGCCGCCAAAGAAAAACCAAACAACTTTAAATTGCTAAGCAGGTCGTCTTTTTTTTTTTTAGTTTCTATTCGGATTTGTTAACGGGCTGGAAATCGTGATAGTTGGGCCAGCTTATAGTTGGGCCAAGACCCAATTTATGTTCACTAATGAAATGAATTGAGGATGATGATGCTATATGTTTCTGTTTCCAATTCTGTCCCTAGTTCTATTAGAAAGTGACGTTACCGTTGCTAGCTGCAGCACCTTCTGTTCGTTGAAGGAGATGATGAAAACCATTTATAATGAAACCTGTTGATGATGTAAGAGGATGCGGTGATGTTGTGGTTACGATTGAATGATGATGATGATGATGATGATGACTACCAACCTGCTGTTACTTCATTCCTTTTCTGTTTTAGACAATGATTATGGTGATGATGAAACAATAATGAGGTCATGCATTTCTTTTGTGTTTTGAATCTGAGAAATCGAATTCCATGTTACCAGATGGGATCGAGAGCATAAAAGCCATTTTGCCGGGCTTGATTTAATTATGTTATTGGGCCGAAAGATGTTTTAAATTATTGGGCCGGTTCTTGAATTGGTTGGACTGAAATAAGATTGGGCCGAGACCCATTGTGGTTGATGATGAAAAACGATTGAATGATAAAGATAGAAAAGAAAAGGAAACAGATAGATACGGGTTATATCTATATGTCTGTGATATTTAAGCAGAAATATAGAAATAAAAGAATGGTTTAGGGGTGTTATTGTTTAGCGAGAGGTCGTGGGTTCGAGCCCGGGCTGATGCAGTTTATTTCTTTTTGGAGCTTTTCTTGTGAGGTAGTATTTATTATTACTCTTATTATTATTACTATCATTATTTTTATCACTATTATTGTGATAATTACAAATAAATATTATTTTACAAAAATACATTACAAATATATTAATATTACATATTATTAAGTTTTATTATTAAAATGATATTAAGTAAGCTATATATATAAAATATATCCATAGTATAAATATATATATATATTTTTATCATATATAAATCTTGAAATAAACTTCTATTTTTAAATATATTATGATTATGATAAATGATAAATACTATATTATTAAACTACTCTAATAATTATTTACTATATTAATATTAATAAATGTATTATAGAAATAAATAATTACTACTTAAAGTATATAAGACAAATATAACTTATTTAGAAATTTGATATGTAAATTATTAATATATAAACTTGTTAGATGTTATTATATGTGTTAATATACATAATTAATATAGGTTCGTGAATCCGAGGCCAACCCTACATTTGTTCAATGTCGTTATATGTATTTTTACTACAAAATACAGTATGGTGAGCCCGATGTTAATATAGGAACGTTTTGTTTAATAGTTGTAGCCCGATGTTCTTGTTCTCACTTTGGTGAGAAGCGAACATTACTAACCCGTAAGCATAGCATGCTTCTTTATGTTGCATGTTAGCCGTTTTTTCTAAATCTTGAAGTCCTATATTCGGATACATTGAGTCAAAATAATTTCTTAACCCGTTGCGTAAAATAGCATTTGGGTTCCCCGCAATATATGCGTCAAAGTAAACACATCGTAACTTATGGGTTTCCCAATGTGATATCCCTCATCTTTCAAACGAAAGTCTCTTATAAACCAAGACATTCTTGGAACGTTCTTCGAATGTCTTACAAACTGATTTCGCCGTAAATAGTTGTGCCGAAGAATTCTGACCGACTCTAGACAAGATTTCATCAATCATGTCTCCGGGTAGGTCTCTTAAAATATTAGGTTGTCTATCCATTTTGTGTTTTTAAACTGTAAAATAGACAAGAGTTAGATTCATAAAAAAAATTACTTATTAATACAAGCAATTTTTACATATATCATAAAGCATAAGCACACTATATTACATATATTACACCACACGAATACAACTATCTTATTTCGACTCGCTCGTTTCTTCTTCTTCAGTTTTGGTTCGTTTTGCCAAGTTTCTAGGGATATATGATGTTCCCCTAATACGAGCCGTCGTTTTCCACATTGGTTTAGAAAAACCTGGTGGTTTAGAGGTTCCCGGGTCATTGTTACAACTTAAGGGCTTCGGGGGTTGACGATACATATAAAGTTCATCGGGGTTGGAATTAGATTTCTCTATTTTTATGCCCTTTCCCTTATTATTTTCTTTTGTCTTTTTAAATTTAGTTGGGGTAATTTCTATAACATCATCGGAATTCTCGTCGGAATCCGATTCATCGGAGAATTGGTAATCCTCCCAATATTTTGCTTCCTTGGCGGAAACACCATTGACCATAATTAACCTTGGTCGGTTAGTTGAGGATTTTCTTTTACTTAACCGTTTTATTATTTCCCCCACCGGTTCTATTTCCTCCTCCGGTTCCTCCTCTTCCGGTTCTGATTCTTCTTCCGGTTCCGACTCTTCTTCTGGTTCCTCTTCGGGAACTTGTGAATCAGTCCACGAATCATTCCAATTTACATTTGACTCTTCATTATTATTAGGTGAGTCAGTGGGACTTGTTCTAGAGGTAGACATCTATCACATAATATCAAACGCGTTAAGAGATTAATATATCACATGATATCCACATGTTAAAAATATATAGTTTCCAACAAAATTTGTTAAGCAATCATTTTTCAAGTAAACACGGTCGAAGTCCAGACTCACTAATGCATCCTAACAAACTCGATAAGACACACTAATGCAAAATTCTGCTTCTCTAAGACCAACGCTCGGATACCAACTGAAATATCCCGTTCTTATTGATTAAAAACGTTCCATATTAATTGATTTCGTTGCGAGGTTTTGACCTCTATATGAGACGTTTTTCAAAGACTGCATTCATTTTTAAAACAAACCATAACCTTTATTTCATAAATAAAGGTTTAAAAAGCTTTACGTAGATTATCAAATAATGATAATCTAAAATATCCTGTTTACACACGACCATTACATAATGGTTTACAATACAAATATGTTACATCGAAATCAGTTTCTTGAATGCAGTTTTTACACAATATCATACAAACATGGACTCCAAATCTTGTTCTTATTTTAGTATGCAACAGCGGAAGCTCTTAGTATTCACCTGAGAATAAACATGCTTTAAACGTCAACAAAAATGTTGGTGAGTTATAGGTTTAACCTATATATATCAAATCGTAACAATAGACCACAAGATTTCATATTTCAATACACATCCCATACATAGAGAAAAAAATCATTCATATGGTGAACACCTGGTAACCGACATTAACAAGATGCATATATATAAGAATATCCCCATCATTCCGGGACACCCTTCGGATATGATATAAATTTCAAAATACTAAAGCATCCGGTACTTTGGATGGGGTTTGTTAGGCCCAATAGATCTATCTTTAGGATTCGCGTCAATTAGGGTGTCTGTTCCCTAATTCTTAGATTACCAGACTTAATAAAAAGGGGCATATTCGATTTCGATAATTCAACCATAGAATGTAGTTTCACGTGCTTGTGTCTATTTTGTAAATCATTTATAAAACCTGCATGTATTCTCATCCCAAAAATATTAGATTTTAAAAGTGGGACTATAACTCACTTTCACAGATTTTTACTTCGTCGGGAAGTAAGACTTGGCCACTGGTTGATTCACGAACCTATAACAATATATACATATATATCAAAGTATGTTCAAAATATATTTACAACACTTTTAATATATTTTGATGTTTTAAGTTTATTAAGTCAGCTGTCCTCGTTAGTAATCTACAACTAGTTGTCCACAGTTAGATGTACATAAATAAATTGATTAATATTATCTTGAATCAATCCACGAACCAGTGTATACGTATCTCAGTATTGATCACAACTCAAACTATATATATTTTGGAATCAACCTCAACCCTGTATAGCTAACTCCAACATTCACATATAGAGTGTCTATGGTTGTTCCGAAATATATATAGATGTGTCGACATGATAGGTCGAAACATTGTATACGTGTCTATGGTATCTGAAGATTACATAATATACAATACAAGTTGATTAAGTTATGGTTGGAATAGATTTGTTACCAATTTTCACGTAGCTAAAATGAGAAAAATTATCCAATCTTGTTTTACCCATAACTTCTTCATTTTAAATCCGTTTTGAGTGAATCAAATTGCTATGGTTTCATATTGAACTCTATTTTATGAATATAAACAGAAAAAGTATAGGTTTATAGTCAGAAAAATAAGTTACAAGTCGTTTTTGTAAAGGTAGTCATTTCAGTCGAAAGAACGACGTCTAGATGACCATTTTAGAAAACATACTTCCACTTTGAGTTTAACCATAATTTTTGGATATAGTTTCATGTTCATAATAAAAATAATTTTCCCAGAATAACAACTTTTAAATCAAAGTTTATCATAGTTTTTAATTAACTAACCCAAAACAGGCCGCGGTGTTACTACGACGGCGTAAATCCGATTTTACGGTGTTTTTCGTGTTTCCAGGTTTTAAATCATTAAGTTAGCATATCATATAGATATAGAACATGTGTTTAGTTGATTTTAAAAGTCAAGTTAGAGGATTAACTTTTATTTGCGAACAAGTTTAGAATTAACTAAACTATGTTCTAGTGATTACAAGTTTAAACCTTCGAATAAGATAGCTTTATATGTATGAATCGAATGATGTTATGAACATCATTACTACCTCAAGTTCCTTGGATAAACCTACTGGAAATGAGAAAAATAGATCTAGCTTCAAAGGATCCTTGGATGGCTTGAAAGTTCTTGAAGCAGAATCATGACACGAAAACAATTTCAAGTAAGATTTCCACTCGAAATAAGATTGTTATAGTTATAGAAATTGAATTAAAGTTTGAATATGATTATTACCTTGTATTAGAAAGATAACCAACTGTAAGTAACAAAGGTTTCTTGATCTTGGATGATTACTTGGAATGGATTTAGAAAACTTGGAAGTAAACTTGCAATCTTGGAAGTATTCTTGATTTTATGAAACTAGAACTTTTGGAATTTATGGAGAACACTTAGAACTTGAAGATAGAACTTGAGAGAGATCAATTAGATGAAGAAAATTGAAGAATGAAAGTGTTTGTAGGTGTTTTTGGTCTTTGGTGTATGGATTAGATATAAAGGATATGTAATTTTGTTTTCATGTAAATAAGTCATGAATGATTAGTCATATTTTTGTAATATTATGAGATATTTCATGCTAGTTGCCAAATGATGGTTCCCACATGTGTTAGGTGACTCACATGGGCTGCTAAGAGCTGATCATTGGAGTGTATATACCAATAGTACATACATCTAAAAGCTGTGTATTGTACGAGTACGAATACGGGTGCATACGAGTAGAATTGTTGATGAAACTGAACGAGGATGTAATTGTAAGCATTTTTGTTAAGTAGAAGTATTTTGATAAGTGTCTTGAAGTCTTTTAAAAGTGTATGAATACATATTAAAACACTACATGTATATACATTTTAACTGAGTCGTTAAGTCATCATTAGTCGTTACATGTAAATGTTGTTTTGAAACCTTTAGGTTAACGATCTTGTTGAATGTTGTTAACCCATTGTTTATTATAACAAATGAGATGTTAAATTGTTATATTATCATGATATCATGATATATAATATATCTTAGTATGATATATATACAGTTAAATGCCGTTACAACGATAATCGTTACATATATGTCTCGTTTCGAAATCATTAAGTTAGTAGTCTTATTTTTACATATGTATTTCTTTGTTAATACACTTAATAATATATTTACTTATCATTTAACATAATTAACCAAGTGTATTAATATCTTAATATGATTCATATGTACCTAGTAAGACGTTGTTATAACGATAATCGTTATATATATCGTTTTCGAGTTTCTTAAATTAACAGTCTCATTTTTATGTATATAACTCATTGTTAAAATACCTAATGAGATACATACTTATAATAAAATCATGTTAACTATATTTATATAACCATATATATGTCATCGTATAGTTTTTACAAGTTTTAACGTTCGTGAATCACCGGTCAACTTGGGTGGTCAATTGTCTATATGAAACCTATTTTAATTAATCAAGTCTTAACAAGTTTGATTGCTTAACATGTTGGAAACACTTAATCATGTAAATAACAATTTCATTTAATATATATATAAACATGGAAAAGTTCGGGTCACTACAGTACCTACCCGTTAAATAAATTTCGTCCCGAAATTTTAAGCAGTTGGAGGTGTTGACGTATCTTCTGGAAATAAATACGGGTATTTCTTCTTCATCTGATCTTCACGCTCCCAGGTGAACTCGGGTCCTCTACGAGCATTCCATTGAACCTTAACAATCAGTATCTTGTTTTGTTTAAGTCTCTTAACCTCATGATCCATTATTTCGACGGGTTCTTCAATGAATTGAAGTTTTTCATTGATTTGGATTTCGTCCAACGGAATAGTGAGATCTTCTTTAGCAAAACATTTCTTCAAATTTAAGACGTGGAAAGTGTTATGTACAGCCGCGAGTTGTTGAGGTAGCTCCAGTTGGTAAGCTACTGGTCCGACACGATCTATAATCTTGAATGGTCCAATGTACCTTGGATTTAGTTTCCCCCGTTTACCAAATCGAACAACGCCTTTCCAAGGTGAAACCTTAAGCATGACCATTTCTCCAATTTCAAACTCTATATCTTTTCTTTTACTGTCCGCGTAGCTCTTTTGTCGACTCTGGGCGATTTTCAATCTTTGTTGAATTTGGATGATTTTCTTGGTAGTTTCTTGTATTATCTCCGAACCCGTAATCTGTCTATCCCCCACTTCACTCCAACAAATTGGAGACCTGCACTTTCTACTATAAAGTGCTTCAAACGGTGCCATCTCAATGCTTGAATGGTAGCTGTTGTTGTAGGAAAATTCTGCTAACGGTAGATGTCGATCCCAACTGTTTCCGAAATCAATAACACATTCTCGTAGCATGTCTTCAAGCGTTTGTATCGTCCTTTCACTTTGTCCATCAGTTTGTGGATGATAGGCAGTACTCATGTCTAGACGAGTTCCTAATGCTTGCTGTAATGTCTGCCAGAATCTTGAAATAAATATGCCATCCCTATCAGAGATAATAGAGATTGGTATTCCATGTCTGGAGACGACTTCCTTCAAATACAGTCGTGCTAACTTCTCCATCTTGTCATCTTCTCTTATTGGCAGGAAGTGTGCTGATTTGGTGAGACGATCAACTATTACCCAAATAATATCAAAACCACTTGCAGTCCTTGGCAATTTAGTGATGAAATCCATGGTAATATTTTCCCATTTCCATTTTGGGATTTCGGGTTGTTGAAGTATACCAGATGGTTTCTGATGCTCAGCTTTGACCTTAGAACACGTCAAACATTCTCCTACGTATTTAGCAACATCGGCTTTCATACCCGGCCACCAAAAATGTTTCTTGAGATCTTTGTACATCTTCCCCGTTCCAGGATGTATTGAGTATCTGGTTTTATGAGCTTCTCTAAGTACCATTTCTCTCATATCTCCAAATTTTGGTACCCAAATTCTTTCAGCCCTATACCGGGTTCCGTCTTCCCGAATATTAAGATGCTTCTCCGATCCTTTGGGTATTTCATCCTTTAAATTTCCCTCTTTTAAAACTCCTTGTTGCGCCTCCTTTATTTGAGTAGTAAGGTTAGTGTGAATCATTATATTCATAGATTTTACTCGAATGGGTTCTCTGTCTTTTCTGCTCAAGGCGTCGGCTACCACATTTGCCTTCCCCGGGTGGTAACGAATCTCAAAGTCGTAATCATTCAACAATTCAATCCACCTACGCTGCCTCATATTCAGTTGTTTCTGATTAAATATGTGTTGAAGACTTTTGTGGTCGGTATATATAATACTTTTGACCCCATATAAGTAGTGCCTCCAAGTCTTTAATGCAAAAACAACCGCGCCTAATTCTAAATCATGTGTCGTATAATTTTGCTCGTGAATCTTCAATTGTCTAGACGCATAAGCAATCACCTTCGTCCGTTGCATTAATACACAACCGAGACCTTGCTTTGATGCGTCACAATAAATCACAAAATCATCATTCCCTTCAGGCAATGACAATATAGGTGCCGTAGTTAGGTTTTTCTTCAATAATTGAAACGCCTTCTCTTGTTCATCCTTCTATTCAAATTTCTTCCCTTTATGCGTTAATGCAGTCAAGGGTTTGGCTATTTTGGAGAAATCTTGGATGAATCTTCTGTAGTAACCAGCCAATCCTAAAAATTGACGTATATGCTTCGGAGTTTTTGGGGTTTCCCACTTTTCAACGGTTTTGATCTTTGCCGGATCCACCTGGATACCTTCTTTGTTCACTATGTGACCGAGGAATTGAACTTCTTCCAACCAAAATGCACACTTTGAAAACTTAGCGTACAGTTTTTCTTTCCTCAATACTTCTAGCACTTTTCTCAAATGTTCTTCGTGCTCTTGATCATTCTTTGAGTAAATAAGTATGTTATCGATGAAAACAATGACAAACTTATCAAGATATGGCCCACACACTCGGTTCATAAGGTCCATGAACACAGCTGGTGCGTTAGTCAATCCAAACGGCATAACCATAAACTCGTAATGACCATAACGCGTCCTAAAAGCAGTTTTTGGAATATCATCCTCCTTTACTCGCATTTGATGATATCCAGAACGTAAATCGATCTTCGAATAAACTGACGAGCCTTGTAGTTGATCAAATAAGTCATCAAATCTCGGCAGTGGATAACGGTTTTTGATGGTAAGTTTGTTCAACTCTCTGTAGTCAATGCACAACCTAAATGTACCATCCTTCTTCTTGACACACAAAACAGGAGCTCCCCATGGTGATGTGCTTGGTCAAATGAAACCACGTTCTAATAGTTCTTGCAGTTGGCTTTACAGTTCTTTCATCTCGCTGGGTGCGAGTCTATAAGGAGCACGAGCTATTGGTGCAGCTCCTGGTACAAGATCTATTTGAAATTCAACAGATCGATGTGGAGGTAGTCCCGGTAATTCTTTCGGAAATACATCGGGAAATTCTTTTGCGACGGGAACATCATTGATGCTCTTTTCTTCAGTTTGTACTTTCTCAACGTGTGCTAGAACAGCATACCAACCTTTTCTTATTAGTTTTTGTGCCTTCAAATTACTAATAAGATGTAGCTTCATGTTGCCCTTTTCTCCGTACACCATTAAGGGTTCTCCTTCTTCTCGTACAATGCGAATTGCATTTTTATAACATACGATCTCTGCTTTCACCTTCTTCAGCCAGTCCATGCCAACTATTACATCAAAACTCCCTAACTCTACTGGTATCAAATCAATCTTAAATATTTCGCTACCCAGTTTAATTTCTCGATTCCGGCATATATTATCTGCTGAAATTAATTTACCGTTTGCTAATTCGAGTAAAAATTTACTATCCAACGGCGTCAATGGACAACTTAATTTAGCATAAAAATCTCTACTCATATAGCTTCTATCCGCACCCGAATCAAATAAAACGTAAGCAGATTTATTGTCAATAAGAAACGTACCCGTAACAAGCTCCGGGTCTTCCTATGCCTCTGCCGCATTAATATTGAAAACTCTTCCGCGGCCTTGTCCATTCGTGTTCTCTTGGTTCGGGGCAATTTCTAATAATGTGGCCCGGTTTTCCACATTTATAACAAACTACATTGGCATAACTTGCTCCGACACTACTGAAATGTCCCGTTCTTATTGATTAAAAACGTTCCATATTAATTGATTTCGTTGCGAGGTTTTGACCTCTATATGAGACGTTTTTCAAAGACTGCATTCATTTTTAAAACAAACCATAACCTTTATTTCATAAATAAAGGTTTAAAAAGCTTTACGTAGATTATCAAATAATGATAATCTAAAATATCCTGTTTACACACGACCATTACATAATGGTTTACAATACAAATATGTTACATCGAAATCAGTTTCTTGAATGCAGTTTTTACACAATATCATACAAACATGGACTCCAAATCTTGTCCTTATTTTAGTATGCAACAGCGGAAACTCTTAATATTCACCTGAGAATAAACATGCTTTAAACGTCAACAAAAATGTTGGTGAGTTATAGGTTTAACCAATATATATCAAATCGTAACAATAGACCACAAGATTTCATATTTCAATACACATCCCATACATAGAGATAAAAATCATTCATATGGTGAACACCTGGTAACCGACATTAACAAGATGCATATATAAGAATATCCCCATCATTTCGGGACACCCTTCGGATATGATATAAATTTCGAAGTACTAAAGCATCCGGTACTTTGGATGGGGTTTGTTAGGCCCAATAGATTTATCTTTAGGATTCGCGTCAATTAGGTTGTCTGTTCCCTAATTCTTAGATTACCAGACTTAATAAAAATGGGCATATTCAATTTCAATAATTCAACCATAGAATGTAGTTTCACGTACTTGTGTCTATTTTGTAAATCATTTATAAAACCTGCATGTATTCTCATCCCAAAAATATTAGATTTTAAAAGTGGGACTATAACTCACTTTCACGGATTTTTACTTCGTCGGGAAGTAAGGCTTGGCCACTGGTTGATTCACGAACCTATAACAATATATACATATATATCAAAGTATGTTCAAAATATATTTACAACACTTTTAATATATTTTGATGTTTTAAGTTTATTAAGTCAGCTGTCCTCGTTAGTAACCTACAACTAGTTGTCCACAGTTAGATGTACAGAAATAAATTGATAAATATTATCTTGAATCAATCCACGACCCAGTGTATACGTATCTCAGTATTGATCACAACTCAAACTATATATATTTTGGAATCAACCTCAACCCTGTATAGCTAACTCCAACATTCACATATAGAGTGTCTATGGTTGTTCCGAAATATATATAGATGTGTCGACATGATAGGTTGAAACATTGTATACGTGTCTATGGTATCTCAAGATTACATAATATACAATACAAGTTGATTAAGTTATGGTTGGAATAGATTTGTTACCAATTTTCACGTAGCTAAAATGAGAAAAATTATTCAATCTTGTTTTACCCATAACTTCTTCATTTTAAATCCGTTTTGAGTGAATCAAATTGCTATGGTTTCATATTGAACTCTATTTTATGAATCTAAACAGAAAAAGTATAGGTTTATAGTCGGAAAAATAAGTTACAAGTCATTTTTGTAAAGGTAGTCATTTCAGTCGAAAGAACGACGTCTAGATGACCATTTTAGAAAACATACTTCCACTTTGAGTTTAACCATAATTTTTGGATATAGTTTTATGTTCATAATAAAAATCATTTTCTCAGAATAACAACTTTTAAATCAAAGTTTATCATAGTTTTTAATTAACTAACCCAAAACAGCCCGCGGTGTTACTACGACGGCGTAAATCTGGTTTTACGGTGTTTTTCGTGTTTCCAGGTTTTAAATCATTAAGTTAGCATATCATATAGATATAGAACATGTGTTAAGTTGATTTTAAAAGTCAAGTTAGAAGGATTAACTTTTTTTTGCGAACAAGTTTAGAATTAACTAAACTATGTTCTAGTGATTACAAGTTTAAACCTTCGAATAAGATAGCTTTATATGTATGAATCGAATGATGTTATGAACATCATTACTACCTTAAGTTTCTTGGATAAACCTACTGGAAAAGAGAAAAATGGATCTAGCTTCAACGGATCCTTGGATGGCTCGAAGTTCTTGAAGCAGAATCATGACACGAAAACAAATTCAAGTAAGATCATCACTTGAAATAAGATTGTTATAGTTATAGAAATTGAATAAAAGTTTGAATATGATTATTACCTTGTATTAGAATGATAACCTACTGTAAGAAACAAAGATTTCTTGAGGTTGGATGATCACCTTACAAGATTGGAAGTGAGCTAGCAAACTTGAAAGTGTTCTTGATTTTATGTAACTAGAACTTGTAGAATTTATGAAGAACACTTAGAACTTGAAGTTAGAACTTGAAGATAGAACTTGAGAGAGATCAATTAGATGAAGAAAATTGAAGAATGAAAGTGTTTGTAGGTGTTTTTGGTCGTTGGTGTATGGATTAGATATAAAGGATATGTAATTTTGTTTTCATGTAAATAAGTCATGAATGATTACTCATATTTTTGTAATTTTATGAGATATTTCATGCTAGTTGCCAAATGATGGTTCCCACATGTGTTAGGTGACTCACATGGGCTGCTAAGAGCTGATCATTGGAGTGTATATACCAGTAGTACATACATCTAAAAGCTGTGTATTGTACGAGTACGAATACGGGTGCATACGAGTAGAATTGTTGATGAAACTGAACGAGGATGTAATTGTAAGCATTTTTGTTAAGTAGAAGTATTTTGATAAGTGTATTGAAGTCTTTCAAAAGTGTATAAATACATATTAAAACACTACATGTATATACATTTTAACTGAGTCGTTAAGTCATCGTTAGTCGTTACATGTAAGTGTTGTTTTGAAACCTTTAGGTTAACGATCTTGTTAAATGTTGTTAACCCAATGTTTATAATATCAAATGAGATTTTAAATTATTATATTATCATGATATTATCATGTATGAATATCTCTTAACATGATATATATACATTAAATGTCTTTACAACGATAATCGTTACATATATGTCTCGTTTAAAAATCATTAAGTTAGTAGTCTTGTTTTTACATATGTAGTTCATTGTTAATATACTTAATGATATGTTTACTTATCATAGTATCATGTTAACTATATATATATCCATATATATGTCATCATATAGTTTTTACAAGTTTTAACGTTCGTGAATCACCGGTCAACTTGGGTGGTCAATTGTCTATATGAAACATATTTCAATTAATCAAGTCTTAACAAGTTTGATTGCTTAACATGTTGGAAACATTTAATCATGTAAATATCAATCTCAATTAATATATTTAAACATGGAAAAGTTCGGGTCACTACAGTACCTACCCGTTAAATAAATTTCGTCCCGAAATTTTAAGCTGTTGAAGGTGTTGACGAATCTTCTGGAAATAGATGCGGGTATTTCTTCTTCATCTGATCTTCACGCTCCCAGGTGAACTCGGTCCTTTACGAGCATTCCATCGAACCTTAACAATTGGTATCTTGTTTTGCTTAAGTCTTTTAACCTCATGATCCATTATTTCGACGGGTTCTTCGATGAATTGAAGTTTTTCGTTGATTTGGATTTTATCTAACGGAATAGTGAGATCTTCTTTAGCAAAACATTTCTTCAAATTCGAGACGTGGAAAGTGTTATGTACAGCCGCGAGTTGTTGAGGTAACTCAAGTCGGTAAGCTACTGGTCCGACACGATCAATAATCTTGAATGGTCCAATATACCTTGGATTTAATTTCCCTCGTTTACCAAATTGAACGACGCCTTTCCAAGGTGCAACTTTAAGCATGACCATCTCTCCAATTTCAAATTCTATATCTTTTCTTTTAATGTCAGCGTAGCTCTTTTGTCGACTTTGGGCAGTTTTCAACCGTTGTTGAATTTGGATGATCTTCTCGGTAGTTTCTTGTATAATCTCCGGACCCGTAATCTGTCTATCCCCCACTTCGCTCCAACAAATCGGAGACCTGCACTTTCTACCATAAAGTGCTTCAAACGGCGCCATCTCAATGCTTGAATGGTAGCTGTTGTTGTAGGAAAATTCTGCTAATGGTAGATGTCGATCCCAACTGTTTCCGAAATCAATAACACATGCTCGTAGCATGTCTTCAAGCGTTTGTATCGTCCTTTCGCTCTGCCCATCAGTTTGTGGATGATAGGCAGTACTCATGTCTAGACGAGTTCCTAATGCTTGCTGTAATGTCTGCCAGAATCTTGAAATAAATCTGCCATCCCTATCAGAGATAATAGAGATTGGTATTCCATGTCTGGAGACGACTTCCTTCAAATACAGTCGTGCTAACTTCTCCATCTTGTCATCTTCTCTTATTGGCAGGAAGTGTGCTGATTTGGTGAGACGATCAACTATTACCCAAATAGTATCAAAACCACTTGCAGTCCTTGGCAATTTAGTGATGAAATCCATGGTAATGTTTTCCCATTTCCATTCTGGGATTTCGGGTTGTTGAAGTAGACCTGATGGTTTCTGATGCTCAGCTTTGACCTTAGAACACGTCAAACATTCTCCTACGTATTTAGCAACATCGGCTTTCATACCCGGCCACCAAAAATGTTTCTTGAGATCCTTGTACATCTTCCCCGTTCCAGGATGTATTGAGTATCTGGTTTTATGAGCTTCTCTAAGTACCATTTCTCTCATATCTCCAAATTTTTGTACCCAAATCCTTTCAGCCCTATACCTGGTTCCGTCTTCCCGAATATTAAGGTGCTGCTCAGATCCTTTGGGTATTTTATCCTTTAAATTTCCCTCTTTTAAAACTCCTTGTTGCGCCTCCTTTATTTGAGTAGTAAGGTTATTATGAATCATTATATTCATAGATTTTACTCGAATGGGTTCTCTGTCCTTCCTGCTCAAGGCATCGGCTACCACATTTGCCTTCCCCGGGTGGTAACGAATCTCAAAGTCGTAATCATTCAATAATTCAATCCACCTACGCTGCCTCATATTCAGTTGTTTTTGATTAAATATGTGTTGAAGAATTTTGTGGTCGGTATATATAATACTTTTGACCCCATATAAGTAGTGCCTCCAAGTCTTTAATGCAAAAACAACCGCGCCTAATTCCAAATCATGCGTCGTATAATTTTGTTCGTGAATCTTCAATTGTCTAGACGCATAAGCAATCACCTTCGTTCGTTGCATTAATACACAACCGAGACCTTGCTTTGATGCATCACAATAAATCACAAAATCATCATTCCCTTCAGGCAATGACAATATAGGTGCCGTAGTTAGCTTTTTCTTCAATAACTGAAACGCTTTCTCTTGTTCATCATTCCATTCAAATTTCTTCCCTTTATGCGTTAATGCAGTCAAGGGTTTTGCTATTCTGGAAAAGTCTTGGATGAACCTTCTGTAGTAACCAGCTAGTCCTAAAAACTGGCGTATGTGTTTCGGAGTTTTCGGGGTTTCCCACTTTTCAACAGTTTCTATCTTTGCCGGATCCACCTTAATACCTTCTTTGTTCACTATGTGACCGAGGAATTGAACTTCTTCCAACCAAAATGCACACTTTGAAAACTTAGCGTACAATTCTTCCTTCCTCAATACTTCTAACACCTTTCTCAAATGTTTACCGTGTTCTTGGTCATTCTTTGAGTAAATAAGTATGTCATCAATGAAAACAATGACAAACTTGTCAAGGTATGGTCTACACACTCGGTTCATAAGGTCCATGAACACAGCTGGTGCATTAGTTAAACCAAACGGCATGACCATAAACTCGTCATGACCGTAACGTGTTCTGAAAGCCGTCTTTGGAATATCATCTTCTTTCACCCGCATTTGATGATACCCGGAACGTAAGTCAATCTTTGAATAAACAGACGAGCCTTGTAGTTGATCAAATAAGTCATCGATTCTCAGTAGTGGGTAGCGGTTCTTGATGGTAAGTTTGTTCAACTCTCGGTAGTCGATACACAACCTGAATGTACCATCTTTCTTCTTGACAAACAAAACAGGAGCTCCCCACGGTGATGTGCTTGGTCGAATGAAACCACGCTCTAAAAGTTCTTGTAATTGGCTTTGCAGTTCTTTCATCTCGCTGGGTGCGAGTCTGTAAGGAGCACGAGCTATTGGTGCAGCTCCTGGTACAAGATCTATTTGAAATTCAACGGATCGATGTGGGGGTAATCCCGGTAATTCTTTCGGAAATACATCAGGAAATTCTTTTGCGACAGGAACATCATTGATGCTCTTTTCTTCAGTTTGTACTTTCTCGACGTGTGCTAGAACAGCATAGCAACCTTTTCTTATTAGTTTTTGTGCCTTCAAATTACTAATAAGATGTAGCTTCGTGTTGCCCTTTTCTCCGTACACCATTAAGGGTTTTCCTTTTTCTCGTATAATGCGAATTGCATTTTTGTAACAAACGATCTCCGCTTTCACTTCTTTCAACCAGTCCATACCAATTATCACATCAAAACTCCCTAACTCTACTGGTATCAAATCAATCTTAAATGTTTCGCTAACCAGTTTAATTTCTCGATTCCGACATATATTATCTGCTGAAATTAATTTACCATTTGCTAATTCGAGTAAAAATTTACTATCCAAAGGCGTCAATGGACAACTTAATTTAGCACAAAAATCTCTACTCATATAGCTTCTATCCGCACCCGAATCAAATAAAACGTAAGCAGATTTATTGTCAATAAGAAACGTACCCGTAACAAGCTCCGGGTCTTCCTGTGCCTCTGCCGCATTAATATTGAAAACTCGTCCACGGCCTTGTCCATTCGTGTTCTCCTGGTTCGGGCAATTTCTAATAATGTGGCCCGGTTTTCCACATTTATAACAAACTACATTGGAATAACTTGCTCCGACACTACTTGCTCCGCCATTACTCGTTCCGACACCATTTGTTCCTTTCGTTCTATTAACCCCTGGTCCGTAGACCTCACACTTCGCCGCGCTATTGAAATGTCCCGTTCTTATTGATTAAAAACGTTCCATATTAATTGATTTCGTTGCGAGGTTTTGACCTCTATATGAGACGTTTTTCAAAGACTGCATTCATTTTAAAACAAACCATAACCTTTATTTCATCAATAAAGGTTTAAAAAGTTTTACGTAGATTATCAAATAATGATAATCTAAAATATCCTGTTTACACACGACCATTACATAATGGTTTACAATACAAATATGTTACAACAAAATAAGTTTCTTGAATGCAGTTTTTACACAATATCATACAAGCATGGACTCCAAATCTCGTCCTTTTTTAAGTATGCGACAGCGGAAGCTCTTAATAATCACCTGAGAATAAACATGCTTAAAACGTCAACAAAAATGTTGGTGAGTTATAGGTTTAACCTATATATATCAAATCGTAACAATAGACCACAAGATTTCATATTTCAATACACATCCCATACATAGAGATAAAAATCATTCATATGGTGAACACCTGGTAACCGACATTAACAAGATGCATATATAAGAATATCCCCATCATTCCGGGACACCCTTCGGATATGATATAAATTTCGAAGTACTAAAGCATCCGGTACTTTGGATGGGGCTTGTTGGGCCCGATAGATCTATCTTTAGGATTCGCGTCAATTAGGGTGTCTGTTCCCTAATTCTTAGATTACCAGACTTAATAAAAAGGGGCATATTCGATTTCGATAATTCAACCATAGAATGTAGTTTCACGTACTTGTGTCTATTTTGTAAATCATTTATAAAACCTGCATGTATTCTCATCCCAAAAATATTAGATTTTAAAAGTGGGACTATAACTCACTTTCACAGATTTTTACTTCGTCGGGAAGTAAGACTTGGCTACTGGTTGATTCACGAACCTATAACAATATATACATATATATCAAAGTATGTTTAAAATATATTTACCACACATTTAATATATTTTGATGTTTTAAGTTTATTAAGTCAGCTGTCCTCGTTAGTAACCTACAACTAGTTGTCCACAGTTAGATGTACAGAAATTAATCGATAAATATTATCTTGAATCAATCCACGACCTAGTGTATACGTATCTCAGTATTGATCACAACTCAAACTATATATATTTTGGAATCAACCTCAACCCTGTATAGCTAACTCCAACATTCACATATAGAGTGTCTATGGTTGTTCCGAAATATATATAGATGTGTCGACATGATAGGTCGAAACATTGTATACGTGTCTATGGTATCTCAAGATTACATAATATACAATACAAGTTGATTAAGTTATGGTTGGAATAGATTTGTTACCAATTTTCACGTAGCTAAAATGAGAAAAATTATCCAATCTTGTTTTACCCATAACTTCTTCATTTTAAATCCGTTTTGAGTGAATCAAATTGCTATGGTTTCATATTGAACTCTATTTTATGAATCTAAACAGAACAGTATAGGTTTATAGTCAAAAAAATAAGTTACAAGTCGTTTTTGTAAAGGTAGTCATTTCAGTCGAAAGAACGACGTCTAGATGACCATTTTAGAAAACATACTTCCACTTTGAGTTTAACCATAATTTTTGGATATAGTTTCATGTTCATAATAAAAATCATTTTCTCTGAATAACAACTTTTAAATCAAAGTTTATCATAGTTTTTAATTAACTAACCCAAAACAGCCCGCGGTGTTACTACGACGGCGTAAATCCGGTTTTACGGTGTTTTTCATGTTTCCAGGTTTTAAATCATTAAGTTAGCATATCATATAGATATAGAACATGTGTTTAGTTGATTTTAAAAGTCAAGTTAGAAGGATTAACTTTTGTTTGCGAACAAGTTTAGAATTAACTAAACTATGTTCTAGTGATTACAAGTTTAAACCTTCGAATAAGATAGCTTTATATGTATGAATCGAATGATGTTATGAACATCATTACTACCTTAAGTTCCTTGGATAAACCTACTGGAAAAGAGAAAAATGGATCTAGCTTCAATGGATCCTTGGATGGCTCGAAGTTCTTGAAGCAGAATCATGACACGAAAACAAGTTCAAGTAAGATCATCACTTGAAATAAGATTGTTATAGTTATAGAAATTGAACCAAAGTTTGAATATGATTATTACCTTGTATTAGAATGATAACATACTGTAAGAAACAAAGATTTCTTGAGGTTGGATGATCACCTTACAAGATTGGAAGTGAGCTAGCAAACTTGAAAGTATTCTTGATTTTATGAAACTAGAACTTTTGGAATTTATGAAGAACACTTAGAACTTGAAGATATAACTTGAGAGAGATCAATTAGATGAAGAAAATTGAAGAATGAAAGTGTTCGTAGGTGTTTTTGGTCGTTGGTGTATGGATTAGATATAAAGGATATGTAATTTTGTTTTCATGTAAATAAGTCATGAATGATTACTCATATTTTTGTAATTTTATGAGATATTTCATGCTAGTTGCCAAATGATGGTTCCCACATGTGTTAGGTGACTCACATGGGCTGCTAAGAGCTGATCATTGGAGTGTATATACCAATAGTACATACATCTAAAAGCTGTGTATTGTACGAGTACGAATACGGGTGCATACGAGTAGAATTGTTGATGAAACTGAACGAGGATGTAATTGTAAGCATTTTTGTTAAGTAGAAGTATTTTGATAAGTTTATTGAAGTCTTTAAAAAGTGTATAAATACATATTAAAACACTACATGTATATACATTTTAACTGAGTCGTTAAGTCATCGTTAGTCGTTACATGTAAGTGTTGTTTTGAAACCTTTAGGTTAACGATCTTGTTAAATGTTGTTAACCCAATGTTTATAATATCAAATGAGATTTTAAATTATTATATTATCATGATATTATCATGTATGAATATCTCTTAATATGATATATATACATTAAATGTCTTTACAACGATAATCGTTACATATATGTCTCGTTTAAAAATCATTAAGTTAGTAGTCTTGTTTTTACATATGTAGTTCATTGTTAATATACTTTATGATATGTTTTCTTATCATAGTATCATGTTAACTATATATATATATCCATATATATGTCATCATATAGTTTTTACAAGTTTTAACGTTCGTGAATCACCGATCAACTTGGGTGGTCAATTGTCTATATGAAACATATTTCAATTAATCAAGTCTTAACAAGTTTGATTGCTTAACATGTTGGAAACATTTAATCATGTAAATATCAATCTCAATTAATATATATAAACATGGAAAAGTTCGGGTCACTACAGTACCTACCCGTTAAATAAATTTCGTCCCGAAATTTTAAGCTGTTGAAGGTGTTGACGAATCTTCTGGAAATAGATGCGGGTATTTCTTCTTCATCTGATCTTCACGCTCCCAGGTGAACTCGGGTCCTCTACGAGCATTCCATTGAACCTTAACAATTGGTATCTTGTTTTGCTTAAGTCTTTTAACCTCACGATCCATTATTTCGACGGGTTCTTCGATGAATTGAAGTTTTTCGTTGATTTGGATTTCATCTAACGGAATAGTGAGATCTTCTTTAGCAAAACATTTCTTCAAATTCAAGACGTGGAAAGTGTTATGTACAGCCGCGAGTTGTTGAGGTAACTCTAGTCGGTAAGCTACTGGTCCGACATGATCAATAATCTTGAATGGTCCAATATACCTTGAATTTAATTTCCCTCGTTTACCAAATCGAACAACGCCTTTCCAAGGTGCAACTTTAAGCATGACCATCTCTCCAATTTCAAATTCTATATCTTTTCTTTTAATGTCAGCGTAGCTCTTTTGTCGACTTTGGGCGGTTTTCAACCGTTGTTGAATTTGGATGATCTTCTCGGTAGTTTCTTGTATAATCTCCGGACCCGTAATCTGTCTATCCCCCACTTCACTCCAACAAATCGGAGACCTGCACTTTCTACCATAAAGTGCTTCAAACGGCGCCATCTCAATGCTTGAATGGTAGCTGTTGTTGTAGGAAAATTCTGCTAACGGTAGATGTCGATCCCAACTGTTTCCAAAATCAATAACACATGCTCGTAGCATGTCTTCAAGCGTTTGTATCGTCCTTTCGCTCTGCCCATCAGTTTGTGGATGATAGGCAGTGCTCATGTCTAGACGAGTTCCTAATGCTTGCTGTAATGTCTGCCAGAATCTTGAAATAAATCTACCATTCCTATCAGAGATAATAGAGATTGGTATTCCATGTCTGGAGACGACTTCCTTCAAATACAGTCGTGCTAACTTCTCCATCTTGTCATCTTCTCTTATTGGCAGGAAGTGTGCTGATTTTGTGAGACGATCAACTATTACCCAAATAGTATCAAAACCACTTGCAGTCCTTGGCAATTTAGTGATGAAATCCATGGTAATGTTTTCCCATTTCCATTCTGGGATTTCGGGTTGTTGAAGTAGACCTGATGGTTTCTGATGCTCAGCTTTGACCTTAGAACACGTCAAACATTCTCCTACGTATTTAGCAACATCGGCTTTCATACCCGGCCACCAAAAATATTTCCTGAGATCCTTGTACATCTTCCCCGTTCCAGGATGTATTGAGTATCTGGTTTTATGAGCTTCTCTAAGTACCATTTCTCTCATATCTCCAAATTTTGGTACCCAAATCCTTTCAGCCCTATACCGGGTTCCGTCTTCCCGAATATTAAGATGCTTCTCCGATCCTTTGGGTATTTCATCCTTTAAATTTCCCTCTTTTAAAACTCCTTGTTGCGCCTCCTTTATTTGAGTAGTAAGGTTATTATGAATCATTATATTCATAGATTTTACTCGAATGGGTTCTCTGTCCTTCCTGCTCAAGGCATCGGCTACCACATTTGCCTTCCCCGGGTGGTAACGAATCTCAAAGTCGTAATCATTCAATAATTCAATCCACCTACGCTGCCTCATATTCAGTTGTTTCTGGTTAAATATGTGCTGAAGACTTTTGTGGTCGGTATATATAATACTTTTGACCCCATATAAGTAGTGCCTCCAAGTCTTTAATGCAAAAACAACCGCGCTTAATTCCAAATCATGCGTCGTATAATTTTGTTCGTGAATCTTCAATTGTCTAGACGCATAAGCAATCACCTTCGTTCGTTGCATTAATACACAACCGAGACCTTGCTTTGATGCATCACAATAAATCACAAAATCATCATTCCCTTCAGGCAATGACAATATAGGTGCCGTAGTTAGCTTTTTCTTCAATAACTGAAACGCTTTCTCTTGTTCATCATTCCATTCAAATTTCTTCCCTTTATGCGTTAATGCAGTCAAGGGTTTTGCTATTCTGGAAAAGTCTTGGATGAACCTTCTGTAGTAACCAGCTAGTCCTAAAAACTGGCGTATGTGTTTCGGAGTTTTCGGGGTTTCCCACTTTTCAACAGTGTCTATCTTTGCCGGATCCACCTTAATACCTTCTTTGTTCACTATGTGACCGAGGAATTGAACTTCTTCCAACCAAAATGCACACTTTGAAAACTTAGCGTACAATTCTTCCTTCCTCAATACTTCTAACACCTTTCTCAAATGTTCACCGTGTTCTTGGTCATTCTTTGAGTAAATAAGTATGTCATCAATGAAAACAATGACAAACTTGTCAAGGTATGGTCCACACACTCGGTTCATAAGGTCCATGAACACAGCTGGTGCATTAGTTAAACCAAACGGCATGACCATAAACTCGTAATGACCGTAACGTGTTCTGAAAGCAGTCTTTGGAATATCATCTTCTTTCACCCGCATTTGATGATACCCGGAACGTAAGTCAATCTTTGAATAAACAGACGAGCCTTGTAGTTGATCAAATAAGTCATCGATTCTCGGTAGTGGGTAGCGGTTCTTGATGGTAAGTTTGTTCAACTCTCGGTAGTCGATACACAACCTGAATGTACCATCTTTCTTCTTGACAAACAAAACAGGAGCTCCCCACGGTGATGTGCTTGGTCGAATGAAACCACGCTCTAAAAGTTCTTGTAATTGGCTTTGCAGTTCTTTCATCTCGCTGGGTGCGAGTCTGTAAGGAGCACGAGCTATTGGTGCAGCTCCTGGTACAAGATCTATTTGAAATTCAACGGATCGATGTGGGGGTAATCCCGGTAATTCTTTCGGAAATACATCAGGAAATTCTTTTGCGACGGGAACATCATTGATGCTATTTTCTTCAGTTTGTACTTTTTCGACGTGTGCTAGAACAGCATAGCAACCTTTTCTTATTAGTTTTTGTGCCTTCAAATTACTAATAAGATGTAGCTTCGTGTTGCCCTTTTCTCCGTACACCATTAAGGGTTTTCCTTTTTCTCGTATAATGCGAATTGCATTTTTGTAACAAACGATCTCTGCTTTCACTTCTTTCAACCAGTCCATACCGATTATCACATCAAAACTCCCTAACTCTACTGGTATCAAATCAATCTTAAATGTTTCGCTAACCAGTTTAATTTCTCGATTCCGACATATATTATCTGCTGAAATTAATTTACCATTTGCTAATTCGAGTAAAAATTTACTATCCAAAGGCGTCAATGGACAACTTAATTTAGCACAAAAATCTCTACTCATATAGCTTCTATCCGCACCCGAATCAAATAAAACGTAAGCAGATTTATTGTCAATAAGAAACGTACCCGTAACAAGCTCCGGGTCTTCCTGTGCCTCTGCCGCATTAATATTGAAAACTCTTCCGCGGCCTTGTCCATTCGTGTTCTCCTGGTTCGGGCAATTTCTAATAATGTGGCCCGGTTTTCCACATTTATAACAAACTACATTGGCATAACTTGCTCCGACACTACTTGCTCCGCCATTACTCGTTCCGACACCATTTGTTCCTTTCGTTCTATTAACCCCTGGTCCGTAGACCTCACACTTCACCGCGCTATGACCATTTCTTTTACACTTGTTGCAAAATTTGGTGCAGAACCCCGAGTGATTCTTTTCACACCTTTGGCATAGCTGCTTCTGATTGTTGTTGTTGTTGCGATTATTATTGTTGTTGGGATGATTGTTGTAGTTGCTGTTGTTGTTGTTGTTGTTGTTGTTGTTGGGCCGTTTGTTGTAGTTGCGATTGATGTTGCGATTGTTGGGATAATTGTTGCGATTATTGTTGTAATTGCTTTTGTTGTTGTATTGGTGATTCTTATCACCGTTTTCCTCCCACTTTCTTTTGACTTGCTTCACATTGGCCTCTTCAGTAGTCTGTTCTTTAATTCTTTCTTCAATTTGGTTGACTAGTTTGTGAGCCATTCTACATGCCTGTTGTATGGAGGCGGGCTCGTGTGAACTTATATCTTCTTGGATTCTTTCCGGTAATCCTTTCACAAATGCGTCGATCTTCTCTTCCTCATCTTCGAATGCTCCCGGACACAATAGGCACAATTCTGTGAATCGTCTTTCGTACGTGGTAATATCAAATCCTTGGGTTCGTAACCCTCTAAGTTCTGTCTTGAGCTTATTGACCTCGGTTCTGGGACGGTACTTCTCGTTCATCAAGTGCTTGAATGCTGACCACGGTAGTGCGTACGCATCGTCTTGTCCCACTTGCTCTAGATAGGTATTCCACCATGTTAACGCAGAACCTGTGAAGGTATGCGTAGCGTACTTCACTTTGTCCTCTTCAGTACACTTACTTATGGCAAACACCGATTCGACCTTCTCGGTCCACCGTTTCAATCCGATCGGTCCTTCGGTTCCATCAAATTCCAAAGGTTTGCAGGCAGTGAATTCTTTGTAGGTGCATCCTACACGATTTCCTGTACTGCTAGATCCAAGGTTATTGTTGGTATGTAGCGCAGCCTGTACTGCGGCTATGTTTGAAGCTAGAAAAGTACGGAATTCCTCTTCATTCATATTCACGGTGTGTCGAGTAGTCGGTGCCATTTCCTTCAAAATAGTCAAATGGAACAAGTTAATCATACAGAATATTAAGAGTAGTTAATAGTATTTCGTAGCATAATATGAACTCATTTATAAAAGCTTTTTCTTCATATTAGCGTTTTATAAGTTTAAATTCGGGTAGTACCTACCCGTTAAGTTCATACTTAGTAGCTAATATACAATTCAACTACTACAATTCTATATGAAAAACTGATTATAATAATATTTCGCGTTCAAACTTTTATACAATATTTTACAAACTTACAATACCGCTTATTTTACATAAAGCATGAAATATAGCACACAATAACTTTGATACAAGATAGTTGTGAAGATAATTCTAGCTAGTACACAAGTTGTTCAGCAAAGGCAATAAAGACACGTAATTCATACGTCCAGAAACAAGTCATGCATTCTGGTTTTACTAGGACTACTTCCCATCCTTGGTCTTGTGCAACATAACTGTTATGGCCGTTGATAAGACAGCGTGTTGTAACGTCGTCAAAGGGACGAGGGTTACGTAATGTCCAACAGTCCCGTAATAATCTAAAAACCTCATTTCTTACCCCAATTACCGACTCCGTCACTTGTGGAAACGTTTTGTTTAATAGTTGTAGCCCGATGTTCTTGTTCTCACTTTGGTGAGAAGCGAACATTACTAATCCGTAAGCATAACATGCTTCTTTATGTTGCATGTTAGCCGCTTTTTCTAAATCACGAAGTCCAACATTCGGATATATTGAGTCAAAATAATTTCTTAACCCGTTGCGTAAAATAGCATTTGGGTTCCCCGCAATATATGCGTCAAAGTAAACACATCGTAACTTATGGGTTTCCCAATGTGATATCCCCCATCTTTCAAACGAAAGTCTCTTATAAACTAAGACATTCTTGGAACGTTCTTCGAATGTCTTACAAACTGATCTCGCCTTAAATAGTTGTGCCGAGGAATTCTGGTCGACTCTAGACAAGATTTCATCAATCATGTCTCCGGGTAGGTCTCTTAAAATATTGGGTTGTCTATCCATTTTGTGTTTTTAAACTGTAAAATAGACAAGAGTTAGATTCATAAAAAAATACTTATTAATACAAGCAATTTTTACATATATCATAAAGCATAAGAACACTATATTACATATATTACACCACACGAATACAACTATCTTATTCCGACTCGCTCGTTTCTTCTTCTTCGGTTTTGGTTCGTTTTGCCAAGTTTCTAGGGATATATGATGTTCCCCTAATACGAGCCGTAATTTTCCACATTGGTTTAGAAAAACCTGGTGGTTTAGAGGTTCCCGGGTCATTGTTACAACTTAAGGACTTCGGGGGTTGACGATACATATAAAGTTCATCGGGGTTGGAATTAGATTTCTCTATTTTTATGCCCTTTCCCTTATTATTTTCTTTTGCCTTTTTAAATTCAGTTGGGGTAATTTCTATAACATCATCGGAATTCTCGTCGGAATCCGATTCATCGGAGAATTGGTAATCCTCCCAATATTTTGCTTCCTTGGCGAAAACACCATTGACCATAATTAACTTTGGTCGGTTGGTTGAGGATTTTCTTTTACTTAACCGTTTTATTATTTCCCCCACCGGTTCTATTTCTTCATCCGGTTCCGATTCTTCTTCCGGTTCTGATTCTTCTTCCGGTTCCGACTCTTCTTCCGGTTCCTCTTCGGGAACTTGTGAATCAGTCCACAAATCATTCCAATTTACATTTGACTCTTCATTATTATTAGGTGAGTCAATGGGACTTGTTCTAGAGGTAGACATCTATCACATAATATCAAACACGTTAAGAGATTAATATATCACATAATATTCATATGTTAAAAATATATAGTTTCCAACAAAAATGTTAAGCAATCATTTTTAAAGAAAACACGGTCGAAGTCCAGACTCACTAATGCATCCTAACAAACTCGATAAGACACACTAATGCAAATTTTCTGGTTCTCTAAGACTAACGCTCGGATACCAACTGAAATGTCCCGTTCTTATTGATTAAAAACGTTCCATATTAATTGATTTCGTTGCGAGGTTTTGACCTCTATATGAGACGTTTTTCAAAGACTGCATTCATTTTAAAACAAACCATAACCTTTATTTCATCAATAAAGGTTTAAAAAGCTTTACGTAGATTATCAAATAATGATAATCTAAAATATCCTGTTTACACACGACCATTACATAATGGTTTACAATACAAATATGTTACAACAAAATAAGTTTCTTGAATGCAGTTTTTACACAATATCATACAAGCATGGACTCCAAATCTCGTCCTTATTTAAGTATGCGACAGCGGAAGCTCTTAATAATCACCTGAGAATAAACATGCTTAAAACGTCAACAAAAATGTTGGTGAGTTATAGGTTTAACCTATATATATCAAATCGTAACAATAGACCACAAGATTTCATATTTCAATACACATCCCATACATAGAGATAAAAATCATTCATATGGTGAACACCTGGTAACCGACATTAACAAGATGCATATATAAGAATATCCCCATCATTCCGGGACACCCTTCGGATATGATATAAATTTCGAAGTACTAAAGCATCCGGTACTTTGGATGGGGCTTGTTGGGCCCGATAGATCTATCTTTAGGATTCGCGTCAATTAGGGTGTCTGTTCCCTAATTCTTAGATTACCAGACTTAATAAAAAGGGGCATATTCGATTTCGATAATTCAACCATAGAATGTAGTTTCACGTACTTGTGTCTATTTTGTAAATCATTTATAAAACCTGCATGTATTCTCATCCCAAAAATATTAGATTTTAAAAGTGGGACTATAACTCACTTTCACAGATTTTTACTTCGTCGGGAAGTAAGACTTGGCCACTGGTTGATTCACGAACCTATAACAATATATACATATATATCAAAGTATGTTCAAAATATATTTACAAAACTTTTAATATATTTTGATGTTTTAAGTTTATTAAGTCAGCTGTCCTCGTTAGTAACCTACAACTAGTTGTCCACAGTTAGATGTACAGAAATTAATCGATAAATATTATCTTGAATCAATCCACGACCCAGTGTATACGTATCTCAGTATTGATCACAACTCAAACTATATATACTTTGGAATCAACCTCAACCCTGTATAGCTAACTCCAACATTCACATATAGAGTGTCTATGGTTATTCCGAAATATATATAGATGTGTCGACATGATAGGTCGAAACATTGTATACGTGTCTATGGTATCTCAAGATTACATAATATACAATACAAGTTGATTAAGTTATGGTTGGAATAGATTTGTTACCAATTTTCACGTAGCTAAAATGAGAAAAATTATCCAATCTTGTTTTACCCATAACTTCTTCATTTTAAATCCGTTTTGAGTGAATCAAATTGCTATGGTTTCATATTGAACTCTATTTTATGAATCTAAACAGAACAGTATAGGTTTATAGTCAAAAAAATAAGTTACAAGTCGTTTTTGTAAAGGTAGTCATTTCAGTCGAAAGAACGACGTCTAGATGACCATTTTAGAAAACATACTTCCACTTTGAGTTTAACCATAATTTTTGGATATAGTTTCATGTTCATAATAAAAATCATTTTCTCAGAATAACAACTTTTAAATCAAAGTTTATCATAGTTTTTAATTAACTAACCCAAAACAGCCCGCGGTGTTACTACGACGGCGTAAATCCGGTTTTACGGTGTTTTTCGTGTTTCCAGGTTTTAAATCATTAAGTTAGCATATCATATAGATATAGAACATGTGTTTAGTTGATTTTAAAAGTCAAGTTAGAAGGATTAACTTTTGTTTGCGAACAAGTTTAGAATTAACTAAACTATGTTCTAGTGATTACAAGTTTAAACCTTCGAATAAGATAGCTTTATATGTATGAATCGAATGATGTTATGAACATCATTACTACCTTAAGTTCCTTGGATAAACCTACTGGAAAAGAGAAAAATGGATCTAGCTTCAATGGATCCTTGGATGGCTCGAAGTTCTTGAAGCAGAATCATGACACGAAAACAAGTTCAAGTAAGATCATCACTTGAAATAAGATTGTTATAGTTATAGAAATTGAACCAAAGTTTGAATATGATTATTACCTTGTATTAGAATGATAACCTACTGTAAGAAACAAAGATTTCTTGAGGTTGGATGATCACCTTACAAGATTGGAAGTGAGCTAGCAAACTTGAAAGTATTCTTGATTTTATGAAACTAGAACTTTTGGAATTTATGAAGAACACTTAGAACTTGAAGATATAACTTGAGAGAGATCAATTAGATGAAGAAAATTGAAGAATGAAAGTGTTTGTAGGTGTTTTTGGTCGTTGGTGTATGGATTAGATATAAAGGATATGTAATTTTGTTTTCATGTAAATAAGTCATGAATGATTACTCATATTTTTGTAATTTTATGAGATATTTCATGCTAGTTGCCAAATGATGGTTCCCACATGTGTTAGGTGACTCACATGGGCTGCTAAGAGCTGATCATTGGAGTGTATATACCAATAGTACATACATCTAAAAGCTGTGTATTGTACGAGTACGAATACGGGTGCATACGAGTAGAATTGTTGATGAAACTGAACGAGGATGTAATTGTAAGCATTTTTGTTAAGTAGAAGTATTTTGATAAGTGTATTAAAGTCTTTCAAAAGTGTATAAATACATATTAAAACACTACATGTATATACATTTTAACTGAGTCGTTAAGTCATCGTTAGTCGTTACATGTAAGTGTTGTTTTGAAACCTTTAGGTTAACGATCTTGTTAAATGTTGTTAACCCAATGTTTATAATATCAAATGAGATTTTAAATTATTATATTATCATGATATTATCATGTATGAATATCTCTTAATATGATATATATACATTAAATGTCTTTACAACGATAATCGTTACATATATGTCTCGTTTAAAAATCATTAAGTTAGTAGTCTTGTTTTTACATATGTAGTTCATTGTTAATATACTTTATGATATGTTTTCTTATCATAGTATCATGTTAACTATATATATATATATATCCATATATATGTCATCATATAGTTTTTACAAGTTTTAACGTTCGTGAATCACCGATCAACTTGGGTGGTCAATTGTCTATATGAAACATATTTCAATTAATCAAGTCTTAACAAGTTTGATTGCTTAACATGTTGGAAACATTTAATCATGTAAATATCAATCTCAATTAATATATATAAACATGGAAAAGTTCGGGTCACTACAGCTATGACCATTTCTTTTACACTTGTTGCAAAATTTGGTGTAGAACCCCGAGTGATACTTTTCACACCTTTGGCATAGCTGCTTCTGATTGTTGTTGTTGTTGCGGTTATTATTGTTGTTGGGATGATTATTGTAGTTGCTATTGTTGTTGTTGTTGTTGTTGTTGGGCCGTTTGTTGTAGTTGCGATTGATGTTGCGATTGTTGGGATAATTGTTGCGATTATTGTTGTAATTGCTGTTGTTGTTGTATTGGTGATTCTTATCACCGTTTTCCTCCCACTTTCTTTTGACTTGCTTCACATTGGCCTCTTCAGCAGTCTGCTCTTTAATTCTTTCTTCAACCTGGTTCACTAGTTTGTGAGCCATTCTACATGCCTGTTGTATGGAGGCGGGATCGTGTGAACTTATATCTTCTTGGATTCTTTCCGGTAATCCTTTCACAAACGCATCGATCTTCTCTTCCTCATCTTCGAATGCTCCCGGACACAATAGGCACAAATCTGTGAATCGTCTTTCGTACGTGGTAATATCAAATCCTTGGGTTCGTAACCCTCTAAGTTCTGTCTTGAGCTTATTGACCTCAGTTCTGGGACGGTACTTCTCGTTCATCAAGTGCTTGAATGCTGACCACGGTAGTGCGTACGCATCATCTTGTCCCACTTGCTCTAGATAGGTATTCCACCATGTTAACGCAGAACCTATGAAGGTATGCGTAGCGTACTTCACTTTGTCCTCTTCAGTACACTTACTTATGGAAAACACCGATTCGACCTTCTCAGTCCACCGTTTCAATCCGATCGGTCCTTCGGTTCCATCAAATTCCAAAGGTTTGCAGGCAGTGAATTCTTTGTAGGTGCATCCTACACGATTTCCTGTACTGCTAGATCCAAGGTTATTGTTGGTATGTAGCGCAGCCTGTACTGCGGCTATGTTTGAAGCTAGAAAAGTACGGAATTCCTCTTCATTCATATTCACGGTGTGTCGAGTAGTCGGTGCCATTTCCTTCAAAATAGTCAAATGGAACAAGTTAATCATACAGAATATTAAGAGTAGTTAATAGTATTTCGTAGCATAATATGAACTCATTTATAAAAGCTTTTTCTTCATATTAGCGTTTTATAAGTTTAAATTCGGGTAGTACCTACCCGTTAAGTTCATACTTAGTAACTAATATACAATTCAACTACTACAATTCTATATGAAAAACTGATTATAATAATATTTCGCGTTCAAACTTTTACACAATATTTTACAAACTTACAATACCGCTTATTTTACATATAGCATGAAATATAGCACACAATAAATTTGATACAAGATGCTTGTGAAGATAATTCTTGCTAGTACACAAGTCGTTCAGCAAAGGCAATAAAGACACGTAATTCATACGTCCAAAAACAAGTCATGCATTTTGGTTTTACTAGGATTACTTCCCATCCTTGGTCTTGTGGAACATAACCGTTATGGCCGTTGATAAGACAGCGTGTTGTAACGTCATCAAAGGGACGAGGGTTACGTAATGTCCAACAGTCCCGTAACAATCTAAAAACCTAATTTCTTACCCTAATTACCGACTCCGTCACTTGTGGAAATATTTTGTTTAATAGTTGTAGCCCGATGTTCTTGTTCTCACTTTGGTGAGAAGCGAACATTACTAACCCGTAAGCATAACATGCTTCTTTATGTTGCATGTTAGCCGCTTTTTCTAAATCACGAAGTCCTATATTCGGATATACTGAGTCAAAATAATTTCTTAACCCGTTGCGTAAAATAGCATTTGGGTTCCCCGCAATATATGCATCAAAGTAAACACATCATAACTTATGGATTTCCCAATGTGATATTCCCCATCTTCCGAACGAAAGCCTTTTATAAACCAAGGCATTCTTGGAACGTTCTTCGAATGTCTTACAAACTGATCTCGCCTTAAATAGTTGTGCCGGAGAATTCTGACCGACTCTAGACAAGATTTCATCAATCATGTCTCCGGGTAGGTCTCTTAAAATATTGGGTTGTCTATCCATTTTGTGTTTTTATACTGTAAAATAGACAAGAGTTAGATTCATAAAAAAAAATACTTATTAATACAAGCAATTTTTACATATATCATAAAGCATAAGCACACTATATTACATATATTACACCACACGAATATAACTATCTTATTCCGACTCGCTCATTTCTTCTTGTTCGGTTTTGGTTCGTTTTGCCAAGTTTCTAGGGATATATGATGTTCCCCTAATATGAGCCGTCGTTATCCACATTGGTTTAGAAAAACCTGGTGGTTTAGAGGTTCCCGGTTCATTGTTACAACTTAAGGACTTCGGGGGTTGACGATACATATAAAGTTAATCGGGGTTGGAATTAGATTTCTCTATTTTTATGCCCTTTCCCTTATTATTTTCTTTTGCCTTTTTAAATTCAGTTGGGGTAATTTCTATAACATCATCGGAATTCTCGTCGGAATCCGATTCATCAGAGAATTGGTAATCCTCCCAATATTTTGCTTCCTTGGCGGAAACACCATTGACCATAATTAACCTTGGTCGGTTGGTTGAGGATTTTCTTTTACTTAACCGTTTTATTATTTCCCCCACCGGTTCTATTTCTTCATCTGGTTCCGATTCTTCTTCCGGTTCCGATTCTTCTTCCGGTTCCGACTCTTCTTCCGGTTCCTCTTCGGGAACTTGTGAATCAGTCCACGAATCATTCCAATTTACATTTGACTCTTCATTATTATTAGGTGAGTCAATGGGACTTGTTCTACAGGTAGACATCTATCACATAATATCAAACGCGTTAAGATATTAATATATCACATAATATTCACATGTTAAAAATATATAGTTTCCAACAAAATTTGTTAAGCAATCATTTTTTTTTTCAAGTAAACACGGTCGAAGTCCAGACTCACTAATGCATCCTAACAAACTAGATAAGACACACTAATGCAAAATTCTGGTTCTCTAAGACCAACGCTCGGATACCAACTGAAATGTCCCGTTCTTATTGATTAAAAACGTTCCATATTAATTGATTTCGTTGCGAGGTTTTGACCTCTATATGAGACGTTTTTCAAAGACTGCATTCATTTTTAAAACAAACCATAACCTTTATTTCATAAATAAAGGTTTAAAAAGCTTTACGTAGATTATCAAATAATGATAATCTAAAATATCCTGTTTACACACGACCATTACATAATGGTTTACAATACAAATATGTTACATCGAAATCAGTTTCTTGAATGCAGTTTTTACACAATATCATACAAACATGGACTCCAAATCTTGTCCTTATTTTAGTATGCAACAGCGGAAGCTCTTAATATTCACCTGAGAATAAACATGCTTTAAACGTCAACAAAAATGTTGGTGAGTTATAGGTTTAACCTATATATATCAAATCGTAACAATAGACCACAAGATTTCATATTTCAATACACATCCCATACATAGAGATAAAAATCATTCATATGGTGAACACCTGGTAACCGACATTAACAAGATGCATATATAAGAATATCCCCATCATTCCGGGACACCCTTCGGATATGATATAAATTTCGAAGTACTAAAGCATCCGGTACTTTGGATGGGGTTTGTTAGGCCCAATAGATTTATCTTTAGGATTCGCGTCAATTAGGTTGTCTGTTCCCTAATTCTTAGATTACCAGACTTAATAAAAATGGGCATATTCAATTTCAATAATTCAACCATAGAATGTAGTTTCACGTACTTGTGTCTATTTTGTAAATCATTTATAAAACCTGCATGTATTCTCATCGCAAAAATATTAGATTTTAAAAGTGGGACTATAACTCACTTTCACGGATTTTTACTTCGTCGGGAAGTAAGACTTGGCCACTGGTTGATTCACGAACCTATAACAATATATACATATATATCAAAGTATGTTCAAAATATATTTACAACACTTTTAATATATTTTGATGTTTTAAGTTTATTAAGTCAGCTGTCCTCGTTAGTAACCTACAACTAGTTGTCCACAGTTAGATGTACAGAAATAAATCGATAAATATTATCTTGAATCAATCCACGACCCAGTGTATACGTATCTCAGTATTGATCACAACTCAAACTATATATATTTTGGAATCAACCTCAACCCTGTATAGCTAACTCCAACATTCACATATAGAGTGTCTATGGTTGTTCCGAAATATATATAGATGTGTCGACATGATAGGTCGAAACATTGTATACATGTCTATGGTATCTCAAGATTACATAATATACAATACAAGTTGATTAAGTTATGGTTGGAATAGATTTGTTACCAATTTTCACGTAGCTAAAATGAGAAAAATTATTCAATCTTGTTTTACCCATAACTTCTTCATTTTAAATCCGTTTTGAGTGAATCAAATTGCTATGGTTTCATATTGAACTCTATTTTATGAATCTAAACAGAAAAAGTATAGGTTTATAGTCGGAAAAATAAGTTACAAGTCGTTTTTGTAAAGGTAGTCATTTCAGTCGAAAGAACGACGTCTAGATGACCATTTTAGAAAACATACTTCCACTTTGAGTTTAACCATAATTTTTGGATATAGTTTTATGTTCATAATAAAAATCATTTTCTCAGAATAACAACTTTTAAATCAAAGTTTATCATAGTTTTTAATTAACTAACCCAAAACAGCCCGCGGTGTTACTACGACGGCGTAAATCTGGTTTTACGGTGTTTTTCGTGTTTCCAGGTTTTAAATCATTAAGTTAGCATATCATATAGATATAGAACATGTGTTAAGTTGATTTTAAAAGTCAAGTTAGAAGGATTAACTTTTGTTTGCGAACAAGTTTAGAATTAACTAAACTATGTTCTAGTGATTACAAGTTTAAACCTTCGAATAAGATAGCTTTATATGTATGAATCGAATGATGTTATGAACATCATTACTACCTTAAGTTCCTTGGATAAACCTACTGGAAAAGAGAAAAATGGATCTAGCTTCAACGGATCCTTGGATGGCTCGAAGTTCTTGAAGCAGAATCATGACACGAAAACAAATTCAAGTAAGATTATCACTTGAAATAAGATTGTTATAGTTATAGAAATTGAATAAAAGTTTGAATATGATTATTACCTTGTATTAGAATGATAACCTACTGTAAGAAACAAAGATTTCTTGAGGTTGGATGATCACCTTACAAGATTGGAAGTGAGCTAGCAAACTTGAAAGTATTCTTGATTTTATGTAACTAGAACTTGTAGAATTTATGAAGAACACTTAGAACTTGAAGATAGAACTTGAGAGAGATCAATTAGATGAAGAAAATTGAAGAATGAAAGTGTTTGTAGGTGTTTTTGGTCGTTGGTGTATGGATTAGATATAAAGGATATGTAATTTTGTTTTCATGTAAATAAGTCATGAATGATTACTCATATTTTTGTAATTTTATGAGATATTTCATGCTAGTTGCCAAATGATGGTTCCAACATGTGTTAGGTGACTCACATGGGCTGCTAAGAGCTGATCATTGGAGTGTATATACCAATAGTACATACATCTAAAAGCTGTGTATTGTACGAGTACGAATACGGGTGCATACGAGTAGAATTGTTGATGAAACTGAACGAGGATGTAATTGTAAGCATTTTTGTTAAGTAGAAGTATTTTGATAAGTGTATTGAAGTCTTTCAAAAGTGTATAAATACATATTAAAACACTACATGTATATACATTTTAACTGAGTCGTTAAGTCATCGTTAGTCGTTACATGTAAGTGTTGTTTTGAAACCTTTAGGTTAACGATCTTGTTAAATGTTGTTAACCCAATGTTTATAATATCAAATGAGATTTTAAATTATTATATTATCATGATATTATCATGTATGAATATCTCTTAACATGATATATATACATTAAATGTCTTTACAACGATAATCGTTACATATATGTCTCGTTTAAAAATCATTAAGTTAGTAGTCTTGTTTTTACATATTCAGTTCATTGTTAATATACTTAATGATATGTTTACTTATCATAGTATCATGTTAACTATATATATATATATCCATATATATGTTATCATATAGTTTTTATAAGTTTTAACGTTCGTGAATCACCGGTCAACTTGGGTGGTCAATTGTCTATATGAAACATATTTCAATTAATCAAGTCTTAACAAGTTTGATTGCTTAACATGTTGGAAACATTTAATCATGTAAATATCAATCTCAATTAATATATTTAAACATGGAAAAGTTCGAGTCACTACAACTACTTGCTCCGCCATTACTCGTTCCGACACCATTTGTTCCTTTCGTTCTGTTAACCCTTGGTCCGTAAACCTCACACTTCGCCGCGCTATGACCATTTCTTTTACACTTGTTGCAAAATTTGTTGCAGAACCCCGAGTGAAACTTTTCACACCTTTGGCATAGCTGCTTCTGATTGTTATTGTTGTTGCGGTTGTTATTGTTGTTGGGATGATTGTTGTAGTTGCTGTTGTTGTTGTTGCTGTTGTTGTTGTTGTTGTTGTTGTTGTTGTTGTTGTTGTTGGGCCATTTGTTGTAGTTGCGATTGATGTTGCGATTGTTGGGATAATTGTTGCGATTATTATTGTAATTGCTGTTGTTGTTGTATTGGTGATTCTTATCACCGTTTTCCTCCCACTTTCTTTTGACTTGCTTCTAATTGGCCTCTTCAGCCGTCTGTTCTTTAATTCTTTCCTCAATCTGGTTCACTAGTTTGTGAGCCATTCTACATGCATGTTATATGGAGGCGGGCTCGTGTGAACTTATATCTTCTTGGATTCTTTCCGGTAATCCTTTTACAAACGCGTCGATCTTCTCTTCCTCATCTTCGAACGCTCCCGGACACAATAGGCAAAATTCTGTGAATCATCTTTCGTACGTGGTAATATCAAATCCTTGGGTTTGTAACCCTCTAAGTACTGTCTTGAGCTTATTGACCTCGGTTCTGGGATGGTACTTCTCGTTCATCAAGTGCTTGAATGCTGACCACGGTAGTGCGTACGCATCATCTTGTCCCACTTGCTCTAGATAGGTATTCCACCATGTTAACGCAGAACCTGTGAAGGTATGCGTAGCGTACTTCACTTTGTCCTCTTCAGTACACTTACTTATGGCAAACACCGATTCGACCTTCTCGGTCCACCGTTTCAATCCGATCGGTTCTTCGGTTCCATCAAATTCCAAAGGTTTGCAGGCAGTGAATTCTTTGTAGGTGCATCCTACACGACTTCCTGTACTACTAGATCCAAGGTTATTGTTGGTATGTAGCGCAACCTATAGTGCGGCTATGTTTGAAGCTAGAAAAGTACGGAATTCGTCTTCATTCATATTCACGGTGTGTCGAGTAGTCGGTGCCATTTCCTTCAAAATAGTCAAATGGAACAAGTTAATCATACAGAATATTAAGAGTAGTTAATAGTATTTCGTAGCATAATATGAACTCATTTATAAAAGCTTTTTCTTCATATTAGCGTTTTATAAGTTTAAATTCGGGTAGTACCTACCCGTTAAGTTCATACTTAGTAGCTAATATACAATTCAACTACTACAATTCTATATGAAAAACTGATTATAATAATATTTCGCGTTCAAACTTTTATACAATATTTTACAAACTTACAATACCGCTTATTTTACATAAAGCATGAAATATAGCACACAGTAACTTTGATACAAGATAGTTGTGAAGATACTTCTAGCTAGTACACAAGTCGTTCAGCAAAGGCAATAAAGACACGTAATTCATACGTCCAGAAACAAGTCATGCATTCTGGTTTTACTAGGACTACTTCCCATCCTTGGTCTTGTGGAACATAACCGTTATGGCCGTTGATAAGACATCGTGTTGTAACGTCATCAAAGGGACGAGGGTTACGTAATGACCAACAGTCTCGTAATAACCTAAAAACCTCATTTCTTACCCCAATTACCGACTCCGTTACTTGTGGGAACGTTTTGTTTAATAGTTGTAGTCCGATGTTCTTGTTCTCACTTTGGTGAGAAGCGAACATTACTAACCCGTAAGCATAGCATGCTTCTTTATGTTGCATGTTAGCCGCTTTTTCTAAATCTTGAAGTCCTATATTCGGATACATTGAGTCAAAATAATTTCTTAACCCGTTGCGTAAAATAGCATTTGGGTTCCCCGCAATATATGCGTCAAAGTAAACACATCGTAACTTATGGGTTTCCCAATGTGATATCCCCCATCTTTCAAACGACAGTCTCTTATAAACCAAGACATTCTTGGAACGTTCTTCGAATGTCTTACAAACTGATTTCGCCGTAAATAGTTGTGCCGAAGAATTCTGACCGACTCTAGACAAGATTTCATCAATCATGTCTCCGGGTAGGTCTATTAAAATATTGGGTTGTCTATCCATTTTGTATTTTTAAACTGTAAAATAGACAAGAGTTAGATTCATAAAAAAAATTACTTATTAATACAAGCAATTTTTACATATATCATAAAGCATAAGCACACTATATTACATATATTACACCACACGAATACAACTATCTTATTCCAACTCGCTCGTTTCTTCTTCTTCAGTTTTGGTTCGTTTTGCCAAGTTTCTAGGGATATATGATGTTCCCCTAATACGAGCCGTCGTTTTCCACATTGGTTTAGAAAAACCTGGTGGTTTAGAGGTTCCCGGGTCATTGTTACAAATTAAGGGCTTCGGGGGTTGACGATACATATAAAGTTCATCGGGGTTGGAATTAGATTTCTCTATTTTTATGCCCTTTCCCTTATTATTTTCTTTTGTCTTTTTAAATTTAGTTGGGGTAATTTCTATAACATCATCGGAATTCTCGTCGGAATCCGATTCATCGGAGAATTGGTAATCCTCCCAATATTTTGCTTCCTTGGCGGAAACACCATTGACCATAATTAACCTTGGTCGGTTGGTTGAGGATTTTCTTTTACTTAACCATTTTATTATTTCCCCCACCGGTTCTCTTTCCTCCTCCGGTTCCTCCTCCTCCGGTTCCTCCTCTTCCGGTTCTGATTCTTCTTCCGGTTCCGACTCTTCTTCCGGTTCCTCTTCGGGAACTTGTGAATTAGTCCACGAATCATTCCAATTTACATTTGACTCTTTATTATTATTAGGTGAGTCAATGGGACTTGTTCTAGAGGTAGACATCTATCACATAATATCAAACGCGTTAAGAGATTAATATATCACATAATACCCACATGTTAAAAATATATAGTTTCCAACAAAATTTGTTAAGCAATCATTTTTCAAGTAAACACGGTTGAAGTCCAGACTCACTAATGCATCCTAACAAACTCGATAAGACACACTAATGCAAAATTCTGGTTCTCTAAGACCAACGCTCGGATACCAACTGAAATGTCCCGTTCTTATTGATTAAAAACGTTCCATATTAATTGATTTCGTTGCGAGATTTTGACCTCTATATGAGACGTTTTTCAAAGACTGCATTCATTTTTAAAACAAACCATAACCTTTATTTCATAAATAAAGGTTTAAAAAGCTTTACGTAGATTATCAAATAATGATAATCTAAAATATCCTGTTTACACACGACCATTACATAATGGTTTACAATACAAATATGTTACATCGAAATCAGTTTCTTGAATGCAGTTTTTACACAATATCATACAAACATGGACTCCAAATCTTGTTCTTATTTTAGTATGCAACAGCGGAAGCTCTTAGTATTCAGCTGAGAATAAACATGCTTTAAACGTCAACAAAAATGTTGGTGAGTTATAGGTTTAACCTATATATATCAAATCGTAACAATAGACCACAAGATTTCATATTTCAATACACATCCCATACATAGAGATAAAAATCATTCATATGGTGAACACCTGGTAACCGACATTAACAAGATGCATATATATAAGAATATCCCCATCATTCCGGGACACCCTTCGGATATGATATAAATTTTGAAGTACTAAAGCATCCGGTACTTTGGATGGGGTTTGTTAGGCCCAATAGATCTATCTTTAGGATTCGCGTCAATTAGGGTGTCTGTTCCCTAATTCTTAGATTACCAGACTTAATAAAAAGGGGCATATTCGATTTTGATAATTCAACCATAGAATGTAGTTTCACGTACTTGTGTCTATTTTGTAAATCATTTATAAAACCTGCATGTATTCTCATCCCAAAAATATTAGATTTTAAAAGTGGGACTATAACTCACTTTCACAGATTTTTACTTCGTCGGGAAGTAAGACTTGGCCACTGGTTGATTCACGAACCTATAACAATATATACATATATATCAAAGTATGTTCAAAATATATTTACAACACTTTTAATATATTTTGATGTTTTAAGTTTATTAAGTCAGCTGTCCTCGTTAGTAACCTACAACTAATTGTCTACAGTTAGATGTACATAAATAAATCAATAAATATTATCTTGAATCAATCCACGACCCAGTGTATACGTATCTCAGTATTGATCACAACTCAAACTATATATATTTTGGAATCAACCTCAACCCTGTATAGCTAACTCCAACATTCACATATAGAATGTCTATGGTTGTTCCGAAATATATATAGATGTGTCGACATGATAGGTCAAAACATTGTATACGTGTCTATGGTATCTCAAGAGTACATAATATACAATACAAGTTGATTAAGTTATGGTTGGAATAGATTTGTTACCAATTTTCACGTAGCTAAAATGAGAAAAATTATCCAATCTTGTTTTACTCATAACTTCTTCATTTTAAATCCGTTTTGAGTGAATCAAATTGCTATGGTTTCATATTGAACTCTATTTTATGAATCTAAACAGAAAAAGTATAGGTTTATAGTCGGAAAAATAAGTTACAAGTCGTTTTTGTAAAGGTAGTCATTTCAGTCGAAAGAACGACGTCTAGATGACCATTTTAGAAAACATACTTCCACTTTGAGTTTAACCATAATTTTTGGATATAGTTTCATGTTCATAATAAAAATAATTTTCCCAGAATAACCACTTTTAAATCAAAGTTTATCATATTTTTTAATTAACTAACCCAAAACAGCCCGGGTGTTACTACGACGGCGTAAATCCGGTTTTACGGTGTTTTTCGTGTTTCCAGGTTTTAAATCATTAAGTTAGCATATCATATAGATATAGAACATGTGTTTAGTTGATTTTAAAAGTCAAGTTATAGGATTAACTTTTATTTGCGAACAAGTTTAGAATTAACTAAACTATGTTCTAGTGATTACAAGTTTAAACCTTCGAATAAGATAGCTTTATATGTATGAATCGAATGATGTTATGAACATCATTACTACCTCAAGTTCCTTGGATAAACCTACTGGAAATGAGAAAAATAGATCTAGCTTCAAAGGATCCTTGGATGGCTTGAAAGTTCTTGAAGCAGAATCATGACACGAAAACAATTTCAAGTAAGATTTTCACTCAAAATAAGATTGTTATAGTTATAGAAATTGAATTAAAGTTTGAATATGATTATTACTTGTATTAGAAAGATAACCTACTGTAAGTAACAAAGGTTTCTTGATCTTGGATGAATACTTGGAATGGATTTAGAACACTTGGGAGTAAACTTGCAATCTTGGAAGTATTCTTGATTTTATGAAACTAGAACTTTTGGAATTTATGAAGAACACTTAGAACTTGAAGATAGAACTTGAGAGAGATCAATTAGATGAAGAAAATTGAAGAATGAAAGTGTTTGTAGGTGTTTTTGGTCGTTGGTGTATGGATTAGATATAAAGGATATGTAATTTTGTTTTCATGTAAATAAGTCATGAATGATTACTCATATTTTTGTAATTTTATGAGATATTTCATGCTAGTTGCCAAATGATGGTTCCCACATGTGTTAGGTGACTCACATAGGCTGCTAAGAGCTGATCATTGGAGTGTATATACCAATAGTACATACATCTAAAAGGTGTGTATTGTACGAGTACGAATACGGGTGCATACGAGTAGAATTGTTGATGAAACTGAACGAGGATGTAATTGTAAGAATTTTTGTTAAGTAGAAGTATTTTGATAAGTGTCTTGAAGTCTTTCAAAAGTGTATGAATACATATTAAAACACTACATGTATATACATTTTAACTGAGTCGTTAAGTCATCGTTAGTCGTTACATGTAAATGTTGTTTTGAAACCTTTAGGTTAACGATCTTGTTGAATGTTGTTAACCCATTGTTTATTATAACAAATGAGATGTTAAATTATTATATTATCATGATATTATGATATATAATATATCTTAGTATGATATATATACAGTTAAATGCCGTTACAACGATAATCGTTACATATATGTCTCGTTTCGAAATCATTAAGTTAGTAGTCATATTTTTACATATGTATTTCATTGTTAATACACTTAATAATATATTTACTTATCATTTAACATAATTAACCAAGTGTATCAATATCTTAATATGATTCATATGTACCTAGTAAGACGTTGTTATAACGATAATCGTTATATATATCGTTTTCGAGTTTCTTAAATTAATAGTCTCATTTTTATGTATATAACTCATTGTTAAAATACCTAATGAGATACATACTTATAATAAAATCATGTTAACTATATTTATATAACCATATATATGTCATCTTATAGTTTTTACAAGTTTTAACGTTCGTGAATCACCGGTCAACTTGGGTGGTCAATTGTCTATATGAAACCTATTTCAATTAATCAAGTATTAACAAGTTTGATTGCTTAACATGTTGGAAACACTTAATCATGTAAATAATAATTTCATTTAATATATATATAAACATGGAAAAGTTCGGGTCACTACAATATAGAGGTCAAGTACCTCGCGATGTAACCAAATGTAATGTATTCGTCCAGATGGATTAGGATGGGGCATTTCAATATATATATATATATATATATATATATATATATATATATATATATATATATATATATATATATATATATATATATATATATACACAATTAATGTTCGTGAATCATCGAGAGTGGTCGGAGGGTAATTGAATACATGAATATAGTTCCAAAACTTTTTGAGACTCAATGTTACAGACTTTGCTTATCTCGTCGAAATCATATAAAGATTAAGTTTAAATTTGGTTGAAAATTTCCGGGTCGTCACAGTACCTACCCGTTAAAGAATTTTCGTCCCAAAATTTGACAGAGATCGTCATAGTTGACAATAAGAATGTTTTCATGATGAATAGGAGTTGATAGATATAGTGTTATTACCATAGAGTAATATGGATAAAATAATTCGATTACTCGAAGAGTACGAGTGAAGCTATCACAAAAAGTGAAATGAGGAAATTAAAGATTCGTATTAACTTTTGATGTAGTCACGTTTGATTTTCAAAATTCAAGGAAATTAGAGAAAATCTTCGAAATCCAAATAAGATTTGATTCTTCGGTGATTAAGGAAATTATGATCCTCTTTGATTAAATGCGGTAATCTGTCTCGATTGCTATGTCTGATATTTCGCTATAAATTGACCTCTTCCATTTTATTTATTTTCACCACTTCTATAATCTTCTTCCTTATTTCATACATCCCAATAGATTGTAAAAATGCTAAATCCAGTCCTGATTCTTGACATTTTCCTGGCTATAGTATCCTTCCTTCTTCTTTTTCATCTGCCATCAGAGAAAGTTATTTTCTTCTACAATTACCTTGAGGTTATAATGTTTTTAATTCTCCCATGTCTTTACGTTGCAATACGTATTGATATACACGGTCTGTAATTTATGTGTTGTTGTCAAGCTTTATATTTTTCCTTATATTTAGGAGTTTCATTCTTTTGTTTCTTCTTCCCGGCTTCAAGTCAAGCGAATAATGGTCTAGAATTCGTAGGTATGAATTTCGGAATGTACATAGTTAATGTTCTAAGAAAGCAATTGTAATAGCACAATCTTGATTTGTCAAATTACCAGAATATCTGGAAAAATAGAACTATCAAGAAGATATGTTCTTAATATGTTTGGAGATTAGGTAGAATGTAAGAGTCGTGTAACATGGCACATGATGACGTTATGGTCTGTGAATCATCACGTTCCATTAGAAAATCAACATGACTTACTGTAATATAATCACGTTGATCAAGTGTCATTATATTATACTTACTCATGCTTCAATTCCCAACACTACTTTAAAAACATTCAGAATTTAAGTTCAAACTTTTCAGAATTTAGAAACTAAAACAGTTTCCTTTTTGATGAAAAACTAATATCGCGAAGAGATAAATGATTTCAGATAAGAATAGTTATGAAAATATCTTCAGAAATATCGAGGATATTTATAATGAAAGATACAATGATATCTTAGAATTTCTAATATCGATGGATGATGAAGAAGATTTATCCGTAAAGGTTTAGAGTCAGGAACAAGGTATTCGTTAATGACTTCAACAGATACTGAATCATTTAGATTCTTTGAAGGCAGGTTTAGTCCTTGTGATTTGTCTACAGCTTCCTTCATGGTTTGCTCTATCCGTTTTTTTAGTACCAAATTTTCTCATTTTCTGAGCTTCTTCAGCCACTATTCTTTATCATCAAACTTTCGACTGTTAAGGTCGTTTACAGATTTTTGCTGCTTTCTTTAACTTTTTCAACATTCAGAGTATTGATTCGTAGACTGGTTGCTTTTCAGAACTTCAGAATGAAAGCTCATAATTCTAAGAGATGAATGTTATATGTGTACATATGATGTTCTAGTACAGTTTTGAATTCAAAGTATGGTATTTGAAAGATGTAAGAATCTAAGAGTGATGTTTTCTGTTAAATCTTGGCTTGGATTCTGAGTTTTCAAAATCAGAATATGTAATCAAATTTGGATGCGAATGGTTGTTTTGATTTCTAGGAAAGAATGTATATCGTTGTGAAAGTATTGAGTATAGTTGATGATTTGCTGAATCAGAATCGAAGAATGTAACATATTGATTGTGAATTTATATATCTTTCGGGTATTACCTACCCGTTAAAAGTTTCACAAGTAATATTTTGTACCAGAAAATTTTATTACAGTCTTTATGAAAATATATGTATGTATATTTTCTTCAGATGTAATACAGATTTAATGAGTTAATATCATATTAAGCTCATTTATTTTCGGCTGGATTAGAAATGAATAATCTCTAAAACATTAAAGATTTCATAATCTTCGTGGAGTATTTCACTAATGTAATCAATGCTTCGTTATTCAGTTTTATTGATATTTCCTCAATGAATCATGTTGGTACTCATGGAACTCTTACTAACTTCGCAAGGTAAAAATGATATTTTCTAGAAAGTTTTGAATACATCGAAGATGAAAGTGTAAAATCAAACATATAATTGAATAATATACTTAGTTTATTATGAAATGGAATTCATTGAGTTGAAACGGAGATTGTGGTTAACGATGGTTAAGTCGTTAATCGAAAGATTATAGCATATTAGTAATATGAATTTAACTGAGTAGTATCTACCCGTTTTCAATTCATACATAATAGCTTAGTACGAAAAAGATATATTATGGTTTTAAAATTTATATATTTAAGATATACATATAAATTCTTCAGAGAAAATGATTTAATACTTCATAACTTGTTGGTACAATATTCACGTTGTTGATTTGTGGTGATATAGGTGATTATGGAATTGGCGAAATTTGCAGTGCTACAGGTTTTGTCGATGTTGGTGATACTGATGGTGATATTGGTGGTACTACCGGTGGCGCTTGTATAACAAGTCTAGCTTGTAAATCACGCATCATTCTTGTCAGGGTTTCTACCCTTCCTTCTATTATTTCGGTCCATTTATCTACTTTATGGTTAAGGCTAGAATAGATAATCACTAAGACTTTAGAGATTACATAATCGTTAAACAATGTTTCTCCAATGAAGTTATGAATCAATACTTCATCGGTTATTATTGCTGGTACTCCTTGGTACCTATGGTGCGTATGACGTTGATGTTCGAGGTACATATTGTGATGTTGAGGTGTGGGATGCGGATGTTGTTGTTGGTGGTGGTAATGATACTGTTAGTGTTGATGATGGTGGTACTGTTGATGCCGGTGATGCTGTTGGTGCTTGTAACCTTTGCACCATATTCTCTAAAGTCACTACCCGAGCGCGAAGCTCGTTGACTTCTTCTATTACACCAGGATGATTGTTGGTTCGGACGAGCGGATGAATAATATCTAGAATTTGAGATAGTATATAATTGTGACGAGATACTCGGGAAATGTGAGAGAAAATGGTATTACGAATAGGTTCACCGGTAAGTGCTTCAGGTTCTTCGCCAATAGGGCAATGTGGTGGATGGAAGGGTTCACCTTTTTCTTGTCTCCAATGATTAGGTAAGCTACGAACCCATCCCCAATTCATCCAGAATAGATGATGACTAATTGGTTGATCCATTCCGGTTACGCTGCTTTCGGAGCTCAGGTCGAATTCTATATCGGAATAGCTGTCGAAATCTGAGGAATTCAAACTAGATGCGGGATCCATCTTGTATAATCATAGAATTAATTTTTTATATGAAATAGATTATAGGACTTAGATTGGTATTTTTTTAACACATAATTTACATATGTATATATAATACCAAAATCCCATAAATTACGGAGAAATTTTCGAAAGATGTCATGAAAAGTTTACAGTAGCAGATATGCTAAGATATGAATTAGTCTGTACACTATCCATGCAATAAATGTAGAAAAACGTGTCTAGACTAAAGAATGATAAGTAAGTAATTTCTGACAAGAAATGATAAGCAAAACTCGATAAAAACAGATACGGTCATAGTCCAGACTCACTAATGCATCCTAACAATTACTAGTTAAATACACTAATGCAAATTCTGGTTCCCTATGACCTCAAGCTCTGATGCCAACTGTGATGACCCGTCCAAATCCATTTGGACGAATACATCATTCATCGATTTCACAGTGAGGTACTGACCTCTACATGATACGTTTTGTAAATATTGCATTCTTTTGAAAAGGCACACCATAAATGAATATCAAATTCTAAGGTTCTTGACATTTGATGATTTCTACATATAGACAATCACCGTAAATAATAGTTTACAATACTACATCCGTTGACAATGCAGTCAAAATAAGATACATGGTGATGATTTTGTGAATGCAACATTTTCTCAAATAAAGCATGTATGGCTCCATGCACATAGCTTGTATAACATATAAGCAAACAGCGGAAGACTTCTAGGAACCTGAGAATAAACATGCTTAAAAGTGTCAACACAAAGGTTGGTGAGTTCATAGTTTTAATGTTGCGCATAATCTGTATATAAGGGTGGATCACAAGATTTCAGTTGTTTCATCCAGAAACGTTTAACAAATTATTCTACAAGATTGAGCACCCTGGTAACTAAACTTTAACGTTATAATAAGTACCTCTGTTTTAACATACATGCAACCAACATGTACAATACACGCAATCCAACGTGTACTAAACTCAAATATTATACGTCTGTTTTATAGTTCAGGCTAGGGTTTCTATACCTGGAACAGACGGGGATGTCAAGCCCTATGGATCCATATACAACTATTCGCGCCCACCAGTTCTTATAACTGGCAGTTATTAGTTACCAAAGCTAAGGGATTTTCGGCTCAAACTCGGTGTAGAATTTAGTATGTACTTGTATCCATTGCGTTTAAAATAAAGTGCATGTATTCTCAGCCCAAAAATATAGATTGCAAAAGCAATTAAAAAGGGAGCATATGAAACTCACCTTGGCAGCACATAAGGTCATTCACCGAAATGTGACCGAAACTAGGAATGCAAAATAACCGTAGATCTAAACCTATAGAACATATGTTGGTCAATACAGGTCTAACAAGCTAGGTCGGGTCATAGTGTATCACAATCCTAATGCTCGATACCGACATGCAAAAGTTAACAAAAGTCATCTCAAAGAGTCAACTTTGACAATTGTTTAGCAAAACGAGACGCGTCTTATATAAGAATTCATTTACTCGACTAGTAGTATCCAAAAATCCAATTTATTAATATTTTAAATAAGTTGTTTAAATTGTAGATTCAAAAGCAATTTCAATTAACGTCAATCATAATTCAGTTGACCATAAATTTTAATTCGTTCATCGAAATCACGCGATTCCTAAATGAAAAGTTATTAATTTTTCGACAGCTTTCCAATAACATGCATATTATATACCTTTTATCAGTAGTATATGTATTAAATTCAAGATTTATCATAAAACTATCTAACGATGAAATTTAGCATACAAGCATGTATAAACATATATACTCGAGCACTAGACATGGATACACTATTAATATATAAAAGGTAAGATATGAATGCTCACGTATCAATATTGTGATTAAATATTGCAGGAAAGTACGTAGACGCAACGGAAATGATAAACACTAGTTTGACCTCACGAGCAATACCCCCGAATAGTACCCCTCACCTCCTTAGCTATAACTCATAATTTCGTTAGCTCTATCCCGCTCGAAAAGCTTTTTTTGAAAATAACTTGCTCATGACCTCGTCGTAGTATTTTATGTATAATAATACTAATAATAATAATAAGATTTATAATAATAATAATAATAATAATAATAATAATAATAATAATAATAATAATAATAATAATAATAATAATAATAATAATAATAATAATAATAATAATAAATATAAATATTGAGAGAAAGAAAGAGATTGAATTGTAATGGATTCGGCAGAAACCTGGGCTATTTATAGAAGAATTCTGATTCCTGAACCCCATGCGATCACATGGGTTTTATACCTATTTCTGAAATGTCCCGTTCATATTGATTATAAACGTTCCATATTAATTGATTTCTTTGCGAGGTTTTGACCTCTATATGAGACGTTTTTCAAAGACTGCATTCGATTTTTAAAACAACCATAACCTTTATTTTATCGATAAAGGTATAAAATATTACGACGATTATCAAATAATGATAATCAAAATATAGCGTTCTCACACGACCATTACATAATGGTTTACAATAATATTACACAACAATAAATGTCTTCGAATGCAGTTTTCAAACAATATTATACAAGCATGGACTCCAAATCTTGTCCTTAATTTAGTATGCAACAGCGGAAGCTCCTAACAATTACCTGAGAATAAACATGCATAAAACGTCAACAAAAATGTTGTTGAGTTATAGGCTTATCCTATATATTTATCAATCGTAATAATAGACCACAAGATTTCATATTTTCATTTTTTGTAAACATCATCCCATACATAGAGATAAAAATCATTCATATGGTGAACACCTGGTAACCGACATTAACAAGATGCATATAAGAATATCCCCATCATTCCAGGACATCCATCGGACATGATATAAAAACTCGAAGTACTAAAGCATCCGCTACAACGGATAGGGTTTGTTGGACCCATTAGATCTATCTTTAGGATTCGAGTCAATTAGTAGACTGGTTTACTAATTCTTAGGTTACCAAGCAAAAAGAGGCATATTCGGCTTCGATCATTCAACCATAGAAAGTAGTTTCACATACTTGTGTCTATTTTGTAAAACATTTATAAAGCTGCATGTATTCTCATCCCAAAAATATTAGATTTTAAAAGTGGGACAATAACTCACTTTCACAGATTTTTACTTCGTCGGGAAGTAAGACTTGGCCACGGGTTGATTCATGAACCTATAACAAATATGTACATATATATCAAAGTATGATCAAAATATATTTACAACATTTTTAATACGTTTTAAAGATTTGAGTTTGTTAAGTCAGCAGTCCTCGTTAGTAACCTACAACTAGTTGTCCACAGTTAGATATACAGAAATAAAGCAATATATATTATCTCGAATAAATCCACGACCCAGTGTTTACAAGTCTCAGACTCGATCACAACTCAAAGTATATATATTAATTTGGAATCAACCTCAACCCTGTATAGCTAACTCCAGCATTACTGCATATAGAGTGTCTATGGTTGTTCCAAATAATATATATAGATGGGTCGATATGATATGTCAAAACATTGTATTCATGTCTATGGTATCCCAAGATTACATAATATATGTTAAAATACATGTATAATACAATATATGTTTGTTAAGTTATGATTTGTATAGATTTGTTACACATTTCACGTAGCTACAACAAACAAAATTATCCAATCTTGTTTTACCCATAACTTCTTCGTTTTAAATCCGTTTTGAGTGATTCAAGTTGCTATGGTTTCATATTGAACTTAAGTTTATGAATCTAAATATAAAAAGTATAAGTTTATAGTCAGAAATACAGGTTACAAGTCGTTTTTGTAAAGGTAGTCATTTCAGTCGAAAGAACGACGTCTAGATGACCATTTTGGAAAACATATTTCCACTTTGAGTTTAACCATGATTTTTGAATATAGTTTCATGTTCATAAGAAAAATCATTTTTCCCTGAAGAATAGCTTTTAAATAAAAGTTTATCATAGTTTTTAATTAACTAACCCAAAAGTTTAATTAACGACGGCGTATGTCAGGTTTTACGGTGTTTTTCGTGTTTTCAGGTTTTAAATCATTAAGTTAGCATATCATATAGATACAGAACATGTGTCTAGTTGATTTTAAAAGTCAAGTTAGAAGGATTAACTTTGTTTGCAAACAAGTTTAGAATTAACTAAACTATGTTCTAGTGATTAAAAGTTTAAACCTTCGAATAAGATAGTTTTATATATATGATTCGAATGATGTTATGAACATCATTACTACCTCAATTTTTGTGGATAAACCTACTGGAAATGAGAAAAATAGTTCTAGCTTTAAAGGATCCTTGGATGGCTTGAAAGTTCTTGAAGTAGAATCATGACACGAAAACAAGTTCAAGTAAGATTTCCACTCGAAATAAGATTGTTATAGTTATAGAAATTGAATCCAAGTTTGAGTATGAGTATTACCTTGAATTATAAAGATATCTTACTGTAAATAAGAAAGATTTCTTGAGATTGAATGATCACTTGAAATGGATTTGCAAGATTGGAAGTAAGCTAGCAAGTTTGAAAGATTTCTTGAAGTGTTCTTGAATGGTTGTTTTTATGATGATTAAAGCTTGTAATTGAAGCTAAAAGATGGTGAAAATTCTTGGAGATGATCAAGTATGATGTTAGGAGTATTTTGAGAGAGAATTTGGAGTGTAAGTATGAGAAAATGGAATGGAAAAATGGGGTGAAATCATAAAAACGGGATTACTTGTTATAAAGAAAAAAAAAGATCCTTAAGTTTGTTTTTAGCTCATTAGTCATACAAGTTGTTAAATAACGGTTTCACATATTTTTGACTCTAAGATGGCTGCTAAGAATGAATGCTTAAAGGTGTATATACCAATAGTAAATACATCTAGAAGCTGTGTATTATATGAATGATTAAATTTGGAGTGTAAGTATGTGTATTATACGAGTACAAATACGGGTACATACGAGTAGAATTGTTGATGAAAATGAATGAGAATGTAATTGTGAGCATTTTTGCTAAGTAGAAATACTTTGATATGTGTCTTGAAGTCTTTCAAAAGTGTACTAATACATATTAATACACTACATGTATATACATTTTAACTGAGTCGTTAAGTCACCGTTAGTCGTTACATGTAAGTGTTGTTTTGAAACCTTTAAGTTAACGATCTTGTTAAATGTAATTAATCCATTGTTATAATACTTAAATAAGATGTTAAATTGTTATTTTATCATAATAACATGGTGTATAAATATATCTTAACATCATATATATATGTTAAAATACTATTACAACGATAATCGTTACATATATGTCTCGTTTCGAAATCCTTAAGTTAGTAGTCTTGTTTTTACATATGTAGTTCATTGTTAACACACATAATGATTTACTTAATTATAATTTTATCATGTTAAATATATTGTAAAAATATCTTAATATGATACATATGTATTTAGTAAGACGTTGTTATAACGATAATCGTTATATATATCATTTTCAAGTTTCTTAAATCAATAATCTCATTTGTTTGTATATAACTCATTGTTAACATATTTATGGAGATAATTACTTATCATAATCTCATGTTAACCATATATATATATATATATATATATATATATATATATATATATATATATATATATATATATATATATATATATATATATATATATATATATATATATATATATATATATATATATATATCCATTTATATAACATCATGTAGTTTTTACAAGTTTTTAACGTTCGTGAATCGCCGGTCAACTTGGGTAGTCAATTGTCTATATGAAACTCATTTCAAATAATCAAGTCTTAACAAGTTTGATTGCTTATCATGTTGGAAACATTTAATCATGTAAATATCAATCTCATTTAATATATATATAAACATGGAAAAATTCGGGTCACTACAATTTCCCATGCGTTCGCATGGCCCAAAATTCAGCTCACAATTTTTTTGTTTTCTTGTTTGTCGACATATTATTATATATATATATATATATATAATTTATATTAATTATATATATTATATTATATTCATGTACATAGTTGACTTGTAATTTTAGGTCCGTTGACTCGTACGTTGATATTCAATTTATGTCTCGATTCCGGATTTTTGAACTTCTTTTCGTACGCTTAGAAAACTTGTACTTTACATTTTGTGACTCATACCTTTGTCAAAAGATAGACTTAAATTATCAATAAACTATATTACTCGAAGTGTCATTTTAACGTTCGAGTGTTTTGGTCATTTGCTTCTTTAATTTCTCGTCTCGTTATTCATTAATATATATTTAATAATATATTAAGTCTTTATAATAAATCATTTTAAATCTAAGTTTATATTATATTTTATCACGTTATAAAATATATATATTATCATTCAGGAATGTATAATCTGTACGTTTGAACGTGTTGGTTATTTACGTCTTCGAATCTTCATATTTAACTTTGTCTAATCATTGTCTAATGTCAAACGAATGTGTTATCGTACTTTTGACACTAAATAAATTTGAACCCTCATATATATCCTTATATTAAAAGTTCATAATATTTTTATTAATCTTAAAGTTTTTAAAACACGTTTTACATAACACATTTTATTACTTAGATATTTATCTGAAACAAATAAGTATAACGTTATACGTTTAACATTTCGTTAATGTTTCTAAATCATAATGTATTTCATTATTTTCATATCAATCAAATCGTTTAATGTTTTATTAACATTTCTTAATTTATTATACACACACATATATATATACCTATATATATCTATTTACAATTAATGTTCGTGAATCATCGAGAGTGGTCGGAGGATAATTGAATACATGAATATAGTTCCAAAACTTTTTGAGACTCAATATTACAGACTTTGCTTATCTTGTCGAAATCATATAAAGATTAAGTTTAAATTTGGTTGAAAATTTCTGGGTCATCACAAATAGACTTGAATTTTGCCAGCAAACGGCTGTCAGGCCGTTATGCAAGCCGTTTGATGTGCCCGTTAGCCAGCCTTGCTCGTTTGTTGTGCCCGTTTGTGCTGGCCTTATGGCAGGCCATTTGGCAGGCCGTTTGGCTTGCCTGGTCAGCTGAATTCACTGGATCGTAACTTGATTTCTTGTCTTTCACCATTTTCGCTCTAGATTCTTCGTTTTAGCTTCGTTTTACTTGATTCTTTTTACATTGTCTTCGTAATTACTTAATCTACCAAATCAACTGAAAAAACGATAATTTTTCCGAAAATTTTTGGATCTTTATGGATTTAGGGCCTAATATCGGGGGTAAAAACGTAACTTTTTGGTCTCGCTTAAGAATCTTTCCCCCTTGTAATCAACATAATAAAATTTAGCCATCAGTTTAGCTGTACATCCCTCCAAGTTAATCCCCAATTGATAAGCTATCCCGATCACATAAACACCTCCCACCGTCCCCTTCTTTCCCTTGTTCCCATGTTTGTCACACAAATAATCGGCTAAAAAGTGCGGAATGTGAACCTGGACTTTGTTGTCAATTCATTCAGTTAGCCAAATGTCCAAATAGGACATTTTTTCATTGATATGGTAGCGGTAGTTAACCGTGTTCGCAACAAAACAGGCTATGACCCGAAGTGGTATGGTCCTTAAGGTGTTGGCTACTGTCTTTCCCGGGCTAAACGTTCCGGTGCTCATTCGGTGCCAAACACAAGGGATAGTCAAAGTTTTTGTGGTTAGTGGTGGGGATTTCACACCCATTAAGATAGTTTGTAAGGATCTCAGTGCGGTTCTTAAACTCTTTGTATATCCCCAAAGCTTTAATAAATTGAAGCATGCTCATGCTTCGGGGCCTTCCCGCAAGTTGGAATTGCATGTAGCCCAGATAATCAATTGAGCTTACCTGAAAGTTGACTCTCAGGGTGGATGTGAATTCTAGGGTTGGGACAATGTATACTGGTTCATTAAAATCGAAAAGTGGGATCCAAGGGCTAAGTTCTAAACCAATGTAGTCAACCTTAAATAAGTTTTCACACTCAGTACGCATACCTGCCTCGTCTAAAAGGGACCAATCAATGTACTTTCCCGGGTAGAATTCATCACGAAGCCTAAGCTCGAGGCCTGCTCTATAGCTTTCATTCATCAAGATTTGCTGTAACCAAGGATCAGTTGAGAGCCTTTGGATATCCTCAGGAATCGTTGTTTTTTCGTCATCCTCAACATGTTGTTGAGAGGGTGCTGGTCGCTTCCCTCTACTTTTTATTCCAATCGTCTTTTGTCTTTTTCCACTACCGTATGTACCATGTGTTCTTTGTAGTTCATTAGTCTACAAAACAAGACAAGCAAGAAAAACATTGTGGAAAGGTAAAGGTTAGCATATAAACAAGTTGCCTTCAAATCTTAATCATCATCACCAAGTTAGATTTCAACAATTCACAATTAGTTTCACCATGCAAATTATGTGCGTAGATATTATATTATATATGATTAAAACAATTGCAATTTGAACATGGTTAAGCATGAAATTAAACAAGGGTAACCCATGTGGTACAATCTCAAATTCTTCAAAAAGTTGCAAAATTTAGCTCATGCAATTAATTTTCAAATTATATGTAATATCATAAGCTAAACATGCATTATCATTAATCATCAAGCTTCACTTGGTCAAACATGGTCAACATGAACCAATTGCAAAAAGTCAACTCTAGTCAAAGTCTAATTTATTCATAATCTGGCCAAGAAAAGGAGTATACATCAAATTATCGCAATTCTTCATGTTATAACATTCATATGCTGTAAACAAGTATAATCATCACAAATAACATGCTTAAATTTGTCAAACCAAGTCAAATCCTAACTTATGAACCCTAATTTGAAATTTCAATTCATACAAGAATGAAAATGGATTCAAAGCAAGAGAATCATGGTAAACTATCAATTAAGCATCAACAACATCAATTACAACTCTAATCTGGCTCAGAATCAAAAACCCCCAAATTGGATGAACCCTAGAATTTCAAAGTCAAACTCGATGTAACTAATCATGAAAATCATGTTAATAAACATAAATGTATACTAGATTCATCAACAATTCGACCATTAACATCATTAATCAAGCATAAATAACAATTTAAGCATAAAGAGAAAAATTGCAAAAATAACAAGAATCATGTTAAATATTGAGTTTAAGTGATGGATTCTTACTTTTCCCATGTTAATAGTTGAAGATTTGCAAGAAAATTCAAGTGATTTGAAGTTTGGTGGTGATTTGTGTAAAGACCCGTCCTTATCCACCTGGACGAAGTCATTAACATTTGGTCCCATTGCGAGGCGTTGACTTAAATATGCCATGAACGACTCCAAGTAATATCTCTAAAATGAGCAAATGCACAGCAGAAGACTTAATACTTACCTGAGAATAAACATGCTTAAAAGTGTCAACCAAAAGGTTGGTGAATTCATAGGTTTAATGTAACAATCATTTCAATATGTTAATAGACCACAAGATTTCATATACACAAACGTTTTAATAAAAATATTCTAAGTGGTTGAGCACTTGATAACCATACTTAACATTTAATCAATGTCGCATATTCCCTTTATTATGAAATCTCACTACACTGTACCAAGTGTAGTCACGAAACGAAGTACTGTGCAACCGTTGAATACTGGTCGTCCAGTCCGATTGGGGTTGTCAGGCCCGATAGATCTATCAACAGGATTCGCGTTTACAATACCCATGTAAATAGTAGTTACCAAGCTACAGGGAAGTATGCCAGTGGTACAACTCAACGTAGAATCTATTTTTAAGTACTTGTGTCTATTTCGTAAAATTTATAAAAGCAGCGCATGTATTCTCAGCCCAAAAATATATATTGCAAAAACAATTAAAAAGGGATCAAATGAAACTCACCATACTGTATTTTGTAGTAAAAATACATATGACGTCATTTAACAAGTGTAGGGTTGATCTCGGATTTATGAACCTATATCATTTGTGTATATATTAACACACATAATTGTAATCGAACATATTTATATATATTTAAATTTATTGGTTATATCATTTTTATATTATTAACCAATATGTTTCATATATTCATTTTATATATTCAAAAATAAATTTTGTTATGTTATATATAGTAAATATATTTTTGTATATATATATATATATATATATATATATATATATATATATATATATATATATATATATATATATATATATATATATATATATATATATATATATATATCGTTTGTTAAAATTATAATAATACTAAAATAATATTAGTAATGATAAAAATAATAATAATGATATTAGAGTTAAAAATAATATTTTTAATGTAGATGATAAAAATGATAACTTTAATAAAATGATACTTTTAATAAAAATGTTAATTTTGATAATAATGATTACTAATAATAATAATTATAAAAATAATGATTTTTTTTACTAATAATAATAATGATACTAATTTTTATATTAATAACTATAATGATAACAATACTAATAATAATACTAATACTTTTGATAATAATAATAATAATAATCATAATTTTAATATTTAGTGTTAGTTTAATAATAATAATAATAATAATAATAATAATAATAATAATAATAATAATAATAATAATAATAATAATAATAATAATAATAATAATAATAATAATAATAATAATAATAATAATAATAGGAAAGCCTTTAAAAAAATAATGCCCTTGCCAAAGCTCGAACCCCCAACCTCTCGTTACCCGACACCACAACCAAACCATCCAAGCTACATTATCTTTCAATTATACTACGAAACCCATTTATATTTAGCCTATTCATCTCATGTATTCACTAATCATCATCTTTATTTTATGTATTAACGAACTCATGTCATAATTGTTATTACCATCTATCATCATCGTCATAGTCCGTATATCATAATCAATCATCATAAATTACTGTATATCATTTACTACTGTCTCCTAACACCACACGATCATAACCATTCATACCACTTATTTCAAGAGTGTTTTGGGTCACAACAACCGCAGCCCAATATCGTAAAATAGTTTTTAGTCCAACCTTCTAAACAGTTTTGTCCCACCGCGAATTCATAAGCCCAAAATAAAATCGTTTGGCCCTATTATCTCGATCTCATGTTATTATATTTCCAAGGCCTGCTAACATGTATCCCTTTAAACCCACCGATGGATTGTGGGGTTATTTGTTTAATGAATGTCAGCCACAAAGGAAAAGAAAAAAAAACTTGCTGCCCTTTTGTGTCGATTGAACTGCAACAGGATTAAATAAAGGTGAGTAGCAGTAGCAATAAAATGGGTGTTTGATGGAGTTTTATGGTGGTGTTTGTTTATCGAATTAAACAGAAAAACAAGGAATCAGACAGGAAATAATTAACAGAATATCATCATCGTTGTTTCACCATTGTTCATCATCATTATCACCACTAATCGTAAACGTCATCATCGTTGTTATTGCATCAGATACAGAAATACTAAAGATGATGGGTTTGTATTTTGGTTTTTAACTTCCTGGGTTTGTTTGGTTGTCGACAAAAGAAAAATAAAAATATAGTTGTAGGGTTTGGTGGTTTGATCGATTTTAGAAATCAATGGGTGATCAATTCCCCTCTGATATATGTATATGTTTAAATATAGATAGATATAGAGAGAGCTAATGGTTAAGGTGACTAGTTGTGGTTTTGTGAAACAAACAAATACGTATACAGTAAATTAAATGTTAACTCCTGAATTTACGGATAATAATTATAATATAATAATATAAATAAATCATATGAAGTGAAACGTGTAAAAACACAGTTCAGCAGCCGGATTCTTAACTTATTAATGTTTCACGGGGTATTAAATCATGTCTAATGCTAATCAGTTGTCGTATAAAAGTGTTCCTAAAAATCTCAAACTTTTAGATTAAGCATATTAAATTATTTCACTCATTACCTGTTTGAAACTTGATCAAAAAGGTTCAATAATTATTTATTTTCTGTTCCAATTCATATTTACGGAGTATTAATATTTAAATTTAAAAATGTAAAAATATTTCTAACAACCTAAAATCTGCGTAATCAATTTACAGTCCAACTTTTATCTTAATCATTCATGAACATGTATTGTATCTATGTTAAAACTAACGAAACGTCAACTGAGTGTCACTGACGTTTATTGATTAGGCTTGGAATCATGTATTTTTAATATATTCTCTTTCTATATATAAACACTTTTAAATAGCAAGTTTAACTACTAAAATAAACATATAATATATTAATCCAATTATAATATATATATAAATATATATTTAAATATATATGTATCTACTTACAAATAATTGTTCGTGAATCGTCGAGAGCAGTCGAAGGTCAAATGAATATATGAAACAGTTCAAAATTTTCGAGACTCAACCTAACAGACTTTGCTTATTGTGTCAAGAATACTAAATCATATCGAGAGTTTGGTTAAAATTAGTCAAAATTTTCCGGGTCGTGACAGTACCTACCTGTTAAAGAAATTTCGTCCCGAAATTTGAGTGAGGTCGTCATAACTAACAATAAAATTGTTTTTATGACGAATATGAGTTGATAAATTGAGGTTTATCATTATTGAATAATATAGATAAAACAATTCGATTACGCGAAGAGTATAAGTGAAGCTATCACAAAAGATTGAGATAGAGATTTAACTTTTGACGTAATCATGGTGGATTTTCGGAATTCGTGGAATTTAAGGAAATCTTCTATTCAGAACGAAAATGAAATAGCAACGATTTATTAGCAACTGTTGGAATTATGGAAGAATAAAAATATCAAGGAAATATTTCCATGATATGCTTAGAGCTTAAGTAGAATGAGAGAATTATGTAACATGGCACATGATAACGTTATGATCTGTGAATCATCATCACGTTTCATTAGAAACTCAGCATGACTTACTGTAATATAATCACGTTGGCCTGACGTCATTATATTATACTAACTCATGCTTCAATTCCCAACACTTCTCCACAATTCATTCATAATTCATACTTAGATTTTACAGAATGATAGAAACTAAAACAGTTTCTTTTATGATGTAACATAGATAGCACGAAAAGATAAATAATTTCGGACAAGAATAGTTATGAAAATATCGTCAGAAATAAAGAGGATATTTATACGGAAAGATACGATGATATCTTAGAATTTCAAAATATCTAGAATTAAAGGATGTTGCAGAACTTTTTCGCAAGGATTTAGAATAAATAATGAGCAAGATATTCGCTAAAGATTTCATCGGATCCATAATTACCTGGATTCTTTGAATATAGGGTTTGGTCCTTGTATTTGTCCTTGGTCTCTTTCATGGTTTTCTCAATCCGTTCTTTCAGTACCAAATTTTTTATCGAGCGTTCCTAACACTTCCTTTTTTATCATCAACTTTTGGCCATTAAGACCATCTACAACATGCTGCTTCGTTAGCATTTTCAAAGTTAACGGATCAGGGTCATCGGTTATCAAACCGGGGTGGTTTCAGGATAATTGTGTTTTTAGATGATTAAACGCTGATGGTAATATGGTGGAATATAAAAGGTTCCCCGGTAACAATAAAGAGTATGCATATATATCAAGGTTATAATAAGGTTGTTTCAGATGAAAAGTCGGAGTTGACTTGCTGGAGCTGTGACAAAATTTGGCTAATTTGAAAAGGAATTGCAAAGTGATTTTCGATAGTAACATCGATAAAGGAGCTAGCGCATATACGTGTTAAACCTTTACTCAGGTTCCAAGAGTTTTTCAGGTGCATAACTATATGCATAGATCTTTTCTTCCGGAGATGAAGTGCGGTTGGTTCATCTTCTCGATTGAGGTGTTTTCAAGAATCATGAAATGTTTGAACGCAAATTGTAATTGTCAAGATACGAATGAGGTTTAAGATGAAAATCAAGTGGCAAACTTGAAGAATTGTTTAGTTTCATATGTTATAATCAACATTTTAATTCATTAATTGTCCAAAGTTAGCAGTCCAATTGTCCAATAGTCCAATAAATTCATATATAATTTAATATATAATATTCGAATTAATTAATACGTATCGTGACCCGTGTACCGGTCTCAGTATTGATCACAACTCAAACCATATATATATTTTGGAATCAACCTCAACCTTGTATAGCCAACTCTAACATTCACATATAGAGTGTCTATGGTTGTTCCGAAATATATATATAGATGGGTTGATGTGATAGGTCGAAACCTTGTATACGTGTCCCGTTATTTAAATTGCGTAAAATAAATACAGAAATTAAATGACGATAAATAAAATTGCGAGAATGTAAATTACGATAATTAAAATGTAGCCAGTTAGCTAGGAACAGTTAGCTAGAAACAGTTAGCGTGGATTCTTAACAATATTTCAATTAGTTAGTTCGTTTGTTTCTAACAAATTTTACTTTGTCCGATGTTTTCTTCATTATGCCACTTGTTGGATTCTGATAGGTCAAAATCCAAATATGAAATTGAACAAAAATGGATTCTGTGATGAACGGATACGTATATCTATGGATATGAGTAGAATAGTGACTGACTGTTGAATCGGAGTCGAAAAATGTACAAAGTAACTTATTAATGTGAAATCTAAATATTCCTCGGGTATTACCTACCCGTTAAAATATTTTCAACATTAACAGTTTGTACGAAAGAATTTTTAATTACAATCTTTATGAAAACATATATACATATATATTTTCTTCAGATGAAATCATGGATTTAATGAGTTAATATGATATTAATCTCATTTGATTTTCGGTTTGAGCTAGAATAGCTAATCTCTAAGACTTTAGAGATTACATAATTGCCATGTTCCGTGAAGATAAATGATATAGAACGATTCGTAGAATGAAAATTAATCGATGTAGAACAAAGTGTAAAACGAAGATTATGCTCGAGGTACAGAATGAGATGTTGAGGCATGGATTGTTGATGGTACTGGTGCTGTTACTGATGGTACTGTTGGTGCCGGTGATGTTGCTGAAGCTGGTAAATTTTGCACCATATTCTCCCAATTGATTACTCGAGCGCGAAATTCGTTGAATTCTTCTATTATTCCGGGATGATTGTCGGTCGAAATGAGTGGATGAATAAGGTTCAGAATTGTGGATAGAATATAATCGTGTCGAAGTACTCTAGAACTGAGGCTGAAAATGGTGTTATGAACAGGTTCGCCGGTAAGTGCTTCAGGTTCTTCATCAAAAGTTGAATTCGGTTAGTGGAAGGGATTGCCTTCTGCACGTCTCCATTGATTAGGTCGACAACGAACCCATCAAATGAATTGGTGATGACTAATTGGTTGATCCATTCCGGTTACACTGCTTTCGGAGCTTGAGTGGGACTCCATATCGGAATCCGAGGGGCTTGAACTAGTGGTGAGTTCCATTTTGCTCGGTAAGATACAGAGTTTTTGGTACGAAATGAATTTCGGATATCGGATGATATTCTAATTACATAGAATACCTATATGTAGTACAGGAAATCCCGTAGATTACGGAGGGAATTAAGGAAACGTGTTAGATAAAGTCTACAGTAACAAATACGCTAAGATATGAATTTATCTATAAACTATCTATCAAATAAGTGCAGGAAGTCGTGTCTAGACCTAGGAATGATAAGCAGGTAATTTTCCACTAGGAATGATAAACAATACTTATAATATGCAGCTAAGGTCGAAGTCCAGACTTGCTAATGTATCCTAACAACTATCAGTTAGACACACTAATGCAAGACCTGGTTCGCTAAGACCAACGCTCTGATACCACCTGTAAAGACCTGTCCTTATCCACCTGGACGAAGTCATCAACATTTGGTCCCATTGCTAGGCGTTAACATAAATATGCCATGAACGACTCCAAGTAATATCTCTAAAATGAGCAAATGCACAGCGGAAGACTTAATACTTACCTGAGAATAAACATGCTTAAAAGTGTCAACCAAAAGGTTGGTGAATTCATAGGTTTAATGTAACAGTCATTTCAATATGTTAATAGACCACAAGATTTCATATACACAAACGTTTTAATAAAAATATTCTAAGTGGTTGAGCACTTGGTAACCATACTTAACATTTAATCAACGTCGCATATTCCCTTTATTATGAAATCTCACTACACTGTACCAAGTGTAGTCACGAAACGAAGTACTGTGCAACCGTTGAATACTGGTCGTCCAGTCCGGTTGGGGTTGTCAGGCCCGATAGATCTATCAACAGGATTTGCGTTTACAATACCCATGTAAATAGTAGTTACCAAGCTACAGAGAAGTATGCCAATGGTATAACTCAACGTAGAATCTATTTTTAAGTACTTGTATCTATTTCGTAAACATTTATAAAAGCAGCGCATGTATTCTCAGCCCAAAAATATATATTGCAAAAACAATTAAAAAGGGAGCAAATGAAACTCACCATACTGTATTTTGTAGTAAAAATACATATGACGTCATTTAACAAGTGTAGGGTTGATCTCGGATTTATGAACCTATATAATTTGTGTATATATTAAAACACATAATTGTAATCGAACATATTTATATATATTTAAATTTATTGGTTATATCATTTTTATATTATTAACCTATATGTTTCATATATTCATTTTATATATTCAAAAATAAATTTTGTTATGTTATATATAGTAAATATATTTTTGTATATATATATATATATATATATATATATATATATATATATATATATATATATATATATATATATCGTTTGTTAAAATTATAATAATACTAAAATAATATTAGTAATGATAAAAATAATAATAATGATATTAGAGTTAAAAATAATATTTTTAATGTAGATGATAAAAATGATAACTTTAATAAAATGATACTTTTAATAAAAATGTTAATTTTCATAATAATGATTACTAATAATAATAATTATAAAAATAATGAATTTTTTTTTTACTAATAATAATAATGATACTAATTTTTATATTAATAACTATAATGATAACAATACTAATAATAATACTAATACTTTTGATAATAATAATAATAATAATCATAATTTTAATATTTAGTGTTAGTTTAATAATAATAATAATAATAATAATAATAATAATAATAATAATAATAATAATAATAATAATAATAATAATAATAATAATAATAACAATAATAATAATAATAATAATAATAATAATAATAATAATAATAATAATAATAATAATAATAATAATAATAATAGGAAAGCTACCTTAGTGTTAACAAGCCTTTAAAAAAATAATGCCCTTGCCAAAGCTCGAACCCCCAACCTCTCGTTACCCGACACCACAACCAAACCATCCAAGCTACATTATCTTTAAATTATACTACGAAACCCATTTATATTTAGCCTATTCATCTGATGTATTCACTAATCATCATCTTTATTTTATGTATTAACGAACTCATGTCATAATTGTTATTACCATCTATCATCATCGTCATAGTCCGTATATCATAATCAATCATCATAAATTACTGTATATCATTTACTACTATCTCCTAACACCACACGATCATAACCATTCATACCATTTATTTCAAGAGTGTTTTGGGTCACAACAACCGCAACCCAATATCGTAAAATAGTTTTTAGTCCAACCTTCTAAACAGTTTTGGCCCACCGCGAATTCATAAGCCCAAAATAAAATCGTTTGGCCCTATTATCTCGATCCAATGTTATTATATTTCCAAGGCCTGCTAACATGTATCCCTTTAAACCTACCGATGGATTGTGGGGTTATTTGTTTAATGAATGTCGGCCACAAAGGAAAAGAAAAAAAACGTGCTGCCCTTTTGTGTCGATTGAACTGCAACAGGATTAAATAAAGGCGAGTAGCAGTAGCAATAGAATGGGTGTTTGATGGAGTTTTATGGTGGTGTTTGGTTATCGAATTAAACAGAAACAGAAGGAATCAGACAGGAAACAATTAACAGAATATCATCATCGTTGTTTCACCATTGTTCATCATCATTATCACCACTCATCGTAAACGTCATCATCGTTGTTATTGCATCAGATACAGAAATACTAAAGATGATGGGTTTGTATTTTGGTTTTTAACTTCCTGGGTTTGTTTGGTTGTCGACAAAAGAAAAATAAAAATATAGTTGTAGGGTTTGGTGGTTTGATCGATTTTAGAAATCAATGGGTGATCAATTCCCCTCTGATATGTGTATATGTTTAAATATAGATAGATATAGAGAGAGCTAATGGTTAAGGTGACTAGTTGTGGTTTTGTGAACCAAACAAATACATATACAGTAAATTAAATGTTAACTCCTGAATTTACGGATAATAATTATAATATAATAATATAAATAAATCATATGAAGTGAAACGTGTAAAAACACAGTTCAGCAGCTGGATTCTTAACTTATTAATGTTTCACGGGGTATTAAATCGTGTCTAATGCTAATCAGTTGTAGTATAAAAGTGTTCCTAAAAATCCCAAACTTTTAGATTAAGCATATTAAATTATTTCACTCATTACCTGTTTGAAACCTGATCAAAAAGGTTCAATAATTATTTATTTTCTGTTCCAATTCATATTTACGGAGTATTAATATTTAAATTTAAAAATGCAAAAATATTTCTAACAACCTAAAATCTGCGTAATCAATTTACAGTCCAACTTTTATCTTAATCATTCATGAACCTGTATTGTATCTATGTTAAAACTAACGAAACGTCAACTGAGTGTCACTGACGTTTATTGATTAGGCTCGGAATCATGTATTTTTAATATATTCTCTTTCTATATATAAACACTTTTAAATAGCAAGTTTAACTACTAAAATAAACATATAATATATTAATCCAATTATAATATATATAAATATATATTTAAATATATATGTATCTACTTACAAATAATTGTTCGTGAATCGTCGAGAGCAGTCGAAGGTCAAATGAATATATGAAATAGTTCAAAATTTTCGAGACTCAACCTAACAGACTTTGCTTATTGTGTCAAGAATACTAAATCATATCGAGAGTTTGGTTAAAATTAGTCAAAATTTTCCCGGTCGTGACAATTTGGGTCGGTTAGGGTTGCTAGAGCGCCGTTATTAGAGAGAATGGATGAGTTGTGAGTGAAAAATGAGTGGTTTGGTCGGGCAGAATTCTTAAGTAATCATGTCCAGGAGCGCCGCTTTTATTTCGAAAGCGCCGTTCCTAGCAAATAGAAGTGCCGCTTTTCACAGAAGTAGCGTTGCTCTTGGGGAAACGAAAGTGCCGCTTTTAGAAACAAAAGTGTCGCTCTTGCCTACTGCCCAATTCTGGTTCAAAAACACAGGTTAAAGCGTCGCTGTTAGAGGCAGGAGCACCACTTTTGAAGATCAAAAGCGCCGCTTTCATACCTGAATGTAGTTTTTCAATTTTAAGTCTATTTTGACCCGTTCACAAACTATTTTTGGTATTTTCTAATTTACCCATATGCATGAAATGCAACTACATGAAAATGCAATTAACAAAAGAAAAATCATACAAACCTAAATGAAATGCAACTAAAATATGTTATGTACACAATTGCGGAAAGTTTTTAACGAGTCTATCACCCGACTCCCATCCCATTGAAATTTCAACTAATACCGGGGGTGGTAAACCTCCCCTCCCTTTAAACTAACATAAACCTTTTCATGATCACCATCATCTAGCATTAACATCAACCAATTGTTTGTTACTTTAGCTTCGTTAATTAACTCCTTGAGTTTGACTTTTTCATGCTTTGACAACTTCGAAATTAATCATTTTCTCAAATGTTCATCCTTCTTGGATGAAGCCCGATGCACCCGCCGATACAATTTTCTCATGGACTTATCAATGACGTCATTTTGGTCTTTGGGTTTACTTGGGTTTTCCTTGGTTAATCCCCCGCCACATTTAGTTGATGAGTCAACTTGTGTTGTGCTTGTAATGCATTGCATACTAGCAACAATTTGTGATGTGGTCAAGGGTGTGGATGACGATTTAATACACTTGGTTTGTATACTCATGCATTTACCCTTATCTCTAAGCGTCAATTTCCCGGTTCTAAAGTCAAAGAAAGAACCCGCGGTTGCTAAGAATGGTCTTCCCAAAACAAGGGGTACAACCGGGTCTTCCTTAATATCGACAATGACAAAATCAATTGGAAATTTCATATCCCCTACCTTAACAATTAGGTCCTCGGCAATCCCTGCACTAGAGCTAATGGATTGGTCAATTAACTTTATTCCCATTGTAGTGGGTGAAAGGTCACCTAAGCCTAACATTTTATAAACGGAATAGGGCATGAAGTTGATACTTGCTCCCGAGTCGTCTAGAGATGTAAACACCTCCGACCCGTTTACATTACAAGGGATAAGAAAAGGTCCGAGATCACCCATTTTTTGTGGTAGGTTACACTTCTTTAAAATCCCATCACACTCCTTTTTCTAGAAAGCGGTGGATGCTTGCTCAACATCTCCCTTTTTGGCCATGAGTGTCTTCCAAAATTTCCCATAATTGGGCATATTCTCAAGCACCTCCGCCAAGGGGAGTTTGACATAAATGTTTTCGTTATCGGTCAAAGTTGACTTACAATCCACATTCTTTAGATGTGGAGGGGGCAATGGTTGTAAATGTGAGACCGGTGTCTCATTTTTCTCCTTGGTTGTTGTAGCAAGAACCTCGACCTCGTTCTTTTGCTCCTTAGTATTTAAGACATTTTTGGACTTAAGCTCTTTCTCAACCTTTCCCAACTTGATTCGCTCAAAATCACCCTCTAATGCCTTGTTTAACAACCCGTCAAAGTACACTTGAAGACCATCGTTATCTTGGTCCCACAACTTGATCATAACTCTAAATGAATTCAATAAATAACCTTGCATTCTTTATTTAAAAATGATTTCCTATAAAGAAAACCTACCCAAATATGTAAGTTTAGAAAAACCTTACATAAATACTTAACCAAAAGTTGACCAAAACATTATATAACTCAAACGTTATATACATAACCATAATAGATGATATTGAAATGTCGAGATTTCCAGAAGTCAAGAATGACATCCCTCGGTTTCACTAACCGGGGTGTTCTTATAAAAGATAAACTCGCATGAGTCGGAGAATACGTTTAAATCGGAATGGGAGTTTCTCCCGGATTCAGAACATAACAGAGATGTATGTATGATAACAATATACATACCATAGAATACAAATAATCACATATAATAATATGCTATAGGTCGGGCTGTAGACTAGACTCACTAATGCACCCTATTGACTCGGGTAACGATATCATTGCGGTCTAATTCCCTACAACCATGGCTCTGATACCAACTTTAACGACCAATCAAAGTACACTTGACGACCATCGTTATCTTGGTCCCACAGCTTGATCATAACTCTAAATGAATTCAATAAATAACCTTGCATTCTTTATTTAAAAAATGATTTCCTATAAAGAAAACATACCAAAATATGTAAGTTTAGAAAAACCATACATAAATACTGATAGTGCTCCAAATGAACATATATTTAGTAGCAATATCCTCCCAATATGTAAATTATTTAGTTGTAATTGTCCTATTTTAAGTTGTAATCGTTTATATTAAATAAGTACGAAGACAAAAGGCGAAAACGAAGATTTGAAGACACAAACGTCCAAAAAGCTCAAATGTACAAGATACAATTCAAAAGGTTCAATTTATTGATGAGAAACGTCTAAAAATGACAAGAGTACAAGTTACAAAACGCAAAGTACACGATATAAAATAGTACGCAAGGACGTTCGAAAATCCGGAATCGGGACATGAGTCAACTATCAACGCCCGACGCAACGGACTAAAAATTACAAGTCTACTATGCACAAGAATATAATATAATATATAAATAATTATATTAATTATTTATATTTTATATTTATATATAAATTATGTCGACAAGCAAGGCATAAAGGAAATTATTTATATTTATATATTAATTATTTATATTTTATATTTTATATTTATTTTATATTTATATATTTTATATTTATATATAAATTATGTCGACTGTACATAAAGGAAATTATTTCAAGGCATGAAATACCTATTTCCATTATATCCGATCGTGATAGTAGATTTACATCAAAGTTCTGGCAATCACTACAGGAGGCCCTAGGAACTCGTTTGGATATGAGTACCGCATATCATCCGCAAACTGACGGGCAGAGTGAAAGAACAATTCAGACTCTTGAAGACATTCTTAGGGCATATGTGATCGATTTTGGAAACGGATGAGATAAATATCTACCATTAGCAGAATTCTCATATAATAATAGTTATCATGCGAGCATTAAAGCTGCACCATTCGAAGCACTGTATGGAAGGAAGTGTAGATCCCCTATCTGTTGGAATGAAGTAGGAGATCGACAATTAACTGGACCTGAGATCATCCATGAAACTACTGAGAAGATAGTGCAAATCAAGGAGAGATTGAAAACAGCCCGTAGTCGCCAAAAGAGCTACGCCGATGTCCGAAGGAAACCATTAGAGTTTCAGATTGGTGACATGGTTATGTTAAAGGTGTCACCTTGGAAAGGTGTAATACGTTTTGGAAAAAGAGGTAAACTGAACCCAAGGTATGTAGGCCTATTCAAGATCATCGAACGCATTGGACCGGTAGCTTATCGACTCGAATTACCACAACAACTCGCCTGAGTACATAATACATTTCATGTTTCAAGCCTTAAGAAGTGTCTTGCAAAGGAAGACCTCACCATTCCTCTTAAAGAAATCCAAGTCGACGAGAAACTACAATTCATAGAAGAACCAGTCGAAATCATGGACCGTGAAGTTAAACAACTCAAGCAGAGCAACATAACAATCGTTAAGGTTCGTTGGAATGCTCGAAGGGGTCCCGAGTTTACTTGGGAACGAGAGGATCAGATGAAACAAAAGTACCCACATTTGTTTCCCGAGAACGCAAAATAGGTAAAATTTTAAAATTTCGGGACGAAATTTATTTAACGGGTAGGTACTGTAACGACCCGGAATTTTCCGATCGTTCTATACTTATGAGATTAATATTTACATAAATTAAACCTTACCAACATGATAAGCAATCCAAACTGTTGAGACTTATATTTTTGAAAAGAGTTTTACACAACGTTTGACCGTCCAATTTGACCGATGATATCACGAACTATATAACACACGATAATTATACGATTATGTATATGTACATATCTATACATATTTAACATGATTTAAGGATGGTTTAACATTTCATTGTGAACTAACAACAATGAGTTATAAGTATACTTTGAGACCACTAACTTAAGTTTTCAAAACGATAGCTATATGTAACGTTCTTTGACATATATACTTACAATCTATAATGTGTTGTGATTTATGTCACCAATATGATTTAAGTGTAATGGGATTAATTTGTAACCAAAATAATCTTGATAAATATCGAACAAGTTTGGGGAAGTGTGGAGTGCACACTTGTTTGAACTTATCTTGATTATGACGGGGGTTCGGGGGCAGCGCCCCCGATAAGCGGGGTCCAAGGGGTGGCAACCCCTGGCGGGGTCCAAGGGGTAGAGCCCCTGGCTGGGGTCGAGCTGACCTGGTCAGCTTGGAAAATTTTTTTTGGGCTAACATTGCTTTATTAAAAATGTCTTAAAATTTTATTTTTGGCCCGGTTGGACCCAAAATAAAAGCCCGATTTTGAGCTTCTTTTACCGTATCACATCCATCATCTATACGTATTTACTATTGGTAAATACACATCAAATCAATATCCTTATCAGCCTTAGATCTGCCCTAGATAAGAGGGAATCTTATTTGTAAGCTAGCATACATTATTACTCAAAAATTCAACACAATAATTTGTCCTTGTTCCCTCAATAACCAGACTGTCCTATAAGTATCACCATCACCTTGGTTTTTCATTTCATTCTTACAACCATCTTTCTCTAATCAAAAACACACTCTTAGGAACTCTAAGTGTTCTTCACAATCTCAGCAAATACTCATGAAGAACTAGCTTCATGAACAACCTATAATCATCATAAGAAAGTTTGATCAACATTATTTTCTATCTTTTCCAGTAGCTTTATCCAAGTAACTTGAGGTAGTAACCTTATTCATAATCTTATTCGATTCATATTTATATAGCTATCTTATTTTGTGTTATAAAATTTTTAACAACAAGAACATAGTTTGAATGATTTCAAACCTGTTCGCAAACTAAATAGATCCTTCTAATTTGATTTTTAAAACACTTCAAAACCTGTAATATATCATATTATGACAAAATCGGATTAATCATATCTTGGCTAATTAACATAATATTTAATATATATTTACTTATGATTTGATTTTATATATTTCAGGACCACCCGTAAACAACACGAGAAGATTAATCATAAGACCTCATGATTGTACGCAAAACGTCATCTGACAACATGGTACTTTATGTACGCAACACGTCATTTGACAACATGGTACCATGGGTCGAGATTAATTCTGATCAATACGAATACGATGGGGTCTTTATTTATTTTATTGAGCAACTAATTGTGGATAATTAACAACAGACTGCTAACTACGGACTAAGAAAATATTAAAAGTATTATAAGTATATATATATATATATATATATATATATATATATATATATATATATATATATATATATATATATATATATATATATATATGTAACGATTACTTGAAAAGAAAATATGTTGATATATTATATATATGGTTAGGTTCGTGATATCTATCGGAGACCAAGTCGAGTTAAATACCTTCAAGGAAAAGGTGAGTATATAGTCCCAGTTTTAAACTCTAAATATTTCGGGATGAGAATACATGCATTTTATGATTTACGTTATGGACACAAGTGATTAAAAATATATATTCTACGTTGAGTTGTACCACTGGCATATTCCCTGTAACTTGGTAACTACTATTTACATGCGGTATTGTAAACGCGAATCCTGTTGATAGATCTATCGGGCCTGACAACCCCAACTGGACTGGACGACCAGTATTCAACGGTTGCACAGTACTTCGTTTCGGTGACTACACTTGGTACGGTGTAGTAAGATTTCATAATAAAGGGAATATGCGACGTTGATTAAATGTTAAGTATGGTTATCAAGTGCTCAACAACTTAGAATATTTTTATTAAAACGTTTATATATGAAATCTTGTGGTCTATATTCATAACGCTGCCGGCATTAAACCTATATCTCACCAACTTTATGTTGACATTTTAAGCATGTTTATTCTCAGGTGATAACTAAAAGCTTCCGCTGCAACATGTTGAATTTAAGCAAGATCTTGAGTATGCATATTTGTGTCAAAAATAAAACTGCATATCGGAGGATTTGTAATGTAAAATATGTTGGAAGTCATATTGTTATTATCACATGTAAAGTTTGTAAGTCTAAGATTATCGCTAAACGATAATCATTATTATCTTGTTTAAACCTTGTATTTGTAATAAAAGTTATGGTTTGTATTGTAAAAACGAATGCAGTTTTTAAAAACGTCGCATATAGAGGTCAATACCTCGCGATGAAATCATATGTTATTGTATTCGTCCTTATGGTTAAGGTCGGGTTATGACATGTGGTATCAGAGCGTTGGTCTTAGAGAACCATAGAATTTGCATTAGTGTGTCTTATCGAGTTTGTTAGGATGCATTAGTAAGTCTGGACTTTGACCGTGTTTGATTTCGAAAACTATTGCTTATCCTTGTTGGTTAAAAATTAATATGTAAATATTATGTGATATTAACGTGCTAGTTGTTATGTGATAGATGTCTGGCTTAGAACTTATTATCACATTCAGCGACTCCGAACCAGACTCTTCAGATGGTGTTCCAGTCATTAATCTATCCGATGATGAAAACGACACCTTTGGGGAAGACTCACAAGTTCCGGATGAATCAATTGAAGAGGAACCGGAAAGTGATCCTGAGGAGGAAGAAATACATGAAATTACGAAAGACAAGTTCGAACGAGGAAAGAAACGAAAGGCTACTGAAATGGAAAATCTAAATCCCGAGTCTAGAGAGGATGTTGTGGCACCAACTCCACCAGATACTTCCACACCTATTCTCGCTATTCCTATTAGTTCTATCCCGACATCTAGTTCTTCGGTTCCTCAGCCAAAACACAGGGAGACAACCAGGATAACCTTTAAGCGATTTCTTTGAACACAAACGCTTTGGGTTAAATGATGCGCTGTTGTTTTAAACCATGGGATCATATAATGTTTTGTATAATATTACTAGTGTGGTTTGCTTAATGTTTGATGTAAGATAAGCATATGTAAAATAGTGAAGTGTGAAATGCATTAATTTTCCATGGTTAAGTATTATTTGGGTGGTAGTAATTGATTTTCGTACTAAGCTATTAAGTATGAACTTTAACGGGTAGGTACTACCCTAGATATAATTATAAAATGCTAATAAGAAGAAAAGGCTTTTATAATAATAACTGGTTCATATTATTAATAAGCTACGATGTACTGTAAATACATACTACATCTATAATATTCCATGTGAATAATTATTTTTTCATTCTTATTGAAAATTATGGCGCGATTGAACCGAATGACGGAACAAGAAATCCAAGAACTCATCAATCAGCGAGTGAACGACAGAATGTTATGGGTCGAGGCTGCAAGAGGTGCTGCAGTTAACCCAAATCCTTGTGTGGGGTGCACTTACAAAACTTTTCAAGGTTGCAAGCCCTCATCATTCTGTGGAACAGGAGGACCGGTCAGTTTAACCCGGTGGATCGAAAAGATTGAGTCTGTGTTTAAAATCAGTGGTTGTATTAAGAAGGACATGACCAAGTATGCATCGTGCACCCTACAAGATAGTGCACTCACGTGGTGGAAAAACTATGTGAAGGCCGTAGGAGGAGATGTAGCTTATGATACTCCTTGGGAAGAATTCAAAACAATGCTAATCAACGAATATTGTCCAAGGAACGAGGTTAGGAAGTTGGAAGCTGAATTACGAAGCCTAAAAGCTGTTGGTACTGAACTCACCAACTACAATCATCGATTCATGGAATTAGCTTTGCTATGTCCCAAATTGGTACCAACCGAAGAACGGAAGATTGAACTGTACAAAGACGGTTTGCCTAAAAAGGTCAAGGCAAATGTTACAGCATCCAAACCCAAGACTATTCATGAAGCTATCACCATGGCGAACGAATTGATGGACCAGATTATTCTGGATAAGAACACTGATGTCAAGACATCGGGAAACAAAAGAAAGTGGGAAGGTAATCATCAACAATCCAACAAGAAACAAGAAACCACGCAAGGCGTGGGTAGCGGTTCAAACTCAGGTTACAAAGGACGAAATCCTTTATGTAACAGATGCCACAAACATCACTCTGGTTATTGTAATGTGGTGTGCAACAATTGTAATCGAAAAGGGCATCTTGCTGAAGATTGTAGGGTTCCCGCTACAAATACAAACGGTACCAAGACTCCTGCCACCAATGCAAATAGAACTGCCTTGGCCACTGTTACTTGTTATGGGTGTGGGAAACAGGGTCATTATAAGAGCCAGTGTCCGAATCCAGAGAAGAATAATGGATCTGCACGTGGAAGAGCATTTGTTATTAATGCTAGAGAGGCGTGTGAAGACCCGGAGCTTGTTACGGGTACGTTTACCATTAATAACTTATCTGCATCTATTATATTTGATACTGGTGCTGATAGAAGTTACGTGTGTAGAGACTTTTACGCTAAATTTAATTGTTCATCATTACCTCTAGATGCTAAGTACATGATTGAGTTAGCTAATGGTAAACTAATTAAAGCCGATAAAATTTGCCGTGATTGTAAAATAAATTTAGCCGGAGAAACATTTAAGATTGATTTGATACCCGTAGAATTAAGAAGTTTTGATGTAATAGTCGGCATGGACTGGATGTCCAAAATAGGAGCTGAAGTTATGTGTGCCAATAAGGCAATTCGTATTCCTCGTAAGGATAAAACGCCAGTAATGATTTATGGAGAGAAGGGTAACTCAAAGCTAAAACTCATTAGTTGTTTGAAAGCTCAAAAGTGCTTGAAGAAATGGTGCTATGCTATCTTAGCACATGTTAATAAAGTCGAAACGAAGGAGAAAGTGAAGAGCATCAATGACGTGCCTGTGGTAAGAGATTTTCCTGAAGTCTTTCCGGAAGAGTTGCCGGGATTACCTCCATTTAGATCAGTAGAATTTCAAATAGATCTAGTACCAGGAGCTGCACCAGTGGCTTGTGCTCCATATAGACTTGCACTATCTGAGATGAAAGAGTTACAAAGCCAGTTACAAGAATTACTGGACCGTGGTTTCATTCGACCGAGCACTTCACCGTGGGGAGCTCTAATTTTATTCGTCAAGAAGAAAGATGGATCTTTACGAATGTGTATAGATTATCATGAATTAAATAAGTTAACTATCAAGAATCGGTATCCACTACCGAGAATTGATGATTTATTTGATCAATTGCAAGGATCATGTGTTTACTCGAAAATCGACCTAAGGTCGGGCTATCATCAACTACGCGTCAAAGAAGAAGATATTCCGAAAACTGCTTTTCGGACACGCTACGGTCATTATGAATTTTTGGTCATGCCGTTTGGATTAACGAATACGCCAGCTGTATTCATGGACCTCATGAATCGAGTTTGTAGTCCGTATTTAGATAAGTTTGTTATCGTTTTCATTGACGATATTCTTATTTATTCCAAGAGTGAGCAAGAGCATGAACAGCATTTAAGATTGTTATTAGAATTGTTAAGAAAAGAACAATTATACGCCAAATTTTCTAAGTGTGCGTTTTGGTTAAAAGAAGTGCAATTTCTTGGTCATGTTGTTAGTAGCAAAGGAATTCAGGTTGACCCAGCTAAAATTGAGGCCATTGAAAAATGGGAGACTCCTAAGACACCAACGCAGATACGCCAATTTTTGGGTTTAGCCGGTTATTATAGAAGGTTTATTCAAGATTTTTCCAAAATAGCTAAACCATTGACAGCGTTAACACAAAAAGGGAAGAAGTACGAATGGACCTTTGAGCAGGAGAGTGCATTTCAATTACTCAAGAAGAAGTTGACCACGGCACCTATTTTATCGTTACCTGAAGGGAACGATGATTTTGAGATATATTGTGACGCTTCGCGACAAGGTTTTGGTTGCGTCCTTATGTAACGAAAGAAAGTTATTGCATACGCATCCCGACAATTGAAGATTCACGAGCGGAATTATACGACGCATGATCTAGAATTGGGGGCAGTAGTGTTTGCATTGAAGATATGGAGACACTATTTATATGGAGTTAAATGCATTGTGTTTACTGATCATAAAAGCCTTCAACATATTTTCGATCAGAAATAGCTGAACATGAGGCAACATAGGTGGGTCGTGCTGATAAACGACTACGATTGTGAGATTCGCTATCATCCCGGGAAAGCGAATGTAGTGGCCGACGCTTTAAGCAGAAAGGAACGAGAACCAATTCGAGTACAAGCGATGAACATAAAAATTCGCATGAATCTCAACTCACAAATCAAAGAGGCTCAACGAGAAGCTCTTACTAAAGAAAACATAGGAAATGAAATAATGAAGAAGTATGCGAAGCAACTCGTTATACGAGAAGACGAAATTCGATATTTTGCAAACCGTATTTGGGTACCGAAGTTGGGTGGATTAAGGAAGTTGATATTGAATGAGGCGCACAAGACAAGGTACTCGATACATCCTGGAGTTGGAAAGATGTACCAAGATCTTAAGACGCATTATTGGTGGCCTAATTTAAAGACAGACGTTGCAACGTATGTTAGGGAATGTTTAACTTGTTCTAAAGTTAAAGCAGAACACCAGAAGCCGTCAGGGTTACTTCAACAACCAGAAATCCCAGAATGGAAATGGGATGGTATTACCATGGATTTCATCACAAAGTTACCTAAGACTGCCTGGGGTTATGACACCATTTGGGTAATAGTTGATCGACTCACCAAATCTGCACATTTCTTGCCTATAAAGGAAACGGATAGAATGGAGAAACTATTACGACTGTACATAAAGGAAATTATTTCAACGCATGAAATACCTATTTCTATTATATCCGATCGTGATAGTAGATTTACATTAAAGTTCTGGAAATCACTACAGGAGGCCCTAGGAACTCGTTTGGATATGAGTACCGCATATCATTCGCAAACTGACGGGCAGAGTGAAAGAACAATTCAGACTCTTGAAGACATTCTTAGGGCATATGTGATCGATTTTGGAAACGGATGGGATAAATATCTACCATTAGCAGAATTCTCATATAATAATAGTTATCATGCGAGCATTAAAGCTGCACCATTCGAAGCACTGTATGGAAGGAAGTGTAGATCCCCTATCTGTTGGAATGAAGTAGGAGATCGACAATTAACTGGACCCGAGATCATCCATGAAACTACTGAGAAGATAGTGCAAATCAAGGAGAGATTGAAAACAGCCCGTAGTAGCCAAAAGAGCTACGCCGATGTCCGAAGGAAACCATTAGAGTTTCAGATCGGTGACATGGTTATGTTAAAGGTGTCACCTTGGAAAGGTGTAATACGTTTTGGAAAAAGAGGTAAACTGAACCCAAGGTATGTAGGCCCGTTCAAGATCATCGAACGCTTTGGACCGGTAGCTTATCGACTCGAATTACCACAACAACTCGCCTGAGTACATAATATATTTCACGTTTCAAGCCTTAAGAAGTGTCTTGCAAAGGAAGACCTCACCATTCCTCTTGAAGAAATCCAAGTCGACGAGAAACTACAATTCATAGAAGAACCAGTCGAAATCATGGACCGTGAAGTTAAACAACTCAAGCAGAGCAACATACCAATCATTAATGTTCGTTGGAATGCTCGAAGGGGTCTCGAGTTTACTTAGGAACGAGAGGATCAGATTAAACAAAAGTACCCACATTTGTTTCCCGAGAACGCAAAATAGGTAAAATTTTAAAATTTCGGGACGAAATTTATTTAACGGGTAGGTACTGTAACGACCCGGAATTTTCCGATCGTTCTATACTTATGAGATTAATATTTACATAAATTAAACCTTACCAACATGATAAGCAATCCAAACTGTTGAGACTTATATTTTTGAAAAGAGTTTTACACAACGTTTGACCGTCCAATTTGACCGATGATATCACGAACTATATAACACACGATAATTATACGATTATGTATATGTACATATCTATACATATTTAACATGATTTAAGGATGGTTTAACATTTCATTGTGAACTAACAACAATGAGTTATAAGTATACTTTGAGACCACTAACTTAAGTTTTCAAAACGATAGCTATATGTAACGTTCTTTGACATATATACTTACAATCTATAATGTGTTGTGATTTATGTCACCAATATGATTTAAGTGTAATGGGATTAATTTGTAACCAAAATAATCTTGATAAATATCGAACAAGTTTGGGGAAGTGTGGAGTGCACACTTGTTTGAACTTATCTTGATTATGACGGGGGTTCGGGGGCAGCGCCCCCGATAAGCGGGGTCCAAGGGGTGGCAACCCCTGGCGGGGTCCAAGGGGCAGAGCCCCTGGCTGGGGTCGAGCTGACCTGGTCAGCTTGGAAAATTTTTTTTGGGCTAACATTGCTTTATTAAAAATGTCTTAAAATTTTATTTTTGGCCCGGTTGGACCCAAAATAAAAGCCCGATTTTGAGCTTCTTTTATCGTATCATACCCATCATCTATACGTATTTACTATTGGTAAATACACATCAAATCAATATCCTTATCAGCCTTAGATCTGCCCTAGATAAGAGGGAATCTTATTTGTAAGCTAGCATACATCATTACTCAAAAATTCAACACAATAATTTGTCCTTGTTTTCTCAACAACCAGACTGTCCTATAAGTATCACCATCACCTTGGTTTTTCATTTTATTCTTACAACCATCTTTCTCTAATCAAAAACACACTCTTAGGAACTCTAAGTGTTCTTCACAATCTCAGCAAATACTCATGAAGAACTAGCTTCATGAACAACCTATAATCATCATAAGAAAGTTTGATCAAGATTATTTTCTATCTTTTCCAGTAGCTTTATCCAAGTAACTTGAGGTAGTAACCTTATTCATAATCTTATTCGATTCATATTTATATAGCTATCTTATTTTGTGTTATAAAATTTTTAACAACAAGAACATAGTTTGAATGATTTCAAACCTGTTCGCAAACTAAATAGATCCTTCTAATTTGATTTTTAAAACACTTCAAAACCTGTAATATATCATATTATGACAAAATCGGATTAATCATATCTTGGCTAATTAACATAATATTTAATATATATTTACTTATGATTTGATTTTATATATTTCAGGACCACCCGTAAACAACACGAGAAGATTAATCATAAGACCTCATGATTGTACGCAACACGTCATCTGACAACACGGTACTTTATGTACGCAACACGTCATTTGACAACATGGTACCATGGGTCGAGATTAATTCTGATCAATACGAATACGATGGGGTCTTTATTTATTTTATTGAGCAACTAATTGTGGACAATTAACAACAGACTGCTAACTACGGACTAAGAAAATATTAAAAGTATTATAAGTATATATATATATATGTAACGATTACTTGAAAAGAAAATATGTTGATATATTATATATATGGTTAGGTTCGTGATATCTATCGGAGACCAAGTCGAGTTAAATACCTTCAAGGAAAAGGTGAGTATATAGTCCCACTTTTAAACTCTAAATATTTCGGGATGAGAATACATGCATTTTATGATTTACGTTATGGACACAAGTGATTAAAAATATATATTCTACGTTGAGTTGTACCACTGGCATACTTCCCTGTAACTTGGTAACTACTATTTACATGCGGTATTGTAAACGCGAATCCTGTTGATAGATCTATCGGGCCTGACAACCCCAACCGGACTGGACGACCAGTATTCAACGGTTGCACAGTACTTCGTTTCGGTGACTACACTTGGTACGGTGTAGTAAGATTTCATAATAAAGGGAATATGCGACGTTGATTAAATGTTAAGTATGGTTATCAAGTGCTCAACAACTTAGAATATTTTTTATTAAAACATTTATATATGAAATCTTGTGGTCTATATTCATAACGCTGCCGGCATTAAACCTATATCTCACCAACTTTATGTTGACGTTTTAAGCATGTTTATTCTCAGGTGATAACTAAAAGCTTCCGCTGCAACATGTTGAATTTAAGCAAGATCTTGAGTATGCATATTTGTGTCAAAAATAATACTGCATATCGGAGGATTTGTAATGTAAAATATGTTGGAAGTCGTATTGTTATTATCACATGTAAAGTTTGTAAGTCTAAGATTATCGCTAAACGATAATCATTATTATCTTGTTTAAACCTTGTATTTGTAATAAAAGTTATGGTTTGTATTGTAAAAACGAATGCAATTTTTGAAAAACGTCGCATATAGAGGTCAATACCTCACGATGAAATCATATGTTATTGTATTCGTCCTTATGGTTAAGGTCGGGTTATGACAATTTTACCGGACACGGAACTGGATTAATAGTTAATAGACTTGTTGAAATAGGGGTGAATTACATTCAAGGGTAATTGGTGTAATTGTTAACAAAGTAGTAAAACCTTGGTTTACACGCAGTCGATAACCTGGTGTATTCATTAAACAAAGTATTAAAACCTTGTTACAATTCGAATCCCCAATTATTTGGAATATTTGACTTCGGGAATAAGAATAATTTGACGAAGGCTTTCGCTCTTTATATTTATGACTGATGGACTATTATGGACAAATCCGTATGGACATATTAAATAATCCAGGACAAAGGACAATTAACCCATGGGCATAAAACTAAAATCAACACGTCAAACATCATGATTATGGAAGTTTAAATAAGCATAATTCCTTTATTTTCATATTTAATTGCACTTCTAATTATTGCACTTTTATTTATTGTTATTGTATTTAATTGCACTTTTAATTATCGTACTTTTTAATTATCGCACTTTTATTTATCGAAATTTCATTATCGTTATTTATTTTACGTTTTAAATTAAGTTATATTTATTTTACATTCGGTTTTAACTACGACTAAAGTTTTAAAATCGACAAACCGGTCATTAAACAGTAAAAACCCCCTTTTATATATTATTAATATAATATATTTTGTACAAATATAATTATTTAAAAATATAGTGTGCAATAAGCCCGCTCCCTGTGGAACGAACCGGACTTACTAAAAACTACACTACTGTACGATTAGGTACACTGCCTATAGTGTTGTAGCAAGGTTTAGGTATATCCCATTTGTAAATAAATAATAAATATCTTGTGTAAAATTGTATCGTATTTAATAGTATTTCCTTGTAAAATTTAATAGTATTTTATACCCCTTAGCTTTAACATCAAGTATTTTTGGCGCCGCTGCCGGGGACTCGGCGAAACGCTATATTTTTAATTTATTTTTGTATAAATATGTTTATATATATTTTTAGAAAAACAATATAAAATTTAAAAAAAAAACCGAAAATGAAAACTCCGCGACTTGCGGAATTTTAGGGCACGTGGCAACGCGACTCGCGGAGCTGCCCTGACGCGCTGACAGAAACCCTATTTTTGCTTTAATTACAGAGTAATATTATTTATTATTATTTTTAAACCCTAATTACTTTATTAGTTTAATATAATTAGTTTTAATTTTTAATTAAATTGTATTTTAAATTTAAATTAGTTTTATTTATATATAAAAATTAATACTTTTATAAAATAAAAATATAAAAATAATATTTTTATAAAAATTGTACTTTTTACAACTTTAAGTTTATTTTTATATTTTGTATTTTTTTAGTGTAATATTTGTATCTTTATTGTTCGTAGCTAGTTTTAAGTTCTAGTATTTTGCCGTAGCTTATTTTTATTTTTAGATTTTTAGGCTTTGCCGTAAAATCCCTTAAGTGCTTTTTCTTTAGATTAAGATTTAGGCGCTTTGGAATTTTGCGACGCCGTTTTTCGCTTTAGTTTTAAATAGATTTTAGTGCCTTTAAGTAATTGCCGTTTTCTGAATAAAATTGCATTTACCTTTAGACCTTTAGGCGCAACTTTTTAGATATAATTTTTAGACTTTTATGTTTCGACATTTTTCTTTCTTATTTTTATTTTTCGACATTTTTCGACGCGTATTCTTTTTCTTTCTTATTTCTCGACGATCTAGTTTTTAGGACTTAGAATTTTCTCTATTTCTTCTCTATAATTTCTTTAAAATTTCAACGAAAAATTATTTTAAACGGTTAAATTGATAGACATCCAGATTTTCTGCTTCGTAGTAATAGTTAGATTTGTTAGTGGCTGAGTTGTGAGCTTCCGATTTAAAGGGTTCTGGCTCCCTGCTGCATCTATTGGCTATTCGAAACGTGGGCAAAAGCAGAAAAGTCTATTAATTGGACAACTTATATAAGTTTTTCTATTTTTATAACTAATAGGATAATTAAAATTTGGTAATAAGCGCATTATGAAAAGTCTCGAAGATATTTTGGAAACTCTTTATGAAATACGAAATCAATACTCTCAACCGAGTGTTGATGAAAATTCATTCGGTCAATTTTGGATCACGAATGACGAAACAATAACTGGTTGTGAAATCTGTGGAGATTATCACTCAACATGGGAATGTTATTATTACGTTCCTATGGAAAATTATGAACCCATAGAACCTGAATGGAATGATTATGAGGAATACAATTCTAATTGGGATTATTCCCAAGAATATTTCCAAACTCAACAACCAGTAGACGAGGAAAATTACGTGTCTGAAAATTTATTAGACAATATGAAAATCAAACTCGAAGAACTCAATGCTCAAAATGAACAAATGAGAGAGTTTGTAAACCGGCAAGCTGAAACTCTATCAGACTACACACCTGTTGATCTGAGGAGTCGTGTATAAGAAAATCTCATATCATCAAATTTTGATGAATTCGAGAGCTCCGAAATCACAAACTATCCCAATGATACTTTTTATTCAGTCTTACCAATTTCACAACATATCGACACATTAGCCTCTACCGACAAAATCATCGATCCATCAATGGATAAAGAAGAAGTAAGGGTGACAAATTGGTACTCTTGGGAAAATGATAACGTTAAAAACTTTACCCCCGAGACCAAAGTGGTGGGACCGATAAGTACCGTTAATGAAGAAGAATCTACTCCAATCCCGAAATTCACCATTCCACAACCTTCCAACCCAATATTCTCAATAGACGAGTCATCCACCGGAAATGAACTACGAGCTGTAATAGATAATGACACCTCAAATTTCACCCAATTGGGTAATAGAGGTGAAAACTTTGATCCTGAGAATAAAAGGAAGGAAATATTAGGAATTGTCCACCCTATAGAAATAAGTATGTCGGTGTATATCGATTCATTTTACCAAGAACCAGAAAAGAGACATATCCATTTACTAAAAGCTACACTTAAAAAAGAATTAAGTAGTGACGATCGGGTGAGTCTAAACTTTAAACCCATTGATATATTATACACCACCAGAGATGTAAATAACTGGCTCACTATTTTAATTCGTGAAACTTATTCTACCGACTTCACATGTCGTCAGCTAAGTGTGGGGAAGTCTAACCCCACTTAACGTTAAATTAGGGGTTCGGGTTAGTGCATAACTCGTTAATAAACATGCATAATAAATTAGGGTAAAAGACGCATTTTTAAAGATTAGCAAACAGTTCAGAAAAGCAACCGTTTTTGAAGACAAATATGTGTGATAAAACAAGAAGGAATGAACGATGAGGCGCACCATCTATTATTCGACGAGCTTTGTAATTACAAACTGGGTATTTTTAATTAATTTTCTACACTAATCACCCTCATGAATTTATAATTATAGTCTGATTTCATGCAAATGAGGGCATTGCATGATCTCAAGTGTGGGGAAGGGTTACAAATTCTCTCGAGTTTGCACTTAGTTTATTTGCCAAATTTTGTGAAAATTTGAAAAAATTTCAACTAAATGAAGTCAAAATCATGTTTATACATATTTATGAACGATGAAAACTAGGTGTTAATACCGAAATTATCGTTACCTCGGAAAGGACATAAATTGAGAAACACCCTAAAACGATTGAATTCATTTAAAATGGAATAAAGGAGAATAAAAAGGCAAAGAAAGAAACTAAGTGTGGGGAGAATGTACCAAGTTATTCAATTAAAAACTATCTATCATATGTTTCTGTAAAGTTATTGCAGGTACTTTTGTTTTGGACGATTTTAATCCGTTTTACCCGATTTACTGTAATATATTTGAAAGAAAAGATGGATCTACACGATGAATCAATTCCATCATTAAAAGGAAGTAAAGTCTTCTGAAAAAGAAACGCGCTTCTTGATTTAGGTCATGAAGTTGTCGTCCAGACCAGCTGTAGGTTGACGAAAAATCTAGAAAAGTCATCTCTAAAATCAGCAGGAAATCCACGGACCTCAGCATCAAACAGGGTCGCCAAGTGGTCAGATTTATCCTAACCATGAGAAGGATTTATCTAGTACAATGGGGGGCACCGTGCAAATTAGCTTGATAAGACTAATGAATCGGATCCCCAGAAAGGATAATCTCCTTAAAAGATCAAAAATCAACTTTTAAGACTGATATTACTCAATCCTTGAGATTGACCTTAAAGATTGAGAATTCAAACTCATGGAATTCAATGATATCTAAACTCGAGCTTGAACGAGAAAATATTTTGATCAAAAATTACAAACCGATTTGTTTTCTGAAAACCTATTTTCAATGCGTTCATTACCATTGAACGTAAAATCCTAGGAATTCACCTGGAATTCATTAGGTCACCTGAACCAAATCGGGTGTCAACCGTAAGAACGGTGGTTGCATAGCATGGTCGACGACAGGACCTTGTGCCAGACCGAAAAATTATAAGGGTGAGCTTTACTATTGCTCCTACAAAGGATAGTAATTGCGTTCGACACGTTATAGACCATAATCAAAAGCAAGTCACGGGACATTGCCTTAACAGTTGCTTGTTCATCGCTTTCCTTTACAACCGGACGGTAGTTTGCCGAAAGGTAATATACGAGACAAGTGAACTGGACGTGTTGCTTTCCTAATACAAGGTTAGCAAGTGGGTAACACAAAACCACAAGTGTTGAGCTAAAATTTTCAAATCTGAAACCCACACAACCCACAAAAATATTTTGCAAACACCGGTGAAGGGTTATTCCGGAAAACTTATCTAGGGTAAAAGCTAGATTAAATTTTCAAAAAGATCAAATGTTTCCTTAAGGATCTACATTTTCATAGTCATGTGGGACTGTAAACCACATCGTTACTATTAATTTTTATACCACCGTATCAAAATCACTGATGTATAAAGTGTGAAGAATAAAGAAGTGATTCGTGTGATTTAATTTCAAGTTTTGTATTGCTTGAGGACAAGCAACGTTCAAGTGTGGGGATATTTGATAGTGCTCCAAATGAACATATATTTAGTAGTAATATCCTCACAATATGTAAATTATTTAGTTGTAATTGTCCTATTTTAAGTTGTAATCGTTTATATTAAATAAGTGCGAAGACAAAAGGCGAAAACGAAGATTTGAAGACACAAACTTCTAAAAAGCTCAAATATACAAGATACAATTCAAAAGGTTCAATTTATTGATGAGAAACGTCTAAAAATGACAAGAGTACAAGTTACAAAACGCAAAGTACACGATATAAAATAGTACGCAAGGACGTTCGAAAATCCAGAATCGGGACATGAGTCAACTATCAACGCCCGATGCAACGGACTAAAAATTACAAGTCTACTATGCACAAGAATATAATATAATATATAAATAATTATATTAATTATTTATATTTTATATTTATATATAAATTATGTCGACAAGCAAGGTTCCAAAATTATGTGAGCTGGATTTTCAAACTCCATGACTCGCGGAGTTTGCAGGCTTAAAACTCCACGACTCGCAGAGCTGTCAGAAATCAAAACGCCTATAAAAGGCCATGCATTCTGCCGAGTAAAAATATAAATAATAATAATAATAATACTCTGTAATAAATAATAAATAAATATATATATAATATATATAATATATATATATATATATATATATATATATATATATATATATATATATATATATATATATATATATATATATATATATATATAGTATAGGGTAGTTTTATATTAGATTAGTTCGGGTTATGTAAAGGTTATTTTACGGGTTTTTGAAGTCGAAATTCTGTCCATGTAACACTACGCGATAAATACTCAATGTAAGTTATGTTCTCCTTTTTAAATTAATGTCTCGTACTTAAGTTATTATTATGCTTATTTAATACCGAAGTAATCATGATGTTGGGCTAAAAATATTAAAATTGGGTAATTGGGCTTTGTACCATAATTGGGGTTTAGATAAAAGAACGACACTTGTGGAAATTAGACTATGGGCTATTAATGGGTTTTATATTAACTAAACAATACCTTGTTAATTTAATATACAAACTTATAATTTGATGTATTTATATATAACCACATACGCTTGACTGGGTACGGTGGGCGGGATATCTATAAATACCAATAATTATTCATTTTACCGGACACGGAACTGGATTAATAGTTAATAGACTTGTTGAAATAGGGGTGAATTACATTCAAGGGTAATTGGTGTAATTGTTAACAAAGTAGTAAAACCTTGGTTTACACGCAGTCGATAACCTGGTGTATTCATTAAACAAAGTATTAAAACCTTGTTACAATTCGAATCCCCAATTAGTTGGAATATTTGACTTCGGGAATAAGAATAATTTGACGAAGGCTTTCGCTCTTTATATTTATGACTGATGGACTATTATGGACAATCCAGGACAAAGGACAATTAACCCATGGGCATAAAACTAAAATCAATACGTCAAACATCATGATTATGGAAGTTTAAATAAGCATAATTCCTTTATTTTCATATTTAATTGCACTTCTAATTATTGCACTTTTATTTATTGTTATTGTATTTAATTGCACTTTTAATTATCGTACTTTTTAATTATCGCACTTTTATTTATCGAAATTTCATTATCGTTATTTATTTTACGTTTTAAATTAAGTTATATTTATTTTACATTCGGTTTTAACTGCGACTAAAGTTTTAAAAACGACAAACCGGTCATTAAACGGTAAAAACCCCCTTTTATATATTATTAATATAATATATTTTGTACAAATATAATTATTTAAAAATATAGTGTGCAATAAGTCCGCTCCCTGTGGAACGAACCGGACTTACTAAAAACTACACTACTGTACGATTAGGTACACTGCCTATAGTGTTGTAGTAAGGTTTAGGTATATCTCATTTGTAAATAAATAATAAATATCTTGTTTAAAATTGTATGTTATTTAATAGTATTTCCTTGTAAAATTTAATAGTATTTTATACCCCTTAGCTTTAACATCAAATACTTAACCAAAAGTTGACCAAAACAAAGTCAACAAACACCCACAATTTAATGTATCAAAATAGAATGCAAGTTATATTTAACAAAAGCTGCCATCATAAATATGCAGACTCTCTAAGCACAGCGGAAGCAATCAATCGTGCACCTGAGAATAGAACATGCGAGTAACTGTCAACAAAAATGTTGAGTGAATTATAGGTTTAATCATTGCAAACAATATTTAATTTAAACCATAAAGATTTATGTTTGAAAACATACAGACTCATTTTGGACCACAAAAATTATATGCTCGAAAACATATAACCCGTGAACCACCTGGTAATCACTTAACAATTTCATACCCTTAGCAAAACCAGAAATATACACTGAATAGGTGCATCTTCCAAAATACGAAGTACTAATACATTCCGCTTATAAACTGCTAGCGCGACTAGCACGAAATGGGGCTGTCGGGCCCGATAGATCTATCCATAGGATTCACGTTCACCAGTAGAAACCAGTGATTAAAATTACCAGATTAGGGAATATTTTCGTTCAACTCACAAATGAATAATTTAAACCAAATTCCACTTGTGTCCAATATGTAAAATAAATTGCATGTATTCTCATCCCAAAAGATGTAACATAGAAAAATGGGACTATAACTCACCTTAACATAAACGAAGTAACAACACAGAAACGTGAGCAGCAAATGATAAAGTGATCAGGAATGATCGCAACGCCGACCTATAAATAAAGCAAGTCGATATAAATAACTAACTTAGGTCAAGTCTTAGTACGATACCTGTAACATCCTGTTACCAGGCCTAGCTGAAATGACCCTTTTAACCTTAGGTGTGTTTGTATGTTATTATAATAATTATATATTTATAATTATTTAGTTGGTTAGTTGAGACCAGTTTGTAATAAGGGTCGCAGAACAGGTTCGTTTGTTTAATTTGGACTCCGTTAGGGTAGTCAAATTAAGTACGAAAGATATTAGATAACTGGTAAATACCCGTGGGTAATTGGGTATTGTGTTTAACACTAGTATATAAGCAAGATATCAGCTTCTCTTTCTCATTTTCCTAAATCTTCTAAATTATCCCGTACCTAACCTTTCACTCCCTTGAAACCCAAATCTTTTGAATCTTGATTTAGAGTTTAAATTATGTTTTGTAATCAGTTGCTACTGATTTCGTGGTCATAACAAGGTAAGAATCATTCATTTTCATGTTGTAACCTGAGTTTAAATGGGTTTTAAAGTTAGGTTTTTGACAAAGTGGGTTTTGATGTCAAATTGGTTGATTTTGAAGTTGGTTTGGTGTAAAATGTTATGGTTTATTTTCCTTTAGTTGTGATAAACATTTTCTAAGCTTCGTTCGGTGTCAAAACGTTTAGAAATCGAGATTTGGGTGATTTTGTCTCGAAACCTGTTAGTTTCTACTGCTGCTGCTCGATGAACACAACCATACGATTGCAGATTGCAACTGCACGGGTACACGGTGCAATCGTACGGATGGACTTGCAACTGTACGGATGCATGTGCAACCGTACAGATGCAGATTAGTGTTGCATTGTTGTGTAATTTGGTTGTTTTCTAGCCGTTATACTGCCAGTGTGACTTATGATAATCAGGATGTAAATTCTGAAAATGCATAAGTGTTAGTGGACTTTTAGTGACACTTTTGTTACTAATTTGCTGTATTGTGCTGTTTTGTGATAATGGACAGAAACTAACTTGATTTTCCTTATGTTCAGGTGATAAGGATAAGGAAGAAGCTCAGTGATAGATTATATGAGCTAGTTGCTGGTATTCGATGAGTGAGATTATCTCTTGGTGTAGTATAGAGTAGCAAGTTGCACTACTATGTTTATATTGTTGATATTTGCCTTGATTAGTAGTTATGTTGTAGGGTTGATTGCAGATAAGGTTGCCATATTTTTAGTAGTATTAGTTGCCTGTTGTAGTAGTAGTAGTTGACTGGTTGCATGTGCACAAGTAGTAGTTGTTGTTGTTGTTGTTGTTGTTGTTGTTGTTGGAACCTTGATCTGTTAGGTTCAGCTCAGAGAGGTCAACCTAGTTGTGGTTGGATCTAGTTGGCTACTGTTTGTTGAGTACAGTGCTGAACAACGCATCACCTGCGTGTGGATGACTATACTGGGGATTCAGTAGTAAGGACTATCGGTAGACGCTAGAATGATCAGCTAGTGGTCGTGTGCCCGTACAAGCCGCCGATCGTCTAGTTGGAGCAAAGTTGCTAGTTGCTAGTTGCTATGTGTTGTATGTGGTTGTATGAAGTTGTTGTTATAGGAGTACAAGTTGGTACTTTATGCTAGACCTTTTGATAGTTCCATTCACTTAGCCTTGTGCTAACTCCTCACCTCCTCCCTTGCATGTTTTGGATCTTAGTGTTGGTAGGGACGGGAGTCGGGCTGACGATATGTTTGACAAGACGAACTCTGGTGTTTTAACTTTTCTAATATATGTAGTTAGTCGTTTAACGTAACACATGTGGTTTGTAATTAAGTAATTAACTAGATGATTTGTGGTAATCATGTTTGCAATCGAATAACGGTATTTATGTGGACTAAGTCTTTCGCTGTGATTTAAAAAAAAAGGGTGTTACAAATGTGGTATCAGAGCATAGGTTTGGCCGCATGTACATTGTGTTGAATGTCATGTACCTAAACCTTGTGTTATGTCAAACATATCTGAGGGGACGTGATAAGTGAATGTAGGGATTACATGTGTTAGTTGATAGGTACTAACCTGTTTTCCACTAAGAGTTGCGTGAGTTGTTGTGGTTGTGCAGATATGACAGATAATACAGGAAACGCAATTGGTCCATCAGCCCCCGGAACATTCAGAGCCCCAGATGACGACGGGTATGTGTCAGAAGATAATCCGCAAGAACAAATTCTAGATTTGGAAAGTAAGTTAAAGGAAGCACGTTAGCGAATAAGGGAATTAGAAAAACGTCAGGTAACCGTGAATCCAAGTGGTAGTGTACCAAATCAGATGTTTAGTGGGTATCCGGTGCAGTCAAATATGTATCAACAAACTGGAAGTGCTTTCCAACAACAGCAATGGTTACCACCTCAGTATCAGTTACCTCAACAGTATCAGATACCGCCTCATTTTAATCAACAGTTCCCAAATCAGATGTGGGGTCAGTATCAGATGCCGATGTTTCAATAACTGAAGAAATATACTTTCAAACAGTTTCTGAATTGTAATCCACCAGAGTACTCAGGAAGTTCTAACCCAACGGTAACCCTTAACTGGTTAAGAGATATAGAAAAGGTTTTTGAGGCCTGTCAGTGCGAACCAGAATTACAGGTTATTTATACTAGTCGTATGCTGAAAAATATGGCAATGGTTTGGTGGGATACGGTTACTTCTAGTATACCAAAAGTGCAAGTGAGCATGATTACTTGGGAACAATTCTATAGTAAAGTTTGTGAGAAATATTGTTCATCTGATGACCTTAATCGAATTAAGACATAATTTCTGGCAATGAAAATGACACCTCAGATGACGATAAATGAGGTGATTGAGGAGTATATGGATAAATTAAGGTTTGTGCAATAGTGGGTTCCAGATGAACAGTCCAGAATTTAACATTTTGTTAATATAATTTTTCCAGAGTATAGAACAATGGTTAGGATGGTGACGACGTTATCGTAAGCATTCGTTATGGCTAAGATGGTAGAATATGATGTCAGAGCAGCAAGAAACGTAATGGAAGATTATGTGATGCCACAACAAGATCAGGTGATGAGTCAATCGGACTTTAGGTCAAAGAAGTCTGTTAAGTTGAAACAGAAAAGTGAGTCAGAACAGAGTGGGTCAGCATCAAGTCAGAATTCTTGGTGTTATAGTTGCAGATCATCTCATAGTGGTCCTTGTTCGGATTCAACTAAAAGATGTTTGAGATGTGGTATTGTGGCACACGAGATTCGGATGTGTTCATTCCAAGAGGATGTATGTTGGAAATGTCATTAAGTGGGTCATATGTCAGCTCAGTATCCGTATGTAAGAGGATCAGGTTCTGGGCGGGGCCAGGAGCGCAATCGGGATCGATAGGTGGATCTTCTGGATCTCCAGTAGAGCAGAAAAGAAAGAATCTACCTACGACAATAGCAAGAGCTTATCAGATGGTTGCTGATACAGATGATGATTATGATGTGAATACAGGTATGCTTTAAAATTCTCGTACTGTTTAGTTGTATATATATATGTATATGGTTGTGTGTATATATATTTTTGTGTGTTTTAGATTGGTAGATCTTGATTATAGTGTAAGATTTACTTTGTTAGATTATGTTGTTGTATGTTTTGGTTGCGACCCTTGTGTGCTTTGTGGGGGTAAGGGTGACCCTTAGGTTGACTTTTTGGGATTTAAAACCGTGACTTAGATAGAGATGTGTTGGGTATCTTTACGCAGTGGGCTTGTGACGACATAAAGTAGTTAGACAGTGGCATGAGTAGGAGTGATATGTCGATAGTGGAATTTATTGACCAGATATTTTCCTATGCTTATTGGATATGTGGTAATGTGGGTAGATTATATTTGAACAATTGATGGACAATGTTTAAATAACTATGATTGGACATATGGTGTGATTGATTAATTATTAAATAGCTTGTTTATTTGCCGAGGCATTTGAGGAGACTCATTGGACTTAAGTTAGTGGATGGAACAAGTAGTATTTTTCCATTTCGATGACTCATAATGAAGGTGTGATTCAGGATAATATACTTGTGTCTGGCCAACAGAAGTGTATTATGGTGAGTCATACAGAATTTCTGGGAAGTTGAAGGAAAAATATAGGTTTCCTGTGCTATTCGTGGTCTGTGAGTTGAACATTGGGACTTTTATATGATTGGAAATAAGTCGAGTTATATGGGATATTATCTTGACTTAAGGACAATTTTATGGGCATAAACTCATGACTTAGACTGATAACTAATGATGTTGCCTTAGCTTGAAATAATTGCGAAATGTTGACTATGTTAAGAGTTGAATTTGATGACAGATTGTGAAATTTTCGATACAAATGACTTAGAAACGTGAAATTTTACTTGGATAATTGGATTGATAGTGAAGATATGTAAATCCAAGTTGTTGACCAGTGGACATGGTGGTAAATTGTATTGTATCGGACGTGAGTAAAAATTAGAAATTCCTTATGCGTGCACTTGTTTGAAGAAACACGGTGGGTATTGGAAGGAAGATTTTCTATTTTGGGTTGATTATTGTGAAAGACTTAGTTGAGTTTACGGTTTGTTGACAGTAGTTGACCCGATTCCGAGGACGGAATCTCTTTAAGGGGTGTAGATTTGTAACATCCTGTTACCGGGCCTAGCTAAAATTACCCTTTTGACCTTGGGTATGTTTGTATGTTATTATAATAATTATATGTTTAAAATTATCTAGTTGGTTAGTTGAGACCAGTTTGTGACAAGGGTCACAGAACAGGTTCGTTTGTTTAATTTGGACTCCGTTAGGGTAGTCAAATTAAGTACGAAATATATTAGATAACTGGTAAATACTCGTGTGTGATGGGGTATTGTGTTTAACACTAGTATATAAGCAAGATATCATCTTCTCTTTCTCATTTTCCCGAATCTTCTAAATTATCCCGTACCTAACCTTTCACTCCCTTGAAACCCTAATCTCTTGAATCTTGATTTAGAGTTTAAATTGTGTTTTGTAATCAGTTGCTACTGATTTCGTGGTCATAACAAGGTAAGAATCATTCATTTTCATGTTGTAATCTGAGTTGAAATGGGTTTTAAAGTTAGGTTTTTGACAAAGTGGGTTTTGATATCAAATTGGTTGATTTTGATGTTAGTTTGGTGTAAAATGTTATGGTTTATGTTCCTTTAGTTGTTATAAATATTTTCTAAGCTGTGTTTGGTGTCAAAACGTTTAGAAATCGAGATTTGGGTGATTTTGGCTCGAAACCCTTCAGTTTCTGATGCTGCTGCTCGATGAACATAAGCGTACGGTTGCAGATTGCAACCGCACGGGTACACGGTGCAACCGTACAGATGCAGTGGTGTTGGTGCAACCGGGCAGTGAGTGTGCAACCGTACGGATGCATGTGCAACCGTACGGATGGACTTGCAACTGTACGGATGCATGTGCAACTGTACGGATGCAGATCAGTGTTGCATTGTTGTGTAATTTTTCTATTTTCTGGCCGTTATACTGCCTGTGTGACTTATGATAATCAGGATGTAAATTCTGAAAATGCATAAGTGTTAGGTGGACTTTTAGTGACACTTTTGTTACTAATTTGCTGTATTGTGCTGTTTTGTGATAATGGACAGAAACTAACTTGATTTACCTTATGTTCAGGTGATAAGGATAAGGAAGAAGCTCAGTGATAGATTATCTGAGCTAGTTGCTGGTATTCGGTGAGTGGGATTATCTCTTAGTGTAGTATAGAGTAGCAAGTTGCGCTACTATGTTTATATTGTTGATATTTGCCTTGATTAGTTGTTATGTTGTACAGTTGATTGCAGATAAGGTTGCCATGTTTGTAGTAGTATTAGTTGCCTGTTGTAGTAGTAGTAGTAGTTGACTGGTTGCATGTGCACAAGTAGTTGTTGTTGTTGTTGTTGTTGTTGTTGTTGGAACCTTGATCTGTTAGGTTCAGCTCAGAGAGGTCAACCTAGTTGTGGTTGGGTCTAGTTGGCTACTATTTGTTGAGTATAGTGCTGAACGACGCATCACCTGCGTGTGGATGACTATACTGGGGATTCAGAAAGACTATCGGTAGACGCTAGACTGGTCAGCTAGTGGTCGTGTGCCCGTAGAAGCCGTCGATCCTCTAGTTGGAGCAAAGTTGCTAGTTGCTAGTTGTTGTGTATTGTATGTGGTTGTATGAAGCTGTTGTTATAGGAGTACAAGTTGGTACAGTATGCTAGACCTTTTGATAGTTCCATTCACTTAGCCTTGTGCTGACCCCTCACCTCCTCCCTTGCAGGTTTTGGATCTTAGTGCTGGTAGGGACGGGAGTTGGGCTGACGATATGTTTGACAAGACGAACTTTGATGTCTTAACTTTTCTAATATATGTAGTTAGTCGTTTAAAGTAACACCTGTGGTTTGTAATTAAGTAATTAACTAGATGATTTGTGGTAATCATGTTTGCAATCGAATAACGGTATTTATGTGAATTAAGTCTTCCACTGTGATTTAAAAAAAACACGGTGTTACAATAGCTATAGTACTTGTTGCAAATAAACATAGAACACACTCAGTATGTTTCGGTATGATCAGGACAGCGTTTAACACGTACTTTCTATTTTTAGAAAGTTTCTATTTTTGGCAGGTTTCCATTTATGAAAAGTTTCTATTTTTGGAAAGTTTCTATTTTTGGAAATTTTCTATTTTTGGAAATTTTCTATTTTTGGAAAGTTTCTATTTTTGGAAAGTTTTTAACTTGGAGAAAGTTTCCTTAATTAGAAAGTCAACGAAAGTCAACCGAAAGTCAAAGTCAACCGAAAGTCAACTCAAAAGTCAACCTCGGTCAAACTTAGTTAACATTAGATTTTAAAGTATAATTTATGTTAATAATATAAGTTATAATATTATTTAAAGTCATTTATGTATAATCATGTCATATCATAAGTTTAATTAAATTAAATTGAAATTATAAAGTTAACATAAGTTTAAATGATATAATTAATATAACATAAGTATTTAATTAATTAATTAAATATTAATCATAATATAAGTATTATTAATTAATAATAAATTTTTAATCATATCATCAGTATTGTTAATTAATAATGAATTGTTAATCATATCATAAGTTTTAATTATAATTATTAAACCATAAGTATTTAATAATCAAATTATAATTAAATAATAACTAAGCCTTATAATAAATAAATAATTAATTAATCTTTATTATAAGTCTTGATATAATAATCTCATAACATAAGTTTAATACTTATCATAAGTATTTTCATTAATAATAAAAGTATTATTAATCATAAGTTTAATTAAATTAATAATTAAAACATAAGTAATCATTAAATGATATAACAAATATATATCATAAGTTTTAATTAGATTTAATTACTTTTATCTCATAAGTAATTTAATTATAATGCCAAACATTATTTATAACATAAGGTTAAAATTTATAACCATAAGTTTAATTAAAAGTTCGTCGGGTAATAACTTGAGCCCCGGGTGTCGGTTTTTGACGAGTCTTATATCTCCGTCTAACCAATCATCCCTACACATTAGTGCACTCAAGAATACCCTAAGGTCAGTTCATGAGTCATGAAGAACAGCCATGAACCAACCTAAACCATTAATCCGTTCAAAATCTTGTTTTAGCCATTCCGGGTGATCCGTGGCTCGGATTTCGATGACCCGAACATGAATGTTCATCCAATCATCAATCCTAACCCACTAGTACACTCTAGAGCCTTCAAAAATGGTCACAAGTCGGACCCTAATCTAATGACCCGTCCTAATCCATCTGGACGAAGTCCATATCGATTATAAACGGTTCACAATAGTTGATTACATCGCGAGGTACTTGACCTCTATATGATACATTTTACAAACATTGCATTCATTTTTAAAAGACAACTACCATTTCATAATATATCCAACTATAATTGACTTAGTAATAATCTTGACGAACTCGACGACTCGAATGCAACGTCTTTTGAAATATGTCATGAATGACTCCAAGTAATGTCTTTAAAATGAGCAAATGCACAGCGAAAGATTTCTTTCATACCTGAGAATAAACATGCTTTCAAGTGTCAACCAAAAGGTTGGTGAGTTCATTAGTTTAACATAAATAATCATTTCCATCATTTTAATAGACCACAAGATTTTCATATTTCATAAACATCATTCTCATATTAGGCATTTCGCAAACTGCATAGAGATAAAAATCATTCATATGGATTGAACACCTGGTAACCGATGTAACTTAATGCATAGAATATCCCCAAAACAGAACCTCTCGTCTGTATAATAATCTCGAAGTACTAAAGCATTCGTACCCCGAATGGGACTTGTCAAGGTCCATAGATCTATCTTTAGGATTCGCGTCAATCAGGGGCCATTTCCTTAAATTCTTAGGTTACCAGACTTGAAGGGCGATATTCAGTTTAATAATCCAACCATAGAATGTAATTTTAAGTACTTGTGTCTATTTCGTAAAACATTTATAAAAGCAGCGCATGTATTCTCAGTCCCAAAAAAATATATATAGCAAAAGCATTTAAAAAGGGAGCAAATGAAACTCACCTAATGTATTTTGTAGTAAAAATACATATCACTATATTGAACAATTGAACAAAGCAGGGTTGGCCTCGGATTCACGAACCTATATCATCTGTATATTCATTAATACATATAATCGTAATCGAATAATTTTCATATATTATAACTTTATATATTATTTATTTACTTTGTATATATGTTTGAAAATGATTATATATATATATATATATATATATATATATATATATATATATATATATATATATATATATACCTAATTTGTTTTCTATGAGTATTTATATAATAATTGTTAATATAATATGTTCATACTTATAGGTAACATTACTTATAATAATACTTATCATAGTAATAATCATAGTGATATTAATAATAATACTTGTAATAATATTGATTTTACTGTTAAAGATAGTCATGATAATGATTTTAGTACTTACATAATAATACTCGTGATAATAATATTATTTATGTCAATATTAACACTTCTATCGTTTATATAAAAAAATATTAATACTAATATTTACGAAAATGGTGATAATTTATATTACTTTCATAATATTAATAATAATAATAATAATAATAATAACAATAATAATCCTAATTGTGATTATAATACTTATATCAGTAATAACGATAATGATAATACTCTTAGTTTGATTAATGTTATCGATACTTCTAAATATGTTGATTTTAATAATAAATATAATATTAATAATGTTAATAATATCAATTTTGATAAAAATAATGATAACCCTTAATAATACTTGTAGTAGTAATAATAACTAATAATAACAATACCAGTATCAATAATAATAATATTTAGTATTAATAATCATACTAATAATATGTGTTAATTAATAATACTACTAAATATAATAACAATCAAATTAATGATAATACAATTTATAATAATTATAACAATAATAACAATAACAATTATAATATTTGTGGTATTAATAATAATTATGATAACGATAATAATAATAATAATAATAATAATAATAATAATAATAATAATAATAATAATAATAATAATAATAATAATAATAATAATAATAATAATAATAATATTGAACTACCTCATAAATATATGCCCTTTTTTTAAAAAAATGGCGGTTGCAAGACTCGAACCCAAGACATCTCGAAACCCCGACACCTCCTCTAACCAACACTCCATTGCTATTTTTCTGTTTTTAAACTCAACACATTAAATTTTAACCCGTTTTTCTTTTACTGAATCAGATTCATCTCCTTCATTATACCAATCGCCCAAAAAACAAATCATTAGTTATTATCTGATGTAGCATCAAAACAGCAATACCTAATAGTTGTGATAACAATTAACAGACTCAAAAACGGATCAAAGAGGATGAAATAAAAAAAATCGCTGTTTACAACAGAAAAAAAAATATGTAGAACTTAAATTGCAAATTCGAAAAGTATGGACGTTTTAGGTTGTGATTATAGCTTGAAAAAGATTTTAAATCGTTTATATAAACTTTCTGAATCATCCAATGATCCTAAAACACAATCACGAATTCGAATTTTTCAATTGAACAAAACGTTTGACTTCAAAAACCCGAACTTTGACTCCAAAATTCGTGCTTGATATTAGAAATTGGGACGTGAGATTTTGCAGTTAGATTGAGTAAAATATTCCTCACAAAACTGCATTTACACATTTTGCTATTTGATTCGGATTCGAGGGTTTGAATGAAGGAAGCAAGAACAGAGTCGACGTTCTTCCTCTTTTTATTTTTCTGTGTTTTTAATTTCTCAAATTGTTTAAGTGTATATATATAATGTGAATGAGTACTTAAATTAATAGCTAACCTGATTGAATTGGATTCGTTTAGACGTCTAACAGATTTGGGGTCCAATATTATTCGTCCAGTACAACAAAATCAATAATAAAAAAAAATAAAACTGTAGGTGATGTAAATCGATTTTTGTTTTCTTTGGGGTCTGAGATCGATGGTAACAGAATTAGAATAAAGGAATTAAGTCAAGTAGATATAAACAAAAAAATGGTGAATTCGATATACATGTGCACAAGAAAACAAGTCTGTCTGATTCCATATATATCTCAGTATATATATTTATATGTTATTTTTTACATTTACCTATATATGTATCTGAATATATATATATATATATATATATATATTTTTACACACTGTATTTGGTATATGTATATGTATTTGGCTATAAATCTGTATATATACCTGGATTAATACTAATAATAAATATTAATATATAAGTAATAATAATAATAAAATTATTAATAATAATAATAATAATAATATCCATAATTGTAATAATTAATGAATAATAACTAATAATTAACTAATTTAACAATACTAACTATATTAATAATAATTTTATTAATAAGAATAACAAATAAATAATATTACTGATAATAATAATTATATGGTCTATAACAATAATATTATTAATAGTACTATTACTACTAATACTAATTATAATAATATTAATATGATAATAATAATATTAATAATTAACAATAATTATAATATAACAATTTGTATGTATCAACTTCCATATCTATATATAATATATTAATATTAATAATTCTAATATTAATATTAACATTAATAACCTTAATGAAGTAATAATAATTATTGTATAATAATTATATTTTTAACTTGTAACCTCATTTAATCTATTAATATTGTATGTTGTACAATATTCACTAATCGATGATAACATATGATATTTAAACTTTTTAGATACAATCTCATATACATAATAATCATTTAGAGAATCATATATCTTTATATATGGTTTCAGTTTTATATCCATTTTATTATCTTATATATTATTTTACGTTCTTACTTCTGCTCTTTATATTGAGATTTCATTATTCTAAGTTATTATGTATTTATATTTATATTTATATATATTATCATACTAGTATTTATATTTACATATATATATATATATATATATATATATATATATATATATATATATATATATATATATATATATATATATATATATATGTATATATACATACATATTAGTTTACCTTAATTGTTAGTGAATCGTCGGTAATGGTCAAAGTCAAATATATTTATGATAAATAGTTCCAACATTTTGAGACTCGATTTAATAGACTTTACTTATCGTGTCGAAACTATATAAGATTTAGTTTAAATTTATTCGGAAATTTCCGGGTCGTCACAGTACCTACCCGTTAAAGAAATTTCATCCCGAAATTTGAGTGAGGTGGTCATGGATAAAAATAAAAATGTTTTCATGACGAATATGAGTTGATAAATAGAGTTTTATTCCTATAGAGTAATATGAATATGATAATTTGATTACCCGAAGAGTACAGATGAAACTATCACTAAATAGTGAAATGAGAAAGACAAGTTTCATCATAACTTTTGACTAGTCATGGTTGAATTTAGAAAAATAAGGTGCGTCTTAACTTTTGACGTAGAGGGTTGAATTCCGGAATTCAAGGGATTTCGAGAAGATCTTCGAAATCTAAAAGATTTGGTTCTTCGGCGAATAATGAAATTTAGATCTCTATAATTAAATACGGTGATTTTTCTTCGATTACTCTGTCTGATATTTCCAATATAAATTAAGCTCTTTCGTTCCATTTTTCTCACCATTCCTAGACTTTCTTTCTTAGTTCATACATCCAAAAGATTGTGAAAATGCTTAATCCAGTTCTGATTCTTGTCCTTATCCTTACTTTTGCAACAATCATTCTCCTTTTCCAACTTCCACCGGAGGAATCTGCTTTCTTCTACTTCGCACTTGGGGTTATAGTGTTTTTAATTTTCCCGTGTCTTTATGTTGCGATAAACATTGATATAGATGGTTTGTAATTCCTACGTTGTTGTTGGGTTTTATATCTTCCCTTTTATTTCGATGTCCCCCCTTCCGTCTTCTATAATCATCGTCATTCACAGTTAATGCTCTCTTTTTTTGCTGCAATTTATACCCCTTTCTATTTCGGAGCTTCATGCTTTTGTTTTCTTTTCGCAAATAATGGTACAGATTTCATAGGTATGGAGTTTCGAATGAACTTAATGTTCTAAACGAGAAAGAACGTAATAGCACGATTTGATTTCTCAAATTACCAGAATCACTAAGAATAGAACTATCAAGAATATATTTTCTTGATATGTTCAGAAGTTAATCAAAATGAAAGAGTTATGTAACATGACACATGATGACGTTATAATCTGTGAATCATCATGTTCCATTTAGAAACTCAGCATGACTTACTGTAATATAATCACGTTGATCAAGTGTCATTATATTATACTAACTCATGCATTAGTTCCCAACATTACTTCAATAACATTCATATTTTAAGCTCGAAAGTTTACAGAATATAGAAACTAACAGTTTCTATATGATGTAACACTGATAACACCAAGTGATTAATGATTTCAGATAAGAATAGTTATGAAAATATCTTCAGAAATATGGAGGACATTTATAATGAAAGATACGATGATATCTCGGAATTTCTAATATCGAAGGATGGTGAAGAAAATTTGTCCGCAAGAGTTTGGAGTCAGAAGCAAGGTATTCGCTAAAGATTTAATCAGAAATAGAATCATCAGGATTCTTAATATACACGTTTAGTCCTTGTGATTTGTTCAGAGACTCCTTCGTGGTTAGCTCAATCCGTTTTCCAGTTCTAACATTTCTGAGCTTGCCAACATACTATTCTTTATCGTCAAACTTTTGACTGTTAAGGTCGTTTACGTTTTTGTTGTTACATTCAACTTTTCAAAATTCAGAGCATTAATTCGCAGACTGGGTGCTTTTCAGAATCTCAGAATGGAAGATCATAGTTCTAAAAGATAAATGTTATATGGATACATATAACTATTGATGTGGAAACGTTGCGAGACTCACAATACAGATTTGCTGATTCCCGGTAATTGGTATGGCAGTTCTCGTTACAAGATGCGGATGAGTATATGATAGGGTTTCAATGGATAAATATAGTGATTTATCGGAGAGGTTTAAGCCAATGAGCAATGAGGTTGCTGGTAAGTTTACTGCTAATGTGGTGGAATATAAACGGTTCCCCGGTAACAATAAAAGAGTACGCATATATATCAACGTTATGATATGGTTATTTCGAACGAAAAGTCGAAATTAATTTACTGGAGCTATGAAAAAATTGGCTAGTTTGGAAAGGGATTGTAGAGTTATTTTCGATAATAACAACGCCAAAGGAGTTAGCACAGATACGTGTTAAACGTTTACTCAGGTTCCGAGTATTTTCAGGTGCATAACTATATGTATCAATCTTTTCTTCTGTAGATGAAGTGCGGTTGGTTCATCCTCTCGATTGAGGTGTCTTCAAGAATGTGACGACCCGGGAATTTCCGACAAAATTTAAACTTAATCTTTATATGATTTTGACACGATAAGAAAAGTATGTTAGGTTGAGTCTTAAGAATTTTGAACTGTTTCATATATGCATTTGACTTTCGACCGTTCTCAACAATTCACGAACAACTAATTGTAAATAGATATGTATATATTTAAATAAAAATATATATATTTTGAAATATAAATTACGATGTAATTGTAAGAAATTAATTATGTAAAATAAAATAAATATTATTTAAAATATATCTATATATATAAATAAAGTATAATGAATAAGTATATATAGTTTAGAATTCATTTTTGTAATTATCAGTGGCACTCAATTGGCATTTGATGGATATTAAACAAGTTAAATATAAACGATAATCCGAAAATGAGTTCTATAAATTATAGGCTTATTAAAAATGTATTTATGAGCTAATTGTTAAATCTGAACACTTTTCATATTTTACCCAGAATTGAGAGGGACAGTTGATGTAATTTTTATTTAATAAATTAATGATCAAATTTTATACTATAATGACTAAAATAAATAAAACTATTTAATTTAAAAGTTTATGATTTTTCTGAAGACTTTTATCCGTCACTGTTTAACAACAGAGTACGATATCCCGAACCGTAGAACAAAGAAAATAGTGTCGGCAACTCATTACAAATTAAATGGCACGTTTTTTTATATTAATTTTTTAAGTGAGAAATTATTAAACTAGATTACTATTGTTGATTATTCTATCCTACCATTTGAGAATTAAATTACTGTACTTAAATTCTTTGACTTAATTAGTCAAATAAGTTGAATTATATATATACAATTACACATATGATAACAAGCATCATTTCCTATCTATGCTAATCTAATGATATATATACATATACAATAGATATAAACTTTAAACCCATCACCTTATCTCTTAGAATCAACCACCGGCTACATCACCTAGACAACTTCCACCACCACCCTACCACCTGAAACCGTCTCCACCACCTAAGAACATCACTTCTCTCTCTCCTCTCTTTCTTCCCTACGAATCACCACCATGGGTCACTAGCTTCTTCTTGTTGTAACCATCGGCTACCACTCTTGACCCATCACTACTATCTTCCACCACCTTACACCGACAACAGCCACCACAAGCTACCTTCCACCACCCATCGTTGATCACCTCCACCATCATAACAATTAAATTGATGAATATAATCCTGTCTCATTTTTTGTTTCTGTTCTTGAGCATCATCCGCCAACCATCACCATAAACCTAACCACTCGATCACCGTGGAACAGCCACCATTCTCCACCCCTACCATCGAGCTACAACCACCACTTTCTCACCATACTCACCGTGACAACACCATGACCTGCAATGCATTCTACTACTAAAAATACTGCTGCTATTCGTTACCTGCAACTGCGATATATTGCAGTTATCAACGATTGCACCTCCTGTTCGAACGACTGTAACGATTGTTAAAAATTTCTGTTGTTCTGTTTCTACTGTACGAAGGCACCACACCTGTTTGTTTGTTGCGTTTAAAACTGATCCCACTACTGTTATTGTTTTCTGGAATAATCACCATCGATCACCATCACCGGGTTATTATTTGTTGTTGTTGTTTGCTGCTACTTTCGATCCCATTCAGCTTACTTATTACCGCTAATTGAGGGATTGGTGTTGCTATCTGTTCATGTACGATCACTAACTAACCCACCCATACACACTTGATTACTTTAAAGGTAGTATCATATTTAATTTTATTATATATATATATATATATATATATATATATATATATATATATATATATATATATATATATATATATATATATATATATAATTTTTTTTCTTCTTCATCTCTTTTTTTTTTTAAAAAAAGAAAAGAAACAAAACCCTATTGATGTTCTTGGTGGATCATTTAATTAAGGTATTGAACTTGTAAAATGGACTGCTTAAAATAGGATTTAATGATTAGGCCGTTTATGATTTAAATGGGTTTAAAAAGAAGGGGAAAAAGATAATAGAAAATACGAGTTTAATAAAATTGAATCTCGACTTAAAATAGAAAAGAAAGGCAGAGCAGATGGTTGGGTGTGTTTGTGTTAACTGGGAGGTCGTGGGTTCGAAACCTGGCAACATCAATTATATATATATATATATATATATATATATATTTTAAAAGAAGCTGTCTTGATAAGCTTGGGCCTATTGGGCTGTTAATGGAAAACTAAATTAGACTAGTAATTGAAAATTGGATTGGGCTATTTAAGATTAGAAATGGACTAACAAATTTTGGACTGTTAATGGACTTCAAGTTTAAGTATAAATCATTATTATTACTATATTATTAACATCATTATTAATATTATTAGTATTAATATTATCATAAATATTTTTATTAATATTATCATTAAAATTGATTATTTAGTATTATCACTATAATTATAAGTATTGTTATTAGTATTATTATTATTACTATTATTATTATCATTATTATTTTTATTATTATCATTATTATTATTATTTTTAACATTAATATTATTTTATAAAATAACTATTGTTATATAAAACTATACTTAATACATATAATATAACTATATTTTTAAAGTACATAAAATGAATACATTTATGAAAAATACACGTTATTAATATAAAATGATATCACTAATTAATATATATATATATATATATATATATATATATATATATATATATATATATATATATATATATATATATATATATATATATAATTTGTTTGATTACAATTATATGTGTTAATATATATATAAATGATATAGGTTCGTGAATCCGAGGCCAACCCTACACTTGTTTAATGTCGTTACATGTATTTTTACTACAAAATACAGTATGGTGAGTTCATTTGCTCCCTTTTTACTCATTACATTTTTGGGCTGAGAATACATGTAAATGTTTTATTAACTGTTTTACAATATTTATATGCGTGAGTTCATTTGATTCCCTTTTACTCTTTACATTTTTGGGACTGAGAATACATGCGCTACTTTTACAACTGCTTTATTAAATACTTTTGAAATACATTTTGAACTGCGAATACATGAAATGCTTTTATAAATGTTTGACGAGATAGACACAAGCAAAACATTCCTCGAATGAATTATGTGGACGTGATAATTGCCACAATTGATATGAATATTTTTCCCCTGATTATTATTGCTTGGTAACCTAAGAATTAGGGAACATCACTAATTTTGAGAATTAGTGCACGCCTAATTGACGCGAATCCTAAAGGTAGTTACCGGGTTTAACACCCCCACCCAGAATGTTCACTAGACGAAAGAGCTAGTGGGCGTGGTGTTTAGTACTTCGAAGTTTATATGATTATTATACAGACGAGATATTCTGTTTTGGGGACATTATTTATGCGCATTATATGTTAAGGTCGGTTACCAAGCCAAGCTATGAAAGCAATGAAAAGTGAATGTTATGTATCGAGGGAATGATTTTATACACAGGTTATGTGTATGTTATTTTTGTGCACGAGATATGTGTACGGTTACTAAGATTTATGAAAGATGATTTCGTACACGAGAAAGGTGTACTGTATTTAAAATATATCGCATGTACATTACAGGTGGGTATAGGATTCGGGCCCATTAGTACCATGCAGCATTTAAATCTTGTGATCTATCAAAATGTTGAATTTTATTGTTTTATGATAAACTTATGAACTCACCAACCTTTTGGTTGACACTTGAAAGCATGTTTATTCTCAGGTATGAAAGAAACCTTCTGCTGTGCATTTGCTCATTTTAAAGACATTATTTGGAGTCGATCATCGCAATGGGACCAGATGTTGGTGACTTCGTCCAGATGGATTAAGACGGGGTATGACAAAGAATCATGAAAGGTTTGAACGCAGATTGTAATCGTCAAGATACAATTGAGGTTTAAGACGAAATCAAGTGGAAAACTTGAAGAATTGTTTAGTTTCATATGTTATAGTCAATATTTTAATTCATTTTAATTGTCCAATGTTGATAGTCCACAGTTGATAGTCCACAGTTAGCAATTCAATAATTCATATATAGTTTAATATATAATATTTGAATTAATTAATACGTATCGTGACCCGTATTCGTCTTAGACTCGATCACAACTCAAAGTATATATATTATTGTAGAATCAACCTCAACCCTGTATAGAGAACTCGATCATTACTGCATATAGAGTGTCTATGGTTATTCCAAATAATATATATATATATGCGTCGATATGATATGTCAAAACCTTGTATACGTGTCCCGATATTTAAAGTGCATAAAATAAATACAGTAATTAAATGACGATAAATAAAATTGCGAGAATATAAATTGCGATAAATAAATTGCGATAAATAAATGTAATACGGAATTAACAGTTAGCTAGGAACAGTTAGCTAGGATCTTGTTAGCGTGGTTTCTTAACAAAATTTCATATTGTTAATTAGTCTGTTTCTAATCAATTTTTATTACGTCCATTTTTTCTTCATTATGCCACTTGTTGGATTCTGATAGGCAAAATCCTAATATGAAATTGAATCTGAATGAAAATAGTTATTCTTTGGTGAACGGATACGTATATCGGTGGTTATAAATAGGATAGTAAGTGATCGTTGAATCAAATTCGAAGTATGTACAGTGTAATTTATTAATGTGAAATCTAAATATTCCTCGGGTATTACCTACTCGTTAAAATATTTTTTTACCATTAACAGTTTGTACAAAAGAATTTTTAATTACAATCTTTATGAAAACATATATACATATATATTTTCTTCAGATGTAATCATGGATTTAATGAGTTAATATGATATTAATCTCATTTGATTTTCGGTTGGAACTAGAATGAATAATCTTTAAAACATTAGAGATTACATAATCGCCATGTCGAACGAAGATAAATGATGTAGAACGATTCGTAGAACGATAATTATACTCGAGGTACAGAATGAGATGTTGAGGCATGGATTTTTGATGGTACTGTGCTGTTACTGATGGTACTGTTGATGTCGATGATGTTGCTGAAGCTGGTATGTTTTGCATTATATTTTCCAAGGCTACAACTCGGGCGCGAAGCTCGTTGACTTCTTCTATTATACCGGGATGATTGTCGGTTCGGACGAGCGGATGAATGAGGTTTAGAATCTGAGATAGTATATGATTGTGACGAGATACTCTGGAAATGAGAGAGAGAAAATGGTGTCTCGAACAGGTTCACCGGTAAACGCTTGAGGTTCATTGTCAAGAGGTGAATTCGGTTGGTGGAAGGGATCGCCTTCTTCGCGTCTCCATTGGTTAAGTAGACTATGAATCTATCAGATGAATTGGTGATGACTGATTGGTTTATCCATTCCGGTGACACTGCTTTCGGAGCTCGAGGGAAACTCTATGTCGGAATAGCTGTGGGAATAATTATCGGAATAGTTATTGGAATCTAAGGGACTCGAACTGGTTGAGGGATTCATCTCGTACGATCAGATGAAGGATTTTCGATAAGAATTAGATTATAGGATGTAGATTAGTACCCTGCAATACATAATTTACATATGCATATATAATACTAAAATCCCATAAGTTACGGAGGAATCTACGGAAGCTTTCAGGTAAAGGTAACAATAATAGATACGCTAAGATATGAATTTATCTATACACTGTCTATGCAACAGAGGCAGTAAGACGTGTCTAGACTTTAAGGATGATAAGAAAATAATTTTTCGACACTAATGTTAAGCAAAACTTTTGACATGCAGACACGGTCGAAGTCCAGACTCACTAATGCATCCTAACGACTATCAGTTAGACACACTAATGCAAGACCTGGTTCACTAAGACCACCGCTCTGATACCAACTCTAATGAGCCGTTCTAATCCATCTGGACGAAGTCTATATCGATTACAAACGATTCACAATAGTTGATTACATCAAGAGTACTTGACCTCTATATGATACATTTTACAAACATTGCATTCGTTTTTAAAAGACAACTTGCTTTACATTGAAAGTTGATGGCATGCATACCATTTCATAATATATCCAACTATAATTGACTTAGTAATAATCTTGACGAACTCGACGAATCGAATGTAACGTCTTTTGAAATATGTCATGAATGACTCCAAGTAATGTCTTTAAAATGAGCAAATGCACAGCGGAAGATTTCTTTCATACCTGAGAATAAACATGCTTTCAAGTGTCAACCAAAATGTTGGTGAATTCATTAGTTTAACATAAATAATCACTTCCATCATTTTAATAGACCACAAGATTTTCATATTTCATAAACATCATTCTCATATCAGGCATTTTGCAAACTGCATAGAGATAAAAATCATTCATATGGATTGAACACCTGGTAACCGACGTTAACTTACTGCATAGAATATCCCCAAAACAGAACCTCTCGTCTGTATAATAATCTCGAAGTACTAAAGCATTCGTACCCCGAATGGGACTTGTCAAGGTCCATAGATCTATCTTTAGGATTCGCGTCAATCAGGGGCCATTTCCCTAAATTCTTAGGTTACCAGACTTGAAGGGCGATATTCGGTTTAATAATCCAACCATATAATGTAATTTTAAGTACTTGTGTCTATTTCGTAAAACATTTATAAAAGCAGCGCATGTATTCTCAGTCCTAAAAATATATATATAGCAAAAACATTTAAAAAGGGAGCAAATGAAACTCACCTAATGTATTTTGTAGTAAAAATACATATGACTATATTGAACAATTGAACAAAGCAGGGTTGGCCTCGGATTCACGAACCTATATCATTTGTATATTCATTAATACATATAATCGTAATCGAATAATTTTCATATATTATAACTTTATATATTATTTATTTACTTTGTATATATGTTTGAAAATGATTATTATTTATATAGTTATATATATATATATATATATATATATATATATATATATATATATATATATATATATATATATATATATATATATAAATACCTAATTTGTTTTCTATGAGTATTTATATAATAATTGTTAATATAATATGTTCATACTTATAGGTAACATTACTTATAATAATACTTATCATAGTAATAATCATAGTGATATTAATAATAATACTTGTAATAATATTGATTTTACTGTTAAAGATAGTCATGATAATGATTTTAGTACTTACATAATAATACTCGTGATAATAATATTATTTATGTCAATATTAACACTTCTATCATTTATATAAAAAAATATTAATACTAATATTTACGAAAATGGTGATAATTTATATTACTTTCATAATATTAATAATAATAATAATAATAACAACAATAATCCTAATTGTGATTATAATACTTATATCAGTAATAACGATAATGATAATACTCTTAGTTTGATTAATGTTTTCGATACTTCTAAATATGTTGATTTTAATAATAATGATAATATTAATAATGTTAATAATATCAATTTTGATAAAAATAATGATAACCCTTAATAATACTAGTAGTAGTAATAATAACTAATAATAACAATACCAGTATCAATAATAATAATATTTAGTATTAATAATCATACTAATAATATGTGTTAATTAATAATACTACTAAATATAATAACAATCAAATTAATGATAATACAATTTATAATAATTATAACAATAATAACAATAACAATTATAATATTTGTGGTATTAACAATAATTATGATAACAATAATAATAATAATAATAATAATAATAATAATAATAATAATAATAATAATAATAATAATAATAATAATAATAGTAATAATAATAATAATAATAATAATAATAATAATAATAATAATAATAATAATAATAATAATAATAATATTGAACTACCTCATAAATATATGCCCTTTTTTAAAAAAAATGGCGGTTGCAAGACTCGAACCCAAGACATCTCGAAACCCCGACACCTCCTCTAACCAACACTCCATTGCTGTTTTTCTATTTTTAAACTCAACACATTAAATTTTAACCCGTTTTTCTTTTACTGAATCAGATTCATCTCCTTCATTATACCAATCGCCCAAAAATCAAATCATTAGTTATTATCTGATGTAGCGTCAAAACAGAAATACCTAATAGTTGTGATAACAATTAACAGACTCAAAAACGGATCAAAGTGGATGAAATAAAAAAAAAATCGCTGTTTACAAAAGAAAAAAAATATGAAGAACTTAAATTGCAAATTCAAAAATTATGGACGTTTTAGGTTGTGATTATAGCTTGAAAAAGATTTTAAATCGTTTATATAAACTTTCTGAATTATCCAAAGATCCTAAAACACAATCACGAATTCGAATTTTTCAATTGAACAAAACGTTTGACTTAAAAAACCCGAACTTTGACTCCAAAATTCGTGCTTGATATTAGAAATTGGGACGTGAGATTTTGCAGTTAGATTGAGTAAAATATTCCTCACAAAACTGCATTTACACATTTTGCTATTTGATTCAGATTCGAGGGTTTGAATGAAGGAAGCAAGAACAGAGTCGACGTTCTTCTTCTTTTTATTTTTCTGTGTTTTTAATTTCTCAAATTGTTTAAGTGTATATATATAATGTGAATGAGTACTTAAATTAACAGCTAACCCGATTGAATTGGATTCGTTTAGATGTCTAACAGATTTGGGGTCCAATATTATTCGTCCAGTACAACAAAATCAATAATAAAAAAAATAAAACTGTAGGTGATGTAAATCGATTTTTGTTTTCTTTGGGGTCTGAGATCGATGGTAACAGAATTGGAATAAAGGAATTAAGTCAAGTAGATATAAACAAAAAAATGATGAATTCAATGTACATGTGCACAAGAAAACAAGTCTGTCTGATTCCATATATATCTCTGTATATATATTTATATTGTATTTTTTACATTTACCTATATATGTATCTGAATATATTTTTTTTACACACTGTATTTGGTATATGTATATGTAATTGGTTATAAATCTGTATATATACCTAGATTAATACTAATAATAAATATTAATATATAAGTAATAATAATAATAAAATTATTAATAATAATAATATCCATAATCGTAATAATTAATGAATAATAACTAATAATTAACTAATTTAACAATACTAACTATATTAATAATAATTTTATTAATAAGAATAACAAATAAATAATATTACTGATAATAATAATTATATGGTCTATAACAATAATATTATTAATATTACTATTACTACTAATACTAATTATAATAATATTAATATGATAATAATAATATTAATAATTAACAATAATTATAATATAACAATTTGTATGTATCAACTTCCATATCTATATATAATATATTAATATTAATAATACTAATATTAATATTAACATTAATAACATTAATGAAGTAATAATAATTTTTGTATAATAATTATATTTTTAACTTGTAACCTCATTTAATCTATTAATATTGTATGTTGTACAATATTCACTAATCGATGATAACATATGATATTTAAACTTTTTAGATACAATCTCATATACATAATAATTATTTAGAGAATCATAAATCTTTATATATGGTTTCACTTTTATATCCATTTTATTATCTTATATATTATTTTACGTTCTTACTTCTGCTCTTTATATTGAGATTTCATTATTCTAACTTATTATATATATATATATATATATATATATATATATATATATATATATATATATATTATCATACTAGTATTTATATTTACATATATATATATATATATATATATATATATATATATATATATATATATATATATATATATATATATATATATATATATATATATACATACATACATATTAGTTTACCTTAATTGTTCGTGAATCGTCGGTAATGGTCAAAGTCAAATATATTTATGATAAATAGTTCCAACATTTTGAGACTCGATTTAATAGACTTTGCTTATCGTGTCGAAACTATATAAGATTTAGTTTAAATTTGATCGAAAATTTCCGGGTCGTCACAGTACCTACCCGTTAAAGAAATTTCGTCCCGAAATTTGAGTGAGGTGGTCATGGATAACAATAAAAATATTTTCACGATGAATATGAGTTGATAAATAGAGTTTTATTCCTATAGAGTAATATGAATAAGATAATTCGATTACCCGAAGAGTACGGATGAAACTATCACTAAATAGTGAAATGAGAAAGACAAGTTTCATCATAACTTTTGACTAGTCATGGTTGAATTTAGAAAAATAAGGTGCGTCTTAACTTTTGACGTAGAGGGTTGAATTTTGGAATTTAAGGGATTTCGAGAAGATCTTCGAAATCTAAAAGATTTCGAGAAGATCTTAGAAATCTAAAAGATTTCGAGAAAAATACGCATTACTTGGTTGCCAAGTCGGTCCCATAAACAACTCTATAACCGACGGATTTGGATGTGAAGCTGGCAGCTTCATTTGGTCCAGGCCGGCGGCTTCATTTGATCAAGCTGGCGGCTTCAGTTGCTTTTTCTAGTTCTCCAAGTTCTTCGATTTCTGACTTGATTTCTGAAACATTCTGAATTTTGACTTTACTTTAACACCAAGCCGGCGGCTTCCTTTGTGTCATAACGGCGGCTTCAATTAACCTTTCTGCTTTTCCTGTTTTTGATCATGTTTTAACACATTTCTCAAGCAAAATATTAAAAATACATTTTTCCTATTTTTACCCATTTTTGTGTGTTTTAGTATTAAAATGTCTTTAAAATACCAAAATAACTCTTTAAGATGTATTCAAAAACATGTATAATTTAGGAGTTATCAAGTTCACTGATTTTAACCAACAAGCTGCTGTCCAAAATTAATCAAACTGAAAACATATGAAATCGAGTATTTCTACGCATAATAACAACAATACAATCATACACAAGTACTATAACATCAACATACATACAAAATCAGTAAAAATAATTGAAATAGAAAAATCTAGGGTTAGGGTTTATTACCTAATCAAGAATTGATTGGTGTGAACGCGTAGAGATCGAAGAGATGAATCTGTTTATGCAAGAACCCTTAAATCTTCAAAGCAAAAATCAAAAGATGATGATGATGTTGTGAGTGTTAGGCGGCGGCTAGGGATGGAGAAAATAGGAGAGATTTTTAATTTTTGTTGAGTGAGAGAAATAACTAGTAACCAAAATAGATGGAAAAAGATATAAAGCTTAAAATGAAATCAAAAATCAAAAACCCAAACCTTGTAAGAGTTTTGGCCAAATTCGAAATAGGGTGGGCCCCTTTGTGGCCCAATTTGATAAAATGTATAATTGCTTTTGGCCCGAATGCCCGAACGAAACCCGAAACGCGAAAACACCGCTACGCGATTAAATATTCGGAGAGATAACGTACACGCGACAAATAAAATATATAAACACTATATATATGCATATGATATAAAAATATCATATTTAAAATAATTGGGATTCGAAAATCTCAAAAGTCTGACCGTTGGTTTGAAAGCCGAAAAGATTCGCCAGATAGAAATCCACGACACGTAGAAACGTACAACTTTAAATACGAATACAAATATTCATATAACACATAATAAATAATATATTATTACAAAAATAATAATATAGGTCATAGAAATGATGTGGCACGAATGACAATTAGCGGACGTTAAATAATAAACGGTAAAAGATAACGGAAAAAGTAGGGTCGAGACAGTACCTTCCCGTTACGGAAATTTCGTCCCGAAATTTAAGCAGGTGCAGGGGTTGACTTGTCATTTGGTAACAAATGCGGGTACTTCTGCCTCATCTGTTCTTCACGTTCCCAAGTGAACTCGGGTCCGCATCTGGCATTCCATCTAACTCGGACGATAGGAATTTTACTCTGCTTGAGTGTCTTAACCTCTCGATCCATAATCTCGACAGGTTCCTCAATAAAATGGAGTTGTTTATCAACATGAAGTTCCTCAAGAGGAATGGTTTCATCGGCCTCGGCCAAAAACTCCTTCAATTTCAATACATGAATAACATCATGAACAGCACGGAGTTCTTGTGGCAATTTCATACGATAAACCACGGGTCCAATTCTCTCAGTAATCTCAAACGGTCCAACAAATCGAGGATTCAACTTTCCTCTCTTACCAAAACGTACCACACCCTTCCATAGTAATACCTTCAACATAACACGATCACCGACTTGAAATTCTAAATCTTTCCTTCTAATATCGGCATAACTCTTTTGCTGACTTCTGGCGGTTTTCAACCTTTCTTTAATCTGTACGATCTTCTCGGTAGTCTCATGAATAATTTCTGGGCCTGTGAGTTGAGCATCCCCAACCTCATTCCAACATATAGGAGACCTACACTTTCTACCATACAGAGCTTCAAACGGTGCGAATTTAATACTTGCATGCTAGCTGTTATTATAAGAAAATTCAGCCAGTGGCAAATATCTATCCCGACCATTACCAAAATCAATGACGCACGCTCGCAACATGTCTTCTAACGTTTGAATGGTCCTTTCACTCTGACCATCTGAATGTGGATGATAAGCAGTGTTCATATCCAATTTTGTCCCCAAAGCTTCCTGTAAGGATTGCCAAAACCTCGATGTAAATCGACTGTCTCGGTCTGAAATAATATATACAGGAATACCATGTCTTGAAACAATTTCCTTTAAGTACAAACGAGCAAGCTTCTCCATCGAATCTGTTTCCTTAATCGTCAAGAAATGAGCTGACTTTGTGAGTCGGTCAACAATAACCCAAATGGTATCATAATCACCCACAGCTCCCGGTAGTTTCGTAATAAAGTCCATAGTAATACCTTCCCACTTCCACTCGGGGATCTCAGGTTGCACAAAATGTCCGGATGGTTTCTGATGTTCAGCTTTCACCATAGCACATGTCAAACACTTAGCCACATAAGTAGCCACATCAGTTTTCAAATTAGGCCACCAATATAGCTCCTTAAGATCATGATACATCTTTCCTGAACCAGGATGAATAGAGTACCTAGACTTATGAGCTTCATCTAAAACAAGTTGTCACAAATCACCAAAATTTGAAACCCAAAGACGTCCCGCAAAATAACGAGTACCATCGGCTCGTACCTCAAATATCTTACTCATGCCTCTGACCTTCTCGTTCACGAAGTTTTCCTCCTTCAAGGCTTCTTGTTGTGCCTCAAGAATTTTCCTAGCGAGGTTAGTTCTAATTGTCATATTCAGGGCTCTAAATCTGCGAGGTTCAACCCTCTATTTTTGACTTAACGCATCGGCCACAACATTGGCCTTCCCCGGATGATATAAAAGTTCACAATCATAATATTCAATGTCTCAACCCATCGTCGCTGCCTCATATTTAGATGTTTTTGATCAAGAATATGTTGAAGACTTTTGTGATCAGTGTACACTGTACTTTTGACCCCATACAAATAATGTCTCCAAATCTTTAGCGCAAACACAACAGCTTCCAACTCTAAATCATGGGTTGTATAATTCTGTTCATGGATCTTTAACTGACGTGACGCGTAAGCGATGACTTTCTTTCATTGCATCAAAACGCAACCAAAGCCCTGACACGATGCATCAGAATAGACAACAAAATCGTCATTACCCTCAGGTATTGACAATATCGGAGCGGAAGTTAACTTCTTCTTCAGAGTTTGAAAAGCAGCATCTTGTTCATCCTTCCACTCATACTTCTTCCCCTTGTGCGTTAAAGTAGTCAGAGGTTTTGCTATACGAGAGAAATATTGAATGAACCTCCTATAATAACCTGCTAATCCTAGAAACTGACGAATCTGAGTAGGAGTCTTCGGAATTTCCCACTTCTCAATTGCCTCTATCTTGGCAGGATCAACATGTATTCCCTGTTTACTAACAACATGTCCAAGGAATTGAACTTCTCTTAACCAGAAAGCACACTTAGAGAACTTAGCGTATCTTTCCTCAACAAATCAAGCACCAACTTCAAATGTTCTTCATGCTCTTCATCACTCTTGGAATAAATAAGGATGTCGTCGATGAAAACGATAACGAATTTGTCCAGATAGGGTCTACACACACGGTTCATGAGGTCCATGAACACAGCAGGTGCGTTAGTTGATCCGAACGGCATAACAAGAAATTCGTAATGACCATTACGGGTGCGGAATGCAGTTTTCGGAACATCAGATTCTTTAATTCGCAGTTGATGATAACCGGAACGAAGATCAATCTTAGAATAAATGGACGAACCTTGAAGCTGGTTGAACAGATCTTTAATTCTTGGAAGAGGATAACGATTCATAATAGTAAGCTTGTTCAACTCGCGATAATCAATACACAATCAAAACGAACCATCTTTCTTCTTAACAAACAAAACGGGAGCTCCCCAAGGGAACGAACCGGGACGAATGAAATATAGTTGCAACCAACAAAGAAAACATTATATAGAGTGGCCACATCAGTGGTATAGATGTTTATGGCAATTCCTTCAAAGGGGATAACGAGGATCATGGACTTCAAAGTAAATTTTCATTACATTTTCGAAAGGAAGACGTACAAAAGGTGTGATCCTTCAACGAGAGTGAACTTCCTCGCACAATGAGCGAGTCAATATAGGATTCATCCTTATTCTTCCATTTATGTGCGGATGAAAAGAAACGTGAATCGTGGACTATAAATAATAGTCAACTCCAAGTGAGATGAATCCCCAAAAATGATTTCCTGTACCTTAAAGTATTGAATCATATGATTGGTGTTTACGGGGGTGTTGTGGTTAGCTGTGAACATCGAGAGTAGAAACTTCTCAAACGGTCTAGTGTAATATCTATCTATGATACCAACTATAGCAACAGTTAGGGTAAAAACCTACCCAGTGCCTTTTCTATAATAGGGCGACCACCGAGTATACCTCAGAAAATTGATTTATCGGTCCGCGTTTCAGCCATGTCTAACCATAAGAGGGAAAATTTTATGAGCGCAAAGACTTTCCAACAAATTTTATAAAACCACCATTCAAATTGGCGTAAGAGTTTTTATCAATGGACTTAATGGTTGTGACGACCCGGAAATTTCTGACCAAATTTAAACTTAATCTTTATATGGATTCGACACGATAAGCAAAATCTGTAATGTTAAGTCTCGAAAATTTTAGAACTATGTTCATATATTCAATTAACTTTTGACCATTCTCAATGATTCACGAACAATTAATTGTAAATAGATATGTTTGTATGTATATATAAATAATAATTCGAAATATAATTTGAAGTATTATATGTTGTTGTTATTAAAAATTAATAAAATAAAAATAGGATATTATAATAATTATTATTTAAAATATATCTCTATATATAAATAAAGTATATTAAAAATAAATATTAAATGATTATAATACTTGTTTGATGTTTCGATTGATATTAAGCAAGTTAAATTCAAACTTATGTAATTTTAAAATAAACGGTGATCCGAAAATGAGCTATATAAATTTTAGATTTATTAAAAAATATATTTAGAAGCTAATTAATAAATTTTAACACTTTTTATATTTCACCCATAAATGAGAGGGACAGTTGATGTAATTTTTATTTAATAAATTAATGATCGAATTTTGTACCATGATGACCAAAATAAATAAATATAGTTAATTTTAAAATATGGGATTTTTCTAAACACTTTTATCCGCCACAGATTTTGCACGATACACAGTCCGTGAAAACTGTCGGCAGAATAGGAGATAGATATTTTGCTCTTTTCATTTTCTGCACCTTTAAGCAACCACTTGAGTTATTATAATATTATTACAAATCACGGAGTAAAAATATGTACTACAAATTCATGACTTGATTACTGTTTTCTTTTTGAAGTTTATTATTATATGATAACATAATACACATGCTATAAACCATTTCCTTCATTTACATATATATATATATATATATATATATATATATATATATATATATATATATATATATATATATATACATGATATGTTAGAAGAGAGGAAGATATGCAAACTCGATCATCACACCACCAGTTCATCGCCCGTCAACCATCACTCACTTCCATTTTATCTTTCCACCGGCACCACCATGATCACCCATGTCCATCCTCCACCACCTAGGTCCACCACCAAACCACCACCCTAACCCTTTCAAATTGTTTTCTCGTTTCTCTTCTATCGTGATAACCTACAACCGGGCACCACCTCAAACACCACTAACCACCGTGAAATCCATTTAAGGACCACATCTCCACCATTAAAAACATTCTTCGAAAAATTACTACAAATGTTTCCCATTTTCAGTCATGAACTATCACCACCACCATCATCATATTTATCTTTCGTTTTTCTGTTTTTGTGCGATGAACAATACACCCACTTAAAACCACCATAGTAAACCACCTATCTCTCTTCTTCTTTCTTGTTTCATGAACTATCACAAACAACCCTACAACCTTATATTCTATTTCCTGTGAAACGATGAGTGAAGGATGATGATGATGATGTTATTGTTTTTCTGCTTGAACACTGCTGCTATCGTGTGTTTTAATCTTCATCGTAGGTGAGTGCTACTGCATGAGGTTTCTATAATCAAAGATCACCGTGATTTTTTTTTTATTTAATACACTTGGGCCACTTGGAAATAAAAAGGACGTTCTATATTTTTTTAGTAATTAGGTTAATCATATGATTATGTTAAGAATGATTAAAGTATGTGATGCGTGGTGTTTTATATTCCAGACAAACCCCACCACAATCCAATCTATCGATCAATCTATAAACATGATCACATTTGGGCCATTACCATTAAACAAAAGAGTTGAATATTTAAGTAGTGGGCATGGAAACAAGGTTTGGGATGAACTCAATTTTTATTAGATTATTAGGATCGTGATTTTTATGATAAAACCTAGAGTGATGATAATTGGTAATGAAATGACGATGAATGAGTGAAGATTAAATAGTGATGAAGATTATAAGCGTTGAAAATGATGGTGAGGCTCGATGACATTTAATACACGATGATACAATGATGATGATGCGAATGGGAATGATGCCGTATGTTAATGATAGCAATTAGATGATGATGTACATGATGATGAATGATGTAAATCATCATCGTGATGATGATGTTGTACTAGGTTATGAATATTTTTACTCTGGTTGTTTAATTTTTAGAAGAAGAAGAAAAGAACAGACAAGTAATAGTTAGAAGGATTTTAATGGGTGAATTAAATCAGAAATTAATAAGTAGAGCAATGGTTTAGTGTTTGTTTGTCAAGAAAGAGGTCGAGGGTTCAAAACTAGGCCACAACATTTTTTTTAACAATAAAGTTGCTGTTGGGCCAGGTACATGTATGTTTCGTTGGGCCGAGACTAGTGTTTGATGTTGGGCCGAGACTAGTGTTTGATGTTGGGCTGGATAGGAGAGTTGGGCCAAAAGGAAGCTGGGTCAGATGATGGCGACGTGTTAAGTAAATTGGAGTTTGGGAATAAAACAGATAAACAGAATCAGTCAGATGGTTAAGGTGTGGTGTTGGTTAGCGAGAGGTCATGAGTTCGAGCCTTGTCTGGGGCATTTTTTTTGGGAAAACTCTTAAAGGTAGTATACTTATTAATATTATTATTATTATTATTATTATTATTATTATTATTATTATTATTATTATTATTATTATTATTATTATTATTATTATTATTATTATTATTATTATTATTATTATTATTGTTATTATTATTAGTAATATAATTAAACATTATTAGTATTATTATTACTAACAATATCATTATTAGTATTATCCTTATTATTAATATGATTATCATTATTAGTATTATTATTTTAAAAATTATCATCATTATTATCATTAGTAGTAAAATTATTATTATAGTTATTATTATTATTATTATTATTATCATTATTACTAAAAGTATCACTATTTTTTTATTTATCTTTTTATTAAAATTAGTATTATTTTATCATTATCATTATTATAATTAATATTACTAACTGTAACTTTAGTTTTAAATGTATTTTGTATATAAAATATAACTATATTTTTATGATCTTAAACTAAAAAGATAGATATTATAAGTTAGATACAAACATTAGATATATAGAAGGATATATAATAAGTATACTACTTTTACTAATAAAATACTTTTTGTTCATACAGGTTTTAATATAACTCGAATTTATTAAAAATGTTATCATATTAAAAATTATGAATATTTAAAGATATTAATACTAAGTATTTATTCAAAATATTTTAATAAAGTATATAATATATTATTATGATAATTTATTAAAATATATAAAATAAATATATTTAAGTAATTATTAATATTAAGATTACAAGTATATTACTGATATCAAAATATATATTTATTTGAATATTATTATATGTGTTAATATACATACTTGATATAGGTTCGTGAATCTGAGACCAACCCTACACTTGTTCAATATCTCATATGTATTTTTACTACAAAATACAGTATTGTGAGTTTCATTTGCTCCCTTTTTAAATGCTTTTGCAATATATATTTTTGGAACTGAGAATACATGCGCTTTTATAAATGTTTGATGAAATAGACACAGTAATTAAAAACTACATTCTATGGTTGAATTGTTATACCGGATATTACCCTTGTTGAACTTGGTAGCCTAAGAATTGGTGTTTATTATAATTGCCACCAATTGACGCGAATCCTAATGATAGATTTATGGGCTTTGACACGCCCCAGTCAGAGAATTTGAACTGCTTTAGTACTTCGATGTTTATATGTTTGGAGATATTCTAGATGCATTTTGTTAATGTCAGTTACCAGGTGTTCAATCAATATGAATGATTTTTGTCTCTATGTATGGGACGTATATTTATGAGAAATAGAAATGAAAATCTTGTGGTCTATTAAAATGATGAAAATGAATGATTATGATAAACTAATGAACTCACTAACCTTTTGGTTGACACTTTAAAGCATGTTTATTCTCAGGTATTAAGGAAATCTTCCGCTGTGCATTTGTTCATTTTAAAGATATTACTTGGAGTCATTCATGGCATATTTCAAAAGATGTTGCATTCGAGTCATTAAGTTCATCAAGATTGATAAGAATTCATTGATATTTTGATATATTAGGAAATGGTATGCATGCCTGTTTAACTTTCGATATAATGAAAGTTTGTCTTTTAAATGTAGTGACCCGTAAATTTTTGACCAAATTTAAACTTAATCTTTATATGTTTCGGACACGATAAGCAAAGTCTGTTAAACCAGGTCTTAAAAATTTTTGAACTGTTTACACGGATGCATTTAACCTCAGACTAGGCCCGACTATTCACGAACAATTGTTGAAAATAAATACATAAATATATATAAATATAAGTGTATATGTATTAACTCGGATTAACAATATAAAATAATATACAAGATAACTAAGTGGTTATTAAATTAAAACTATATATAATTTCTATAGATAATCTTTATGTATGGTGGAATATATATATAAAAGATATAAATACTATATGTATATATTATCTAATTATTAAATATTACATAATTAATAATATTTAATATTAATGTATTAAAACTACAAGTTAAAATATAGTTATTATATTAATAATATTATTAGTTCATTTATTATTAATATTGATATCAGTAGTATTAATATTATTCATTTAATATATAATATATGAGATTTGATAAGTATAATTTGTTATATCAATATTATTAGGGTTATCTTTATTAATATTATTAGTATCATTATTACTATTATTGAATAATATAATTACTAATGTTATTATTAATAATGTTAGTAATATCATTATTATGAAAATCATTAAAAAGTTTATAATTATTGTTATTATTATTATAAAACAACTTATTACTACTATCATTAATATTATTATTAGTTATTTCATTATTATTATCAGTGATATTATTATTACTAGTAATAAAAATTATACAAATTATCCTATGATTAATTAACATTTATTATTATTAGTCTTTATCCATAATATTATTATTAGAATTATTAGTATTAATAGTATTAATATTAGTTAATTATCAAAAATATGAAATATGAATTATATGTACACAGATATATTTAACCAAATTATAAAATATAGAAATTAATATATATAAATACATTTACATTTATAAAATACTAAATTATATAAATATATATGTGTATATAAAATTATATATAACTGAATAAAATTACATATATAATTCTGTTCTCCATCGTTTTCCAACAACAGCATGAATTGATTTTGTCAAACATCCATTACAGATTGATTCTTTACATTTCTATAACAAACAAAAATCAGATGTAGCAGATTTGGAATTTCTTTTATTTATTATTATAGTTCTGACAGAGTTTATTTATGTCGAGCAATTTGAACTACGAAACAAAATGCAATTGAGTCACATTCACTGTAATTAGGCCTTATAACTTCTATATAATTCGCCAGTAATACAATTGGAATGAATACAGAAACTCAAATTGATTTTTTTTTAAAGAAATAGGCACGTACCCCTGTTCTTGATTATTTCAGCCAAAATTCGAATTCAATATTTATTTTAAAATCTATAAATGTGAAATTGTTAGGAATCATTCGTTTAAACTTCCTGTAAAGTTTCAAAAGCTAATTTTTGGTATCGTGTTCGAATTTGGAGGTCAAAGTTTTGTTCTTAAAAAGTCAACAAATGTTCTTCACTCAAATTAGTGTTATATGTTAATGTTAAGGTAAAATTTATGATTTCAGTAGTTTCCATAAACACTTTGCAAACTAAATCGTGTTATAAACTTTATCAAAATCGTAACAAATTGCACAAACAAATTTTTTTTTCCTGTTATTTTCAGATAGCGACGAAGGCTACTGCTGTTTTTTTTTTATTTTTATTTATTAATTTTTTTCTGTTAATCCTGATCGGTATTAGCCAGTTATATCTATTTCGATCTCATATCATAAAACAAATGTGAAACTGTGTTATAATGAGTGGTCTCTGATTAATTCGAATGGAAGGAAGAAGATGACAGAATAATATGGGTTAATATTAAATGGGTTAGTGTATTAAACAGAAAAGCAGAAATAGTGATACGATTAAGGGTGTTAGCGGGTGGGCGAGAGGTCTCGGGTTCGAGTCCCATCTGGAGCATTTCTTTTTATTCAAAGCTCTCAAGGGTATACACACTTTCTTTTATTTTTATTATTATTATTATTATTATGATTATTATTATTATTGTTATGATTATTATTATTAGTTATTAAGGTTATAATTATGATTATAAATTGTTATTGTTGCTAGTATTATTATTATTACAAAGTATTACTAATAATACTAGTATTATCATTATAATTATTAGTATTACCATTATAATTATTATTATAAGTATTATCATTATTATTATGATTAATCATTATTATTACTATCATTAGTGTTATGAATGTTATTATCACTACTAAAATTAATATAGATATCATTAATACTAGTATCATAATTATTATTATTATTAGCATCTTAATTATAAGTATCATAACCTTTATTAGTATTATATTTGATATTATGAGTATTATTAATTATTGCTATTGTTATGTTAATAATAATATTATGATTGTTATTATTATCATTTTAGTTATTATTATGTAATATCACTAAGTATTAATAGTATTATTATTATTATTATTATTATCATTGATATAAGTAGGATTATTATTATTATTATTATTATTATTATTATTATTATTATTATTATTATTATTATTATTATTATTATTATGATTATTATTATTATTATTATTGTTATTACGAAAATAACACAAACTATTATTATTATTATCATCAATACTAGCATTAATATCTTTTTATAAATAATAGAAGTGTTAATATTGACATAAGTAATATTATTATCACAAATATTATTATTATGTAAATACTAAAATCAGTATCATGAATATCATTAACAGTAAAATCAATATTGTTACAAGTATTATTTTTAATGTCACTATTATCATTACTATGATTCTTATTATAATTATTATTATAAGTAATATTATTATTAATATTATCATTATAACCGAATACAACTTTTAATTACCATATTATTAGGTATATGAAAATATACTCATAAGTAGTATTACATATAGGTATGAATATATTATATTAACAATTTTTATATAAATATTTATATAAAACAAATTAACTATTTTTAATATATATATATATATATATATATATATATATATATATATATATATATATATATATATATATATATATATATATATATATATATATATGTATATATATATATAAGTAAATAAATAATAATCATTTTCAAATATATATGCAAATTAAATAAATAATATATAAAATTATAATATATGAAATTGTTAGACTACGATTAGATGTATTAATGGATATACAAATGATATAGGTTCGTGAATTCGAGGCCAACCCTGCATTGTTCAATATAGTCATATATATTTTTACTACAAAATACATTAGGTGAGTTTCATTTGCCTTTTTACCCTTTATATTTTTGGGCTGAGAATACATGCGCAATTTTTATAAATGTTTTACGAAATAGACACAAGTAATCAAAACTGCATTATATGGTTGAATGATCGAAGCCGAATATGCCCCTTTTAGCTTGGTAGCCTAAGAATTAGGGAACATCACTAATTTTGAGAATTAGTGCACGCCTAATTGACGCGAATCCTAATGATAGATCTATGGGCCCGACGAACCCCATCCAAAGTACCGGATGCTTTAGTACTTCGATGTTGTTTTATATCATGACCGAAGGATTTTCCGGAATGATAGGGGATATTCTTATATGCATCCTGTTAATGTCGGTTACCAGGTGTTCAATCCATATGAATGATTTTTGTCTCTATGCATGGGACGTATATTTATGAGAACTGGAAATGAAAATCTCGTGGTCTATTAAAATTATGAAAATGATCGTGTTTGATAAACTAATGAACTCACCAACCTTTTGGTTGACTGATGTGTTAAATCTAGTATATAATTTATCTCTGGAAAATGCTGGTTTAAAGATTACTACACTCTAACGGGCAGTGTACCCGATCGTGTAATAGTATAGAATTGGTAATTCCGAAATCGTTCCAAGGACAGTTTTAACGTGATAATTAAGATTGAAACTAATAAAATAAACTAAGTTAATCTACGAAAATCGAAAGTACGAGATAGTTTGTTTTGGTGGCTATTTAACGATTAGCCAAATCAAAGATTGATTAAAAGTAAAAGACGATATTTTTGTATTTTTAAGTTTATAAAAATAAATGTTGACTCAACAAAAAGTAAAGATATTTGAACTCAATAGATAGAAGAATGTTCGCCTAGATCTCCTATTCGCAGTGTTGGATGATTTGTTATTAAGCACTAGTTCTATTTATCAATGCACGCAATTACAGAGTCGGTTTACCCAGAGTTCTCTTTTAGCAAACACGTCAAACTAGGATTTATTGGCTTAGGGTTCCCTTTCACCAAAGACCTCTTTCGTTTGTGACTTAGTAATTAACTAATTATAAGATTAAGATTCAATTGGTTACGCGTTCGCTCCACACAATTCACCCCTATTTCGTTCAATCAATGTTACCCGGTTTATCCCCTTGGTCCAGTAAGCACCCAATCGGTTAAGACAAATCAATTGGAAATTAGATCACTAAATTGAAACAGGGTTCCCTTTGTTCAAACAAGATTCACTAATCAACCTAGTAACAATAATCAACACCACAAGAATGGTTCTTAATCAAAACTCATAATTATCATGCATTAATTAATAAAACTACAAAGTATCATCCAAACACATGCAAATATTCAATCTAGACAAACATTAAAAGTTTAGCCAAAAATCATGGCTAGAACAAAAATCACAATCAAAGTAATAGAAGAATTCATTGTTTTAAACAAAGAGATTAACCTAATTAATGATTGAATCTTGAAAGATAAACGGATCGAGACTTGTTTCCGGAATGATTGATGTGTTAGAATCACCTTGAGAAACCCCAAAAATCACCTAAGTTCGTCAAAAAGCTGCTGGAAATCGTCTGGATGCGAAAATGTCAAGTTAGGGTATTTTTCGGGCTTTAAATAGGAAACAAAAACTGAACCGAACTCAAAGTGGCGCGGCGCGCCAGGAACTCGCGCGGCGCGCCATTAACTTGCGCGGCGTGCCATATGCTGTGATTTTGACTTCTGGTTTCCTGAAAACTGTCGAACTGATTTTCATGCCCATTGGAGCGGCGCGCCACCTTTTGGAGCGGCGCGCCACCTTTTGGAGCGGCGCTCCAAACCTCTTTTTGCTGAATCGGAGCTGAAAATTCACTAAAATCACCTGCTTTCGAACCAAACTCGAATCAAACCAATCCCTTTCACTTGCTTTCATATAAAATCACTAAAAACCATCAAATATCTTCAAAATTCATTTCTTTGGTCTTAGGACTCGAACTTTCACAACTCTTATCAAAATAATACCAAATCGTATCCAAAAGGACCAAAATGTATCCGATATCGCTAAGGAAAACGCGCACGAAATATGCGATATCAAACAACCCCACACTAGAGTTTTGCTTGTCCTCAAGCAATTAAACTCGATAATAATCTTCTACCATATGATAACTTCTTCAAACATGTATGTAGAACCAAATGAAAAAGAAATCAAACCAACAACTAGCATGTGCACGATTTGGAGTAAATAACCACCATGGTTCCCACTTGCATTCCCCCGAAGTAACTTCCTAAACCACGACAATATGTAACGATTATAGTAACCAAAGTTAACCTCGAATTACGTACCATAACGATGAAGTAGAGAATCTCGAAAAATAAGTCTTCAAAGTAAACAGGAATCAAGTGGGAATCGAGCACCAAAAAGTATAGCAATCGAACAAATGTGCCAAAAGAACGCACGGGCTACCCCGCAATTGGTCAAGCCAAGCCTCCCACAGTACCTAACATCGCGAGATGTCGGTAAGAAAATAATGTGCTTAGGAGGATATACATTACGTCCAGATATCATCGATAATCATGAGGTGATCATCTAATCCGTTAAGTCAACCATAAAGATTGAGATTCATCGGGCTTAAAAGCTGATATCTTACCTTTCCGGAGGTTATCCACTGGGAATCTGATCAATCACTGACATTTTGTGTATCATGGTGCGCTTCCCATTTGACTAGCAAATCTCCCTCATTGAGATAAGCTTTGACAACCAGCTTCCCTGTTTGACGTTGAGGCCTGGTAGATTTCCAGTCGATTTTAGCAATGACTTTTCAAGACTTTTCATCACCCTACAACTGGTCTGGACTACATCTTCTGAAACAAATCAGCAAGTGTGTCGTTTGGGAGACTTGACTCCCTTAAGGATGGAAAAGATACATCCTGTGTGGTTAAATAAGGTGGTCGGGTGCAACATTGTCCTTGTTAGGAGAAACAATGAGGATCGCCCTGTTTAAGTTTTCGATCTAGCGAATGGTCCGGTTTTGACTATACGCCACTATCACCGTTCATACGGTTGACACCCGTTTTTGTACAAGTGACCTACGTATGAACTTTCATGTTCATGTAGGATTTCACATTCAAAATAATGAACATGTTTTGAAAGTTCAAGACTTTCCCCTCTAACAGTACCTCATCGTGAAATGATGGGTAATGAAATGGCACGCTTAAGAGGTATACGTACCAAGTGAAACGGTCGGAAGACTTTACTTCCTTAATGAGTGGATCTGAGTCACTCGAAAGTGCCAATTTGTTTTAATTGACACCGGTTTGCCTACTTCCCACATTACAAGCTTTTCTGCTTGTTTTAAGAAAGGTAAAAAGTAGATACTACCCTTACAATAAATCCCAAAAACCTTTGGGTGCCATAGCTTTTGGTTATGGGTTGTGTTGTCTAAGCAAACACAAGCACGTAGCTATTGCTCCTAAAAAGGACAGCACTGGTGAAACTCAAGGCTCCTCTTCCCACAGTATCACACCATTAAATGATGTAATAATAAAATGATATAGTTTCGGAAGTCTGCTATACCAAGTAACCAAAAGTTTTTGATCTGGCACGTGATTCGGTCACAATCACGCTATGCAATCACCGTTCTCTCACGGTTTACACCCGTTTTGGTACAGGTGACCTACTATTAAGTTCCCCGAACTCGTAGGATTTCATGTCCAATGGAAATGAACATGTGGAACACTTTTGGCTTCTTTGAAAACACGAATTATACCATAAACTACCAAGCCAATTTTCAAAATTAAGGTTTTGGCCGAATTTTCAATTGTTTTTCTACTTTTTTTTTTTATTTTTGAACTAACTTTTCTGTTTTTTTTTTTATATTTTACCCTAAACTTTTCAATTTTTTTTAACGACCAAAACCCGTGAAACGTCAAGTCTTTTAATATCAAAACTAGTATGATGATGACTTCATTAACAACCAACCCGAGAGATTTTACATCCCCACCCCACACTTGAGATCAAGCAATGTCCCCATTACTTGAGATCAAAAATAGATTAAAATCGAAAAGGGTAAGAAAAATAAAAACTTATCGAGGTAACCACTGATCGTGGAATGACAGTGACAGATGGCGCTGAACTTACTGCCAGCATAAGAGCATCGTCCATTCCCGATCCTCACACCAATATCATCACTCAAGTAGTTTGGCTGAACTTAATGCCAGACTTGAAAAAAAATTGTTTCACCAACATACCTAAGAAAAGAAAAACACACGAACTACATAAATGGGACAAGGTGGCACCACCCGGTACCGAAACGCCTTGTCCCCAAATAAATCCACAGTACATAAGCAAAATATAAAATTATCCAAGTACAAACCAACGAAACGGAAATAGTTTAAAACAAATTACAACATAATCACGCGCAACAATCAATCACTTCCCGGCCAAAAATCTCTGGAAGGGTCCCAGTTCACACCATACGTATCCTGACAAGCTTGGTACGGGTCATATGAAGGATCCAGTCTCGGAGGAGTAACAGACGTATAATTGGGAATGGTAGTTCGCGTCGGAATATACGCCTCCGGGTTATGACGCATCTGACGCTGAATTTGTCGCTGATGGATCTCCCACTGATTGTGGGCCCTAATTCCCCTAACATCGTACTCAACCCTGTCAACACGCTCTCCCAAATGACCCAACTATGTTCCAAACTGTCCTAGTGTTGTGTTAATCGACCCATAATTTTGTTGGTGCCAAGTCATCAAATCCTCATTATGCCTACGCTGCTCTGCCAACATCCGCTGATTATGCTCCACCTGAGCATCATATGCTGACCTGATGTCCCTGTACTCTAAATGAAGACCGTCCACACTGTTCACCAAAGAATTCCAACTCTCTTCACCCATTGACCACGTACCCTATACGTTCGCACCACTCGAGCTCCCAGCCTCATACATGGATCGACTAGCTCCATGTCCACGTCCTCGACCTTCACCGTCACCTGGCTGTTGCTGTTGCTCTTCATCAGACCACAAAACCCATCCTGCTGGACCACGGCGGATAAACTCAGCCTTAGAGAAAAACAGAATATTGGTGGGCATCGCCTCAACTCCCACCACATCACATCGACTCGTCGGGACCGAAAACGTCCGAGCTAACCTAGTAACAAAATACCCACCTAACAATGGGCGTTCCGCGCGGTTGTCCATTCCAATTTCCTGCAACCATACCCCTAACATACATGGGACATCGATCGGCTCCCTCAGTTTAATTTGTTGTAGGATCCAAAGATCCCTTCGCTGAATTTTGTTTGCGTTTCTCCTTGCCATAAACATAGTAGCTATCATCTTAAAAATTATTCGATCCTCAGGAAGTCTAAGCATCGACTGAACACTTCGACTCGAACTAAACGGACCAGCACTAGCAGTTGCCACAGTCGGCCAATAATCACTTTCACTGAAAACTTGCTCCCCAAACACTCTGCAATTCATCAAATGCCACTTCAAATCATTATCAGTCAACTCAGGATATAGATCTAATGCCCGAGCCAGCTCAATCTTAGACATACGACGCTCTAACCCGCCAAGCCTAAACGATAAGAAATCTGCCTCGGTCGGAGTGACTCGAGGTCGACAACTAACAGTTGAGAAAAACTCTATAGTTATCTGCTCATAAATATCCTCATTAATCTCAAATAACCTTTCATAAGGTCTCAACTCATTGCCCGCATAGACTACCCACAAGTAATGACGCAACTCCCGAAAAATATTAGGACCCGCTGATGAAAGATGCGTCCAATCTAAATAATAAGTTCGCTCAATCGGACGAGCGCTATTTGTGGTGAACCTTTCCTCCAAATCCTCATCATTCGAGATATGAGATAACCATAATTCAGGATTATTCGGTGGTTGCCTTGGTTGTTCCTGGGATCCTCTTAATCTCTACATTCATGAAACAAGTAAAGAAAATAAAAAAACAAACTCAAAAGTTAGTGTTAGTCATAATAATAGACACCAAGTACCATTCACAACCAAACCATGTTTCATGCCAATCACTTTTGAAAACAATCTCCAAGTTAACAAATAATACTTGTAAAACAATGCCAAGATCACAATCTATCTCATATCATACTATCATTTGAACCAATTCATCATAGCAACTACACTCACTTAACATCATTACCAAAATATTAGCAAACACAACTTTTCATAACACTTATTACTTCCAAAAATCTAGAAAAGTTCATCATGTGTGCCAATCTTAACCAATGCCAATTACTACCACCAACATGCTCAACACAACTCAAAAATACGTGTTTCATCTTCACTAGCATGGCATCATACATAACTAAACCAATTTTGCATTAAGTCAATCAAACCATTATGACCCGCCCATATGAACACAACCCCACACTAGTTTAAAAACACATAAACAATTCAAAAACTACATCAATTTCAAGCATAGAACACCTTAATCACCTACAAATTCGCAAGTCTCAAATATACAAACCCTAGATTTAATTACAACTTTTAAAAACACAAATTTAGTTATGAATTCAAAGCATATAATCTTTATCTAACCAAACCCATCAATAACTAGAACAAATAACCCCAATTAAAGAAACCCCACACTAATTCATCATGTAAATAAAAAATTAAGCAAGTAATTACATATAAGAAGATGAAATTAGTAAGATAAGAAACAAATTCGGACCTTTGGGTTAACCATTCTTGAAAGATTGGAAGTTAATTGCACAAGAAACTTAAGACTTGAAAATTAGGGTTTGTAGGATCTATGTGTTTGTAGGTGTAAAAGAGGTGTTGTGAATGAAAAGAAAGAAGGAATGGAGAGTAAATACAGCTGGTACCCGGTTTTTATTTTGTGTGGTGGAGAAAATTCGTTTTTATATCAATTAAAAGGCAAAACAGTCTGACCGACAGCAAACGGCGCGGCGCGCCAAGTATCCGCGCGGCACGCCAAAAGGCCGCGCGGCGCTCCATATAATTAAAAATCGAGTTCGAGAGTTTTCAAATATCTGACATATCAGGCTTTTTTATGTGGAGCGGCGCGCACAAATACGGAGCGGCGCCCCAAATGCAGTTTTCTCAAAAATTCACATTTTTAAGCCATTTTAACCCATTTTCTCAACCTAAAAACCCCCAAACAACCCCAACAAAAATCCGAGTATGATCACATTGCACATATCATCAAACAAGCACAAAATATACAAACTATACAACAATGTGAAGTTTATTACCGAGTCATTCACAAGACTCGTTTCCAACTTCAAGTAACCTTAGGATCGCGTTCAACGTGAACCCCATCATCAATCTTCAATGGACCATCGAAATATTTCTTCACACGATGTCCATTAACCTTAAAGGTCGTACCACTAGCATTTTTCAACTCAATTGCACCATAAGGGTACACCTTAACAACCTCAAATTGTCCCGTCCACCGGGACTTAAATTTTTCGGGTAGAAGCTTTAATCTAGAGTTAAATAAAAGCACTCGATCGCCTTCATTAAACTCTTTTGGACCCTTTAACCTCCTATCATGCCATAGCTTGGTTTTCTCTTTATAAATTAAAGAATTTTCGTACGCATCAAGGCGTAATTCACCAAGCTCATTCAATTGCCCCGCCCTTAGGCGTCTTGCTTCCTTCAAATCTAAATTGCACTTTTTAAGTGCCCACATAGCCTTATGCTCAATCTCCAACGGGAGATGGCACGCTTTCCCATAAACCAACCGATAAGGAGTGGTACCAATTGGCGTTTTGTAGGCGGTTCGAAACGCCCACAAAGCTTCATCGAGCTTGTTCGCCCACTCCTTCAGATTCGAACCCACTGTTTTCTGAAGAATCCCTTTAAGAGCTCGATTGGTGTTCTCAACCTGTCTGCTCGTTTGGGGATGGTATGAAGTAAAAACTTTATGGAGAACTCCATATCGCTTCAATACCTTCTCCATTTGAGCGTTACAAAAATGAGTCCCCTATCGCTAATTAAAGCTTTAGGAGTTTCAAATCGAGAAAATAAACGCTTAAGAAAGGAAATCACAACTCGTGCATCGTTTGTGGGCAAAGCTTGATCTTCGGCCCATTTAGACACGTAGTCAATAGCAACGAGTATGTAACTATAATTCTGAGATTTCGGAAATGGCCCCATAAAGTGAATTCCCCAAACGTCAAATATTTAGCAAACTTGGATGCTTTGTTGAGGCATCTCATCCCGTTTGGTGACTTTACCGTCCCTTTGGTAAGAATCGCACGACTTGCAAATCCGGTGGGCATCCTTGAAAATTGTCGGCCAAAAGAAGCCGGCATCATAGACTTTACGCCCCGTGATTTGGGGTCCAAAATGCCCACCGGTAGGCCCACTATGGCACTTGGTCAAAATACGCATACACTCCTCACCGGAAACGCACCGACAGATGACCTCATCGGGACAACAACGAAAAAGATAGGGAGCTTCCCATAAATAGTACTTAAGGTCACTGAAGAATTTCTTCCTCTTTTGATGTGACCACCCTTTTTCCAAGAATCCCCCAACGAGATAATTAGCAATGTCCACGTACCACGGCTCGTCCACCTTGTCCATCGCCATGAGATATTCATCGGGAAAATCATCATGGATACTCGATTCGTGAAGGACTTCGAGATTTGGGTTCTCGAGTCTAGACAAGTGGTCAGCCGCTAGATTTTCAGCACCCTTCTTATCCCGAATCTCGATGTCGAATTCTTTCAAAACCAAGATCCATCTAAGCAGTCGAGGTTTAGCATCCGGTTTCAAAAATAGGTACTTCAGAGCAGAATGGTCCGTAAAAACTATAGTCTTAGACAAGACTAAGTAGGACCGGAACTTATCAAAAGAAAAGACCACCGCAAGGAGCTCCTTCTCAGTGGTAGTATAATTCAATTGCGCTCCCTACAAGGTCTTGCTTGCATAGTAGATGGGTCGGAAGTGTTTCTCGACCCTTTGACCCAAAACAGAGCCAACAGCAAAATCGGAAGCATCGCACATAAGCTCGAATGGAAGGGACTAATTCGGAGCAATTATGATTAGTGCATTGATCAGTTTCTCCTTAAGAAGATCGAATGCCTTTTGGCACTCATCGGAGAAATTCCACGGCGTGTCCTTTTCAAGGAGTTTGTTCATCGGGTTAGCGATTTTAGAAAAATCCTTAATAAACCGCCGGTAAAAATCGGCGTGCCCGAGAAAACTCCGAACACCCTTAACATCGGTGGGAGGTGGAAGGTTCTTAATAGCCGTTACCTTCGCAGGATCCACCTCAATACCGTCCTTAGAAATCTTGCGCCCGAGAACTATGCCCCCTTGAACCATGAAATGGCACTTTTCCCAATTGAGCACAAGAGTAGACTTTTCACACCGTTCCAACATCCGTTCTAAGTTCAAAAGGCATGAATCAAAAGTGTCACCGAAGACCGAAAAGTCATCCATAAACACCTCCATGCAATCCTCTATCATATCGTGGAATATGGCCATCATGCACCTTTGAAAAGTGGCCGGAGCATTGAAAAGGCCAAAGGGCATGCGTTGGTATGAAAATGTGCCATACGGGCACGTGAAAGTAGTTTTCTCCTGGTCCTCGGGCGAGATAGGAATTTGGAAATAGCCCGAAAAACCATCAAGAAAACAATAAAAGCTGTTTCCCACTAACCTCTATAGCATTTGATCCATGAAAGGTAACGGGAAGTGGTCTTTACGTGTGGCGTCGTTCAACTTTCGATAGTCAATACAAACACGCCACCCCGTGACAGTCCGAGTGGAAATTAACTCGTTTTTATCATTTGTGGTAAGAGTCATACCACCTTTCTTAGGTACACAGTGTACCGGGCTAATCCAAGGACTGTTAGAGATCGGGTAAATCAGACCTGCATCGAGGAGCTTAATGATCTCTTTCTTTACGACATCTTGCATGTGCGGGTTCAACCTCCTTTGACGTTTCACCACAGGTTTGGAGTTATCCTCCATTAGGATTTTGTGGGTGCAATAGGAGGGACTAATACCCTTAATTTCGTGAATTTTCCACGCAATGGCCGGTTTATGGGCCTGCAGCATAGTTACAAGCTCAGTTTTCTGACATGTAGTAAGAGAAGAAGAAATAATTACCGGAAGCTTAGATTCCTCCTGCAAATAAGCGTATTCCAAATGATCAGGAAGTGGCTTCAATTCTAACTCGGAAGGTTCTTCAATTGAAGACTTGCTTCGGTAATCCGCATCACGCTCGAGTTCTTTGAACTCCTCCTCAGTCGGCTCATAACCGTTTTCCATCAAGGTGGTCAAAATATCCACCTCCTCAACCTGCAACTCTTCATCAATTTCAACCAATGAACATTCTCCTGAACCCCGTAACTCTGGGAATTCCTGCAACAACTCAGAGTGGACATTCACAGTGTTAAGAAAATAGCATACATCATCGGTGTACGCATGGTATTTTAAAGTGTGGTCAATTGAAAAAGTTGCATGCAAATTATCTATCCGAAGGGTCAAATGTTGGCCATATACATCAATGATACACCTAGCAGTATTTAAAAATGGCCGACCCAAAATCAGTGGAATCCTATCATCCACTTCCATATCTAACACCACGAAATCTGCCGGAAAAACCAACGACCCGGTCTTAACTAGCATATTCTCGATAATTCCACGAGGGACTTTAATAGAGCGGTCTGCTAGCTGAATAGCCATTCGTGTGGGTTTCAACTCCCCAGGGTCTAGCTTCAAATAAATAGAATAGGGCATTAAATTTATGCTAGCCCCCAAATCTGCCAACGCCCTCATACAATCCAAGTTACCCAATAAACAAGGAATGGTAAAACTCACAGGATCCTCAAGTTTCTCGGGAAGCTTGTTTGCAACTACCGCTGAGCATGCGGCATTCAACCTAACTGAAGACACGTTCTCCAGCTTCTTCCTGTTAGTTAGCAAGTCCTTAAGAAACCTTGCATACTTGGGCATACCTGCAATCACATCAATAAAAGGAAAATTAATGTTAACTTTTTTAATCAAGTCCATGAACTTGGACTTTTCCGCCTCTAGCTTCTCCAGTCTCTGCTTCCTCGTGAATGGGAGCGGTGGTTGATACTCTTTAACTACCGGTTTAGCAGCAACAGTTTCTGGTACCCTCACAACCTTCTCAATCACCTGTTCCGGCTCCTTATCCCCCTCCGGTTCACTAACAATAACCGGCTCACTATCCTTAACCAAAGGCACTCGTAAATCATCCTCATCGGGCTTAGTCGGTGAATCATATGCTAAACCACTGCGTGTAGTGATAGCATTAACGTGCCCATTCTTTGGGTTATTATCGGTCTTACTCGGTAACTCCCCCGGTTTCCTCACACTATTCTGACTAGCAAGCTGACCAATTTGTTTCTCTAGATTCTGAATTGCTGCTTGTTGATTTTGAAACATTTGATCATTCTTCTCATTATTCTGAGTAACAGTAGTAACAAGCTGAGTTTGAGATATCACAAGCTTCTCGATCATAGATTCAAGATTGGACTTTTTCTCTTCGGCTTGGGGTTTCTGAAAATACCCTGGAGCTTGCTGTTGATATCCTCCACTAGAACCTAGCTGGAACCTCGAACCTTGATTACCTTGAGGATTATAGGGATTGTTGAAATTCCTATTAAACTGCGCACGTCCCTGAAACTGATTGTTGTTCTATTGACTAATGTAAGCTATCTCTTCCTTCTGATTCATAGTCAAACCCGCATCACAATCTTTTGCCAGATGCAATCCCCCACAATACTCACAACCCACCTTCATACCATGAATATCCTTATTTATCTTTTCCAAATTCCTACTAAAGGAATCCAACTTAGCACTTATAGACCCAAAATCGTCATATGCACCATGAGTTTCAGTCTTCTTAACTGAAGCTGAATGGAATGACTCATGATCTTGATGCCATTCGTGAGAGTAAGCAGCTTGCTTTTCAATTATCTCTAACGCCTCTTCTTTGGTCTTATCCATTAACGTACCACCTGCTTCTTGATCAATAGTCTGACGAGTTGGGATATCACACCCCTTGTAGAAAATCTGACCCTTCTGTAAATCATTCAACCCGTGTTGCGGACATGAGCGTAACAATGTAGCAAAACGGTCCCAAGCATCAAATAACGTCTCACTGCTCTTTTGTCTGAATTGTGAAATTTCTGCTTGAAGTCTAGCAGCTCGAGACGCAGGGAAAAACTTCGATAAAAACTTATCCTCCAAAGTCTCCCAAGAGGTAATCGTGCCCTCTGGTTGCTTATCTAACCATCTCTTGGCTTCTCCCTTAAGAGTCCAAGGAAAAAGCATTGTCTTGACTGAAGTATCGGCAACCTCATGCAACTTAAACAAATTGCAAACATCATTAAAATTACGAAGATGCTCGTTAGCATCCTCAGTATCCTTGCCATAAAATCGGCAATCAGAAGAAATCAAATTCAGGATCGGCCCTGTAATTTGAAAAGGCTGAGTGATGTTCGGTTGAGTAATCGAGTTGCCTTGGCCCCCTCGTGTGGCCTTTAACTTTTGTGCCATAGTCTGAGGACGAGGTGGTTGTTCTTGGTCAGCCATATCTTCAGTCTCAAAAAGATCTAATGAAATGTAAGATTTTTCTTCTTCTCTGATTTCAGGTGGTGTATCGGGCACCACTGTTTCAGAACTACTACCCAAATTAATTATATTAGCACTTGAAGAAAAAGATGAATCCACTGTAGACTGTTGTTCAGGACTTAACGCTCTGAATAACTCTCTTTCGGGTTCTGCAAATGGTTGAAGAATCGGAGAATTAGAAGAACGCGTATGTGGCATGCATTACCTGTTACCTGTGAAATCACAACTAACAACTTATTAAACGCACCGATTCAACTGAGAATAACGAAAAGAAATAATGAACTATAACTAAACTAAACTAAGAACAATTAGATAACAATCTTAATTTTCGACACAACTGTCACCGGCAGCGGCGCCAAAAACTTGATGTGTTAAATCTAGTATATAATTTATCTCTGGAAAATGCCGGTTTAAAGATTACTACACTCTAACGGGCAGTGTACCCGATCGTGTAATAGTATAGAATTGGTAATTCCGAAATCGTTCCAAGGACAGTTTTAACGTGAGAATTAAGATTGAAACTAATAAAATAAACTAAGTTAATCTACGAAAATCGAAAGTACGAGATAGTTTGTTTTGGTGGCTATTTAACGATTAGCCAAATCAAAGATTGATTAAAAGTAAAAGACGATATTTTTGTATTTTTAAGTTTATAAAAATAAATGTTGACTCAACAAAAAGTAAAGATATTTGAACTCAATAGATAGAAGAATGTTCGCCTAGATCTCCTATTCGCAGTGTTGGATGATTTGTTATTAAGCACTAGTTCTATTTATCAATGCACGCAATTACAGAGTCGGTTTACCCAGAGTTCTCTTTTAGCAAACACGTCAAACTAGGATTTATTGGCTTAGGGTTCCCTTTCACCAAAGACCTCTTTCGTTTGTGACTTAGTAATTAACTAATTATAAGATTAAGATTCAATTGGTTACGCGTTCGCTCCACACAATTCACCCCTATTTCGTTCAATCAATGTTACCCGGTTTATCCCCTTGGTCCAGTAAGCACCCAATCGGTTAAGACAAATCAATTGGAAATTAGATCACTAAATTGAAACAGGGTTCCCTTTGTTCAAACAAGATTCACTAATCAACCTAGTAACAATAATCAACACCACAAGAATGGTTCTTAATCAAAACTCATAATTATCATGCATTAATTAATAAAACTACAAAGTATCATCCAAACACATGCAAATATTCAATCTAGACAAACATTAAAAGTTTAGCCAAAAATCATGGCTAGAACAAAAATCACAATCAAACTAATAGAAGAATTCATTGTTTTAAACAAAGAGATTAATCTAATTAATGATTGAATCTTGAATGATAAACGGATCGAGACTTGTTTCCGGAATGATTGATGTGTTAGAATCACCTTGAGAAACCCCAAAAATCACCTAAGTTCGTCAAAAAGCTGCTGGAAATCGTCTGGATGCGAAAATGTCAAGTTAGGGTATTTTTCGGGCTTTAAATAGGAAACAAAAACTGAACCGAACTCAAAGTGGCGCGACGCGCCAGGAACTCGCGCGGCGCGCCATTAACTTGCGCGGCGCGCCATATGCTGTGATTTTGACTTCTGGTTTCCTGAAAACTGTCGAACTGATTTTCATGCCCATTGGAGCGGCGCACCACCTTTTGGAGCGGCGCTCCAAACCTCTTTTTGCTGAATCGGAGCTGAAAACTCACTAAAATCACCTGTTTTTGAACCAAACTCGAATCAAACCAATCCCTTTCACTTGCTTTCATATAAAATCACTAAAAACCATCAAATATCTTCAAAATTCATTTCTTTGGTCTTAGGACTCGAACTTTCACAACTCTTATCAAAATAACACCAAATCGTATCCAAAAGGACCAAAATGTATCCGATATCGCTAAGGAAAAAGCGTACGAAATATGCGCTATCATTGACACTTTAAAGCATGTTTATTCTCAGGTATGAAAGAAATCATCCGATGTGCATTAGCTCATTTTAGGGATATTACTTGGAGTCATTCATGGCATATTTTGAAGGACGTTGCATTCGAGTCGTTGAATTCAACAAGATTATTATTAAGTCAATTATAGTTAGATGTATTATGAAATGGTATGCATGCCATCAACCTTCGATGTAATGAAAGATTGTATTTTCAAAAACGAATGCAATGTTTGTAAAATGTATCATATAGAGGTCAAGTAGCTCGTGATGTAATCAACTGTTGTGAATCGTTTATAATCGATATGGACTTTGTCCGGATGGATTAGGATGGGCCGCTTCATTAAAAACGAATGCAATGTTTGTAAAATGTATCCTTTAGAGGTCAAATACCTCGCGATGTAATCAACTATTATGAATAGTTTATAATCGATATGAACGGGTCCTTTCAGTTGGTGTCAGAGCGGTCTCTTAGCGAACCAGGTCTTGCATTAGTATGTCTAACTGATAGATATTAAGATGCATTAATGAGTCTGGACTTCGACCGTGTTTGCATGTCAAAAGTTTTGCTTATCATTTTTGTCAGAAATTAACTGCTTATCATTCTTAGTCTAGATACATCTTACTGCATTGATTGCATGAATAGTGTATAGAAAAAATTCATATCTTAGCGTATCTACTAATTCATATCTTAGCGTATCTGTTACTGTAAACCTTGCCTGATATATTCCGTAAACTCCTCCGTAATCTACGAAATCTTTTGTTATATATATATATATATATATATATATATATATATATATATATATATATATATTCTATGCAACTGGAATACCATCCACTTGCCGAAAATCATTTCATATCGAAAAATCCTTTACTCATTCGTACGAAATGGAACTCGTCACTATTTCAAGTTCTTCGGAACTCGACAGCTATTCCGACATGGATGTTCACCTAAGCTCCAGAAGCAACATCACCAGAATGAATCAGCCAATCAGCCATCCCCAATTCATCTGATGGGTTCGTAGTCGACTTAATCAATGGAGACGCGAAGAAGGCGATCCCTTCCACCAACCGAACTCACCTCTTGGTGAAGAACCTGATGCACTTACCGGCGAACCTGTCCAAAACACCATTTTCTCTCTCATTTTCAGAGTATCTCGTCACGATTATATACTACATCAAATTCTAGATTTTATTAATCCGCTCGTCCGAACCGACAATCACCCCGGTGTAATAGAAGAAGTCAACGAACTTCGCGCTCAGGTAGTGGCTTTGGAGAATATGGTGCAAAGGTTACAAGCACCAGCAACAGCATCGGCACCAACAGTACCATCAATAAATAGCACCAGTACCATCAACAATCCATGCCTCAACATTTCATTCTGTACCTCGAGTATAATCATCGTTTTACGTATCGTTCTACATCAATTATCTTCGTTCTTCATGGCGATTATGTAATATCTAATATTTTAGAGATTATGTATTCTAGTTCTAACGGTAAATCAAATGAGATTAATACTATATTAACTCATTAAATCTATGATTACATCTTAAGAAAATATATATGTAAGTATATTTTCATGAAGATTGTAATTAAAAAAATTTCTTTCGTACAAACTGTTAATGGTGAAAATATTTTAACGGGTAGGTAATACCCGAGGAATATTTAGATTTTACATAAATAAGTTACACTGTACATTCTCCGAATCTGATTCAACAGTTAATTACTATCCTACTTACATTCACAAGATATACGAATCCGTTCACCACATAATAACCATTTTCATTCAATTTCATATTTGGATTTTGACTTATTAGAATCCAACAATTGGCATAATGAAGAAAACATTAGACAAAATAAAATTTGTTAGAAACAAACAAATTAACTATGAGAAATTCTGTTAAGAATTCACGCTAACTATTCCTAGCTAACTGTTCCTAATTCCCTGTTACATTTTAATTATCGCAATTTAATTATCGCAATTTTAATTTTCGCAATTTTATTTATCATCAATTAAATACTGTTATTTACGCATTTAAATATCGGGACACGTATACAAGGTTTTGACATATCATATCGACGCATCTCTATATATTATTTGGAATAACCATAGACACTCTATATGCGGTAATGCTGGAGTTAGCTATACAGGGTTGAGGTTGATTCTACAATAATATATATACTTTGAGTTGTGATAGAGTCTGAGACATGTATACAATGGGTCACGAATACGTATTAATTAATTCGAATATTATATATTAGACTATATATGAATTGTTGAACTACTAATTGTGGACTACCAACAATGGACTAATAAAATTGGACAATTAAAATGAATTAAAATATTGATTATAACATATGAAACTAAATATTTCTTCAAGTTTGCCACTTGATTTCATCTTAGACCTCATTTGTATCTTGACGATTACAATCTGCGTTCAAACCTTTCATGATTATTGAAAACACCTCAATCGAGAGGATGAACCAATTACACTTCATCTATGGAAGGAAAGAATTATGCATATAGTTATGCACCTGAAAACACTCGGAACCTGAGTAAACGTTTAACATATATTTGTGCTAGCTCCTTGGGAGTTGTTATTCCCGAAAATCACTTTACAATACCTTTCTAAAGTAGCCAATTTTGTCACAGCTCCAGCAAATCAACTTCGACTTTCATTCGGATTAGCCTTACTATAACCTTGATATATATGATGCCCTTTTCATCATCATTACCGGAGAACCGTTTATATTCCACCACATTAACAGTAAACTTACCAACAACTGTGTTGATCTTTGATTTTCATAAAAATCATTATATTCTTTGCAACCCCATCACATACTCATCCGCATCTTGTAATGAGAATTGGCATACCAATTACCGAGAATCAGCAATCAGTATTTTGAATCTCACAGTAGGTCTACAGCAACAATTATATGTATACATATAACATTTATCTCATAGAATTATGATCTTTCATTCTGAAATTCTGAAAAACACCCAGTTTAAGAATCAGATCTATGAATTTTAAAATACTGATGAAGCAACAAAAACTATAGACAACCGTAAACGACCTTAACCGTCGGAAGTTTGATGATAAGGAATAGTATGTTGGTAAAGCTCAGAAAAGTTGGTACTGGAAAATGGGTTAAGCAAACCATGAAGGAGGCTGTGAAAAAAAAATCACAAAGACTAAACATGCCTTCAAGGAATCTAAATAAATCAGTATCTGCTGAAGTCATTAACGAATACCTTGCTCTTGACTCTAAAACTTTACGAACAAATCTTCTTCATCATCCATCGATATTAGAAATTCTAAGATATCATCGTATCTTTCATTATAAATATCCTCGATATTTCTGAAGATATATTTATAATTATTCTCATCTGAGATTAGTTACCTATTTGCATTATCTGTGTTACATCATAAAGGAAACATTTTAGTTTCTATATTCTGTAACTTTCGAATTTAAAATATGAATGTTTTTGAAGTAATGTTGGGAACTGAAGCATGAGTTAGTATAATATAATGACACTTGATCAACTTGATTATATTACAGTAAGTCATGCTGAGTTTCTAATGGAACATGATGATTCACAGATTATAACGTCATCACGTGCCATGTTACATAACTCTTTCATTCTGCTTAACTTCTGAACATATCAAGAAAATATATTCTTAATAGTTCTATTCTCAGTAATTTTGGTAATTTGACAAATCAAATCGTCCGATTACGTTCTTTCTTGTTTAGAACATTAAGTTCATTCGAAACTCCATAATTACAAATTCTGGACCATTACTCGCTTTACTAGAGGTCGAGAAGAAAATAAAAAGGCAAAGAGCTTCGAAATATAAGGGAGAATATAAAGCCCGATAACAACACTTACACTACAAACCGTGTATATCAATGTTTATCGCAACATAAAGACACGGAAGAATTAAAAACTCTATAACCCGAAGGGCGAAGTAGAAGAAAATAGATTCCTCCGGTGGAAGTTAGAAAAGGAGAATGATTGTTGCGATAGTAATGATAAGGACAAGGATCAGAACTGGATTTAGCATTTTCACAATCTTTTGATTTTGGGAATTGAGTATAGGAGTGGTAAAAGTAATGAAACGGAAGAAGTTAACTTATTATGAAATATCTGATAAAGAAATCAAGGCAGATTTTCGTATCTAATTAGAGAGGTCTTAATTTTCTTAAATCTCGAAGAATCAGATCTTATAGATTTCCAAGATTTTCTTTTAAATTCCTTGAATTCCAGAAATTCACAGTGACTAGGTCAAAAGTTAAATCTCTATCTCAATCTTTTGTAACAGCTTCACTCGTACGCTTCACATAATCAAATTGTTTTATCTATATTAATAAATAATGATAAAACTCTATTTATCGACTCATTTTTGTCATGAAAACAATTCTATCGTTAGCCATGACAACCTCGATCAAATTTCAGGGACGAAATTTCTTTAACGGGTAGGTACTGTGACGACCCGGAAATTTCTGACCAAATTTAAACTTAATCTTTATATGGATTCGACACGATAAGAAAAGTCTGTAATGTTAAGTCTCGAAAATTTTAGAACTATGTTCATATATTCAATTAACTTTTGACCATTCTCGATGATTCACGAACAATTAATTGTAAATAGATATGTGTGTATGTATATATAAATAATAATTCGAAATATAATTTGAAGTATTATATGTTGTTGTTATTAAAAATTAATAAAATAAAAATAGGATATTATAATAATTATTATTTAAAATATATCTCTATATATAAATAAAGTATATTAAAATAAATATTAAATGATTGTAATACTCGTTTGATGTTTCGATTGATATTAAGCAAGTTAAATTTAAACTTATGTAATTTTAAAATAAACGGTGATCCGAATATGAGCTATATAAATTTTAGATTTATTAAAAATATATTTAGAAGCTAATTAATAAATTTCAACACTTTTTATATTTTACCCATAAATGAGAGGGACAGTTGATGTAATTTTTATTTAATAAATTAATAATCGAATTTTGTACCATAATGACCAAAATAAATAAATATAGTTAATTTTAAAATATGGGATTTTTCTGAACACTTTTATCCACCACTGATTTCGCACGATACACAGTCCGTGAAAACTGTCGGCAGAATAGGAGATAGATATTTTACTCTTTTCATTTTCTGCACCTTTAAGCAACCACTTGAGTTATTATAATATTATTACAAATCACGGAGTAAAAATATGTACTACAAATTCATGACTTGATTACTGTTTTCTTTTTGAAGTTTATTATTATATGATAACATAATACACATGCTGTAAACCATTTCCTTCATTTATATATATATATATATATATATATATATATATATATATATATATATATATATATATATATATATATATATATATATATATATATATATATATATATATACATGATATGTTAGAATAGAGGAAGATATGCAAACTCGATCATCACACCACCAGTTCATCGCCCGGCAACCATCACTCACTTCCATTTTGTCTTTCCACCTACACCACCATGATCACCCATGTTGAAATGTCCCGTTCATATTGATTATAAACGTTTCATATTAATTGATTTCGTTGCGAGGTTTTGACCTCTATATGAGACGTTTTTCAAAGACTGCATTCATTTTTAAAACAACCATAACCTTTATTTTATCTATAAAGGTTTAAAAAGCATTACGTAGATTATCAAATAATGATAATCTAAAATAGACCGTTTACACGCGACCATTACATAATGGTTTACAATAAGAATATATTACATCAAAAATAAGTTTCTTGAATGCAGTTTTTACATAATATCATACAAGCATGGACTCCAAATCTTGTCCTTATTTTAGTATGCAACAGCGGAAGCACTTAATAATCACCTGAGAATAAACATGCTTAAAATGTCAACAAAAATGTTGGTGAGTTATAGATTTAACCTATATATTATCAAATCATAATAATAGACCACAAGTTTTCATAATTCTATATACATCCCATACATAGAGATAAAAATCATTCATATGGTGAACACCTGGTAACCGACATTAACCAGATGCATATAAGAATATCCCCTATCATTTCGGGAAATCCTTCGGACATGATAAAAACGAATTCGAAGTACTAAAGCATCTGGTACTTTAGATGGGGTTCGTTAGGCCCAATAGATCTATCTTTAGGATTCGCGTCAATTAGTAGATCAGTTTACTAAATCTTAGGTTACCAAGCAAAAGGGCCATTTTCAGCTTCGATCATTCACCCATATAATGTAGTTTCATTTACTTGTGTCTATTTCGTAAAATATTTATAAAACTGCATGTATTCTCATCCCAAAATATTAGATTTTAAAAGTGGGACTATAACTCAGATTTTTACTTCGTAGGGAAGTAAGACTTGGCCACTGGTCGATTCACGAACCTATAACAAATACGTACATATATATCAAAGTATGTTCAAAATATATTTACAACATTTTTAATACGTTTTAATGTTTTAAGTTTATTAAGTCAGCTGTCCTCGTTAGTAACCTACAACTAGTTGTCCACAATTAGATGTACAGAAATAAATTGATATATATTATATTGAATCAATCCACGACCCACTGTATACACGTCTCAGGCTAGATCACAACTCAAAGTATATATATTTTTGAAATCAACCTTATCCCTGTATAGCTAACTCCAACATTACTGCATATAGAGTGTCTATGGTTGTTCCAAATAATATATATAGATGGGTCGATATGATATGTCAAAACATTTGCATACGTGTCTATGGTATCCCATTACATAATATATTAGAATACATGTATAATACAATATAAGTTAGCTAGGATATGATTAATATAGATTTGTTACAATATTTCCCGTAGCTACAACAATCAAAAAATATCCAATCTTGTTTTACCCATAACTTCTTCGTTTTAAATCCGTTTTGAGTGAATCAAATTGCTATGGTTTCATATTGAACTATATTTTATGAATCTAAATAGAAAAAAGTATAGGTTTGTAGTCAGAAATATAAGTTAAAAGTCATTTTTTTAAGAGGTAGTCATTTCAGTCAAAAGAACGACGTCTTGATGACCATTTTGAAAAACATACTTCCACTTTGAGTTTAACCTTGATTTTTGGATATAGTTTCATGTTCATAAGAAAAATCATTTTCCCAGAAGAACAACTTTTAAATCAAAGTTTATCATAGTTTTTAATTAACTAACCCAAAACAGCCCGCGTTGTTACTACGACGGCGTATGTCCGGTTTTACGGTGTTTTTCGTGTTTCCAGGTTTTAAATCATTAAGTTAGCATATCATATAGATATAGAATATGTGTTTAGTTGATTTTAAAATTCAAGTTAGAAGGATTAACTTTTGTTTGCGAACAAGTTTAGAATTAACTAAACTATGTTCTAGTGATTTCAAGTTTAAACCTTCGAATAAGGTAGTTATATATATATATGAATCGAATGATGTTATGAACATCATTACTACCTCAGGTTTTGTGGATAAACCTACTGGAAATGAGAAAATTAGATCTAGCTTCAAAGGATCCTTGGATGGCTTGAAAGTTCTTGAAGCAGAATCATATCACGAAAACAAGTTCAAGTAAGATTTTTACTCGAAATAAGATTGTTATAGTTATAGAAATTGAATCAAAGTTTGAATATGAGTATTACCTTGTATTAGAAAGATATATTACTATAAATAAAAAAGATTTCTTGAGGTTGGATGATCACTTTACAAGATTGGAAGTAAGCTAGCAAACTTGGAAGTATTCTTGATTTTATGAAACTAGAACTTATAGTATTTATGATGAACACTTAGAACTTGAAGATAGAACTTGAGAGAGATCAATTAGATGAAGAAAATTGAAGAATGAAAGTGTTTATAGGTGTTTTTGGTCGTTGGTATATTGATTAGATATAAAGGATGTGTAATTTTGTTTACATGTAAATAAGTCATGAATGATTACTAATGTTTTTGTAATTTTATGAGATATTTCATGCTAGTTTCCAAATGATGATTCCCACATGTGTTAGGTGACTCACATGGGCTACTAAGAGCTGATCATTAGAGTGTATATACCAATAGTACATACATCTAAAAGCTGTGTATTGTACGAGTATGAATACGGGTGCATACGAGTAGAATTGTTGATGAAACTGAACGAGGATGTAATTGTAAGCATTTTTGTTAATTAGAAGTATTTTGACAAGTGTCTTGAAGTCTTTCAAAAGTGTATGAATACATATTAAAACACTACATGTATATACATTTTAACTGAGTCGGTAAATCATCATTAGTCGTTACATGTAAATATTGTTTTGAAACCTTTAGGTTAACGATCTTGTTAAATGTTGTTAACCTATTGTTTATTATATCTAAAGAGATGTTAAATTTTTGCATTATCATGATATTATGATATATAATATATCTTAGTATGATATATATACAGTTAAATGTCGTTACAACGATAATCGTTGCATATATGTCTCGTTTTGAAATCATTAAGTTAGTAGTCTTATTTTTACATATGTAGTTCATTGTTAATACACTTAATAATATATTTACTTATCATTTAACATAAATAACCAAATGTATCAATATCTTAATATGATTCATATATACTTAGTAAGACGTTGTTATAACGATAATCGTTATATCTATCGTTTTCGAGTTTCCTAATTCAATAGTCTCATTTTTATGTATATAACACATTGTTAAAATATCTAATGAGATATTTACTTGTCATAATATCATGTTAACTATATATATAACCATATATATGTCATCATATAGTTTTTACAAGTTTTAACGTTCGTGAATCACCGGTTAACTTAGGTGGTCAATTGTCCATATGAAACCTATTTCAAATAATCAAGTCTTAACAAGTTTGATTGCTTAAAATGTTGGAAACATTTAATCATGCAAATATAGTTTTCAATTAATATATAATTATGGAAAAATTCGGGTCACTACAGTACCTACCCGTTAAATAAATTTCGTCCCGAAATTTTAAGCTGTTGAAGGTGTTGACGCATCTTCTGGAAATAGGTGAGGGTATTTTAGCTTCATCTGATCTTCACGCTCCCAGGTGAATTCAGGTCCTCTACAAGCATTCCATCGAACCTTAACAATTGGTATCTTGTTTTGCGTAAGTCTTTTAACCTCACGATCCATTATTTTGACGGGTTCTTCAATGAATTGTAGTTTTTTGTTAATTGTAATCTCGTCTAATGGAATGGTGAGATCTTCTTTAGCAAAACATTTCTTCAAATTCGAGACATGAAAAGTATTATGTACCCCGGCGAGTTGTTGCGGTAAGTCAAGTCGGTAAGCTACTGGTCTGACACGATCTATAATCTTGAATGATCCAATGTACCTTGGATTTAGTTTCCCCTGTTTACCAAATCAAACAACGCCTTTCCAAGGTGAAACCTTAAGCATGACCATCTCTCCAATCTCAAATTCTATATCTTTTCTATGAATGTCTGCATAGCTCTTTTGTCGACTTTGGGCAGTTTTCAATCGTTGTTGAATTTGGATGATCTTCTCGGTAGTTTCTTGAATTATCTCCGGACCCATAATCTGTCTATCCCCCACTTCACTCTAACAAAACGGAGACCTGCACTTTCTACCATAAAGTGCTTCAAACGGCGCCAACTCAATGCTTGAATGGTAGCTGTTGTTGTAGAAAAATTCTGCTAAGCGTAGATGTCGATCCCAACTATTTCTGAAATCAATAACACATGCTCGTAGCATGTCTTCAAGGGTTTTTATCGTCCTTTCGCTCTGCCCATCAGTTTGTGGATGATAGGCAGTACTCATGTCTAGACGAGTTCCTAATGCTTGCTGTAATGTCTGCCAGAATCTTGAAATAAATCGGCCATCCCTATCAGAGATAATAGAGATTGGTATTCCTTATCTGGAGACGACTTCCTTTAAATACAGTCGCTAACTTCTCCATCTTGTCATCTTCTCTTATTGGTAGGAAGTGTGCTGATTTGGTGAGACAATCAACTATTACCCAAATAGTATCAAAACCATTTGCAGTCCTTGGCAATTTAGTGATGAAATCCATGATAATGTTTTCCCATTTCCATTCCAGGATTTCGGGTTGTTGAAGTAGACCTGATGGTTTCTGATGCTCCGCTTTGACCTTAGAACACGTCAAACATTCCCCTACGTATTTAGCAAAATTGGCTTTTATACCTAGCCACCAAAAATGTTTCTTGAGATCCTTGTACATCTTCCCCGTTCCAGCATGTATTGAGTATCTGATTTTATGAGCTTCTCTAAGTACCATTTCTCTCATATCTCCAAATTTTGGTACTCAAATTCTTTCAGCCCTATACCGGGTTCCGTCTTCCCGAATATTAAGATGCTTCTCCGATCCTTTGGGTATTTCATTCCTTAAGTTTCCCTCTTTTAAAACTGCTTGTTACGCCTCCTTTATTTTAGTAGTAAGGTTAGTGTGAATCATTATATTCATAGATTTTACACGAATGGGTTCTCTGTCCTTTCTGCTCAAGGCGTCGGCTACCACATTTGCCTTCCCTGGGTGGTAACGAATCTCAAAGTCGTAATCATTTAACAATTCAATCCACCTGCGCTGCCTCATGTTCAGTTGTTTCTGATTAAATATGTGTTGAAGACTTTTGTGGTCGGTATATATAATACTTTTGACCCCATATAAGTAGTGTCTCCAAGTCTTTAATGCAAAAACAACCGCGCCTAATTCCAAATCATGCGTCGTATAATTCTGTTCTTGAATCTTCAATTGTCTAGACGCATAAGCAATTACTTTCATTCGTTGCATTAATACACAACCGAGACCTTGCTTTGAGGCGTCACAATATATCACAAAATCATCATTCCCTTCATGTAATGACAATATAGGTGCCGTAGTTAACTTTTTCTTCAATAACTGAAACGCTTTCTCTTGTTCATCCTTCCATTCAAATTTCTTCCCTTTATGCGTTAATGCAGTCAAGGGTTTTGCTATTTTGGAAAAATTTTGGATAAATCTCCTGTAATAACCAGCCAGTCCTAAAAATTGGCGTATATGCTTCGGGGTTTTCGGGGTTTCCCACTTTTCAATGGTTTCAATCTTTGCCGGATCCACTTGAATACCTTCTTTGTTCACTATGTGACCGAGGAATTGAACTTCTTCCAACCAAAATGCACACTTTGAAAACTTAGCGTACAGTTTTTCTTTCCTCAACAACTCTAGCACTTTTCTCAAATGTTCTTCGTGCTCTTGATCATTCTTTGAGTAAATAAGTATGTCATCGATGAAAACAATAAAAAACTTGTCAAGATATGGCTCACACACTCGGTTCATGAGGTCCATGAACACAGCTGGTGCGTTAGTCAATCCAAACGGCATAACCATAAACTCGTAATGACCGTAACGCGTCCTAAAAGTAGTCTTTGGAATATCATCCTCCTTCACCCGCATTTGCTGATATCAAGAATGTAAATTGATCTTCGAATAAATAGACGAGCCTTGTAGTTGATCAAATAAGTAGTCAATTCTCGGTAGTGGGTAGCGGTTCATGATGGTAAGTTTGTTCAACTCTCGGTAGTCGATACACAACCTGAATGTACCATCTTTCTTCTTGACAAACAAAACAGGAGCTCCCCATGGTGATGTGCTTGGTCGAATGAAACCACGCTCTAAAAGTTCCTGTAACTGACTTTGTAATTCTTTCATTTCACTGGGTGCGAGTCTGTATGGAGCACGAGCTATTGGTGCAGCTCCTGGTACAAGGTCTATTTGAAATTCAACGGATCGATGTGGGGGTAATCCCGGTAATTCTTTCAGAAATACATCAAAAAATTCTTTTGCGACGGGAACATCACTGATGTTCTTTTCTTCAGGTTTAACTTCCTCGATGTGTGCTAGAATAACGTAACAACCTTTTCTTATTAGTTTTTGCGCCTTCAAACTACTAATAAGATTTAATTTCGCGTTGTTCTTTTCTCCGTACACCATTAAAGGTTTTCCTTTTTCATGCATAATGCGAATCGCATTTTTGTAACAAACGACCTCTGCTCTCACCTTTTTCAACCAGTCCATGCCAATTATTACATCAAAACTCCCTAACTCGACTGGTATTAAATCAATATTAAACGTTTCATCCCCCAGTTTAATTTCTCTATCCCGACATATATTATCTGCTAAAATTAATTTACCATAATTTAGCACAAAATTCTCTACTCATATAGCTTCTATCCGCACCCGAATCAAATAAAACATATGCATATTTATCGTCAATAAGAAACGTACCCGTAACAAGCTCCGGGTCTTCCTGTGCTTCTACCGCATTAATATTGAAAACTCTTCCACGGCCCTGCCCATTAGTATTCCCCTGATTCGGGCAATTTCTAATAATGTGGCCTGGTTTTCCACATTTATAACAAACAGCGTTGGTATTACTTTATCCGACACTATTCGTTTCGGCATTACTTGTTCCGACATTATTTGTTCCTTTAGTTCTGTTAAACTTTGGTCCGTAGACCTCACACTTTGTCGCGCTATGACCATTTTTTTTACACCTGTTGCAAAATGTCGTGCAAAATCCCTGATGATTTTCTTCACACCTGTGACATGGCTGTTTTTGGTTTTTGTTGCCGTTGTTGTTATTGAGATTGTTGTTGGGATTGTTATTGTTGTTGAAACGGTTGTTGTAGTTGTTGTTGTTGTTGTTGTTGTTGGGATTTATGTTGTAGTTATTGTTAGGATTTCGGTTATTGTTGCGATTGTTGTTGTGGTTGTTGGGATAGTTATTGCGATTGTGGTTGTAATTGTTGTTGTTGTTGTTGTTGTACTGGTAACTCTTATCACCGTTTTCCTCCCACTTCCTCTTGAGTTGTTTCGTGTTGGCTTCTTTGGCCGCCTGCTCTTTAATTCTTCCCTCAATCTGATTTATGAGTTTATGAGCCATTCGACTTGCCTTCTGTATAGAAGCGGGCTCGTGTGAACTCACATCTTCTTGAATCCTTACTTGTAACCCTTTTACAAACGCGTCGATCTTCTCTTCTTCATCTTCGAATGCTCCCGGACACAATAGGCACAACTCTGTGAATCGTCGTTCATATGTGGTAATGTTGAACCCTTGTGTTCGTAACTCTCTAAGTTCTGCCTTGAGTTTATTGACTTCGTTTATAGGATGGTACTGCTCGTTCATCAATTGCTTAAATGCCGACCATGGTAGTGTGTAAGCAGCATTTTGTCCTACCTGTTCAAGATAGGTGTTCCACCACGTTAACGCAGTACCTGTGAAGGTATGCGTAGCATACTTAACTTTGTCTTCTTCAGTACACTTACTTATGGCAAACAATTCGACTTTCTCGGTCCACCGTTTCAATCCAATTGGTCCTTCGGTTCCATCAATTTCCAAAGGTTTGCAGGCAGTGAATTCTTTGTAGGAGCATCCTACACGATTTCTTGCATCGTTAGCTGCATTGCTAGATTCAGAGTTATTGTTGGTATGTAGCGCAGCCTGTACTGCGGCTATGTTTGCAGCAAGAAAGGTACAAAATTTCTCTTCGCTCATATTCATGGTGTGTTGAGTAGTCGGTGCCATTTCCTTCAAAATAGCCAACTGAATCGAGTTAATCATACAGAATATTAAGAGTAGTCAATAGTATTTCGTAGCATAATATGAACTCATTTATAAAAGCTTTTTCTTCATATTAGCGTTTTATAAGTTTAAATTCGGGTACTACCTACCCGTTAAGTTCATATTAGTAGCTAATATACAATTCAACTACTACAATTCCATATGAAAAACTGATTATAATAATATATCAGATACAAATATTCTTCAAACTTACAACTTCACTATATTACATATAACATGAAATATAGTACACTTTGATATAGGACAGTTTTTGAAGATAAACCTAGTTAATACGCAAGTTGTTCAGCAAAGGAAATAAAGACACGTAATTCATAAGTGCAGAAACAAGTCATGCATTCTGGTTTTACTAAGACGACTTCCCATCCTTGGTCTTGTGGAAAATAACCGTTATGACCATTGGCTAGGCAGCATGTTGTAATGTCGTCAAAAGGACGAGGGTTTCGTAATGTCCAACATCCCCGTAATAATCTAAAAACCTTGTTTCTCACCCCAACTACTGAATCCGTCACTTGTGGGAAGGTTTTATTTAAAAGTTGCAATCCGATGTTCTTTTTCTCACTTTGGTAAGAAGCGAACATCACTAACCCGTAAGCATAACATGCTTCTTTATGTTGCATATTAGAAGCTCTTTCTAATTCACGAAATCCTATGTTAGGATATGTTGAGTCAAAATAGGTTCTTAACCCGTAGCATAAATTTGCATTTGGGTTCCCCGCATTTAATGCTTTAAAGAAAACACGGCGTAACTTACGGTGTCCCCAATGTGATATACCCCACCTATCAAAGGAAAGCCTTTTATAAACTAAGGCATTTCTGGAAAGTCTTTCAAATGTTTGACAAGTTAATTTCGCCATAACTAAATGTGCTGATGAATTCTGACCGACTCTAGACAAGATTTCCTCAATCATATCCTCTGGTAGGTCTTATAAAATATTCGGTTGTCTACCCTTAACGTCCATTTTGTTTTTCTACTGTAAAATAGACAAGGATTAGATTCGTAAAAGATAATTAACAAACAATACAAGCAATTTTTACATAGAACATAAAAGTACAAGCACACTACAATACATATAATACACAACATGATTACAACCCTCTAATCTGAATCACTGGTTTCTTTTTCAGACTTGGTTCGTTTTCCTAATTTTCTAGGAATATATGGTGTTCCTCTAATACGAGCCGTCGTTTTCCACAATGGTTTAGAAAAACCTGGTGGTTTAGAGGTTCCCGGGTCATTGTTACATTTTAGGAAATACGGATGTTGCCGATACATATAAAGTTCATCGGGGTTGGAATCGGGTTTCTCTATTTTTATACCTTTTCCCTTATTATTTTCTTTCGCTTTATTAAATTGGGTCGAGATAATTTCTATAACATCATCGGAATCCTCATCGGGATCCAATTCATCGAAAAATTGGTAATCTTCCCAATATTTTGCTTCCTCGGCGGAAACACCATTGACCATTATCAACTTTGGTCCGTTGGTTGAGGATTTTCTTTTATTTTATCGATTTACTATAGGTATCAATATTTCTTCCTCCGAAACCTCTTCTTCTTCTGGTTCCTCCTCTTCCGATTCCTCCTCTTCTGGTTCCTCTTCTTCCGGTTCCTCTTCGGGAATTTGTGAATCTTCCCAAAATATATTCGACTCTTCATTATTATTAGGTGAATCATTAGGATTTGTACTAGAGGTAGACATCTATCACACAATATCAAACACGTTAAGAGATTAATATATCACATAATATTTACATGTTAATAATATATAGTTTCCAACAAAAAAATGTTAAGCAATCGTTTTTGAAGAAAAACACCGTCGAAGTCCAGATGCACTAATGCATCTTAACAAACTCGGTAAGACACACTAATGCAATTTTTTGGTTCTCTAAGACCAACGCTCTGATACCAACTGAAATGTCCCGTTCATATTGATTATAAACGTTCCATATTAATGAATTTCGTTGCGAAGTTTTGACCTCTATATGAGACGTTTTTCAAAGACTGCATTCATTTTTAAAACAACCACAACCTTTATTTTATCTATAAAGGTTTAAAAAGCATTACGTAGATTATCAAATAATGATAATCTAAAATATACCTTTTACACACGACCATTACATAATGGTTTACAATAAGAATATATTACATCAAAAATAAGTTTCTTGAATGCATTTTTTACATAATATCATACAAGCATGGACTCCAAATCTTGTCCTTATTTTAGTATGCAACAGCGAAAGCTCTTAATAATCACCTGAGAATAAACATGCTTAAAACCTCAACAAAAATGTTAGTGAGTTATAGGTTTAACCTATATATTATCAAATCATAATAATAGACCACAAGATTTCATATTTCAATAAACATCCCATACATAGATATAAAAATCATTCATATGGTGAACACCTGGTAACCGACATTAACAAGATGCATATAAGAATATCCCCTATCATTTTGTAAAATCCTTCGGACATGATAAAAATGAATTCGAAGTACTAAAGCATCCGGTACTTTGGATGGGGTTCGTTAGGCCCAATAGATCTATCTTTAGGATTCGCGTCAATTAGTAGATCGGTTTACTAATTCTTAGGTTACCAAGCAAAAGGGGCATATTCGGCTTCGATCATTCACCCATATAATGTAGTTTCAGTTACTTGTGTCTATTTCGTAAAACATTTATAAAACTGCATGTATTCTTATCCCAAAATATTAGATTTTAAAAGTGGGACTATAACTCACTTTCACAGATTTTTACTTCGTCGGAAAGTAAGACTTGGCCACTGGTTGATTCACGAACCTATAACAATTATGTACATATATATATCAAAGTATGTTCAAAATATATTTACAACATTTTTAATACGTTTTAATGTTTTAAGTTTATTAAGTCAGTTGTCCTCGTTAGTAACCTACAACTAGTTGTCCACAATTAGATGTACAGAAATAAATTGATATATATTATCTTGAATCAATCCACGACCCAGTGTATACACGTCTCAGGCTAGATCACAACTCAAAGTATATATATTTTTGGAATCAACCTCAACCCTGTATAGCTAACTCCAACATTACTGCATATAGAGTGTCTATGGTTGTTCCAAATAATATCTATAGATGGGTCGATATGATATGTCAAAACATTTGCATACGCGTCTATGGTATCCCAAGATTACATAATATATTAGAATACATGTATAATACAATATAAGTTAGCTAGGATATGATTAATATAGATTTGTTACAATATTTCCCGTAGCTACAACAATCAAAAAATATCCAATCTTGTTTTACCCATAACTACTTTGTTTTAAATCCGTTTTGAGTGAATCAAATTGCTATGGTTTCACATTGAACTCTATTTTATGAATCTAAACATAAAAAATATAGGTTTATAGTCGAAAATATAAGTTACAAGTCGTTTTTGTAAGAGGTAGTCATTTCAGTCGAAAGAACGACGTCTTGATGACCATTTTGAAAAACATACTTCCACTTTGAGTTTAACCATGATTTTTGGATATAGTTTCATGTTCATAAGAAAAATCATTTTCCCAAAAGAACAACTTTTAAATCAAAGTTTATCATAGTTTTTAATTAACTAACCCAAAACAGCCCGCGGTGTTACTACGACGGCGTATGTCCGATTTTACGGTGTTTTTCATGTTTCCAGGTTTTAAATCATTAAGTTAGCATATCATATAGATATAGAATATGTGTTTAGTTGATTTTAAAATTCAAGTTAGAAGGATTAACTTTTTTTTGCGAACAAGTTTAGAATTAACTAAACTATGTTCTAGTGATTTCAAGTTTAAACCTTCGAATAAGGTAGTTTTATATATATGAATCGAATGATGTTATGAACATCATTACTACCTCAGGTTTTGTGGATAAACCTACTAGAAATGAGAAAATTAGATCTAGCTTAAAAGGATCCTTGGATTGCTTGAAAGTTCTTAAAGCAGAATTATGACACGAAAACAAGTTCAAGTAAGATTTCCACTCGAAATAAGATTGTTATAGTTATAGAAAATGAATCAAAGTTTGAATATGAGTATTACCTTGTATTAAAAAGATATCTTACTGTAAATAAGAAAGATTTCTTGAGGTTGGATGATCACTTTACAAGATTGGAAGTAAGCTAGCAAACTTGGAAGTATTCTTGATTTTATGAAACTAGAACTTATAGTATTTATGAAGAACACTTAGAACTTGAAGATAGAACTTGAGAGAGATCAATTAGATAAAGAAAATTGAAGTATGAAAGTGTTTGTAGGTGTTTTTGGTCGTTGGTATATGGATTAGATATAAAGGATGTGTAATTTTGTTTACATGTAAATAAGTCATGAATGATTACTAATGTTTTTGTAATTTTATGAGATATTTCATGCTAGTTGCCAAATGATGGTTCCCACATGTGTTAGGTGACTCATATGGGCTTCTAAGAGTTGATCATTGGAGTGTATATACCAATAGTACATACATCTAAAAGCTGTGTATTGTACGAGTACGAATACGGGTGCATACAAGTAGAATTGTTGATGAAACTGAACGAGGATGTAAATGTAAGCATTTTTGTTAAGTAGAAGTATTTTGATAAGTGTCTTGAAGTCTTTCAAAAGTGTATGAATACATATTAAAATACTACATGTATATACATTTTAATTGAGTCGTTAAATTATCGTTAGTCGTTACATGTAAATATTGTTTTAAAACCTTTAGGTTAACGATCTTGTTAAATGTTGTTAACCCATTGTTTATTATATCTAAAGAGATGTTAAATTGTTACATTATCATGATATTATGATATATAATATATCTTAGTATGTTATATATACAGTTAAATGTCGTTACAACGATAATCGTTGCATATATGTCTCGTTTCGAAATCATTAAATTAGTAGTCTTATTTTTACATATGTAGTTCATTGTTAATACACTTAATGATATATTTAATTATCATTTAACATAAATAACCAAATGTATCAATATCTTAATATGATTCATATGTACTTAGTAAGACGTTGTTATAACAATAATCGTTATATCTATCGTTTTCGAGTTTCCTAATTCAATAGTCTCATTTTTATGTATATAACACATTGTTAAAATTTCTAATGAGATATTTACTTGTCATAATATCATGTTAACTATATATATAACCATATATACGTCATCATATAGTTTTTACAAGTTTTAACATTCGTGAATCACCGGTCAACTTAGGTGGTCAATTGTCCATATGAAACCTATTTCAAATAATCAAGTCTTAACTAGTTTGATTGCTTAACATGTTGGAAATATTTAATCATGCAAATATAGTTTTCAATTATTATATAATCATGGAAAAGTTCGGGTCACTACACATGTCCATCGTCCACCACCTAGGACCGCCACCAAACCACCACCCTAACCCTTTCAAATTTTTTTCTCGTTTCTCTTCTGTCGTGATAACCTGTGACGAACCAGAAATTTCCGACTAAATTTAAACTTTATCTTTATATTATTCTAACACGATAAGCAATGTTTGTTAAGTTAAATCTCAAGGATTTTAAACTATGTTTATACATTCATTTAAACCTCGACCAAATTCCAATGATTCACGAACCATTAAATGAACATATATGAATATGTATGTATATGTGTATATGTTATAAATTGAAAATGACAAACCCCATCCTGACTATGAGATGCTTTAGTACTTCGAGGTTATATTAAACACACCTGATCTGGTGTACTTCAGAGGGTAAAACATGAACGTTAAGGCTTGTTACCGGGTGCCTACAACTTATAGAATACTTTTATACACTTGCGAGTGTACATATATTTATAAACGGAAATCTTGTGGTCTATTAATATATTGAAATGATTGTTATGATAAACCTATGAACTCACCAACCTTTTGGTTGACACTTTAAAGCATGTTTATTCTCAGGTATTAAAGAAATCTTCCGCTGTGCATTAGCTCATTTTCAGGATATTACTTGGAGTCATTCATGGCATATTTTGAAAGACTTTGCATTCTAGTAATTGAGTTCATCAAGATTATTATTAAACCAATTATAGTTGGATGTATTATGAAATGGTGTGCATGCCGTCAACTTTCGTTGTAAAGAAAGTTTGTCTTTTAAAAACGAATGCAATGTTTGTAAAATGTATCATATAGAGGTCAAATACCTCGCGATGTAATTAACTATTGTGAATCGTTTATAATGTATATGAACGGGTCCTTTCAGTTGGTATCAGAGCGGTGGTCTTAGCGAACCAGGTCTGCATTAGTGTGTCTAACTGATAGTCGTTAGGATGCATTAGTGAGTCTGGACTTCCACCGTGTCTGCATGTCAAAAGTTTTGCTCATCATTTTTGTCGGAAATTACCTGCTTATCATTCTTAGTCTAGACACATCTTATTGCATTGATTGCATAAATAGTGTATAGACAAAATTCATATCTTAGCGTATCTGCTAATTCATATCTTAGCATATCTGTTACTGTAAACTTTGCCTGACATATTCCATAAATTCCTCCGTAATCTACGAAACCTTTTGCTCTATACAATTAGAATGCCACCCGATAGCCGGAAAATCATTTCATATCGAAAAATTCTTTATTCAATCGTACGAAATAGAATTCGTCATTAGTTCAAGTCCCTCAGATTCCGAAATGGAATCCCACTCAAGTTCCGAAAGCAGTGTGACCGGAATGGATCAACCAATTAGTCATCATCTATTCTGGATGAATTGGGGATGGGTTCGTAGCCTCCTTAATCATTGGAGACAAGAAGAAGGTGATCCCTTCCATCCACCACATTGCCCTCTTGGCGAAGAACCTGAAGCACTTACCGGCAAACCTATCCGAAACACCATTTTCTCTCTTATTTCTAGAGTATCTCGCCACGATTACATACTACACCAAATTCTAGATTTTATTTATCCGCTCGTCCGAACCAACAATCACCCCGGTGTAATAGAAGAAATCAACGAGCTTCGCGCTCGGGTAGTGGCTTTGGAGAATATGGTGCAAAGGTTACAAACACCAGCAGCAGCAGCAGCATAAACAGTACAACCATCAGCAACACCAATAGTACCATCACCACCACCAACAACAACATCCACATCCCACACCACAACATCACAATTTGTATCTCAAACATCAACGTCATACGCCCTGTAAATATCCAGGAATATCAACAACAACAAACGATGAAGTATTAATTCATAAACTTCATTGAAGAGATATCTCTGCGGCAGTTATGTAATCTCTAAAATCTTAGAGATTATTTAATTCTGACCGTAAATCGGATGAGTGAACGGAGATGGTAGAGTAGAAACTTTGATCGAAAATGGTGTACGATTTACAAGCTAGATTTGTTTTACCAACAGCATCAACAGGACCGTAGCATCATCAACACAGTCAGTGCCGTCAGTATCGTCAGAATCAATAGCACCTGTAACATCACAAACTCTGTCAGTTCAAGAATCATTGTGGACATCATTACGAATCAACAGCAAATATATTGTATCAACGAGTTATGAAGTATTAACTCATTTCCAATCGAAAGATTTATATGTATATTTTATATGTATAAATTTTTAAACCATAATAAATCTTCCCGTACTAAGCTATTATGTGTGAATCTTAACTACTCAGTTAATTCATATTACAAATATGCAATGATGTACGTCCTTCGTCCGCAACTTAACCATCGTTAATTACAATCTCTGTCTCAATTCAATAAAATTCCAATTCATAATAAATCAAGTGTATTATTCAAATATATGTTTGATTTTATACTTTCATCATCGATGTACTCGAAACTTTTCAAATAACATCATTCGTACCTTGCGAAGTTCACAAGAATTTCACGAAAACCAACAAATAACAAAGTAATGATTCATAATTTCAATATTATTGAAGAAATACTTATGCAATTTATAAAGTTTTAGGGATTACTCAATTCTAGTTCCAACCATAAAACAAATGAGTTTAATTTAATATTAACTCATTAAATCTATATTACATCTAAAGAAAATATACACATATATTTTCATAAAGACTGTAATAAACTTCTTTTGTACAAAATAGTAATTGTGAAAATTTTTTTTAACGGGTAGGTAATACCCGAGAGATATATAAATTCACAATTAATATATTACATTTTTCGAAACTGATTCAGCAATCATCAAATATACTCCCTACTTTCACAACAATATCCATTCTTTCATATAAATCAAAACAATCATACTCATTCAAATTCAATTACATATTCTGATTTTGAAATCGCATAATTCAATTCGAAATATAACCAGTATCATCACTCTTAGATTCCTATATCTTTCAAAGCTATACTTTGACTTCAAAACTGTGTTAGAACATCATATGTATTAACGATTACAATATGTGCTCAAATCCTTCAAAATTCCTGAAGACACTTCAACTAAGAAACAATCGAGATGATGATCCAACCACATGTTACCCACAGTTATACACCTGAAAAACTCTCAAAACCCAAGTCATAGTTCGACACGTATCCGTGTTAGACCCTTTGGCATTTACTAGCTAAAATAACTTTTAAATTCCGTTTCAAAATAGACAGTTTTGTCACAGCTCCAGCAAGTCAACTTCGACTTCTCAATCAAAACAGTCTTATTATAACCTCGATAGATACGTTGCCCTTTCGCCAACATTACCGGGGAATCGTTTATATTCACCACATTAGCAATAAACTTACCAACAACTTCACTGATCTTTGACTTTCCAAAAAAAAAAATCATTATAATTATCGAAACCCTATCATATACTCATTCGTACCTTATAACAAGAATTGCTATACCAATTATTGAGAATCAGCAATCAATATTTTGAAACCTCGCAGCATGTCTATATCAACAATTACATATACACACAACGTCTACCTCCAAGACTTACATTCTTTGAATAAGAAATTTCTGAAAAACACCCTAAACTGCGAACCAGTTCTCGAAATTTTGAAAAATGCTGATGAAGCAGCAAAAACTATAAACGACCTTAACAGTAAAAAGTTGGATGATAAAGGATAGTATATTGGCAAAGCTCAGAAAAAGAGAAGCTTTGGAACTGGAAAACGGATTGAGCAAAGTATGAAGGAGGCTGTGGACAAATCACAAAGGCTGGACCTGCCTTCAAAGAATCCAAATGATTCAGTACTTGCTGAAGTCATTAACAAATACCTTGCTCCTGACTCTAAACCCGTGCGGACAATATCCTTCATCTTCCTCTGATATTAGACATTCTAAGATATCATCGTATCTTTCATTATAAATATCATCCATACTTCTGAAGATATTTTTATAATTATTCTTATCTGAAATCATTTACCTCTTCGCGCTATCTGTATTAAATCATAAAAGAAACTATTTTAGTTTCTAAATTCTGAAACACTCGAGTTTAAAATAGGAATATTCTTGAAGAAGTGTTGGGAGCTGAAGCATGAGTTAGTATAATATAATGACACTTGATTAACATGATTATATTATAGTAATTCATGCTGAGTTTCTAAAAGGAACATGATGATTCACAGATCATAACGTCATCATGTGCTATGTTACACGACTCTTGTATTCTCTTTGATCTCTAAATATCAAGAAAATATTTCTTGATGATTCGGCCTTTTCCGAGGTATTCTGGTAATTTGACAAGTCAAGATCGTGCCATTACAATTTCCTTCCTAGAACATTAACAATGTTCATTCCGAAATTTATATCTGCGAATTCTGGACCATTACAAGCGGTGCTTAATTGCAAGAAGAAGAAACGAAAGGACAAAGCTCCAAACTAGAAATGGGAGTATAAATCATAGCAAATAGAAGAGAGCATTAACTGTGGATAACAATGATTATAGAAGAAGCAAGGACTTTGAAATATAAGGGAAGATATAAAACCCAACAACAACCCAGAAATCACAAACCGTATATATCAATGCATATAGCAATATAAAGACATGGGAGAACTAAAAACACAATAAAACTAAGAGTATAGTAGAAGTAAATAGATTCTTCCGGAGGCAGATGAAAAAGAAGAGCGACAGATATGAAAGTGAGGAGTATATCAAGAATCAGCACTGGATGAAGCATATTGACAAATACTTTAAAATATGAGTTGAGAAGGTGTGAGTTGTAAGAAAACAAAGGAGGTGGATTTATAGTGAAATATCGGACAGAGAAATCAAAATGGATTATCGCATTAATTCGAAGAGGATCATAATTTCCTTAATCACCGAAGCATCAAATCCAACATAGATTACAAAGATTTTCTTTAAATTCGGAGATCAATTGTCATGACGTCAAAAGATATGACGAATCACTATAATCTTATTTCCTTCATTTACGATAACTTCCCTCATACGCTTCGAGTAATTGAATTATTTTATCCATACTTCTTAGACATGATAAAACTTCATAATCGTCATAATAACATTCTCATTGTTTACCATAACAACCTCTATCAAATTTCGGGGACGAAATTTCTTTAACGGGTAGGTACTGTGACGAACCGGAAATTTCCGACTAAATTTAAACTTTATCTTTATATTATTCTGACACGATAAGCAATGTTTGTTAAGTTAAATCTCAAGGATTTTAAACTATGTTTATACATTCATTTAAACCTCGACCAAATTCCAATGATTCACGAACCATTAAATGAACATATATGAATATGTATGTATATGTGTATATGTTATAAATTGAAAATGACAAACCCCATCCTGACTATGGGATGCTTTAGTACTTCGAGGTTATATTAAACACACCTGATCTGGTGTACTTCAGAGGGTAAAACATGAACGTTAAGGCTTGTTACCGGGTGCCTACAACTTATAGAATACTTTTATACACTTGCGAGTGTACATATATTTATAAACGGAAATCTTGTGGTCTATTAATATATTGAAATGATTGTTATGATAAACCTATGAACTCACCAACCTTTTGGTTGACACTTTAAAGCATGTTTATTCTCAGGTATTAAAGAAATCTTCCGCTGTGCATTAGCTCATTTTCAGGATATTACTTGGAGTCATTCATGGCATATTTTGAAAGACTTTGCATTCGAGTCATTGAGTTCATCAAGATTATTATTAAACCAATTATAGCTGGATGTATTATGAAATGGTGTGCATGCTGTCAACTTTCATTGTAAAGAAAGTTTGTCTTTTAAAAACGAATGCAATGTTTGTAAAATGTATCATATAGAGGTCAAATACCTAGCGATGTAATCAACTATTGTGAATCGTTTATAATGTATATGAACGGGTCCTTTCATAACCTACAACCGGGCACCACCTCAAACACCACTAACCACTGTGAAATCCATTCAAGGACCACATCTCCACCATTAAAAACACTCTTCGAAAAATTGCTATAAATGTTTCCCGTTTTCAGTCGTGAACTATCACCACCACCATCATCATCTTTATCTTTCGTTTTTTTGTTTTTGTGCAATGAACAATACACCCACTTAAAACCACCATAGTAAACCACCTATCTCTCTTCTTCTCTCTTGTTTCGTGAACTATCACAAACAACCCTACAACCTTGTATTCTATTTCCTGTGAAACGATGAGTGAAGGATGATGATGATGTTATTGTTTTTCTGCTTGAACACTGCTGCTATCGTGTGTTTTGATCTTCATCGTAGGTGAGTGCTACTGCGTGAGGTTTCTATAATCAAAGATCACCGTGATTTTTTTTTATTTTATACACTTGGGCCACTTGGAAATAAAAGGGATGTTCTATATTTTTTTAGTAATTAGGTTAATCATATGATTATGTTAAGAATGATTAAAGTATGTGATGCATAGTGTTTTATATTCCAGACAAACCCCACCACAATCCAATCTATCGAACAATCTATAAACATGATCACATTTGAGCCATTACCATTAAACAAAAGAGTTGAATATTTAAGTAGTGGGCCTGGAAACAAGGTTTGGGACGAACTCAATTTTTAATAGATTATTAGGATCGCGATTTTTATGATAGAACCTAGAGTGATGATAATTGGTAATGAAATGACGATGAAGGAGTGAAGATTAATTAGTGATGATGATTATAAGCGTTGAAAATGATGGTAAGGCTCGATGACAGTATAATACACGATGATACAATGATGATGATGCGAATGGGAATGATGTCGTATGTTAATGATAGCAATTAGATGATGATGTACATGATGATGAATGATGTAAATCATCATCGTGATGATGATGATGTACTAGGTTATGAATATTATTACTCTGGTTGTTTAATTTTTAGAAGAAGAAGAAAAGAACAGACAAGTAATAGTTAGAAGGATTTTAATGGGTGAATTAAATCAGAAATTAATAAGTAGAGCAATGGTTTAGTGTTTGTTTGTCAAGCAAGAGGTCAAGGGTTCAAAACTAGGCCATAGCATTTTTTTAACAATAAAAGTTGCTGTTGGGCCAGGTACATGTATGTTTCGTTGGGCCGAGACTAGTGTTTGATGTTGGGCCGAGACTAGTGTTTGATGTTGGGCTGGATAGGAGAGTTGGGCCAAAAGGAAGCTGGGTCAGATGATGGCGATGGATTAAGTAAATTGGAGTCTGGGAATAAAACAGATAAACAGAATCAGTCAGATGGTTAAGGTGTTGTGTTGGTTAGCGAGAGGTCATGAGTTCAAGCCTTGTCTGGGGCATTTTTTTGGGAAAACTCTTAAAGGTAGTATACTTATTAATATTACTCTTATTATTATTATTATTATTATTATTATTATTATTATTATTATTATTATTATTATTATTATTATTATTATTATTATTATTATTATTATTATTATTATTATTATTATTATTATTATTTTTCTTATTATTAATATTATTATTATTATTATTATTATTATTATTATTATTATTATTATTATTATTATTATTATTATTATTACTATTATTATTATTGTTATTATTAGTAATATAATTAAACATTATTAGTATTATTATTACTAACAATATCATTATTAGTATTATCCTTATTATTAATATGATTATCAATATTAGTATTATTATTTTAAAAATTATTATCATTATTATCATTAGTAGTAAAATTATTATTATAGTTGTTATTATTATTATTATTATTATTATTATTATTATTATTATTATTATTATTATTATTATTATTATTATTATTATTATCATTATTACTAAAAGTATCACTATTTTTTATATTTATCTTTTTATTAAAATTAGTATTATTTTTATCATTATCATTATTATAATTAATATTACTAACTGTAACTTTAGTTTTAAATGTATTTTGTATATAAAATATAACTATATTTTTATGATCTTAAACTAAAAAGATATATATTATAAGTTAGATACAAACATTAGATATATAGAATGATATATAATAAGTATACCACTTTTACTAATAAAATACTTTTTGTTCATACACGTTTTAATATAACTCGAATTTATTAAAAATGTTATCATATTAAAAATTATGAATATTTAAAGATATTAATACTAAGTATTTATTCAAAATATTTTAATAAAGTATATAATATATTATTATGATAATTTAATAAAATATATAAAATAAATATATTTAAGTAATTATTAATATTAAGATTACAAGTATATTACTGATATCAAACTATATATTTATTTGAATATTATTATATGTGTTAATATACATACTTGATATAGGTTCGTGAATCCGAGGCCAACCCTACACTTGTTCAATGTCTCATATGTATTTTTACTACAAAATACAGTATTGTGAGTTTCATTTGCTCCCTTTTTAAATGCTTTTGCCATATATATTTTTGGAACTGAGAATACATGCGCTTTTATAAATGTTTGACGAAATAGACACAAGTAATTAAAAACTACATTCTATGGTTGAATTGTTATACAAGATATTACCCTTGTTGAACTTGGTAGCCTAAGAATTGGTGTTTATTATAATTGCCACCAATTGACGCGAATCCTAAAGATAGATCTATGGGCTTTGACACGCTCCAGTCAGAGAATTTGAACTGCTTTAGTACTTCGATGTTTATATGTTTGGGGATATTCTAGATGCATTTTGTTAATGTTGGTTACCAGGTGTTCAATCCATATGAATGATTTTTGTCTCTATGTATGGGACGTATATTTATGAGAAATAGAAATGAAAATCTTGTGGTCTATTAAAATGATGAAAATGAATGATTATGATAAACTAATGAACTCACCAACATTTTGGTTGACACTTTAAAACATGTTTATTCTCAGGTATTAAGGAAATCTTCCACTGTGCATTTGCTCATTTTAAAGATATTACTTGGAGTCATTCATGGCATATTTCAAAAGACGTTGCATTCGAGTCATTAAGTTCATCAAGATTGATAAGAAGTCATTAATAGTTTGATATATTAGGAAATAGTATGCATGCCTATTTAACTTTCGATATATTGAAAGTTTATCTTTTAAAAACGAATGCAATGTTTGTAAAATGTATCCTTTAGAGGTCAAATACCTCGCGATGTGATCAACTATTGTGAATCGTTTATAATCGATATGAACGGGTCCTTTCAATGGTAAGTTTTATCCTTAAACACAGGACAAGAAAAACTGTGACCCGAACACATGGTAGAGTAATTGCGAAAATTTTAATATAATCAATCAATGAAGTTTTGAAAAAAATTCTAAACGTTTGATGTGACAACATAATTGGTACGAAGTTCTTATTAAACTTAGAAGTATGTTGTAACAACCCAACCCGTTATCCAACCGACAACGCTTAAATTTTTTTTTCTTTATCAAATCTGGCCAGTTCAGCATTCGGCGCGGCGCGCCCCACTGTGGAGCGGCGCTCCAAAGTGGTATGTCCACTCTTTCCTTTTTTGACAAAAAGATCGTCCACTTCCGGGCACTTTTAGATGAAACGGTTTTCAAAACACGATAAAGTAAGTAAAACTAACACGTTTTCATAATAAAACAAGTTTTACAACACCGGGCCCACATCGACCCAATTTACAACAACTGACCATTTCGACCCATTTTAGTTTAATACAAAACTTAGACCGAGCACGGCGATTGGGGATACGCTACCCAATCCTAATCAATCCAAAGCACGTCCTCTAAAGCAACCTACACAATCCAATAGTTCTTACGCTTACCCGAGCCATCACCTCCACGCGAATCTATAAAAATGTAAACAACGAGAGGGTAAGCTAATGCTTAGTGAATGCAATAATTATACACATACATATATAATATACATACTTGCAAACACTTACTTACATACCACATACATGCTAGCAACACAAATAGCTTATCATCACAAATACAAAGCTATAAACCTCCAATACCACAAGCTAGCACAACAATAGCATATATATAACTCGAACAATATAATATGCTACACTACAACACAATAACCATGGTTAACCAATCGAATGAGGGAACGGTGTTTAAAGACCGCCGGAGTTCATAACAACCATTAGTGCACTTAACACTTCGTACACTAACACCACGGGTGGCATCTTAACACGTCGATACTTCACCCTGGGTCCCGTCTTAACACGTTGACACTTCACCCTGAGTGGTGTCTTAACACTTCGACACTTCACTCTTCATTTTACTTGAGGTGGCATCTTAACAAGTCGATACTTCACCTCGAGTGGCGCCTTAACACATCAGCACTTCACCCGTTAATCTCTTGGAGTGGCATGTTAGCACATCGATACTTCACTCCGGGTGGTGTCTTAACACATAGACACTTCACCCCGGGTGGCGTCTTAACACATCGACACTTCACCCGTCACATTACTTTGAGTGGTATCTTAGCACATCGACACTTCACTCGTCACGTGAAATGTGGTGTCTTAGCACATTGACACTTCACATCTCACGCTACAACAAATAAATACATTATATATCTACGCATATAATTACTCCACTCACCTCGTGAACTCGAGCATTACAAACCATGCGTAAAATCCCCACCACACGCGACCGAACAAGGTTTTACCTATAATACGCATATAGGTATACACATAATCAACATACAACCTCATTTGGACTCTCGACCCGCCCGAATGAACAACAAGTGCAAAATATACCCTTTTGCACTTTTAACGCTACCCGAAGGTCCAAAACTAACGAGACTAGTTCCCACGTTCTCGAAATACCCAAATATGTCAACTTTAACCTTTAAACGCATACTAGCTCGTATTTTACACAAAACCCATTCCATGGTTAACCAAGTTTGACTTTATTGCTAAAACACCAAATTTTAACCTAAAATCACTTCTCGCGAGTAATTACATCAAAAGCATCATTTAACACTTAACAAAAGCGTTTAACATCCAATTAATCCCAATTAGTGTCATCCTCAATTTTGACCTAATTCAAATTGATCATTTTGACCAAAGTCATAAAACGCCCCAAAATCACTAACGACTAGTGATTATATTTCCAAGACAACCACTAACACTTAAATCAAGTATTTACCTACTTGATTTACCAAAACTTGACTTAAAACTTAATTTGACACCGAATCAAGCTTACTTGTCCCGAAATACCCATTTGACCCGTTTTGACCTAAATTAGGGTTTACACCCAAAAACCAAGTCAACACAAGTGTTCTAACGTTTAACCAACACACGCAAGATGAAAACTCGTAATTTCATCACTCGAAACGCTAAGTCACTCATTTAGGCTTACTTACTTGAATCTTACCCAAAACCCCCAAATTTCACAATAAAAATGGGTTTATAACACTAACTAACACAAACCCTAACTTAAACAATAATCTTAACAATGAAATTCGGATTTAGAATTTACCATAACAATCAAAACGTAGCTGAGAATGAAAGGAACAACTTTAACACTCGAGCTTTCGATCGATTCAAGCTTCTTCTTCTTCAAAACTCCAAGTCTCTCTCTAGAATCTCCCTCTCTCTCTAAGATAAGATGAGAGAGATGTGCGGATGTCAAAATGATCCAAAAGTGAATCTAAAACTGCTCTAAAGGCCACAAATCCGTCCACAAGTGAAAGGACCAAAGTACCCCTCATTTAACCCTTTAAAAATGCTGAAAATTGCATCAGACGCGATCGGAGTGCCGCTCCAAAGGGTGGAGCGCCGCTCCAACCTTCAGGTCAGTTTTCAGTAACTTGTTTTGGCCATAACTTTTTGACCGTAGCTCCGTTTTCGATGAATCAAATATCGTTGGAAACGTAATAAGATTTCCTTTCTAATGGTATGGTTTTGAAATATCAACACAAACTTTATTTGGGGTCGAAAAGGTACGTATACACCTTGTGACTCCAAACAACGTCCAGTTTTCTTCGACGTTTGAGCAAGTAACACGTACATGTCTCGTACACTTCATACACGCATCGTACACCATAAATACATTATGTACAATAAATATTTGGGTCTTACAACTCTCCCCCACTTAAACTCGATCACGTCCTCGTGATCTTCGTCACTTAACCCATCCGGACCTACATCCTATGGTCCTTCGACGTACTTTCGAACTCGAAGTCTACGAAATTTCCCGCAACCCGAAGATCTCACACCGCACTTAAGCGACCCTTCCGATGAATCACCCCCTTTCAACTTAAATCTCCATCCGCGATTTACCAAATCCACAAATCCAAGCACTAGAAACTTGCTCAATCCCTCACATCGGGAAGAACTCAACAAATCTCTTACCGAGATATCACCCCTTTAGTGTACCCTTAACAAGTACAATGCCAATAGTAACCACGTCCCACAATAAGGTCAACATCCAAAATGACGAAGACCGAGTAAAAGTAAATCCTTACGGATAACACTTACCACTTAAAATCCCTTCAAGTTCTCTCGGCTATAACTCGCAACAAGCTACATCCTTAACTATATCACCCAACGCGATCTACTAGGTCCACTACACTGTGACCCAAGTCTTGCATTAATCCCAATCGAGAAGGATTCATGCCGCGTTAAAACTTCGTGCTTCACCGGTTCATAAACGTACACTCAACCGTTCAATCATGAATGTTCTCCGATTCAAGAACCAACTCCCCTCGTCTCCACAACCGGGTCATTCCTTCAACGAAGAAATTTCGGTATCACCAACTAATCACACTAGGGATACAAACTTTCCCATGAATGGATCCGCACACGACCTTCCGTTTCTGAATTAATCCAGGACGACAATAATACACCACAAGTTAGACAAAACATCAGCACTCGACACAGGGTTTCTCCCCTAAACCCAACAACACATCCATACAATACGGCTTCCTAGCACTAGCATGGAAACTATTTGTGTACTAGAATCCTGTCAATAGAGAATTATCATCTCAACAATTCGCAATTCGTCACGCGACCTTCAAAAGTATTCACCAATGTCAGGTGAATCCTCCAACCTAGACCGTCCGTTAAGGATGGTTTCGACATTTCAATGCGACTAACGGGTCGCATCACTAGGGAATGCACCCTCGCAAACAAACAAAACCCGCGTGTCTCTATGTGAGACAATCGGAAATAGAACTCCCTGCCTCACAATCATCCATAAAGTGGAATAATCCACTGACAATATCCACAATCACGTTTCCCGAAAGGGAAAATATAGTATCCATACCGAAATCGAACTTGTACCTACGCAACAGTACTATCCGGGTTTCGCACCAACCCATTTCTACATCACGAGAGCACCCGCAACGATGGTTTCATTCTCTGACTTTCGTGATTTCAAACTTCACACTTGGTCTCATACCGCACTTGGTACTGCACAACCACCTTACACAAGAAGACTTACGCTTCACTTGATCTAACACCACCGGAGATTCCTCGGGCGGCAGTAAAAACTCCCCCACTTAGGATTTATCTCTCCATTCTCACCGCCAAGATGATAACATCCCGCGGAAATGTAATTCCACGCCACACCTGATCATTCTCACCGTTGGTCATAAACATCAAATCACTGTAAATTCACTTTAGGCTCTCAGAGCTGACATGTACAATCACTTAAGACGTCGTACACGCGACGACATCGCACCGTCATACCACAAATCATAATTAACAGCTCTTGATCGTTCGCAAATTGAACTCCACCAAAGTCCCACATACGCCTCTATGACTAGGCATATGCCACTCTGCTTAATCAGTCGTGCATCACAGTCGAGATCACCCGACCTTCTACGCAACGAACCATTATCAACAATTGCTCACTCTCATGGGGAAGAGTGACCAATCCGACACAATAATTGCATCGACCGCAATATCAACGCTTCATCATAACCTTCGACCTAATCGACCATTAAGTCCATCACCGGCTCACTGGTCATCCTTACTCGTCCATCACATAAGAGCAACACGATTCGCTCATCCCTCACTTCATAAGAAGTATTTCTGCAATGCTCTTAAATTTTGACCTTCGCAACCGTCGAATTACTATCACCCGTCGATCACTATTTAAAATCTTCGATGCTTCAAGGGTATCTCACGGGCACCCTAAGCACAAAGTGATCACACTATCACCGAAGTTGAACATTACACTAGCAGGTATAAGAAGGCACCTGACGCCGTGTCATGCAGACTCCCACCATAATCAACCGAATTTTAGAAACTCGATCTTTAGGTTCCATACACCCGATGTCACCCATCTCTCTATAATAGTGACCCGCAGTCATACCTACCCGACAAACCTCACGGTTTATTTTCTTATCAAAAGTTCCTAGTGATCACACGCTACCCGCAAATTTCCACAAGGCCAATCGATATAGCCTAATGAAACTTTTCATCCAACACTAAGGAGATGCTTGGCAACACCAAGTCTTACATCCTTCCACACCTCAATAAAACCACTACTACAAGGGATATTCCATTAGGAATGTTACCCTATAACCCACAACACACTAACACAAACAACATTATACGGGTCTCACTCCCATGAGTTTAACGACCCGAAGACTCCTCAATCTCGCCAATTCCAAGGCGACTCACAACAAGAATCCTAACACGATTCTTTAACCACACACTCTACCGAGTGTAACTCAAAACTACAATCATTAGACTTATTGCATTCCATTACGGAATTCAAGTCTTCACCACACACACGCACACATAAATCGGTCATCCTAGTTACGATGGGTAACTAAAACCAATAACACTCTCAAAAGTGCACCCACTACTTAGGGTGACTAAGCACGCACCAAACTCGTGAGTTGCTCACTCACCTTAGCTAACCGAATCCACCGTAACACTTCCCGACTCGTAAAGAACTCGATGTGACAACAAGCACATCACTCGAGACCACTATATCCTAGGAACCAATAAAAGATTCCCAATTCATCCCGTTCTACACCAACCATGCCACGTTTCCTCCGTTCGGTACTTGTCATGTCATACTTGGTGTCAAGATACACTTTCGTAATAATGGTGATCAATCACTATTACAAATTCGTACCTTACCATTTCCACATGGTCATGCAAAGTACTTTACTCGGACTGACGCAACATTCACACAAAATAACACGCGATAACTCCTAGTACCCGAATGACCCAAGTCCTTACCGTGAACTTGATCACTCAAACCGCCAAACATGCGAATCTCTCCAATAGATTCGTCCCTAGGAAACCGCACCAAAAGATACCTGTATATACACACCAATATACAATAATAATAAACGTACACAAGAACACCACAACAACAAGTCAACCTACAACCTAGGTGACTATTACTAAAACAACGTCCAAGTTCGCCTACTTACATTAGGCACTAGCGATCTAAGGCACTAATTTACACATTAAATAGGGCCCCACAAAATTCCACATTGGACGAGCACAAGTCCTAGTTAGTCACCTACTCTAAGGCACTAACAAATCTCAATCCGACCCGTAATCCTACAAGTCCCGCAATTAACGCACCACTGTCAATAAGTCTAAGACTAGGCACCTATTCCAAGGTCACCTAATTCCCTTAGACCATGCTCTGATACCACTTGTAACAACCCAAGCCGTTATCCAACCGACAACGCTTAAATTTTTTTTTCTTTATCAAATCTGGCCAGTTCAGCATTCGGCGCGGCGCGCCCCACTGTGGAGCGGCGCTCCAAAGTGGTCTGTCCACTCTTTCCTTTTTGACAAAAAGACCGTCCACTTCCGGGCACTTTTAGAAGAAACGGTTTTCACAACACGATAAAGTAAGTAAAACTAACACATTTTCATAATAAAACAAGTTTTACAACACCGGGCCCACATCGACCCAATTTACAACAAGTGACCATTTCGACCCATTTTAGTTTAATACAAAACTTAGACCGAGCATGGCGATTGGGAATACGCTACCCAATCATAATCAATCCAAAGTACATCCTCTAAAGCAACCTACACAATTCAATAGTTCTTACGCTTACCCGAGCCATCACCTCCACGCGAATCTATAAAAATGTAAACAACGAGAGGGTAAGCTAACGCTTAGTGAATGCAATAATTATACACATACATATATAATATACCTACTTGCAAACACTTACTCACATACCACATACATGCTAGCAACACAAATAGCTTATCATCACAAATACAAAGCTATAAACCTCCAATACCACAAGCTAGCACAACAATAGTATATATATAACTCGAACAATATAATATGCTACACCACAACACAATAACCATGGTTAACCAATTGAACGAGGGAACGGTGTTTAAAGACCATCGGAGTTCATAACAACCATTAGTGCACTTAACACTTCGTACACTAACCCCACGGGTGGCATCTTAACACTTCGATACTTCACCCTGGGTGGCGTCTTAACACGTCGACACTTCACCCCGAGTGGTGTCTTAACACTTCGAAACTTCACTCTTCATTTTACTTGAGGTGGCATCTTAACATGTCGATATTTCACCTCGAGTGGCGCCTTAACACATCAGCACTTCACCCGTTAATCTCTTGGAGTGGCATCTTAGCACATCGATACTTCACTCCTGGTGGTGTCTTAACACATCGACACTTCACCCCGGGTGGTGTCTTAACACATCGACACTTCACCCGTCACATTACTTTGAGTAACATCAACACTTCACTCGTCACGTGAAATGTGGTGTCTTAGCACATCGACACTTCACATCTCACGCTACAACAAATAAATACATTATATATCTACGCATATAATTATTCCACTCACCTCGAGAACTCGAGCATTACAAACCATGCGTGAAATCCCCACCACACGCGACCGAGCAAGATTTTACCTATAATACGCATATAGGTATACACATAATCAACATACAACCTCATTTAGACTCTCGACCTGCCCGAATGAACAACAAGTGCAAAATATACCCTTTTGCACTTTTAACGCTACCCGAAGGTCCAAAACTAACGAGACTAGTTCCCGCGTTCTCAAAATACCCGAATATATCAACTTTAACCTTTAAACGCATACTAGCTCGTATTTTACACAAAACCCATTCCATGGTTGACCAAGTTTGACTTTATTGCTAAAACACCAAATTTTAACCTAAAATCACTTCTCGCGAGTAATTACATCAAAAGCATCATTAAACACTTAACAAAAGCGTTTAACATCCAATTAATCCCAATTAGTGTCATCCTCAATTTTTACCCAATTCAAATTGCACATTTTGACCAAAGTCATAAAACGCCCTAAAATTACTAACGACTAGTGATTATATTTCCAAGACAACCACTAACACTTAAATCAAGTATTTACCTACTTGATTTACCAAAACTTGACTTAAAACTTAATTTGACACCGAATCAAGCTTACTTGTCCCGAAATACCCATTTGACCCGTTTTAACCTAAATTAGGGTTTACACCCAAAAACCAAGTCAACATAAGTGTTCTAATGTTTAACCAACACACACAAGACCCAAACTCGTAATTTCATCACTCGAAACTCTAAGTCACCCATTTAGGCTTACTTACTTGAATCTTACCCAAAACCCTCAAATTTCACAATAAAAATGGGTTTATAACACTAACTAACACAAACCCTAACTCAAACAATAATCTTAACAATGAAATTCGGATTTAGAATTTACCATAACAATCAAAACGTAGCCGAGAACAAAAGGAACAGCTTGAACACTCGAGCTTTCGATCGATTCAAGCTTCTTCTTCTTCAAAACTCCAAGTCTCTCTCTAGAATCTCCTTCTCTCTCTAAGATAAGATGAGAGAGATGTGTGGATGTCAAAATGATCCAAAAGTGGATCTAAAACTGCTCTAAAGGCCACAAATCCGTCCACAAGTGAAAGGACCAAAGGACCCCTCATTTAACCCTTTAAAAAATGCTGAAAATTGCATCAGACGCGATCGGAGCGCCGTTCCAAAGGGTGGAGCGCCACTCCAACCTTCAGGTCAGTTTTCAGTAACTTGTTTTGGCCATAACTTTTTGACCGTAGCTTCGTTTTCGATGAATCAAATATCTTTGGAAACATAATAAGATTTCCTTTCTAATGGTATGGTTTTGAAATATCAACTCAAACTTTATTTGGGGTCGAAAAGGTACGTACACACCTTGTGACTCCAAACAACGTCTAGTTTTCTTCGACGTTCGAGCAAGCAACACGTACATGTCTCGTACACTTCATACACGCATCGTACACCATAAATACATTATGTACAATAAATATTTGGGTCTTACATATGTACAACATGTACCATTTTATATAAAACAATTTGACTCAGTTAAACAACTCAATAAAGGAGTGGTCTTAAAATAATTTTGAAGGTATAATTTAGTATGTACTAACCAAAATAAGTTAAGGTAAATTTATTTATTTGATTTTATACGTACATATGTGATTTTATAAATTGCATACATGACAGAAAATCTTACTACTTCTATTTGTCCATAAATCTCATGAGGACCTCCCAATTAAACAAGTGTGTAAAAATTCTGATGATAAGCAGGGTATTCGTATTTCAGAGGTTACGAGTTGAAGTAAGATCATAGAAGATCGAGTGAAGGACTTGAATCTTCGTGCAACATTTGACCAACAAATGTTACGAGGTCATGAAAACCAATGAGTTAGATGTTGTTTTGACTATTATCAGGACATAAGTCCTTGAGCCAAAATTGTTCACGTGTGAAGCTGTTGCTAACAAGTGAGGTATGAAGGATAAAGCATGAGGTAGGTAGTTTGGTTAAAACTAGTATCTCATATATCAACAAATAAGAAAATGAGTATTTTCCTTACTCATGTAGTAACATTGGAATTTCTGAATGAATAGCGTGAGGATTTTCTTTGATTCACTTTCTATTCCTCATGTCACAATATTGGAATTTATATATGAATTACCGTAATATAATCACGTTGACCTGACGTCATTATATTATACTAATTCATAGTTCCATTCAAATAGCACTACATGAGGTCAGGACAAGCGATCAAACTCGAATTTTCACACAATTTTTCTAAAACGATTTCTTAAACAATGTGCTAAGGATAGCACAAGAGACAAAAACATCAAAAGTAATGAATAAGAGTAACGATGACATAAGAATGTCTTTGAAGTATCAAGTATCATTAAATGTCAAGAATGACGTTTCCGATTCGCAACTCAAAGCATAAAGGCACAACGGCACAAAGGCACGTAATATAACAAGAATGTTATACACCTAAACATAATAGCTGACATTGAAATGCCGAGCCTTTAGAAGTCAAGAATGACATCTCGCATAATATAACTCAAATGTTATATACATAACCATAATAGATGACATTGAAATGTCGAGATTTCTGATAATGCTAAAAACGAACATATATTTCATAGCATTATCCCTCAAGAAAGACAAGCTTTTAGTTGCAATTGTTCTATTTACAAGTGATATTCGTTTAAATAATAAAAGGTGAAGACAAAAGACAGATTCGACGAATTGAAGACGCAAACGACCAAAAAGCTCAAAAGTACAAAGTACAATCAAAGTGGTTCAAATTATTGGTGAGAAACGTCTCAAAATTACAAGAGTACAAGCCGCAAAATGCAAAATACAAGATATTAAATTGTACGAAAGGACGTTCAAAAATCCGGAACCGGGACCAGAGTCAATTCTCAACGCTCGATGCAACAGACTAAAAATTACAAGTCAACTATGCACATGAATATAATATAATATATAATTAATTCTTAAAATTATATATATATATATATATATATATATATTATATTATTATATAAAACCGTCGGCAAGCTAGGAAACAAATCAATGTGAGCCGGATTTACCTTCCATGCGATCGCATGGGATTAACACTCCCAGGCCATGCGATCGCATGGCCTACTTTTTCTGGCCACATTCCTATAAAAGGCAGGCTTTGCTCGAACTCTAAACACATCTTTTTCTTTCTCCATCTCTCAAATGTATATATATATATATATATATATATATATATATATATATATATTATAATTTTAATTTTAATAATAAGGGTATGTTAGCGAATGTTGTAAGGGTGTAAGTCGAAATTCTATCCGTGTAACGCTACGCTATTATTAATCATTGTAAGTTATGTTCAACCTTTTTAAATTAATGTCTCGTAGCTAAGTTATTATTATGCTTATTTAAGCCGAAGTAATCGTGATGTTGGGCTAAATATTAAAGACAGGGTAATTGGGCTTTGTACCATAATTGGGGTTTGGACAAAAGAACGACACTTGTGGAAATTAGACTATGGGTTATTAATGGGCTTTAAATTTGTTTAATTAAATGATAGTTTGTTAATTTAATATAAAGATTTACAATTGGACGTACATATAAATAACCATATACACTCGATCGGACACGATGGGTGGGATATTTATAAGTACTAATAATCGTTCATTTAACCGGACACGGGAATGGATTAATAGTCTATGGACTTATTAAAACATGGGTGAATTATATACAAGGAAAATTAGTGTAATTATAGTTTAAGTCCCCAATTAGTTGGAATATTTAACTTCGGATATAAGGATAATTTGACGAGGACACTCGCACTTTATATTTATGACTGATGGACTGTTATGGACAAAAACCAGACGGACATATTAAATAATCCAGGACAAAGGACAATTAACCCATGGTAATAAACTAAAATTAACACGTCAAACATCATGATTACGAAAGTTTAAATAAGCATAATTCCTTTATTTCATATTTAATTGCACTTTTAATTATCGCACTTTTATTTACTATCATTTTATTTAAATGCACTTTTAATTATCGTACTTTTTAATTATCACAATTTTATTTATCGTCATTTTATTTATCGCATTTTTATTTATCGCAATTTCATTATCGTTATTTACTTTACGCTTAAAATTAAGTTATATTTATTTTTAATATTTTACATTAGGTTTTAACTGCGACTTAAGTTTTAAAATCGACAAACCGGTCATTAAACGGTAAAAACCCCCTTTTTATAATAATAATACTACTTATATATATTTATATTTTTACAAATATAGTTTTTAAAAATATAGCGTTAAACTTGGCTAAGATCCCTGTGGAACGAACCGGACTTACTAAAAACTACACTACTGTACAATTAGGTACACTGCCTATAAGTGTTGTAGCAAGGTTTAGGTATATCCACTCTGTAAATAAATAAATAACTTGTGTAAAATTGTATCGTATTTAATAGTATTTTGTAGTAAAAATATAACTATTTTGTACCCCTTCGCTTTAACATCAAGTATTTTTGGCGCCGCTGCCGGGGAACTGCTTAAACGCCGGAAGCGAAACGCTATATATATATATATATATATATATATATATATATATATATATATATATATATATATATATATTTAAGAGTTTGTTTAAAATATATAAAATTATAAAGTTTTTATTTTTATTTAAAAATTAAGTTTTTATTTAATTTTTATATATATTTTGTATAAATATAAAACAGAAAACAGAAAAAAAAAAGTAATCGGGCCAAGGTACTGTAGTAGCCCTACTTCTGGCCTGGATCCACGGTCCATGCGACCGCATGGCTATATAACACAGATGTCATGTGACCGCATGATGCGAAAAGACAGGTCTGAAACATAAGCTGAACGAAATTAGGGTTTTAATTAATAATAATTATTAATATAAACCTAATTAGGGTTTTAATTATATATTAATTAGTTTTAGTTTTTTAATTTGCATTATTTAGTTTAATTAGTTTTATTAATATATAAAAATTAATACTTTTATAAATAAATAATATAAAAATAATATTTTTATAAAAATTGTACTTTTTACAACTTTAAGTTTATTTTTATATTTTGTGTCTTTTTATTTGTTTTAGCGTAATATTTTTATTTTTTGTTCGTATTTAGTTTTAAGTCATAGTTTTTGCCATAGTTATTTTTATTTCTAGATTTTTAAGCTTTGCCGTAAAATCCCTTAAGTACTTTTTCTTTAGACTAAGATTTAGGTGCTTTAGAATTTTGCGACGCCGTTTTATAAATTTTAGTACTTTTTAAGTTATTGCCGTTTTGGATATAGAATTTCTTTAAGCTTTAATACCTTTAGACGCAACTTTTAATTCTTAGTTTTTAGACTTTTAAGTTTCGACGCGCTACGTTCTTTTTATTATTTTTTGACCTTTTATTTTTCGACGTTTTTCGACGCACTTTTTCTTTTTCATCGACGCTCTAGTTTTTAGGACATAGAATTTTCTATTTCTTCTCTAAAATTTCTTTAAATTTCGACGAAAAATTATTTTAAGTGGTTAACTTGATAGACATCCAAAATTTTTTGGTTCGTAGTAATAGTTGGATTTGTTAGTGGCGAGTTGTGAGCTTCCGATTTAAAGGGTCCTGGCTACCTGCTGCATCTATTGGCTATTCGAAACGTGGGCAAAATCAGAAAAGTCTATTAATTTGATAACTTATATAATTTTTATCTTTTATAACTAATAGGATATTCAGTGAATGCACCGAGCAAAACGTTCACCACCTTTTATACGTTAACCACCTGTAACTCGATCAAGACATCTAGCCAATATTGTCGCCGTTGATTTTTCTTTAGAATCGTCATCCAGTCGACCAAGTACTCCAATTCAAATTTCCGATAATCCATTTTTTAACCCGACCTCACAATTGAGAATCCGGAGGAGATTCAGGGACAATTCAGAGACCCTGAACCACTAATCTTTCCTCCGGAATCACCAATCATTCAAACGGAGATTGTCGAGGAACAACCCATTAAATCAGAATCCTCTAGTGATTCAGATTCAACAAATTCAATAATGGAGAATCTGGAACCTCTAAGTATGGAAGACCGAATGCGAGCTAAACGCACTGGCCAAGGTCATGCAATTACTCAACCAGACATGAATGCTCCAGATTATGAAATCAAAGGACAAATCCTACACATGGTAACTAATCAATGCCAATTTAGTGGTGCGCCGAAGGAAGATCCAAATGAACATCTTCGTACCTCTAATAGGATTTGTACTTTATTCAAAATAAGAGAAGTGGAGGATGAACAGATATATCTCATGTTATTTCTCTGGACTTTAAAGGGAGAAGCCAAAGATTGGTTAGAATCGTTACCTGAAGGGGCGATTGATACATGGGACGTTTTAGTTGAAAAATTTCTTAAACAATTCTTTAAGACATCTAAAGCTGTGAGACTTCAAGGAGAAATTGTTTCGTTCACGCAAAAGCCAAACGAAACTCTATATGAAGCGTGGACAAGATTTGGAAAGTTATTGAGAGGATGTCCGCAACATGGTTTAGACACTTATCAAATAGTACAAATATTCTACCAAGGATGCGACATCACTACACGAAAAGACATCGATATAGCAGCTGGTGGTTCCATTATGAAGAAAACCGCAACTAACGCTTACAAAATTATTGATAACACTGCTTCCCACTCACATGAGTGGCATCAAGAAAAAGATATCGTTAGATCATCTAAAGCAGCTAGAGCCGATTCTAGCCATGACTTTGATTCCATTTCTCTAAAGATGGAAGCTGTCGAGAGACGAATGGAAAAGATGACTAAAGATATCTACTCAATACGAATTAGTTGTGAGTAGTGTGGAGGACCACATTTAACAAAAGATTGTCTCAGTATTGAACAAACAATGGAACAAAGAGAGAATGTTTCATACATGAACCAAAGGCCTGGAAATAATTATCAAAATAATTATCAACCGCCAAGACCAATTTACAATCAAAATCAGAATTATAACTGAAATGTTCCATACAACAACCAACAAGGTCTTAGCAATCAACAAGTATCCAATAATACTTACAATCAACAAAGACCTATTTTTCAAAGCAAACCACCACAAGCCGATAATAAAAAGCCAAATTTAGAAGATATGATGTCGAAGCTAGTTGAATCTCAAACGCAGTTTTTCACATCTCAGAAACAAACCAATGAACAAAATGCTCAAGCATTTAGAAATCAACAAGCTTCTATTCAAAATTTGGAACAAGAAGTAAGTAACCTAGCAAGGTTGATAGGTGAAATAAAACCGGGAAGTCTACCTAGTGATACAAATTCTAACCCCCGGAATGAAACAGCTAAAGCCATTACCACAAGAAGTGGTATTACACTTAAAACACCTGAAATACCTGTAATTTCTGATGATTCTATTCCTACTTCACAAGAACCACAACCTGAGCAAGATAAGGAAACAAAACCGGTAGTTGAAAAGGTTAATGATGATAACACAGTTAAGGCTAAACCTTATGTTAAACCATACCAACCACCACTTCCTTACCCGAGTAAAATGAGAAAAGGGAGACTTGAAGCCGAGCAATCCAAATTCTTGGATATGTTTAAACAAATAAATGTAAATCTTCCTTTCATTGATGTGATTTCTGGAATGCCTAGATATGCTAAATTCTTGAAAGATCTAATCACAAATAGAAAGAAAATGGAAGAACTCTCGGCTGTTACTATGAATGCTAATTGTTTTGCAGTACTGTTGAATAAGATACCAGAAAAATTATCAGATCCAGGAAGTTTCACAATTTCATATTTTCTGGGTAGTCTTAGTTCAATAGATACATTGGTAGATTTAGGTGCTAGTATAAATTTAATGCCATATTCACATACGCTAAACTAGACCTTGAAGAATTGAAACCAACACGAATAAGCATACAACTAGCCGATCGATCAGTAAAATATCCTAGAGGGATAATGGAAAACATGCTAGTTAAAGTTGGTACTTTAGTATTTCCAGTAGATTTTGTTATTCTGGACATGGAAGAAGATTCTCGAGTTCCTCTCATATTAGGAAGACCATTCTTAAACACGGCTAAAGCAATAATAGACGTGTTTGGTAAGAAACTGACCCTAAGTATAGAGGACGAGAGTGTTACCTTTTTTGTTGATAGAGCCATGCAACAACTGGAATCTGCAGATGATACATGTTATTATATTCAAACTATAGATTCACATGCAGAATTGTTAGAAGAATTTCCAGAATTACAAGGAACAGGAGAATGTTCTTTAGGAGAAGGAACTGAACCAATTGATGAAACTGAAATGTTAGCTACACTTATGGCTAATGGATATGAACCAACAACAGAAGAAATTCAAATGCTAAAAGAAGAAGACAGATATCGATATAAATCATCGATAGAAGAACCACTGACATTAGAGTTAAAGCCACTTCCAAACCATTTGGAATATGCTTATTTACATGGTGAATTTGAATTACCTGTAATATTATCGTCTTCTCTTACTGAAAATGAAAAATCTCAACTCATTTCTGTGCTAAGAGCTCATAAACCAGCTATTGCATGGAAGATTCATGATATTAAAGGAATAAGTCCTTCATATTGCACACATAAAATCCTTATGGAAGAAGGTCATAAAACGTATGTGCAACGCCAACGAAGACTAAATCCTAATATGCAAGATGTTGTTAAGAAAAAATAATTAAACTGCTAGATGCAGGTTTCATTTATACAATCTCTGATAGTCCATGGATAAGCCCAGTTCAATGCGTACCTAAGAAGGGTGGCATGACTGTCATCACAAATGAGAAAAATGAGCTTATTTCTATTAGGACTATAACAGGATGGCGTGTTTGTATTGATTATATAAAATTAAATGACGCCACCAGCAAAGATCACTTTCCCTTACCTTTCATTGATCAAATATTGGAAAGATTAGCCGAGAATAGTTACTATTGTTTTCTTGATGGTTTTTCCGGATATTTTCAAATTCCAATAGCACCCGAGGACCAAGAGAAAACCACGTTCACGTGCCCTTATGGTACTTTTGCTTACAAACGCATGCCATTTAGACTTTGCAACGCCCCTGCAACCTTTCAAAGGTGCATGATGGCGATTTTTCACGACATGATAGAAGAATGCATGGAAGTTTTCATGGATGACTTTTCATTCTTCGGTTATACTTTTGAAACATGTCTAGTTAATCTTGAACGAATGCTTATTAGATGCGAACAATCAAATCTAGTACTTAATTGGGAGAAATGCCATTTCATGGTTAAAGAAGGCATCGTTCTTGGTCATAAGATTTCAAAAGAAGAAATTGAAGTGGATAGAGCTAAAGTAGATGTAATTGCTAAAATTCCACATCCCACCAATGTTAGAGGAGTTAGGAGTTCCCTAGGGCATGCCGGTTTTTACCGACGTTTCATAAAAGATTTTTCTAAAATAGCCACTCCTATGAATAAACTCCTAGAAAAGGATGCTCCATTCATCTTTTCAGATGAATGCATCAAATCTTTTAATATTCTTAAAGAAAAAATTACTAATGCACCGATCATGATAACTCCAAATTGAAATCTACCGTTTGAACTTATGTGCGATGCAAGTGATTTTGCAATGGGAGCCGTTTTAGGACAAAGGATTGAAAAATGATTTCAACCTATTTATTATACTAGTAAGACGTTACAAGGAGCACAAACAAATTACACAACTACTAAAGAAGAACTCCTTGCTATTGTCTTTGCTTTTGACAAATTTCGTTCAGATCTCGTTCTAGCTAAAACGGTGGTCTATACCGACCATTCTTCTCTTAGATACCTATTTTCAAAATAAGATGCCAAACCACGATTAATCCGTTGGATCTTACTCTTACAAGAGTTCGATATTGAAATCCGAGATAAAAAGGGAGCAGAAAATCTCGTCGCTGATCATCTTTCTCGTCTTGAAAATCCCGAATTAGAAGTTCTAAATGAATCGGCCTTACAAGATAACTTTTCTGATCAATATCTATTGAAGATAGATTATTGTGAAATTCTATGGTTTGCAGACTATGCAAACTACTTAGTATGTGGATTCGTTGAAAAAGGGTTGTCGTACCAAAAACGAAAGAAATTCTTTAGTGATATAAAACACTATTTCTGGAAAGATCCACATTTGTTTAAAAGTTGTCCCGATGGAATAATACGCCGATGTGTATTCGGAGATGAAGCTAGTCAAATCTTAAACCATTGTCACACAGGACCAACAGGAGGGCATTATGGGCCTCAACTCACAGCAAGAAAAGTCTACGATGCTGGATTCTATTGGCCTACAATTTTCAAAGACGCACACCTTCTTTGTAAATCCTGTCATGCATGTCAAAGGGCCGGAAAAATAAGTCAACGTGATGAAATGCCACAAAATGTCATTCAAGTATGTGAAGTATTTGACATTTGGGGTATTGACTTTATGGGTCCATTTCCAAAATCTCATAATAATCTCTACATTCTCGTTGCCATTGATTATGTATCTAAATGGGCGGAAGCACAAGCTCTCCCCACTAACGATGCACGAGTTGTAGTAAATTTTTTAAAACGTCTTTTTGCAAGGTTCGGAACACCGAAAGCTTTAATAAGTGATCGAGGTACTCATTTTTGTAATAATCAACTTGAGAAAATTCTCAAAAGATATGGAGTAATTCATAAAATCTCTACTGCTTATCATCCACAAACAAGTGGACAAGTTGAAAATACCAACCGAGCTTTAAAACGTATTCTAGAGAAAACCGTAGGATCAAATCCGAAGGAATGGTCCATGAAATTGGAGGATGCACTCTGGGCTTTTAGAACAGCCTACAAAACTCCAAGTGGAACCACACCTTTTAGACTCATTTACGGAAAAGCATGTCACCTTCCAGTAGAAATTGAACACAAAGCATTTTGGGCTTTGAAGACATGTAATCTTGATTTACATGAAGCTGGACGACTACGGTTAAGCCAATTAAACGAATTAGAAGAATTAAGACATGAAGCATATGAAAATTCGTTAATCTATAAGGAAATAACGAAGAAATGGCATGATAAAAGAATCAGAAGTTCAAAAGAATTTAAAGAAGGAGACAGAGTTCTTCTTTTCAATTCACGATTCAAGCTATTTCCAGGAAAATTGAAATCAAGATGGTCTGGACCATTCATAGTTAAGAGAGTTTTCCCATATGGAACAGTAGAATTAATAAATTCAAATGGGATTGAATTTAAAGTTAATGGTTACAGAGTTAAACATTACATAGATAATCTAATGGAAGTTGAAGATGAAGTTAATCACAATTTCGACACCACAGCTAACTAAGTGTGGGAAGGTTCGAATCTTTTTAGGGTAATATATATTTCTGTTAGAGTTAGATATTCTGTTTTCGTGTAGTTTCCGAGAATGGAATCCGAATGGCCTTTCCCTAGCAGACCCTAAAGAACTAGTCTTCTCCCCCCATTCTGAATTTTTTATTTTTTAGGTTTTACGAGATGAAGAATTCCTTTGATCTGAACCATGGTCTAATGCTACACGCTTTGATTACTAAACGTAATAATGACACACTCCCGAGTGACCTGGTGTCAGTAATAAGAAGCAGATGTGACGAAGTAAGAAAAGAACTCAGAAAAGATCATCATAAGATACATTTTGGTAAAGGAAAATTAAAATTCGCAACAAAAAGAAGAGCACGACACCTTGAAAGATGTTACAAATGTGGAAAATGGTCACACGAAGGTAAATGTTCAAATAATTAAACATATTCAAACACCGAATTTGTTAATCTATGTAGAGAAGGACCATTTATATGTTTAGAAGAAAAGATATTGAAGATTCGAGGTTATGCTTACGTAGCTACGGAGAACCAAATCACACGACTCTCCTATGAGTCAGCTAAAGCAGGTCTCTGAGAATTCTATCTCACAGGTAAGTATGTACAGTTTTTATTTTTATTTTTATTTCTTTTAACCTTTTGATAATAAACGCTGAATCGTTCGCTATAAAGTATTAAATTGGTATTCAATAAAATTAGGTATGCGTAACCGAAATTATTGATATCATACAAAAATTTATTACATCACTGCGAAATTTACCGTTTATTCTTAAGGTATAAATATCTTTAATCAATCAACCCAAAATATTTCAAAAATTCGTCAGGAGTAAAACTAGGTTATGGAACCGAAATTACTTTACCGAAAAGAGGGGAGTATATTTTTGATAATATTTGATTGATTAAAGTGGGATAAAAGACCAAAAAGATTTTGAATTTTAATGTTTTTAAAATTAATATATATATATATTAAATTAATATTGTAACCTTTTTAAAATCAATATATTTAAGTTTGTAAATATTTGAAAAATTAATATTTTTAATATAAGTTTGTATGTATAAAAACAAAAATATAATATAAGTTTGGTGTGAATTTTTAAAATATTAATAATATTAAATTTTTAATTGTATGCATTTTAAATTAAAGTTTGGTGTGAATTTAAAAACAAAAATTTACTTTATTTCACTAAGTTAAAAATCTGATTTCTAAAAATTCGTCGTGAGTTGAAAACTAGGTCGTTGAACCGAAATTGCTCTACCCAAGGGAGGGACGAGAACTTTTATTATCATTATTTTTAATCTTATTGAATTAAAGTATGCCAAAAACATTAAAAAAAACCCCAAAAATCTTTACTTTTAAAAACCGCACTTAAAAATAACAAATTTTAAAATTTTTGTCGAGAGACGGACTAGGACAACGATCCGAAACACCCTCATCCTAAAAAGAAATAAAATTTTAATTTTTAATGTTTTATTAGTATAAGGTTTTTACAAAAAAAAAAAAAAAAAAAAAAAAAAAAAAAAAAAACCCATGCGATCGCATGGGGATTGTAAGGGGAACCCATGCGATCGCATGGGCACCCTGAACTGGTGAGAAACAAATGGCCAGTCGACCTGTGCTTCTGTCTCCTCACTTTATCCACACGCATACACGAACATACACACATATACACTCTTTAATTCATCATTTTTCACCAAATTTCTCACAAAACTTCGCTACAATCATGCCTAGGTTCGAATTTTTCAACAAGTAGGTAAAAATTACACCCCTAAACTCTTAAATTTCCTAGTTTTTGTGATATTTACCAATATTTTACCTAATTTGATTTTGTCAATTTCTAGTGTAATTAGAGTTAAATTGTTAATATATTATGCATGTATAACCTAGATTGATGCTATTTAACATGATTTGAAGCCAAAAACTTCAAAAAATTTAGGAATCTAGGGTTTGTGTTCTTGAGAAATTTGGGGCTTTTTGATATAAACAGGTTATGGCCGATTTTTTTCATGAATTATTGCTAAATTAAGAAGTGTAACATGTTTAGGTAGCTAAATGATCCAAACTTTGATCCTAAACATGATTTTTGAGAATTAAAGTGGACTTTTTAGGTCTAAAATTCATGAACTTGATTAAATTGATGTAAATGCCATTTGAAACTTGTTTAATTGCTAGTAATGGTTATTTTAACATGTTATTTGAGTTGAATGCTTATGAACTTTGTAAACATTTTCATATATGCTTATTTGAAAAAGTGTAGAATTGTTAAAATTGTGAAAATCTGTATAAGTTTAATTTTGATTAAACATGTTATTGTAATTGTTTCAAGTTGTTATTTTACTAACACTAATGCATATTTGGATGCACAAATTTTGTGTTTAATGTGTTTTGCAGAGAAATACCGATACTGATAGTGCATCATTATCATCTAGACAACCTGCTCCAGAACCTGAACAGGAGCAACAACAGGAACAACAACAACAACCTGATCAACATGTACCTTATTATGATCCGCAACAAGAATATGTTGATGCCTACATAGTATTTCTGATGCATCCGATAGTATCACATCCGACGATTCATGAAGAGCAGTTGCATCCCAATTTGAGATTTGATCGAAGCTGGAAAGATTACCCAACATATCAAAGTAACAAATTCAAACTGGTACCGAAAAATGTAGAAGTGCCGAGGGTAATCGATTGGGAGCCTTTGGAAAGGGTCCAACTAGCTAACCGTGTTAGACTGCTACTGATCCAAAGGTATGGCAGCTCTTCTTTTCCCGATTGGGAACGTTTATTCACCATTCGTAGGCCTGTATATAAGGAATGGTGCGTTGAGCTTATGAGTACTATAGCGTTAAATGAGGATGTAGATAGGTTAGATGATAGAAGTTTTCTTAGATTTATACTTGGCCGTAGGATGTATAGGATGTCCATGCTGGACATGGATGTAATGACCCGGGAATTTCCGACCAAATTTAAACTTAATCTTTATATGATTTCGACACGATAAGCAAAGTCTGTAATGTTGAAGTCTTAAAAACTTTGAACTATGTTTGATACATTCAGTTAACCTTTGACTATGTCCGACGATTCACGAACAATTGATTTGTAAATAAATATGTATATATATATATATATATATATATATATATATATATATATACATATCGAAATTATAAAATACAATTAAATATGTAAGAAAAGATATAAAATAATTAAGTGTAATTAGTATTGATATAATTAGTATTATTTGCATTATGATTAATATTATTAACACAATTTTTTTTATATCATTATTATTATCTATTATTATTATACTCCGTAAATAAAATTAATATAATTATTATTATTTATTATTACTAATATATTTATTTGTCATTAATATTAATTAGATAAAATAAAAGTCAAGGATTTCGTACGAGTTTGTTATAGATATCAAATTAACTGCTTTAAATTCGATTTCCTGTCTCTTAATCTGATTCCAAACGATTGCATTTGGTTAAATACAAAATATAAAGACAAATATTAGTACAAATAGATTCCTAGTGTTTTATAAGCAAACAAAATTAGTTAGGAATTCTGTACTGGCTGTTTAATCGTGTCTCTTAATTTGATTCTATGTCAATAATAGATTTTTCCATACAAGTCCAACATTCAGATGTAAGTATCAATCAACTTATATATATATATATTTTTTTTCTTCTCTGACTTCTATCGTGCTCAAAAATTCTGTCAACAAATTGATATATACATATATCGATTAGCTTGTGATTATAGAGAATTCACCCAACCTTCTATCATTAGTACCCCATATAAACATACTAGTTAATCGTACAATCAAAACGATTTCACCATTTAACCATCATCAAACCACCAATTTCTTTTTATGCGTTTCATTTGTGTTCTAGTCTGTAGATTCAAAAGAACCACCATCAACACCTAAACACACATATACTAGTCGACCTGTTTAACTGATACTTCTGCTTCGGTCGTAAGCCTCACAAGAACAAACCACAATTCGAACTGCACCTGCTAGCTTTCCTCTAATGATGTTGCATTGTCAACATAGAACTGAAAACCCCCCATGTTCATCACCAACCCAACAACTTGTATCTACTACAGTTCCTTCGTCTCTTGCTCAACCCACAATCCATCATCACCAACTTTTGATCTTCATTTTTCGGCATACCTATTTGAAACCTACCAAGGAATAACACCTATGATCAACAGCTTCACCTTCAATGTTATCCTCCTCTCTCCCTCTAAATTTTTCTTCATGCACAAATAATCACCTCCACACCACCATGGACTTCTGTTTACGGCTGCAACTCTCTTATTGTTTTGATCATGATCGAACCACCATTTTTCTTATCTCCCTCTCTTCTTGAACCACACACACCACTCACTTATTTGTATATGTCCATGTTAACGCGAATATATATATATATATATATATATATATATATATATATATATATATATATATATATATATATATATATATATATAACAAAAGAAACCGCCTCGGATTCTAGTATAAATCTGTCTCAATCTCAACCTACCCAAAATCAAACTATCGATTATTTATCTTGCATGTGGGTCATTAAACTAACGATAATGCATGTTGTATTTTTCATTAGTGGAAGACAAAAGTAATACAAATAATCCCACATGGTTTATATTTTTGAAAAACGCCAGATACTAGTGTAATACTTATAATTTTTTCCTCTCCTTTTGGCTAAAAATTGTAAAGTGGATAACCCGACATAATTTTTTTTAGGGAGAAGAAACCGAATTACTTTTGTTCTTGGGCCACCAACGAAATTTTTTTTTCTTTAATCAAGCCATGATTTATTCTGGAAGGGAATAAGATATTGATAGTGGATGATGAGGTGAAGATATGGATGCATGCGTTTATTTTTTTATTTATTTATGCCCTTTTGCGAATCAGGTTGCTAGATTAACCAAAGTCCACGAATTTCATATGTTGGACTATTTTAGTATTGGGTCATGGATTACTAGTAATTATGTTGGGCCATTTTTGGATTTAGTAAGTGGGATTTGATGAGTTGGGTCGAATTAAATTGGTGAAGTCTGGAGGATAAGAAATACAGGTTATATTGGGTTGGTTACGGAAATAAAACAGAAAGACTCATTAGCTCGACTGGTTGGTGTATTGGTATGTGAGCGAGAGGTTATGGGTTCGAGCCCGGGCAAGGGCACTTATTTTGGAACTTATTTTTTGAGGTAGTTATTATTATTATTATTATTATTATTATTATTATTATTATTATTATTATTATTATTATTATTATTATTATTATTATTATTATTATTATTATTATTATTATTATTATCACTAGCATTAGAAAGTATTATTATTATTAATATTATTATTAGTATTATCATAAGAATTATCATTTTTCAAATTATTATTATTAACAAAAGTATTTTTATTAAATTTATCATTTTAAGTATTATCATTCTTATTCTCACTATTAACATTATTATTATTATTATTATTATTATTATTATTATTATTATTATTATTATTATTATTATTATTATTATTAGTATTATTTTTATATTACAAATTATAGATTTACAATATAATGCTATCTATATACATATATATGTATTAATGTACAACTATTAATATACAAAGTAAATATATATATAACTTTAAAATAACAAATATATTACTAGATTTAATAAACTGGTTTGATTATTATTACATGTTCATTATATGTGTTAATATATATAAATGATATAGGTTCGTGAATCCGAGGCCAACCCTATATTTGTCCAATGTCGTTCTATGTATTTTTACTACAAAATACATTAGGTGAGTTTCATTTGCTCCCTTTTTAAATGCATTTGCAATATATATTTTTGGGACTGATAATACATGCGCTTTTATAAATATTTGACGAAATATACACAAGTAATTAAAACTACATTATATGGTTGAATGATCGAAGCCGAATATGCCCCTTTTGCTTGGTAGCCTAAGAATTAGTAAATCGATCTACTAATTGACGCGAATCCTAAAGATAGATCTATTGGGCCTAACGAACCCCATCCAAAGTACCGGATGCTTTAGTACTTCGAATTCTTTTTTATCATGTCCGAAGGATTTCCCGGAATGATAGGGGATATTCTTATATGCATCTTGTTAATGTCGGTTACCAGGTGTTCAATCCATATGAATGATTTTTTTGTCTCTATGCATGGGACGTATATTTATGAGAAATGAAAATCTTGTGGTCTATTAAAATGATGGAAATGATTATTTATGTTAAACTAATGAACTCACCAATCTTTTGGTTGACACTTTAAAGCATGTTTATTCTCAGGTGTTAAAGAAATCTTCCGCTGTGCATTTGCTCATTTTAAAGATATTACTTGGAGTCATTCATGACATATTTCAAAAGACGTTGCATTCGAGTTGTTGAGTTCATCAAGATTATTATAAAATCAATTATAGTTAGATATATTATGAAATAGTATGCATGCCGTCAACTTTCGATGTAATGAAAGATTGTCTTTTCAAAAATGAATGCAATGTTTGTAAAATGTATCATATAGAGGTCAAGTACCTTGCGATGAAATCAACTGTTGTGAATCGTTTATAATCGATATGGACTTCGTCCGGATGGATTAGGACGGGTCTCTACAATGGTCAGGGCTTTACATATATATACACCAGCTGAATTACTATTACCCGATTGTACAAATTTGATTTATCATGGTGAAATGGTAGATAGGAATTTTGATGCTAACGCCGTCTGGAGGCGTATGTCAGATTTTAATGTTTTTGGGCGGGCAGGAACACACTCCTACTTACATATTAACAGAGCCGAGCTTCGTATAATTCATAGATTTCTGGCTAACTCGATTACACAGAGAGGTCACAACAAGGAGAAAATGACCTTACATGATTTATTTTACCTTAAGTGTATTCGAGACCCAAGAGGCTTTGTAAATATCCCTTACTGTGTTGGTTTTTATTTGTCTAAGATGGTGGAAGGAATACAGGAAGGGGGAGTAATAGGAGGAGGTATTTTTGTTACTCTCATTGTAGAGTATTTGGGTGTAGATTGGGATCAAGGGGGTCCACTTTTGGTATGTAGGGAATAGGTTGAGCCTTTAGGATTGAGGGTCTATCAGGGTGCTGAGGTATTAAAGAGCAGACGCAACTAGGCAGTACCCTATAATGGTAATCATCCACATGTAGAGAGAGGTTCAGATGAGGAAATGGAGGAAGCGGATGACATTAGGGATGTCATTAGGGAGGCTATGACTGACGTCTACCAGCGTATAGATGAGGTAGAAATGACAAACGAGGATAGATTTAGTCGGTTAGAGGAGTGGCAAGCCCGGAATGAGTACGAGCATTCTAGGCAACGACAGCATGATAGATGGGACTATCATCAGCGTCAGATCATGAGTCGGCTATCACCTCAGGATCACTATGTACCGACCCGACCCGCTTACTATCCTCCACACCAGCCCAACATGAGACCACCATTTACTCTCTACGACCCTAACCAGGCCTACCAGTACACCTATCACCAACCATGGAACCCGACCGACGACATGAACTGGAACCCCTATCCAGATTGATATAGTTCCCGTTGGTATTTTTATGATTTTTATCTTTTTATTATTTTTATTTAATTATGTTTAAACATATAATATTGTGATACTTTTATTGTAATGTTTAATATTTTTATTATGTTGTACTAATATTTCATATTTGATTTGAAAGTGGGATTTTAAGTCCCATTTCAAATTACCATGCATGTTATTATTTGTATGTATGTATATTGTCAATTGTACACAACAGGGTAAAACAACACATTTTCAAAGACTGGCATTAAGTTCAGCAAAAGCTACTGATTTTGACGATAAAACGAAAAACAAATGTGATGTTACAACAAGACGGAATGAACAAATGATGTGCACCATTTATCATTCAACAAACAAACGCCAATATGTTTGGAAACTTTGGTAAATTTTAATCATTTTTCTACGCTAATCACCCTCAATAATTTAAATTGTTACTGATTTCTTGCAAATGAGGGCATTGCAAGATCTTAAGTGTGGGAAGGGGTTAAATTCTTTCGGATTTTTAAAAATTTTTAACTTATACACTTGGTTACCATTAAAAATACTAGTAACGCAGTAGTTGTATTAGAATCTAGTGCTCTCTGATAATAAAGAACAGCCCTAGTCTTATATACTGACTACCCAATTCTAGTAATTTTTTTTCAAAATTTTTAATTAAATGAACTCAAAATCATGTTTATACATATTTATGAGCGATAAAACTAGGTGTTAACACCGAAATTATTGTTACCTCGGAAAAGACATAAATTGAAAAACAACCCAAAATATTAGAATTCATTTAAAATGGAATAGAGGACAATAAAAAGGCAAAGAAAGGAAAATAAAAGCCAAGTGTGGGAAAATTTACCAAGTTATTTAAAACATATATCACATATTTTTGTACATATAATTGAAGATACTTTTGTTTTGGACAAAATTAACCGTTTACCTGGTAAATTGTAATATATTTGAAAGAAAGATGGATCTACATGATGAATCAATTCCATCATTAAAAGGAAGTAAAGTCTTCCAAAAAAGACACGCGCTTCTTGATTTAGGTCAGGAACTTGTCGTCCAGACCAGTTGTAGAGTTTACAAAAAACCTTGAAAAGTTTTCTCGAAAATCAGCTGGAAATCCACGGACCTCAGCATCAAACAGGGTCGCCAAGTGGTCAGACTTATCCTAACCATGAGAGGATCTGTCTCATAAAATGGGGAGGGCGCCGTACAAATTAGCTTGATAAGACTAATGAATCAGATCCCCAGAAAGGATAATCTCCTTAAAAGATCAAAAATCAGCTTTTAAGACTGATATTACTCAATCCTTGAGATTGAATTTTAAAGATTGAGAATTCAAACTCATGGAATTCGATGATATCTAAAATCGAGCTTGAACGAGAAAATATTTTGATCAAAATTATACCCGATTTGTTTTCTGAAAACCCTATTTTCAATGCGTTCATTACCATTGAACGTAAAATCCTAGAAATTCACCTGGAATTCATTCGGTCACCTGAATCAAATCGGGTGTCAACCGTAAGAACGGTGGTTACATAGAATTGTCGAAGACAGGACCTTGTGCCAGACCGAAAAATTATAGGGTGATCTTTACTATTTCTCCTTCAAAGGATAGTAATAGCATCCGACACGTTATAGACCATAATTAAAAGCATGTCACGGGACATTGCCTTAACAGTTGCTTGTTCAACGCTTTCCTTTACAACCGGACGGTAGTTTACCGAAAGGTAATATACGGAACAAGTATACTGGACGTGTTGCTTTTCTAATACAAGGTTAGCAAGTGGGTGACACAAAACCGCAAGTTTTGAGCTAAAATTTTCAAATCTGAAACTCACCAAACCCACAAAAACAATTTGCAAACACCGGTGAAGGGTTATTCCGGAAAACTTATCTAGGGTAAAAACTAGATTAAATTTTTAAAAGATCAAATGTTTTCATAAAGATCCTATTTCCTTAAGGATCTAAATTTTCATATTCATGTGGGACTATAAACCACATCGTTACTACCATTGTTCATACCGCCATATCAAAATCACTGATGTATAAAGTGTGAAGAATAAAGAAGTGATTCTAGTATTTTTATTTTAATACTATATTGCTTGAGGACAAGCAACGCTCAAGTGTGGGAATATTTGATAATGCTAAAAACGAACATATATTTCATAGCATTATCCCTCAAGAAAGACAAGCTTTTAGTTGCAATTGTTCTATTTACAAGTGATATTCGTTTAAATAATAAAAGGTGAAGACAAAAGACAGATTCGACGAATTGAAGACGCAAAGGACCAAAAAGCTCAAAAGTACAAAGTACAATCAAAGTGGTTCAAATTATTGGTGAGAAACGTCTCAAAATTACAAGAGTACAAGCCGCAAAACACAAAATACAAGATATTAAATTGTACGAAAGGACGTTCGAAAATCCGAAACCGGGACCAGAGTCAACTCTCAACGCTCGACGCAACGAACTAAAAATTACAAGTCAACTATGCACATGAATATAATATAATATATAATTAATTCTTAAAATAATATATATATATATTATATTATTATATAAAACCGTCGGCAAGCTAGGAAACAAATCAATGTGAGCTGGATTTACCTTCTATGCGATCGCATGGGATTAACACTCCCAGGCCATGCGATCGCATGGCCTACTTTTTCTGGCCACATTCTTATAAAAGGCAGGCTTTGCTCGAACTCTAAACACATCTTTTTCTTTCTCCATCTCTCAAACGTATATGTATATATATATATATATATATATATATATATATATATATATATATATATATATATATATATATTATATATTATATATTATATATTATATATATATATATATATTATAATTTTAATTTTAATTTTAATTTTAATAATAAAGGTATGTTAGCGAATGTTGTAAGGGTGTAATTCGAAATTCTGTCCGTGTAACGCTACGCTATTATTAATCATTGTAAGTTATGTTCAACCTTTTTAAATTAATCTCTCGTAGCTAAGTTATTATTATACTTATTTAAGCCGAAGTAATCGTGATGTTGGGCTAAATATTAAAGACAGGGTAATTGGGCTTTGTACCATAATTGGGGTTTGGACAAAAGAACGACACTTGTGGAAATTAGACTATGGGTTATTAATGGGCTTTATATTTGTTTTAATTAAATGATAGTTTGTTAGTTTAATATAAAGATTTACAATTGGACGTACATATAAATAACCATATACACTCGATCGGACACAATGGGCGAGATATTTATAAGTACTAATAATCGTTCATTTAACCGGACACGGGAATGGATTAATAGTCTATGGACTTATTAAAACAGGGGTGAATTATATACAAGGAAAATTGGTGTAATTATAGTTTAAGTCCCCAATTAGTTGAAATATTTGACTTCGGATATAAGGATAATTTGACGAGGACACTCGTACTTTATATTTATGACTGATGGACTGTTATGGACAAAAACCAGACAGACATATTGAATAATCCAGGACAAAGAACAATTAACCCATGGTAATAAACTAAAATCAACACGTTAAACATCATCATTACGAAAGTTTAAATAAGCATAATTCCTTTATTTTATATTTAATTGCACTTTTAATTATCGCACTTTTATTTACTGTCATTTTATTTAAATGCAGTTTTAATTATCCCAATTTTATTTATCGTCATTTTATTTATCGCATTTTTATTTATCACAATTTCATTATCGTTATTTACTTTACGCTTAAAATTAAGTTATATTTATTTTTAATATTTTACATTAGGTTTTAACTGCGACTTAAGTTTTAAAATTGACAAACCTATCATTAAACCTTAAAAACCCCCTTTTTATAATAATAATACTACTTATATATATATATATATATATATATATATATATATATATATATATATATATATATATATATATATATATATATATATATATATATATATATATATTTTACAAATATAGTTTTTAAAAATATAGCGTTAAACTTGGCTAAGATCCCTGTGGAATGAACCGGACTTACTAAAAACTACACTACTGTATGATTAGGTACACTGCCTATAAGTGTTGTAGCAAGGTTTAGGTATATCCACTCTATAAATAAATAAATAACTTGTGTAAAATTGTATCGTATTTAATAGTATTTTGTAGTAAAAATATAACTATTTTGTACCCCTTCGCTTTAACATCAATTTCCAGAAGTCAAGAATGACATCCCTCGGTTTCACTAACCGGGGTGTTCTTATAAAAGATAAACTCGCATGAGTCGGAGAATACGTTTAAATCGGAATGGGAGTTTCTCTCAAATTTAGAACATAATAGAGATGTATGTATGATAACAATATACATACCATAGAATACAAATAATCACATATAATAATATGCTATAGGTTGGGCTGTAGACTAGACTCACTAATGCACCCTATTGACTCGGGTAACGATATCAATGCAGCCTAATTCCCTATAACCATGGCTCTGATACCAACTTTAACGACCCATTAAAGTACACTTGACGACCATCATTATCTTGGTCCCACAGCTTGATCATAACTCTAAATGAATTCAATAAATAACCTTGCATTCTTTATTTAAAAATAATTTCCTATAAAGAAAACCTACCAAAATATGTAAGTTTAGAAAAACCATACATAAATACTTAACCAAAAGTTGACCAAAATAAAGTCAACAAACACCCACAATTTAATGTATCAAAATAGAATGCAAGTTATGTTTAACAAAAGCTGCCATCATAAATATGCAGACTCTCTAAGCACAGCGGAAGCAATCAATCGTGCACCTGAGAATATAACATGCGAGTAACTGTCAACAAAAATTTTGAGTGAATTATAGGTTTAATCATTGCAAACAATATTTAATTTAAACCATAAAGATTTATGTTTGAAAACATAAAGACTCATTTTGGACCACAAAAAGTATATGCTCGAAAACATATAAAACATTATTCCATTAACCCGTGAGCCACCTGGTAATCACTTAACAATTCCATACCCTTAGCAAAACCATAAATATACACTGAACATGTGTATCTTCCAAAATACGGAGTACTAATACATTCCGCTTATAAACTGCTAGCGCGACTAGCACGAAATGGGGCTGTCAGGCCCGATAGATCTATCCATAGGATTTGCGTTCACCAGTAGAAACCAGAGATTAAAATTACCAGATTAGGGAATATTTTCGTTCGACTCACAATGAATAATTTAAACCAAATTTCACTTGTGTTCAATATGTAAAATAAATTGCATGTATTCTCATTCCAAAAGATTTAACATAGAAAAATGGGACTATAACTCACCTTAACATAAACGAAGTAACAACACAGAAACGTGAGCAGCAAATGATAAAGTGATCAGGAATGATCACAACGCCGACCTATAAATAAAGCAGATCGATATAAATAACTAACTTAGGTCAAGTCTTAGTACGATAGCTATAGTTGTAACGACCAGACTTTTTCGACTTACTTTTGTGCTTGTTACTTTCTGCGAAACTGCGTATTTGTGCGTACTGTGTTGGTTTATATTCTGGGATCTTATTTCATGATTAATTACTTTCGTTATTATCATACAACATGCCATTGAGTACTTAGTTACTTAACTTGATCCTCAAATGCTTTTATGACCATTAGTGTCACTTGACGTTGAGAACGAGCTATATGTTTTGGTATACGTTTAACTTTTGTCGTAATTGGAATATTACGACTACGTAATACTAATTGTTATTTTCTAGTAACAATTACTTAGGCTTTTGGTTGCTTAATTACGCTTAGTAATTTACTTATGCTCACTTGTTAGTCTTGTTGGACTTTCTACCTTGTTGGACTTTAGTTCACCCTACTCTAGTTAATGGACTATTTAATTAGTCCAATTTTAATAAGTTTATGACCCATAAATGTAATACAAATACCCATTTATAAGAGGGAACGTACTAGCATTTTTGTTAACCATAATCACAATTGTTGCATGGGATCCCAACATAAGCACCAACTTTAGACCACCATTAACCAAAAAGCAAAAGTTGTCCCCCACTTGTCCCCCCCAAAACCGACGGCCTAAGGGCCTCCCCACCACCTCACCACCCTATAAATACCAAGCAAATATCACCAATTTCACACTTAATCTCATTCACATTTTACACACACTTACTCTCTAATTCTCTCTCTAGTATTTCTCACTCTAAAAAGTGTAAGTTTTAAATTTTCTTCTTCTTCTTCTCTTCTCATTTTCGACATCATCATCATCATGCAAGGATCAAGCTTTTTAGCTTCTTGATCTTGTTATATCTTGTAGATTCAAACTTTGGTTTGAATCCTTCAAGTACATGAAAGATTCAAGCTTTCTAGCTTTGAATCTTCATTATTTTTGTTGGATCTAAGTTTTCTAGCTTATGATTTCTTTATTTTGTTAAAAAGATCAAAACTTGTGTTTATGATCTTCATGTAGCTTGAAGATCTAGCCTTTTGCTTTAAGGATCTTCAAGAACATTAAAGATCCAAGCTTTTTAGCTTAGGGTTTCATTATTTTGTTAAAGATCTTAGCTTTTTAGCTTATGGTCTCATTACTTTTACTAGATCTTAGCTTTCTAGCTTATGGTCTCATTAATCTTGTAAAGATCCAAGCTTTCTAGCTTAGGGTTTTCTTAATACTTGAGATCTAAGTTATCATTGTAGATCTCACTTACTTGGAACCTTTTTGTGATTGTTGTGATGATAAAGATCAAGTCTTCATCATCTCATATGATGAAGATGCATTAACTTGTGTAAAAAGGACAAAGGTTGAAGCTTTATTGGGTTTATGCAATAAAGAGGCAACCTTGATGTTCAAAACTTGTAGAATGTTAGCTTTTACTCTTAGTTGTGTGTTGATGGTTGAAAATTGGTCAAAGTGATGCGAAAACATCAAAGAGTTGTACACTTGAAGCTTACACGCATCAAGGATGAGAACCGTGATGAGCATCAAGCACCAAGAAACCCACCGGAGCACTTGTTTGCTGTTTTTCAGGGTCTGATCAGATTCCTAGGACTTCCGGAAAATTGATTTTCAGATATTCATTTTGAGTAGATGAATTTTCATTTAGGCCTCGCCTAAATCCAATATACGGTTTAGGATTTATAGCCTTCCGAAAGTCACTACGCCGTTATAACGACGTGCTGAAAATTCTGACCAACTCGCACTTGAACCATTGCCACGGTCAAAGGACATTGAGTTAGGATCTGAAAATTTGATAGCGGTTAGAGGACTCACATACGGAGCCTTGGCCACTGACCACGCATCTTTTTGTTTTGTATAGAGGTCGTAACAGCTGTACGAAGTCAGCCTTTTGTTTCGATCTCTATTCTTGTTGAAAACTTACTTTATCTTTTACGTATGATGATAATGACGATGACGATACTTAAGACCTAATTTATTCACTCTTAAACATTTGGGGACAATATACTGACTTAGTGACCTTTGACTTAGGTTGACGACCTTTCGGAACAACTTACTACTTGCATACTTTTCATATCGACTTTACCGCATATTCACTATGAGTTATAGCTTCCCTTTTTACTTTACTATTTTTGGGACTGAGAATACATGCGCTTTTTATGTTTTGCATATTAGACATGAGTACTTAAACTTTACAAATGTGTGAGTGATATAATGGCACAAAGATTCCCCTTAGCACGGTAACGTTTAAGCACTGGTTTTTGAACTGGTGAACGCGAATATTAGATATGGACCCATAGGGTTTGACATCCCCACTCGGGCTAGTCGCGTTAGCATTTAACGGGTATTTGATACTTCGAGAACATACGCACTCGCCAAGTGTACTTTTAGGGGGTGATATTATTATTACGTTAAGTTAGTTACCGGGTGCCCACGTGCCCACGGATAAGCATATACTTTTCATACTGTTTTGAATACGAAATCTCGTGGTCTACATTACATTACTGAATACAAACTATAGCTCACCAGCATTCGTGTTGACTTTTAAGCGTGTATTTCTCAGGTGCTTAGACGTTGTTGCTTCCGCTGTTAGACTTGCTGTCTTGGTGTTTTAGACTTGCTGTTACAGACTCGATATGTTAGACTTCCGCTGCATTACTTAGAGATGTCTCAATCATGAAATTTTTATTTTTCATTCGCAACTTATGTAATTTTGAATAATGGCTTTGTAACGACCTTTGTGTCACGTTATCTTTTGTAAAACGTTACCTTTTCATGAATGCAAAACTTGTTTTAAAACAGCATGTAGTATTATACTGTGTAATGGACCTGTTGTTGACGATTCGTACATGATGGTTTTGTACGGGGCGTCACATTTGGTATCAGAGCATCGGTTGTAGGGAATTAGGTTGCATTTGTAATGACCCGCACTTTTTCGATCGTTCTATACTTATAAGATTAATATTTATATAAATTATACCTTACCAACATGATAAGCAATCCAAATTGTTGAGACTTATGTTTTCAAAGAGAGTTTTACACAACGATTGACCGTCTAGTTTGACCGATGATATCACGAACTATACAATATATGATAATTATACGTTTGTGTATATATATGTATATATACATATTTAACATGATCTAAGGATGTTTTAATATCTCATTTTGTATTAATAACAATAAGTTATAAGTATATTTTGAAACTACTAACTTAAGTTTTCAAAACAATAACCATACGTAACGTTATTTGACATAAATACTTATAACCTATAATGTTTATACATATATCGTATATGTAATGTATTTAATCACTTTTAAAGACTTAAATACATAAAACAATATAAGTATATTCACAAAAGATAGCTATATTTGAATTCTCATTCCATTTTTCACAAGATTTCTATACGTATATCTAGAGTACATGTACTCGTATCATACCTAGCTTCTATACATATTTACTATTTACTATTGGTATATACACATCAAATCACCACCAACCAGCCCTTGTTCAATGCCTTATGTATAAGGTAACTACTTTTGTTATCTAGTATGACAATTTCACATGATTAAAAGATTTTTTCACAAAATTACAAACTTATACACCTTTTACACCACCATTTATACTCCATTCCATTTTCATTTTACTACACATTTCCTTTAACAAAAACACACTCTTAAGAAACTCCATAACCATTCAGCTAGTATCCATGAAGATCTAGCCATAAAAACATCACTTAAACACCATAAGAAAAACCTTACAAAAACACTTCAAGAATCCTTTCAAGAACACAAGTTTACTTCCAATCTTTCATCCAACTCCACCACTCTTTTGGTTCTAGGTCTTTACTCCTCTTTTACAGCAATCTTGTCCAAGTAACTTGAGGTAGTAACTTTGTTCATAACCTTATTCGATTCATATATATATAGCTATCTTATTATATGGTATAAAATTTTAACAACAAGAACATAGTTTGAATGTTTTCAAACTTGTTTGCAAACTAAATAGATCCTTCTAACTTAACTTTTAAAATACTTCAAGACCTGTAATATATCATAAATATATGCTAATTTAACAAGGTATAACTTGGTTTTTCAAAGAACACCTTAAAAACTGAATTTACGACGTCGGAGTGCAACCGGGGGCTGTTTTGGGTTGGATAATTAAAAACCATCTTAAACTTTGAATTGGAGGTTTATTTTCTGGAAAAATGATTTTTACTATGAATATGATAACACATAAAAATTTCATGATTTAACTCAAAGTATAAGTATTTTTAGAAAAATAATCATTTAAGGTTGTTTACATGATGGAAAATGATTAACTTCATAAGTTTCACTAAAGTTTGACCTATGACCTGTGATTTCGAATACAAACTAAGGTATTTACAGTTCATAGTCTTAAAGAGGGACTCGATCCAAGGAAGTGGCAAGTTGAATCAACAAAAACGGAGTTGTAACGAAGAAACTATGACCAAAACGAGATCGGATATCTAAGACTAGTTTAGCTACGAAAATAATTGGAGAAAATTAAATAAATCACATCTTTTTAAAATAACATGATATTTTATATATATGTACTCATAATTTAATTTTATATGGTTCAGGATCATCCGTAAACAATACGAGAAGATTAATCATAAGATCCCATGATTGTACGCAACACGTCATTTGACAACACCGGTACTTTATGTACGCAACACGTCATTTGACAACACCGGTACCGTGGGTCAAGATTAATCTCGACCAATACATATACGATGGGGGTTTTTATTTATTTCATTGGGGGTTTATTAAACACCTAAAAATGAACCATTAAAATTGAATTACTAACATCGGACTGCTAACTACGGACTAAGGAATTATTAAAAGTATTAAAAGTATTATAAGTATATATATGTGACGTTTGTTTAAAAAGAAAAGGTATTGATATATTATATATGGATAGGTTCGTGATATCAATCGGAGACCAAGTCAAAATTACATATCTTCAAGACAAAAGTGAGTATATAGTCCCACTTTTAAACTCTAAGTATTTCGGGATGAGAATACATGTATTTTATGTTTTACGTTATGGACACAAGTAACTGAAAAATATATTCTACGTTGAGTTGTACCACTGGCATACTTCCCTGTAGCTTGGTAACTGTTATTTACAGCGGTATTGTAAACGCGAATCCTGTTGATAGATCTATCGGGCCTGACAACCCCAACCGGACTGGACGACCAGTATTCAACGGTTGCACAGTACTTCGTTTTGTGACTACACTTGGTACGGTGTAGTAAGATTTCATAATAAAGGGAATATGCGACGTGATTAAATGTTAAGTATGGTTACCAAGTGCTCAACCACTTAGAATATTTTTATTAAAATGTTTACATATGAAATCTTGTGGTCTATATTTATATCGCTGCCGGCATTAAACCTATATCTCACCAACTTTATGTTGACATTTTAAACATGTCTATTCTCAGGTGATAACTAAAAGCTTCCGCTGCAACATGTTGAATTTAAGCAAGATCTTGAGTATGCATATTTGTGTCAAAAATAAAACTGCATATCCGAGGAATTGTAATGTAAAATATGCTAGAAATCGTATTGTTATCATCACATGTAAAGTTTGTAAGTCTAAGATTATCGCTAAACGATAATCATCTTTATATTGTCTAAAGCTTGTATCAAAATAAGAATTATGGTTTGTAATGTAAAATATATGCAGTTGTTCTTTTAAAAATGTCGCATATAGAGGTCAATACCTCGCAATGAAATCATACGTTATCTAACACGTTCTTATGGTTAAGGACGGGTTATGACATGTGGTATCAGAGCGGTGGTCTTAGCGAACCAGGTTTGCATTAGTGTGTCTAACTGATAAGTCGTTAGGATACATTAGTAAGTCTGGACTTTGACCGGATCTGATTTAACAACCATTGCTTATCATTGTTGGTTAAAATTTATATGTAAATATTATGTAGTACTAATGGGTTAGTTGTTGTGTGATAGATGTCGGGCTCAAAACTTATTATCACATTCAGCGACTCCGAATCAGAATCTTCAGATGGTGTTTCAGTCATTAACCTATCCGATGACGAAAATAATATCTTTGGGGAAGACTCACAAATTCCGGATGAACCAACAATAAAGAACCCGGAAAGTGAACCCGAGGAGGAAAGTGAACCCGAGGAGGAAAGTGAACCAGAGGAGGAAAGTGAACCCGAGGAAGAAATACAAGAAATTACGAAAGACAAGTTCGAACTAGGAAAGAAACGAAAGGCTAATGAATTAGAAAATTCAAATCCCGAGTTTAGTGAGGATGATGTGGCACCAACTCCACTAGACACTACCACCCCTATTCCCGCTATCCCTATTCGTTCTATCCCGGCATCTAGTTCTTCAGCCCCACTGCCAAAATATAGGCAGACAGCTAGGATAAGCGTTAGGCCATTCCTTGAACCTAAACGTCCTAGAAAATAGACCAAACGATGAACTGCCGTATTAAACCATGGGATCATATAATGTTTTGTATAATATTATTAGTGTGGTGTGCTTAATATTCGATGTAAGATAAGCATATGTAAAATAGTGAAGTATGAAATGCAATAATTTTCCATGGTTAAGTATTATTTAGATTGTAGTAATTGGTTCTGTACTAAGCTATTAAGTATGAACATTAACGGGTAGGTACTACCCTAGATATAATTTTAAAACGCTAATAAGAAGAAAAGGCTTTTATAATAATACCTGGTTCATATTATTAACAAGCTATAATGTACTATAAATACACACTACATCTATAATATTCCATGTGAATAATTACTTTCTTTCATTAGGAAATGGCGCGATTGAATCGAATGACGGAACAAGAAGTCGAGGAATTCATCAACCAGCGAGTCAATGACAGAATGTTATGGGTCGAAGCTGCAAGAGCTGCTGCAGTTAACCTAAATCCTCGTGTAGGATGTACCTACAAGACGTTTCAAGCTTGCAAGCCCTCATCATTCAGTGGAACGGAAGGACCGATCGGTTTAACCCGGTGGATAGAAAAGATGGAGACTGTGTTTAAAATAAGTGGTTGTGTTGAAAAGGACATGACCAAGTATGCATCGTGCACTTTACAAGATAGTGCACTCACGTGGTGGAAAAATTATGTGAAGGCTGTAGGAGGAGATGTAGCTTATGATACTCCATGGGAAGAATTCAAAACAATGTTAATCAACGAATATTGTCCAAGGAACGAGGTTAGGAAGTTGGAAGATGAATTACGAAGTCTGAAGGTTATTGGTACTGAAATCACCAACTACAATCAGCGATTCATGGAATTAGTTTTGCTATGTCCTGAATTGGTTCCAACCGAAGAACGGAAAATTGAAATGTACAAAGATGGTTTGCCCAAAAAGGTCAAGGCAAATGTTACAGCATCGAAACCTAAGACAATTCATGAAGCTATAACCATGGCAAACGAGCTAATGGATCAGGTCATCATGGATAAGAAAGTATCCAATACTGATGTGAAGGTATCAGGTAACAAAAGAAAGTGGAATGGAAATTATGATCGAGGTAACCAACAACAATCTTTTAAGAAACAAGAAATCACGCAAGGTGCGGGTAGTGGTTTAAGCTTTGGTTATAAAGGACAAAATCCTTTATGCAACCGATGCCACAAACATCACTCTGGTTACTATAATGTGGTATGCAACAAATGTAATCGAAAGGGTCATCTTGCTGAAGATTGTAGGGCTCTCGTTACAAATACAAATGGTACCAAGACTCCTGCCACTAATGCAAATAGAACTGCTTTGGCTACTGTTACTTGTTATGGATGTGGAAAACAGGGTCATTATAAGAGCCAGTGCCGGAATCCGGAGAAGAATATCGAACCTGCACGAGGGAGAGCATTTGTTATTAATGCTAGAGAGGCGTGTGAAGACCCGGAGCTTGTTACGGGTACGTTTACCATTAATAACTTATCCGCATCTATTATATTTGATACTGGTGCTGATAGAAGTTACGTGTGTAGAGACTTTCACGCTAAATTGAATTGTTCATCATTACCTCTAGATGCTAAGTACATGATTGAGTTAGCTAATGGTAAACTAATTAAAGCCGATAAAATTTGCCGTGATTGTAAAATAAATTTATCCGGAGAAACATTTAAGATTGATTTGATACCCGTAGAATTAGGAAGTTTTGATGTAATAGTCGGCATGGACTGGATGTCCAAAGTAGGAGCTAAAGTTGTGTGTGCCAAGAAGGCAATTCGCATTCCTTGTAAGGATAAAATGCCGGTGATGATTTATGGAGAGAAGGGTAACTCAAAGCTAAAACTCATTAGCTGTTTGAAAGCTAAGAAGTGTTTAGAAAAGGGATGTTATGCTATTCTAGCACATGTTAATAAAGTCGAAAAGAAAGAAAAAGAGAAGTGCATCAATGACGTGCCTGTGGCAAGAGATTTTCCTGAAGTATTTCCGGAAGAGTTGCCGGGATTACCTCCATTTAGATCTGTAGAATTTCAAATAGATTTAGTACCAGGAGCTGCACCAGTGGCTCGTGTTCCATATAGACTTGCACCGTCCGAATTAAAAGAACTTCAAAGTCAGTTAAAAGAATTACTAGACCGTGGATTCATACGACCAAGCACTTCACCGTGGGGAGCTCCAATTTTGTTTGTTAAGAAGAAAGATGGATCTTTTAGGATGTGTATAGATTATCGTGAATTAAATAAGTTAACTATCAAGAATCGGTATCCACTACCGAGAATTGATGACTTATTTGATCAACTGCAAGGATCATGTGTTTATTCGAAAATCGACCTAAGATCGGGTTATCATCAATTACGTGTCAAAGAAGAGGACATTCCGAAAACTGCTTTTCGGACACGCTACGGTCATTACGAATTTTTGGTCATGCCGTTTGGATTGACGAATGCGCCAGCTGTATTCATGGACCTCATGAATCGAGTTTGTAGTCCGTATTTAGATAAGTTTGTTATCGTTTTCATTGATGACATTCTTATCTATTCCAAGAGTGAGCAAGAGCATGAGCAGCATTTAAGGTTAATATTAGAGTTGTTGAGAAAAGAACAGCTATACGCTAAATTTTCTAAGTGTGCTTTCTGGTTGAAAGAAGTGCAATTTCTTGGCCACGTTGTTAGTAGCAAAGGAATTTAGGTTGATCCAGCAAAAATTGAAGCCATTGAAAAATGGGAGACTCCTAAGACACCAATGCAGATACGCCAATTTTTGGGTTTAGCCCGTTATTATAGAAGGTTTATTCAAGATTTTTCCCGAATAGCTAAGCCGTTGACAGCATTAACGCAAAAAGGGAAGAAATACGAATGGACCTCGGAGCAGGAGAACGCATTTCAATTACTGAAGAAGAAGTTGACTACGGCGCCTATTTTATCGTTACCAGAAGGGAACGATGATTTTGAAATATATTGTGACGCTTCGCGACAAGGTTTTGGTTGCGTTCTTATGCAACGGAAGAAAGTTATTGCATACGCATCCCGACAATTGAAGATTCACGAGCGGAATTATACGACTCATGATCTAGAACTGGGAGCAGTCGTGTTTGCATTGAAGATATGGAGACACTACTTGTATGGGGTTAAATGCACTGTGTTTACTGATCATAAAAGCCTTCAACATATTTTTGATCAGAAACAGCTGAACATGAGGCAACGTAGGTGGGTCGAGTTAATAAACGACTATGATTGTGAAATTCGTTATCATCCCGGGAAGGCGAACGTGGTGGCCGATGCTTTAAGCAGAAAGGAACGAGAACCAATTCGAGTACGAGCGATGAACATAAAAATTCGCATGAATCTCAACTCACAAATCAAAGAAGTTCAACGAGAAGCACTTACTAAAGAAAATATAGGAAATGAAATAATGAAGAAGTATGAGAAGCAACTCGTTATGCGGGAAGATGGAATTCGATATTTTGCAAATCGTATTTGGGTACCGAAGTTGGGTGGATTAAGGAAGTTGATATTGAACGAGGCACATAAGACAAGATATTCGATACATCCTGGAGTTGGAAAGATGTACCAAGATCTTAAGACACATTATTGGTGGCCTAATTTAAAGACAGACGTTGCAACATATGTTGGGGAGTGTTTAACTTGTTCCAAAGTCAAAGCAGAACACCAGAAGCCGTCAGGGTTACTTCAACAACCAGAAATTCCAGAATGGAAATGGGACGGTATTACCATGGATTTCATCACGAAGTTACCAAAGACTGCCTGGGGATACGACACCATTTGGGTAATTGTTGATCGTCTTACCAAATCTGCACATTTCTTGCCTATAAAGGAAACAGATAGAATGGAGAAATTATTACGATTATATATAAAGGAAATAGTTTCAAGGCATGGAATACCTATTTCCATTATATCTGATCGTGATAGTAGATTTACCTCAAAGTTCTGGCAATCACTACAGGAGGCACTAGGAACTCGTTTGGATATGAGCACCGCATATCATCCGCAAACCGACGGGCAGAGTGAAAGAACAATTCAGACTCTTGAAGACATGCTCAGGGCATGTGTGATCGATTTTGGAAACGGATGGGATAAATATCTACCATTAGCAGAATTCTCGTATAATAATAGTTATCATGCGAGCATTAAAGCTGCGCCATTCGAAGCATTGTACGGAAGGAAGTGTAGATCTCCTATTTGTTGGAATGAAGTAGGAGATCGACAATTAACTGGTCCCGAGATCATACACGAAATGACTGAGAAGATAGTACAAATCAAGGAGAGATTGAAAACAGCCCGTAGTCGCCAAAAGAGCTACGCCGATGTCCGAAGGAAACCATTAGAGTTTCAGATCGGTGACATGGTTATGCTAAAGGTGTCACCTTGGAAAGGTGTAATACGTTTCGGTAAAAGAGGTAAACTGAACCCAAGATATGTAGGCCCGTTCAAGATCATCGAACGCATTGGACCGGTAGCTTATCGACTCGAGTTACCGCAACAACTCGCCGGAGTACATAATACATTTCACGTCTCGAACCTTAAGAAGTGTCTTGCAAAGGAAGACCTCACCATCCCTCTTGAAGAAATCCATGTCGACGAGAAACTACAATTCATCGAAGAACCAGTCGAAATCATGGACCGTGAAGTTAAACGGCTCAAGCAGAGCAACATACCGATCATTAAGGTTCGTTGGAATGCTAGAAGGGGTCCCGAGTTTACTTGGGAATGAGAGGATCAAATGAAACAAAAATATCCACACTTGTTTTCCGATGACGCAAAATAGGTACAATTTTAAAATTTCGGGACGAAATTTATTTAACGGGTAGGTACTGTAATGACCCGCACTTTTTCGATCGTTCTATACTTATAAGATTAATATTTATATAAATTAAACCTTACCAACATGATAAGCAATCCAAATTGTTGAGACTTATGTTTTCAAAGAGAGTTTTACACAACGATTGACCGTCTAGTTTGACCGATGATATCACGAACTATACAATATATGATAATTATACGTTTGTGTATATATATGTATATATACATATTTAACATGATCTAAGGATGTTTTAATATCTCATTTTGTATTAATAACAATAAGTTATAAGTATATTTTGAAACTACTAACTTAAGTTTTCAAAACAATAACCATACGTAACGTTATTTGACATAAATACTTATAACCTATAATGTTTATACATATATCGTATATGTAATGTATTTAATCACTTTTAAAGACTTAAATACATAAAACAATATAAGTATATTCACAAAAGATAGCTATATTTGAATTCTCATTCCATTTTTCACAAGATTTCTATACGTATATCTAGAGTACATGTACTCGTATCATACCTAGCTTCTATACATATTTGCTATTGGTATATACACATCAAATCACCACCAACCAGCCCTTGTTCAATGCCTTATGTATAAGGTAACTACTTTTGTTATCTAGTATGACAATTTCACATGATTAAAAGATTTTTTCACAAAATTACAAACTTATACACCTTTTACACCACCATTTATACTCCATTCCATTTTCATTTTACTACACATTTCCTTTAACAAAAACACACTCTTAAGAAACTCCATAACCATTCAGCTAGTATCCATGAAGATCTAGCCATAAAAACATCACTTAAACACCATAAGAAAAACCTTACAAAAACACTTCAAGAATCCTTTCAAGAACACAAGTTTACTTCCAATCTTTCATCCAACTCCACCACTCTTTTGGTTCTAGGTCTTTACTCCTCTTTTACAGCAATCTTGTCCAAGTAACTTGAGGTAGTAACTTTTTTCATAACCTTATTCGATTCATATATATATAGCTATCTTATTATATGGTATAAAATTTTAACAACAAGAACATAGTTTGAATGTTTTCAAACTTGTTTGCAAACTAAATAGATCCTTCTAACTTAACTTTTAAAATACTTCAAGACCTGTAATATATCATAAATATATGCTAATTTAACAAGGTATAACTTGGTTTTTCAAAGAACACCTTAAAAACTGAATTTACGACGTCGGAGTGCAACCGGGGGCTGTTTTGGGTTGGATAATTAAAAACCATCTTAAACTTTGAATTGAAGGTTTATTTTCTAGAAAAATGATTTTTACTATGAATATGATAACACATAAAAATTTCATGATTTAACTCAAAGTATAAGTATTTTTAGAAAAATAATCATTTAAGGTTGTTTACATGATGGAAAATGATTAACTTCATAAGTTTCACTAAAGTTTGACCTATGACCTGTGATTTCGAATACAAACTAAGGTATTTACAGTTCATAGTCTTAAATAGGGACTCGATCCAAGGAAGTGGCAAGTTGAATCAACGAAAACGGAGTTGTAACGAAGAAACTATGACCAAAACGAGATCGGATATCTAAGACTAGTTTAGCTACGAAAATAATTGGAGAAAATTAAATAAATCACATCTTTTTAAAATAACATGATATTTTATATATATGTACTCATAATTTAATTTTATATGGTTCAGGATCACCCGTAAACAATACGAGAAGATTAATCATAAGATCCCATGATTGTACGCAACACGTCATTTGACAACACCGGTACTTTATGTACGCAACACGTCATTTGACAACACCGGTACCGTGGGTCAAGATTAATCTCGACCAATACATATACGATGGGGGTTTTTATTTATTTCATTGGGGGTTTATTAAACACCTAAAAATGAACCATTAAAATTGAATTACTAACATCGGACTGCTAACTACGGACTAAGGAATTATTAAAAGTATTAAAAGTATTATAAGTATATATATGTGATGTTTGTTTAAAAAGAAAAGGTATTGATATATTATATATGGATAGGTTCGTGATATCAATCGGAGACCAAGTCAAAATTACATATCTTCAAGACGAAAGTGAGTATATAGTCCCACTTTTAAACTCTAAGTATTTCGGGATGAGAATACATGTATTTTATGTTTTACGTTATGGACACAAGTAACTGAAAAATATATTCTACGTTGAGTTGTACCACTGGCATACTTCCCTGTAGCTTGGTAACTGTTATTTACAGCGGTATTGTAAACGCGAATCCTGTTGATAGATCTATCGGGCCTGACAACCCCAACCGGACTGGACGACCAGTATTCAACGGTTGCACAGTACTTCGTTTTGTGACTACACTTGGTACGGTGTAGTAAGATTTCATAATAAAGGGAATATGCGACGTGATTAAATGTTAAGTATGGTTACCAAGTGCTCAACCACTTAGAATATTTTTATTAAAATGTTTACATATGAAATCTTGTGGTCTATATTTATATCGCTGCCGGCATTAAACCTATATCTCACCAACTTTATGTTGACGTTTTAAACATGTCTATTCTCAGGTGATAACTAAAAGCTTCCGCTGCAACATGTTGAATTTAAGCAAGATCTTGAGTATGCATATTTGTGTCAAAAATAAAACTGCATATCCGAGGAATTGTAATGTAAAATATGCTAGAAATCGTATTGTTATCATCACATGTAAAGTTTGTAAGTCTAAGATTATCGCTAAACGATAATCATCTTTATATTGTCTAAAGCTTGTATCAAAATAAGAATTATGGTTTGTAATGTAAAATATATGCAGTTGTTCTTTTAAAAATGTCGCATATAGAGGTCAATACCTCGCAATGAAATCATACGTTATCTAACACGTTCTTATGGTTAAGGACGGGTTATGACAGCATTAGTGAGTCTTGATCGAGCCGAGTAGGATTCGCTAATAGGACTAATCTACAACTTGCTCATTTTCTTGTTACTGCTTACTACTACTGCATGACACTGCTTACCTTTACTCCTATGTGAACTTGTTGTATGCTGCTACTTTCTCGCTACTGCATGCTACTATCTGTCTTTGACTACATGTTATTTTGTTTAATATTGTTACGATTGCCATGCTATGTACTGCTAGGATGTTGTAGTGCCTGATTATGTGTTTGCTATATGTCTTACTGACATGAAAAAAGTTATTTTTCCTTGATCAGATGTCAGACATGCCGCCCATGACCTTTGACTTCGAGAGTGACTCAGATACGTCTACTACCTCGCCTACTATTTTTGCTGACTCACCGCTATCCTCCGGCGACTCTGGCAATTCGTCTTCCGGAGATAGTAGACATGTGCTTGACCTCATGGACGTCTTAGACAGGGACGAGGATCCCGAGGAGATTCCAGCACCACCCAGCCCTAGACTCCCGGGGACACAGCACCATTTCGGTGGTACTCTGATCCCTAGGGGAAACGGAGATGGTCATTTCCTTAACGAGCATGGACATTGGGCTAGACGCACCGCTGATGGACGAGTCATACCAATTACACCTTGCAGATATCGACTTATGACCACCGGCCAGACGCTTTCTCCCGCCCGTGATGTACCTGCACTACCTTCAGACGATTCAGACGGATCATCATCCGATGACACCAGCATGGAGGATCCCGAGGAGGATTCTGAGGAGGATCCTGAGGAGGATTCTGAGGAGGACCCCGAGGAGGAGCCCGTGCAGCCACCCTCTACCCCGCCGAAGAAGCGGTACCGCTTCGATGGTACTGTTATTCCAGGGGTTAATGGAGGAAAGTCGTTCGTGAACGCACATGGACAGTTGGTTAGGGTCACCGCCTGTAAGAGGGTTGTACCGTATCCTGCCGATCCATTTGTGCGTAAGGTCGCCCGCTCAGTGCCGTCTACTTCTAGTACTATATCCGCATCATCTGGACCATCTACACCACCTGCCCCACCAGCATCTCCTATCGTCGAGGAACTGACGAGAGAAGTGCATGCCCTCCATGCTCTGGTAACTGAGCTCGAGGATCAGATGACCCACCTGATGGACATCATTTACCCACCCTCGCCCTAGGACTGTTGTATTAGATTTCTTTATGTATTCCGTTTGTAGTTTCCTGTTTTTCATTTATGTATTGTACGAACCATATGCCGTTGTATGCAATTTTCTTATTATGAATGGAACTACTGTTGTTGATCTATTGTACGACGCTTTATTACATGTTGGTTTTTGTGCTATCTGCTGCTTTTTTGCCATGCTTAGTTATCGTGTACCGTGTTGCTTCCATGTTGTTTACCGTATGCCGTGACGTTGTTGGTTAATGGAATTTGACTTAAGTCAAAAATTTTGTTTGGAAGATCGATGGCTAACGGAAGAGGTCCAAGGGAAATTCCAACAGCAGCATAGATCGAGGAGATGATAGCCGCTCGAGTAGCCGCAGCTATGGCGAATACCAACCCCCAAGCTCCACCGGCTAACCCGAACATCCAGAATGGGTGCACTTTCAAGGAATTTCAGAGTTGTAAGACCCACAATTTCAGTGGAACAGAAGGGCCAGTTGAGCTGACGAGATGGTTTGAGAAGTTGGAATCTGTGTTCCGGGTGAGTAACTGCTCCGAAGGGAATAAGACTAAGTTCGCATCCTGCACTTTGTCGAATGGCGCTTTGACTTGGTGGAATACGCTCTCCCAGGCTCGGGGAATTGATGAAGCTTATGCTACACCATGGGAGGAGTTTAAGAGGGCTATTATTGAGGAATACTATCCCAGAACCGAAATTCAGAAAATGGAAGCGGAATCTTGGGAACTGAAAGTTGTAGGAACTGACCTTGATGGCTATAATCGAAGGCATTTGGAGTTAGCTTTGATGTGCCCCACAATGGTTACTCCGGAGTACAAACGGATGGAGAGGTATCTGTGGGGACTCCCCAAGGACATTCAGGGAAATGTCACTTCTTCGAAACCAGCGAATGTACCAGAAGCTATGCGCATGGCGCACACCCTGATGAATCAAATTACCCGTCAAGAGCCAGAGAAGGCGAAATCAGAATCGGGAGCTAGTAATGGGAAACGTAAGTGGGACGGAAGTAAGGGAAAAGGTTTTGATCAGAACCCATCTAAGAGGTATGAAAATTTTAAGGGAAACAACGACTGGAGAAACCTTAACCCGAACCCTAGCTCTAACCCTAACTACAAAGGTACCCTTCCTCAGTGTAAGAGATGCTACAAGCATCACACTGGATACTGCAACGTAGTGTGTGAGAAGTGTAAAAGGACTGGACACATCGGCAGAGATTGTAAGATCAATGCCCCAGCAGTGAGGACAAACCCAAATGGACCAAGGAAGTGTTTTGAGTGCGGTCAGCAGGGCCACTTCAAGAATGATTGTCCTAACAAGAAGAAGGATGGCGGGCCAGCACGTGGAAGAGTCTTCAACATGAATGCCAGAGATGGCCGCGAGGATCCTGACTTGGTTACAGGTACATTCACCATCAATAAACTATTAGCTTCTATCATATTTGATACCGGTGCCGATAGGAGTTATGCATGTAGACACTTTTTCTCTAAGATAGATTGGTCGTTAGTGCCTTTGGATGAGAGTATATTTGTTGAGGTAGCCAATGGAAAGCTTGAGAGAGTTGACCAAATTGGCCGGAGGTATCATAAACTTAGCTGGTGTGGATTTTGAGATTGATTTGATACCCATTAAGTTAGGGAGTTTTGATGTGATAGTCGGCATGGATTGGTTGTCCAAAGTGAGAGCAGAAGTTATTTGTGGAGAGAAGATTCTTCGTATACCTCGCGAAGATGGTAAGCCACTAATTGTTTATGGGGATGGATGTAGCCCGAAGCTGAACCTTATTAGTTGCTTGAAGGCACAAAAGGTTATGAAAAGGGACATTTTTCTGTTTTAGCACATGTGAAGAAACTTGAAACGGAGGAGAAAAGCGTGGATGAAGTGCGAATTGTGAACGAATTTCCCGACGTCTTTCCAGAAGAATTGTTGGGATTACCGCCGCCGAGATCAGTGGAGTTCCAAATCGATCTAGTACCAGGAGCTGCACCTGTAGCTTGCGCACCTTATCGACTTGCACCTTCCGAACTGCAAGAGTTGCATGTGTATCGATTATCCTGAACTGAACAAGTTGACGATCAAGAATCGGTATCCCCCTCCCAGAATTGACGATCTTTTTTATCAGCTGCAAGGATCCAGCGTCTACTCCAAGATTGATTTACGATCAGGTTATCACCAGTTGAGGGTGAAGGAGAGCGATGTGCTGAAGACTGCGTTCCAAACTCGTTATGGTCACTATGAGTTTCTAGTGATTCCATTCGGTTTAACTAACGCACCTGCCGTGTTTATGGATCTCATGAATCGTGTATGCAAGCCGTACTTGGACAAATTCGTTATCATCTTCATAAATGATATCCTCATCTATTCCAAAAGCGAAGAAGAACATGAGCAACATCTTCGACTCATGCTTGAACTCTTGAGACAAGAGCAACTCTATTCCAAATTCTCCAAATGTGAATTTTGATTGAAGGAAGTCCAATTTCTTGGTCATATTGTGAGTGATCAGGGTATCAAAGTCGATGCCGCAAAGATCAAAGCCATCAGCGAGTGGGAAACCCCCACTACTCCTACTCATATCCGTCAATTTTTAGGCCTCGCCGGTTATTATCGTAGATTCATCGAAGGTTTCTCTTTGAATGCACGTCCTTTGACCGCGTTAACTCACAAAGGGAAGAAGTTCGTTTGGGAAACCGAGCAAGAGTCGGCATTCCAAACCCTGGAGCAGAAGTTGACCACTGCTCCTATTCTGTCCCTTTCTGAAGGCAGTGATGACTTCGTTGTGTATTGCGATGCCTCCTGACAAGGTTTTGGGTGCGTATTTATTCAACGGAAGAAGGTTATTGCTTACGCCTCCCGACAACTAAAGATTCACGAGCGAAACTACAGGACTCACGATCTCGAGCTTGGAGCCGTTGTCTTTGCACTCAAACTTTGGAGACACTATCTGTATGGAACCAAGAGCACTATCTTCACCGATCACAAAAGCCTCCAACATATATTCGATCAGAAGTAACTGAATATGAGACAGCGTCGATGGATCGAGACGTTGAACGACTATGATTGTGAACTTCGTTACCACCCTGGAAAGGCAAATGTTGTAGCCGATGCCTTGAGCCGAAAGGAAAGAATGGTACCTCTTCGTGTTCGAGCCTTGAACGTCATCATTCACACAAATCTCAATAGCCAAATCCATGTAGCTCAAGAGGAAGCTCTCAAGGAGGAGAATATTGCTCAAGAGCACTTGAACATTCGTTTCTCGATTCGAGGTAAAAGAGACTGGACTCCGATACTTTGCCGGAAGAAATCTAGGTGCCTAGTTATGGGGATTTACAAAGCCTTATTCTAGATGAAGCTCATAAGTCAAGGTATTCGATTCATCCAGGAGCTGGTAAGATGTACCACGACCTCAAGGTTCAATATTGGTGGCCAAACCTCAAGAAGGATGTTGCGACTTACGTCGAAAAGTGTTTAACTTGTTCTAAGATCAAAGCCGAACATCAGAGGCCATCCGGGTTACTTCAACAACCTGAATCCCGCAATGGAAGTGGGAAGGAATAACAATGGACTTCATCACGAAGCTACCGAAGTCGGTAGGCGGTTATGATACCATCTGGGTTATCGTTGACCGTCTTACCAAATCTGCACACTTCCTAGACATTAAGGAAACTGATACGATGGAGAAACTCGCACAACTATACATAAAGGAAGTTGTATCTCGACACGGTGTACCCTTATCGATTATTTCAGACCGAGACGCCAGTTTCGCTTCTAGATTTTGGCATTCTTTACAAGAAGCTTTGGGAACACTTTTAGATATGAGTACTGCGTATCACCCGTAAACCGACGGACAGAGAAAATGCACGATTCAAATCCTGGAGGACATGTTGCATGCTTGTGTAATTGATTTCGGAAAGGCTTGGGAGAGGCATTTGCCGCTAGCCGAATTCTCTTACAACAATAGCTATCACACGAGTATTAAGGCCGCACCTTTCGAAGCCTTGTATGGCCACAGATGTCGTTCTCCTATCTGTTGGGCCGAAGCAGGTAAAAAGCAAATCACCGGACCCGAACTCGTCCATGAAACAACCGAGAAGATTGTCCAAATTCAAGCGAGGCTCAAGACGGCCAGTGATCGTCAAAAGAGCTATGCCGATCTTAAGCGTAAAAATCGCAAATTCCAAGTAGGTGAGCGAGTGATATTGAAAGTTGCACCTTAGAAAGGTGTAATCCATTTCGGAAAGCGTGAGAAGCTAAATCCGCGATATATTGGTCCTTTCGAAGTCTTGGAGCGTGTTGGACCCGTTGCTTACCGTTCCCACTTTTCATGTGTCGAATCTGAAGAAATTTCTTGCTGAACCAGAACTTTTCATACCACTTGAGGAGCTTATGATTAATGACAAACTCCACTTCGTAGAAGAACCTGTTGAAATTATGGACTGTGAGGTCAAAACCTTGAAACGCAACAAGATTCTAATTGTCTGAGTTCGTTGGAATGCTAAGCGAATACATGGGAATGAGAGGATCAGATGATGCAGAAGTATCCTCACCTCTTCACAATTCTACCGTCTACCTCAACTTAAAATTTTAGGACGAAATTTTCATTAACAGGTGGGTAATGTAACGACCCAACTTTTTTGACTTACTTTTGTGCTTGCTAATTTCTACGAAACTGCCTATTTGTGCGTACTGTGTTGGTTTATATTTTGGCGTATTATTTCATGATTAATTACTTTCGTTATTACCATACAACATGCCATTTGGTACACGTTTAACTTTTGTCGTAATTGGAATATAACGACTACGTAATACTAATTGTTATTTTCTAATAACAATAACTTGGGCTTTTGGTTGCTTAATTACGCTTAGTAATTTACTTATGCTCACTAGTTAGTCTTGTTGGACTTTCTACCTTGTTGGACTTTAGCCCACCCTACTCTAGTTAATAGACTATTTAATTAGCCCAATTTTAATAAGTTTATGACCCATAAATGTAAGACAAATACCCATTTATAAGAGGAAACATACTAGGAATTTTGCTAACCATAATCACAATTGTTGTATGGGATCCCAACATAAGCACCAACTTTAGGCCACCATTAACCAAAAAGCAAAAGTTGTCCCCCACTTGTCCCCCCTAAAATCGACGGCCTAAGGGCCTCCCCACCACCTCACCACCCTATAAATACCAAGCAAATCTCACCCATTTCACACTTAATCTCATTCACATTTTACACACACTTACTCTCTAATTCTCTCTCTAGTCTTTCTCACTCTAAAAAGTGTAAGTTTTAAATTTTCTTCTTTTTCTTCTCTTCTCATTTTCGACATCATCATCATCATGCAAGGATCAACATTTTTAGCTTCTTGATCTTGTTATATCTTGTAGATTCAAACTTTGGTTTGAATCCTTCAATTACATAAAAGATTCAAGCTTTCTAGCTTTGAATCTTCATTACTTTTGTTGGATCTAAGTTTTCTAGCTTATGATTCCTTTATTTTGTTAAAAAAATCAAAACTTGTGTTTATGATCTTCATGTAGCTTGAAGATCTAGCCTTTTGCTTTAAGGATCTTCAAGAACATTAAAGTTCCAAGCTTTTTAGCTTAGGGTTTAATTATTTTGTTAAATATCTTAGCTTTTTAGCTTATGGTCTCATTACTTTTACTAGATCTTAGCTTTCTAGCTTATGGTCTCATTAATCTTGTAAAGATCCAAGCTTTCTAGCTTAGGGTTTTCTTAATACTTGAGATCTAAGTTATCATTGTTGATCTCACTTACTTGGAACCTTTTTGTGATTGTTGTGATGATAATGATTAAGTCTTCATCATCTCTTATGATGAAGATGCATAAACTTGTGTAAAAAGGACAAAGGTTGAAGCTTTATTGGGTTTATGCAATAAAGAGGCAACCTTGATGTTCAAAACTTATAGAATGTTAGCTTTTACTCTTAGTTTCGTGTTGATGGTTTAAAATTAGTCAAAGTGATGCTAAAACATCAAAGAGTTGTACACTTGAAGCTTACACGCATCAAGGATGAGAACCGTGATGAGCATCAAGCACCAAGAAACCCACCAGAGCACTTGTTTGCTATTTTTCGGGGTCTGATCAGATTCCTAGGACTTCTGGAAAATTAATTTTCATATAGTTCGTTTCTATTAGATGACTTTTCATTTAGACCTCGCCTAAATCCGATATACGGTTTAGGATTTATAGCCTTCCGAAAGTCACTACACCGTTATAACGACGTGCTGAAAATTCTGACCTACTCGCGCTTGAACCGTCGCCACGGTCAAACGACATCGAGTTAGGATCTGAAAATTGGAAAGCAGTTAGAGGACTCATATACGGAGCCTTGGACACTGACCACGCGTCTTTTCGTTTTGTATATATTTCGTAGCAGCTGTCCGAAGTAAGCTTTTTGTTTCGATCTCTATTCTTGTTGAAAACTTACTTTATCTTTTACGTATGATGATAATGATGATGATGACGATACTTAAGACTTAATTTATTCACTCTTAAAATTTTGGGGACAATATACTGACTTAGTGACCTTTGACTTAGGTTGATGACCATTCGGACCAACTTACTACTTTCGTACTTTTCATATCGACTTTACCGCACATTCACTGTGAGTTATAGCTTCCCTTTTTACTTTACTATTTTTGGAACTGAGAATACATGCGCTTTTTATGTTTTGCATATTAGACACGAGTACTTAAACTTTACATATGTGTGGGTAATATAACGGCACAAAGATTCCCCTTAGCACGGTAACGTTTAATCATTGGTTTTTGACCTGGTGAACGCGAATATTAGATATGGACCCATAGGGTTTGACATCCCCACTCGGGCTAGTCGCGCTAGCATTTAACGGGTGTTTGATACTTCGAGAACATACGCACTCGCCAAGTGTACTTTTAGGGGGTGATATTATTATTACGTTAAGTTAGTTACCGGGTGCCCACGGATAAGCATATATTTTTCATACTGTTTTGAATATGAAATCTCGTGGTCTACATTACATTACTGAATACAAACTATAGCTCACCAACATTCGTGTTGACTTTTAAGCGTGTATTTCTCAGGTTCTTAGACGTTGTTGCTTTCGCTGTTAGACTTGCTGTCTTGGTGTTTTAGACTTGCTGTTACAGACTCGCTGTGTTAGACTTCCGCTGCATTACTTAGAGATGTCTCAATCATGGAACTTTTATTTTGCATTCGCAACTTATGTTATTTTGAATAATGGATTTCTAACGACCTTTGTGTCACGTTATCTTTTGTAAAATGTTACCTTTTCATGAATGCAAAACTTGTTTTAAAATAGCATGTGGTATTATACCGTGTAATGGACCTGTTGTTGACGATTCATACATGATGGTTTTGTACGGGGCGTCACATTTGGTATCAGAGAATCGGTTGTAGGGAATTAGGTTGCATTAGTGAGTCTTGACCGAGCCGAGTAGGATTCGCTAATAGGACTAATCTACAACTCGATCGTTTTCTTGTTACTACTTACTACTACTGCATGCTACTGCTTACCTTTACTGCTATGTGAACTTGCTGTATGTTGCTACTTTCTGGCTACTGCATGCTACTATCGGTCTTTGACTGCATGTTATTTTTTTTTAATACTGTTACGATTGCCATGCTATGTACTGCTAGGATGTTGTAGTGCCTGATTACGTGCTTGCAATATGTCTTACTAACATGGAAAAAGTTATTTTTTCTTGTTCAGATGTCACACATGCCGCCCATGACCTTTGACTTCGAGAGTGACTCAGATACGTCTGCTACCTCGCCTACTATTGTTGCAAACTCACCGCTATTGTGACGACCCAGAAATTTCTGATCAAATTTAAACTTAATCTTTATATGTTTCCGACACGATAAGCAAATTCTGTAAAGTTGAGTCTCAATTTTTTTGAACCATTTCATGAAACATTTGACCTTTGGCTATTCCCAACGATTCACGAACAACTATTTGTAATTAGATATATATATATCTATATATATATATATATATATATATATATATATATATATATATATATATATATACTTAAATATATATAATTATATATACTAATTTGGAATACAATTTAAAATATTATACAATTTAATTATTATAACTAAAAATGTAAAAAATAAAATAAACATTGAAATTAAATATGTAAAATAAAATACAAAATAAGTAAGTTTAATTTAAAATGAATCTATATAAAACTATATGATTTCTATAGATAATTATTATTATATGTATATTGTAAAATATGTTAAAGTATATAAAATTTAATAATCAATATAAGTTATATTGAAAGGTATATTATATAGATATGACATAACCAATAATATGAAATGCTAATATATTCATCGACGGAATTGATAGATATGTCAAATGATTTAATTAACAAATATTTTGTTAGCATTTATCAATATCATAAGTATTGTGACATTATTATAAATCTCTGTCGTGAGACCCCAAGATGATTGAGAAATCTTTTCTTGTTAACATTATTCGGAATAAATAGTAATGTGATTTACATGTTAGAACAAAGCGTCAGTTATCAAGAACTAGATAAAAGTTAGTGGAGGTTCCTGCTTAAATTTTGATGCATGCTTTACAATGATTCCTTGTGCATCTTGATAGGTTAACTAATTAGTTTTTATGATATTTAATAGACAACGACATGATAAGAAATTGAATATGTTGCATTTAAATAATTTCATGCGTTTGATTATCCATTAGGCTTAACCCTGCGATTCACGATTAAACTATAAGGTAAAAATTGGAAACTGTTATGACTTACATAATTATATTATTCTACTTTATTAAATGAATGTATATATGTATATTTAACTTATTTATTTATGTAATAAAAACTTGTTATGTAATAGTGACACATATAGTATTTTATAAACTTGGAATACATTATCTAGAAATACTCATTTATTTTCTTCACAAAGTTAATAACGAATACATATATATAATTGTAGATTAATATATGTAATATATAACATTTGTTTTACATAATTATATATATGAGTATTAAAATGGAAGTAAAGTTATATAGATTATATACAGAAGTTCATAATATTTCAATTTATGTAAATATTTATGTGTAATAGAAATGTGTTATATTAATACTATTATTATTATTATCATTATTATCATTATCCTTAATACTAATATTATTATTATTAATATTAGATTATTGTTATTTTTATTATTAGTACTATGTATTTTTCATTATGTATAATATTAAAAGTATTAATATTATTAAAATAATTATTAATTATTAAGATTAATTACAATAAATCAGATATATAAATATAGATACAAATTTATAAATATAAATACTGATATATATCACGAGCGATATTTATCTATTTATATCCCTATCAGATTTCTTTTTTTTTTGTTTTTATACACCGATGCTGTTATACCCGTGATACTAGAGACACATCGACCTTACATTCTCATTCGATCACCTCATAATTCTCTGCACCAAACCATTTGACTCTTCAATCGTTATTATCAATTATCAGTCATAACCGCTGCAATCGAGCGAATTAAACAGATGAAAGCAGAAACAATTTAGGTCGCGGTAAGTTTCAATCCATAATTCAATTTCGAATCCTTCACTAAAATCTAAAAATGCAGAGTTAATTGGAATCATCTAGTGAAACTATTGGTAAATTTTCAGGCTTTAATTTAGCAAATTGATTGTTAATTTTGATAGTCAAGCTTTATAGCAAAAAGTCAAACCAAAATTCTTCATTCAAATTAGGATATTGTAGGATGTTTTTGATTCAATTAATAACTCAAGAAAATTGTAATTGCGATTTGAAACAGGTCTCATGAAGAAATTTTGAGCTAAAACTCTTTAAATTTTGAAATTCGATTTTGTAGTTCTTATAAAAAGAAAAACGGGTCTGTTCATTATTAAACTCAAAATCTGTGTTGTTTTGAACTGAGTAATTCACGAATGATATTAATCGTTGTTATTAACTCCTGATTAAATAAAATGTTTACCCAAAAATGGATTCGAGTTTGAAGTTTAATCCCTTGAATTATGATGAAGAAGAAGATATAATAAGAATAGGTTAAAATAAATAAAAACGGGGTTATAACAGATGTGTTGAAGCAGATCAGTGATGTTGGGTGTTTTTGGGTTATCGAAAGGTCTTGGGTTCGAGTCTAGGTGGAGGCAATTCTTTTTACAACACGTTTTAAAGGTAATTATTTATATTATTACCATTATTATCATATTTATAATTAAAATTAATATTATCATTTCCAAGATTATTATTATTATTAGTTGACTAAATAAATATGTTTAATATTATTACTATTATTATTATTGTTAATAGAAGTATTAGTATTATTATTATTATTATTATTATTATTATTACTGTTATTATTATTATTATTATTATTATTATTATTATTATTATTATTATTATTATTATTATTATTATTATTATTATTATGGTTATTTTTAGAGTACTTATTAGTACTAATACATATATTATTATAAAGATATCATTTAGTATTATTATTATTATTATTATTATTATTATTATTATTATTATTATTATTATTATTATTATTATTATTATTATTATTATTATTATTATGGTTATTTTTAGAGTACTTATTAGTACTAATACATGTATTATTATAAAGATATCATTTAGTATTATGATTATAATTACCATTAGGATCATTATTATCATCATTATTATTACTCATATTAATATTATTACCATCATTAAAAATATGATTTTAGCATTTATAAAGTATGATCATTATTATTATGATTAACATTAATATTATTATAAGTATTATTATTATAATTATTACCATCATTAAAATTAATATTAAGATTATTATTACTATTATTTTTTTAAGTATTATTATTAGTATTATCAATTAGATTATTATTAGTAGTATCATGATGATTAAAACCATTACCATTGATATTAAAATTATTATAGTTATTATTAGGATTATTATCAAAACTATTAATATCAGTATCATTACTAAATCTAATTATTATTTTTTATTTACTATCATAAAAAGTTACAAATTTTTATTTATTATTACTGATATTATTTTATCAAATAAATAACTATATAAGAATGTATTTAATACCTATCACATAACAACACTAATAATTTCAAAATAAATACTAATTATTTATCTAAAGTATATAAAACAAATATAGTTAATTTAATGAAACATACAAATTACTAAAATAACCATTATTAATAATACATAAACTTGTTCGGTTACGATTATGTGTTTTAATATATATAATTGATATAGGTTCGTGAATCCGAGGCCAACCCTGCATTTGTTCAATGTCGTCATATGTATTTTTACTACAAAATACAGTATTGTGAGTTTCATTTGATCCCTTTTTAAATGTTTTTGCAATATATATTTTTGGGACTGAGAATACATGTGCTGTTTTATAAATGTTTTACGAAATAGACACAAGTAATCGAAACTACATTATATGGTTGAATGATCGAAGTCGAATATGCCCCTTTTACTTGGTAACCTAAGAATTAGTAAACCAGTCTACTAACTGACGTCGATCCTAAAGATAGATCTATTGGGCCCAACAAACCCCATCCGTTGTAGCGGATGCTTTAGTACTTCGATGTTGTTTTATCATGTCTGATGGATGTCCCGGAATGATAGGGGATATTCTTATATGCATCTTGTTAATGTCAGTTACCAGGTGTTCAATCCATATGAATGATTTTTGTCTCTATGCATGGGACGTATATTTATGAGAACTGTAAATGAAATTCTTGTGGTTTATTAAAATGATGAAAATGATCGTTTATGATAAACTAATGAACTCACCAACCTTTTGGTTGACACTTTAAAGCATGTTTATTCTCAGGTATGAAAGAAATCTTCCACTGTGCATTTGCTCATTTTAGAGATATTACTTGGAGTCATTCATGACATATTTCAAAAGACGTTGCATTCGAGTCGTTGAGTTCATCAAGATTATTATTAAGTCAATTATATTTGGATATATTATGAAATGGTATGCATGCCATCAACTTTCGATGTAATGAAAGTTTATCTTTTAAAAACGAATGCAATGTTTGTAAAATGCATCATATAGAGGTCAAGTACCTCGCGATGTAACCAAATGTAATGTATTCGTCCAGGTGGATTAGGACGGGTCATGAAATTTGGTATCAGAGCGGTGGTCTTAGCGAACCAGGTCTTGCATTAGTGTGTCTAACTGATAGTTGTTTAGATGCATTAGTGAGTCTGGACTTCGACCGTGTCTGCATGTCAAAAGTTTTTCTTATCATTTCTAGTCAGAAATCATCTGCTTATCATCCTTAGGAAATTACCTGCTTATCATTCTTAGTCTAGACATGTCTTACTGCCTCTATTGCATAGACAATGTATAGATAAATTCATATCTTAGCGTATCTGTTATTGTTACCTTTGCCTGACAGCTTCCGTAGATTCCTCCGTAACTTATGGGATTTTAGTATTATATATGCATATGTAAATTATGTATTGCAGGGTACTAATCTACATCCTATAATCTATTTCTTATTGAAAATCCTTCATCTGATCATACGAGATGAATCCCTCAACTGTGACAACCCGGAAATTTCCAACCAAATTTAAACTTTAATCTTTATATGTTTCCGACACGATAAGCAATATTTGTTAAGTTAAATTTCAAGAATTTTAAACTATGTTCATACATTCATTCAACCTCGACCAAGTTCCAACGATTCACGAACCATTAAACGAATATGATTATATTTGTATATGTGTATATATATATTATAACTTGAAACGTAAACAAAATATTAGATTAAATACTTTATATGATTGTATCTGTTTCAAAATGTTTATCAATGGAATTAGAAGATAAGATTAAATGATTGAATTATCAGATATATTAAATTATGATTACAAGTCTCTGTTGAAAGGCCCACGTTGATTTGAGAAATCTTTCCATTTTAACAATATTCGGAAAATGGTAAAGTGATTTATAAATAAGAACAAATTGTCAATCATTGAGAACTAGACAAAGGATAGTGGAAGATTGAATCTCATAAAGACTCGATTGATCTATTTAGTTTTAAACGTACAAAAACGTTTTCAGTTTAAAAAGAACTTTATTATTAAAACGTATATAACTTTTTTAAATATCTAGAATCACTTTTGACAACTCATTACTTAATTAGTATGATAAAGATAACGATATTTATATTTTATTTTATATATATAACGATTTAAATTAATATTATATATATTTATACGCGTATTATACGTACATAGTTTTATACTTTTACTATACTTAAACTTTACCTTTACTTTATTTTTACTTTACTTTAACTTTAATAATTCACTTTAATAATTAATACTTTAATAATTCACTTTAATAATTCATATTTTAATAATTCACTTTAATAATTCATACTTTAATAATTCATACTTTAATAATTCACTTTAATAATTCATACTTTAATAATTCACTTTAATAATTCAAAAATCTATTATAAATAGAATTCAATAGATTTCATTATTTCATAGAAACTTGAAAATATTTTTCTCTAAACTCTCTCAATCAATTTACATATATATATTTACTCCGTATTATTTCAAGATATTATTAGTATACATAAAATATTACGACGGAGTGCTGTCCGAGTGATTTCGAAATTGTTTTTCGAGTGGGATAGGATTAAGGAAATTATGGGTTATAGCTATGGAGGTGATTGAGTATGGTTCATGGGTATGCTCGTGAGGTCAATATAGTGTTTATCATTTCCGTTGCGTCTACGTACCTTTCCTGTAATATTGAATCTCAATATTGATACGTGAGTACTCATAATTTAACTTTTATATACTAATAGTGTATCCCTGACTAGTGCTCGAGTATTTAGGATTATGCATGCTTGTACTTTTAATATTGCCCTTAGATAGGTTAGGTTGAATGTTGAATTAGTTACACTTGCGGTTGAGATAAGATATAAGAAATGCATATCCTTGGAAAGCTAGCGAAAATTAAGAACTTTTCCTTTAGATATCGAATGGTTTCGATGAACGGATTAGAAGTTATAATCAATTGAATTTTCGATATTTTTATTAAAAATGATTATTATTATCGTCGTTTTTATCGTCGTTCTAGTTTTATCTTATTATTATGATTATTATTATCTTTATCAATAAAAGGGATTTATCATTAAAAATTGTTATTTTTTTTATTATTACTATCGTTATTATCGTTAAAGTTATAATTAGTATTATTATTATTATCCAATTATTATTATTATTATTAGTATTATTATTATTATTATCGTTATTAATATATATATCATTATTTAAAAATGGTTATTGTTATTGTTATTATTATTATTACTATTACTATATTATCATTAAGATAATTATTAGTATTATCGTTAATAATGTTATAGTAACTATCATTATTAATATTAGTGTATTTAAAACAAATATTTGTAACACCTAATTATTTTGATTACTATTATTATCATTATTATGAACACGATGTAAAAGACGATTAAAAGCTATTAAACGAAACGATTAGGAAATAATGAGTAAGAGTATCATGATGAAATTAAAATATTATAAGATATTGATTTAGATAAAATTATCATTCTTATTATTTTTATCATTACTATTATTATTAAAAGTATTGTTAGTATTAAAACTATCATTTTAACAAAAATTATCATTTTAATAGAAATGTCATTGTTACTATAAAATATCATTATTATTATTATTTTAAATAGAATTATTATTTTAAAGATAATATTAAAAATTATCGTAAATATTAAAGTTATCATAATTAGAATTATCGTTTTATCATAATGTCATCTTAGTAATTATAAATATTGATATTGTTATAATAATAATTATTATTACAAAATAATACAACTTTTACTTACTATCATTATAGATATTATTTTATCAAATAAATATGTGATACAAACATATTTTACTACGTGTAATAACTTACTTTAATAATACCTATCATATTATCTTTATGATATTAAATGAACCCTATAAATTTTATTACTTAATATATATAAAAGTATATTTTATTATATAAATTTAATATAAAATTTTATTTATTAATAAAGAAATTATATTATTTACTCTAATAAATCTTTTAAAAATATTTAAAAATATAAAACGACGATATTTAAACTATATATTAATCATGTATAGATTTTTGGAAATTATTTTGAGTCAAATTTACTTTTATTGACTTTTGCATATTACTCTCAAGCATTAGGATTGTGGTACACTATGACTTAACCTAATTTTGTAGACAAATATTGACCAACACATAAATATATATAATTAATTTAGGTTCGTGAATCCGAGGCCAACCTTGCACTTGTTCAATGACGTTATATGTATTTTTACTACGAAATACAGTATGGTGAGTTTCATTTGCCTTTTTACCCTTTATATTTTTGGGACTGAGAATACATGCGCTTTTATAAATGTTTGACGAAATAGACACAAGTAATTGAAACTACATTCTATGGTTGAATTATCGAAATCGAATATGCCCCTTTTTATTAAAGTCTGGTAATCTAAGAATTAGGGAACAGACACCCTAATTGACGCGAATCCTAAAGATAGATCTATTGGGCCTAACAAACCCCATCCAAAGTACCGGATGCTTTAGTACTTCGAAATTTATATCATGTCCGAAGGAGGATCCCGGAATGATAGGGGATATTCTTGTATGTATCTAGTTAATGTCGGTTACCAGGTGTTCACCATATGAATGATTATTTTTGTCTCTATGCATGGGACGTATATTTATGAGAATTGGAAATGAAATTCTTGTGGTCTATTAAAATGATGGAAATAAATGATTATGATAAACTAATGAACTCACCAACCTTTTGGTTGACATTATAAAGCATGTTTATTCTCAGGTGTTAAAGAAATCTTCCGCTGTGCATTTGCTCATTTTAAAGATATTACTTGGAGTCTTTCATAGAATATTTCGAAGAACGTTGCATTCGAGTCGTTGAGTTCATCAAAGATTATTATTAAATCAATTTATAGTTGGATAGTGGATATTATGAAATGGTATGCATGCCTGTCAATTTTCGATGTAAAGAAAGATTGTCTTTTAAAAACGAATGCAATTTTTGTAAAATGTATCATATAGAGGTCAAATACCTCGCAATGTAATCAACTATTGTGAATCGTTTATAATGTATATGAACGGGTCCTTTCAGTTGGTATCAGAGCGGTGGTCTTAGCGAACCAGGTCTGCATTAGTGTGTCTAACTGATAAGTCGATAGGATGCATTAGTGAGTCTGGACTTCGACCGTGTCTGCATGTCAAAGTTTTGCTTATCATTTTGTGTCGAAAATTAACTACTTATCATCCTCAGGAAATTACCTGCTTATCATTTTTAGTCTAAGACACGTCTTGCTGCATTGATTGCATGAATAGTGTATAGACAAAAATTCATATCTTAGCATATCTGCTAAATCATATCTTATCGTATCTGTTACTTTAAACTTTGCTTGACATATCCCGCAAAGTCCTCCGTAATCTACGAAATCTTTTGATCTATATATATATATATATATATATATATATATATATATATATATATATATATATATATATATATATATATATGTAATTAGAATACCATCCGTTAGCCAAAATCATTTCATATCGAAAAAAAAAATCCTTTATCCAATCGTACGAAATGGAATTCGTCATCAGTTCAAGTCACTCAGATTCCGAAATGGAATCCCATTCAAGCTCTGAAAGCAGTGTGACCGGAATAGATCAACTAATCAGTCATCACCTATTCTGGATGAATTGGGGATGGGTTCGTAGCCTCCTCAATCATTGGAAACAAGAAGAAGGTGATCCCTTCCATCCACCACATTGCCCTCTTGACGAAGAACCTGAAGCACTTACCGGCGAACCTGTCCGAAACACCATTTTCTCGCTCATTTCCAGAGTATCTCGTCACGATTATATATTACATCAAATTTTATATTTTATTTATCCGCTCGTCCGAACCGACAATCACCCCGGTGTAATAGAAGAAGTCAATGAGCTTCGCGCTCGGGTAGTGGCTTTGGAGAATATGGTGCAGAGATTACAAACACCAGCAGCAGCATCAGCAGCATAACCAGTACCACCATCATCAACGCCAATAGTACCATTACCACCTCCAACCACAACCGCGTCGTAAACCTCAACTTCACAATCTGTCCCACGAGCATCAACGTCATACGCACCATAGATACCAAGGACCAACAACAATAACTGATGAAGTATTAATTCATAACTTCATTGGAGAAACATTCTGCGGCGATTATGTAATCTCTAAAGTCTTAGAGATTATCTAATCTAGCCCTAACCATAAATCAGTTAAGCGAACCAAAATGATAGAAGGAAGAGTAGAAACCCTGACAAAAATGGTGTGTGATTAACAAGCTAAACTTGCTTTACCAACAGCATCAACAGTACCGTCAGCGTTACCAGCATCGTCAGTACAGTCAACATCCGAATCAACAACACAGACAACATCACAAACTCCGTCAGTTCAAGAATCACTGTGGACATCATTACGAATCAATAACGTGTATATTGTATCAACGAGTTATGAAGAATTAACTCATTCCCTCTCAAGAAATTATATGCATATTATATATATATATATATATATATATATATATATATATATATATATATATATATATATATATATATATATATATTGAAATAAATCTTTCCGTGCTAAACTATTGTGTGTGAATCTTAAGTACTCGGTTAATTCATATTACAAATATGCAATAATGTACGTCCTTCGACCGCAACTTAATCAGCGTTAACTACAATCTCTGTCGCAATTCAACAAATTCCAATTCAAAATAAATCAAGTATATATTTGATTTTACACTTTCATCATCGATGTACCCGAAACTTTTCAGATAACATCATTCGTACTTTGCGAAATTCACAAGAATTCCACGAACCGAACATCATACATCAACAAATAACGAAGTATTGATTCATAATTTCAATGTCATTAAAGAAATACTGCGTAAAAGTTATGTACTTTTTAAAGACTTTAGGGATTATTAAATTCTAGTTTCAACCGTAAATCAAATGAGTTTAATTTAACATTAACTCATTAAATCTATGTTACATCTGAAGAAAATATACATATATATATTTTCATAAAGACTGTAATAAAATTCCTTTGTACAAAATATTAATTGTGAAATTTTTTTTTAACGGGTAGGTAATACCCGAGAGATATATAAATTCACAATTAATATGTTACATTCTTCGAATCTGATTCAGCAAATTATCCATTATACTCCCTACTTTCACAACAATATACATTCTTTTATAGAAATCAAAACAACCATACTCATTCAAAATTTAATTACATATTCTGATTTTGAAATCTCAAAATTCAACTCGAGATATGACCAAAATCATCACTCTTAGATCCTTACATCTTTCACAAGCTATATTTTGACTTCAAAACTGTGTTAGAACATCAAATGTATGTTAACGATTACAATCTGTGTTCAAACCCTTCGAAAATTTCTGAAGACACTTCGAATGATGAGCAATCGAGATGATGATCCAACCACATGTTACCCACAGTTATGTACCCGAAAAACTCTTGAAACCAAAGTAAAAATTTAAACAACGTATCCGCGTCAGATTCTTTGGCATTTATTAGCAAAAATAACTTTGCGACTCCTATTCAAAGTAGCCAGTTTTGTCACAGCTCCAGCAAGTCAACTTCGACTTTTCAGTCAGACTAACCTTATTATAACCTTGAGATATACACCATCTTTACCAGGGAACCTTTTACATTCCACCACATTATTAGCAGATGTACCAACAACTTCATTAACCTTTGACTTTAGCCTCTCCAAAAAGTCATTATAATTATTTATTGAAACCCCATCATTTACTCATTCGCATCTTGTAATGAGAATTGCCATACGAATCATTGGGAATTAGGAATCAGTATTTTGAAATCTCACAGCATGTCTACGCCAACAATTATATGTGTATATATAACGTCTATCTTCTAGACTTAATTTGAATGTGAAGTTTCTGAAAAACACTCCGAACTAAGAATTGGTTCTCCGAAAATGGAAAAAATGCTGATGAAGCAGTAAAAACTAAAAACGACTTTAAACGGTAAAAGCTGAATGATAATGATGAAGTGTGCTGGCAAAGCGCAGAAAAAGAGAAGTTTTGGAACTGGAAAACGGATTGAGCAAAGTAGGAAGGAGGCTTTGGACAAATTACAAAGACTGAACCTGACTTCAAAGGATCCAAATGATTCAGTACCTGCTGAAGTCATTAACGAATACCTTGCTCCTGACTCTAAACCCCTGCGGACAATATTCTTCATCATCCTCTGATATTAGAAATTCTAAAATATCATCATATCTTTCATTATAAATATCCTCCATATTTCTGAAGATATTTTCTTAATTTTTCTTATTTGAAATCATTTACCTCTTTGCGCTATCTGTATTACATCATAAAAGAAACTATTTTAGTTTCTAAATTCTGAAACATTCAAGTTTAAAATAAGAATATTTTGAAGTAGTGTTAGGAACTGAAGCATGAATTAGTATAATATAATGACACTTGATCAACGTGATTATATTACAGTAAGTCATGCTGAGTTTCTAAATGGAACGTGATGATTCACAGATCATAATATCATCATGTGCCATGTTATACGACTCTTGTATTCTATTTAATCTCTAAAATATCAAGAAAATATTTCTTGATGATTCGGCCTTTTCCAAGGTATTCTAGTAATTTGACAAGTCAAGATCGTGCCATCACAATTTCCTTCCTAGAACATTAACAATGTTTATTCTGAAATTCATATCTGTGAATTCTGGACCATTACAAGCGGTGCTTAATCGCAAGAAGAAGAAACAAAAGGACAAAACTCTGAAATAAAAATTGGGGTATAAATTGCAGCAAATAAAAGAGAGCATTAACTGTTAATGATAATGATTATAGAAGACAGAAGCAGAGACTTTGAAATATAAGGGAACATATAAAGCCCAATGATAAACCAGAAATTATAAACCATATATATCGATGCATATAGCAATATAAAGACACGGGAGAACTAGAAACATTATAAACCCAAGAGTATAGTAGAAGTAAATAGATTCTTCCGACGATAGATGAAAAAGAAGAATGACCGATATGAAAGTTAGAAGTATATCGAGAATCAGAACTGGATGGAGCATATTTATGAATACTTTAAAATATGAGTTGAGGGGGAAAGAATAGAAGGTGATGAAACATGACTAGGAACTTAGAAATCAACAGATTTAACTCACACAATGGCGGAATAAGTGAATCAAACCCTCAAGTGAATAGGTTAATTTTTTTTATTAATTTAGTCAAATCACAACTAAATCAAGTGTGATTAGATCAACACCTAGAGCTATTATTCACCACCTGGGTGATTTGGACAGAGAGAAAATTGGAGGAGCTCACTAGATCTGAGTGTGTGTAACAAATGAGAGGCTTAACCTAAAATTGAAGAACATAAGACTTTATATACCCCTGTTGTTGACTCACCCATACGATTCATTCATCACACGTACGAGTTGGCTTCATCAGCCGTACAGGTGATCACTCATGAAATGTCCCCTTCTTATTGATTAAAAACGTTCCATATTAATTGATTTCGTTGCGAGGTTTTGACCTCTATATGAGACGTTTTTCAAAGACTGCATTCATTTTTAAAACAAACCATAACCTTTATTTCATAAATAAAGGTTTAAAAAGCTTTACGTAGATTATCAAATAATGATAATCTAAAATATCCTGTTTACACACGACCATTACATAATGGTTTACAATACAAATATGTTACATCGAAATCAGTTTCTTGAATGCAGTTTTTACACAGTATCATACAAACATGGACTCCAAATCTTGTCCTTATTTTAGTATGAAACAGCGGAAGCTGTTAGTATTCACCTGAGAATAAACATGCTTTAAACGTCAACAAAAATGTTGGTGAGTTATAGGTTTAACCTATATATATCAAATCGTAACAATAGACCACAAGATTTCATATTTCAATATACATCCCATACATAGAGATAAAAATCATTCATATGGTGAACACCTGGTAACCGACATTAACAAGATGCATATATAAGAATATCCCCATTATTCCGGGACACCCTTCGGATATGATATAAATTTCTAAGTACTAAATCATCCGGTACTTTGGATGGGATTTGTTAGGCCCAATAGATCTATCTTTAGGATTCGCGTCAATTAGGGTGTCTGTTCCCTAATTCTTAGATTACCAGACTTAATAAAAAGGGGCATATTCGATTTCGATAATTCAACCATAGAATGTAGTTTCACGTACTTGTGTCTATTTTGTAAATCATTTATAAAACCTGCATGTATTCTCATCCCAAAAATATTAGATTTTAAAAGTGGGACTATAACTCACTTTCACAGATTTTTACTTCGTCGGGAAGTAAGACTTGGCCACTGGTTGATTCACAAACCTATAACAATATATACATATATATCAAAGTATGTTCAAAATATATTTACAACACTTTTAATATATTTTGATGTTTTAAGTTTATTAAGTCAGCTGTCCTCGTTAGTAACCTACAACTAGTTGTCCACAGTTAGATGTACAGAAATAAATCGATAAATATTATCTTGAATCAATCCACGACCCAGTGTATACATATCTCAGTATTGATCACAACTCAAACTATATATATTTTGGAATCAACCTCAACCCTGTATAGCTAACTCTAACATTCACATATAGAGTGTCTATGGTTGTTCCGAAATATATATAGATATGTCGACATGATAGGTCGAAACATTGTATACGTGTCTATGGTATCTCAAGATTACATAATATACAATACAAGTTGATTAAGTTATGGTTGGAATAGATTTGTTACCAATTTTCACGTAGCTAAAATGAAAAAAATTATCCAATCTTGTTTTACCCATAACTTCTTCATTTTAAATCCGTTTTGAGTGAATCAAATTGATATGGTTTCATATTGAACTCTATTTTATGAATCTAAACAGAAAAAGTATAGGTTTATTGTCGGAAAAATAAGTTACAAGTCATTTTTGTAAAGGTAGTCATTTCAGTCGAAAGAACGACGTCTAGATGACCATTTTAGAAAACATACTTCCACTTTGAGTTTAAACAATATATTTTTGGATATAGTTTCATGTTCATAATAAAAATCATTTTCTCAGAATAACAACTTTTAAATCAAAGTTTATCATAGTTTTTAATTAACTAACCCAAAACAGCCCGCGGTGTTACTACGACGGCGTAAATCCGGTTTTACAGTGTTTTTCGTGTTTCCAGGTTTTAAATCATTAGGTTAGCATATCATATAGATATAGAACATGTGTTTAGTTGATTTTAAAAGTCAAGTTAGAAGGATTAACTTTTGTTTGCGAACAAGTTTAGAATTAACTAAACTATGTTCTAGTGATTACAAGTTTAAACCTTCGAATAAGATAGCTTTATATGTATGAATCGAATGATGTTATGAACATCATTACTACCTTAAGTTCCTTGGATAAACCTACTGGAAAATAGAAAAATGGATCTAGCTTCAATGGATCCTTGGATGGCTCGAAGTTCTTGAAGCAGAATCATGACACGAAAACAAGTTCAAGTAAGATCATCACTTGAAATAAGATTGTTATAGTTATAGAAATTGAACCAAAGTTTGAATATGATTATTACCTTGTATTAGAATGATAACCTACTGTAAGAAACAAAGATTTCTTGAGGTTGGATGATCACCTTACAAGATTGGAAGTGAGCTAGCAAACTTGAAAGTATTCTTGATTTTATGTAACTAGAACTTGTAGAATTTATGAAGAACACTTAGAACTTGAAGATAGAACTTGAGAGAGATCAATTAGATGAAGAAAATTGAAGAATGAAAGTGTTTGTAGGTGTTTTTGGTCGTTGGTGTATGGATTAGATATAAAGGATATGTAATTTTGTTTTCATGTAAATAAGTCATGAATGATTACTCATATTTTTGTAATTTTATGAGATATTTTATGCTAGTTGCCAAATGATGGTTCCCACATGTGTTAGGTGACTCACATGGGCTGCTAAGAGCTGATCATTGGAGTGTATATACCAATAGTACATACATCTAAAAGCTGTGTATTGTACGAGTACGAATACGGGTGCATACGAGTAGAATTGTTGATGAAACTGAACGAGGATGTAATTGTAAGCATTTTTGTTAAGTAGAAGTATTTTGATAAGTGTATTGAAGTCTTTCAAAAGTGTATAAATACATATTAAAACACTACATGTATATACATTTTAACTGAGTCGTTAAGTCATCGTTAATCGTTACATGTAAGTGTTGTTTTGAAACCTTTAGGTTAACGATCTTGTTAAATGTTGTTAACCCAATGTTTATAATATCAAATGAGATTTTAAATTATTATATTATCATGATATTATCATGAATGAATATCTCTTAATATGATATATATACATTAAATGTCTTTACAACGATAATCGTTACATATATGTCTCGTTTAAAAATAATTAAGTTGGTAGTCTTGTTTTTACATATGTAGTTAATTGTTAATATACTTAATGATATGTTTACTTATCATAGTATCATGTTAACTATATATATATCCATATATATGTCATCATATAGTTTTTACAAGTTTTAACGTTCGTGAATCACCGGTCAACTTGGGTGGTCAATTGTCTATATGAAACATATTTCAATTAATCAAGTCTTAACAAGTTTGATTGCTTAACATGTTGAAAACATTTAATCATGTAAATATCAATCTCAATTAATATATATAAACATGGAAAAGTTCGGGTCACTACAGTACCTACCCGTTAAATAAATTTCATCCCGAAATTTTAAGCTGTTGAAGGTGTTGACGAATCTTCTGGAAATAGATGCGGGTATTTCTTCTTCATCTGATCTTCACACTCCCAGGTGAACTCGGGTCCTATACGAGCATTCCATCGAACCTTAACAATTGGTATCTTGTTTTGCTTAAGTCTTTTAACCTCACGATCCATTATTTCGACGGGTTCTTCGATGAATTGAAGTTTTTCGTTGATTTGGATTTCATCTAACGGAATAGTGAGATCTTCTTTAGCAAAACATTTCTTGAAATTCGAGACATGGAAAGTGTTATGTACAGCCGCGAGTTATTGAGGTAACTCAAGTCGGTAAGCTACTGGTCCGACACGATCAATAATCTTGAATGGTCCAATATACCTTGGATTTAATTTCCCTCGTTTACCAAATCGAACAACACCTTTCCAAGGTGCAACTTTAAGCATGACCATCTCTCCAATTTCAAATTCTATATCTTTTCTTTTAATGTCAGCGTAGCTCTTTTGTCGACTTTGGGCGGTTTTCAACTGTTGTTGAATTTGGATGATCTTCTCGGTAGTTTCTTGTATAATCTCCGGACCCGTAATCTGTCTATCCCCCACTTCACTCCAACAAATCGGAGACCTGCACTTTCTACCATAAAGTGCTTCAAACGACACCATCTCAATAATTGAATGGTAGTTGTTGTTGTAGGAAAATTCTGCTAACGGTAGATGTCGATCCCAACTGTTTCCGAAATCAATAACACATGCTCGTAGCATGTCTTCAAGCGTTTGTATCGTCCTTTCGCTCTGCCCATCAGTTTGTGGATGATAGGCAGTACTCATGTCTAGACGAGTTCCTAATGCTTGATGTAATGTCTGCCAGAATCTTGAAATAAATCTACCATCCCTATCAGAGATAATAGAGATTGGTATTCCATGTCTGGAGACGACTTCCTTCAAATACAGTCGTGCTAACTTCTCCATCTTATCATCTTCTCTTATTGGCAGGAAGTGTGCTGATTTGGTGAGACGATCAACTATTACCCAAATAGTATCAAAACCACTTGCAGTCCTTGGCAATTTAGTGATGAAATCCATGGTAATGTTTTCCCATTTCCATTCCGGGATTTCGGGTTGTTGAAGTAGACCTGATGGTTTCTGATGCTCAGCTTTGACCTTAGAACACGTCAAACATTCTCCTACATATTTAGCAACATCGGCTTTCATACCCGGCCACCAAAAATGTTTCTTGAGATCCTTGTACATCTTCCCCGTTCCAGGATGTATTGAGTATCTGGTTTTATGAGCTTCTCTAAGTACCATTTCTCTCATATCTCCAAATTTTTGTACCCAAATCCTTTCAGCCCTATACCGGGTTCCGTCTTCCCGAATATTAAGATGCTTCTCCGATCCTTTGGGTATTTCATCCTTTAAATTTTCCTCTTTTAAAACTCCTTGTTGCGCCTCCTTTATTTGAGTAGTAAGGTTATTATGAATCATTATATTCATAGATTTTACTCGAATGGGTTCTCTGTCCTTCCTGCTCAAGGCATCGGCTACCACATTTGCCTTCCCCGGGTGGTAACGAATCTCAAAGTCGTAATCATTCAACAATTCAATCCACCTACGCTGCCTCATATTCAGTTGTTTCTGATTAAATATGTGTTGAAGACTTTTGTGGTCGGTATATATAATACTTTTGACCCCATATAAGTAGTGCCTCCAAGTCTTTAATGCAAAAACAACCGCGCATAATTCCAAATCATGCGTCGTATAATTTTGTTCGTGAATCTTCAATTGTCTAGACGCATAAGCAATCACCTTCGTTCGTTGCATTAATACACAACCGAGACCTTGCTTTGATGCATCACAATAAATCACAAAATCATCATTCCCTTTAGGCAATGACAATATAGGTGCCGTAGTTAGCTTTTTCTTTAATAACTGAAAGGCTTTCTCTTGTTCATCATTCCATTGAAATTTCTTCCCTTTATGCGTTAATGCAGTCAAGGGTTTTGCTATTCTGGAAAAGTCTTGGATGAACCTTCTGTAGTAACCAGCTAGTCCTAAAAACTGGCGTATGTGTTTCGGAGTTTTCGGGGTTTCCCACTTTTCAACAGTTTCTATCTTTGCCGGATCCACCTTAATACCTTCTTTGTTCACTATATGACCGAGGAATTGAACTTCTTCCAACCAAAATGCACACTTTAAAAACTTAGCGTATAATTCTTCCTTCCTCAATACTTCTAACACCTTTCTCAAATGTTCACCGTGTTCTTGGTCATTCTTTGAGTAAATAAGTATGTCATCAATGAAAACAATGACAAACTTGTCAAGGTATGGTCCACACACTCGGTTCATAAGGTCCATGAACACAGCTGGTGCATTAGTTAAACCAAACGGCATGACCATAAACTCGTAATGACCGTAACGTGTTCTGAAAGCAGTCTTTGGAATATCATCTTCTTTCACCCGCATTTGATGATACCCGGAACGTAAGTCAATCTTTGAATAAACAGACGAGCCTTGTAGTTGATCAAATAAGTCGTCGATTCTCGGTAGTGGGTAGCGGTTCTTGATGGTAAGTTTGTTCAACTCTCGGTAGTCGATACACAACCTGAATGTACCATCTTTCTTCTTGACAAACAAAACAGGAGCTCCCCACGGTGATGTGCTTGGTCGAATGAAACCACGCTCTAAAAGTTCTTGTAATTGGCTTTGCAGTTCTTTCATCTCACTGGGTGCGAGTCTGTAAGGAGCACGAGCTATTGGTGCAGCTCCTGGTACAAGATCTATTTGAAATTCAACGGATCGATGTGGGGGTAATCCCGGTAATTCTTTTGGAAATACATCGGGAAATTCTTTTGCAATGGGAACATCATTGATGCTCTTTTCTTCAGTTTGTACTTTCTTGACGTGTGCTAGAACAGCATAGCAACCTTTTCTTATTAGTTTTTGTGCCTTCAAATTACTAATAAGATGTAGCTTTGTGTTGCCCTTTTCTCCGTACACCATTAAGGGTTTTCCTTTTTCTCGTATAATGCGAATTGCATTTTTGTAACAAACGATCTCTGCTTTCACTTCTTTCAACCAGTCCATACCGATTATCACATCAAAACTCCCTAACTCTACTGGTATCAAATCAATCTTAAATGTTTCGCTAACCAGTTTAATTTCTCGATTCCGAAATATATTATCTGCTGAAATTAATTTACCATTTGCTAATTCGAGTAAAAATTTACTATCCAAAGGCGTCAATGGACAACTTAATTTAGCACAAAAATCTCTACTCATATAGCTTCTATCCGCACCCGAATCAAATAAAACGTAAGCAGATTTATCGTCAATAAGAAACGTACCCGTAACAAGCTCCGGGTCTTCTTGTGCCTCTGCCGCATTAATATTGAAAACTCTTCCGTAGCCTTGTCTATTCGTGTTCTCCTGGTTCGGGCAATTTCTAATAATGTGGCCCGGTTTTCCACATTTATAACAAACTACATTGGCATAACTTGCTCCGACACTACTTGCTCCGCCATTACTCGTTCTGACACCATTGGTCCTTTCGTTCTATTAACCCCTGGTCCGTAAACCTCACACTTCGCCGCGCTATGACCATTTCTTTTACACTTGTTGCAAAATTTGGTGCAGAACCCCGAGTGATACTTTTCACACCTTTGGCATAGCTGCTTCTAATTGTTGTTGTTGTTGCGGTTATTATTGTTGTTGGGATGATTGTTGTAGTTGCTGTTGTTGTTGTTGTTGTTGTTGTTGTTGGGCCATTTGTTGTAGTTGCGATTGATGTTGCGATTGTTGGGATAATTGTTGCGATTATTGTTGTAATTGCTGTTGTTGTTGTATTGGTGATTCTTATCACCGTTTTCCTCCCACTTTCTTTTGACTTGCTTCACATTGGCCTCTTCAGCAGTCTGTTCTTTAATTCTTTCTTCAATCTGGTTCACTAGTTTGTGAGCCATTCTACATGCCTGTTGTATGGAGGCGGGCTCGTGTGAACTTATATCTTCTTGGATTCTTTCCGGTAATCCTTTCACAAACGCGTCGATCTTCTCTTCCTCATCTTCGAATGCTCTCGGACACAATAGGCACAATTCTGTGAATCGTCTTTCGTACGTGGTAATATCAAATCCTTGGGTTCGTAACCCTCTAAGTTCTGTCTTGAGCTTATTGACCTCGGTTCTGGGATGGTACTTCTCGTTCATCAAGTGCTTGAATGCTGACCACGGTAGTGCGTACGCATCGTCTTGTCCCACTTGCTCTAGATAGGTATTCCACCATGTTAACGCAGAACCTGTGAAGGTATGCGTAGCGTACTTCACTTTGTCCTCTTCAGTACACTTACTTATGATAAACACCGATTCGACCTTCTCGGTCCACCGTTTCAATCCGATCGGTCCTTCGGTTCCATCAAATTCCAAAGGTTTGCAGGCAGTGAATTCTTTGTAGGTGCATCCTACACGATTTCCTGTACAGCTAGATCCAAGGTTATTATTGGTATGTAGCGCAGCCTGTACTGCGGCTATGTTTGAAGCTAGAAAAGTACGGAATTCCTCTTCATTCATATTCACGGTGTGTCGAGTAGTCGGTGCCATTTCCTTCAAAATAGTCAAATGGAACAAGTTAATCATACAGAATATTAAGAGTAGTTAATAGTATTTCGTAGCATAATATGAACTCATTTATAAAAGCTTTTTCTTCATATTAGCGTTTTATAAGTTTAAATTCGGGTAGTACCTACCCGTTAAGTTCATACTTAGTAGCTAATATACAATTCAACTACTACAATTCTATATGAAAAACTGATTATAATAATATTTCGCGTTCAAACTTTTACACAATATTTTACAAACTTACAATATCGCTTATTTTACATATAGCATGAAATATAGCACACAATAAATTTGATACAAGATGGTTGTGAAGATAATTCTAGCTAGTACACAAGTCATTCAGCAAAGGCAATAAAGACACGTAATTCATACGTCCAGAAACAAGTCATGCATTCTGGTTTTACTAGGATTACTTCCCATCCTTGGTCTTGTGGAACATAACCGTTATGGCCGTTGATAAGACAGCGTGTTGTAACGTCGTCAAAGGGACGAGGGTTACGTAATGTCCAACAGTCCCGTAACAATCTAAAAACTTCATTTCTTACCCCAATTACCGACTCCGTCACTTGTGGGAACGTTTTGTTTAATAGTTATAGCCCGATGTTCTTGTTCTCACTTTGGTGAGAAGCGAACATTACTAATCCGTAAGCATAACATGCTTCTTTATGTTGCATGTTAGCCGCTTTTTCTAAATCACGAAGTCCAATATTCAGATATATTGAGTAAAAATAATTTCTTAACCCATTGTGTAAAATAGCATTTGGGTTTCCCGCAATAAATGCATCAAAGTAAACACATCGTAACTTATGGATTTCCCAATGTGATATCCCCCATCTTTCGAACGAAAGCCTTTTATAAACCAAGGCATTCTTGGAACGTTCTTCGAATGTCTTACAAACTGATCTCGCCTTAAATAGTTGTGCCGAAGAATTCTGACCGACTCTAGACAAGATTTCATCAATCATGTCTCCGGGTAGGTCTCTTAAAATATTGGGTTGTCTATCCATTTTGTATTTTTATACTGTAAAATAGACAAGAGTTAGATTCATAAAAAAATACTTATTAATACAAGCAATTTTTACATATATCATAAAGCATAAGCACACTATATTACATATATTACACCACACGAATACAACTATCTTATTCCGACTCGCTTGTTTCTTCTTCTTCGGTTTTGGTTCGTTTTGCCAAGTTTCTAGGGATATATGATGTTCCCCTAATACGAGCCGTCGTTTTCCACATTGGTTTAGAAAAACCTGGTGGTTTAGAGGTTCCCGGGTCATTGTTACAACTTAAGGACTTCGGGGGTTGACGATACATATAAAGTTCATCGGGGTTGGAATTAGATTTCTCTATTTTTATGCCCTTTCCCTTATTATTTTCTTTTGCCTTTTTAAATTTAGTTGGGGTAATTTCTATAACATCATCAGAATTCTCGTCGGAATCCGATTCATCGGAGAATTGGTAATCCTCCCAATATTTTGCTTCCTTGGCGGAAACACCATTGACCATAATTAACCTTGGTCGATTGGTTGAGGATTTTCTTTTACTTAACCGTTTTATTATTTTCCCCACCGGTTCTATTTCTTCATCCAGTTCCGATTCTTCTTCCGGTTCCGATTCTTCTTCCGGTTCCGACTCTTCTTCCGGTTCCTCTTCGGGAACTTGTGAATCAGTCCACGAATCATTCCAATTTACATTTAACTCTTCATTATTATTTGGTGAGTCAATGGGACTTGTTCTAGAGGTAGACATCTATCACATAATATCAAACGCGTTAAGAGATTAATATATCACATAATATTCACATGTTAAAAATATATAGTTTCCAACAAAATTTGTTAAGCAATCATTTTTCAAGTAAACACGGTCGAAGTCCAGACTCACTAATGCATCCTAACAAACTTGATAAGACACACTAATGCAAAATTCTGGTTCTCTAAGACCAACGCTCGGATACCAACTGAAATGTCCCGTTCTTGTTGATTAAAAATGTTCCATATTAATTGATTTCGTTGCGAGGTTTTGACCTCTATATGAGACGTTTTTCAAAGACTGCATTCATTTTTAAAACAAATCATAACCTTTATTTCATAAATAAAGGTTTAAAAAGCTTTACGTAGATTATCAAATAATGATAATCTAAAATATCCTGTTTACACACGACCATTACATAATGGTTTACAATACAAATATGTTACATCGAAATCAGTTTCTTGAATGCAGTTTTTACACATTATCATACAAACATGGACTCCAAATTTTGTCCTTATTTTAGTATGCAACAGCGGAAGCTCTTAGTATTCACCTGAGAATAAACATGCTTTAAACGTCAACAAAAATGTTGGTGAGTTATATGTTTAACCTATATATATCAAATCGTAGCAATAGACCACAACATTTCATATTTCAATATACATCCCATACATAGAGATAAAAATCATTCATATGGTGAACACCTGGTAACCGACATTAACAAGATGCATATATAAGAATATCCCCATCATTCCGGGACACCCTTCGGATATGATATAAATTTCGAAGTACTAAAGCATCCGGTACTTTGGATGGGGTTTGTTAGGCCCAATAGATCTATCTTTAGGATTCGCGTCAATTAGGGTGTATGTTCCCTAATTCTTAGATTACCAGACTTAATAAAAAGGGGCATATTCGATTTCGATAATTCAACCATAGAATGTAGTTTTACGTACTTGTGTCTATTTTGTAAATCATTTATAAAACCTGCATGTATTCTCATCCCAAAAATATTAGATTTTAAAAGTGGGACTATAACTCACTTTCACAGATTTTTACTTCGTCGGGAAGTAAGACTTGGCCACTGGTTGATTCACGAACCTATAACAATATATACATATATATCAAAGTATGTTCAAAATATATTTACAACACTTTTAATATATTTTGATGTTTTAAGTTTATTAAGTCAGCTGTCCTCGTTAGTAACCTACAACTAGTTGTCCACAGTTAGATGTACAGAAATAAATCGATAAATATTATCTTGAATCAATCCACGACCCAGTGTATACGTATCTCAGTATTGATCACAACTCAAACTATATATATTTTGGAATCAACCTCAACCCTGCATAGCTAACTCCAACATTCACATATAGAGTGTCTATGGTTGTTCCGAAATATATATAGATGTGTCGACATGATAGGTCGAAACAATGTATACGTGTCTATGGTATCTCAAGATTACATAATATACAATACAAGTTGATTAAGTTATGGTTGGAATAGATTTGTTACCAATTTTCACGTAGCTAAAATGAGAAAAATTATCCAATCTTGTTTTACCCATAACTTCTTCATTTTAAATCCGTTTTGAGTGAATCAAATTGCTATGGTTTCATATTGAACTCTATTTTATGAATCTTAACAGAAAAAGTATAGGTTTATTGTCGGAAAAATAAGTTACAAGTCACTTTTGTAAAGGTAGTCATTTCAGTCGAAAGAACGACGTCTAGATGACCATTTTAGAAAACATACTTCCACTTTGAGTTTAACCATAATTTTTAGATATAGTTTCATGTTCATAATAAAAATCATTTTCTCAGAATAAAAACTTTTAAATCAAAGTTTATCATAGTTTTTAATTAACTAACCCAAAACAGCCCGCGGTGTTACTACGACGGCGTAAATCCGGTTTTACGGTGTTTTTCGTGTTTCCAGATTTTAAATCATTAAGTTAGCATATCATATAGATATAGAACATGTGTTTAGTTGATTTTAAAAGTCAAGTTAGAAGGATTAACTTTTGTTTACGAACAAGTTTAGAATTAACTAAACTATGTTCTAGTGATTACAAGTTTAAACCTTCGAATAAGATAGCTTTATATGTATGAATCGAATGATGTTATGAACATCATTACTACCTTAAGTTCCTTGGATAAACCTACTGGAAAAGTGAAAAATGGATCTAGCTTCAACGGATCCTTGGATGGCTCGAAGTTCTTGAAGCAGAATCATGACACGAAAACAAGTTTAAGTAAGATCATCACTTGAAATAAGATTGTTATAGTTATAGAAATTGAACCAAAGTTTGAATATGATTATTACCTTGTATTAGAATGATAACCTACTGTAAGAAACAAAGATTTATTGAGGTTGGATGATCACCTTACAAGATTGGAAGTGAGCTAGCAAACTTGAAAGTATTCTTGATTTTATGTAACTAGAACTTGTAGAATTTATGAAGAACACTTAGAACTTGAAGATAGAACTTGAGAGAGATCAATTAGATGAATAAAATTGAAGAATGAAAGTGTTTGTAGGTGTTTTTGGTCGTTGGTGTATGGATTAGATATAAAGGATATGTAATTTTGTTTTCATGTAAATAAGTCATGAATGATTACTCATATTTTTGTAATTTTATGAGATATTTCATGCTAGTTGCCAAATGATGGTTCCCACATATGTTAGGTGACTCACATGGGCTTCTAAGAGCTGATCATTGGAGTGTATATACCAATAGTACATACATCTAAAAGCTGTGTATTGTACGAGTACGAATACGGGTGCATACGAGTAGAATTGTTGATGAAACTGAACGAGGATGTAATTGTAAGCATTTTTGTTAAGTAGAAGTATTTTGATAAGTGTATTGGAGTCTTTCAAAAGTGTATAAATACATATTAAAACACTACATGTATATACATTTTAACTGAGTCGTTAAGTCATCGTTAGTCGTTACATGTAAGTGTTGTTTTGAAACCTTTAGGTTAACGATCTTGTTAAATGTTGTTAACCCAATGTTTATAATATCAAATGAGATTTTAAATTATTATATTATCAAGATATTATCATGTATGAATATCTCTTAATATGATATATATACATTAAATGTCTTTACAACGATAATCGTTACATATATGTCTCGTTTAAAAATCATTAAGTTAGTAGTCTTGTTTTTACATATGTAGTTCATTGTTAATATACTTAATGATATGTTTACTTATCATAGTATCATGTTAACTATATATATATATCCATATATATGTCATCATATAGTTTTTACAAGTTTTAACGTTCGTGAATCACCGGTCAACTTGGGTGGTCAATTGTCTATATGAAACATATTTCAATTAATCAAGTCTTAACAAGTTTGATTGCTTAACATGTTGGAAACATTTAATCATGTAAATATCAATCTCAATTAATATATATAAACATGGAAAAGTTCGGGTCACTACAACTCACTCGTGTCTTCTCATTTAGGTTGTAATTATGACTTAGCTCAGCATCAGCCGTACGTATGAGCCTGTCAGCTGTACTAGTGAGGCTTCACTCGTACGTCTGAATAAGTCTAACATAGTCAAACATCTAAATCTCGTTCCTGTAGTTCCTGTAACCACATACAAACACGTATAGGATAATAACGAGCAATCATGGTGGACTGTAAACTGTTGTACCTGCAATGGACGTGGGTAGATGTCTAGGGACTTGCTTAAAATGCATCAACAGAAGGTGTGAGTTGTAAGGAAACGAAGGAGGTGAATTTATAAGAAAATCTCTGACAGAACAATTAAAATGGACGATCGCATTTAAAGCGGATCCTAATTCCCTTGATTACCGGAGAGTCAAATCTTATTAAGAAGATTTTCTTCAAATCCCTTGAAATCTGGGAATCAATCATATCTACGTCAAATGATAAGATGAATCTACACTTACTCATTTCACTCTTCTATGTTAGCTTCATTCGTACTCTTCATATAAATGGATTGTTTATCCAAATTATTCGCTGATGATAAAACTCTAATTTTCAGCCCGTATGCATCATAAAAACGTACTTATTATCATTCATGACCTTTCCACTCAAATTTCGGGATGAAATTTCTTTAACGGGTAGGTACTGTGACAACCCGGAAATTTCCAACCAAATTTAAACTTTAATCTTTATATGTTTCCGACACGATAAGTAATATTTGTTAAGTTAAATTTCAAGAATTTTAAACTATGTTCATACATTCATTCAACCTCGACCAAGTTCCAACGATTCACGAACCATTAAACGAATATGATTATATTTGTATATGTGTATATATATTATAACTTGAAACGTAAACAAAATATTAGATTAAATACTTTATATGATTGTATCTGTTTCAAAATGTTTATCAATGGAATTAGAAGATAAGATCAAATGATTGAATTATCAGATATATTAAATTATGATTACAAGTCTCTGTTGAAAGGCCCACGTTGATTTGAGAAATCTTTTCATTTTAACAATATTCGGAAAATGGTAAAGTGATTTATAAATAAGAATAAAATTGTCAATCATTGAGAACTAGACAAAGGATAGTGGAAGATTAAATCTCATAAAGACTCGATTGATCTATTTAGTTTTAAACGTACAAAAACTTTTCAGTTTAAAAAGAACTTTATTATTAAAACGTAAATAACTTTTTTAAATATCTAGAACCACTTTTGACAACTCATTACTTAATTAGTATGATAAAGATAACGATATTTATATTTTATTTTATATATATAACGATTTAAATTAATATTATATATATTTATACGTACATAGTTTTATACTTTTACTATACTTAAACTTTACCTTTACTTTATTTTTACTTTACTTTAACTTTAATAATTCACTTTAATAATTCATACTTTAATAATTCACTTTAATAATTCATACTTTAATAATTCACTTTAATAATTCATACTTTAATAATTCATACTTTAATAATTCACTTTAATAATTCATACTTTAATAATTCACTTTAATAATTCAAAAATCTATTATAAATAGAATTCAATAGATTTCATTATTTCATAGAAACTTGAAAATATTTTTCTCTAAACTCTCTCAATCGATTTACATATATATATTTACTCCGTATTATTTCAAGATATTATTAGTATACATAAAATATTACGACGGAGTGCTGTCCGAGTGATTTGGAAATTGTTTTTCGAGTGGGATAGGATTAAGGAAATTATGGGTTATAGCTATGGAGGTGATTGAGTATGGTTCATGGGTATGCTCGTGAGGTCAATATAGTGTTTATCATTTCCGTTGCGTCTACGTACCTTTCCTGCAATATTGAATATCAATATTGATACGTGAGTACTCATAATTTAACTTTTACATACTAATAGTGTATCCCTGACTAGTGCTCGAGTATTTAGGATTATGCATGCTTGTACTTTTAATATTGCCCTTAGACAGGTTAGGTTAAATGTTGAATTAGTTACACTTGCGGTTGAGATAAGGTATAAGATATGCATGTCCTTGGAAAGCTAGCGAAAAATTAAGAACTTTTCCTTTAGATATCGAATTGTTTCGATGAACGGATTAGAAGTTATAATCAATTGAATTTTCGATATTTTTATTAAAAATGATTATTATTATCGTCGTTTTTATCTTCGTTCTAGTTTTATCTTATTATTATGATTATTATTATCTTTATCAATAAAAGGGATTTATCATTAAAAATTGTTATTTTTTTTATTATTACTATCGTTATTATCGTTAAAGTTATAATTAGTATTATTATTATTATCCAATTATTATTATTATTATTATTATTATTATTATTATTATTATTATTATTATTATTATTATTATTAGTATTATTATTATTATTATCGTTATTAATATATATATCATTATTTAAAAATGGTTATTGTTATTGTTATTATTATTATTACTATATTATCATTAAGATAATTATTAGTATTATCGTTAATAATGTTATAGTAACTATCATTATTAATATTAGGGTATTTAAAACAAATATTTGTAACACCTAATTATTTTGATTACTATTATTATCATTATTATGAACACGATATAAAAGACGATTAAAAGCTATTAAACGAAACGATTAGGAAATAATGAGTAAGAGTATCATGATGAAATTAAAATATTATAAGATATTGATTTAGATAAAATTATCGTTCTTATTATTTTTATCATTACTATTATTATTAAAAGTATCGTTAGTATTAAAACTATCATTTTAACAAAAATTATCATTTTAATAGAAATGTCATTGTTACTATAAAATATCATTATTATTATTATTTTAAATAGAATTATTATTTTAAAGTTAATATTAAAAATTATCGTAAATATTAAAGTTATCATAATTAGAATTATCGTTTTATCGTAATGTCATCTTAGTAATTATAAATATTGATATTTTTATAATAATAATTATTATTACAAAATAATACAACTTTTACTTACTATCATTATAGATATTATTTTATCAAATAAATATGTGATACAAATATATTTTACTACGTGTAATAACTTACTTTAATAATACCTATCATATTATCTTTATGATATTAAATGAACCCTATAAATTTTATTACTTAATATATATAAAAGTATATTTTATTATATAAATTTAATATAAAATTTTATTTATTAATAAATAAATTATATTATTTACTCTAATAAATCTTTTAAAAATATTTAAAAATATAAAACGACGATATTTAAACTATATATTAATCATGTATAGAGTTTTGGAAATTATTTTGAGTCAAATTTACTTTTGTTGACTTTTGCATATTAGTCTCGAGCATTAGGATTGTGGTACACTATGACTTAACCTAATTTGTTAGACAAATATTGACCAACACATAAATATATATAATTAATTTAGGTTCGTGAATCCGAGGCCAACCTTGCACTTGTTCAATGACGTTATATGTATTTTTACTACGAAATACAGTATGGTGAGTTTCATTTGCCTTTTTACCCTTTATATTTTTGGGACTGAGAATACATGCGCTTTTATAAATGTTTGACGAAATAGACACAAGTAATTGAAACTACATTCTATGGTTGAATTATCGAAATCGAATATGCCCCTTTTTATTAAAGTCAGGTAATCTAAGAATTAGGGAACAGACCCCCTAATTGACGCGAATCCTAAAGATAGATCTATTGGGCCTAACAAACCCCATCCAAAGTACCGGATGCTTTAGTACTTCGAAATTTATATCATGTCCGAAGGAGGATCCCGGAATGATAGGGGATATTCTTGTATGTATCTAGTTAATGTCGGTTACCAGGTGTTCACCATATGAATGATTATTTTTGTCTCTATGCATGGGACGTATATTTATGAGAACTGGAAATGAAATTCTTGTGGTCTATTAAAATGATGGAAATAAATGATTATGATAAACTAATGAACTCACCAACCTTTTGGTTGACATTTTAAAGCATGTTTATTCTCAGGTGTTAAAGAAATCTTCCGCTGTGCATTTGCTCATTTTAAAGATATTACTTGGAGTCTTTCATAGCATATTTCAAAGAACATTGCATTCGAGTCATTGAGTTCATCAAAGATTATTATTAAATCAATTTATAGTTGGATAGTGGATATTATGAAATGGTATGGATGCCTGTCAATTTTCGATGTAAAGAAAGATTGTCTTTTAAAAACGAATGCAATGTTTGTAAAATGTATCATATAGAGGTCAAATACCTCGCAATGTAATCAAGTATTGTGAATCGTTTATAATGTATATGAACGGGTCCTTTCATCAACCAGTTCGAGTCCCTCAGATTTCGATAGCTATTCCGATAGTTATTCCGACAGCTATTCCGACATGGATATTCACCTAAGCTCCGAAAGTAGTGTCACCAGAATGAATTAATCAATCAGCCATCCCCAATTCATCTGATGGGTTTGTAGTTGACTTAATCAATGGAGACGCGAAGAAGGCGATCCTTTCCACCAACCAAATTGCCCTCTTGGCGAAGAACCTGAAGCCCTTACCGGCGAATCTATCCGAAACACCATTTTCAGCCTCATTTTCAGAATAGTTCGACACGATTATATTCTATCCATAATTCTAAACCTGATTCATCCGCTCATTCCGACCGACAATCATCCCAAAATAATAGAAGAAGTTAGCAAACTTCGCGCTCAAGTAAACAATTGGGAGAATATGGTGCAAAATTTACCAGCTTCAGCAACATCACCGGCACCAACAATACCATCAGTAACATCACCAGTACCATCAACAATTCATGCCTCAACATCTCATTCTGTACCTCGAGCATAATGTTCAATTTACACCTTGTTCTACATCGATTAATTTTCGTTCTATGAATCGTTCTATATCATTTATCTTCACAGAACATGGCGATTATGTAATCTTTTCACAGAACATGGCGATTATGTAATCTCTAAAGTCTTAGAGATTAGCTATTCTAGCTCAAACCGAAAAGCAAATGAGATTAATATCATATTAATTCATTAAATTCATGATTACATCTGAAGAAAATATATATGTAAGTATATTTTCACAAAGATTGTAATTAAAAATTTTTTTTCGTACAAACTGTTAATGGTGAAAATATTTTAACGGGTAGGTAATACTCGAGGAATATTTAGATTTCACATTAATAATTTACATTGTACATTCTTCGAATCTGATTCAACGGTCATTTACTATCCTACTTACATCCACAGATATACGAATCCGTTCACCACAGAATAATCATTTTCATTCAATTTCATATTTGGATTTTGACCTATCAGAATTCAACAAGTGGCATAATGAAGAAAACTTTAGACAAATAAAATTTGTTAGAAATAAACAAATTAACTATGAGAAATTTTGTTAACAATCCACGCTAACAAAATCCTAGCTAACTGTTCCTAGCTAACTGGTAATTTCTTATTACATTTTAATTATCGCAATTTATTTTATCGCAATTTAATTCTCGCAATTTTATTTATTGTCATTTAATTTCTGTTCTTTACTTTACGCACTTTATTTATTGTCATTTAATTTCTGTTATTTATTTTACGCACTTTAAATATCGGGACATGTATACAAGGTTTTGACATATCATATCGACGCATCTATATATATTATTTGGAATAACCATAGACACTCTATATGCAGTAATGCTGGAGTTAGCTATACAGGGTTGAGGTTGATTCTATAATAATATATATACTTTGAGTTGTGATCGAGTCTGAGACATGTACACGGGTCATGATAAGTATTAATTAATTCAAATATTATATATTAAACTATATATGAATTATTGGACTGTTAACTGTGAACTATCGACTGTGGACTAATAACATTGGACAATTAAAATGAATTAAAATATTGATTATAACATATGAAACTAAACATTTCTTCAAGTTTGCCACTTGATTTCATCTTAAACCACATTTATATCTTGACGATTACGATATGCGTTCAAACCTTTCATGATTCTTAAAAACACCTCAATCGAGAGGATGAACCAACCGCACATCATCTACGGAAGAAAAGATTGATGCATAAAGTTATGTACATGAAAAACTCTCGGAAACTGAGTAAACGTTTAACACGTAGCTGTGCTAATCCCTTTAGCGTTATTATTACCCAAAATAACTTGGTAATCCCTTTCAAAGTAGCAAAGTTTGTCACAGCTCCAGCAAGTCAACTTCGACTTTTCAGTCGGACTAGCCTTATTATAACCTTGATATATATGTTGTCTTTTCACCTTCGTTACCGAAGAACCTTTTATATTCTACCATATTACAAGCAGACGTACCAGCAACCTTGTTACTCTTTAGCTTAAATCTCTCTGACAAATCACTATATTTTTCTATTGAATTTTTATCATGAACTCATCCACATTTTATAACGAGAATTACCATACCAATTATCGGAATTTAGCAATCAGTACTTTGAATCTCGCAACGTTTCTACGTCAACAGTTGTATGTATACATATAACATTCATCTCCTAGAATTATGATTTTCAATTCTGAAATTCTGAACAGCACGAGTCTACGAACCAATACTTCAAAGTTTGAAAAAGCTGATTGAAGCAACAGAAACTGCAGACAATTGTAAAAAGTTTGATGATAAAGAACAGTATGTTGGTAAAGCTCAGAAAAGTTGGAAATGAAAAACGGATTGAGCAAACCATGAAGGAGGCTGTGGATAAATCACAAAGACTAAACCTACCTTCAAAGAATCCAAATGATTCAGAATCTGCTGAAGTCATTAACTAATACCTTGCTCCTGACTCTAAATCCTTACGGACAAATCTTCATCATCATTCATCGATATTAGAAATTCTAAGATATCATCGTATCTTTCATTATAAATATCCTCGATATTTCTGAAGATATTTTCAAAACTATTCTTATCTGAAATCATGTATCTCTTCGCGCTATCAGTATTACATCATATAAGAAACCGTTAGTTTCTATATTCTGTAAACATTCGAGTTTAATTCATGAATGATTTTGAAGTAGTGTTGGGAACTGAAGCATGAGTTAGTATAATATAATGACACTTGATCAACGTGATTATATTACAGTAAGTCATGTTGAGTTTCTAATGGAACATGATGATTCACAGAATCATAACATCATCATGTACCATGTTACACGAATCTTACATTCTATCTAATCTATAAACATATCAAGAACATATTTTCTTGATAGTCCTATATTTTCCCTTGAATTCTGGTAATCTGACAACTCAAATTGTGCTATTACTGTTTCTTTCTTAGAACATTAGTCATGTTCATTCGAAACTCCATACTTACGAATTCTGGACCGTTACTCGCTTTATTCAAGATCGGCAAAGAGCTCCAAAATATAAGAGAAAATATAAAGCCCAATAATAACATGAAAGTTACAAACCGTGGATATTAATACGAATAGCAACATAGAGACACGGTAGAATTAAGAATAGTATCACCCCAAGGTAATAGTAAAAGTAAACAGATTCTTCTGGTGGAAGATTAAAAAGAAGGATGACAGAAATGATAATTAGAAAATATCAAGGATTAGAACTGAATTAAGCATTTTCAAAATCTTTTGGATGTATGAACTAAGAAAGAAAGTATAGGAATGGTGAGAATAATGGAATGAAAGGGTTTAATTTATAATGGAAATATCAGACAGAGTAAGTGAGGTAGATCACCGTATTTAATTATAGAGATCTTAATTTCCTTATTCACTGAAGAATCAAATCTTTTAGATTTCGAAGATTTTCTTTAAATCCCTTGAATTCCGGAATTCAACCAAGGCAACATCAAAAGTTAATATGCGCTCTATTTTCTAAATTCAACCATGACTATGTCAAAAGTTATGATACATCTTATTTTATAAAATCAACCATGATTACGTCATTGGTTAAGACGAACCTGCTTTTACTCATTTCATTCTTTTGTGATAGCTTCACTCGTACTCTTCACATAAACGAATTGTTTCATCTATATTACTAACTGATGATAAAACTCTAAATTCCAACTTGTATGATTCATGAAAACATACCTATTGTCATCCATGACCATCTCGACCAAATTTCGGGACGAAATTTCTTTAACGGGTAGGTACTGTGATGACCCAGAAATTTTTGATCAAATTTAAACTTAATCTTTATATGTTTCCGACACAATAAGCAAATTCTGTAAAGTTGAGTCTCAATTTTTTTGAACCATTTCATGAAACATTTGACCTTTGGCTATTCCCAACGATTCACGAACAACTATTTGTAATTAGATACATATATATATACTTAAATATATATAATTATATATACTAATTTGGAATACAATTTAAAATATTATACGATTTAATTATTATAACTAAAAATGTAAAAAATAAAATAAACATTGAAATTAAATATGTAAAATAAGATACAAAATAAGTAAGTTTAATTTAAAATGAATCTATATAAAACTATATGATTTCTATAGATAATTATTATTATATGTATATTGTATAATATGTTAAAGTATATAAAATTTAATAATCAATATAAGTTATATAAGTTATATTGAAAGGTATATTATATAGATATGACATAACCAATAATATGAAATGCTAATATATTCATCGACGGAATTGATAGATATGTCAAATGATTCAATTAACAAATATTTTGTTAGCATTTATCAATATCATAAAGTATTGTGACATTATTATAAATCTCTGTCGTGAGACCCCACGATGATTGAGAAATCTTTTCTTGTTAACATTATTCGGAATAAATAGTAATGTGATTTACATGTTAGAATAAAGCGTAAGTTATCAAGAACTAGACAAAAGTTAGTGGAAGTTCCTGCTTAAATTTTGATGCATGCTTTACAATGATTCCTTGTGCATCTTGATAGGTTAACTAATTAGTTTTTATGATATTTAATAGACAACGACATGACAAGAAATTGAATATGTTGCATTTAAATAATTTCATGTGTTTGATTATCCATTAGGCTTAACCATGCGATTCACGATTAAACTATAAGGTAAAAATTCGAAACTGTTATGACTTACATAATTATATTATTCTACTTTATTAAATGAATGTATATATGTATATTTAACTTATTTATTTATGTAATAAAAACTTGTTATGTAATAGTGACATATATAGTATTTTAGAAACTTGGAATACATTATCTAGAAATACTCATTTATTTTCTTCACAAAGTTAATAACGAATACATATATATAATTGTAGATTAATATATGTAATATATAGCATTTTTTTACATAATTATATATATGAGTATTAAAATGGAAGTAAATTTATATAGATTATATACAGAAGTTCATAATATTTCAATTTATGTAAATATGTATGTGTAATAGAAATGTGTTATATTAATACTATTATGATTATTATCATTATTATCATTATCCTTAATAATAATAATATTATTATTAATATTAGATTATTGTTATTTTTATTATTAGTACTATATCTTTTTAATTATGTATAATATTAAAAGTATTAATATTATTAAAATAATTATTAATTATTAAGATTAATTACAATAAATCAGATATATAAATATAGATACAAATTTATAAATATAAATACTGATATATATCACGAGCGATATTTATCTATTTATATCCCTATCAGATTTCTTTTTTTATTTGTTTTTATACACCGATGCTGTTATACCCGTGATACTAGAGACACATCGACCTTACATTCTCATTCGATCACCTCATAATTCTCTGCACAAAACCATTTGACTCATCAATCATTATTATCAATTATCAGTGATAACCGCTGCAATCGAGCGAATTAAACAGATGAAAGCAGAAACAGTTTAGGTCGTGGTAAGTTTCAATCCATAATTCAATTTCGAATCCTTCACTAAAATCTAAAAATGTAGAGTTAATTGGAATCATCTAGTGAAACTATTGGTAAATTTTCAAGCTTTAATTTAGCAAATTGATTGTTAATTTTGATAGTCAAGCTTTATAGCAAAAAGTCAAACCAAAATTCTTCATTCAAATTAGAATATTGTAGGATGTTTTCGATTCAATTAATAACTCAAGAATATTGTAATTGCGATTTAAAACAGGTCTCATGAAGAAATTATGAGCTAAAACTCTTTAAATTTTGAAATTCGATTTTGTAGTTCATATAAAAAGAAAAACGGGTCTGTTCATTATTAAACTCAAAATCTGTGTTGTTTTGAACTGAGTAATTCACGAATGATATTAATCGTTGTTATTAACTTCTGATTAAATAAAATGTTTACCCAAAAATGGATTCGAGTTTGAAGTTTAATCCCCTGAATTATGATGAAGAAGAAGATATAATAAAAATAGGTTAAAAGAAATAAAAACGGGGTTATAACAGATGTGTTGAAGCAGATCAGTGGTGTTGGGTGTTTTCGGGTTATCGAAAGGTCTTGGGTTCGAGTCTAGGTGGAGGCAATTCTTTTTACAACACGTTTTAAAGGTAATTATTTATATTATTACCATTATTATCATATTTATAATTAATATTATCATTTCCAAGATTATTATTATTAGTTGAATAAATAAATATGTTTAATATTATTACTATTATTATTATTATTAATAGAGGTATTAGTATTATTATTATTAGTATTACTGTTATTATTATTATTATTATTATTATTATTATTATTATTATTATTATTATTATTATTATTATTATTATTATTATGGTTATTTTTAGAGTACTTATTAGTACTAATACATGTATTATTATAAAGATATCATTTAGTATTATGATTATTATTACCATTAGGATCATTATTATTATCATTATTATTACTCATATTAATATTATTACGATCATTAAAAATATGATTTTAGCATTTATAAAGTATGATCATTTTTATTATGATTAACATTAATATTATTATAAGTATTATTATTATAATTATTATCATCATTAAAATTAATATTAAGATTATTATTACTATTATTATTTTAAGTATTATTATTAGTATTATCAATTAGATTATTATTAGTAGTATCATGATGATTAAAACCATTACCATTGATATTAAAATTATTATAGTTATTATTAGGATTATTATCAAAATTATTAATATCAGTATCATTACTAAATCTAATTATTATTTTTTATTTACTATCATAAAAAGTTACAAATTTTTATTTATTATTACTGATATTATTTTATCAAATAAATAGCTATATAAGAATATATTTAATACCTATCACATAACAACACTAATAATTTCATAATAAATACTAATTATTTATCTAAAGTATACAAAACAAATATAGTTAATTTAATGAAACATACAAATTACTAAAATAACCATTATTAATAATACATAAACTTGTTCGATTACGATTATGTGTTTTAATATATATAATTGATATAGGTTCATGAATCCGAGGCCAACCTTGCATTTGTTCAATGTCGTCATATGTATTTTTACTACAAAATACAGTATTGTGAGTTTCATTTGCTCCCTTTTTAAATGCTTTTGCAATATATATTTTTGGGACTGAGAATACATGCGTTGTTTTATAAATGTTATACGAAATAGATACAAGTAATCGAAACTACATTATATAGTTGAATGATCGAAGCCGAATATGCCCCTTTTATTGGTAACCTAAGAATTAGTAAACAGTCTACTAATTGACGCTAATCCTAAAGATAGATCTATTGGGCCCAACAAACCCCATCCCTTGTAGTGGATGCTTTAGTACTTCGATGTTATTTTATCATGTCCGATGGATGTCCCGGAATGATAGGGGATATTCGTATATACATCTTGTTAATGTCGGTTACCAGGTGTTCAATCCATATGAATGATTTTTGTCTCTATGCGTGGGACGTATATTTGTGAGAACTAGAAATGAAATTCTTGTGGTCTATTAAAATGATGAAAATGATCGTTTATGATAAACTAATGAACTCACCAACCTTTTGGTTGACACTTTAAAGCATGTTTATTCTCAGGTATGAAAGAAATCTTCCGCTGTACATTTGCTCATTTTAGAGATATTACTTGGAGTCATTCATGACATATATCAAAAGAAGTTGCATTATTAGTCGTTGAGTTCATCAAGATTATTATTAAGTAAATTATAGTTGGATATATTATGAAATGGTATGCATGCCGTCAAATTTCGATGTAATAAAAGTTTGTCTTTTAAAAACGAATGCAATGTTTGTAAAATGTATCATATAGAGGTCAAGTACCTCGCGATGTAACCAAATGTAATGTATTCGTCCAGGTGGATTAGGACAGGTCATGAAAGCTATCCTCTAGCGACTCTGGTGATTCATCTTCCGGAGATAGTAGACATGCGCTTGACCTCATGGATGTCTAAGACGGGGACGAGGATCCCGAGGAGATTCCAGCACCACCCAGCCTTAGACTCCCGGGGCCACAGCACCATTCCGGTGGTACTGTGATCCCTGGGGGAAACGGAGACGGTCCCTTCCTTAACAAGCATGGACATTGGGCTAGACGCACCGCTGACGGACGAGTCGTACCGATTACACCTGGAAGATATCGACTTATGACCACCGGCCAGACGCTTTCTCCTGCGTGTGATGTACCTGCACTACCTTCAGACGATTCAGACGGATCATCATCCGATGACACCAGCGAGGAGGATCCCGAGGAGGATTCTGAGGAGGATCCCGAGGAGAATTTTGAGGAGGACCCCGAGGAGGAGCCCGTGCAGCCACCCTCTACCCCGCCGAAGAAGCGGTACCGCTTCGATGGTACTGTTATTCCAGGGGTTAATGGAGGAAAGTCGTTCGTGAACGCACATGGACAGTTGGTTAGGATCACCGCCCGTAAGAGGGTTGTACCGTATCTTGCCGATCCATTTGTACATAAGGTCGCCTGCTCAGTGCCGTCTACTTCTAGTACTACATCCGCATCATCTGGACCATCTGCACCATCTGCACCACCTGCCCCACCAGCATCTCCTATCGTCGAGGAACTGACGAGAGAAATGCATGCCCTCCGTCCTCGGGTAACTGAACTCGAGGATCAGATGACCCACCTGATGGACATCATTTACCCACCCTCGCCCCAAGACTATTGTATTAGATTTATTTATGTATTCCGTTTGTAGTTTCCTGTTTTTCATTTATGTATTGTACGAACCTTATGCCGTTGTATGCAATTTTCTTATTTTGAATGGAACTACTATTGTTGATCTATTGTACGGCGCTTTATTACATCTTGGCTTTTGTGTTATCTGATGCTTGTTTGCCATGCTTAGTTATCGTGTATTGTGTTGCTTCCATGTTGTTTACCGTATGCCGTGACGTTGTTGGTTAATGGATTTTGACTTAATCAAAAATTTTGTTTGGAAGATCGATGGCTAACAAAAGAGGTCCAAGGGAAATTCTCACAGCAGCACAGATCGAGGAGATGATAGCCGCTTGAGTAGCCACAGCTATGGCGAATACCAACCCCCAAGCTCCACCGGCTAACCCGAACTTCCAGAATGGGTGCACTTTCACGGAATTTCAGAGTTGTAAGCCCCACAATTTTAGTGGAACAGAAGGGCCAGTTGAGCTGACGAGATGGTTTGAGAAGTTGGAATCTGTGTTCCGGGTGAGTAACTGCTCCGAAGGGAATAAGACTAAGTTTGCATCCTGCACTTTTTCGGATGGCTCTTTGACTTAGGTTGACTACCTTTCGGACTGACTTACTACTTGCATACTTTTCATATCGACTTTACCGCACATTCACTGTGAGTTATAGCTTCCCTTTTTACTTTACTATTTTTGAGACTGGGAATACATGCGCTTTTTATGTTTTACATATTAGATACGAGTACTTAAACTTTACATATGTGTGGTTGATATAATGGCACAAAGATTCCCCTTAGCACGGTAACGTTTAATCATTGGTTTTGAACCGATGAACGCGAATATTAGATATGGATCCATAGGGTTTGACATCTCCACTCGGGCTAGTCGCGCTAGCATTTAATGGGTGTTTGATACTTCGAGAACATACGCACTCGTCAAGTGTACTTTTAGGGAGTGATATTATTATTACGTTAAGTTAGTTACCGGGTGCCCACGAATAATCATATACTTTTCATATTGTTTGAATACAAAATCTCGTGGTCTACATTACATTACTGAATACAAACTATAGCTCACTAACATTCGTGTTGACTTTTAAGCGTGTATTTCTCAGGTGCTTAGACGTTGTTGCTTCAACTGTTAGACTTGCTGTCTTGGTGTTTTAGACTTGCTGTTACAGACTTGTTGTGTTAGACTTCCGCTGCATTACTTAGAGATGTCTCAATCATGGAACTTTTATTTTGCATTCGCAACTTATGTTAATTTGAATAATGGCTTTGTAATGACCTTTGTGTCACATTATCTTTTGTAAAACTTTACATTTTCATGAATGCAAAACTTTTTTTAAAACAGCATATAGTATTATATCGTGTAATGGACCTGCTGTTGACGATTCGTACATGATGGTTTTGTACGGGGTGTCACAATAGTACTTGTTGTAAATAAACATAGAACACACTCAGTATGTTTCGGTATGATCAGGACAGCGTTTAACACGTACTTTCTATTTTTGGAAAGTTTCTTTTTTTGAAAAGTTTCTATTTTTGGAAAGTTTTCATATTTAGAAAGTTTCTATTTTTGGAAAGTTTTTTACTTGGGAAAGTTTCCTTAATTATAAAGTCAACGAAAGTCAATTGAAAGTCAAAGTCAACTGAAAGTCAACTCAAAAGTCAACCTCGGTCAAACTTAGTCAACATTAGATTTTAAAGTATAATTTATGTTAATAATATAAGTTATAATATTATTTAAAGTCATTTATGTATAATCATGTCATATCATAAGTTTAATTAAATTAAATTAAAATTATAAAGTTAACATAAGTTTAAATGATATAATAAATATAACATAAGTATTTAATTAATTAATTAAATATTAATCATAATATAAGTATTATTAATTAATAATAAAATTTTAATCATATCATAAGTATTGTTAATTAATAATGAATTATTAATCATATCATAAGTTTTAATTATAATTATTAAACCATAAGTATTTAATAATCAAATTATAATTAAATAATAACTAAGCCTTATAATAAATAAATAAATAATTAATCTTTATCATAAGTAATCATTAAATGATATAATAAATATACATCATAAGTTTTAATTAGATTTAATTATTTTTATCTCTTAAGTAATTTAATTATAATGCCAAACATTATTTATAACATAAGGTTAAATTTTATAACCATAAGTTTAATTAAAAGTTCGTCGGGTCATAACTTAAGCCCCGGGTGTCGGTTTTCGACGAGTCTTATATATATCTTCGTCTAACCAATCATCCCTACAAATTAGTGCACTCAAGAACACCCTAAGGTCAGTTCATGAGTCATGAAGAACAGCCATGAACCAACCTAAACCATTAATCCGTTCAAAATCTTGTTTTAGCCATTCCGGGTGATCTCTGGCTCGGATTTCGATGACCCGAACATGAATGTTCATCCAATCATCAATCCTAACCCACTAGTACACCCAAGAGCCTTCAAAAATGGTCACAAAGTCGGACCCCAACTGATCACATTCGTTTTTACATTTCAATTTCATCAAAACCCTAAATCGGGCATAACTTTTGATCCGAAACTCAAAACAACATGAATCCAAAGCCTAAAATTATTGTCTTGATGAGAGAAACTCATATATATAATTTATTTAATCAAAAATCCATGTTAAGTTCACTGATTTTAACCAACAAACTGTTGTCCAAAATTAATCAAACCGAAAACATATGAAATCAAGTATTTCTACGCATAATAACAACAATACAATCATACACAAGTACTATAACATCATCATACATAAAAAATCTGTAAAAATAATTGAAATTGAAAAATCTAGGGTTAGGATTTATACCCTAATCAAGAATTGATTGGCATGAACGCGTAGAGATCGAAGAGATGAATCCGTTTATACAAGAATCCTTAAATATTCAAAGCAAAAATCAAAAGATGATGATGATGTTGTGAGTGTTAGGCAACGGCTAGGGATGGAGAAAATAGGAGAGCTTTTTAATTTTTGTTGAGTGAGAGAAATAACTAGTAACCAAAACAGTTGGAAAAAGATATAAAGCATAAAATAAAATCAAAAATCAAAAACCCCACCCTTGTAGGGTTTCGATTGAATTCCAAATGGGATGGCCCCCTTTGTGGCCCAATTTGATAATATGTATAATTGCTTTTGGCCCGAATGCCCGAACGAAACCCGAAACGCGAAAACACCGCTACGCGATTAAATATTCGGAGAGATAACGTACACGTGACAAATTAAATATATAAACACTATATATATGCATATGATATAAAAATATCATATTTAAAATAATTGGGATTCGAAAATCTCAAAAGTCTGACAGTTGGTTTGAAAACCGAAAAGATTCGCCGGATAGAAATTCACGACACGTAGAAACGTACAACTTTAAATACGAATACAAATATTCATATAACACATAATAAATAATATATTATTACAAAAATAATAATAAAGGTCATAGAAATGGCATGGCACGAATGACAATTAACGGACGTTAAATAATAAACGGTAAAAGATAATGGAAAAAGTTGGGTCGTGACACCTTGTATGTTGACTTGTAGGGTTGTAAATGAGCCGAGCTACTCGTGAGCTACTCGAGCTCGGCTCATTAAAAGATCGGTTCGAGCTGATCCTAAACGAGCTCGAGCCCGAGTTCGAGCCTAAGATATAGCTCGTTTAATAAACGAGCTCGAGCTCGAGCTTCACAAGTCGAGCTCGTCTAAGCTCGCGAGCCTAAACGAGCTTATATATATATATATATATATATATATATATATATATATATATATATATATATATATATATATATATATATATATATATATATATATATATATATATATATATATATATATATATATATATATATATATAGGGTAGCGTTCCGGTGAGAACATTTTTATTTTAGATTTTGGTGAGAACAGTTTTGAACCACAAATATATAATTGACTAATAATCAATAAAAGGGCAAATATGTATATCTACAACCTAACCATTTCCTTAAAATTCTCTCCCCCCTCTTTTTCATCTTCTATGAGCTGTTTATATAATTCAATCAGTATTTTTTTTATTGAGGCTCATGCATAGAGATGTATAGCAATTTAACATGTATGCGCTAGGAGAAAATACGTAGATGCAAAGTGAAAAATCACTTGGTGAGTTTTTAAAAGAAAAAATTCCAATCATTAATGATGCATATTTATGCAACCTTTATTTTTTCCAAAATAAAATTAGTACTTATTTTTTCACCTTTTTTAAACAATAAAAGGCTAATACTGAAATGTCCCGTTCTTATTGATTAAAAACATTCCATATTAATTGATTTCGTTGCGAGATTTTGACCTCTATATGAGACGTTTTTCAAAGACTGCATTCATTTTTAAATAAAACCATAACCTTTATTTCATAAATAAAGGTTTAAACAGCTTTACGTAGATTATCAAATAATGATAATCTAAAATATCCTGTTTACACACGACCATTACATAATGGTTTATAATACAAATATGTTACATCGAAATCAGTTTCTTGAATGCAGTTTTTACACAATATCATACAAACATGGACTCCAAATCTTGTCCTTATTTTAGTATGCAACAGCGGAAGCTCTTAGTATTCACCTGAGAATAAACATGCTTTAAACGTCAACAAAAATGTTGGTGAGTTATAGGTTTAACCTATATGTATCAAATCGTAACAATAGACCACAAGATTTCATATTTCAATACACATCCCATACATAGAGATAAAAATCATTCATATGGTGAACACCTGGTAACCGACATTAACAAGATGCATATATATAAGAATATCCCCATCATTCCGGGACACCCTTCGGATATGATATAAATTTCGAAGTACTAAAGCATCCGGTACTTTGGATGGGGTTTGTTAGGCCCAATAGATCTATCTTTAGGATTCGCGTCAATTAGGGTGTCTGTTCCCTAATTCTTAGATTACCAGACTTAATAAAAAGGGGCATATTCGATTTCGATAATTCAACCATAGAATGTAGTTTCACGTACTTGTGTCTATTTTGTAAATCATTTATAAAACCTGCATGTATTCTCATCCCAAAAATATTAGATTTTAAAAGTGGGACTATAACTCACTTTCACAGATTTTTACTTCGTCGGGAAGTAAGACTTGGCCACTGGTTGATTCACGAACCTATAACAATATATACATATATATCAAAGTATGTTTAAAATATATTTACAACACTTTTAATATATTTTGATGTTTTAAGTTTATTAAGTCAGCTGTCCTCGTTAGTAACCTACAACTAGTTGTCCACAGTTAGATGTACATAAATAAATCGATATATATTATCTTGAATCAATCCACGACCCAGTGTATACGTATCTCAGTATTGATCACAACTCAAACTATATATATTTTGGAATCAACCTCAACCCTGTATAGCTAACTCCAACATTCACATATAGAGTGTCTATGGTTGTTCCGAAATATATATAGATGTGTCGACATGATAGGTCGAAACATTGTATACGTGTCTATGGTATCTCAAGAATACATAATATACAATACAAGTTGATTAAGTTATGGTTGGAATAGATTTGTTACCAATTTTCACGTAGCTAAAATGAGAAAAAATTATCCAGTCTTGTTTTACCCATAACTTCTTCATTTTAAATCTGTTTTGAGTGAATCAAATTGCTATGGTTTCATATTGAATTCTATTTTATGAGTCTAAACAGAAAAAGTATAGGTTTATAGTCGGAAAAATAAGTTACAAGTCGTTTTTGTAAAGGTAGTCATTTCAGTCGAAAGAACGACGTCTAGATGACCATTTTAGAAAACATACTTCCACTTTGAGTTTAACCATAATTTTTGGATATAGTTTCATGTTCATAATAAAAATCATTTTCTCAGAATAATAACTTTTAAATCAAAGTTTATCATAGTTTTTAATTAACTAACCGAAAACAGCCCGCGGTGTTACTACGACGGCGTAAATCCGGTTTTACGGTGTTCTTCGTGTTTCCAGGTTTTAAATCATTAAGTTAGCATATCATATAGATATAGAACATGTGTGTAGTTAATTTTAAAAGTCAAGTTAGAAGGATTAACTTTTGTTTGCGAACAAGTTTAGAATTAACTAAACTATGTTCTAGTGATTACGAGTTTAAACCTTCGAATAAGATAGTTTTATATATATGAATCGAATGATGTTATGAACATCATTACTACCTCAAGTTTAGTAGGTAAACCTACTGGAAGTGACAAGAAATGATCTAGCTTTAAAGGATCTTGGATGGCTTGAAAGTTCTTGAAGTAGGATCATGACACAAAAACAAGTTCAAGTAAGATTTTTACTCGAATTAAGATAGTTTATAGTTATAGAAATTGAATCAAAGTTTGAATATGAATATTACCTTGAATAAGAAAGATAACCTACTGTATATAACAAAGGTTTCTTGATCTTAGATGATTACTTGGAATGGATTAGAAAGCTTGGAAGTAAATTAGTAAACTTGAAGGGATTTTTGAAGTGTTCTTGAAGTGTTCTTCCTATGATGATTATAGCTTGATTCTTGAAGTGACTTTTGATGAATACGATGATTAACTACTGGAAAAGTACGTTCATAATAGTGTGTGTGTGTGTGTGTTGAGAGAGAATTAGAAAGAGAATTGGAAGTGAAATGGAGTGAATGATGAGTGGTAATTTGTGAGTGGTGGGTGGGGTTAAAAGGAGTTCTAGTTAGTTGACTAGCTCATGGTAGAAGTTAAAATTGATTAGTCATACATGACATAATCAAGAGTGGAATCCCATGCTAGTTCCTATTGGTATATACTCATAGTAAGTACGTCTTGAAGCTGTGTATAATACGGGTAAGAATACGACTAGAATTCTTGATGAAAGAAAAGAATGGAAAAGTAACTGTAACCATTTTCGTTAAGTATGAGTATTTTGATATATGTCTTGAAGTCTTCCAAAAGTATTTTAATACATCTAAATACACTACATGTATATACATTTTAACTGAGTCGTTAAGTCATCGTTAGTCGTTACATGTAAGTGTTGTTTTGAAACCTTTAAGTTAACGATCTCAATTAATGTTGTTAACCCATTGTTTATTATATCTAATGAGATGTTAAATTATTATATTATCATGATATTATGATATATTAATATATCTTAATATGATATATATACATTTAAATGTCGTTACAACGATAATCGTTACATATATGTCTCGTTTCGAAATCCTTAAGTTAGTAGTCTTGTTTATATGTATATAACTCATTGTTAATATACTTATGGAGATACTTACTTATCATAATCTCATGTTAACCATATGTATATCCATATATATATATCATCATGTTGTTTTTACAAGTTTTAGCGTTCGTGAATCGCCGGTCAACTTGGGTGGTCAATTGTCTATATGAAACATATTTCAATTAATCCAGTCTTAACAAGTTTGATTGCTTAACATGTTGGAAACATTTAATCATGTAAATATCAATCTCAATTAATATATATAAACATGGAAAAGTTCGGGTCACTACAGTACCTACCCGTTAAATAAATTTTGTCCCGAAATTTTAAGCTGTTGAAGGTGTTGACGAATCTTCTGGAAATAGATGCGGGTATTTCTTCTTCATCTGATCTTCACGCTCCCAGGTGAACTCGGGTCCTCTACAAGCATTCCATCGAACCTTAACAATTGGTATCTTGTTTTGCTTAAGTCTTTTAACCTCACGATCCATTATTTCGACGGGTTCTTCGATGAATTGGAGTTTTTCGTTGATTTGGATTTCATCTAACGGAATAGTGAGATCTTCTTTAGCAAAACATTTCTTCAAATTCGATATGTGGAAAGTGTTATGTACAGCCGCGAGTTGTTGAGGTAACTCAAGTCGGTAAGCTACTGGTCCGACACGATCAATAATCTTGAATGGTCCAATATACCTTGGATTTAATTTCCCTCGTTTACCAAATCGAACAACGCCTTTCCAAGGTGCAACTTTAAGCATGACCATCTCTCCAATTTCAAATTCTATATCTTTTCTTTTAATGTCAGCGTAGCTCTTTTGTCGACTTTGGGCGGTTTTCAACCGTTGTTGAATTTGGATGATCTTCTCGGTAGTTTCTTGTATAATCTCCGGACCCGTAATCTGTCTATCCCCCACTTCACTCTAACAAATCGGAGACCTGCACTTTCTACCATAAAGTGCTTCAAACGGCGCCATCTCAATGCTTGAATGGTAGCTGTTGTTGTAGGAAAATTCTGTTAATGGTAGATGTCGATCCCAACTGTTTCCGAAATCAATAACACATGCTCGTAGCATGTCTTCAAGCGTTTGTATCGTCCTTTCGCTCTGCCCATCAGTTTGTGGATGATAGGCAGTACTCATGTCTAGACGAGTTCCTAATGCTTGCTGTATTGTCTGCCAGAATCTTGAAATAAATCTGCCATCCCTATCAGAGATAATAGAGATTGGTATTCCATGTCTGGAGACGACTTCCTTCAAATACAGTCGTGCTAACTTCTCCATCTTGTCATCTTCTCTTATTGGCAGAAAATGTGCTGATTTGGTGAGACGATCAACTATTACCCAAATAGTATCAAAACCACTTGCAGTCCTTGGCAATTTAGTGATGAAATCCATGGTAATGTTTTCCCATTTCCATTCCGGGATTTCGGGTTGTTGAAGTAGACCTGATGGTTTCTGATGCTCAGCTTTGACCTTAGAACACGTCAAACATTTTCCTACGTATTTAGCAACATCGGCTTTCATACCCGGCCACCAAAAATATTTCCTGAGATCCTTGTACATCTTCCCCGTTCCAGGATGTATTGAGTATCTGGTTTTATGAGCTTCTCTAAGTACCATTTCTCTCAAATCTCCAAATTTTGGTACCCAAATCCTTTCAGCCCTATACCGGGTTCCGTCTTCCCGAATATTAAGATGTTTCTCCGATCCTTTGGGTATTTCATCCTTTAAATTTCCCTCTTTTAAAACTCCTTGTTGCGCCTCCTTTATTTGAGTAGTAAGGTTATTATGAATCATTATATTCATAGATTTTACTCGAATGGGTTCTCTGTCCTTCCTGCTCTAGGCATCGGCTACCACATTTGCCTTCCCCGGGTGGTAACGAATCTCAAAGTCGTAATCATTCAATAATTCAATCCACCTACGCTGCCTCATATTCAGTTGTTTCTGATTAAATATGTGTTGAAGACTTTTGTGGTCGGTATATATAATACTTTTGACCCCATATAAGTAGTGCCTCCAAGTCTTTAATGCAAAAACAATCACGCCTAATTCCAAATCATGCATTGTATAATTTTGTTCGTGAATCTTCAATTGTCTAGACGTATAAGCAATCACTTTCGTTCGTTTCATTAATACACAACCGAGACCTTTCTTTGATGCATCACAATAAATCACAAAATCATCATTCTCTTCAGGCAATGACAATATAGGTGCCGTAGTTAGCTTTTTCTTCAATAACTGAAACGCTTTCTCTTGTTCATCATTCCATTCAAATTTCTTCCATTTATGCGTTAATGCAGTCAAGGGTTTTGCTATTCTGGAAAAGTCTTGGATGAACCTTCTGTAGTAACCAGCTAGTCCTAAAAACTGGCGTATGTGTTTCGGAGTTTTCGGGGTTTCCCACTTTTCAACAGTTTCTATCTTTGCCGGATCCACCTTCATACCTTCTTTGTTCACTATGTGACCGAGGAATTGAACTTCTTCCAACCAAAATGCACACTTTGAAAACTTAGCGTACAATTCTTCCTTCCTCAATACTTCTAACACCTTTCTCAAATGTTCACCGTGTTCTTGGTCATTCTTTGAGTAAATAAGTATGTCATCAATGAAAACAATGACAAACTTGTCAAGGTATGGTCCACACACTCGGTTCATAAGGTCCATGAACACAGCTGGTGCATTAGTTAAACCAAACGGCATGACCATAAACTCGTAATGACCGTAACGTGTTCTGAAAGCAGTCTTTGGAATATCATCTTCTTTTACCCACATTTGATGATACCCGGAACGTAAGTCAATCTTTGAATAAACAGACGAGCCTTGTAGTTGATCAAATAAGTCGTCGATTCTCGGTAGTGGGTAGCGGTTCTTGATGGTAAGTTTGTTCAACTCTCTGTAGTCGATACACAACCTGAATGTACCATCTTTCTTCTTGACAAACAAAACAAGATCTCCCCACGGTGATGTGCTTGGTCGAATGAAACCACGCTCTAAAAGTTCTTGTAATTGGCTTTGTAGTTCTTTCATCTCGCTGGGTGCGAGTCTGTAAGGAGCACGAGCTATTGGTGCAGCTCCTGGTACAAGATCTATTTGAAATTCAACGGATCGCTGTGGGGGTAATCCCGGTAATTCTTTCGGAAATACATCGGGAAATTCTTTTGCAATGGGAACATCATTGATGCTCTTTTCTTCAGTTTGTACTTTCTCGACGTGTGCTAGAACAGCATAGCAACCTTTTCTTATTAGTTTTTGTGCCTTCAAATTACTAATAATATGTAGCTTCGTGTTGCCCTTTTCTCCGTACACCATTAAGGGTTTTCCTTTTTCTCGTATAATGCGAATTGCATTTTTGTAACAAACGATCTCTGCTTTCACTTCTTTCAACCAGTCCATACCGATTATCACATCAAAACTCCCTAACTCTACTGGTATCAAATCAATCTTAAATGTTTCGCTAATCAGTTTAATTTCTCGATTCCGACATATATTATCTGCTAAAATTAATTTACCATTTGCTAATTCGAGTAAAAATTTACTATCCAACGGCGTTAATGGACAACTTAATTTAGCACAAAAATCTCTACTCATATAGCTTCTATCCGCACCCGAATCAAATAAAACGTAAGCAGATTTATTGTCAATAAGAAACGTACCCGTAACAATCTCCGGGTCTTCCTGTGCCTCTGCCGCATTAATATTGAAAACTCTTCCGCGGCCTTGTCCATTCGTGTTCTCCTGGTTCGGGCAATTTCTAATAATGTGGCCCGGTTTTCCACATTTATAACAAACTACATTGGCATAACTTGCTCCGACACTACTTGCTCCGCCATTACTCGTTCCGACACCATTTGTTCCTTTCGTTCTATTAACCCCTGGTCCGTAGACCTCACACTTCGCCGCGCTATGACCATTTCTTTTACACTTGTTGCAAAATTTGGTGCAGAACCCCGAGTGATACTTTTCACACCTTTGGCATAGCTGCTTCTGATTGTTGTTGTTGTTGCGGTTATTATTGTTGTTGGGATGATTGTTGTAGTTGCTGTTGTTGTTGTTGTTGTTGTTGTTGTTGTTGTTGTTGTTGTTGGGCCGTTTGTTGTAGTTGCGATTGATGTTGCGATTGTTGGGATAATTGTTGCGATTATTGTTGTAATTGCTGTTGTTGTTGTATTGGTGATTCTTATCACCGTTTTCCTCCCACTTTCTTTTGACTTGCTTCACATTGGCCTCTTCAGTAGTCTGTTCTTTAATTCTTTCTTCAATCTGGTTCACTAGTTTGTGAGCCATTCTACATGCTTGTTATATGGAGGCGGGCTCGTGTGAACTTATATCTTCTTGGATTCTTTCCGGTAATCCTTTCACAAACGCGTCGATCTTCTCTTCCTCATCTTCGAATGCTCCCGGACACAATAGGCACAATTCTGTGAATCGTCTTTCGTACATGGTAATATCAAATCCTTGGGTTCGTAACCCTCTAAGTTCTGTCTTGAGCTTATTGACCTCGGTTCTGGGACGGTACTTCTCGTTCATCAAGTGCTTGAATGCTGACCACGGTAGTGCGTACGCATCATCTTGTCCCACTTGCTCTAGATAGGTATTCCACCATGTTAACGCAGAACCTGTGAAGGTATATGTAGCGTACTTCACTTTGTCCTCTTCAGTACACTTACTTATGGCAAACACCGATTCAACCTTCTCGGTCCACCGTTTCAATCCGATCGGTCCTTCGGTTCCATCAAATTCCAAAGGTTTGCAGGCAGTGAATTCTTTGTAGGTGCATCCTACACGATTTCCTGTACAGCCAGATCCAAGGTTATTGTTGGTATGTAGCGCAGCCTCTACTGCGGCTATGTTTGAAGCTAGAAAAGTACGGAATTCCTCTTCATTCATATTCACGGTGTGTCGAGTAGTCGGTGCCATTTCCTTCAAAATTGTCAAATGGAACAAGTTAATCATACAGAATATTAAGAGTAGTTAATAGTATTTCGTAGCATAATATGAACTCATTTATAAAAGCTTTTTCTTCATATTAGCGTTTTATAAGTTTAAATTCGGGTAGTACCTACCCGTTAAGTTCATACTTAGTAGCTAATATACAATTCAACTACTACAATTCTATATGAAAAACTGATTGTAATAATATTTCGCGTTCAAACTTTTATACAATATTTTACAAACTTACAATACCGCTTATTTTACATAAAGCATGAAATATAGCACACAATAACTTTGATACAAGATAGTTGTGAAGATAATTCTAGCTAGTACACAAGTCGTTCAGCAAAGGCAATAAAGACACGAAATTCATACGTCCAGAAACAAGTCATGCATTCTGGTTTTACTAGGACTACTTCCCATCCTTGGTCTTGTGGAACATAACCGTTATGGCCGTTGATAAGATAGCGTGTTGTAACGTCGTCAAAGGGACGAGGGTTACGTAATGACCAACAGTCTCGTAATAACCTAAAAACCTCATTTCTTACCCCAATTACCGACTCCGTCACTTGTGGGAACGTTTTGTTTAATAGTTGTAGCCCGATGTTCTTGTTCTCACTTTGGTGAGAAGCGAACATTACTAACCCGTAAGCATAACATGCTTCTTTATGTTGCATGTTAGCCGCTTTTTCTAAATCACGAAGTCCTATATTCGGATATACTGAGTCAAAATAATTTCTTAACCCGTTGCGTAAAATAGCATTTGGGTTCCCCGCAATATATGCGTCAAAGTAAACACATCGTAACTTATGGATTTCCCAATGTGATATCCCCCATCTTTCGAACGAAAGCCTTTTATAAACCAAGGCATTCTTGGAACGTTCTTCGAATGTCTTACAAACTGATCTCGCCTTAAATAGTTGTGCCGAGGAATTCTGACCGACTCTAGACAAGATTTCATCAATCATGTCTCCGGGTAGGTCTCTTAAAATATTGGGTTGTCTATCCATTTTGTGTTTTTATACTGTAGAATAGACAAGAGTTAGATTCATAAAAAATACTTAGTAATACAAGCAATTTTTACATATATCATAAAGCATAAGCACACTATATTACATATATTACACCACACGAATACAACTATCTTATTCCGACTCGCTCATTTCTTCTTGTTCGGTTTTGGTTCATTTTGCCAAGTTTCTAGGGATATATGATGTTCCCCTAATACGAGCCGTGGTTGTCCACATTGGTTTAGAAAAACCTGGTGGTTTAGAGGTTCCCGGGTCATTGTTACAACTTAAGGACTTCGGGGGTTGACGATACATATAAAGTTCATCGGGGTTGGAATTAGATTTCTCTATTTTTATGCCCTTTCCCTTATTATTTTCTTTTGCCTTTTTAAATTCAGTTGGGGTAATTTCTATAACATCATCGGAATTCTCGTCGGAATCCGATTCATCGAAGAATTGGTAATCCTCCCAATATTTTGCTTCCTTGGCGGAAACACCATTGACAATAATTAACCTTGGTCGGTTGATTGAGGATTCTCTTTTACTTAACCGTTTTATTATTTCCCCCACCGGTTCTATTTCTTCTTCCGGTTCCAATTCTTCTTCCGGTTCCGATTCTTCTTCCGGTTCCGACTCTTCTTCCGGTTCCTCTTCGGGAACTTGTGAATCAGTCCACGAATCATTCCAATTTACATTTGACTCTTCATTATTATTAGGTGAGTCAATGGGACTTGTTCTAGAGGTAGACATCTATCACATAATATCAAACACGTTAAGAGATTAATATATCACATAATATTCATATGTTAAAAATATATAGTTTCCAAGAAAAATGTTAAGCAATCATTTTTAAAGAAAACACGGTCGAAGTCCAGACTCACTAATGCATCCTAACAAACTCGATAAGACACACTAATGCAAATTTTCTGGTTCTCTAAGACCAACGCTCTGATACCAACTGAAATGTCTCGTTCTTATTGATTAAAAACGTTCCATATTAATTGATTTCGTTGCGAGGTTTTGACCTCTATATGAGACGTTTTTCAAAGACTGCATTCATTTTTAAAACAAACCATAACCTTTATTTCATAAATAAAGGTTTAAAAAGCTTTACGTAGATTATCAAATAATGATAATCTAAAATATCCTGTTTACACACGACCATTACATAATGGTTTATAATACAAATATGTTACATCGAAATCAGTTTCTTGAATGCAGTTTTTACACAATATCATACAAACATGGACTCCAAATCTTGTCCTTATTTTAGTATGCAACAGCGGAAGCTCTTAGTATTCACCTGAGAATAAACATGCTTTAAACGTCAACAAAAATGTTGGTGAGTTATAGGTTTAACCTATATGTATCAAATCGTAACAATAGACCACAAGATTTCATATTTCAATACACATCCCATACATAGAGATAAAAATCATTCATATGGTGAACACCTGGTAATCGACATTAACAAGATGCATATATATAAGAATATCCCCATCATTCCGGGACACCCTTCGGATATGATATAAATTTCGAAGTACTAAAGCATCCGGTACTTTGGATGGGGTTTGTTAGGCCCAATAGATCTATCTTTAGGATTCGCGTCAATTAGGGTGTCTGTTCCCTAATTCTTATATTACCAGACTTAATAAAAAGGGGCATATTCGATTTTGATAATTCAACCATAGAATGTAGTTTCACGTACTTGTGTCTATTTTGTAAATCATTTATAAAACCTGCATGTATTCTCATCCCAAAAATATTAGATTTTAAAAGTAGGACTATAACTCACTTTCACATATTTTTACTTCGTCGGGAAGTAAGACTTGGCCACTGGTTGATTCACGAACCTATAACAATATATACATATATATCAAAGTATGTTTAAAATATATTTACAACACTTTTAATATATTTTGATGTTTTAAGTTTATTAAGTCAGCTGTCCTCGTTAGTAACCTACAACTAGTTGTCCACAGTTAGATGTACAAAAATAAATCGATAAATATTATCTTGAATCAATCCATGACCCAGTGTATACGTATCTCAGTATTGATCACAACTCAAACTATATATATTTTGGAATCAACCTCAACCCTGTATAGCTAACTCCAACAATCACATATAGAGTGTCTATGGTTGTTCTGAAATATATATAGATGTGTCGACATGATAGGTCGAAACATTGTATACGTGTCTATGGTATCTCAAGATTACATAATATACAATACAAGTTGATTAAGTTATGGTTGGAATAGATTTGTTACCAATTTTCACGTAGCTAAAATGAGAAAAAATTATCCAGTCTTGTTTTACCCATAACTTCTTCATTTTAAATCCATTTTGAGTGAATCAAATTGCTATGGTTTCATATTGAACTCTATTTTATGAATCTAAACAGAAAAAGTATAGGTTTATAGTCAGAAAAATAAGTTACAAGTCGTTTTTGTAAAGGTAGTCATTTCAGTCGAAAGAACGACGTCTAGATGACCATTTTAGAAAACATACTTCCACTTTGAGTCTAACCATAATTTTTGGATATAGTTTCATGTTCATAATAAAAATCATTTTCTCAGAATAACAACTTTTAAATCAAATTTTATCATAGTTTTTAATTAACTAACCCAAAACAGCCCGCGGTGTTACTACGACGGCGTAAATCCGGTTTTACGGTGTTTTTCGTGTTTCCAGGTTTTAAATCATTAAGTTAGCATATCATATAGATATAGAACATGTGTGTAGTTAATTTTAAAAGTCAAGTTAGAAGGATTAACTTTTGTTTGCGAACAAGTTTAGAATTAACTAAACTATGTTCTAGTGATTACGAGTTTAAACCTTCGAATAAGATAGTTTTATATATATGAATCGAATGATGTTATGAACATCATTACTACCTCAAGTTTAGTAGGTAAACCTACTGGAAGTGACAAGAAATGATCTAGCTTCAAAGGATCTTGGATGGCTTGAAAGTTCTTGAAGTAGGATCATGACACAAAAACAAGTTCAAGTAAGATTTTTACTCGAATTAAGATAGTTTATAGTTATAGAAATTGAATCAAAGTTTGAATATGAATATTACCTTGAATAAGAAAGATAACCTACTGTATATAACAAAGGTTTCTTTATCTTAGATGATTACTTAGAATGGATTAGAAAGCTTGGAAGTAAATTAGTAAACTTGAAGGGATTTTTAAAGTGTTCTTGAAGTGTTCTTCCTATGATGATTATAGCTTGATTCTTGAAGTGATTTTTGATGAAGATGATGATTAACTACTGGAAAAATACGTTCATAATAGTGTGTGTGTGTGTTGAGAGAGAATTAGAAAGAGAATTGGAAGTGAAATGGAGTGAATGATGAGTGGTAATTGGTGAGTGGTGAGTGGGGTTAAAAGGAGTTCTAGTTAGTTGAATAGCTCATGGTAGAAGTTAAAATTGATTAGTCATACATGACATAATCAAGAGTGGAATCCCATGCTAGTTCCTATTGGTATATACTCATAGTAAGTACGTCTTGAAGCTGTGTATAATACGAGTAAGAATACGACTAGAATTCTTGATGAAAGAAAAGAATGGAAAAGTAACTGTAACCATTTTCGTTAAGTATGAGTGTTTTGATATATGTCTTGAAGTCTTCCAAAAGTATTTTAATACATCTAAATACACTACATGTATATACATTTTAGCTGAGTCGTTAAGTCATCGTTAGTCGTTACATGTAAGTGTTGTTTTGAAACCTTTAAGTTAACGATCTCAATTAATGTTGTTAACCCATTGTTTATTATATCTAATGAGATGTTAAATTATTATATTATCATGATATTATGATATATTAATATATCTTAATATGATATATATACATTTAAATGTCGTTACAACGATAATCGTTACATATATGTCTCGTTTCGAAATCCTTAAGTTAGTAGTCTTGTTTATATGTATATAACTCATTGTTAATATACTTATGGAGATACTTACTTATCATAATCTCATGTTAACCATATGTATATCCATATATATATCGTCATGTCGTTTTTACAAGTTTTAACGTTCGGGAATCGCCGGTCAACTTGGGTGGTCAATTGTCTATATGAAACATATTTCAATTAATCAAGTCTTAACAAGTTTGATTGATTAACATGTTGGAAACATTTAATCATGTAAATATCAATCTTAATTAATATATATAAACATGGAAAAGTTCGGGTCACTACAAATACTGTACAACATTAGTCACTCATTTTTTCCATCCTAAACTAAAAGCTTTAAATATTAATTATTTGCATCATAATATAAACACTTTAAACATTATTTGCATCCTAAAATAAATGCTTAACATTGTTTGTATCCAAAATACTCCGTAAGTTGTTTGCATCTCAGCGTACCAATAAACACATTTTTTAGATATATTGGTGGATGCAAAGGGTAACAATTGCAATATGGAAGAAAGTGGATGCATTATAATAAAAATGTAAATAAATAAATAACGCTTATATGTATACATTAGTTATATGCAATCGTGATGCCTCAGTTGGGTTACACTGAATGATAATTTTGTTCAAGATAAGAGAGTGGAGAATGTTTACAAATAAACGGCTTGAGTGATAGTAGGGATGGAAAACGGTTTTAAATAGTATTGTGTTAACTACCACTTATACCCTTTTATTCTATTTAATTTAATTCTGATTTTTATTAATTCAAAAATTAAATATGTTGTTGAGAATTGTTCTCACCAAAACTTAAAATAAGAACATTCTCATATGAATGATTCTCTCTCTCTCTCTCTCTCTCTATATATATATATATATATATATATATATATATATATATATATATATATATATATATATATATATATATATATATATATATATATATATATATATATATATATATATATATATATATATTAAAATTAATAATAATGTCTTAAAACTTTTAATTTATCCACTGTCAAAAGGCAACGTCCATTCTTTTCCCAAAAACTAACGATTCATTTCACATTCCAGATTCCCAATATATTCTCATATTTTAAAAAACCTATGCCACCGCTGATATCAACCAATTGGATGTTTTATTATCAATTAATTAAAATAATACTAAAATACCAACTCAATATATCTCCGTTGTCATCATTCACCTTCTTCACTCTACACCTTCATCTCCCTTCTTTTTCCATCCATTTTTCAAATTTAAGGAGTTGCATGTTGCATATTTTTAACAAGGTAATGTATTCTATATCAATTTATTTACAGTTTAACTTAAATATATTGTTTCTTATTGTTCTAACCATTAGTACTTTTTATCAAACATCAAGGTTGTAGGATTAATGTGCAAGGAACAACATATAATTATATGGCCAACTTCATTTGAGCCTTCGGGGTTGAAATGTCCCGTTCATATTGATTATAAACGTTCCATATTAATTGATTTTGTTGCGAGGTTTTGACCTCTATATAAGACATTTTTCAAAGACTGCATTCATTTTTAAAACAACCATAACCTTTATTTTATCAATAAAGGTTTTAAAAACATTACGTAGATTATCAAATAATGATAATCAAAAATATATTTTTTACACACGACTATTACATAATGGTTTACAATAGAAATATATTACAATGACATATGTTTCTTGAATGCAGTTTTTACACAATATCATACAAACATGGACTTCAAATCTTGTCCTTATTTTAGTATGCAACAGTGGAAGCTCTTAGTATTCACCTGAGAATAAACATGCTTTAAACGTCAACAAAAATGTTGGTGAGTTATAGGTTTAACCTATATATATCAAATCGTAACAATAGACCACAAGATTTCATATTTCAATACACATCCCATACATAGAGATAAAAATCATTCATATGGTGAACACCTGGTAACCAACATTAACAAGATGCATATATAAGAATATCCCCATCATTCCGGGACACCCTTCGGATATGATATAAATTTCGAAGTACTAAAGCATCCGGTACTTTGGATGGGGTTTGTTAGGCCCAATAGATCTATCTTTAGGATTCGCATCAATTAGGGTGTCTGTTCCCTAATTCTTAGATTACCAGACTTAATAAAAAGGGGCATATTCGATTTTGATAATTCAACCATAGAATATAGTTTCACGTACTTGTGTCTATTTTGTAAATCATTTATAAAACCTGCATGTATTCTCATCCCAAAAATATTAGATTTTAAAAGTGGGACTATAACTCACTTTCACAGATATTTCCTTCCTCGAAAATAAGACTTGGCCACGGATCGATTCACGAACCTATACAAATATGTACATATATATCAAAGTATGATCAAAATATAATTACAACCATTTTTATTATGTTTTAAAGATTTGAGTGTATTAAGTCAGCTGTCCTCTTTAGTAACCTACAACTAGTTGTTCACAGTTAGATGTACAGAAATAAATCGCTATATATTATCTTGAATCAATCCACAACCCAGTGTATACACGTCTCAGGCTAGATCACACCTCAAAGTATATATATTTTTGAAATCAACCTCAACCCTGTATAGCTAACTCCAACATTACTACATATAGAGTGTCTATGGTTGTTCCAAATAATATATATACATGGGTCGATATGATATGTCAAAACATTTGCATACGTGTCTATGGTATCCCAAGATTACATAATATATTAGAATACATGTATAATACAATATAAGTTAGCTAGGATATGATTTGTATAGATTTGTTAAACATTTCCCGTAGCTAAAAATATCAAAAATATCCAATCTTGTTTGACCCATAACTTCTTCATTTTAAATCCGTTTTGAGTGAATCAAATTGCTATGGTTTCATATTGAACTCTAATTTAAGAATCCAAACAGAAAAAGTATAGGTTTATAGTCGGAAATTTAAGTTACATGTCAATTACTAAAGAGGTAGTCATTTTCGTCGAAAGAACGACATCTTGATGACCATTTTGAAAAACATACTTTCACTTTGATTTTAACCAAGATTTTTGGATATAGTTTCATGTTCATATGAAAAATCATTTTTCCAGAAGAAAAACTTTTAAATCAAAGTTTATCATAGTTTTTAATTATCCAAACCAAAACAGCCCCCGATTTCACTACGACGGCGTATATCCGATTTTATGGTGTTCATCGTGTTTCCAGATTTTAAATCATTAAGTTAGCATATCATATAGATATAGAATATGTGTTTAGTTGATTTTAAACGTCAAGTTAGAAGGATTAACTTTTCTTTGCGAACAAGTTTAGAATTAACTAAACTATGTTCTAGTGATTACAAGTTTAAACCTTCGAATAAGATAGCTGTATATGTATGAATCGAATGATGTTATGAACATCATTACTACCTCAAGTTTTCTGGATAACACTACTGGAAATGAGAAAAATGGATCTAGCTTCAAAGGATCCTTGGATGGCTTGAAAGTTCTTGAAGCAGAATCCTGACACGAAAACAGTTCAAGTAAGATTTTCACTCAAAATAAGATTGTTATAGTTGTAGAAATTGAATCAAAGTTTGAATATGAATATTACCTTGAATTAGAAAGATAACTTACTGTAAATAACAAAGGTTCCTTGATCTTAGATGATTACTTGGAATGGATTAGAAAGCTTGGAAGTAGACTTGCAAACTTGGAAGTATTCTTGATTTTTATGAAACTATACTTATGGAATTTATGAAGAACACTTAGAATTTGAAGATGGAACTTGAGAGAGATTAATTAGATGAAGAAAATTGAAGAATGAAAGTGTTTGTAGGTGTTTTTGGTCGTTGGTATATGGATTAGATATAAAGGATATGTAATTTTGTTTTCATGTAAATAAGTCATGAATGATTGCTCATATTTTTGTAATTTTATGAGATATTTCATGCTAGTTGCCAAATGATGGTTCCCACATGTGTTAGGTGACTCACATGGGCTGCTAAGAGCTAATCATTGGAGTGTATATACCAATAGTACATACATCTAAAAGCTGTGTATTGTACGAGTACGAATACGGGTGCATACGAGTAGAATTGTTGATGAAACTGAACGAGGATGTAATTGTAAGCATTTTTGTTAAGTAGAAGTACTTTGATATGTGTCTTGAAGTCTTTCAAAAGTGTAAGAATACATATCAAAACACAACATGTATTACATTCTAATGGAGTCGTTAAGTCTTCGTTAGTCGTTACATGTAAGTGTTGTTTTGAAACCTTTAAGTTAAAAAAAAATAAAAAATTAACGATCTCAATTAATGTTGTTAACCCAATGATTATTATATCAAATGAGATGTTAAATTATTATATTATCATGATATTATGATGTATGAATATCTCTTAATATGATATATACATTAAAATATCGTTACAACGATAATCGTTACATATAAGTCTCGTTTCGTAATTCTTGAGTTAGTAGTCTTGTTTTTACATATGTAGTTCATTGTTAACATACTTAATGATATATTTAAATATCATTTTATCATGTTAAATATAGTGTATCAATATCTTAATATGATACATATGTATTTATTAGACGTTATCATAACGATAATCGTTATATATATCATTTCGAGTTTCTTAACTTAGTAATCTCATTTCTTATGTATATGACACATTGTTAATATACTTAGTGAGATACTTACTCATCATAATCTTATGTCAACCATATATATATGTCTATATATACCACAACATGTAGTTTTTACAATTTTGTAACGTTCGTGAATCGCCGGTCAACTTGGGTGATCAATTGTCTATATGAAACTTATTTCTTTAATTAAGTCTTAACAAGTTTGATTGCTTAACACGTTGGAAACATTTAGTCATGTAAATATCAATCTCAATTAATATATATAAACATGGAAAATTTCGGTTCACTACAGGGGTCACACACATATACACCGAGACATCAAATAAAATATATATATGATGTATATATATTACTCAAGTAACAAAATAGTAAATTGAAATTAATTCATTTACAATTCATATGAATAGTAAATGAAAAGAAATTAATTAATTTACTATTCACATGAAAGCGACATGATAGAAATTATTAATTATAAGTTACATAATATACCCCTAATGTATTTGATAAATACGACTTTAAAAAAGGAAATTACAAAAGTGGTTTACCTCAATCATGTTTGCGCGTTTTAAAATCAAGTGGTTTATTTTTGCATATTATATATATATATATATATATATATATATATATATATATATATATATATATATATATATATATATATATATATATATATATATATATATATGATTAGGCTTTTGAGTGAGATGAACTAACATAAGAAAAACATAGCCACTCTCAAGAGATTCCTTTTTGATCTGCATTACGAATACAGAGAAAACCCAAAATTCCCTTTTGTTAATTATGGCACAAAACCAAACTAACTCATAGTTATTTTTGGTCTCTCTTGAAACCATTTACGGAGTGTTGATTTTTAATGATTATTAATATAATTTGATTATATTAATACGTTACTCGGGTTTTGAACTAGCATCCATTGACGGTTATTTGAAGTGTAGTGTGGACTATCCAAAGAGACGGTCATACTTTTGATCGTAAGTTTCTCTCCGTCTCATCAGTTTCTTCAAGAAAGGTATATCGTTAACTCCTCTTTTGTTTTATATTCATGACAATTATTATGGTGTAACTGGATCTTTGGGATCGTTAATCATGTGCATGTTTTATTAAATTTAAATATATAAATATTTAATTTTATAAATGGTTTATAAAATAATAATTGATTATTATTTTAACTATCCACTGCGTTAATCTGATTTAAAAGTACACACGATTTTTCAACAGTGGTATCAGAGCTGCTTTTACACCATCTTAATTGTCGCGTGATTTTCTTTAGATTTAGCTTTGTGGTGAATTGGTAAAAGTCGAAACCTTTTTGGTTTTTAAAGTCAACACGGCTGATTTAGACTTAACCTTATGACGCACAAATATGATTGCAAGAATATCACTATTTTAAATTGTAGATTTAATTGTTATGACTTGAATATTTATTATAATTGTTGATTGTTATATTCCATGGTTATACACATATATTATAACCATGGACAAGCTACATATAGGTTTTAATAATGTAGTTATTAAAATTGTGATTGCATACATAGCCCGTAATGCCCCGACCTATGTGTTTGATTATATGTGATTGTTGTGATTATTGATTACGACAATATTATGTCATGTTGATTATTTATTTTTTATAAGAAATGCCATTTTGAAGCCAAAGTTGTATTATATTTATTTTTCATTTTCATAGTATTGTATTTAAGTTTATTCTAAATTGTAAAAGTATTAGATTAGTTATATTTTTCAATTTTAAATAAATGTAATAAGATGAAGATTAAAGATAAAGATGCAATGTGGAGTTTGACTTAGAAGATGGCGAACAGGTTAAGTTGACAACGATGGCGTTTGTCAAGTTTTCACTTGATTCTTGAATTAAGTGGGAGCTACGATATTACCCTTAGTTTGACCTCTTGATCCCATGTCGGCTCATGGGATCAAGCATAGGATTTTTGGGCTTGGCTATGTGTGTGTGATGCATGGTTGTGTTTTAATTTTGCATTTATATTTAATTGTTGATTAGAATATGTATGTTAAATGTTTTTGATGAAAACATTAAATAAAACCGGTAACGAGTTTCAAATATTAAAATTGATGATTTAAAAGGTTAAACTCTAACGAATTTAAAGTTAAATAATTTTTGAGACTCAAGTTATATATGTTTTTGATGAAAACATTAAATAAAACTCTAAACGAGTTTTAAAGATTAAAATTGATAATTTTAAAATAAGTTAAACTCTAACGAGTTTAATGTTAAATGATTTTGAAAGTCAAATAATATATATGGACGACATCTTTTAAAACTATTTTAAAACGATACACGTTTGTGTATTTGTTATTTTTATATCCTATAAATTAAATAACAAATTAGATCACAAACATAATCGACATATACAATTGGTTAAAATGTTTTTAACTAATAGTGTAGCGAATCTTGTGTGCATGCATTATTCGTTGACACAAACTTTTTCCAAAATACCCGTCAAATTTAAGTCATGCCATCCAATGAGCTTGCAAACACTCCTCGTTATTTTTCTGATCTAGTGAGACTAGGCTGAATTATAGCCACGAGGTGGATTTTTCGATCTAGTGATACTAGAGTTCGAGGCAATGATGGGACAAACATGCCATTAGATAATAGTGGTTTGTTGGACTACAAATATCTCTAGGTCCCATACAGATCTAAGAGTTGTACTTGTAATGCAATTGGTACCCGCTACCTACCAATAGCCTCCATAACTGCTAGCTGATCATCAGATATGGCTATGGAACCTCTATGTGGATCTTAGACTTTCGTAAATTAATTATTTTAAAAAAAAAATATTATAAAAACTTGGGTAGTTAATTTATTAAAGCTCAATATCGAAAATACTAAATTGAATCTTATATTTGTTGTAGATGTCAAATAATCAAAATGTAAACCAAAACACACTTTCTTCTTTGTTGGACAAGGATAAACTCAATGTTCAAACTTCCTAAACTGACACCGCAATCTGAGAACTGTTCTCAAACATAAATGGAAGTTGAATAAAGTTTAGAACCCATATCCTTTCTTCCTGTTGTGGCAGTTGCTGCTACTCAACAAAATGTTTATCGAATGTTGTTCGATGATCAGGAAGAAAAAGGATTAAAGGGTGAAAAAGAATAAGCCGAATACTTTGTGGAAGGAAAATGACAAATCATTTGCTAGGAAAAATATTCCACCTTCCAAGAAGGAAAGCCCAACAAAAGACGCCGAATGTTTCCATTGTGGAAAGGTTGGCAATTGGAGAAGGAAGTTGTCCTATCTTCAAATATGAGATGAGAAAAGGCAACGCTGGTGAGACTAGCAAATCAAGTATATTCCATATATAGTTATATACTTCTTCTAGTGATTCCTAGATCTTTGTTAACTGGTTGTGGCCTTCACACCTGTAATAATATGAAGGGATTGAGAAGAAGTAATAGACTAAAGAAAGACACACTGGATTTAATAGTAGGCAAGGGGGATCAAGCTTTTGTTAAAGCTATTGGTACCTCTGAACTTACTTCCCTAAGTGGTCTTATTGTTTTGTTGGAACAATAGCATTATGCTCTCAATACTGCGAGCGACATAGTTTGAAAGATGCTAGTTTGAACTTGCACACTTAGGTATTTCAGTTTCTAAGGATAATATATTTATCTTAATACCTATCTACGTGATGGTATTTTTGAAATTGATATGCATAGTGTAATTTCAAATGAGAATTCTGTGTATACCTACATCGTCAAAGTCTTCAAGCAAGACTTGAATAAGACCTATCTATGACATTGTCATATTGGTCATATAAACAAACAATGCATTTCAAAACTCCAATCTAATGGACTTTTGAAATCAATTGACTCTGAGTCATTTGATGTATGCGAGTCATGTTTATGTGAAAAGATGACAAATACTTCTTTCTCCAATTTAGGTAAAAGAGCTAAAGATCTTTTAGGACTAATACATACTGTTATATGTAGCCCTTTAAGAACAATGTATCGATTTAGTTAATTTTACTTCATTACATTTACTGATGAGTACAGTAGCTATGATTATGTTCACTTGCTAAAACATAAACATAAAGCTATTTTAACATTCAAAAGTATTCCAAAATGAAGAAGATAATCAACTTGGAAAGACCATTAAAGCACTTCGCTCTGATGGTGTAAGTAAGTTTATGAGTCAAGAGTTTTTTGGACCACCTAAAGAATTCTGGGATTGTCTCATAGTTCACTCTACCTTACACACCACAACACGATGGTGTGTCCGAGTAAGAGGAATCGAACTTTACTTGATATAGTTTGATTTATGATGAGTCTGATTTCTCTACTACCGTCTTTTAGGGATATGCATGAGAGTCTGCTGCAGGCATACTCAACATGATTCCAACTATGAAGGTAAAAAAGACACCATATGAGTTATGGCAAGGGAAGAATCCCAAGTTGTCTTTTCTGAAAGTCTGGGGTTGTAAAACGTACGTGAAGCATGACACTTCAAAAAAATTAGAACCCAAAACTATCTAATGTTACTTTGTACGATACATAAAGGAAACAATGGGTTACTACTTTTACTACCAAGCTGAAGACAACGTGTTTTCTGCTCGATCTGCTGAATTCCTGGAAAGAGATCTTCTCTTACAAGAAGTCAGTGGGAGTAAAGTAGATCTTGAAGAAATTCAAGTACTTTAAAGTAACATACCTTCAGTAAGCACTAGCAATCCACACGTTGAAACTGAGTGCACTGTTGACGAGCCAGAACGTGTTACACCTACACTTTATAGATCTAGTAGAACTCATCGGCTTATGAGGTTTAATTATCTGATTAATTCAGATAAACCTCAACTAAGGGATTATGATGAACCCTCTAGCTGCGTGAGGCCATATCAGATCCTAAATCTGAAAATGACTAGATTCTATGAATACAGATATGCAGTCCATGAAGGATAATCAAGTATGAGACTTGATTGATCTTTTACCCAATTGTAAGACAATGAGGTAAAAATGGGTCTTCAAAGGAAGACTGATATGGACAGTAATGTAAACACTTTTAAAGCTCGATTTGTGAGAAAAGGTTATGATGAAAGTTTTTCACCAGTTGCTAGCCTTAAAACAATTAGGATACTTATTGCCATGTTTACTTTTCATGATAATAAAATATGGCTAATAGATGTCAAAACCGCTTTCCTAAATGGCGACCTAAGCGAGGACTTATATATGGTTCATCCAGAAGGGTTTATGAATCCTAAGCATCCTAATAAAGTATGATAGCTTCTAAAATCCATTTATGGATTAAAGCAAGCATCCAGGAGCTAGAATCTTAAGTTTAATGAGAAAATCAAAGTGTTTAATTTTTCTCAAAACCAAGATAAGCCTTGAGTTTACATTAGAGCTAGTGGGAGCAAAGTAGTCTTCTTGATCTTATATGTTGATGACATATTACTTATTAAAAATAACATTCCAACTTGCAAGATGTCAAGTCTTGGCTTGGAAAATGTATTTCCGTAAAAGATCTTGTTGAAGCTACTTATATTATTAGAATGAGGATCTATACAATAGATCCAATTGGCTTATTGGTTTGAATCAAAGTACATACATCATCTTGCAGAGATTTAGCATGCAAAACTCCAAGCATGGAGCTTTGCCAATGAAAAAGGGCATAACGGTGATAAAGTCTCAAAAGTCCTATCACAGCAGATGAGATGAGACAAATGAAATGTATCACATATGCTTCAGCTATAGGATCCATTATGTATGCCATGATATGTACTATACAGAGGCGTCTTTGGGCATAGGCAACATAGGCAACCGCTTAGGGCCCAAAAATTAGATGGGCCCAAAATTTATAATATATATACAATTGTCGAATAGTTAAGTAAATTAAATAAAATATTTTCAAATAAATATTTGATAATAAAAAAATTTGTTACGGCTGTCTTGAAAACTTCTTTCGTATTGATAACTTTTAACATAATCTTTTTATATGTATTAACAAAATTTAACATGTATATGGGTGCATTTTTATTTTCGCATAGGGCCTCTAAATTGTAGAGACGGCCCTGGTACTATACTCGATGTTTCATTAGTTTTAAGTTTGACGAGTCATTATCAACATAATCCAGGTGAAGTACATTGGATTGTTGTTAAGAATATTCTTTAGTATTTGCAGAGTACTAATGATATGTTCTTGGTTTACGGTGGTTTGGAAGAAGAGTTAAGTATTAAGTTTTATACTAATTCTAGTTTCCAAACTGATCAAGATGATTCTCGATCCAGTCACGTTGTTTCTTTGTCATGATGGGCAAGATAGTTGATTGGAAGAGCTCTAGGCAGAGCACTATTGAACAATCTACAACAAAAGCAGAATACATTGTTGACTGAGAAGCTGCTCAAAAAGCTGTCTGGATAAGGAAGTTTGTTGTTATACTCAGAGTAGTAGACAACATTTAATCTTCTATAATATGTACTGTGATAGTTCGAGTGTTAATATACTTTTGAAAGAATCACATGTACATAAAAGTATATGGCACATTCTTCAAAAGTTTGACTACATTCATTAAGTCATTAAGAGGAATGATATTAGTATTCCTAAAGGTTCATACAAATGATAATGTGGCTGACCCGTTCATGAAGCCCATGATGCACAACAAGCATGATGATCATTCTAGTAATACTGGACTTCGTTATGCTGCTGATCTTTTTCATTTGTAATTTAGTATTTGGATATTTTTTGAACATTAAGCAGTTTTATATTAATGAATTGATATATTGTTGGTATGATCGTTTTCATTTATATCACTGTGTTCTATATTAGCATGTTTAATCCATAAATAATTGTTGATTATTCAAAATCTCCATAATCGGTCATGTTATGGAAATAACATGAATTAAGATTAATGTGAAATTTTGGTTATATTCAATGATGATGAGTAGTTAACTTGTTGAGACCAAAATTCATATGTATTCATTGATGATGAATATTGAAATGACCCAACCATGAGATGTCACTACATGGATCGTAGTCAGTAGTAAATCTTTTTGTGATTATGTCTTTGTGTCCTTAGACTTGAGATGCACGCCCGTCTTGATGAGTGTATCATTGTATTTTGATATGGTTAAACGTTGTCCTGAATAAGGCTGTTATAAAGGCCATTATTGGGTATAATGTAAAGCTCGTGATAGACACGTGTATGCAATATAGGATTTGTTCGCTAAAATGTTTGGAGTTAGATACTTTTTGAGCTCCTCGATGAATGAATAAGATATTTGTGTGGCCGCACCCAGATGTAATTAAGATGATACTTAATTAATTTGGTGATCTAATTCAGTTCTAAGATCAAGAAACAAAATTGTTAAACAAATGAGAATGACCGATGATCCATATCTCAAGTTTAACTAAAGTATCTGAAACAAAAGGACGAATGACATTTAAAACTTACCATAAACAGTATCGAGAAACTACCCTCAAATGAATTTGGGGGCTATGACGTGTTGCTAGACGCTTACCATTATTTGTATAGTTACTTGGTGTTGTGTCATGCACAAGTGGGAGTCTGTAGGATTAATGTGCAAGGAACAACATATAACTATATGGCCAACTTCATTTGAGCCTTCGGGGTCACACACATATACACCGAGACGTCAAATAAAATATATATATGATGTATATATATTACTCAAGTAACAAAATAGTAAATCGAAATTAATTCATTTACTATTCATATAAATAGTAAATGAAACGAAATTAATTCATTTACTATTCACATGAAAGCGGCATGATAGAAATTATTAATTATAAGTTACATAATATACCCCTAATGTATTTGAGAAATACGACTTTGAAAAAGGAAATTACAAAAGTGGTTTACCTCAATCATGTTTACGCGTTTTAAAATCAAGTGGTTTATTTTTGAATATTATATATATATATATATATATATATATATATATATATATATATATATATATGATCAGGCTTTTGAGTGAGATGAACTAATATAAGAAAAACATAGCCACACTCAAGAGATTCCTTTTTGATCTGCATTACAAATACAGAGAAAACCCAAAATTCCCTTTTGTTAATTATGGCACAAAACCAAACTAACTCATAGTTATTTTTGGTCTCTCTTGAAACCATTTACGGAGTGTTGATTTTTAATAATTATTAATATAATTTGATTATATTAATACGTTACTCGGGTTTTGGACTAGCATCCATTGACGGTTGTTTGAAGTGTAGTGTGGACTATCCAAAGAGACGGTCATACTTTTGATCGTAAGTTTCTCTCCTTCTCATCAGTTTCTTCAAGAAAGGTATATCGTTAACTCCTCTTTTGTTTTATATTCATGACAATTATTATGGTGTAACTGGATCTTTGGGATCGTTAATCATGTGCATGTTTTATTAAATTTAAATATATAAATATTTAATTTTATAAATGGTTTATAAAATAATAATTGATTATTATTTTAACTATCCACTGCGTTAATCTGATTTAAAAGTACACACGATTTTCCAACAAACGTTTGTAAGAATCAACATCCGAATCATAAGATCTACCCAACTGCAAGTAAGAGAGCAAGGCGACAAACGATTTGGACGAGAACTAAATTTTTTCGCATTTATTTGGTTCAAATACATAGTTGTTTTGGAGGTATTTCTTGGACTATTCATATATTGATCGTGTATTACAGAGTGTTAACATTCTTTGTAATATCTATTGTTTTTAATGAATATTTTTTAATAAAATATTCGTAGTTAATTTTGATTTTTTGATGATGATAACAGGAAATTTCTAGTTTTAAATTATCAAGTACAGTATACATTAGGGGAAAATGATTAAATTCATTTTAACGTAATATGTTTGTTTATTTTCTTCAATGCAGGCTCTTCTCAAGTGATTAGTCTTTTGTAGCTTATAGAATAAGGACTTCGAAGAGCATGTTTTTTTATCTTTTCTAGAAATGATGTATCAAGTGTAGTGACCCGAACTTTTTCATGTTTATATATATTAAATGAAATTGATATTTACATGATTAAGTGTTTTCAACATGTTAAACAATCAAACTTGTTAAGACGTGATTAATTGAAATAGGTTTCATATAGACAATTAACCACCCAAGTTGACCGGTGATTCACGAACGTTAAAACTTATAAAAACTATATGATGTCATATATATATATATATATATATATATATATATATATATATATATATATATATATATATATATATATATATATATATATATATATATATATATATATATATATATATAGTTAACATGATATTATGATAAGTAAAAATATCATTAAGTATATTAACAATGAACTACATATGTAAAAACAATACTACTAACTTAATGATTTCGAAACGAGGCATATATGTAACGATTATCGTTGTAACGACATTTAATTGTATATATATCATATCAAGATATATTAATACATCATAATATCATGATAATGTAATAATTTAACATCTCTTTAGATATAATAAACAATGGTTTAATAACATTTAACATGATCGTTAACCTAAAGGTTTCAAAACAACACTTAGATGTAACGACTAACGATGACTTAACGACTCAATTAAAATGTATATACATGTAGTGTTTTAATATGTATTCATACACTTTTGAAAGACTTCTAGACATTTATAAAAGTACTTCTACTTAACAAAAATGCTTACAATTACATCCTCATTCATTTTCATCAACAATTCTACTCGTATGCACCAATATTCGTACTCGTACAATACCTAGCTTCTAAATGTATTTACTATTGGTATATACACTCCAATGATTAGCTCTTAGTAGCCCATGTGAGTCACCTAACCATGTGGGAACCATCATTTAACATCTAGCATGAAATATCTCACAAAATTACAAACTAATGGAGCCTATATTGATGCTCCATATTCACGTGAAAGAGAGGAGTCACAAACACATTCATTTTTCAATTTTCTTGAATCAAATTACTCTCTATCAAGTGTTCTTCATTTGTTCTAAGTGTTCTTCATCATCTTCAACAAAATCTAGCTCTATCTAGTTCATAAATCCATACATAAACCAAGTTATAAAACAACTACTCAAGAACACACCAACAATACTTCCAAGTTTGTTAGCTTACTTCCAATCTTGAAAATCCACTTTGAGTGATCATCCAACCTCAAGAAATCTTTCTTATTTATAGTAATATATCTTTCTAATAAAAGGTAATACTCATATTCAAACTTTGATTCAATTTCTATAATTTAACAATCTTATTTCGAGTGGAAATCTTACTTGAACTTATTTTCGTGTCATGATTTTGCTTCAAGAACTTTTAAGCCATCCAAGGTTCCTTTGAAGCTAGATCTATTTTTCTCATTTCCAGTAGGTTTATCCATAAAACCTGAGGTAGTAATGATGTTCATAACATCATTCGATTCATATATATAAAACAACCTTATTCGAAGGTTTAAACTTGTAATCACTAGAATATAGTTTAGTTAATTCTAAACTTGTTCGCAAACAAAAGTTAATCCTTCTAACTTGACTTTTACAATCAACTAGACACATGTTCTATATCTATATGATATGCTAACTTAATGATTTAAAACCGGAAAACACGAAAAACACCGTAAAACAGGATAAACGCCGTCGTAGTAACACCGCGGGCTGTTTTGGGTTAGTTAATTAAAAACTATGATAAACTTTGATTTAAAAGTTATTCTTCTGGGAAAATGATTTTTCTTATGAACATGAAACAATATCCTAAAATCATGGTTAAACTCAAAGTGGAAGTATGTTTTCCAAAATGGTCATCTAGACATCGTTTTTTCGACTGAAATGACTACCTTTACAAAAATGACTTGTAACCTGTATTTCTGACCATAAACTTATACTTTTTCTGTATAGATTTATAAACTTAAGTTCAATATGAAACCATAGCAACTTGAACCACTCAAAACGGATTTAAAACGAAAAAGTTATGGGTAAAACAAGATTGGATATATTTGCTTGTTGTAGCTACGTGAAAATTGGTAACAAATCTATATTAATCATATCCTAGCTAACTTATATTGTATTATACATGTATTTTAATATATTATATAATCTTGGGATACCATAGACACGTATGCAAATGTTTTGACATATCATATCGACCCATGTATATATGTTATTTGGAACAACCATAGACACTCTATATGCAGTAATGTTGGAGTTAGCTATACAGGGTTGAGGTTGATTCCAAAAATATATATATAATTTGAGTTGTGATCTAGCCTGAGATGTGTATACACTGGGTCGTGGATTGATTCAAGATAATATATATATATCGATTTATTTCTGTACATCTAACTGTGGACAACTAGTTGTAGGTTACTAACGAGGACAGCTGACTTAAATAACTTAAAACAGTCAAACATATTAAAAATGTTGTAAATATATTTTGAACATACTTTGATATATATGTACATATTTTTTATAGGTTCGTGAATCGACCAGTGGCCAAGTCTTACTTCCCGACGAAGTAAAAATCTGTGAAAGGGAGTTATAGTCCCACTTTTAAAATATAATATTTTGGGATGAGAATACATGCAGTTTTATAAATGTTTTACGAAATAGACACAAGTAAATGAAACTACATTATATGGGTGAATGATCGAAGCCGAATATGCCCCTTTTGCTTGGTAACCTAAGAATTAGTAAATCGATCTACTAATTGACGCGAATCCTAAAGATTGATCTATTGGGCCTAACGAACCCCATCCAAAGTACCGGATGCTTTAGTACTTCGAGTTGTTTTATCATGTCCGAAGGATTTCCCGGAATGATAGGGGATATTCTTATATGCATCTTATTAATTTCGGTTACCAGGTGTTCACCATATGAATGATTTTTATCTCTATGAATGAGATGTATATTGAAATATGAAATCTTGTGGTCTATTATTATGATTTGATAATATATAGGTTAAACATATAACTCACCAACATTTTTGTTAACGTTTTAAGCATGTTTATTCTCAGGTGATTATTAAGAGTTTCCGCTGTTGCATACTAAAATAAGGACAAGATTTGGAGTTCATGCTTGTATGATATTGTGTAAAAACTGCATTCAAGAAACTTATTTTGGATGTAATATATTCTTATTGTAAACCATTATGTAATGGTCGTGTGCAAATGGTATATTTTAGATTATCATTATTTGATAATCTACGTAATGCTTTTTAAACCTTTATCGATAAAATAAAGGTTATGATTATTTTAAAAATGAATGTAGTCTTTGAAAAATGTCTCATATAGAGGTCAAAACCTCGCGATGAAATCAATTAATATGGAACGTTTATTATCAATATGAACGGGACATTTCAGTTGGTATCAGAGCATTGGTCTTAGAGAACCAGAAATTTGCATTAGTGTGTCTTACCGAGTTTGTTAGGATACAATAGTGAGTCTGGACTTCGACCGTGTTTTCTTTAAAAACGATTGCTTAAAACTTTTGTTGGAAACTATATATTATTAACATGTAAATATTATGTGATATATTAACCTCTTAATGTATTTGATATTGTGTGATAGATGTCTACCATTAGTACAAATCCCATTGACTCACCTAATAATAATGAAGAGTCGAATATAATTTGGGAAGATTCACAAATTCTCGAAGAGGAACCGGAAGAAGAGGAACCGGAAGAAGAGGAATCAGAAGAGGAGGAACCAAAAGAGGAGGAACCGAAAGAAGAGGAGGTTCCGTAGGAAGAAATTTTGATACCTATAGTAAATCGATTAAATAAAAGAAAATCATCAACCAACGGACCAAAGTTAAAAATGGTCAATGGTGTTTCCGCCGAGGAAGCAAAATATTGGAAAGATTACCAATTTTCTGATGAATCAGATCCCGATGAGGATTCCGATGATGTTATAGAAATTACCTAGACCCAATTTAATATGGCAAAAGAAAATAATAAGGGAAAAGGTATAAAAATAGAGAAACCTGATTCCAACCCCGATGAACTTTATATGTATCGGCAACGTCCGTATTTCCTAAATTGTAACAATAACCCGGGAACCTCTAAACCACCAGGTTTTTCTAAACCATTGTGGAAAATGACGACTCGTATTAGAGGAACATCATATATCCCTAGAAAATTAGGAAAACGAACCAAGTCCGAAGAAGAAGAAACCAGTGATTCAGATTAGAGGGTTGTAATCATGTTGTGTATTATGTGTATTGTAGTGTGCTTGTACTTTTATGTTCTATGTAAAAATTGCTTGTATTTTTGTTAATTATCTTTTACGAATCTAATCCTTGTCTATTTTACAGTATAAAAACACAAAATGGACGTTAAGGATAGACAACCAAAAATTTTAGAAGACCTACCAGGAGATATGATTGATGAAATCTTGTCTAGAGTCGGGCAGAATTCATCAGGACAATTAGTTGCGGCAAAATTAGTTTGTCAAATGTTTGAAAGACATTCCAGGCATGCCTTAGTATATAAAAGGCTTTCCTTTGAAAGATGGGGTATATCACATTGGGGAGACTTTAAGTTACGTCAAGTTTTCTTTAAGGCATTTAGTGCGGGAAACCCAGATGCAATTTTACGCTACGGGTTACGAACCAAAATTGACTCAACATATCCCAATATAGGACTCCGTTCTTTAGAAAGAGCTTCTAACATGCAACATAAAGAAGCATGTTATGTTGATGGGTTAATAATGTTCGCTTCTCATCAAATGGAGAAAAAGAACATTGGGTTGAAACTTTTAAATAAAATATTTTCACAAGTGACGGACTCAGTAGTTGGGGTAAGAAATAAGGTTTTTAGATTGCTACGAGGCTGTTGGGTATTACGAAACCCTCGTCCTTTTGACGACATAACAATATGCTGCCTAACCAATGGTCATAACGGTTACTTTCCATAAGATCAAGGATGGGAAGTCGTCTTAGTAAAACCAGAATGCATGACTTGTTTCTGGACTTATGAATTACGTGTCTTTATTTCTTTTGCTGAACAACTTGCGTATTAACTAGAATTGCCTTTATAGCTGCCGGGTAGCAAAGTTATTATGTGCTATATTTCATCCTATATGTATAATAGCGGTTTTGTAAGTTTGTAATATTTTGTATAAAGTTTGAACGCGAAATATTATTGTAATAAGTTTTTCATATAGAAGCGTAGAAGTTGAGTTGTATAGTAGCTAGTAAGTATGAACTTAACGGGTAGGTACTACCCGAATTAAAATTATAAAATGCTAATATGAAGAAAAAGCTTTTATAAATAAGTTCATATAATGCTACGAGATACTATTGACTACTCTTAAATTCTATATGATTAGCTCAATTCTTTTGGCTATTTTTGAAGGAAATGGCACCAGCGACTCGTCAGAATTTGAACATGAGCGAGGAAGACTCCCGTGTTTTTCTTGCAGCAAACATAGCCGTAGTACAGGCTGCGATGTAAAATAACAATAACTCTGGATCTAGCAGTGGAACTAATTCTACAAGAAATCGTGTAGGATGCTCCTACAAAGAATTCACTGCCTGCAAACCTTTGGAATTTGATGGAACTGAAGGACCAATTGGATTGAAATGGTGGACCGAGAAAGTCGAATCGGTGTTTTCCATAAGTAAGTGTACTGAAGAGGACAAAGTTAAGTACGCTACGCATACCTTCACAGGTACTGCGTTAACGTGGTGGAACACCTATCTTGAACAGGTAGGACAAAATGCTGCTTACGCACTACCGTGGTCGATATTCAAACAATTGATGAACGAGCAGTACCATCCTAGAAACGAAGTCAATAAGCTCAAGGCAGAACTTAGAGAGTTACGAACACAAGGGTTCGAAATTACCACATATGAACGACGATTCACAGAGTTGTGCCTATTGTGTCCGGAAGCGTTCGAAGATGAAGAAGAGAAGATCGACGCATTTGTAAAAGGGTTACCAGTAAGGATTCAAGAAGATGTGAGTTCACACGAACCCGCTTCTATACAGAAGGCAAGTCGAATGGCTCATAAACTCATAAATCAGATTGAGGGAAGAAATAAAGAGCAGGCGGCCAAAGACGCCAACACGAAACAACTCAAGAGGAAGTGGGAGGAAAACGGTGTAAAGAGTCACCAGAACAGCAACAACAATTACAACCGCAATCTCAACAACTATCCCAACAACCGCAACAACAATCGCAACAATAATCGCAATCCTAATAATAACTACACCAAACATCCCAACAACAACAACAATTACAACAACCGTTTCAACAACAACAACAATCCCAACAACAACCTCAATAACAACAACGGAAACAAAAATCAAAAACAGCCATGTCATAGGTGTGAAGAAAATCACCAGGGGTTTTGCACGACATTTTGCAACAGGTGTAAAAGAAATGGTCATAGCGCGACAAAGTGTGAGGTCTACGGACCAAAGTTTAACAGAACTAAGGGAACAAATAGTGTCGGAACAAGTAATGCCGGAATGAATAGTGTCGGAGCAAGTAATACCAATGCTGTTGGTTTTAAATGTGAAAAACCGGGCCACATTATTAGAAATGGCCCGAATCAGGGGAATACTAATGGGAAGGGCCGTGGAAGAATTTTCAATATTAATACAGCAGAAGCACAGGAAGACCCGGAGCTTGTTACGGGTACGTTTCTTATTGACGATAAATCTGCTTATGTTTTATTTGATTTGGCTTCGGATAGAAGCTATATGAGTTGTGATTTTTGTGCTAAGTTAGGTTGCCCATTGACGCCTTTAGATAGTAAATTTTTACTCGAATTAGCAAACGGTAAATTAATTTCAGCAGATAATATATGTCGGGATAGAGAAATTAAACTGGGGGATGAAAGGTTTAAAATTGATTTAATACCAGTCGAGTAAGGGAGTTTTGATGTAATAATTGGCATGGACTGGTTGAAAAAGGTGAGAGCAGAGGTCGTTTGTTACAAATATGAGATTTGTATTATGCGTGAAAAAGGAAAACCTTTAATGGTGTACGGAGAAAAGAACAACGCGAAATTATATCTTATTAGTAGTTTGAAGGCACAAAAACTAATAAGAAAAGGTTGTTACGTCATTCTAGCACACATCGAGGAAGTTAAACCTGAAGAAAAGAACATCAGTGATGTTCCCATCGCAAAAGAAGTTTCCGATGTATTTTCGAAAGAATTACCGGGATTACCCCCACATCGATTCGTTGAATTTCAAATAGACCTTGTACCAGGAGCTGCACCAATAACTCGTGCTCCATACAGACTCGCACCCAGCGAAATGAAAGAATTACAAAGTCAATTAATTGAACTTTTAGAGCGTGGTTTCATTCAACCAAGTACATCACCATGGGGAGCTCCTGTTCTGTTTGTCAAGAAGAAAGATGGTACATTCAGGTTGTGTATCGACTACCGAGAGTTGAACAAACTTACCATCAAGAACCGTTACCCATTACCGAGAATCGACGATTTATTAGAGCAACTACAAGGCTCGTCGGTTTATTCGAAGATTGATTTACGTTCTGGGTATCACCAAATGCGGGTAAAGGAGGATGACATTCTGAAGACTGCGTTTAGGACGCGTTACGGTCATTACGAGTTTATGGTTATGCCGTTTGGATTGACTAACGCACCAGCTGTGTTCATGGACCTCATGAACCGAGTGTGTGGGCCATATCTTGACAAGTTTGTCATTGTTTTCATCGATGACATACTTATTTACTCGAAGAATGATCAAGAGCAACGAAGAACATTTGAGAAAAGTGCTAGAGTTGCTAAGAAAAGAAAAATTGTACGCTAAGTTTTCAAAGTGTGCATTTTGGTTAGAAGAAGTTCAATTCCTCTGTCACATAGTGAACAAAGAAGGTATTCAGGTGGATCCAGCAAAGATTGAAACCGTTGAAAATTGGGAAACCCCGAAAACTCCGAAACACATACGCCAATTTTTAGGGCTAGCTGGTTATTACAGGAGATTCATCCAAGATTTTTCCAAAATAGCAAAACCCTTGACTGCATTAACGCATAAAGGGAAGAAATTTGAATGGAAGGATGAACAAGAGAAAGCGTTTCAATTGTTGAAGAAAATGTTAACTACGGCACCTATATTGTCATTACCTGAAGGGAATGATGATTTTGTGATATATTGTGACGCCTCAAAGCAAGGTCTCGGTTGTGTATTAATGGAACGAATGAAAGTAATTGCTTATGCGTCTAGACAATTGAAGATTCACGAGCAGAATTATACGACGCATGATTTGGAATTAGGCGCGGTTGTTTTTGCATTAAAGACTTGGAGGCACTACTTATATGGGGTCAAAAGTATTATATATACCGACCACAAAAGTCTTCAACACATATTTAATCAGAAACAACTGAACATGAGGCAGCGTAGGTGGATTGAATTGTTGAATGATTACGACTTTGAGATTCGTTACCACCGGGGGAAGGCAAATGTGGTAGCCGACACCTTGAGCAGAAAGGACAGAGAACTCATTCGTGTAGAAGCTATGAATATAATTATTCACACTAACCTTACTACTCAAATAAAGGAGGCACAACAAGGAGTTTTAAAAGAGGGAAACTTAAGGGATGAAATACCCAAAGGATCGGAGAAGCATCTTAATATTCGGGAAGACGGAACCCGGTATAGGGCTGAAAGAATTTGGGTACCAAAATTTGGAGATATGAGAGAAATGGTACTTAGAGAAGCTCATAAAACCAGATACTCAATACATCCTGGAACAGGAAAGATGTACAAGGATCTTAAGAAACATTTTTGGTGGCCGGGTATGAAAGCCGATGTTGCTAAATACATAGGAGAATGTTTGACGTGTTCTTAGGTCAAAGCTGAGCATCAGAAACCATCAGGTCTACTTCAACAACCCGAAATCCCAAAATGGTAATGGGAAAACATTACCATGGATTTCATCACTAAATTGCCAAGGACTGCAAGTGGTTTTGATACTATTTGGGTAATAGTTGATCGTCTCACCAAATCAGCACACTTCCTGCCAATAAGAAAAGATGACAAGATGGAGAAGTTAGCACGACTGTATTTGAAGGAAGTCGTCTCCAGACATGGAATACCAATCTCTATTATCTCTGATAGGGATGGCAGATTTATTTCAAGATTCTGGCAGACATTACAGCAGGCATTAGGAACTCGTCTAGATATGAGTACTACTTATCATCCACAAACTGATGGGCAGAGCGAAAGGACGATACAAACGCTTGAAGACATGCTACGAGCATGTGTTATTGATTTCGGAAACAGTTGGGATCGACACCCTCCGTTAGCAGAATTTTCCTACAACAACAGCTACCATTCAAGCATTGAGATGGCGCCGTTTGAAGCACTTTATGGTAGAAAGTGCAGGTCTCCGATTTGTTGGAGTGAAGTAGGGGATAGACAGATTACGGGTCCGAAGATAATACAAGAAACTACCGACAAGATCATCCAAATTCAACAACGATTGAAAACCGCCCAAAGTCGACAAAAGAGCTACGCTGACATTAAAAGAAAAGATATAGAATTTAAAATTGGAGAGATGGTCATGCTTAAAGTTTCACCTTGGAAAGGCGTTGTTCGAATTGGTAAACGGGGGAAATTAAATCCAAGGTATATTGGACCATTCAAGATTATTGATCGTGTCGGACCAGTTGCTTACCGACTTGAACTACCGCAACAACTCGCGGCTGTACATAACACTTTCCACGTCTCAAATTTGAAGAAATGTTTTGCTAAAGAACATCTCACTATTCCGTTAGACGAAATCCAAATCAACGAAAAACTTCAATTCATCAAAAAACCCATCGAAATAATGGATCGTGAGGTTAAAAGACTTAAGCAAAACAAGATACCAATTGTTAAGGTTCGATGGAATGCTCGTAGAGGACCCAAGTTCACCTGGGAATGAGAAGATCAGATGAAGAAGAAATACCCGCACTTATTTCCAGAAGATACGTCAACACCTCCAACTGCTTAAAATTTCGGGACGAAATTTATTTAACGGGTAGGTAGTTTAGTGACCCGAACTTTTCCATGTTTATATATATTAAATGAAATTGATATTTACATGATTAAATGTTTCCAACATGTTAAGTAGTCAAACTTGTTAAGACGTGATTAATTGAAATAGGTTTCATATAGACAATTAACCACCCAAGTTGACCGGTGATTCACGAACGTTAAAACTTATAAAAACTATATGATGTCATATATATGGATATATATATATATATAGTTAACATGATATTATGATAAGTAAAAATATCATTAAGTATATTAACAATGAACTACATATGTAAAAACAATACTACTAACTTAATGATTTCGAAACGAGGCATATATGTAACGATTATCGTTGTAACGACATTTAATTGTATATATATCATATCAAGATATATTAATACATCATAATATCATGATAATGTAATAATTTAACATCTCTTTAGATATAATAAACAATGGTTTAACAACATCTAACATGATCGTTAACCTAAAGGTTTCAAAACAACACTTACATGTAACGACTAACGATGACTTAACGACTCAGTTAAAATGTATATACATGTAGTGTTTTAATATATATTCATACACTTTTGAAAGACTTCTAGACATTTATCAAAGTACTTCTACTTAACAAAAATGCTTACAATTACATCCTCATTCATTTTCATCAACAATTCTACTCGTATGCACCCGTATTCGTACTCGTACAATACCTAGCTTCTAAATGTATTTAATATTGGTATATATACTCCAATGATCAGCTCTTAACAGCCCATGTGAGTCACCTAACCATGTGGGAACCATCATTTAACATCTAGCATGAAATATCTCACAAAATTACAAACTAATGGAGCCTATATTGATGCACCATATTCACGTGAAAGAGAGGAGTCACAAACGCATTCTTTTTTCAATTTTCTTGTATCAAATTACTCTCTCTCAAGTGTCTTCATTTTTTCTAAGTGTTCTTCATCATCTTCAACAAAATATAGCTCAATCTAGTTCATAAATCCATACATAAACCAAGTTATAAAACAACTACTCAAGAACACACCAACAACACTTCCAAGTTTGCTAGCTTACTTCCAATATTGCAAATCCACTTTGAGTGATCATCCAACCTCAAGAAATCTTCCTTATTTACAGTAAGATATCTTTCTAATACAAGGTGATACTCATATTCAAACTTTGATTCAATTTCTATAACTTTAACAATCTTATTTCGAGTGGAAATCTTACTTGAACTTGTTTTCGTGTCATGATTTTGCTTCAAGAACTTTCAAGCCATCCTAGGATCCTTTGAAGCTAGATCTATTTTTCTCATTTCCAATAGGTTTATCCAAAAAACCTGAGGTAGTAATGATGTTCATAACATCATTCGATTCATATATATAAAACTACCTTATTCGAAGGTTTAAAATTGTAATCACTAGAACATGGTTTAGTTAATTCTAAACTTGTTCGCAAAAAAAGTTAATCCTTCTAACTTGAGCATAAGTATTGTTGGGATTTGATGAAATCGCTTGGTTATTGTTTGGATTGGTAGTGTTGCTCTCTATTGGAATAACTCTCGTGTTATTGTGATTTTGGTTTTGTTGGTGTTGTTGATGTTGTTGGTTATGTCGGTTATTGTTGTGGTTGTTGTTAGGGTTAACTTAAGTGTTTGAAGGTAAAGTTCCTTGTGGTCTTTCGACAACTTGGTTTGAAAGTCTTCCAACGGTGCTTTCAAGGTTTTGAAATGAAGCTTGTTAGTTTCGTATTTGTTGTTTCAATAAATCATTCTCTTTTAATAAGAGTGCTTCGGTCAATTCTACCTTCTTCATATAACTTTGCATCAATTTCTCTAAACTCTTCGAAGGTTGAGATTGTTGGGTATTTTGTTGAGGTTTTTGATTGTAACTTTGGTTATTTTGCGGTTGACTATAACCTTGGTTGTTTTGATAATTCGAATTGGATTGGTTGTTATAAGGTTGGTTGTTGTAAGGTTGTTGGTTTTGGTATTGGAAGTTGTTGTTTCGGTTTTGGTTATAGTTGTTGTTGTAACTTTGGTTTCGACTTTGGTTTTGGTTTGTAAATCTGGGTGGTGTAATGGTTTGATTGTTGAACTAAACTTGCTTTTGGTTATGATTGTAGTAGCCTTAGTTTGATGTTCCACCCCGTTGATAGTTTTGATTGCTCACGTAATTGACATGAGCATCCGAATTCATGGGTATGTCATCTAGATCAATATGGTTGCATTGACTAGTTTGGGGACAATTCTTGGTGAGATGTGGCCCTTCGCATCTTTGACAACCTACTTGCATCGCGACGATCGATTGTTGTAGCTTTTTCAACTCTTTCCCATACATTTGAAATTGATTATTTAAGCTTGCAAGCGTGACTTGCCCATTATCGCTTTCTACATGTGCTACACTTTTCCTTATCAAATCTCGCGGTGAAGGTGCCCATTCGTATGTGTTAACCGAGATGTCCTCTAGCAAAGTTTCGGCCGCATTAGGCGATTTATACATAAATACTCCCCCCGAAGATGAATCAAGATATTACTTAGTCAAACCATTAGTACCCCGGTAGAATGTGTTGATGTACTCCTTCTTAGTCAAACCGTGCGATGGGCAAGCTCTTAGCATCTTCTTAAATCGTACCCATGCATCATACAAAGTTTCATCACCCCGTTGGGTGAATCCATTGATTTCCATTCGAAGACGTTCTACCTTTAACGGTGGGAAAAAGTGATTGATGAACTCATTGGTTAAATCTTGAAAAGTCCTAATAAAATCGGGTGGCAAATTCCGCATCCAAACTTTTGCATCTCCTTGAAGTATAAAGGGGAATGCCCTTAACTTAAAAGCATCATCGGTGACATCTTTGGTTTTGTAGAGATCACAAATATCGTTAAAGTGTTGAATATGCTCGAAATGATTTTCTTCTATTAGCCCATGGAAAAACATATCTTTGATCATCGTGAAAAAGTACCCTCAATCTTCCAATTATCGGCTCCAATTGGTGATTTTGTATAGCTGGAGCTATCACCGTTGGTGCCACCAATATAGCATTCCACATCGGTATATCATTCGGATCATTTAGTTGCTCTTGACCAACCGGTGTGCCTTGGATGATTGGATCACCCACTTCATTGTGAATTGGTTGACTGTTTGGATCCATATCTTCTAAACAAAATGGCAAAACCTTAAAATTTTTCCTTAATACCCGTTCTTCTCTACGCTTATAAACCCCTTGAACGTGTTTCTCCGGATCGTACAATGGATTTATAAACTCTTGATCCTTGTGGGACCTTGTTTTCATGCACCAAATTACCTATCCTTCAATCACAACACAAACACAAGCAGTTTTCCAAATACAAAATAAAAATATAAAAACAAGAAAAGTAACTTTTGTAAGGGCGAACCCTTACAAAAGGATCGGACGATTAAAAGTTTAAACCAAATATCCCACTAGCTAACCGCTCCCCGGCAGCGGCGCCAAGAAATTGATGATGCGTGCATAACAATACATCATTACCCTCTCAATTTATACAAGAATTAAACGCTACAAACAAGCACGCACAACTAACAAGTAATTAGAACCCGGTTATTATAGCACTTCAATGTAAGTATTCTTTTCAAGTTCATCCCAAGAAAGCAGTGTAAGTAGAATAATTGAAACTATTAATTGTCCTAGGGTTTGTTTGATTGGGGGGTTTTGATTGATTTTAATTAACAACTAAAACATGCACAAGTAAATAAACTTAAACTTAACAATTAAAACTAGTTGCAAGTAGCAAGTAACTAAATACTGAGACTTAAATCAATTAACTAAGTAGTGTTCACTTACCTAATCCTCTCTATGCTTAGATTGCCCCATTTTACCCATATTGCTATCGCACTAGTTGTTGAACTATTTGACGTCATGTTTGTGCAACGTATATCTTTACCCTCTAAATTTATATATGATTCAAACACTACAAATAAGCACACACAACTAACGAGCACTTAGAACCCGGTTATTATAGCACTTTAATGTAAATATTCTTATCAAGTTCATCCTAAGAGAGCGGTATAAGTCGAATATTTGCAACTATCGATTGTCCTAGAGTTTGTTTGATTGGGGTTGGGGGGGGAGGGGGGGGGTTGATTGATATTAACAAACAACTAAAACTTGCACAATTAAACAAACTTAAACTTAACAAGTAAACTAGTAGCAAGAAATAAGTAACGAAGTATTAAGACTTAAATCAAATTAGCTAAGAAGTGTTCACTTATCTAATCCTCTCTATGCTTGGCATGCCCCGTTTTGCCCATTTTGCTATCCCATTTGTTATCGAACTATTAAATGTTTAGCATCTCTACTAAACCTCAAATCAAATAACACTCCGTGAATTCACATAAGCATTGTATTCTAAGATCGAGTCCTTAGCCCTTAAATTACCATTTAGCTCAAAAGCACACAAAATAAGCTCCAAGATAGTCAAAAACCGAACAAAGTGAGGGAGATATCGCGAGATAAAACATATATAAATGGAGCGATATCAAATCCCCTACATTTGAATCTTTGCTTGTCCTCAAGCAAACAATCGACAAAACAAGCTTTGGAGACAGAGAACAAATAAGTGATCAATGCCAAAGCGGCAAAAAGTTTGGGCACAAATTGATACCTTCATGAATATGCACTTGATGGCTAGATTGTTCTCCAAAAACTTGCACTCGCTTAGGACCAAGCACAAACATCATATTCTTCTTCTAACACAAGCTCAATGCAAGATTCACATAATATCTTCAACAAATCATGACTTCAAATCATCAATCCTCAATCACTAACATAATCACATTTCAAGCCTAAGTCTACCCTAACCAATCATTCCCCCGGTCAAAGTCAACTTCATCTTCGAGAAGGTCATCAAACATCAATCACAAAGCATTAAATCTTCACAAACTCAACTTAGACCTCCTTGACCTTGACCAAATATGTAGGATTCACGGGATAGCCATAAACTCATCAAACTAATCAATCATATCAAATCTCCAAATCAATCACAATCTAACACAAAACTACTCAAACAAACCAAAGGTGTACTCAAAAGATGTAAAATGCACCCAAAATGAATAAGGGCCATGAATATCGCACACATCACCAATCATCAAGAAATGCATCGTGTAAAGAGTACGCTTCCAAAAAGAATTCTCACCTCATCAACACGCGATGGCTATCCCTCTTCCACCTCCATGCCCCCAAAACACCCATTTTCGTCAATTCCAATAATGATCGTCAATTCCAAATATATGCAGTCAATTCCAAATAATAATCGTCAATTCCAAGTATAGGGTTAAGGTGTGTGTGCCAAAGGTAAGGGACTGGGTACCCCACCTTTATTGGTCACCCTGGGCTCGGGATAACCGGAACTCATCAAGCATTCTATCACAACTCTATGGTTACTATCACAACTAATCAAAGTAAAGCCTAAAACAAATGCATAGAAATGGATATATAGCTAACACAATAACACTTGATCATGTAATTCATTCAAACAACATCATTCAATTGAATGAGGGGTAAATCATTGCATTAGAGATTCATAGATAAGCAAACACAAGAGATTTAGCCAATCATGGCTAAGATTGCACTAACAATAAGCATAGAAACACAAATAAACATCTTCTTGAGTGATTACAAGTAATTTGTTCAAAACTAGATAAAGAAAAGTGGAGATTACAACCAAAAATGATAAAGAGAAGAAGATCTAGAGCTAATAATGATGAAACTTGAGCTTGCTTCCTTCAATTCACCTTCAAACTCTATTGGATGATGAAATTAGGGTTTTGTGTGTGAAATTCGGACTAAAAACTGCAGCTCTCTCTTGTAATGATCTCTTCTCTTTTCTTTTATAGTGCTGAAAATTTTGGGCTGAATCAGCGCCAGGAGTGTCGCTTTTGGCTAAAAATCATTAGCTTCGCTTTTGGTTATAGGTGAGGCATTTTCTTAGTAAGAGCGGCGCTTTTGGCAATTAAGAACGGCGCTTCTGGTCACTGGTGGAAATTTGAGCCAAAACGTGAATGATAGCGCCGCTTTTCACTGAGGAGCGGCACTTTGGATCATCAGGAGCGGCGCTCCTTGACTAGGAGCGGCGCTTTTGGGGCTGTTTCCTGCACTTGTCATTTTCTTTACAACTTTTGATTAGGATTTGGTCAATTTTACATCAAATCAGGATTTTAGCCTTGAATCGATACTTTAGAGCAGAAAAAAACTTTTGGGCCCTCAAAACCGAATGAAATGAGGGAGATATTGCGATATAAAACAAATATAATTGGAGCAATGTCAAGTCTGGATATCATAAAACTATAGTGTGCAGTGAAGAACATACACTCTGACAGGAACTATAAAGCATAGCATCTGACAAGATCAAAATCAGAATTGAAGACTTAAAGAATACATGTGAAGACTTAAGAAGATCAGATTAAAGAGATTACACCAAAGCGCATATCTTGAAATTCTGTTAACGTCATTCAGATTGAAGATATTGATTAGTACGATTTTATCTATTTTCCTTAAATATTGCTATGTTAGTTAGGAAACCAGATCATTAGACTTTGCGGGGATTATGGTTCCTAAAATCTTAAGTCTATAAATAGGACGAGTCGATTACTTGTTCTGTGTTCAGTATTTTGACGATTATCAATCTTTGTAATTATGCATTCATTACTTATAACATATTGAGATAATATTTTGTTCAATTTAATTAATTCCGCATTAAATATTATTTGAATCATTCTGATTTAGCGTTAACATCTTCTTTAATTGAATACTAAAGTCACGGGTCACTTAGTAGGGACTAACAACTGGTATCAAAGCGAATAAAGATATAAATTCTTAATTGATAATCAATAAACGATAAAGTAATACTAGACCAAATGTCTACCACAATTGCAAACCCCATCATGGTTGGAAAAGGATTACCAATCTTTGATGGTACAGACTTTACAACATGTATACTAAAGCTTCTTAGGTATCTTAGATCCATTCACGGTAAGATATAAAGAGTTCTTCGTGAAAGACCCATCATTAAAAAAAATGGATAGATCCAATTTTTGATGATGATGAGAATGAAGTTTCACCTGCTGAGTTTATTCAAACTACTAAGAACAAGTGGATTGAACAAGATGCTATTATATACAGATTTAAAACTAAGATCGGAAGTATCATTGATAATGTTATTACTGTTCCAATTCTGAGAAAGATTGGTCATGCTAAACTACAAAAGCCATGTGAGAAATCTTATTGAATGATTTTAAAGGGGTTACTGTTGTTAAATCCAAAAAGAGAAAGAATTTCATAAGATGCTATAAAAAGTTTGCTGCTAAACCTAAAGAATCACTATTTAATCTTCATTCAAGATTCCAGGTCTTGATAAATGATCCGGAAGGTGTTGGTATTATTATAACACAACCATAGCTTTGTCAAAAGTTTGTGGATGTTCTTCCAGAAACTTTTGAGTCTATTAATACCTCCATGGTGATAAGTGAGAAGTTGGGTCAATATGGTCTATATGGAATGTATGGAATTCTCTCAAACTTTGAAGAAAACACAATGAAGAAGAAGATCAATGCCAAGAAAGTAGAAAAAGATCTTGATGCTGCTTTAGTTGCTACAACCAAAAGAAACAAAGAGTTATACTCCAGTTACTCTTGCAATGTTGAATCTGAAAATGAAAGTGATTATACTTCAGAGGATGAAGTGGTTAAGGAATTAGAAGAGCAATGGGCTAGATTGACTCGAAGAACTGAAAAGAAGAGGTTGAAGGTAGGAAGAGGTAGAAGTATTTTTGATACCAAGAAGGCTACTCATTTTAAATGTGGTAAAGTGGGTAATATTGCACCATAATGCAGAACAAAGGTAGATAGTAGTACAAATTATAATAAGTTTGTTAACAAAGAAAAGAAATACAAACAAAATTACATGAATATGAAGAAGGGAGGTGATAAACTAAAGCTGAAAAAAAGCAGAGAAGGCATTGTTTACTGAAACATGGGATGATGAAGATTCCTCATCATATGAAGAAGAAGATAAGTGCTAGATGGCTATTAAGGAGCAAGACAAGACCCCAATTCAATTTGAAACTAATCTGAAAGTTGCTGAGAGGTTATATAATCAGTTAAATTTTAATAAGCTACTGCTGTACACAATTTTGTGCACTATCTTGATAATGAAAAACAAAGGATGTTTTGAATATCTGCTTTTTTATTTTAAGTCAGGCTTAAAACATTATAAATCATTAAATCAAAACTTGAGGAACTTAAAAGACTTGTAAAGGAAAAAATTTTCCTGATTGAGGAAATTAGTGGTTATAAAGTTAAACTTGATGCTTATAAGTGCATTTTTAAAAAACATATGTTAAGTGTTAATACTGAAAATGAATGGTTTAAAAGAAAGCTGATGAGTATGAATCTGTTTGTAAATCTTGGTTTATTTTCTTCTAAAAAGAATTCAAATGCAATTACTAGAAAAATTCCAGCAGATGTTAGATTGGTTGTTGGAGGTGACTTCAGTCTAGAGACTAGTACAATTTCTGAATTTGAAGAACCTTTAAGAGATTTAAGCCTGAAATCTTGTCTGATACTTTTATGATTGAAGAAGGTGACAAGAAGTTTTTTTACAAATGCCTTTATTAGACCCATGTCATGTTCCATTTTTTCAATTGAATACTTTAAGTCTAATATGACAATCTCTAGTACATCAGATTCAGGATCCGAATCATCAGACTTATCAACTTCAGACTCAATCATATCTGGTGACAAAGATGATACAAATAATGAGGTCAAGATATCAATGGAAGATAAAAAGGCAGGAGTTGAATCTTCAAAGCACCAAAAGTATAAAACAAAAAAAAACAAAAAAAAAAAATAAAGATAAATGTGTCAAGAGATTGCATAAGTCTAAAAGGTCCAAAAAGAAAAGCAAATCTGATAAAACAAGAGAAAGTACTAGTGAATTCCAGGTTTGAGACCAAGTCTAATTCAGACAAGAATTTTTTTATAGAAAGAGTCGAAGTCTGAATCCATTTAGACTCAGATAATTTCCAGACTTACAAAGAAAATTTTAAAGTTAAATGATAAACTTAAAGGTAAATCTAATTCTAGATCACAGTCTGATAGTAGTACGGATTCTAAGTCAAAACTAAAGAAGAACAACATCTCTAAGAAATTTGAACAATGGTTGAAACTAAAAATCTGGAAAAATGTTTAAAATCTGTGGAAACAACCTTTTGAATAGAAATTTATCTTGATAGATAAATAGAAATTTAGGAATGCAGCATTAGCTCAGTGGTACCCGATGCCTTGGAAGCTGGGACCCTCCATGTGGAAGCTTGACCAATATATATGGCGCAGGTTTAATCCCCACTTGAGGAAAGAATTTGCAACTCTTGTAACAATGGGATGATGATTGGCCTGACGCATGGTTGGGGATCCGGTGGAGGTAATTTTTCGGCATCCGACCCTTACGGAGGTGAGTTTAGTGGGTTTCCAAAGGAAACAAGGGGTCAGGGTGTCCCTACCAAAGTTACACCTTTTTAGCAATAACTAGCCATTTGTGTGAGGAATTAAACACTCTTCAAGTGAACCTACTAACAAGTGGGTTCTCAAGGGAATTTTTTTTTTGTTTGGTTGTCTTGTGTAGTAGCGAAATATATGGTATCTGGACAATGGCTACTCAAGACATATAACTGGATGCAAGGAGCATCTGGAAGGATTTATTGAAGAAAAAGGTGCATCAGTTAGATATGGTGATAATTCAGTTGATAAACTGTGGGGTATGGTATTGTAAAAGCTAGAAGTGTTACGATGAAGAAGGTCACACTAGTAAAAGGTTTGATGAACAATCTGCTAAGTGTAAGTCAAGTTGATGATAAATATAATGAGATCGGCATAAGGAGTAAAGGTGGAATTATCTATGATCCTAAAGGACAAAAAACCAATTTTAGTGACCTGGAGACAACGCATTATGTATGTGTTTGATCTTGATTCTTCTATATTGGTATTGATACATGTTTGTGTTAAATCATATCAAGTGTTTATTATTTGCTTGAATGCATCATCCATAATACACATTCATATATATAGGCTAATACCCTAACCAATGCCAATGGCCTAAGCCCAATACATACATAACATGGGCTAATAAATATGGGCTAACATCCCCCCGCAGTTGGAGCGGGAGTACTCCGGATGCTCAAAATGGATCTGAACTCATCAAACAGTGCAAATGGTAGACCCATGGTGAAGATGTCAGCAAACTGGCATCTAGATGGAACATGCAAGACTCGTACCTGTCCCTGAGCAACTAGATCACGGACAAAGTGAATATCAATCTCAATGTGCTTGGTCCGCTGATTTTGAACTGGATTAGTAGAGAGGTAGATGGATCTGACATTATCACAGTAAACTAAGGTAGCAGAAGTCAGTGGGCAATGAAGCTCGTGTAAAAGATTACGAATCCAGCAAGTCTCGGCAACGGCATTGGCAACTCCCCGATATTCTACCTCTGTACTTGAATGAGAGGGCGTAAGTTGCCGCTTAGAAGACCAAGATAAAAGGTTATTACCGAGGAAAATACAATATCCTGAGGTAGATCGTCTGGTGGTAGGACAACCGGCCCAGTTAGCATCAGAGTAAGCAATCAAAGTGGTGGGAGAAGCTGCGTATAGCTGTAGAACAAGATGAGTGGTACCCTGAATATAACGGATGATCCGCTTGAGAGCATGCATATGTTGCTCTCTAGGGTCATGCATGAAGAGACAGATCTGCTGAACGGCGTAAGAGATGTCTGGTCGAGTAAATGTAAGATACTGTAGTGCGCCAGCGAGGCTGCGATAGATAGTGGGGTCCTTAACAGGAGGGCCATGACAAGTAAGTTTGGAACCTGGTTCGACCGGGGTCCTGCAAGGATGACATGAGGGCATACCAGCCCGCTCTATTACCTCGGAGGCGTACTGTTTCTGGGAGAGGAACATTCCAGATGCAGTACGGGTAGCATGAATGCCAAGGAAGAAGTTGTGACAACCCGGAAATTTCCGACCAAATTTAAACTTTAATCTTTATATATTCCCGACACGATAAGCAAAGTTTGTAAGTTGAATCTCAAGAATTTGAAACTGTGTTCATACATTCATTTAACCTCGACCAAATTCCAATGATTCACGAACCATTATATGAACGAATATGATTATATATGTATATGTGTATATATTATAACTTGAAAACATTAACAAAGTATTAGACGTATAATACTTTACATAAACGTATTTGTTTCTTAATATATTCAAATAGTTATCGATGGAATTAAAAGATATATCAAATGATTGATTCATCAGATACATTGAATTATGATTACGAGTCTCTGTTAAGAGGTCCACTTTGATTTAGAAAACCTTTCCTTTTTAACGGCATTCGGAATATTTGGTAAAAGTGATTTACAAAAATGTCATTTACGAGAGTTAGTCAAAAGTTAGTAATCATTTCTGTATAAATTTCAAAAGTGTACTTACTTTGATTAACTTGTGTCCCTCGATAAACCGACTATTTAGTTTTCATATTAAAAACGTTATTGGTAAAATAACTACTTTTATATAAAACGAGTGAAATTATATAAAACAAACTTTGAAATATATTTGGTTTTGAAAGACTAAATATTATATCATTAGTTAAAATAATTCAAATATATTTATGTACAAATTTACGATCCTAAATAAAAATATATATATTTTAACTTAGTCATAAAACGTCCCAATTTAAAATAATATATTTTGATAAACAACGAGTCATTGATTTATAGAAGCAAATAACCACGACTCTCAAATATTATAAGATACATTTTCAAAAAGTAAATTTTTGATAAATAAGTCAAATTATTATTAAAGGTACACGTCGCGTAACGTAAAAGGCTAGTTTTCTAAACGTACGAAAGTGCGCTCGAAAAACCGAAAGTGGTACATGAGTCGAGTGACAACGTACGAGTCATATGAACAAAAATTACATTTTTACTACGCACGTAAATATAATTTAATATTTAATTAATTCTAAAGATTAAATATAATATATATTAAATAATATATAATCTACGTATCATGTGTAAATATAAGGAAAAGGGGTGTCGGCAGCCTTTTAGTCATGCAAATGAGCTGGAAAACTAGGCCATGCAATCGCATGGCCATTCTCCTTTTAAACCATGCGATCGCATGGTGGTGGTTAGGTGGCTCAGTTCCTTTAAAAGTCGAGCGATGCAGTTTGTGTATTCATAACTTCTTCTATCTATCTCTCTGCAACATATATACATAAATATATATTATAATTAATATTATTATTATTATTATTATTATTATTAAGATTAATATTATTATTATTATTAATCATATTTAGTAGTAGTATTATTATTAGTAATATACATAAAATACTGCGACGAGGTTATCGGGCAAATTATTTTCAAACGTGTTTTTCGAGTGGGAAAGGGCTAAGGAAATTATGAGTTATAGCTATGGAGATGATGCGTATGGTTCATAGGTATGCTCGTGAGATTAATTTAGTGTTTATCATCTTCGTTGCGTCTACGTACCTTTCCTGCAATATTGAATCTCAATATTGATATGTGAGTACTCATAATATAACTTTTACATACTAATAGTGTATCCCTGACTAGTGCTCGAGTATATAGGATTATGCATGTTTGTACTTTTGATATCGCCCTTAGATAAGTTATATTGAATCTTGAATTAGTTACTTATGCGGTTGAGATAAGGTATAAGATATGCATATCGTTGGAAAGCTAGCGAAAAATTAAGAACTTTTCATTTAGATATCGAATGGTTTCGACGAACGGATTAGAAGTTATAGTCAATTGAATTTTTGTAAAAAATGATTATTATTATCGTCGTTATTATCGTCGTTCTAGTTTTTTATCTAATTATTATTATTATTATTATTATTATTATTATTATTATTATTATTATTATTATTATTATTATTATTATTATTATTATTATTATTATTATTATTATTATTATTACTACTACTACTAATGTCATTATTATTATAAAATATCATTATTATTATCATTTTAAATAGAATTATTATATTAAAAAGTATCGTAAATATTAAAGTTATCATAATTAGAATTATCATTTTATCATAATGTCATCTTAGTAATTATAAATATTGATATTTTTTTATTAATAGAATAATAATAATTATTATTACAAAATAATACAAATTTTACTTACTATTATTATAGATATTATTTTATCAAATAAATATGTGATACAAACATATTTTACTACGTGTAATAAAATTTCTTTAATAATACCTATCATATTATCTTTATAATATTAAATGAACTCTATAAATTTTATTACTTAATATATATATAAGTATATTTTATTATATAAATTTTAATATAAAATTTTATTTATTAATAAAAGAATTATATTATTTACTCTAGTAAATCTTTTAAAAATATTTAAAAATATAAAACGACGATATTTAAACTATATATTAATTATGTATTGATTTTTGGTAATTATTTAGAGTCAAATTGACTTTTGTTAACTTTTGCATATTAGTCTCGAGCATTAGGATTGTGGTACACTATGACTTGACCTAATTTGTTAGACAAATTTTGACCAACACATAAATATATATAATTAATTTAGGTTCGTGAATCCGAGGCCAACCTTGCACTTGTTCAATGATGTTATATGTATTTTTACAACGAAATACAGTATGGTGAGTTTCATTTGCCTTTTTACCCTTTATATTTTTGGGCTGAGAATACATGCGCAATTTTTATAAATATTTTACGAAATAGACACAAGTAATTGAAACTACATTATATGGGTGAATGATCGAAGCCGAATATGCCCCTTTTGCTTGGTAACCTAAGAATTAGTAAACCGATCTACTAATTGACGTGAATCCTAAAGATAGATCTATTGGTCCTAACGAACCCCATCCATCGTTGCGGATGCTTTAGTACTTCGATGTTGTTTTATCATGTCCGATGGATGTCTCGGAATGATAGGGGATATTCTTATATGCATCTTGTTAATGTCGGTTACCAGGTGTTCACCATATGAATGATTTTTGTCTCTATGCATGGGACGTATATTTATGAGAACTGGAAATGAAATTCTTGTGGTCTATTAAAATGATGAAAATAAATGATTATGATAAACTAATGAACTCACCAACCTTTTGGTTGACACTTTAAAGCATGTTTATTCTCATGATTGAAAGAAATCTTCCGCTGTGCGTTTGCTCATTTTCAAGATATTACTTGGAGTCTTTCATAGCATATTTCGAGAACGTAATTCGAGTCATTGAGTTCATCAAAGATTATTATTAAGTCAATTTATAGTTGGACAGTGGATATTATGAAATAGTATGCATGCCTGTCAATTTTTGATGTAAAGAAAGTTTGCCTTTTAAAAACAAATACAATGTTTGTAAAATGTATCATACAGAGGTCAAATACCTCGCGATATAATCAACTATTGTGAATCATTTATAATGTATATGAACGGGTCCTTTCAGTTGGTATCAGAGCAGTGTTCTTAGCGAACCAGGTCTGCATTAGTGTGTCTAACTGATAAGTCGTTAGGATGCATTAGTGAGTCTGGACTTCGACCGTGTCTGCATGTCAAAAGTTTTCTTATCATTTCTAGTCGAAAATCATCTACTTACCATCTTTAGGAATTTACCTGCTTATCATTATTAGTCTAGACACGTCTTGCTACATTAATTGCATGAGTAGTGTATAGAAAAAATTCATATCTTAGCGTATCTGCTAAATCATATCTTATCGTATCTGTTACTTTAAACTTTGCCTGATATATTCCGTAAATTCCTCCGTAATTTACGAAATCTTTTGCTCTATATATATATACTCTATGTAATTAGAATACCATCTAATAGCCGGAAGATCATTTCATATCGAAAAATTCTTTATTCAATCGTACGAAATGGAATTCGCCATTACTTCAAGTTCTTCGAATTCTGAAATGAAATCCCAATCAAGCTCCGAAAGCAGTGTGACCGGAATGGATCAACCAATCAGTCATCACCTATTCTGGATGAATTGGGGATGGGTTCGTAGCCTCCTCAATCATTGGAGACAAGAAGAAGGCGATCCTTTCCATCCACCACATTGCCCTCTTGACGAAGAACCTGAAGCACTTACCGGCGAACCTGTCCGAAACACCATTTTCTCTCTCATTTCCAGAGTATCTCGTCACGATTATATACTACATCAAATTCTAGATTTTATTTATTCACTCGTCCGAACCGACAATCACCCCGGTGTAATAGAAGAAGTCAACGAGCTTCGGCTCGGGTAGTGGCTTTAGAGAATATGGTGTAGAGATTACAAACACTAGCAGCAGCACCAACAGCATAACCAATACTACCATCATCAATGCCAATAATACCATTACCACCTCCAACCACAACCGCGTCGTAAGCCTCAACTTCACAATCTGTCCCACGAGCATCAACGTCATACGCACCACAGATACCAAGGAGTACCAACCACAATAACTGACAAAGTATTAATTCATAACTTCATTGGAGAAACATTCCGCGGCGATTATGTAATCTCTAAAGTCTTAGAGATTATATAATCTAGCCCTAACCATAAATCAGTTAAGCGAACCAAAATGATATAAGGAAGAGTAGAAACCCTGACAAAAATGGTGTGTGATTAACAAGCTAAACTTGTTTTACCAACAGCATCAACAGTACCGTCAGCGTCACCAGCATCGTCAGTACAGTCAACATCAGAATCAACAACACCTATAACATCACAAACCCCGTCAGTTCAAGAATCAATGTGGACATCATTACGAATCAATAACGCGTATATTGTATCAACGAGTTATGAAGAATTAACTCATTCCCTCTGAAGAAATTACATGTATATTTTACATATATATATATATTTTGAAATAAAAATAAATCTTTCCGTGTTAAGCTATTGTGTGTGAATCTTAACTACTCGGTTAATTCATATTACAAATATGGAATAATGTACTTCCTTCGCCCGCAACTTAACCATCGTTAACTACAATCTCTATCTCAACTCAACAAATTTCAGTTCCTAATAAATCAAGTATATATTAGATTTTACACTATCATCATCGATGTAACCGAAACTTTTCAGATAACATCATTCGTACTCTGCGAAATTCACAAGAATGTAACAAAAACCAACATCACACCTCAACAAATAACGAAGTATTGATTCATAATTTCAATATTATTGAAGAAATACTTATGTAATCTCTAAAGCCTTCAAGGGATTATTCAATTCTGGTTCCAACCGTAAATCAAATGAGTTTAATTTAGTATTAACTCATTGAAATCTATATTACATCTGAAGAGAATATATACATATATATTTTCATAAAGACTGTAATAAAATTCTTTTGTACAAAATATTTATTGTGAAATTTTTTTAACGGGTAGGTAATACCCGATATATATATATATATATATATATATATATATATATATATATATATATATATATATATATATATATATATATATATATATATATTCACAATTAATATGTTACATTCTTCGAATCAGATTAAGTAAATTATCAACTATACTTCCTACTTTCACAATATTATACATTCCTTTATAGAAATCAAAACAACCACACTCATTTAAACCCAATTACATATTCTGATTTTGAAACCTCATAATTCAATTCAAGATATAACCGGTACCATCACTTTTAGACTACTACATCTTTCAAAGATATACTTTGACTTCAAAACTGTGTTAGAACATCAAATGTATATTAACGATTACAATCTATGTTCAAACCCTTCAAAAAATTCTGAAGACACTTCAAATAATGAGCAATCAAGATGATGATTCAACCACATATTACCCACAGTTATGTACTTAAAAAGCTCTCGAAACCAAAGTCATAATTCAACACATATCTGTGCCAGATCCTTTGGCATTTATTAGCAAAAATAACTTTGCAATTCCTTTTTCAAAGTAGCAAATTCTATCACAGCTCCATCAAGACAACTTCGATTTTTCATTCGGAGTAGCCTTATCATAATCTTGATATATATTTTGCCCTTTCGCCATTGTTACCGGGGAACCTTTCATATCTCGCCACATTAGCAGTAAACTTATCAGCAACCGTAATGATCTGAGATTTTCCGAAAAATCATTATATTTATCAAAACCCCATCATTTACTCATCTGCCTCTTGTAACGAGAATTGCCATACGAATCATTGGGAATTAGCAATCAGTATTTTGAAATCTCGCAGCATGTTGACGCCAACAGTTATACATATAACGTCTATATCCAAGTTTACATACTTCGAATGTGAAGTTTCTGAAAAACACTCTGAACCGCGAACTAGTTCTCGAAATGCTGATCAAGTAATAAAAACTATAAACGACTTTAACAGTAAAAGTTTGATGATAATGAATAAGTGTGCTGGCAAAGCGCAGAAAAATAGAAGTCTTGGAACTGTAAACCGGATTGAGCAAAGTATGAAGGAGGCTGTGGACAAATCACAAATACTGAACCTAACTTCAAAGAATCCAAATGATTCATTATCTGCTAAAGTCATTAACGAATACCTGCTCCTGACTCTAAACCCCAGCGGACAATATTCTTCATCACCCTCTGATATTAGAAATTCTAAGATATCATCGTATCTTTTATTATAAATATCCTCCATATTTCTGAAGATATTTTCATAATTATTCTTATCTGAAATCATTTACCTTTTTTGCGCTATCAGTATTACATCATAAAAGAAACTATTTTAGTTTCTAAATTCTGAATCATTCGAGTTTAAAATAGGAATATTTTTGAAGAAGTGTTGGGAGCTGAAGCATGAGTTAGTATAATATAATGATACTTGATCAACGTGATTATATTACAGTAAGTCATGCTGAGTTTCTAAATGGAACGTGATGATTCACAGATCATAACATCATCATGTGTCACGTTATACGACTCTTGTATTCTATTTAACCTCTAAAATATCAAGAAAATATTTCTTGATGATTCGGATTTTTTCGAGGTATTCTGGTAATTTGACAAGTCAAGATCGTACCATTACAATTTCCTGCTTACAACATTAATAATGTTCATTTCGAAATTCATATCTGCAAACTATGGACCATTATAAGCGGTACTTACTCACAAGAAGAAGAAACGAAAGGACAAAAACTCCGAAACAGAAATTGGGGTATAAATCGCAGCAAATAAAAGAAAGCATTAACTAGAGATGACAATGATTATAGAAGACAGAAGCAGGGACATAAAAATATAAGGAAAGATATAAAACCCAACAACAATCCAGAAACTATAAACCATATATATCGATTCATATAGCAATATAAAGACACTGGAGAACTAAAAACACTATAAAACCAAGTGTATAGTAGAAATAAATAGATTCTTCCGGAGGCAGGTGAAAAAGAAGAATGCCAGATATGAAAGTTAGAAGTATATCAAGAATTAGAATCGGATGGAGCATATTGACGAATGATTCAAAGTATGAATTAAAGAAGAAAGAATAGAAGGTGTGAATTGTAAGGAAACGGAGGAGGTGGATTTATAGTAAAATATCCGACGGAGAAATCAAAACAGATGATTGCATTTAAAGCGGATCCTAATTTCCTTGATTCCCGATGAATCAAACCTTATTACGAAGATTTTCTCCAAATCCCTTGAAATCTGGAAATCAATCATATCTACGTCAAATGATAAGACGAATCTACACTTACTCATTTCACTCTTCTATGTTAGCTTCATTCGTACTCTTCATATAAATGGATTGTTTATCCAAATTATTCGCTGATGATAAAACTCTAATTTTCAGCCCGTATGCATCATGAAAACATACTTATTATCATTTACGACCTTTCCACTCAAATTTCGGGACGAAATTTCTTTAACGGGTAGGTACTGTGACAACCCGGAAATTTCCGACCAAATTTAAACTTTAATCTTTATATATTCCCGACACGATAAGCAAAGTTTGTAAGTTGAATCTCAAGAATTTGAAACTGTGTTCATACATTTATTTAACCTCGACCAAATTCCAATGATTCACGAACCATTATATGAATGAATATGATTATATATGTATATGTGTATATATTATAACTTGAAAACATTAACAAAGTATTAGACGTATAATACTTTACATAAACATATTTGTTTCTTAATATATTCAAATAGTTATCGATGGAATTAAAAGATATATCAAATGATTGATTCATCAGATACATTGAATTATGATTACGAGTCTCTGTTAAGAGGTCCACTTTGATTTAGAAAACCTTTCCTTAGTAACGGCATTCGGAATATTTGGTAAAAGTGATTTACAAAAATGTCATTTACGAGAGTTAGTCAAAAGTTAGTAATCATTTCTGTATAAATTTCAAAAGTGTACTTACTTTGATTAACTTGTGTCCCTCGATAAACCGACTATTTAGTTTTCATATTAAAAACGTTATTGGTAAAATAACTACTTTTATATAAAACGAGTGAAATTATATAAAACAAACTTTGAAATATATTTGGTTTTGAAAGACTAAATATTATATCATTAGTTAAAATAATTCAAATATATTTATGTACAAATTTACGATTCTAAATAAAAATATATATATTTTAACTTAGTCATAAAACGTCCCAATTTAAAATAATATATTTTGGTAAACAACGAGTCATTGATTTATAGAAGCAAATAACCACGACTCTCAAATTTTATAAGATACATTTTCAAAAAGTAAATTTTTGATAAATAAGTCAAATTATTATTAAAGGTACACGTCGCGTAACGTAAAAGGCTAGTTTTCTAAACGTACGAAAGTGCGCTCGAAAAATCGAAAGTGGTAAGTCATTTGAACAAAAATTACATTTTTACTACGCACGTAAATATAATATAATATTTAATTAATTCTAAAGATTAAATATAATATATATTAAATAATATATAATCTGCGTATCATGTGTAAATATAAGAAAAAGGGGTGTCGGCAGCCTTTTAGTCATGCAAATGAGCTGGAAAACTAGGCCATGTGATGGCATGGCCATTCTCCTTTTAAACCATGCGATCGCATGGTGGTGGTTAGGTGGCTCAGTTCCTTTAAAAGTCGAGCGATGCAGTTTGTGTATTCATAACTTCTTCTATCTATCTCTCTGCAACATATATACATAAATATATATTATAATTAATATTATTATTATTATTATTAAGATTAATATTATTATTATTAATCATATTTAGTAGTAGTATTATTATTAGTAATATACATAAAATACTACGACGAGGTTATCGGCAAATTATTTTCAAACGTGTTTTTCGAGTGGGAAAGGGCTAAGGAAATTATGGGTTATAGCTATGGAGATGATGCGTATGGTTCATGGGTATGCTCGTGAGATTAATTTAGTGTTTATCATCTCCGTTGCGTCTACGTACCTTTCCTGCAATATTGAATCTCAATATTGATACGTGAGTACTCATAATTTAACTTTTACATACTAATAGTGTATCTCTGACTAGTGCTCGAGTATATAGGATTATGCATGTTTGTACTTTTGATATCGCCCTTATATAAGTTATATTGAATCTTGAATTAGTTACTTATGCGGTTGAGATAAGGTATAAGATATGCATGTCGTTGGAAAGCTAGCGAAAAATTAAGAACTTTTCATTTAGATATCGAATGGTTTCGATGAACGGATTATAAGTTATAGTCAATTGAATTTTTGTAAAAAATGATTATTATTATTATTGTCGTTATTATCGTCGTTCTAGTTTTTTATCTAATTATTATTATTATTATTATTATTATTATTATTATTATTATTATTATTATTATTATTATTATTATTATTATTATTATTATTACTACTACTAATGTCATTATTATTATAAAATATCATTATTATTACCATTTTAAATAGAATTATTATATTAAAAAGTATCGTAAATATTAAAGTTATCATAATTAGAATTATCATTTTATCATAATGTCATCTTAGTAATTATAAATATTGATATTTTTTTATTAATAGAATAATAATAATTATTATTACAAAATAATACAAATTTTACTTACTATTATTATAGATATTATTTTATCAAATAAATATGTGATACAAACATGTTTTACTACGTGTAATAAAATTTCTTTAATAATACCTATCATATTATCTTTATAATATTAAATGAACTCTATAAATTTTATTATTTAATATATATAAAAGTATATTTTATTATATAAATTTTAATATAAAATTTTATTTATTAATAAATGAATTATATTATTTACTCTAGTAAATCTTTTAAAAATATTTAAAAATATAAAACGACGATATTTAAACTATATATTAATTATGTATTGATTTTTGGTAATTATTTAGAGTCAAATTGACTTTTGTTAACTTTTGCACATTAGTCTCGAGCATTAGGATTGTGGTACACTATGACTTGACCTAATTTGTTAGACAAATTTTGACCAACACATAAATATATATAATTAATTTAGGTTCGTGAATCCGAGGCCAACCTTGCACTTGTTCAATGATGTTATATGTATTTTTACAACGAAATACAGTATGGTGAGTTTCATTTGCCTTTTTACCCTTTATATTTTTGGGCTGAGAATACATGCGCAATTTTTATAAATGTTTTACGAAATAGACACAAGTAATTGAAACTACATTATATGGGTGAATGATCGAAGCCGAATTTGCCCCTTTTGCTTGGTAACCTAAGAATTAGTAAACTGATCTACTAATTGACGCGAATCCTAAAGATAGATCTATTGGGCCTAACGAACCCCATCCATGGTTGCGGATGCTTTAGTACTTTGATGTTGTTTTATCATGTCCGATGGATGTCCAGGAATGATAGGGGATATTTTTATATGCATCTTGTTAATGTCGGTTACCAGATGTTCACCATATGAATGATTTTTGTCTCTATGCATGGAAAGTATATTTATGAGAACTGGAAATGAAATTCTTGTGGTCTATTAAAATGATGAAAATGAATGATTATGATAAACTAATGAACTCACCAACCTTTTGGTTGACACTTTAAAGCATGTTTATTCTCAGGATTGAAAGAAATCTTTCGCTGTGCGTTTGCTCATTTTCAAGATATTACTTGGAGTCTTTCATAGCATATTTCGAGAACGTTGCATTCGAGTCATTGAGTTCATCAAAGATTATTATTAAGTCAATTTATAGTTGGACAGTGGATATTATGAAATAGTATGCATGCCTGTCAATTTTCTATGTAAAGAAAGTTTGTCTTTTAAAAACAAATACAATGTTTGTAAAATGTATCATATAGAGGTCAAATACCTCATGATGTAATCAACTATTGTGAATCGTTTATAATGTATATGAACGGGTCCTTTCAGTAGTTTAGCAGGCCCAAATCAGTCATAGAAAATTCCTTATGTAAGGAAGCAATAATCAGCTGAAGGAAACCTGTGGATGAGGCAGTCAAAACAATATCATCAACATATAATAGCAAGTATGCAGTATCCAAATCGTGACGATAGATAAAAGGAGAAGTGTCACATCGGCTCTGATGAAAGCCAATCCTCTGAGCATAATCGGAAAATCGCTGAAACCATGCACGGAGAGCCTGCTTAAGGCCATATAAAGATTTCTGCAAGAGAAAGACGTGATCCGGGTATCTAGGATCCCGAAACCCTGGTGGCTGGTGCATATAGACAGTCTCCGAAAGTTTCCCGTGAAGAAAGGCATTCTTAACATCTAGCTGGTGAACAGGCCAGTGTCAAGATACCGCTAAGCTGAGTACAGTGCGTATAGATTCCGGTTTAACAACCGGGCTGAAGGTCTCATCACAATCAATACCAACCTGTTGGCTTCGACCATTAGCTACGAGTCGAGCCTTATACATGCTCAAATTACCGTCTGCATTAAACTTGTGCTTAAATAACTACATGGAGCGAACTATGTTCGTGTCCGATGGGCGAGGCACAAGTGTCCAAGTATGGTTGTTAATTAAAGCATTATATTCATCAGTCATAGCTTGTTTCCAGTTAGGGTCGTGAAGAACCTCAGGATAAGTGCGAGAAACGAGAGAAATGACAGTGGTGTGAAGGTTGAGACGTTGTATAGGTTTAGTAGTACCTAGGAGAGTACGAGTGACCATGGGGTGAGTGGAGGAATATCTAGCCTCAGTAGGAGGAGGCTGTGTCTCCGAGGTGGGATTTGGAGGAGGTATCGTAGTCTCAATAGGAGGAGGATGTGTCTCCTGGGTCGGTGTAGGAGCAGTGGTGGTAGCCTCGGTAGGAGGAGGCTGTGTCTCCGGGGTTGGTGTAGGTGTAGTGACGGTAGCCTCAGTAGGAGGAGGCTGTGTCTCTGATGATTAATTAGAGAGATTGGAAGAGAGGTGAAAAGATCGAGAGAATAGATTTGGTGGAGGATCCAGAAAGTCATACGATGGTGGCTGAGTGGGAGTCATGGAACCGAATGGGAAAGAAGATTCATCAAAAGTGACGTGTCGAGATAGAATGATTTTGTTGGTGGTAAGGTCAAGACATCGGTAACCTCGGTGGTTAGAGGGGTACCCAAGAAAGATGCAGGGAGTAGAGCGTGGTGCGAGCTTGTGAGGAGTGGGAAGATGAATATAGCAGAGGCATCCGAAGACACGTAGTGTGGTATAGTTAGGTTTTTGTTTGTAAAGACGGAAGTGCGGGATGTCGTGATTGATGGCGGATGAGGGAAGAATATTAAGTAGGTAAGCTACCATGTGGAGAGCTTCCACCCAGTAAGTGGACGGAAGGTGAGCTTGAAAGAGGAGTGTGCGGATGAGATTGTTAATGGTACGGAGCATGCGTTCGGATTTTCCATTTTGTTGATAGGTGTGAGGACAGGAGAATCGGAATTGAATGCCATTAGATTGAAGAAGTTGATGAAAAGCAGTGTTATCGAATTCACCTCCATTATCACATTGAAAGGCTTTTATTTCTTGATTAAATTGAGTGCGAACAAATGTACGAAATTGAATGAATGTGGGAAGTGCGTCAGATTTATTGCGTAACGGAAAAACTCATACATAATGCGAAAAATGATCAAGAAATATAATATAATATTTTAAACCACTAAGACTAGGAACAGGACATTTCCATAAATCCGAGTGAATAATATCGAAGGTAGCATGAACATTAGAACTAGAAACAGAGAAAGGGAGTCGCACGTGTTTGCCAAGCTGACAGGCATGGCAAAGAACATGGGACGATGATTTATTACACATAATATCTTTATTAGAAATGAGTCTTCGAAAAACATCATGTCCGGGATGTCCAAGACGTTGATGCCATGTAACCGGACTGGTGAGAAGAGCCTGCTGAGAAGAGTGAGAGGTGGGTGATGTAAGTGGGTATAGATCCCCAGTGCTATCACATCGGAGAAGCAGACAACGCGTCAGATAATCTTTTACAGAAAAACCAAAGGGATCAAATTCAACTTAAACTAAATTATCACAGGTAAATTGACGAACAGATATAAGATTTTTAATGATGTTAGGGGTTACAAGTACATTATTTAAATGTAACGGTCTGTGAACATTGAGTAACAAGCTATGGCCGGTGTTAGTGACGGGAATGACATTCCCGTTACCAACGGCTACTGATGAATATTTGCAATTATTAAAAACAGTACTAAGATTATTAATATCAGAGGAAAGAAGTGAAGACGCACCCGTGTCCATATGCCACCCGGCATCACCGTAATCGGGTTGACTTGTGTAAAAGCATTGAGTCTGTTGTTGAGCCTGAATTATTTTCAAAAGTTGGGAATTAGTATCGTTATTATTCCATCCAATTTGTGCCATCAAGATAGTTGGATTTTCAATTCACCATTGCTTTGCTGTAATGCTTTTGAAATCGAACGTAGATCGACTTGTGATGAAAACAAACTAGCCACAAAATTAAATTATAATACCCTTGTAGATGCCAATATAATAAATGGAAGCTTTTCCAGATGTCAATATAGTAGCGAATTAAAAATTCATTCGGTAGTAAAGAAAAAAAAAAAGGAGAATCAAATTGCAGTAAGTGGCAATTTATAAATTGTTAATATTACTCTAGTGCTACGTGGAGAAGTTTGTATGTTCAATGATGTAAACAAAAAAAACATAAGAAAAGAGAATAAAAGATATGTATGACTACCAACTACGGATGTGTTTTGCAGCGTAGGTAAGAAAGGGGATTAGGGTTGAAGAGGGTAGGCTACTAATACCATGTTAAATCATATGAAGTGTTTATTATTTGCTTGAATGCATCATACATAATACACATTCATATATATAGGCTAATACCCTAACCAATGCTAATGCTAATAGCCTAAGTCCAATACATACATAACATGGGCTAATAAATATGGGCTAACAGTTTGTAACACAAACTGTTCCTTAGCTAAACTATGGCATAAGAGATTTTCTCATTTAAATTTCAAAGACATCAATAAGCTGTCAAAGAAGAAACTAGTAAGGGGACTTCCCCAACGTAATTACAAGAAAGACAAAGCTTGGTCAGCATGTGTTATGGGAAAGCAAACCAAAACTCAATTTAATTCCAAAACTAGGGATGAGATTGGTACAGATATCGTACAGAACGGTACCGAAACCGAAAGTACCGAAACCGAAATTTTTCAAAATCGAGAACTGAATACCGTACCGACTTAAGATAATGGTACCGGTTCGGTATCGGTACGAAGCCGAAAAAACAATATCGAGTACAATAGTGTTGCTTGTGATATTATTATAGTATCATATTATGGTGCAATTGGTTTTTACAGCTGCTGCTTGTTGTTAACATTATGTTATGAATCTGTATGTTGTATATATATGAAGCGTCATATGCTCATTATAACTGCTACGATGTATTTTGCATAATGTATATGTAAGCTTCTTTTGGCATCCCTTTGTTTATTGCTCGTGATATCAGTAGCATTTTAATTTTAATATTATGGAACAATTGCTCTTTATAACTACTTGTAGTTAGCATTCTGTTTTTGCATGTTGTATCTGAAAGCGTCATAAGCTCATTATAGCTGGTATATGTAATTTGCCTGGTGTATATGTAGGCTTCTTTTGTTTCATTATACTGTAATAACTTATTACTTTTCAAAAAAGCATGTATATATAAATTTTTATATGATGAATATAATAAAAGTTGCTACTTTGCCTGTAAAAAAAATTTCGGTGTTCAAAATCGGTTTCCCCGTACCGAACCGGTACCTATCCCGATTGTACCGAAACCGAATTTCCCCAAAATCAGGAACCGAAACTGAAACCAAATCCCTCTCGGTACCGATTTTCAGTACCAGTATCGGTTCGGTTTTGGTTTTTCGGGATTTATGCTCATATCCCTATCCAAAACTCCAGCTACCATTAATGAACCTCTTTACATGCTTCACATAGATCTCTTTGGTCCTATGAGCACTGGTATTTTGAGCGGAAATAGGTATACTTCAGTGATTGCTGATGAATATACCTGGTACACTTGGTTAATTTTCTTCAATGCTAAAGGTAATGCTCTAGAAGAAATTGTTAATTAAATCAAGAAGGAACATGTTCAAAAAAAGGCACTTTAATTAAACCACTAAGAAGTGATCATGGAACAGAGTTCAAAAATGCCACCCTGATAGAATTTTGTGAAGATGTTGGTATTGGTCAAAACTTTGCTACTGTAAGAACTCAACAAAAAGATGGGGTTGCTGAAAGAAGAAATAGGACTCTAGTTGAAGCTGCTAAAACGATGCTTTCTCAATCAAATGTTGCTATAAAGTTCTGGGCTGAGGCTATGAGCAATGCCTGCTACACTCAGAACAGATCCATTATTGTCAAAAGGCATGGTAAATTCCCTTATGCATTGTATCATAAGAAGGTTCCAACAGTTCATTATTTTCAAATCTTTGAATGTAAATGCTATATTCTGAATCAAAGAGATCAACTTGGAAAGATGGAACCTAAATCTTATGGTGTGTTTATGGAATATTCTTCGGTATCTAAAGCGTATAAGGCTTATAAAATGAGAAGAATGACGATGAGGAATTAGACTAATAACAGAATTTAAATTTTATTGATTTTGTTTATTTTCTTGAAGTAACATGTATTGTATTATAATATTATATTATGATATTATGATATTAAATAAGCTTATTATGTTAGTTTGGGAGGATAATTTACAAAGTTAATACTTTAATGTTTTTTCATCTTGTAAGGAAAAAGTAAAAAAGAAAATCGATTTGGTAGCCAAATTCGGTTTTAGCAAAAAACGAACCGAATTCAAATTCGGTTTCGTTTTGACTTTCATATTTGAATGCGGTTTCAATTTGGATTTCGGGACCTGATTTTTGTAGTTACAAAATTGAGAAAACCAAACCGCATAAATTAAAACTGAACCGATGAACACCCCTAATTATATAGGAATATCCTAAGATACTTGATAGTTGATTTGTAAGAAACTATTGGTTACAACTACTTAGATTCAGTTGTTTTATTAATTGTTGTTGATAATCGGTTTGTTTGATAGATTATACAGATTATATGTAATCATCTTATGTGCCGCATATTCTCATTATATAAGCGTATTAATTATAATTATTTAAAACAAAAAAATGTTTCATCGAGTAATGAACACCAAATAATACTACTTCCATTCCGTGATGATCCAACACAATCTCACCACAGACGATGGCTCCCACATGTCTGAAATCAAATTTTATTTGGCTAAGTGATATACATTTGGAGCCACTTTTGTAGAAGAGGTATTATCATGCATAAAGTTTGTAAAAGTGGTATATCCGGCCTTCTCAAGACCGAGTTTCTCCACATGTATCGAAACCGGTCTTCCGAAGACCGGGGTTAATTGTGCCTACGTCGCACCCACTTTTGACCACTTTTGTTTTAACCGGTTCAGGTCATCTTATTCGTATTTCTTAATTTATTTAGTCGTAATTAACACTGTTCTTTTTTCATTTTATTTTAATATTTTAATCCAAATTAATTTTGAGTTTCTCTTCATTGTGGAGGTTTCGATTTCTATTTTTATCACTGTTCTCCTCGTTTATCGAAATCAACCACAACGAAATGAATTTTCTGTTTCGTTTCAACGTTACAAAATGATCAAACCTAGCTACATTGTCTATGTCATTTGATAACATTTACAGTACATGAGGGACTTTTTTGCTCCGTTGGTCCTTCAATTATACACGAAATTGCAATCCGAGTCCCTCAAGTTTTTTTTTGGATTTTCGAGTCCTTAAAATTGCAAAATTTTGCAATCCGAGTCCCTCCGTCAGTTTGCTGTCTAAATTAGCCGTTAACCCTTGACATGTGCCATGCATGTGAGGGTAAAATCATCTTTTTACTCTTTTGTTCGAATTTTTTGCTCCGTTGATCCTTCGTTTATAGACAAAATTGCAATCCGAGTCCCTAGAGCTTTTTTTTTTTTTTTTTTTTGAAAGGCCAAGCATAATATATTATATATATGAATTAAAGGTAAAAAGAGGACTCATACTATTCTCAAGTATGAATCCTCTTTGTACCTTTAATTCATATATATAATATATTATGCTTGACCTTTCAAAAAACAAAAAACAAAAAAAAAAAAAAAACTCGAGGGACTCGAATTGCAATTTTGTCTATAAACGAAGGACCAACGGAGCAAAAAAGTCGAACAAAACAGTAAAAATATGATTTTACCCTCACATGCATGGCATATGTCAAGGGTTAACGGCTAATTTAGACGGAAAACTGACGGAGGGACTCGGATTGCAAAATTTTGCAATTTTAAGGACTCGAAAATCCAAAAAAAAAAACTTGAGGGACTCGGATTGCAATTTCGTGTATAATTGAAGGACCAACGGAGCAAAAAAGTCTACATGAGGATAGGATTTTGAAAAGGTAGTTGACGGTTGCAAGTTGGATTTAGTAAAGTAATGAGGAGTACAATTTTTTACAAACGGGTATATCCAATAGCATATTTTAGATCAATTTTGTCCATTTTAACTGCTATCAACGTTTGATGTAATATAACGATTACAAACCACTTCTACTGCAGGTGAATTGTCTTAAATTTGTTTATAAATTGTTAGTTTCGAATTGGATGAAATTTTGAAGTCATATGTTCTGCTTTGTTTGAAGAGTTCCGAAGAAAATGAAGAATTAGGGATGATGGTAATGGATGAAAATGGTCAAAAGTGGATCAGAGTAAGAAAAGTGGTCGGAAAAGCATTCAAACCTGGTGTTGGGACCACCGAGTTCAGAAGCGCAGGCCATGTTGTAATAACCCGGTTGAACACCGGCTGAGGTACATGTGGACAAACCCGGTCTTGAAAAGTCCGTGTATACCACTTTTACAAACTTCAAGCATAAAATACCCCTTCTACAAAGTGGCTTCAAATTCATACTACTCAGACAAAATATCCTCCGAAATTAGATTAGATACAAGTTCATACGAATGTACACTTCACACCTCCTTACCCGCAACACTTCATATGAGATCCATTATCCGATTTCAAGCACTCTCAAGTCTCATTCAAAATTTTAATCTACATATGCTCACAATTTTAACAATATTACATTATATTGAAACCTTTATGATAATTATTACATATAAGCAAAATGATATGAATTGGAAGCGAGTAATAAATATACTACGTATATATATATGCTAAAATCCTTTGATTTATATATGATACTAGCTTAAGACCCGCAAAAATTGCGGTTTTTAGCAATAAAACTACAAATATAATATATTATTTGTGATTCAATATCGACAAAAGTTGTGTATAAAAAACAAATCAACTCAAATCAAAGAGTTGAACAAAATTGTAAATATAAATTAACTATTATAAAAAGACTGCTTTCAAAGAAGTTGCTATAGTGTCTTGCAATTTGTCTAAATCTGTAGTATTATCAATTTCTTTTTACATAAAATCTGCCTTCAATTTTTTCATTTCTTATATTGGTTGATTAACATTTCCAAATGGTATATTATTAACTGGAAATATTAAAAATAATGTATGTAGTTATAGTTATTGTTATTATATCTGGGGCAAATTTCATTAAAATGTAACATTTTTGCTTCGATTTCCTATTTTAGGTAAAAATAGGTTTATTTTGTAGTTTAAAAGATTATTTTATCAAATGATAATTAAAAAGAGGAGTATCGTTATTTTTATGTTAGAACTCTGTCAAAAAATTAACGATACGCCATTTTTTTAAGTAATCATATGCAAACTTGATCGTTGGCACTTCCCTGAGGATATGGAAGATCTCGTGAATGATGATTCTTACGAATTGGATATTGTTGGGGAAATAATGGATTAACGGGTAAAGAATCAACAACCGGATCGATACTAGAATCGTGTGAACAATTTCTTAATAGAGTATTTTGACCCACTTGGTCACGGGTTACACGAAATCACTATTAGGATAAGACTAGTATGAACAATCGTCTTGACCAAAAGATAATTGTTCCTTCCAATTGTAGATTGTATAATCTGTAAGTTTTGTGTTGAAAGTGTGTTAGACATGTTCAAAATCTGGAACATTGTGCAAAAGTCTAACCATTCATATGGAAATTAATCCATATATTTATAATGGGTCAAAAGGTGTTTACCATAAGTCATAACCTTTCATGATACCCCATACATAGCTTGGAAGTTTATACCCATGTATTTGTGCTTAAACAAGTCCAAATACATGTAAAAACTGCTCTTAAATATCCTGGAACAACCCCATAACGTTTGGGGTTCAAATGTGCCTTTTGGGTAGAAAAGGCACCTTTTCAGCGAATCAGTGTTAAGCCGCGCCGCGGGCTAACAAAGAACCACACTTGAAAATATGCCAAAACCCTCGACCTGAAATTTACGCCTTAAGCCGCGCCGCGGCCTAAACCTGCCCAGCAGTTCAAATTTCCAATTTAAGGTTTTTCGTGCGTATGGCCTTTTCAAGTCTCGTTTCGCATTCCTTAAGTTCCAAATGTTATTTCCAAGCTCACTAACATAACCTCAAACCATTTTACGCTTTACGAACGTGTACTCCACACTCCCCAAATCCGAGTAGCGTTTCAATGGTTTGTGTAACGACCCGACTTTTTCGACTTGCCTTTGTGCCTTGTATTTTTGCGAAACTGCGATTTTGTGCGTACTATGCTACTTTATACTATGGAAACTTGATATACGTGGTTTACTTTCATTTATATGTTAAAACGTGCCTTAGAGTACGTAGGATACTTAACTTGTTCACCGGAAGCCTTTATAACCGTTAGTGTTACTTGACGTTTCGAATAAACCGCGGACTGCGCACACGTTTGACTTTTGTCGTAACCGGAATACTATGACTGCGAAATATTAATTATTATTTTATAATAATAATTACTTGGGCTTTTGGATGCTTAATTTCATTTAATTATTTACTAAATCACACTAGTTAGTCTTGTTGGACTTTCTACCTTGTTGGGCTTAAGCCCACCCTACTCTAGCTAGTGGCCCAATTAATTAGCCCACTTATTAATTACTAGTGACCCATTAATATATAAGACAATTACTCATTTAATTAGAGGGAACATGCTGTAGAGACCCGTCCTGATCCATCCGGACGAAGTCCATATCGATTATAAACGATTCACAACAGTTGATTACATCGCGAGGTACTTGACCTCTATATGATACATTTTACAAACATTGCATTCATTTTTGAAAAGACAATCTTTCATTATATCGAAAGTTGACAACATGCATACCATTTCGTAATATATCTTACTATAATTGACTTAATAATAATCTTGATGAACTCAACGACTTGAATGCAACGTCTTTTGAAATATGTCATGAATGACTCCAAATAATATCTCTAAGATGAGCAAATGCACAGCGAAAGATTTCTTTCGTACCTGAGAATAAACATGCTTTAAAGTGTCAACTAAAAGGTTGGTGAGTTCATTAGTTTAACATAAATAATCATTTCATAATTTTAATAGACCACAAGATTTCATATTTCCATTTCTCATAAACAAACATCTCATACATAGAGACAAAAATATCATTCATATGGATTGAACACCTGGAAACCGACATTCACAATATGCACATAAGAATATCCCCATCATTCCGGGATCCTCCTTCGGACATGATATAAATTTCGAAGTACTAAAACATCCGGTACTTTGGATGGGGCTTGTTGGGCCCGATAGATCTATCTTTAGAGTTCGCGTCAATTAGGGTATCTGTTCCCTAATTCTTAGATTACCAGACTTAATAAAAAGGGGCATATTCGATTTCGATCATTCAACCATATAATGTAGTTTCAATTACTTGTGTCTATTTCGTAAAACAGTTATAAAAACAGCGTATGTATTCTCAGTTCCAAAAATATATATTGCAAAAGCATTTAAAAAGGGATTAATGAAACTCACCTAATGTATTTTATAGTAAAAATACATATGACTATATTGAACAATGTAGGGTTGGCCTCGGATTCACGAACCTATATCATTTGTATATATTTATTAATATACATAATCGTAACAGATCAAATTTATATGTGTATATATATATATATATATATATATATATATATATATATATATATATATATATATATATATATAACTTTATTACTTATATTATTTTTATATTGAATATATATATATATATATATATATATATATATATATATATATATATATATATATATATATATGTTTTATATTTTCATTTTATATATAAAACATTAGTTTTGTTATGTTATAGGTATTAAGTATTATATACATATATTTATTTTTTCATTTGTTTCGTTAAAATAGTAATTATAATAATACCAAAATAATATTAGTAGTAATAATAATATTGATAATACTAGTGTTAATAATAATGATAGTAATATTAATAATTTTATTATTAATGATGGTTTTAAATGATAATTCTTATAATAATGATAATAACCATAGTTTTTACTAAGATGAAAAGTTTACTAATAAGGAAAAATAATAATTTTGATAATAATAATATTAATAATAAGTCTATAATGATACTAATACTAATATGTATCATAGTAAATATAATTTGTATTATTTTCATAATAACAATAATAATAATAATAATAACCTTAATCATAATAATACTTATATTGATATTAATAACATTAAAAATAATATTTGTAGTACTTAGTGATGCAACATAATAGTAAAATGATAATAATAATAATAATCATAATATCACTAATACTTAATAATTATAATAAATGATAATTTCTACTTATATTTGCAATATTAATAACAATAATAATTATAATACTAATATTATCAACAATACAATAATAACCATAACAATAATAATCATATTAAGAATAATAATAACAAGTATTAATAAGTAGTAATAATAATAATAATAATAATAATAATAATAATAATAATAATAATAATAATAATAATAATAATAATAATAATAATAATAATAATAATAATAATAATAATAATAATAATAATAATAATAATAATAATGAAAGATTAATGATTATACCCTTTGGAGCATTAAAAATAGATAAACTGCTCGAGACGGGACTCGAACCCGCGACCTCCCGTTAGCGCAACACATACCCAAACCGCCTGCTCTACCTTTCTTTTCTTTTTTATATATAATTCGTATCTTAAATTTATTTAACCAATATCTGTTTTTCTTCTTCTTCTTTACAACAAGACCCATTTACCATTTTTATCACCATAAACGTTTCAATATCACTTCCGTTTTCTATCATTATCATTTTTATGATCATAATCATCATTATCATTACTAAATCATCTTAATCATTACATCATCCCTTCGTTCTCCATTTCAATCATCATCTTTAATTCCTTGTGATCATCATAATAACATTATATCATCAACATACCCGTTTCATTTTCTTTATTGACATCAACCCTTTGACTTAACAAAAGGCTGGATCCTTGGCCTAATAAATAAACAAGGTTTCGACCCAACAATTAAACCATGTAATCGACCCAAATGCACCAAGTAATTTAGCCCAGCAAGCAGACGATAAATACGTATAGGTTATAGCTGTTCGAACCAGAATATAATATGAACAAAAAAGTTTAGTTCGAACAGTTGCAGCCATCGAACTATACATGGGTCATAACATCATACAACATCATTCTTATTCACTTTTTATCATCACCTCACATTTATTAATTATAACATAAAAGGAAAACAAGACTTTCCCCTTTTTGTCTCCCTCTAAATTCGTCCACCGAAAGAAAAAGGAAAGAATTTCCCACATTTCACTTTAATGCTTTACACCTAGTAAATGCTTTATTTGATTAGGAATTATTATATTCGGTAGTGGGGTTTTTGTTGGTTTTAAAATAGGAAAAGAAACAGGTAACGGGATTAAAGTGGTGGTTTGGTTCATGCCTTGAGTCGATAGAACAAGAGGAAAGGAAAGAAAAAAAAAGAAGGAAGGTGATGATGGTTTGTTCATAATGTTGGGGTGAGTTGTCGAACACAAATAGATAGTAGGAAGTAATAAAAATTGCAGCAGTTTTTCCCAGGGTTTGCGTGGTGTTTGGACTGGAACAAGGAGAAAAAAAATGACACTTGCATTAGTATTTAATGTGTAGCAAGAAAAGGTTTTCATGGTGGTTATAAGTCTGAACGAAACGTGTATACATATAGCGGCAGTAGTTGTTTGTTTTCTGGCTATGTAGGCTACAAGATTACGCAGCAACGACGATGGCTTGTGGTAGTTTGCCGGAGGTGATGATGAAAGTGTAGCTCGACCTAACAGATAATGAAACAAGAAGGAAAAGAACGCAAGTGGGTGTGTTCATGATCAAGGTGATGGTGGATAAAAATCTATAATTCCGTCTCCATCTATATGCTTTGTATTTGTATATGTAATTATATATGTATATTGTGGTGATACAATAATAATAATTAATCAAGTTTTTGTATTGTAGGGCTGATGGTGGTCGACAGGCATATTCGAGTTAGAAGGAAACGAACAAAGAGAAAGAAGAAAAAAATAAAGTAAAAGTGAAGTCGATTGATAACTGACTTTGTCTTGTATCTAAGATTGTATTCGATTTGCAACCAAATTAGGGACAGGAAACAACAATCAACAAAGTTTGAAAGTGAAAAGAAACTAATTATGTATTGTTTAATTTCTATATTGTTTGATGTTAATTTAATAAATACAAATATAGTCATAATAATAATACTTTCAATATTATTAATAATATTAAAAATAACAATAATAATATTAATAACAAATATAATGATAATCATTAACAATATTGTTAATAATGATAATGATCTTAACAATAATAATATAATTGATAATATAAATAAGTGGTATTATAATAATAACAATAGTTTTAATAATTTTAGTAATATTAATAATACTGATATTACTATTACATTCATATTATTATTAATAATAGTAATGAACTAATAATAACAATATTAGTATAACAATTAAAATTTTTAACTTGTAACCCCATTTAATACATTAATATTACAATTTATTAATTATATAATATATTGTATGATATCGTTCAATGAATATTTAATATTTATAACTTTTATATATATTACAATATAAATATAATAATAATAATAATAGAAATCATACCTCTTTATTATATATATATATATATATATATATATATATATATATATATATATATATATATATATATATATATATATATATATATAATTATATGCATATCTATATATTATATATTAAATTAAATATACTAATATTATTTTATATATTTCTTTTCAACAATTAAATCATATATTATTTCAAATAAAATTAAATATATCTATTTACAAAATAGTTGTTCGTGAATCGTCGGGAATGGTCACAGGATAATTTAATATATAATAACAGTTCAAAAGTTTTGAAATTTAGTTTAATAGACTTTGCTTATCGTATCGAAATCATATAAAGATTAAGTTTAAATTTGGTTGAAAATTCCCGGGTCATCACAGTACTTACCCGTTAAAGAAATTTCGTCCCGAAATTTGAGTGAGGTGGTCATGGCTAACAATAAAAATGCTTTCATGACGAATATGAGTTGATTAATTGAGTTTTATCATCATTAAGTAATATGGACAAAACAATTTGATTATTCGAAGAGCATGAATGAAGCTATCATATAAGAGTGAAATGAATAAATAAAGTTTCGTCTTAACTTTTGACGTTGTTTTGGTTGAATTCCGGAATTCGAGGAATTTAAAGAAGATCTTCGAAATCTAAAAGATCTGATTCTTCGTTGAATAAGGTAATTAAGATCTCTTAAATTAAATGCGAATATCTGCCTCGATTGCTATGTCGGATACTCTTATTATAAATTTACCTCTACCGTTCCATTATTTTCACCACTTCTATATTTTCTTTCCTTGATTTACATTTTCAAGGATTGTGAAAATGCTTAATCCAGTTCTGATCATTGTTCTTATTCTGACTATCGCAACATTCATTCTCCTTTTCCAACTCCCACTGGAGGAATCTGTTTTCTTCTACTTAGCTCTTGGGGTTATAGTACTTTTAATTCTCCCGTGTCTTTATGTTGCGATAAATATTGACATACACGGTTTGTAATTCCTGTGTTGTTATCGGGCTTTGTATACTCCTTTATATTTCAAAGTTCTATGCTTTTGTTTTCTCCTCCCAACTTCAAGTCAAGTGAATAATGGTCCAGAATTTGTAGATATAGAGTTTCGAATGATTATAATGTTCTAAGCAGGAAGGAACGTGATAGCATGATTTGATTTTTAAATTTATCAGCATCACGGAAGATAAGACCATCAAGAATACATTTTCTTGATTTGTTCAGGAGTTAAGTAGAATGAAAGAGTTATATAACATGGCACATGATGACGTTATGATCTGTGAATCATCACGTCCCATTTGAAACTCAGCATAACTTACAGTAATATAATCACGTTGATCAAGTGTCATTATATTATACTAACTCATGCATCAGCTCCCAACATTACTTCAATAACATTCATATTTTAAGCCCGAAAGTTTACAGAATATAGAAACTAACAGTTTCTATATGATGTAATACTGATAGCACGAAGAGATAAATAATTTCGGACGAGAATATTTATAAAAATATCTTCAGAAATATCGAAGATATTAATGATGATATTTTGGAATTTCTAAGTTCGATGGTTGATGAGGAAGATTTTCCGCAAGATTTTAACATGAGTACGGAGCAAGATATTCGTTGAAGGTTTCATTGGATCCAGAATTACCTGGATTCTTTGAATGTATGGTATGGTCCTTGTATTTATCCTTGGTCTCCTTCGTGGTTAGCTCAATCCGTTTTCCAGTTCCAACTTTTCTGAGCTTTTATAACATACTATAGTTTATCATCAAACTTTCGATGATTAAGGTTGTTTACGGTTGTCTATGGTTTCTGCTGCTTCATTCAGCTTTTTCAACATTCAGAGTATTGATTTGTGACTGAGTGCTTTTCAGAATTTCAGAATGAGAGATCATAATTCTAAGAGATAAATGTCATACATATAACCGTTGATGTAGATATGCTGTGAGTTTTCAAAGTACTGATTGCTGATTCCCGGTAATTGTTATGGCAGTTCTCGTTACAAGATGCAGATGAGTATATGATAGGGTTTGGATGAATAAATATAATGATTTGTCAGAGAGATTTAAGCCAAAAAGCAACGAGGTTGCTGGTACGTCTGCTGGTAATATGGCGGAATATAAAAGAATTCTCCGGTATCAAAAGGGTAATCATATATATCAGGATTATAGTAAGGCTACTTCGGATGAAAAGTCGAAGTTGACTTGTTGGAGCTGTGACAAAATTTGCTACTTTGAAAAGGGATCGCAAGTTATTTTTGCTAATAATTGCTAAAGGATCTGACGCGGCTACATGTTAAACTTTTACCCAGTTGCCGAGAGTTTCTCAGGTGCGTAACTATATGCATAAATCTTTTCTTCCGTAGATGAAGCGCGGTTGATTCATCCTATCGACTGAGGTGTTTTCAAGAATCATGAAAGGTTTGAACGCAGATTGTAATCGTCAAGATACAAATGAGGTTTCAGATGAAATCAAGTGGCAACTTGAAGAATTGTTTAGTTTCATATGTTATAATCAATATTTTAATTCATTTTTAATTGTCCAATCTTGATAGTCCATAGTTTGCAGCCCACAGTTACTAACTCAATAATTCATATATAGTTTATTATATTCGAATTAATTAATACGTATCGTGACCCGTGTACATGTTTCAGACTCGATCACAACTCAAAGTATATATATTATTATAGAATCAACCTCAACCCTGTATAGAGAACTCGATCATTACTGCATATAAAATGTCTATGGTGATTCCAAATAATATATATAGATGCGTCGATATGATATGTCAAAACCTTGTATACGTGTCCCGATATTTAAAGTGCGTAAAATAAATAACAGAAATTAAATGACGATAAATTAATTTGCGATAATTAAATTGCGATAAATAAATTGTGATAAATAAAATGTAATCAGTTAGCTAGGAACAGTTAGTGTGGATTCTTAACAAAATTTCAATTAGTTAATTCGTTTGTTTCTAACAACTTTTATTTTGTCCAATGTTTTCTTCATTATACCACTTGTTGGATTATGATAAGTCAAAATCCAAATATAAAATTGAATAAAAATGGTTATTCTGCGGTGAACGGATACGTATATCAGTGGCTATAAGTAAGATAGTAAATGACTGTTGAATCAGATTCGAAGAATGTACAGTGTAACTTATTAATGTGAAATCGAAATATTCCTCGGGTATTACCTACCCGTTAAAATATTTTCACCATTAACAGTTTGTACGAATGAATTTTTTTTTTAATTACAATCTTTATGAAAATATATATACATATATATTTTCTTTAGATGTAATTATGGATTTAATGAGTCAATATGATATTAAACTTATTTAATTTTTCGGTTTGAGCTAAGATAAATAATCTCTAAAAGTTTTAGAAACCACATATTCTTCGCAGAATATTTCTTCAATGAAGTTATGAATTAATACTTCATCGTTCATTGTTGTTGGTATTCCTTGGTATCCATGGTGCGTATGACGTTGATGTTCGCGTGACAGATTGTGAAGTTGAAGTTTGCGATGCCGTTGTTTTTGGTGGTGATAATGGTACTATTGGCGTTGATAGTGGTACTGGTTATGCTGCTGGTGCTGCTGCTGGTGTTTGTAACCTTCGCACCATATTCTCTAAAGCCACTACCCGAGCGCGAAGCTTGTTGACTTCTTCTATTACACCGGGGTGATTTTCGGTTCGGACTAGCGGATAAATATAATCTAGAGTTTGATATAGTATAAAATCGTGGCGAGATACTCTGGAAATGAGAGAAAAGATGGTGTTTCGAACAGGTTCACTGGTAAGTGCTTCAGGTTCTCTGCCAATAGGGCAATGTGGCGGATGGAAAGGATCACTTTCTTCTTGTCTCCAATGATTGAGGAGGAAACGAACCCATCCCCAATTCATCCAGAATAGATGATGACTGATTGGTTGATCCATTCCGGTCACACTGCTTTCAGAGCTTGAGTGGGATTCCATTTCGGCATCCGAGTGACTTGAACTAATGACGAATTCCATTTCGTACGATTGAATAAAGAATTTTTAGATATGAAATGATTTTCTGGCTAACGGATGGTATTCTAATTACATAGAATATCCATATATATATAGAACAAAAGGTTTCGTAGATTACGGAGGAATTTACGGGATACGCCAGGTAAGGTTTACAGTAACAGGTACGCTAAGATATGAATTTTGTCTATACACTATTCATGCAATCAATGCAGCAAGATGTGTCTAGACTAAGAATGATAAGGAGGTAATTTCCTAAGGATGATAAACTGATGATTTCTGACAAAGATGATAAGAAAAATTTTTGACATGCAGACACAGTCGAAGTCCAGACTCACTAATGCATCCTAACAACTTATCAGTTATACACACTAATGCAGACCTGGTTCGCTAAGACCACCGCTCTGATACCAACTGTAGACCCGTCCTGATCCATCCGGACAAAGTCCATATCGATTATAAACGATTCACAACAGTTGATTACATCGCGAGGTACTTGACCTCTATATGATACATTTTACAAACATTGCATTCATTTTTGAAAAGACAATCTTTCATTACATCGAAAGTTGACAACATGCATACCATTTCGTAATATATCTTACTATAATTGACTTAATAATAATCTTGATGAACTCAACGACTCGAATGCAACGTCTTTTGAAATATGTCATGAATGACTCCAAATAATATCTCTAAGATGAGAAAATGCACAGCGGAAGATTTCTTTCGTACCTGAGAATAAACATGCTTTAAAGTGTCAACCAAAAGGTTGGTGAGTTCATTAGTTTAACATAAATAATCATTTCATAATTTTAATAGACCACAAGATTTCATATTTCCATTTCTCATAAACAAACGTCTCATACATAGAGACAAAAATATCATTCATATGGATTGAACACCTGGTAACCGACATTCACAATATGCATATAAGAATATCCCCATCATTCCGGGATCCTCCTTCGGACATGATATAAATTTCGAAGTACTAAAGCATCCGGTACTTTGGATGGGGCTTGTTGGGCCCGATAGATCTATCTTTAGAGTTCGCGTTAATTAGGGTGTCTGTTCTCTAATTCTTAGATTACCAGACTTAATAAAAAGGGGCATATTCGATTTCGATCATTCAACCATATAATGTAGTTTCAATTACTTGTGTCTATTTCGTAAAACAGTTATAAAAACAGCGCATGTATTCTCAGTCCCAAAAATATATATTGCAAAAGCATTTAAAAAGGGATTAATGAAACTCACCTAATGTATTTTGTAGTAAAAATACATATGACTATATTGAACAATGCATGGTTGACCTCGGATTCACGAACCTATATCATTTGTATATATTTATTAATATACATAATCGTAACCGATCAAATTTATATGTGTGTGTATATATATATATATATATATATATATATATATATATATATATATATATAACTTTATTAGTTATATTATTTTTATATTGAATATATATATATATATATATATATATATATATATATATATATATATATATATATTTAAATTTGTATATGTTTTATATTTTCATTTTATATATAAAACATTAGTTTTGTTATGTTATAGGTATTAAGTATTATATACATATATATATTTTTTCGTTTGTTTCGTTAAAATAGTAATTATAATAATACCAAAATAATATTAGTAGTGATAATAATATTGATAATACTAGTGTTAATAATAATGATAGTAATATTAATAATTTTATTATTAATGATGGTTTTAAATGATAATTCTTATAATAATGATAATAACCATAGTTTTTACTAAGATGAAAAGTTTACTAATAAGGAAAAATAATAATTTTGATAATAATAATATTAATAATAAGTCTATAATGATACTAATACTAATATGTATCATAGTAAATATAATTTGTATTATTTTCATAATAACAATAATAATAACCTTAATCATAATAATACTTATATTGATATTAATAACATTAAAAATAATATTTGTAGTACTTACTGATGCTACATAATAGTAAAATGATAATAATAATAATCATAATATCACTAATACCTAATAATTATAATAAATGATAATTTCTACTTATATTTGCAATATTAATAACAATAATAATTATAATACTAATATTATCACTAATACAATAATAACCATAACAATAATAATCATATTAAGAATAATAATAACAAGTATTAATAAGTAATAAGTAATAATAATAAGTAATAATAATAATAATAATAATAATAATAATAATAATAATAATAATAATAATAATAATAATAATAATAATAATAATAATAATAATAATAATAATAATAATAATAATAATGAAAGATTAATGATTATACCCTTTGGAGCATTAAAAAGAGATAAACTGCTAGAGACGGGACTCGAACCCGCGACCTCCCGTTAGCTCAACACATACCCAAACCGCCTGCTCTGCTTTTCTTTTTTTTTATATATATAATTCGTATCTTAAATTTATTTAACCAATATCTGTTTTTCTTCTTCTTCTTTACAACAAGACCCATTTACCATTTTTATCACCATAAACGTTTCAATATCACTTCCGTTTTCTATCATTATCATTTTTATGATCATAATCATCATTATCATTACTAAATCATCTTAATCATTACATCATCCCTTCATTCTCCATTTCAATCATCATCTTTAATTCCTTGTGATCATCATAATAACATTATATCATCAACATACCCGTTTCATTTTCTTTATTGACATCAACCCTTTGACTTAACAAAAGGCTGGATCCTTGGCCTAATAAATAAACAAGGTTTCGACCCAACAATTAAACCATGTAATCGGCCCAAATGCACCAAGTAATTTAGCCCAGCAAGCAGACGATAAATACGTATAGGTTATAGCTGTTCGAACCAGAATATAATATGAACAAAAAAGTTTAGTTCGAACAGTTGCAGCTATTGAACTATACATGGGTCATAACATCATACAACATCATTCTTATTCACTTTTTATCATCACCTCACATTTATTAATTATAACATAAAAGAAAAACAAGACTTTCCCCTTTTTGTCTCCCTCTAAATTCGTCCACCGAAAGAAAAAGGAAAGGATTTCCCACATTTCACTTTAATGCTTTACACCTAGCAAATGCTTTATTTGATTAGGAATTATTATATTCGGTAGTGGGGTTTTTGTTGGTTTTAAAATAGGAAAAGAAACAGGTAACGAGATTAAAGTGGTGGTTTGGTTCATGCCTTGGGTCGATAGAACATGAGGAAAGGAAAGAAAAAAAAAAGAAGGAAGGTGATGATGGTTCGTTCATAATGTTGGGGTGAGTTGTCGAACAAAAATAGATAGTAAGAAGTAATAAAAATTGCAGCAGTTTTTCCCAGGGTTTGTGTGGTGTTTGGACTGGAACAAGGAGAAAAAAAAATGACACTTGCATTAGTATTTAATGTGTAGCAAGAAAAGGTTTTCATGGTGGTTATAAGTCTGAACGAAACGTGTATACATATAGCGGCAGTAGTTGTTTGTTTTCTGGCTGTGTAGGCTACAAGATTACGCAGCAACGACGATGGCTTGTGGTAGTTTGCTGGAGGTGATGATGAAAGTGTAGCTCGACCTGACAGATAATGAAACAAGAAGGAAAAGAACGCAAGTGGGTGTGTTCATGATCAAGGTGATGGTGGATAAAAATCTATAATTCCGTCTCCATCTATATGCTTTGTATTTGTATATGTAATTATATATGTATATTGTGGTGATACAATAATAATAATTGATCAAGTTTTTGTATTGTAGGGCTGATGGTGGTCGACAGGCATATTCGAGTTAGAAGGAAACGAACAAAGAGAAAGAAGAAAAAAATAAAGTAAAAGTGAAGTCGATTGATAACTGACTTTGTCTTGTATCTAAGATTGTATTCGATATGCAACCTAATTAGGGACATGAAACAACAATCAACAAAGTTTGAAAGTGAAAAGAAACTAATTCTGTATTGTTTAATTTCTATATTGTTTGATGTTAATTTAATAAATACAAATATAGTCATAATAATAATACTTTCAATATTATTAATAATATTAAAAATAACAATACTAATATTAATAACAAATATAATGATAATCATTAACAATATTGTTAATAATGATAATGATCTTAACAATAATAATATAATTGATAATATAAATTAGTATTATAATAATAACAATAGTTTTAATAATTTTAGTAATATTAATAATACTGATATTATTATTACATTCATATTAATATTAATAATAGTAATGAACTAATAATAACAATATTAGTATAACAATTAATTTTTTTTAACTTGTAACCCCATTTAATATATTAATATTACATTTTATTAATTATATAATATATTGTATGATATCGTTCAATGAATATTTAATATTTATAACTTTTATATGTATTACAATATAAATATAATAATAATAATAGAAATCATACCTCTTTATATATATATATATATATATATATATATATATATATATATATATATATATATATATATATATATATATATAATTATATGCATATCTATATATTATATATTAAATTAAATATACTAATATTATTTTATATATTTCTTTTCAACAATTAAATCATATATTATTTCAAATAAAATTAAATATATCTATTTACAAAATAGTTGTTCGTGAATCGTCGGGAATGGTCACAGGATAATTTAATATATAATAACAGTTCAAAAGTTTTGAAATTCAGTTTAATAGACTTTGCTTATCGTATCAAAATCATATAAAGATTAAGTTTAAATTTGGTTGAAAATTCCTGGGTCATCACACATGCTAGCAAAAATGTCAAGTATTATCCATAATGTTACATGGGATCCTAGCATAAGTACCTACTTTAGACAACCATTAACCAAAAAGAAACTTTGTGTCCCCCCCCTTCCCCCCTACAATACCTACGGCCTCAAGGCCATTCCCACACCCCATTTGCCTATAAATAGCACCCTTACTCCATTCATTTAACACTTGCTCTCATTTGAAATTCACAAACACTTGCTCTCTTATTTCCTTTCTAGTCTTTCTCACTCTAGAAACTTGTAAGTTTTGCTTTTTCTTCTTCTCCTTCTCCTTTCTATTTCGTGGTCATCATCATCATTAAAGATCAAGCCTTCTAGCTTTGATCTTGATTAGATCTTGTAGATTCAAGCATGAATCCTTCAAGAACATGGAAGATTCAAGCTTTTTAGCTTTGAATCTTCACCAACTTTGTAGATCTATATTTTTCTTACTTTAATCTTGTTATTTTGTTATAAAGATTCAAACTTGTGTTTGTAATCTTCATGTATCTTAAAGTCCAAGCTTTATGCTTCAAGATCTTCAAGAACAATCAAGATTCAAGCTTTCTAGCTTGAATCTCCATATCTTTTTGTTAGATCTAAGTTTTTTAACTTATGATCTTGTTATTTTGTTAAAAAGATTCAAACTTGTGTTTGTTATCTTCATGTAACTTAAAGATCCAAGCTTTATGCTTCAAGATCTTCAAGAACACTAAAGGTTCAAGCTTTCTAGCTTTGTGACCTTATAACTTGTGTGAAAGGGATCCAAGCTCTCTAGCTTAGGGTTCCATCACCTCATTTGACTTAAATTGTGTTCATACTTGTTTGATTGATGTAAAGTTTGTAGCTTTAGTTGTAAATATGACTTGTAATTGTGTTAAGACTAAGGATATGATGTAACCTTGGTTCATCATCCATCTAAGACTCTTGATTGAGTTGTATCCTTACTTGGTCTTAACATATTGTGTTTTGATGGTGGAATCTTAGTCAAGGTTGATAGGTCAGATCATGTTGAGATTGAGAGAAAAGATAAGATAGAGTGAGATTCGGTATATAGGAAGAAGACTCGGTATGAGAGAGAATCGGTAAAATTACATTTCACAGCTTCTAGAACTCGGTTACAATACAATGGCTATCTAATTAGGACTACTTAGGTTCCTTATATAGCCCTCTTCTAAGGAACCTTCATTTAAAGCTTAATTCACATTAACACTATACAACTTTGGGGTCCTAACAATCTCCCCCTTAGTGTTAAATGTGAACTTTACAATATAATCCTATTGTGAAATCTTGAGAGGTCCAAACGTTAGTTTCCATCATGAGCCATCTGGTTTTGAAACTTCTACTTGATTTTCTGAAATTTGCTTAGAAGTTTTCCAGACTCCCCACGCTTTCCTTGGATCTCCCTCATGTAATGGATATTCATCCATTTCCTTGAAATACCTTCTCTTTCTCTGGCCATGAAGAATCTCAAACTGTCTTGTACGGATTCGGAGCTTTAAACGATCTCTGATATGCTTTATAAACTCTCCAAGACCCATTTTTGTATCAAAGTCATCAACCTTGCCTTGACGAATTTTAAGATACTTCAGTGCAGCCTTAAGTGTTCCATCTGAATATTTGTTCAGCTCTTCAGTACGAATGAACACCTTTTCCTTTTGAAAATTTACAAATACAAACCCTTCGGGTTTGAATTGCATTTGAAACATCCTCATATCCTTCAGTCCCTCCGTAAATTGATTCGGACACGTTATTTGAATCTTTTTCCTATTTGCTTCGAGACCTATTTGAAAATCTTCACGTCTCATCAGTTCAATTGTCTCCATCATGTATCTTTTCACAGCTTCCAAAGCTTGAGCCTTAGCAAAAGGTCAAATGGTGATGATACTGAGGTAGTTGTAGATGTGAATGATGTCAAGCCTATCAAGATTATGAAAATCTGCTTCTGTGAACTTGTACTCTTTCTCATCTTCTCTAATAACGTGGAACTGACTGATGACGTCTTTCTTTTCACTTATCTCTACTCCGACTCTAGCAATATTCAACACTTCTGAAATATGATATTTTCTTTGAAGCCACAAATCATCTTCATCTTTGTTGATATGTTTCCTCCACATAAACTCATACTAATTCCTTTCACTTGCTGGAAGCAATCGTGAACCTATATAAGTAAATCTTTTACTCCTTGGTGTATCTTTGATGCGGAAGATCTTGTAAGCATTTTCTTCGATGAATGTGTTTCGTAACGTTATAAAATCATGTTCAACTCCCAATAACAATCTTTGTTCCTGATTCTTAAAGAATATTCTCATGGTTGTATTTGAATCTAGAATTTACTATTTCACTTGATGTAGATGTACCAGAAGTTGAGCTTTCATTAGCATTTGTTGAATGTGAACTCGATGAGGGTGTAGAATTCGATGGATGATCAGTAGGATTTGTTGCATCATCATTTGGAACATCATCATCTTCAATATGATCAAAGATATCATCTTCATTTGGATCAACATAAAGATTGTCTTCATCATCATCAGAAGAATCCATTTCATCATCACTTTCTATTACTGGATCAGGATTCCCTTCATCTACAATCTCTACATCTTCCGGAATTGAAGATACTGAAGATAACTTGCTTAAGATGACAAACCCATCATCATCCGTCTCTTCAAGATAAAAATCACTTAAGTTCAAATTCTCATCTACTGGTCCACTATCAGCCTCTTTATGAACAATTGGAATTATAACTTGCCCAGGCTCCTTATCATCAATTTCATTATGTGCAGAAACCATTTCTGATTCCGTCTGAACTTGTTGAGCTTGTGAAGCTGATGAAGACCTCACATCACCACCCTTGGTTGAAATGTTCACCGATAGATATTCTCCATCTACTCCTATCTCCCCCTCATGGCTATTCTGAGGATCAGAATCGTCATGTTCATCATCACGGTGAGGACTTAAAAGAGAAGAGCAGGAAGTAATTGGATATTGAACACGAGCACGAAACAATGCTTGAAGCGAAGTGCGTCGAAGAACATCAAGATTGACTCTAGAAAACATACGACTGAAATATTCTTGCTCCAAAGCATCATAGAAATGTGGTAAACGAGAGGTTGATGATGGAAAAGTAACAATGGGAACAGCAGCAGCAGCAGCATTGGATGAAGGTGATGTCGATGGAAGTGTTTGAGTTGCCGTGAGGGCAGGTAAGGATGATTGTGCGGTATTATTCTTATATGTAGGGTTGTACATACTACTAGTCAGATTCGTGAAATCCCCTTCTGATGGAGGTTGGGTAACAACCGGAGTTGTCACCGGCAATGTTTCTTTTAAAGCATCCGCCTCCATGACTTTAGTCTCATGGGACTCTGACAGAGTAGCAGAACTACCCGTCGGTTTAGCTCTCGCAGAGATATTGCTATCTCCGACTCCTGAAATCATTGATATACCATGAGGTGGCAAATCTCTTTCAGTTAAAGACTCTTCCTCCAGACCCTGAGATTCAGAATCTGGAAGAGAAGTGGTTTGATCCAATGGATCACTTTCATGGACCAAGGAATCAGTCTGCTGGAAGTCTAATAAATATCCCGAAGGATTGTCATGTTGACTCGTTTCCATGGGACGCGACAGATCTCCCTCATCAAGATAAGCCGGACCTCGAGACCCTGTTGTACGTTGAGGCACAGGAGGATTTACAGCCGATATGCAGGGTGCCTTTTTAAGATTTTTTGGCTCCCCTTCGGCCGTTCTGGACTTCAGTGATTGAGTTTCCTCAATCGATTGAGTCAACGCAGACTTTACTGCAGAGGAAGACTTTACTTCCTTAGATGCTGAAGCACCTTGCTTTGTAGGATTTATTATTAAGTCCTGTTTAGATTGGATGGGCTTAGTGGCCTTTTTAACATCCATGCGTTTAGATCACTTTCCTACCAAAACTTGCGCTTCATTTAGCGTAGGGCTTACTGTTATTATTGGATGTGATATAGAGATGGGTGAGGGTGACCTAATTGGCTCTAGGTCATGGTCCGTATCACCAACGGTTGTAGTAACTGTTTGGCGGACGATAGGTGTCGAAGTCCTAGATCTAGTTACTCGTTGGGTTGGCGGAGTCTGAATCATCTCATCAGAGATATAACGAGTTCTCTTAGGAGAATGTTCGGGAGACAATTCAGATGCTGTTGCTGAAGTGTCGGTGTCACTGCTCACTTCGAGTGTTGTGGAAAGGGTTGGTTCAATCCTAGTTGGACTAGGTTCCCTGATCCTCACGGGTTGAGCTTGGTGTGCTGCCCTAGATCGTTTAAGGTTCACCCTAAGTGAAGGATTAGCTAGTCCAGGTGGTTGTACTACAGGTTCCTCTACAACCTCTGGGCTGGAACCACGGCGGGTTCAACTTGTTCTTGTTGTACCGGGTTCGGAAGAGGTATTCTTACAGCCTCAAAATAAGAACGCATACGAGCGTCTTGGGGTTCAGCTAGCCTCACTAGCCAATTTGGAATCGGCACAGTAAATTGATTATCAGATACCATCAGGGTATGCATCTTCAGCTCCCCAAATCGTTTCATCTGTAATCCATGTGTACCTGGTACAAATATATTTGCATTTCTGCAAGCATTTATAGCATCATGGATAAAGATACAGAAAAACCTTTCGTAAGGGATATATGAACCCCTTGGTTTATCAACTTGAGCTTGAACCAAATCCCATATTAGTTCTGCATAGTCAGGAGCTTCTACTCTTATGAAAGAGTAGAACAACTTCAGCATTGGCACAGTCAGGCTGTCGGATCCACTCCTTGTCATCAGCAAGCATCTGTTGATGATTGAGAAGATCACGCACCACCTTGAGTGCAGATATTTCTTCTGAAACTTAGCCGGAGGAACATTGCGGGCTCCAACATAACCAAGATGAAAGACATATGACATCATCTGTTGAGTAGCAGGAAAAGCAGGAGCATTCTGCACAACAGGAAGTCTGAATATCCTCCTGAAATCAGCCTTAGTGATACTCCTCCTCCCTTGAACTCCTCTCAGTTGAAACTCAAAACGAGCTTGTGTTCCCTCTGGATTTTCAGCAGTAGGTTGTGTAGCTTCCACAAACCGAATTGTTCTGTTAAGTAGCTCCAGATCTGTTACAGGTACACTGACTGTAGAGTTTAGAGCAGGCCACAGAGTGTGCCTCTCTAGAATTGCAGTCCAGTAGTTGCAGGAAATGTTGGTTTCAGAGTTGAAGAAGTGATTGTTCGTCATTTAGCTGTATAAATAAGAAATAGAAGACCACAAGATATTTAACATAAAGCATATATCTCTATTCTTATTTGCCTTTGAAATCCTTTGTATATGTTTTATCTTTTATATTTTATGATTTTTATGGTTTTTCAAAGATATAAAAATCCTTTATTCTCAAATATGAACAAGTAATTGACAATCATGACATTCATATGATATTCATCACAATACAAATTCATCATGCAAAGTCAATTATATAACACAAAGAATCAGAACAACACTTAGTCAATTTTTAAACACAATTCAAGCAGATTCAGTAGTCATGAAAACTTGAGATTCTGTAACCAAATAAGCTTGAGTTTTCATATTAGAAAGATATAAAATAAACATGTTAAGTGTTTGAAGATAAAAATCAGAAAGTTTCAAGGTACCAAAAGTCAAATTCGGTATCAAGAGAAGAACAGATTCAGTATCTCCAAAATTAACATAAAGTCACTCAAGCATGCATATTCTATCATGTAAAATCACAACCATAATCAATTAATCACTCAATTAGAAGCAGATCAACATGTTAATCGTATGAACAGACTCGGTACTGTAGATAGAACATATTCGGTAGATACAGAATCCATCAAACAATCAATTAAACATGTAATCAAGCTCGGTCAAATAATAAATCAATTAATATAACTCAGAGTAGACAAGAATTCATGTTAATTAACCCAATCAATTGAGTTTAATCAAAGATTAGTAGAATACGACTCAGACTCGGTATAATCAACAAAATTTCAAAATTGAGAGTCATAATCCAGTTATTTTGATCTTTTCTGGTTGAAAAACATTTAATTATCTCAGATCTACACGAATGTAACTAAAGCAATGATAAAAATGAAATTATACCAAAGATTTGAAGAAATAGAAGAACGGATTCGGTAGATTAGGCAGATTCGGTATGATCAGTAAGACTCGGTAGGTAATTAAGCACAGTAAGAGAGTAGTTTGACTTTGACCCTCCTTTATAGATACCGAAGATAAAATACCAAATGGGCTTTACCGAATGGGCCTATTTTACCGAATACAGTCCACTTTTCAAAACTTTATCAATTTAACTTCAAAATCTTGACAAATTGACTTTTCCTCTTAAAATTCATTTCGATCTTTTCATGAAAAACAATTCTGAGACAATTTTTTAAAAACTTTGAACTTACCGAATCTGTACTGTTGGATGTCAGATTCGGTATAATGCTAAAAATAGCATTTATTCAGTAAAAATCAAATATTTTTGGATTTTATCTTTTTCAATTTTTATGAATTTTTCAAAATAAGATTTGTACTTAAAAGAACTTTGAATTAGTGAACAAAGTACAAATCTTCAGTGATACCAATTGTTAAAACGGGTTGCATACTGAGATGTATACAAGCCTTAGTGAATTATTTCAGATACAAAACAAAGAATTTATGGATTCACTTTTGAAAAAACAATATTTTTGAGTAAATTTTCTCATTTTCTCCCCCTCAAAATGTGATATACAAGAAAGTAAATCAGCATTTTGATAAAATTACCTTAGAAAATGAATTAACTCCCCCTTGAAATATGATATCAATGAGTTACCTCCCCCTTACGTAACCATTGAACAATTATATCCAGGAAGTTATCATAAATCTAAAGGCTCCCCCTTAAAAGATGATATCCAAAGCATATGAAAGAAGTTGCTCCCCCTAGAAAGTATCTACTCCCCCTAAACACAAGATCCCAAGAATAAGTCCCAACAGATCTAAGGAATATCAAGCACTATACTCTACCATGCCAATCACTTTGATCAAGAACTTTAGCCTAAGTTCATCTAAAGGCTTAGTGAACATGTTAGCTAATTGCACTTTGGTAGGCACAAAGTATAACTCTACATCCCCTTTCTCTACATGGTCCTTAATGAAATGATAGCGAATATCTATGTGTTTATTCTTAGAATGCTGGACTGGATTGCTTGTTATTGCAATAGCACTTTGTGAATCACAGTAAATTGGGGTCTTAGAAAACTTAAAGCCATAGTCTGAAAGTTGAATTTGCATCCACAAAACTTGTGAACAACAATGAGCTGCAGCAATGTACTCAGACTCATCTGTTGAGAAAGACACACAGTTCTGCTTTTTGGATGACCAACCAACTAGCCTATTCCCCAACATCTGAATTGATCCAGATGTGCTTTTTCTATCAACATGGCAACCGCCATGATCCGCATCAGTGTAAGCAGTGAGATTGAAATCGGATCCATGAGGATACCAGATCCCAAGGTTAGGTGTACCTTTAAGGTACTGAAAAATCCTAACAACTGCTTTGGAATGAGATTTCTTAGGGTTTGACTGAAAGCGGGCACAGACAGTTACAGCAAGTGTAATGTCGGGTCGACTTGCAGTCAGATACATTAAAGAACCAACCATGCTTCGATAAAGCGTAATATCAAAGGGTTCCCCATTAGTATCAGCATCCAGTAAAGTCCTCATTGGGGTTATCATTGGTTTTAAAGCAGTCATTTTAAAACGTTTTAGCATATCATTTATATACTTTATTTGACTGAGAAAAATCCCGTTTGGTAATTGTTTTACTTGTAACCCCAAAAAGAAATTTAACTGGTCAAGCATGCTCATTTCGAATTTGTTGGCCATAAGGTCACCAAATTCTTTGCATAAGGCAGGGGACGTGGAACCAAAAATAATGTCATCAGGGTAAATTTGAACCAAGAGAATGTGACCGTGGTTTTTACGGATGAATAGCATTGTATCAATCGTTCCACGAGAGAAGCCGTTGTCCAGCAAATACTTTGTTAAGGTCTCGTACCATGCACGCGGTGCTTGCTTCAGACCATATAAAGCTTTCTCCAAGTAGTATACGTGATTTGGATGAATGGGATCGACAAAGCCTTCTGGTTGATCGACATAGACTTCCTCTTGAAGATGACCGTTCAGAAAAGCATTTTTGACGTCCATTTGAAATACCGTGAACTTCATGTGAGAAGTAAATGCAAGGAAAATATGAATAGCCTCAATCCTAGCAACCGGAGCAAACATTTCGTCATAATCAATACCCTCTTGTTGACGATATCCCTTGGCCACAAGACGTGCCTTATTCCAAACCACAATTCCATCAGAATCCTTTTTGTTCTTAAAAATCCACTTAACCCCTATTGGTCGTTGACCCGTTGGTCTTGGAACCAATCGCCATACTTTCAACCATTCAAATTGATTGATCTCTTCTTGCATTGCAACCACCCAGTTCGGATCTAGCAAAGCTTGAGCAACCGTTGTTGGTTCAATCTTACTAAGAAAGGCAGTGTATAGACACATATTCCAAGTAGCCCTTCGAGTTGAGACTGGAGCAGATGCATCACCAATAATAAGATCTATTGGATGACTTTTAGTCCATCGGTTGTGTGAAAGAGGTTGTACATCAGTGGTATCCATTGAAACATCAACCATTGTTGACGTTGAGCCTTGATCCGCTTGATCTGATGTAACATTATCTAATGGATTCAATTGATTATTTGGAGAAACAGTTGGAGTTGTATCAACTGATGAATCTTGAATTGGTTTAAGATTATCAGTAACAGGAGATGGTAGAGAGGATGAAGAAGAAACAGGTGAATCAGTTGGTGTTATATCTTCATCAAAAAGACTTTGTTGAGTCTCCACAGTAGTTGACTGTGACGGTGTAACCGGTACGGCTTGAACATTTGAAATCCGTTGAGGAGCATAAAGACTATCAAACAAGATATCCAGTTCCTCTGATGTAACCGTAGGAACACCCTTCGTCGAGAAAATTGAGTTTTGCGCGGAAGAAGAAGTAGCCAGGTTAGGATCGGGTTTTGAACTGAGTTGTTCAAAAGTCATTCCCGAAAATTCATCGAACTTGACATTTATGCTCTCTTTAATCGATTTTGTCCATTTGTGATAAACCCGATAAGCAACTTTGTTCGAAGAATAACCGAGAAATATGGCTTGATCGCCATTTGGATCTAACTTTCCGAGGCTGTCAAAATCGTTAAGCATATAGCATATACAACCAAAGAAATGGAAATATTTGACATTCGGGCATCTACCATATAATAACTCATATGGAGTTTTAACAAAACGTTTATTAACAATACAATGATTTTAAGTAAAGCATGCAGTTGAAATGGCCTCCCCCCACATTTTTGGAGGTAGTTTGGAGTAAGCAAGCATCGTTCGAGCTGCTTCGCATAACGTACGATTACGTCGTTCGACTACTCCATTCTGTTGGGGGGTCCGAGCAGCAGAGAACTGATGTTCAATGCCTTGGTCTTTCAAATAACTATCAAGCAGGTCATTCTTAAATTCCGTCCCATTATCAGTTCGAATGCTCTTAACATGTTTGTTAAAAGATCGTTGAGTCTTTTTAATGAACTCAATGATAATGGCGGGGGTCTCTAACTTAGTTCGCAAAAGATAAATCCATGTAAAACGGGTATGGTCATCGACAATGACAAGCACATGTTTCTTGCCACCGAGGCTAGAAATACGCATGGGTCCACATAAGTCCATATGCAATAGTTGCAAAGACGATGAAGTACTGGGGTTTTGTTTAAGCGAATGATTAGTCCATTTCAGCTTACCCGTCGCACAAGATAGATACACATGATGCTTATCATAGTGAAAGGTTGGAATACCATCAACTAAGTCTTTAGAGACTAGTCGATTGATACCCTTGTAATTCAGGTGTGACATCCGATGATGCCATAACCATGAATTTTCTTTGGTAGAACGAGTGGCCAAACACATGGTTGTATGTGAAGGTGCATCATTGAGGTCAATAGTGTATAGTGAAGCACAACGTTTACCAACAAGAAGATCATTTCCTTCGGTGGATTGCACCGAGCATTGTCGACGTTCAAACAGAACTTTAAGATCTCCATCGCAGAATTGACTCACACTAAATAAACTACACCCCAAACCTTCAACATATGAAACCCGTTTGATTGTTATACCATTTTGCACAAAATCTCCTTAACCTGTTATCGCTGCAATCTCATCATTTCCAAAAGTAACTGTTCCTAGGAATTTTTCAATGAAGTTGACAAGCAAGGATTTATCACCCGTCATGTGTCGAGAACAATCGGAATCGATATACCAAACACAGACGTTGAAACCCTGTAAATGTGAATTTCCTAGAGTTTAGGTACCCAAAGTTTCTTGGGTCCTCTACGGTTAGTACCAACAATAAACTTTGGATCAACGACAAGATAATCACGTAAAGCATCATGCAGTTTAGACAATAAAGCATCATTTAAAACCACATTACATGAAGCATCATATGCAATATCAAGTTTTACATCGTTATCAGAAGTCTTAACACACAACTTATTCCAAGTAGATGTTTTGTTCACAGACGAAAATTGAAAAACATGAGATGATTTCCTAGGCCGACTAGCAGATTGCGTTGGTTTGGTTGCTACTTTCTTAGTCGTAGACTTAGGAACCCATACAGATTTGTAATTCAAGTTTGGATTATGACCTGTGACACGAAAAACACCTTTGTTAGTTAGACGTCCAAACTTTTCAGTTGACACATGAGATGATTGATTTTGCAAAATTTCCAATTTGATTTTACGTTCTTTTGCATCATACTCACTTAAATTAGGTTTAGGACTTGTGTGTTGTGTGGACTTAACTGATGTCGTTAAAAGACTCGCTTTTGAAGTATTTTTCATTGGAATCATAGGAATCTTTTTAGTTGACACAGAACCATCAGGAGAATGAACCTTTTTGACAACAAATTGAGTTGTAGAAACAACTTTTGAACCACGATTGCCAAATTGAGAACGTAGAGGATTTTTAAGAATAGTAATGTGTTTTACATCCTTAGATGTTATTGTTCCCTTCCCCTTCTTAGTAATCCCACCAATACATTCAAGCACATTGGTTTCAACATTAGACGATTGCTTAAGTGTGCTAGCCTGTTTCAGTTGAATTATCTTTTGTTTTAAGCTTTTAATCTCAAGACATAATTCTTCAGCAGAAACTATCACTTCACCCTCCTTAAAAGCATAGGAACATTCTTTCTTAGGCAGTGAAGGCAATTTGTCACACAGAGTAAGCATTTGTTCTAATGATTGGCACTTAAGTTGCAAGTCAATATTCTCCTTTTCTAGTTGAGCTACTATACGATTCAAATTACGTACCGCAGGTAAATGCAAATAATAATCGTGCAAAGGATCAAGTTGACTTTCAAAATCTATCAAAGGTTCAATGATCGGTTCAATATGAGGTTCTACTTTTTCATCTAAAGAATTTTGACCTAGAGATTCTGTCTTAAAGAAAACAGTTAGTTCATGTGCTAGGTCTTCACGGAAAACATTATCAGAACATGCAGGTAAAGCAGGTAGAATTGATTTCACATCAAAAGTTGGTTCATCAAACACCTCATCTATGTTAACAATGCTAGAACTAGGTTTGTTAAACATGTCATTCTCAAGCATTAAAATGTATTTTTCTAGCATGAGTGTAGGAATGTAAACCAATCTATGTGTCGGCACATAATTAGCACATTGTACATTCTTTTCAGTTTCAACAAGTTCCTTCAAGAAATCAGGATTTGATTTACCCATTTTTGCATTAATTTTCTCATACATTAAGCTAATTTGATGGTATTTTTTAGATTTGCGATTAACAATAATATCATCAAAATCAGCATCAGAAGAATGCACAAAATGCGGTGGTAAACCAGCTTGAAAGTAATCAGAATGATATAATCCTGGAATCTTTTTGGAAGCTCCATCTAAGATCTTAGGATCTTCAAAACCCAACCCCCACTTTTCACCATGAATCGTTTTTGGTCTATTCATGAAAATCATTTGTTTTGAAAGTTCCATATCCATGATAGCTTTGGATTGCTCTGTTCGATAGAGTTTTTCCTCATATCGAGCAAGTTGAGCTTTCATTAGAACAGACTCTTTTGACAACGAAGAGATTTCAGTGTCTTTTTCAATTATTGCGTTTTCCAAATGAATAATTTTCTTGTTTAGCTTTGAAAGTGTGGGTTCATGTTGTTTTTTTTAAATCAGAAAGATCTTTTTCTAAGAATTGAACTTTTTTTGCAAGTCGTTCAGATTTTAAACGATAATCAGTTCGTTCGACTTTAATCGGATGAATTGTCTTTTTAAGATCTTCCAACTCAGATTCCGAGGAGCTGAGTTGGACAGTCAACTTTTGCAATTCCGATTGTAATTTAGATGAAGACGGTTTAGTCTCAGAAAGTTTGATTTTATCTTTTAAAACCTTGTTTTCAGATTTTAAGCCTTTGACTTCTTTTGACATTGAGACCAGATTCTTCATCAAGTCATTTTGCATTTTTATAAAATCAGGTGAGATTTCAGTTGATTGTACCTCATCATCGTCAGATGTTGAGTCAGAATTCTCCAATGCTTCCTTAGCTTTGATGAGCTTAGTCACCTTGCAAACATTTGCATGTTCCACCTCTGAGTCTGAATCATCAGTCCAGTTAAACCAAGTATCATCAACCGGTTTCAGCTCTCCCCCAGTTTCCACAATCTTAGCCATCAACATTTTCTTCTTGTAGTAAGCTGCGTCCTTCTTCTTAGGCATCTTGCACTCACGAGAGTAATGACCAGCTTTGCCACAATTGAAACAGATTGAATCTTCCTTCTTGGAATCATCAGCACGTTGTTGTTTGGATTGATCAACTTTCTTGTAGTATGAGGAAGATGATGAGTGTTTGTGTTGATTGCTTGATTTTCCTTTAAACTTGTGTTTGTTCAAGGCGTTTGTGAACATGGCTGCCATCTTGACTAATTCAAGGTGTGAATCATCAACATCAGAAAGATTCAACTCTTCAGAATCAGTTGATTCTTCAACAAGCACTTTCTTGGACAAGCTTTTGGAAAATGATTTGCTCTTCTTTTTGGCAATTAGAGTAAGAGGATCACTTGTGAAATGTCCTGTTCTTATTGATTAAAAACATTCCATATTAATTGATTTCGTTGCGAGGTTTTGACCTCTATATGAAACGTTTTTCAAAGACTGCATTCATTTTTAAAACAAACCATAACCTTTATTTCATAGATAAAGGTTTAAAAAACTTTACGTAGATTATCAAATAATGATAATCTAAATTATCCTGTTTATACACGACCATTACATAAAGGTTTACAATACAAATATGTTACATCGAAATCAGTTTCTTGAATGCAGTTTTTACACAATATCATATAAACATGGACTCCAAATCTTGTCCTTATTTTAGTATGGAACAGCGGAAGCTCTTAGTATTCACCTGAGAATAAACATGCTTTAAACGTCAACAAAAATGTTGGTGAGTTATAGGTTTAACCTATATATATCAAATCGTAACAATAGACCACAAGATTTCATATTTCAATACACATCCCATACATAGAGATAAAAATCATTCATATGGTGAACACCTGGTAACCGACATTAACAAGATGCATATATATAAGAATATCCCCATCATTCCGGGACACCCTTCGGATATGATATAAATTTCGAAGTACTAAAGCATCCGGTACTTTGGATGGGGTTTGTTAGGCCCAATAGATCTATCTTTAGGATTCGCGTCAATTACGGTGTCTGTTCCCTAATTCTTAGATTACCAGATTTAATAAAAAGGGGCATATTCGATTTCGATAATTCAACCATAGAATGTAGTTTCACGTACTTGTGTCTATTTTGTAAATCATTTATAAAACCTGCATGTATTCTCATCCCAAAAATATTAGATTTTAAAAGTGGGACTATAACTCACTTTCACAGATTTTTACTTCGTCGGGAAGTAAGACTTGGCCACTGGTTGATTCACGAACCTATAACAATATATACATATATATCAAAGTATGTTTAAAATATATTTACAACACTTTTAATATATTTTGATGTTTTAAGTTTATTAAGTCAGCTGTCCTCGTTAGTAACCTACAACTAGTTGTCCACAGTTAGATGTACAGAAATAAATCGATAAATATTATCTTGAATCAATCCACGACCTAGTGTATACGTATCTCAGTATTGATCACAACTCAAACTATATATATTTTGGAATCAACCTCAACCCTGTATAGCTAACTCCAACATTCACATATAGAGTGTCTATGGTTGTTCCGAAATATATATAGATGTGTCAACATGATAGTTCGAAACATTGTATACGTGTCTATGGTATCTCAAGATTACATAATATACAATACAAGTTGATTAAGTTATGGTTGAAATAGATTTGTTACCAATTTTCACGTAGCTAAAATGAGAAAAATTATCCAATCTTGTTTTACCCATAACTTCTTCATTTTAAATCCGTTTTGAGTGAATCAAATTGCTATGGTTTCATATTAAACTCTATTTTATGAATATAAACAGAAAGTATAGGTTTATAGTCGGAAAAATAAGTTACAAGTCGTTTTTGTAAAGGTAGTCATTTCAGTCGAAAGAACGACGTCTAGATGACCATTTTAGAAAACATACTTCCACTTTGAGTTTAACCATAATTTTTGGATATAGTTTCATGTTCATAATAAAAATAATTTTCTCAGAATAACAACTTTTAAATCAAAGTTTATCATAGTTTTTAATTAACTAACCCAAAACAGCCCGCGGTGTTACTACGACGGCGTAAATCCGGTTTTAGGGTGTTTTTCGTGTTTCCAGGTTTTAAATCATTAAGTTAGCATATCATATAGATATAGAACATGTGTGTAGTTAATTTTAAAAGTCAAGTTAGAAGGATTAACTTTTGTTTGCGAACAAGTTTAGAATTAACTAAACTATGTTCTAGTGATTACGAGTTTAAACCTTCGAATAAGATAGTTTTATATATATGAATCGAATGATGTTATGAACATCATTACTACCTCAAGTTTAGTAGATAAACCTACTGGAAGTGACAAGAAATGATCTAGCTTCAAAGGATCTTGGATGGCTTGAAAGTTCTTGAAGTAGGATCATGACACAAAAACAAGTTCAAGTAAGATTTTTACTCGAATTAAGATAGTTTATAGTTATAGAAATTGAATCAAAGTTTGAATATGAATATTACCTTGAATAAGAAAGATAACCTACTGTATATAACAAAGGTTTCTTGATCTTAGATGATTACTTGGAATGGATTAGAAAGCTTGGAAGTAAATTAGTAAACTTGAAGGGATTTTTGAAGTGTTCTTGAAGTGTTCTTCCTATGATGATTATAGCTTGATTCTTGAAGTGATTTTTGATGAAGATGATGATTAACTACTGGAAAAATACGTTCATAATAGTGTGTGTGTGTTGAGAGAGAATTAGAAAGAGAATTGGAAGTGAAATGGAGTGAATGATGAGTGGTAATTGGTGAGTGGTGAGTGGGGTTAAAAGGAGTTCTAGTTAGTTGACTAGCTCATGGTAGAAGTTAAAATTGATTATTCATACATGACATAATCAAGAGTGGAATCCCATGCTAGTTCCTATTGGTATATACTCATAGTAAGTATGTTTTGAAGCTGTGTATAATACGGGTAAGAATACGACTAGAATTCTTGATGAAAGAAAAAAAATGGAAAAGTAACTGTAACCATTTTCGTTAAGTATGAGTGTTTTGATATATGTCTTGAAGTCTTCCAAAAGTATTTTAATACATCTAAATACACTACATGTATATACATTTTAACTGAGTCGTTAAGTCATCGTTAGTCGTTACATGTAAGTGTTGTTTTGAAACCTTTAAGATAACGATCTCAATTAATGTTGTTAACCCATTGTTTATTATATCTAATGAGATGTTAAATTATTATATTATCATGATATTATGATATATTAATATATCTTAATATGATATATATACATTTAAATGTCGTTACAACGATAATCGTTACATATATGTCTCGTTTCGAAATCCTTAAGTTAGTAGTCTTGTTTATATGTATATAACTCATTGTTAATATACTTATGGAGATAATTACTTATCATAATCTCATGTTAACCATATGTATATCCATATATATATCGTCATGTCGTTTTTACAAGTTTTAACGTTCGTGAATCGCCGGTCAACTTGGGTGGTCAATTGTCTATATGAAACATATTTCAATTAATCAAGTCTTAACAAGTTTGATTGCTTAACATGTTGAAAACATTTAATCATGTAAATATCAATCTCAATTAATATATATAAACATGGAAAAGTTCGGGTCACTACAGTACCTACCCGTTAAATAAATTTCGTCCCGAAATTTTAAGCTGTTGAAGGTGTTGACGAATCTTCTGGAAATAGATGCGGGTATTTATTCTTCATCTGATCTTCACGCTCCCAGGTGAACTCAGGTCCTCTACGAGCATTCCATTGAACCTTAACAATTGGTATCTTGTTTTGCTTAAGTCTTTTAACCTCACGATCCATTATTTCGACGGGTTCTTCGATGAATTGGAGTTTTTCATTGATTTGGATTTCATCTAACGGAATAGTGAGATCTTCTTTAGCAAAACATTTCTTCAAATTCGAGACGTGGAAAGTGTTATGTACAGCCGCGAGTTGTTGAGGTAACTCAAGTCGGTAAGCTACTGGTCCGACACGATCAATAATCTTGAATGGTCCAATATACCTTGGATTTAATTTCCCTCGTTTACCAAATCGAACAACGCCTTTCCAAGGTGCAACTTTAAGCATGACCATCTCTCCAATTTCAAATTCTATATCTTTTCTTTTAATGTCAGCGTAGCTCTTTTGTCAACTTTGGGCGGTTTTCAACCGTTGTTGAATTTGGATGATCATCTCTGTAGTTTCTTGTATAATCTCCGGACCCGTAATCTGTCTATCCCCTACTTCACTCCAACAAATCGGAGACCTGCACTTTCTACCATAAAGTGCTTCAAACGGCGCCATCTCAATGCTTGAATGGTAGCTGTTGTTGTAGGAAAATTCTGCTAATGGTAGATGTCGATCCCAACTGTTTCCGAAATCAATAACACATGCTCGTAGCATGTCTTCAAGCGTTTGTATCGTCCTTTCACTCTGCCCATCAGTTTGTGGATGATAGGCAGTACTCATGTCTAGACGAGTTCCCAATGCTTGCTGTAATGTCTACCAGAATCTTGAAATAAATCTGCCATGCCTATCAGAGATAATAGAGATTGGTATTCCATGTCTGGAGATGACTTCCTTCAAATACAGTCGTGCTAACTTCTCCATCTTGTCATCTTCTCTTATTGGCAGAAAATGTGCTGATTTGGTGAGACGATCAACTATTACCCAAATAGTATCAAAACCACTTGCAGTCCTTGGCAATTTAGTGATGAAATCCATGGTAATGTTTTCCCATTTCCATTCCGGGATTTCGGGTTGTTGAAGTAGACCTGATGGTTTCTGATGCTTAGCTTTGACCTTAGAACACGTCAAACATTCTCCTACGTATTTAGCAACATCAGCTTTCATACCCGGCCACCAAAAATATTTCCTGAGATCCTTGTACATCTTCACCGTTCCAGGATGTATTGAGTATCTGGTTTTATGAGCTTCTCTAAGTACCATTTCTCTCATATCTCCAAATTTTGGTACCCAAATCCTTTCAGCCCTATACCGGGTTCCGTCTTCCCGAATATTAAGATGTTTCTCCGATCCTTTGGGTATTTCATCCTTTAAATTTCCCTCTTTTAAAACTCCTTGTTGCTCCTCCTTTATTTGAGTAGTAAGGTTATTATGAATCATTATATTCATAGATTTTACTCGAATGGGTTCTCTGTCCTTCCTGCTCAAGGCATCAGCTACCACATTTTCCTTCCCCGGGTGGTAACGAATCTCAAAGTTGTAATCATTCAATAATTCAATCCACCTACGCTGCCTCATATTCAGTTGTTTCTGATTAAATATGTGTTGAAGACTTTTGTGGTCGGTATATATAATACTTTTGACCCCATATAAGTAGTGCCTCCAAGTCTTTAATGCAAAAACAACCGCGCCTAATTCCAAATCATGCGTCGTATAATTTTGTTCGTGAATCTTCAATTGTCTAGACGCATAAGCAATCACCTTCGTTCATTGCATTAATACACAACCGAGACCTTGCTTTGATGCGTCACAATAAATCACAAAATCATCATTCCCTTCAGGCAACGACAATATAGGTGCCGTAGTTAGCTTTTTCTTCAATAACTGAAATGCTTTCTCTTGTTCATCATTCCATTCAAATTTCTTCCCTTTATGTGTTAATGCAGTCAAGGGTTTTGCTATTCTGGAAAAGTCTTGGATGAACCTTCTGTAGTAACCAGCTAGTCCTAAAAACTGGCGTATGTGTTTCGGAGTTTTCGGGGTTTCCCACTTTTCAACAGTTTCTATCTTTGCCGGATCCACCTTAATACCTTCTTTGTTCACTATGTGACCGAGGAATTGAACTTCTTCCAACCAAAATGCACACTTTGAAAACTTAGCGTACAATTCTTCCTTCCTCAATACTTCTAACACCTTTCTCAAATGTTCACCGTGTTCTTGGTCATTCTTTGAGTAAATAAGTATGTCATCAATGAAAACAATGACAAACTTGTCAAGGTATGGTCCACACACTCGGTTCATAAGGTCCATGAACACAGCTGGTGCATTAGTTAAACCAAACGGCATGACCATAAACTCGTAATGACCGTAACGTGTTCTGAAAGCAGTCTTTGGAATATCATCTTCTTTCACCGGCATTTGATGATACCCGGAACGTAAGTCAATCTTTGAATAAACAGACGAGCCTTGTAGTTGATCAAATAAGTCATCGATTCTCGGTAGTGGGTAGCGGTTCTTGATGGTAAGTTTGTTCAACTCTCGGTAGTCGATACACAACCTGAATGTACCATCTTTCTTCTTGACAAACAAAACAGGAGCTCCCCACGGTGATGTGCTTGGTCGAATGAAACTACGCTCTAAAAGTTCTTGTAATTGGCTTTGCAGTTCTTTCATCTCGCTGGGTGCGAGTCTGTAAGGAGCACGAGCTATTGGTGCAGCTCCTGGTACAAGATCTATTTGAAATTCAACGGATCGCTGTGGGGGTAATCCCGGTAATTCTTTCGGAAATACATCGGGAAATTCTTTTGCAATGGGAACATCATTGATGCTCTTTTCTTCAGTTTGTACTTTCTCGACGTGTGCTTGAACAGCATAGCAACCTTTTATTATTAGTTTTTGTGCCTTCAAATTACTAATAATATGTAGCTTCGTGTTGCCCTTTTCTCCGTACACCATTAAGGGTTTTCCTTTTTCTCGTATAATGCGAATTGCATTTTTGTAACAAACGATCTCTGCTTTCACTTCTTTCAACCAGTCCATACCGATTATCACATCAAAACTCCCTAACTCTACTGGTATCAAATCAATCTTAAATGTTTCGCTAACCAGTTTAATTTCTCGATTCCGACATATATTATCTGCTGAAATTAATTTACCATTTACTAATTCGAGTAAAAATTTACTATCCAAAGGCGTCAATGGACAACTTAATTTAGGACAAAAATTTCTACTCATATAGCTTCTATCCGCACCCGAATCAAATAAAACGTAAGCAGATTTATTGTCAATAAGAAACGTACCCGTAACAAGCTCCGGGTCTTCCTGTGCCTCTGCCGCATTAATATTGAAAACTCTTCCGCGGCCTTGTCCATTCGTGTTCTCCTGGTTCGGGCAATTTCTAATAATGTGGCCCGGTTTTCCACATTTATAACAAACTACATTGGCATAACTTGCTTCGACACTACTTGCTCCGCCATTACTCGTTCCGACACCATTTGTTCCTTTCGTTCTATTAATCCCTGGTCCATAGACCTCACACTTCGCCGCGCTATGACCATTTCTTTTACACTTGTTGCAAAATTTGGTGCAGAACCCCGAGTGATACTTTTCACACCTTTGGCATAGCTGCTTCTAATTGTTGTTGTTGTTGCGGTTATTATTGTTGTTGGGATGATTGTTGTAGTTGCTGTTGTTGTTGTTATTGTTGTTGTTGTTGGGCCGTTTGTTGTAGTTGCGATTGATGTTGCGATTGTTGGGATAATTGTTGCGATTATTGTTGTAATTGCTGTTGTTGTTGTATTGGTGATTCTTATCACCGTTTTCCTCCCACTTTCTTTTGACTTGCTTCACATTGGCCTCTTCAGCAGTCTGTTCTTTAATTCTTTCTTCAATATGGTTCACTAGTTTGTGAGCCATTCTACATGCCTGTTGTATGGAGGCGGGCTCGTGTGAACTTATATCTTCTTGGATTCTTTCCGGTAATCCTTTCATAAACGCGTCGATCTTCTCTTCCTCATCTTCGAATGCTCCCGGACACAATAGGCACAATTCTGTGAATCGTCTTTCGTACGTGGTAATATCAAATCCTTGGGTTCGTAACCCTCTAAGTTCTGTCTTGAGCTTATTGACCTCGGTTCTGGGACGGTACTTCTCGTTCATCAAGTGCTTGACTGCTGACCACGGTAGTACGTACGCATCATCTTGTCCCACTTGCTCTAGATAGGTATTCCACCATGTTAACGCAGAACCTGTGAAGGTATGCGTAGCGTACTTCACTTTGTCCTCTTCAGTACACTTACTTATGGCAAACACCGATTCGACCTTCTCGGTCCACCGTTTCAATCCGATCGGTCCTTCGGTTCCAACAAATTCCAAAGGTTTGCAGGCAGTGAATTCTTTGTAGGTGCATCCTACACGATTTCCTGTACTGCCAGATCCAAGGTTATTGTTGGTATGTAGCGTAGCCTGTACTGTGGCTAAGTTTGAAGCTAGAAAAGTACGGAATTCCACTTCATTCATATTCACGGTGTGTCGAGTAGTCGGTGCCATTTCCTTCAAAATAGTCAAATGGAACAAGTTAATCATACAGAATATTAAGAGTAGTTAATAGTATTTCGTAGCATAATATGAACTCATTTATAAAAGCTTTTTCTTCATATTAGCATTTTATAAGTTTAAATTCGGGTAGTACCTACCCGTTAAGTTCATACTTAGTAGCTAATATACAATTCAACTACTACAATTCTATATGAAAAACTGATTGTAATAATATTTCGCGTTCAAACTTTGATACTGATAATGATAAAAACGAACATATAATTCATAGCATTATTCCTCAAGAAAGACAAGCTTTTAGTTGCAATTGTTCTATTTAAAAGTGATATTCGTTTAAATAATAAAAGGTGAAGACAAAAGACAGATTCGACGAATTGAAGACGCAAATGACCAAAAAGCTCAAAAGTACAAAAGACAATCAAAGAGGTTCCAATTATTGATAAGAAACGTCTCGAAATTACAAGAGTACAAGATTCAAAACGCAAAGTACAAGATATTAAATTGTACGCAAGGACGTTCGAAAATCCGGAACCGGGACCAGAGTCAACTCTCAACGCTCGATGCAACGGACTAAAAATTACAAGTTAACTATGTATATAAATATAATATAATATATAATTAATTATATTAATTATATATATATTATATTTATAAATAAAAACCGTCGGCAGAGAAAGACTCCAAAGTTGTGAGCTGTAATTTCAATCTCCGCGACTCGCGGAGTTTGAAGGCAAAAATGCCGCGAGTCGCGGAGCCCCAAAAGTCGAAAATCCCTATAAAGCTCGCGCATTCTGATCGTAAAAATTCAGAAAAATATATATCTCTCTCTCTCTCTCAATATATCGTATATATTTATATTTATATTTATATTTTAATTTTAATTTTAATTTTAATTATAATTCTAATAATAAGGGTATGTTAGCGAATGTTGTAAGGGTGTAAGTCGAAATTCTGTCCGTGTAACGCTACGCTATTTTTAATCATTGTAAGTTATGTTCAACCTTTTTACATTAATGTCTCGTAGCTAAGTTATTATTATGCTTATTTAAAACGAAGTAATCATGATGTTGGGCTAATTACTAAAATTGGGTAATTGGGCTGTGTACCATAATTGGGGTTTGGACTAAAGAACGACACTTGTGGAAATTAGACTATGGGCTATTAATGGGCTTTATATTTGTTTAACTAAATGATAGTTTGTTAATGTTAATATAAAGATTTACAATTGGGCGTCCCTATAAATTACCATATACACTCAATCGGACACGATGGGCGGGGTATTTATATGTACGAATAATCGTTCATTTAACCGGACACGGGAATGGATTAATAGCCACTAGAATAATTAAAACAAGGGTGAAATTATGTACAAGGACACTTGGTATAATTGATAACAAAATATTAAAACCTTGGATTACACTCAGTCGACATCCTGGTGTAATTATTAAACAAAGTATTAAAATCTTGTTACAGTTTAAGTCCCCAATTAGTTGGAATATTTAACTTCGGGTATAAGGATAATTTGACGAGGATACTCGCACTTTATATTGATGACTGATGGACTGTTATGGACAAAAACCAGACGGACATATTAAATAATCCAGGACAAAGGAAAATTAACCCATGGGCATAAAACTAAAATCAACACGTCAAACATCATGATTACGGAAGTTTAAATAAGCATAATTCTTTTATTTCATATTTAATTTCCTTTATTTTATATTTAATTGCACTTCTAATTATCACATTTTTATTGTTATTGTATTTAATTGCACTTTTAATTATCGTACTTTTTAATTATCGCAAGTTTATTTTATCGCACTTTTATTATTCGCAATTTCATTATCGTTATTTACTTTACGCTTTAAATTAAGTCTTGTATTTATTATTTTACATTTGGTTTTAACTGCGACTAAAGTTTTAAAATCGACAAACCGGTCATTAAACGGTGAAAACCCCCCCTTTATAATAATAATATTACTTATATATATATTTGTATTTTTATAAAAGTAAACTAATATAGCTTTAAGCTTTGTTTAAAAAGATTCCCTGTGGAACGAACCGGACTTACTAAAAACTACACTACTGTACGATTAGGTACACTGCCTATAAGTGTTGTAGCAAGGTTTAAGTATATCCATTCTCTAAATAAATAAATATCTTGTGTAAAATTGTATCGTATTTAATAGTATTTTCTGCTAAAATTAATAGCTATTTTATATACACCTCACGAAACATCAAGTATTTTTGGCGCCGCTGCCGGGGAGATCTTCTTAAAAGCCGGAAGCGCAACGCTACATAAAAAAAAAAAAAAAAATTTTTAGTTTACTTTTATTAAAATTTGTTTTTATAAAAATACGTTTTAAATATTCAAAAATATAAAAACAAAAACAAAAATTTGTATATTTTTAAGATTTTGTTAAATATTTAAGTTTTATAAAGTTTCTTTATTTTTGTATAAGTTTTATTTAAGTATTTTGTTTATATTTAAAAACATATATAAAAAAAAATATATATATATATAAATCTAGTTTTAAGTTTTTTTTTTTTATAAAGAAGTTCTATTTTTATTTAAGTTTTTAATTATAAGTTTTTATTATACATTATAAAATAGAAAAATATAAAAACAGAAAATAAAAAAAAAATAAAAAAAATTTAAAAACGCATCGAAATTAAAAGCTGTCAGTTGAAATTCTGAACCCCGCGACTCGCGGGGTTTGCAGCTTTGAGAACCGCGACTCGCGGAGTTTCTCTGACGCCACCGACAGAACCCTAAATCTGCATTAATTACGGAGTATTTATTAATTATTATTAATATAAACCCTAATTATCTATTATTATTATAATTAAGTTTTATTTTAAAATTTCTTTTTATTTAATTTGTTTTATTTAGTTTAATTAAATTATAAAATTAGTAGTTTTAATAAATAAATAATATAAAAATAATATTTTTATAAAAAATTGTACTTTTTACAACTTTTTGTATATTTTTATATTTCGTCCCTTTTTAATCGTTTTAGCGTAATATTTGTATTTTTCGCTCATATTTAGTTTTAAACTTAGTTTTTGCCATAGTTATTTTTACTCCTAGATTTTTAGTTTTGCCGTAGAATTCCTTAAGTGCTTTTTCTTTAGACTAAGATTTAGGTACTTTAGAATTTTGCGACGCCTTTTTAAGTTTTAGTTTCTTTTTAAGTTATTTCCATTTGAGATTTAGTTTTTCCTATAAGCTTTAATATTTTTAGACACCTTTTACTATGTACCAATTATCATTCCAATTAGTAATCTCAATTTGCGATTATAATTTTAAGTTAGTTGTAGTAATAAGGTTAGGTTAGTCAAGTGTTTTAAGTTTTATAAGTTTCTTTTAATTTTTCCGTCACCTTTTATTTTTCAACCATTTTTCTTTTTCGACCTTTTTCGACGAACTCTTTTTCTTTCTTATTTCTCGCTATTCTAGTTTTAGGACATAGATTTTTATTCTACTTCTTATCTAAATTTCTTAAAATTACGAAAATTTATTTTAAGTGGTTAAATTAATAGACATCAAAATTTTCTGGTTCGTAGTAATAGTTGGATTTGTACGTGGACCGGGTTATTGGAGCCAAACAGTCCTCAATTATATTGAGACCAAACGAATCATGCCCCTCTGCTGCATCTTTTGGCTATTCGAAACGTGGGCAAAATCAGAAAAGTCTATTGATTGGATAACTTATTATAATTTTTCTTTCCTTTTAAAAACTAATAGGATATTCAGTGAATTCACCGAGCAAGACGATCACCACCTTTTGTACGTTCACCACCTGTAACTAGATCAAGACATTCAGCAAATATTACCGCCGTTGATTTTTCTTTAAAATCGTCATCCAGTCGACCAAGTACTTCAGTTCAAATTTCCGATAATCCATTTTTTGAATCCGACCTCACAATTGAGAATCCGGAGAATATTCAGGAACGATTCGTAGATCCTAAACCACTAAACTTTCCTCCGGAACCACCAATCATTCAAACAGAGATTATTGAGGAACGAACCATTAAATCAGAATCCTCTAGTGATTCCGATTCAACAAATTCAATTATGGAGAATCTGGAACCTTTAAGTATGGAAGACCGAATGAGAGCTAAACGCACTGGCCAAGGTCACGCAATTACTCATCCAGACATTAATGCGCCAGATTATGAAATCAAAGGACAAATTTTACACATGGTGACAAATCAATGCCAATTTAGTGGTGCGCCGAAGAAAGATCCAAATGAACATTTACGTACCTTTAATAGGATCTGCACACTATTTAAAATCCGAGAAGTGGAGGATGAACAGATATATCTCATGTTATTTCCCTGGACTTTAAAAGGAGAAGCCAAAGATTGGTTGGAATCGTTACCTGAAGGGGCGATCGATACATGGGATGTTTTAGTTGACAAATTTCTTAAACAATTCTTTCCTGCATCTAAAGCCGTAAGACTTCAAGCAGAAATTGTTACGTTCACACAGAAACCGAATGAAACTCTATATGAGGCATGGACAAGATATGGAAAGTTATTAAGAGGATGTCCGCAACATCGTTTAGACACCTGTCAAATAGTACAAATATTCTATCAAGGATGCGACATCACTACAAGAAAAGACATAGATATAGCAGCTGGTGGTTCTATTATGAAGAAAACCGAAACTGATGCTTACAAAATTATTGATAATACTGCTTCCCACTCACATGAGTGGCACCAAGAAAAAGATATCGTTAGATCATCTAAAGCAGCTAGAGCCGATTCTAGCCATGACTTAGATTCCATTTCCGCAAAGATAGATGCTGTCGAGAGACGAATGGAAAAGATGACTAAAGATATTCACTCAATACGAATTAGTTGTGAGCAGTGTGGAGGACCACATTTGACAAAAGATTGTCTCAGTATTGAATTAACAATGGAACAAAGAGAGAATATTTCATACATAAACCAAAGGCCTGGAAATAATTATCAGAATAATTATCAACCGCCAAGACCGATTTACAATCAAAACCAAAATTATAACCGAAATATTCCATACAACAACCAACAAGGTCCTAGCAATCAACAAGTATCCAATAATACTTACAATCAGCAACGACCTAATTTTCAAAACAAACCACCACAACAAACCGATGATAAAAAGCCGAATTTAGAAGATATGATGACGAAGCTAGTTGAAACTCAAACGCAGTTTTTCACATCTCAGAAACAAAATAATGAACAAAATGCTCAAGCATTTAGAAATCAACAAGCTTCTATTCAAAATCTAGAACAAGAAGTGAGTAACCTAGCAAGGTTAATAGGTGAAAGAAAACCGGGAAGTCTACCTAGTGATACAAATGCTAACCCCCGGAATGAAACAGCTAAAGCCATTACCACAAGAAGTGGTACAACACTTAAACCACCAGAAATACCTGTAACTTCTGATGAAACTATTCCTACTCCACAAGAATCACAACCTGATCAAGATAAGGAAAAAGAACCGGTAGTTGAAAAGGTTAATGAAGATAACACAGTTAAGGATAAACCTTATGTTAAACCATATCAACCACCACTTCCTTATCCGAGTAAAATGAAGAAAGAGAAACTTGAAGCCGAGCAATCCAAATTCTTGGATATGTTTAAACAGATAAATGTAAATCTTCCTTTCATTGATGTGATTTCAGGAATGCCTAGATATGCTAAATTCTTGAAAGATCTAATCTCAAATAGAAAGAAAATGGAAGAACTCTCGGCTGTTACTATGAATGCTAATTGTTCAGCAGTGCTGTTGAATAAGATACCAGAAAAACTATCTGATCCAGGAAGTTTCACAATTCCATGTTTTCTGGGTAGTCTTAGTTCAATAGAAGCATTGGCAGACTTAGGTGCTAGTATAAATCTAATGCCGTATTCACTATACGCTAAACTAGACCTTGGAGAATTGAAACCAACCAGAATAAGCATACAACTAGCCGATAGATCAATAAAATATCCTAGAGGGATAATGGAGAACATGCTAGTTAAAGTTGGTACTTTAGTATTTCCAGTAGATTTTGTTGTTCTGGACATGGAAGAAGATTCTCAAATTCCTCTCATATTAGGAAGACCATTCTTAAACACGGCTAAAGCAATGATAGACGTGTTCGGTAAGAAATTGACCCTAAGTATAGAAGATGAGAGTGTTACCTTTTCAGTTGATAGAGCAATGCAACAACCACAATCTGCAGATGATACATGTTATTATATTCAAACTATAGATGCACATGCAGAATTATTAGAAGAATTTCCAGAATTACAAGGAACAGGAGAATGTTCTTTAGGAGAAGGTAATGAACCAATTGATGAAGCTGAAATGTTAGCTACACTTATAGCTAATGGATATGAACCAACAACAGAAGAAATTCAAATGCTAAAGGAAGAAGACAGATATCGATACAAATCATCGATAGAAGAACCTCCGAAATTAGAATTAAAGCCACTTCCAAACCATTTGGAATACGCTTATTTACATGGTGAATCTGAATTACCTGTAATAATATCGTCTTCTCTTACTAAAAATGAGAAATCACAACTCATTTCTGTGTTGAAAGCCCATAAACCAGCCATTGCATGGAAGATTCATGATATTAAAGGAATAAGTCCTTCGTATTGCACACATAAAATCCTTATGGAAGAAGGTCATAAAACGTATGTGCAACGCCAACGAAGACTAAATCCTAATATGCAAGATGTAGTTAAGAAAGAGATTATTAAACTGCTAGATGCAGGTTTAATTTATCCAATCTCTGATAGTCCATGGGTAAGCCCAGTTCAATGCGTGCCTAAGAAGGGTGGCATGACTGTCATTACAAATGAGAAAAATGAACTTATTCCTACTAGGACTGTAACAGGATGGCGTGTATGTATTGATTATAGAAAATTAAATGACGCCACCAGAAAAGATCACTTTCCCTTACCTTTCATAGATCAAATGCTGGAAAGATTAGCCGGAAATAGTTACTATTGTTTTCTAGATGGATTTTCCGGATATTTTCAAATTCCAATAGCACCCCAGGACCAAGAGAAAACCACATTCACGTGCTCTTATGGTACTTTTGCTTACAAACGCATGCCATTTGGACTTTGTAACGCCCCTGCAACCTTTCAAAGGTGTATGATGGCGATTTTTCATGACATGATAGAAGAATGCATGGAAGTATTCATGGATGACTTTTCAGTCTTCGGTGATACATTTAAATCATGTCTAGTTAATCTGGAACGAATGCTAATTAGATGCGAAAAATCAAATCTAGTACTTAATTGGGAGAAATGCCATTTCATGGTTAAAGAAGGCATCGTTCTTGGACATAAAATTTCAAAAGAAGGAATTGAAGTGGATAGAGCTAAAGTAGATGTAATTGCTAAACTTCCACATCCCACCAATGTTAGAGGAGTTGGGAGTTTTCTAGGGCATGCCGGTTTTTACCGACGTTTCATAAAAGATTTTTCTAAAATTGCCACTCCTATGAATAAACTCCTAGAAAAAGATGCTCCATTCATCTTTTCAGATGAGTGTATCAAATCTTTTAATATTATTAAAGAAAAACTCACTAATGCGCCGATCATGATAACACCAAATTGGAATCTACCATTTGAACTAATGTGTGATGCAAGTGATTTTGCAATGGGAGCCGTTTTAGGACAAAGGATTGAAAAACGATTTCAACCTATATATTATGCTAGTAAGACGTTACAAGGAGCACAAACAAACTATACAACTACTGAAAAAGAACTCCTTGCTATTGTCTTTGCTTTTGACAAATTTCGATCATATCTCGTTCTAGCAAAAACGGTGGTCTATACCGACCATTCTGCTCTTAGATACCTATTTTCAAAACAAGATGCTAAACCAAGATTAATCCGTTGGATCTTACTCTTACAAGAATTTGATATTGAAATCCGAGATAAAAGAGGAGCAGAAAATCTCGCCGCTGATCATCTTTCTCGTCTTGAAAATCCTGAGTTAGAAGTTCTAAATGAATCGGCCATACAAGACAACTTTCCTGATGAATATCTATTGAAGATAGATTATAATGAAATCCCATGGTTTGCAGACTATGCAAACTACTTAGTTTGTGGATTCCTTGAAAAAGGATTATCGTACCAAAGACGAAAGAAATTCTTCAGTGATATAAAACACTATTTCTGGGAAGATCCACATCTGTTTAAAAGTTGTCCCGATGGAATAATACGCCGATGTGTATTTGGAGATGAAACTAGTAAAATATTAAACCATTGTCACACAGGACCAACAGGAGGGCATTATGGGCCTCAACTAACAGCAAGAAAAGTTTATGAAGCTGGATTCTATTGGCCTACAATTTACAAAGATTCACACCTTCTTTGCAAATCCTGTGATGCATGTCAAAGGGCCGGAAAAATAAATCAACGTGATGAAATGCCACAAAATGTCATCCAAGTATGTGAAGTATTTGACATTTGGGGTATTGACTTTATGGGTCCATTTCTAAAATCTCATAATAATCTATATATACTCGTAGCCATTGATTATGTATCTAAATGGGCGGAAGCACAAGCTCTCCCAACTAACGATGCACGAGTTGTAGTCAACTTTTTAAAACGTCTTTTTGCAAGGTTTGGAACACCGAAAGCTTTAATAAGTGATCGGGGTACTCATTTCTGTAATAATCAACTTGTGAAAGTTCTTAAAAGATATGGAGTAACTCATAAAATCTCCACCGCATATCATCCACAAACAAGTGGACAAGTTGAAAATACCAACCGAGCTTTAAAACGTATTCTAGAGAAAATCGTAGGATCAAATCCGAAGGAATGGTCCATTAAATTGGAGGATGCACTCTGGGCTTTTAGAACAGCTACAAAACTCCAATTGGAACCACACCTTTTAGACTTGTTTATGGAAAAGCATGTCATCTTCCAGTAGAAATTGAACACAAAGCAATTTGGGCTTTGAAGACATGTAATCTTGATTTACATGAAGCCGGACGTCTACGATTAAGTCAACTAAACGAATTAGAAGAATTAAGACATGAAGCATACGATAATTCGTTAATCTATAAAGAAAGAACGAAGAAATGGCATGATAAAAGAATCAGAAGTTCAAAAGAATTTAAAGAAGGAGACAGAGTTCTTCTTTTCAATTCACGATTCAAGCTATTTCCTGGAAAATTGAAATCAAGATGGTCTGGACCATTCATAGTCAAAAGAGTTTTCCCATACGGAACGATAGAATTGATAAATTCAAATGGGATTGAATTTAAAGTTAATGGTCACAGAGTTAAACATTACATACATGGTCCGATGGAAGTCGACAACGAAGTTAATCACAATTTCGACACCACAGCTAACTAAGTGTGGGGAGAATCAAGTCTTTAAAGGATAATATGTATTTCTGTTAGAGTTAGATTGTCTGTTTTCATATAGTTCTCGAAAATGGAATCCGAATGGTCTTTCCCTAGCAGACCCTAAAGAACTAGTCTTCTCCCCCCATTCTGAATTTTTATTTTTTTTAGGAAATGAAGACTGCCTGTGAACTAAACCATGGTCTAATGCTACACGCTTTGATCACTAAACGTAATAATGACACACTACCGAGTGAAATAGTATCGGTAATCAGAAAAAGAATGGACGGAGTTAGAAAAGAATCCAGATGCGAAGATAATAAGTTACAATTTGGTAAAGGAAAATCAAAATCCGCAGCGAAAAGAAGAGCACGACACCTAGAAAGATGTCACAAATGCGGAAAATGGTCACATGGAGGTAAATGTTCAAATAATCAAACCTATTCAAATACCGAATTTGTTACTTAATGCAGAGACGGACCGTTCATATGTTTAGAAGAAAAAACACTGAATGCTCGAGGTTACGCCTATGTAGCCATGGAAAACCAATTAAACCGACTATCTTATGAATGGAATAGATCATATAACTAATCTATTTCACAGGTATGTTTGTACAGTTTTTTTATTTTTAACCTTTTGATAATAAACGCTAATTTGTTCGCTATAAAGTATTAAATTGGTATTGAATAAAATTAGGTTTGGCGACCGAAATTATTGATATCATTCAAAAAATTTATTACATCACTGCAAAATTTAACGTTTATTCTTAAGGTATAAATATCTTTAATCAATCAACCCAAAATATTTCAAAAATTCGTCATGAATTAAATTAGGTCTTGGAACCGAAATTACTTTACCGAAAAGAGGGGCGCATATTTTTGATAATATTTGATTGATAAAAGTGGGATAAAAAGCCAAAAAGATTTTTAATTTTATTTTTACCATGTTTTTAAAATTAATATTTAAATCTTAAATTAATATTGCAAACTTTGTAAAAACAATATATTTAAAATTGTAAATATTTGAAAAATTAATATAAGTTTGGTGTGAATTTATAATATGAATTTTTAAATTAAGATTGGTGTGAATTTTTTATTTTTAAAATATGAATTTTTAATTTTATGCATTTTAAATTGTAAGTTTGGTGTGAATTTTTAATATTAATTTTGAATTTTATATTTAAATTGTGTGAATTTAAAAACAAAAATTTACTTTATCTCATTAAGTTAAAAATATGATTTTTAAAAATTCGTCGTAAGTTGAAGACTAGGTCGTTGAACCGAAATTACTTTACCCAAGGTAGGGACGAGAACTTTTATTATCATTATTTTTTTAAACTTATTGAATTAAAGTATGCCAAAAAACATTAAAAAAAAAAACCAAAAATCTTAGCTTTTAAAACAATCGCTACAAAAAGACAAATTTTAAAATTTTGTCGAAGGACGGACTAGGACATCGATCCTAAACGACCTCGTCCTAAATAACAAGGGAAACAAAATTTTAAAATTAATTACTTAATTGTTTTAATTAGTATAAGATATAAAAAAAAAACAAAAAAAAAAAAACTCCGCGACTCGCGGAGTTTGAAGGGGAAATCTCCGCGAGTCGCGGGAGGACCGAAATACAGAAAAAAATAAAACGCAGAACTGATCAGTTGCACACCACAAAACTCAAAAACACAGCGAAAATACTGCGAAAAAAGTCAAAAATACACCCCCGAAATCACAATTTTTAACCGTTAATCATCAAATCTTTTACTAAAATCATGTTGAGAAGGATGCTATCAAGGAATTACTCAAGAAAAATGGTAAATTTCTACACCTAAACACCATTTAATCCGAAAATTAGTGTTCTTGAGCAATTTTTTCCCCAATTTGATTTTGATGCTTTTTAGTGTAATTAGGCTTAAATTGTTTATGTATTATGCTTGTATAACCTAGATTGATGCTGTTTAACATGATTAGAAGCCTTAAACTTCAAATTTTGAGTAATCTAGGGTTTGTGTTCTTGAGCAAATTTGGGGCTTTTTGATATAAACAGGTTATGGCCGATTTTTGTCATGAATTGTTGCTAAATTAAGTAGTGTAACATGTTTAGGTAGTTAAATGATCCAAACTTTGAGCCTAAACATGATTTTGAGAATTAAAGTAGACTTTTTCAAGTCTAAAATTCATGAACTTGATTTTTGAAAGATAATGCCATTTGAAACTTGTTTAATTGCTAGTAATGATTATTTTGACATGTTATTTGAGTTGAATGCTTATGAACTTGGCGAACATTTTCGTATATGCTTATTTGAAAAAGTGTAGATTTGATAAAAATGTGAAAATGAGCTTAAGTTTGATATAAATTGATCATGTCATTGTAATTATTTTGATTGATGATTTTGCTGACACTAATGCATATTTGGATGCACAAAAATTGTGTTTGATGTGTTTTGCAGACTGAAAGGGGTGAATCTTCATCCCAAGCTCGCAATGCTCCTGCTGAGAATGCGGAACAACAGGAGGTGGATAACTACTACAAGCAAGATATACCTCATCCAGTCATGACATTTTCTGATATGCACTTGGAAGATTTGCATCCGAACCTGAGATTTGACAGACTTTGGATAGATTATCCAAAGTATCAAAGGGGGTTGCATACTCTTCATTCTAAAGTTGTTGAGGTACCTAGGGTCATAGAATGGGGACCATTAGAAGCTGTAGAATTGGTCGGGCCAATTAGGGAATTACTTGTACAGAGGTATGGTAATTCTACTTTTAATGTCTGGGTACGTTTATTCACCATGCGTAGACCTGTATATAAAGTATGGTGTGAAGAATTGTTGTGTAGTATAGAATTAAATGATCGGGTAGCTAGTTTAACCGATCGATCTTTTATTAGATTTTTGTTAGGAGGTTCGATGCGCCACATGTCTTTACTAGACATAGCTCAGGCTTTACGTATATATACGCCTAAGGAGTTAGCATCTGCCGATTGTAGAGGGTTGATACTAAATGGTAGAAAGATAGATGAAAATTTTGATACACACGGTGTATGGAGTCAAATGACAAGCCATCACCGATTCAAAGGGGGAAATTACTCTTATTTGGATATAGATAGAGCTGACTTAAGAGTGATTCATAGGTTTTTAGCTAATTCGATTACACAAAGAGGTAAGAACAAGGAAAAGGTAAATGAACAGGATTTGTTTTACCATATGTGTATTCGAGACCCACAAAGCGCTGTAAGTATACCTTATTGTGTGGGTTATTATTTATCAGCTATGGTTAGGGGGATGAGACCGCATAGCATAATAGGAGGTGGTATTTTTATTACTTTGATTGCTGAATATCTCGGTGTGGATATAAGTCGGGGGGGATTATTAGTCGAAGAACCAGAACCCCGCGATACAATAGGTTTAAATGTATACCATGGTGCGAAAGTTTTGAAGAGGCGAAATAACGCCGCAGTACAATACCATGGTAGACATCCACAGGTTGAGAGAAACCAACAGCGAGGTAATGTAGGAGGGGGAAATGAAATGCAAGAAATGCAAAGGTTTATAGCTTCACAGGAGTACGAAAAGGCTAGACAGAGAGCATTTGAAGATTGGCAAGTTCATCAAAACCAAATCATAGCTCATTGCCAACATATAGGTAGAAACTATATTCCTACGCCAAAACCCATATTCCCTCCCTGGTCTATAGAGATGCAACCACCGTATCCTACGTATAACCCTACCGAAGCATTTTATAGCACCTATGGTTATGCTTGGAACCCCTATTGGTATCAATATCATCCCTAGTCTACTTAGTTTTATTTATTTTGTAATTTGTAATGTTGATACGTTTAATACTTATGTTAATATTGTAATAGTTTTTATAATTTTCTAACTTTTATTCTTAGATTTTAATAATTTTTGAATGTGGGGTAATATACCAAACTTCAAAAATATGTATATATGTTTGCAGTTTATCTTATGTACACAACAGGGTAAAACAACGCATTTTCAAAGACTGGCATTAAGTTCAGCAAAAGCAACTAATTTTGACGACAAGATGCAAAATATATGTGAAATAACAACAAGACGGAATGAACAAATGATGTGCATCATTTATCATTCAGCAAACAAACGCCAATATATTTGGAAACTTTGGTAAAATTTAATCATTTTCACACAAATCACCCTCAATAATTTAAATTGTTACTGATTTCTTGCAAATGAGGGCATTGCAAGATCTTAAGTGTGGGAAGGGGTTAAATTCTTTCGGATTTTATAATTTTTATCTTAAACACTTGGTTACCATTAAAAATACTAGTAAAGCAGTAGTTGTATTAGAATCTAGTGCTCTCTGATAATAAAGAACAGCCCTAGTCTTATATACTGGCTACCCAATTCTAGTAAAATTTTTAAAAAATTTTCAATTAAATGAACTCAAAATCATGTTTATACATATTTATGAACAATAAAACTAGGTTTTAACACCGAAATTATTGTTACCTCAGAAAGGACATAAATTGAGAAACAAACCAAAATGTTAAAATTCATTTAAAATGGAATAGAGGACGATAAAAAGGAAAATAAAAGCTAAGTGTGAGAAAATTTACCAAGTTATCCTAAACATATGTCACATATATCTGTAACAAATAACTGAAAATACTTTTGCTTTGGACTAAACTAAACTGTTTTACCCGATGAAAGAAAAGAAGAGATGGATCTACACGATGAATCAATTCCATCATTAAAAGGAAGTAAAGTCTTCCGAAAAAGACACGCGCTTCTTGATTTAGGTCATGAAGTTGTCGTCCAGACCAGCTGTAGGTTGACGAAAAATCTAGAAAAGTCATCACTAAAATCAGCAGGAAATCCATGGACCTCAGCATTAAACAGGGTCGCCAAGTGGTCAGATTTATCCTAACCATGAGAAGGATTTATCTCGTACAATGGGGGGGCACCGTGCAAATTAGCTTGATAAGACTAATGAATCAGATCCCCAGAAAGGATAATCTTCTTAAAAGATCAAAAATCAGCTTTTAAGCCTGATATTACTCAATCCTTGAGATTGACCTTAAAGATTGAGAATTACAAACTCATGGAATTCAATGATATCTAAACTCGAGCTTGAACGAGAAAATATTTTGATAAAATTATAAACCGATTTGTTTTCTGAAAACCATATTTTCAATGCGTTCATTACCATTGAACGTAAAATCCTAGGAATTCACCTGGAATTCATTAGGTCACCTGAACCAAATCGGGTGTCAACCGTAAGAACGGTGGTTGCATAGTGGTAAAAGACAGGACCTTGTGCCAGACCGAAAAATTATGAGGGTGAGCTTTACTATTGCTCCTACAAAGGATAGTAATTGCGTCCGACACGTTATAGACCATAATTAAAAGCATGTCAGGGGACATTGCCTTAACAGTTGCTTGTTCAACGCTTTCCTTTACAACCGGACGGTAGTTTACCGAAAAGTAATATACGGGACAAGTAAACTGGACGTGTTGCTTTCCAAATACAAGGTTAGCAAGTGGGTGACACAAAACCATAAGTTTTGAGCTAAAATTTTCAAATCTGAAACCCACCAAACCCACAAAAATATTTTGCAAACACCGGTAAAGGGTTATTCCGGAAAACTTATCTAGGGTAAAAACTAGATTTAATTTTCAAAAGATCAAATGTTTTCATAAAGATCCAATTTCCTTAATGGATCTAAATTTTTATAGTCATGTGGGACTGTAAACCATATCGTTACTACCATTGTTTATACCGCCGTATAGAAAATCACTGATGTACAAAGTGTGAAGAATAAAGAAGTGATTCTAGTATTTCAAGACGATATTGCTTGAGGACAAGCAACGCTCAAGTGTGGGAATATTTGATAATGATAAAAACGAACATATAATTCATAGCATTATTCCTCAAGAAAGACAAGCTTTTAGTTGCAATTGTTCTATTTACAAGTGATATTCGTTTAAATAATAAAAGGTGAAGACAAAAGACAGATTCGACGAATTGAAGACGCAAACGACCAAAAAGATCAAAAGTACAAAAGACAATCAAAGAGGTTCCAATTATTGATAAGAAACGTCTCGAAATTACAAGAGTACAAGATTCAAAACGCAAAGTACAAGATATTAAATTGTACGCAAGGACGTTCGAAAATCCGGAACCGGGACCAGAGTCAACTCTCAACGCTCGACGCAACGGACTAAAAATTACAAGTTAACTATGTATATAAATATAATATAATATATAATTAATTATATTAATTATATATATATTATATTTATAAATAAAAACCGTCGGCAAAGAAAGACTCCAAAGTTGTGAGCTGTAATTTCAATCTCCGCGACTCGCGGAGTTTGAAGGCAAAAATGCCGCGAGTCGCGGAGCCCCAAAAGTCAAAAATCCCTATAAAGCTCGCGCATTCTGATCGTAAAAATTCAGAAAAATATATATCTCTCTCTCTCAATATATCGTATATATTTATATTTATATTTTAATTTTAATTTTAATTTTAATTTTAATTATAATTCTAATAATAAGGGTATGTTAGCGAATGTTGTAAGGGTGTAAGTCGAAATTCTGTCCGTGTAACGCTACGCTATTTTTAATCATTGTAAGTTATGTTCAACCTTTTTACATTAATGTCTCGTAGCTAAGTTATTATTATGCTTATTTAAAACGAAGTAATCATGATGTTGGGCTAATTACTAAAATTGGGTAATTGGGCTTTGTACCATAATTGGGGTTTGGACTAAAGAACGACACTTGTGGAAATTAGACTATGGGCTATTAATGGGCTTTATATTTATTTAACTAAATGATAGTTTGTTAATGTTAATATAAAGATTTACAATTGGGCGTCCCTATAAATTACCATATACACTCAATCGGACACGATGGGCGGGGTATTTATATGTACGAATAATCGTTCATTTAACCGGACACGGGAATGGATTAATAGCCACTAGAATAATTAAAACAGGGGTGAAATTATGTACAAGGACACTTGGTATAATTGATAACAAAATATTAAAACCTTGGATTACACTCAGTCGACATCCTGGTGTAATTATTAAACAAAGTATTAAAATCTTGTTACAGTTTAAGTCCCCAATTAGTTGGAATATTTAACTTCGGGTATAAGGATAATTTGACGAGGATACTCGCACTTTATATTGATGACTGATGGACTGTTATGGACAAAAACCAGACGGACATATTAAATAATCCAGGACAAAGGACAATTAACCCATGGGCATAAAACTAAAATCAACACGTCAAACATCATGATTACGGAAGTTTAAATAAGCATAATTCTTTTATTTCATATTTAATTTCCTTTATTTTATATTTAATTGCACTTCTAATTATCGCATTTTTATTGTTATTGTATTTAATTGCACTTTTAATTATCGTACTTTTTAATTATCGCAAGTTTATTTTATCGCACTTTTATTATTCGCAATTTCATTATCGTTATTTACTTTACGCTTTAAATTAAGTCTTGTATTTATTATTTTACATTTGGTTTTAACTGCGACTAAAGTTTTAAAATCGACAAACCGGTCATTAAACGGTGAAAACCCCCCTTTATAATAATAATATTACTTATATATATATATTTGTATTTTTATAAAAGTAAACTAATATAGCGTTAAGCTTTGTTTAAAAAGATTCCCTGTGGAACGAACCGGACTTACTAAAAACTACACTACTGTACGATTAGGTACACTGCCTATAAGTGTTGTAGCAAGGTTTAAGTATATCCATTCTCTAAATAAATAAATATCTTGTGTAAAATTGTATCGTATTTAATAGTATTTTCTGCTAAAATTAATAGCTATTTTATATACACCTCGCGAAACATCAGATACAATATTTTACAAACTTACAATACCGCTTATTTTACATAAAGCATGAAATATAGCACACAATAACTTTGATACAAGATAGTTGTGAAGATAATTCTAGCTAGTACACAAGTCGTTCAGCAAAGGCAATAAAGACACGTAATTCATACGTCCAGAAACAAGTCATGCATTCTGGTTTTACTAGGACTACTTCCCATCCTTGGTCTTGTGGAACATAACTGTTATGGCCGTTGATAAGACAGCGTGTTGTAACGTCATCAAAGGGACGAGGGTTACGTAATGACCAACTGTCTCGTAATAACCTAAAAACCTCATTTCTTACCCCAATTACCGACTCCGTCACTTGTGGGAACGTTTTGTTTAATAGTTGTAGCCCGATGTTCTTGTTCTCACTTTGGTGAGAAGCGAACATTACTAACCCGTAAGCATAACATGCTTCTTTATGTTGCATGTTAGCCGCTTTTTCTAAATCACGAAGTCCTATATTTGGATATACTGAGTCAAAATAATTTCTTAACCCGTTGCGTAAAATAGCATTTGGGTTCCCCGCAATATATGCGTCAAAGTAAACACATCGTAACTTATGGATTTCCCAATGTGATATCCCCCATCTTTAGAACGAAAACCTTTTATAAACCAAGGCATTCTTGGAACGTTCTTCGAATGTCTTACAAACTGATCTCGCCTTAAATAGTTGTGCCGAGGAATTCTGACCGACTCTAGACAAGATTTCATCAATCATGTCCCCGGGTAGGTCTCTTAAAATATTGGGTTGTCTATCCATTTTGTGTTTTTATACTGTAAAATAGACAAGAGTTAGATTCATAAAAAAAAATACTTATTAATACAAGCAATTTTTACATATATCATAAAGCATAAGCACACTATATTACATATATTACACCACACGAATACAACTATCTTATTCTGACTCGCTCGTTTCTTCTTGTTCGGTTTTGGTTCATTTTGCCAAGTTTCTAGGGATATATGATGTTCCTCTAATACGAGCCGTCGTTGTCCACATTGGTTTAGAAAAACCTGGTGGTTTAGAGGTTCCCGGGTCATTGTTACAACTTAAGGACTTCGGGGGTTGACGATACATATAAAGTTCATCGGGGTTGGAATTAGATTTCTCTATTTTTATGCCCTTTCTCTTATTATTTTCTTTTGCCTTTTTAAATTCAGTTGGGGTAATTTCTATAACATCATCGGAATTCTCGTCGGAATCCGATTCATCGGAGAATTGGTAATCCTCCCAATATTTTGCTTCCTTGGCGGAAACACCATTGACCATAATTAACCTTGGTCGGTTGGTTGAGGATTCTCTTTTACTTAACCGTTTTATTATTTCCCCCACCGGTTCTATTTCTTCTTCCGGTTCCGATTCTTCTTCCGGTTCCAATTCTTCTTCCGGTTCCGATTCTTCTTCCGGTTCCGACTCTTCTTCCGGTTCCTCTTCGGGAACTTGTGAATCAGTCCACGAATCATTCCAATTTACATTTGACTCTTCATTATTATTAGGTGAGTCAATGGGACTTGTTCTAGATGTAGACATCTATCACATAATATCAAACACGTTAAGAGATTAATATATCACATAATATTCATATGTTAAAAATATATAGTTTCCAACAAAAATGTTAAGCAATCATTTTTAAAGAAAACACGGTCGAAGTCCAGACTCACTAATGCATCCTAACAAACTCGATAAGACACACTAATGCAAATTTTTTGGTTCTCTAAGACCAACGCTCGGATACCAACTGAAATGTACCGTTCTTATTGATTAAAAACGTTCCATGTTAATTGATTTCGTTGCGAGGTTTTGACCTCTATATGAGACGTTTTTCAAAGACTGCATTCATTTTTAAAACAAACCATAACCTTTATTTCATAGATAAAGGTTTAAAAAGCTTTACGTAGATTATCAAATAATGATAATCTAAATTATCTTGTTTATACACGACCATTACATAAAGGTTTACAATACAAATATGTTACATCGAAATCAGTTTCTTGAATGCAGTTTTTACACAATATCATACAAACATGGACTCCAAATCTTGTCCTTATTTTAGTATGCAACAGCGGAAGCTCTTAGTATTCACCTGAAAATAAACATGCTTTAAACGTCAACAAAAATGTTGGTGAGTTATAGGTTTAACCTATATATATCAAATCGTAACAATAGACCACAAGATTTCATATTTCAATACGCATCCCATACATAGAGATAAAAATCATTCATATGGTGAACACCTGGTAACCGACATTAACAAGATGCATATATATAAGAATATCCCCATCATTCCAGGACACCCTTCGGATATGATATAAATTTCGAAGTACTAAAGCATCCGGTACTTTGGATGGGGTTTGTTAGGCCCAATAGATCTATCTTTAGGATTCGCGTCAATTAGGGTGTCTGTTCCCTAATTCTTAGATTACCAGACTTAATAAAAAGGGGCATATTCGATTTCGATAATTCAACCATAGAATGTAGTTTCACGTACTTGTGTCTATTTTGTAAATCATTTATAAAACCTGCATGTATTCTCATCCCAAAAATATTAGATTTTAAAAGTGGGACTATAACTCACTTTCACAGATTTTTACTTCGTCGGGAAGTAATACTTGGCCACTGGTTGATTCACGAACCTATAACAATATATACATATATATCAAAGTATGTTTAAAATATATTTACAACACTTTTAATATATTTTGATGTTTTAAGTTTATTAAGTCAGCTGTCCTCGTTAGTAACCTACAACTAGTTGTCCACAGTTAGATGTACAGAAATAAATCGATAAATATTATCTTGAATCAATCCACGACCTAGTGTATACGTATCTCAGTATTGATCACAACTCAAACTATATATATTTTGGAATCAACCTCAACCCTGTATAGCTAACTCCAACATTCACATATAGAGTGTCTATGGTTGTTCCGAAATATATATAGATGTGTCGACATGATAGTTCGAAACATTGTATACGTGTCTATGGTATCTCAAGATTACATAATATACAATACAAGTTGATTAAGTTATGGTTGAAATAGATTTGTTACCAATTTTCACGTAGCTAAAATGAGAAAAATTATCCAATCTTGTTTTACCCATAACTTCTTCATTTTAAATCCGTTTTGAGTGAATCAAATTGCTATAGTTTTATATTGAACTCTATTTTATGAATCTAAATAGAAAAGTATAGGTTTATAGTCGGAAAAATAAGTTACAAGTCGTTTTTGTAAAGGTAGTCATTTCAGTCGAAAGAACGACGTCTAGATGACCATTTTAGAAAACATACTTCCACTTTGAGTTTAACCATAATTTTTGGATATAGTTTCATGTTCATAATAAAAATAATTTTCTCAGAATAACAACTTTTAAATCAAAGTTTATCATAGTTTTTAATTAACTAACCCAAAACAGCCCGCGGTGTTACTACGACGGCGTAAATCCGGTTTTACGGTGTTTTTCGTGTTTCCAGGTTTTAAATCATTAAGTTAGCATATCATATAGATATAGAACATGTGTGTAGTTAATTTTAAAAGTCAAGTTAGAAGGATTAACTTTTGTTTGCGAACAAGTTTAGAATTAACTAAACTATGTTCTAGTGATTACGAGTTTAAACCTTCGAATAAGATAGTTTTATATATATGAATCGAATGATGTTATGAACATCATTACTACCTCAAGTTTAGTAGGTAAACCTACTGGAAGTGACAAGAAATGATCTAGCTTCAAAGGATCTTGGATGGCTTGAAAGTTCTTGAAGTAGGATCATGACACAAAAACAAGTTCAAGTAAGATTTTTACTCGAATTAAGATAGTTTATAGTTATAGAAATTGAATCAAAGTTTGAATATGAATATTACCTTGAATAAGAAAGATAACCTACTGTATATAACAAAGGTTTCTTGATCTTATATGATTACTGGGAATGGATTAGAAAGCTTGGAAGTAAATTAGTAAACTTGAAGGGATTTTTGAAGTGTTCTTGAAGTGTTCTTCCTATGATGATTATAACTTGATTCTTGAAGTGATTTTTGATGAAGATGATGATTAACTACTGGAAAAATACGTTCATAATAGTGTGTGTGTGTTGAGAGAGAATTAGAAAGAGAATTGGAAGTGAAATGGAGTGAATGATGAGTGGTAATTGGTGAGTGGTGAGTGGGGTTAAAAGGAGTTCTAGTTAGTTGACTAGCTCATGGTAGAAGTTAAAATTGATTAGTCATACATGACATAATCAAGAGTGGAATCCCATGCTAGTTCCTATTGGTATATACTCATAGTAAGTATGTTTTGAAGCTGTGTATAATACGGGTAAGAATACGACTAGAATTCTTGATGAAAGAAAAGAATGGAAAAGTAACTGTAACCATTTTCGTTAAGTATGAGTGTTTTCATATATGTCTTGAAGTCTTCCAAAAGTATTTTAATACATCTAAATACACTACATGTATATACATTTTAACTGAGTCGTTAAGTCATCGTTAGTCGTTACATGTAAGTGTTGTTTTGAAACCTTTAAGTTAACGATCTCAATTAATGTTGTTAACCCATTGTTTATTATATCTAATGAGATGTTAAATTATTATATTATCATGATATATTAATATATCTTAATATGATATATATACATTTAAATGTCGTTACAACGATAATCGTTACATATATGTCTCGTTTCGAAATCCTTAAGTTAGTAGTCTTGTTTATATGTATATAACTCATTGTTAATATACTTATGGAGATACTTACTTATCATAATCTCATGTTAACCATATGTATATCCATATATATATCGTCATGTCATTTTTACAAGTTTTAACGTTCGTGAATCGCCGGTCAACTTGGGTGGTCAATTATCTATATGAAACATATTTCAATTAATCAAGTCTTAACAAGTTTGATTGCTTAACATGTTGGAAACATTTAATCATGTAAATATCAATCTCAATTAATATATATAAACATGGAAAAGTTCGGGTCACTACAACTTAGAGATGACTCTTTCCTTCCTTCTTGAAGTTTAGACACCTCAGGTTGGTAATGCATAAGAACTCCAACAAGCTCATGAATAGTCAGCTTGTCAATCTCTTTGGTAGATCGAACAATGGTTCCATAAGGAAGCCAATCAGCATTGAGCTTTTTGAGAAATTTCATGTTGACTTCAGCATGTACTTTTACAATCTTACACCTTTTCAACTCATTGAGAACACTATTGAAACGACGGTAGGTATCCTTGAGTTGTTCTTCTGGTTCCTGCTTGAAATCTTCATACAATCCCAGAGCCTTATTCAATTTAGTAACGTCTGACATATCATAACCTTCTTGTTGTCGTTTGATCTCATCCCATATATCTTTTGTAGTAGTGTTGCTATCAACATTTTCAAATAGCTCATATGGGATAGCTTGCATGACAATATTCTTAGCCTCTATGTCACCCTGAGCTCTTTCACGTTTATCACCAGAAAGTTCATAGACTGGAATTGGCATACCAGTATCCGGATGAAAATCAACAACTGGACCATCTCTCAGAGAAGCCCAAATATGTTTAGATTTCTCACCCTTATAGTCTATGTACTAAGTAATACGATGAATCCATTGAGTGTACTTGCCATCAAACAATACTGGAGGTCGGGAATCTGATCCAATGATAAGAGTATCTTGTGTAGACATCTTAATTTGAGGTAGATTCGGTATAGATTTGGTATTAAACACAATCTATGATCAGGGTTCAGTATAAAATCTAACAAGAATGTCAGATTCGGTAAAAATTTGGTACAGTAGCAGATTCGGTAAGTGGTTCGGTACCGTAGCAGATTCAGTAACAATTCGGTAAACCCGATTCTGTATCAGAAACTGATAAGAATCACAAGTAACACACCTAAATTCGGTATGGATTCAGTAACCACATAACTTGAAGCTTCAGTACACTTAAAACCAAAGAATTAAGTGAAACCGAGATTCTGATTCGGTAATTGACTCGGTAGTCAAATTCTGTAAAAATAATATGTGTAAACTCAATCCAATTCCCTTGAATTAGATTCGGTAACCTTGCTGCACAAGAAAACAAGTTAGTAACAAACAGAATATCAATGATACCGAAGATTCAGGATACCGAATGTCAACTGTAGCAGTTGACAATACCGAGTCTAAGTCTAAAACTTAGAAATATAACAGAATCCTTTCTCAAACCACACCAATTAGCTGCGTATGATCAAACCGAATGTGATAGAATCACAAACACACCACAATCTGCAACACTTAAGATGAATTTCCAGTAATGAAGCAGATTCGGTATGACAGTTACGATACCGAGTGTTGATCAAATCTTCAAAACATGAAGAATTGAAGAAATTGAACCGACATAAATGTGATTTAACACCTCACGAACACAACGGAATCTTTAAATCTTCACAAAACACCAGAATCAAGCTTGAATTAAGCAATACCGAGAGTTTTAGCCACAAACTCTAAAAATCAACTTGATTCGCCATAATTGAAGTTAAAAAGTTGTAATGATGATCAAAACTCTTTCTAATAGACCTAATACACCTTCGCTGAACTTATCACAAGAATCTGAACGTCAGATTATCAAATTCGATAATACCGAATCTGATTCATTTTACCGAGAGTATTCAGATTCTGTAATCTACAATCTCTGGATCGATATAGTGATGTAGAATCACTTCCTGGAAGCTCTGATACCAAATGATAGGTCGGATCATGTTGAGATTGAGAGAAAAGATAAGATAGAGTGAGATTCGGTATATAGGAAGAAGACTCGGTATGAGAGAGAATCGGTAAAATTACATTCCACAGCTTCTAGAACGCGGTTACAATACAATGGCTATCTAATTAGGACTACTTAGGTTCCTTATATAGCCCTCTTCTAAGGAACCTTCATTTAAAGCTTAATTCACATTAACACTATACAACTTCGGGGTCCTAACAAAGGTGATGCTAAACCATCAACGAGTTGTACACTTGAAGCTACAAGCATCAAGGATGAGAACCGTGATGAGCATCAAGCATTAAGAACCCCACCGGAGCACTTACCTACTATTTTTTGTATCTGATCAGTAACCTGGGCTACTGGAAAGTTTATTTTCAGTTAGTTCGTTTCGAGTAGATTATTTTCCATTTAGACCTCGTCTTAATCCGAGATACGGTTTAGGATCTATGGTCTTCCGAAAGTCAATACTCCTTTGTAACGTTGTGCTGAAAATTCGGACCTACTCGCACTTAGACCATCGCCACGGTCAAAATAAGACAAGTTTGAGTCTGGAAATTGGTCAGGAACTAGAGGACTTCTATACGGAGCCATAGCAACTGACTACGCGTCTTTTCGATTTACGTAGAGGTCGTAGCAGCTGACCGAAGTCAGCCTATTGTTTCGATCTCTATTCTTGTCAAACTTACTTAGCTTTTATGATGATGAACGATGATGATGATGACACTTAAACTTATTATATGCACTATTAGAATTTATAAAGACAACCTACTGACCTAGTAACCTTTGATTTAGGTTGACGACCTTTCGGACCGACTTACTACTTGTGTACTTTCATTACCGACTTTACCGCTTTTATCACTGTGAGTCATAGCATCCCTTTTTACTTCAATTATTTTGGGACTGAGAATACATGCGCTTTTTATGTTTTACATACTAGGCACGAGCACTTAAACTTTATATGTGTGTGGGTTGTACAACGGCATAAACATTCCCCTTAGCACGGTAACGTTTAGTCATTGGTTTTTCAACCGGTGAACGCGAATCTTAGATATGGATCAATAGGGTTTGACATCCCCACTCGGGCTAGTCGCGCTAGCATTTAACGGGTGTTTAATACTTCGTGAACATACGCACTCGCCAAGTGTACTTTCAGGGGGTTATAAACGTTAAGTCTAGTTACCGGGTGCCCACAGTTATACATATACTTTTCATACTGTTTTGTTACACTGAAATCTCGTGGCCTACCTTACGTTACTGTTACAACTTAAACTATAGCTCACCAACATTCGTGTTGACTTTTAAGCGTGTATTTCTCAGGTGCCTAGAGGTTTTTTGCTTCCGCTGTTAGATTTGCTGTCATGCTATAATTGAATTGCTATTAAGGACCTGCTGTATTAGTTATCCACTGCATTACTAGAGATGTCTCATTCATGGAACTTTTCTTTTGCATTCGTAGTTTATGTTAATTTCAAACAATGGCTTTGTAATGACCTTAGGGTCAAATACTTATGTTTATGCCCCTATTCGTAGGATGCACGTTATCTTTTGTAAAACGCTGTCTTTTTATGAATGCAAACTGATTTTCAAACAGCATATAGTGTTTGACCGTGTGAAGATCCTGTTGTTGAGGAATCGTACATGATGGTTTTGTATGGGGCGTCACATTTGGTATTAGAGCATTGGTTGTAGGGAATTAGGTTGCATTAGTGAGTCTAGACCGGACCTAAGTAGGATTCACTAATAGGACTAATCTACAACTTGCTAGTTTACTTGTTTCTGCGAAACTTACTGCATGCTTTTGTCTACTTTTTCAGTTGTATGATCTTACTGCATGCTATTGCTTATCTTCACTGCCATGCGAACTTGTTGTATGCTTATTTCTACTATTGCATGATTACTATCTGCTTTCACCTGTTATTTCTGTTTAGCACTGTTATTATTACTGCCATGCTAGGTTGCTGTAGTGCCTAATACGTGCTTGCTTTATGACTTACTGACATGGAAAAGTTATTTTTCCTTGTTCAGATGTCGATATTCCACCTGTCATCATTTTGGGCAGCGATTCAGACTCTTCAGCCACTTCACCTGCCACTGTTGCCGATCCTCTGATCCCGTCGGTGACACCCACCAGTGACCCCGGCGCTTCATCCCCCGGATCTAGCAGCCATACGCCTGCCCCAGTGGTTACCTCAGACGGAGCCCAGGATCCACCGGAGATTCCAGCTCCACTCATCCCAGTACCTCCGGGGCCACAGCCCCATCCCGGTGGTGCTGTGATTCCCGAGAAATACGGGGACGTCCCGTTTCGTAATGAGCATAACCATTGGTGCCGACGCCTTCCTGATGGACGTGTCATACCGATTCCGCCTTTCAGATACCGGATTATGACTACCGGCCGCCGAGCGCAGCCACCTCCAGCTGTTTATGATGACTCATCATCCGACGACTCATCCACAGACGACTCTAGTGATGATGACTCCGACAAGGAGGACCCTGATGATGCACCTGTACAGCCACCCTCCACCCCGCCGAAGAAGCGGTACCGTTTCGACAGCACCGTTATTCTGGGGATCAACGGAGGTCGAGCGTTCACTGACGCACATGGTCAGCATCGTAGGGTTACTGCCCGTAAGCGGGTTGTGCCTTACCCTGCTGACCCTTTCGTGCGTAAGTCTTACTGCTATGCAGCATCTACTTCTGGTGCTAGACCATCTGCACCACCGGCACCACCTGCACCAGTAGCACCGCCTGCTCTGCCAGCCCCTCCCTCTGTCGAGGAACTGACGAGGGAGGTAGATATCCTTCGTGCTCGGGTGACTGAGCTTGAGGAGCAGATGTCCCACGTAATGGACATCCTTTACCCACCGTCACCATAGAGCAATTTAGTAGATTTCATTATGTAATCTCGTTTGTAGTTCATGTTTTACTTATGTATTTTACGAACCTATGCGAATATATGCAGCTCTTTATTAATGAATGGAACTTTGTATTGTTTAATTCTTGCACGGTGTTCTATTTACGTTACTGTATGTTAGTTTTGCGGTATTTGTACCTGGTTGCGTTACTTAATTGGCATGCGTTGTGTTGTTCCCCTGTTTACCATATACTATATTATTATATATTAAATGCTGGATTTTGACTTAAGTTAAAATTTCTGTTTAGAAGAGAAATGGCAAACGGAAGAGCAGCGCCCACAGCAGCACAAATTGAGGAAATGATTGCGGAACGAGTAGCCGCAGCCATGGAAAATGCTATTCCCCCAGCCCCACCGGTTAACTAGAACGTCCAGAACGGTTGCACTTACAAAGAGTTTCAAAGCTGCAAACCCCACAACTTTAGCGGTACTGAGGGGCCAGTTGGTTTGACTAGGTGGTTTGAGAAATTAGAGGCTGTGTTCCGTGTAAGCAACTGCGCAGAGGAGAACAAAACCAAGTATGCCTCATGTACGCTGTCAGACGGCGCCCTAACCTGGTTCAACACACTGGCTCAAGCTAAGGGTATTGATGAGGCTTATGCCATTCTGTGGGAAGAATTCAAGGGGGCCATGATCGAAGAGTACTGCCCCAGGACAGAGATACAAAAAATGGAGGCTGAGTTCTGGGAGCTAAAGGTTGTGGGTAACTATCTTGATGGTTACAACCGTAGGTATCTGGAATTAGCGCTGATGTGTCCCACGATGGTCACCCCGAAATTTAAGAGAATGGAACGCTACTTGTGGGGACTTCCCAAGTCCATTCAAGGAAATGTCACCTCTTCTAATCCACCCAACGTCCCGGCAGCTATGCGCATGGCGCATACCCTTATGAACCAAATTATCAGCAAAGAACCGAAAAAGGGTAAATCCGAATCGGGAGCCAGTGGTGAGAAGCGTAAGTGGGACTACAACAACAAGGGGAGAACCTATGATCAAACCCCCGCTAAGAGGCCTAACGACGGAAAGAACCCCAACCCGAACACTAGCTTGAACCCCAACTACAAGGGTAGTCTACCACAGTGCAAGAGGTGCTACAAGCACCATACCGGGTACTGTAATACGGTCTGTGAAAAGTGCAACAGGATCGGGCACGTTGGCAAGAACTGCAAGATTCCCCTCCCAGCTGTGAGGACAAACCCAAACGGACCAAGGAAATGCTATGAGTGTGGACAGCAGGGCCACCTTAGGAATGATTATCCCAACAAGCGAAAGGACGGAGGACCACCGCGTGAAAGAGCTTTCAATGTGAATGCAAGGGATGCCCGTGAGAACCCCGACTTGGTTACAGGTATATTCACTATCAACAATCTATTAGCTTCTGTCCTATTTGATACTGGTGTCAATTGGAGCTATGTTTATAGACACTTTTTCTCTAAGATAGTTTGGTCGTTAGTGACTTTAGAGGAGAGTATGCTAGTTGAGGTAGCCAATGGGAAACTTGAGAAAGTTGACCAAATTGGTCGAGGAGCTATTATCAACATAGCTGGTGTGGATTTCGCAGTTGACTTGATACCCATCAAATTAGGAAGCTTTGACGTGATTGTCGGCATGGACTGGTTGACCAAAGTGAGGGCCGACATTATCTGTGGAAATAAAGCTCTTCGTATACCACAAGGAGATGGTGAGCCACTGGTTATATACAGAGAGAGATGTAGTTCGAAGCTGAACCTCATTAGTTGTATGAAAGCACAAAAGATCATGAAGAAAGGACGTCTTGCTGTTTTAGCACACGTGAAGGCTTTAGAATTAGAGGAAAAGAGTGTGAATGATGTGCGAATCGTGAATGCATTCCCTGACGTCTTTCCGGAAGAGTTGCCTGAATTACCGCCACCCAGAGCAGTGGAGTTCCAAATCGATCTAGTGCCGGGAGCTGCACCTGTAGCTCGCGCGCCTTATCGTCTGGCACCTTCAGAACTGCAAGAATTGCAGAGTCAACTTCAGGAATTGCTCGACCGAGGGTTTATCCAATCGAGCTCGTCGCCTTGGGGCGCGCCCATTTTATTCGTGAAGAAGAAGGACGGATCCTTCCGCATGTGTATCGACTACCGCGAACTCAACAAATTGACGATCAAGAATCGATATCCTCTTCCCCGAATTGACGATCTTTTTGATCAGCTACAAGGATCGAGCATATACTCTAAGATCGATTTGCAATCCAGTTACCACCAGTTGAGGGTGAAAGAGAGTGATGTGATGAAGACTGCGTTTAGAATCCGCTATGGTCATTACGAGTTTCTCGTGATGCCGTTCGGATTAACCAACGCACCAGCCATGTTCATGGACCTCATGAATCGTGTCTGCAAGCCTTATCTGGATAAATTCGTTATCGTCTTCATAGATGATATCCTCATCTACTCCAAGAACGAAGAAGAACATGAGCAACATCTCCGACTAGTGCTTGAACTCTTGAGACAAGAGCAACTTTATGCCAAATTCTCCAAGTGTGAATTTTGGTTAAAGGAAGTCCAATTTCTGGGTCATATTGTGAGTGATCAAGGTATCAAAGTTGAACCCGCAAAGATCGAGGCTATCAGCAAGTGGGAGAAACCCACTACTCCAACTCACATCCGCCAATTTCTAGGTCTTGCCGGTTACTACAGAAGGTTTATTGAAGGTTTTTCGTTGACTGCGCGTCCTTTAACCGCACTGACTCACAAAGGAAAGAAGTTCGTTTGGGAAACTGAACACGAATCAGTATTTCAAGACTTGAAGCAGAAGTTAACCACCGCACCTATCTTGTCGCTTCCTGAAGGCAGTGACGACTTTGTTGTGTACTGCGATGCTTCGAAAAATGGTTTTGGTTGCGTATTGATGCAAAGAATGAAGGTCATTGCTTATGCTTCTCGTCAACTGAAGATACACGAGCAAAACTACACTACCCATGATCTCGAACTTGGAGCCGTTGTCTTCGCATTGAAGCTGTGGAGACACTATCTCTATGGAACAAAGAGTACCATATTCACCGATCACAAAAGCCTCCAGCACATATTTGATCAGAAGCAGCTGAATATGAGACAACGTCGATGGATCGAGACGCTGAACGACTATGATTGTGAACTCCGTTACCATCCTGGAAAAGCCAGTGTTGTAGCCGACGCTTTAAGTCAAAAGGAGAGAACGGTACCTCTTCGTGTTCGGGCTCTGAACATCACCATCCATTCGAACCTCCATAGCCAGACCCGAGTAGCCCAAGAAGAGGCTCTCAAGGAGGAGAACATATCTCGTGAATACCTGAACATCCTGGTCTCTAAATTCGAGGTTAAGGAGTCTGGACTCCGATGTTATGCCGAAAGAATTTGGGTACCTCGTTATGGGGATTTAAACGAAGCCTTTTACTTGATGAAGCCCACAAGTCAAGATATTCGATTCATCCAGGAGCCGGCAAAATGTACCACGATCTCAAGGAACAGTATTGGTGGCCAAATCTTAAGAAGGATGTTGCAACTTATGTTGGGAGGTGTTTGACTTGTTCGAAGGTTAAGGCTGAACATCAGAGGCCATCTGGATTACTCCAACAACCAGAAATCCCACAATGGAAATGGGAAGCAATTACGATGGATTTCATCACGAAGCTACCAAAAACGGTGGGCGGATACGATACAATCTGGTTTATCGTTGATCGTCTTACCAAATCTGCTCATTTCCTAGCAATGAAAGAAACAGATACAATGGAGAGACTTGCTCAACTGTACATCAAAGAGGTTGTATCTCGTCATGGCATGCCCTTATCAATTATCTCCAATCGCGATCCCCGTTTTGCTTCCAGATTCTGGCGTTCTTTGCAAGAAGCCTTGGGAACTCGTCTCGACATGAGCACCGCGTATCACCCCCAGACCGACGGTCAGAGCGAACGAATGATTCAGACTTTGGAGGACATGTTGCGTGCCTGTGTTATTGACTTCGGAAAGTCTTGGGAAAGGCATCTGCCTCTAGCCGAATTCTCTTACAACAACAGTTATCATTCGAGTATTAAAGCCGTGCCTTTTGAAGCGTTGTATGGCCGCAAGTACTGTTCTCCTATTTGTTGGGCCGAGTTAGGCGAAGTGCAAATCACCTGACCCGAGATAGTCCATGAAACGAAGGAGAAGATTTCTCAGATTCAAGCAAGACTTAAGACGGCCCGTGATCGCCAAAAGAGTTATGCTGATCTTAAACGTAAGGACTTCGAATTCAACGTGGGTGACCGAGTAATGTTGAAGGTCGCACCTTGGAAAGGTGTAATTCGTTTTGGAAAGCACGGAAAGTTAAACCCGCGATATATTGGTCCTTTTGAAATTTTGGAACGTGTTGGACCCGTTGCTTATCTTCTGGATCTTCTGACTCGGTTGAGTGCTGTTCATCCTACCTTCCATGTATCAAATTTGAAGAAGTGCCTTGCTCTACTGGAACTTGTCATACCATTGGAAGAACTTACGATTGATGACAAACTCCACTTCGTGGAAGAGCCGGTCGAAATTATGGACCGTGAGGTCAAAACCTTGAAACGCAATAAGATTCCAATTATACGAGTTCGATGGAATGCCAAGCGTGGACCTGAGTTTACCTGGGAATGAGAGGATCAAATGATGCAGAAGTATCCTTACCTTTTCCCGACTCCATCACCATCAGCTTAAATTTTGGGAAGAAATTTCCAATAACAGGTGGGTAATGTAACGACCCGACTTTTTCGACTTGCCTTTGTGCCTTGTATTTTTGCGAAACTGCGATTTTGTGCGTACTATGCTACTTTATACTCTGGAAACTTGATATACGTGGTTTACTTTCATTTATATGTTAAAATGTGCCTTAGAGTACGTAGGATACTTAACTTGTTCACCGAAAGCCTTTATAACCGTTAGTGTTACTTGACGTTTCGAATAAACCGCGGACTGCACACACGTTTGACTTTTGTCGTAACCGGAATATTATGACTGTGAAATATTAATTATTATTTTATAATAATAATTACTTGGACTTTTGGATGCTTAATTTCATTTAATTATTTACTAGATCACACTAGTTAGTCTTGTTGGACTTTCTACCTTGTTGGGCTTAAGCCCACCCTACTCTAGCTAGTGGCCCAATTAATTAGCCCACTTATTAATTACCAGTGACCCATTAATATATAAGACAATTACCCATTTAATTAGAGGGAACATGCTAGCAAAAATGTCAAGTATTATCCATAATGTTACATGGGATCCTAGCATAAGTACCTACTTTAGACAACCATTAACCAAAAAGCAACTTTGTGTCCCCCCTTCCCCTCTACAATACCTACGGCCTCAAGGCCATTCCCACACCCCAATTGCCTATAAATAGCACCCTTACTCCATTCATTTAACATTTGCTCTCATTTGAAATTCACACACACTTGCTCTCTTATTTCCTTTCTAGTCTTTCTCACTCTAGAAACTTGTAAGTTTTGCTTTTTCTTCTTCTCCTTCTCCTTTCTATTTCGTGGTCATCATCATCATTAAAGATCAAGCCTTCTAGCTTTGATCTTGATTAGATCTTGTAGATTCAAGCATGAATCCTTCAAGAACATGGAAGATTCAAGCTTTCTAGCTTTGAATCTTCACCAAATTTGTAGATCTATATTTTTCTTACTTTAATCTTGTTATTTTTTATAAAGATTCAAACTTATGTTTGTAATCTTCATGTATCTTAAAGATCCAAGCTTTATGCTTCAAGATCTTCAAGAACAATCAAGATTCAAGCTTTCTAGCTTGAATCTCCATATCTTTTTGTGAGATCTAAGTTTTCTAACTTATGATCTTGTTATTTTGTTAAAAAGATTCAAACTTGTGTTTGTTATCTTCATGTAACTTAAAGATCCAAGCTTTATGCTTCAAGATCTTCAAGAACACTAAAGGTTCAAGCTTTCTAGCTTTGTGACCTTATAACTTGGGTGAAAGGGATCCAAGCTCTCTAGCTTAGGGTTCCATCACCTCATTTGACTTAGATTGTGTTCATACTTGTTTGATTGATGTAAAGTTTGTAGCTTTATTTGTAAATATGACTTGTAATTGGGTTAAGACTAAGGATATGATGTAACCTTGGTTCATCATCCATCTAAGACTCTTGATTGAGTTGTATCCTTACTTGGTCTTAACATATTGTGTGTTGATGGTGGAATCTTAGTCAAGGTGATTCTAAACCATCAACGAGTTGTACACTTGAAGCTACAAGCATCAAGGATGAGAACCGTGATGAGCATCAAGCATTAAGAACCCCACCAGAGCACTTACCTACTGTTTTTCGTATCTAATCAGTAACCTGGGCTACTAGAAAGTTGATTTTTAGTTAGTTCATTTCGAGTAGATGATTTTCCATTTAGACCTCGTCTTAATCCGAGTTACGTTTTGTGACAACCCGGAAATATTATGCATGTTTGCATATTTGATATTGCCCTTAGATAGGTTATGTTGAATCTTGAATTAGTTACACCTGCAGTTGAGATAAGGTATAAGATATGCATGTCCTTAGAAAGCTAACGAAAAATTAAGAACTTTTCATTTAGATATCGAATGGATTCGATGAACGGATTAGATGTTATTGTCAATTGAATTTTTGTATTATTATTAAAAATGATTATTATTATCGTCGTTATTATCTGAAATGTCCCGTTCTTATTGATTAAAAACGTTCCATATTAATTGATTTCGTTGCGAGGTTTTGACCTCTATATGTGACGTTTTTTAAAGACTGCATTCATTTTAAAACAAACCATAACCTTTATTTCATCAATAAAGGTTTAAAAAGCTTTACGTAGATTATCAAATAATGATAATCTAAAATATCCTGTTTACACACGACCATTACATAATGGTTTACAATACAAATATGTTACAACAAAATAAGTTTCTTGAATGCAGTTTTTACACAATATCATACAAGCATGGACTCCAAATCTCGTCCTTATTTAAGTATGCGACAGCGGAAGCTCTTAATAATCACCTGAGAATAAACATGCTTAAAACGTCAACAAAAATGTTGGTGAGTTATAGGTTTAACCTATATATATCAAATCATAATAATAATAGACCACAAGATTTCATATTTCAATACACATCCCATACATAGAGATAAAAATCATTCATATGGTGAACACCTGGTAACCGACATTAACAAGATGCATATATAAGAATATCCCCATCATTCCGGGACACCCTTCGGATATGATATAAATTTCGAAGTACTAAAGCATCCGGTTCTTTGGATGGGGTTTGTTAGGCCCAATAGATCTATCTTTAGGATTCGCGTCAATTAGGGTGTCTGTTCCCTAATTCTTAGATTACCAGACTTAATAAAAAGGGGCATATTCGATTTCGATAATTCAACCATAGAATGTAGTTTCACGTACTTGTGTCTACTTTGTAAATCATTTATAAAACCTGTATGTATTCTCATCCCAAAAATATTAGATTTTAAAAGTGGGACTATAACTCACTTTCACAGATTTTTACTTCGTCGGGAAGTAAGACTTGACCACCGGTTGATTCACGAACCTATAACAATATATACATATATATCAAAGTATGTTTAAAATATATTTACAACACTTTTAATATATTTTGATGTTTTAAGTTTATTAAGTCAGCTGTCCTCGTTAGTAACCTACAACTAGTTGTACACAGTTAGATGTACAGAAATAAATCGATAAATATTATCTTGAATCAATCCACGACCCAGTGTATACGTATCTCAGTATTGATCACAACTCAAACTATATATATTTTGGAATCAACCTCAACCCTGTATAGCTAACTCCAACATTCACATATAGAGTGTCTATGGTTGTTCCGAAATATATATAGATGTGTCGACATGATAGGTTGAAACATTGTATACGTGTCTATGGTATCTCAAGATTACATAATATACAATACAAGTTGATTAAGTTATGGTTGGAATAGATTTGTTACCAATTTTCACGTAGCTAAAATGAGAAAAATTATCCAATCTTGTTTTACCCATAACTTCTTCATTTTAAATCCGTTTTGAGTGAATCAAATTGCTATGGTTTCATATTGAACTCTATTTTATGAATCTAAACAGAAAAGTATAGGTTTATACTCGGAGAAATAAGTTACAAGTCGTTTTTGTAAAGGTAGTCATTTCAGTCGAAAGAACGACGTCTAGATGACCATTTTAGAAAACATACTTCCACTTTGAGTTTAACCATAATTTTTGGATATAGTTTCATGTTCATAATAAAAATCATTTTCTCAGAATAACAACTTTTAAATCAAAGTTTATCATAGTTTTTAATTAACTAACCCAAAACAGCCCGCGGTGTTACTACGACGGCGTAAATCCGGTTTTACGGTGTTTTTCGTGTTTTCAGGTTTTAAATCATTAAGTTAGCATATCATATAGATATAGAACATGTGTTTAGTTGATTTTAAAAGTCAAGTTAGAAGGATTAACTTTTGTTTGCGAACAAGTTTAGAATTAACTAAACTATGTTCTAGTGATTACAAGTTTAAACCTTCGAATAAGATAGCTTTATATGTATGAATCGAATGATGTTATGAACATCATTACTACCTTAAGTTCCTTGGATAAACCTACTGAAAAAGAGAAAAATGGATCTAGCTTCAACGGATCCTTGGATGGCTCGAAGTTCTTGAAGCAGAATCATGACACGAAAACAAGTTCAAGTAAGATCATCACTTGAAATAAGATTGTTATAGTTATAGAAATTGAACCAAAGTTTGAATATGATTATTACCTTGTATTAGAATGATAACCTACTGTAAGAAACAAAGATTTCTTGAGGTTGGATGATCACCTTACAAGATTGGAAGTGAGCTAGCAAACTTGAAAGTATTCTTGATTTTATGAAACTAGAACTTTTGGAATTTATGAAGAACACTTAGAACTTGAAGAAAGAACTTGAGAGAGATCAATTAGATGAATAAAATTCAAGAATGAAAGTGTTTGTAGGTGTTTTTGGTCGTTGGTGTATGGATTAGATATAAAGGATATGTAATTTTGTTTTCATGTAAATAAGTCATGAATGATTACTCATATTTTTGTAATTTTATGAGATATTTCATGCTAGTTGCCAAATGATGGTTCCCACATGTGTTAGGTGACTCACATGGGCTGCTAAGAGCTGATCATTGGAGTGTATATACAAATAGTACATACATCTAAAAGCTGTGTATTGTACGAGTACGAATACGGGTGCATACGAGTAGAATTGTTGATGAAACTGAACGAGGATGTAATTGTAAACATTTTTGTTAAGTAGAAGTATTTTGATAAGTGTCTTGAAGTCTTTCAAAAGTGTATGAATACATATTAAAACACTACATGTATATACATTTTAACTGAGTCGTTAAGTCATCGTTAGTCGTTACATGTAAATGTTGTTTTGAAACCTTTAGGTTAACGATCTTGTTAAATGTTGTTAACCCAATGTTTATAATATCAAAAGAGATTTTAAATTATTATATTATCATGATATTATGATGTACAAATATCTCTTAATATGATATATATACATTAAATGTCGTTACAACGATAATCGTTACATATATGTCTCGTTTCAAAATCATTAAGTTAGTAGTCTTGTTTTTACATATGTAGTTCATTATTAATATACTTAATGATATGTTTACTTATCATAATATCATGTTAACTATATATATAACCATATATATGTCATCATATAGTTTTTACAAGTTTTAACGTTCGTGAATCACCGGTCAACTTGGGTAGTCAATTGTCTATATGAAACCTATTTCAATTAATCAAGTCTTAACAAGTTTGATTGCTTAATATGTTGGAAACATTTAATCATGTAAATATCAATCTCAATTAATATATATAAACATGGAAAAGTTCGGGTCACTACAGTACCTACCCGTTAAATAAATTTCGTCCCGAAATTTTAAGCTGTTGAAGGTGTTGACGAATCTTCTGGAAGAGAGTTGCGGGTATTTCTTCTTCATCTGATCTTCACGCTCCCAGGTGAACTCGGGTCCTCTACGAGCATTCCATCGAACCTTAACAATTGGTATCTTGTTTTGCTTAAGTCTTTTAACCTCACGATCCATTATTTCGACGGGTTCTTCGATGAATTGAAGTTTTTCGTTGATTTGGATTTCATCTAACGGAATAGTGAGATCTTCTTTAGCAAAACATTTCTTCAAATTCGAGACGTGGAAAGTGTTATGTACAGCCGCGAGTTGTTGAGGTAACTCAAGTCGGTAAGCTACTCGTCCGACACGATCAATAATCTTGAATGGTCCAATATACCTTGGATTTAATTTCCCTCGTTTACCAAATCGAACAACGCCTTTCCAAGGTGCAACTTTAAGCATGACCATCTCTCCAATTTCAAATTCTATATCTTTTCTTTTAATGTCAGCGTTGCTCTTTTGTCGACTTTGGGCGGTTTTCAACCGTTGTTGAATTTGGATGATCTTCTCGGTAGTTTCTTGTATAATCTCCGGACCCGTAATCTGTCTATCCCCCACTTCACTCCAACAAATTGGAGACCTGCACTTTCTACCATAAAGTGCTTCAAACGGCGCCATCTCAATGCTTGAATGGTAGCTGTTGTTGTAGGAAAATTCTGCTAACGGTAGATGTCGATCCCAACTGTTTCCGAAATCAATAACACATGCTCGTAGCATGTCTTCAAGCGTTTGTATCGTCCTTTCACTCTGCCCATCAGTTTGTGGATGATAGGCAGTACTCATGTCTAGACGAGTTCCTAATGCTTGCTGTAATGTCTGCCAGAATCTTGAAATAAATCTGCCATCCCTATCAGAGATAATAGAGATTGGTATTCCATGTCTGGAGACGACTTCCTTCAAATACAGTCGTGCTAACTTCTCCATCTTGTCATCTTCTCTTATTGGCAGGAAGTGTGCTGATTTGGTGAGACGATCAACTATTACCCAAATAGTATCAAAACCACTTGCAGTCCTTGGCAATTTAGTGATGAAATCCATGGTAATGTTTTCCCATTTCCATTCCGGGATTTCGGGTTGTTGAAGTAGACCTGATGGTTTCTGATGCTCAGCTTTGACCTTAGAACACGTCAAACATTCTCCTACGTATTTAGCAACATCGGCTTTCATACCCGGCCACCAAAAATGTTTCTTGAGATCCTTGTACATCTTCCCCGTTCCAGGATGTATTGAGTATCTGGTTTTATGAGCTTCTCTAAGTACCATTTCTCTCATATCTCCAAATTTTGGTACCCAAATCCTTTCAGCCCTATACCGGGTTCCGTCTTCCTGAATATTAAAATGCTTCTCCGATCCTTTGGGTATTTCATCCTTTAAATTTCCCTCTTTTAAAACTCCTTGTTGCGCCTCCTTTATTTGAGTAGTAAGGTTATTATGAATCATTATATTCATAGATTTTACTCGAATGGGTTCTCTGTCCTTCCTGCTCAAGGCATCGGTTACCACATTTGCCTTCCCCGGGTGGTAACGAATCTCAAAGTCGTAATCATTCAATAATTCAATCCACCTACGCTGCCTCATATTCAGTTGCTTCTGATTAAATATGTGTTGAAGACTTTTGTGGTCAGTATATATAATACTTTTGACCCCATATAAGTAGTGCCTCCAAGTCTTTAATGCAAAAACAACCGCTCCTAATTCCAAATCATGCGTCGTATAATTTTGTTCGTGAATCTTCAATTGTCTAGACGCATAAGCAATCACCTTCGTTCGTTGCATTAATACACAACCGAGACCTTGCTTTGATGCGTCACAATAAATCACAAAATCATCATTCCCTTCAGGCAATGACAATATAGGTGCCGTAGTTAGCTTCTTCTTCAATAACTGAAACGCTTTCTCTTGTTCATCATTCCATTCAAATTTCTTCCCTTTATGCGTTAATGCAGTCAAGGGTTTTGCTATTCTGGAAAAGTCTTGGATGAACCTTCTGTAGTAACCAGCTAGTCCTAAAAACTGGCGTATGTGTTTCGGAGTTTTCGGGGTTTCCCACTTTTCAACAGTTTCTATCTTTGCCGGATCCACCTTAATACCTTCTTTGTTCACTATGTGACCGAGGAATTGAACTTCTTCCAACCAAAATGCACACTTTGAAAACTTAGCGTACAATTCTTCCTTCCTCAATACTTCTAACACCTTTCTCAAATGTTCACCGTGTTCTTGGTCATTCTTTGAGTAAATAAGTATGTCATCAATGAAAACAATGACAAACTTGTCAAGGTATGGTCCACACACTCGGTTCATAAGGTCCATGAACACAGCTGGTGCATTAGTTAAACCAAATGGCATGACCATAAACTCGAAATGACCATAACGTGTTCTGAAAGCAGTCTTTGGAATATCATCTTCTTTCACCCGCATTTGATGATACCCGGAACGTAAGTCAATCTTTGAATAAACAGACGAGCCTTGTAGTTGATCAAATAAGTCGTCGATTCTCGGTAATGGGTAGCGGTTCTTGATGGTAAGTTTGTTCAACTCTCGGTAGTCGATACATAACCTGAATGTACCATCTTTCTTCTTGACAAACAAAACAGGAGCTCCCCACGGTGATGTGCTTGGTCGAATGAAACCACGCTCTAAAAGTTCTTGTAATTGGCTTTGCAGTTCTTTCATCTCGCTGGGTGCGAGTCTGTAAGGAGCACGAGCTATTGGTGTAGCTCCTGGTACAAGATCTATTTGAAATTCAACGGATCGATGTGGGGGTAATCCCGGTAATTCTTTCGGAAATACATCGGGAAATTCTTTTGCGACGGGAACATCATTGATGCTCTTTTCTTTAGTTTGTACTTTCTCGACGTGTGCTAGAACAGCATAGCAACCTTTTCTTATTAGTTTTTGTGCCTTCAAATTACTAATAAGATGTAGCTTCTTGTTGCCCTTTTCTCCGTACACCATTAAGGGTTTTCCTTTTTCTCGTATAATGCGAATTGCATTTTTGTAACAAACGATCTCTGCTTTCACTTCTTTCAACCAGTCCATACCGATTATCACATCAAAACTCCCTAACTCTACTGGTATCAAGTCAATCTTAAATGTTTCGCTAACCAGTTTAATTTCTCGATTCCAACATATATTATCTGCTGAAATTAATTTACCGTTTGCTAATTCGAGTAAAAATTTACTATCCAAAGGCGTCAATGGACAACTTAATTTAGCACAAAAATCTCTACTCATATAGCTTCTATCCGCACCCGAATCAAATAAAACGTAAGCAGATTTATTGTCAATAAGAAACGTACCCGTAACAAGCTCCGGGTCTTCCTGTGCCTCTGCCGCATTAATATTGAAAACTCTTCCGCGGCCTTGTCCATTCGTGTTCTCCTGGTTCGGGCAATTTCTAATAATGTGGCCCGGTTTTCCACATTTATAACAAACTACATTAGCATAACTTGCTCCGACACTACTTGCTCCGCCATTACTCGTTCCGACACCATTTGTTCCTTTCGTTCTATTAACCCCTGGTCCGTAGACCTCACACTTCGTCGCGCTATGACCATTTCTTTTACACTTGTTGCAAAATTTGGTGCAGAACCCCGAGTGATACTTTTCACACCTTTGGCATAGCTGCTTCTGATTGTTGTTGTTGTTGTTGCGGTTATTATTGTTGTTGGGATGATTGTTGTAGTTGTTGTTGTTGTTGTTGTTGTTGGGCCGTTTGTTGTAGTTGCGATTGATGTTGCGATTGTTGGGATAATTGTTGCGATTATTGTTGTAATTGCTGTTGTTGTTGTATTGGTGATTCTTATCACCGTTTTCCTCCCACTTTCTTTTGACTTGCTTCACATTGGCCTCTTCAGCAGTCTGTTCTTTAATTCTTTCTTCAATCTGGTTCACTAGTTTGTGAGCCATTCTACATGCCTGTTGTATAGAGGCGGGCTCGTGTGAACTTATATCTTCTTGAATTCTTTCCGGTAATCCTTTCACAAATGCGTCGATCTTCTCTTCCTCATCTTCGAATGCTCCCGGACACAATAGGCACAATTCTGTGAATCGTCTTTCGTACGTGGTAATATCAAATCCTTGGGTTCGTAACCCTCTAAGTTCTGTCTTGAGCTTATTGACCTCGGTTATGTGACAACCCGGAAATTTCCAACCAAATTTAAACTTTAATCTTTATATGTTTCCGACACGATAAGCAATATTTGTTAAGTTAAATTTCAAGAATTTTAAACTATGTTCATACATTCATTCAACCTCGACCAAGTTCCAACGATTCACGAACCATTAAACGAATATGATTATATATGTATATGTGTATATATATTATAACTTGAAACGTAAACAAAATATTAGATTAAATACTTTATATGATTGTATCTGTTTCAAAATGTTTATCATTGGAATTAGAAGATAAGATCAAATGATTGAATTATCAGATATATTGAATTATGATTACAAGTCTCTGTTGAAAGGCCCACGTTGATTTGAGAAATCTTTTCATTTTAACAATATTCGGAAAATGGTAAAGTGATTTATAAATATGAACAAATTGTCAATCATTGAGAACTAGACAAAGGATAGTGGAAGATTGAATCTCATAAAGACTCGATTGATCTATTTAGTTTCAAACGTACAAAAACGTTTTCAGTTTAAAAAGAACTTTATTATTAAAATGTATATAACTTTTATAAATATCTAGAACCACTTTTGACAACTCATTACTTAACTAGTATGATAAAGATAACGATATTTATATTTTATTTTATTAAATATATATAACAATTTAAATTAATATTATATATATTTATACGCGTATTATACATACATAGTTTTATACTTTTACTATACTTAAACTTTACCTTTACTTTATTTTTACTTTACTTTAACTTTAATAATTCATACTTTAATAATTCACTTTAATAATTCATACTTTAATAATTCACTTTAATAATTCATACTTTAATAATTCACTTTAATAATTCATACTTTAATAATTCACTTTAATAATTCATACTTTAATAATTCACTTTAATAATTCAAAAATCTATTATAAATAGAATTCAATAGATTTCATTATTTCATAGAAACTTGAAAATAATTTTCTCTAAACTCTCTCAATCGATTACATATATATATTTACTCCGTATTATCTCAAGATATTATTAGTATACATAAAATATTACGACGGAGTGCTGTCCGAGTGATTTCGAAGTTGTTTTTTCGAGTGGGATAAGATTAAGGAAATTATGGGTTAGAGCTATGGAGGTGATTGAGTATGGTTCATGGGTATGCTCGTGAGGTCAATATAGTGTTTATCATCTCCGTTGTGTTTACGTACCTTTCCTGCAATATTGAATCTCAATATTGATATGTTCGTGAATCCGAGGCCAACCTTGCACTTGTTCAATGATGTTATATGTATTTTTACTACGAAATACAGTATGGTGAGTTTCATTTGCCTTTTTACCCTTTATATTTTTGGGACTGAGAATACATGCGCTTTTATAAATGTTTGACGAAATAGACACAAGTAATTGAAACTACATTCTATGGTTGAATTATCAAAATCGAATATGCCCCTTTTTATTAAAGTCTGGTAATCTAAGAATTAGGGAACAGACACCCTAATTGACGCGAATCCTAAAGATAGATCTATCAGGCCTAACAAACCCCATCCAAAGTACCGGATGCTTTAGTACTTCGAAATTTATATCATGTCCGAAGGAGGATCCCGGAATGATAGGGGATATTCTTATATGCATATTGTTAATGTCGGTTACCAGGTGTTCACCATATGAATGATTATTTTTGTCTCTATGCATGGGACGTATATTTATGAGAACTGGAAATGAAATTCTTGTGGTCTATTAAAATGATGGAAATAAATGATTATGATAAACTAATGAACTCACCAACCTTTTGGTTGACACTTTAAAGCATGTTTATTCTCGGGTGTTAAAGAAATCTTCCGCTGTGCATTTGCTCATTTTAAAGATATTACTTGGAGTCTTTCATAGCATATTTCGAAGAACGTTGCATTCGAGTCATTGAGTTCATCAAAGATTATTATTAAATCAATTTATAGTTGGATAGTGGATATTATGAAATGGTATGCATGCCTGTCAATTTTCGATGTAAAGAAAGATTGTCTTTTAAAAACGAATGCAATGTTTGTAAAATGTATCATATAGAGGTCAAATACCTCGCAATGTAATCAACTATTGTGAATCGTTTATAATGTATATGAACGGGTCCTTTCAGTTGGTATCAGAGCGGTGGTCTTTGCGAACCAGGTCTGCATTAGTGTGTCTAACAGATAAGTCGATAGGATGCATTAGTGAGTCTGGACTTCGACCGTGTCTGCATGTCAATAGTTTTGCTTATCATTTTGTGTCAAAAATTAACTACTTATCATCCTCAGGAAATTACCTGCTTATCATTTTTAGTCTAAGACACGTCTTGCTGCATTGATTGCATGAATAGTGTATAGACAAAAATTCATATCTTAGCGTATCTGCTAAATCATATCTTATCGTATCTATTACTGTAAACCTTGCCTGATATATCCCGTAAATTCCTCCGTAATTTACGAAATCTTTTGTTCTATATATATGGATATTCTATGTAATTAGAATACCATCCGATAACCGAAAATCATTTCATATCGGAAAAAAAAATCCTTATTCAATCGTACAAAATGGAATTCATCATTAATTCAAGTTCCTCGGATTTCGAAATGGAATCCCACTCCAGCTCCGAAAGCAGTGTGACCGGAATAGATCAACCAATCAGTCATCACCTATTCTGGATAAATTGGGGATGGGTTCGTAGCCTCCTCAATCATTGGAGACAAGAAGAAGGTGATCCCTTCCATCCACCACATTGCCCTCTTGACGAAGAACCTGAAGCACTTACCGGCGAACCTGTCCGAAACACCATTTTCTCGCTCATTTCCAGAGTATCTCGTCACGATTATTTATTACATCAAATTTTAGATTTTATTTATCCGTTCGTCCGAACCGACAATCACCCCGGTGTAATAGAAGAAGTCAACGAGCTTCGCGCTCGGGTAGTGGCTTTGGAGAATATGGTGCAGAGATTACAAACACCAGCAGCAGCATCAGCAGCATAACCAGTAACACCATCATCAACGCCAATAGTACCATTACCACCCCAACCACAACCACGTCGTAAACCTCAACTTTACACTCTGTCCCACGAGCACCAATGTCATACGCCCTGTAGATACCAAGGAATACCAACAACAATAACCGACGAAGTATTAATTCATAACTTCATTGGAGAAACATTCCGCACAGATTATGTAATCTCTAAAGTCTTAGAGATTATCTAATCTAGCCCTAACCATAAATCAGTTAAGCAAACCAAAATGATAGAAGGAAGAGTAGAAACCCTGACAAAAATGGTGTGTGATTAACAAGCTAAACTTGTTTTACCAACAGCATCAACAGTACTGTCAGCGTCACCAGCATCATTAGTACAGTCAACATCAGAATCAACAACACCTATAACATCACAAACTCCGTCAGCTCAAGAATCACTATGGACATCATTACGAATCAATAACCCGTATATTGTATCAACGAGTTATGAAGAATTAACTCATTCCCTTTGAAGAAATTATATGTATATTTTATATATTTTGAAATAAAAATAAATCTTTCCGTGCTAAGCTATTGTGTGTGAATCTTAACTACTCGGTTAATTCATATTACAAATATGCAATAATGTACGTCCTTCGGCCGCAACTTAACCAGCGTTAACTACAATATCTGTCGCAATTCAACAAATTCCAATTCATAATAAATCAAGTATATATTTGATTTTACACTTTCATCATCGATGTACCCGAAACTTTTCAGATAACATCATTCGTACTTTGCGAAATTCACAAGAATTCCACGAACCGAACATCATACATCAACAAATAACGAAATATTGATTCATAATTTCAATGTCATTAAAGAAATACTGCGTAAAAGTTATGTACTTTTTAAAGCCTTTAGGGATTATTCAATTCTAGTTTCAACCGTAAATCAAATGAGTTTAATTTAACATTAACTCATTAAATCTATGTTACATCTGAAGAAAATATACATATATATATTTTCATAAAGACTGTAATAAAATTCTTTTGTACAAAATATTAATTGTGAAATTTTTTTTAACGGGTAGGTAATACCCGAGAGATATATAAATTCACAATTAATATATTACATTCTTCGAATCTGATTCAGCAAATCATCCATTATACTCCCTACTTTCACAACAATATACATTCTTTTATAGAAATCAAAACAACCATACTCATTCAAAATTTAATTACATATTCTGATTTTGAAATCTCAAAATTCAACTTGAGATATGACCAAAATCATCACTCTTAGATCCTTACATCTTTCACAAGCTATATTTTGACTTCAAAACTGTGTTAGAACATCAAATGTATGTTAACGATTACAATCTGTGTTCAAACCCTTCGAAAATTTCTGAAGACACTTCGAATGATGAGCAATCGAGATGATGATCCAACCACATGTTACCCACAGTTATGTACCTGAAAAACTCTTGAAACCAAAGTAAAAGTTTAAACAACTTATCCGCGTCAGATTCTCTAGCATTTATTAGCAAAAATAACTTTGCGATTCCTATTCAAAGTAGCCAGTTTTGTCACAGCTCCAGCAAGTCAACTTCGACTTTTCAGTCAGACTAACCTTATTATAACCTTGAGATATACACCATCGTTACCAGGGAACCTTTTACATTCCACCACATTATTAACAGATGTATCAACAACTTCATTACCCTTTGACTTTAGCCTCTCCAAAAAGTCATTATAATTATTCATTGAAACCCCATCATTTACTCATTCGCATCTTGTAATGAGAATTTCCATACGAATCATTGGGAATTAGCAATCAGTATTTTGAAATCTCGCAGCATGTATACGCCAACAGTTATATGTGTATATATAACGTCTATCTTCTGGACTTAATTTGAATGTGAAGATTCTGAAAAACACTTCGAACTACGAATTGGTTCTCCGAAAATGGAAAAATACTGATGAAGCAGCAAAAAAAAAAAAACTATAAACGACCTTAACAGTAAAAGTTTGATGATAATGAATAGGTGTGCTGGCAAAGCGCAGAAAAAGAGAAGTCTTGGAACTGGAAAACGGATTGAGCAAAGTAGGAAGGAGGCTGTGGACAAATTACAAAGACTGAACCTGACTTCAAAGGATCCAAATAATTCAGTATCTGCTGAATTCATTAACGAATACCTTGCTCCTGACTCTAAACCCTTGCGGACAATATTCTTCATCATCCTCTGATATTAGAAATTCTAAAATATCATCATATCTTTCATTATAAATATCCTCCATATTTCTGAAGATATTAATTTTTCTTATTTGAAATCATTTACCTCTTCGCGCTATCTGTATTACATCATAAAAGAAACTATTTTAGTTTCTAAATTATGAAACATTCAAGTTTAAAATAGGAATATTTTGAAGTAGTGTTGGGAACTGAAGCATGAATTAGTATAATATAATGACACTTGATCAATGTGATTATATTACAGTAAGTCATGCTGAGTTTCTAAATGGAACGTGATGATTCACAGATCATAACATCATCATGTGCCATGTTATACGACTCTTGTATTCTATTTAACCTCTAAAGTATCAAGAAAATATTTCTTGATGATTCGGCCTTTTCCAAGGTATTTTAGTAATTTGACAAGTCAAGATCGTGCCATCACAATTTCCTTCCTAGAACATTAACAATGTTCATTTCGAAATTCGTATCTGTGAATTCTGGACCATTACAAGCGGTGCTTAATCGCAAGAAGAAGAAACGAAAGGACAAAACTTTGAAATAGAAATTGGGGTATAAATTGCAGCAAATAAAAGAGAGCATTAACTGTGAATGATAATGATTATAGAAGACAGAAGCATAGACTTTGAAATATAAGGGAACATATAAAGCCCAACGACAAACTAGAAATTATAAACCATATATATCGATGCATATAGCAATATAAAGACACGGGAGAACTAGGAACACTATAAACCCAAGAGTATAGTAGAAGTAAATAGATTCTTCCGGCAGTAGATGAAAAAAAAGAAGAATGACCGATATGAAAGTTAGAAGTATATCGAGAATCAGAACTGGATGGAGCATATTGATGAATACTTTAAAATTTGAGTTGAGGGGGAAAGAATAGAAGGTGATGAAACATGACTAGGAACTTAGAAATCAACAGATTTAACTCACACAATGGCAGAATAAGTGAATCAAACCCTCTAGTGAATAGGTTAAGTTTTTTTTGATTAATTTAGTCAAACCACAACTAAATCAAGTGTGATTAGATCAACACCTAGAGCTATTATTCACCACCTGGGTGATTTGGACTGAGAGAGAATCGAAGGAGCTCACTAGATCTGAGTGTGTGTAACAAATGAGAGGCTTAACCTAAAATGAAGAACATAAGACTTTATATACCCCTGCTGTTGACACACCCATACGATTCATTCATCACACGTACGAGTTGGCTTCATCAACCGTACGGGTGATCACTCACTCGTGTCTTATCATTTAGGTTGTAATTGTGACTTATCTCAGCATCAACCATGCGTATGAGCCTGTCAGCCGTACTAGTGAGGCTTCATTCGTACGTCTGACTAAGTCTAACATAGTCAAACATCTAAATCTCGTTCCTATAGTTCATGTAACCACATACAACCACGGATAGGATAATAACGAGCAATCATGGTGGCCTGTAAACTGTTGTACCTGCAATGGACGTGGGTAGATGTCTAGGGGCTTGCATAAAATGCATCAACAGATGGTGTGAGTTGTAAGGAAATGAAGGAGGTGAATTTATAAGAAAATCTTAATTCCCTTGATTACCGGAGAGTCAAATCTTATTAAGAAGATTTTCTTCAAATCCCTTAAAATCTGGGAATCAATCATATCTACGTCAAATGATAAGATGAATCTACACTTACTCATTTCACTCTTCTATGTTAGCTTCATTCGTACTCTTCATATAAATAGATTGTTTATCCAAATTATTCGCTGATGATAAAACTCTAAGTTTCAGCCCGTATGCATCATGATAACATACTTATTATCATTCACGACCTTTCCACTCAAATTTCGGGACGAAATTTCTTTAACGGGTAGGTACTGTGACAACCCGGAAATTTCCAACCAAATTTAAACTTTAATCTTTATATGTTTCCGACACGATAAGCAATATTTGTTAAGTTAAATTTCAAGAATTTTAAACTATGTTCATACATTCATTCAACCTCGACCAAGTTCCAACGATTCACGAACCATTAAACGAATATGATTATATATGTATATGTGTATATATATTATAACTTGAAACGTAAACAAAATATTAGATTAAATACTTTATATGATTGTATCTGTTTCAAAATGTTTATCATTGGAATTAGAAGATAAGATCAAATGATTGAATTATCATATATATTGAATTATGATTACAAGTCTCTGTTGAAAGGCCCACGTTGATTTGAGAAATCTTTTCATTTTAACAATATTCGGAAAATGGTAAAGTGATTTATAAATATGAACAAATTGTCAATCATTGAGAACTAGACAAAGGATAGTGGAAGATTGAATCTCATAAAGACTCGATTGATCTATTTAGTTTCAAACGAACAAAAACGTTTTCAGTTTAAAAAGAACTTTATTATTAAAATGTATATAACTTTTATAAATATCTAGAACCACTTTTGACAACTCATTACTTAACTAGTATGATAAAGATAACGATATTTATATTTTATTTTATTAAATATATATAACGATTTAAATTAATATTATATATATTTATACGCGTATTATACATACATAGTTTTATACTTTTACTATACTTAAACTTTACCTTTACTTTATTTTTACTTTACTTTAACTTTAATAATTCATACTTTAATAATTCACTTTAATAATTCATACTTTAATAATTCACTTTAATAATTCATACTTTAATAATTCACTTTAATAATTCATACTTTAATAATTCACTTTAATAATTCATACTTTAATAATTCACTTTAATAATTCAAAAATCTATTATAAATAGAATTCAATAGATTTCATTATTTCATAGAAACTTGAAAATAATTTTCTCTAAACTCTCTCAATCGATTACATATATATATTTACTCCGTATTATCTCAAGATATTATTAGTATACATAAAATATTACGACGGAGTGCTGTCCGAGTGATTTCGAAGTTGTTTTTTCGAGTGGGATAAGATTAAGGAAATTATGGGTTATAGCTATGGAGGTGATTGAGTATGGTTCATGGGTATGCTCGTGAGGTCAATATAGTGTTTATCATCTCCGTTGTGTTTACGTACCTTTCCTGCAATATTGAATCTCAATATTGATATGTTCGTGAATCCGAGGCCAACCTTGCACTTGTTCAATGATGTTATATGTATTTTTACTACGAAATACAGTATGGTGAGTTTCATTTGCCTTTTTACCCTTTATATTTTTGGGACTGAGAATACATGCGCTTTTATAAATGTTTGACGAAATAGACACAAGTAATTGAAACTACATTCTATGGTTGAATTATCAAAATCGAATATGCCCCTTTTTATTAAAGTCTGGTAATCTAAGAATTAGGGAACAGACACCCTAATTGACGCGAATCCTAAAGATAGATCTATCGGGCCTAACAAACCCCATCCAAAGTACCGGATGCTTTAGTACTTCGAAATTTATATCATGTCCGAAGGAGGATCCCGGAATGATAGGGGATATTCTTATATGCATATTGTTAATGTCGGTTACCAGGTGTTCACCATATGAATGATTATTTTTGTCTCTATGCATGGGACGTATATTTATGAGAACTGGAAATGAAATTCTTGTGGTCTATTAAAATGATGGAAATAAATGATTATGATAAACTAATGAACTCACCAACCTTTTGGTTGACACTTTAAAGCATGTTTATTCTCAGGTGTTAAAGAAATCTTCCGCTGTGCATTTGCTCATTTTAAAGATATTACTTGGAGTCTTTCATAGCATATTTCGAAGAACGTTGCATTCGAGTCATTGAGTTCATCAAAGATTATTATTAAATCAATTTATAGTTGGATAGTGGATATTATGAAATGGTATGCATGCCTGTCAATTTTCGATGTAAAGAAAGATTGTCTTTTAAAAACGAATGCAATGTTTGTAAAATGTATCATATAGAGGTCAAATACCTCGCAATGTAATCAACTATTGTGAATCGTTTATAATGTATATGAACGGGTCCTTTCAGGTTCTGGGACGGTACTTCTCGTTCATCAAGTGCTTGAATGCTGACCACGGTAGTGCGTACGCATCATCTTGTCCCACTTGCTCTAGATAGGTATTCCACCATGTTAACGCAGAACCTGTGAAGGTATGCGTAGCGTACTTCACTTTGTCCTCTTCAGTACACTTACTTATGGCAAACACCGATTCGACCTTCTCGGTCCACCGTTTCAATCCGATCGGTCCTTCGGTTCCATCAAATTCCAAAGGTTTGCAGGCAGTGAATTCTTTGTAGGTGCATCCTACACGATTTCCTGTACTGCTAGATCCAAGGTTATTGTTGGTATGTAGCGCAGCCTGTACTGCGGCTATGTTTGAAGCTAGAAAAGTACGGAATTCCTCTTCATTCATATTCACGGTGTGTCGAGTAGTCGGTGCCATTTCCTTCAAAATAGTCAAATGGAACAAGTTAATCATATAGAATATTAAGAGTAGTTAATAGTATTTCGTAGCATAATATGAACTCATTTATAAAAGCTTTTTCTTCATATTAGCGTTTTATAAGTTTAAATTCGGGTAGTACCTACCCGTTAAGTTCATACTTAGTAGCTAATATACAATTCAACTACTACAATTCTATATGAAAAACTGATTATAATAATATTTCGCGTTCAAACTTTTATACAATATTTTACAAACTTACAATACCGCTTATTTTACATAAAGCATGAAATATAGCACACAATAACTTTGATACAAGATAGTTGTGAAGATAATTCTAGCTAGTACACAAGTCGTTCAGTAAAGGCAATAAAGACACGTAATTCATACGTCCAGAAACAAGTCATGCATTCTGGTTTTACTAGGATTACTTCCCATCCTTGGTCTTGTGGAACATAACCGTTATGGCCGTTGATAAGACAGCGTGTTGTAACGTCGTCAAAGGGACGAGGGTTACGTAATGTCCAACAGTCCCGTAACAATCTAAAAACCTCATTTCTTACCCCAATTACCGACTCCGTCACTTGTGGGAACGTTTTGTTTAATAGTTGTAGCCCGATGTTCTTGTTCTCACTTTGGTGAGAAGCGAACATTACTAATCCGTAAGCATAACATGCTTCTTTATGTTGCATGTTAGCCGCTTTTTCTAAATCATGAAGTCCAATATTCGGATATATTGAGTCAAAATAATTTCTTAACCCGTTGCGTAAAATAGCATTTGGGTTCCCCGCAATATATGCGTCAAAGTAAACACATCGTAACTTATGGGTTTCCCAATGTGCTATCCCCCATCTTTCAAACGAAAGTCTCTTATAAACCATGACATTCTTGGAACGTTCTTCGAATGTCTTACAAACTGATCTCGCCTTAAATAGTTGTGCCGAGGAATTCTGGCCGACTCTAGACAAGATTTCATCAATCATGTCTCCGGGTAGGTCTCTTAAAATATTGGGTTGTCTATCCATTTTGTGTTTTTAAACTATAAAATAGACAAGAGTTAGATTCATAAAAAAATACTTATTAATACAAGCAATTTTTACATATATCATAAAGCATAAGAACACTATATTACATATATTACACCACACGAATACAACTATCTTATTCTGACTCGCTCGTTTCTTCTTCTTTGGTTTTGGTTCGTTTTGCCAAGTTTCTAGGGATATATGATGTTCCCCTAATACGAGCCGTCGTTGTCCACATTGGTTTAGAAAAACCTGGTGGTTTAGAGGTTCCCGGGTCATTGTTACAACTTAAGGACTTCGGGGGTTGACGATACATATAAAGTTCATCGGGGTTGGAATTAGATTTCTCTATTTTTATGCCCTTTCCCTTATTATTTTCTTTTGCCTTTTTAAATTCAGTTGGGGTAATTTCTATAACATCATTGGAATTCTCGTCGGAATCCGATTCATCGGAGAATTGGTAATCCTCCCAATATTTTGCTTCCTTGGCGGAAACACCATTGACCATAATTAACCTTGGTCGGTTGGTTGAGGATTCTCTTTTACTTAACCGTTTTATTATTTCCCCCACCGGTTCCGATTCTTCTTCCGGTTCCGATTCTTCTTCCGGTTCCGATTCTTCTTCCGGTTCCGACTCTTCTTCCGGTTCCTCTTCGGGAACTTGTGAATCAGTCCACGAATCATTCCAATTTACATTTGACTCTTCATTATTATTAGGTGAGTCAATGGGACTTGTTCTAGAGGTAGACATCTATCACATAATATCAAACACGTTAAGAGATTAATATATCACATAATATTCATATGTTAAAAATATATAGTTTCCAACAAAAATGTTAAGCAATCATTTTTAAAGAAAACATGGTCGAAGTCCAGAATCACTAATGCATCCTAACAAACTCGATAAGACACACTAATGCAAATTTTCTGGTTCTCTAAGACCAACGCTCGTGTAACGACCCGACCAAAACCGTTATTGACGGCGCCGTTAACTTAGGTCCCGTTGCGTGGTCGTAGTCCCTATATGAGACTCGTTTGACCAAAATTATGTCGCATTCATTTGAAAGGTGCAAGACTTGCAAGTTTAGTTTACAAAACCGTTCGACAACAAGTCTAAGTTTACAAAAGTCATAAAGTATAAATGAAATAACTTGCGACATAATATAAGTTGAAAAACACAGTTGCTATAAATAGCGTAAGTATGTAAACAAAAGTTTGAATCCAAAAGTGCTATCCCTAGCGTATGTATGTATGTATGCTCGACCCCAAGCAAGAAATCAGAGTGTATGCATGTATGCTCGACTCCAAGCAAGTATGAGTGTACGCGGAAGCATGTATCAAATAACCAAGTATGAACCTGAGAAAACATAGAAGAATCTGTCAACGCAAAAACGTTGGTGAAATCATAGGTTTAAGTAAGTGAGTAAAAGTAAAGTAAGTCGAACCACAAGATTTGCAAAATTGAAATAATAGTAGTACATTCTAAAAGTTAATATTCACGAGCACCCAATTATCAAAGCTTAACGTTCCGTCCGTTGAATACCCCATCAATTAGTGCTAGAACAACACTGTTCCCGAAAATATATTTCATTCGTAAACGGTAGCGAACCGTTTGAATGAGGGTTTGTCAAACCCATATGGCCATATAACATAAGTTCTCGCTTACACCATCTGATGTAACTAATGATAATCGGATTGAGGATTTTCGTTCTAAACTCGTATGTAGAATGTTTGTTTTCCCGTTCTTGTGTTCACTTAGTTCAAAAGAATCGTTTATGTTTTCTCATCCCAAAAGTAAGTTCAAAAGAGTAAAAAAAAGTGGGACTATGATCTCACCTCGAGTGCACGAGTATAAAGGTACTTCACAAAGTAAACGTGTGCATGAAAGTTGCTTAGCCTTGACCTAAACAAGTAAGTTATATCAATTAACCGGTTACGACACAAGGTCGGGTGAAATGTGTTCAATTAGTCCTATGGCTCGTTACGACTCGAATAGTATAGCATGTGAATCACGTTGTCAAGTTTCATGCAAGAATCAAGTATAAAAGCATGTTAGAACGATTGTATAAAAGTTTGGTTAAGTTTGACTAAAAGTCAAACTTGGTCAAAGTCAACGAAAAAGTCAACACGTTCGGGTCGGGTCCCAAACTATTTTTCTAAGCTTAGAAGTCATATATGAGCATGTTGGCCAAGTTACATGTTAATCGGAGGTGCGTAGCATAGCAAACATTTTTCGAAATTTGACAAAGTAGGTCAGAACCCAAACACGGCTATTGCCGCGCCGCGGCCAGAGGTGTCGCGCCGCGACATTAGGCGTGGCCTGGTACCTGGTCAGTTTCAAAAGTATGCACGAACCAAAACACAAACAATCACATTTTATGATCCGCAAACAATTAGAACATGTATTTTATATCATCGGAAAGCTATTTCGACAAGGAATACAACTAACCACATATCGTCAATCAAAAACATCATTTACAATAACCGAAAACTCGTCAATTGATCAAGAAAGGTTTATTTTCAAAGTTTCAAGTTCGTAAAACGTATTTTATGATTCGGGAACTTTTAACATACAAATGATATGCCGTTTTGAAGGTAATAACGCATACATTGCAACTAGACGCATATTCCAAGTTTCAATAAACATTTACTACGTCAAAATCACTAGCCACGTTATCGTTTCAAAATCAATTTCGACACAAATGAGACTTATGATTCACTAATCAAACGCTAGCATACATCACACCATTTCGAAGCTATTTACGCATACAATTTAACTAGTTAACTAGCATACATTCAAACAAGTGTCTCAACTAGCATTCAACCGCATCAAGTTCCTACCAAAACGATAATCGATTCACCAAAAACACATTTCATATTATTGAGCTAGTTTTTCATCATCCAACATATCAAAACGAAGCTAAGGAAGTAACTAACACTTTTAACACATACACTTTATCTTATAACATCATTTGAGCAACCAAAACTCAAGATTAAGCTAGACCCATTTGGGTGTTCATGTCATATTTTCAAAACACGAAGAACGAGCATACAAATTACATACACGACATCCCTACGAGCCATAGACACTAACTAACACAATTTCAAGTCAAAAACACGAATTTATAGAAGTCTAGAGTTTTAGAAATGTTACCCAAACTTGATGAAATTGGTACCAAATCGAAGAGGATGAAGAGAGGATCACGAATATGTAATTTGTTTTGATGTTTGCTTCTCCAATCGGATTTAGATGATGAATTAGTGAAGTTGGGAGAAATGGAGTTCTTGAGCTAGAGAGAAAAAGGAGGTGAAGATGGATGGAAATGAATGGATGAGAATGGTGGGTTGACTAGTTGACCTAGTCAACTAGTTTGCCCACTTGACAACTTTGGTCCCTCAAGTTTCAAAGCGGGTGCGGGAATTAACCAAACGAAATATTTTAAAAAAAACGCTCGAGTAGACGAGTGGTGTTATAATTAAATAACGAGAATATTATAAACGTTAGTCAACGGAAATTGGGAATTTAAATAGCGAAAGATATTATTTAAAAAAAAAAGACGGTGTTAAAAATAAATTTAACGGAAAAAACGCGGGATGTTACATTATCCACACCTCAAAAGAAATTTCGTCCCGAAATTTAGTTGGAAGTAGTAGTTGTTGAATCTTACTCGAGATCTTGCGTTGTAAATTCTACGAATAAGTGAAGGTACGTCCTTGAGTATTTCCACGAATTTTGACGGTCGGGATCATATGTTGTTTTAAGGTTTGGCTTCCATGACTCATGGTTTCAACCGGTCCTCCTAGGAAGTGAGGTTTATCGTCGATAGTGAGTTCATCAAAGGAGATAACAAGTTCTCGTTTCGCAAAACACGTCTTTGAGTTGATACATCGAATGTAGGATAAACGGAGACTCAAAATGAGTCGGAAAATCTAAACGGCTAGCGACGGGTCCAAAACACCCCAAGAATTTAAAGGATCGAAATATAGCGGATTTAGCTTCCTACGTTTCCCGAAACGGATTGCACCTTTCCAAGGTGCGACTCTTAACGTGACGCGGTTACCCACTTGGAATTTGAAATGTTTACGTCTAACATCGGCGTAGCTCTTGGTGATTACGAGTCGCGTAGGGTTTTGCTTGAATATGTATAAATTTTCTCGGTTGTTCATGAATAAACTCGGCCCCGGTGAATTGATCATCGTTTACTTTGTTCGACAAAAGAGAATGACGTTTCCGGTCACATGTGGTTTCAAAAGGAGTGACGTTAAAACTCGAATGAAAATCATTGTAGTACGAGGATTCGGTTAAAGGAAAATACTTTTCTCAAGTAAATTTGAAGTTGGTAATACAAACTTGTATTATGGTTTCCAAGGTTTAAATCGCATGTTTGTTCGGTCCGTCGGGTTGTGGATGGTACGCGGTACTCATGTCTAAACGCGGTCCCGAGGCTTTTTGTAAGGTACTCCAAAATCTAGAAGTGAAACGAGGATCTCGATCCGAAACGAGGTACATCTCTTTAAGGTATATTTGAACAAGTTTGCTAGGAATGGAAAACGTTAGCTAGGAAAAGTTTCTCAAGACATTCGCGTCGCGGAAGATTCATCGGTTTCCAAAAACGTTCGTCGGGGCAAGTTCTTATCGGGTTTTGAAAACGATTGTTAGGACTATCCACCCTCGCGGCGAATACTTGTATAACGTGGAGAGTCTCTCTCCATTGGGAATTTAGAATAAGGACCTCCTGAACCGGAAGTACGAGTGTGGTGAGAGAGAAGTTTCCGCCTCAGTGCGAGCATAACGAGTAAATTGTAATTAGTCAATAAGACTGCGCGAGGACGAGCTAGTATACCCGTGTGACATACGGTTGAAGTCGAATGGAATCGGTAATTCATTCGGAAGCATAAATATAATTTGACAATAATTGAAGGTGTGTCCCCGGCATGGTTGTTATAAATATTTTCGGAGTTTTCGGATGTCCAAACCTGAAAAGATGAAGTCAAGTACATGGCACGTGGTGGTGTTTAGGTTGATCGAGTCTAACCACCATCACGCATCACTAGAACTTTGGTATGTCTTACCGTAATATAACCACGTTGATCGAGTGTCGTTATATTACGCTAACTCATACTTCCATTCCCACATCACTCTATAGATTCAAGTTCGTGTAATCGCGAAAATCTAAAATGAACAAAATGTAACGACGTCTCAAACATGATTCGTATTGAATCGAAAGAATTAGTGCAACTCTAAAGATGCGTTCCCAGAGGGAAGTGTATAAGTGATTGTTCACGTCAATGCGGTTCGAATCAGACAATAACGTAGTTAGGTATGAAAAGAGTAACGAGTCATGATAGCGAGTAGTACGCAACCGTAGCGATAAATAGTGATGACGATACTCATCTAGAGTAGTGACAGTGACTTTACAATACTCATGGATATTAAGATGAGACGGGGTGAATAACAACCAAGGAGTCAGAGTTCCCGAACTAAAGTGGCAGGATACGAGTTCGTATAATGAAGGTTGGGTATCATTAAAAAGTTTGCCTAAGAATGATTCAAGTATAATGCACAAGTAGTCAAGTAAGTGCTATCTATAGCAAATGTATGTCAGAATGCAATGGCTAACTATCCGGTTGTAGTCTAGACTCACTAATGCGTCCTAATGACTCTGTTAGACACACTAATGCACGTCCTAGTTCCCTACAACCAACGCTCTGATACCACTTGTAACGACCCGACCAAAACCGTTATTGACGGCGCCGTTAACTTAGGTCCCGTTGCGTGGTCGTAGTCCCTATATGAGACTCGTTTGACCAAAATTATGTCGCATTCATTTGAAAGGTGCAAGACTTGCAAGTTTAGTTTACAAAACCGTTCGACAACAAGTCTAAGTTTACAAAAGTCATAAAGTATAAATGAAATAACTTGCGACATAATATAAGTTGAAAAACACAGTTGCTATAAATAGCGTAAGTATGTAAACAAAAGTTTGAATCCAAAAGTGCTATCCCTAGCGTATGTATGTATGTATGCTCGACCCCAAGCAAGAAATCAGAGTGTATGCATGTATGCTCGACTCCAAGCAAGTATGAGTGTACGCGGAAGCATGTATCAAATAACCAAGTATGAACCTGAGAAAACATAGAAGAATCTGTCAACGCAAAAACGTTGGTGAAATCATAGGTTTAAGTAAGTGAGTAAAAGTAAAGTAAGTCGAACCACAAGATTTGCAAAATTGAAATAATAGTAGTACATTCTAAAAGTTAATATTCACGAGCACCCAATTATCAAAGCTTAACGTTCCGTCCGTTGAATACCCCATCAATTAGTGCTAGAACAACACTGTTCCCGAAAATATATTTCATTCGTAAACGGTAGCGAACCGTTTGAATGAGGGTTTGTCAAACCCATATGGCCATATAACATAAGTTCTCGCTTACACCATCTGATGTAACTAATGATAATCGGATTGAGGATTTTCTTTCTAAACTCGTATGTAGAATGTTTGTTTTCCCGTTCTTGTGTTCACTTAGTTCAAAAGAATCGTTTATGTTTTCTCATCCCAAAAGTAAGTTCAAAAGAGTAAAAAAAAGTGGGACTATGATCTCACCTCGAGTGCACGAGTATAAAGGTACTTCACAAAGTAAACGTGTGCATGAAAGTTGCTTAGCCTTGACCTAAACAAGTAAGTTATATCAATTAACCGGTTACGACACAAGGTCGGGTGAAATGTGTTCAATTAGTCCTATGGCTCGTTACGACTCGAATAGTATAGCATGTGAATCACGTTGTCAAGTTTCATGCAAGAATCAAGTATAAAAGCATGTTAGAACGATTGTATAAAAGTTTGGTTAAGTTTGACTAAAAGTCAAACTTGGTCAAAGTCAACGAAAAAGTCAACACGTTCGGGTCGGGTCCCAAACTATTTTTCTAAGCTTAGAAGTCATATATGAGCATGTTGGCCAAGTTACATGTTAATCGGAGGTGCGTAGCATAGCAAACATTTTTCGAAATTTGACAAAGTAGGTCAGAACCCAAACACGGCTATTGCCGCGCCGCGGCCAGAGGTGTCGCGCCGCGACATTAGGCGTGGCCTGGTACCTGGTCAGTTTCAAAAGTATGCACGAACCAAAACACAAACAATCACATTTTATGATCCGCAAACAATTAGAACATGTATTTTATATCATCGGAAAGCTATTTCGACAAGGAATACAACTAACCACATATCATCAATCAAAAACATCATTTACAATAACCGAAAACTCGTCAATTGATCAAGAAAGGTTTATTTTCAAAGTTTCAAGTTTGTAAAACGTATTTTATGATTCGGGAACTTTTAACATACAAATGATATGCTGTTTTGAAGGTAATAACGCATACATTGCAACTAGACGCATATTCCAAGTTTCAATAAACATTTACTACGTCAAAATCACTAGCCACGTTATCGTTTCAAAATCAATTTCGACACAAATGAGACTTATGATTCACTAATCAAACGCTAGCATACATCACACCATTTCGAAGCTATTTACGCATACAATTTAACTAGTTAACTAGCATACATTCAAACAAGTGTCTCAACTAGCATTCAACCGCATCAAGTTCCTACCAAAACGATAATCGATTCACCAAAAACACATTTCATATTATTGAGCTAGTTTTTCATCATCCAACATATCAAAACGAAGCTAAGGAAGTAACTAACACTTTTAACACATACACTTTATCTTATAACATCATTTGAGCAACCAAAACTCAAGATTAAGCTAGACCCATTTGGGTGTTCATGTCATATTTTCAAAACACGAAGAACGAGCATACAAATTACATACACGACATCCCTACGAGCCATAGACACTAACTAACACAATTTCAAGTCAAAAACACGAATTTATAGAAGTCTAGAGTTTTAGAAATGTTACCCAAACTTGATGAAATTGGTACCAAATCGAAGAGGATGAAGAGAGGATCACGAATATGTAATTTGTTTTGATGTTTGCTTCTCCAATCGGATTTAGATGATGAATTAGTGAAGTTGGGAGAAATGGAGTTCTTGAGCTAGAGAGAAAAAGGAGGTGAAGATGGATGGAAATGAATGGATGAGAATGGTGGGTTGACTAGTTGACCTAGTCAACTAGTTTGCCCACTTGACAACTTTGGTCCCTCAAGTTTCAAAGCGGGTGCGGGAATTAACCAAACGAAATATTTTAAAAAAAACGCTCGAGTAGACGAGTGGTGTTATAATTAAATAACGAGAATATTATAAACGTTAGTCAACGGAAATTGGGAATTTAAATAGCGAAAGATATTATTTAAAAAAAAAAAAAAAGACGGTGTTAAAAATAAATTTAACGGAAAAAACGCGGGATGTTACAGCTCGGATACCAACTGAAATGTCCCGTTCTTATTGATTAAAAACGTTCCATATTAATTGATTTCGTTGCGAGGTTTTGACCTCTATATGAGACGTTTTTCAAAGACTGCATTCATTTTAAAACAAACCATAACCTTTATTTCATCAATAAAGGTTTAAAAAGCTTTACGTAGATTATCAAATAATGATAATCTAAAATATCCTGTTTACACACGACCATTACATAATGGTTTACAATACAAATATGTTACAACAAAATAAGTTTCTTGAATGCAGTTTTTACACAATATCATACAAGCATGGACTCCAAATCTCGTCCTTATTTAAGTATGCGACAGCGGAAGCTCTTAATAATCACCTGAGAATAAACATGCTTAAAACGTCAACAAAAATGTTGGTGAGTTATAGGTTTAACCTATATATATCAAATCATAATAATAATAGACCACAAGATTTCATATTTCAATACACATCCCATACATAGAGATAAAAATCATTCATATGGTGAACACCTGGTAACCGACATTAACAAGATGCATATATAAGAATATCCCCATCATTCCGGGACACCCTTCGAATATGATATAAATTTCGAAGTACTAAAGCATCCGGTTCTTTGGATGGGGTTTGTTAGGCCCAATAGATCTATCTTTAGGATTCGCGTCAATTAGGGTGTCTGTTCCCTAATTCTTAGATTACCAGACTTAATAAAAAGGGGCATATTCGATTTCGATAATTCAACCATAGAATGTAGTTTCACGTACTTGTGTCTACTTTGTAAATCATTTATAAAACCTGCATGTATTCTCATCCCAAAAATATTAGATTTTAAAAGTGGGACTATAACTCACTTTCACAGATTTTTACTTCGTCGGGAAGTAAGACTTGACCACCGATTGATTCACGAACCTATAACAATATATACATATATATCAAAGTATGTTTAAAATATATTTACAACACTTTTAATATATTTTGATGATTTAAGTTTATTAAGTCAGCTGTCCTCGTTAGTAACCTACAACTAGTTGTCCACAGTTAGATGTACAGAAATAAATCGATAAATATTATCTTGAATCAATCCACGACCCAGTGTATACGTATCTCAGTATTGATCACAACTCAAACTATATATATTTTGGAATCAACCTCAACCCTGTATAGCTAACTCCAACATTCACATATAGAGTGTCTATGGTTGTTCCGAAATATATATAGATGTGTCGACATGATAGGTCGAAACATTGTATACATGTCTATGGTATCTCAAGATTACATAATATACAATACAAGTTGATTAAGTTATGGTTGGAATAGATTTGTTACCAATTTTCACGTAGCTAAAATGAGAAAAATTATCCAATCTTGTTTTACCCATAACTTCTTCATTTTAAATCCGTTTTGAGTGAATCAAATTGCTATGGTTTCATATTGAATTCTATTTTATGAATCTAAACAGAAAAGTATAGGTTTATAGTCGTAGAAATAAGTTACAAGTCGTTTTTGTAAAGGTAGTCATTTCAGTCGAAAGAATGACGTCTAGATGACCATTTTAGAAAACATACTTCCACTTTGAGTTTAACCATAATTTTTGGATATAGTTTCATGTTCATAATAAAAATCATTTTCTCAGAATAACAACTTTTAAATCAAAGTTTATCATAGTTTTTAATTAACTAACCCAAAACAGCCCGCGGTATTACTACGACGGCGTAAATCCGGTTTTACGGTGTTTTTCGTGTTTTCAGGTTTTAAATCATTAAGTTAGCATATCATATAGATATAGAACATGTGTTTAGTTGATTTTAAAAGTCAAGTTAGAAGGATTAACTTTTGTTTGCGAACAAGTTTAGAATTAACTAAACTATGTTCTAGTGATTACAAGTTTAAACCTTTGAATAAGATAGCTTTATATGTATGAATCGAATGATGTTATGAACATCATTACTACCTTAAGTTCCTTGGATAAACCTACTGGAAAAGAGAAAAATGGATCTAGCTTCAACGGATCCTTGGATGGCTCGAAGTTCTTGAAGCAGAATCATGACACGAAAACAAGTTCAAGTAAGATCATCACTTGAAATAAGATTGTTATAGTTATAGAAATTGAACCAAAGTTTGAATATGATTATTACCTTGTATTAGAATGATAACCTACTGTAAGAAACAAAGATTTCTTGAGGTTGGATGATCCCCTTACAAGATTGGAAGTGAGCTAGCAAACTTGAAAGTATTCTTGATTTTATGAAACTAGAACTTTTGGAATTTATGAAGAACACTTAGAACTTGAAGATAGAACTTGAGAGAGATCAATTAGATGAAGAAAATTGAAGAATGAAAGTGTTTGTAGGTGTTTTTGGCCGTTGGTGTATGGATCAGATATAAAGGATATGTAATTTTGTTTTCATGTAAATAAGTCATGAATGATTACTCATATTTTTGTAATTTTATGAGATATTTCATGCTAGTTGCCAAATGATGGTTCCCACATGTGTTAGGCGACTCACATGGGCTGCTAAGAGCTGATCATTGGAGTGTATATACCAATAGTACATACATCTAAAAGCTGTGTATTGTACGAGTACGAATACGGGTGCATACGAGTAGAATTGTTGATGAAACTGAACGAGGATGTAATTGTAAGCATTTTTGTTAGGTAGAAGTATTTTGATAAGTGTCTTGAAGTCTTTCAAAAGTGTATGAATACATATTAAAACACTACATGTATATACATTTTAACTGAGTCGTTAAGTCATCGTTAGTCGTTACATGTAAATGTTGTTTTGAAACCTTTAGGTTAACGATCTTGTTAAATGTTGTTAACCCAATGTTTATAATATCAAAAGAGATTTTAAATTATTATATTATCATGATATTATGATGTACAAATATCTCTTAATATGATATATATACATTAAATGTCGTTACAACGATAATCGTTACATATATGTCTCGTTTCAAAATCATTAAGTTAGTAGTCTTGTTTTTACATATGTAGTTCATTGTTAATATACTTAATGATATATTTACTTATCATAATATCATGTTAACTATATATATAACCATATATATGTCATCATATAGTTTTTACAAGTTTTAACGTTCGTGAATCACCGGTCAACTTGGGTAGTCAATTGTCTATATGAAACCTATTTCAATTAATCAAGTCTTAACAAGTTTGATTGCTTAATATGTTGGAAACATTTAATCATGTAAATATCAATCTCAATTAATATATATAAACATGGAAAAGTTCGGGTCACTACATTATCGTCGTTCTAATCTAATTATTATTATTATTATTATTAGTATTATTATTATTATTACTATTATTATTATTATTATTATTATTATCTTTATAAATAAAAAGTATTATTATTAAAAATTGTTATTATTATTATTACTATCGTTATTATCATTAAGGTTATAATTAGTATTATTATTATTATGATCATCAATCATTAAAATTGTTATTAGATTTATCATTATCATAATATTTATTATTATTAGTATTATAATAATTAAAACTAATATTAGTAACACTTAATTATTATGATTACTATTATTATCATTAAATTGAACGCGATATAAAAGACGATTTAAAAACTATTAACAAATTGATTAGGATATAATGAGTAGGAGTATCATGATGAAATTTAAATATTGTAAGATAATGACTTAGATAAAATTATCATTCTAATTATTTTTTATCGTTACTATTATTATTAAAAGTATCATTAGTATGAAAACTATCACTTTAACAAAAAATTTCATTTGTCATTGTTATTATAAAATATTATTATTATTGTCATTTTAAATAAAATTATTATTTTAAAGTTAATATTAAGAAGTATCGTAAATAATAAAGTATCATTATCATTTTATCATTTTATCATTCTTAGTAAATTTAAATATTAATATTTTATTAACAGGATAATAATAATTATTATTACAAAATAATACAACTTTCACTTACTATTATTATAGATATTATTTTATCAAATAAAAATGTGATACAAACATATTTTACTACGTGTAATAAAATTACATTAATAGTACCTATTATATTATCTTTATGATATCAAATAAACTTTATAAATTTTATTACTCAATATATATAAAAGTATATTTTATTATATAAATGTTAATATAAAATTTTACTTATTAATACATGAATTATATTATTCACTCTAATAAATCTTTTAAAAATATACAACGACGATATTTAAACTATATAAAAATTTTGGAAATCATTTTGAGTTAAATTGACTTCTGTTGACTTTTGCATATTAGTCTCGAGCATTAGGATTGTGGTACACTATGACTTAACTTAATTTGTTAGACAAATATTGACCAACATATAAATATATATATATATATATATATAAATAATTTAGGTTCGTGAATCCAAGGCCGACCCTACATTTGATAAATGACGTCATATGTATTTTTACTACAAAATACATTAGGTGAGTTTCATTTGCCTTTTTACCCTTTATATATTTTTGGGCTGAGAATACATGCGCAATTTTTATAAATGATTTACAAAATAGACACAAGTACATGAAACTACATTATATGGTTGAATTATCGAAATCGAATATGCCCCTTTTTATTAAGTCTGGTAATCTAAGAATTAGGGAACAGACACCCTAATTGACGCGAATCCTAAAGATAGATCTATGGGCCCGACGAACCCCATCCAAAGTACCGGATGCTTTAGTACTTCGATGTTGTGTTATATCATGTCCGATGGATTTCCCGGAATGATAGGGGATATTCTTATATGCATCTTGTTAATGTCGGTTACCAGGTGTTCAATCCATATGAATGATTTTTGTCTCTATGCATGAGACGTATATTTATGAGAATTGGAAATGAAATTCTTGTGGTATATTAAAATGATGGAAATGATTATTTTGTTAAACTAATGAACTCACCAACCTTTTGGTTGACACTTTAAAGCATATTTATTCTCAGGTTTGAAAGAAATCTTCCACTGTGCATTAGCTCATTTTAAGGATATTACTTGGAGTCATTCATGACATATTTCAAAAGACGTTGCATTCGAGTCGTTGAAGTTCAATAGAGATTATTATTGAGTAAATGACAGATTTGGTCATTTTTAGTTTGGATATTATGAAATGGTATGCATACCTCTCAACTTTCGATGTGATGAAAGTTTGTATTTTAAAAACGAATGCAATGTTTGTAAAATGTATCATTTAGAGGTCAAATACCTCGCGATGTAATCATATGTTATTGTATTCGTCCTAATGGATTGGGACGGGTCGTCTCATGTGGTATCAGAGCGGTGGTCTTAGCGAACCAGGTCTACATTAGTGTGTCTAACTGATAAGTCGTTAGGATGCATTAACGAGTCTGGACTTCGACCGTGTCTGCATGTCAAAAGTTTTGCTTATCATTTTGTGTCGAAAATTAACTACTTATCATCCTCAGGAAATTACCTGCTTATCATTTTTAGTCTAAGACACGTCTTGCTGCATTGATTGCATGAATAGTGTATAGACAAAAATTCATATCTTAGCATATCTACTAAATCATATCTTATCGTATCTGTTACTTTAAACTTTGCCTGACATATCCCTCAAAGTCCTCCGTAATCTATGAAATCTTTTGATCTATATATATATATATATATTCTATGTAATTAGAATACCATCCGTTAGCCAAAATCATTTCTTATCGAAAAAAAAAAATCCTTTATCCAATCGTACGAAATGGAATTCGTAATCAGTTCAAGTCACTCAGATTCCGAAATGGAATCCCATTCAAGCTCCGAAAGCAGTGTGACTGGAATGGATCAACCAATCAGTCATCACCTATTCTGGATGAATTGGGGATGGATTCGTAGCCTCCTCAATCATTGGAGACAAGAAGAAGGTGATCCCTTCCATCCACCACATTGCCCTCTTGACGAAGAACCTGAAGCACTTACCGGCGAACCTGTCCGAAACACCATTTTCTCGCTCATTTCCAGAGTATCTCGTCACGATTATATATTATATCAAATTTTAGATTTTATTTATCCGCTCGTCCGAACCGAAAATCACCCCGGTGTAATAGAAGAAGTCAACGAGCTTCGCGCTCTGGTAGTGCCTTTGGAGAATATGGTGCAGAGATTACAAACACCAGCAGCAGCATCAGCAGCATAACCAGTACCACCATCATCAACGCCAACAGTACCATTACCACCTCCAACCACAACCGCGTCGTAAACCTCAACTTCACAATCTGTCCCACGAGCATCAACGTCATACGCACCATAGATACCAAGGAGTACCAACAACAATAACTGACGAAGTATTAATTCATAACTTCATTGGAGAAACATTCTGCGGCGATTATGTAATCTCTAAAGTCTTAGAGATTATCTAATCTAGCCCTAACCATAAATCAGTTAAGCGAACCAAAATGATAGAAGGAAGAGTAGAAACCCTGACAAAAATGGTGTGTGATTAACAAGCTAAACTTGCTTTACCAACAGCATGAACAGTACCGTCAGCGTTACCAGCATCGTCAGTACAGTCAACATCAGAATCCACAACACTGATAACATCACAAACTCCATCAGTTCAAGAATCACTGTGGACATCATTACGAATTAATAATGTGTATATTGTATCAACGAGTTATGAACAATTAACTCATTCCCTCTGAAGAAATTATATGTATATTTTATATATATATATATATATATATATATATATATATATATATATATATATATATATATATATATATATATATATATATATATATATATATATATATATATATATATATATTGAAATAAATCTTTCCGTGCTAAGCTATTGTGTGTGAATCTTAACTACTCGATTAATTCATATTACAAATATGCAATAATGTACGTCCTTCGGCCGCAACTTAACCAGCGTTAACTACAATCTCTGTCGTAATTCAACAAATTCCAATTCATAATAAATCAAGTATATATTTGATTTTACACTTTCATCATCAATGTACCCGAAACTTTTCAGATAACATCATTCGTACTTTGCGAAATCCACAAGAATTCCACGAACCGAACATCATACATCAACAAATAACGAAGTATTGATTCATAATTTCAATGTCATTAAAGAAATACTGCGTAAAAGTTATGTAATTTTTAAAGCCTTTAGGGATTATTCAATTCTAGTTTCAACCGTAAATCAAATGAGTTTAATTTTACATTAACTCATTAAATCTACGTTACATCTGAAGAAAATATACATATATATATTTTCATAAAGACTGTAATAAAATTCTTTTGTACAAAATATTAATTGTGAAATTTTTTTTACGGGTAGGTAATACCCGAGAAATATATAAATTCACAATTAATATGTTACATTCTTCGAAATCTGATTCAGCAAATCATCCATTATACTCCCTATTTTCACAACGATATACATTCTTTCGTAAGAATCAAAACAATCATTCTCATCCAAATTTCATTATGTATTCTGATTTTGACAAATCAAAATTTAAGTCAAGATTCAACCAGTATCATCACTCTTAGGTCCTTACATCTTTTAAAGCTATACTTTGACTTCAAAACTGTGCTGGAACATCATATGTATATTAACAATTACAATCTGTGGTCAAACCCTTCGAAATTCCTGAAGACACTTCAAATAATGAACAATCAAGATGATGATCCAACCACATATTAACCACAGTTATGCACCTGGAAAACCCTTGGAACCTAAGTAAAGGTTAACACGTAACCACGCCAGATCCTTTGGCATTTATTAGCAAAAATAATCGTGCGATTCCTTTTCAAAGTAAACAATTTTGTCACAGCTCCAGCAAGTCCACTTAGACTTTTCATTCGAAGTAGCCTTATTATAACTCTGATATATACGATTACTCTTTTGTTACCGGGGAACCATTTATGTTCCACCACATTATCAGCAGATGCACCAGCAACTTCATTACCCTCTGACTTTAGCTTCTTCGAAAAGTCATTATAATTATTTATTAAAACCCTATCATATACTCATCCGCGTCTTGCCATGCCAATTACCGAGAATCAGCAATCAGTATTTTGAAATCTCGCAGCGTTCTACTTCAACAGTTATATATACACATATAACGTCTATCTTCAAGACTTACATACTTCGAATGTGAAGTTTCTAAAAAACACCCCAATCTACGAATTAGATCTCCGAATTTTGGAAAAACGGAATAAAGCAGCAGAAACTGTTGACAATAGTAACAGTAAAAAAAATTTTGATGATAAAGAATAATGTGTTGGCAAAGCTCAGAAAAAGAGAAGAATTGAAACTGGAAAACGAATTGAGCAAAGTATGAAGGAGACTGTGGACAAGTCACAAGGACGAAATCTACCTTCAAAGGATCCAAATGATTCAGTGTTTGTGAAATCGTTAGCAAACACATTACTTCCCATTCTAAACCTTCACAGGCAAATCTCCACCATCATCTATTGATATTATAAATTCTAAGATGTCATCGTATCTTTCATTATAAATATCCTCAATATTCCTGAAAATATTTTCACAACTATTCTTATCTGAGATCATTTATCTCTCCGTAATATCTGCGTTACAACATAAAAGAAACTGTGTTAGTTTCTAAATTCTGAAAAATTCGAGTTTAAAATATGAATGTTTTGAAGTAGTGTTAGGAACTGAAGCATGAGTTAGTATAATATAATGAGACTTGATCAACGTGATTATATTACAGTAATTCATGCTGAGTTTCTAAATGGAATGTGATGATTCACAGATCCTAACGTTATCATGTGCCATGATTACACGACTCTTGTATTCTAATTAACCTCTATTATATCAAGAAAAATATTTTTCTTGATGATTCATTCTTTTCCCAGGTATTCTGGTAATTTGACAAGTCAAGATCGTGCCATTACAATTCCCTTCCCAGAACATTAACAATGTTCATTACAAAATTCATATCTGCGAATTCTAGACCATTACAAGCGGTGCTTAATCGCAAGAAGAATAAACGAAAGGACAAAACTCCGAAATAGAAATTGGGGTATAAATTACAGTAAATAAAAGAGAGCATTAACCATAGATGATAATGATTATAGAAGATAGAAACAGAGACTTTGAAATATAAGGGAAGATATAAAGCCCAACGACAAACCAGAAGTTATAAACCATATATATATCAATGCATATAGCAATATAAAGACACGGGAGAACTAGAAACACTATAAACTCAAAAGTATAGTAGAAGTAAATAGATTCTTCCGGCGGTAGATGAAAAAGAAGAATGACCGATATGAAAGTTAGAAGTATATCGAAAATCAGAACTGGATGGAGCATATTGATGAATACTTTAAAATATGAGTTGAGGGGAAAAGAATAGAAGGTGATGAAACATGACTAGGAACTTAGAAATCAACAGATTTAACTCACACAATGATAGAATAAGTGAATCAAACCCTCTAGTGAATAGGTTAAGCTTGTTGGGATTAATTTAGTCAAACCACAACTAAATCAAGTGTGATTAGATCAACACCTAGAGATATTATTCACCACCTGGGTGATTTGGACTGAGAGAGAATCGGAGGAGCTCACCAGATCTGAGTGTGTGTAACAAATGAGAGGCTTAACCTAAAATAAAGAACATAAGACTTTATATACCCCTGCTATTGACTCACCCGTACATCCATCACACGTACGAGTTGGCTTCATCAGCCGTACGAGTGATCACTCACTCGTGTCTTCTCATTTAGGTTGTAATTGTGACTTAGCTCAGCATCAACCGTGCGTATGAGCCTGTCAGCTGTACTAGTAAGGCTTCACTCGTACGTCTGACTATGTCTAACATAGTCAAACATCCAAATCTCATTCCTGCAGTTCCTGTAACCACATACAAACACGGATAGGATAATAACGAGCAATCATGGTGGCCTGTAAACTGTTGTACCTGCAATGGATGTGGGTAGATGTCTAGGGACTTGCATAAAATGCATCAACAGAATGTGTGAGTTGTAAGGAAACGAAGGAAGTGAATTTATAAGAAAATCTCCGACAGAACAATTAAAATGGATGATCGCATTTAAAGCGGATCCTAATTCCCTTGGTTACCGGAGAATCAAATTTTATTACGAAGATTTTCTTCAAATCTCTTGAAATCTGGAAATCAATCATATCTACATGAAATGATAAGATGAATCTACACTTACTCATTTCACTCTTCTATGTTAGCTTCATTCGTACTCTTCATATAAATGGATTGTTTATCCAAGTTATTCGCTGATGATAAAACTATAATTTTTAGCCTGTATGCATCATGAAAACATACTTATTATCATTCACGACCTTTCCACTCAAATTTCGGGACGAAATTTCTTTAACGGGTAGGTACTGTGATAACCCGGAAATTTCTGACCAAATTTAAACTTTAATCTTTATATATTCCCGACACGATAAGCAACGTCTGTTAAATTAAATAACAAGAATTTGAAACTGTGTTCATACGTTCATTTAACCTCGACCAAATTTCAATGATTCACGAACCACTAAATGAATGTATATATGTATATGTGTATATATTATAACCTGAAAACATTAACAAGTATTAGACGTATAATACTTTACATAAACGTTGTTGTTTTAAAATTTATTTAATAATTATCGACAGAATTAAAAGATAATATTAAATGATTGAATTATTAGATACATTGAATTACGATTACGAGTCTCTGTTAAGAGGTCCACTTTGAATTAGAAAACCTTTTCTTTTTAACGGTATCCAGAATATTTGGTAAAAGTGATTTACAAAAGTGTCATTAACGAGAGTTAGTCAAAAGTTAGTAATCATTTCCGTTTAAATTTCAAAAGTGTACTTTACCTTGATTAACTAGTCAACCATTTAGTTTTTCATATTAAAAACATTGTTTGGTAGAATAACTACTAATATTTAAAGAGTTAAATTATATAAAACGAACTTTGAAATATAATTGGTTTTGAAAGACTAAATATTATATCAGTAAATAAATATTTCGAACATTTATATATTATGTACAAATTTATAATTTTAAATAAAAATATATATATGTATATATTAACTTAGTCATAAAACGTCCTGATTTAAAATAAAATATTTTGACAAACAACGAGCCACTAATTTATAGAAGCAAATGACCACAACGCTCAATTTTATAAAGCTACATTTTTATAAGGTAATTTTTTGGTAAATAAGTCAAATTATTATTAAAGGTACACGTCACGTAACATAAAAGGCTAGTTTTCTAAACGTACGAAAGTGCGCTCGAAAAATCGAAAGTGGTACATGAGTCGTGAGACCACGTCCGTGTCATTTTTGTAAAAATTATATTTTTACCATGAGCATAAATATAATATAATATTTAATTAATTCTAAAGATTTAATATATTAAATATTAAATAATATTAAAACTATGTATTACATGATATGAAATGGGTGTCGGCAGGTTTAAAATAATTATTGTGGCCATGTACATATAGCCATGCGATCGCATGGCTATACCTCTCAAGTCCCATGCGATCGCATGGCAGGGGTAGGTGGGCAAAGTTGTTTAAATTCGTTCGAACTGGTTCCAGTTTTCATCCATTATTTCTCAATCTCTCTATCACTGATCTATATTACTCCGTAAAAATTATTTATTTTAATTATTATTATTATTAATCTAAAATATTATTAGTAGTAGTATTAAAAATATTATTAGTAGTATATTACATAAAATACTACGACAAGGGTACGTGCGAGTTATTTTAAAACACGTTTTGGGAGCGGGACAGAGTTAAGGAAATTATGGGTTATAGCTATGGAGGTGATGGGTAATGTTCATGGGTATGCTCGTGAGGTCAAACTAGCGTTTATCATCTCCGTTGCGTCTACGTACTTTTCTGCAATATTGAACCTCAATATTGATACGTAAGCACTCATAATTTAATTTTTACATACTAAAAGTGTATCCCTGACTAGTGCTCGAGTGTATAGGATTATGCATGTTTGCATATTTGATATTGCCCTTAGATAGGTTATGTTGAATCTTGAATTAGTTACACCTGCAGTTGAGATAAGGTATAAGATATGCATGTCCTTAGAAAGCTAACGAAAAATTAAGAACTTTTCATTTAGATATCGAATGGATTCGATGAACGGATTAGATGTTATTGTCAATTGAATTTTTGTATTATTATTAAAAATGATTATTATTATCGTCGTTATTATCGTCGTTCTAATCTAATTATTATTATTATTATTATTATTATTATTATTATTATTATTAGTATTATTATTATTATTATTACTATTATTATTATTATTATTATTATCTTTATAAATAAAAAGTATTATTATTAAAAATTGTTATTATTATTATTACTATCGTTATTATCATTAAGGTTATAATTAGTATTATTATTATTATGATCATTAATCATTAAAATTGTTATTAGATTTATCATTATCATAATATTTATTATTATTAGTATTATAATAATTAAAACTAATATTAGTAACACTTAATTATTATGATTACTATTATTATCATTAAATTGAACGCGATATAAAAGACGATTTAAAAACTATTAACAAATTGATTAGGATATAATGAGTAGGAGTATCATGATGAAATTTAAATATTGTAAGATAATGACTTAGATAAAATTATCGTTCTTATTATTTTTTATCGTTACTATTATTATTAAAAGTATCATTAGTATGAAAACTATCACTTTAACAAAAAATTTCATTTGTCATTGTTATTATAAAATATTATTATTATTATCATTTTAAATAAAATTATTATTTTAAAGTTAATATTAAGAAGTATCGTAAATAATAAAGTATCATTATCATTTTATCATTTTATCATTCTTAGTAAATTTAAATATTAATATTTTATTAACATGATAATAATAATTATTATTACAAAATAATACAACTTTCACTTACTATTATTATAGATATTATTTTATCAAATAAAAATGTAATACAAACATATTTTACTACGTGTAATAAAATTACATTAATAGTACCTATTATATTATCTTTATGATATCAAATAAACTTTATAAATTTTATTACTCAATATATATAAAAGTATATTTTATTATATAAATGTTAATATAAAATTTTACTTATTAATACATGAATTATATTATTCACTCTAATAAATCTTTTAAAAATATTTAAAAATATACAACGACGATATTTAAACTATATAAAAATTTTGGAAATCATTTTGAGTTAAATTGACTTCTGTTGACTTTTGCATATTAGTCTCGAGCATTAGGATTGTGGTACACTATGACTTAACTTAATTTGTTAGACAAATATTGACCAACATATAAATATATATATATATATATAAATAATTTAGGTTCGTGAATCCAAGGCCGACCCTACATTTGATAAATGACGTCATATGTATTTTTACTACAAAATACATTAGGTGAGTTTCATTTACCTTTTTACCCTTTATATATTTTTGGGCTGAGAATACATGCGCAATTTTTATAAATGATTTATAAAATAGACACAAGTACATGAAACTACATTATATGGTTGAATTATCGAAATCGAATATGCCCCTTTTTATTAAGTCTGGTAATCTAAGAATTAGGGAACAGACACCCTAATTGACGCGAATCCTAAAGATAGATCTATGGGCCCGACGAACCCCATCCAAAGTACCGGATGCTTTAGTACTTCGATGTTGTATTATATCATGTCCGATGGATTTCCCGGAATGATAGGGGATATTCTTATATGCATCTTGTTAATGTCGGTTACCAGGTGTTCAATCCATATGAATGATTTTTGTCTCTATGCATGGGACGTATATTTATGAGAATTGGAAATGAAATTCTTGTGGTATATTAAAATGATGGAAATGATTATTTTGTTAAACTAATGAACTCACCAACCTTTTGGTTGACACTTTAAAGCATATTTATTCTCAGGTTTGAAAGAAATCTTCCGCTGTGCATTAGCTCATTTTAAGGATATTACTTGGAGTCATTCATGACATATTTCAAAAGACGTTGCATTCGAGTCGTTGAAGTTCAATAGAGATTATTATTGAGTAAATGACAGATTAGGTCATTTTTAGTTTGGATATTATGAAATGGTATGCATACCTGTCAACTTTCGATGTGATGAAAGTTTGTATTTTAAAAACGAATGCAATGTTTGTAAAATGTATCATTTAGAGGTCAAATACCTCGCGATGTAATCATATGTTATTGTATTCGTCTTAATGGATTGGGACGGGTCGTCTCACATTTTAGGATCTATGGCCTTCCGAAAGTCAATACTCCTTTGTAACGTTGTGCTGAAAATTTGGACCTACTCGCACTTAAACCATCGCCACGGTCAAACTAAGATGAGTTTGAGTCTGGAAATTGGTCAGAAACAAGAGGACTTCTATACGGAGCCATATCCACTGACTACGCATCTTTTCAATTTACGTAGAGGTCGTAGCAGCTGACCGAATTCAGCCTATTGTTTCGATCTCTATTCTTGTCAAACTTACTTAGCTTTTATGATGATGAACGATGATGATGATGACACTTAAACTTATTTTATGCACTATTAGAATTTATAAAGACAACCTACTGACCTAGTAACCTTTAATTTAGGTTGACGACCTTTCGGACCGACTTACTACTTGTGTACTTTCATTACCGACTTTACCGCTTTTATCACTGTGAGTCATAGCATCCCTTTTTACTTCAATTATTTTGGGACTGAGAATACATGCGCTTTTTACGTTTTACATACTAGGCACGAGCACTTAAACTTTATATGTGTGTGGGTTATACAACGACATAAACATTCCCCTTAGCACGGTAACGTTTAGTCATTGGTTTTTGAACCGGTGAACGTGAATCTTAGATATGGATCCATAGGGTTTGACATCCCTACTCGGGCTAGTCGCTCTAGCATTTAACGGGTGTTTAATACTTCGTGAACATACGCACTCGCCAAGTGTACTTTCAGGGGGTTATAAACGTTAAGTCTAGTTACCGGGTGCCCACGGTTATACATATACTTTTCATACTGTTTTGTTACACGGAAATCTCGTGGCCTACTTTACGTTACTGTTACAACTTAAACTATAGCTCACCAACATTCGTGTTGACTTTTAAGCGTGTATTTCTCAGGTGCCTAGAGGTTTCTTGCTTCCGCTGTTAGATTTGCTGTCATGCTGTTATTGAATTGCTGTTAAGGACCTGCTGTATTAGTTATCCGCTGCATTACTAGAGATGTCTCATTCATGGAACTTTTCTTTTGCATTCGTAGTTTATGTTAATTTCAAACAATGGCTTTGTAACGACCTTAGGGTCAAATACTTATGTTTATGCTCCTATTTGTAGGATGCACGTTATCTTTTATAAAACGCTGTCTTTTTATGAATGCAAACTGGTTTTCAAACAGCATATAGTGTTTGACCGTGTGAAGATCCTGTTGTTGACGAATTGTACACGATGGTTTTGTACGGGGCGTCACAGTTTGAGTACTTTCAACTTAGTAATCCAATCAACTAAAATGACGTTGGATCATGCTAAAATCACCAACAATTCCCCCCCATTTTAGTATGATCCTTGATTACTAAAATACCAACAAACAGATAACTAGTGCATAAGTGTAAATGTCACATGGATTGAATTTACACATAGTAAATTACACGTGCAAGAATTCGAAAATCAGGGTGCTCTAATAGTTTGAACCCATCAATTCATTTGAAAACCTGTCGATAATATACACACTAGTTCCATACTTTCTACAATTAACCCGACACTATTATAAGCCATGTGTCCCAATCCTCTCATGAACATATCAAAAGCTAAGTCGCAAGCTTTCTTGAGACGGCTTAACCTCATGTTCACATAGGTAGTTTCTTTTAATCTTGCTCCCGCGATGCAATTTTTCAAGACAACTATTAAGAAGTATTTAACTTCAACCTTCTTTATCTCACGGGTCCGAACACATACTTTGGGATCATATATTTAATGTGTTCCAATCTTCATATAGTAGGCTTTCCTCATTTAATTCAGCTCCTAGCGTTGTACTAGAAGGGAATTGGGTATTCCACTATGGAAGATCTAAATGGACTTCAATCCCACAACATTAGCCAACTTGTGCGCGCATCCGGCTAATGCTTTTATCAAGTAATTTAGTCAAACTTTTGTTGTAACACAACAAAATTCACATACATCACTTCATTCGTGATAAACCTCATGAAACATAATTTGTCTAAGGCATAAGTGTCTAGACTTTCACTTGTACATTCAAATACATGCCTTAGTCACGTGACATCCCATAACAAGGGATCACCATAAATTTTGATCTTATTCATTACGACTTCAATCAATTTCCATTCTTTTGCAATCCTTTAAACCAAGGATTCACCAAATTCTTATTATACCATAAGAAATCGTACGTACTCAAAACAATTAATTGATTAGTCATTACACGTGTCCACCTTCCACAAGTTACTAATGTAAACCTATAATTCATACACCCTTGATAATGTATCCCCATTATCCTTGTGTACACAATTATTGCCATTACATTAGATAGTGAGATTATTATTACAAACATACCTTAGTCAATCCACTTCTAAAACCAAGAAGTAATGACAACAAGTTTATGACATCCATAATCTCAACATCAACCTTTTTGATCCAAGACACCTCATCTATACCAAGTGTTAAGATCCAACAACTTGTAGATGTATAATCTTCTTGATCAAAACTCAACATAATTTAATATGCCTTAAGGATTCATATTGTGAATTAAACCATAGTCCATGGTTGACTTTTACAAGTACTAAAGTACTTAAGCTCCATCACAATAAATTCCACTAGACCATGTTTAATCTTTCTAACATCATGCTAAATTAGTCACTTGATGTAGTCATATACACCATGCCCCAATTTCCATAGCATACCGGTATTTAGAAACAATTAAACAACATCTAATCCTATTCCATATTAACGTATTAGTTTCACCAACTTGTACCAATTTGATAAATCATCAAATAGTCATGGACATACCCCATCAATGAACAAATATTTCATGGATATTTAATTGGCAACAAAACAAGTCACTTTACAATCCTACAATGTTGTTTTGTGACTTTTCCACGGATTATTACCACTCATAAATAATCTAACAATTTTTACCAATCAATCCATTGTCTTACCAACAAACACAATTATCAACAACCTATGAGGGGATTCCATGTCAATAATCCAAAACAATATAATTACAACCTTCTTTTTAATTGACATCACCCATCTATGTGTAATATAATCATAATCATATCATCATCCTCATAATTATAACAAAAATAACCATAATTATGATAATATAATACTCGTCAATTCTAAATGGAAAAACAATAACAAACTTATCATCTTGTTATTTGTCATGTTACAAAAATGCGTTTCTATACTAATTAAACAAGTATAGAAATCATTTACTCAGACAAGTCGGTACATGACGGTTAAAGCATCCATCACAAGTTTCAAATTTATTAATATATTGTTCTTTCATAATCATGATTATCCCCATGTCAGTTTTCCATGCCATACATCGGTAACCGACAACATATGTGTCGAGATTAAATGATACGACGTGAGTCATATCTAAACACACATTCACTAGTGGCATCCCACCCTTTGGGTTACTAGTAATTTAATATTCAAAGAATTGTTATTTTACAAACAACCAATACATGCCATGAAGAAATATGTGCATCACTAACATCAAGGATTTCATGTATATTATGATTATATACTAAGATGATATGATATTCTAACCATGCTTTGTACCCCATATGAAATTACCATCAAATTTAATTTCATTAAATTTACTTTCAGGCCATCACGGGCACATTAACATGGTATTAAATGTATAGGTAATCATATCAGAGGAATATTCATTTGAGTCCATAAATTAAGTTGAGATTCAAGGGACCAATGAGAGCGCGACATGTGTCGCGAAAACCACATGTGATTGAAAAAAAAAATTCAAAAATTTTTTTTCGAATTTTTTTTCGAATTTTTTTTTTAAATTTTTTAAAATTTTTTTTTTTTACAATCACATGTGATTTACCTGCACAATCACATGTGATTGAATTGTACAATCACATGTGATTGGATTTGCCATGCATAATAACATGTGATTGGGTTTACAATCACATGTGATTGGGTTTACAATCACATGTGATTGACATGCATAATCACATATGATTTTAAAAAAAAAATCGAAAAAAAAATTTTGAAAAAAAAATTTCGAAAAAAAAAATTTTCAAAAAAAAAAATTTTCGAATTTTTTTTTCCTCAATCACATGTGATTTTCGCGCCACATGTCGCGTTCTCATTGATCCCTTTGTTTTCAAGCAAATTTATGGATGCAAGTGATTACAACTCAATCATATCAAACCACATGCCAATCTATTCTCATAAAAAGGAGGGATAGAAATGCGTACTCACAAACGTTGATTGTTCCAAAGTTTAAATCTTCAACAAGTTTAAGGAATCCACACAAAATTAACTCCAATGAATTGATCCCACGCATGAATCGCCAGAACCACAAATCATTATCCTTATCACCATGAGATTACCAAATCATATCTCATAACAGTTTCCACGATTTCAAAAGGATCCAAGATTCATCCCCGGTCTTGATTACCGAATACTCTATTAAATTGTTGGGGAAATAATGGATTAGCGGGTAAAGAATTAACAACCGGATCAATACTAGAATCGTGTGAACACTTTCTTAATAGAGTATTTCGACCCACTTGGTTACGGGTTACACGAAATCACTATTAGGATAAGACTAGTATGAACAATCGTCTTGACCAAAAGATAATTGTTTCTTGCAATTGTAGATTGTATAATCTGTAAGTTTTGTGTTGAAAGTGTGTTAGACATGTTCAAAATCTGGAACATTGTGCAAAAGTCTAACCATTCATATGGAAATTAATCCATATATTTATAATGGGTCAAAAGGTGTTTACCAAAAGTCATAACCTTTCATGATACCCCATACATAGCTTGTAAGTTTATACCCATGTATTTGTGCTTAAACAAGTCCAAATTGTCACGACCCAGAAAATTTCGACTAATTTTAAACCAAACTCTCGATACGATATTGTATTTTCAACACGATAAGCAAAGTTTGTTACATTGAGTCTCAAAGATTTTGAACTATTTTATGAATGCAATTACCTTTCGACTGTTTTCGACGATTCACGAACAACTATTTGTAAATAGATACATATATATGTGTGTGTATATGAATGTATATATAAATACTACTTGGAAATATATAAAATAATATTAATCTATTTGTTTAAAAATATATAATATATATTTATGTGATAAAACTTATTATTTAAAACTAATTATATATAAAGAGAGAGTAAATGGAAAATGAATGATTTCGAGCTTAATTGGCAAACGTCAGTAACACTCAGTTGATATTTTGTTAGTTTTAATATAGAGATAATACTTGTTCATTAATGATTAAAATAAAAGTTGAATTGTAAATTGATTACCAAGATTTTAGTTTTGACAAAAAATATTTTTACCTTTTTAATTTAAATATTAGTACTCCGTACATATAAATTGGAACAGAAAATAAATAATTTTTGAACCTTTTTGATCAGGTTTCAAACAGTTAATGAGTGAAATAATTAAATATACTTAATCTAAAAATTTAAGATTTTTAGGAACACTTTTATATGTTAACAGTTTAGCAATGGACACGATAAGCACTTCGTGGGAAAAACTGTCGGCACATAAGTTAAACTTTAGGCTGCTAATTATTTAATTTACTGTTTCTAATTGATTGAAGAGTTTACTGTTTTTGTTCTTTACAATCTTAATTCATATATATATATATATATATATATATATATATATATATATATATATATATATATATATATATATATATATATATATATATATATATATATATATACAATTACGATACATAAACAGAAGATATAGATGTATCTTATATCACCTTCTGACTTCTCATTTTATCTAACACCCATCAACCTAAAAAGAACTATGCTACTTCTTCTTTTGTTCCTAAGTTAACAACCAAGTATCTTCATCACTAAACTAGTTGTGTCTTGGGTTTGATCAATGAAACCATGACCATAACCATAATAATAAACTATCAATTACTAAACTTCATCGAACCACTATGCACTCGGTTCTCTTGTTCCTCTATTTGACCGGACCACCAAGACCCATTCAAACACACCACCACTTACACCGGCCATCACAACCACCGTACCACCACCACCGTTAACCATGTCTTTCCCTCTCTCTCTCTAATATCGTTCGGGAACCACCACCTACACCATAATAACCCCCACCCTACACCACTACGACCCACCATCGTGAAACCACCTCTTCATCAAATCGATAACCACCATCTCTCTACCTTTCACCTTTGTTTTTGGTAGTCTCTTAAACCACGTCCACCTCTTCCATCATTTAACCGCCACCATGAGAATCATCATCACCGCTACCTCTTCTATCATAGTCTTTAATTTGTTGTTGTTGTTTTCCTTGATAGCCATTCGAACCACTTCAACAATCACCACCCATCTTGATCACCACCACCGAATACTATAACCATGGCAACCATCATCTCCAATTCTTGTTTATGTTTCTCTTTCTCTCTCTCCGTCTTTTTCTCTCTCTCTCTCTTCTCCAATTCGTGAAGGATCCTTGCCATTTCCTGTTTCGCTGTTTACTGTCGAAGACACCACCATCCAGAACCGTCATGATGTGCACGAAACAAAAGGTGTTGATGTCGTACGATGAAGCTAATGACCCGGTTATGATAATGATGATGGTATGAACATAATAACGATAAGAAAATGATGTGATTATGAGATGATGATGATCGTGAATGTTAGTGACGATGAAATGGAAGATGTCGATCCTAAGTATGATGAAGATAAAGGATGCTGAATGATGTCGATTTAAGGTAAAGAAGGGAAGTATACAGTAAATAGTTTTCAAAATATAGTTTGAGTATTAAAACAGAAAGAGTGAGATGGAGGGACGGTTCTGGGTGTTTAGGAGTATCTAGAGGTCCTGGGTTCGAACCCAGGCCATTACCATTTTTTTACTATAGGAGAAAACAAATGTGGGCCGTGATTAATCATTATTGGCCGAAATCAAATCTCTAAACAGGCCGAATATCTTTTAATTGACTGTTGGGCCATGAGTTGCACTTGGGCCGAGAACACACAATCACATAGATGGGCTTGAGTGTTGGGTTTAATGGAAATCTTACGGGTTAAATTGTTATAGTCGGAGGTTATAAACAGAAATGTCATTCCAGAGCAGTGGTGAAGTGGGTTGTCGGGTGAGCGAGAGGTCTTGGGTTCGAGTCCTGACGTTGGTGTTTGTTTATGGAGTTTTCTTCAAAGGTTGTAACTTTTTATTATTATTACTATTATTATTATTATTATTATTATTATTATTATTATTATTATTATTATTATTATTATTGTTATTATTATTATTATTATTATTATAATATTATTATTATTATTATTATTATTATTATTATTATTATTATTATTATTATTATTATTAGTATCATTTTTATTGAAGACTATTATTTTAATTAAGAGTATCATTTTTATTATTCTTATCATTATTAGAAAAATTATCATTTTTATCAAAATTATTATTATTACTATCATTATTATTATTTTGACACTAATGTTATTATTTTTATATTATCAATATTAGTATCATAATAACTATTATTATTATTGTAAAATAAAATAAGTTTTTATTATCAATGTTATTTTATCAAATAACTATTAGTTATATAAAATCATATTTATTACATATAAAATAACTATATTAATAATTTTATAATAAATATTAATAAATATAATTAATTAGGTTACTAATGAAAAACCTAATTAAAATAACAATTAAATCACTAATAATATATAAATTTGTTCGATTACCATTATATGTGGTAATATATATATAAATGATATAGGTTCGTGAATTCGATGCCAACCCTACACTTGTTAAATGACGTCATATGTATTTTTACTACAAAATACAGTATGGTGAGTTTCATTTGCTCCCTTTTTAATTGCTTTCGCAATATATATTTTTGGGACTAAGAATACATGCGCTGCTTTTATAAATGTTTACGAAATAGACACAAGTACTTAAAAATATATTCTACGTTGAGTTGTACTACTGGCATACTTCCATGTAGCTTGGTAACTACCATTTACATGTGGTATTGTAAACGCGAATCCTGTTGATAGATCTATCGGGCCTGACAACCCCAACCGGACTGGACGACCAGTATTCAACGGTTGCACAGTACTTCGTTTCGGTGACTACACTTGGTACGGTGTAGTGAGATTTCATAATAAAGGGAATATGCGACGTTGATTAAATGTTAAGTATGGTTACCAAGTGCTCAACCATTTAGAATGCTTTACATACACTTGCGAGTGTATTATGTTTATGATTATGAAATCTTGTGGTCTATTAAAATATTGAAATGATTGTTATGATAAACCTATGAACTCACCAACCTTTTGGTTGACACTTTTAAGCATGTTTATTCTCAGGTACGAATTAAGTCTTCCGCTGTGCATTTGCTCATTTTAAATATATTACATGGAGTCGTTCATGGCATATTTAAGTCAACGCCTCGCAATGGGACCAAATGTTGATGACTTCGTCCAGAAGGATAAGGACGGGTCTTTACACAAATACATGTAAAAACCGCTCTTAAATGTCCTGGAACAACCCCATAACGTTTGGGGTTCAAATGTGCCTTTTGGGTAGAAAAAGCACCTTTTCAGCGAACCAGTATTAAGCCGCGCCGCGGGCCTGAGAGCCGCGCCGTGGGCTAACAAAAAACCACACTTGAAAATACGCCAAAACTCTCGACCTGAAATTTACGCCTTAAGCCGCGCCGCGGCCTAAACCTGCCCAGCAGTTCAAATTTCCAATTTAAGGTTTTTCGTGCGTATGGCCTTTTCAAGTCTCGTTTCGCATTCCTTAAGTTCCAAATGTTATTTCCAAGCTCACTAACATAACCTCAAACCATTTTACGCTTTACGAACGTGTACTCCACACTCTCCAAATCCGAGTAGCGTTTCAATGGTTTGAGCACTTTCAACTTAGTAATCCAATCAACTAAAATGACGTTGGATCATGCTAAAATCACCAACAGATATTTACTTGATTTTCGTTATGTTCGTAATATGATCGTCGAGGGTTAACGACACATGTATGTGCCAATTATCAAGCTTGCATATGTTCGTAATCTTCATGTAGGTGCCAATAATCAGGCTTGCATTTTGATTTACTTCATATAAGTCCTTCTACAAATTTAGATGTAATTTTTAAATCCCCAATTTATTTGATCTTGATTGTTATGAGAGAGAATCAAGAAAGTTTTTGGGCAAGACAAGAAAGGAACTCGCCCTTTGATACCAAGGGATAAGAGCATAACTTAAGCTTTGGATTGGTAAACCTTTGAACGATTACAACGATTACACTTCATGGAACACTTCATATGAGATCCATAATCCGATTTCAAGCCCTCTTTAAGTCTCATTCACAATTTTAATATACATATGCTCAAAATTTAAACAATATTACATTATATTAAAACCTTTACGATAACTATAAGCAAAACTAGTGAAAAGACCCGTGAAATCACAGGATTTTAAAGAAAAGATTATTGAATGATATGTTATATTTGACGAATGTTATTTAACCATGATGTAGATCTTATATAACCAACATGTAATAAAATAGGATAATTCATCAAGTTCGACAAAATAGAAAACAACAATGTTTTACCGAATGCTAAAAACAACCACAATCAAAAACTTCAATCGAAAAGCATAGCCTTAAACTACAAAACCTTAACAAATGAAAGGAAAACCATCTTAAGAATTCATTACTTCTCAAAATCATCACATCTTTCTTTTGGACATAGTTTATGAAATCAAAGACTAATAAGAATGAACACAATCAGCCCACTGAAACCTACTTGGCCAAATGGAACTGGCTGCAAAAAAGACAACTATTTGAGAAAGAACATAACCTGACACAACCATTGTTAACACATCCCTCACAATAATCCAAAATTAGCAGCCCATAGGAACCTGAGCCTGAAATGTCCCGTTCTTATTGATTAAAAACGTTCCATATTAATTGATTTCGTTGCGAGGTTTTGAACTCTATATGAGACGTTTATCAAAGACTGCATTCATTTTAAAACAAACCATAACCTTTATTTCATCAATAAAGGTTAAAAAAGCTTTACGTAGATTATCAAATAATGATAATCTAAAATATCCAGTTTACACACGACCATTACATAATGGTTTACAATACAAATATGTTACAACAAAATAAGTTTCTTGAATGCAGTTTTTACACAATATCATACAAGCATGGACTCCAAATCTCGTCCTTATTTAAGTATACGACAGCGGAAGCTCTTAATAATCACCTGAGAATAAACATGCTTAAAACATCAACAAAAATGTTGGTGAGTTATAGGTTTAACCTATATATATCAAATCATAATAATAGACCACAAGATTTCATATTTCAATACACATCCCATACATAGAGATAAAAATCATTCATATGGTGAACACCTGGTAACCGACATTAACAAGATGCATATATAAGAATATCCCCATCATTCCGGGACACCCTTCGGATATGATATAAATTTCGAAGTACTAAAGCATCCGGTACTTTGGATGGGGTTTGTTAGGCCCAATAGATCTATCTTTAGGATTCGCGTCAATTATGGTGTCTGTTCCCTAATTCTTAGATTACCAGACTTAATAAAAAGGGGCATATTCGATTTCGATAATTCAACCATAGAATATAGTTTCACGTACTTGTGTCTATTTTGTAAATCATTTATAAAACATGCATGTATTCTCATCCCAAAAATATTAGATTTTAAAAGTGGGACTATAACTCACTTTCACAGATTTTTACTTCGTCGGGAAGTAAGACTTGGCCACTGGTTGATTCACGAACCTATAACAATATATACATATATATCAAAGTATGTTCAAAATATATTTACAACACTTTTAATATATTTTGATGTTTTAAGTTTATTAAGTCAGCTGTCCTCGTTAGTAACCTACAACTAGTTGTCCACAGTTAGATGTACAGAAATAAATCGATAAATATTATCTTGAATCAATCCACGACCCAGTGCATACGTATCTCAGTATTGATCACAACTCAAACTATATATATTTTGGAATCAACCTCAACCCTGTATAGCTAACTCCAACATTCACATATAGAGTGTCTATGGTTGTTCCGAAATATATATAGATGTGTCGACATGATAGGTCGAAACATTGTATACGTGTCTATGGTATCTCAAGATTACATAATATACAATACAAGTTGATTAAGTTATGGTTGGAATAGATTTGTTACCAATTTTCACGTAGCTAAAATGAGAAAAATTATCCAATCTTGTTTTACCCATAACTTCTTCATTTTAAATCCGTTTTGAGTGAATCAAATTGCTATGGTTTCATATCGAACTCTATTTTATGAATCTAAAAAGAAAATGTATAGGTTTATAGTCGGAAAAATAAGTTACAAGTCATTTTTGTAAAGGTAGTCATTTCAGTCGAAAGAACGACGTCTAGATGACCATTTTAGAAAACATACTTCCACTTTGAGTTTAACCATAATTTTTGGATATAGTTTCATGTTCATAATAAAAATCATTTTCTCAGAATAACAACTTTTAAATCAAAGTTTATCATAGTTTTTAATTAACTAACCCAAAACAGCCCGCGGTGTTACTACGACGGCGTAAATCCGGTTTTACGATGTTTTTCGTGTTTCCAGGTTTTAAATCATTAAGTTAGCATATCATATAGATATAGAATATGTGTTTAGTTGATTTTAAAAGTCAAGTTAGAAGGATTAACTTTTATTTGCGAACAAGTTTAGAATTAACTAAACTATGTTCTAGTGATTACAAGTTTAAACCTTCGAATAAGATAGCTTTATATGTATGAATCGAATGATATTATGAACATCATTACTACCTTAAGTTCCTTAGATAAACCTACTAGAAAAGATAAAAATGGATCTAGCTTCAACGAATCCTTGGATGGCTCGAAGTTCTTGAAGCAGAATCATGACACGAAAACAAGTTCAAGTAAGATCATCACTTGAAATAAGATTGTTATAGTTATAGAAATTGAACCAAAGTTTGAATATGATTATTACCTTATATTAGAATGATAACCTACTGTAAGAAACAAAGATTTCTTGAGGTTGGATGATCACCTTACAAGATTGGAAGTGAGCTAGCAAACTTGAAAGTATTCTTGATTTTATCTAACTAGAACTTGTAGAATTTATGAAGAACACTTAGAACTTGAAGATAGAACTTGAGAGAGATCAATTAGATGAAGAAAATTGAAGAATGAAAGTGTTTGTAGGTGTTTTTGGTCGTTGGTGTATGGATTAGATATAAAGGATATGTAATTTTGTTTTCATGTAAATAAGTCATGAATGATTACTCATATTTTTGTAATTTTATGAGATATTTCATGCTAGTTGCCAAATGATGGCTCCCACATGTGTTAGGTGACTCACATGGGCTGCTAAGAGCTGATCATTGGAGTGTATATACCAATAGTACATACATCTAAAAGCTGTGTATTGTACGAGTACGAATACGGGTGCATACGAGTAGAATTGTTGATGAAACTGAACGAGGATGTAATTGTAAGCATTTTTGTTAAGTAGAAGTATTTTGATAAGTGTATTGAAATCTTTCAAAAGTGTATAAATACATATTAAAACACTACATGTATATACATTTTAACTGAGTCGTTAAGTCATCGTTAGTCGTTACATGTAAGTGTTGTTTTGAAACCTTTAGGTTAACGATCTTGTTAAATGTTGTTAACCCAATGTTTATAATATCAAATGAGATTTTAAATTATTATATTATCATGATATTATCATGTATGAATATCTCTTAATATGATATATATACATTAAATGTCTTTACAACGATAATCGTTACATATATGTCTCGTTTAAAAATCATTAAGTTAGTAGTCTTGTTTTTTACATATGTAGTTCATTGTTAATATACTTAATGATATGTTTACTTATCATAGTATCATGTTAACTATATATATATCCATATATATGTCATCATATAGTTTTTACAAGTTTTAACGTTCGTGAATCACCGGTCAACTTGGGTGGTCAATTGTCTATATGAAACATATTTCAATTAATCAAGTCTTAACAAGTTTGATTGCTTAACATGTTGGAAATATTTAATCATGTAAATATCAATCTCAATTAATATATATAAACATGGAAAAGTTCGGGTCACTACAGTACCTACCCGTTAAATAAATTTCGTCCCGAAATTTTAAGCTGTTGAAGGTGTTGACGAATCTTCTGGAAATAGATGCGGGTATTTCTTCTTCATCTGATCTTCACGCTCCCAGGTGAACTCGGGTCCTCTACGAGCATTCCATCGAACCTTAACAATTGGTATCTTGTTTTGCTTAAGTCTTTTAACCTCACGATCCATTATTTCGACGGGTTCTTCGATGAATTGGAGTTTTTCGTTGATTTGGATTTCATCTAACGGAATAGTGAGATCTTCTTTAGCAAAACATTTCTTCAAATTCGAGACGTGGAAAGTGTTATGTACAGCCGCGAGTTGTTGAGGTAACTCAAGTCGGTAAGCTACTGGTCCGACACGATCAATAATCTTGAATGGTCAAATATACCTTGGATTTAATTTCCCTCGTTTACCAAATCGAACAACGCCTTTCCAAGGTGCAACTTTAAGCATGACCATCTCTCCAATTTCAAATTCTATATCTTTTCTTTTAATGTCAGCGTAGCTCTTTTGTCGACTTTGGGCGGTTTTCAACCGTTGTTGAATTTGGATGATCTTCTCGGTAGTTTCTTGTATAATCTCTGGACCCGTAATCTGTCTATCCCCCACTTCACTCCAACAAATCGGAGACCTGCACTTTCTACCATAAAGTGCTTCAAACGGCGCCATCTCAATGCTTGAATGGTAGCTGTTGTTGTAGGAAAATTCTGCTAACGGTAGATGTCGATCCCAACTATTTCCGAAATCAATAACACATGCTCGTAGCATGTCTTCAGGCGTTTGTATCGTCCTTTCGCTCTACCCATCAGTTTGTGGATGATAGGCAGTACTCATGTCTAGACGAGTTCCTAATGCTTGCTGTAATGTCTGCCAGAATCTTGAAATAAATCTGCCATCCCTATCAGAGATAATAGAGATTGGTATTCCATGTCTGGAGACGACTTCCTTCAAATAGAGTCGTGCTAACTTCTCCATCTTGTCATCTTCTCTTATTGGCAGGAAGTGTGCTGATTTGGTGAGACGATCAACTATTACCCAAATAGTATCAAAACCACTTGCAGTCCTTGGCAATTTAGTGATGAAATCCATGGTAATGTTTTCCCATTTCCATTCTGGGATTTCGGGTTGTTGAAGTAGACCTGATGGTTTCTGATGCTCAGCTTTGACCTTAGAACACGTCAAACATTCTCCTACGTATTTAGCAACATCGGCTTTCATACCCGGCCACCAAAAATGTGACGATCGGTCCAAATCCATATGGACGAACACGTCATTCATTGATTTCATTGCGAGGTATTTGACCTCTATGATACGTTTTGTAAACATTGCATTCTTTTGAAAAGGCACACCATAAATGAATATTTAAATCAAAGGTTTTCGACATCTAATGATTTCTACATATAGACAATCACCATAAATAATAGTTTACAACAGTACTTCCATTGACAATGCAGTCAAAATAAGATACATGGTGATGATTTGGTGAATGCAACGTTTCCTTGAAAAATATGTCATGCAAGACTCCATGCACATAGCTTGTCTAACATCTAAGCAAACAGCGGAAGACTTCTAGGAAACCTGAGAATAAACATGCTAACAAGTGTCAACACAAAGGTTGGTGAGTTCATAGTTTTAGTGTTTCGTATAATCTGTATATAAAAGTGGATCACAAGATTTTAGTTGTTTCATCCAGAAATGTTTATCAATAGATTATATAAAAGTGGATCACAAGATTTCAGTTGTTTCATCCAGAAACGTTTATCAAAATTATATAAAAGTGGATCACAAGATTTCAGTTGTTTCATCCAGAAACATTTATCAAAATATTCTACGAAATTGAGCACCCTGGTAACTAAACTTTAACGTATATATAATTTGTACCCTTTGTATAATCATCTTAATAATACACGCAAACCAACGTGTACGCTTCTCAAATAGCATACGTCCGTTAAAAGGCTAGCGCTCTAGCTCGGACGGGGATGTCAAGCCCTATGGATCCATATACAACTATTCGTGCCCACCAGTTCTTATAACTGGCAGCTACTAGTTACCAAAGCTAAGGGAATTTTCGGTTCAAACTCGGTGTAGAATTTAGTATGTACTTGTATCCATTGCGTTTAAAATAAAGTGCATGTATTCTCAGCCCAAAAATATATATTGCAAAAGCAATTAAAAAGGGAGCAAATGAAACTCACACATATAAATATTGTATATCGGTTAATAAAGCATTTGCATGTATTCTCAGCCCAAAAATGTAGAGAGTAAAAGGGATCTTATGAAACTCACGCATATAAATCTAGTATTTTCAGTATTTATAAACAGTCGCATGTATTCTCAGCCCAAAAATATATTGAGTAAAAGGGATCATATGAAACTCACGCATATAAATCTAGTATTTTCAGTATTTATAAACAGTCGCATGTATTCTCAGCCCAAAAATATATTGAGTAAAAGGGATCATATGAAACTCACGGTTTAATATTGATATACAATATTGCAGGAAAGCACGTAGACGCATCGGAGATGATAAACACGAGGTTTGATTCACAAAAATACCCCCGAACATTACCCATAATTTCCTTGGCAATAACCCATATTTTCCTTAGCTCTAGCTCGCTCGGAAACTAGTTTTGAAAATTACTTGGACATCACTCCGTCGTAATATTTTTTTGTACATTATTATTTTTGTATCGCAAAAATAATAACACTAATAATAATAATAAAAAAAATAAGATTAATAATAATCTTATTAATAATAATAATAATAATAATAATAATAATAATAATAATAATAAATAATAAATAATATTACGGAGAATATATATATTTGTGTATGTGTGTGATTTAAATCGAGCGAAAACACTGAAATTTATAGATGTGGCCTGAAATCTGGAGTCATGCGACTCGCATGGAAATGGCCTTCTGGCCATGCGACTCGCATGAGGACCAGGGACAGCTCACATTGTTTTGGCTCCTAGCTTGTCGACATAATATAAAATAAATATAAATATAATATATATAATTTAAATTAATTAATTATATATTATATTAAATTCACGTGCATAGTTGACTTGTAATTTTTGTTCCGATAAGTCGTACGTTGTCACTCGACTTATGTCCCGGTTTCGGTTTTTCGAACGCCCTTTCGTACGCTGAGAAAACTTGTACTTTACGTTTCGTGAATCGTACCTTTGTCAAAATATAGTCTTAAATCATCCATAAAATATACCACTGTAGCAAAGTTACTTTAAGTTACTGTAGCAAAGTCAATTTTTACTGTAGCAATTCACTGTAGCAAAGTCAATTTCACTGTAGCAAATAGTGATTTTCAAAAACACTGTAGCATTTTGGGTACTGTAGCAATTTGAAATGTTACTATCGTTTACTAAATAACTTGAAATTATATATATGTATATATCTTTTTAATATATATAAATCAGTTTTTTAAATACACATTGGAAGTTATTTATAAATAAATTTTAATAATAAATATTTCAACTTATCATATATATTCAAATAGATATTTAAACCAATAAGTTTAATGTACGGTATCAAATAATTAATACATTGTTACCTTTTCAAGTTATAGTATATATGTATCTATTTACATATAATTGTTCGCGAATCGTCGAAAACAACCGAAAGGTATTTAAATATATAAAAGTAGTTCAAAAATTTTGAGATTCAGTTTTACAGACTTTTGTGGTTGGTATATATAATACTTTTGACCCCATATAAGTAGTGCCTCCAAGTCTTTAATGCAAAAACAACCGCGCCTAATTCCAAATCATGCATCGTATAATTTTGCTCGTGAATCTTCAATTGTCTAGACGCATAAGCAATCACCTTCGTTCGTTGCATTAATACACAACCGAGACCTTGCTTTGATGCGTCACAACAAATCACAAAATCATCATTCCCTTCAGGCAATGACAATATAGGTGCCGTAGTTAGCTTTTTCTTCAATAACTGAAACGCTTTCTCTTGTTCATCCTTCCATTCAAATTTCTTCCTTTTATGCGTTAATGCAGTCAAGGGTTTTGCTATTCTGGAAAAGTCTTGGATGAACCTTCTGTAGTAACCAGCTAGTCCTAAAAACTGGCGTATGTGTTTCGGAGTTTTCGGGGTTTCCCACTTTTCAATAGTTTCTATCTTTGCCGGATCCACCTTAATACCTTTTTTGTTCACTATGTGACCGAGGAATTGAACTTCTTCCAACCAAAATGCACACTTTGAAAATTTAGCGTACAATTCTTCCTTCCTCAATACTTCTAACACCTTTCTCAAATGTTCACCGTGTTCTTGGTCATTCTTTGAGTAAATAAGTATGTCATCAATGAAAACAATGACAAACTTGTCAAGGTATGGTCCACACACTCGGTTCATAAGGTCCATGAACACAGCTGGTGCATTAGTTAAACCAAATGGCATGACCATAAACTCGTAATGACCGTAACGTGTTCTGAAAGCAGTCTTTGGAATATCATCTTCTTTCACCCGCATTTGATGATACCCGGAACGTAAGTCAATCTTTGAATAAACAGACGAGCCTTGTAGTTGATCAAATAAGTCGTCGATTCTCGGTAGTAGGTAGCGGTTCTTGATGGTAAGTTTGTTCAACTCTCGGTAGTCGATACACAACCTGAATGTACCATCTTTCTTCTTGACAAACAAAACAGGAGCTCCCCACGGTGATGTGCTTGGTCGAATGAAACCATGCTCTACAAGTTCTTGTAATTGGCTTTGCAGTTCTTTCATCTAGCTGGGTGCGAGTCTGTAAGGAGCACGAGCTATTGGTGCAGCTCCTGGTACAAGATCTATTTGAAATTCAACGGATCGATGTGGGGGTAATCCCGGTAATTCTTTCGGAAATACATCGGGAAATTCTTTTGTGACGGGAACATCATTGATGCTCTTTTCTTCAGTTTGTACTTTCTCGACGTGTGCTAGAACAGCATAGCAACCTTTTCTTATTAGTTTTTGTGCCTTCAAATTACTAATAAGATGTAGCGTCTTGTTGCCCTTTTCTCCGTATACCATTAAGGGTTTTCCTTTTTCTCGTATAATGCGAATTGCATTTTTGTAACAAACGATCTCTGCTTTCACTTCTTTCAACCAGTCCATACCGATTATCACATCAAAACTCCCTAACTCTACTGGTATCAAGTCAATCTTAAATGTTTCACTAACCAGTTTAATTTCTCGATTCCGACATATATTATCTGCTGAAATTAATTTACCATTTGCTAATTCGAGTAAAAATTTACTATCCAAAGGCGTCAATGGACAACTTAATTTAGCACAAAAATCTCTACTCATATAGCTTCTATCCGCACCCGAATCAAATAAAACGTAAGCAGATTTATTGTCAATAAGAAACGTACCCGTAACAAGCTCCGGGTCTTCCTGTGCCTCTGCCGCATTAATATTGAAAACTCTTCCGCGGCCTTGTCCATTCGTGTTCTCCTGGTTCGGGCAATTTCTAATAATGTGGCCCGGTTTTCCACATTTATAACAAACTACATTGGCATAACTTGCTCCGACACTACTTACTCCGCCATTACTCGTTCCGACACCATTTGTTCCTTTCGTTCTATTAACCCCTGGTCCGTAGACCTCACACTTCGCTGCGCTATGACCATTTCTTTTACACTTGTTGCAAAATTTGGTGCAGAACCCCGATTGATACTTTTCACACCTTTGGCATAGCTGCTTCTGATTGTTGTTGTTGTTGTTGCGGTTATTATTGTTGTTGGGATGATTGTTGTAGTTGCTGTTGTTGTTGTTGCTGTTGTTGTTGTTGTTGTTGGGCCGTTTGTTGTAGTGGCGATTGATGTTGCGATTGTTGGGATAATTGTTGCGATTATTGTTGTAATTGCTGTTGTTGTTGTATTGGTGATTCTTATCACCGTTTTCCTCCCATTTTCTTTTGACTTGCTTCACATTGGCCTCTTCAGCAGTCTGTTCTTTAATTCTTTCTTCAATCTGGTTCACTAGTTTGTGAGCCATTCTACATGCCTGTTGTATGGAGGCGGGCTCGTGTGAACTTATATCTTCTTGGATTCTTTCCGGTAATCCTTTCACAAACGCGTCGATCTTCACTTCCTCATCTCCGAATGCTCCCAGACACAATAGGCACAATTCTGTGAATCGTCTTTCGTACGTGGTAATATCAAATCCTTGGGTTCGTAACCCTCTAAGTTCTGTCTTGAGCTTATTGACCTCGGTTCTGGGACGGTACTTCTCGTTCATCAAGTGCTTGAATGCTGACCACGGTAGTGCGTACGCATCGTCTTGTCCCACTTGCTCTAGATAGGTATTCCACCATGTTAACGCAGAACCTGTGAAGGTATGCGTAGCGTACTTCACTTTGTCCTCTTCAGTACACTTACTTATGGCAAACACCGATTTGACCTTCTCGGTCCACCGTTTCAATCCGATCGGTCCTTCGGTTCCATCAAATTCCAAAGGTTTGCAGGCAGTGAATTCTTTGTAGGTGCATCCTACACGATTTCCTGTACTGCTAGATCCAAGGTTATTGTTGGTATGTAGCGCAGCCTGTACTGCGGCTATATTTGAAGCTAGAAAAGTACGGAATTCCTCTTCATTCATATTCACGGTGTGTCGAGTAGTCGGTGCCATTTCCTTCAAAATAGTCAAATGGAACAAGTTAATCATACAGAATATCAAGAGTAGTTAATAGTATTTTGTAGCATAATATGAACTCATTTATAAAAGCTTTTTCTTCATATTAGCGTTTTATAAGTTTAAATTCGGGTAGTACCTACCCGTTAAGTTCATACTTAGTAGCTAATATACAATTCAACTACTACAATTCTATATGAAAAACTGATTATAATAATATTTCGCGTTCAAACTTTTATACAATATTTTACAAACTTACAATACCGCTTATTTTTCATAAAGCATGAAATATAGCACACAATAACTTTGATACAAGATAGTTGTGAAGATAATTCTATCTAGTACACAAGTCGTTCAGCAAAGGCAATAAAGACACGTAATTCATACGTCCAGAAACAAGTCATGCATTCTGGTTTTACTAGGACTACTTCCCATCCTTGGTCTTGTGGAACATAACCGTTTTGGCCGTTGATAAGACAGCGTGTTGTAACGTCGTCAAAGGGACGAGGGTTACGTAATGTCCAACAGTCCCGTAACAATCTAAAAACCTCATTTCTTACCCCCAATTACCGACTCCGTCACTTGTGGGAACGTTTTGTTTAATAGTTGTAGGCCGATGTTCTTGTTCTCACTTTGGTGAGAAGCGAACATTACTAATCTGTAAGCATAACATGCTTCTTTATGTTGCATGTTAGCCGCTTTTTCTAAATCACGAAGTCCAATATTCGGATATATTGAGTCAAAATAATTTCTTAACCCATTGCGTAAAATAGCATTTGGGTTCCCCGCAATATATGCGTCAAAGTAAACACATCGTAACTTATGGATTTCCCAATGTGATATCCCCCATCTTTCGAACGAAAGCCTTTTATAAACCAAGGCATTCTTGGAACGTTCTTCGAATGTCTTACAAACTGATCTCGCCTTAAATAGTTGTGCCGAAGAATTCTGACCGACTCTAGACAAGATTTCATCAATCATGTCTCCGGGTAGGTCTCTTAAAATATTGGGTTGTCTATCCATTTTGTGTTTTTATACTGTAAAATAGACAAGAGTTAGATTCATAAAAAAAATACTTATTAATACAAGCAATTTTTACATATATCATAAAGCATAAGCACACTATATTACATATATTACACCACACGAATACAGCTATCTTATTCTGACTCGCTTGTTTCTTCTTCTTCGGTTTTGGTTCGTTTTGCCAAGTTTCTAGGGATATATGATGTTCCCCTAATACGAGCCGTCGTTATCCACATTGGTTTAGAAAAACCTGGTGGTTTAGAGGTTCCCGGGTCATTGTTACAACTTAAGGACTTCGGGGGTTGACGATACATATAAAGTTCATCGGGGTTGGAATTAGATTTCTCTATTTTTATGCCCTTTCCCTTATTATTTTCTTTTGCCTTTTTAAATTCAGTTGGGGTAATTTCTATAACATCATCGGAATTCTCGTCGGAATCCGATTCATCGGAGAATTGGTAATCCTCCCAATATTTTGCTTCCTTAGCGGAAACACCATTGACCATAATTAACCTTGGTCGGTTGGTTGAGGATTTTCTTTTACTTAACCGTTTTATTATTTCCCCCACCGGTTCTATTTCTTCATCCGGTTCTGATTCTTCTTCCGGTTCCGATTCTTCTTCTGGTTCCGACTCTTCTTCCGGTTCCTCTTCGGGAACTTGTGAATCAGTCCATGAATCATTCCAATTTACATTTGACTCTTCATTATTATTAGGTGAGTCAATGGGACTTGTTCTAGAGGTAGACATCTATCACATAATATCAAATGTGTTAAGAGATTAATATATCACATAATATTCACATGTTAAAAATATATAGTTTCCAACAAAATTTGTTAAGCAATCATTTTTCAAGTAAACACGGTCGAAGTCCAGACTCACTAATGCATCCTAACAAACTCGATAAGACACACTAATGCAAAATTCTGGTTCTCTAAGACCAACGCTCGGATACCAACTGAAATGTCCCGTTCTTATTGATTAAAAACGTTCCATATTAATTGATTTCGTTGCGAGGTTTTGAACTCTATATGAGACGTTTTTCAAAGACTGCATTCATTTTAAAACAAACCATAACCTTTATTTCATCAATAAAGGTTAAAAAAGCTTTACGTAGATTATCAAATAATGATAATCTAAAATATCCTGTTTACACACGACCATTACATAATGGTTTACAATACAAATATGTTACAACAAAATAAGTTTCTTGAATGCAGTTTTTACACAATATCATACAAGCATGGACTCCAAATCTCGTCCTTATTTAAGTATGCGACAGCGGAAGCTCTTAATAATCACCTGAGAATAAACATGCTTAAAACATCAACAAAAATGTTGGTGAGTTATAGGTTTAACCTATATATATAAAATCATAATAATAGACCACAGGATTTCATATTTCAATACACATCCCATACATAGAGATAAAAATCATTCATATGGTGAACACCTGGTAACCGACATTAACAAGATGCATATATAAGAATATCCCCATCATTCCGGGACACCCTTCGGATATGATATAAATTTCGAAGTACTAAAGCATCCGGTACTTTGGATGGGGTTTGTTAGGCCCAATAGATCTATCTTTAGGATTCGCGTCAATTAGGGTGTCTGTTCCCTAATTCTTAGATTACCAGACTTAATAAAAAGGGGCATATTCGATTTCGATAATTCAACCATAGAATATAGTTTCACGTACTTGTGTCTATTTTGTAAATCATTTATAAAACCTGCATGTATTCTCATCCCAAAAATATTAGATTTTAAAAGTGGGACTATAACTCACTTTCACAGATTTTTACTTCGTCGGGAAGTAAGACTTGGCCACTGGTTGATTCACGAACCTATAACAATATATACATATATATCAAAGTATGTTCAAAATATATTTACAACACTTTTAATATATTTTGATGTTTTAAGTTTATTAAGTCAGCTGTCCTCGTTAGTAACCTACAACTAGTTGTCCACAGTTAGATGTACAGAAATAAATCGATAAATATTATCTTAAATCAATCCACGACCCAGTGTATACGTATCTCAGTATTGATCACAACTCAAACTATATATATTTTGGAATCAACCTCAACCCTGTATAGCTAACTCCAACATTCACATATAGAGTGTCTATGGTTGTTCCGAAATATATATAGATGTGTCGACATGATAGGTCGAAACATTGTATATGTGTCTATGGTATCTCAAGATTACATAATATACAATACAAGTTGATTAAGTTATGGTTGGAATAGATTTGTTACCAATTTTCACGTAGCTAAAATGAGAAAAATTATCCAATCTTGTTTTACCCATAACTTCTTCATTTTAAATCCGTTTTGAGTGAATCAAATTGCTATGGTTTCATATCGAACTCTATTTTATGAATCTAAACAGAAAAAGTATAGGTTTATAGTCGGAAAAATAAGTTACAAGTCGTTTTTGTAAAGGTAGTCATTTCAGTCGAAAGAACGATGTCTAGATGACCATTTTAGAAAACATACTTCCACTTTGAGTTTAACCATAATTTTTGGATATAGTTTCATGTTCATAATAAAAATCATTTTCTCAGAATAACAACTTTTAAATCAAAGTTTATCATAGTTTTTAATTAACTAACCCAAAACAGCCCGCGGTGTTACTACGACGGGGTAAATCCGGTTTTACGATGTTTTTCGTGTTTCCAGGTTTTAAATCATTAAGTTAGCATATCATATAGATATAGAATATGTGTTTAGTTGATTTTAAAAGTCAAGTTAGAAGGATTAACTTTTATTTGCGAACAAGTTTAGAATTAACTAAACTATGTTCTAGTGATTACAAGTTTAAACCTTCGAATAAGATAGCTTTATATGTATGAATCGAATGATATTATGAACATCATTACTACCTTAAGTTCCTTGGATAAACCTACTGGAAAAGAGAAAAATGGATCTAGCTTCAACGGATCCTTGGATGGCTCGAAGTTCTTGAAGCAGAATCATGACACGAAAACAAGTTCAAGTAAGATCATCACTTGAAATAAGATTGTTATAGTTATAGAAATTGAACCAAAGTTTGAATATGATTATTACCTTGTATTAGAATGATAACCTACTGTAAGAAACAAAGATTTCTTGAGGTTGGATGATCACCTTACAAGATTGGAAGTGAGCTAGCAAACTTGAAAGTATTCTTGATTTTATCTAACTAGAACTTGTAGAATTTATGAAGAACACTTAGAACTTGAAGATAGAACTTGAGAGAGATCAATTAGATGAAGAAAATTGAAGAATGAAAGTGTTTGTAGGTGTTTTTGGTCGTTGGTGTATGGATTAGATATAAAGGATATGTAATTTTGTTTTCATGTAAATAAGTCATGAATGATTACTCATATTTTTGTAATTTTATGAGATATTTCATGCTAGTTGCCAAATGATGGCTCCCACATGTGTTAGGTGACTCACATGGGCTGCTAAGAGCTGATCATTGGAGTGTATATACCAATAGTACATACATCTAAAAGCTGTGTATTGTACGAGTACGAATACGGGTGCATACGAGTAGAATTGTTGATGAAACTGAACGAGGATGTAATTGTAAGCATTTTTGTTAAGTAGAAGTATTTTGATAAGTGTATTGAAGTCTTTCAAAAGTGTATAAATACATATTAAAACACTACATGTATATACATTTTAACTGAGTCGTTAAGTCATCGTTAGTCGTTACATGTAAGTGTTGTTTTGAAACCTTTAGGTTAACGATCTTGTTAAATGTTGTTAACCCAATGTTTATAATATCAAATGAGATTTTAAATTATTATATTATCATGATATTATCATGTATGAATATCTCTTAATATGATATATATACATTAAATGTCTTTACAACGATAATCGTTACATATATGTCTCGTTTAAAAATCATTAAGTTAGTAGTCTTGTTTTTTACATATGTAGTTCATTGTTAATATACTTAATGATATGTTTACTTATCATAGTATCATGTTAACTATATATATATCCATATATATGTCATCATATAGTTTTTACAAGTTTTAACGTTCGTGAATCACCGGTCAACTTGGGTGGTCAATTGTCTATATGAAACATATTTCAATTAATCAAGTCTTAACATGTTTGATTGCTTAACATGTTGGAAACATTTAATCATGTAAATATCAATCTCAATTAATATATATAAACATGGAAAAGTTCGGGTCACTACAGAGCCACCCACTTATTATGTTTTAATGAAGTTGTATATAACCTTATACATTCAGTTCATAAATAAGATGAGCACAAGCTAAATTTAGTGGCCAAGTAGGATTCTGTAGAAATTGGTTAATATGTTTTAATAAAGTTGTATATAACCATACACATAGCGTTAACTCAACTAAGAAAATATATTTATGATTTATAGTTTTAAACTACTTTTAAAAGATGGTGAAATCTTACATTTTGCCAAAATAGATCATCTTACATTTTGCAAAGATAAGTGTGTGAGATAAACATGAAAATCAATGGATGATATTATATGATAATGCCTATGAAGTTTACCATTGTTAAGATCTGTACCGTACACTAGAGATTCGAATGTGAAAGAGACGATGGATTTGGGTTATTCACCCCACCAGCCTACTTAATACATACCAAGTAAACAGTTAATGGGTCAAACACAGTTTTAGTTGCACAAAATCACACAGATTGAGATAGTTTTGTACATCTTTTTTTTTTCTTTCTGAAAAGCAAATAGTTTAAAACTGTACATCTAACTGAAGTAAGTAAAGACATGCTGCTAAAACTTGAACAAAACCTTATTAAACCTTTTAGCTCTCATTATATGTCCAAATTTGTCCTACTCAATTACAAAAAATATTAAAGCAGCAATAACATAATACAACTATTTACATCAGCAAACATGAAAGAAGCAGATGCTTTGAAATGTTTAGTAATTTCAACATAAACATATTCACTTACCATAGCAAACCCATTTATCCTAGTCGCAAGGTCAGATGCATCTTTTTTTCAAACTCATTTTCAATCAACATAAACAATAACCTTTATGTCTAAAACAAAAACCCTCAAATAGAGATTGAACCTAGTTATAGTTAAGTTTAAAAAAAACTCAAGCCCATAAATTAAAATCTAACATCATAATCTGATCTTTAAGTCAACATTATAATTGAAATAAGACATTCAAATGATATTGAAAGAGGGATTGAAAACATCCGAGACCTTCAACCTTCACAATGAAACGTCTGAAAATGAATGATACAAATGTGAGAATTATTATAATAAAACATCTGACACCTTCAACCTTCACCTAATACATATTACAAAACACCTCCATAAAAGTTTTATCTTTTAAAATGGCAAATTCAAGCTGTTACATATAAATGTGTTGATAAAAAGGTTGAACTTTAAGGCAAATATGTAAGATGTATATGACTGAAGGCAAATATGTTCTAATATGAAATGTTCTATTATGAAAGGTTATATTGTATACTTCTATCATCAAAAGGCAGTTATATAATCACCCATTTTGAATGATAATACAAAACATGCTTATGAGGCTAATGAATGGTTAGCTAGAATTATAATTTTGATAACAACAAAAGGTTATATGCTTCCCGTTGATATGATACAGTAGCAATGTAATTATGTATATGTATTGCCACTGCAGTTGTACTCTAATTCCTACCAAAAACTACTCGAAACAAATATAAATTGCAAACAACACTTAGCAAAGAAAACAACACTTACCAAGAACTACTTTCATTATTTATGTAATAAACCTATGAAGTTAAAACCATGATTGAAAGAAGCACAAAGGAAATGGGAAACATCTCATTGACTACAATGTAAATTCAACATACTATTGTATCTTCTTTCAGAAATTTTCACAAACACCTTATGTGCATCAAAACTTAGAACCAAATGTAATGAATCTAGCTCCCTTTCAATCCAGTTCATAAAGTTTACTTCAATATGCAATAATCAGCACACAAACACATTCGGAAAAAAACGTAATAGAAATTTGTTTTCAAAGAAATTGACATGAACAGAATGGATCATACAGTCATCATCAAATCATAATTCATTAAGCAATTTAACCCAAGAACTAAAAGAAGCCAAATGATGTGCCAAGAATCTACACACAAAAAACATATAACATTAAACCCCGTCGCTAACAAAATCTTTTGAGTTTCACATCTAAATTATCGTTACTCCGTTTCTGACAATCCGTTACTCCGTTTCTGACCATCGGTGTTCTGCTCCGTTTCTGACCTATATATGAAAAATACTCTTGTTTCGGTACACTAACCTGACGATGAAACCAAAACGAATTTGTCCGAGAAATAAGCAAAATGATATGAATTGGAAACGGGTATTTTATATATATATATATATATATATATATATATATATATATATATATATATATATATATATATATATATATATATATATATATATATATATATATCAGCAGTTGGTGGCCTGCCTCCTTTAGGGGAGGTCAGGAGGTTCGACCCCCGTTGGCAAAAAATTAAAAACACAATTTCATCTCTACCATAAAGTATCTACCCATGGCACCTTTCTCATATTGTTTTTTTTTGGGGGGGGGGGGGGGGGCGGGGGTAAAGGGGAGGGGTTTTACTTTACCGTGCCCTTGGATCGGTTTCAAGGTTTCCTCCCGGGCAGCGATGGTGGCGGAGTTATTATCGCTGCATCAGCATAGTCGAAACGGGAGATGATCGCTGTTCAATATATATATATATATATATATATATATATATATATATATATATATATATATATATATGCTAAAATGTTTTGATGTATATACTAGCTTAAGAGTCGTAAAAATTGCGGTTTTCGGCAATAAAACTACAAATATAATATATTATTTGTGATTCAATATCGACAAAAGTTGTGTATAAAAAACAATTCAAGTCAAATCAAGAAATTGAACAAAATTGTAAATATAAATTAACTATTATAAAAAGACTGCTTTCAAAGAAGTTGTTATAGTATTTTGCAATTTGTCTAAATTTGTAGTACTATCAATTTCTTTTTACATAAAATTTGTCTTCAATTTTTTCATCTTCTTATATTGGTTGATTAACATTTTCAAATTGTATATTATTAACTGAAAATATTAAAATGAATGTATGTAGTTATAGTTATTGTTATTATATCTGGGGCAAATTTCATTAAAATGTAACATTTTTGCTACAATATCCTATTTTAGGTAAAAATAGGTTTATTTTGTAGTTTAAATGATTATTTTATCAAATGTTAATTAAAAATAGGAGTATCGTTATTTTTATGTTAGAACTCCGTAAAAAAAATTAACGATACGCCATTTTTTTAAGTAATCAAATGCAAACTTGATCGTTAGCACTTCCTTGAGGATATGGAAGACCTCGTGAATGATGATTCTTACGAACTGGATATTTAATTAATTTTTGTTATGTTCGTAATATGATCGTCGAGGGTTAACGACACACGTATGTGCCAATTATCAAGCTTGCATATGTTCGTAATCTTCAGGTATGTGCCAATAATCAGGCTTGCATTTTGATTTACTTCATATAAGTCCTTCTACAAATTTTGATGTAATTTTTAAATCGCCAATTTATTTGATCTTGATTGTTATGAGAATTGACTTAAGCTTTGGATTGATAAACCTTTGAACGATTACAACGATTACACTCATGGAACACTTCATATGCGATTCATTATTCGAATTCAAGAACTTTTAAGTCTCATTCTCAATTTTAATATACATATGCTCACAATTTTAACAATATTACATTATATTGAAGCTTTATGATAATTATTACATATAAGCAAAATGCTATGAATATATATATATATATATATATATATATATATATATATATATATATATATATATATATATATATATATATATATATATATATATATATATGCTATAATTTATGTATAATATGTAGTAATAAATACAAATATCGATATAATATAATATATATTGATGTCCGTGTGCAAATGGATAATTAATATGTCATAAATTACCATATTAACTATTAGACAAAAATGATGAATAGTATCAGGGGCAGGTTTGTCTTTGTACTTATTTTGCTGTAGCAACGGAATCACTGTAGTAAATTTTTTTCCTTTATATTTTTCTCTACCCGTTATAACAATTTTTTTTTTATTTTTTCTTTTTTGGTTTCCTTTATATTTTTCTCCACAAAATAACGATTTAATGGCGTTAAATTTTTAAAAGTCAACAATTCCATAGCGAAACGCGGAGATGCACGTATATTGTTAATTTAAAATAATATTTAAATCTTTGATGGGTTATACCTTTTAGTTCGACTCGAGTTGCGCTTCAACGACATCATCGTTAGCCACGAAATAATTTTACAAACTAAACACAATAAAATACATTGAAAAGCGAACCCCGGCGCGAAGCGAGGGTTCGACAACTAGTTCCATTTTAGCAAATATATTTGTATATATATATATATCACAGGGAAAAAAGATTACTCCGTAATTTATAACAAACACAAAACGCTGTATATTTTAACCTGAGTTTGTACTCAAGCCACAATTCTGCTTGAACAATCTTCAATTTACCCATCAAGTTTTTTTTGCCTGATGAAAATCATAGATATGTTAAACTACGATAATAATCGAAAAACAAGTATGCAAGTAAACATTTACAATAAATAGATAAGACCGTTTTTACCTATTCCCTGACTCGCCATGATTATCCTCTTCTTCTTTACCAACAAGTATGCATGTATAAATATAATACATAACCCAAGTGATCAAACTAGTTATATTTTCATCCATATTTAGGGACGAATAGCCTAAACATGAAATATTTATTTACCTACTATATATATTTGTAGGGACGAATATCCTAAACATGGAAAACCTTATTTATTTACCTAATATATATATATATATATATATATATATATATATATATATATATATATATATATATATATATATATATATATATATTGTAGCATTTTCAGAGGATTTATTGCACTATATGGTTACATGTTTGGATTACATTATATAACAATTAATTTATACATACTTACATATCACATGCTTTTATGTTATCATTGTATGCTTATTTGTCTATGTTTACATTGTATACCATCTATTTTATACTGCATAGTATACCTATATGCTTCTTACCAACATGTTTTCGTATACTTATTGTACTTACATGACTGGTTATACTTGCATATTTGGCACGCACATATTTTAATTATATGTTATATTACATTATTTTGTTACATGCTTTATTTACCTATACATATCGTATTGATATATACTTTATTCATGGTAAAGTTTCTTTTTTATCTACTTTACTTGTATACTTTTACTGCACATATCGGAATTCATGGTTCTTTATGGTCGGAGGTCCCTAGGAAGCAGCCTCTCTGCTCTACAGAATAGGGAGGGACGACTTCCTCTACCTGGGGACCGATAGGTATCCGTGGGTGGAGGAATGACTTCCCTTTTACTTTAGGGTAGAGGAAAGGACTGTCTACATCTAACCTCCCCCATACTCCACTCTAGTGGAATTAGGTATTGTTGTTGTTGTTGTTGTTGTTGTATATATATATATATATATGTATGTATTTTGAGTTTATGACATGTGACCGAGTTTGAAAAGATATGTGGCATCGCACTTGAACATGTGAATTTTTTTCTTTGGTCCAATCACATACGGATTACATACGGGGCAAGGACGGTAAAAAAACCCCTCCCCTTTGTCCCCAACGCGATGTGAGAAAGGTGTCATGGGTGGAACTTCATGGCAGGGATGAAATTGTGGGTTGATATGTAGCCAACGGGGGTCGAACTCCTGACCTCCCCTAAAAAAGGTAGGCCACCAACCGCTGGACCACATCACAACTTCTCTTGAACATGTGAATTAAGGTTATATTTCCACTTATGAAATTATGATGCAACAATTATCAAATAATTTTGTATAAAATATAATGTAATAACCTTCAATATCATATTTCGAGTTGTTTGCCTCTTAAACCGGGGATGATGTTTCTTCAAATGTGTGTGAGGAACACCATTAGTATTTCCACGGTTGGGCGGAGGCCTTTGAGAATGAGTTTCAGGTCCCCGGTAATCAATATCATAAATTTTTGAATCTAGTCTTCCTGCACAAATTCACACCATGTCACATATATTTACAACCTCATACTAAATGGGACCCACAATCGTATTTGCTGTCAGAGAAGAAAGTCAAAGTTGGACCCACAATCGTCCCAGAAAAAAACGGTGGTCGTGCCGAAAGACTTTTCGCGACGAAGTATCTGGAACGACCTTTTGGGAACAAAATGTCGTTTGGAAAGCTAATCCGGGAAGACATTTCATGTCGAAAGGCTGGAAAATGTCGTCCCTGAAAATGCATTTTCTTTATACACATTCCCTACCCGAGGCTAAATGGGTTAGAGAATTCGATTATACTGCTAGGCCAAAGGCCCTAAATGATTAAGTTTTTAAGTACGACTTTGAGAAACGAATATCAACAAAAGTGAAAACGACGATGATGAATTAGAAAAATAACAAACAACAAAGGAATTTAACTAACCTTTGGAAGAAGAACTAGGGAGTACCACAAGTAGGAGGAAGAGAATGAAAGTAGTAATGATGCAATTCTTGATATCCATAATTAACCTCAATATGTGTTCATGTGTTTGTGTGTGTGTGAAGTGTAATATATTAATTGGTGGTGGATTTAAGCATTTGAAACCGTCACCATCTTCACAGCCGGCCATTTTTTGATATAAATGTTCATGTCACTTGGTAGCAAGCTAGCAATTTGCTAAGCTGTGGAGATACTTATCTGGCCGGTGCTGCTTTCTCTTTCATGGACCAGTTGCTATATTGCTATACATATACATATTACATATTATATATATATACTTATACTTTTACAAATAAAAAAAAGTATATATACCTGTCAAAATTACTGTTGATCTTAGGGCAAAATAATCATTTCATTTGATCTTAGGGCAAAATAATCATTTCATTTGTCTTTTATTTATACGATTGCACTAACGTCAACATTATTACTTTACCTTACTAAAGTTGGTAGATTATGGGTAGTAACATATTGGGATTACTTGGTCATTCTGTTATCTTTTATTTGTTTAGATATATGTAATTTTTTTCGGATTATCTTTCATTTTTTCTCATTCGGGTTCGATTTTTCAACTCGGTTTACGAGATGACAACCTAATTTGCAAGCTTCTTGTATTTTATTTTTAATCAATTCTATGTCACCCTTTCCAATAACTTTTCGATATGATTTAAAGTGATTAACTACACTGGTCGGGTTAGAGTTGCAATCTATTAACCGACCCATAACAAAGAGTTCAATTTATCTCTCAACCATGTTTCAAAGAGAAAGCGTTGGATAGTCAACACGTTGAAAGAAAGTTTTTAATAGGCTTTAATAGTAGGCCCAAATGTCAACGAAGTTAGTTGGACTTACATTTATGTTATAAGGATGGGATTATCACCAAAAAGCCCATTTTTTCGACCCTTTGTGCGTGAGAGCCCAAAAAATAAAAAAATTGCCAATTTACCCTCGCAAGGAGCAAGGCGCCTTGCTCCCTTGCGCCTTGCGTCCTTGCGACCTTGGTTTCACCTGGGAGCAAGGAGCAAGGAGCCTCTTGCTCCCTTGCTTCCACCTGGGAGCATCCACCTGAGAACAAGGGAGCAAGGTGCCTCTTGCTCCCTTGCTTCCACCTGGGAGCAAGGACGCAAGGTGCCTCTTGCTCCCTTGCTTCCACCTGGGAGCAAGGACGCAAGGTGCCTCTTGCTCCCTTGCTTCCACCTGAGAGCAAGGTGCCTCTTGCTCCCTTGCTTCCACGCGTCCGCATCTTGCTCCCTTGCTTCCACCTGGAAGCTAGGACGCAAGGTGCATCTTGCTCCCTTGCTTCCACCTGGGAGCAAGAGGCACCTTGCGTCCTTGCTCCCAGATGGAAGCAAGGGAGCAAGATGCACCTTGCGTCCTTGATTCCACCTGGGAGCAAGGAGCAAGGTGCCGTGCTCCTTGCTCCCCAATGTAAGCAAGGTCGCAAGGACGCAAGGCGCAAGGGAGCAAGGCACCTTGCTCCTTGCGAGGACAAATTGGCAATTTTTATTTTTTTTGGGCTCTCACGCAAGAAGGGTAAAAAAATGGGCTTTTTGGTGATAATTCCTATAAGGATTAGTCCTTTTTGTATGTATTCTCAGACATGACCCAATATGTTGAGTAATAACAGTGGTCCTATTACCATTACCGCTCATATTAATATCGAACTTCGTATAATCGTGAGCTTGAGTTTTATTTCTTTCGTGTTTAGTTGAACTTGGACATTTTTGTGTTTCTCGATTGTTATTTGAGATTTCATTTTTTATGAAGTTTTTGCATTGATTATGAAGTTTATTTTATTTTTTATATTTTTTAAAGATAATTGTCGAAATCACCTAGCGGGTATTAAATATTAACCACATTCGCGATCATTTGTCACGCACGCACGTACTTTCAGGAGGAAACACGAATCGCATTGTATTGGAGATATTACGTAATCATGCATTAGAGATATTGTATACATGAAGAGCGAGATAAATAATTTACTTGAAGATTAAGTTTAGTCTATAGTATAGACATTCTTCTGAGAAAATTGTTGTTTTGGATTCTCACTATAATTCTTTGTATTATATATATTGATCAATAACAATAACTCCATGTTTGGAGAATTATTTTTTAATACATTGCAGAAACCCAATACATAAACCATCCCGAGGGGTAGACGGGCTGGATTTAAATCATGAATGGATCCGGAGGAAAACTCCCCTCGAGGTCAATCTGGAATTTCATATTTCAGTTTCAATTAATTGTCAGATAGCATGCATAACCCTATTGTCACTTTGTTATAAACTATTAATTATATCCTATGAGTTGTTAATTCTATCGGATAAAATCAATAACCAAACATCATAATCAAATAATAATACCATGAAAAAATCGATCTACACAAAACAATAATTCATCTCCATAATCATAAAATTAAAGTAATCATAACATAATTAATATTTGACCTAAGTAAACATAACAATCTTAGCCAATAACCATGATAAAAATAAACACATGTTCAGTGGCGGAGGATAGTGGAGGCAGGGCGCCCCAGCTGGATTTTTTTTTTAAAAAAATTATACACTAAAAAAAAATTTACTAAAAAATAAGGTTTTTATTAGTGTTTGCCTCAGCTGTAATGAAAAATTTAATAAGTTTTTACATCCGCCCCATCTGTAGTCGGGTTCAAGTTCCGCCCCTACACATGTTCAAAGTAGAATTCATAATCAAATACAAAGAATTAACTTAAAAACAAAGTGTTTATGAAATCAACCGATGTTAATAGCCTCTCCTTGATGATTGTAACGTGTTAGAATGCTCCAAATTGCCTTGAAAACCTCCAAAAATCGCCAAAATTCAAGCATGGTACGAAATCCACTTCAAAAAGTGCATGCAACTCCAAAACCCTAAGTTTTGTATTTAAGTTATCCAAAACCAAAAGATGCAAGCGCCGCTTCAGAAGCCCAAACGGCACTTTTGCGACGGAATTTCACTCAAATGTTATCTGCAACCGGCTCTTTCACGGCGCTTTCTCCTTGCAAGCTGTGCTTTGTCATCCTATGCGGCGCCTTATTCGTCATTTTCAACCTATCGACTAATAATCCAAGCGACGCATCATCCGTCAAGCGGCGCTTGTATCTGATCCCTCATGTTTTGTCAAAAAATCCACGCAACGCTTTCTTTCCAAGTGGCGCCCTTGATTTGACACTTTTTCTCCAACTTTAATTAGGAAGCGGCGCTTCCTTCTCTTTTCCAGCAAATCATATTTTTTCTATCTTTCACCTAACTTCCTCCCGTCCATATCTTCATTCTTATCAAAATCGCCTGAAACCAACTATAAGTATAAAAAAAAAATCGCCTGAAACCAACTATAAGTATCAAAAATTCATATAATGACTTTAAAATACTTAAAACAAACATGATATTGCCTATAAGATCAATTCCAACCATTACATGTTTCTTTATAAAGACCGAACTCTACATCAGTGTCACCTCAATATTTCTTTAAAAAGACTAAGCGCTACCAACCATAACATATTTTTTTCGTAAATTAGGGTTCCACTTATTTTTATATATATCAATTATTAAAAAAGTACTAATATTATTATATTAAAGTTAATAATATACCGAGTGTGATATAAATATTCATCCACTCTTTTGACACACATGGACCCACCAAGAAATAATAACATAGTTCAATTGGTCCATGAAATTTTGTCTTTACAATTCTCCAGAAGGACATACTGAAGACTAATCTCAAAAAAGACGTTAATGACGATCCATTCCCTATCATGTCATTTTATATTGAAAATAGAAGCTCCCAGTGACACTTGCATAGGGAGTGATCTAAATATTATATAAAAACATGTACAGAATAGACCATAACAATTATAACCTCCTATCTAAATGTAACGATGGTATTCTACTCCACTTTATTCTTTTATGAGGGTCTTTCATGAGGAGTAACACAGATATATGATCAATTTTCTTAGAATTATTAATGTATTGTCATTTAAAGAATTCATAAGATTTAGAAACAATATACCTATCAGATGTCCATGTAAGAAATCATATTTTTCAGAATTCTTGATCCTAACTCCACTAATCTACATTGACATTATTAGCGAATGTGAATACGAATGCTTCAAGAACGGCTTGTGTACATCTTATGCTTAAGAGAATGTGACCGATGAAGTTACCAGTTCCTCTTTATGTATCAATATTAATTTCAAATACATACATGGTGAAGCGTTACATTTTGCAGAAAGTATACGACGATTGAAGCGTACTTCTAAGTTCTAATGCATAAAGCCTTTTGCGTATTATACTTAAACAACTAGGTTGATATTCTTGTACAACCGATTTCAATAGAAATTCGTATTTTAGTACTTTGTCTTTTAATTATAGTACTTTAAAATTGGGTTCAAATGGTGCAAAGCACCATTAAGGTAAAGACTATTACTTGGGCCACTTTTTTACATTCCTGTATGTGAAGTGGAATATGATGCACACAAATCTGACAATGATCGCCTGCATAATATTGAATTATTGGTTAAGAATCTGTGTTCACTATAATATTTTTGTAAACATGCTTTTGATATATAAGATCAATGCCAAGAACATAATGTCGTATCATTCCAGCAGCATTCCAGGCTGGCCTGATATCACCTCTAGCAAATCAGCGCACCTATACTCACATAGCAAACAATTAACATTATCCTTTCTAAAACAATAATCATTAATAGTAATCGTTAATAATAACTTTTATCCATACAGCGAACAGTAATGAGCTTTTAATCACAATAACGAGTAATACAATTTATATACAAAACCTTCTTCATCCCCAGGGTTTTGTAATCAAAATCCTATTTCTAAATACTCTGATTGCAAAAACTAAGTATCAAATCAAAGTATAAAACAATGCAAAGAAACTCACTAACATGTAATTATCAACAATTTGACAAAGTATCAATTTCAGCATTGAACACGACGGTTAAACCTAACTAATGTTATCGATAGTAATAATGGATTACTGACACCCTAACTCAGCTAGCTATTTGATTGATTAACGAATTCGATTAAACTATAACACGCCTAATCATTTGACAAAATGAATTAACTCATTTAATTTAATTTTTTAACAGCCTTAGACTCATATAATTTTAATTTTTTGACGCAGTAGGGAAGTCTCTTGATCCTTTCCTTCAGTTTATGATTCTCATTTAGAAAATGTTTTGGGCAAGAGTAATACTCTTCTTGTTTATGTTGATTCCCTGAACATACCTCTGGCTCTGGTCAATCAGGATACTAGTCCAGATTCGCCCGTGAATGATTCTGGCTTTACTTTGGGATCTCTTCCTGTCGTCATGGGTTTTAATGGGGTTCCTTTGTGTTCTGGTGGCGTGAATTCGTCATCAATTATTGTACCTTCGAGTTGCGGTTAAATATGTGAATATCTCGGTAGAAGAAGTGGTGCTAGTTGTTAATCATTTGAATTCTACTGCTTCTATTACCGAAGACGCGCGGCTCTTAACTGTTTCAAAGATTCGGATGTTTGTGACCGAGACTGTTTTGGGGGTTAATATTCGCAGCCCTGCTGTTAATCCTAATGTGATTAATTGTCGTACATCGAGGCATATTTCGGGTATAGTTATGTTGGGTGTAAGTGATGATGTTGTCTGTGTTTCAGTTGATACCATTGCCGTGGAAGAATGTGTTAAAAAGAAAGATAAGGATCTTAATGTTGGCTTTTCTGAGGGCAAGGGATGATTGCTCCCTCTATCCGTGCTGGGCATCGTTATTGGTAGCTCTTCTGTAAAAGTTGCTTCATATGCGATTGAGAATTGATTGGGAAATAAATTTAACCTTTTGACGGTCGATAGAGTGGTTGTTAAGCCAATTATAAAGTGTCGGAGAGTAAAAAGTAAATCGGTCATCAAATAGTTAGATCGTTCCTCTTCGTATGGTTAGGTGTGTTGATTCTTCCTTGTTAGCATTTTTTGGTTTGTTTGTGTTGGCATTTATTTTGTAGTAGTTGCGGGTTTGTCTTTTTAGCCATGTTCGATCAACATTCGGGTTTAGTTAGCTTGTTCTCGATGTTTAGCGTAAGGGTTTGTTTACTGCTTTCGAGCCTTGTGGTTTTTTGTCCATTTGCATCTTTGTTCATCTTTTTCATCTCACGATGATAAGACTTTGTTTTAAATCTTATTTTTATTTTATTTTTATTTTAGGAAAAGAAAAAAAAACTAATTAAATGACAGAATAGAATGGATTGATAAAACCCTTGCCGATCTAATTGATCAAGCGAAACGACGAACCCATAAGGAGTTATTGAGATAGAGCGAAAATGATTCGATTGAGATTGCGTTTCTGGACAGAGAATGAGAATCAAAGTAATATCAATACATTAATACAAGTAATTAATAAATAAAATGGATTTTTCTTACGTATATCCCAGTGACGTTAACTATCCCAGTGACTTACGTTAACGTGCATTTAGTGAACTCGAAATTTTCTTATTTAATAATATGTGTGTTTAATACTAAGTAATCCAATCTAGTAATTTTACTTTTATGCATGCATAAATTATAAATTATGACATTTAAAAAAATTACGATTTAGTAAAAGCATGTTAATGTATGCCATGTGAATATATGTTAACAAAATCCTAAATAAAATGTCAATTTTTATGTCTCGTTCACTTTGTTGAATCGTATGTTTATCTTTCGAGCTTAGGTTTGTTGATATTCTTGTCTGGTTCATGTCGTATTGTTGTATTTTTTGTTCGGTTTCAGTTGGATTCAGTTAGGTGAGGCTCGGTTATAGATAGTTAGTTTGTTTTTCCGTTTTCTAGGTTCTAGCCTCATCGGTTTCATTCTTGTAATATTGGTTGAAGACGTTTTCTTTTGAAAAATGTTTTAGTTATCTATATGAGTTTTCGTCTTTTTCGCCAAAAAAAAAAAAAAAATAAATAAAATAAAATAAAAAATAAGTACAGAACCAATGCATAGTTGTATTGAGTTTATGATGCTCTAAGTGTGAAGTTGTTTTAGATTTTTGACATTTTTAAGCGTAAAATAGTTTTTGGTTATTGACGTATTTAAATGTCTAAGTACTTAATTATTAGTTTTCGACGGTCTTAAATGCATGTTTAACACTTATCCACATTTATATTTGTTATAAAAATTCAAAACGACAGAGAAAATTTCATTACGCTCCTGAATGTCAAAAAGTGAACATAATTGTTACGCCTATGGCAAGCAAGTGTCAAAAAGTGAGCTTTTACTTGTAGTATTCTTACATAAAACACTAAAAAAGGCAAAGTTTTGTACCTAAAAAAACATCAACGTATAAAAACTCATGCAAACTATAAATGTACTATCGAGATTCATTACGATTGTTCTGTTATTTATTGAACCTGTTTGTATATTAATATAAATTTAAATGCTATTAAATGAGTTATATATGTTCTTTAAGGGGCATGATCAATGGGAAGTAACCAATCGGGGGGAAGCGGGGGGAAGCAATTTTTTTTTTTCGTTTTTTGAAAAAACTTTGTTCACGAACATTATAGATTGGATGAAAATAAGAACATTTAAAAAAGACACTTCGTGATGAATGTTATTATTTTTGCGGGAAAACGATCGACAAAAATAACATTCAAGATAATATTGTTCGTGAAGAATGTTAACGTTTTTTTTTCATGTTTTGTGAAGTAAAATTTAACCCGATTTAGAGTTTAGGGTTTAAAGTTTAGGGTTTAGGGTTTGGTGTTTTGGGTTTATGGAACCCTAAACCCTAAACTCTAAACCGTTCGTGTTAAAAACTCAATCTAAATCCTAAATCTAAACCCTAAATCTAAACCCTAAACCCTAAATTTCTAAACCCTAATATCTAAACTCTATAAACCCTAATATCTAAACCCTAATATCTAAACTCTAATGTCTAAAACCTCAACATACGCTCGAAAAATACGATAATTGTTATATATTACTTCTTCGAGCCTTTTTCCGCCAAAATAATAACATTCATCACGAAGTGTCTTTTCTAAATGTTCTTATTTTCATCCAATCTATAATGTTCGTGAACAAAGTTTTTTCAAAAAACGAAGAAAAAAAAAATTTCCTTCCCCCCGCTTCCCTCGATTGGTTACTTCCCTCTTGATCCTACCACCTTTTCCCAATATTTAAGATATTACAGTATATAGTATGAAATACCTCTTTATATAGCAGTTGGCCAGCGGCATCACAATTACAAGTGGTATTGAAATATACTAAATAGCAATTAGCAAATTACTCCACTCCTTTATATTTTTAGTTTCTTAATCTTGAATTCTGTTAAGAAATGAAGAACATTTCATTGAAGATGGTGTTTTTGGTCACACTGGCGCTTACAGCCTATTGTACTACTTTTTTTTATAATTCTATAATATACTTAATTCTATTCTAAGTTCTAATGTGTTACGGAGTATATAACTGATGAAAGATTTGTTAATTATTTGCTCCAGGTATACAAATGTCATGCGTTTCTGCTAACAAAGGATCGGTATCAAGTGAGCAAACATTATCTTCTATGAAAAATGACGTTGACAACGTTTACAAAACTCAACGTATCCAATATTGTTTTAGTGACATTGATTGTGCTGGATTTTGTAAAGATGTTGGCGACCCTATTTGCTATGACTATCATTGTATATGCGCTCATTGACTGATTTAATTAGTCAAGAATAATAATAATAATAAACTATATTCCACGTAAATTCAGAATATTTTTAGTATTGGTGTTTTTCGTTCTCTGATAATTAGTGATCATATAAAGTTGATGTCACGTACACTGCAACAAACGTCGGTAGTTAAGCAACAACACAAAAGAATATACACCGATAGGTATGTTATATCAACTATCTTATTAGTTACGGAGTATAAGGTTAATGGCAAAAAGCAATGTAGAATTCATTTAAAAGATACATCAAATAAATAATAAATATACCACCGCATTGTTGGAGCAATTTTGGAATGGGTCAAGTTTGATCGAGTAAAGTGGATGGTGGAATTGGTTTACTGCACAACATTAGGAACGTGGGCCAAGTTAATAAGTGGGCCGTAGAAATAGCTTTATGTTATTACGTATTTTCTATTATAAATAGAATAGGTTTGCAGTTTTGTTAATGCATGAGTTTTCCATTGTAATCATAAGTATTCAGTTGTTCAATAAAATCAGAAAATTGCCCCACCAGAGTGTTCAATCGTCTATATTTATATTACAAGTCTGATTGCAATTGATATTAATCCCAACAATTGGTATCAAGAGCATCAGGTTTATACCTAGAGATATCAAAACATAAGATATGTCGATTGTTACTCATGTTGGCAAGGAAGGAGGAAACGTACCGTTTCAGTGCCCTGTTCTAACGTCAACAAATTACACCACATGGGCGATCCGAATGGAAGCTATCTTGGATGCTCATGGGTTATGGGAATCCACTGAACCACAAGTCGGAGTGACCGTGGATGAGAAGAAAAGCAAGTCTGCTAGGGCTTTCATATTTCAGGCGGTGCCAGAGGACGTTTTGTTGCAGATTTCCAAAAACAAAACGGCAAAGGAGGTGTGGGAATCATTGAAGACTCGGTATCTTGGTGCCGAACGTGTGCAAAAGGCTAGGTTGCATACACTCAAAAGCGAATTCGAAAGTCTGAGAATGAAGGACGGGGAGTCCATCGATGAATTCGCAGGTAAACTGAGCGGCATGATTACCAAATATAACAGTCTCGGGGCAACTTTGGAAGATGGTACACTTGTAAGAAAATTACTAGATTCTATTCCAGACAAGTGCTTGAAACTTGTCGCCTCTATGGAACAATATTCCGATGTCGATAAAATGCCGTTTGAGGAAGCCATTAGACGATTGAAGGCTTATGAAGATCAACTCAGGCTACGTTCTAATAATAATAACACTAAAAACAGTCTGTTATTGATGAGAGGTGAATCCTCTACTCAAAAGAATTCAAGATTCAACTCGAATTCAAATGGAAAGGGGCGTGGCTCAAGCCATAACGATCGGGGTCGTCGAAATGGTGGAAGAGGTAGAGGACGAGGCAGAGGTAATCGGGGTGGTTACAGTGGCCAACGAGATGGTGGAAATAATTATCAAAAGGTGAAAGATAAGAAGCATATAAAATGCTTCAATTGTGAGAATTATGGTCATTATGCTTCCGAATGCAAGACTCAAAAAGAAAGAAGTGATGAGTCGAATTTGGCAGCCACTCAAGAAGATGAACACACTTTATTATTGAGTGTGTGCGGAGAAGATAAGGACTCGTTGGTTCTCCTCAACGAGGGTAAAGTATTCCCAGAAAAGTATGATGCTGAAAAGAGTAAGAACGTATGGTACCTTGATAACGGGGCGAGCAATCATATGACGGGCATGAGAGAAATGTTCGCAGAACTCAATGAAGGCACCACTGGAAGTGTATGTTTCGGTGATGGATCAAAGGTTCAAGTAGCTGGTAAGGGTTCAATTCTAGTTAATTGCAAAAACGGTGACCAGTTAATTATCTCGGATGTCTATTATATTCCTGTCTTAAAAAATAATATAATAAGCCTAGGACAATTAACTGAGATTGGTTATAGAATTGAAATCGTACATGAGTTCTTAAGGGTTTATAATGATACTGATCGCCTTGTATTGAAAGTCCAGAGGTCTAGTAATAGACTGTATAAAATAGCATTAAACATGTCACAACCAGTTTGTTTAATGGCCAAGATTGAAGAAGAAGCATGGGTGTGGCATGCTCGTTTGGGTCACGTAAACTTTCGGGTCATAGAGTCAATGGTCCAAAAGGAGTTGTTGCGGGGTATACCAAAGATTAATCATTCTGCTCAAGTATGTGAAGGTTGCATGATCGGGAAGCAAGCAAGACTTCCATTTCCGAAAGAAGCACAATGGCGAGCCAAACAACCTCTTGAGCAGTTGTATGCTGATTTATGTGGACCTATTACACCTGCAACATCAGCGGGTAGTCGGTATTTCTTATTACTTGTTGATGATTATAGCCGATATATGTGGGTGTTTATGCTTAAAACAAAAGACGAAGCGTTTGAGAAATTTGTGAGTTTTAAGAATAAAATTGAAACTGAAATGTCGATGAAACTAAGGTGTTTACGTACTGACAGAGGGGGTGAGTTTACCTCCAAGTTGTTTTCTGATTTTTGTGAACAGGGTGGGATTAAAAGACAGCTTACTGTACCCTATTCACCGCAACAAAATGGTGTAGTAGAGTGCCGAAATCGTACTATTTTAGAGGCTACATGATCCATATTAAAAACAATGGAAGTACCTGATGACTTGTGGGCAGAGGCCGTACAACACGCTGTCTACATTTTAAACAGAGTTCCAACCAAAGGTGTAAAGAACATGACACCATATGAAGCATTAAAAGGGAAAAAGCCAACGCTCGAGCATTTGAAAGTTTTCGGGTGTACTGGATATGTGAAAAAGTCAGAGAACAAAACCACAAATCCAAGTGATCGAAGTGTCTCAATGGTGTACTTGGGCGTGCAACCTGGGAGTAAAGCTTACCAGATGTTTAATCCTCGAGAAAGTAAGGTGGTTGTGGCTCGAAACGTGGTGTTTGATGAAAAAAAGAAATGGAATTGGAAGGTTGATGAAACCACTGTTGTTAACCAAAACAGTGGTGTTTACAATTTTTGTGGTGGATATGAAATTCAATCTCATGTAGGGGCTACAAGTAGTTGGAATGAAAGCATCAATACACCACATCAAGCCATAAACCAAAATGAAGAATTGGAGCAGGTGAATAGCCAATTTGATCAGATGGGTTCAATTGATTTATCTGTCGAATCAAGCAAGAGTGCCAACTCTTCGATGCGTGATCACACACCTACTCGTAATAGACAACCTCCTCGTTGGTTGGAAGATTATGTTGATGGTGAAGGTTTATCCGAAGATGAACTTATGTTCGTTGGAGAAGAGCCTTCAAACTATTCAGAAGCTGAAAATGAACAGGTCTGGCAAGAGGCTATGAGAGCAGAATTAAACTCGATCGAGAAAAATAAAACATGGAAACTCACATGTTTACCAGAGGGTCAAAAGGTGATCGGTTTAAAGTGGGTATTCAAAGTTAAAAAAAATACTGATGGCAAGATTGTTAAACACAATGTGCGACTAGTTGCAAAAGGCTATGTACAACGAAAGGGTGTAGATTTTGATGAAGTATTTGCACCCGTTGCAAGAATTGAAACGATACGGCTATTGATGGCGATAGCTGCAATGAAGGGGTGGTATGTACATCACCTTGACATGAAATCTGCATTTTTAAATGGTGAGCTAAAGGAGGAAGTTTATGTAACGCAACCGGAAGGTTTTTCAGTCAAAGGTAAAGAACACATGGTGTACCGATTACATAAAGCGCTATATGGATTATGACAAGCACCTCGTGCTTGGAACATTCGTCTAGATAAGGCGATTAGAGACTTGGGGTTTCAAAGATGTGTTCATGAGCAAACTGTATACATGTTTAGGAACTCTGACTCTACTTTAATAATTGGTGTATATGTGGATGATTTGATTGTGATAGGGTCAAATGAAACTCAAGTAAAGAAGTTCAAAGAACAGATGAAAAAAGTCTTTGATATGAGTGATTTGGGTATACTCAGTTACTACTTGGGTATTGAAGTAAAGCAAAACGAAAATGGCATACAGATAAGTCAATCTGGTTATGCAAGAAGAATACTTGAGATGAGTGGCATGGCAGATTGCTATGCTTCTAAGTACCTGATGGAACCAGGAAGCAATTTGTCAAAAGATACAGAAGGTAAACCTGTAAATGCTACTGAATACAGGCGCTTGATAGGCTGCTTGCGTTACCTCATCCACACTAGGCCAGATCTTGCATATTCAGTTGGTATAGTCAGTCGTTTTATGCAGTCACCAAAAGAAAGACACCTGAAGGCAGTGAAGCAAATAATTCGTTATCTGAAGGGTTCAGTAAACTATGGAATTGTCTATAAAAGAGGTGGAGCTGAGAGCTTAGTTGGTTACAGTGATAGTAGCCATTGTGTGGATAAGGAGGATCGAAAGGGAACCACTGGTATGGTATTTTATCTCGGTGACAGCATGATCACTTGGGCATCACAGAAACAACACACTGTTTCTTTATCATCATGCGAATCAGAGTTTATGGAGGCTACATCGGCAGCGTGTCAGGCAATATGGTTAAAGAACTTGCTAAGTGATGTTACCGGATGGAAAAGCTCAAAGGTTAAATTATTTGTTGATAACAAGTCAGCAATTGCCCTTATGAAGAATCCCGTTTTCCATGGCCGGAGTAAGCATATAGATACTCGATATCACTTCATTCAACAATGTGTTGAACGAGAGTTGATAACAGTTGAGCATGTTAGCAGGAAAGAACAAAAGGCAGACATCCTAACTAAGGCACTGCCACGGGTTAAGTTCATAGAGATGCGAGGTCTATTGGGTCTGAAAGATCTTGAAGAGGAAAGCTCAAAATTGGAGGGGTGATTGTTGGAGCAATTTTGTAATGGGTCAAGTTTGACCGAGTAAAGTGGATGGTGGAATTGGTTTACTGCACAACATTAGGAACGTGGGCCAAGTTAATAAGTGGGCCGTAGAAATAGCTTTCTGTTATTACGTATTTTCTATTATAAATAGAATAGGTTTGCAGTTTTGTTAATGCATGAGTTTTCCATTGTAATCATAAGTATTCAGTTGTTCAATAAAATAAGAAAATTTCCCCACCAGAGTGTTCATGCAGTGACCCGAACTTTTCCATGTTTATATATGTATTAAATGAAATTATTATTTACATGATTAAGTGTTTCCAACATGTTAAGCAATCAAACTTGTTAAGACTTGATTAATTGAAATAGGTTTCATATAGACAATTGACCACCCAAGTTGACCGGTGATTCACGAACGTTAAAACTTGTAAAAACTATACGATGACATATATATGGTTATATATATAGTTAACATGATTTTATTATAAGTATGTATCTCATTAGGTATTTTAACAATGAGTTATATACATAAAAATGAGACTATTAATTTAAGAAACTCGAAAACGATATATATAACGATTATCGTTATAACAACGTCTTACTAGGTACATATGAATCATATTAAGATATTGATACACTTGGTTAATACTGTTAAATGATAAGTAAATATATTATTAAGTGTATTAACAATGAAATACATATGTAAAAATAAGACTACTAACTTAATGATTTCGAAACGAGACATATATGTAACGATTATCGTTGTAACGACATTTAACTGTATATATATCATACTAAGATATGTTATATATCATAATATCATGATAATATAACAATTTAACATCTCATTTGTTATAATAAACAATGGGTTAACAACATTCAACAAGATCGTTAACCTAAAGGTTTCAAAACAACATTTACATGTAACGACTAACGATGACTTAACGACTCAGTTAAAATGTATATACATGTAGTGTTTTAATATGTATTCATACACTTTTGAAAGACTTCAAGACACTTATAAAAATACTTCTACTTAACAAAAATGCTTACAATTACATCCTCGTTCAGTTTCATCAACAATTCTACTCGTATGCACCCGTATTCGTACTCGTACAATACACAGCTTTTAGATGTATGTACTATTGGTATATACACTCCAATGATCAGCTCTTAGCAGCCCATGTGAGTCACCTAATACATGTGGGAACCATCATTTGGCAACTAGAATGAAATATCTCATAAAATTACAAAAATATGAGTAATCATTCATGACTTATTTACATGAAAACAAAATTACATATCCTTTATATCTAATCCATACACCAACGACCAAAAACACCTACCAACACTTTCATTCTTCAATTTTCTTCATCTAATTGATCTCTCTCAAGTTCTATCTTCAAGTTCTAAGTGTTCTTCATAAATTCCAAAAGTTCTAGTTTCATAAAATCAAGAATACTTTCAAGATTGCAAGTTTACTTTCAAGTTTTCTAAATCCATTCCAAGTAATCATCCAAGATCAAGAAACCTTTGTTACTTACAGTAGGTTATCTTTCTAATACAAGGTAATAATCATATTTAAACTTTAATTCAATTTCTATAACTATAACAATCTTATTTCGAGTGGAAAACTTACTTGAAATTGTTTTCGTGTCATGATTCTGCTTCAAGAACTTTCAAGCCATCCAAGGATCCTTTGAAGCTAGATCTATTTTTCTCATTTCCAGTAGGTTTATCCAAGGAACTTGAGGTATTAATGATGTTCATAACATCATTCTATTCATACATATAAAGTTATCTTATTCGAAGGTTTAAACTTGTAATCACTAGAACATAGTTTAGTTAATTATAAACTTGTTCGCAAATAAAAGTTAATTCTTCTAACTTGAATTTTAAAATCAACTAAACATATGTTCTATATCTATATGATATGCTAACTTAATGATTTAAAACCTGGAAACACGAAAAACACCGTAAAACCGGATTTACGCTGTCGTAGAAACACCGCGGACTGTTTTGGGTTAGTTAATTAAAAACTATGATAAACTTTGATTTAAAAGTTGTTATTCTGGGAAAATGATTTTTATTGTGAACATGAAACTATATCCAAAAATTATGGTTAAACTCAAAGTGGAAGTATGTTTTCTAAAATGGTCATCTAGACGTCGTTCTTTCGACTGAAATGACTACCTTTACAAAAATGACTTGTAACTTATTTTTCCGACTATAAACCTATACTTTTTCTGTTTAGATTCATAAAATAGAGTTCAATATGAAACCATAGCAATTTGATTCACTCAAAACGGATTTAAAATGAAGAAGTTATGGGTAAAACAAGATTGGGTAATTTTTCTCATTTTAGCTACGTGAAAATTGGTAACAAATCTATTCCAACCATAACTTAATCAACTTGTATTGTATATTATGTAATCTTGAGATACCATAGACATGTATACAATGTTTCGACCTATCATGTCGACACATCTATATATATTTCAGAACAACCATAGACACTCTATATGTGAATGTTGGAGTTAGCTATACAGGGTTGCGGTTGATTCCAAAATATATATAGTTTGAGTTGTGATCAATACTGAGATACGTATACACTGGGTCGTGGATTGATTCAAGATAATATTTATCGATTTATTTCTGTACATCTAACTGTGGACAACTAGTTGTAGGTTACTAACGAGGCCAGCTGACTTAATAAACTTAAAACATCAAAATATATTAAAAGTGTTGTAAATATATTTTGAACATACTTTGATATATATGTATATATTGTTATAGGTTCGTGAATTAACCAGTGGCCAAGTCTTACTTCCCGACGAAGTAAAAATCTGTGAAAGTGAGTTATAGTCCCTCTTTTAAAATCTAATATTTTTGGGATGAGAATACATGCATGTTTTATAAATGATTTACAAAATAGACACAAGTACGTGAAACTACATTCTATGGTTGATTTATCGAAATCGAATATGCCCCTTTTTATTAAGTTTGGTAATCTAAGAATTAGGGAACAGACACCCTAATTGACGCGAATCCTAAAGATAGATCTATTGGGCCTAACAAACCCCATCCAAAGTACCAGATGCTTTAGTACTTCGAAATTTATATCATATCCGAAGGGTGTCCCGGAATGATGGGGATATTCTTATATATGCATCTTGTTAATGTCGGTTACCAGGTGTTCACCATATGAATGATTTTTATCTCTATGTATGGGATGTGTATTGAAATATGAAATCTTGTGGTCTATTGTTACGATTTGATATATATAGGTTAAACCTATAACTCACCAACATTTTTGTTGACGTTTAAAGCATGTTTATTCTCAGGTGAATACTAAGAGCTTCCGCTGTTGCATACTAAAATAAGGACAAGATTTGGAGTCCATGTTTGTATGATATTGTGTAAAAACTGCATTCAAGAAACTGATTTCGATGTAACATATTTGTATTGTAAACCATTATGTAATGGTCGTGTGTAAACATGATATTTTAGATTATCATTATTTGATAATCTACGTAAAGCTTTTTAAACCTTTATTTATGAAATAAAGGTTATGGTTTGTTTTAAAAATGAATGCAGTCTTTGAAAAACGTCTCATATAGAGGTCAAAACCTCGCAACGAAATCAATTAATATGGAACGTTTTTAATCAATAAGAACGGGACATTTCAGTTGGTATCCAAGCGTTGGTCTTAGAGAACCAGAAAATTTGCATTAGTGTGTCTTATCGAGTTTGTTAGGATGCATTAGTGAGTCTGGACTTCGACCGTGTTTTCTTTAAAAATGATTGCTTAACATTTTTGTTGGAAACTATATATTATTAACATGTATATATTATGTGATATATTAATCTCTTAACATGTTTGATATTGTGTGATAGATGTCTACCTCTAGCACAAATCCCATTAACTCACCTAATAATAACGAAGAGTCGAATATATATTGGACTGATTCACAAGTTCCCGAAGAAGAACCGGAAGAAGAATCAGAACCGGAAGAAGAATCAGAATCGGAAGAGGAGGAACCGGAGGAGGAAATAGAACCGGTGGGGGAAATAATAAAACGGTTAAGTAAAAGAAAATCCTCAACCAACCGACCAAGGTTAATTATGGTCAATGGTGTTTCCGCCAAGGAAGCAAAATATTGGGAGGATTACCAATTCTCCGATGAATCGGATTTCGACGAGAATTCCGATGATGTTATAGAAATTACCCCAACTGAATTTAAAAAGGCAAAAGAAAATAATAAGGGAAAGGGCATAAAAATAGAGAAATCTAATTCCAACCCCGATGAACTTTATATGTATCGTCAACCCCCGAAGCCCTTAAGTTGTAACAATGACCCGGGAACCTCTAAACCACCAGGTTTTTCTAAACCGTTGTGGAAAACGACAGCTCGTATTAGAGGAACATCATATATCCCTAGAAACTTGGCAAAATGAACCAAAACCGAAGAAGAAGAAACGAGCGAGTCGGAATAAGATAGTTGTATTCATGTGGTGTAATATATGTAATATAGTGTGCTTATGCTTTATGATATATGTAAAAATTGCTTGTATTAATAAGTATTTTTTTTTATGAATCTAACTCTTGTCTATTTTACAGTATAAAAACATAAAATGGATAGACAACCCAATATTTTAAGAGACCTACCCGGAGACATGATTGATGAAATCTTGTCTAGAGTCGGTCAGAATTCTTCGGCACAACTATTTACGGCGAAATCAGTTTGTAAGACATTCGAAGAACGTTCCAAGAATGTCTTGGTTTATAAGAGACTTTCGTTTGAAAGATGGGGGATATCACATTGGGAAACCCATAAGTTACGATGTGTTTACTTTGACGCATATATTGCGGGGAACCTAAATGCTATTTTACGCAACGGGTTAAGAAATTATTTTGACTCAATGTATCCGAATATAGGACTTCATGATTTAGAAAAAGCAGCTAACATGCAACATAAAGAAGCATGCTATGCTTACGGGTTATTAATGTTCGCTTGTCACCAAAGTGAGAAAAAGAACATCGGGCTACAACTATTAAACAAAACGTTCCCACAAGTGACGGAGTCGGTAATTGGGGTAAGAAATGAGGTTTTTAGGTTATTACGAGACTGTTGGTCATTACGTAACCCTCGTCCCTTTGACGACGTTACAACATGCTGTCTTATCAACGGCCATAATGGTTATGTTCCACAAGACCAAGGATGGGAAGTAGTCCTAGTAAAACCAGAATGCATGACTTGTTTCTGGACGTATGAATTACGTGTCTTTATTGCCTTTGCTGAACGACTTGTGTACTAGCTAGAATTATCTTCACAACTATCTTGTATCAAAGTTATTGTGTGCTATATTTCATGCTTTATGTAAAATAAGCGGTATTGTAAGTTTGTAAAATATTGTATAAAAGTTTGAACGCGAAATATTATTATAATCAGTTTTTCATATAGAATTGTAGTAGTTGAATTGTATATTAGCTACTAAGTATGAACTTAACGGGTAGGTACTACCCGAATTTAAACTTATAAAACGCTAATATGAAGAAAAAGCTTTTATAAATGAGTTCATCTTATGCTACGAAATACTATTAACTACTCTTAATATTCTGTATGATTAACTTGTTCCATTTGACTATTTTGAAGGAAATGGCACCGACTACTCGACACACCGTGAATATGAATGAAGAGGAATTCCGTACTTTTCTAGCTTCAAACATAGCCGCAGTACAAGCTACGCTACATACCAACAATAACCTTGGATCTAGCAGTACATGAAATCGTGTAGGATGTAGCTACAAAGAATTCACTGCCTGCAAACCTTTGGAATTTGATGGAACCGAAGGACCGATCGGATTGAAACGGTGGACCGAGAAGGTCGAATCGGTGTTTGCCATAAGTAAGTGTACTGAAGAGGACAAAGTGAAGTACGCTACGCATACCTTCACAGGTTCTGCGTTAACATGGTGGAATACCTATCTAGAGCAAGTGGGACAAGATGATGCGTACGCACTACCGTGGTCAGCATTCAAGCACTTGATGAACGAGAAGTACCGTCCCAGAACCGAGGTCAATAAGCCCAAGATAGAACTTAGAGGGTTACGAACCCAAGGATTTGATATTACCACGTACGAAAGACGATTCACAGAATTGTGCCTATTGTGTCCGGGAGCGTTCGAAGATGAGGAAGAGAAGATCGACGCGTTTGTGAAAGGATTACCGGAAATCCAAGAAGATATAAGTTCACACGAGCCCGCCTCCATACAACAGGCATGTAGAATGGCTCACAAACTAGTGAACCAGATTGAGGAAAGAATTAAAGAACAGACGGCTGAAGAGGCCAATGTGAAGCAAGTCAAAAGAAAGTGGGAGGAAAACGGTGATAAGAATCACCAATTCAACAACAACAGCAATTACAATAATAATCGCAACAATTATCCCAACAATCGCACCATCAATTGCAACTACAACAAACGGCCCAACAACAACAACAACAACAACAACACAACAGCAACTACAACAATCATCCCAACAACAATTACAACCGCAACAACAACAACAATCAGAAGCAGCTATGCCAAAGGTGTGAAAAGTACCACTCGGGGTTCTGCACCAAATTTTGCAACAAGTGTAAAAGAAATGGTCATAGCGCGGCGAAGTGTGAGGTCTACGGACCAGGGGTTAACAGAACGAAAGGAACAAATGGTGTCGGAACGAGTAATGGCGGAGCAAGTAGTGTCGGAGCAAGTTATGCCAATGTAGTTTGTTATAAATGTGGAAAACCGAGCCACATTATTAGAAATTGCCCGAACCAGGAGAACACGAATGGACAAGGCCGCGGAAGAGTTTTCAATATTAATGCGGCAGAGGCACAGGAAGACCCGGAGCTTGTTACGAGTACGTTTCTTATTGACAATAAATCTGCTTCCGTTTTATTTGATTCGGGTGCCGATAGAAGCTATATGAGTAGAGATTTTTGTGCTAAATTAAGTTGTCCATTGACGCCGTTGGATAGTAAATTTTTACTCGAATTAGCAAACGGTAAATTAATTTCAGCAGATAATATATGTCGGAATCGAGAAATTAAACTGGGTAGCGAAATATTTAAGATTGATTTGATACCAGTAGAGTTAGGGAGTTTTGATGTAATAGTTGGCATGGACTGGCTGAAGAAGGTGAAAGCAGAGATCGTATGTTATAAAAATGCAATTCGCATTGTACGAGAAGAAGGAGAACCCTTAATGGTGTACGGAGAAAAGGGCAACATGAAGCTACATCTTATTAGTAATTTGAAGGCACAAAAACTAATAAGAAAAGGTTGCTATGCTGTTCTAGCACACGTCGAGAAAGTACAAACTAAGGAAAAGAGCATCAATGATGTTCCCGTCGCAAAAGAATTTCCCGATGTATTTCCGAAAGAATTACCGGGACTACCTCCACATCGATCTGTTGAATTTCAAATAGATCTTGTACCAGGAGCTGCACCAATAGCTCATGCTCCTTATAGACTCGCCCCCAGCGAGATGAAAGAACTGCAAAGCCAACTGCAAGAACTATTAGAACGTGGTTTCATTCGACCAAGCACATCACCATGGGGAGCTCCTGTTTTGTTTGTCAAGAAGAAGGATGGTACATTTAGGTTGCGTATTGACTACAGAGAGTTGAACAAACTTACCATCAAAAACCGTTATCCACTGCCAAGAATTGACGACTTATTTGATCAACTACAAGGCTCGTCGGTTTATTCGAAGATCGATTTGAAATGTCCCGTTCTTATTGATTAAAAACGTTCCATATTAATTGATTTCGTTGCGAGGTTTTGACCTCTATATGAGACGTTTTTCAAAGACTGCATTCATTTTTAAACAAACCATAACCTTTATTTCATCAATAAAGGTTTAAAAAGCTTTACGTAGATTATCAAATAATGATAATCTAAAATATCCTGTTTACACACGACCATTACATAATGGTTTACAATACAAATATGTTACAACAAAATAAGTTTCTTGAATGCAGTTTTTACACAATATCATACAAGCATGGACTCCAAATCTTGTCCTTATTTAAGTATGCGATAGCGGAAGCTCTTAATAATCACCTGAGAATAAACATGCTTAAAACGTCAACAAAAATGTTGGTGAGTTATAGGTTTAACCTATATATATCAAATCGTAACAATAGACCACAAGATTTCATATTTCAATACACATCCCATACATAGAGATAAAAATCATTCATATGGTGAACACCTGGTAACCGACAATAACAAGATGCATATATAAGAATATCCCCATCATTCCGGGACACCCTTCGGATATGATATAAATTTCGAAGTACTAAAGCATCCGGTACTTTGGATGGGGTTTGTTAGGCCCAATAGATCTATCTTTAGGATTCGCGTCAATTAGGGTGTCTGTTCCCTAATTCTTAGATTACCAGACTTAATAAAAAAAGGGGCATATTCGATTTCGATAATTCAACCATAGAATGTAGTTTCACGTACTTGTGTCTATTTTGTAAATCATTTATAAAACCTGCATGTATTCTCATCCCAAAAATATTAGATTTTAAAAGTGGGACTATAACTCACTTTCACAGATTTTTTTACTTCGTCGGGAAGTAAGACTTGGCCACTGGTTGATTCACGAACCTATAACAATATATACATATATATCAAAGTATGTTCAAAATATATTTACAACACTTTTAATATATTTTGATGTTTTAAGTTTATTAAGTCAGCTGTCCTCGTTAGTAACCTACAACTAGTTGTCCACAGTTAGATGTACAGAAATAAATCGATAAATATTATCTTGAATCAATCCACGACCCAGTGTATACGTATCTCAGTATTGATCACAACTCAAACTATATATATTTTGGAATCAACCTCAACCCTGTATAGCTAACTCCAACATTCACATATAGAGTGTCTATGGTTGTTCCGAAATATATATAGATGTGTCGACATGATAGGTCGAAACATTGTATACGTGTCTATGGTATCTCAAGATTACATAATATATAATACAAGTTGATTAAGTTATGGTTGGAATAGATTTGTTACCAATTTTCACGTAGCTAAAATGAGAAAAATTATCCAATCTTGTTTTACCCATAACTTCTTCATTTTAAATCCGTTTTGAGTGAATCAAATTGCTATGGTTTCATATTGAACTCTATTTTATGAATCTAAACAAAAAAAGTATAGGTTTCTAGTCGGAAAAATAAGTTACAAGTCGTTTTTGTAAAGGTAGTCATTTCAGTCGAAAGAACGACGTCTAGATGACCATTTTAGAAAACATACTTCCACTTTGAGTTTAACCATAATTTTTGGATATAGTTTCATGTTCATAATAAAAATCATTTTCTCAGAATAACAACTTTTAAATCAAAGTTTATCATAGTTTTTAATTAACTAACCCAAAACAGCCCGCGGTGTTACTACGACGGCGTAAATCCGGTTTTACGGTGTTTTTCGTGTTTCCAGGTTTTAAATCATTAAGTTAGCATATCATATAGATATATAACATGTGTTTAGTTGATTTTAAAAGTCAAGTTAGAAGGATTAACTTTTGTTTGCGAACAAGTTTAGAATTAACTAAACTATGTTCTAGTGATTACAAGTTTAAACCTTCGAATAAGATAGCTTTATATGTATGAATCGAATGATGTTATGAACATCATTACTACCTTAAGTTCCTTGGATGAACCTACTGGAAAAGAGAGAAATGGATCTAGCTTCAATGGATCCTTGGATGGCTCAAAGTTCTTGAAGCAAAATCATGACACGAAAACAAGTTCAAGTAAGATCATCACTTGAAATAAGATTGTTATAGTTATAGAAATTGAACCAAAGTTTGAATATGATTATTACCTTGTATTAGAATGATAACCTACTGTAAGAAACAAAGATTTCTTGAGGTTGGATGATCACCTTACAAGATTGGAAGTGAGCTAGCAAACTTGAAAGTATTCTTGATTTTATGAAACTAGAACTTTTGGAATTTATGAAGAACACTTAGAACTTGAAGATAGAACTTGAGAGAGTTCAATTATATGAAGAAAATTGAAGAATGAAAGTGTTTGTAGGTGTTTTTGGTCGTTGGTGTATGGATTAGATATAAAGGATATGTAATTTTGTTTTCATGTAAATAAGTCATGAATGATTACTCATATTTTTGTAATCTTATGAGATATTTCATGCTAGTTGCCAAATGATGGTTCCCACATGTGTTAGGTGACTCACATGGGCTGCTAAGAGCTGATCATTGGAGTGTATATACCAATAGTACATACATCTAAAAGCTGTGTATTGTACGAGTACGAATACGAGTGCATACGAGTAGAATTGTTGATGAAACTGAACGAGAATGTAATTGTAAGCATTTTTGTTAAGTAGAAGTATTTTGATAAGTGTATTGAAGTCTTTCAAAAGTGTATAAATACATATTAAAACACTACATGTATATACATTTTAACTGAGTCGTTAAGTCATCGTTAGTCGTTACATGTAAGTGTTGTTTTGAAACCTTTAGGTTAACGATCTTGTTAAATGTTGTTAACCCAATGTTTATAATATCAAAAGAGATTTTAAATTATTATATTATCATGATATTATGATGTACGAATATCTCTTAATATGATATATATACATTAAATGTCGTTACAACGATAAACGTTACATATATGTCTCGTTTCAAAATCATTAAGTTAGTAGTCTTGTTTTTACATATGTAGTTCATTGTTAATATAATTAATGATATGTTTACTTATCATAATATCATGTTAACTATATATATAACCATATATATGTCATCATATAGTTTTTTTTACAAGTTTTAACGTTCGTGAATCACCGGTCAACTTGGGTGGTCAATTGTCTATATGAAACCTATTTCAATTAATCAAGTCTTAACAAGTTTGATTGCTTAACATGTTGGAAACATTTAATCATGTAAACATCAATCTCAATTAATATATATAAACATGGAAAAGTTCGGGTCACTACAGTACCTACCCGTTAAATAAATTTCGTCCCGAAATTTTAAGCTGTTGAAGGTGTTGACGAATCTTCTGGAAATAGATGCGGGTATTTATTCTTCATCTGATCTTCACGCTCCCAGGTGAACTCGGGTCCTCTACGAGCATTCCATCGAACCTTAACAATTGGTATCTTGTTTTGCTTAAGTCTTTTAACCTCACGATCCATTATTTCGACGGGTTCTTCGATGAATTGGAGTTTTTCGTTGATTTGGATTTCATCTAACGGAATAGTGAGATCTTCTTTAGCAAAACATTTCTTCAAATTCGAGACGTGGAAAGTGTTATGTACAGCCGCGAGTTGTTGAGGTAACTCAAGTCGGTAAGCTACTGGTCCGACACGATTAATAATCTTGAATGGTCCAATATACCTTGGATTTAATTTCCCTCGTTTACCAAATCGAACAACGCCTTTCCAAGGTGAAACTTTAAGCATGACCATCTCTCCAATTTCAAATTCTATATCTTTTCTTTTAATGTCAGCGTAGCTCTTTTGTCGACTTTGGGCGGTTTTCAACCGTTGTTGAATTTGGATGATCTTCTCGGTAGTTTCTTGTATAATCTCCGGACCCGTAATCTGTCTATCCCCCACCTCACTCCAACAAATCGGAGACCTGCACTTTCTACCATAAAGTGCTTCAAACGGCGCCATCTCAATGCTTGAATGGTAGCTGTTGTTATAGGAAAATTCTGCTAACGGTAGATGTCGATCCCAACTGTTTCCGAAATCAATAACACATGCTCGTAGCATGTCTTCAAGCGTTTGTATCGTCCTTTCGCTCTGCCCATCAGTTTGTGGATGATAGGCAGTACTCATGTCCAGACGAGTTCCTAATGCTTGCTGTAATGTCTGCCAGAATCTTGAAATAAATCTGCCATCCCTATCAGAGATAATAGAGATTGGTATTCCATGTCTGGAGACGACTTCCTTCAAATACAGTCGTGCTAACTTCTCCATCTTGTCATCTTCTCTTATTGGTAGGAAGTGTGCTGATTTGGTGAGACGATCAACTATTACCCAAATAGTATCAAAACCACTTGCAGTCCTTGGCAATTTAGTGATGAAATCCATGGTAATGTTTTCCCATTTCCATTCCGGGATTTCGGGTTGTTGAAGTAGACCTGATGGTTTCTGATGCTCAGCTTTGACCTTAGAACACGTCAAACATTCTCCTACGTATTTAGCAACATCGGCTTTCATACCCGGCCACCAAAAATGTTTCTTGAGATCCTTGTACATCTTCCCCGTTCCAGGATGTATTGAGTATCTGGTTTTATGAGCTTCTCTAAGTACCATTTCTCTCATATCTCCAAATTTTGGTACCCAAATCCTTTCAGCCCTATACCGGGTTCCGTCTTCCCGAATATTAAGATGCTTCTCCGATCCTTTGGGTATTTCATCCTTTAAATTTCCCTCTTTTAAAACTCCTTGTTGCGCCTCCTTTATTTGAGTAGTAATGTTATTATGAATCATTATATTCATAGATTTTACTCGAATGGGTTCTCTATCCTTCCTGCTCAAGGCATCGGCTACCACATTTGCCTTCCCCGGGTGGTAACGAATCTCAAAATCGTAATCATTCAATAATTCAATCCACCTACGCTGCCTCATATTCAGTTGTTTCTGATTAAATATGTGTTGAAGACTTTTGTGGTCGGTATATATAATACTTTTGACCCCATATAAGTAGTGCCTCCAAGTCTTTAATGCAAAAACAACCGCGCCTAATTCCAAATCATGCGTCGTATAATTTTGTTCGTGAATCTTCAATTGTCTAGACGCATAAGCAATCACCTTCGTTCGTTGCATTAATACACAACCGAGACCTTGCTTTGATGCGTCACAATAAATCACAAAATCATCATTCCCTTCAGGCAATGACAATATAGGTGCCGTAGTTAGCTTTTTCTTCAATAACTGAAACGCTTTCTCTTGTTCATCATTCCATTCAAATTTCTTCCCTTTATGCGTTAATGCAGTCAAGGGTTTTGCTATTCTGGAAAAGTCTTGGATGAACCTTCTGTAGTAACCAGCTAGTCCTAAAAACTGGCGTATGTGTTTCGGAGTTTTCGGGATTTCCCACTTTTCAACAGTTTCTATCTTTGCCGGATCCACCTTAATACCTTCTTTGTTCACTATGTGACCGAGGAATTGAACTTCTTCCAACCAAAATGCACACTTTGAAAACTTAGCGTACAATTCTTCCTTCCTCAATACTTCTAACACCTTTCTCAAATGTTCACCGTGTTCTTGGTCATTCTTTGAGTAAATAAGTATGTCATCAATGAAAACAATGACAAACTTGTCAAGGTATGGTCCACACACTCGGTTCATAAGGTCCATGAACACAGCTGGTGCATTAGTTAAACCAAACGGCATGACCATAAACTCGTAATGACCGTAACGTGTTCTGAAAGCAGTCTTTGGAATATCATCTTCTTTCACCCGCATTTGATGATACCCGGAACGTAAGTCAATCTTTGAATAAACAGACGAGCCTTGTAGTTGATCAAATAAGTCGTCGATTCTCGGTAGTGGGTAGCGGTTCTTGATGGTAAGTTTGTTCAACTCTCGGTAGTCGATACACAACCTGAATGTACCATCTTTCTTCTTGACAAACAAAACAGGAGCTCCCCACGGTGATGTGCTTGGTCGAATGAAACCACTCTCTAAAAGTTCTTGTAATTGGCTTTGCAGTTCTTTCATCTCGCTGGGTGCGAGTCTGTAAGGAGCACGAGCTATTGGTGCAGCTCCTGGTACAAGATCTATTTGAAATTCAACGGATCGATGTGGGGGTAATCCCGGTAATTCTTTCGGAAATACATCGGGAAATTCTTTTGCAATGGGAACATCATTGATGCTCTTTTCTTCAGTTTGTACTTTCTCGACGTGTGCTAGAACAGCATAGCAACCTTTTCTTATTAGTTTTTGTGCCTTTAAATTACTAATAAGATGTAGCTTCGTGTTGCCCTTTTCTCCGTACACCATTAAGGGTTTTCCTTTTTCTCGTATAATGCGAATTGCATTTTTGTAACAAACGATCTCCGCTTTCACTTCTTTCAACCAGTCCATACCGATTATCACATCAAAACTCCCTAACTCTACTGGTATCAAATCAATCTTAAATGTTTCGCTAGCCAGTTTAATTTCTCGATTCTGACATATATTATCTGCTGAAATTAATTTACCATTTGCTAATTCGAGTAAAAATTTACTATCCAAAGGCGTCAATGGACAACTTAATTTAGCACAAAAATCTCTACTCATATAGCTTCTATCCGCACCCGAATCAAATAAAACGTAAGCAGATTTATTGTCAATAAGAAACGTACCCGTAACAAGCTCCGGGTCTTCCTGTGCCTCTACCGCATTAATATTGAAAACTCTTCCACGGCCTTGTCCATTCGTGTTCTCCTGGTTCGGGCAATTTCTAATAATGTGGCCTGGTTTTCCACATTTATAACAAACTACATTGGCATAACTTGCTCCGACACTACTTGCTCCGCCATTACTCGTTCCGACACCATTTGTTCCTTTCGTTCTATTAACCCCTGGTCCGTAGACCTCACACTTCGCCGCGCTATGACCATTTCTTTTACACTTGTTGCAAAATTTGGTGCAGAACCCCGAGTGATTCTTTTCACACCTTTGGCATAGTTGCTTCTGATTGTTGTTGTTGTTGCGGTTATTATTGTTGTTGGGATGATTGTTGTAGTTGCTGTTGTTGTTGTTGTTGTTGTTGTTGGGCCGTTTGTTGTAGTTGCGATTGATGTTGCGATTGTTGGGATAATTGTTGCGATTATTGTTGTAATTGCTGTTGTTGTTGTATTGGTGATTCTTATCACCGTTTTCCTCCCACTTTCTTTTGACTTGCTTCACATTGGCCTCTTCAGCAGTCTGTTCTTTAATTCTTTCTTCAATCTGGTTCACTAGTTTGTGAGCCATTCTACATGCCTGTTGTATGGAGGCGGGCTCGTGTGAACTTATATCTTCTTGGATTCTTTCCGGTAATCCTTTCACAAACGCGTCGATCTTCTCTTCCTCATCTTCGAATGCTCCCGGACACAATAGGCACAATTCTGTAAATCGTCTTTCGTACGTGGTAATATCAAATCCTTGGGTTCGTAACCCTCTAAGTTCTGTCTTGAGCTTATTGACCTCGGTTCTGGGACGGTACTTCTCGTTCATCAAGTGCTTGAATGCTGACCACGGTAGTGCGTACGCATCATCTTGTCCCACTTGCTCTAGATAGGTATTCCACCATGTTAACGCAGAACCTGTGAAGGTATGCGTAGCGTACTTCACTTTGTCCTCTTCAGTACACTTACTTATGGCAAACACCGATTCAACCTTCTCGGTCCACCGTTTCAATCCGATCGGTCCTTCGGTTCCATCAAATTCCAAAGGTTTGCAGGCAGTGAATTCTTTGTAGGTGCATCCTACACGATTTCCTGTACTGCTAGATCCAAGGTTATTGTTGGTATGTAGCGCAGCCTGTACTGCGGCTATGTTTGAAGCTAGAAAAGTACGGAATTCCTCTTCATTCATATTCACGGTGTGTCGAGTAGTCGGTGCCATTTCCTTCAAAATAGTTAAATGGAACAAGTTAATCATACAGAATATTAAGAGTAGTTAATAGTATTTCGTAGCATAATATGAACTCATTTATAAAAGCTTTTTCTTCATATTAGCGTTTTATAAGTTTAAATTCGGGTAGTACCTACCCGTTAAGTTCATACTTAGTAGCTAATATACAATTCAACTACTACAATTCTATATGAAAAACTGATTATAATAATATTTCGCGTTCAAACTTTTATACAATATTTTACAAACTTACAATACCGCTTATTTTACATAAAGCATGAAATATAGCACACAATAACTTTGATACAAGATAGTTGTGAAGACAATTCTAGCTAGTACACAAGTCGTTCAGCAAAGGCAATAAAGACACGTAATTCATACGTCCAGAAACAAGTCATGCATTCTGGTTTTACTAGGACTACTTCCCATCCTTGGTCTTGTGCAACATAACCGTTATGGCCGTTGATAAGACAGCGTGTTGTAACGTCATCAAAGGGACGAGGGTTACGTAATGTCCAACAGTCCCGTAATAATCTAAAAACCTCATTTCTTACCCCAATTACCGACTCCGTCACTTGTGGAAACGTTTTGTTTAATAGTTGTAGCCCGATGTTCTTGTTCTCACTTTGGTGAGAAGCGAACATTACTAATCCGTAAGCATAACATGCTTCTTTATGTTGCATGTTAGCCGCTTTTTCTAAATCACGAAGTCCAATATTCGGATATATTGAGTCAAAATAATTTCTTAACCCGTTGCGTAAAATAGCATTTGGGTTCCCCGCAATATATGCGTCAAAGTAAACACATCGTAACTTATGGGTTTCCCAATGTGATATCCCCCATCTTTCAAACGAAAGTCTCTTATAAACCAAGACATTCTTGGAACGTTCTTCGAATGTCTTACAAACTGATCTCGCCTTAAATAGTTGTGCCGAAGAATTCTGGCCGACTCTAGACAAGATTTCATCAATCATGTCTCCGGGTAGGTCTCTTAAAATATTGGGTTGTCTATCCATTTTGTGTTTTTAAACTGTAAAATAGACAAGAGTTAGATTCATAAAAAAAATACTTATTAATACAAGCAATTTTTACATATATCATAAAGCATAAGAACACTATATTCCATATATTACACCACACGAATACAACTATCTTATTCCGACTCGCTCGTTTCTTCTTCTTCGGTTTTGGTTCGTTTTGCCAAGTTTCTAGGGATATATGATGTTCCCCTAATACGAGCCGTCGTTGTCCACATTGGTTTAGAAAAACCTGGTGGTTTAGAGGTTCCCGGGTCATTGTTACAACTTAAGGACTTCGGGGGTTGACGATACATATAAAGTTCATCGGGGTTGGAATTAGATTTCTCTATTTTTATGCCCTTTCCCTTATTATTTTCTTTTGCCTTTTTAAATTCAGTTGGGGTAATTTCTATAACATCATCGGAATTCTCGTCGGAATCCGATTCATCGGAGAATTGGTAATCCTCCCAATATTTTGCTTCCTTGGCGGAAACACCATTGACCATAATTAACTTTGGTCGGTTGGTTGAGGATTTTCTTTTACTTAACCGTTTTATTATTTCCCCCACCGGTTCTATTTCTTCATCCGGTTCTGATTCTTCTTCCGGTTCCGATTCTTCTTCCGGTTCCGACTCTTCTTCCGGTTCCTCTTCGGGAACTTGTGAATCAGTCCACAAATCATTCCAATTTACATTTGACTCTTCATTATTATTAGGTGAGTCAATGGGACTTGTTCTAGAGGTAGACATCTATCACATAATATCAAACACGTTAAGAGATTAATATATCACATAATATTCATATGTTAAAAATCTATAGTTTCCAACAAAAATGTTAAGCAATCATTTTTAAAGAAAACACGGTCGAAGTCCAGACTCACTAATGCATCCTAACAAACTCGATAAGACACACTAATGCAAATTTTCTGGTTCTCTAAGACCAACGCTCGGATACCAACTGAAATGTCCCGTTCTTATTGATTAAAAACGTTCCATATTAATTGATTTCGTTGCGAGGTTTTGACCTCTATATGAGACGTTTTTCAAAGACTGCATTCATTTTTAAACAAACCATAACCTTTATTTCATCAATAAAGGTTTAAAAAGCTTTACGTAGATTATCAAATAATGATAATCTAAAATATCCTGTTTACACACGACCATTACATAATGGTTTACAATACAAATATGTTACAACAAAATAAGTTTCTTGAATGCAGTTTTTACACAATATCATACAAGCATGGACTCCAAATCTTGTCCTTATTTAAGTATGCGATAGCGGAAGCTCTTAATAATCACCTGAGAATAAACATGCTTAAAACGTCAACAAAAATGTTGGTGAGTTATAGGTTTAACCTATATATATCAAATCGTAACAATAGACCACAAGATTTCATATTTCAATACACATCCCATACATAGAGATAAAAATCATTCATATGGTGAACACCTGGTAACCGACAATAACAAGATGCATATATAAGAATATCCCCATCATTCCGGGACACCCTTCGGATATGATATAAATTTCGAAGTACTAAAGCATCCGGTACTTTGGATGGGGTTTGTTAGGCCCAATAGATCTATCTTTAGGATTCGCGTCAATTAGGGTGTCTGTTCCCTAATTCTTAGATTACCAGACTTAATAAAAAAAGGGGCATATTCGATTTCGATAATTCAACCATAGAATGTAGTTTCACGTACTTGTGTCTATTTTGTAAATCATTTATAAAACCTGCATGTATTCTCATCCCAAAAATATTAGATTTTAAAAGTGGGACTATAACTCACTTTCACAGATTTTTTTACTTCGTCGGGAAGTAAGACTTGGCCACTGGTTGATTCACGAACCTATAACAATATATACATATATATCAAAGTATGTTCAAAATATATTTACAACACTTTTAATATATTTTGATGTTTTAAGTTTATTAAGTCAGCTGTCCTCGTTAGTAACCTACAACTAGTTGTCCACAGTTAGATGTACAGAAATAAATCGATAAATATTATCTTGAATCAATCCACGACCCAGTGTATACGTATCTCAGTATTGATCACAACTCAAACTATATATATTTTGGAATCAACCTCAACCCTGTATAGCTAACTCCAACATTCACATATAGAGTGTCTATGGTTGTTCCGAAATATATATAGATGTGTCGACATGATAGGTCGAAACATTGTATACGTGTCTATGGTATCTCAAGATTACATAATATATAATACAAGTTGATTAAGTTATGGTTGGAATAGATTTGTTACCAATTTTCACGTAGCTAAAATGAGAAAAATTATCCAATCTTGTTTTACCCATAACTTCTTCATTTTAAATCCGTTTTGAGTGAATCAAATTGCTATGGTTTCATATTGAACTCTATTTTATGAATCTAAACAAAAAAAGTATAGGTTTCTAGTCGGAAAAATAAGTTACAAGTCGTTTTTGTAAAGGTAGTCATTTCAGTCGAAAGAACGACGTCTAGATGACCATTTTAGAAAACATACTTCCACTTTGAGTTTAACCATAATTTTTGGATATAGTTTCATGTTCATAATAAAAATCATTTTCTCGGAATAACAACTTTTAAATCAAAGTTTATCATAGTTTTTAATTAACTAACCCAAAACAGCCCGCGGTGTTACTACGACGGCGTAAATCCGGTTTTACGGTGTTTTTCGTGTTTCCAGGTTTTAAATCATTAAGTTAGCATATCATATAGATATATAACATGTGTTTAGTTGATTTTAAAAGTCAAGTTAGAAGGATTAACTTTTGTTTGCGAACAAGTTTAGAATTAACTAAACTATGTTCTAGTGATTACAAGTTTAAACCTTCGAATAAGATAGCTTTATATGTATGAATCGAATGATGTTATGAACATCATTACTACCTTAAGTTCCTTGGATGAACCTACTGGAAAAGAGAGAAATGGATCTAGCTTCAATGGATCCTTGGATGGCTCAAAGTTCTTGAAGCAAAATCATGACACGAAAACAAGTTCAAGTAAGATCATCACTTGAAATAAGATTGTTATAGTTATAGAAATTGAACCAAAGTTTGAATATGATTATTACCTTGTATTAGAATGATAACCTACTGTAAGAAACAAAGATTTCTTGAGGTTGGATGATCACCTTACAAGATTGGAAGTGAGCTAGCAAACTTGAAAGTATTCTTGATTTTATGAAACTAGAACTTTTGGAATTTATGAAGAACACTTAGAACTTGAAGATAGAACTTGAGAGAGTTCAATTATATGAAGAAAATTGAAGAATGAAAGTGTTTGTAGGTGTTTTTGGTCGTTGGTGTATGGATTAGATATAAAGGATATGTAATTTTGTTTTCATGTAAATAAGTCATGAATGATTACTCATATTTTTGTAATCTTATGAGATATTTCATGCTAGTTGCCAAATGATGGTTCCCACATGTGTTAGGTGACTCACATGGGCTGCTAAGAGCTGATCATTGGAGTGTATATACCAATAGTACATACATCTAAAAGCTGTGTATTGTACGAGTACGAATACGAGTGCATACGAGTAGAATTGTTGATGAAACTGAACGAGAATGTAATTGTAAGCATTTTTGTTAAGTAGAAGTATTTTGATAAGTGTATTGAAGTCTTTCAAAAGTGTATAAATACATATTAAAACACTACATGTATATACATTTTAACTGAGTCGTTAAGTCATCGTTAGTCGTTACATGTAAGTGTTGTTTTGAAACCTTTAGGTTAACGATCTTGTTAAATGTTGTTAACCCAATGTTTATAATATCAAAAGAGATTTTAAATTATTATATTATCATGATATTATGATGTACGAATATCTCTTAATATGATATATATACATTAAATGTCGTTACAACGATAAACGTTACATATATGTCTCGTTTCAAAATCATTAAGTTAGTAGTCTTGTTTTTACATATGTAGTTCATTGTTAATATAATTAATGATATGTTTACTTATCATAATATCATGTTAACTATATATATAACCATATATATGTCATCATATAGTTTTTTTTTACAAGTTTTAACGTTCGTGAATCACCGGTCAACTTGGGTGGTCAATTGTCTATATGAAACCTATTTCAATTAATCAAGTCTTAACAAGTTTGATTGCTTAACATGTTGGAAACATTTAATCATGTAAACATCAATCTCAATTAATATATATAAACATGGAAAAGTTCGGGTCACTACACGATTTACGTTCTGGATATCATCAAATGCAAGTAAAGGAGGATGATATTCCAAAAACTGCTTTTAGGACGCGTTATGGTCATTACGAGTTTATGGTTATGCCGTTTGGATTGACTAACGCACCAGCTGTGTTCATGGACCTTATGAACCGAGTGTGTGGGCCATATCTTGACAAGTTTGTCATTGTTTTCATCGATGACATACTTATTTACTCAAAGAATGATCAAGAGCACGGAGAACATTTGAGAAAAGTGCTAGAAGTATTGAGGAAAGAAAAACTGTACGCTAAGTTTTCAAAGTGTGCATTTTGGTTGGAAGAAGTTCAATTCCTCGGTCACATAGTGAACAAAGAAGGTATCCAGGTGGACCCGGCAAAGATCAAAACCGTTGAAAAGTGGGAAACCCCAAAAACTCCGAAGCATATACGTCAATTTTTAGGATTGGCTGGTTACTACAGAAGATTCATCCAAGATTTCTCCAAAATAGCAAAACCCTTGACTGCATTAACGCATAAAGGGAAGAAATTTGAATGGAAGGATGAACAAGAGAAGGCGTTTCAATTATTGAAAAAAAAGCTAACTACGGCACCTATATTGTCATTGCCTGAAGGGAATGATGATTTTGTGATTTATTGTGACGCATCAAAGCAAGGTCTCGGTTGTGTATTAATGCAACGGACGAAGGTGATTGCTTATGCGTCTAGACAATTGAAGATTCACGAGCAAAATTATACGACACATGATTTGGAATTAGGCGCGGTTGTTTTTGCATTAAAGACTTGGAGGCACTACTTATATGGGGTCAAAAGTATTATATATACTGACCACAAAAGTCTTCAACACATATTTAATCAGAAACAACTGAATATGAGGCAGCGTAGGTGGATTGAATTGTTGAATGATTACGACTTTGAGATTCGTTACCACCCGGGGAAGGTAAATGTGGTAGCTGACGCCTTGAGCAGAAAGGACAGAGAACCCATTCGAGTAAAATCTATGAATATAATGATTCACACTAACCTTACTACTCAAATAAAGGAGGCGCAACAAGGAGTTTTAAAAGAGGGAAATTTAAAGGATGAAATACCCAAATGATCGGAGAAGCATCTTAATATTCGGGAAGACGGAACCCGGTATAGGGCTGAAAGAATTTGGGTACCAAAATTTGGAGATATGAGAGAAATGGTACTTAGAGAAGCTCATAAAACCAGATACTCAATACATCCTGGAACGGTGAAGATGTACAAGGATCTTAAGAAACATTTTTGGTGGCCAGGTATGAAAGCCGATATTGTTAAATATGTAGGAGAATGTTTGACGTGTTCTAAGGTCAAAGCTGAACATCAGAAACCATCAGGTCTACTACAACAACCTGAAATCCCGGAATGGAAATGGGAAAACATTACCATGGATTTCATTACTAAATTGCCAAGGACTGCAAGTGGTTATGATACTATTTGGGTAATAGTTGATCGTCTCACCAAGTCAGCACACTTCCTGCCAATAAGAGAAGATGACAAGATGGAGAAGTTAGCACGACTGTATTTGAAGGAAGTCGTCTCCAGACATGGAATACCGATCTCTATTATCTCTGGTAGGGATGGCAGATTTATTTCAAGATTCTGGCAGACATTACAGCAAGCATTGGGAACTCGTCTAGACATGAGTACTGCCTATCATCCACAAACTGATGGGCAGAGTGAAAGGACGATACAAATGCTTGAAGACATGCTACGAGCTTGTGTTATTGATTTCGGAAATATTTGGGATCGACATCTACCGTTAGCAGAATTTTCCTACAACAACAGCTACCATTCAAGCATTGAGATGGCGCTGTTTGAAGCACTTTATGGTAGAAAGTGCGGGTCTCCAAATTGTTGGAGTGAAGTGGGGGATAGACAGATTACGGGTCCGGAGATAATACAAGAAACTACCGAGAAAATCATCCAAATTCAACAAAGATTGAAAACCGCCCAGAGTCGACAAAAGAGCTACGCAGACAGTAAAAGAAAAGATATAGAGTTTGAAATTGGAGAAATGGTCATGCTTAAGGTTTCACCTTGGAAAGGCGTTGTTCTATTTGGTAAACGGGGGAAACTAAATCCAAGGTACATTGGACCATTCAAGATTATAGATCGTGTCGGACCAGTAGCTTACCAACTGGAGCTACCTCAGCAACTCGCGGCTGTACATAACACTTTCCACGTCTCAAATTTGAAGAAATGTTTTTCTAAAGAAGATCTCACTATTTCGTTGGACGAAATCCAAATCAATGAAAAACTTCAATTCATTGAAGAACCCGTCTAAATAATGGATCGTGAGGTTAAGAGACTTAAACAAAACAAGATACCGATTGTTAAGGTTTGATGGAATGCTCGTAGAGGACTCGAGTTTACCTGGGAGAGTGAAGATCAGATGAAGAAGAAATACCCGCATTTATTTCCAGAAGATACGTCAACACCTCCAACTGCTTAAAATTTCGGGACGAAATTTATTTAACGGGTAGGTACTGTAGTGACCCGAACTTTTCCATGTTTATATATATATTAAATGAAATTGTTATTTACATGATTAAGTGTTTCCAACATGTTAAGCAATCAAACTTGTTAAGACTTGATTAATTGAAATAGGTTTCATATAGACAATTGACCACCCAAGTTGACCGGTGATTCACGAACGTTAAAACTTGTAAAAACTATACGATGACATATATATGGTTATATATATAGTTAACATGATTTTATTATAAGTATGTATCTCATTAGGTATTTTAACAATGAGTTATATACATAAAAATGAGACTATTAATTTAAGAAACTCGAAAACGATATATATAACGATTATCGTTATAACAACGTCTTACTAGGTACATATGAATCATATTAAGATATTGATACACTTGGTTAATTATGTTAAATGATAAGTAAATATATTATTAAGTGTATTAACAATGAAATACATATGTAAAAATAAGACTACTAACTTAATGATTTCGAAACGAGACATATATGTAACGATTATCGTTGTAACGACATTTAACTGTATATATATCATACTAAGATATATTATATATCATAATATCATGATAATATAACAATTTAACATCTCATTTGTTATAATAAACAATGGTTTAACAACATTCAACAAGATCGTTAACCTAAAGGTTTCAAAACAACATTTACATGTAACGACTAACGATGACTTAACGACTCAGTTAAAATGTATATACATGTAGTGTTTTAATATGTATTCATACACTTTTGAAAGACTTCAAGACACTTATCAAAATACATCTACTTAACAAAAATGCTTACAATTACATCCTCGTTCAGTTTCATCAACAATTCTACTCGTATGCACCCGTATTCGTACTCATACAATACACAGCTTTTAGATATATGTACTATTGGTATATACACTCCAATGATCAGCTCTTAGCAGCCCATATGAGTCACCTAACACATGTGGGAACCATCATTTGGCAACTAGCATGAAATATCTCATAAAATTACAAAAATATGAGTAATCATTCATGACTTATTTACATGAAAACAAAATTACATATCCTTTATATCTAATCCATACACCAACGACCAAAAACACCTACCAACACTTTCATTCTTCAATTTTATTCATCTAATTAATCTCTCTCAAGTTCTATCTTCAAGTTCTAAGTGTTCTTCATAAATTCCAAAAGTTCTAGTTTCATAAAATCAAGAATACTTCCAAGATTGCAAGTTTACTTCCAAGTTTTCTAAATCCATTCCAAGTAATCATCCAAGATCAAGAAACCTTTGTTACTTATAGTAGGTTATCTTTCTAATACAAGGTAATAATCATATTTAAACTTTAATTCAATTTCTATAACTATAACAATCTTATTTCGAGTGGAAATCTTACTTGAAATTATTTTCGTGTCATGATTCTGCTTCAAGAACTTTCAAGCCATCCAAGGATCCTTTGAAGCTAGATCTATTTTTCTCATTTCCAGTAGGTTTATCCAAGGAACTTGAGGTAGTAATGATGTTCATAACATCATTCGATTCATACATATAAAGCTATCTTATTCGAAGGTTTAAACTTGTAATCACTAGAACATAGTTTAGTTAATTCTAAACTTGTTCGCAAATAAAAGTTAATCCTTCTAACTTGACTTTTAAAATCAACTAAACATATGTTCTATATCTCTATGATATGCTAACTTAATGATTTAAAACCTGGAAACACGAAAAACACTGTAAAACCGGATTTACGCCGTCGTAGTAACACCGCGGGCTGTTTTGGGTTAGTTAATTAAAAACTATGAGAAACTTTGATTTAAAAGTTGTTATTTTGGGAAAATAATTTTTATTATGAACATGAAACTATATCCAAAAATTATGGTTAAACTCAAAGTGGAAGTATGTTTTCTAAAATGGTCATCTAGACGTCGTTCTTTCGACTGAAATGACTACCTTTACAAAAATGACTTGTAACTTATTTTTCTGACTATAAACCAATACTTTTTCTGTTTAGATTCATAAAATAGAGTTCAATATGAAACCATAGCAATTTGATTCACTCAAAACGGATTTAAAATGAAGAAGTTATGGGTAAAACAAGATTGGATAATTTTTCTCATTTTAGCTACGTGAAAATTGGTAACAAATCTATTCCAACCATAACTTAATCAACTTGTATTGTATATTATATAATCTTGAGATACCATAGACACGTATACAATGTTTCGACCTATCATGTCGACACATCTATATATATTTCGGAACAACCATAGACACTCTATATGTGAATGTTGGAGTTAGCTATACAGGGTTGAGGTTGATTCCAAAATATATATAGTTTGAGTTGTGATCAATACTGAGATACGTATACACTGGGTCGTGGATTGATTCAAGATAATATTTATCGATTTATTTCTGTACATCTAACTGTAGACAACTAGTTGTAGGTTACTAACGAGGACAGCTGACTTAATAAACTTAAAACATCAAAATATATTAAAAGTGTTGTAAATATATTTTGAACATACTTTGATATATATGTATATATTATTATAGGTTCGTGAATCAACCAGTGGCCAAGTCTTACTTCCCGACGAAGTAAAAATCTGTGAAAGTGAGTTATAGTCCCACTTTTAAAATCTAATATTTTTGGGATGAGAATACATGCAGGTTTTATAAATGATTTACAAAATAGACACAAGTCCGTGAAACTACATTCTATGGTTGAATTATCGAAATCGAATATGCCCCTTTTTATTAAGTCTGGTAATCTAAGAATTAGGGAACAGACACCATAATTGACGCGAATCCTAAAGATAGATCTATTGGGCCTAACAAACCCCATCCAAAGTACCGGATGCTTTAGTACTTCGAAATTTATATCATATCCGAAGGGTGTCCCGGAATGATGGGGATATTCTTATATATGCATCTTGTTAATGTCGGTTACCAGGTGTTCACCATATGAATGATTTTTATCTCTATGTATGGGATGTGTATTGAAATATGAAATCTTGTGGTCTATTGTTACGATTTGATATATATAGGTTAAACCTATAACTCACCAACATTTTTGTTGACGTTTAAAGCATGTTTATTCTCAGGTGAATACTAAGAGCTTCCGCTGTTGCATACTAAAATAAGGACAAGATTTGGAGTCCATGTTTGTATGATATTGTGTAAAAACTGCATTCAAGAAACTGATTTCGATGTAACATATTTGTATTGTAAACCATTATGTAATGGTCGTGTGTAAACATGATATTTTAGATTATCATTATTTGATAATCTACGTAAAACTTTTTAAACCTTTATTTATGAAATAAAGGTTATGGTTTGTTATAAAAATGAATGCAGTCTTTGAAAAACGTCTCATATAGAGGTCAAAACCTCGCAACGAAATCAATTAATATGGAACGTTTTTAATCAATAAGAACGGGACATTTCAGTTCAATCGTCTATATTTATATTACAAGTCTGATTGCAATTGATATTAATCCCAACACGCATTCGATAATGTGAGTCTTCGAGTCTTTTTTTTTGTTTTTTTTGGGTAAATTGCCCAGAAAGGTAATATAAACGCCACTTTTTCCTAATAAAGGGTATATCAGTTTTTTTCTTGCCCATAAAGGAGTCCGATTTCAATTTAGTGCGTAAAAAGTATCATGATTTGAAAATGGTTGCAATTGAGGTATAAATCGACATGTGGCATTTTTATTTAATTCTTTTGCTGACTTGTATATTCCATGTCATTTCCTTAAAAAACAATTCTTGCACGAATAGTCCCCGTGATTAGCCAATCTTGTTTTGACAGTCCCTGTAAGTGACCGACGTTAAAAATATCCGTTAAATAGCATCACATAAAAATGTCATTTTATCCCATTCTTTTTAATTTCATCTTCTTTCCTTTTTCAAGTCTCCTTCTGTACATATTACAAAAACCCAGCAACATCTATAATCAAGGAAGCCACAGATACTTTCAAATCTAGTTTTTTTTAGATCTCGTTTCACTTGGGTTTTTCGAACATATAGTGATGGAGCTTGTCGAGGAAATTTGAAGGTTTGTAATTCGAGATTTGAAGGTTTGTAATTCGATATTTGAAGGTTTGTAATAAAGATTTGTAATTTGAGATCTGTTATCATCGTTGCCGTCAATTTCAACTACCGATTGCCACCACCATCACTACCGCCATAAATCGCCACCATCGGTCCATCGTTTGCATACAGGTGTTTAATCCAATGTATGTGTACATGTGTCTGTCAATCTGTGTGAATGTGCAGATTCATTTTTTTGAAACCCAGATCCATTTTATTCGTATTTATTTATTTTATTTTTTTGTGTAGTTCTAGATGTACCACTTGATGTTAAAAATTAGGAACGAAAGATTATTCTTAGTTTGGGGGTTTGATTGATATGCTCATTTGATGTCAAAAGTCAAGAACATAGAATTGTTTGAGAAACTCTCGTAAAACGATTTACACAGAATTGAACTGGGGTTAAAATGTCCTAATTTTCTTTTATTTACTTTTTTAACTTAAAATTATTGTTGGCTTCTGGTTTTGTTGGTGAGTGATTTGGTGTGATGAAATGATGAATTTAGGAATAATGAAATCTGGAAATAATGTGGGGTAAGAAATGTGGGAAGAAGATGAAGATTAAAGGCTTTTTAATGGAAATATTAAAAGAGACATAACGATTGGACTTTTCGTGAAAGGTGCATTATCACAAGGACTATACATGTAATTTTTTCTTTTTAGTTTGCAATTAATAAAATGACATGGAATTTACAAGTCGGCAAAAAACTAAATAAAAATGCCACATGTTAATTTATACCTCAATTGAAACCGTTTTTAAATTATGATACCTTTTTACGCACTAAATTGAAATCAGACTCCTTTATGGGCAAGAAAAAAATTGATATACCCTTTATTGGGAAAAAGTGGCTTTTATATTACCTTTCTTGGCAATTTGCCCTTTTTTTATGAAAAGCAAGAAGATATATAAATATTACTAAATCGCACCAGTACAATCAACGAAAGGCATCAGCCAACAATTCTAAGACCGAGCCAAGACACTAACTATACACGAATAGGTGCAAAGGTTGCACCAGAAACTAGACTAAATATTTAAATACATAGAGGGATATGTAAGCCAAACAAGCTAATCGATACTTTTGCCACTTTTGTCTTTGAGTTTACACGAGATCCACTCGAACGACTTTACTTGAAATTCATTTAGCAACACCGAAGAGCTCCAACCTTTGTTTTGATATACCGTCGCATTCCGATTCTTCCATAGAAAGTACGCACACACCCACTCAACGGCTTTCCAAATTTTCAAACCAATAGGAGATGATGTATGAGGAGATTTCCCACGAAAAATATTTGTGTCCTTTAAGGTTGCGCAATTACTGAAGTTCCACCATTTGTACACACGAAACCAAACATCAATAGCCACTTTGCATTTGAATAACGAATGATCCAGCGATTCCATATCATCATCACAAATGGGACAACGAACACTATGAAGATCGATGCCTCTTTTGTTAAGTTTAATTCGAACCGGGATTCTTTTCAACAATAATCTCCACACATGAATTTTTAACTTTTTTGGCATAAGATTGTTTCTCAAAGTTGCTTGTAAAGAATGATTACCAAAACCCAAAACCTTTTCGTCGATAAGTGAGGATAGTTTTTTGACTTCAAAAAGACCGTTACTCGCAAGGGACCATATCCATTTTTCTTGAGAATTAAAATCGAAGGAAAAAGACCGAATCAAATTACTTAATTCTTCAAGTTCACCCGACGTTCGGCCGGTGCGAGTAGCGACCATTCCTAATTGAATTGGACTGTAACAGCACCTACGGCCTGACCCGAATGACCTACTGATCTCTGACCCGCCTGAACCATTCTGACCTGCCTGACCTGTATCATTCTGACCCCCACTGCTGCATCATGCCTTGAACCTGACTGGACTACTGAACCTGACTGACCTGCTCGAACTGTTGAAACTGTTGAAGCTACTGTAACAGTAGCAGAACCTGCAAAACCAGTTGAACCAGTTGCTTCCACTATTCTGTCACTGATCATAACCTCTTTGTTGACCTCCATCATTCCAAAAGGATGTAGATCTTCCGTTCCCTATTTTTTATAAATTAATTCTTGAAGGGAATGTTCATATCTTCAATTTGTGTTCCTGCAAAAATGATGTTGCTCCAAGTACTCGAAGTCGAAAGATGAGCATTTCCGCTGAAATGTCCCGTTCATATTGATTATAAAAGTTCCATATTAATTGATTTCGTCGTGAGGTTTTGACCTCTATATGAGACGTTTTTCAAAGACTGCATTCATTTTTAAAACAACCATAACCTTTATTTTATCGATAAAGGTTTAAAAAGCATTACGTAGATTATCAAATAATGATAATCTAAAATATGCCGTTTACACACGACCATTACATAATGGTTTACAATAAGAATATATTACATCAAAAATATGTTTCTTGAATGCAGTTTTTACATAATATCATACAAGCATGGACTCCAAATCTTGTTCTTATTTTAGTATGCAACAGCGGAAGCTCTTAATAATCACCTGAGAATAAATATGCGTAAAATGTCAACAAAAATGTTGGTGAGTTATAGGTTTACCCTATATATTATCAAATCATAATAATAGACCACAAGATTTCATATTTCAATATACATCCCATACATAGAGATAAAAATTATTCATATGATGACCACCTGGTAACCGACATTAACAAGATGCATATAAGAATATCCCCATCATTCCGGGACATCCATCGGACATGATATAAAACTCGAAGTACTAAAGCATCCGGTACTTTAGATAGGGTTTGTTAGGCCCAATAGATCTATCTTTAGGATTCACGTCAATTAGGCGTGCACTAATTCTCAAAATTAGTGATGTTCCCTAATTCTTAGGCTACCAAGCAAAAGGGGCATATTCAGCTTCGATCATTCAACCATAGAAAGTAGTTTCATGTACTTGTGTCTATTTTGTAAAACATTTATAAAGCTGCATGTATTCTCATCCCAAAATATTAGATTTTAAAAGTGGAACTATAACTCACTTTCACAGATTTTTACTTCGTCGGGAAGTAAGACTTGGCCACTGGTCGATTCACGAACCTATAATTAATATGTACATATATATCAAAGTATGTTCAAAATATATTTACAACATTCTTAATACGTTTTAATGTTTTAAATATTTTCAGTCAGCTGTCCTCGTTAGTAACCTACAATTATTTGTCCATAGTTAGATGTACAGAAATAAATTGATATATATTATCTTGACCCAATCCACGACCCAGTGTATACACGTCTCAGGCTAGATCACAACTCAAAGTATATATATATTTTTGGAATCAACCTCAACCTTGTATAGCTAACTCCAACATTACTGCATATAAAGTGTCTATGGTTGTTCCAAATAATATATATAGATGGGTCGATATGATATGTCAAAACATTTGCATACGTGTCTATGGTATCCCAAGATTACATAATATATTAGAATACATGTATAATACAATATAAGTTAGCTAGGATATGATTTGTATAGAATTGTTACAATATTTTCCGTAGCTACAACAATCAAAAAATATCCAATCTTGTTTTACCCATAACTTCTTCGTTTTAAATCCGTTTTGAGTGAATCAAATTGCTATGGTTTTATATTGAACTCTATTTTGTGAATCTAAACAGAAAAAGTATAGGTTTATAGTCAGAAATAAGAGGTAGTCATTTCAGTCGAAAGAACGACGTCTTGATGACCATTTTGAAAAACATACTTCCACTTTGAGTTTAACCATGATTTTTGGATATAGTTTCATGTTCATAAGAAAAATTATTTTCCCAGAAGAACAATTTTTAAATCAAGGTTTATCATAGTTTTTAATTATCAAACCCAAAACAGCCCGCGGTGTTACTACGACGGCGTATGTCCGGTTTTACGGTATTTTTCGTGTTTCCAGGTTTTAAATCATTAAGTTAGCATATCATATAGATATAGAACATATGTTTAGTTGATTTTAAAAGTCAAGTTAGAAGGATTAACTTTTGTTTGCGAACAAGTTTAGAATTAACTAAACTATGTTCTAGTGATTTCAAGTTTAAACCTTCGAATAAGGTAGTTTTATATATATGAATCGAATGATGTTATGAATATCATTACTACATCTGGTTTTGTGGATAAACCTACTGGAAATGATAAAAATAGATCTAGCTTCAAAGGATCCTTGGATGGCTTGAAAGTTCTTGAAGCAGAATCATGACACGAAAACAAGTTCAAGTAAGATTTCCACTCGAAATAAGATTGTTATAGTTATAGAAATTGAATCAAAGTTTGAATATGAGTATTACCTTGTATTAGAAAGATATCTTACTATAAATAAGAAAGATTTCTTGAGGTTGGATGATCACTTTACAAGATTGGAAGTAAGCTAGCAAACTTGGAAGTATTCATGATTTTATGAAACTAGAACTTATAGAATTTATGAAGAACACTTAGAACTTGAAGATAGAACTTGAGAGAGATCAATTAGATGAAGAAAATTGAAGAATGAAAGTGTTTGTAGGTGTTTTTGGTCGTTGGTATATGGATTAGATATAAAAGATGTGTAATTTTGTTTACATGTAAATAAGTCATGAATGATTACTAATATTTTTGTAATTTTATGAGATATTTCATGCTAGTTGCCAAATGATGGTTCCCACATGTGTTAGGTGACTCACATGGGCTGCTAAGAGCTGATAATTAGAGTGTATATACCAATAGTACATATATCTAAAAGCTGTGTATTGTACGAGTACGAATACGGGTGCATACGAGTAGAATTAAGGTTGCAAAAGACGTGAGACGGGGTCGAGATGGTCGGGTCCTAAAAAGGTCGAGACGTTCGAGACGGGGGTCGAGACGGACGTTGACCAAAGTTGACTTTTAAATATATAAATATAAAAATGCATATATGTACATATATTTTATAGCTAAAAACTTTAATTGATTAATTTGTACCCATAATTGCTACCATCATTAATTTAATACAAAAATTTCAAACTATAATACTATATATTTCACCGATTTTCTGACTTTTCTGAATTTTGACCGACTTTGACCTGATTTTTTTCAACTTTGACCCGAATTTTGACCGTTGACTGTCATATTAGACAGTTTTCTTCGAGACGGGACGGGTTAGTCACCAAACCGTCGAGACGGGCGTCGCAACGGCTCGAGACGGGGTGTTTTGCAACAGAGAGTAGAATTGTTGATGAAACTGAACGAGGATATAATTGTAAGTATTTTTGTTAAGTAGAAGTACTTTGATAAGTGTCTTGAAGTCTTTCAAAAGTGTATGAATACATATTAAAACACTATATGTATATACATTTTAACTGAGTCGTTAAATCATCGTTAGTCGTTACATGTAAATGTTGTTTTGAAACCTTTAGGTTAACGATCTTGTTAAATGTTGTTAACCCATTTTTTATTATATCTAAATAGATGTTAAATTATTACATTATCATGATATTATGATATATTAATATATTTTAGTAGGATATATATACAGTTAAATGTTGTTACAACGATAATCGTTACATATATGTCTCGTTTCGAAATCATTAAGTTAGTAGTCTTGTTTTTATATATGTAGTTCATTGTTAGTACACTTAATGACATGTTTACTTATCATTTATCATGATTAAACATAGTGTATCAATATCTTAATATGATTCATATGTATTTAGTAAGACGTTGTTATAACGATAATCGTTATATATATCGTTTCGAGTTTCTTAATTCAATAAACTCAATTTTATGTATATAACTCATTGTTAAAATACCTAATGAGATACTTACTTATCATAATATCATGTTAACTATATATATAATCATATATATGTCATCATATAGTTTTTACAAGTTTTAACGTTCGTGAATCACCGGTCAACTTGGGTGGTCAATTGTCTATATGAAACCTATTTCAATTAATCAAGTTTTAACAAGTTTGATTGCTTAACATGTTGGAAACACTTAATCATATAAATAACAATTTCATTTAATATATATAAACATGGAAAATTTTGGGTCACTATAGTACCTACCCGTTAAATAAATTTCGTCCCGAAATTTTAAGCAGTTGGAGGTGTTGTCGTATCTTCTGGAAATAAGTGCGGGTATTTCTTCTTCATCTAATCTTCTCGTTCCAAGGTAAACTCGAGTCCTCTATGAGAATTCCTTCGAACCTTAACAATTGGTATTTTATTTTGCTTAAGTCTTTTAACCTCACGATCCATTATTTCGACGGGTTCTTCGATAAATTGAAGTTTTTCGTTGATTTGGATTTCGTCTAACGGAATAGTGAGATCTTCTTTAGCAAAACATTTCTTCAAATTCAAGACGTGAAAAGTGTTATGTACAGCCTCGAGTTGTTGAGGTAACTCAAGTCGGTAAGCTACTGGTCCGACGCGATCAATAACCTTGAATGGTTCAATATACCTTGGGTTTAATTTCCCTCGTTTACCAAATCGAACAACACCTTTCCAAGGTGAAACTTTAAGCATGACCATCTCTCCAATTTCAAATTCTATATCTTTTCTTTTAATGTCAGCGTAGCTCTTTTGTCAACTTTGGGCGGTTTTCAACCGTTGTTGAATTTGGATGATCTTCTCGGTAGTTTCTTGTATTATCTCCGAACCCGTAATTTGTCTATCCCCCACTTCACTCCAACAAATCGGAGACCTGCACTTTCTACCATAAAGTACTTCAAACGGCGCCATCTCAATGCTTGAATGGTAGCCGTTGTTGTAGGAAAATTCTGCTAACGGTAGATGTCAATCCCAACTGTTTCCGAAATCAATAACACATGCTCGTAGCATGTATTCAAGCATTTGTATCGTCCTTTCGCTCTGTCCATCAGTTTGTGGATGATAGGCAGTACTCATGTCTAGACGAGTTCCTAATGCTTGCTGTAATATCTGCCAGAATCTTGAAATAAATCTGCCATCCCTATCAGAGATAATAGAGATTGGTATTCCATGTCTGGAGACAACTTCCTTCAAATACAGTCGTGCTAACTTCTCCATCTTGTCATCTTCTCTTATTGGCAGGAAGTGTGCTGATTTAGTGAGACGATCAATTATTACCCAAATAGTATCAAAACCACTTGCAGTCTTTGGCAATTTAGTTATGAAATCCATGGTAATGTTTTCCCATTTCCATTTCGGGATTTCGGGTTGTTGAAGTAGACCTGATGGTTTCTGATGCTCCGCTTTGACCTTGGAACACGTCAAATATTCTCCTACGTATTTAGCAACATCGGCTTTCATATCCGGCCACCAAAAATGTTTCTTGAGATCCTTGTACATCTTCCCCATTCCAGGGTGTATTGAGTATCTGGTTTTATGAGCTTCTCTAAGTACCATTTCTCTCGTAACTCCAAATTTTGGTACCCAAATTCTTTCAGCCCTATACCGGGTTCCGTCTTCTCGAATATTAAGATGCTTCTCCGATCCTTTGGGTATTTCATCCTTTAAATTTCCCTCTTTTAAAACTCCTTGTTGCGCCTCCTTTATTTGAGTAGTAAGGTTATTGTGAATCATTATATTCATAGCTTTTACTCGAATGGGTTCTTTGTCCTTTCTGCTCAAGGCGTCGGCTACCACATTTGCCTTCCCCGGGTGGTAACGAATCTCAAAGTCGTAATCATTCAACAATTGAATCCACCTGCGCTGTCTCATGTTCAGTTGTTTCTGGTTAAATATGTGTTGAAGACTTTTATGGTCGGTATATATAATACTTTTGACCCCATATAAGTAGTGCCTCTAAGTCTTTAATGCAAAAACAACCGCGCCTAATTCCAAATCATGCGTCGTATAATTCTGCTCGTGAATCTTCAATTGTCTAGATGCGTAAGCAATTACCTTCATTCGTGGCATTAATACACAACCAAGACCTTACTTTGAGGCGTCACAATATATCACAAAATCATCATTCCCTTCAGGTAGTGACAATATAGGTGCTGTAGTTAACTTTTTCTTTAACAATTGAAACGCTTTTTCTTGTTCATCATTCCTTTCAAATTTCCTCCCTTTATGCGTTAATGCAGTCAAGGGTTTTGCTATTCTGCAAAAATCTTGGATGAACCTTCTATAGTAACCAGCTAGTCCTAAGAATTGGCGTATATGCTTCGGAGTTTTCGGGGTTTCCCACTTTTCAACAGTTTCAATCTTTGCTGGATCCACCTGAATACCCTCTTTGTTCACTATGTGACCGAGGAATTGAACTTCTTCCAACCAAAATGCACACTTTGAAAGCTTAGCATACAGTTTTTCTTTCCTCAGCAACTCTAGTACTTTTCTCAAATGTTCTTCGTGCTCTTGATCATTCTTTGAGTAAATAAGTATGTCATCGATGAAAACAATGAGAAACTTGTCAAGGTATGGTCCACACACTCGGTTCATGAGGTCCATGAACACAGCTGGTGCGTTAGTCAACCCAAATGGCATAACCATAAACTCGTAATGACCGTAACGCATTCTAAAAGCAGTCTTTGGAATATCATCCTCCTTCACCCGCATTTGATGATACCCAGAACATAAATCAATCTTCGAATAAACCGACGAGCCTTGTAGTTGATCAAATAAGTCGTCGATTCTTGGTAGTGGGTAGCGGTTCTTGATGGTAAGTTTGTTCAACTCTCGGTAGTCGATACATAACCTAAATGTACCATCCTTCTTCTTGACAAACAAAACAGGAGCTCCCCACGGTGATGTGCTTGGTCGAATGAAACCATGCTCTAAAAGTTCTTGTAATTATCTCTGAAATTCCTTCATTTCGCTAGGTGCGAGTCTGTATGGAGCACGAGCTATTGATGCAGCTCCCGGTACAAGGTCTATTTTAAATTCAACAGATCGGTGTGGAGGTAGTCCCGGTAATTCTTTCGGAAATACATCGGGAAATTCTTTTGCGACGGGAACATCATTGATGTTCTTTTCTTCGGAATTGACTTTCTCGACGTGTGCTAGCACAGCATAGCAACCTTTTCTTATTAGTTTTTGTGCCTTCAGGTTACTAATAAGGTTTAACTTCGCGTTGCTCTTTTCTCCGTACACCATTAAGGGTTTTCCTTTTTTTCGTATAATGCGAATTGTATTTTTGTAACAAACGATCTCTGCTTTCACTTCTTTCAACCAGTCCATACCGATTATCACATCAAAACTCCCTAACTCTACTGGTATCAAGTCAATCTTAAATGTTTCGTTAACCAGTTTAATTTCTCGATTCCGACATATATTATCCGCTGTAATTAATTTACCATTTGCTAATTCGAGTAAAAATTTATTATCCAAGGGCGTCGGTGAGCAACTTAGTTTAGTACAAAAATCTCTACTCATATAGCTTCTATCCACACCGGAATCAAATAAAACATAAGCAGATTTATTGTCAATGAGAAACGTACCCGTAACAAGCTCCGGGTCTTCCTGTGCTTCTGCCGTATTAATATTGAAAACTCTTCCGCGGCCCTGCCCATTAGTATTCCCCTGATTTAGGCAATTTTTAATAATGTGGCCCGGTTTTCCACATTTATAACAGACTACGTTGGCAGTACTTGCTTCGACACTACTTGTTCCGACATTACTCGTTCCGGTATTATTTGTTCCTTTAGTTCTGTTATACATTGGTCCGTAGACCTCACACTTTGTAGCGCTATGACCATTTCTTTTACACCTGTTACAAAATGTTGTGCAGAACCCCGGGTGATTCTCTTCACACATTTGGCATTGCTGTTTCTGATTATTGTTATTGTTGCAGTTGTTATTGTTGTTGGGATGATTATTGTAACTGTTGTTGTTGGGACGTTTGTTGTAGTTTTTGTTGTTGGGATTGCGATTGCGATTGTTGTTGTTGCGATTGTGGTTGTAATTGTTGTTGTCGTTGTTGTACTAGTGACTCTTGTCACTGTTTTCCTCCCACTTCCTCTTGAGTTGTTTCGTGTTGGCTTCTTCGGCCACTGATGTCGTAGCGTGGGGGTACGAAATAGTTTAAATTTTACTAGGAAATACTATTAAATACGATACAATTTTACACCAGATATTTATTTATTTAGAGAATGGATATACTTAAACCTTGCTACAACACTTATAGGCAGTGTACCTAATCGTACAGTAGTGTAGTTTTTAGTAAGTCCGGTTCGTTTCACAGGGAATCTTTTTCACAAAGCTTAACGCTATATTAGTGTAAATTTATAAAAATACAAATATATATATATATATATAAGTAATATTATTATTATAAAGGGGGGTTTTTACCGTTTAATGACCGGTTTGTCGATTTTAAAACTTTAGTCGCAGTTAAAACCAAATGTAAAATATTAAATAAATAAAAGACTTAATTTAAAGCGTAAAGTAAATAACGATAATGAAATTGCGAATAATAAAAGTGCGATAAAATAAACTTGCGATAATTAAAAAGTACGATAATTAAAAGTGTAATTAAATACAATAACAATAAATAAAAATGCGATAATTAGAAGTGCAATTAAATATAAAATAAAGGAAATTAAATATGAAATAAAAGAATTATGCTTATTTAAACTTCCGTAATCATGATGTTTGACGTGTTGATTTTAGTTTTATTCCCATGGGTTAATTGTCCTTTGTCCTGGATTATCTAATATGTCCGTCTGGTTTTTGTCCATAACAGTCCATCAGTCATAAATATAAAGTGCGAGTGTCCTTGTCAAATTATCCTTATACCCGAAGTTAAATATTCCAACTAATTTGGGGACTTAAACTGTAACAAGATTTTAATACTTTGTTTAATAATTACACCAGGATGTCGACTGAGTGTAACCCAAGATTTTATAATTTGTTAACAATTATGCCAAGTGTCCTTGTACATAATTTCACCCCTGTTTTAATAATTCTAGTGGCTATTAATCCATTCCCGTGTTCGGTTAAATGAACGATTATTCGTACATATAAATACCCCGCCCATCGTGTCCGATTGAGTGTATATGGTTATTTATAGGGACGTTCAATTGTAAATCTTTATATTAAAATTAACAAACTATCATTTAGTTAAACAAATATAAAGCCCATTAATAGCCCATAGTCTAATTTCCACAAGTGTCGTTCTTTTGTCCAAACCCCAATTATGGTACAAAGCCCAATTACCCAAATTTAGTAATTAGCCTAACATCATGATTACTTCGTTTTAAATAAGCATAATAATAACTTAGCTACGAGACATTAAATTAAAAAGGTTGAACATAACTTACAATGATTAAAAATAGCGTAGCGTTACACGGACAGAATTTCGACTTACACCCTTACAACATTCGCTAACATACCCTTATTATTAGGATTAAAATTAAAATTAAAATTAAAATATAAATTATAAATATAAATATTACGTATAGATACATGGATGGATATATATTGATTTTTTTGCGATCAAACTGCGTTTGCTTTTATAGACGGTTTCAGAATTTGGGGCTCCGCGACTCGCGACAATTTTTGCCTTCAAACTCCGCGAGTCGCAGAGTTTGATTTTCCAGCTCACCAACTTTGGAGTCTTTCTTTGCCGACGAATTTTTAATATATTATATAATATATAAATAATTATAAGAATTATTTAAATATTATATTATATTTATGTGCATAGTTGACTTGTAATTTTTAGTCCGTTGCGTCGAGCGTTGAGAGTTGACTCTGGTCCTGGTTCCGGATTTTCGAACGTCCTTGCGTACAATTTAATATCTTGTAATTTGCGTTTTGTAACTTGTACTCTTGTCATTTTGAGACGTTTCTCATCAATAAATTGAACCACTTGGATTGTATTTTGTACTTTTGAGCTTTTTGGTCGTTTGCTTCTTCAATTCGTCGAATCTATCTTTTGTGTTCACCTTTTATTATTTAAACGAATATCACTTGTAAATAGAACAATTGTAACTAAAAGCTTGTCTTTCTTGAGGAATAATGCTATGAAATATATGTTCGTTTTTAGCATTATCAAATATTCCCACACTTGAGTGTTGCTTGTCCTCAAGCAATATCATCTTGAAATACTAGAATCACTTCTTTATTCTTAACACTTTGTACATCAGTGATTTCTATACGGCGGTATAAACAATGGTAGTAACGATATGGTTTACAGTCCCACATGACTATAAAATTTAGATCCTTTAAGAAATTGGATCTTTATGAAAACATTTGATCTTTTGAAAATTAAATCTAGTTTTTACCCTAGATAAGTTTTCCGGAATAACCCTTCACCGGTGTTTGCAAATTCTTTTTGTGGGTTTGGTGGGTTTGGTGGGTTTTAGATTTGAAAATTTTGGCTCAAAACTTATGGTTTTGTGTCACCCACTTGCTAACCTTGTATTAGGAAAGCAACACGTCCAGTATACTTGCTCAGAATATTACCTTTCGATAAACTACCATCCAGTTGTAAAGGGAAGCGTTGAACAAGCAACTGTTAAGGCAATGTCCCCTGACATGCTTTTAATTATGGTCTATAACGTGTCAGATGCAATTACTATCCTTTGTAGGAGCAATAGTAAAGCTCACCCTTATAATTTTTCGGTCTGGCACAAGGTCCTATCTTTGACCATGCTATGCAACCACCATTCTTACGGTTGACACCCGATTTAGTTCAGGTGACCTAATGAATTCCAGGTGAATTCCTAGGATTTTACGTTCAATGGTAATGAACGCATTGAAAATGGGTTTTCAGAAAATAAATCGGTTTATAATTTGATCAAAATATTTTCTCGTTCAAGCTCGAGTTTAGATATCATCGAATTCCATGAGTTTGTAATTCTCAATCTTTAAGGTCAATCTCTAGGATTGAGTAATATCAGTCTTAAAAGCTGATTTTTGATCTTTAAGGAGATTATCCTTTCTGGGGATCTGATTCATTAGTCTTATCAAGCTAATTTGCACGGTGCCCCCCCATTGTACGAGATAAATCCTTCTCATGGCTAGGATAAATCTGACCACTTGGCGACCCTGTTTGATGCTGAGGTCCGTGGATTTCCTGCTGATTTTAGAGATGAATTTTCTAGATTTTTCGTCAGCCTACAGCTGGTCTGGACGACAACTTCTTGACCTAAATCAAGAAGCGCGTGTCTTTTTCAGAAGACTTTACTTCCTTTTAATGATGGAATTGATTCATCGTGTAGATCCATCTTTCTTTCCTTTTATCAGGTAAAACAATTAATTTAGTCCAAAACAAAAGCACCTGCAATAACTTTACAGAAACATGTGATAGATAGTTTTTAATTGAATAACTTGGTACATTCTCCCCACACTTAGCTTTTTTCATGTGTCTTTTTATATCTCAATAAATAAATTCAAGCGTTTTAGTTGTTTCTCAATTTATGTCCTTTTCGAGGTAACGATAATTTCGGCGTTAAAACCTAGTTTTATCGTTCATAAATATGTATAAACATGATTTTGAGTTCATTTAATTGAAAATTTTGAAAATTTTTTCTAGAATTGGGTAGTCAGTATATAAGACTAGGGCTGTTCTTTATTATCAGAGAGCACTAGATTCTAATACAACTACTACTTTACTAGTATTTCTATTGGTAACCAAGTGTATAAAGTAAAAATTTTAAAATCCGAAAGAATTTAACCCCTTCCCATACTTAAGATCTTGCAATGCCCTCATTTGCAAGAAATCAGTAACAATTTAAATTATTGAGGGTGATTTGTGTGAAAATGATTAAATTTTACCAAAGTTTCCAAACATATTGCCGTTTGTTTGCTGAATGATAAATGGTGCATATCATTTGTTCATTCCGTCTTGTTGTTATATCATATTTATTTTGCATCTTGTCGTCAAAATTAGTTGCTTTTGCTGAACTTAATGCAAGTCTTTGAAAATGCGTTGTTTTACCCTGTTGTGTACATAAGATAAACCGCAAATATATATAAATATTTTTGAAGTTTGGTATATTACCCCACATTCAAAAATTATTAAAATCTAAAAATAAAAATTTGTAAATTATAAAAACTAATACAATTCCAACATAAGTATTAAATGTATCAATATTACAAATTATAAAATAAATAAAACTAAGTAGACTAAGGATGATACTGATATCAGTAGGGGTTCCATGCATAACCATATGTGTTATAAAATGCTTCGGCTGTGTTATACGTAGGATACTGTGGTTGGATCTCTATAGACCAGGGAGGAAATACGGGCGATGGAGTAGGAATATAGTTTCTACCTATTTGTTGGCAATAAGCTATGATTTGGTTTTGATGAACTTGCCAATCTTCAAATGCTCGATGTCTAGCATTTTTGTACTCTTGTGAAGCTATAAACCTTTGCATTTCTGTCATTTCATTTCCCCCTACCACATTACCTGGCTGTTGGTTTCTCTCAACCTGTGGATGTCTACCATTATATCGTACTGCGGCGTTATTTCGCCTCTTCAAAACCTTCGCACCATGGTATACATTTAAACCTATTGTATCGCGGGGTTCTGGTTCTTCGACTAATAATCCCCCCGACTTATATCCACACCGAGATATTCAGCAATCAAAGTAATAAATATACCACCTCCTATTATGCTATGCGGTCTCATCCCCCTAACCATAGCTGATAAATAATAACCCACACAATAAGGTATACTTACAGCGCTTTGTGGGTCTCGAATACACATGTGGCAAAACAAATCCTGTTCATTTACCTTTTCCTTGTTCTTACCTCGTTGTGTAATCGAATTGGCTAAAAACCTATGAATTACTCTTAATTCAGCTCTATCTATATTCAAATAAGAGTAATTTCCCCCTTTAAATCGGTGATGGCTAGTCATTTAACTCCATACACCATGCGTATCAAAATTTTCGTCTATCTTTCTACCATTTAGTATCAACCCTCTACAATCGGCAGATGCTAACTCCTTAGGCGTATATATACGTAAACCCTGAGCCATATCTAGTAAAGACATGTGGCGCATCGAACCTCCTAACAAAAATCTAATAAAAGATCTATCGGTTAAACTAGCTAGCCGATCATTTATTTCTATACTACACAACAATTCTTCACACCATACTTTATATACAGGTCTACGCATGTTGAATAACCGTATCCAATCGTTAAAAGTAGAATTACCATACCTCTGTGCAAGTAATTCCCTAATTGGCCTGGCCAATTCTACAGCTTCTAATGGTCCCCATTCTATGACCCTAGGTACTTCAACAGCTTTAGAATGAAGAGTATGCAAACCCCTTTGGTATTTTGGATAATCTATCCAAAGTCTGTCAAATCTCAGGTTCGGGTGCAAATCTTCCAAGTGCATATCAGAAAATGTCATGACTGGATGAGGTATATCTTGTTTGTAGTAGTTATCCACCTCCTGTTGTTCCGTATTCTCAGCAGGAGCATTGCGAGCTTGGGATGAAGATTCACCCCTTTCAGTCTGCAAAACACATCAAACACAATTTTTGTGCATCCAAATATGCATTAGTGTCAGCAAAATCATCAATCAAAATAATTACAATGACATGATCAATTTATATCAAACTTATGCTCATTTTCATATTTTTATCAAATCTACACTTTTTCAAATAAGCATATACGAAAATGATCACCAAGTTCATAAGCATTCAACTCAAATAATATGTCAAAATAATCATTACTAGCAATTAAACAAGTTTCAAATGGCATTATTTTCCAAAAATCAAGTTCATGAATTTTAGACTTGAAAAAGTCCACTTTAATTCTCAAAATCATGTTTAGGCTCAAAGTTTGGATCATTTAACTACCTAAACATGTTACACTACTTAATTTAGCAACAATTCATGACAAAAATCGGCCATAACCTGTTTATATCAAAATGCCCCAAATTTGCTCAAGAACACAAACCCTAGATTACTCAAAATTTGAAGTTTAAGGCTTCTAATCATGTTAAATAGCATCAATCTAGGTTATACAAGCATAATATATAAGTAATTTAAGCATAATTACACTAAAAAGCATCAAAATCGAATTGAGTATAAAATTGCTCAAGAACACCAATTTGCGGATTAAATGGTGTTTAGGTGTAGAAATTTACCGTTTTTCTTGAGTAATTCCTTGATAGCATCCTTCTCAACATGATTTTAGTAAAAGATTTGATGATTAACGGTCAAAAATTGCGAATTTGGTGTGTGTTTTTCGGGTTTTTTCGGGTTTATTTCGCAGTTTGTTTTTGTGGTGTGTGGACTGAGCTGATTCCAGCTCGTTTTATTTTTTCTGGGTTTTGGTCTCTCCGCGAGTCGCGGTGTTTGATCCTTCAAACTCCGCGAGTTGCGGTGTTTAAATTATTTTTTTTTAATAAAATCTTAACTTATAAAGCAAATATAAAATAAATTTAAAATTTTGTTTTCCTTTGTTTTAGGACGAGGTCGTTTCGGATCGATGTCCTAGTCCGTCCTTCGACAAAATTTTAAAATTTGTCTTTTTCAAGCGATTGATTTAAAAGCTTAGATTTTTGGTTTTTTTTTTTTTTTTATGTTTTTGGTATACTTTAATTCGATAAGATTTAAAATAATGATAATAAAAGTTCTCGTCCCTCCCTCGGGTAAAGCAATTTCGGTTCAACGACCTAGTCTTCAACTTACGACGAATTTCAAAAATCATATTTTTAACTTAATGAGATAAAGTAAATTTTTGTTTTTAAATTCACACCAACTTAAATTAAAAATACATAAAATTCAAAATTAATATTAAAAATTCACACTAAACTTAAAATTTGAAATGCATAAAATTAAAAATTCATATTTTAAAAATTAAAAATTCACACCAAACTTAATTTAAAAATTCATATTATAAAATCACACCAAACTTATATTATATTTTTCAAATATTTACAATTTTAAATATATTGTTTTTACAAAGTTTACAATATTAATTTATGATTTATATATTAATTTTAAAAACATGGTAAAAATAAAATTAAAAATCTTTTTGGCTTTTTATCCCACTTTAATCAATCAAATATTATCAAAAATATGCGCCCCTCTTTTCGGTAAAGTAATTTCGATTCCAAGACCTAATTTAACTCATGATGAATTTTTGAAATATTTTGGGTTGATTGATTAAAGATATTTATACCTTACGAATAAACGTTAAATTTCGCAGTGATGTAATAAATTTTTGAATGATATCAATAATTTCGGTCGCCAAACCTAATTTTATTCAATACCAATTTAATACTTTATAGCGAATAAATTAGCGTTTATTATCAAAAGGTTAAAAATAAAAAAATTAAAAAATAAAAACTGTACAAACTTACTTGTGAGATAGTATTCTTAGTGATATGATCTATCCCATTCATAAGATAGTCGGTTTAATTGATTTTCCATGGCTACATAGGCGTAACCTCGAGCATTCAGTGTTTTTTCTTCTAAACATATGAACGGTCCGTCTCTGCATAAAGTAACAAATTCGGTATTTGAATAGGTTTGATTATTTGAACATTTACCTCCATGTGACCATTTTCCGCATTTGTGACATCTTTCAAGGTGTCGTGCTCTTCTTTTTGCTGCGGATTTTGATTTTCCTTTACCAAATTGTAACTTATTATCTTCGCATCTGGATTCTTTTCTTACTCCGTCCATTCTTTCTCTGATTACTGATACTATTTCACTCGGAAGTGTGTCATTATTACGTTTAGTGATCAAAGCGTGTAGCATTAGACCATGGTTTAGTTCACAGGCAGTCTTCATTTCGTAAAAACCTAAAAAAAATAAAAATTCAGAATGGGGGGAGAAGACTAGTTCTTTAGGGTCTGCTAGGGAAAGACCATTCGGGTTCCATTTTCGAGAACTACACAAAAATAGACAATCTAACTCTAACAGAAATACATATTATCCTTTAAAGACTTGATTCTCCCCACAATTAGTTAGCCGTGGTATCGAAATTGTGATTAACTTCATTGTCGAATTCCATCGGACTATCTATGTAGTGTTTAACTCTGTGACCATTAACTTTAAATTCAATCCCATTTGAATTTATTAATTCTATTGTTCCGTATGGGAAAACTCTTTTGACTATGAATGGTCCAGACCATCTTGATTTCAATTTTCCAGGAAAGAGCTTGAATCGTGAATTGAAAAGAAGAACTCTGTCTCCTTCTTTAAATTCTTTTAAACTTCTGATTCTTTTATCATGCCATTTCTTCGTTCTTTCTTTATAGATTAATGAATTTTCGTATGCTTCATGTCTTAATTCTTCTAATTCGTTTAGTTGACTTAATCGTAGACGTCCAGCTTCATGTAAATCAAGATTACATGTCTTCAAAGCCCAAAATGCTTTGTGTTCAATTTATACTGGAAGATGACATGCTTTTTCATAAACGAGTCTAAAAGGTGTGGTTCCAATTGGAGTTTTGTAAGCTGTTCTAAAGCCCAGAGTGCATCCTCCAACTTAATGGACCATTCCTTCGGATTTGATCCTACGGTTTTCTCTAGAATACGTTTTAAAGCTCGGTTGGTATTTTCAACTTGTCCACTTGTTTGTGGATGATATGCGGTGGAGATTTTATGAGTTACTCCATATCTTTTGAGAACTTTTTCAAGTTTATTGTTACAGAAATGAGTTCCCCGATCACTTATTAAAGCTTTCGGTGTTCCAAACCTTGCAAAAAGACGTTTTAAAAAGTTGACTACAACTCGTGCATCGTTAGTTGGGAGAGCTTGTGCTTCCACCCATTTAGATACATAATCAATGGATACGAGAATATAGAGATTATTATGAGATTTTGGAAATGGACTCATAAAGTCAATACCCCAAATGTCAAATACTTCACATACTTGAATGACATTTTGTGGCATTTCATCACGTTGACTTATTTTTTCGGCCCTTTGACAAGCATCACAGGATTTGCAAAGAAGGTGTGCGTCTTTATAAATTGTAGGCCAATAGAATCCAGCATCATAAACTTTTCTTGCTGTTAGTTGAGGCCCATAATGCCCTCCTGTTGGTCCTGTGTGACAATGGTTTAAAATTTTACTAGCTTCATCTCCGAATACACATCGGCGTATTATTCCATCTGGACAACTTTTAAACAAATGTGGATCTTCCCAGAAATAGTGTTTTATATCACTGAAGAATTTCTTTCGTTTTTGGCACGATAATCCTTTTTCAAGGAATCCACATACTAAGTAGTTTGCATAGTCTGCAAACCATGGAATTTCATTATAATCTATCTTCAATAGATATTCATCAGGAAAGTTGTCTTGTATGGCCGATTCATTTAGAACTTCTAATTTGGGATTTTCAAGAAGAGAAAGATGATCAGCGGCGAGATTTTCTGCTCCTCTTTTATCTCGGATTTCAATATCAAACTCTTGTAAGAGTAAGATCCAACGGATTAATCTTGGTTTGGCATCTTGTTTTGAAAATAGGTATCTAAGAGCAGAATAGTCGGTATAGACCACCGTTTTTGCTAGAACGAGATATGATCGAAATTTGTCAAAAGCAAAGACAATAGCAAGGAGTTCTTTTTCAGTAGTTGTGTAATTTGTTTGTGCTCCTTTTAATGTCTTACTAGCGTAATAAATAGGTTGAAATCGTTTTTCAATCCTTTGTCTTAAAACGGCTCCCATTGCAAAATCACTTGCATCGCACATTAGTTCAAACGGTAGATTCCAATTTGGTATTATCATTATCGGCGCATTAGTGAGTTTTTCTTTAAGAATATTAAAAGATTTAATACATTCATCTGAAAAGATGAATGGAGCATCCTTTTCTAGGAGTTTATTCATAGGAGTGGCAATTTTAGAAAAATCTTTTATGAAACGTCGGTAAAAACCGGCATGCCCTAGAAAACTCCTAACTCCTCTAACATTGGTGGGATGTGGAAGTTTAGCAATTACATCTACTTTAGCTCTATCCACTTCAATTCCTTCCTTTGAGATTTTATGTCCAAGAACGATGCCTTCTTTAACCATGAAATGGCATTTCTCCCAATTAAGAACTAGATTTGATTGTTCGCATCTAATAAGCATTCGTTCCAGATTAACTAGACATGATTCAAATGTATCACCGAAGACTGAAAAGTCATCCATGAAAACTTCCATGCATTCTTCTATCATGTCATGAAAAATTGCCATCATACACCTTTGAAAGGTTGCAGGGGCGTTGCAAAGTCCAAATGGCATGCGTTTGTAAGCAAAAGTACCATAAGGGCACGTGAATGTGGTTTTCACTTGATCTTCGGGTGCTATTGGAATTTGAAAATATCCGGAAAATCCATCAAGAAAACAATAATAACTATTTCCAGCTAATCTTTCCAACATTTGATCAATGAAAGGTAAGGGAAAGTGATCTTTTCTGGTGGCGTCATTTAATTTTCTATAATCAATACATACACGCCATCCTGTTACAGTCCTAGTAGGAATAAGCTCAGTTTTTTCATTTGTAATGACAGTCATGCCACCCTTCTTAGGCACGCATTGAACTGGGCTTACCCATGGACTATCAGAAATTGGATATATTAAACCTGCATCTAGCAGTTTAATAATTTCTTTCTTAACTACATCTTGCATATTAGGATTTAGTCTTCGTTGGCGTTGCACATACGTTTTATGACCTTCTTCCATAAGGATTTTATGTGTCCAATACGAAGGACTTATTCCTTTAATATCATGAATCTTCCATGCAATGGCTGGTTTATGAGCTTTTAACACAGAAATGAGTTGTGATTTCTCATTTTCAGTAAGAGAAGACGATATTATTACAGGTAATTCAGATTCACCATGTAAATAAGCATATTCCAAATGGTTTGGAAGTGGCTTTAACTCTAATTTCGGAGGTTCTTCTATCGATGATTTATATCGATATCTGTCTTCTTCTTTTAGCATTTGAATTTCTTCTGTTGTTGGTTCATATCCATTAGCTATAAGTGTAGCTAACATTTCAGCTTCATCAATTGGTTCATTACCTTCTCCTAAAGAACATTCTCCTGTTCCTTGTAATTCTGGAAATTCTTCTAATAATTCTGCATGTGAATCTATAGTTTGAATATAATAACATGTATCATCTGCAGATTGCGGTTGTTGCATTGCTCTATCAACTGAAAAGGTAACACTCTCGTCCTCTATACTTAGGGTCAATTTCTTACCAAACACGTCTATCATTGCTTTAGTCGTGTTTAAGAATGGTCTTCCTAATATGAGAGGAACTTGAGAATCTTCTTCCATGTCCAGAACAACAAAATCTACTGGAAATACTAAAATACCAACTTTAACTAGCATGTTCTCCATTATCCCTCTAGGATATTTTATTGATCTATCGGCTAGTTGTATACTTATTCTGGTTGGTTTCAATTCTCCAAGGTCTAGTTTAGCGTATAGTGAATACGGCATTAGATTTATACTAGCACCTAAGTCTACTAATGCTTCTATTGAACTAAGACTACCCAGAAAACATGGAATTGTGAAACTTCCTGGATCAGATAATTTTTCTGGTATCTTATTCAACAGCACTGCTGAACAATTAGCGTTCATAGTAACAGCCGAGAGTTCTTCCATTTTCTTTCTATTCGTGATCAGATCTTTCAAGAATTTAGCATATCTAGGCATTCCTGAAATCACATCAATGAAAGGAAGATTTACATTTATCCGTTTAAACATATCCAAGAATTTGGATTGCTCGGCTTCAAGTTTCTCTTTCTTCATTTTACTCGGGTAAGGAAGTGGTGGTTGGTATGGTTTAACATAAGGTTTAGCCTTAACTGTGTTATCTTCATTAACCTTCTCAACTACCGGTTCTGTTTCCTTATCTTGTTCAGGTTGTGGTTCTTGTAGAGTAAGAATAGCTTCATCAGAAGTTACAGGTATTTCAGGTGGTTTAAGTGTTGTACCACTTCTTGTAGTAATAGCTTTAGCTGTTTCATTCCGGGGGTTAGCATTTGTATCACTAGGTAGACTTCCCGGTTTTCTTTCACCTATTAACCTTGCTAGGTTACTTACTTCTTATTCCAAGTTTTGAATAGAAGCTTGTTGATTTCTAAATGCTTGAGCATTTTGTTCATTTGTTTGTTTCTGAGATGTGAAAAACTGCGTTTGAGTTTCAACTAGCTTCGTCATCATATCTTCTAAATTTGGCTTTTTATCATCGGTTTGTTGTGGTGGTTTTTTTGAAAATTAGGTCTTTGCTGATTGTAAGTATTGTTGGATACTTGTTAATTGCTAGGACCTTGTTAGTTGTTGTATGGAATATTTTGGTTATAGTTCTGGTTTTGATTGTAAATCGGTCGTGGCAGTTGATAATTATTCTGATAATTATTTCCAGGCCTTTGGTTTATGTATGAAATATTCTCTCTTTGTTCCATTGTTAATTCAATACTGAGACAATCTTTTGTCAAATGTGGTCCTCCACACTGCTCACAACTAATTCGTATTGAGTGAATATCCTTAGTCATCTTTTCCATTCGTCTCTCGACAGCATCTATCTTTGCCGAAATGGAATCTAAGTCATGGCTAGAATCGGCTCTAGCTGCTTTAGATGATCTAACGATATCTTTTTCTTGGTGCCACTCATGTGAGTGGGAAGCAGTGTTATCAATAATTTTGTAAGCATCAGTTTCTGTTTTCTTCATAAAAGAACCACCAGCTGCTATATCGATGTCTTTCCTTGTAGTGATGTCGCATCCTTGGTAGAATATTTGTACTATTTGACAGGTATCTAAACCATATTGCGGATATCCTCTTAATAACTTTCCAAATCTTGTCCACGCCTCATATAGAGTTTCATTTGGCTTCTGTGTGAACGTAACAATTTCTCCTTGAAGTCTTACGGCTTTAGATGCAGGAAAGAATTGTTTAAGAAATTTTTCAACTAAAACATCCCATGTATCAATCGCCCCTTCAGGTAACGATTCCAACCAATCTTTGGCTTCTCCCTTTAAAGTCCAGGGAAATAACATGAGATATATCTGTTCATCCTCAACTTCTCTTATTTTAAATAGAGTGCAGATCCTATTAAAGGTACGAAGATGTTCATTTGGATCTTCCTTTGGTGCACCACTAAATTGGCATTGATTAGTCACCATGTGTAGAATTTGTCCTTTGATTTCATAATCTGGCGCATTAATGTCAGGATGAGTAATTGCGTGACCTTGGCCAGTGCGTTTAGCTCTCATTCGGTCTTCCATACTTAAAGGTTCCAGATTCTCCATAATTGAATTTGTTGAATCAGAATCACTAGAGGATTCTGATTTAATGGTTCGTTCCTCAACAATCTCTGTTTGAATGAATGGTGGTTCCGGAGGAAAGTTTAGTGGTTCAGGATCTATGAATCGTCCCTGAATATTCTCTGGATTCTCAATTGTGAGGTCGGGTTCAAAAAATGGATTATCGGAAATTTGAACTGGAGTACTTGGTCGACTGGATGATGATTCTAAAGAAAAATCAACGGCGGTAATATTTGCTAAATGTCTTGATCTAGTTACAGGTGGTGAACGTACAAAAGGTGGTGAACGTCTTGCTCGGTGCATTCACTGAATATCCTATTAGTTTTTAAAAAGGAAAGAAAAATTATATAAGTTATCCAATTAATAGACTTTTCTGATTTTGCCCACGTTTCGAATAGCCAAAAGATGCAGCAGAGGGGCAGGATTCATTTGGTCTCAATATAATTGAGGACTGTTTGGCTCCAATAACCCGGTCCACGTACAAATTCAACTATTACTACGAACCAGAAAATTTTGATGTCTATCAATTTAACCACTTAAAATAAATTTTCGTAATTTTAAGAAATTTAGATAAGAAGTAGAATAAAAAATCTATGTCCTAAAAACTAGAATAGCGAGAAATAAGAAAGAAAAAAGAGCGTGTTGGAAAAAGATCGAAAAATAAAAATAAGAAAGAAAAAGAGTTACTTATAGAACTTAAAAACACTCGACTAACCCAACCTTATTACTATCACTAACTTAAAATTATAATCGCAAATTGAGATTACTAATTGGAATGATAATTGATACATAGGTAAAAGGCGTCTAAAAATATTAAAGCTTACAAGTAAAACTATATCCCAAATGGCAATAACTTAAAAAGAAACTAAAACTTAAAAAGGCGTCGCAAAATTCTAAAGCACCTAAATCTTAGTCTAAAGAAAAAGCACTTAAGGGATTTTACGGCAAAGCCTAAAAATCTAAAAATAAAAATATAACTATGGCAAAAACTAAGTTTAAAACTAAAAACTAGCGAAAAATACAAATATTACGCTAAAACAATTAAAAAGGGAGAAAATATAAAAATATACAAAAAATTGTAAAAATTACAAATTTTATAAAAATATTATTTTTATATTATTTATTTATTAAAACTATTAATTTTACATTAATTAAACTAATTAAACTAAATATATAAATTAAATAAAAAGTAAAACTAATTAATATATTAAAATTAAACCTAATTAGGGTTAAAAGTTAATTAATAAATATAAAACCCGTAATTAATGCTGATTAGGGTTTCTGTCACGTGTGTTAGGGCTGCTCCGCGAGTTGCGGTGCCCGAAGCAGGAAAACTCCGCGAGTCGCGGGGTTCTAAAATTCAACTCAGGTACAGGATTTAATTCGACGCGTTTTTGTTTTTTTTATATTTTCTGTATTATGCTTTATATTTTCTGTTTTAAATAAAAATATTTATATAATAAAAACTTATATAAAAAAAGAACTACTTTATAATTTTATAAATAAAAATCTTAAAACTAGATTTATATATATATATATATATATATATATATATATATATATATATATATATATATATATATATATATATATATATATATATATATATATATATATATAAATTTTTTTTTTCGGTTTTTAATTTTATATTTTAAATAAACACAAAATATTTAAATAAAACTTATATTTTTGTAAAATAAAAATAAAGAAACTATATAAAACTTAAATATTTAACAAAATCTTAAAAATATTTATATTTTGGTTTTTCTTTTTATATTTTCGAATAATTAAAAACGTATTTTTACAAAAGCGTATTTTAATAAAAATAAACTAAAAATAATTTTTTTTTTTAAATTTAGCGTTACGCTTCCGGCTTTTAAGCTAGATTGTCCCCGGCAGCGGCGCCAAAAATACTTGATGTCGTAGCGTGGGGGTACGAAATAGTTTAAATTTTACTAGGAAATACTATTAAATACGATACAATTTTACACCAGATATTTATTTATTTAGAGAATGGATATACTTAAACCTTGCTACAACACTTATAGACAGTGTACCTAATCGTACAGTAGTGTAGTTTTTAGTAAGTCCGGTTCGTTCCACAGGGAATCTTTTTCACAAAGCTTAACGCTATATTAGTTTAAATTTATAAAAATACAAATATATATATAAGTAATATTATTATTATAAAGGGGGGTTTTTACCGTTTAATGACCGGTTTGTCGATTTTAAAACTTTAGTCGCAGTTAAAACCAAATGTAAAATATTAAATAAATAAAAGACTTAATTTAAAGCGTAAAGTAAAAAACGATAATGAAATTGCGAATAATAAAAGTGCGCTATAATAAACTTGCGATAATTAAAAAGTACGATAATTAAAAGTGTAATTAAATACAATAACAATAAATAAAAATGCGATAATTAGAAGTGCAATTAAATATAAAATAAAGGAAATTAAATATGAAATAAAAGAATTATGCTTATTTAAACTTTCGTAATCATGATGTTTGACGTGTTGATTTTAGTTTTATTCCCATGGGTTAATTGTCCTTTGTCCTGGATTATCTAATATGTCCGTCTGGTTTTTGTCCATAACAGTCCATCAGTCATAAATATAAAGTGCGAGTGTCCTCGTCAAATTATCCTTATACCCGAAGTTAAATATTCCAACTAATTTGGGGACTTAAACTGTAACAAGATTTTAATACTTTGTTTAATAATTACACCAGGATGTCGACTGAGTGTAACCCAAAATTTTAATACTTTGTTAACAATTATGCCAAGTGTCCTTGTACATAATTTCACCCCTGTTTTAATAATTCTAGTGGCTATTAATCCATTCCCGTGTCCGGTTAAATGAACGATTATTCGTACATATAAATACCCCGCCCATCGTGTCCGATTGAGTGTATATGGTTATTTATAGGGACGTTCAATTGTAAATCTTTATATTAAAATTAACAAACTATCATTTAGTTAAACAAATATAAAGCCCATTAATAGCCCATAGTCTAATTTCCACAAGTGTCGTTCTTTTGTCCAAACCCCAATTATGGTACAAAGCCCAATTACCCAATTTTAGTAATTAGCCCAAAATCATGATTACTTCGTTTTAAATAAGCATAATAATAACTTAGCTACGAGACATTAAATTAAAAAGGTTGAACATAACTTACAATGATTAAAAATAGCGTAGCGTTACACGGACAGAATTTCGACTTACACCCTTACAACATTCGTTAACATACCCTTATTATTAGGATTAAAATTAAAATTAAAATATAAATTATAAATATAAATATTACGTATAGATAGATGGATGGATATATATTGATTTTTTTGCGATCAAACTGCGTTTGCTTTTATAGACGGTTTCAGAATTTGGGGCTCCGCGACTCGCGGCAATTTTTGCCTTCAAACTCCGCGAGTCGCGGAGTTTGATTTTCCAGCTCACCAACTTTGGAGTCTTTCTTTGCAGACGAATTTTTAATATATTATATAATATATAATAATTATAAGAATTATTTAAATATTATATTATATTTATGTGCATAGTTGACTTGTAATTTTTAGTCCGTTGCGTCGAGCGTTGAGAGTTGACTCTGGTCCCGGTTCCGAATTTTCGAACGTCCTTGCGTACAATTTAATATCTTGTACTTTGCATTTTGTAACTTGTACTCTTGTCATTTTGAGACGTTTCTCATCAATAAATTGAACCACTTGGATTGTATTTTGTACTTTTGAGCTTTCTGGTCGTTTGCTTCTTCAATTCGTCGAATCTATCTTTTGTCTTCACCTTTTATTATTTAAACGAATATCACTTGTAAATAGAACAATTGCAACTAAAAGCTTGTCTTTCTTGAGGAATAATGCTATGAAATATATGTTCGTTTTTAGCATTATCAGCCGCCTGTTCTATAATTCTCCCCTCAATCTGATTTATGAGTTTATGATCCATTCGACTTGCCTTCTGTATGGAAGCGGGCTCGTGTGAACTCACATCTTCTTGAATCCTTACTGGTAACCCTTTTACAAACGTGTCGATCTTCTCTCCTTCATCTTCGAACGTTCCTGGACACAATAGGCACAACTCTGTGAATCGTCGTTCATACGTGGTAATGTCGAACCCTTGTGTTCGTAACTCTCTAAGATCTGCCTTGAGCTTATTGACCTCGTTTCTAGGACGGTACTGCTCGTTCATCAATTGCTTGAATGCTGACCATGGTAGTGCGTAAGCAGCATCATGTCCTACCTGCTCGAGATAGGTATTCCACCATGTTAACGCCGTACCTGTGAAGGTATGCATAGCGTACTTAACTTTGTCCTCTTCAGTACACTTACTTATGGAAAACACCGATTCGACCTTCTCGGTTCACTGTTTCAATCCAATTGGTCCTTCGGTTCCATCAAATTCCAAAGGTTTGCAGGTAGTGAATTCTTTGTAGGAGCATCCTACACGAATTCTTGTGGAATTAGTTCCACTGCTAGATCCAGAGTTATTTTTATTTTGCATCGCAGCCTGTACTGCGGCTATGTTTGCTGCAAGGAAAACACGGAAGTCTTCCTCACTCATGTTCAAGTTCTGACGAGTTGCCGGTGCCATTTCCTTCAAAAATAGCCGAAAGAATTGAGTTAATCATATAGAATTTAAGAGTAGTCAATAGTATTTCGTAGCATTATATGAACTTATTTATAAAAGCTTTTTCTTCATATTAGCATTTTATAGTTTTAATTCGGGTAGTACCTACCCGTTAAGTTCGTACTTACTAGCTACTATACAACTCAACTACTATGCTTCTATATGAAAAACTTATTACAATAAAATTTCACGTTCAAACTTTATACAAAATATTACAAACTTACAATACCGCTATTATACATATAGGATGAAATATAACACATAATAACATTGCTACTCTGCAGCTATAAAGGCAATTCTAGTTAATACGCAAGTTGTTCAGCAAAAGAAATAAAGACACGTAATTCATAATTCCAGAAACAAGTCATACATTCTGGTTTAATAAGATGACTTCCCATCCTTGGTTTTGTGGAAAGTAACCGTTATGACCATTGGCTAAGCAGCATGTTGTAATGTCGTCAAAAGGATGAGGGTTTCATAATGCCCAATAGCCCCGTAACAATCTAAAAACCTTATTTCTCATCTCAACTACCGAGTCCGTCACTTGTGGGAATGTTTTATTTAAAAGTTGCAACCCAATGTTCTTTTTCTCAATTTGATGAGAAGCGAACATTATTAACCCGTAAGCATAACATGCTTCTTTATGTTGCATGTTAGAAGCTCTTTTTAACTCACGAAATCCTATGTTGGGATATGTTGAGTTAAAATGGGTTCTTAACCCGTAGCGTAAAATTGCATTTGGGTTCCCCGCATTTAACGCTTTAAAGAAAACACGGCGTAACTTATGGTCTCCCTAATGTGATATACCCCACCTATCAAAGGAAAGCCTTTTATAAACTAAGGCATTTCTGGAAAGTCTTTCAAATGTTTGACAAGTTAATTTCGCCATAACTAAATGTGCTGATGAATTCTGACCGACTCTAGACAAGATTTCCTCAATCATATCCTCTAGTAGGTCTTCTAAAATATTCGGTTGTCTACCCTTAACGTCCATTTTGTTTTTATACTGTAAAATAGACAAGGATTAGATTCGTAAAAGATAATTAACAAACAATACAAGCAATTTTTACATAGAACATAAAAGGACAAGCACACTACAATACACATAATACACAACATGATTACAACCCTCTAATCTGAATCACTGGTTTCTTCTTCTTCGGACTTGGTTCGTTTTCTTAATTTTCTAGGGATATATGGTGTTCCTCTAATACGAGCTTTCATTTTCCACAATGGTTTAGAAAAACCTGGTGGTTTAGAGGTTCCCGGGTTATTATTACAATTTAGGAAATACGGACGTTTCCGATACATATAAAGTTCATCGGGGTTGGAATCAGGTTTCTCTATTTTTATACCTTTTCCCTTATTATTTTATTTTGCTTTATTAAATTGGGTCGAGGTAATTTCTATAATATCATCGGAATCTTCATCGGGATCCGATTCATCGGAAAATTGGTAATCTTCCCAATATTTTGCTTCCATGGCGGAAACACCATTGACCATTTTTAACGTTGGTCCGTTGGTTGAGGATTTTCTTTTATTTAATCGATTTACTGTAGGTATCAATATTTCCTCCTCCGGAACCTCTTCTTCTTCTGGTTCTTCCTCTTCCGGTTCCTCCTCTTCCGATTCCTCATCTTCCGGTTCCTCATCTTCCGGTTCTTCTTCGGGAATTTGTGAATCTTCCCAAAATATATTCGACTCTTCATTATTATTAGGCGAGTCGATGGGATTTGTACTAGTGGTAGACATCTATCACACAATATCAAACACATTAAGAAGTTAATATATCACATAATATTTACATGTTAATAATATATATAGTTTCCAACAAAAGTGTTAAGCAATCGTTTTTAAAGAAAACACGGTCGAAGTCCAGACTCACTAATGTATCCTAACAAACTCGACACACTAATGCAAATTTCTGGTTCTCTAAGACCAACGCTCAGATACCAACTGAAATGTCCCGTTCATATTGATTATAAACGTTCCATATAAATTGATTTCGTCGCGAGGTTTTGACCTCTATATGAGACATTTTTCAAAGACTGCATTCATTTTTAAAACAACCATAACCTTTATTTTATCGATAAAGGTTTAAAAAGCATTACGTAGATTATCAAATAATGATAATCTAAAATATACCATTTACACACGACCATTACATAATGGTTTACAATAAGAATATATTACATCAAAAATAAGTTTCTTGAATGCAGTTTTTACATAATATCATACAAGCATGGACTCCAAATCTTGTCCTTATTTTAGTATGCAACAGCGGAAGCTCTTAATAATCACCTGAGAATAAATATGCGTAAAATGTCAACAAAAATGTTGGTGAGTTATAGGTTTACCCTATATATTATCAAATCATAATAATAGACCACAAGATTTCATATTTCAATATACATCCCATACATAGAGATAAAAATCATTCATATGGTGAACACCTGGTAACCGACATTAACAAGATGCATATAAGAATATCCCCATCATTCCGGGACATCCATCGAACATGATATAAAACTCGAAGTACTAAAGCATCCGGTACTTTGGATGGGGTTTGTTAGGCCCAATAGATCTATCTTTAGGATTCGCGTCAATTAGGCGTGCACTAATTCTCAAAATTAGTGATGTTCCCTAATTCTTAGGCTACCAAGCAAAAGGGGCATATTCGGCTTCGATCATTCAACCATAGAAAGTAGTTTCATGTACTTGTGTCTATTTTGTAAAACATTTATAAAGCTGCATGTATTCTCATCCCAAAATATTAGATTTTAAAAGTGGGACTATAACTCACTTTCACAGATTTTTACTTCGTCGGGAAGCTAGACTTGGCCACTGGTCGATTCACGAACCTATAACAAATATGTACATATATATTAAAGTATGTTCAAAATATATTTACAACATTTTTAATACGTTTTAATGTTTTAAATATGTTCAGTCAGCTGTCCTCGTTAGTAACCTACAACTAGTTGTCCATAGTTAGATGTACATAAATAAATTGATATATATTATCTTGACCCAATCCACGACCCAGTATATACACGTCTCAGGCTAGATCACAACTCAAAGTATATATATTTTTAGAATCAACCTCAACCCTGTATAGCTAACTCCAACATTACTGCATATAAAGTGTCTATGGTTGTTCCAAATAATATATATAGATGAGTCGATATGATATGTCAAAACATTTGCATACGTGTCTATGGTATCCCAAGATTACATAATATATTAGAATACATGTATAATACAATATAAGTTAGCTAGGATATGATTTGTATAGAATTGTTACAATATTTCCCGTAGCTACAACAATAAAAAAATATCCAATCTTGTTTTACCCATAACTTCTTCGTTTTAAATCCGTTTTGAGTGAATCAAATTGCTATGGTTTTATATTGAACTCTATTTTATGAATCTAAACAGAAAAAGTATAGGTTTATAGTCATAAATATTAGTTACAAGTCGTTTTTGTAAGAGGTATTCATTTCAGTCGAAAGAACGACGTCTTGATGACTATTTTGAAAAACATACTTCCACTTTGAGTTTAACCATGATTTTGGGATATAGTTTCATGTTCATAAGAAAAATAATTTTCCCAGAAGAACAACTTTTAAATCAAAGTTTATCATAGTTTTTAATTATCAAACCCAAAACAGCCCGCGGTGTTACTACGACGACGTATGTCCGGTTTTACGGTATTTTTCGTGTTTTCAAGTTTTAAATCATTAAGTTAGAATATCATATAGATATAGAACATATGTTTAGTTGATTTTAAAAGTCAAGTTAGAAGGATTAACTTTTGTTTGCGAACAAGTTTAGAATTAACTAAACTATGTTCTAGTGATTTCAAGTTTAAACCTTCGAATAAGGTAGTTTTATATATATGAATCGAATGATGTTATGAACATCATTACTACCTCAAGTTTTGTGGATAAACCTACTGGAAATGAGAATAATAGATCTAGCTTCAAAGGATCCTTGGATGGCTTGAAAGTTCTTGAAGCAGAATCATGACACGAAAACAAGTTCAAGTAAGATTTCCACTCGAAATAAGATTGTTATAGTTATAGAAATTGAATCAAAGTTTGAATATGAGTATTACATTGTATTATAAAGATATCTTACTGTAAATAAGAAAGATTTCTTGAGATTGGATGATCACTTTACAAGATTGGAAGTAAGCTAGCAAACTTGGAAGTATTCTTGATTTTATGAAACTAGAACTTATAGAATTTATGAAGAACACTTAGAACTTGAAGATAGAACTTGAGAGAGATCAATTAAATGAAGAAAATTGAAGAATGAAAGTGTTTGTAGGTGTTTTTGGTCGTTGGTATATGGATTAGATATAAAGGATGTGTACTTTTGTTTACATGTAAATAAGTCATGAATGATTACTAATATTTTTGTAATTTTATGAGATATTTCATGCTAGTTGCCAAATGATGGTTCCCACATGTGTTAGGTGAGTCACATGGGCTGCTAAGAGCTGATCATTGGTGTGATGACCCGGAAATTTCTGACCAAATTTAAACTTTATCTTTAAATGATTTAATGTTTCCGACACGATAAGCAAAGTCTATGAAGTTGAATCTTAAAATTTTAGAACTGTTTCATGTATTAAATTACATTTGACTGCTCTCGACAATTCATGAACAATTATATGTATGTATATATATATGTACAAGTAAAAACGACTTTCCTACCGTAAAACACTATTTGCTACAGTGAAACCCTATTTTGCTACAGTGCTACAGTAAACACTATTTGCTACCGTAAAACATTATTTGCTACAGTAAACACTATTTGCTACAGTAAAACACTATTTGATGTCGACGAACTAGCAAACAAAAACAGGATAAGGTGGCCATGCGATCGCATGGCAAAAACACTGAAAACTCATGCGATCGCATGAGGTACTGTAGCGGGCCACATACTATAAAAGCTCGATTCATTCCTCTGTATTATTATTTTTTTTATATTATTATTATTATTATTATTATTATTATTATTATTATTATTATTAAGATTAATATTATTATTATTAATCTTATTATAATATTATTATTAGTAGTATATATACCTAAAATACTACGACGAGGTTATGAGCGTGTCACCTTCAAAATGGGTTTTTGAGCGGGATAGAGCTAAGAAAATTATGGGTTATTGTCAAGGAGGTTATGGGTAATGTTCGAGGGTATATTTTTGAATCAAATCTAGTGTTTATCATCTCTGTTGTGTCTACGTACTTTCCTACAATATTGAATCTCAATATTGATACATAAGCACTCATATTTTATCTTTTATACATTAATTGTGTATCCATGTCTAGTGCTAGAGTATATATATTTATGCATTCTTGTATGCTAAATTTTGTCGTTAAACAGTTATGATGAATCACGAAGTAAATACATATATTACTGGTAAAAGGTATATGATATACATGTTTTTGGAAAGCTGGCGAAAAATCAATAACTTTTCATTTAGATATCGAATAATTTCGATGAACGGATTAAAAGATATGATCAACTGAATTATGATTAACATTAATTGAAATTGCTTTTGAATCTATAATTAAGATTTAAATAACTTGTTTACGAGATTGATAAATTGGATTTTTGAATATTACCAACCGAGTAAATGAATCCTTATATAAGATATGTCAAAATTGACTTTTTGAAACGACTTTGGATAACTTTTGTATGTCGATCTCGAGCATTAGGATTGTTATACACTATAACCTGACCTAGCTTGATAGACATTTATTGACCAACATATGTTCTCTAGGTTGAGATCTACGGTTATTTGATATTCCGAGTTTCGGTCACGTTTTGGTGAACAACTTTATGTGCTGCTAAGGTGAGTTTCATTGATCCCTTTTTAATTGCTTTTGCAATATATATTTTTGGGCTGAGAATACATGCACTTTATTTTAAACGCAATGGATACAAGTACATACTAAATTCTACACTGAGTTTGGACCGAAAATCCCTTATCTTTGGTAACTGTTAACTGCCAGTTATAAGAACTGGTGGGCGCGAGTAGTAGTATATGGATCCATAGGGCTTGATATCCCCGTCCGAGCTAGAGCACTAGCCTTTTATCGGACGTATGCTATTTGAGAAGCGTACACGTTGGTTTGCGTGTACTATTCAGATGATTATACAAAGGGTACAAATTATATATACGTTAAGTTTAGTTACCAGGGTGCTCAATCTTGTAGAATATTTTGATAAACGTTTCTGGATGAAACAACTGAAATCTTGTGATCCACCTTTATACACAGATTATGCGAAACATTAAAACTATGAACTTACCAACCTTTGTGTTGACACTTGTTAGCATGTTTATTCTCAGGTTTCCTAGAAGTCTTCCGCTGTTGCTTATATGTTAGACAAGCTATGTGCATGGAGTCTTACATGACATACTTTTCAAGGAAACGTTGCATTCACCAAATTATCACCATGTATCTTATTTTGACTGCATTTTCAACGGAAGTACTATTGTAAACTATTATTTACGGTGATTGTCTATATGTAGAAATCATCAGATGTCGAAAACCTTTGATTTAAATATTCATTTATGGTGTGCCTTTTCAAAAGAATGCAATGTTTACAAAACGTATCATATAGAGGTCAAATACCTCGCAATGAAATCAATGAATGACGTATTGTCCATATGGATTTGGAGCGATCGTCACAATTGGAGTGTATATACCAATAGTACATGATATTGCTCAATTACATCATATATATCTATCGCAATATCACTAAAAATACTCTATATTCGAAGATAATGAAGATGATCTACAAGGGATATGTCAAGATGCGCGAATTTGTATCGGAAGAGTAGTTTGCAAAGAATTTCGATGATTTATGACATCGGTTGATCCCGATACGAGTTAGTATCAAGATAGCGCTTTAAAATGATATAACAAAGCCTCCGATATGTGAGAGTTCGTCCAAATGAGCTAATATTAAAGAGAAAACGAAACAGTGCCTATAACCCACCTGGGACGCCGTCTTGGGCTGTGGGACGCCGTCCTGGATTGAGAAACGGGACGCCGTTTTGGTGGATTGGGACGCCGTCCTGGATAGTTAAATGGGACGCCGTCCTGCCTTTTGGGACGCCGTCCCAAAGTAGGTGTGACCGAACTTTCTGCTTTTTACCTAATTTCTCCACCTTAAAATATCAGTTTTTGGGACTGTTTCATGAGAGTTACGTACAGAGAAGTTTAGAGACGATTTTCAGGAGCATCTTGGAGAATTCCATCCTCTTTGAAGAGGCCAAAGATCAAAGCATCATCCATCAACATCTTCTTCATCCAAGAACTCTTGTTCTTGTAGGTTATATACTTGTTCTCAGAAATGATTTCAGTTTATAATTTGAGTGAATTGTTGTCTGTTACAATGATTATTGGCTAGTTTCATTAATGTTTGTCTAGATTAATAACCAAGGTATTGGATGTAATCTTATTGATTGAATGTATTATGTGTGTTAGATTGAAGCTTGAATAGAGAACCATGCTTATTGTTGTTAGAACCATTTGTATCTAGTTAATTGATATGTTGTTGATAAAGAGAACTCTTGTTAATGTATCATATTGATTTACAATCAACTTGTCTTAGATTGATTGTTTGCTAAACCGGACCAAGGGGGTAAACTAGATTAAAACGGTTAGACAAAATAGGAATGAATTGTGTAGAGCGAACGCAAAGGCAATTGTTATTCAAGTCTTTAATCTTGTTGATCAACTAGTCACAAACGAAAAGGTCTAAGTTATAGGGAACCCTCGCTTAGTAATTCTAGTTTGAGTACTTGCTAAAGAGAACTCTTGGCGAGTCGATTTAGGTGATTAGCATGCTTATAGTTATTTAATTACAAATACAAGAACTATAGTGAAAAGGGAACCCTTGAGCTTGTTATTGTATTTGAGTGTTTATCCGAGAGAACTCTTAGTAAAACCTATTAGATAACTACACACATAATTATTCAATCAGGGCTTAATATCTAATTTACATCCAATACCGAGGGTAAAATATCTAGATGAACATTTCATCTCTTTGATTTAATTCAAAACTATCTTACTTGCTTTATTTGCATTTATTTGCATTTTATAAACCAAAAGACTAAAAATATTGTTTTTACATTTAACCTTCTTTGATTTGGCTAAATCGTTAAAACAGCCACAAAACATAAAACTTGTACTTTTACTTTGATTAACTTAGTTAATCATAATATAGTTTCTAATTCTAGTTTGACTGATATACTGTCCTTGGAACGATACACGGATTTTACCATTATCTATACTACTACACGATCGGGTACACTGCCCGTTAGTGTGTAGCAATCTTTAAAACCGGTATTTTCCATAAGATAAATTATAGACACGATTTCGCACATCAAGTTTTTGGCGCCGCTGCCGGGGACAGTTTTGTGTCAAAATAGGATTATTAACTAATTTGTGATTAAGTAGTTTCTTAATTATTTTAAATTATTAATAGTTTTTGATTTTTAATTTTGTAGAATCGGTATGTGTGATAGTTTTTGTTAGTTGTGTGATTGGCAGATTATAGGTTGCATATGCCACATACCCGAAGTTCAGAATCTCCATTATTTACACCATTGACGGAACCGGATAGAAAGCTTGGTAGAATCCCAAAAGAAGTGCTTGATATTTTTGAATCTTCATCAAAACAGGAAACGTTTGATTCAGAATCAAGTACCACCAAGCCGAGATATTCAGACTTTGGTAAACCAGTTCAACCACCAAATTTTGAAATGGAAGGAGAAAGACCGTTGGTACCGCGCCAATCAATGGCAGAAAAGATGAAAGCAACGAGGACCGGACAAGGTAGTGCTATTACTCCGGGTGAGGTAAATTTTGAAATTAAAGGACCTATTTTGCAAATGATTAATAATAGATGTCAATTTAGTGGTGGTCCTAATGAAGACGCAAATGAACATATTCGAATCTTTGAAGATATATGTCTTCTTTTCAAATTAAAACCAGAAACTGACCAAGCTATATTTCTAAGACTTTTCCCGTGGACACTCCACGGGGAAGCAAGAAGTTGGTTAGACTCCTTAGCCGAGGCTACGATAAGAACATGGGATAGTATGATGGAAAAATTTCTTAAGAAATATTTTCCAGCATCTAAATCAGCGAGACTCCAACAGGAGATTACCCAGTTCTGTCAAAAGCCTATGGAAACCTTGTACGAAGCATGGAATAGATTTTCCAAAATGCTTAGAGGGTGTCCAAACCATGGTTTGGATACCTTTCAACAAGTCCAAATCTTTTACAAGGGTTGCGAAGTTGCAACCCGAATTTCCATTGATCAAGCTTCCGGAGGTTCTATTATGGACAAAACCGAGCAAGAGGCTTATGAGATAATCGAGAAATTAGCCGATTATTCTCATGAGTGGCATCAAGAACGCCCCATTTCTCGAAATGCTCAAGTCCAAAGCGCCGGTGCTTATGATGATTTCAGCTCCCTAGGTGTAAAAATTGACGGTGTTGTCCGAAACATGGACAAAATCACCAAAGAAATCCACAGTATGAAAGTAGGTTGTGAATACTGTGGTGGTCTACACTTAGGTAAAGATTGTGATGCCGGGTTAACCATGGCTCAAAAAGAAGAGGTGGCTTTTATAAGCCAAAGAAATAATAACCAGTTTCAGGGTAGAGCCCAATTTAACCGTAACTTTAACAACCCCTACAACCCTCAAGGTCAAAATTCTAATTTTCAACAAGGGTCAAGTAGTGGGTTCCAACAACAAACTCCGGGTTATTATCAAAAACCCCAACAGGAGGAGAAAAAGTCAAATTTAGAGAGTATGTTGGAAAAGTTAATAGCATCACAAACTCAGCTGGTCACAAACATTAATCAAACCAACGAGAAAAACGAACATCAGTTTCGTAACCAACAAGCATCAATCCAAAATTTGGAAAAACAAATGAGTGGTTTAGCCAATTTACTGAGTGAGAGAAAACCCGGTAGTTTACCGGGCGATACCAGCAAGAACCCCAGAAATGAGCACGCCAATGTTATCACCACACGGAGTGGTTTGGCGTATGATGCTCCACAAATGCCCGAAAATTCTGATTTTAGCGTTCCGTTGAACCAAAACGATGAACCGGTTAAGGAGCCGGAAAAAGTGGTTGAAAAGGAAGTACTGGAAAAACCCGTAGAGAAACCATATCAACCACCGCTCCCATTCCCAAGAAAACAACAACAAGAAAGGCTAGAAGCCGAAAGGCTAAAATTTCTAGATATGTTTAAACAGATAAACATAAACATGCCTTTTATTGATGTTATCTCCGGAATGCCAAAGTATGCTAAGTTTTTAAAAGACTTACTTACTAACCGAAAGAAGATGGAAAGCGTTTCATCAGTAACCTTAAATGCTAGATGTTCCGCGCTTGTGTCTAACACACTTCCTGAAAAGCTTCAAGATCCGGGTAGTTTTACTATTCCATGTCTAATGGGTGACCTTGATTGCATGAGGGCATTAGCCGATTTGGGGGCTAGTATCAATTTAATGCCCTATTCAATTTACCTTAAATTAAACCCTGGAGAACTCAAAACCACACGAATGGCTATTCAACTAGCCGATCGCTCTATAAAATTCCCTCGAGGAATAATAGAGAATTTGTTAGTTAAGACCGGAAATCTGATTTTCCCGGCTGACTTTGTGGTTTTAGACATGGAAGTTGATGAGAGAATACCAATTATTTTGGGTAGGCCATTTTTAAATACTGCTCGATGTGTCATTGATGTTTATGACCAGCAGTTGACCCTGAGAATTGGTGAAGCTAGTGCGACTTTTGCAATTGACAAGTCCTTGAAATATCCCGAATCTTCGGATGATACTTGTTATTTTATGCAAGGCATAGATTCGCATTATGAGTTCTTGCAGGAATCTCCCGAATCGGATGAAACAGGTGTATACGATTTGGCAATTGGAGATGATGAATTCACCGAAGAAGAAATGGATGTGATGGCCACATTTTTGATGGCCAATGAATGTGAACCAACTGAAGAGGAAATAGAAACCCTGAGTAAGGATAGCGAGTACCGGAGTCGATCCTCAATTGAGGAACCTCCCATTTTGGAGCTTAAACCGCTCCCTGATCATCTTGAGTACGCTTTCCTTCAGGAAGATTCAAAGCTTCCGGTAATTATTTCCTCACTTCTCTCTCAAAATGAGAAAGAACGTCTTGTTTCCTTGCTACAGGCCCACAAACCGGCCATTGCATGGAAAATCCATGATATAAAAGGAATTAGTCCTTCTTATTGCACGCACAAGATCTTAATGGAAGAGAATTCCAAACCAGTGGTGCAACGTCAAAGGAGACTAAATCCTCATATGCAAGACGTTGTAAAGAAGGAAATCATTAAATTGCTAGATGCGGGTCTAATCTACCCGATTTCAGACAGTCCGTGGATAAGCCCGATTCATTGTGTTCCTAAAAAGGGTGGTATAACTGTTACCACCAATGATAAGGACGAGCTTATCACAACACGAACTGTTACGGGGTGGCGGGTTTGTATAGATTATCGAAAGTTAAACGAAGCCACAAGAAAAGACCATTTTCCTCTACCATTTATTGATCAAATGTTAGAGAGACTTGCAGGAAATAGCTTTTATTGTTTCCTAGATGGTTTTTCGGGGTACTTTCAAATTCCCATCTCCCCAGAAGATCAAGAAAAGACTACCTTCACGTGTCCCTATGGCACCTTCTCATATCGCCGAATGCCCTTTGGTCTATGTAATGCTCCTGCAACATTCCAAAGGTGTATGATGGCCATTTTCCACGATATGATTGAGGATTGCATGGAAGTGTTCATGGACGATTTTTCAGTCTTCGGTGACACTTTTGATTCATGCCTTCTAAATTTGGAGAAAATGCTAATCAGGTGTGAGAAGTCGAACTTAGTGCTGAATTGGGAGAAATGCCACTTTATGGTTAAAGAGGGCATTGTCTTAGGGCACAAAATCTCAAGTGTTGGTATTCAGGTGGATCCAGCAAAGGTTGATGTCATTGCCAACCTTCCACCTCCTTCAAACGTAAAGGGTGTTAGAAGTTTTCTTGGGCATGCCGGGTTTTACCGGCGATTTGTTAAGGATTTTTCAAAAATTGCAACGCCATTAAATAAACTTCTTGAAAAAGATGCACCCTTTGTTTTCACAAGTGAATGCACTAAGGCATTCAAAATTTTAAAGGAAAAACTTGTTAACGCACCAATAATTATAGCTCCAAATTGGTCTTTACCATTCGAGCTAATGTGCGATGCATCGGATTTTGCGGTTGGTTCAGTTTTGGGCCAACGGGTTGAGAAACGTTTTCAACCCATTTATTATGCAAGCAAGACTTTACAAGGAGCCCAATTAAATTATACAACAACAGAAAAAGAGCTCCTTGCGATAGTCTTTTCCTTTGACAAATTCCGATCTTATCTTGTCCTATCAAAGACTGTTGTCTTTACTGATCATTCGGCATTAAAATATCTTTTCTCTAAGCCGGATGCAAAACCTCGATTGTTAAGGTGGGTCTTGCTTTTGCAAGAATTTGATATCGAGATTAAGGACAAGAAAGGTGCAGAAAATCTTGCAGCGGACCATCTTTCTAGACTCGAAAATCCCAATCTTGAAGTACTCCATGAATCGAGTATTACAGATGATTTTCCCGGAGAATTCCTAATGAGGGTAGAGAAGGTGGAGGATCCGTGGTTTGTTGACTTCGCCAATTACATTGTTGGAGGGTACCTAGAAACAGGTTGGTCACATCAGAAAAGGAAGAAATTCTTTAGTGACCTAAAGTATTATTTTTGGGAAGACCCTTATTTATTCAGGCGATGTGCGGATGGAATTATCCGCAGGTGTGTTTCAGGGAAGGAATGCACCGAAATTCTACTTGACTGTCACCGTGGTCCCACAGGTGGTCACTTTGGTCCCCAAATTACGGGGAGGAAAGTTTATGAGGCCGGTTTCTATTGGCCTACTATATTCAAAGATGCCTACTCTGTTTGCAAGGCTTGTGACGCGTGCCAACGGGCGGGTCAAATAACCAAACGGGATGAAATGCCTCAACAAAGCATCCAAGTATGCGAGGTGTTCGATGTTTGGGGAATTGACTTTATGGGCCCCTTTCCAAAATCTCACTCTTATCTCTACATACTTGTCGCCATCGATTATGTGTCTAAATGGGCGGAGGCAAAGCCTCTACCAACAAATGATGGCCGAGTAGTAGTAAATTTTTTGATGGAGCTTTTCTCTAGATTTGGCACGCCTAAAGCTCTAATAAGTGACCGAGGCACCCACTTTTGCAATAAGCAAATGGAAAAGGTGTTGAAAAGATATGGAGTAATCCATAAAATTTCGACATCCTATCATCCTCAGACGAGTGGGCAAGTAGAGAACACCAACAGGTCGTTAAAACGCATACTAGAAAAGACCGTTGGTGCTAATCCAAAAGAGTGGTCCAACAAGTTATATGATGCATTGTGGGCATTTCGCACGGCCTACAAAACACCGATTGGAACTACTCCTTTCCGTATGGTATACGGAAAAGCATGCCATCTCCCGTTGGAGATTGAACATAAAGCTCATTGGGCATTAAGGGCATGCAACTTGGATTACAAAGAAGCGGGTCGGTTACGTTTGACCCAATTGAATGAATTAGACGAGTTGAGGCTTGAAGCCTATGACAACTCTCTAATTTACAAGGAAAAGACGAAACAATGGCACGACAAACGGCTGAAACACCCGAAAGAATTCATGGAAGGAGACCGTGTCCTTGTTTATAACTCTCGTTTTAAGTTATCGCCAGGAAAGCTAAAGTCCCGATGGACGGGACCATATGTGGTTAAAAGAGTGTACCCTTATGGTACAATTGAAATAGTGAACTGGAAAGGCGATACTTTTAAAGTGAATGGCCACCGGGTCAAACACTACGTTGATGGTCCCCTGGAAATTGAGGATGAGGTTAGCCTCAACTTCAACAAAAACGCTTAAATCAAAACGGGGACGAGTTGGGTGAACGACTCGTAAAAAATGGTTCACATTTGTAATTAGGTTTTTATTGTGTGTGCTATATAATTTTTGTTTGGTACAAAACGATTACCGTATGACCTCGAAACGCGAACGACTCGAAAATTCAGATCAGTGGGTTTTAGTGTTACGGGACGCCGTCCCATTTGGCCTAGACGACGTCCCAATATGCATACCGAGACGCCGTCCCAAATGCCCAAGACGCCGTCCCGGCTTTCAGATCAAGACGCCGTCTAGTTTGCTAGACGCCGTCCCGGATATCGTATCAAGACGCCGTCCCCGATTTAAAGACGCCGTCCCGGACCCCTGTTTCAGAAAAAAAATACGCGTTTTTATACCCTTACCACTTATTTCCTATCCCCAAAACACATTCTATCTATTTCTCTCTGCCCAAAAACCGAACCACTCTCAAGAACCCTAAATTTCTACATCAAATTCGTGATTTCCTCTTCAATTTCAAGCCTCTAATCATGAACTTCTGGGTATGGATTCTACATTTCTTCACTTTTCTTTATCAATTACTTACATTGTATGTTTATATATATCAATTGGTTAAAGAATAGTGTGGGGTGTTTGATTTGCTTGATTATTGTAAAGATTAACATGCCTTAGATTGTTTAAATTGCCCTAATGTGTTTATTTTGCAAGGATTACATGTTCTTTAGGGTTTGTTCATGATGCTAGGGTTTGTAAAATTTAAATCCGAATTTTGAGTGTCTAATTCATGATGTTGGGTTAATGTTTGATGATTATGATTCTTGTGAAGTAATTGATTGTGTTGATGATGTTGATGTCAATTTGGCCGGGTCGTTTTTGAAAGTTAGTGAATTGCTAAGCATATTGTGAATTGTAATGAAATTTTGAAGTATGTATGCTTGTTTTTCACATGTATGGGCCTGTTGAATCAATTTAATAGAATGGAATGCCATAATGTATGTTGTTATAAGGTCATTTGAGCTAAAAATTGTGAAAAATTGTATTATGATTAGTGTTGAATATGTTTAGAATACAAAGTTAAATGCTATGACCTATGACACAACATACTTTAATCTTTTAAGTCCTATGTTTGTGTTACATTGTGATGTTATGATTTTCATTTTTGAAAGTGTGTTAATGAATTTAAGTTGACTTTTGTTGACTCTGGTATAAACTTGTGAACGTGCACTTTTGTGAAAATGAATCATACTACTTTTGAGCTAGGAATTGAGTGATTGATCTCTCCTGCTATTCGGTTATATTTTGGCTAACATTAACACAACGGTTTCTATGTTCTTTTGGTTTTGTGTTTAATGTTTTGCAGGGACAAACTAGCAGGGGAGGACCGGCGGCTAAAAGGGGAAGACCATCGGGTTTGGCTCCACCAAGACAACCACCACCACCACAGGAACAACATCATTCATCATCTTCTTCGGGAGAAGAAGAAGGGGAGGATCTCAATGATCCTCGGGTTTGGTTAAATCAGGTACAGAATGACGATGACTACACCGAAACCTTTGAAAGAATAAACCGCAGGCCCATTAATACTACTTGGTATTTCATTTGGGGGCCATTGGAGGAGGCGGGCATGCGCCGTCATGTTACTAATTTACTCGCCATTCCATACAATAGAGTAGTCACCCATGCTTGGGAACATCTTTTTAGCATCAATGAACCAATCTACCCGGTGCTTCTTAAAGAATTCTACTCTACAATGCGGTTTAGCAATGTAGCCGATTATTTATCCGCTGAGTTTCTACGGTTTCGTCTTGGAGGCCAAGACAGGGCTTTGAGCAGTTTTCAAGTGTGTAGAATTTTGGGTATTTTTGAAGAATTCACCGACACACAGTTAGGTGAATATTTGAGGGCTTCGGATTACGTTGGCCGACATCAGTTTGATGACACTTCTTATTGGCGCAGAATTTGTAAGCCAAATATTGCGCCTGCTCATTTTCGATCAAGCAAACATCGGTACAATGAAATCGCAGCCCGAGATGATAAGCTGCTTCACCGCCTCATTGCATGTACTTTTAATGCAAGGATAGAGGGTAATGAGAAGGTGAAAACCTTAGATTTGTGGATTATGGATCAGATCAAGCGGGGGGCCTATACCGATATTCCTGGGTTAATCGGTAACTATTTTCTTTCCATTGCTACCGAGACGCGGGTACGGAAGCCACTTTTGGGGGGGCACTACATAACCCGATTTGCCCGACACTTTAACATTGATTTCGACAGATTACAGGAATTACCGAGTATAATGAAACCTTTGAAAAAGGTTTTTTATATTAATGCCGAAATCCTTATGAAAGACGCAAATGGGCATTTGGTCCCCTTTGTGGCAGCCGGTGCAGGTGGCGCGAGTGGCAGTGGTGTTCAACAGGAACAGGAGCAGGAAGAGGAGGCTGAAATGGAGGCCCAAACTAATGTTAATTTGCAGGTTCCGTGGCAACCGTCCCAAGAGAATTGGGATAGTTTAGTTGGTAGTGTCAACAACATGCGATTGAGCCCGAATGAACAAAGGACACACAACCAACAAATGCGGGATAGTCAGGAAAGAATGGAGCAACGACAGATTGCTCAAGTGCACGATCAGGGATGGATGAGTTATGGTATTGATTGGAATAACCATAACTCTGAGCTATTTTATTCTAACCCTGAACAGTACTACGGTACCACACGTCTGACGCCACAGTATTACACGGATCCGGAACACCCACCTCCACCTCATCCGATTTATAACTCCTCAGCTGCGATGCAGGAAGCTCGGGAAAGATTTGAGAGAGAGTATCCACATGGGCACCCGTACCGCGATGGTTCGGGTAATTATTTCTTTCCATACGGTAACTAGGCCTGCGTGCCTATTTGATCTTTTTGTACCTTGTTTGAGACTTTTTATTTGTGTGATGTATTTGGATACATTTATGGTTTGTAATAATTATACTAATGTGTGGTTTGATTAAACGGATGTGGTTGAATAAACACCGTTATTTTTATATGCTTTGTGTGGTTTGTTTATTTTGTGCAGCATGATTGAACTTCCAAGACTGGCATTAAGTTCAGCGACATTTGATATTATGATGTGTGTATGATGATAATCGCGGACTAGACGATGCTCTTATGCTGGCAGTAAGTTCAGCGGCATCCGTCTACATGTTCCACGATTTACAGGTTCAAAATTGGAAATTTCTACAATCACCCTATCACTTTGCCCTCTAAACTTAAACCTTTTTCTGATTTCATGCAATGAGGGCCTTGCATGATCTCAAGTGTGGGGTGGGGAGTAGAAATTTATCGGGAACTCGTTTTACTAAAAATAAGGCGTTAAAGGCAAAATAACTTATAAAAGGTTAAATTTTTATAAAATTGATTTTAAAATTTATAGACGGATTAAGATCAGGTTTAACAACCGAATTTCCATCATAAAAATAAATTTTTAAAGATATTTTATAAATTTAATTGATTATAAGCTTATATAAAAATTTTTAAAATTTTCAAGCAGTCTTAAAAACGATTAAAAGCCCGAAAAACATTTTATACACATTATGGTCTTAAAATTTAGAAAACAAATGTTGTTTTGCATTTTAAATTATTAATAGTCTTTGAAGTTGCTCCATCATTCAAATATTTGAATGAAAATCCTACTAGTTTAGTAAGCTAACGAGTAGGTCACTTGTATCAAAACGAGTGTAAACCGTGAGAGAGCGGTGATTGTATAGCGTGGTCGGAAACCGGATCTCGCGCCAGATCGAAAACCTTAAGGACGATCCTCATTGTTTCTCCTAACAAGGACAATGTTGCGTCCGACCACCTCTTATGACCAATAGGATGTATCTATTCCATCCTAAAGGGAGTCAAGTCTCCCGAACGACACACTTGCTGATTTATTTCAGAAGTTGTAGTCCAGACCAGTTGTAGGGTGACGAAAAGTCTTGAAAAGTCATTGCTAAAATCGACTGGAAATCTACCAGGCCTCAACATCAAACAGGGAAACTGGTAGTCAAAGCTTATCTCAATGAGGGAGATTTGCTAGCCAAATGGGAAGCGCACCATGATACACAAATTGTCAGTGATTGATCAGATTCCCAGTGGATAACCTCCGGAAAGGTAATATATCAGCTTTTAAGCCTGATAAACTTCAATCTTTATGATTGACTTAACAGATTAGATGATTACCTCATAATTGTCAATGATATCCGGACATGATGTGTATCCTCCTAAGCACATTATTTTCTACCGACATCTTGTAATGTTAGGTACCGTGGGAGGGATTGGCTTGACCAATAGCGGGAAACCCGCACTCATTTTTCAAAATTAAGAAAATCCGACAAAATCGGAAAACGTGTCTAGTATTTAAAAACTAGCATGATATTTTCAAAACCTTAAAACGTTTTCATCAAGGTCCTGATTTTCCTAGGATCAAATTTTTCGGATACTTCATTCTAATCTCCCAAAAATGTGTGTGTGTGTTTCCATTGTGTATAAAGCGTGCGTGTGATTTCAATAAATGTGTGATATACTTAAAGCGTGTGTTTCTATAGTGTATATAGCGTGAGTGTGTTACTTAAAGCGTGCGTTTCATATAGTGTGAATTGTGTTTTCATATCAACGTGTGTGTTTCGTGTGTTTCGAGTAATTCATGTAATGTTTGTAATCTATATTGTGTGATTATGATTGATAGTGTTCTACTTTGTAACGAAAGAATTGCTTGAGGACAAGCAAGGTTTAAGTGTGGGGTGTTTTGATATTGCTCAATTACATCATATATATCTATCGCAATATCACTAAAAATACTCTATATTCGAAGATAATGAAGATGATCTACAAGGGATATGTCAAGATGCGCGAATTTGTATCGGAAGAGTAGTTTGCAAAGAATTTCGATGATTTATGACATCGGTTGATCCCGATACGAGTTAGTATCAAGATAGCGCTTTAAAATGATATAACAAAGCCTCCGATATGTGAGAGTTCGTCCAAATGAGCTAATATTAAAGAGAAAACGAAACAGTGCCTATAACCCACCTGGGACGCCGTCTTGGGCTGTGGGACGCCGTCCTGGATTGAGAAACGGGACGCCGTTTTGGTGGATTGGGACGCCGTCCTGGATAGTTAAATGGGACGCCGTCCTGCCTTTTGGGACGCCGTCCCAAAGTAGGTGTGACCGAACTTTCTGCTTTTTACCTAATTTCTCCACCTTAAAATATCAGTTTTTGGGACTGTTTCATGAGAGTTACGTACAGAGAAGTTTAGAGACGATTTTCAGGAGCATCTTGGAGAATTCCATCCTCTTTGAAGAGGCCAAAGATCAAAGCATCATCCATCAACATCTTCTTCATCCAAGAACTCTTGTTCTTGTAGGTTATATACTTGTTCTCAGAAATGATTTCAGTTTATAATTTGAGTGAATTGTTGTCTGTTACAATGATTATTGGCTAGTTTCATTAATGTTTGTCTAGATTAATAACCAAGGTATTGGATGTAATCTTATTGATTGAATGTATTATGTGTGTTAGATTGAAGCTTGAATAGAGAACCATGCTTATTGTTGTTAGAACCATTTGTATCTAGTTAATTGATATGTTGTTGATAAAGAGAACTCTTGTTAATGTATCATATTGATTTACAATCAACTTGTCTTAGATTGATTGTTTGCTAAACCGGACCAAGGGGGTAAACTAGATTAAAACGGTTAGACAAAATAGGAATGAATTGTGTAGAGCGAACGCAAAGGCAATTGTTATTCAAGTCTTTAATCTTGTTGATCAACTAGTCACAAACGAAAAGGTCTAAGTTATAGGGAACCCTCGCTTAGTAATTCTAGTTTGAGTACTTGCTAAAGAGAACTCTTGGCGAGTCGATTTAGGTGATTAGCATGCTTATAGTTATTTAATTACAAATACAAGAACTATAGTGAAAAGGGAACCCTTGAGCTTGTTATTGTATTTGAGTGTTTATCCGAGAGAACTCTTAGTAAAACCTATTAGATAACTACACACATAATTATTCAATCAGGGCTTAATATCTAATTTACATCCAATACCGAGGGTAAAATATCTAGATGAACATTTCATCTCTTTGATTTAATTCAAAACTATCTTACTTGCTTTATTTGCATTTATTTGCATTTTATAAACCAAAAGACTAAAAATATTGTTTTTACATTTAACCTTCTTTGATTTGGCTAAATCGTTAAAACAGCCACAAAACATAAAACTTGTACTTTTACTTTGATTAACTTAGTTAATCATAATATAGTTTCTAATTCTAGTTTGACTGATATACTGTCCTTGGAACGATACACGGATTTTACCATTATCTATACTACTACACGATCGGGTACACTGCCCGTTAGTGTGTAGCAATCTTTAAAACCGGTATTTTCCATAAGATAAATTATAGACACGATTTCGCACATCAGTACATACATCTAAAAGTTGTGTATTGTACGAGTACGAATACGGGTGCATACGAGTAGAATTGTTGATGAAACTGAACGAGGATGTAATTGTAAGCATTTTTGTTAAGTAGAAGTACTTTGATAAGTGTCTTGAAGTCTTTCAAAAGTGTATGAATACATATTAAAACACTACATGTATATACATTTTAACTGAGTCGTTAAATCATCGTTAGTCGTTACATGTAAATGTTGTTTTGAAACTTTTAGGTTAACGATCTTGTTAAATGTTGTTAACCCATTTTTTATTATATCTAAATAGATGTTAAATTATTACATTATCATGATATTATGATATATTAATATATTTTAGTAGGATATATATACAGTTAAATGTTGTTACAACGATAATCGTTACATATATGTCTCGTTTCGAAATCATTAAGTTAGTAGTCTTGTTTTTATATATGTAGTTCATTGTTAGTACACTTAATGACATGTTTACTTATCATTTATCATGATTAAACATAGTGTATCAATATCTTAATATGATTCATATGTATTTAGTAAGACGTTGTTATAACGATAATCGTTATATATATCGTTTCGAGTTTCTTAATTCAATAAACTCAATTTTATGTATATAACTCATTGTTAAAATACCTAATGAGATACTTACTTATCATAATATCATGTTAACTATATATATAATCATATATATATGTCATCATATAGTTTTTACAAGTTTTAACGTTCGTGAATCACCGGTCAACTTGGGTGGTCAATTGTCTATATGAAACCTATTTCAATTAATCAAGTCTTAACAAGTTTGATTGCTTAATATGTTGGAAACACTTAATCATGTAAATAACAATTTCATTTAATATATATAAAAATGGAAAAGTTCGGGTCACTACACCCGCCATCCGACCTCAAGCCGCCGTCAATTCCATAAATACTTCGAATGACTTTTGTCCACAAACAAGTGGTTGCGGTCTTAAACCTCCACCACCATTTGCCCAAAAGCGCAAGGTTTTTACTTTTTAAAGACCCGATATTAAGACCCCTCCTGATATGGTAAACAAGTGGTGTCCCATTTAAACCAAGACATTTTAGAACCCGAAAGATTCTCACCTCAAAAGAAATTACGGCTCACACTCTCAAGAAGCTTAAGCACACATGACGGAGCTCGATAAAGCGCAAAGTAATACAATGGAAGACTATTAAGAACCGATTTTAGAAGGACCAATCTTCCACTAAAGGATATCGTTCTCATTTTCCAATCTGAAAGTCAATAATAATAACTTTGGTACATATTATATATGTTGTATATTCTATATATATAATAATCAATAAGAAGTGATATTGCCTTGGACACATTGTTTACTCGTACCCTATTTTAGTTTGGTACATATTATATAATATATTTAAATTAAAATTTAAACTTAAAATTAATTAGATTGTTTAAATTATATTAGATATTGTTTTTATATACTATATATTTTATATTTATGTTATCATATTTTCATTTTTTTGACGAATATATATATATATATATATATATATATATATATATATATATATATATATATATATATATATTCAAAATTTTAAATGATAATCACAAAATGGACGAAAACTAATAACTTACAAAGATTTTTACATGTAAATAGATTGATCACCCACAAATGTTGATAGAGAGTAACAATGAACATAAAATAGTTTGAAAAAACTTATTACCTATATAATCAAATATAAAGTTTTTTCCGTTCACATGTGAATATTTGTTTGTGTAACTTGTGAATATTTCATATAATTAACAATTTAACATGTACTTTGTGGTAATGAACACATGTTTATTAATGATGTGAGCATTAATTAATATTTGCATGTAATTTGTTGCATTAAATGCATAAAAACTATGAAATTAAAAAGTTCTCACCTTTTTTGTGATTCTCGCCCTTTTTGCATGTAATCTGTTGCATATATATATATATATATATATATATATATATATATATATATATATATATATATATATATATATATATATATATATATATATATATATATATATATATATATATATATATATATATATATTCTTAGGACCCCAGGAATTGCATAGATAGTGTGCCAAGCCTTGTAATGGTGGGATATGACGAGGGTTATAAATATCCTACCAAAGCACCCTTAGATGTAAGCACTTCACACATAGCCAAAGTTTAGTAAAGAGTTCAAGAGAGTTGTGGAAAAGTCAATCTTGACTAATTGACTTTTCCTCTCAATATTCATATCAATCTTCATAAATATTCATACATTCATACGATATTCATCATATTACACCCCAACATTTGGTATCAGAGCGGGATCTTCAATGAAACGAAGATGATCCGCATGAATATCGATGAATGTTCATATCCTAAACCAATACACCTTCATATCTTCAACATGAAGATGTTCATATATTCGAACCTTCATCATGAAGATCTTCATATATTCATGATGATCTTCAAACCTTCATCACTAAATCTTCGAATCTTCATATCAAATATTCAAATCTTCATCCAAAATTCTGAAAACTCCAAAACTTAAAATCACTTATCTAACTGAAATCGAATATCATTTACCGAATCCTAACCGAATTTCACAACAATAATTGATTCTTTCCTTGTAATGTTGTATGTTTTACTAGGGAGTTAGTTTTTGAAAACCCGTCTCACTCCTGGAGGGCGATTGTTAGAACCCCCGAAAAGGAGTAAAACATGTTTCTCTAGCCTTATGGAGGATCCTTTATACGAGGACTATATAAAGGATCCAAGGCTCCCTAGAAACACTAAGTTTAGCCACTGTTATGTAAAGATTTCAAGAGAGTCGTGGAAGTCAATCTTGACCGATTGACTTTCTCTCTCAATCTTAATGGTTAATCTTTACATTCATTGATATTCATGTGTCAAGGGTCCTATCAATTGGTATCAATTCATATGTGTGTGTGTGTATATATATATATATATATATATATATATATATATATATATATATATAGTGAAGGTAATAATGATAAGAATGACTTGGTCAACAAGTCTCGAGATCCACCTTGAAGAGCAAAATAACTTTTATCTATTCAAATATTATTTCCATGTATATGTATTTTATTGTAAATCTAATTCCATGTAATATATAAATTTTGGAATGATAAAACCTTAGAAGGGTGTGAAAATTAAAATCAATTTTGTTATATGGTATCAGACGTTCAGATCTAAAATCCATCCCTATTCATCGATCTCTTTTTCTCTGTCACGGTGACTTCTGCTTCTTCTTCATCGTCACATGATGCCCCTCTTTCTCTCAATACTATATTACACATGATCACCATAAAAACAAACTCAACCAATTACCTTTTATGGCGTCACCAAATCACTCCCCTCTTGGCGTATCAGCAGCTTACTGCCTTTATCGATGGGTTTTCTAAACCAACACCATCATAAATCATTGTTGATGAAGCTCTTGCTCCTAATTTCGCCTTTCTTAAATTGCAGCAGGATGATTGTCGAGCTCTAATAATTCTTCAATCTTCTCTATTCGAAGAATTGATGGTTGTGGTACTTGGACTCACTTCTGCTCATGAAGTTTGGGTTGCATTAGAAGAGTTTTATCAGCATGATTCCGTGGACAGAATGCACACGCTGCGGGATTCTTTGCGGCAATTACAAAAGAGGACATCCACTATATGTGATTATAATAAGATATTCAAATCTTTTTGTGATCAACTTGCTGCAATTGGTCATTAAGTTGATGATACATATAAAATTCATTGGTCCCTTTGTGGCTTGGGTTTGATGTTTGAAACTTTTTCTACCAGCCATCGAGCAATCAAGTCGCGACCTCATTTCGAGATCTCCTTGCTCGGGTTGAGAGCCACAATTTATTTCTCAACTTTGTTCAACCAATTGCTCATACGCAAGCTGCTTTCAATACAGCCACTTATATCTCTCGTGAAACATAAACTTCGCGTGACTCTTTTGCTTCCTACCGTGGCCGTGGTTCTAGTTACTATTCCGATTGTCGTGGCAGTGGTTGTTGTGATGACCCGGGAATTTCTGACCAAATTTAAACTTGAATCTTATTTGATTTCGATACGATAAGCAAAGTCTGTAATGTTGAGTCTCGAAAATTTTGAAACTATGTTTATATGTTCAATTGACCTTCGACTGTTCCCAACGATTCACGAACAACTATTTGTAAATAGATTCATATATATTTAAGTATGTATATATATGTACATGAATATTAATGGTAAATACATAAGATTAAATATTAAATTTATTTATTTGAAAACATATATTTAATGTATTTAATTATATAATAAAACCTGAATCTATAAAGTATATTAAAAATAAATATTACATGATTGTAATACTCGTCCGATGTTCCGATTGATATTAAGCAAGTTAAATTCAAACATATGTAATTTTAAAATAAACGGTGTACGAAAATGAGTTTTATAAATTTTAGGCTTATTAATATATATTTGGAAGTTGTTTGTTAAATTTTAAAAATTTTTATATTTTACTTGGGGGATGGGAGTGAATAATTAATATAATTTTTATTTAATAATTTATGATTGAATTTTATACCATAATAACCAAAATAAATAAATATAGTTAATTTAAAAATATGGAATCTTTCTGAGGACTTTTATCTGCCACTGATTAACAACGGACCACGATATTATATCCGAAATCAAAACTGTTGACAGATAAATATCTATGGCTATACTGTGGATGGCTATACTGTGGGTTCTTTCATTTTAACCTATTGTTAAATGTAAATTGATTGATAGATGATTAAGATATCCGTGAATTATACATTAGCAATTGGTTACCTATATCTATCAACTGTTTAATTTAGAAATTATGCAAATTACTGTACCCTTTCCATATTCTCACGTTTCAATCAATGAAATATATTAGAATATATTATTACTATATTTATTATTTTATTATAAAACTATATCTAGATATATCCTACATAACATATTCAGGAGACAAAACACAAAAAGCCATCTTGAAAACTCTCACCACCCGCCACTCCTCACCACCACAGTCCGCCACCTCCCATCGGCAGCCAACCATCGCCACCTCATTCACCACCCATAACAACCACCACAACCTTGTTCTTCAATTCCATCACCACCATCGACACACATATCCTTGTGATATTTCTAGCTCATCGAACACCTGGCAACACCATTCACCGTCGGTCATCACCACCACCATTACCGGAGCCACTCTCTTCAACCGCTACCACCACCAAGACCACCCTGCAAACCGAGAACCACCACCATCATCATTATTATTATTATTATTATTATTATTATTATTATTATTATTATTATTTTTATGTTTATTGATATCATGATTTTCATTATTATTATTATTAACGTAATTACATTATTATCATTTATATAAGTATTATAAGTATTATTATTACTATCATAGTTATTATTATTATTAGTATCATTATTATTATTAGTATTAACATGATTTAAGATTATTATTATTATTAACAATAGTATTAGTATTATCATTAAGAATTAATATAAGGATTATCCTTGTTATTATTAACTTATAAACATTCTTATAGTATTATCAATATTATTAGTATTATAAGTATATTCATGAACATTATTACTATTTTTAAAATTATCATTATTATTAAAATGTCATTATTTTATTATAATTATTACTATAAAAAAAATTATTATTTTATACATAATAATACAACTTTGTATTTAATTTTATTAATTTATCAAATAACTATGACAACTATACTCAATGCATATAACTTAACGATATTAATATTTTTATATATAAAAATAAATATACTTAATTTATTAAGGAAACGTATAAATTTTAATATAAAATTTATATAACTAATTATATATAAATTTGTTCGATCACAATTATATGTGTTAATATATATAAATGATATAGGTTCGTGAATCCGAAGTCAACCCTACACTTGTTCAATGCCGTCATATGTATTTTTACTACAAAATACAGTATTGTGAGTTTCATTTGCTCCCTTTTTAAATGCTTTCGCAATATATATTTTTGGGACTGAGAATACATGCGCTGCTTTTATAAATGTTTTACGAAATAGACACAAGTACTTAAAATTACATTCTATGGTTGGATTATTAACCGAATATCGCCCTTCAAGTCTGGTAACCTAAGAATTTAGGGAAATGGACCCTAATTCACGCGAATCCTAAAGGTAGCTACCGGGTTTAACACCTCCACCCAGAATGTTCACTAGACGGAAGAGCTAGTGGGCGTGGTGTTTAGTACTTTGAATTTTATATATTATACAGACGAGATGTTCTGTTTTGGGGATATTATTGATGCGCATTATACGTTAAGGTCGGTTACCAAGCCAAGCAATGAATGCAAAGTGAATGTTATGTATCGAGAGAATGATTTTATACATAGGTTATGTGTATGTTATTTTTGTGCATGAGATATGTGTACGGTTATTAAAAAAATCGCGAGGCAACCTACGGGGGAGAAAAGGATACGAACCTACTCTGCTAAGCATTATGAAAAGTGGTTTTGTACACGAGATAGGTGTACTGTATTTAAATCTTGTGGTCTATCAAAATGATGAATTTTATTGTTTTATGATAAACCTATGAACTCACCAACCTTTTGGTTGACACTTTAAAGCATGTTTATTCTCAGGTATGAAAGAAATCTTCCGCTGTGCATTTGCTCATATTAGAGATATTACTTGGAATCATTCATGACATATTTCAAAAGACGTTGCATTCGAGTCATCGAGTTCATCAAGATTATTATTAAGTCAATTATAGTTGGATATATTATGAAATGGTATGCATGCTGTCAACTTTCAATGTAATGAAAGATTGTCTTTTCAAAAAACGAATGCAATGTTTGTAAAATGTATCATATAGAGGTCAAGTACCTCGCGATGTAATCAGTTGTAATGTATTTGTCCGGATAGATTAGGACGGGTCGTTAGAGTTGGTATCAGAGCAGTGGTCTTAACGAACCAGGTCTTGCATTAGTATGTCTAACTGATAGTTGTTTAGATACATTAGTGAGTTTGGACTTCGACCGTGCCTGCATGTCAAAAGTTTTGCTTATCATTTCGTGTCGAAAATTACCTGCTTATCATTCTTAGGGAATCACTTGCTTATCATCTTAAGTCTAGACACGTCTTACTGCATTTAGTGCATCGATAATGTATAGACAAAATTCATATCTTAGCGTATCTGTTACAGTAGACTTTTCCTGACAACTCCGGTAGATTCCTCAGTAACTTATGGGATTTTAGTATTATATATGCATATGTAAATTATGTATTGTAGGGTACTAATCTACATCCTATAATCTATTTCTTATCGAAAATCCTTCATCTGATTGTACGAGATGAATCCCTCAATCAGTTCGAGTCCCTCAGATTTCGATAGCTATTCCGATAGTTATTCCGACAGCTATTCCGACATGGATATTCACCTAAGCTCCGAAAGCAGTGTTACCAGAATGAATCAACCAATCATCCATCCCCAATTCATCTGATGGGTTCGTAGTTGACTTAACCGATGGAGACGAGAAGAAGGCGATCATTTCCACCCACCAACTTGCACTCTTGGCGAAGAACCTGAAGCACTTACCGGTGAACTCATTCGAAACACCATTTTCACACTCATTTCCCGAATATCTCACCACGATTATATACTATCTCAAATTCAAAACCTTATTCATCCACTCGTTCCGAGTGACAATCATCCCAGAATAATAGAAGAAGTCAACGAACTTCGCGCTCGAGAAATAAATTTGGAGAATATGGTGCAAAATTTACCAGCTTTAGCAACATCACCGGTACCAACAGTACCATCAGCAACAGCACCAGTATCATCAACAATCCATGCCTCAACATCTCATTCTGTACCTCGAGTATAATCATCGTTCTATGAATCGTTCTACCTCAATTATCTTCGTTCGACATAGCGATTATGTAATCTTTAATGTTTTAGAGATTATATATTCTTGTTCTAATAGTAAATCAAACGAGTTTAATATCATATTGACTCATTAAATCCATAATTACATCTGAAGAAAATATATATGTATATATATTTTCATAAAGATTGTAATTGAAAATTCTTTCGTACAAACTGTTAATGATGAAAATATTTTAACGGGTAGGTAATACCCGAGGAATATTTAGATTTCACATTAATAAGTTACACTGTACATTCTTCGAATCTGATTCAACAGTCATTTACTATCCTACTTACATCTACCGATATACGAATCCGTTCACCACAGAATAACCAGTTCCATTCAATTTCATATTTGGATTATGATTTATCAGAATCCAACAAGTGGCATAATGAAGAAAACATTGGACAAAATAAAATTTGTTAGAAACAAACAAATTAACTATGAGAAATTTTGTTAAGAATCCATGCTAACTGTTCCTCGCTAACTGTTCCTAGCTAACTATTAATTCAGTATTATCTTTTATTTATCGGAATTTATTTATCGCAATTTTAATTCTCGCAATTTTATTTATCGTCATTTAATTTCTGTTATTTATTTTACGCACTATAAATATCGGGACACGTATACAAGGTTTTGACATATCATATCGACCCATCTATATATATTATTTGGAATAACCATAGACACTCTATATGCAGTAATGCGGGAGTTAGCTATACAGGGTTGAGGTTGATTCTACAATAATATATATAGTTTGAGTTGTGATCGAGTCTGAGACATGTACACGGGTCACGATACATATTAATTAATTCGAATATTATATATGAATTATTGGCCTGTTAACTGTGGATTATCGACTGTGGACTAATGACATTGGACAATTAAAATGAATTAAAATATTGTTTATAAAATATGAAACTAAATAATTCTTCAAGTTTGCCACTTGATTTCATCTTAAACCTCATTTGTATCTTGACGATTACAATCTGCGTTCAAACCTTTCATGATTCTTGAAAACACCTCAATCGAGAGAATGAACCAACCGCACTTCATCTACGGAAGAAAAGATTATGCATATAGTTATGCACCTGAAAAACTCTCGGAAACTGAATAAATGTTTAACACATAGCTGTGTTAATTCCTTTAGTGTTATTATTACCTAAAATAACTTTGCAATCCCTTTCCAAATTAGCCAATTTTGTCACAGCTCCAACAAGTCAACTTCGACTTTTCACTCGGATTCGCTTATTATAACCCTGAAATATAAGTTGTCTTTCGTCATCGATACCGGGAAACCGTTTATATCTCACCACATTAGCAGTAAACTTACCAGCAACTTCATTGATTTTTGACTTTCTGAAAAGTTATTATATTTGTTCATTAAAACCCTATCATATACTCACTCGCATCTTGTAACGAGAATTGCCATACCAATTACCGGGAATCAGCAATCAGTATTTTGAAACCTTACAGCATGTCTACAATAGCAGTTATATGTATTCATATAACATTTATCTCTTAGAACTATGATCTTCCATTCTGAAATTTTGAAAAGCACCCAGTCTGCGAATTAATACTCTGAATTTTGAAAAGCACCCAGTCTGCGAATTAATACTCTGAATTTTGAAAGTTGAATGAAGCAACAAAAACAGTAAACGACCTCAACAGCCAAAGGTTGATGATAAAGAATTGTATGTTTGCAAAGCTCAGAAAAAGTTTGAAACTAAAAAAAAAAACTGATTGAGCAAACTACGAAGGAGTCTATGAACAAATCACAAGGACTAAACTTGTACATTAAGAATCCTAATGATTCTGTTTCTGATGAAATCTTTAGCGAATACCTTGCTTCTGACTCCAAACTCTTGAGAACAAATTTTCTTCACCATCCTTCGATATTAGAAATTCCAAGATATCATCGTATCTTTCATTATAAATATCCTCCATGTTTCTGAAGATATTTTCATAACTATTTTTATCTGAAATCATTAATCTCTTAGTGCTATCAGTGTTACATCATATAGAAACTGTTAGTTTCTATATTCTGTAAACTTTCGAGCTTAAAATATGAATGTTATTGAAGTAATGTTGGAAACTGATGCCTGAGTTAGTATAATATAATGACACTTGATCAACGTGATTATATTACAGTAAGTCATGCTGAGTTTCTAATAAAACGTGATGATTCACAGACCATAACGTCATCATGTGCCATGTTACACGACTCTTACATTCTAACTAATCTCCAAACATATCAAGAATATATCTTCCTGATAGTTCTATCTTATCTCAGTGATTCTGATAAATTTGAAAATCAAATCATGCCATCAGGTTTCTTCCTGCTTAGAATATTATAATCATTTGAAACTCTATATCTACAAATTCTGGACCATTATTCGCTTGACTTGAAGTCGGAAAGAGAAAACAAAAGCATAGAGCTTCGAAATATAAGGGAGAATATAAAGCATAATAATAACACATAAATTACAAACCGTGTATATCAATGTTTATCGAAACATAAAGACATGGAAGAATTAAAAACACTATAACCCCAAGGGCGAAGTAGAAGAAAGCATATTTTTCTGGTGGAAGATTGAAAAGAAGGATGACAAAAATGATAATTAGAAAATTATCAAGGATTAGAAGGGGATTAAGCATTTTCACAATCTTTTGGATATATAAACTAAGAAAGAGAGTACAGGAATGGTGAGAATAATGGAACGAAAGAGTTTAATTTATAATGGAAATATCAGACAGAGTAATCAAGGCAGATCACCGTATTCAGTGATAGCTCTTAATTTCCTTACTCGCCGAAGAATCAAATCTTTTAGATTTCGAAGATTTTCTTTAAATTCCTTGAATTCCGGAATTCAACCAAGATAACGTCAAAAATTAAAACGAAACTTCATTTATTCATTTCAATCTTTTGTGATAGCTTCATTCGTGCTCTTCGAATAATCGAATTATTTTATCTGTATTATTCAATAATGATAAAATTCTATTTATTAGCTCATATTCGTCAGGAAAACATATTTATTGTTAGCCATGGCGACCTCACTCAAATATCGGGATGAAATTTCTTTAACGGGTAGGTACTGTGATGACCCGAGAATTTCCGACCAAATTTAAACTTGGATCTTATTTGATTTCGATACGATAAGCAAAGTCTGTAATGTTGAGTCTCGAAAATTTTGAAACTATGTTTATATGTTCAATTGACCTTCGACTGTTCCCAACGATTCACGAACAACTATTTGTAAATAGATTCATATATATTTAAGTATGTATATATATATATGTACATGAATATTAATGGTAAATACATAAGATTAAATATTAAATTTATTTATTTGAAAACATATATTTAATGTATTTAATTATATCATAAAACCTGAATCTATAAAGTATATTAAAAATAAATATTACATGATTGTAATACTCTTCCGATGTTCCAATTGATATTAAGCAAGTTAAATTCAAACATATGTAATTTTAAAATAAACGGTGTACGAAAATGAGTTTTATAAATTTTAGGCTTATTAATATATATTTGGAAGTTGTTTGTTAAATTTTAAAAAATTTTATATTTTACTTGGGGGATGGGAGTGAATAATTAATATAATTTTTATTTAATAATTTATGATTGAATTTTATACCATAATAACCAAAATAAATAAATATAGTTAATTTAAAAATATGGAATCTTTCTGAGGACTTTTATCTGCCACTGATTAACAACGGACCACGATATTATATCCGAAATCAAAACTGTCGACAGATAAATATCTATGGCTATACTGTGGATGGCTATACTGTGGGTTCTTTCATTTTAACCTATTGTTAAATGTAAATTGATTGATAGATGATTAAGATTTCCGTGAATTATACATTAGCAATTGGTTACCTATATCTATCAACTGTTTAATTTAGAAATTATGCAAATTACTGTACCCTTTCCATATTCTCACATTTCAATCAATGAAATATATTAGAATATATTATTACTATATTTATTATTTTATTATAAAACTATATCTATATATATCCTACATAACATATTCAGGAGACAAAACACTAAAAGCCATCTTGAAAACTCTCACCACCCGCCACTCCTCACCACCACAGTCCGCCGCCTCCCATCGGCATCCAACCATCGCCACCTCATTCGCCACCCATAACAACCACCACAACCTTGTTCTTCAATTCCATCACCACCATCGACACCCATATCCTTGTGATATTTCTAGCTCATCGAACACCTGGCAACACCATTCACCGTCGATCATCACCACCACCATTACCGGAGCCACTCTCTTCAACCGCTACTACCACCAAGACCACCCTGCAAACCGAGAACCACCACCATCATTACTCCTATGATTCTTCTTTCTTCATTTTTCTTTTCTTGTCTTGATCAAAACCACCACCACTGCTTTTATGTTAAACTACTGTTTGAATATCACTGTCTTGTAGCTGCTAGTGTACTTCTCCAACAAAAAACGTCATCATTAAACCACTACCGAAACAGTTATAGTTGTTTCTTTTGTTTTATATATATATTTTTTCTTTTCTCCATCATCTGCTTCGTTTTACAACAACTTTCACTCACCTATCATTGCTCGATTCTTCATACCATTTTACTGTTACTACTGCTGCTACTTAGATGATTTTATATCCTTCGGTTTCGTGACCCAACACACACCCCAACACCACTAACCACCATCTGCAACTTTTGATGCTCGACTATTGCTGCTACGATTGCTAATTGCTACTGTACGTATAATAATAACAATAAACAGATCGATTAGGGCTGCTGCAACGAGGTTGATTTGTTCCTGTTACCAAGATTAGATCACCGGCAGATTTCTTTTCTTTCTTTCGTAATCACAATCGATTAAACCTATTGGGTTTGTATATTTTTTTTATATATATTGGGTTTGTTCTGTTTAGTGGATTGGGCTATATGAATTGGGCCTAATATTTCAAACACTTGATCCATGTTGCATCTTGAAGATAACCGATGATGTTACAGCAAAATAAAGTATGGTGATGATCGAGGAACACGAAGATAAGTGATGTGTATACGATGGTGATGGTGATAGTAAATGATGATGTACGATGATGGTAAGTTAATAACGATGTGAAGTGTTCACAAATGATACACTGAGATGATAACGTGTGAGATGATGATGGTAATTCGATAGTAAAGATTATAGATATGATGATGGGTTATGTTGATGTTAGATGATGATGATACATGATAATTGATGATATTAATGGCGAGTAACTGATAAACAATCGATGATCAGTTTATTTTTTTATTTTATTTTTCCTATCAAACTCATAATCAGATGTAGGATTTTATCAAATTACTGGATCAAGTAAATGGACTGCTTGATCCATTTTATTTTATTATTTGGGCCCTTGATTAGATTAGGCTATTGGATCGTTATTTTGTTTGGGCTTTTTAGTTGGGCCGAAGAGGAGATTGAATAAATGGAAGAAGGAAACACAAGAATTACGGTTTATATATATGGGTCTCTGATATATTTCGAAAATGAAATAGTAGAGTAATGGTTAGGATTCTTGGTGTTTAACCAAGAGGTTGTGAGTTCGATCCTTGTTTGAGGCACTTATTTTTGGAAAAGCTCTTAAGGTAGTATGTTAACTCTTATAATAATAATAATAATAATAATAATAATAATAATAATAATAATAATAATAATAATAATAATAATAATAATAATAATAATAATAATAATAATAATAATAATAATAATAATAATAATTATTATTATTATTATTATTATTATTATTATTATTATTATTATTATTATTATTATTATTATTATTATTATTATTATTATTATTTTTATGTTTATTGATATCATGATTTTCATTATTATTATTATTAACATAATTACATTATTATCATTTATATAAGTATTATAAGTATTATTATTACTATCATAGTTATTATTATTATTAGTATCATTATTATTATTAGTATTAACATGATTTAAGATTATTATTATTATTAACAATAGTATTAGTATTATCATTAAGAATTAATATAAGGATTATCCTTGTTATTATTAACTTATAAACATTTTTATAGTATTATCAATATTATTAGTATTATAAGTATATTCATGAACATTATTAATATTTTTAAAATTATCATTATTATTAAAATGTCATTATTTTATTATAATTATTACTATAAAAAAAATTATTATTTTATACATAATAATACAACTTTTTATTTAATTTTATTAATTTATCAAATAACTATGACAACTATACTCAATGCATATAACTTAACGATATTAATATTTTTATATATAAAAATAAATATACTTAATTTATTAAGGAAACGTATAAATTTTAATATAAAATTTATATAACTAATTATATATAAATTTGTCCGATCACAATTATATGTGTTAATATATATAAATGATATAGGTTCGTGAATCCGAAGTCAACCCTACACTTGTTCAATGCCGTCATATGTATTTTTACTACAAAATACAGTATTGTGAGTTTCATTTGCTCCCTTTTTAAATGCTTTCGCAATATATATTTTTGAGACTGAGAATACATGCGCTGCTTTTATAAATGTTTTACAAAATAGACACAAGTACTTAAAATTACATTCTATGGTTGGATTATTAACCGAATATCGCCCTTCAAGTCTGGTAACCTAAGAATTTAGGGAAATGGCCCCTAATTCACGCGAATCCTAAAGGTAGCTACCGGGTTTAACACCCCCACCCAGAATGTTCACTAGACGGAAGAGCTAGTGGGCGTGGTGTTTAGTACTTCAAAGTTTATATATTATACAGACGAGATGTTCTGTTTTGGGGATATTATTGATGCGCATTATATGTTAAGGTCGGTTACCAAGCCAAGCAATGAATGCAAAGTGAATGTTATGTATTGAGAGAATGATTTTATACATAGGTTATGTGTATGTTATTTTTGTGCACGAGATATGTGTACGGTTATTAAAAAAATCGCGAGGCAACCTACGGGGGAGAAAAGGATACGAACCTACTCTGCTAAGCATTATGAATAGTGGTTTTGTACACGAGATAGGTGTACTGTATTTAAATCTTGTGGTCTATCAAAATGATGAATTTTATTGTTTTATGATAAACCTATGAACTCACCAACCTTTTGGTTGACACTTTAACGCATGTTTATTCTCAGGTATGAAAGAAATCTTCCGCTGTGCATTTGCTCATATTAGAGATATTACTTGGAATCATTCATGACATATTTCAAAAGACGTTGCATTCGAGTCATCGAGTTCATCAAGATTATTATTAAGTCAATTATAGTTGGATATATTATGAAATGGTATGCATGCTGTCAAATTTCGATGTAATGAAAGATTGTCTTTTCAAAAAACGAATGCAATGTTTGTAAAATGTATCATATAGAGGTCAAGTACCTCGCGAGGTAATCAATTGTAATGTATTCGTCTGGATGGATTAGGATGGGTCGTTAGAGTTGTGGTCATATACGAGTTTCTCACTATTAACTTTGTCGTACAAATGGGCATTATGCCTCCACTTGTCGAAATTTACATACTTATGCTTCTAAGACGTCACCTCTTGATGCTAATTTGGCGCAAGCATTTTATTTAAATTGCAATATCTCGCCAAATTCACCTGATTGGTATGTTGATTCGGGTGCCTCCGACCACATGACTGCTTCTTTGTCCAACTTGGACTCTGCCAAACCATATCCAGGTAATGAGAGTGTTGTTTTTGGTAATGGTAAATCATTACCATTCTCACAAATTAGTACTTGCTCTCTTTCTAAAGACTTACGCTTGTTAGATGTTCTTGTTGTCCCTTTTATTAACAAAAATTTGTTATCCATTAGTAAACTTACTACTGACAATCATGTTGATATTTTGTTTCTAGATCATATGTTCGATATTCAGATATGCCACACACAGGAAATTCTAGCCACAGGACGGCGTAGGCATGATCTTTATGTGCTCGAGCGAGGACAACGTGCTTTTATCTCCTAACTACGCTCCAACAAGCTTAAAGGATCTTTTGAACTTTGGCATTCAAGATTAGGACATGTTGCTTTTGATATTATTTCATTACTTAATAAAAAAGGTCGGTAATCGGTTACCTCTTTGTTACCGAAACCCACACTTTGTTCATCTTAAGCTGTGATAAAAAAAAGTCAGTGTTACAGTTTCCTCGCTGGTGCACTTGTACTTGTTTTAAATTAGCTTTTATAAGGAGCTACCGTTAACATCAATTGTTTAATAGTGGAAGTAAAGTTGTTAGGGGCAACAAACTTGTTTACTGAGGTCATATTCATTGGAGTATAAGGTTTACGGTTTAAACAATTGGACTGGTAATTCAATGTCCTTTAATAACCCTCTGACAAATAAGCTGATAGCGTGTTTTTCGCTTACTTCCAACTTGTTCAGCAATCGTTCAAACTCATATTGTAACTCTTGTGCGGTACCCGTTTGTCGTATATTTTTCAACTCAGATAGTGGATCCTTGATAGTTGATCGAAATCTTTTAATGATCGCCTTTTTTGAAAACATTCCACTCCACATCTTCACCATCCAACCTAACAAATTGTTGGTGCCAAAGCTTTTTCGTGCATGTGAATCAAAGCTACTTGAATCTTTTCGTCATCACTAACGTTGTCCACAGCGAATAATTAGTTGTAGCAATATACCCATTCTCTGACATCATCTCCGTTAAACGGTGGAAATTCAATCTTCATTAAGTTTATTAAAACCCTTGAATACAGAATATGGTAAAGTAGCTCCCGGGTGCGGAACAACCCCTTTGATGGGTGTCGTAATGGTAAGAGCCCTTTTATTACCCCCCACCACCAGCATTTCGTCGTAAGAATCGTTATTAATGACTTGTTGTTTCGTAAGCAGTCCATTCATACATTAAAACAACCTTCCATATTATTCATTCGATTTTCCATAGCTAACATATTACGGTTTAGAGCATCGATCGAAGCCCTTGAAGCATCCATTACTAAGTCGTCACCACTACGTGTAGAAGCAACCATAACAACCTTCGAGCCCACCGTTAACCGTAGTTAACAACTACCCCCGTAGGTTATTCCAAATATAAAATTAGTTGTTGACTATACTTGTGGGACCCGCAATGAAAAATGTGCTAGTAAAATGCTTGTGTAAAATGAACAAACGCGTGAGAAGACGTATGTCTATAATAGATGTTGATACGCGCATGTACAAAATGAAAACAATTAAGCAGGTGTAGTTAAATGTGTGTGGTAAGCGTGTGTGTTTACACCCGTATGCGTGAGCTGCCTGTATACACGCATAGACAACGGCGCATGAAACCGAAAATAACAACAAATACGCACGTGGACCAGCACATGCGTGGAAGAACTGATGATGTACGCATCTATTATCGTCGTCAACCGAAAAAACTCTTAGAACTTCGATCACTGGAGCAAGTGGCCGAGCACGGTGGCGTGTGGCGGCAAAAATGCAAATCTCATCGAAAACATCAAATTTAACCACAAAATGGATCGGAATACATCACCAAACTTTTGATTAACACATAACACCCCTGAATCAAGCCAAAAACGCCATGAATTAAGATTTCGTGATTTTAAAACCCTTCAATTATCAAAAAATTGAGTAAAACGCAACCTAACCACGAAATTCAGTAGTGTTGATCCCAAAGCACTTGTGAATCCTCCTCTAACTTCAAATTGATTGAAAATCACCAAATGATGTTACCGCCAATTTATTTTACAACAATTCGGAACCGCAGCTGAAATTCGATACTAAATGTTATGTATTCCTTGGAACGAATCGAAGGAACGCTATATATGTATTGGATCTCACAAATAGAAATGAAATCGAATGACAAATCTCAACTTTATTGATCACCAAAAGTTTGCCAAAAATACAATGTTAAGAAATGAAATGAGCTTGGAAGAGAAAATGTGTTTACACACACTAAGGGTGTGTTTGGACGAACTAGCTATTAGCTAGAGCTAGAGCTTGAAGTTGGAGTTTTTCTTTAAGTTAAAAGCTAGAGCATTTTTTTTGTAATTGTTTGACATAAACTAGCTGGAGCTTATGTATATCTAAAATTACATTTAAGAACAAAAAGTAAATAATTTATGATGATTAAAGGTGTAATAATGTAATAACACTCTTCATAAGCAGCTAACTTATTTTTATAAGCTACTTCAAGTAGCTTATATTTCTAGAGCTTATATATATTTCATAAGCTTTTAAAAATATATGTGTCAAACAAAGATAGAAGTTGGAGCTTATTAAAAACTAAGCTTAAGCTCTCATATGCTTGTATACCAAACACACCCTAATACAACTAGCTAAAATGCCTAAATACTTGCTAAAATGAAAAGTGCTCAAAGACTTGCTAAAATGAAATGTGCCTAAAGACTTGCTAAAATGAAAAGTGCCTAAAGACAATGAAAAGAGGAATGGTCATGTTTTTTCTTTCTTTCTTTATTAAATTTTTTCTTTTGCGAGAACACACACACACACACATACATATATATATATATATATATATATATATATATATATATATATATATATATATATATATATATATATATATATATATATATATATATATATATATATATATATATATATATATATATATATATATATGTTGACATTAGTTTATGTATTTATGTAATGGCGTACGATTTTGTTATCGTATTTACTTGTATTTGTATTTAACTATGATAAATGTAATTTACGCATGTGTAACTTGGGAGGTTGCACTATATAAGCAACCTCCCCTCATTTTGTAATGACTAGTTATCAAGGATTTAACTACCCCTTTCCTTTCTAGGGAAGATATTAATCGCAGAGACATCAACTTTATCTCTCTACATTATCTCTTACATACTTGTTCTTACGAATTCAACTAACCTAACCCCACATACACACACATAAACCGATCGGTAATCCAAGAATAGGGGCTAACAATTGGTATCAGAGTGGGACTTGTTATCTTGCTTGTAGATCCAAGGATTAAAGCCTCTCTACTCATGTTTTGAAGTGTATTGTGTTCTTCAGTTTAGGTATCTTGATAACTGATCTTGTTTCCTAGATTTTCTACTTGGTTTTAGCATATAAATCGACAATATATGCTTGAACCTGTTAAAACCACTTGACTAAACTGACTCTCATATCTAAATGTGAATTTTGTTAAGTATTGTAGAGATTTATGTATGAAAACCATGTAATTATGCTAAACTGTTGTTTGGACTTGCATATGACTATGCACTTTTGACATGCTCCTGGTGTATGAACATTGTGTTAGGTAAAGGTTGTTTAATGACATGATGAAATTCATTTAAAACCTGTGTAAACCTCAAATACATATGCTCGAAACCTGCTACTGCTGCCATTCTTATTTAGTTTGACATTTTGAAGTTTAAATTTTGTTTTAATCCATTTATGCATGACAATTCTTTGATCTAAGTGTGTTAAGTGTATTTTAAAATTGCTAAAATTGCTTGGGCTGTGAAGATATTGCTGCCAAAATCTCTGAAATTTAGTCCTTAAAATCAAAATTTGAACTTTCTTGATGAACACAGACTGCTCGAGAACCTGGTATCTGAGTGAAAACATGCTCAAAAACCACCTAGGTTAAACTGATAACAGTGAAACCCTAACTTGCATGCTCGAAAACCTGGTTTATTGGGCTCAAATTGTTTGAAAGTTGAAAGAGATTTGGCTTCACAAAATTACACCATGGATAATACCCACCAAAAACTCTATTGTCCACTTGTTAAAACTCAGAAAAGGACATGTCCTTGACATAATCCCTTGATTCATGTCATAAAGGACAAAGTACTTGTCCTTTTTGTGTAAGTATTTACGTGCAAACCTTGTTATTTATCAAATAAGTCAAACTTGAAAAGGTTGACTTAAATCAAACTTAACTTTGAAAACATTACTTTCGTAGTAAAAAGCTCGAAAACTTTGTGAAAAACTTGAACAGTGCACGAAAACAGTGTGAAAATTTTGAAAGAATGCTCGAAAACAGTGTAAAAAGGGTTCCATACTGCTCGAAAATAGTATCTAAAACTTAAACAGTGCTTGAAAACTTGTCATTAACTTTGCACAAAAACCCTTTGGTTGCTCGAAAACCTGAACAGTGCTCGACAACCTGCTCGAAAACCTTGACCTTAGTCTGTTAGTGCTCGAAAATCTTGTTGACCAGAAAACTTGGTTTTGCGAGAAAACCACCTTGTTTTAAAAGTTTGGTTTCGTTTGAAACCCTAATCTGTCTACTCGATAATTAGGGTATAGCTCGAATACTTTTCCTGCTCGAAAACATTTCCTGTTCGAAATCCACTAACCATGGAATGCTCAAAAACCCCTGCTGCTTGAAAAACCTTTGCTGCTCGAAAATCAGCAACTGCTCAAAATCTTTGGTTGACCAGAAATTTGGCTTTGCTCGAAAACCACTTTGTTTCATAGAGGTGGTTTTAATCAAAACCCTAATTTTTCTGCTCGAAAACCTTGAACCCAAAAACCCTTATTACTTGAGAACTTTACTTGTCAATCTTATTTTCTCCTCTACACTCTTGCATAATTCTATTTCCACTCTTAGTTAAGATGGCAATTGCAAATCGTGATCCTTTGGTCGTGGGCTCGGATACTCGTCCACCCATGCTGTTCGAGGGACGGTTCGTAAAATGGAAAGGAAGATTTGACAACTTCATTGATGGAAAAGGAGAACTGTAAGACCTAAATATTTATTGTACATAATGTATTTATGGTGTACGATGCGTGTATGAAGTGTACGAAGCATGTACGTGTTGCTTGCTCGAATGTCGAAGGAGACTGGACGTTGTCTGAAGTGACAAGGTGTGTACATATCTTTTCAAAGCCAAATAAAGTTTGTGTTGATGTTTGAAAGCCGTACCATTGGAAAGAAAATCTTATTACGTTTCCAACGATATTTGATTCATCGAAAACGGAGCTACGGTCAAAAAGTTATGGCAAAAACAAGTTACTGAAAACTGACCTGAAGGTTGGAGCGGCGCTCCACCTTATGGAGCGGCACTCTGAATGCGTCTGATGCAATTTTCAACATTTTTAAAGTGTTTAAATGAGGGGTACTTTGGTCTTTTCACTTAGGGTCAGTTTGGGGTCATCAAAACTGATCCATTGATCATTCTTATCCTCATTTCACCCACACAAACACTTTCATCAAACCCTAGAGGGAGAAACCCATTTTAGTGAGAGAGAGCTCCAATTGGAGAAGAAGAAGAGTGTTTCGGGTCAAACCTCAAGTATTAAAGTTGCTCATCTCGTCAACGGCATCATTTTGGCAGTATTGGTAAGTTCAAACTCCGAATTTCATTTGTTAGATTTGATATTCAAGTTAGGGTTTGAGATTGCTAGTTGTAAAACCCATTTAGTTGATGAAGAGGGTTTATGGAAACTTGCTATTTTGATATTTGGCGGGTTTTGGGTTGGTTAATGATTTAACCATGTTTAAGACTTGTAAATGGTGTATAATCACTAGTATTAGTGATTATTGATGTTTTGGAGACCATTAGGGTTCTTGTGGTTGACTATTTTTGACTAGAGTCAAAATTAGGGTTTGTTGATGATTATGACCCAATTGTCGATTTAATAAGATTTATAAACTTAAAATGGATTAAGTTGAAGTATAAAACCGAGTTAAATATGTTTTGGTGTCAAAACTTGCTAATGGCGCGATGTTGACTCCTTATGGGTCAAAATTAGGGTTTAAGTGTCATTTTGGGCAAGATAGGTGTTTAACACCTATGATTGGGTTTAATTGGCGTATTAGGACCGTTCTCACTTGTGTTAGTGATTATTGGTTAATTTTGGACGCGGTTTGTACTTGGAAGTGCATTTGGGTCGAAATTGCACTAAGTGTCAATTGGGTTGGTTTGTAAGTCAACCTTAATTGTGTTACTTGTTATGTGATAAATGGAATAGGTACATTCCATCGGCGATTGCAGATTTTGGTTTAGCATCCATCAAGACTTCAAGGTGAGTGTTAATATCCTATGTGCATATGTATGTGTAGGATGGGTGCGGGTCGGGTGAAGTGATTCTCGGCTATAGAGCTCACTTCACATATAGGTGGTTTTGATGGACTTGTGTATAGGTCCAATTGGCACGGTTGTGCGTTTTGGTTGATCACCTTTGGCGAAGTACACATTTGGTGTGTACATTATCACACGTGGTTGTGATGTGGATGATATAACCCCATTGGCGAAGGGTTTTGATGTTGAGAAGTGAGTCGCGTGTAGTTCGGATTCACGATGATGCGTGTAGTTCGGTCATCTTATTGAGGTAGTAATCTCGTGTGATTTCGGATTACTAAGGCTCATGTAGTTCTGCCAACCTCGATGTTGTCTTGTTGAAGATAGTAATCTCGTGTGGTTTCGGATTACTAAGGCTCGTGTAGTTCGGCCAATCTTCATTGTGGTGTTTGGTATTCGGTAACGGGTTAAGGGGTTAACCTTATTCGTTTATATATTGTTATATATATATATATATATATATATATATATATATATATATATATATATATATATATATATATATATATATTGTTGTATTGTCGTGATGTAGCTAACCCTCCGGGTGTAGCTTCTTGGCGTTGTTCACATCGTCATTGGTGAACTTATGTTTGTTGATGCATATTTAGCTTGTTGCTTAGTGATCGTACGGTATGCTTAGACTAGCTTGCCTTTATGCTTGGATGCTCCGGTATGCGGTATTTGTTTAATTGTGTGGCGTGTCCATTTTATGCATATATGTGTATGTAGTATATTTTCACTCACTAAGCTTTAGCTTACCCTCTCGTTGTTGACTTTTTTTATAGATTTGCATGGATACGGTGGCTCGGGTAAGCGCGGGGACTAGTGGACTTGCGTAGTTGCTTTAGAGGCATGCTTTTGGATTCGATTAGGATTGGGTAGCGTATCCCCAATCGCCATGCTCGGCTTTTATTTTGTGTTTAAAGTCATGGGGTCGAAACTTGTACCTTGTACTTAAAGGGTTTAATTGGCGTGTTAGGACCATTCTCACTTGTGTTAGTGATTATTGGTTAATTTTGGGCACGGTTTTTACTTGGAAGTGCATTTGGGTCAAAATTGCACTAAGTGTCAATTGGGTTGGTTTGTAAGTCAACCTTAATTGTGTTACTTGTTATGTGATAAATGGAATAGGTACATTCCATCGGCGATTGCGGATTTTGGTTTAGCATCCATCAAGACTTCAAGATGAGTGTTAATATCCTATGTGCATATGTATGTGTAGGATGGGTGCGGGTCGGGTGAAGTGATTCTCGGCTATAGAGCTCACTTCACATATAGGTGGTTTTGATGGACTTGTGTATAGGTCCAATTGGCACGGTTATGCATTTTGGTTGATCACCTTTGTCGAAGTACACATTTGGTGAGTACATTATCACACGTGGTTGTGATGTGGATGATATAACCCCAACGGCGACCGGTTTTGATGTTAAGAAGTGAGTCGCGTGTAGTTCGGATTCACGATGACGCGTGTAGTTCAGTCATCTTATTGAGGTAGTAATCTCGTGTGATTTCGGATTACTAAGGCTCATGTAGTTCGGCCAACCTCGATGTTGTCTTGTTGAAGATAGTAATCTCGTGTGGTTTCAGATTACTAAGGCTCGTGTAGTTCGGCCAATCTTCATTGTGGTGTTTGGTATTCGGTAATGGGTTAAGGGGTTAACCTTATTCGTTTATATATTGTTATATATATATATATATATATATATATATATATATATATATATATATATATATATATATATATATATATATATATATATATATATATATATATATATATATATATATATATATATATATATATATATATATATATAGTTGTATTGTCGTGATGTAGCTAACCCTCCGGGTGTAGCTTCTTGGCGTTGTTCACATCGTCGTTGGTGAACTTATGTTTGTTGATGCATATTTAGCTTGTTGCTTAGTGATCGTACGGTATGCTTAGTCTAGCTTGCCTTTATGCTTGGATGCTCCGGTATGCGGTATTTGTTTAATTGTGTGGCGTGTCCATTTTATGCATATATATGTATGTAGTATATTTTCAATCACTAAGCTTTAGCTTACCCTCTCGTTGTTGACTTTTTTTATAGATTTGCATGGATGTGGTGGCTCGGGTAAGCGCGAGGACTAGTGGACTTGCGTAGTTGCTTTAGAGGCATGCTTTGGATTCAATTAGGATTGGGTAGCGTATCCCCAATCGCCATGCTCGGCTTTTATTTTGTGTTTAAAGTCATGGGGTCGAAAATTGTACCTTGTACTTAAAGGGTAATTTGGGCATATGTGGGCCCGAAGTCGTAAGACTCATTTTAGTATTGAAACGTGTTATTTTCAACTATTATAATGTGTTGTGAAAAGCTTTTGGTCCAAAAGTGTCGGGATGTATTAGATCTTTTTCCGTGAAAATGACAATTGGGACAGCAGGAATCGGAGCGGCGCGCCCCTATATGGAGCGGCGCTCCATATGCCTGTAAATTTGATTTTTGAATTAAAAAAAAAACTAAGTGTGTTTTCGGTTGGATAACGGGTTAGGTTGTTACAAGTGGTATCAGAGCATGGTCTAAGGGATTTAGGTGACTTGAGATAGGTGCCCAGACTTAGACTTTTGTGTGTGCTTATTTGTTGCGGGACTTGTAGGAGTACGGGTCGGAATAGGTTATAGTTAGTGCCTTGTTTGTAGGTGGACTAACGTTTATATTAGTAATGCGGATATTATTAATATATTATTGTGTTGTGATAATAATTCTCGCGTGTGCTTATATCGCGTAGAATTTTGTTTGTGTTTGTTTACATCATCGAGCGAGGCGGTCATTGTACTAACGAGTTGATGCGGCGTGTGTGCATAACAAGGACTTGTAAACCTTATTACGGGTGCAAATCGTGTCTAGCAAGCGATGTACGACGAGTGTTTAGCAAGATGGGGACGGTATGGTGTGTATAACTTTATACGTTCGTGATCTAATCGCTTTTGCATTCCTTAGAATGGCGACGGGAAACGGGATTGAGACGAACGATGTGGAGTTTAACGCTAGAGTTGTGGCCACCGTTGCAGAGAAAATGAGTGCGTTTCGAGAAGAAATGGATAGAAAGTATTTCAAATTTCGGGGTAGTAGTGAAATGGTGCATTGTCTTAAGAGCTTCATGAGGACTAAACCCCCGATGTATGCCGGGAAACTGGATCCTTTGATAAGCAAAACTTGGATCTCGGATGTCGAAGGGTGTTTTCGTACTATTGAGTGCCCTCCCGAGAAAAATACGGGGCTCGCTACTAGTTTGTTGTGGGGTAGGGCGAGGGATTGGTTGGATGGTAAGATTGATCTTGTCGGTGGCGAAACGTTTATGGCGTTATCGTGGGATGAATTTAAGGAGGAATTCTTCGAGGAGTTCTGAACTTCAGCCGATTTGTCGGAATTGCGTAATGAGTTGCGAAATTTGCAACAGGGTTCAATGGATTTGAATACTCTCAAGACGACCTTTATGGCGAAGGCTCGTTTTTGCCCGAAGTATTTGGGGAATGATCGTATGCTGATGGGGGATTTCTATCGGACCTTGAATGATGACTTGAAGAGTAAAATTAGTCGGGGTCAAGCGAAATCGTTTGCGGAATTATTCGCCTTGGCTAGAGGTTTTGAGTCGTATTCACGATCCAAGAAGGGTGAACCTTCAAATGAAAGAAGGGTTGTTTCTTATGGTGCTCCAAGTAAGAGGACTAAGGGTCCGAGTGTGAGTACGGGTGGTACACGGATGGGTATACCGGATTCTAGTGCGTCTAGATGTTACAATTGTGGCATGAGGGGTCACAAGTCGTGGGAATATTCGGTGCCAAAGGGTGATGGCATGGTGTGCTTCAATTGCCAAGAAGAAGGACATCGTAAGTCGGAATGTCCCGAGTTAGTGGGGACGGGTGCGGCAAGGAGACGTTAAGGTACGTTTCATTTTAATAAATATGTCCTTTGATTATTTATTATGTGCCGTTTGAATTTGAGTTGATTAAATGCCTTGTGTTGTGCATATTGTTGTTATAGGTGACGTTCCTAATGGAAGTACCCTATGGTGACGTTTGATTGTCGGGCGAAGGGCGTAAGACTTGGTGCAACCAAGCATTCCTTAGTATTTGGGAAATGTTTCTACCAAGCCATGGGAATGGGTTTTGGTGTTCGATTGTTAAGCGCGTGTTCGCTTGTGTGTTGAAGTTGATGAACCATGAGGTTCGACGGGTGGGATGAAACCCTTGAAATCGAGTGTTTTGGATCTCGATGTATGTTGGTAAAGGAGTCTTCGTGACGCGACATTAGGTGCCTCTTTTATACCTACTAACATGGTGTTCGACTCCGATTATGTTGTGGTTACATTGTACTTAGGGTACCGAAGTGAAACCCTTAGGTACATGAGTGACTAGGTGGAAGTTGACAAACTAAAGCAATTGGATGATTGCGAGGGTATGGTTTGTGTAATCGGTGGTACACTTTTCGTTCGAAGAGTTTAAGGATAGGTTAAGATCCTTGGTATGCTCAAGGTTAGAGCAAGAGATGGTGATGGGTCGTGTGAACCCAATTGTTGGTAAAGTCTACCTTTGGTAGCATTGTACGGTTGTACGAGATGCGGTTATGGAACGTAGTTCCAAGTGGGGGAGTTACACTCCCGCACGAGGAGGTTTTAGTGTGAGATTTCGGATGATGTTTTGTTAGATCCGGAAATCGTGTCGGGACCTAGTTTTGGTCGATTTGAGGTAAAGTACAATTTCAGTTAAATTGTACTTATGATTTTGGATTTGAATTATCACCGAGGTGGTAAGGTGGTGAACCTCGTTGAGAGATAATGGACGTGTTTGGCGAGCAAGGTGAAATCCCTCGGTTAAGGGATGTGCGTGTCGGGTTCTCTCTTGGGGAATTATTGTTTTGTGCCTATGTTTGATATAGGTGGTTCTTGCTCGTTTGTGGGAATGGTTAGTGGTATCCGTTAGGATTCACTATGGCGTAGCAAAGCGCGATGTTACGCTACTCGTTGTTCGAGGCCAAAAGGGCGTTGATTGGTGAAGCATGACCTTCGAGGTCCGCTGACTTCATCATGGGATTGTTGATTGGTGAAGCATGACCTTCGGGGTCCGCTGACTTCATCATGGGATTATTGATTGGTGAGGCATGACCTTCGGGGTCCGCTGACTTCATCATGGGATGGTTGATTGGTGAAGCATGACCTTCGGGGTCCGCTGACTTCATCATGGGATTATATCGGTGAAGCATGACCGTTGACGGGTCCGCTGACTTTATCGGGTGTTGAGTTGTGAATCTCGTGTAGTTCAGATTCACAATGACGCGTGTAGTTCGGTCATCTTATTGTGGAAGTGAAATGTGTGTAGTTCGGATTCACCAATGACTCGTGTGGTTTCGGTCATTGTATTGAGGAGTGAGTCTCGTGTAGTTCGGATTCACAAATGACTCGTGTAGTTCGGTCATTCCTTTGGGTTAGTGACTCTCGTGTAGTTCGGATTCACTATGGCGCGTGTAGTTCGGCCAATCCCGATTGTTGTTACGAGGAAGGTAGTGAGTCGCGTGTAGTTCGGATTCACTGAGGCGCGTGTGTTTTCGGCCAGCCTTCATGTTGGTGATCTATCGGTTGTTTTATACACCGATGGTGGGGTCGTAAGGACCATGATGTTTGATCTATCGGTGGTTTTATACACCGATGGTGGGGTCGTGAGGACCATGTTGTGCGATTAGTGATGCGATAGCCGTGTTTCGCTCACATGTTGTTATGGGTGTGACAATAGTCGATTCTGTACACCTTGGGATTTGTGTTGCCGTAGTCGTTGGGCGCTATCGGTTTTAGCCGTTTGTTATTATGTTGCGGTAGTTGCGTATTGGTCGTGTTGCGCACTACAAGGGATGTTAAGTGGTAAGTGTTATCCGTAAGGATTCACTTTGTTTGGTCTTCATTCGGTTTAGATGATTGACCATATTTTGGTATGTGGTTACTTTAGCATTGTACTTGGTGAGGGTACGCTAAAGGGTGGATATCTCGGTTCGAGATTAGTCGAGTTTTTCCCGATGTGAGGAATTGAGCAAGGTTTTAGTGCTCGGTTGGTGGATTTGATAAATTGCGGGTGACAATTTAGTTATTAAAGGTGATTCATTTGGGAAGAATTGTCTAGGAAAGTTCGGATTGGGACTTATGTTGAGGACCGTGGAGTGTAGGTCCGTTTGGTTAAGTGACGAGGATCACGAGGACGTGATCGAGTTTAAGTAGGGGAGAGTTGTAAGACCCAAATATTTATTGTACATAATGTATTTATGGTGTACGATGTGTGTATGAAGTGTACGAAGCATGTACGTGTTGCTTGCTCGAACGTCGAAGGAGACTGGACGTTGTCTGAAGTGACAAGGTGTGTACGTATCTTTTCAACCCCAAATAAATTTTGTGTTGATGTTTCAAAGCCTTACCATTGGAAAGAAAATCTTATTACGTTTCCAACGATATTTGATTCATCGAAAACGGAGCTACGGTCAAAAAGTTATGGCCAAAACAAGTTACTGAAAACTGACCTGAAGGTTGGAGCGGCGCTCCACCTTATGGAGCGGCGCTCCGAATGCGTCTGATGCAATTTTCAGCATTTTTAAAGTGTTTAAATGAGGGGTACTTTGGTCTTTTCACTTGGGGTCAGTTTGGGGTCATCAAAACTGATCCATTGATCATTCTTATCCTCATTTCACCCACACAAACACTTTCATCAAACCCTAGAGGGAGAAACCCATTTTAGTGAGAGAGAGAGCTCCAATTGGAAAAGAAGAAGAGTGTTTCGGGTCAAATCTCAAGTATTAAAGTTGTTCATCTCGTCAACGGCATCATTTTGGCAGTATTGTTAAGTTCAAACTTAGAATTTCATTTTTTAGATTTGATATTCAAGTTAGGGTTTGAGATTGCTAGTTGTAAAACCCATTTAGTTGATGAAGAGGGTTTATGGAAACTTGCTATTTTGATATTTGGCGGGTTTTGGGTTGGTTAATGATTTAACCATGTTTAAGACTTGTAAATGGTGTATAATCACTAGTATTAGTGATTATTGATGTTTTGGAGACCATTAGGGTTCTTGTGGTTGACTATTTTTGACTAGAGTCAAAATTAGGGTTTGTTGATGATTATGACCCAATTGTCGATTTAATAAGGTTTATAAACTTAAAATGGATTAAGTTGAAGTATAAAACCGAGTTAAATATGTTTTGGTGTCAAAACTTGCTAATGGCGCGATGTTGACTCCTTATGGGTCAAAATTAGGGTTTAAGTGTCATTTTGGGCAAGATAGGTGTTTAACACCTATGATTGGGTTTAATTGGCGTATTAGGACCATTCTCACTTGTGTTAGTGATTATTGGTTAATTTTGGGCGCGGTTTGTACTTGGAAGTGCATTTGGGTCGAAATTGCACTAAGTGTCAATTGGGTTGGTTTGTAAGTCAACCCTAATTGTGTTACTTGTTATGTGATAAATGGAATAGGTACATTCCATTGGCGATTGCGGATTTTGGTTTAGCATCCATCGAGACACAAGGTGAGTGTTAATATCCTATGTGCATATGTATGTGTAGGATGGGTGCGGGTCGGGTGAAGTGATTCTCGGCTATAGAGCTCACTTCACATATAGGTGGTTTTGATGGACTTGTGTATAGGTCCAATTGGCATGGTTGTGCGTTTTGGTTGATCACCTTTGGTGAAGTACACATTTGGTGTGTACATTATCACATTTGGTGTGTACATTATCACACGTGGTTGTGATGTGGATGATATAACCCCAATGGCGAAGGGTTTTGATGTTGAGAAGTGAGTCGCGTGTAGTTCGGTCATCTTATTGAGGTAGTAATCTCGTGTGATTTCGGATTACTAAGGCTCATGTAGTTCGGCCAACCTCGATGTTGTAGTGACTCGAACTTTTCCATGTTTATATATATTAATTGAGATTGATATTTACATGATTAAATGTTTCCAACATGTTAAGCAATCAAACTTGTTAAGACTTGATTAATTGAAATATGTTTCATATAGACAATTGACCACCCAAGTTGACCGGTGATTCACGAACATTAAAACTTGTAAAAACTATATGATGACATATATATGGATATATATATAGTTAACATGATACTATGATAAGTAAACATATCATTAAGTATATTAACAATGAACTACATATGTAAAAACAAGACTACTAACTTAATGATTGTTAAACGAGACATATATGTAACGATTATCGTTGTAAAGACATTTAATGTATATATATCATATTAAGAGATATTCATACATGATAATATCATGATAATATAATAATTTAAAATCTCATTTGATATTATAAACATTAGGTTAACAACATTTAACAAGATCGTTAACCTAAAGGTTTCAAAACAACACTTACATGTAACGACTAACGATGACTTAACGACTCAGTTAAAATGTATATACATGTAGTGTTTTAATATGTATTTATACACTTTTGAAAGACTTCAATACACTTATCAAAATACTTCTACTTAACAAAAATGCTTACAATTACATCCTCGTTCAGTTTCATCAACAATTCTACTCGTATGCACCCGTATTCGTACTCGTACAATACACAGCTTTTAGATGTATGTACTATTGGTATATACACTCCAATGATCAGCTCTTAGTAGCCCATGTGAGTCACCTAACACATGTGGGAACCATCATTTGGCAACTAGCATGAAATATCTCATAAAATTACAAAAATATGAGTAATCATTCATGACTTATTTACATGAAAACAAAATTACATATCCTTTATATCTAATCCATACACCAACGACCAAAAACACCTACAAACACTTTCATTCTTCAATTTTCTTCATCTAATTGATCTCTCTCAAGTTCTATCTTCAAGTTCTAAGTGTTCTTCATAAATTCTACAAGTTCTAGTTACATAAAATCAAGAATACTTTCAAGTTTGCTAGCTCACTTCCAATCTTGTAAGGTGATAATCCAACCTCATGAAATCTTTGTTTCTTACAGTAGGTTATCATTCTAATACAAGGTAATAATCATATTCAAACTTTGGTTCAATTTCTATAACTATAACAATCTTATTTCAAGTGATGATCTTACTTGAACTTGTTTTCGTGTCATGATTCTGCTTCAAGAACTTCGAGCCATCCAAGGATCCGTTGAAGCTAGATCCATTTTTCTATTTTTCAGTAGGTTTATCCAAGGAACTTAAGGTAGTAATGATTTTCATAACATCATTCGATTCATACATATAAAGCTATCTTATTCGAAGGTTTAAACTTGTAATCACTAGAACATAGTTTAGTTAATTCTAAACTTGTTCGCAAACAAAAATTAATCCTTCTAACATGACTTTTAAAATCAACTAAACACATGTTCTATATCTATATGATATGCTAACTTAATGATTTAAAACCTGGAAACACGAAAAATACCGTAAAACCGGATTTACGCTGTCGTAGTAACACCGCGGGCTGTTTTGGGTTAGTTAACTAAAAACTATGATAAACTTTGATTTAAAAGTTGTTATTCTGAGAAAATGATTTTTATTATGAACATGAAACTATATCCAAAAATTATGGTTAAACTCAAAGTGGAAGTATGTTTTCTAAAATGGTCATCTAGACGTCGTTTTTTCGACTGAAATGACTACCTTTACAAAAACGACTTGTAACTTATTTTTCCGACTATAAACCTATACTTTTTCTGTTTAGATTCATAAAATAGAGTTCAATATGAAACCATAGCAATTTGATTCACTCAAAACGGATTTAAAATGAAGAAGTTATGGGTAAAACAAGATTGGATAATTTTTCTCATTTTAGCTACGTGAAAATTGGTAACAAATCTATTCCAACCATAACTTAATCAACTTGTATTGTATATTATGTAATCTTGAGATACCATGGACACGTATACAATGTTTCGACCTATCATGTCGACACATCTATATATATTTCGGAACAACCATAGACACTCTATATGTGAATGTTGGAGTTAGCTATACAGGGTTGAGGTTGATTCCAAAATATATATAGTTTGAGTTGTGATCAATACTGAGATACGTATACACTGGGTCGTGGATTGATTCAAGATAATATTTATCGATTTATTTCTGTACATTTAACTGTGGACAACTAGTTGTAGGTTACTAACGAGGACAGCTGACTTAATAAACTTAAAACATCAAAATATATTAAAAGTATTGTAAATATATTTTGAACATACTTTGATATATATGTATATATTGTTATAGGTTCGTGAATCAACCAGTGGCCAAGTCTAACTTCCCAACGAAGTAAAAATCTGTGAAAGTGAGTTATAGTCCCACTTTTAAAATCTAATATTTTTGGGATGAGAATACATGCAGGTTTTATAAATGATTTACAAAATAGACACGAGTACGTGAAACTACATTCTATGGTTGAATTATCGAAATCGAATATGCCCCTTTTTATTAGGTCTGGTAATCTAAGAATTAGGGAACAGACACCCTAATTGACGCGAATCCTAAAGATAGATCTATCGGGCCCAACAAGCCCCATCCAAAGTACCAGATGCTTAAGTACTTCGAAATTTATATCATGTCCGAAGGAGGATCCCGGAATGATGGGGATATTCTTATATGCATATTGTGAATGCCGGTTACCAGGTGTTCAATCCATATGAATGATATTTATCTCTATGTATGGGATGTGTATTGAAATATGAAATCTTGTGGTCTATTATTATGATTTGATATATATAGGTTAAACCTATAACTCACAAACATTTTTGTTGACGTTTTAAGCATGTTTATTCTCAGGTGATTATTAAGAGCTTCCGCTGTCGCATACTTAAATAAGGACGAGATTTGGAGTCCATGCTTGTTTGATATTGTGTAAAAACTGCATTCAAGAAACTTATTTTGTTGTAACATATTTGTATTGTAAACCATTATGTAATGGTCGTGTGTAAACAGGATATTTTAGATTATCATTATTTGATAATCTACGTAAAGCTTTTTAAACCTTTATTGATGAAATAAAGGTTATGGTTTGTTTTAAAATGAATGCAGTCTTTGAAAAACGTCTCATATAGAGGTCAAAACCTCGCAACGAAATCAATTAATATGGAACGTTTTTAATCAATAAGAACGAGACATTTCAGTTGGTATCCGAGCGTTGGTCTTAGAGAACCAGAATTTTGCATTAGTGTGTCTTATCGAGTTTGTTAGGATGCATTAGTGAGTCTGGACTTCGACCGTGTTTACTTGAAAAATGATTGCTTAACAAATTTTGTTGGAAACTATATATTTTTAACATGTGAATATTATGTGATATATTAATCTCTTAACGCGTTTGATATTATGTGATAGATGTCTACCTCTAGAAAAGTCCCATTGACTCACCTAATAATAATGAAGAGTCAAATGTAAATTGGAATGATTCGTGGACTGATTCACAAGTTCCCGAAGAGGAACCGGAAGAAGAGTCGGAACCGGAAGAAGAATCGGAACCGGAAGAAGAATCGGAACCGGATGAAGAAATAGAACCGGTGGGGGAAATAATAAAACGGTTAAGTAAAAGAAAATCCTCAACCAACCGACCAAGGTTAATTATGGTCAATGGTGTTTCCGCCAAGGAAGCAAAATATTGGGAGGATTACCAATTCTCCGATGAATCGGATTCCGACGAGAATTCCGATGATGTTATAGAAATTACCCCAACTGAATTTAAAAAGGCAAAAGAAAATAATAAGGGAAAGGGCATAAAAATAGAGAAATCTAATTCCAACCCCGATGAACTTTATATGTATCGTCAACCCCCGAAGTCCTTAAGTTGTAACAATGACCCGGGAACCTCTAAACCACCAGGTTTTTCTAAACCAACGTGGAAAACGACGGCTCGTATTAGGGGAACATCATATATCCCTAGAAACTTAGCAAAATGAACCAAAACTGAAGAAGAAGAAACAAACGAGTCGGAATAAGATAGTTGTATTCGTGTGGTGTAATATATGTAATATAGTGTGCTTATGCTTTATGATATATGTAAAAATTACTTGTATTAATAAGTATTTTTTTTATGAATCTAACTCTTGTCTATTTTACAGTATAAAAACACAAAATGGATAGACAACCCAATATTTTAAGAGACCTACCCGGAGACATGATTGATGAAATCTTGTCTAGAGTCGGTCAGAATTCTTCGGCACAACTATTTAAGGTGAGATCAGTTTGTAAGATATTCGAAGAACGTTCCAAGAATGCCTTGGTTTATAAAAGGATTTCGTTCGAAAGATGGGGGATATCACATTGGGAAATCCATAAGTTACGATGTGTTTACTTTGACGCATATATTGCGGGGAACCCAAATGCTATTTTACGCAATGGGTTAAGAAATTATTTTGACTCAATATATCTGAATATTGGACTTCGTGATTTAGAAAAAGCGGCTAACATGCAACATAAAGAAGCATGTTATGCTTACGGATTAGTAATGTTCGCTTCTCACCAAAGTGAGAACAAGAACATCGGGCTACAACTATTAAACAAAACGTTCCCACAAGTGACGGAGTCGGTAATTGGGGTAAGAAATGAGGTTTTTAGATTGTTACGGGACTGTTGGACATTACGTAACCCTCGTCCCTTTGACGACGTTACAACACGCTGTCTTATCAATGGCCATAACTGTTATGTTCCACAAGACCAAGGATGGGAAGTAATCCTAGTAAAACCAGAATGCATGACTTGTTTCTGGACGTATGAATTACATGTCTTTATTGCCTTTGCTGAACGACTTGTGTACTAGCTAGAATTATCTTCACAACCATCTTGTATCAAATATATTGTGTGCTATATTTCATGCTATATGTAAAATAAGCGGTATTGTAAGTTTGTAAAATATTGTGTAAAAGTTTGAACGCGAAATATTATTATAATCAGTTTTTCATATTGAATTGTAGTAGTTGAATTGTATATTAGCTACTAAGTATGAACTTAACGGGTAGGTACTACCCGAATTTAAACTTATAAAACGCTAATATGAAGAAAAAGATTTTATAAATGAGTTCATATTATGCTACGAAATACTATTAACTACTCTTAATATTCTGTATGATTAACTTGTTCCATTTGACTATTTTGAAGGAAATGGCACCGACTACTCGACACACCGTGAATATGAATGAAGAGGAATTATGTACTTTTCTAGCTTCAAACATAGCCGAAGTACAGGCTGCGCTACATACCAACAATAACCTTGGATCTAGCAGTACAGGAAATCGTGTAGGATGCACCTACAAAGATTTCACTGCCTGCAAACCTTTGGAATTTGATGGAACCGAAGGACCGATCGGATTGAAACGGTGGACCGAGAAGGTCGAATCGGTGTTTGCCATAAGTAAGTGTACTGAAGAGGACAAAGTGAAGTACGCTACGCATACCTTCACAGGTTCTGCATTAACATGGTGGAATACCTATCTAGAGCAAGTGGGACAAGACGATGCGTACGCACTACCGTGGTTAGCATTCAAGCACTTGATAAACGAGAAGTACCGTCCCAGAACCAAGGTCAATAAGCTCAAGACAGAACTTAGAGGGTTACAAACCCAAGGATTTGATATTACCACGTACGAAAGACGATTCACAGAATTGTGCCTATTGTGTCCGGGAGCATTCGAAGATAAGGAAGAGAAGATCGACGCGCTTGTGAAAGGATTACCGGAAAGAATCCAAGAAGATATAAGTTCACACGAGCCCGCCTCCATACAACAGGCATGTAGAATGGCTCACAAACTAGTGAACCAGATTGAAGAAAGAATTAAAGAACAGTCTGCTGAAGAGGCCAATGTGAAGCAAGTCAAAAGAAAGTGGGAGGAAAACGGTGATAAGAATCACCAATACAACAACAACATCAATTACAACAATAATCGCAACAATTATCCCAACAATCGCAACATCAATCGCAACTACAACAAACGGCCCAACAACAACAACAACAACAACAACAACAACAACAACTACAACAATCATCCCAACAACAATAATAACCGCAACAACAACAACAATCAGAAGCAGCTATGCTAAAGGTGTGAAAAGTATCACTTGGGGTTCTGCACCAAATTTTGCAACAATTGTAAAAGAAATGGTCATAGCGCGGCGAAGTGTGAGGTCTACGGACCAGGGGTTAATAGAACGAAAGGAACAAATGGTGTCGGAACGAGTAATGGCGGAGCAAGTAGTGTCGGAGCAAGTTATGCCAATGTAGTTTGTTATAAATGTGGAAAACCGGGCCACATTATTCGAAATTGCCCGAACCAGGAGAACACGAATGGACAAGGCCGCGGAAGAGTTTTCAATATTAATGCGGCAGAGGCACAGGAAGACCCGGAGCTTGTTACGGGTACGTTTCTTATTGACAATAAATCTGCTTACGTTTTATTTGATTCAGGTGCGTATAGAAGCTATATGAGTAGAGATTTTTGTGCTAAATTAAGTTGTCCATTGACACCTTTGGATAGTAAATTTTTACTCGAATTAGCAAATGGTAAATTAATTTCAGCAGATAATATATGTCGGAATCGAGAAATTAAACTGGTTAGCGAAACATTTAAGATTGATTTGATACCAGTAGAGTTAGGGAGTTTTGATGTGATAATCGGTATGGACTGGTTGAAAGAAGTGAAAGCAGAGATCGTTTGTTACAAAAATGCAATTCGCATTATACGAGAAAAGGGAAAACCCTTAATGGTGTACGGAGAAAAGGGCAACACGAAGCTACATCTTATTAGTAATTTGAAGGCATAAAAACTAATAAGAAAAGGTTGCTATGTTGTTCTAACACACGTCGAGAAAGTACAAACTGAAGAAAAGAGCATCAATGATGTTTCCATTGCAAAAGAATTTCCCGATGTATTTCCGAAAGAATTACCGGGATTACCCCCACATCGATCCGTTGAATTTCAAATAGATCTTGTACCAGGAGCTGCACCAATAGCTCGTGCTCCTTACAGACTCGCACCCAGTGAGATGAAAGAACTGCAAAGCCAATTACAAGAACTTTTAGAGCGTGGTTTCATTCGACCAAGCACATCACCGTGGGGAGCTCCTGTTTTGTTTGTCAAGAAGAAAGATGGTACATTCAGGTTGTGTATCGACTACCGAGAGTTGAACAAACTTACCATCAAGAACCGCTACCCACTACCGAGAATCGACGACTTATTTGATCAACTACAAGGCTCGTCTGTTTATTCAAAGATTGACTTACGTTCCGGGTATCATCAAATGCGGGTGAAAGAAGATGATATTCCAAAGACTGCTTTCAGAACACGTTACGGTCATTACGAGTTTATGGTCATGCCGTTTGGTTTAACTAATGCACCAGCTGTGTTCATGGACCTTATGAACCGAGTGTATGGACCATACCTTGACAAGTTTGTCATTATTTTCATTGATGACATACTTATTTACTCAAAGAATGACCAAGAACACGGTGAACATTTGAGAAAGGTGTTAGAAGTATTGAGGAAGGAAGAATTGTACGCTAAGTTTTCAAAGTGTGCATTTTGGTTGGAAGAAGTTCAATTCCTCTGTCACATAGTGAACAAAGAAGGTATTAAGGTGGATCCGGCAAAGATAGAAACTGTTGAAAAGTGGGAAACCCCAAAAACTCCGAAACACATACGCCAGTTTTTAGGACTAGCTGGTTACTACAGAAGGTTCATCCAAGACTTTTCCAGAATAGCAAAACCCTTGACTGCATTAACGCATAAAGGGAAGAAATTTGAATGGAATGATGAACAAGAGAAAGCGTTTCAGTTATTGAAGAAAAAGCTAACTACGGCACCTATATTGTCATTGCCTGAAGGGAATGATGATTTTGTGATTTATTATGACGCATCAAAGCAAGGTTTCGGTTGTGTATTAATGCAAAGAACGAAGGTGATTGCTTATGCGTCTAGACAATTGAAGATTCACGAACAAAATTATACGACGCATGATTTGGAATTAGGCGCGGTTGTTTTTGCATTAAAGACTTGGAGGCACTACTTATATGGGGTCAAAAGTATTATATATACCGACCACAAAAGTCTTCAACACATATTTAATCAGAAACAACTGAATATGAGGCAGCGTAGGTGGATTGAATTGTTGAATGATTACGACTTTGAGATTCGTTACCACCCGGGGAAGGCAAATGTGGTAGCCGATGCCTTGAGCAGGAAGGACAGAGAACCCATTCGAGTAAAATCTATGAATATAATGATTCATAATAACCTTACTACTCAAATAAAGGAGGTGCAACAAGGAGTTTTAAAAGAGGGAAATTTAAAGGATGAAATACCCAAAGGATCGGAGAAGCATCTTAATATTCGGGAAGACGGAACCCGGTATAGGGCTGAAAGGATTTGGGTACCAAAATTTGGAGATATGAGAGAAATGGTACTTAGAGAAGCTCATAAAACTAGATACTCAATAAATCCTGGAACGGGGAAGATGTACAAGGATCTCAAGAAACATTTTTGGTGGCCGGGTATGAAAGCCGATGTTGCTAAATACGTAGGAGAATGTTTGACGTGTTCTAAGGTCAAAGCTGAGCATCAGAAACCATCAGGTTTACTTCAACAACCCGAAATCCCGGAATGGAAATGGGAAAACATTACCATGGATTTCATCACTAAATTGCCAAGGACTGCAAGTGGTTTTAATACTATTTGGGTAGTAGTTGATCGTCTCACCAAATCAGCACACTTCCTGCCAATAAGAGAAGATGACAAGATGGAGAAGTTAGCACGACTGTCTTTGAAGGAAGTCGTCTCCAGACATGGAATACCAATCTCTATTATCTCTGATAGGGATGGCAGATTTATTTCAAGATTCTGGCAGACATTACAGCAAGCATTAGGAACTCGTCTAGACATGAGTACTGCCTATCATCCACAAACTGATGGGCAGAGCGAAAGGACGATACAAACGCTTGAAGACATGCTACGAGCATGTGTTATTGATTTCGGAAACAGTTGGGATCGACATCTACCGTTAGCAGAATTTTCCTACAACAACAGCTACCATTCAAGCATTGAGATGGCGCCGTTTGAAGCACTTTATGGTAGAAAGTGCAGGTCTCCGATTTGTTGGATTGAAGTGGGGGATAGACAGATTACGGGTCCGGAGATTATACAAGAAACTACCGAGAAGATCATCCAAATTCAACAACGGTTGAAAACCGCCCAAAGTCGACAAAAGAGCTACGCTGACATTAAAAGAAAAGATATAGAATTTGAAATTGGAGAGATGGTCATGCTTAAAGTTGCACCTTGGAAAGGCGTTGTTCGATTTGGTAAACGATGGAAATTAAATCCAAGGTATATTGGACCATTCAAGATTATTGATCGTGTCGGACCAGTAGCTTACCGACTTGAGTTACCTCAACAACTCGCGGCTGTACATAACACTTTCCACGTCTCAAATTTGAAGAAATGTTTTGCTAAAGAAGATCTCACTATTCCGTTAGATGAAATCCAAATCAACGAAAAACTCCAATTCATCGAAGAACCCGTCGAAATAATGGATCGTGAGGTTAAAAGACTTAAGCAAAACAAGATACCAATTGTTAAGGTTCGATGGAATGCTCATAGAGGACCCGAGTTCACCTGGGAGCGTGAAGATCAGATGAAGAAGAAATACCCGCATCTATTTCCAGAAGATTCATCAACACCTTCAACAGCTTAAAATTTCAGGACGAAATTTATTTAACGGGTAGGTACTGTAGTGACCCTAACTTTTCCATGTTTATATATATTAATTAAGATTGATATTTACATGATTAAATGTTTCCAACATGTTAAGCAATCAAACTTTTTAAGACTTGATTAATTGAAATATGTTTCATATAGACAATTGACCACCCAAGTTGACCGGTGATTCACGAACGTTAAAACTTGTAAAAACTATATGATGACATATATATGGATATATATATAGTTAACATGATACTATGATAAGTAAACATATCATTAAGTATATTAACAATGAACTACATATGTAAAAAACAAGACTACTAACTTAATGATTGTTAAACGAGACATATATGTAACGATTATCGTTGTAAAGACATTTAATGTATATATATCATATTAAGAGATATTCATACATGATAATATCATGATAATATAATAATTTAAAATCTCATTTGATATTATAAACATTGGGTTAACAACATTTAACAAGATCGTTAACCTAAAGGTTTCAAAACAACACTTACATGTAACGACTAACGATGACTTAACGACTCAGTTAAAATGTATATACATGTAGTGTTTTAATATGTATTTATACACTTTTGAAAGACTTCAATACACTTATCAAAATACTTCTACTTAACAAAAATGCTTACAATTACATCCTCGTTCAGTTTCATCAACAATTCTACTCGTATGCACCCGTATTCGTACTCGTACAATACATAGCTTTTAGATGTATTACTATTGGTATATACACTCCAATGATCAGCTCTTAGAAGCCCATGTGAGTCACCTAACACATGTGGAAACCATCATTTGGCAACTAGCATGAAATATCTCATAAAATTACAAAAATATGAGTAATCATTCATGACTTATTTACATGAAAACAAAATTACATATCCTTTATATCTAATCCATACACCAACGACCAAAAACACCTACAAACACTTTCATTCTTCAATTTTCTTCATCTAATTGATCTCTCTCAAGTTCTATCTTCAAGTTCTAAGTGTTCTTCATAAATTCTACAAGTTCTAGTTACATAAAATCAAGAATACTTTCAAGTTTGCTAGCTCACTTCCAATCTTGTAAGGTGATCATCCAACCTCAAGAAATCTTTGTTTCTTACAGTAGGTTATCATTCTAATACAAGGTAATAATAATATTCAAACTTTGGTTCAATTTCTATAACTATAACAATCTTATTTCAAGTGATGATCTTACTTGAACTTGTTTTCGTGTCATGATTCTGCTTCAAGAACTTCGAGCCATCCAAGGATCCGTTGAAGCTAGATCCATTTTTCTCTTTTTCAGTAGGTTTATCCAAGGAACTTAAGGTAGTAATGATGTTCATAACATCATTCGATTCATACATATAAAGCTATCTTATTCGAAGGTTTAAACTTGTAATCACTAGAACATAGTTTAGTTAATTCTAAACTTGTTCGCAAACAAAAGTTAATCCTTCTAACTTGACTTTTAAAATCAACTAAACACATGTTCTATATCTATATGATATGCTAACTTAATGATTTAAAACCTGGAAACACGAAAAATACCGTAAAACCGGATTTACGCTGTCGTAGTAACACCGCGGGCTGTTTTGGGTTAGTTAATTAAAAACTATGATAAACTTTGATTTAAAAGTTGTTATTCTGAGAAAATGATTTTTATTATGAACATGAAACTATATCCAAAAATTATGGTTAAACTCAAAGTGGAAGTATGTTTTCTAAAATGGTCATCTAGACGTCGTTCTTTCGACTGAAATGACTACCTTTACAAAAACGACTTGTAACTTATTTTTCTGACTATAAACCTATACTTTTTCTGTTTAGATTCATAAAATAGAGATCAATATGAAACCATATCAATTTGATTCACTCAAAACGGATTTAAAATGAAGAAGTTATGGGTAAAACAAGATTGGATAATTTTTCTCATTTTAGCTACGTGAAAATTGGTAACAAATCTATTCCAACCATAACTTAATCAACTTGTATTGTATATTATATAATCTTGAGATACCATGGACACGTATACAATGTTTCGACCTATCATGTCGACACATCTATATATATTTCGGAACAACCATAGACACTCTATATGTGAATGTTGGAGTTAGCTATACAGGGTTGAGGTTGATTCCAAAATATATATAGTTTGAGTTGTGATCAATACTGAGATACGTATACACTGGGTCGTGGATTGATTCAAGATAATATTTATCGATTTATTTCTGTACATTTAACTGTGGACAACTAGTTGTAGGTTACTAACGAGGACAGCTGACTTAATAAACTTAAAACATCAAAATATATTAAAAGTATTGTAAATATATTTTGAACATACTTTGATATATATGTATATATTGTTATAGGTTCGTGAATCAACCAGTGGCCAAGTCTTACTTCCCGACGAAGTAAAAATCTGTGAAAGTGAGTTATAGTCCCACTTTTAAAATCTAATATTTTTGGGATGAGAATACATGCAGGTTTTATAAATGATTTACAAAATAGACACAAGTACGTGAAACTACATTCTATGGTTGAATTATCGAAATCGAATATGCCCGTTTTTATTAAGTCTGGTAATCTAAGAATTAGGGAACAGACACCCTAATTGACGTGAATCCTAAAGATAGATCTATCGGGCCCAACAAGCCCCATCCAAAGTACCGGATGCTTTAGTAGTTCGAAATTTATATCATGTCCGAAGGAGGATCCCGGAATGATGGGGATATTCTTATATGCATATTGTGAATGTCGGTTACCAGGTGTTCAATCCATATGAATGATTTTTATCTCTATGTATGGGATGTGTATTGAAATATGAAATCTTGTGGTCTATTATTATGATTTGATATATATAGGTTAAACCTATAACTTACCAACATTTTTGTTGACGTTTTAAGCATGTTTATTCTCAGGTGATTATTAAGAGCTTCCACTGTCGCATACTTAAATAAGGACGAGATTTGGAGTCCATGCTTGTATGATATTGTGTAAAAACTGCATTCAAGAAACTTATTTTGTTGTAACATATTTGTATTGTAAACCATTATGTAATGGTCGTGTGTAAACAGGATATTTTAGATTATCATTATTTGATAATCTACGTAAAGCTTTTTAAACCTTTATTGATGAAATAAAGGTTATGGTTTGTTTTAAAATGAATGCAGTCTTTGAAAAACGTCTCATATAGAGGTCAAAACCTTGCAACGAAATCAATTAATATGGAACGTTTTTAATCAATAAGAACGGGACATTTCAGATGTTGTCTTGTTGAAGATAGTAATCTCGTGTGATTTCGGATTACTAAGGCTAGGGTAGTTCAGCCAATCTTCATTGTGATGTTTGGTATTCGGTAATGGGTTAAGGGGTTAACCTTATTCGTTTATATATATATATATATATATATATATATATATATATATATATATATATATATATATATATATATATATATATATATATATATATATATATTGTTGTATTGTCGTGATGTAGCTAACCCTCCGGGTGTAGCTTCTTGGCGTTGTTCACATCATCGTTGGTGAACTTATGTTTGTTGATGCATATTTAGCTTGTTGCTTAGTGGTCGTACGGTATGCTTAGACTAGCTTGCCTTTATGCTTGGATGCTCCGGTATGCGGTATTTGTTTAATTGTGTGGCGTGTCCATTTTATGCATATATATGTATGTAGTATATTTTCACTCACTAAGCTTTAGCTTACCCTCTCGTTGTTGACTTTTTTTTATAGATTTGCATGGATGCGGTGGCTCGGGTAAGCGCGGGGACTAGTGGACTTGCGTAGTTACTTTAGAGGCATGCTTTTGGATTCGATTAGGATTGGGTAGCGTATCCCCAATCGCCATGCTCGGCTTTTATTTTGTGTTTAAAGTCATGGGGTCAAAACTTGTACCTTGTACTTAAAGGGTAATTTGGGCATATGTGGGCCCGGAGTCGTAAGACTCATTTTAGTATTGAAACGTGTTATTTTCAACTATTATAATGTGTTGTGAAAAGCTTTTGGTCCAAAACTGTCGGGATGTATTAGATCTTTTTGCGTGAAAATGACAATTGGGACAGCAGGAATCGGAGCGGCGCGCCCCTATATGGAGCCGCGCTCCATATGCCTGTAAATCTGATTTTTGAATAATAAAAAAAAAAAATTGAAGTGTGTTTTCAGTTGGATAACGGGTTGGGTTGTGATGTGTTCTAGAGGGTGTGTATGAAACAGCTATCAGTTTTATATTTATTTACTACATGAAATCACCTAAATTAAACTAAAACACAAAAGGCAAGTATACCTATCGTGTATAAATATAGCTGAGGTAAAGTCTGGAAGGTCGATCCGTGGATACTATTATTGGGTGTCTTACTAGGTCAAATTAGTTAATTAAGTAGTTAAACTAGATTTAATAATATATAGTAATTATAGGTAACTTTGGGGGGATTTACCGTTTAATGACCGGTTTGTCGATTTTATATTTTTAAGCGTAAAGATAAATGACAATAATTAAAGTGCGTAAAATAAATAAATAACGATAAATAAAATAACAGTAAATAAAATTACGATAGAATATGAAATAAAGGAATTATGCTTATTTAAACTTCCGTAATCATGATGTTTGACGTTTTGATTTTAATTTATTACCATGGGTTAATTGTCCTTTGTCCTGGTTTATTTGATACGTCTATCTGGTTTTTGTCCATAATAGTCCATCGGTCATAAATATAATGTGCGAGTGTCCTCGTCAAATTACCCTTATACCCGAAGTCAAATATTCCAACTGATTAAGGATTTAAACTGTGACGCGGTTATCACTTCTGTCAACAATTACACCAGTTATCACTGTATGTAATCCACCCCTGTTTTAATTAGTTTATGAATATTAATTCATCCACTTGATCAGAATGAATAATCATTTACCCAACCCAATTGATTAATTAAATGATTATAACAGATTCCATATGAACGTCACTAAATAGGACAACCATAATCATTATTAATTATTAGGTTAATTAATTTGAAGATAGGTTCGATAGACTCCAATGAGTTGTCACTCAATTAGACAATACCCCCCATCTATTAATAGTCAATAGTCCAATTTCCACAAGTGTCGGTCTTTTGTCCAAACCCCAATTATGGTACAAAATCCAATAACCCCATCTTAATATTTAGTCCAACATCACGATTACTTCGGCTCAAATAAGCATAATAATAACTTAGTTACGATACATTAATTTAAAAAGGAAGAACATAGCTTACAGTGGTGATTAATCGCGTAGCGTTACACGGACAGAGTTTCGACTTTAAAACCCGTAAAACATTTCTTACAATAACCTAATTATTATTAATCTTAAATTAAACTTAATATTATAAATATAAATATAAATTACATAAGAAAGAAAGAAAGAGTATGAAGAGGTGAAGGTGTATCTATTGGTGCCTCCGTGAATTCCATTTTATAGGCAAAATGAATTACTGTAGCAAGGTGGAAAGTTAGCTGGAAAGGTAGCTAACAATAATTCAATTCACTGAATTGAATTATTGATTGAAATATTTTCACTTATGATCCTTTAACTATGCTCAATTAACAACTTTTTATTATTTATTATTATTCTTATTATGAATTATTTAAATATTATATTATATTCTTGAGCATAGTTAACTTGTAATTTTAGCTCCGTTGCATCGAGCGTTGAAAGTTGGTTCATGTCTCGGTTTCGGATTTTCGAACGCCTTTTCGTATAATTTAATATCTTGTACTTTGCGTTTTGCGGCTTGTACTTTTGTAATTTTGAGAGGTTTCTCATCAATAAATTGAACCACTTAAATTGTACTTTGTACTTTTTAGCTTTTTGGTCAATTGCCTCTTCAAATCGTCGTTTTCTTCTTTTGTCTTCGCACTTATTTATTTAAACGAATATTACATAAAAATAGAACAATTGCAACTAAAAGCTTTACATATTTGAAGGATATTGTGCCTAAATACATGTTCATTTGGAGCACTATCAAATATCCCCACACTTGAACGTTGCTTGTCCTCAAGCAATACAGAACTTAAAATAAAATCACACTTCACTTGAATCACTTTTTTATTCTCACACTTTATACATCAGTGATTTTAATACGGCGGTATAAACAATGATAGTAACGATGTGGTTTACAGTCCCACATGACTTATAAAAATTTAGATCCTTTAAGGAAATTGGATCTTTATGAAAACATTTGATCTTTTGAAAATTCAATCTAGCTTTTACCCTAGATAAGTTTTCTGATTTGACCCACCATCGGTGTTGCAAAATTTATATGTGGATCAATAATTTGGCTAAAAACTTTTAGGTTCGTGTAATCCACTGCGATCCCTGTATCGGAAAGCACACATCCAGTTTACTTGTTCAGTATATTACCTTTCGGCAAACTACCGTCCGGTTGCAAAGGAAAGCGATGAACAAGAAACTGTTAAGGCAATGTCTAATGACATGCAGATGTTCATGGTCTAAAACGTGTCGGATGTAGTTTCTATCCTTTGTAGGAGCAATAGTAAAGATCACCCTATGATTTTTCAGTCTGGCACAAGGTCTTGTCTTCGACCATGCTATGCAACCACCGTTCTTATGATTGATACCCGATTTGGTTCAGGTGACCTAATGAATTCCGGTGAATTCTTAGGATTTTACGTTCAATGGTAATGAACGCATTGAAAATAGGTTTTCAGAAAACAAATCGGTTTTAATTTGATCAAAATATTTTCTCGTTCAAGCTCGAGTTTAGATATCATCGAATTCCATGAGTTTGTAATTCTCAATCTTTAAGGTCAATCTCAAGGATTGAGTGATATCAGGCTTAAAAGCTGATTTTTAATCTTTAAGGAGATTATCCTTACTGGGGGTCTGATTCATTAGTCTTATCAAGCTAATTTGCACGGCGCCCTCCCCATTTTACGAGACAGATCCTCTCATGGTTAGGATAAGTCTGACCATATGGCGACCCTGTTTGATGCTGAGGTCCGTGGATTTCCTGCTGATTTTAGAGATGACTTTTCTAGATTTTTCGTCAACCTACAGCTGGTCTGGACGACAACTTCTTGACCTAAATCAAGAAGAGCGTGTCTTTTTCTGAAGACTTAATTCATTTTAATGATGGAATTGATTCATCATGTAGATCCATCTTTTCTTCCATTTATATTACAATTTACCGGGTAAAATAGTTAATTTAGTCCAAAACAAAAGCACCTGCAATAACTTTACAGAAACATGTGATATACAGTTTTTAATTGAATAACTTGGTATATTCTCCCCACACTTGGCTTTTATTTATTTTTTTCTTTGCCTTTTTATTCCCCTCTATTCCATTTTAAATGAATTCTAACGTTTTGGGTTGTTTCTCCATTTATGTCCTCTCCGAGGTAATAATAATTTCGGCATTAACACCTAGTTTTATCATTCACAAATATGTATAAACATGATTTTGAATTCATTTAGTTGAAAATTTGAACAAAATTTGGCAATTAAACTAAGTGTAAACCCGAGAGAATTTATAACCCTTCCCCACACTTGAGATCATGCAATGCCCTCATTTGCAAGAAATCAGTAAAAATTTAAATTCATGAGGGTGATTAGTGTAGAAAATTGATTAAAAATACCGAGTTTGCAAACATATTATTTTATATCACATTTGATAATTTATGTCTTGTCGTTAAAATTAGTAGCTTTTGCTGAACTTTAATGTCAGTCTTTGAAAATGCGTTATTTTACCATGTTTTATACATAAGATAAACTACAAACATATATATATATATATATATATATATATATATATATATATATATATATATATATATATATATATATATATATATATATATATATATATATATATATATATATATATATATTTATATATTTATAAAACCTTTATTTATTAAAACAATTTAAATAAATAATTTTTGAAAATTTTGTTTCCTTTTACTTTAGGTAGTTTCGGTATGTTTACCTAGTCCGTCCCTCAACAAAATTTAAAATTTGTCATTTTAAAGTGATTGTTTTATAAGCCAAGATTTTCGGGTTTTTTTAATGTTTTTGGCATACTTTAGATCAATAGGATTAAAAATAATGATAACAAAATTTCTCGCCCCGCTCTTGGGTAAAGCAATTTCGGTTCAAATACCTAGTCTTCAACTTACGATGAATTTTGGAAATCAATTTTTAACTTAATGAAATAAAGTAAATTTTGTTTTTTTTTAAATCACACAAAAATTAAATTTAAAAATGCGTATTAATTTAATACAAAACCTACAAAACAAAAATTCAGAATGGGGGGAGAAAACTAGTTCTTTAGTGTTTGCTAGTGGAAAAGACCAATCGGATTCCATTCTCGGAACTATACGAGAACAGAACAACTAACTCCAGACAGCATTTTTTCTTAGAACATTTGAATCTCTCCACACTTAGGTAGCTGTGGTGTCGAAATTGTGATTAACTTCATCGTCAATTTCTCTTGGACCATAATCAACTTGCATATCTGTGACTTTTGCTTTAAGCCATTGGTCGGATTCCTGTGTAATATCCAAAAATTCAACTAGTTTCGCCTTTTCTTGAGGTGATAGATTGGATACTAACCGGTTACATAACTTAAAGTTCCCCTTGGTTCTAGCATCGCAAATTCATTTAATAAGTTTCTTCATTGAACTATTAATAACGGGATCATTTAATTTCATATCAACAACGGGGTTCTTTGTTATCAGGTCATCATTAGGTGCTACTTCATTTTCCCCACACTTAGGCATTTTATTATTGCTAAGCACTACCATTGGAGTTGGTAAAACAACATGGTTCTTACCAATCATTTTTGTTGGTTCAACGGTTTTGGTTGGTGGAGATTTAGACTTTTGAATCACAAAGGTGATCAATTTTTCATCATTACTAAGTGTCATTATACCTTTTCTTACATCAAATAACGCCCCGGTGGACGCTAAGAATGGCCGACCTAAAATTAGAGGAATGTTTGGGTCCTCTTCTATATCAATGACAATAAATTCGACTAAAAAGGTTAAATTACCTACTTGAACGGGTAGGTTGTCAGCAATTCCAACTGGGTGCCTAATGGTTTGATCAAAGAGTCGAACACTCATTTCCGTTGGACTTAACTCACATACTCCTAATCTCTTATATAATGAAAGAGGCATAACACTCACACTCGCACCTAAATCTGCTAGTGCATCATACATGACACAATCACTAAGTAGACAAGGAAAAATAAATTCACCCGGATCACCCACCCTAGGTGGAGGTTTTGGTGGAACTTTCTTCACCGGGTTTACTTTTACGGTTTTTATTTCTTGTACTTTCTTATTCTTCTTCTTCTTTCCAGAGGTATCACAAACTTTATTTCCTATTACTTGCTCATACTCAACTCCTTTTCTTGGAAACAGGATAGGTGGTCTGTATGGTACCACCACTGGCTTTACATACTCGGGTAGTTGTGGTGTTGTAACTTCTTCATTGTTACTCATATCTAAAACCTTCCCATCTTCTGATGTTGGTTTTTCAGAATTTGTTGACACCATGTTAACATTTTCATTCCGAGGATTTACTTCAGTATTACTCGGTAGCTTTCTTTGTTTCCTCTTACTCATCAAGCTAGCAAGAGTACCTACGTGTTTTTCTAGATTCAAAATGGAAGCTTGTTGAGTTCTTAGTGACTGATCAAACCTCTCATTTGTTTGGGTTTGAGATGTAATAAATTGTGTTTGAGATTCCATTAGTTTTGCCATCATTTCTTCTAGATTTGACTTTTTCTCTTCGGTTTGTTGTGGTGGTTTATACAAGCTAGGTCTTTGTTGATTGAAAGTGTTGTTTTGAGTTGGTTGGTTATTCAGACCTTGTTGGTTATACGAGTTATTATTGGGTCCATTTGGATTGTAAAGAATGTTTTGATTTCGATTGAAGTTTGGCCTTGGCGGTTGATAATTATTTTGATAATTATTTCCCGTCCTTTGGTTCATGTAGGAAACATTCTCACGTTGTTCCATCGTTTGTTCAATGTGACAATCTTTCGTTAAGTGTGGTCCACCGCATTGCTCACAACTGATTACTATTGCGTGAATATCTTTAGTCATCTTTTCCATTCGTCTCTCGAAAGCATCTATTTTTGCGAAAACGGAATCAAAGTCATGGCTAGAATCGGCTCTAGCCACTTTAGATGAACGAAAAATATCGTTTTTCTGGTGCCACTCATGTGAGTGGAATGCTGTGTTATCAATGATTTTGTGAGCTTCGGTTGCGGTTTTTTTCATAATGGAACCACCAGCTGCTGTGTCGATGTCTTTTCGTGTAGCAACATCGACACCTTGGTAAAATATTTGTACTATTTGATAATTGTCTAAACCGTGCTGAGGACAACCTCTCAACAACTTTCCGAATCTTGTCCACGCCTCATATAATGTTTCATTTGGCTTTTGCGCGAACGTAACAATTTCTCCTTGAAGTCTCACGGCTTTAGATGCCGGAAAGAATCTTTTAAGAAATTTTTCAACTAAAACATCCCATGCGTCAATCGCTCCTTCAGGTAACGACTCTAACCAATCTTTGGCTTCTCCCTTTAAAGTCCAAGGAAACAACATGAGATAGATCTGTTCATCCTCAACTTCTCTGATTTTGAATAGAGTACAGATCCTATTAAAGGTTCGAAGATGTTCGTTTGGATCTTCTTTTGGCGTACCACTATATTGACATTGATTAGTTACCATGTGTAGGATTTGTCCCTTGATTTCGTAATCTGGCGCAGTAATATCTGGCTTAATAATGGCGTGACCTTGGCCCGTGCGTGTGGCTCTCATTCGGTCTTCCATACTTAGAGGTTCAGTTACTTCCATAATTGAATTTGTTAAATACGAATCACTGGAGGATTCTGATTTAACGGTTTGTGATTCAGGAGGAATGATTAGTGGTTCTAGATCTTGGAATTGTCCTTGAATATCCCCCGGGTTTTCAATTTTGAAGTCGGGTTCAAAAAATGGATTATCGGAAATTTGAGTTGGAGTACTTGTTTGACTAGATGATTATTCTAAAGAACAATCAACGGCGACAATATTGGCTAGATGTCTTGATCGAGTTACAGGTGGTGAACGTATGAAAGGTGGTGAACGTTTTGCTCGATGCATTCACTGAATATCCTATTAGTTATAAAAATAAAAAAATTATATAAGTTATCAAATTAATAGACTTTTCTGATTTTGCCCACGTTTCGAATAGCCAATAGATGCAGCAGGTAGCCAGGACCCTTTAAATCGGAAGCCCACAACTCGCCACTAACAAATCCAACTATTACTACGAACCAGAAAATTTTGGATGTCTATCAATTTAACCACTTAAAACAATTTTTCGTTGAAATTTTGAAATAAAAATCTATGTCCTAAAAACTAGAGCGTCGAAAAATAAGAAAGAAAAAGAGCGCGTCGAAAAATGTCGAAAAATAAAAGGTCGAAAAATAAGAAAATTGTAGCGCGTCGAAAATTAAAAAGGGATTCTAAACGAAAAACGGGAATTACTTAAAAGGATACTAAAATTTTAATACGGCGTCTCAAAATTTTAAGGCACCTAAATATTAGTCTAAAGAAAAAGCACTTAAGGAATTTTACGGCAAAGCCTAAAAATCTAAAAGTATAAAAATAACTATGGCAAAACTAAACTTAATACTAAAAGTTGTGACTAGAGTCTAAAAATCTAAAGGTAATAAAACTAAATTTTTTTTTAATTTTATAGACAAAATCTTAAAAATATATTTTTTAAATAATTTTTTTTACGAAATTAATAATTTTTTTAAATTATTATTATATTTTATTTTTTTTACGTTTTAATTTTTTTTTTTAAATATTTTTTTTTAAAATTTTTTATTTTATTTTTATTTAAAAAAAACGAGATTTTTTTTATTATTTTTATTTTTATTTTTATAATTTTTTTGATTTTTCGATTTCTTTTTTTTTTTTGGTAAAAGACAACTAGAAGGTAGAAAAGCAAAAACTATTTAATTGTTTTTTAATTCATTTACTATTCATTGAATAGTAAATGAAACGAAATTAATTAATTTACTATTCACATGAAAGCGACATGATATAAATTATTAATTATAAGTTACATAATATACCCCTGAAGTATATATTAAATACGACTTTTTAAAACTTTACGATTTAAATTTGATTCAAAATTATTATTATATTATTATATTTTATTTCAATATTATTACATTATTATATTTATTAAATTATTATATTTAAATTAATATATCTTTAATCAGTCAAAACTAAAAAAAAAACTTAAATACCCCGTGAAGACACAAAAAGTGTCCCCGGCAGCGGCCCCAAAAACTTGATGTGTTCTAGAGGGTGTGTATGAAACAGCTATCAGTTTTATATTTATTTACTACAGGAAATCACCTAAATTAAACTAAAACACAAAAGGCAAGTATACCTATCGTGTAATAATATAGCTAAGGTAAAGTCCGGGAGGTCGATCTGTGGACACTATTATTGGGTGTCTTACTAGGTCAAATTAGTTAATTAAGTAGTTAAACTAGATTTAATAATATATAGTAATTATAGGTAACTTTGGGGGATTTACCGTTTAATGACCGGTTTTTCGATTTTATATTTTTAAGCGTAAAGATAAATGACAATAATTAAAGTGCGTAAAATAAATAAATAACGATAAATAAAATAACAGTAAATTAAATTGCGATAGAATATGAAATAAAGGAATTATGCTTATTTAAACTTCCGTAATCATGATGTTTGACGTTTTGATTTTAATTTATTACCATGGGTTAATTGTCCTTTGTCCTGGTTTATTTGATACGTCTATCTGGTTTTTGTCCATAATAGTCCATTGATCATAAATATAAAGTGCGAGTGTCCTCGTCAAATTACCCTTATACCCGAAGTCAAATATTCCAACTGATTAAGGATTTAAACTGTGACGCAGTTATCACTTCTGTCAACAATTACACCAGTTATCACTGTATGTAATCCACCCCTGTTTTAATTAGTTTATGAATATTAATTCATCCACTTGATCAGAATGAATAACCAATTACCCAACCCAATTGAGTAATTAAATGATTATAACAGATTCTATATGAACGTCACTAAATAGGACAACCATAATCATTATTAATTATTAGGTTAATTAATTTGAAGATAGGTTCGACAGACTCCAATGAGTTGTCACTCAATTAGACAATACCCCCATCTATTAATAATCAATAGTCCAATTTCCACAAGTGTCGGTCTTTTGTCCAAACCCCAATTATGGTACAAAATCCAATAACCCCATCTTAATATTTAGTCCAACATCACGATTACTTCGGATCAAATAAGCATAATAATAACTTAGTTACGATACATTAATTTAAAAAGGAAGAACATAGCTTACAGTGGTGATTAATCGTGTAGCGTTACACGGACAGAGTTTCGACTTTAAAACCCGTAAAACATTTCTTACAATAACCCAAGTATTATTAATCTTAAATTAAACTTAATATTATAAATATAAATATAAATTACATAAGAAAGAAAGAAAGAGTATGAAGAGGTGAAGGTGTATCTATTGGTGCCTCCGTGAATTCCATTTTATAGGCAAAATGAATTACTATAGCAAGGTGGAAAGTTAGCTGAAAAGGTAGCTAACGATAATTCAATTCACTGAATTGAATTATTGATTGAAATATTTTCACTTATGATCCTTTAACTATGCTTAATTAATAATTTTTTATTATTTATTATTATTCTTATTATGAATTATTTAAATATTATATTATATTCTTGAGCATAGTTAACTTGTAATTTTAGCTCCGTTGCGTCGAGCGTTGAAAGTTGGTTCATGTCTCGGTTTCGGATTTTCGAACGCCTTTTCGTATAATTTAATATCTTGTACTTTGCGTTTTGCGGCTTGTACTTTTGTAATTTTGAGACGTTTCTCATCAATAAATTGATCCATTTGAATTGTACTTTGTAATTTTTAGCTTTTTGGTCATATTGCGCCTTCAAATCGTCGTTTTCTTCTTTTGTCTTCGCACTTATTTATTTAAATGAATATTACATAAAAATAGAACAATTGCAACTAAAAGCTTTACATATTTGAAGGATATTGTGCCTAAATACATGTCCATTTGGAGCACTATCAGGTTGTTATAAGAACAAACCAAGGATCTTTAGGATTATTATCTTAACGGCCCAAAGGTCTTTCCTCACCCCGATACTGGTGTTACCCTGAAATCGTATGAACTCGAGGGTGAAAATTCCAATAGAGCTGATGTTTTAGCAGAGTGGTATAAAATAGTTATTAATTTTAGCAGGAAATACTATTAAATACGATACAATTTTACACGAGTTATTTATTTATTTATCGAGTGGATATACTTAAACCTTGCTACAACACTTATAGGCAGTGTACCTAATCGTAGAGTAGTGTAGTTTTTAGTAAGTCCGGTTCGTTCCACAGGGAGCTAGTGAAGTTTAACGCTATATTTTTACACACAATATTTGTAAAAAATACAAAAAAAATATATATGTACTAGTAGTATTATTATTATAAAAGGGGGGTTTTTTACCGTTTAATGACCGGTTTGTCGATTTTTAAGACTTAAGTCACAATTAAAACCTAATGTAAAATATAAAAATAACTTAATTTAAAGAGTAAAGTAAATAACAATAAATAAAGTGCGATAAATTAAATGACATAAAATAAAAGTGCGATAATTAAAAATGCGAAAAAGAGATAAAATAAAGGAATTATGCTTATTTAAACTTCCGTAATCATGATGTTTGACGTGTTGATTTTAATTTTATGCCCATGGGTTAATTGTCCTTTGTCCTGAATTATTTAATATGTCCGTCTGGTTTTTGTCCATAACAGTCCATCAGTCATAAATATAAAGTGCGAGTGTCCTCGTCAAATTATTCTTATACCCGAAGTTAAATATTCCAACTAATTGGGGACTTAAACTGTAACAAGATTTTAATACTTTGTTTAATAATTACACCAGGATGTCGACTGAGTGTAACCCAAGGTTTTAATATTTTGTTATCAATTATACCAAGTGTCCCTGTACATAATTTCACCCCTGTTTTAATTATTCTAGTGGCTATTAATCCATTTCCGTGTCCGGTTAAATGAACGATTATTCGTACATATAAATACCCCGCCCATCGTGTCCGATTGAGTGTATATGGTAATTTATAGGGACGCCCAATTGTAAATCTTTATATTAACATTAACAAACTATCATTTAGTTAAACAAATATAAAGCCCATTAATAGCCCATAGTCTAATTTCCACAAGTGTCGTTCTTTTGTCCAAACCCCAATTATGGTACAAAGCCCAATTACCCAATTTTAGTAATTAGCCCAACATCATGATTACTTCGTTTTAAATAAGCATAATAATAACTAAGCTACGAGACATTAATGTAAAAAGGTTGAACATAACTTACAATGATTAAAAATAGCGTAGCGTTACACGGACAGAATTTCGACTTACACACTCAAACGATCTCTATCATAAATCTTATTATCATAATTTAAAATTAAAATTAAAATTAAGATTATTGTTATATCTTATTAAGTTAACATTATGATAGAGATATAAAATATAGATATTAATAATTGATATTGATAATAGATAGATGGATCGATAGAAATATGATAGAAAAAAGTGTTCCTATATCGATCGAATTACATAGCCTTTTATAGGCAAATTATAAATTTGAATTTTCATTTATGACCCCTGAACTATGCTCAATTAACAACTTTTTATTATTTAATATTATTCTTATTATGAATTATTTAAATATTATATTTTATTCTTGTGCATAGTTGACTCGTAATTTTTACACCGTTGCGTCGAGCTTTGAGAGTTGACTCATGTCCCGGTTCCGGATTTTCGAACGTCCTTTCGTACAATTTTATATCGTGTACTTTGCGTTTTCTAACTTGTACTCTTGTCATTTTTAGACGTTCTTCATCAATAATTTGAACCTTTTTGATTGTATCTTGTACTTTTTAGCTTTTTGGACCTTTTTGTCTTCAAATCGTCGTTTTCGCCTTTTGTCTTCGCACTTATTTAAAATAAACGAATATTGCTTGAAAATGGAACAATTGCAACTAAAATATTGTCTTTCTTGGGGGATAATGCTATGAAATATATGTTCCTTTTTAGCCTTATCAACAATAGAGCCCAAGCCGACATTAACTCAAGAATACTCATAATGCAAGCTCTTCCCCACGACATGTTCAAATCAATCAGCTCTCTCTGAAATCTGGAAAAGAACTTCTAGATGAAATCCTCGTCAGCAGGAAGGATACAGCCAATCCGACCAAACTATGCTCGACATTGCCCTTGCCCTGTATGAGGATTATTTCCAGAAACCTAATGAGCCTCTGAAAAACTGCTACAAATGCTTTTGTGAAGTAATCAATTAACTGAGGAAAGTAGGAGTGAAGAAGGAAAATCAGGAACTAAACATGAAGTTCCTGAAAAAGCGGAATGCGACATGGACACCTTTTGGAAACAACTTCCGTGTTGCTAAGAACACCAAGAAGTATAACATTCATGAAGTTGTTGGCAAACTATTGAACCACCAACCTAATGTGCAAACGATCCACGACTCCAAGAACAACTCTGTTGGAACTAATGACCCAGTGGCTCTGTATGTGAACAAAAGCTCTAGCAAAGCTGTCCAAGCCGCTCCAAACCATTCAAAGCCAAGCAGACATTGTCATCCGATGAAGACACATACTCAAATGTTGATGAAGAATGTAAGATCCTGTTTTCTTTTGGGTTTGGACGCCGTCCAACATTTTGGGACACCGTCCTATTTTGAAGACCTAGACGCCGTCCAACAATTTGGGACGCCGTCCCAGATCGAAGACCTGGACGCCGTCCAAGATTTTGGGACGCCGTCCAGGATGGCTGGCAGGCATGTCTTTTTGTTTTTAAATATTTTAGATGGGTAAATTGGTAATTTCACTTGGTGGACGAATTAAAGGCTTTAGGATCAGTTTGGTGAGCTCATTACTTCATTTCTCAACCACCAAACATCATCCATTCATTCTAGAGAGAGAGGGGGTGGTTAAGTGTGAGAAAGCTTAAATCGGGGAAGAAGAAGCTCATTTCGGGTTAGAACTCGGGAGTTAAAGTTGTTCATCTCCTCCTTAGCTACGTTTTGATTGTTGTGGTAAGCCCTAAACTTTATTACCTAAGTTTAATGTGTTTAAGGGTTAGGGTTTGGGTTAGTATTGCACATAAAACCCATTTGTGAGTAATTTGGAGTTTTGGGTAAGTTTGGGTCATGAAGACCCAAATGGTGACTAACTTAGGGTTTTAAAATGTTGAAATGTGTAAATGGGTCTTAAAGGCCTAATAGATCACTAATACACCTATAGTTAATGTTAGTGGGTGTGATTTGGGTTGTGGGTGACCCAAATGGGTGTGTTGACCTAGAAATCGGTCAAATGGGTCTTTGATGACCTAGGTTGTCTTGCATGTATGAAAACGAGTTAACTTTGTGGTTAAAAGTGTGTTAATACCTTAATTGGCTAAAGTTAGGGTTTTTGGTGAAGTTAACCCATTATTAGGGTTAAAGGTGCAAAATGGGTCGGGATTGCACTTAGGGTCAAAAGACTCTAGATTGTTAAGTGAGTTGCTTGACCGACTTGAGTTGTGAATTGATTATGTGCTAAAATGTAATAGGTACGTTACATTGACGTTGCAAGTTCGGTTATCTTTCACGAAGACTCTAAAGTGAGTGGAGTAATTATACGTATGTGTATATGACGTATTTATTTGTGGGTGTTGTGGTATGAACCATCGAGCCGGTAGTGCCATAACATGTGTGTGATCGAGTGTGAACCACGAGCCGGTAGCACTATAAACTAAGATGTGAACCACGAGCCGGTAGCATCGAGTGTGAACCACGAGCCGGTAGCACTATAAACTAAGATGTGAACCACGAGCCGGTAGCATCGAGTGTGAACCACGAGCCGGTAGCACTATAAACGAGTATGACTCAAAAGCGTATGGTGTGAACCACGAGCCGGTAGCACCATAGCGATATTGGTTAACCATATTGAGATTGTTGATTGTTTGGCATATTGTTTAAATATATTGTGTTGAGTATATGCTAATGCGGTTTTGTGATAATGTGCGACTTGTTAAGTATTTCGGGTATGATGTTATGCTAATTTGAGTTTCAAGTTCGTACAAGGTATTCGGTAATTGTGATTGCAAATAGATGGGTTATATATATATATGTATAATTATTGTATTCACTAAGCTTTGCTTACCCTCTCGTTGTTTACTTTTTATAGGCTCGGGCGTTGACAAGGGTAAGAGCGTTCAATTGGATTAGTGATCTCCCGCTTGTTTTATTAAGGGATGCTTTTGGGTGTTAGCTTTTGGAGATCGACCGAGATTGGGTAGTTTAACCCCAAACACCATGCTCTAGTGTCGTTTGGAACTTAAACTTATATTTGGTCGAAACTTTTATTTTAGAACGAAACTCGTAAAATGGGCGATGTGGACCCGTTGATGTAAAACTTGATTTGATGATGAAAATCTCTTAGTTTCATTTATATTGACTTGTGGTAAAGAGGTTTTCGTTTGAAAGTGTCGGGAAGCGGGTTTTCCGCTCGTGTGAGTTGGACCCGTGATCAGTAGCTGGAAGGCTATTGGGACGCCATCCCAATTGCTTGGACGCCGTCCCAGTTGCTTGAGCTGGACGCCGTCCCCAAAGGTTAGACGCCGTCCCACCTTTCTGAGCTGGACGCCGTCCATGATTCTGGACGCCGTCCAGATGCACTGCCTTAAATTTTTTTTTTTTGGTACACGTTTCTGGGTTTATGAAGTCGGGTTGTTACAAGTGGTATCAGAGCATGGTCTAAGGGATTTAGGCGACTTGAGATAGGTGCCTAGACTTAGACTTTATTGTGTGAGCGCCTTATGCGGGACTTGTAGGACTTTGGGTCTAATCGGGAATTGTTAGTGCTTTGGTTTATGAGAATTAACCTTGTGCTAATTGTTTGTGTTGTGTTTAGCGATAATCAAGCAAGACGGACATTGTACTAGCAAGTGAATGCGACGTGCTCGCGTAACAACGAGTAGCTACCGTTGTTACGGGTGCAAATCGTGTTAAACAAGCAATGTACGACGATTGTTGAGCGAGATGGAGTAGTGGGGCATATATGTATATACATGTGTAATTTGTCCTTTCGTTTTTGTGGTTTAACCTACTTCGTTTTATAGAATGAAGATGAGAAACGGACCCGATCATGATAATGGAAGTACAAGTGAGGACGCCGGGTTTTCGGCCAAGGTTGAGGCCGTCTTTAAAAAGTTAAAAGCGGATTTTCTTACGGACGTCCGAAAAGTCTTCCAAGATTCGGTCGATGGGCAAGTGACCGATTTGATAAATGAACGAATGAAGGCCACTATCGAAGAGGCCCTTGATGCTAGAAACATTTATCCTCGTGGTGAAGGAGGTGAAGGAAGGCGGGACTTCCACTACAAGAACTTCAAGGATGCTCAACCCCCGATGTTTAATGGGGTGCGAGATCCCTTGAAAAGTACATGTTGGATCTCCGATATTGAGGGAGCTTTCTGTACCTCGGAATATCCTCCCGAGAAGAAGGCGAGGTATGGCTCTAGCATGCTACGAGAAGAGGCTAAGTTATGGTGGGATGATAAAATCAACTTGTATGGTGAGGAACAATGTATGGGCTTGACGTGGGAAGAATTTAAGAAGGAGTTTTTCAAGGAATACCGAACTTCTTCCGATCTCGATAGAATCCGGGACGAGTTGCACCATTTGCAACAAGGTTCAATGGACTTAGTTACTCTTAAGTCTACCTTCTTGGCAAAGACTCGTTTTTGCCCGGAGTATGTTGGAGATGATCACAAGCTAATGAAGGATTTCTACCGCACTTTAAATGATGAGTACAAGGGTAAGATTAGTCGGGGTATGGCTAAGTCTTTTGACGAATTATTTGAATTTGCTCGGGGTTTTAAGCCGGAGGTGCCAAGAAAGAGCGATTTTACTTTTTCAAAGAGGAAGTTTGAGGGTTCAAGTCATTCGAACTTCTCAAATAAAAAGTCCAAGAAAGGCTCCGAAAGCTTTAATAGTGTGAAGAAGGGTGCTTCCGGGGGTTTCGGGCCCACGTGTTATAATTGTAATCAAAGAGGACACATGGCCCGTGATTGCACCAAGGCGTCGACCAAAATCACTTGCTTTAATTGTGGTAAAGCGGGGCATAAGAGGCCGGAATGTCCCGATTTGAATAATGATAATGTTAAACGGTTAGAGAAAGCGGCGGGCACGGCTAGGGGTCGCAACTATTTGATGACCAATGATGAAGCCAAACAATCGTACGAAGTTGTCTTAGGTACTTACATGGTTAATTCTAATCCGGCAAGGATTCTTTTCGATAGCGGTGCAAATTTGTCGTTTGTGTCTCCTAAATTTGTGCCTAAACTTAATAGACCGTTAACTAAGTTAAGTCGTCCGATAGAAGTCGAAATAGCGGACGGCAAGACGGTGCTAGTGGACGATGTGTGTGAAAATTGTGATGTTGTTTTTGGTGCCGAAACCTTTAAAATTGATCTTATTCCAATGACCTTGGGCGACTTTGATATTGTCGTTGGTATGGATTGGCTCGATCGTTATAGAGCCGATATTGCATGCCATGATAAGTTTATTCGTGTGAAGACCCTAAGTGGGGGAGAGTTAATTATTCATGGTGATAAGCGAAGGAGACCGGTGCCGATATGCACTTTTGCACGGGCACGTCGTTTTGTTGTTACCGGTGGCATGGCTTTCCTTGCTCATGTTGTTGATACTCGCGATGAGCCACCACCTATTCGTGAAATTCCGGTTGTTAGTGAATTCGAAGACGTTTTTCCGGACGAATTACCGGGTGTTCCGGCGGAAAGACAAGTTGAATTTCGCATCGAGTTGGTTCCGGGGGCTACCCCCATTGCTAAAACTCCTTATCGTTTAGCGCCAACGGAGATGCAAGAGTTGTTAAATCAAATTCAAGAATTGCTCGAGAAGGGTTTTATTCGACCGAGTGCTTCGCCATGGGGCGCTCCGGTGTTATTTGTGAAGAAGAAGGATGGTAGTATGCGTATGTGCATTGATTACCGTGAGTTGAATAAAGTGACGATCAAGAATCGTTATCCATTACCTAGGATTGACGATTTATTTGATCAACTTCAAGGTGCAACGTATTTCTCCAAGATCGACCTACGGTCCGGCTATCACCAAATGCGGGTCCGTGAGGAAGACGTAGAGAAAACGGCTTTTTGAACGCGTTACGGGCATTATGAGTTTGTAGTTATGCCCTTTGGTCTTACGAATGCACCGGCGGCATTCATGGATCTTATGAACCGAGTGTGCCAACCTATGTTGGACAAGTCGGTAATAGTGTTCATTGACGACATACTAGTCTACTCGAAAAGTATGAACGAGCATGAACGTCATTTGCGTGAAGTATTGAAGACACTACGAAAGGAGAAGTTGTATGCAAAGTTCTCCAAATGTGAATTTTGGCTAAGGGAAGTTCAATTCCTTGGTCATACTGTGAACGAAAACGGTATTCAAGTAGATCCGGGGAAGATCGAAACGGTGAAGAGTTGGGGACGACCGACTACGCCTACGGAAATCCGAAGTTTTCTCGGATTGGCCGGTTATTATCGTCGGTTTATCCAAGAATTTTCTAAGATTGCTTCTCCATTGACGAAATTGACAAGGAAGAATGCGAGGTTTGGTTGGGAGAACGAGCAAGAAATTGCTTTTCAATTGTTAAAAGAGAAGTTGTGTCAAGCTCCGGTGTTAGTGTTACCGGAAGGTGTTGAAGACATGGTGGTTTATTGTGATGCTTCCTTAAATGGTCTCGGGTGTGTTCTAATGCAAAGAGGTAAAGTCATCGCTTATGCCTCTCGACAATTAAAGGAACATGAAACGAGGTATCCGACTCATGATCTTGAGTTGGCGGCGGTAGTGCATGCGTTGAAAATTTGGCGCCATTACTTGTATGGTGTCAAGTGTACGATTTATTCGGATCATAAGAGTTTGAAACATCTCTTTAATCAACGAGATTTAAATTATCGCCAACGTAGGTGGATGGATGTGGTGAAAGACTACGATTGTGAAATACTTTATCATCCGGGTAAGGCGAATGTGGTCGTGGATGCGTTGAGTCGAAAGAGTCAACATCCGGCGATAAAAGTGGGGTCGTTAGGTTTGATTATTACCAACGATTTTCTTGAAAAGCTTGGTGAGATTCAAATAGAGGCTTATGTTCACAACAAGCATACGGAGCGAATCGTGAGCCAATCGGAGTTTATCACTATGGGTCCGCGTGGTTTGTTGTCTTTCCAAGGAGGGGTGTGGGTGCCTAAGATGGGTGATTACCGACGAGTGCTACTTGATGAAGCACATAAGTCAAAATACTCCATTCATCCGGGCGCGACGAAAATGTATCTTGACTTGAAGAAAGATTATTGGTGGCCGGGCATGAAGCATGATGTTGTGAAGTATGTTGAGCAATGCGTCACGTGTTTGCAAGTAAAAGCCGAACACCAAAAGCCGTATGGTAAATTGCAACCGTTAGAAATCCCGAAATGGAAATGGGAGCACATTACCATGGATTTCATTACAAAGTTACCTAAAACGGCGAGAACCCAATTCGATTCGATTTGGGTTATAGTTGACCGATTGACAAAAAGCGCTTTGTTTCTTCCCATTAAAGAAGCGATATCGTCGGAGACCTTGGCTAAGTTGTTTATCAAGGAAGTGGTCTCGCGACATGGGGTTCCTATATCTATTATTTCGGATCGAGATACCCGTTTTACATCTCGGTTTTGGGAAAAGTTTCATGAAGATATGGGTACGCAATTGAAGTTGAGCACGGCGTATCATCCTCAAACGGACGGTCAAACCGAACGTACGAATCAAACTTTGGAAGATATGTTACGGGCGTGCATCATTGACTTTGGTGGTAGTTGGGATGAGCATTTGCCTTTGGTGGAATTCTCGTACAATAATAGTTATCATACTAGTATCGGGATGCCACCTTACGAAATGCTTTATGGGCGTAGGTGTCGAACTCCCGTTTGTTGGGGAGAAGTGGGTCAAAGAGAGATCGGGAGTACCGATTTGGTTTTAGAGACAAATAGCAAGATCGATTTGATTCGGCAACATTTGAAGAAGGCTCAAGATAGGCAAAAGTCGTATGCCGATAGACGTAGGCGATTGATTGAGTTCCAAGAAGGCGATATGGTGATGCTTAAGGTTTCGCCATGGAAGGGTATTATTCGATTTCAAAAACGGGGAAAGTTAGCTCCTCGGTTTATTGGGCCGTTCAAGGTTTCAGCTCGTGTTGGTGAAGTTGCATATCGATTGGAATTACCCGAAGAACTTGCGGGGATCCATAATACATTTCATGTTTCCCACCTCCGTAAGTGTCTTGCGGACGATTCCTCATGGATGCCTTTAGACGAGATCGAGCTAAACAACAAGTTAGAATATGTCGAGGAACCGATTGCTATCCTTGACGAGAAGGTGAAAATGTTGAGGAATAAAGAGGTGAGAACTTTCAAGGTTCAATGGCGGCGAAGTAAAGGTTCCGAGTTCACTTGGGAGCCCGAAGAGTTCGTGTTAGTTTATCTTCCCTCGTGTCATGCGGCTTGGATTGCGAGGTCGCAATCCGGTTCAAGTGGGGGAGAGTTGTAAGATCCTGTTTTCTTTTGGGTTTGGACGCCGTCCAACATTTTGGGACGCCGTCCTATTTTGAAGACCTGGACGCCGTCCAACAATTTGGGACGCCGTCCCAGATCGAAGACCTGGACGCCGTCCAAGATTTTGGGACGCCGTCCAGGATGGCTGGCAGGCATGTCTTTTTGTTTTTAAATATTTTAGATGGGTAAATTGGTAATTTCACTTGGTGGACGAATTAAAGGCTTTAGGATCAGTTTGGTGAGCTCATTACTTCATTTCTCAACCACCAAACATCATCCATTCATTCTAGAGAGAGGGGGGGTGGTTAAGTGTGAGAAAGCTTAAATCGGGGAAGAAGAAGCTCATTTCGGGTTAGAACTCGGGAGTTAAAGTTGTTCATCTCCTCCTTAGCTACGTTTTGATTGTTGTGGTAAGCCCTAAACTTTATTACCTAAGTTTAATGTGTTTAAGGGTTAGGGTTTGGGTTAGTATTGCACATAAAACCCATTTGTGAGTAATTTGGAGTTTTGGGTAAGTTTGGGTCATGAAGACCCAAATGGTGACTAACTTAGGGTTTTAAAATGTTGAAATGTGTAAATGGGTCTTAAAGGCGTAATAGATCACTAATACACCTATAGTTAATGTTAGTGGGTGTGATTTGGGTTGTGGGTGACCCAAATGGGTGTGTTGACCTAGAAATCGGTCAAATGGGTCTTTGATGACCTAGGTTGTCTTGCATGTATGAAAACGAGTTAACTTTGTGGTTAAAAGTGTGTTAATACCTTAATTGGCTAAAGTTAGGGTTTTTGGTGAAGTTAACCCATTATTAGGGTTAAAGGTGCAAAATGGGTCGGGATTGCACTTAGGGTCAAAAGACTCTAGATTGTTAAGTGAGTTGCTTGACCGACTTGAGTTGTGAATTGATTATGTGCTAAAATGTAATAGGTATGTTACATTGACGTTGCAAGTTCGGTTATCTTTCACGAAGACTCTAAAGTGAGTGGAGTAATTATACGTATGTGTATATGACGTATTTATTTGTGGGTGTTGTGGTATGAACCATCGAGCCGGTAGTGCCATAACATGTGTGTGATCGAGTGTGAACCACGAGCCGGTAGCACTATAAACTAAGATGTGAACCACGAGCCGGTAGCATCGAGTGTGAACCACGAGCCGGTAGCACTATAAACTAAGATGTGAACCACGAGCCGGTAGCATCGAGTGTGAACCACGAGCCGGTAGCACTATAAACGAGTATGACTCAAAAGCGTATGGTGTGAACCACGAGCCGGTAGCACCATAGCGATATTGGTTAACCATATTGAGATTGTTGATTGTTTGGCATATTGTTTAAATATATTGTGTTGAGTATATGCTAATGCGGTTTTGTGATAATGTGCGACTTGTTAAGTATTTCGGGTATGATGTTATGCTAATTTGAGTTTCAAGTTCGTACAAGGTATTCGGTAATTGTGATTGCAAATAGATGGGTTATATATATATATGTATAATTATTGTATTCACTAAGCTTTGCTTACCCTCTCGTTGTTTACTTTTTATAGGCTCGGGCGTTGACAAGGGTAAGAGCGTTCAATTGGATTAGTGATCTCCCGCTTGTTTTATTAAGGGATGCTTTTGGGTGTTAGCTTTTGGAGATCGACCGAGATTGGGTAGTTTAACCCCAAACACCATGCTCTAGTGTCGTTTGGAACTTAAACTTATATTTGGTCGAAACTTTTATTTTAGAACGAAACTCGTAAAATGGGCGATGTGGACCCGTTGATGTAAAACTTGATTTGATGATGAAAATCTCTTAGTTTCATTTATATTGACTTGTGGTAAAGAGGTTTTCGTTTGAAAGTGTCGGGAAGCGGGTTTTCCGCTCGTGTGAGTTGGACCCGTGATCAGTAGCTGGAAGGCTATTGGGACGCCGTCCCAATTGCTTGGACGCCGTCCCAGTTGCTTGAGCTGGACGCCGTCCCCAAAGGTTGGACGCCGTCCCACCTTTCTGAGCTGGACGCCGTCCAGGATTCTGGACGCCGTCCAGATGCGCTGCCTTAAATTTTTTTTTTTTTTTGGTACGCGTTTCTGGGTTTATGAAGTCGGGTTGTTACAAAGAACATCGGGATCTTGTCAAAGCTGCCGCAATGTTTAGCAAGCAGCTAAGCCTTAGGAGATCTTCTGACAGTTTCAACAAAAGCAATAACAACAACAAAACCTCATCCAGCTCCTCATACTACAAAAGGCTTGAAACCTCAACAACCCAGTACCGAGTCCCAGATAATAAGGACTCTGATAATGTGTGCTTCAACTGTGGTAAATCAGGTCACTTTGCACGAGAATGCAGACTTCCCAAAAGAAAAGATGCTGAGTACTACAAAAAGAAGATGTTACTGGCACAAGATGCTGAAAAGGGAAAGGTCTCAAAGGCTTCCGATGATGTATGGCTAAACTGCCCAGACAATGAACATGAGCAAGATCGTGCCAATGTGGTCAAGATAACCAACATGTCCCGTGCACCTGATCACATGTCTTCTGATGTTGAGGAAGAGGTACACCTTACACTCATATAACTCATGAATATTATAACTCTGTACATAACAATTCTGAATTTATATATGATGTATTGCATGCATATCAAGAAACACCTAGTAATCAACTTACTGATCCACATGTGCAACTGAATTTGCCCATTATGAACTGCCTGATATGTATGTTGATAACTTTGCTAAATGAGTGAAGACCTTAGAACCTTTGCTAGCCAAATTAGTGGACTACAAAATGAGAACTATAGGTTAAAAGCTGACTTGAAAATCAAAGTGTCAAATAATGCATACATGAATCTTCAAAAGGATCTAGCTGAAAAGGTAGCAGAACTAAAAGAGCTAGAAAGTAGTGTGAAACCCCTACGCATAGAAAGAACAAACTTTAAGTTAAGGAATGAAGTTCTTAATGAGAAGATTGGTAACGCAGAAAAGAAAATTAAGAAACTTACCGACTCTACGAAACTTCTTCTAGATACTTTAGAGCAAAAGACAAGAAAACCATTGAGTGACCTTGCTAAGAAAACCTCTGAATGCTCTAAGCTAGCTGCAGATAACCTAGAGCTTCAATCTCGTCTAGGTCAATTTGAAGAAAAATTGTATAAAACTGAACAAGCTAAGTTATACTAGCTGGTCACATCTCCAACCAAACTCTGTTCATGAATCGACCAAAAGACTCTTTTTGTGAGACCAAAGGATTAGGGTTTGAAAATCCCCTTATACTGACCAATGTGGCCAGAGCTGAACCCAGTCTGTATGATAGTAGGTACTACAAGATAGGCTTACCCGCACGACTCACATTTGCATCTAACAACGAGATTGAGGAGGCACTGGCTAAAACGTCAACCAAAATGAAATGAGAAATTGCTCTAATATATGACAAAATCAATGTTCTTTATTTGAAAAAGAAAAATTCATTTTCACATGAGAGTATACTCGATATGTTTAATGAGTGTGAAAGTTTAGAAGGTCAAAAGCGTATAATCTATTTACCAACCTTGGTTTTAGAAAAATATATCATCAGTTTAGAAAAGGAACTGGACGAGAACAAAATGAAATATTTTGACAATGAACTTAAATTTCAAATGATCATTAAGGCCTTGCAACACCAAATCTCACTCACCGAGTCCATTAATGACAGACTTGCATGCGACGTGCATAAACTTGAAAAGCAAATTACCAGTCAAGTGACTAAAATCTGTGAAATGATCTCAAAGAACACAATTTCACGAGACTCACAACCAAGTCCCGTGAATAACTCCTTCACTGATGGATCATCAAATCTCCTAATTGATGCACTGAAGGAAGAAATTGTTGAATTAAAACTTGAATTAAAAGGCACAAGAAAACATGTTGAACTTATTGAAAAAGACAACATTGATTTACAAGTGAAAGTTTTAATGAAAAGAGACATTGAAATTGCTGAAAAAGCTTTTGGTCCATCGGTACCGTTTTATCCTAAACAAAATTCTTTGCTCAAAAAGGATATTGAACCAATGAAAGAAAAATTGGTACCATGGGTATCAACTTTTTCTCAACGAGTTCTTCCTCCACACCACCAAGGACTCTCTATTGACACTACATTAGTGATCTCGAGGAAACCTGTGATCCCAACTGTTACCATCCTAAAGAACCCAAAAGCAGGCTCCCGAATAGAAATGCTTGTTACTAAAAAGGGGTGCCTATCTCAAACCACCATCTTCCGCAACCTTCTGAGAAAGCCAAACAACACCGTACGAGGAATAATCCAAGAACGGGGTGGGTATGCCTACTCAGCAAGAAGGGTTCAAAATCACCCCGCACCGCCTAATCAAGACATGATGGGTGATTCAAGGAACACTTTTTCTAAATGAACAACCAACCACTCTAACTCATTTAAGAGCAAAAGTGGTAGGTCGTTGAAACAAGACCCTAAATCCATCAGAAATCTGCAACATAGGAATTCTAACTATCAGATGGACTTTACCTCTGATAATGTTGCACGAAAGGTATTTGGTAGTTTAACAAAGACTCCAAAGTGAAAGTCATCGCAAACGAGCACAAATGGCTAGACAGTCAATGCATCACAACATGAATCATTTTCAAAATGAGTCTAAAATTGGTGTTTTAAATTCCTTGGGACATAAATCAAAACAAAGCTAGACTGAAACCGTCCAAGCATCGTCAAGTCTTGCTTCTCAGTCAGGGTTATTAAAATGTGTTAGATGTACTAGACGCCTGTGTTTTGGTCACCAAAGCCATGATTCATGTGTTGTAATAGATGTTCAGACTTTGTTGAATGAACCAGTTGATGAACTTAATATATAAAATTCTATGAAACTGTGTGCAAATAAGGAACCCAAGATAACTGGGGTACCTAAAACCTGTGCTTAACTCTATTTTGCAGGTTGTCCCATCATGTGTTTGTTATTTGGATTCTGGGTGCTCCAGACACATGACTGGTGATAAGTCAATGCTGACAAACTATGTCGACAAGTTCTTAGGTATAGTCTGCTTTGGAAATGATGAAATGGAGACAATCGAAGGATATGGAGACTACGTGCTAAACAGTGTAACCATCAAACGCGTATCTTATGTGAGAGGCCTTAGGGTGCTGTCTCTTCAGCGTTAGTCAATTCTGTGATAGTGATCTCCGCAGGATCTTTGAAAGATCCAAATGATGTGTGCAAATCATGGAGGGTGACGATCTTCTTGTAGGAAAGTGTGCATCTGGCTATGAAAAATATGTCATCCAATATACAACCACTTTGCCTGGTTTCTAAAGCTTCTTCCAAAACCTCTTGGTTATGGCATCACCGGATGTCACACCTGCATACTCAAAACCTCAATAGATTAGTTTCCAATAATCTAGTTGACGGTCTTCCACTCATCTCATTCAATTCCACTCACGTATGTCCTGCTTGTGTTATGGGAAAGATCCATAAATCCTCCCACAAATCAAGAACCGAACATAACACCACCAGTGCGTTGCGTATGATGCACATGGATCTATGTGGGCCTATGCGTGTCTCCATCGGAAGTACATTCTAGTGATAGTTGATGATTACTCACGATACACTTGGGTCAGATTCTTGAAAAGTAAATGTGAAACTCCCAAAGTAATCATTAATTTCTTAAAAAGAACCCAATTATCTACCAACAAACTTGTGAGTATTCTCATAACCGATTATGGCACTAAATTTCAAAACTCGATTCTTAATTTATATCTTTATCATGCCAGTATCACTCATCAAACCTCCGTCGCCCGCACACTACAACAGAACGGGGTTGTTGAAAGATGAAATTGTACTCTAGTTGAAGCAGCAAGGACAATGATTGTGTACTCCAAGCTACCTCCATCGCTTTGGGTTGAGGCTATAAACACTGTGTGCTTCACTCAAAATCGCTCTATCATTAACCGTCGATTTGATAAAACTCCATACGAATGTCTCTTTGATCGCCGACCCAATGTGAAATACTTTCACATTTTTGGATGTGTTTTTTATGTTCTGAATGATGAAGACAACCTTGGGAAGTTTGATGTTCATGGTGATGAAGCCATTTTCATTGGCTATTCATAGGATCGTGTGGCCTACCTTGTCTATAATTGTCGAACTCGCACCATTAAAGAAAGCACCAATGTCAAGTTAGACGAGATGTCCGGAATGCTTCTTGGATATAATGGTTCTCAACCCGGTCTCAATCCTCCAATACCTGAATCTCCACTCCGACATGTTCCCCTTGCAACCTCGGATGACCTCGATGTGTTGTTTGAACCCATCATTCCACCAACCCTACTCCCATGGTGGCTTTTGAACCTATTCCCCCTAAATCCATCACTATTGGTTCTTCCACTCCTACTATCGTGGGCGAATCACCATCCATAGAAGATGACTCATCTGAATTCCTTCTGCTAGATGAACTAGACACAGATGTGTTCTCCACTACCAATGTCCCTACTGTCACATCTCCTATTCCCACAGTAGAGACTACTCCCCTTGTACTTGGTGAAGACTCTCCTTCCAGTGAAACAAATGCTCCTGTTTCTGATGAAATACCATCTCCCGTGCATCCATCTGATCAAAATGTCAAAATACCCGTACCTTTGTGGGAAGAAAATGCCACATAACCAATAGTAAATACAGAACCAACAAGATCATCATCCTCTTCATATGTCGATACATATCTTGACAATGAAACAATCCTCCTCTTCCCCACACTACCAAATGGACTTTGGATCACCCAATTCATCAAATCATTGGTGATCTTGAGGCACTCGTCATAACTCATGGTGTCTCCAATAATGAATGCTTGTTTGCTACCTTTCTAAGCAATGTGGAACCTCACTCAGCTCAGAAGGCTCTTAAAGATCTCGACTGATCAATCGCCATGCAAGAAGAAATTCATCAATTTAATCACCTTGAAGTATGGGAACTTGTGCGACGACCACCTGGTAAAACCATCATTGACACCAAGTGGATCTTCAAAAATAAAAAGGACACTCACGACATTGTCATTCGCAACAAAGCACGTCTGGCTACTAAAGGATATCGACAATAAGAAGGCATTGACTATGACAAAAACATTTGCTCCCATAGCACGTATAGAAACCATCCGACCGTTTCTGTCCTATGATGCACACAAGTAGTTTACCGTCTACCAAATGGATGTCAAAACTACTTCTCTGAACGACGTACTTCTAGAAGAGGTCTATGTCAAAACTGCAGCAGCGAGTTGTTTTTCACAAGTCTTGTGGATACAAAAACAACTTCTTGACTATGAATTCAAAATTCACAAAATCCCAATCTACTGTAACTCTCAGAGTGCCATTGCTATCACCAGCAATCCGGTTCAACACTCTCGGACAAAACACATTGATATCCGCTACCATTTCATAAAGGACCAATGTGAAAAGGGGAATGTTGAACTCTATTTTGTCCTAACTAAAAATTAACTAGCTGACTTACTTACCAAAACCTTAGATGAACCCACGTTCAAATACCTGGTTGGTGAAATTGGTATGGTTGATTTCTCCAACATATAGAAACATGGCAAGTGCCTAGGGGGAGTGATGAACTTGCCTAGGAGAGATTTGTGCTTATCAAAATTTGATGCATCACATTTTGAGGGGGAGATAAAAGATGGCTCTCACATAAACTACAGTGTGAGACCCGGTGTTCTAGTACGATTTTCAAATTCCAAAATGGCTTTTGCACATATAACAGTGTAAAACCCGTATATTCACATATAACTCTCCTAAGAAGCCAAAGCTAAAATGTGCAACTATCAAGGGGGAGCGTAAAGATTCAAATGTCAGCAATGACGGAGGATGTGTCCTAGTGACTGCCTCAAACAAAATAGTTAATAAATGACGGAGGATGTGTCCCAGTGAGTTCCTCGGGAGGATGTGTATAAATGACTGCCTCAAACAAAATAGTCAACAAATGACGGATGATGTGTCCTAGTGACTGCCTCGGGAGGATGTGTCTAGATGACTACCTCATGTTTTCGGACTCAAAATGAGTAAACCTAAGAAAATTAAATTTTGGAAAATAATTGAAGTTTAAATTTTAACTTAGTTATTTCACATAATTTCTTAAAACTCTTAAGGATTTCGAGCTACCCTAGAAAGGTCCAAAAATCCAAAACTGCTCGAAAAATCCATATTTTCAAGCATGCCCTAAAACATCCAAACAAGCTGCTTGAAAACTCAAAGTTTTAGAGCAATAGTCAAAGTGTGAGATTTTCGAGCATGCTGACTGAAAACCTATGTATTCGGTCAAAAAGGGTTATAAAAGGGTCAAAATTTCCCTTTTCTCCCATCACTTTCAACTCTCTCAATTTCAAATTTCAAATTTCAAAAGAATTGCTAAAGGGAACCTCCACTACTACTGTTTATCCTCTTCAACCTCGAACCCCTTTGGTATTATTTCTTAAAATCCTTGTTTACCTTCTCTCGATTGTATGATTGTGCAGTAAATATTACATGTAAACAATTAATTTAGGATCAAAACTTTAAAAGGAACCTCTGTATGCTCATTCTCTGTTATTTTCACCCACAAATTTCGAACCCTAGAACTGTTATTGAACAAAATTGTGTATAAATCTGTGAAATTGTTGCTTGAATCAACTTAGTTTGCTTGCTTGATGATGATCATATAACTGATTTCACACTTAAACATCGCCTTTATGGCTAAATCAATTCGATGATAAACAGGGGGTAAAACCTAGGGTTCTTGACAGATGATGCACAAATCTAGGGTTAGAACTTGGATTCCGTGATTGATATGATATGATTAATGGTACTTTAACACTTTTGAGTCGACTAAAACAGGTCTTGATAATTTATTCATCAAACCATTTATTTTTGCCCAAACAGACAGAGTGCTCGAAAACTTTAAATGCTCGAGAATGTTGATCTGCCTAAAAACCTAATATGCTTGAAAAATGAATAGTTTCCTGGAAATATTGGTGCTCAAAAATGTTACCTGAAAAATATGCTTGCTCGAAAAACCTAAGTGCTCGAAAAACCCTCCTGTTTGAAAAAGTTATATGCTCGAAAACCTTGTTTTGTTCGAAAACATTCTCTGTTCAAAATTGTCTAAGTGTTGTTTTTCAAATCTTTGACAAATCTTTATTAATTAACTTAATTTAAAAGATTTTGCCACCATTTTCACAACAACACCATATAAACTGTGCTTTCAACTAACTCTTCTCATGATAACAGCAATGTCGAACAATGCTTACCTCCCGTCATATGTAGGAACCCCGTGTGACTATTGGGTACCAATCTTAATGAATCATCCATGAGCAATGTGTTCATAGAAACCGAGACTATCTCAGAGCAACAGCTTCAATTAATGAGGGACTCCATGACGTACCATCCACCTGCAGGAGATGAACCGGATCACTTCACTTTCTTATTTGCTCAAAATCCGGATCAGATGGTCTCTTTCTCTTTGGATGACATGAGATGAGTTCTGGGTTTTCCTCGCACAGCACAATATGATGAGTTTCCCTCTGAGGATGATATGTTAGCTGCTATCCATCAACTTAGATATGAAGGAGAACTTAAGGCTATCAGGGACTTCAAGAAACAACACCTGGCACAACGATGGTCTGTGCTGTATACTTTCGTGAACTGGTGTTTCAATCCAATGAAAACTGGAACCGACCATATAACCATATTCTTACTAAAAATCTTTTATGGGATCGTGTTCCTGCCCACTGCTGACTTTACTCGAGCCGTCTGGGAGTGTATGATCGAAATTCACTCCACTTCACTCCTGTCATACATCCAATTCCGAAGATTCTACGTCACTATCCTGTCAACCATAATCGGTGCCAGTGAATTGACACCCAATCCACTTCCAAGAGATGTCACTGATTATAACACCCCGTCAAAATCCATTAACGGAATATTAACTCTGGTCCCAATGCTTGACTTGACTTCTACGTAACAGCAATATTTTACAGTGGAAGCAATTAATACCTGAGAATAAAATACGCAAAACGGGTCAACAATAATGTTGAGTGAATCTACAGGTTTTAGGTAAATAATACAGTATGTTTAAGAAATGATTTTCAAAAAACATTTATTAGTGAAAGACCACCAAGGTTTAATATTAAAAGTTTGCAGACAACGTTTGTCAAGTGTGAGTCTATTTGTGTACATCAATGTCAAGTTCAGTTGTGTATGACATTCAAAAATGTTTTGTTTCTTCTGTTTGCAAAACACAAGTTTAAGTGACCAATTACAACGTATGAGACCACAATGGTTTCATGTTTGAAGTTTGTAGACAACACTGTGTCCTGTTTCAAATGTTATAGACACCATCGTGTCAAATTTCAAATATTCGTAGACAATACCATGTCAAGTTTTATCTCTCTTGTTTGTAAACCACAGTTTTAAATAACGTAATATAGAATCTGAAAAACATTATTCAGAAAAATATTTTAATCGCATTTGACCACGATATTTCAATAAGCACAACCGAAAGTTGCAAAGTATACATAATCCATGAGCACTTAAATACTAGTATAAAGACCTCCTTTACCCCATAAAAACGTATACACTTGTTCGAGTGTATCTAATGTTCAAAGTAAATGCATCACAGTTAATAATGTAGGGTGAGGTTCGTCTAACCTAACGGATCCGTCCATCTAAATTGTGCTTACCCGAAGGTAATAAAAGTATTCAAGCTAGGGGCTTTGTGAACACAACTCAATATGTATGATAAGTACTCGTGTCAAACATAAAAGCATTTGTAAGATATGTAAGTAACAATGTGTATTCTCATCCCAGAAAATAGTAAGTAAAAGTGAGATTGTAGACTCACCTTTGAAAATCTCTTGAACGACAAGTAAGCAAGTAACTTATATGGTTTATTGTCGAGAAATGCAACCTAAGTATACGTATTTAGGTTGGTAAATATTTATGTATTATACAATAGTGGTTCCATAGAGTAAGTTGTCTTATTGCTCGACTCGACGCGTTTCAAAGTAAAAGTCAACATATAGTCAACCAGTTCATGCAAGTCAACCAAAGTCAACCAAAGTCAAACCAAAAGTCAAACTTGGTCAAAGTAGTCAACATCTGTAGGTTCATGTCAAATGTTGGTCAACATGTCAAACCTAGGTCAACTAACATGTTTCATTTCATAATTTGTCAAGTATGCGATCACAGATTATCGTCAAGCATAACGTTCATGTACATGTTGCAAACAACGAATAATATCTCATAGCACATAATTCATGGCAACATGGCAAACTCCATATCTTAAATATACATATAAACGTTTCCAAAAAGCATAACCGGGGTCTCATACAATGTCTACAAGTTGGGTTTCAGAAGAGGTACATTTATGGTTCACAAAATCAGTTTCTGACTGCGCACCAATCTCGTAATGGCTATAACCGGAGCTAGGGACATGAAAATCAAGCTAGGTCAGTGGCCATGGTTCAAGGACAAGTCAAATTATCACATATCCAAAAATGAGCAACTTTTGTTTATTCAGTTGGTACAGTTTATTCAATCAATTTGGACATTCTGTTTCAGCTCAATTCAGCAGTTACCAAAACTACGGCCTTAGTGTTATAAGACCCAAATAACTATTTGTACAGATTGTAAATAGAGTACATAAAGTGTGTGCTTCACTGTTTAATTAAACAGAGGTCAGAGCCTGCCCAGGCCATTGTACGCGCCGCGCATATGTAGGGGTGCGCGCCGCGCACTGCTACTGTTGGCAGTTTCCAGCTTTTTAAATTAAAGTTAAATGAAGGGCATGGTAGTCTTTTCACATGAGAATGAGTTTGGGGATGTAATGGCCAGATGGGTGGTGAATGAAACACAATTAACTTTATCACCAACCACCTCATCTCTCCAATTCAATTCCTAGAGTGAGGAACCCTTTAAGTGAGAGAAAGCTCAAATCGAGAAGGAAGAAGTTGATTTCGAGCCAAATCGCGTGTATTAAAGTTGTTCATCTAATCACTAGCTACGTTGTGTGATGACCCAAGAATTTCCGACCAAATTTAAACTTAATGTTTATAGCATTTTGATACGATATGCAAAGTCTGTAATGTTGAGTCACGAATGTTTTGAAATTTATATTCATGTAATCAATTACCCTTTGACTATGCGTGACGATTCACGAACTATTGTCTGTAAATAAAAAATGTAAAAAAAATAAATATAAGAATATATATATATGTATGTATATGTAAAATAAAATACAAGATAATTAAGCATAATGGATTTGTATTATATATAAAATATATATATATGATAAATATTCAAATATCATTTTATATAACATAGGTAATACATAATTAAGGTTAATATATTATATGTAATTATAAGTTAATATATAAATGTTATGTTAATGTTATGATTATTACATAAAATATTAATTATTAATATTGTTATTAAAATAAATATTGGTATCATCAATATTATAAATTCTAATGTAAAATATAAAGTTATATATAAAATCTGATATGTGTAAGTTGTTATATTACTATTATTAATATTATCATATTAATACTATTATAACTAATAGGATATTTATTAGCAATTAACATTATTAACATCAGTATTAGATATATTATTATTATTATTAATAGGTAATATATAAATATAGAAAGTGATATATATATATATATATATATATATATATATATATATATATATATATATATTTATATATTTATATTTATATTTATATTTATATATATAATTAATAGTATTACTAATATCATTATCAATACTAATATAATTAATATTATTATTATAATTATCATTAATAATAATAATATTATTATTATTATCAATTTCATTAAAAATCCTTATCATTGTGATTTATTAGTATTGTTACTTTTATTATTATTTTTTATTATTATTATTAGTATTAGTATTACCATAACTAAAAATTTCATAATTTCTAAAATAAAATAACTTATTATTATTCCTAATAATTAGCAATGAACTAAGATATTTATATTTGTATTACCTATTTTAACATTATTAGTGATATTTATATTTCTTAGCTAATATATATATATATATATATATATATATATATATATATATATATATATATATATATATATATATATATATATATATATATATATATATATATATATATAAACTGTACAAAACAGATTCCAAATCAACTTTAGATCACTTTCAACTGTTTTAATTTTTGTCTTTGGTCTGTAAATTGTTGAAAATTGATACCATTTAGTACGAATTAGTTAGGAGTCTCTTTCCATTTTTTGTTTTTCTCTTTTGGTTTCGATTCCTTATGGTGACAGACTGTACAAATCGATTTCAGCTTACCAATACAAACAAGTGTGATCAATTATGTTACTATATCACTCCCTTTAAACTCGTTATGTATAAAATACCCTGCAAATCGAGTAAATGTCAGAAAAATAAAAGGAAAAACTAGTTTCTTCCCCTGTTCTTCCACTTTACAGCCATATTCTAAATTCGAATCATAATTCAAAAAGTAAAAATGCAGAAAGGTTAGAAATCTTTTATTGAATCTATCTGCAAAACCTCAACTCTCAATTCTTTGTATCGAGCTAGAATTTCGGAGTCAAAGTTTTAAAGATAAAAGTCAAACTTTTGTGTTCTTCGCGAAATTTAAATCTGTTTTGATGATTCAAGTTAAATTGATGAATTATAAAGTTTATAGGATGGATTTGAAACTTATTTCGTGTTATAACATTTAGCTAAAACGTTCTCAAATTGAAAATCAATTTTTTTTTTTTACAAAAACCGCGACAGCAGCAACTATGCTGGGGGATTCGTTTTAATTTTTTTTTTCTGTTCCTAGTGTTATTAATATAAAAATTTTAAGTGTTTATGTGTTATGAACCCCTAAAACCAATTCGTAGGTTGATCGAGGGATCCCTGGGTAACTAGTTAGGGTGAAGAAGGAGAAGGAGAAAGGGAACTATCTGATAACGGGTTATAAATAATTTATTGGGTATAATCTCAGAAAAGTCAAAACAGCCGGTTGGTTAAGTAATGTGTTTGTGGAAGGGAGGTCTCGGGTTCGAATCCTGCTCGCGACATTTTTATTTTAGGAATTTCTAAAGGTAGTTTTACACATTAGAATTCATTATTATTATTATTTGTTATTATTATTATACTAATTATTCTTGTTATTGTTATTAGTATAACTATTATTATTGTTATTATTTTTAGAATCATCATTAATATAATTATCAATATTGTTATTATTAGTAACAAAATTATTATTTTCTTTACAAATATAAGCATTATGATAAAATTATGATTATCAATACAAGTATGAAGATTACTATTATATATCACTAATAATTATATTTTTATTATGATTATGATTATGATTAGGATTAGAATTATTAGAATTACTGTTATGAAATTAATACAAATTATAATTATTTTTGCAAATATTAGTATTGGTATCTTTTTACAAATATTAGAATTGTTAATATTAACATAAATATTATTAATTATATTATCACGAGTATTATTATTATGTAAGTACTAAAATCGATATCATAATGATCACTAACCATAAAACTTATATTTTACAAGTATTATTAGTAATATCATTATTATTATCTAATAGAATTATTATTAACATAAATATATTATTAATGTTACTATCATTATTTGTACTAATATTAACTTAGTATAATTTGAACTGCTGTTTCGATAAACAAATGAAATACATATATAAAATTTAGATATTTAACACATATAACATAACAAAATTTAATATTGCTATATACAAAAAGAACATATAATGTATATATAAATTATTAACATAAAAAATGATATAACAAATACATTTATATATATGTGTGTTTAATTACAACTATGAATATTAATAAATATACAAATGATATAGGTTCGTGAATCCGAGGCCAACCCTGCATTGTTCAGTTTGTCTAATGTTGTCATATGTATTTTTACTACAAAATACATTAGGTGAGTTTCATTACTCCCCTTTTAAATGCTTTTGCAATATATATTTTTGGGACTGAGAATACATGCGCTGCTTTTATAACTGTTTTACGAAATAGACACAAGTAATCGAAATTACATTATATGGTTGAATTATCGAAATCAAATATGCCCCTTTTTATTAAGTCTGGTAATCTAAGAATTAGGGAACAGACATCCTAATTGACGCGAACTCTAAAGATAGATCTATCGGGCCCAACAAGCCCCATCCAAAGTACCGGATGCTTTAGTACTTCGAAATTTATATCATGTCCGAAGGAGGATCCCGAAATGATGGGGATATTCTTATATGCATATTGTGAATGTCGGTTACCAGGTGTTCAATCCATATGAATGATTATTTTGTCTCTATGTATGGGACGTATATTTATGAGAAATGAAAATCTTGTGGTCTATTAAAATGATGGAAATGATTATTTATGTTAAACTAATGAACTCACCAACCTTTTGGTTGACACTTTAAAGCATGTTTATTCTCAAGTATGAAAGAAATCTTCCGCTGTGCATTTGCTCATTTAGAGATATTACTTGGAGTCATTCATGACATATTTCAAAAGACGTTGCATTCGAGTCATCGAGTTTAACAAGATTATTATTAAGTCAATTATAGTTGGATGTATTATGAAATGGTATGCATGTCGTCAACTTTCAATGAAATGAAAGTTTATCTTTTAAAACGAATGCAATGTTTGTAAAATGTATCATTTAGAGGACAAGTACCTCGCAATGTAACCAACAATTGTGAATCGTTTATAATCGAGATAGACTTCATCCGGATGGATTAGGATGGGTCTTCACAGTTGGTATCAGAGCGGTGGTCTTAGCGAACCATGTCTGCATTAGTGTGTCTAACTGATAAGTCGTTAGGATGCATTAGTGAGTCTGGACTTTGACCGTGTCTGCATGTCAAAAGTTTTGCTTATCATTTTGTGTCAAAAATTACATGCTTATCATTCTTAGAGAATCATTTGCTTATCATTCTTAGTCTAGACACGTTTTACTGCATTGACTGCATGAATGGTGTATAGACAAAATTTATATCTTAGCGTATCTGTTACTGTAAATTTGCCTGACAACTTCCATAGATTCCTCCGTAACTTATGGGATTTTAGTATTATATATGCATATGTAAATTATGTATTGCAGGGTACTAATCTACATCCTATAATCTATTTCTTATCAAAAGTCCTTCATCTGATCGTACGAGATGAATCCTGCAACCAGTACGAGTCCCTCAGATTCTGATAGCTATTCCGATAGTTATTCCGACAGCTATTCCGACATAGATGTTCACCTAAGCTTCGAAAACAGCGTCATCGACATGAATCAACCAATCAGCCATTATCAATTCATCTGATGGGTTCGTAGTCGACTTAATTAATGGAAACGCGCAGAAGGCAATCCCTTCCACCAACCGAATTCACCTCTTGACAATGAACCTAAAGCGTTTACCGGCGAACCTGTTCGAGACACCATTTTCAGTCTCATTTCCAGGGTAACTCGACCAGATTATATTCTGTCCACAATTCTAAACCTTATTCATCTGCTCGTTCCGACCGACAATCATCCTGGAGTAATAAGTCAACGAACTTCGTGCTCGAATAATCAATTCGGAGAATATGGTACAAAATGTACCAGCTTCATCAACATCACCGGCACCAACAGTACCATCAATAACATCACCAGTACCAACAACAATAACCGACGAAGTATTGATCCATAACTTCATTAATATTCTGCGAAGAATATGTGGTTCCTAATAGTCTTAGAAATTACTTATTCTAGCTCAAACCGAAAAGCAAATGTGTTTAATATCATATTAACTCATTAAATCCGTGAATACATCTGAAGAAAATATATATGTATATATGTTTTCATAAAGATTGTAATTAAAAAAAAAATTCTCTTGTACAAACTGTTAATGGTGAAAATATTTTAACAGGTAGGTAATACCCGAGGAATATTTAAATTTCACATTAATTAGTGACATTGTATGTTCTTCGAATCTGTTTCAACAGCCATATACTATCCTACTTACATCCACCGATATACAAATTCGATCACCACAGAATAACCATATTCATCCAATTTCATATTTGGATTTTGATTTATCTGAATCCAACAAGTGGCATAACAAAGAAAATAATTGACACAATAAAATTTGTTAGAAACAAACAAATTAACTATGAGGAATTTTGTTAAGAATCCACGCTAACTGATCCTAGCTTATTGTTCCTAGCTAACTGATTATATTTTATTTATCGCAATTTACATTTTCGCAATTTTATTTATCGTCATTTAATTTTCTGATATTTACTTTACGCACTTTATTTATCGTCATTTAATTTCTGTTATTTATTTTTACGCACTTTAAATATCGGGACACGTATACAAGGTTTTGACATATGATATCGACACATCTATATATATTATTTGGAATCACCATAGACACTCTATATGCAGTAATGATCAAGTTCTCTATACAGGGTTGAGGTTGATTCTCAAATAATATATATACTTTGAGTTGTGATCGAGTCTGAGACGTATACGGGTCACGATACGTATTAATTCGAATATTATATATATAATTGTATATGAATTATTGAATTGCTAACTGTGGACTATCAACATTGAACAATTAAAATGAATTAAAATATTGATTATAACTTATGAAACTAAACAATTCTTCAAGTTGCCACTTGATTTCATCTTAAACCTTAATTGTACCTTGACGATTCCAATCTGCATTCAAACTTTCATAATTCTTGAAAACAACTCAATCGATAGGATGAATCAACCTCACTTCATCTACAGAAGGAAAGATTTAAGCATATAGTTATGCACCTGAGAAACTCTCGGCAACTGAGTAAAAGTTTAACACGTAGCCGCGTCAGATCCTTTGGCATTTATTAGCAAAAATAACTTTGCGATCCCTTTTCAAGGTAGCAAATTTTGTCACAGCTTCAGCAAATCAACTTCGACTTTTCGTTCGAAACAACCTTATTATAACCTTGATATATATGTGTACTCTTTTATTGTTACCATGGAACCTTTTATATTCCACCATACTACCATCAGCGTTTAATCATCTAAAAACACAATTCTCCTGAAATCGCCTCGGATTGATAACCAATGATTCAGATATCGTAGCATTAAATACAGAGGAAACGGAAAAATGGTAGATGGTCTAAACGGTCAAAAGTTTGATGATAAAGAAAGGAGTGTTAGGAACGCTCGATAGAAAATTTGGTACTGAAAAACAGATTGAGCTAACTATGAAGGAGACTACAGGCAAATACAAGGACCATACCCTATATTCAAAGAATCCATATAATTCTGGATCCGTTGAAATCTTTAGAGAATATCTTGCTCTGAAGTCATGTTAAAATCTTACGGAAAATCTTTCTCCATCAACAATCGAACTTAGAAATTCCAAAATATCATCATCAATATCTTCGATATTTCTGAGGATATTTTCATAAATATTCTCGTTCGAAATTATATACCTCTTCGTGCTTCCTGTGTATCATTATATTGGAAACATTCAATAGAAAATTTAGTACCGAAAAGCAGATTATGCGAAACTATGAAGAAAGCCGTGGACAAATCACAAAGAATAAGTTTGACTTCAAAGAATCTAAATGATTCAATATCTGCAAAGGTCTTTAGTGAATATATTGCTCTTTACTCTAAACCCTTGCGGACAATAGTTTCTATCATCCTCTGATCTTAGATATTCCGTGATATTATCGTATCGTTCATTATAAATATCCTCGATATTTCTGAATATATTTTCATAACTAATCTTATCTGAAATTATTAATCTCTTCTTGCCATCAGTATTACATCATATAGAAACTGTTAGTTTCTATATTCTGTAAACTTTCGAGCTTAAAATATGAATGTTATTGAAGTAATGTTGGGAACTGATGCATGAGTTAGTATAATATAATGACACTTGATCAACGTGATTATATTACAGTAATTCATGCTGAGTTTCTAATGAAACTTGATGATTCACAGACCATAACATCATCAGGTGCCATGTTACATAACTCTTTCATTGTGTTTAACTTCTAAACATATCAAGAAAATATATTCTTGATAGTTCTATTCTCAGTGATTCAGGTAATTTGACAAAACAAATCGTGCTACTACCTTTCTTTTCTACCTTGTATATTATGATAATTTGAAACTCTATATCTACAAATTCTGGGCCATTATTCGCTTGACTTGAAGTCGGGAAGAGAAAACAAAAGCATAGAGCTTTGAAATATAAGGGAGAATAAAAAGCCCGATAACAACATATAAATTACAAACCGTGTATATCAATGTTTATCGCAACATAAAGACACGGGAGAATTAAAAACATTATAATCCCGAGGGCGAAGTAGAAGAAAGCAGATTCCTCTGGTGGAAGTTGGGAAAGGAGAATGATTGTTGCGATAATAAGGATGAAGACAAGGATCAGAACTGGATTAAGCATTCTCAGAATCTTTTGGATATATGAAACAAGAAAGAAAGTATAGGAATGGTGAGAATAATGGAACGGAAGAGTTTAATTTATAATGGAAATATCAGATAGAGTAATCGAAGCAGATCACCGCATTTAATTCGAGAGATCTTAATTTCTTTATTCGCCGAAGAATCAGATCTTATAGATCTTCAAGATTTTCTTTTAAATCCCTTGAATTCCGGAATTCAACCCTCTACGTCAAAAGTTAAGACTCACCTTATTTTCTAAATTCAATCACGACTACGTCAAAGGTTATGGAAAATCTCCATCTATTCACCTCGATCTTTTGTGATCACTTCCTTCATATGCTTCGATTAATCAAATCATTTTATCCATATTACTCAATGATAATAAAACTATATTTATCAACTCATATTCGTTATGAAAACATTTTTTATTGTTAACCATGACCACCTCACTCAAATTTCGGGACGAAATATCTTTAACGGGTAGGTACTGTGATGACCCGGGAATTTCCGACCAAATTTAAACTTAATGTTTATAGCATTTTGATACGATATGCAAAGTCTGTAATATTGAGTCTCGAATGTTTTGAAATTTATATTTATGTAATCAATTACCCTTTGACTATGCGCGACGATTCACGAACTATTGTCTGTAAATAAAAAATGTAAAAAAAATAAATATAAGAATAAATATAATTAAGCATAATGGATTTGTATTATATATAAAATATATATATATATATATATATATATATATATATATATATATATATATATATATGATAAATATTCAAATATCATTTTATATAACATAGGTAATACATAATTAAGGTTAATATATTATATGTAATTATAAGTTAATATATAAATGTTATGTTAATGTTATGATTATTACATAAAATATTAATTATTAATATTGTTATTAAAATAATATTGGTATCATCAATATTATAAATTCTAATGTAAAATATAAAGTTATATATAAAATCTGATATGTGTAAGTTGTTATATTACTATTATTAATATTATCATATTAATACTATTATAACTAATAGGATATTTATTAGCAATTAACATTATTAACATCAGTATTAGATATATTATTATTATTATTAATAGGTAATATATAAATATAGAAAGTGATATATATATATATATATATATATATATATATATATATATATATATAGAAAGTGATATATAATAGGTAATATATAAATATAGAAAGTGATATATATATATATATATATATATATATATATATATATATATATATATATATATATATATATATATATATATATATATATATTTATATATATAATTAATAGTATTACTAATATCATTATCAATACTAATATAATTAATATTATTATTATAATTATCATTAATAATATTATTATTATTATTATTATCAATTTCATTAAAAATCCTTATCATTGTGATTTATTAGTATTGTTACTTTTATTATTATTATTAGTATTAGTATTACCATAACTAAAAATTTCATAATTTCTAAAATAAAATAACTTATTATTATTCCTAATAATTAGCAATGAACTAAGATATTTATATTTGTATTACCTATTTTAACATTATTAGTGATATTTATATTTCTTAACTAATATATATATATATATATATATATATATATATATATATATATATATATATATATATATATATATATATATATATATATATATATATATATATATATATATAAACTGTACAAAACAGATTCCAAATCAACTTTAGATCACTTTCAACTGTTTTAATTTTTGTCTTTGGTCTGTGAATTGTTGAAAATTGATACCATTTAGTACGAATTAGTTAGGAGTCTCTTTCCATTTTTTGTTTTTCTCTTTTGGTTTCGATTCCTTATGGTGACAGACTGTACAAATCGATTTCAACTTACCAATACAAACAAGTGTGATGAATTATGTTACTATATCACTCCCTTTAAACTCGTTATGTATAAAATACCCTGCAAATCGAGTAAATGTCAGAAAAATAAGAGGAAAAACTAGTTTCTTCCCCTGTTCTTCCACTTTACAGCCATATTCTAAATTCGAATCATAATTCAAAAAGTAAAAATGCAGAAAGGTTAGAAATCTTTTATTGAATCTATCTGCAAAACCTCAACTCTCAATTCTTTGTATCGAGCTAGAATTTCGGAGTCAAAGTTTTAAAGATAAAAGTCAAACTTTTGTGTTCTTCGCGAAATTTAAATCTGTTTTGATGATTCAAGTTAAATTGATGAATTATAAAGTTTATAGGATAGATTTGAAACTTATTTCGTGTTATAACATTTAGCTAAAACGTTCTCAAATTGAAAATCAATTTTTTTTTTTTACAAAAACCGCGACAGCAGCAACTATGCTGGGGGATTCGTTTTAATTTTTTTTCTGTTCCTAGTGTTATTAATATAAAAATTTTAAGTGTTTATGTGTTATGAACCCCTAAAACCAATTCGTAGGTTGATCGAGGGATCCCTGGGTAACTAGTTAGGGTGAAGAAGGAGAAGGAGAAAGGGAACTATCTGATAACGGGTTATAAATAATTTATTGGGTATAATCTCAGAAAAGTCAAAACAGCCGGTTGGTTAAGTAATGTGTTTGTGGAAGGGAGGTCTCGGGTTCGAATCCTGCTCGCGACATTTTTATTTTAGGAATTTCTAAAGGTAGTTTTACACATTAGAATTCATTATTATTATTATTTGTTATTATTATTATACTAATTATTCTTGTTATTGTTATTAGTATAACTATTATTATTGTTATTATTTTTAGAATCATCATTAATATAATTATCAATATTGTTATTATTAGTAACAAAATTATTATTTTCTTTACAAATATAAGCATTATGATAAAATTATGATTATCAATACAAGTATGAAGATTACTATTATATATCACTAATAATTATATTTTTATTATGATTATGATTATGATTAGGATTAGAATTATTAGAATTACTGTTATGAAATTAATACAAATTATAATTATTTTTGCAAATATTAGTATTGGTATCTTTTTACAAATATTAGAATTGTTAATATTAACATAAATATTATTAATTATATTATCACGAGTATTATTATTATGTAAGTACTAAAATCGATATCATAATGATCACTAACCATAAAACTTATATTTTACAAGTATTATTAGTAATATCATTATTATTATCTAATAGAATTATTATTAACATAAATATATTATTAATGTTACTATCATTATTTGTACTAATATTAACTTAGTATAATTTGAACTGCTGTTTCGATAAACAAATGAAATACATATATAAAACTTAGATATCTAACACATATAACATAACAAAATTTAATATTGCTATATACAAAAAGAACATATAATATAATGTATATATAAATTATTAACATAAAAAATGATATAACTAATACATTTATATATATGTGTGTTCAATTACAACTATGAATATTAATAAATATATAAATGATATAGGTTCGTGAATCCGAGACTGTCATAACCCGTCCTTAACCATAAGAACGCGTTAGATAACGTATGATTTCATTGCGAGGTATTGACCTCTATATGAGACATTTTTGAAAGAAAACTGCATATATTATACATTACAAACCATAACCATTATTTTTGTTACAAGCTTAAGACAATAAAAAGAAGATTAACGTTTAGCGATAATCTTCGACTTACAAACTTTACAAATGATGACAACAACACGGTTTCTAGCATATTTTACAATACAACATCTCGGATATGCAGTTTTATTTTTGACACAAACATGCGTACGCAAGATCCTGGTTAGATCCAACATAATGCAGCGGAAGCTTTAATTATCACCTGAGAATAAACATGTTTAAAAACGTCAACATAAAGTTGGTGAGATATAGGTTTAGTGCGCAGCAATATATATATATAGACCACAAGATTTCGTATATAAACATTTCAATAAAAATATTCTAAGTGGTTGAGCACTTGGTAACCATACTTAACATTTTCACGTCGCATATTCCCTTTAATATGAAATCTTACTACACCGTACCAAGTGTAGTCACAAAACGAAGTACTGTGCAACCGTTGAATACTGGTCGTCCAGTCCGGTTGGGGTTGTCAGGCCCGATAGATCTATCAACAGGATTCGCGTTTACAATACCGCTGTAAATAACAGTTACCAAGCTACAGGGAAGTATGCCAGTGGTACAACTCAACGTAGAATATATTTTTCAGTTACTTGTGTCCATAACGTAAAACATAAAATACATGTATTCTCATCCCGAAATATTTAGAGTTTAAAAGTGGGACTATATACTCACTCTTGTCTTGATGATATAAATAATTTGACTCGGTCTTCCGGTTGATATCACGAACCTATCCATATATAATATATCAATATGTTTTCATTTTTTAAACAAACGTTATAAATATATACTTGTTATACTTTTAATATTTTGAATAATTCCTTAGTCCGTAGTTAGCAGTCCGATGTTAGTAATTCAATTTCAATGGTTCATTTTTAGATGTTTAATATACCCGCAATGAAATAAATAAAACCCCCAACGAAATAAATAAAACCCCATCGTATATGTATTGGACGAGATTAATCTTGACCCATGGTACCGGTGTTGTCAAATGACGTGTTGCGTACAATCATGGGATCTTATGATTAATCTTCTCGTGTTGTTTACGGGTGATCCTGAACCATATAAAATTGAATTATAAGTACATATATATAAAATATCATGTTATCTTAGAAATATGTGATTTATATCATTTTTTCCAATTGATCCCGTAGTTGAAATGATCTAGGATAACCAATTTTGTTTCGGTCATAGTTTCTTCGTTACAAATCCGTTTTCGTTGATTCAAATTGCCATCTTCTTGGATCGAGTTCTTCTTTAAGACTATGAACTGTAAATACCTTGGTTTGTATTCAAAATCATACGGCATAAGTGAAACATTAGTGAAACATATGAAGTTAAACATTTTTGTTACAACAAAATCATTTAATGACCATTTTTCTAAAAATACTTATACTTTGAAAAACCAAGTTTTACCTTGTTAAATTAGCATATACATAAGTTATATTACAGGTCTTGAAGTATTTTAAAAGTTAAGTTAGAAGGATCTATTTAGTTTGCAAACAAGTTTGAAAACATTCAAACTATGTTCTTGTTGTTAAACTTTTGTACCACAAAATAAGATAGCTATATATATATGAATCGAATAAGGTTATGAACATAGATTCTACCTCAGGTTCCTTGGATAAAGTTGCTGTAAAAGAGAAGTAAGAAGCTAGAATAAAAAGGGTGATGGAAGTGGATGAAAGATTGGAAGTAAGTTGGTGTTCTTGGAAGGTTTTCTTGAAGTGTTTTTGTATGGTTTTCTTATGGTGTTTTAGTATGGTTTTTGAAGCTAGATCTTTATGGAACTTTGCTGGATTGTTATGGAGTTTAGAGAGTAAGAAAGAGTGTGTGTTTTTAGTTAAGAGATTGAAGTAAAAATGAATCAAAAATGATGATACATATATACTCCTAAAAATGTGATCTTTAAGGATAACATGACAAAATTCTAGTTTGTATTTTTGTAATTAGTCTTGCAATGATTCAAAAGTAATTACCTTATACATAAGGCATGAATAAGGGCTGGTTAGGTGGTGATTTGATGTGTATATACCAATAGTAAATACGTATAGAAGCTTGGTATGATACGAGTACAAATACTCTAGGTATACGTATAGAAATTTTGTGAAAAATGGAATGAGGATTCAAATATAGCTATCTTTTGTGAATACACTTATATGATTTTATGTATTTAAGTTCTTAAAAGTGATTAAATACATTACTTATACAATATATGTATAAACATTATATGTCTTAAGTATTTATGTCAAATAACGTTACGTATAGTTATCGTTTTGAAAACTTAAGTTAGTAGTTTCAAAATACACATATAACTTGTTGTTATTAATATAAAATGAGGTATTAAAACATTTATTAATCATGTTAAATATGTATATATACATTTATATAAACAAACGTATAATTATCATATATTGTATAGTTCGTGATATCATCGGTTAAACTAGACGGTCAAACGTTGTGTAAAACTCTTTTCGGAAATATAAGTCTCGACAATTTGGATTGCTTATCATGTTGGCAAGGTTTAATTTATGTAAATATTAATCTTATAAGTATAGAATGATCGAAAAAGTGCGGGTCGTTACATTACCTCCCCGTTAAATAAATTTCGTCCCGAAATTTTAAAATTGTACCTATTTTGCGTCATCGAGAAACAAGTGCGGATACTTTCGTTTCATTTGATCCTCTCGTTCCCACGTAAACTCGGGACCTCTTCTAGCATTCCAACGAACCTTAACAATCGGTATATTGCTCTGTTTGAGCTGTTTAACTTCACGGTCCATGATTTCGATTGGTTCTTCGACGAATTGTAGTTTCTCGTCGACATGGATTTCTTCAAGAGGAATGGTGAGGTCTTCCTTTGCAAGACACTTCTTAAGGTTTGAGACGTGAAAGGTATTATGTACTCCGGTGAGTTGTTGCGGTAACTCGAGTCGATAAGCTACCGGTCCAATGCGTTCGATGATCTTGAACGGGCCCACGTACCTTGGGTTCAGTTTACCCCTTTTGCCGAAACGTATTACACCTTTCCAAGGTGACACCTTTAGCATAACCATGTCCCCGACCTGAAACTCTAATGGTTTCCTTCGAACATCAGCGTAGCTCTTTTGGCGACTACGGGCTGTTTTCAATCTCTCCTTGATTTGCACTATCTTCTCAGTCGTTTCATGTATGATCTCGGGACCAGTTAAATGTCGATCTCCTACTTCATTCCAACAGATAGGAGATCTACACTTCCTTCCGTACAATGCTTCGAATGGCACAGCTCCAATGCTCGCATGATAACTATTATTATACGAGAATTCTGCTAACGGTAGATATTTATCCCATCCGTTTCCAAAATCGATCACACATGCCCTGAGCATGTCTTCGAGAGTCTGAATCGTTCTTTCACTCTGTCCATCGGTTTGTGGATGATATGCGGTACTCATATCCAACCGAGTTCCTAGTGCCTCCTGTAGTGATTGCCAGAATTTTGAGGTAAATCTACTATCACGATCGGATATAATGGAAATAGGTATTCCATGCCTTGAAACAACTTCCTTTATATACAATCGTAATAGTTTCTCCATTCTATCCGTTTCCTTTATAGGCAAGAAATGTGCAGACTTGGTGAGACGATCAACAATCACCCAAATGGTGTCGTATCCCCAGGCAGTCTTTGGTAACTTCGTGATGAAATCCATGGTAATACCGTCCCATTTCCATTCTGGAATTTCTGGTTGTTGAAGTAACCCTGACGGCTTCTGGTGTTCTGCTTTGACTTTGGAACAAGTTAAACATTCCCCAACATATGTTGCAACGTCGGTCTTTAAGTTAGGCCACCAATAACGTGTCTTAAGATCTTGATACATCTTTCCAACTCCAGGATGTATCGAGTATCTTGTCTTATGTGCCTCGTTCAATATCAACTTCCTTAATCCACCCAACTTCGGTACCCAAATACGATTTGCAAAATATCTAATTCCGTCTTCCCGTATAACGAGTTGCTTCTCATACTTCTTCATTATTTCATTTCCTTTATTTTCTTTAGTAAGTGCTTCTCGTTGAACTTCTTTGATTTGTGAGTTGAGATTCATGCGAATTTTTATATTCATTGCTCGAACTCGAATTGGTTCTCGTTCCTTTCTGCTTAAAGCATCGGCCACCACGTTCGCCTTTCCGGGATGATAACGAATTTCACAATCATAGTCGTTTATTAACTCGACCCACCTACGTTGTCTCATGTTCAGTTGTTTCTGATCAAAAATATGTTGAAGACTTTTATGATCAGTAAACACAGTGAATTTAACTCCATACAAGTAGTGTCTCCACATCTTCAATGCAAACACGACTGCTCCCAATTCTAGATCATGCGTCGTATAATTTCGCTCGTGAATCTTCAATTGTCGGGATGCAAATGCAATAACTTTCTTCCGTTGCATAAGAACACAACCAAAACCTTGTCGCGAAGCGTCACAATATATTTCAAAATCATCGTTCCCTTCTGGCAACGATAATATAGGCGCCGTAGTTAACTTCTTTTTCAGTATTTGAAATGCGTTCTCCTGCTCCGAAGTCCATTCATATTTCTTCCCTTTTTGCGTTAATGCTGTCAACGGCTTAGCTATTCGGGAAAAATCTTGAATAAACCTTCTATAATAACCGGCTAAACCCAAAAATTGGCGTATCTGTGTTGGTGTCTTAGGAGTCTCCCATTTTTCAATAGCTTCAGTTTTTGCTGGATCAACCTGAATTCCTTCGCTATTAACAACGTGACCAAGAAATTGCACTTCTTTCAACCAGAAAGCACACTTAGAAAATTTAGCATAAAGTTGTTCTTTTCTCAACAACTCCAGTATCAACCTTAAATGCTCTTCATGCTCTTGCTCACTCTTGGAATAGATAAGAATATCATCAATGAAAACGATAACAAACTTATCTAAATACGGACTACAAACTCGATTCATGAGGTCCATGAATACAGCTGGCGCATTTGTCAATCCAAACGGCATGACCAAAAATTCGTAATGACCATAACGTGTCCGAAAAGCAGTTTTCGGAATATCCTCTTCTTTGACGCGTAGTTGATGATAGCCCGATCTTAAGTCGATTTTCGAATACACACATGATCCTTGCAATTGATCAAATAAGTCATCAATTCTTGGTAGTGGATACCGATTCTTGATAGTTAACTTATTTAATTCACGATAATCTATACACATCCTAAAAGATCCATCTTTCTTCTTAACAAACAAAATTGGAGCTCCCCACGGTGAAGTACTCGGTCGTATGAATCCACGGTCCAGTAATTCTTTTAACTGACTTTGAAGTTCTTTTAACTCGGACGGTGCAAGTCTATATGGAGCACGAGCCACTGGTGCAGCTCCTGGTACTAAATCTATTTGAAATTCTACCGATCTAAATGGAGGTAATCCCGGCAATTCTTCCGGAAAAACTTCAGGAAAATCTCTTGCCACAGGCACGTCATTGATGCACTTCTCTTCCTTTTCGACTTTATTAACATGTGCTAAAATAGCGTAACATTCCTTTTCTAAACACTTTTTGGCTTTCAAACAGCTAATGAGTTTTAGCTTTGAATCACCCTTCTCTCCGTAAATCATCACCGGCATTTTATCCTTACCAGGAATACGAATTGCCTTCTTGGCACAAACAACTTCCGCTCCTACTTTGGACATCCAGTCCATGCCGACTATTACATCAAAACTTCCTAATTCTACGGGTATCAAATCAATCTTAAATGTTTCTCCGGCTAAATTTATCTTACAATCACGACAAATTTTATCGGCTTTAATTAGTTTACCATTAGCTAACTCAATCATGTACTTAGCATCTAGAGGTAATGATGAACAATTCAATTTAGTGTAAAAATTTATACACACGTAACTTCTATCGGCGCCAGTATCAAATAAAATAGATGCTGATAAGTTATTAATGGTAAACGTACCCGTAACAAGCTCCGGGTCTTCTCGTGCCTCTCTAGCATTAATAACAAACGCTCTTCCACGTGCAGGTCCGCCATTCTGATTCGGGCACTGGCTCTTATAATGACCTTGTTTTCCACACCCAAAACAAGTAATGTTAGCCAAAGCAGTTCTATTTGCGTTGGTGGCAGGAGTCTTGTTACCATTTGCATTTGTAACGAGAGCCTTACAATCTTCAGCAAGATGTCCCTGTCTATTGCATTTAGTGCACAACACACTACAGTAACCAAAATGATGTTTGTGACAACGGTTGCATAAAGGACTTTGTCCTTTGTAACCAAAGCCTGAACCGCTACCCGCACCTTTCGGGGTTTCTGGTTTCTTAAAAGATTGTTGTTGGTAACCTTGATCATAATTTCCGTTCCACTTCCTTTTGTTACTCGATACCTTCACCTCAGTAGTGAATGCTTTCTTATCCAGAATGACCTGATCCATTAACTCGTTCGCCATGGTTATAGCTTCATGAATTGTTTTAGGTTTCGATGCCGTAACGTTTGCTTTGACCTTTTTGGGCAAACCACCTTTGTACATTTCAATCTTCCGTGCTTCGGTTGGAACCAATTCAGGACATAGTAAAACCAATTCCATGAATCGCTGGTTGTAGTTGGTGATTTCAGTACCAACCACCTTCAAACTTCGTAACTCATCTTCTAACTTAATAACCTCATTCCTTGGACAATACTCGGTGATTATCATTGCTTTGAATTCTTCCCATGGAGTATCATAAGCTACATCTCCTCCTACCGCCTTCACATAATTCTTCCACCATGTGAGTGCACTATCTTGTAGAGTGCACGATGCATACTTGGTCATGTCTTTCTCATCACAACCACTGATTTTGAACACCGTCTCCATCTTTTCTATCCATCGGGTTAAACCGATAGGTCCTTCCGTTCCACTGAATGATGATGGCTTGCAAGCTTGGAACGTCTTGTAGGAGCATCCTACACGAGGATTTGGATTAACTGCAGCAGCTCTTGCAGCCTCAACCCATAACATTCTGTCATTCACTCGCTGGTTGATGAGTTCCTCGAGTTCTTGTTCCGTCATTCGATTCAATCGCGCCATTTCCTAATGAAAGAAAATAATTATTCACATGGATTATTATAGATGTAGTGTGTATTTATAGTACATTATAGCTTATTAATAATATGAACTAGGTATTATTATAAAAGCCTTTTCTTCTTATTAGCGTTTTATAATTATATCTTGGGTAGTACCTACCCGTTAATGTTCATACTTAATAGCTTAGTACAGAATCAATTACTACAATCTAAATAATACTTAACCATGGAAAATTATTGCATTTCATACTTCAATATTTTACATATGCTTATCTTACATCGAACATTAAGCAAACCACACTATTAATATTATACAAAACATTATTCGGTTCCATGGTTTGACACAGCAGCGCATCGTTTGATCTATTTTCTAGGACGTTTAGACACAAAGATTTGCTTAACGCTTATCCTAACTGTCTGCCTATATTTTGGCTGTGGGACTGAAGAACTGGATGCCGGGACAGAACGAATAGGAATAGCGGGGATAGGGGTGGTAGTGTTGAGTGGAATTGGTGCCACATCATTCTCATTAAACTCGGGATTTGAATTTTCTAATTCATTAGCCTTTCGTTTCTTTCCTAGTTCGAACTCTTCTTTTGTAATTTCCTGTATTTCTTCCTCGGGTTCACTTTCCTCCTCGGGTTCACTTTCCTCCTCGGGTTCACTTTCCTCCTCGGGTTCACTTTCCGAGTTCTCTATAGTTGGTTCATCCGGAATTTGTGAGTCTTCCCCAAGGATATCATTTTCGTCATCGGACAGGTTAATGACTGGAACGTCATCTGAAGATTCTGATTCGGAGTCGTTGAATGTGATAACAATTTTTGAGTTTGACATCTATCACACAACAACTAACCCATTAGTACTTATATAATATTTACATATAAATTTTAACCAACAGTGATAAGCAATGGTTTTTTTTTTTTTTTAAATCAGACCCGGTCAAAGTCCAGACTTACTAATGTATCCTAATGGCTTCTCGGTTAGACACACTAATGCAGACCTGGTTCGCTAAGACCAACGCTCTGATACCACATGTCATAACCCGTCCTTAACCATAAGAACGCGTTAGATAACGTATGATTTCATTGCGAGGTATTGACCTCTATATGAGACATTTTTGAAAGAAAACTGCATATATTATACATTACAAACCATAACCATTATTTTTGTTACAAGCTTAAGACAATAAAAAGAAGATTAACGTTTAGCGATAATCTTCGACTTACAAACTTTACAAATGATGACAACAACACGGTTTCTAGCATATTTTACAATACAACATCTCGGATATGCAGTTTTATTTTTGACACAAACATGCGTACGCAAGATCCTGGTTAGATCCAACATAATGCAGCGGAAGCTTTAATTATCACCTGAGAATAAACATGTTTAAAAACGTCAACATAAAGTTGGTGAGATATAGGTTTAGTGCGCAGCAATATATATATATAGACCACAAGATTTCGTATATAAACATTTCAATAAAAATATTCTAAGTGGTTGAGCACTTGGTAACCATACTTAACATTTTCACGTCGCATATTCCCTTTAATATGAAATCTTACTACACCGTACCAAGTGTAGTCACAAAACGAAGTACTGTGCAACCGTTGAATACTGGTCGTCCAGTCCGGTTGGGGTTGTCAGGCCCGATAGATCTATCAACAGGATTCGCGTTTACAATACCGCTGTAAATAACAGTTACCAAGCTACAGGGAAGTATGCCAGTGGTACAACTCAACGTAGAATATATTTTTCAGTTACTTGTGTCCATAACGTAAAACATAAAATACATGTATTCTCATCCCGAAATATTTAGAGTTTAAAAGTGGGACTATATACTCACTCTTGTCTTGATGATATAAATAATTTGACTCGGTCTTCCGGTTGATATCACGAACCTATCCATATATAATATATCAATATGTTTTCATTTTTTAAACAAACGTTATAAATATATACTTGTTATACTTTTAATATTTTGAATAATTCCTTAGTCCGTAGTTAGCAGTCCGATGTTAGTAATTCAATTTCAATGGTTCATTTTTAGATGTTTAATATACCCGCAATGAAATAAATAAAACCCCCAACGAAATAAATAAAACCCCATCGTATATGTATTGGACGAGATTAATCTTGACCCATGGTACCGGTGTTGTCAAATGACGTGTTGCGTACAATCATGGGATCTTATGATTAATCTTCTCGTGTTGTTTACGGGTGATCCTGAACCATATAAAATTGAATTATAAGTACATATATATAAAATATCATGTTATCTTAGAAATATGTGATTTATATCATTTTTTCCAATTGATCCCGTAGTTGAAATGATCTAGGATAACCAATTTTGTTTCGGTCATAGTTTCTTCGTTACAAATCCGTTTTCGTTGATTCAAATTGCCATCTTCTTGGATCGAGTTCTTCTTTAAGACTATGAACTGTAAATACCTTGGTTTGTATTCAAAATCATACGGCATAAGTGAAACATTAGTGAAACATATGAAGTTAAACATTTTTGTTACAACAAAATCATTTAATGACCATTTTTCTAAAAATACTTATACTTTGAAAAACCAAGTTTTACCTTGTTAAATTAGCATATACATAAGTTATATTACAGGTCTTGAAGTATTTTAAAAGTTAAGTTAGAAGGATCTATTTAGTTTGCAAACAAGTTTGAAAACATTCAAACTATGTTCTTGTTGTTAAACTTTTGTACCACAAAATAAGATAGCTATATATATATGAATCGAATAAGGTTATGAACATAGATTCTACCTCAGGTTCCTTGGATAAAGTTGCTGTAAAAGAGAAGTAAGAAGCTAGAATAAAAAGGGTGATGGAAGTGGATGAAAGATTGGAAGTAAGTTGGTGTTCTTGGAAGGTTTTCTTGAAGTGTTTTTGTATGGTTTTCTTATGGTGTTTTAGTATGGTTTTTGAAGCTAGATCTTTATGGAACTTTGCTGGATTGTTATGGAGTTTAGAGAGTAAGAAAGAGTGTGTGTTTTTAGTTAAGAGATTGAAGTAAAAATGAATCAAAAATGATGATACATATATACTCCTAAAAATGTGATCTTTAAGGATAACATGACAAAATTCTAGTTTGTATTTTTGTAATTAGTCTTGCAATGATTCAAAAGTAATTACCTTATACATAAGGCATGAATAAGGGCTGGTTAGGTGGTGATTTGATGTGTATATACCAATAGTAAATACGTATAGAAGCTTGGTATGATACGAGTACAAATACTCTAGGTATACGTATAGAAATTTTGTGAAAAATGGAATGAGGATTCAAATATAGCTATCTTTTGTGAATACACTTATATGATTTTATGTATTTAAGTTCTTAAAAGTGATTAAATACATTACTTATACAATATATGTATAAACATTATATGTCTTAAGTATTTATGTCAAATAACGTTACGTATAGTTATCGTTTTGAAAACTTAAGTTAGTAGTTTCAAAATACACATATAACTTGTTGTTATTAATATAAAATGAGGTATTAAAACATTTATTAATCATGTTAAATATGTATATATACATTTATATAAACAAACGTATAATTATCATATATTGTATAGTTCGTGATATCATCGGTTAAACTAGACGGTCAAACGTTGTGTAAAACTCTTTTCGGAAATATAAGTCTCGACAATTTGGATTGCTTATCATGTTGGCAAGGTTTAATTTATGTAAATATTAATCTTATAAGTATAGAATGATCGAAAAAGTGCGGGTCGTTACAGAGACCAACCCTGCATTGTTCAGTTTGTCTAATGTCGTCATATGTATTTTTACTACAAAATACATTAGGTGAGTTTCATTACTCCCTTTTTAAATGCTTTTGCAATATATATTTTTGGGACTGAGAATACATGCGCTGCTTTTATAACTGTTTTACGAAATAGACACAAGTAATCAAAATTACATTATATGGTTGAATTATCGAAATCGAATATGCCCCTTTTTATTAAGTCTGGTAATCTAAGAATTAGGGAACAGACACCCTAATTGACGCGAACTCTAAAGATAGATCTATCGGGCCCAACAAGCCCCATCCAAAGTACCGGATGCTTTAGTACTTCGAAATTTATATCATGTCCGAAGGAGGATCCCGTAATGATGGGGATATTCTTATATGCATATTGTGAATGTCGGTTACCATGTGTTCAATCCATATGAATGATTATTTTGTCTCTATGTATGGGACGTATATTTATGAGAAATGAAAATCTTGTGGTCTATTAAAATGATGGAAATGATTATTTATGTTAAACTAATGAACTCACCAACCTTTTGGTTGACACTTTAAAGCATGTTTATTCTCAGGTATGAAAGAAATCTTCCGCTGTGCATTTGCTCATTTAGAGATATTACTTGGAGTCATTCATGACATATTTCAAAAGACGTTGCATTCGAGTCATCGAGTTTATCAAGATTATTATTAAGTCAATTATAGTTGGATGTATTATGAAATGGTATGCATGTCATCAACTTTCAATGAAATGAAAGTTTATCTTTTAAAACGAATGCAATGTTTGTAAAATGTATCATTTAGAGGACAAGTACCTCGCAATGTAACCAACTATTGTGAATCGTTTATAATCGAGATGGACTTCATCCAGATGGATTAGGACGGGTCTTCACATGTTGTGATAGTGGTGGTATGCTCTAATCTTAATTTCCTTACTTTGATTCATATAAGGGTTAGGGTTTGGGTTAGTGATGAACATAAAACCCATATTTGGTGATTTTGGGTGTTGTGGGTAAGATTGGGTCATGAGGACTCAAAGATGACTAACCTAGGGTTTTGAAATGTTAATTTATGTAAATGGGTCTTAAATGTTAGTAAATCACTAGCACACTTAGTGGTTAAAGTGAATGGGTATATTGGGTATGTTAGTGACCGAAATGAGTGTGTTAACCTTGAAATGGGTCAAATGAGCCTTTGATGACCCAAGTGGGTTAATGGGTGCGAAAATGAGATAACCTTGTGTTAAAAGGTGTATTAAGACCATAATTGAATCGTGGATAAGGGTTTGACATAATCCCGACCTAGTTGTAGAGTTAATGGTGCAAATGGGTCACGTTTGCACTATGGGTCAAATGGCACTTGGATGGCGAATAAGTTGGTTGACCAACTTGAATGTATGATTGATATATGTGCATAATGTAATAGGTACGTTATTTTGAAGTTGCGAGCTTGGTTTATCAACTCACCGAAGGCGTAAGGTGAGTGGAATAATTATGCACGTATGTATATAATGTATTTATTTGTGTAGTGTGAATGTGAGATAGTCGCAATGTTCAAGACACCACATTCTACGTAACGAGTGGGATTGTCGCGGTGTTCAAGACACCACATTCTACGTAACGAGTGGGATTGTCGCAGTGTTTAACACACCACTCATGGGTTTGATTGACATGTGGGATAGTCGCGATGTTTAAGACACCACATTGTCATGGGAGTGGGATTTTCGCGGTGTTCAAGGCACCACTCATGGGTTTGATTGACATGTGGGATTGTCGCGGTGTTTAAGATATTACATTGTCATGGGGGTGAGTTAGTCGCAGTGTTTAAGACATCACCCGGGGGATTAGTGATTACGCGGTGTTTAAGTACACTAATGGATGTTATGAACTCCGATGGTCTCTCGCGAGTACCATTCCCTTGTACGATTGGTTAACCATGGTTGTGTGAATTTTGTATTAGCATATTTAATTGTGAACTATATGCTATTGGTATTGCTAGCTCATTGTGAATTGCGGTTTTTAGTTCATGCATAACATTTGCATGGTTGTTGAATTGCTAGCTTGTATGAGGTATTGTGTAAGTAATTAAAAGTAAGTAGGTTATATATGTATATGTATAATTATTGCATTCACTAAGCGTTTTGCTTACCCTCTCGTTGTTTACCTTTTTATAGGCTCCGGCGTGGACAAGGGTAAGGGCGTTTGTTTGGACTAGTGATCACGCTTTATGTTGATAGGAGACGCTTTTTGGGATGTTTAGATTTTGAAGTTTGACCGAGATTTGGGTAGGTTAACCCCCAAACACCATGCTCAAAGTGTATTTTTGAATTTAAACTAATGTGGTCGAAACTTATGTTTTGTATGAAACTGGTAATTCGGGTCGATGTGGGACCTGTTTCGTAAAACTTATTTTATTATTGAATCGTGTGAGTTTTAACTATTATAACATGTTGTGAAAATTGTTTCGTCGAAATGTGTCGGGAAGTGGGAGATCTTTATTTGAAAATTGGCAAAACCGGACAGAAGCTGATGTAGCTTGTGCGCGCCGCGCACAAGGGGTGTTGCGCGCCGCGCACCCCTTTGTAAAAAAAAAAAAATTTAATTGCACGTATTCGGTTGGATAACGGGTTGGGTTGTTACAAGTGGTATCAGAGCATGGTCTAAGAGATTTAGGCGACTTGAGATAGGTGCCTAGCCTTAGACTTTATTGTGTATGCGCTTTATGCGGGACTTGTAGGAGACGGGTCAGACCGGGGATTTGTTAGTGCCTAGGTTTAGGTGAACTAACTATGCGCTAATTGTTTTGTGTTGTGTTTGCAATCATTAAGCGAGACAGACATTGTACTATCAAGTTAATGTGACGTGCTCGCGTAACAATGATTAGCTACCATTGTTACGGGTTCAAATCGCGTCAAACAAGCGATGTATGATGATTGTTGAGCAAGATGGGGAGGTGAGGTGTATTGGTATATATATGTGTTATGTCTTTTCGTTTCATGGTTTAACCTATTTCCATTTTATAGAATGAAGATGAGAAACGGACATGATACCAATGAAGGAGGTACGAGCGAGGACTCCGAGTTTACGGCCAAGGTTGAGGCCATTTTGAAAAGGCATCACACGGCTTTCCTTGAGGACGTTAGGAAGATATTTCTAGACTCGATTGAAGAGCAAGTAGTCAATCTAGTTAAGGAACAAGTGAAGGTTGTTCTACAAGAAGATAATGTTAGAAGGCGGGACTTCTTTTATAAGAATTTCAAGGATTCTCAACCTCCCACCTTTGAAGGTGAACGGGACCCACTTATGAGTACCCGTTGGATCTCCGATATGGAGGGGGATTTTCGTACTTGTGAATGCCCTCTTGATAAGAAGATGTGGTATGGTTGTAGCATGTTAAGGGGTGATGCAAAGTTGAGGTGGGACGCGAAAATCCAAATTTATGGTGAAGAGCAATGCATGGAATTCACTTGGGATGAATTCAAGGCGGAATTTTTCAAAGAATACCGAACTTCAGCCGATCTTACTAGACTTAAGGACGAGTTGTGTGCCTTGAGACAAGGGTCGATGAATTTGAACACTCTCAAATCCGTTTTCTTGTCAAAGACCCAATTTTCCCGGAGTATGTCGGGAATGATAAAATGTTGAAGGAAGACTTCTATCGAATTTTAAACGACCACTATCAAGAGAAGATTAGTGTAACTAAGGTGAAGACTTTTGATGAGTTGTTCGACATGGTCAAAGGTTTTGAGGCGCTCGTTTTGAGAAAGAGTGGCTTTACTTTTGGTAAAAGAAAATTTGAGGGTTCGAGTCAATCGAATTTTTCAAACAAGAAGAGTAAAGGTGCAACCAAGAGTGTTGGTAGTGTAAAGAAAGGTGCTTCCGGAGTTTTCCATATTCTTGTCACAATAGTGAACGAAAGGGGCATATGGCTCGTGATTGCACCAAACCATCTACTACAACCAAACTCACTTGTTATAATTGTGGTAAGGAAGGGCACCGAAGGATGGAGTGTCCCGAGTTGCGGGATGATCATGTTAAAAAGTTGGAGAATGCAGCGGGTACGGCTCGGGGGCAAAATTATTTAATGACTAATGATGAGGCCAAGCAATCCAATGAAGTTGTCTCAGGTACTTTCATGGTTAACTCTAATCCGGCAAGGATATTATTTGATAGCGGTGCTAATTTGTCATTTTTGTCACCAAGATTTGTGCCTAAGCTTAATAAGCCGCTAGCTAAGTTAAGTCATCCAGTAGAAGTTGAAATAGAGGATGGTAAGACAGTGCTAGGGGTTGAAGTGTGTAATGATTGTAATGTGGTGTTTGGTTCCGAAACTTTTAAAATCAACCTTATTCCGATGACCTTGGGTGAGTTCGATATTGTTGTTGGTATGGATTGGCTCGATCGTTATAGAGCCGATATTGCATGTCATGAAAAGTCTATTCGTGTGAAGACCCCAAGTGGGGGAGAGTTAATTATTCATGGCGAGAAACGTAGAAAACTTGCGCCATTATGCACCTATGCACGGGCACGTCATCTCCTTAGTGGTGGTGGCATGGCTTTTCTTGCTCATGTAGTTGATACTCGTGATGAGCCACCATCCATTCGTGCAATTCCGGTGGTTAATGAATTTGAAGACATTTTACCGGATAAGTTATCGGGTGTTCCGGCGGAAAGACAAGTTGAGTTTCACATTGAGTTGGTTCCGGGGGCTACCCCCATTGCTAAAACTCCTTATCGTTTAGAACCAACGGAAATGCAAGAGTTGTTAAATCAAACCCAAGAGTTGCTTGAAAAGGGTTTTATTCGACCGAGAGCTTCGCCATGGGGCGCTCCGGTTTTATTTGTGAAGAAGAAAGATGGTAGTATGCGGATGTGCATCGATTATCGGGAGTTGAATAAAGTGACAATCAAGAATTGTTATCTATTACCTCGGATTGACAATTTATATATATATATATATATATATATATATATATATATATATATATATATATATATATATATATATATATATATATATATATATATATATATAGTTTGATCAACTCCAAGGCGCGACCTATTTTTCTAAAATTGACTTACGGTCCGGCTATCACCAAATGCAGGTCCGTGATGAAGATATCGAGAAAACGGCCTTTCGAACGGGTTATGGGCATTTTGAATTTGTAGTTATGCCTTTTGGACTTACGAATGCACCGGCGACATTCATGGATCTTATGAACCGAGTGTGCCAACCTATGTTGGACAAGTCAGTAATTGTGTTCATTGACGACATACTTGTCTATTCGAAGAGCATGAAGGAACATGAACATCATTTGCGTGGTGTGTTGAAGAGGTTGCAGAAGGAGAAGTTGTATGCAAAATTCTCCAAATGTGAATTTTGGCTAAGGGAAGTTCAATTCCTTGGCCATATTGTGAACAAAGATAGTATTCAAGTAGATCCGGGGAAGATTGAGACGGTAAAAAGTTGGGGACGACCGACTACGCCTACGAAAATCTGATGTTTTCTATGGTTGGCCGGTTATTATCGTCGGTTTATCCAAGACTTTTCTAAGATCGCTTCTCCATTGACGAAGTTGACAAGGAAGAACGCGAGAATTAATTGGGAAAATGAGCAAGAAATTGCTTACCAATTGTTGAAAGAGAAGTTATGTTAAGCTCCGGTTTTAGTGTTACCGGAAGGTGTAGAAGACATGACGGTTTATTGTGATGCTTCTTTAAATGGGATCGGGTGTGTTCTAATGCAACGAGGTAAGGTCATCACTTATGCCTCTCGACAATTAAAGGAACACGAAAAGAGATATCCGACTCATGATCTTGAATTGGCGGCGGTGGTACATGCGTTGAAAATTTGGCTCCATTACTTGTATGGTGTCAAGTGTACGATTTATTCGGATCATAAGTGTTTGAAACATCTTTTTGATCAACGAGATTTGAATTATCGTCAACGTAGATGGATGGACATGGTAAAGGATTATAATTGTGAGATACTTTATCATCCGGGTAAGGCGAATGTGGTCGCGGATGCGTTAAGTCGAAAGAGTCAACATCCGGCAATACGAGTAGGATCGTTACGCATGATTATTACTAACGATTTTCTTGTAAAGCTTGGTGAGATTCAAATTGAAGCTTTTGTTAACAATAAGCATGAAGAACGAATCATGGGGTAAACGGAGTTTATTACTTTAGGTCCGCATGGTTTGTTGTCTTTTCAAGGAAGAGTGTGGGTGCCTAGAATGGGAGATTTCCGACGAGTGCTACTTGATGAAGCACATAAGTCCAAGTATTCCATTCACCCGGGCGCGACGAAAATGTATCTTGACTTGAAGAAAGAGTATTGGTGGCCGGGCATGAAACGTGATGTTGTAAAGTATGTTGAACAACGCGTCACGTGTTTGCAAGTTAAGGCCGAGCACCAAAAGCCGTATGGTAAGTTACAACCGTTGGAAGTCCCGAAATGGAAATGGGAGCACATTACCATGGATTTCATTACAAAGTTACCAAAGACGGCGAGAACCCAATTTGATACGATTTGGGTGATAGTTGATCGGTTGACGAAAAGTGCTTTGTTTCTTCCCATTCAGGAAACGATATCGTCGGAGGCTTTGTCAAAGTTGTTTATCAAGGGGGTGATATCGAGACATGGGGTTCCTATATCTATTATTTCGGATCGGGATACTCGTTTCACATCTCGGTTTTGGAATAAGTTTCATGAAGATATGGGTACACAATTGAGAATGAGCACGGCGTACCATCCTCAAATGGACGGTCAAACCGAACGTACGAATCAAACATTGAAGGATATGTTATAGGCGTGTATTATTGATTTCGGGGGTAGTTGGGATGAGCACTTACCATTTGTGGAGTTCTCGTACAATAATAGTTATCATACTAGTATCGGGATGCCACCTTATGAGATGCTTTATGGGCATAGGTGTCGAACTCCGATTTGTTGGGGTGAAGTGGGACAAAGGGAAATCGGGAGTACCGATTTGGTTTTAGAGATGAATAACAAGATTGAGACGATTCAGACTCATTTGATAGAGGCTCAAGATAGACAAAAGTCATATGCCGACAAACGAAGGTGACTGATTGAGTTCCAAGAAGGTGACATGGTGATGCTTAAGGTTTCGCCATGGAAGGGTATTATTCGGTTTCGAAAACGGGGAAAGTTAACTCCTCGGTTTATTAGGCCATTTAAGATTTTACCTCGTGTTGGTGAAGTTGTGTTTCGTTTGGAATTACCCGAAGAACTTGCGGGGATCCATAATACATTTCATGTTTCCCATCTCCGTAAGTGTCTTGCGGATGACTCTTCATGGATGCCATTAGACGAAATTGAGCTAAACAACAAGTTAGAGTATGTTGAGGAGCCGATGGCTATACTCGATGAGAAGGTCAAACGGTTGAGGAATAAAGAGGTAAGAACTTATAAAGTTCAATGGCGTCGTAGTAAAGGTTTCGAGTTTACTTGGGAGCCCGAAGAGTTTATGTTAGTGTATCTTCCCACTCGTCATGCAGCTTGGATCGCGAGGACGTGCTCTGATTCAAGTGGGGGAGAGTTGTAAGACCCAAATAACTATTTGTACAGATTGTAAATAGAGTACATAAAGTGTGGGCTGCAGTATGTAATTAAACAGAGGTCCGAACCTGCCCAGGCCATTGTGCGCACTGCGCATATGTAGGGGTGCGCGTCGCGCACTGCTACTGTTGGCAGTTTACAGCATTTTAAATTAAAGTTAAATGAAGGGCATGGTGGTCTTTTCACATGAGAACGAGTTTGGGGATGTAATGGCCAGATGGGTGGTGGATGAAACACACTTAACTTTATCACCAACCACCTCATCTCTCTAATTCAATTCCTAGAGTGAGGAACCCTTTAAGTGAGAGAAATCTCAAATCGAGAAGGAAGAAGTCGATCTTGGGTCAAATCGCATGTATTAAAGTTGTTCATCTAATCACTGGCTACGTTGTGATAGTGGTGGTATGCTCTAATCTTAATTTCCTTACTTTGATTCATATAAGGGTTAGGGTTTGGGTTAGTGATGAACATAAAACCCATATTTGGTGATTTTGGGGTGTTGTGGGTTAAGATTGGGTCATGAGGACTCAAAGATGACTAACCTAGCGTTTTGAAATGTTAATTTGTGTAAATGGGTCTTAAATGTTAGTAAATCACTAGCACACTTAGTGATTAAAGTGAATGGGTATATTAGGTATGTTAGTGACCGAAATGAGTGTGTTAACCTTGAAATGGGTCAAATGAGCCTTTGATGACCCAAGTGGGTTAATGGGTGTAAAAATGGGATAACCTTATGTTAAAAGGTGTATTAAGACCATAATTGAATTATGGATAAGGGTTTGACATAATCCCGACCTAGTGGTAGAGTTAATGGTGCAAATGGGTCACGTTTGCACTATGGGTCAAATGGCACTTGGATGGCGAATAAGTTGGTTGACTAACTTGAATGTATGATTGATATATGTACATAATGTAATAGGTACGTTATTTTGAAGTTGCGAGCTTGGTTTATCAACTCACCGAAGGCGTAAGGTGAGTGGAATAATTATGCACGTATGTATATAATGTATTTATTTGTGTAGCGTGAATGTGGGATAGTCGTGGTGTTCAAGACACCACATTCTACGTAACGAGTGGGATTGTTACGGTGTTCAAGACAACACATTCTACGTAACGAGTGGGATTGTCGCGGTGTTCAAGACACCACTCATGGGTTTGATTGACATGTGGGATAGTGGCGGTGTTTAAGACACCACATTGTCATGGGAGTGGGATTGTCGCGGTGTTCAAGACACCACTCATGGGTTTGATTGACATGTGGGATTGTCGCGGTGTTTAAGACACTACATTGTCATGGGGGTGAGTTAGTTGTGGTGTTTAAGACATCACCCGGGAGATTAGTGATTACGCGGTGTTTAAGTACACTAATGGATGTTATGAACTCCGATGGTCTCTCGCGAGTACCGTTCCCTTGTACGATTGGTTAACCATGGTTGTGTGAATTTTGTATTAGCATATTTAATTATGAACTATATGCTATTGGTTTAATGACCCGTCCTAATCCATCTGGACGAATACATTACATTTGGTTACATCGCGAGGTACTTGACCTCTATATGATACATTTTACAAACATTGCATTCATTTTTAAAAGACAAACTTTCATTACATCGAAGGTTGACGGCATGCATACCATTTCATAATATATCCAACTATAATTGACTTAGTAATAATCATGATGAACTCGACGACTCGAATGCAACGTCTTTTGAAATATATCATGAATGATTCCAAGTAATATCTCTAATATGAGCAAATGCACAGCGGAAGATTTCTTTCATACCTGAAAATAAACATGCTTTCAAGTGTCAACCAAAAGGTTGGTGAGTTCATAGGTTTATCATAAACAATAAAATTCATCATTTTGATAGACCACAAGATTTTAAATACAGTACACATATCTCGTGTACAAAACCATTTTTCGTAATGCTTAGCAGAGTAGGTTCGTATCCTTTTCTCCCCCGTAGGTTGCCTAGCGATTTTGAAATAACCGTACACATATCTCGTGCACAAAAATAATACACATAACCTGTGTATAAAAGTCATTCTCTCGATACATAACATTCACTTTGCTTTCATAGCTTGGCTTGGTAACCGACCTTAACATATAATGCGCATAAATAATATCCCCAAAATAGAACATCTCGTCTGTATAATATATAAACTTCGAAGTACTAAACACCACGCCCACTAGCTCTTCCGTCTAGTGAACATTCTGGGTGGGGGTGTTAAACCCGGTAGCTACCTTTAGGATTCGCGTGAATTAGGGCCATACCCGATTCTAATTCTTAGGTTACCAAGCAATAATAATCAGGGGAAATATTCACAACAATTAGTGGTAATTATCACGTCCAACTAATTCAATAATAATCCACAGAACTTCTGTCTGCATAATAATTCAAACATTTATAAAAGCATTTCATGTATTCTCAGTTCAAAATATATTTCAAAAGCATTTAATAAAGCAGTTATAAAAACAGCGCATGTATTCTCAGTCCCAAAAATGTAAAGATTAAAAGGGAGCAAATGAACTCACGATCCGATATTTTGTAGTGAAATATGCATACGACGGAACTGAATAATGTAGGGTTGGCCTCGGATTCACGAACCTCACTAGAACAGGCTTTAAAAACAATAGACGCCACCAGCCGGGCTTGAACCCGAGACCTCTCGCTCACATGCTAACACTCTAAACCCTTCCTCCACTTCTATTTTTCTGTATTTCTATGAATTCAACAAATATTTAACTCGTTTCAGTTTCCTACGTCTAGCCTGCCATCGACCCAATCTGCACAATTCTCGGCCCAACTGTACAACTCTCGGCCCAAGACAGAAACTAACCTCTTAGCCCAACAAAAGATAACAGCCCAAGTTCCATTAATAAGGATTCGGTGATGGTTGCTGTAGCGACAAGAAAAAAATATCCGAATAGGGTTCTTCTAAAAAAAATTCGATAGGAACAAAAGGGAGTGGGGTCTTTGATTCATCCTATAAACATTCTACTAAAACAATATCATCTAAAATCATCATCTTAACTTTTCTGTTTCATTATTATCATTCCCATTAATCGTCATCATCATTCTAATCCTAGTATAATCATCATCTCCATAATCGAGCATCTTTTTCTCAACATCTCTTACATTAACATCATCATATCTAACATCATCATCGATATTATCCTTAATACATCACCATCGGTAATCATCTTAATCATCATCAAATCGACATCATCATAATTATTTTCAACAGCGAAAACCATCATCAATCGTAACCATCATCATTTTGATATCATCACAGAACAAGTATTCATCATCATCATCCACACCGCCACTGTTTATCGTTATCTCCATTCTACTTTATGTACATCACCAATCATCACACAATCATCATACATATATTCATTCTCATCATCGTTCTTATTATTTTCGAATCATATCATCACAGAATCAAAACCAAAGTCTCATCATGCTCGATAAAAATTATAAAGAAAAACAAAAAATAGAGAGTAGTAGCGATAACAATACCTTTAACTATGAATTACGCAGATCGTGTGAGTTTCTATGCAAATCGTGTATTCTCTTGGCTAACATCAGCTAACAGATTCATTCTTACGCGAACCGTGTATTTATTTGGAAGAGTTACGCGAAACGCGTATAGTTGGACATCAATACTGTAGCATGGTCTTCTTCTTCATTATTATAACTCAGCAACAGAAAAGTAGGGTGGCGATGAGGGTTGTTGTGTTGGTTACTCGACAAATAGAAGTAAAGGTAAGCTAATGGGTTTAGGTGGTGATAGTTCATGGTTAAGGATAGTGGTGGGTTTCAACGATTGATCTTTTGATGGTTGATGTTGGTTGTAGTGGTGGTTTATTGATGGTGGTGGAAGTTTGTGATAAGGTGAACCGAAACAGAATACAAGGTGTATAGCAGTAGCAGATTCACGAAAGAAGTGAGGGAGAGAGAGAGGTGTTGACGGTGGAGGTAGGGTGGCTCGTTGGTGATGGTCTAGTGGTGGTGGTTCGATCGGAGAAGAGGGTGATAGATGGGGGTTTGTTCATGCATATATTTCATATATCTATACATATATATCTCGATATATTGATACATTTGCAAATAGAAAGATGAAGAAAGAAGTATGGGTTTTTGTGCTGTAATCCATTACCATATACATATATACACATATAGAGTTTGATAGATTGAAAAAAAAACAAAAATAGTATTTTATAAATTCAATCAAGTACAGTGCTAAATAGTAATTTTTGATTGTTAATTAAGCTAAAAGAATAAAACGTGCACTAACATATAATAATAAAAAAAAAATATTTAGCATTCTCTTGATTGTTTTATAGTTTCTGACAGTTTTCAGGGACTGTGTATCGTGCACTATTTGAAATCAGTGGCGGATAAAAGTCTTCGAAAAAATCCCAAAATTTTAAATTAAGTATCATTATTTATTTTGGTCATTATGGTATAAAATTCGGTCATTAACTATTAAATAAAAATTCCATTAATTATTCACTCCCACCCCCAAGTAAAATATAAAAAGTTTATAAAATTTGACAAATAACTTCTAAATATATTATTAATAAGTCTAAAATTTATAAAACTCATTTTCGAATCACCGTTTAATTTAAAATTACATAAGTTTCTTTTTAACTCGTTTATTATCAATCAATGACAATTAAGCATTATCGTTGTTTACTAAATAACTTCGGAATCACAAAATATATATTTAATATACTTTTTATGTATATATAGATTTATTTTAATAATAAATTTTATTATCTCTTATATCATTTTATAATTTAAATTATATATTATATCAAATTATATTTCAAAGTATTATATATATATATATATATATATATATATATATATATATATATATATATATATATATATATATATATATATATATATATATATATATATATATATTTAAATATATATGTATTTATTTATTTATATGTAAGTTCGTGAATCGTCGAAAATGGTCGAAGGTCAATTGATTTCATGATATAGTTCAAAAATTTTGAGATTCAAATAAATAAACTTTGCTTATCATGTCAAAATCATATAAAGATTAAGTTTAAATTTGGTCGGAAATTTTCGGGTCGTCACAGTACCTACCCGTTAAAGAAATTTCATCCCGAAATTTGATTGGGATCGTCATGTTTGACAATAAGTATGTTTTCTTGAAGCATATGAGCTGATAAATAGAGTTTTATTACTGTTGAGTAATATGGATAAGATAATTCGATTACTCGAAGAGTACGAATGAAGCTATCACTAAATAGTGAAATGAATAAATGCAGGTTCGTCTTAACCGGTGACGTAGTCACAGTTGATTTCTGGAAATCAAGGAATTTAGAGGAAATCTTCGTAATAAGATTTGGTTCTTCGATAGTAAGGAAATTAGGATCGTCTTTGGTTAAATGCGATAATCTGTTTTGATTGTTCTGTCGGATATTTCATGTAACGACCCGGAATTTTCCTATCGTTCTATACTTATGAGATTAATATTTACATAAATTAAACCTTACCAACATGATAAGCAATCCAAACTGTTGAGACTTATATTTTTGAAAAGAGTTTTACACAACGTTTGACCGTCCAATTTGACCGATGATATCATGAACTATATAACACACGATAATTATACGATTATGTATATGTACATATCCATACATATTTAACATGATTTAAGGATGGTTTAACATTTCATTGCGAACTAACAAAAATGAGTTATAAGTATACTTTGAGGCCACTAACTTAAGTTTTCAAAACGATAACTATATGTAACTTTCTTTGACATATATACTTACAATCTATAATGTGTTGTGATTTATGTCACCAATATGATTTAAGTGTAATGGGATTAATTTGTAACCAAAATAATCTTGATAAATATCGAACAAGTTTGGGGAAGTGTGGAGTGCACACTTGTTTGAACTTATCTTGATTATGACGGGGGTTCGGGGGCAGCGCCCCCGATAAGCGGGGTCTAAGGGGTGGCAACCCCTGACGGGGTCCAAGGGGCAGAGCCCCTGGCTGGGGTCGAGCTGACCTTGCTTTATTAAAAATGTCTTAAAATTTTATTTTTGGCCCGGTTGGACCCAAAATAAAAGCCCAATTTTGAGCTTCTTTTACCGTATCATACCCATCATCTATACGTATCTACTATTGGTAAATACACATCAAATCAATATCCTTATCAGCCTTAGATCTGCCCTAGATAAGAGGGAATCTTATTTGTAAGCTAGCATACATTATTACTCAAAAATTCAACACAAAAATTTGTCCTTGTTCCCTCAACAACTAGACTGTCCTATAAGTATCACCATCACCTTGGTTTTTCATTTCATTCTTACAACCATCTTTCTCTAACCAAAAATACACTCTTAGGAACTCTCAGCAAATACTCATGAAGAACTAGCTTCATGAACAACCTATAATCATTATAAGAAAGTTTGATCAAGATTATTTTCTATCTTTTTCGGTAGCTTTATCCAAGTAACTTGAGGTAGTAACCTTATTCATAATCTTATTCGATTCATATTTATATAGCTATCTTATTTTGTGTTATAAAATTTTTAACAACAAGAACATAGTTTGAATGATTTCAAACCTGTTCGCAAACTAAATAGATCCTTCTAATTTGATTTTTAAAACACTTCAAAACCTGTAATATATCATATTATGACAAAATCGGATTAATCATATCTTGGCTAATTAACATAATATTTAATATATATTTACTTATGATTTGATTTTATATATTTCAGGACCACCCGTAAACAACACGAGAAGATTAATCATAAGACCTCATGATTGTACGCAACACGTCATCTGACAACACGGTACTTTATGTACGCAACACGTCATTTGACAACATGGTACCATGGGTCAAGATTAATTCTGATCAATACGAATACGATGGGGTCTTTATTTATTTTATTGAGCAACTAATTGTGGACCATTAACAACAGACTGCTAACTATGGGCTAAGAAAATATTAAAAGTATTATAAGTATATATATATGTAACGATTACTTGAAAAGAAAATATGTTGATATATTATATATATGGTTAGGTTCGTGATATCTATCGGAGACCAAGTCGAGTTAAATACCTTCAAGGCAAAGGTGAGTATATAGTCCCACTTTTAAACTCTAAATATTTCGGGATGAGAATACATGCATTTTATGATTTACGTTATGGACACAAGTGATTAAAATTATATATTCTACGTTGACTTGTACCACTGGCATATCTCCCTGTAACTTGGTAACTACTATTTACATGCGGTATTGTAAACACGAATCCGGTTGATAGATCTATCGGGCCTGACAACCCCAACCGGACTGGACGACCAGTATTCAACGGTTGCACAGTACTTCATTTCGGTGACTACACTTGGTACGGTGTAGTAAGATTTCATAATAAAGGGAATATGCGACGTTGATTAAATGTTAAGTATGGTTATCAAGTGCTCAACAACTTAGAATATTTTTATTAGAACGTTTATATATGAAATCTTGTGGTCTATATTTATAACGCTGGCGGCATTAAACCTATATCTCACCAACTTTATGTTGACGTTTTAAGCATGTTTATTCTCAGGTGATAACTAAAAGCTTCCGCTGCAACATGTTGAATTTAAACAAGATCTTGAGTATGCATATTTGTGTCAAAAATAAAACTGCATATCGGAGGATTTGTAATGTAAAATATGTTGAAAGTCGTATTGTTATTATCACATGTAAAGTTTGTAAGTCTAAGATTATCGCTAAACGATAATCATTATTATCTTGTTTAAACCTTGTATTTGTAATAAAAGTTATGGTTTGTATTGTAAAAACGAATGCAGTTTTTGAAAAACGTCGCATATAGAGGTCAATACCTCGCGATGAAATCGTATGTTATTGTATTCGTCCTTATGGTTAAGGTCGGGTTATGACATTTCACTATAAATCCACCCTCTTCATTTTCTTTATATTATGGAGGTCCATACTTTTTTTTTCTCTTCCTGATCTTAAGTCAAGCGAGTAATCGTCCAGAATTCATAGGTATGAAGTTTTGAATGAACATGACTAATGTTCTTAGAGATAAATTGTAATAGCACGATCTTGATTGGTTAAATTACTAGATTTCAAGAGAAAAGAAAGAACTGTCAAGAAATTATATTCTTGATATGTTTATAGATTAGATAGAATGTAAGAGTCATGTAACATGGCAAATGATGACGTTATGATCTGTGAATCATCACATTTCATTAGAAACTCAGCATTACTTACTGTAATATAATCACGTTGATCAAGTGTTATTATATTATACTAACTCATGCTTCAGTTCCCAACACTACTTCAAAAACATTCATATTTAAAATTCGAATCTTTCAGAATTTAGAAACTAAATCAGTTTCCTTTCTGATGTAACCTTGATATCGCGAAGAGATAAATGATTTCAGATAAGAATAGTAATGAAAAATATCTTCAGAAATATCGAGGATATTTATAATGAAAGATACGATGATATCTTAGAATTTCTAATATCGATGGATGATGATGAAGATTTGTTCGTAAAAGTGTAGAGTCGGGAGTGAGGCATTCATTAATGACTTCAACAGATACTAAATCATTTGGATTCTTTGAAGGTAGGTTTAGTCTTTGTGATTTGTCCACAGCCTCCTTCATGGTTTGCTCAATCCGTTTTCCATTTCCAACATTTCTGAGCTTTGCCAACATACAATTCTTTATCATCAAACTTTTTGGCTGTTAAGGTCATTTACGGTTTTCGTTGCTTCATTCAACTTTTCAAAATTCAGAGTATTGATTCGTAGACTGGGTGCTTTTCAGAATTTCAGAATGGAAGGTCATAATTCTAAGAGATAAATGTTATATGTATACATATAACTGTTGATGTAGACATGTTGTGAGATTTCAAAATACTGATTGCTAATTCCCGGTAATTGATGTGGTAATTCTCGTTATAAGATGTGGATGAGTATATGAAAAGGTTTTAATGAACAAATATAATGATTCTTCGAAGATACTTAAGCCAATGAGTAATGAAGTTACTGGTAAGTTTACTGCTAATGTGGTGGAATATAAACGGTTCTCCGATGATGAAAGGCAAACTTATATATCGAAGTTATAATAAGGCTAATTCAAATGAAATTCGAAGTTGATTTGCTGGAGCTGTGACAAAATTGGCTAATTTGGAGAGGGATTGTAAAAGTTATTTTCGGTAATAACATCGCCAAAGGAGCTAGCACAGATACGTATTAAATGTTTACTCAGGTTCTGAGAGGTTTTTTTTTTCCAGGTGCATAACTATATGCATCAATCTTTCCTTTTATAGATGAAGTGCGGTTGATTCATCCTCTCGATTAAGGTGTTTTCAAGAATCATGAAAGGTTTGAACGCAGATTGTAATTGTCAAGATACAAATGAGGTTTAAGATGAAATCAAGTGGCAAACTTGAAGAAATGTTTAGTTTCATATGTTATAATCAATATTTTAATTCATTTTAATTGTCCAATGGTATTAGTCCACAATTAGTAATTCAATAATTCATATATAGTTTAATATATAATATTCGAATTAATTAATACGTATCGTGACCCATTGTATACATGTCTCAGACTCGATCACAACTCAAAGTATATATATTATTTTAGAATCAACCTCAACCCTGTATAGCTAACTCGATCATTACCGCATATAGAGTGTCTATGGTTATTCCAAATAATATATATAGATGCGTCGATATGATATGTCAAAACCTTGTATGCGTGTCCCGATTTATACAACGATATTTAAAGTGCGTAAAATATTTAACATAAATTAAATGACGATAATTAAAATTGCGAGAATTAAAATTGCGAGAAATAAATTGCGATAAATAAATGTAATAAAGAATTAACAGGTAGCTAGGAACAGTTAGCTAGGATTTTGTTAGCGTGGTTTCTTAACAAAATTTCTCATAGTTAATTTGTTTGTTTCTAACAAATGTTATTTTTGTCCAATGTTTTCTTCATTATGCCACTTGTTGGATTCTGGTAAGTCAAAATCCAAATATGAAATTAAATGAAAATGGTTATTTTGTGGTGAACGGATTCGTATATCTTGTGGATGTAAGTAGGATAGTAAATGACTGTTGAATCAGATTCGAAGAATGTACAGTGTAACTTATTAATGTGAAATCTAAATATTCCTCGGGTATTACCTATCCGTTAAAATATTTTCACAATTAACAGTTTGTACAAAAGAATTTTTAATTACAACCTTTATGAAAACATATATACATATATATTTTCTTCAGATGTAATCATGAATTTAATGAGTTAATATGATATTAATCTCATTTGCTTTTCGGTTTGAGCTAGAATAAATAATCTCTAAGACTTTAGAGATTACATAATCGCCATGTAGAACGAAGGTAAATGATGTAGAACGATATGTAGGACGATGATTATACTCGAGGTACAGAATGAGATGTTGAGGCATGGATTATTGATGATACTGGTGCTGTTACTGATGGTACTGTTAGTACCGGTGATGTTGCTGAAGCTGGTAAATTTTGCACCATATTCTCCAAATTTATTTCTCTTGCGCGAAGTTCGTTAACTTCTTCTATTATTCTGGGATGATTGTCGGTCGGAACGAGCGAATGAATAAGGTTTAGAATCTTAGATAGAATATAATCGTGATGAGATACTCAAGAAATGAGAGAGAAAATGGTATCTCGAACAGGTTCACCGGTAAGTGCTTCAGGTTCTTCGTCAAGAGGGGAATGTGGTGGATGGAAGGGATCACCTTCTTCTTGTCTCCAATGATTAAGTAGACTACAAACTCATCCCCAATTCATCCAAAATAGATGATGGCTAATTGGTTGATCCATTTCGGTCACACTGCTTTCGGAGCTCGAGTGAAACTCCATATCGGAATTCGAGGGACTTGAACTAGTGGCGAGTTCCATTTCGTACGATTGAATAAAGAATTTTTCGATATGAATGATTTCCATCTATCGGATGGTATTCTAATTACATAGAATATCTGTATATATAGAGCAAAAGATTTCGTAGATTACGGAGGGATTTACGGAATATGTCAGGCAAAGTTTACAGTAACAGATACGCTAAGATATGAATTAGCAGATACGCTAAGATATGAATTTTGTCCACACACTATTCATGCAATCAATGCAGTAAGATGTTTCTAGAATAAGAATGATAAGTAATTGATTCCCTAAGAATGATAAGCAGGTAATTTTCGACACGAAATGATAAGCAAAACTTTTGACATGTAGACACGGTTGAAGTCCAAACTCACTAATGCATCAAAATAACTATCAGTTAGACACACTAATGCAAGACCTAGTTCGCTAAGACCACCGCTCTGATACCAACTTTAATGACTCGTCCTAATCCATCTGGATGAATACATTACATTTGGTTACATCGCAAGGTACTTAACCTCTATATGATACATTTTACAAACATTGCATTCGTTTTTAAAACACAAACTTTCATTACATCGAAGGTTGACGGCATGCATACCATTTCATAATATATCTAACTATAATTGACTTAGTAATAATCTTGATAAACTCGACGACTCGAATGCAACGTCTTTTGAAATATATCATGAATGACTCCAAGTAATATCTCTAATATGAGCAAATGCACAGCGGAAGATTTCTTTCATACCTGAGAATAAACATGCTTTCAAGTGTCAACCAAAAGGTTGGTGAGTTCATAGGTTTATCATAAACAATAAAATTCATCATTTTGATAGACCACAAGATTTTAAATACAGTACACCTATCTCGTGTACAAAACCATTTTTCGTAATGCTTAGCAGAGTAGGTTCGTATCCTTTTCTCCCCCGTAGGTTGCCTAGCGATTTTTAAATAACCGTACACATATCTCGTGCACAAAAATAATACACATAACCTGTGTATAAAAATCATTCTCTCGATACATAACATTCACTTTGCTTTCATAGCTTGGCTTGGTAACCGACCTTAACATATAATATATAAACTTCGAAGTACTAAACACCACGCCCACTAGCTCTTCCGTCTAGTGAACATTCTGGGTGGGGGTGTTAAACCAGGTAGCTACCTTTAGGATTCGCGTGAATTAGGGCCATACCTGATTCTAATTCTTAGGTTATCAAGCAATAATAATCAGGGGAAATATTCACAACAATTAGTGACAATTATCACGTCCAACTAATTCAATAATAATTCACAGAACTTCTGTCTGCATAATAATTCATTCGAGGAATGTTTTGCTTATGTCTATCGCGCAAACATTTATAAAAGCATTTCATGTATTCTCAGTTCAAAATATATTTCAAAAGCATTTAATAAAGTAGTTATAAAAACAGTGCATGTATTCTCAGTCCCAAAAATGTAAAGAGTAAAAGGGAGCAAATGAACTCACGATACGATATTTTGTAGTAAAATATGCATACGACGAAACTGAACAATGCATGGTTAGCCTCGGATTCATGAGCCTCACTAGAACAGGCTTTAAAAACAATAGACGCCACCAGCCGGGCTTGAACCCGAGACCTCTCGCTTACATGCTAACACTCTAAACCCTTACTCCACTTCTACTTTTCTGTATTTCTATGAATTCAACAAATATTTAACTCGTTTCAGTTTCCTATGTCTAGCCTGCCATCGACCCAATCTACACAATTCTCGGCCCAACTGTACAACTCTCGGCCCAATACAGAAACTAACCTCTTAGCCCAACAAAAGATAACAGCCCAAGTTCCATTAATAAGGATTCGGTGATGGTTGCTGTAGCGACAAGAAAAAAAATATCCGAATAGGGTTCTTCTAAAAAAAATCGATAGGAATAAAAGGGAGTGGGGTCTTCGATTCATCCTATAAACATTCTACTAAAACAATATCATCTAAAATCATCATCTTAACTTTTCTGTTTCGTTATTATCATTCCCATTAATCGTCATCATCATTCTAATCCTAGTATAATCATCATCTCCATAATCGAGCATCTTTTTCTCAACATCTCTTACATTAACATCGTCATATCTAACATCATCATCGATATTATCCTTAATACATCACCATCGGCAATCATCTTAATCATCATCAAATCGACATCATCATAATTATTTTCAACAGCGAAAACCATCATCAATCGTAACCATCATCATTATGATATCATCACAGAACAAGTATTCATCATCATCATCCACACCGCCACTGTTCATCGTCATCTCCATTCTACTTTATGTACATCACCAATCATCACACAATTATTATACTCATATTCATTCTCATCATCGTTCTTATTATTTTCGAAGCATATCATCACAGAATCAAAACCAAAGTCTCATCATGCTCGATAAAAATTATAAAGAAAAATAGAAAATAGAGAGTAGTATCGACAACAGTACCCTTAACTATGAATTACGCGGATCGTGTGAGTTTCTACGCGAATCGTGTATTCTCTTGGCCAATATCAGCTAACAGATTCATTCTTACGCGAACTGTGTATTTATTTGGAAGAATTACGCGAAACGCGTATAGTTGGACATCAATACTGTAGCATGGTCTTCTTCTTCATTATTATAACTCAGCAACAGAAAAGTAGGGTGGCGATGAGGCTTGTTGTGTTGGTTACTCGACATATAGAAGTAAAGGTAAGCTAATGGGTTTAGGTGGTGATAGTTCATGTTTAAGGATAGTGGTGGGTTTCTATGATTGAAGTTTCGATGGTTGATGTTGGTTGTAGTGGTGGTTTATTGATTGTGGTGGAAGTTTGTGATAAGGTGAACCGAAACAGAATACAAGGTGTATAGCAGCAGCAGATTCATGAAAGAAGTGAGGGAAAGAGAGAGAGAGAGGTGTTGACGGTGGAGGTAGGGTGGCTTGTTGGTGATGGTCTAGTGGTGGTGGTTCGATCGGAGAAGAGGGTGATAAATGGGGGTTTGTTCATGCATATATTTCATATATCTATACATATATATCTCGATATATTGATACATTTGCAAATAGAAAGATGAAGAAAGAAGTATGGGTTTTTGTGCTGTAATCTATTACCATATACATATATGCACATATAGAGTTTGATAGATTGAAAAAAAAACAAAAATAGTATTTTATAAATTCAATCAAGTACAGTGCTAAATAGTAATTTTTGATTGTTAATTAAGCTAAAAGAATAAAACGTGCACTAACATATAATAATAAAAAAAAATATTTAGCATTCTCTTGATTGTTTTATAGTTTCTGACAGTTTTCAGGGACTGTGTATCGTGCACTATTTGAAATCAGTGGCGGATAAAAGTCTTCGAAAAAATCCCAAAATTTTAAATTAAGTATCATTATTATTTTGGTCATTATGGTATAAAATTCGGTCATTAACTATTAAATAAAAATTCCATTAATTATTCACTCCCACCCCCAAGTAAAATATAAAAAGTTTATAAAATTTGACAAACAACTTCTAAATATATTATTAATAAGTCTAAAATTTATAAAACTCATTTTCGAATCACCGTTTAATTTAAAATTACATAAGTTTCTTTTTAACTCGTTTATTATCAGTCAATGACAATTAAGCATTACCGTTGTTTACTAAATAACTTCGAAATCACAAAATATATATTTAATATACTTCTTATGTATATATAGATTTATTTTAATAATAAATTTTATTATCTCCTATATCATTTTATAATTTAAATCATATATTATATCAAATTATATTTCAAAGTATTATATATATATATATATATATATATATATATATATATATATATATATATATATATATATATATATATATATATATATATATATATATAAGTATTTATTATTTATATGTAAGTTCGTGAATCGTCGAAAATGGTCGAAGATCAATTGATTTCATGATATAGTTAAAAAAATTTTAGATTCAAATTAATAGACTTTGCTTATCATGTCAAAATCATATAAAGATTAACTTTAAATTTTGTCGGAAATTTCCGGGTCGTCACAATTGGTATTGCTAGCTCATTGTGAATTGCGGTTTTTAGTTCATGCATAACGTTTGCATGGTTGTTGAATTGCTAGCTTGTATGAGGTATTGTGTAAGTGATTGCAGGTAAGAAGGTTATATATGTATATGTATAATTATTGCATTCACTAAGCGTTTTGCTTACCCTCTCGTTGTTTACCTTTTTATAGGATCCGTCGTGGACAAGGGTAAGGGCGTTTGTTTGGACTAGTGATCCCGCTTTGTGTTGATAGGAGACGCTTTTTGGGACGTTTAGCTTTTGAAGTTTGAGATTTGGGTAGTTTAACCCCCAAACACCATGCTCAAAGTGTAGTTTGGAATTTAAACTAATGTGGTTGAAACTTATGTTTTGTATGAAACTCGTAATTCGGGTCGATGTGGGCCCCGTTTTGTAAAACATATTTTATTATTGAATCGTGTGAGTTTTAACTATTATAACATGTTGTGAAAAGCGTTTCGTCTGAATGTGTCGGGAAGTGGGAGATCTTTATTTGAAATTTGGCAAAACCGGACAGAAGCTGATGTAGCTTATGCGCGCCGCGCACCCCTTTGTAAAAAAAAAAAAAATTTAATTGCACGTATTCGGTTGGATAACGGGTTGGGTTGTTACAAGTGTGCACAATGTATCAATTTTCAGAGGTTGCAATAAACTAGACATATATCACATAACATATAAAGTTCAATAATACAGAAGTCCAAGGTCTCAAAAGGTCCACAACTCATGCTATAAAGCTATGGGTGCATACGTTACAGATTTGGACAGAATACAGGTTACCATGTTCGCACGCACATTACACAAGTTTCATAAATTCAAATGACGCAAGGCCTAGATGAAAAGTTAACTACAACATATGAAATTTTCAGATATGAAAAGTCCTAAATCAATATAACACTTCAAATGAATTTATAAGTCAGTTTCATGATACCGAGCAAATCAGTAACGTTCAATCAAGCATAACGTGAGCATTACAAATCCAAATAGCATGATATCGGAGTCTAACTTGAGTGTTTTTAACTCCTTTACACAATTATGATCAGTTTAAAATTCAATTCCATGTCCATTTTTCCAGAATTCGACATAATCACATATTCATCACAAAAACTTCAATCAATCATATCTTAAGCATACGGTAATGAAAATACGCGAATCCAAAGCCTAAAATTATTAATTTTTTGAGAGGATTTCAAATATATCATAATATTTAACATTCAAGAAAGCCAAGTTTCTGTAATCACACAAAATAAATTCGGGATTAACCCTAATCACAACAATCAGACAAATTAACGCTTGCAATTAACGACAACGCATATAGACACGAGCAATTGAAAACTTACACTATCTAAATACATCAAAAATCAGATTTTTGAAAATTAGGGTTCATGTGATTATACCTTTTATCGACAAATTGTTAACACCAACGCGTAGAGGACGAAAGGAATTGCAAGTTTCGTGTTCAACACTTAAGCGAAAGATGAAAAATTGATGGTGATTGCTTGGTGGTGTTGGTCGACGCAAAAAAGAGCAGGAGGAGGAAGTAAATGTCGACTGGTTAGGGTATGGCCAGTGTTTTGCTTAACAAGTGAATTAGATTTAGGGCCTAAACTACACTAGTGATTAATAAAATCCCAAAACACAAAAATGGGGTGGGGTGATGGTCCATTCGGCCGAACATGGCCTAAGGGGATATCCCAAGCTCTCGTTGTCTAGTACTGTGTAATCGTGGTCCGTTTCGAGTGCCGTTTAAACGTACCGAAGGCCCGGAATGCTAAACCGATCGTTAAATCGCAACCAATAAGTTTAATTTATTAAAACATCAAATAAATTAATATTTTTAAAAGTTAATAATTATTAAAATAATTATTAAAATAAACCCGAGCGTTTCGTTACTCGAAAAGTAGTTTTTGCAGTTATTCAAACCGTATCGTTTTTATCATATTTCATTATCCGAAATATATTTATCGATTAATATTAACCCATATTAATTCAAATAATCCTCCAAGGATCACGTATGCATTTAATACACTTAAACACATAAAAAGTTAAGTAATCGTCGTTAAATCAACTAACAGACAGTTAATGGAAGTGACAGAAAAAGCAGGGTCGTTACACTGATCCACAAGCAGAGCAAGAACGAGTAACCTTTGTGCAAAATAGAATCGGCTCAAAGAATGTGGCTGCTCAACCTATTCCTGCTCGGCTGCTCACTTACTGAATCTCGCACCTCGCGATGATCCACGAATAATAACTTAGTTGAGGGAAATGGGAGCTCTTATGGATCCTCTACAACCCAAGGATCCTGCCCCAGGAGCTGATAGGACACCTGGTGAAGGGTCTAGTAAGAAAGGGTCCAAGAAAAGAAAGTTAGAAGGGAAAAGAATTGAGGGTGAATCTAGGCCTAAAAGAAAAACTAAATCAAAAAAGTAACAACTAAGCAACTTCAAGAAGCTCTTCTCGATCTTTAAAGGAGTGATAAGGCTGGAAATGAGGGAGGGGTTGAAAAATCAAGAGAGGCTGAGCGAACGGGGAGTGGGAAATGGCAAAAAGAAAACGTTAGCCCTCCACCAACTCTAGACTTAGGAAGCCACTCAGATGCTCACACATATGCTTCATATGAGTTAGAGTCGGTGACCTTAGAAGAGATTCACCAAATACAATTTGAAAATGAGTCTAGTGCTCGTAGGAATTTGGTGCAGTCCTATACCGAACGAACAGTATCTATAGCTCAGACTGCAACAACAAGTGTAGAGGCGAGTACAACACCGAAAATCGTCACTCTAAGATCTCTTAGAAGTCCTGTTACACTAGGCCTCATTGTTGAGCCCTCAAGTTCAACAGTGGTGACAACTGAGTTTCTTCAAGAAACTCGAGATGTTCCTCTATCTCCACCACAGTTTACATCATCACCTCTTGATCTGAATGTATCACAACCTCCAGTCCCACCACCAATCATACCATCACCACCACCCACTCAGTCTACATCACTACAACCAAATATTGCTTATCATCAAAGAGTGAAAGAATTTCACGCTCAACTTCTTTCAGTCACTTTAGCACCAGATGATTTCATCAGAAAAGCCATACTCGGCTTACTCAACTCTTTACAACTGATTCAGAATTACCCATCAGTTCTTGAACTCACTACTTGTCATACTGACGCACCATCTCCCTCTAGGAGACATGATGACCCAGTACCAGCGGTCAACGTGAGGGGGAGAATATCTGAGGAAGCTCATCAGTGGATGCTATTCAAAGTACGAGTCTATCATAAAGCCAACCCAGCTCTTCTCGAAAAGGGAAAGAAGTAGTTGATGACTCTACTATACCGGAAGGGGCGATAGAATTGGTAGAACATGTTGTTGAAGAAGAGGAAGCAGCTCCTGAAGGATTCACTGTGATTATAATCAATTCTGATGACGATGATGATGACTTTGATGAAATAACATATATTGAATTCAAAGAAGAAGAAGAACCTGAAATTCCTAAAATAATTGTTTCATCTGCTCTTGAAACTCCTGATACATTGGTTACCTCTACTGAAACCACTATACCAATGGTTGTTTATACCGGCCCTGAAACTGAAACAAGCACCACACCCGCACCTCGGCTGTTAATTCCCAAAATCGAAAAAGAAGAAGAAGAAGAGTACTTCAGAACTGTGAATCCCAAAATCAAACCAACTATGTGAACTTGGAGGCTCCTGATGATAATGAACTGGATTAATTTGATCGTTTCGTAACTCAAGAAAATACTGGTGAACCTGCTCCTAGATTTCCCAAAGCCACTGTACAACCAACTCCCGACCAATCCACATCGATCGAACTTCAACATGGAGAATTCAACAGGCACAAGGAGCTACAAATCAATCTCAGTGAGCCTCAAAAAGAAAAAGTGCTTCAGGGTTGTTGGTTGGAAGAACAAGCGTATAAACTCTTTGTCAGTGAAGAGAAACTCAAAAACTTGCCGGTGCTTGAAAGGTTCAATCCGATTGGATGTGTAAGTAACAAGAGGGGTGGTGAATAGTTACTTAGTCGATTTTTAAAAAATTTCTTTACGTTTTCTTAAACTTGAACTTGATATAGTGTGATTTGAAATGTTTATCCTCAAACAATACATATAAAATATATGTAAGTGTATATGTAATCAAAGAGATAAGGGAAGAGAAAACAAACACAACGATATATAGTGGTTCGGGAAGATGTTAACTAATCTTCCTTAATCCACTCCCCAATTCTACGAATTGAGATTTTTCTTCACTATGAGACTCCAAACTCGGTGGAGTGTCTGAATACAACACCATTACTTCGATAAGTCGCAACTTGTGAACCCTTACGTCCCTTTGAAGACTTCACAACCACCTAAAGCTCTTGCCACAAGATCCTAATGCACTATCCTAGTGAAAACACAACAACCTTCTAGATCTCTTTAAGAAGATAGTTTACAAATTAATTTTACAACTTAAGCTTACAAGTACTCTTGCTAGAATCAATCTAAAAGATTACAATGAATTATAAGAATGATATCAGTTAGTATAAGAAAATATGAGTGCAAGAGGTGAGTCTTCAAATGCTCCAAGGTTTGGCTTTTATAGGAAAGAGAAATCTGTCTGGAAGCTGTACGGCTCACTGCACGGTCGACCGTGGTTCGACCATGTACCTCTGACATCTGATTCTTATAGCCATTTTTGTCCTTTGAAAATTGTCATTTTCCTTTGTTGAATATCTGCAACTAAAAGCCAATTATCTCTGAAATTATACCCATTACCCCTTTTGTTTTGGACATAAGTGTAGAAGTTGACATGTCCGTAAAAGAAGAAAGTCTTCAAGCTTTGACCATTTGTCATTGATTACTTAATAAGGTAATTGCAGAATTTTGTCTCTTGACAAAACATTATCTTCCAAAACTTCATCAACCTTTCTTAATTACTTGTCACTTTGCTAATGGAAGCATTTTGTCCTTTAGAATCTTGTTGCATCTCAAATGAACTAGTTTGAATCTAATTAGAACTTACTTGGAGATTATTACATCAATAACTTACTAGTTCATAATAATACATGCATAAAAATGATACATAAAAGTTATGGGAGAGCAACTCTTTTGTTGGGGCTTTTAATGATCATCATTAGTATGTATTTGAATGGCATATTATAACAAGTAAAAAAGTAAAATACTTTTGTATTAAATCTTATTTGAGCTTAAAATGTCATTAAGATGTCATTAGGTGTGATTAGTAGAAATTAACATCTTTTGGTTCAAAACTCTTTTGAATTCTAAGAAGGAAACTATTATAAGTATGTTTAAAAAGGTTTTGTTAATTATAGATACCTCAAAGTGGTCTATCTCAAAGTGGATGAATTTGGTTACGGAGAGATCTGCGGTCGATCTACGTTCTTCCGTGAGGTTGACCGTAGATAATAGTTTTGAAAATGAATTGCAGCCGTTGGTACAGGGCATCCACGGTCAGACTCACGGTCGACCGTGGTGCAGCCGTATATCAATTTAACCAAGTTAATTATTTATGTATTGGTCTTTTGCTAGAGATAGTGTAGGCTTATGAACTCATGCCGTCTTACCTATGATCAAGCACTTATTTCTTTTGTGTCATCATCAAAACAAAGTGATTAACTTTTGAATATTACAATTGGATATTTAACCAACATTCCCCCCCATTTTGATGATAACAAACATATGAGTAAGTGTTTAGTTATGTAAGCCGACATAAGTGTTAACATCACTTACCTTACACTTTCTGCCCCTTTTGTCGAAGCAAAAAGGTTAGCTCCCCTTCGAACTAAGCGCGCCCTAGAGTAACGATCCCTCTTAAATTGTACAAGCTTATCAATTGGTCATGCGTATCAATAGTATGGCTCCCCCTTGAACCAATATCAAAAGTAAAAGAGCAACAAACATAATAATCATAACAAGTACATGACAATAATTAGTACACAACAAGTTTTAATTTTTAGGACAAGTGTTGCATCTACCTGCCCTTAAACCTAATCTTAACCAACATTAATAGTTCAATGATAAATGTCATTGGTGCTAAATGCATCGGAGATAGTTGAGCCTTCATTGTTGGAGAAGATAACGACGACCGGATGTGCTACCCAATAGGTGATAGGAATTGTGGACACGGGTTGAGGACTTTGAGATGGGGTAATGGCACTAACAAATTGGAAAAGTCGATTGAGATGGTTTGAGTATGGAAGAGGGCGACTTCCTAGTTCTCGAAGGTAACCCATTCGTTGAGTCATGAGATAAGCGAGATTTATGGGCTCATGAGTAAGAAGAGACCACATGATAACAACTTTGGTTCCTGACACATGAGTGGCGGTAGGTTCCCTACAGTAGACGTTGTTTCGAGTGACGTTTAATAGGAGTTGAAGATCATGGCATATTTCGTCATCTTGAATACGAAGTCGTTGGATGAGATTTCGTGGTGCTCCAAGAATGGTAATGAGATCTAAGATAGGTTGTAAAGGAAATGTAGGGTTAAGAGATCTTAGATCGATAGAAGGAGTATAGAAGGAACGCCCATTAGATGGAATAGCCATAACGATTGCGAATTGTTCAAGAGACCAAGTGTAGGGTGTATTGAAGAGTCGAAATGCAACTTGGTCGGGATGTGAAAGATCAAGATGAGCATAAAATTCCCTAATCAATGTTGGATAAATGACTTGATCAAACTCAAGGAATGAGAAGCAGTTGTTTTGAGTGAAGAGTTCAGTTAGTTAGGGAAATTCGGTATGATGAACAACATGCTCTTCATGAAGTGTCCTAGTTTCAATGTGTTGCTTGTTGTTTGTAATTCGTTGATTTCGAGTGTTGGTTATTTCCTAGGAAAATAACATTTTTAGCAAAACATTCAAGTTTATTACATATTTTTGAAAAACTATATGCTAAACATGTGTGGATTAGTCCTTGTCTAGACTCATTTAAAAAAAATTAAAAGTAAGTTGTGCCATTTCTTTTAAAAATTTAGACAAGTTTCATCATTTTGCTTTATGTTTACCATGTATAGATAAAAGTCATGAGATTGACAAGTATCATAATGGCTTGTTCAAACATATGTGTGTGCATAAATGGGTTTTTTTTTTTAAGATTTTAAAACATATGTGAGATTTATTCAAGAAAACACTTTCATTGCACATTTGATAAGTAATTTTTCCATAACAATTTTTACTCACATGATTAGAAGAATTTATGCTAGAAAACAAGTGTTCCTATTAGTTTGGAAAAACTCTTGCATAATTAAACAAAATTAAAGGAAATTTTTAAAGCTTACCTTGAAGAAAATTGAAAGAGTTTTGTGAAATGTCCCGTTCTTATTGATTAAAAACGTTCCATATTAATTGATTTCGTTGCGAGGTTTTGACCTCTATATGAGACGTTTTTCAAAGACTGCATTCATTTTTAAAACAAACCATAACCTTTATTTCATAGATAAAGGTTTTAAAAAGCTTTACGTAGATTATCAAATAATGATAATCTAAGATATCCTGTTTACACACGACCATTACATAATGGTTTACAATACAAATATGTTACAACAAAATAAGTTTCTTGAATGCAGTTTTTACATAATATCATACAAGCATGGACTCCAAATCTCGTCCTTATTTATGTATGCGACAGCGGAAGCTTTTAATAATCACCTGAGAATAAACATGCTTAAAACGTCAACAAAAATGTTGGTGAGTTATAGGTTTAACCTATATATATCAAATCATAATAATAGACCACAAGATTTCATATTTCAATACACATCCCATACATAGAGATAAAAATCATTCATATGGTGAACACCTGGTAACCGACATTAACAAGATGCATATATAAGAATATCCCCATCATTCCGGGACACCCTTCGGATATGATATAAATTTCGAAGTACTAAAGCATCCGGTACTTTGGATGGGGTTTGTTAGGCACAATAGATCTATCTTTAGGATTCGCGTCAATTAGGGTGTCTGTTCCCTAATTCTTAGATTACCAGACTTAATAAAAAGGGGCATATTCGATTTCGATAATTCAACCATAGAATGTAGTTTCACGTACTTGTGTCTATTTTGTAAATCATTTATAAAACCTGCATGTATTCTCATCCCAAAAATATTAGATTTTAAAAGTGGGACTATAACTCACTTTCACAGATTTTTACTTCGTCGGGAAGTAAGACTTGGCCACTGGTTGATTCACGAACCTATAACAATATATACATATATATCAAAGTATGTTCAAAATATATTTACAACACTTTTAATATATTTTGATGTTTTAAGTTTATTAAGTCAGCTGTCCTCGTTAGTAACCTACAACTAGTTGTCCACAGTTAGATGTACAGAAATAAATCGATAAATATTATCTTGAATCAATCCACGACCCAGTGTATACGTATCTCAGTATTGATCACAACTCAAACTATATATATTTTGGAATCAACCTCAACCCTGTATAGCTAACTCCAACATTCACATATAGAGTGTCTATGGTTGTTCCGAAATATATATAGATGTGTCGACATGATAGGTCGAAACATTGTATACGTGTCTATGGTATCTCAAGATTACATAATATATAATACAAGTTGATTAAGTTATGGTTGGAATAGATTTGTTACCAATTTTCACGTAGCTAAAATGAGAAAAATTATCCAATCTTGTTTTACCCATAACTTCTTCATTTTAAATCCGTTTTGAGTGAATCAAATTGCTATGGTTTCATATTGAACTCTATTTTATGAATCTAACCAGAAAAAGTACAGGTTTATAGTCGGAAAAATAAGTTACAAGTCGTTTTTGTAAAGGTAGTCATTTCAGTCGAAAGAACGACGTCTAGATGACCATTTTAGAAAACATACTTCCACTTTGAGTTTAACCATAATTTTTGGATATAGTTTCATGTTCATAATAAAAATCATTTTCTCAGAATAACAACTTTTAAATCAAAGTTTATCATAGTTTTTAATTAACTAACCCAAAACAGCCCGCGGTGTTACTACGACGGCGTAAATCCGATTTTACGGTATTTTTCGTGTTTCCAGGTTTTAAATCATTAAGTTAGCATATCATATAGATATAGAACATGTGTTTAGTTGATTTTAAAAGTCAAGTTAGAAGGATTAACTTTTGTTTGCGAACAAGTTTAGAATTAACTAAACTATGTTCTAGTGATTACAAGTTTAAACCTTCGAATAAGATAGCTTTATATATATGAATCGAATGATGTTATGAACATCATTACTACCTTAAGTTCCGTGGATAAACCTACTGGAAAAGAGAAAAATGGATCTAGCTTCAATGGATCCTTGGATGGCTCGAAGTTCTTGAAGCAGAATCATGACACGAAAACAAGTTCAAGTAAGATCATCACTTGAAATAAGATTGTTATAGTTATAGAAATTGAATCAAAGTTTGAATATGATTATTACCTTGTATTAGAATGATAACCTACTGTAAGAAACAAATATTTCTTGAGGTTGGATGATCACCTTACAAGATTGGAAGTGAGCTAGCAAACTTGAAAGTATTCTTGATTTTATGTAACTAGAACTTGTAGAATATATGAAGAACACTTAGAACTTGAAGATAGAACTTGAGAGAGATCAATTAGATGAATAAAATTGAAGAATTAAAGTGTTTGTAGGTGTTTTTGGTCATTGGTGTATGGATTAGATATAAAGGATATGTAATTTTGTTTTCATGTAAATAAGTCATGAATGATTACTCATATTTTTGTAATTTTATGAGATATTTCATGCTAGTTGCCAAATGATGGTTCCCACATGTGTTAGGTGACTCACATGGGCTGCTAAGAGCTGATCATTGGAGTGTATATACCAATAGTACATACATCTAAAAGCTGTGTATTGTACGAGTACGAATACGGGTGCATACGAGTAGAATTGTTGATGAAACTGAACGAGGATGTAATTGTAAGCATTTTTGTTAAGTAGAAGTATTTTGATAAGTGTATTGAAGTCTTTCAAAAGTGTATAAATACATATTAAAACACTACATGTATATACATTTTAACTGAGTCGTTAAGTCATCGTTAGTCGTTACATGTAAGTGTTGTTTTGAAACCTTTAGGTTAACGATCTTGTTAAATGTTGTTAACCCAATGTTTATAATATCAAATGAGATTTTAAATTATTATATTATCATGATATTATCATGTATGAATATCTCTTAATATGATATATATACATTAAATGTCTTTACAACGATAATCGTTACATATATGTCTCGTTTAAAAATCATTAAGTTAGTAGTCTTGTTTTTACATATGTAGTTCATTGTTAATATACTTAATGATATGTTTACCTATCATAGTATCATGTTAACTATATATATATCTATATATATGTCATCATATAGTTTTTACAAGTTTTAACGTTCGTGAATCACCGGTCAACTTGGGTGGTCAATTGTCTATATGAAACATATTTCAATTAATCAAGTCTTAACAAGTTTGATTGCTTAACATGTTGGAAACATTTAATCATGTAAATATCAATCTCAATTAATATATATAAACATGGAAAAGTTCGGGTCACTACAGTACCTACCCGTTAAATAAATTTCGTCCCGAAATTTTAAGCTGTTGAAGGTGTTGACGAATCTTCTGGAAATAGATGCGGGTATTTCTTCTTCATCTGATCTTCACACTCCCAGGTGAACTCGGGTCCTCTACGAGCATTCCATCGAACCTTAACAATTGGTATCTTGTTTTGCTTAAGTCTTTCAACCTCACGATCCATTATTTCGACGGGTTCTTCGATGAATTGAAGTTTTTCGTTGATTTGGATTTCATCTAACGGAATAGTGAGATCTTCTTTAGCAAAACATTTCTTCAAATTCGAGACGTGGAAAGTGTTATGTACAGTCGCGAGTTGTTGAGGTAACTCAAGTCGGTAAGCTACTGGTCCGACACGATCAATAATCTTGAATGGTCCAATATACCTTGGATTTAATTTCCCTCGTTTACCAAATCGAACAACGCCTTTCCAAGGTGCAACTTTAAGCATGACCATCTCTCCAATTTCAAATTCTATATCTTTTATTTTAATGTCAGCGTAGCTCTTTTGTCGACTTTGGGCGGTTTTCAACCGTTGTTGAATTTGGATGATCTTCTCGGTAGTTTCTTGTATAATCTCCGGACCCGTAATCTGTCTATCCCCCACTTCACTCCAAAAAATTGGAGACCTGCACTTTCTACCATAAAGTGCTTCAAACGGCGCCATCTCAATGCTTGAATGGTAGCTGTTGTTGTAGGAAAATTCTGCTAACGGTAGATGTCGATCCCAACTGTTTCCGAAATCAATAACACATGCTCGTAGCATGTCTTCAAGCGTTTGTATCGTCCTTTCGCTCTGCCCATCAGTTTGTGGATGATAGGCAGTACTCATGTCTAGACGAGTTCCTAATGCTTGCTGTAATGTCTGCCAGAATCTTGAAATAAATCTGCCATCCCTATCAGAGATAATAGAGATTGGTATTCCATGTCTGGAGACGACTTCCTTCAAATACAATCGTGCTAACTTCTCCATCTTGTCATCTTCTCTTATTGGCAGGAAGTGTGCTGACTTGGTGAGACGATCAACTATTACCCAACTAGTATCAAAACCACTTGCAGTCCTTGGCAATTTAGTGATGAAATCCATGGTAATGTTTTCCCATTTCCATTCCGAGATTTCGGGTTGTTGAAGTAGACCTGATGGTTTCTGATGCTCAGCTTTGACCTTAGAACACGTCAAACACTCTCCTACGTATTTAGCAACATCGGCTTTCATACCCGGCCACCAAAAATGTTTCTTGAGATCCTTGTACATCTTCCCCGTTCCAGGATGTATTGAGTATCTGGTTTTATGAGCTTCTCTAAGTACCATTTCTCTCATATCTCCAAATTTTGGTACCCAAATCCTTTCAGCCCTATACCGGGTTCCGTCTTCCCGAATATTAAGATGCTTCTCCGATCCTTTGGGTATTTCATCCTTTAAATTTCCCTCTTTTAAAACTCCTTGTTGCGCCTCCTTTATTTGAGTAGTAAGGTTATTATGAATCATTATATTCATAGATTTTACTCGAATGGGTTCTCTGTCCTTCCTGCTCAAGGCATCGGCTACCACATTTGCCTTTCCCGGGTGGTAACGAATCTCAAAGTCGTAATCATTCAACAATTCAATCCACCTACGCTGCCTCATATTCAGTTGTTTCTGATTAAATATGTGTTGAAGACTTTTGTGGTCGGTATATATAATACTTTTGACCCCATATAAGTAGTGCCTCCAAGTCTTTAATGCAAAAACAACCGCGCCTAATTCCAAATCATGCGTCGTATAATTTTGTTCGTGAATCTTCAATTGTCTAGACGCATAAGCAATCACCTCCGTTCGTTGCATTAATACACAACCGAGACCTTGCTTTGATGCGTCACAATAAATCACAAAATCATCATTCCCTTCAGACAATGACAATATAGGTGCCGTAGTTAGCTTTTTCTTCAATAACTGAAACGCTTTCTCTTGTTCATCATTCCATTCAAATTTCTTCCCTTTATGCGTTAATGCAGTCAAGGGTTTTGCTATTCTGGAAAAGTCTTGGATGAACCTTCTGTAGTAACCAGCTAGTCCTAAAAACTGGCGTATGTGTTTCGGAGTTTTCGGGGTTTCCCACTTTTCAACAGTTTCTATCTTTGCCGGATCTACCTTAATACCTTCTTTGTTCACTATGTGACCGAGGAATTGAACTTCTTCCAACCAAAATGCACACTTTGAAAACTTAGCGTACAATTCTTCCTTCCTCAATACTTCTAACACCTTTCTCAAATGTTCACCGTGTTCTTGGTCATTCTTTGAGTAAATAAGTATGTCATCAATGAAAACAATGACAAACTTGTCAAGGTATGGTCCACACACTCGGTTCATAAGGTCCATGAACACAGCTGGTGCATTAGTTAAACCAAACGGCATGACCATAAACTCGTAATGACCGTAACGTGTTCTGAAAGCAGTCTTTGGAATATCATCTTCTTTCACCCGCATTTGATGATACCCGGAACGTAAGTCAATCTTTGAATAAACAGACGAGCCTTGTAGTTGATCAAATAAGTCGTCGATTCTAGGTAGTGGGTAGCGGTTCTTGATGGTAAGTTTGTTCAACTCTCGGTTGTCGATACACAACCTGAATGTACCATCTTTCTTCTTGACAAACAAAACAGGAGCTCCCCACGGTGATGTGCTTGGTCGAATGAAACCACGCTCTAAAAGTTCTTGTAATTGGCTTTGCAGTTCTTTCATCTCGTTGGGTGCGAGTCTGTAAGGAGCACGTGCTATTGGTACAGCTCCTGGTACAAGATCTATTTGAAATTCAACGGATCGATGTAGGGGTAATCCCGGTAATTCTTTCGGAAATACATCGGGAAATTCTTTTGCAATGGGAACATCATTGATGCTCTTTTCTTCAGTTTGTACTTTCTCGACGTATGCTAGAACAGCATAGCAACCTTTTCTTATTAGTTTTTGTGCCTTCAAATTACTAATAAGATGTAGCTTCGTGTTGCCCTTTTCTCCGTACACCATTAAGGGTTTTCCTTTTTCTCGTATAATGCGAATTGCATTTTTGTAACAAACAATCTCTGCTTTCACTTCTTTCAACCAGTCCATACCGATTATCACATCAAAACTCCCTAACTCTACTGGTATCAAATCAATCTTAAATGTTTCGCTAACCAGTTTAATTTCTCGATTCCGACATATATTATCTGCTGAAATTAATTTACCATTTGCTAATTCGAGTAAAAATTTACTATCCAAAGGCGTCAATGGACAACTTAATTTAGCACAAAAATCTCTACTCATATAGCTTCTATCCGCACCCGAATCGAATAAAACGTAAGCAGATTTATTGTCAATAAGAAACGTACCCGTAACAAGCTCCGGGTCTTCCTGTGCCTCTGCCGCATTAATATTGAAAACTCTTCCGCGGCCTTGTCCATTCGTGTTCTCCTGGTTCGGGAAATTTCTAATAATGTGGCCCGGTTTTCCACATTTATAACAAACTACATTGGCATAACTTGCTCCGACACTACTTGCTCCGCCATTACTCGTTCCGACACCATTTGTTCCTTTCGTTCTATTAACCCCTGGTCCGTAGACCTCACACTTCGCCGCGCTATGACCATTTCTTTTACACTTGTTGCAAAATTTGGTGCAGAACCCCGAGTGATACTTTTCACACCTTTGGCATAGCTGCTTCTGATTGTTGTTGTTGTTGTTGCGGTTATTATTGTTGTTGAGATGATTGTTGTAGTTGTTGTTGCTGTTGTTGTTGTTGTTGTTGTTGTTGTTGTTGTTGTTGGGCCGTTTGTTGTAGTTGCGATTGATGTTGCGATTGTTGGGATAATTGTTGCGATTGCTGTTGTTGTTTTATTGGTGATTCTTATCACCGTTTTCCTCCCACTTTCTTTTGACTTGCTTCACATTGGCCTCTTCAGCAGTCTGTTCTTTAATTCTTTCTTCAATCTGGTTCACTAGTTTGTGAGCCATTCTACATGCCTGTTGTATGCAGGCGGGCTCGTGTGAACTTATATCTTCTTGGATTCTTTCCGGTAATCCTTTCACAAACGCGTCGATCTTCTCTTCCTCATCTTCGAATGCTCCCGGACACAATAGGCACAATTCTGTGAATCGTCTTTCGTACGTGGTAATATCAAATCCTTGGGTTCGTAACCCTCTAAGTTCTGTCTTGAGCTTATTGACCTCGGTTCTGGGACGGTACTTCTCGTTCATCAAGTGCTTGAATGCTGACCACGGTAGTGCGTACGCATCGTCTTGTCCCACTTGTTCTAGATAGGTATTCCACCATGTTAACGCAGAACTTGTGAAGGTATGTGTAGCGTACTTTACTTTGTCCTCTTCAGTACACTTACTTATGGCAAACACCGATTCGACCTTCTCGGTCCACCGTTTCAATCCGATCGGTCCTTCGGTTCCATCAAATTCCAAAGGTTTGCAGGCAGTGAATTCTTTGTAGGTGCATCCTACACGATTTCCTGTACTGCTAGATCCAAGGTTATTGTTGGTATGTAGCGCAGCCTGTACTGCGGCTATGTTTGAAGCTAGAAAAGTACGGAATTCCTCTTCATTCATATTCACGGTGTGTCGAGTAGTCGGTGCCATTGCCTTCAAAATAGTCAAATGGAACAAGTTAATCATACAGAATATTAAGAGTAGTTAATAGTATTTCGTAGCATAATATGAACTCATTTATAAAAGCTTTTTCTTCATATTAGCATTTTATAAGTTTAAATTCGGGTAGTACCTACCCGTTAAGTTCATACTTAGTAGCTAATATACAATTCAACTACTACAATTCTATATGAAAAACTGATTATAATAATATTTCGCGTTCAAACTTTTATACAATATTTTACAAACTTACAATACCGCTTATTTTACATAAAGCATGAAATATAGCACACAATAACTTTGATACAAGATAGTTGTGAAGATAATTCTAGCTAGTACACAAGTCGTTCAGCAAAGGCAATAAAGACACGTAATTCATACGTCCAGAAACAAGTCATGCATTCTGGTTTTACTAGGACTACTTCCCATCCTTGGTCTTGTGGAACATAACCGTTATGGCCGTTGATAAGACAGCGTGTTGTAACGTCGTCAAAGGGACGAGGGTTACGTAATGACCAACAGTCTCGTAATAACCTAAAAACCTCATTTCTTACCCCAATTACTGACTTCGTCACTTATGGGAACGTTTTGTTTAATAGTTGTAGCCCGATGTTCTTGTTCTCACTTTGGTGAGAAGCGAACATTACTAACCCGTAAGCGTAACATGCTTCTTTATGTTGCATGTTAGCCGCTTTTTCTAAATCACGAAGTCCTATATTCGGATATACTGAGTCAAAATAATTTCTTAACCAGTTGCGTAAAATAGCATTTGGGTTCCCCGCAATATATGCGTCAAAGTAAACACATCGTAACTTATGGATTTCCCAATGTGATATCCCCCATCTTCCGAACGAAAGCCTTTTATAAACCAAGGCATTCTTGGAACGTTCTTCGAATGTCTTACAAACTGATCTCGCCTTAAATAGTTGTACCGAGGAATTCTGACCGACTCTAGACAAGATTTCATCAATCATGTCTCCGGGTAGGTCTCTTAAAATATTGGGTTGTCTATCCATTTTGTGTCTTTATACTGTAAAATAGACAAGAGTTAGATTCATAAAAAAAATACTTATTAATACAAGCAATTTTTACATATATCATAAAGCATAAGCACACTATATTACATATATTACACCACACGAATATAACTATCTTATTCCGACTCGCTCGTTTCTTCTTGTTCGGTTTTGGTTCGTTTTGCCAAGTTTCTAGGGATATATGATTTTCCCCTAATACGAGCCGTCGTTGTCCACATTGGTTTAGAAAAACCTGGTGGTTTAGAGATTCCCGGGTCATTGTTACAACTTAAGGACTTCGGGGGTTGACGATACATATAAAGTTCATCGGGGTTGGAATTAGATTTCTCTATTTTTATGCCCTTTCCCTTATTATTTTCTTTTGCCTTTTTAAATTCAGTTGGGGTAATTTCTATAACATCATCGGAATTCTCGTCGGAATCCGATTCATCGGAGAATTGGTAATCCTCCCAATATTTTACTTCCTTGGCGGAAACACCATTGACCATAATTAACCTTGGTCGGTTGGTTGAGGATTCTCTTTTACTTAACCGTTTTATTATTTCTCCCACCGGTTCTATTTCTTCTTCTGGTTCCGATTCTTCTTCCGGTTCCGATTCTTCTTCCGGTTCCGACTCTTCTTCCGGTTCCTCTTCGGGAACATGTGAATCAGTACACGATTCATTCCAATTTACATTTGACTCTTCATTATTATTAGGTGAGTCAATGGGACTTGTTCTAGAGGTAGACATCTATCACATAATATCAAACATGTTAAGAGATTAATATATCACATAATATTCATATGTTAAAAATATATAGTTTCCAACAAAAATGTTAAGCAATCATTTTTAAAGAAAACACGGTCGAAGTCCAGACTCACTAATGTATCCTAACAAACTTGATAAGACACACTAATGCAAATTTTCTGGTTCTCTAAGACCAACGCTCTGATACCAACTGAAATGTCCCGTTCTTATTGATTAAAAACGTTCCATATTAATTGATTTCATTGCGAGGTTTTGACCTCTATATGAGACGTTTTTCAATGACTGCATTCATTTTTAAAACAAACCATAACCTTTATTTCATAGATAAAGGTTTTAAAAAGCTTTACGTAGATTATCAAATAATGATAATCTAAGATATCCTGTTTACACACGACCATTACATAATGGTTTACAATACAAATATGTTACAACAAAATAAGTTTCTTGAATGCAGTTTTTACATAATATCATACAAGCATGGACTCCAAATCTCGTCCTTATTTAAGTATGCGACAGCGGAAGCTTTTAATAATCACCTGAGAATAAACATGCTTAAAACGTCAACAAAAATGTTGGTGAGTTATAGGTTTAACCTATATATATCAAATCATAATAATAGACCACAAGATTTCATATTTCAATACACATCCCATACATAGAGATAAAAATCATTCATATGGTGAACACCTGGTAACCGACATTAACAAGATGCATATATAAGAATATCCCCATCATTCCGGGACACCCTTCGGATATGATATAAATTTCGAAGTACTAAAGCATCCGGTACTTTGGATGGGGTTTGTTAAGCCCAATAGATCTATCTTTAGGATTAGCGTCAATTAGGGTGTCTGTTCCCTAATTCTTAGATTACCAGACTTAATAAAAAGGGGCATATTCGATTTCGATAATTCAACCATAGAATGTAGTTTCACGTACTTGTGTCTATTTTGTAAATCATTTATAAAACCTGCATGTATTCTCATCCCAAAAATATTAGATTTTAAAAGTGGGACTATAACTCACTTTCACAGATTTTTACTTCGTCGGGAAGTAAGACTTGGCCACTGGTTGATTCACGAACCTATAACAATATATACATATCTATCAAAGTATGTTCAAAATATATTTACAACACTTTTAATATATTTTGATGTTTTAAGTTTATTAAGTCAGCTGTCCTCGTTAGTAACCTACAACTAGTTGTCCACAGTTAGATGTATATAAATAAATCGATAAATATTATCTTGAATCAATCCACGACCCAGTGTATACGTATCTCAGTATTGATCACAACTCAAACTATATATATTTTGGAATCAACCTCAACCCTGTATAGCTAACTCCAACATTCACATATAGAGTGTCTATGGTTGTTCCGAAATATATATAGATGTGTCAACATGATAGGTCGAAACATTGTATACGTGTCTATGGTATCTCAAGATTACATAATATATAATACAAGTTGATTAAGTTATGGTTGGAATAGATTTGTTACCAATTTTCACGTAGCTAAAATGAGAAAAATTATCCAATCTTGTTTTACCCATAACTTCTTCATTTTAAATCCGTTTTGAGTGAATCAAATTGCTATGGTTTCATATTGAACTCTATTTTATGAATCTAACCAGAAAAAGTATAGGTTTATAGTCGGACAAATAAGTTACAAGTCGTTTTTGTAAAGGTAGTCATTTCAGTCGAAAGAACGACGTCTAGATGACCATTTTAGAAAACATACTTCCACTTTGAGTTTAACCATAATTTTTGGATATAGTTTCATGTTCATAATAAAAATCATTTTCTCAGAATAACAACTTTTAAATCAAAGTTTATCATAGTTTTTAATTAACTAACCCAAAACAGCCCGCGGTGTTACTACGACGGCGTAAATCCGATTTTACGGTGTTTTTCGTGTTTCCAGGTTTTAAATCATTAATTTAGCATATCATATAGATATAGAACATGTGTTTAGTTGATTTTAAAAGTCAAGTTAGAAGGATTAACTTTTGTTTGCGAACAAGTTTAGAATTAACTAAACTATGTTCTAGTGATTACAAGTTTAAACCTTCGAATAAGATAGCTTTATATATATGAATCGAATGATGTTATAAACATCATTACTACCTTAAGTTCCTTGGATAAACCTACTGGAAAATAGAAAAATGGATCTAGCTTCAATGGATCCTTGGATGGCTCGAAGTTCTTGAAGCAGAATCATGACACGAAAACAAGTTCAAGTAAGATCATCACTTGAAATAAGATTGTTATAGTTATAGAAATTGAATCAAAGTTTGAATATGATTATTACCTTGTATTAGAATGATAACCTACTGTAAGAAACAAATATTTCTTGAGGTTGGATGATCACCTTACAAGATTGGAAGTGAGCTAGCAAACTTGAAAGTATTCTTGATTTTATGTAACTAGAACTTGTAGAATATATGAAGAACACTTAGAACTTGAAGATAGAACTTGAGAGAGATCAATTAGATGAAGAAAATTGAAGAATGAAAGTGTTTGTAGGTGTTTTTGGTCGTTGGTGTATGGATTAGATATAAAGGATATGTAATTTTGTTTTCATGTAAATAAGTCATGAATGATTACTCATATTTTTGTAATTTTATGAGATATTTCATGCTAGTTGCCAAATGATGGTTCCCACATGTGTTAGGTGACTCACATGGGCTGCTAAGAGTTGATCATTGGAGTGTATATACCAATAGTACATACATCTAAAAGCTGTGTATTGTACGAGTACGAATACGGGTGCATACGAGTAGAATTGTTGATGAAACTGAACGAGGATGTAATTGTAAGCATTTTTGTTAAGTAGAAGTATTTTGATAAGTGTATTGAAGTCTTTCAAAAGTGTATAAATACATATTAAAACACTACATGTATATACATTTTAACTGAGTCGTTAAGTCATCGTTAGTCGTTACATGTAAGTGTTGTTTTGAAACCTTTAGGTTAACGATCTTGTTAAATGTTGTTAACCCAATGTTTATAATATCAAATGAGATTTTAAATTATTATATTATCATGATATTATCATGTATGAATATCTCTTAATATGATATATATACATTAAATGTCTTTACAATGATAATCGTTACATATATGTCTCGTTTAAAAATCATTAAGTTAGTAGTCTTGTTTTTACATATGTAGTTCATTGTTAATATACTTAATGATATGTTTACCTATCATAGTATCATGTTAACTATATATATATCTATATATATGTCATCATATAGTTTTTACAAGTTTTAACGTTCGTGAATCACCGGTCAACTTGGGTGGTCAATTGTCTATATGAAACATATTTCAATTAATCAAGTCTTAACAAGTTTGATTGCTTAACATGTTGGAAACATTTAATCATGTAAATATCAATCTCAATTAATATATATAAACATGGAAAAGTTCGGGTCACTACATTTTGGACCACTTTGAAGAGTACTTTGAAAATAAGACAAAAGAAAATCTAGAGATCCAGTGGTTGGGGTTTAAAAAAAAAGATGTGGTTGGTGGAAAAGTTGTTTGGATATTAAAGAGGGTACATACAAGACAAAAGAATTCGTCAGATGTCAGGCGGTCGCCTACACGGTCGACCGTAGTTCGACCGTGCGTGAACTGCAGAAAATTTTACGGAGTATGTTTCATCATTCCCAACTCATTCCTAAGCAGCTTAAAGGTTTCCTTTTTTAGGGGCTTAATGAATATGTCAACTATATTTTCAGCAGATTCTACCTTATCTATCACAATATTACCATTTTGGACGTGGTCACGAAGGAAGTGGTGCCTAATGTCTATGTGTTTAGTCCTAGAGTGTAATATTTGATTTTAGATAGGTCTATAGCACTTTTATTATCACATCATATGGGTATTTCGGATGAGATGATACCGTAATCAAGGAAGCATAACACTTGTGCGCATGCTCTTCTCATTGCTACATATTCGACTTCGGTGGTAGACAATGCAACGGATGTTTGCTTCTTGAGAACCATGATGTTAAACATAGACCCACGAACGCACATACTCCACTTGTGCTCTTTCTATCTATCATTGACCCTCCGTGGTCGGAATCCGCAAAGCACACACTAAACATGATATCGGGCCGACTTGCATTAAATATAGAAGGGATCCAATCATTCCCCTATATGTAAATGAATGAAAACGATTGTTCTTCGGTGAACGGATACATATATTTGCGGATGCAAATAGGATAGTTAATGAATGTTGAATCATAATTGAAGAATATACAGTATAACATATTAATGTGAAATATAAATATTTCTCGGGTATTACCTACCCGTTAAAATATTTTCACCATTAACCGTTTGTACAAAAGAATTTTTAATTACAATCTTTATGAAAATATATATACATATATATTTTCTTCAGATGTAATCATGGATTTAATGAGTCAATATGATATTAATCTCATTTGGTTTACGTTTAGAACGAGAGTAAATAATCTCTAAAACATTAGAGATTACATAATCGTCGTGTAGATCGAAGATAAATGATGTAGAACAGTATGTAGAACAGTATGTAGAACAGTATGTAGAACAGTATGTAGAACGAAGATTATGCTCGAGGTATAGATCGTGATGTTGAGGCATGTGATGTTGAGGCTTGTGTTGTTGGTGGTACAGTTGCTGATGCTGGTGGTACTGTTGGTGCCGGTGATGTTGCTGGTGCTTGTAAGTTTTGCACCATATTCTCCAAAGCCAATACTCAAGCGCGAAGCTCGTTGACTTCTTCTATTACACCGGGATGATTGGCGCTTGGAACGAGCAGATGAATAAGGTTTAGAATTGTAGATATTATGTAATCGTTGGGAGCTATTCTGGAAATGAGGGTGAAAATGGTGTTCCGGACTGGTTCGCCGGTAAGTGCTTCAGGTTCTTTGCCAATAGGGCAATATGATGGGTGGAAGGGATAGCCTTCTTCTCATCTCCATTGATTAAGTCGACTACGAACTCATCCCCAATTCATCCAGAATTGATGATGACTAATTGGTTGATCCATTCCGGTTACACTGCTTTCGGAGCTCGAGTGGAAATCCATATCGGAATAGCTGTCTAAATCCGAGGAACTGGAACTGGTTGCAGGATCCATCTCGTATAGAGCAGGGAAATGATTTTTTGATATGAGGAAGATTATAGGACTTAGATTAGTATTCTTCAATACAAAATTTGCATATGTATATATAATACCAAATTCCATAAGTTACGGAGGAATTTTCGGAAGCTGTCAGACAAAGTTTATAGTAACAGATATACTAAGATATGAATTTGTCTATACACTATCTATGCAATAAATGCAGAAAGATGTTTCTAGACTTAAGAATGATAAGCAAGTAATTTTCCGACAAGAATTGATAAGCAAAACTTTTGACATGCAGACAGGTTCAAAGTCCAGACTCACTAATGCATCTTATCAACTATCAGTTAGACACACTAATACAAGACCTAGTTCGTTAAGACCAACGCTCTGATACCAATTGAAAGGACCCGTTCATACCGATTATAAACGATTCACATTAGTTGATTTCATTGCGAGGTATTTGACCTCTATATGATACGTTTTGTAAACATTTCATTCATTTTTAAAAGACAAACTTTCATTTCAATGAAAGTTAATAGGTATGCATACCATGTTAAAATACATCCATTATATACCAATGATATAATTACGTTTCCCAAATTATGAATGACTAATCTGTCATTTATTTAATAACAATCTTTATGAACTCGTATGACTTGAATGCAACGTCTTTTGAAATATGCCATGAATAACTCCAAGTAATATCTTTAAAATGAGCAAATGCACAGCGGAAGATTTCTTTAATACCTGAGAATCAACATGCTAAAAGTGTCAATCAAAAGGTTGGTAAGTTCATAGGTTTATCATAAACAATGATTTTCAATAAATTTAATAGACCACAAGATTTTAATTTATAAATAACCATACACTCGCAAGTGTATAAAATCATTCATACGAAATAAACACCTGGTAATCGACATTAACAAAATGCATCTAGAATATCCCCCGCATACAGGCATTTCGCAAACTGCATGCTAACAGCATACAAATAGGTCATCCCTTTTAAAAATGACGGTTGCATACACCTTACAAACAGGTCATTCCTTTTAAAGATGGCGGTTGTATAACTAAATTCGAAGTACTAAAGCAGTTCAAATTCTCTGACTGGGGTTTGTCAAAGCCCATAGATCTATCTTTAGGATTCGCGTCTATTAGGGAATCTGTTCCCTAATTCTTAGGTTACCAGACTAAAGGGGTGATATTCGGTGTAATCATAACTCAGCCGTAGAATGTTTTTTAAGTATTTGTGTCTATTTTGTCAAACATTTAGTTAAACCATCTTCTATGATCATAACATCATCATCATTTTCATCTAATCAACTTCATAACCATAATCATCTTTTATGATTATAACATCATCAGTTCGTCATAGCATAACCATTATCTTCATGAACATCATAGTCGTTCATTTACTAGAATAGAATTAGAAACAGAAACAGTGAGTATGTGGCCCAAACTTGACATGCCCGTTAAACTGATCCACAAGCCCTAGTGAGAAAAGAAAAACTCGGCCCATGATTACTTGGAATGAAAGTATCGAATATTAGTCCAGTTATTGTGGGTTTTTGGTCATCAAGAAAATAGGAAACATAAACGAGATAGTAGCGAGGAAGAATGGTTATGGTGATGGGTTGATGACTTCGAATAGGAAGCGAAGAGAAATTGCAGGAGTTTTTTGAACTGTGGTTCCTGGGTTGTTGGGCATAAGTACCATCATCATCATTATAAACATCTATCATCATACATAATTATCATCATATCAACTCCTATCAACATCATCATCAACCTAACATCATTTTAATCGTTACTATTCATCTTCTTCTTCATCCGTCATCATCATTATTAATCATCATCTACAACTCGTTTAACAGGAACATAAACGTTGGTGGTTGGTGGGTTTTAGTGTCTTGTCGAAAATAACAGTGAATCAGAAGGGGAAAACAATAGCAGCGAATATGCAACGATGATGATTAGCAGAATGGTTGCAGCTGGATTGAGGTCTGAAACTGAACAGAAACAAAAGGCAGTCGCTGTATCAGGCTGTTCGAACTAGGATCATATCGCGAGAAAAAAAACAGATAGATAGATAGATAGATAATTCAACCATAACACCAGATTGAAACTGAAAACCAGCTGAATGAAGATGCAACTAGTGGTTGGTGGTGATCGTCTAGTGGGTTTGTTGTGATCGAAATAGAAACAAGAGAAAAAAAATTAGATGTAGTAGCAGTTCAGTTGATCGTGGTAGTAGTGATGGTTATCATGGTTGAAGGTGGTGATTAGGATGGTTGATAATCGACTACAAATAATAATCGGTATGGGGGTTTGGGAACAGAAAGTAGTTCGATCGAGTAATAGTGATGGAATAAAATGGCGGGTTTTTGATGAATACATGGTGATCGATTGCTAAATGGAGTGTAAAAGGTGGTTGAGATGAAGGGTGATGGTGGTGTGAGGTGAAGCTTTGGCCACCAACAATAACCGAAGGGTGATGGTTGTTTGATGGTTGTAAACCGGAAATGGTTTGTGGGTTTTTCATGTATCATGTATATATCCTATATATATGGAGAAGATGGGTTACATGGGTTTCCAAGGTGGTGGTTATGGTGGCTCGTTGGTGGTGACCGGTGATGTGGGTGGTGTAGGGTGGAGATGATGGTCAAGGTGGATGGAGTGAAGAATGATGGTATTGATGGAATATATATACATATCTCGTGTGCATGTTTATATGTATGTATATGTTATATGCAATATATACAGTGTAATAATCTAAAGTGGTGATGGGCATGAAGATTGCCAATAATTACGGGTGATAATGTTTGATGTCAAGAAAGCAATTCACTAACTTGCAATATATAATACTAATATAATACTTAAATTAGAATATGGGATGTCATGTTTGAATTAAAAAGGAAACAGTACTCCATCCGTGTATAAACAGAACAGCCGCCCCTAATAATGTTTTAACTTATCCTTCACTAGATTTCGTGCTCCATTGATAATCACTAACGGATAAAAATATTTAGAAAAATTCAATATCTTAAATTAACTATAAATATTTATCCTAATCATTATTTTATAAAACGGTTATTAATTGTTTAAAATTATTAAATAAAAAAATTAAATCAACTGTCCATGCTAGATTCTAGGTAAAATATAAAAAGTTTTAAAATTTAACAAGTAGTTCCTAAATACATTTTTTTAATAAGCCTATAATTTATATAACTCATTTTTGGATCACCGTTTATTTTAAAAATCATATAAGTTCGTTTTTAACTTGTTTAATATTAATCGGAACATCAAACGAGTATTATAATCATTTAATATTTATTTTTAGTATACTTTATATATATATATATATATATATATATATATATATATATATATATATATATATATATATATATATATACACATTCATTTACAATTAATTATTCGTGAATCATCGGAAGTGGTCGAAGGTTAAACGAATTTAAGAAAACAGTTCAAAAATTTTGAGACTCAACATTACAGACTTTGCTTATCGTGTCAGAATTATGAAATCGTATCGTGAGTTTGGTTTAAAATTAGTCGAAATTTTCCGGGTCATTACAGTACCTACCCGTTATAGAAATTTCGTCCCGAAATTTGACAGAGGTCGTCATGGCTATCAAAAAGAATGTTTTCATGACGAATATGAGTTGATAAATAGAGTTTTATTACTGTTAAGTAATATGAATAAGATAATTCGATTATGCGAAGAGTACGAGTGAAGCTATCACAAAAGAATGAAATGAATGAAATAAAGATTCGTCTTACTTTTGACGTAGTCAGGGTTGATTTTTGGAATTCAAGGAATTTAAAGAAAATCTTCTAAACAGAAAGGAAACGTAATAGCATGATTAAATTAGCAAACTGCTGGAATCAAGGAAAGATAGAAATATCAAGAAAAATTTCCTTAATACATTTAGAGGTTAAGTAGAATGAAAGAGTCGTGTAATATGTCACATGATGAGGGTAAGGTCTATGAACCATCATCACGTTCCATTAGAAATTCAGCATGACTTACTATAATATAATCACGTTAGCCCAGCGTCATTATATTATACTAACTTATGTTTTCCATTCCCATCATACTCTAAAGTACATTCATGATTTATACTCGGAGATTATAGAAATTTAGAAACTAAAACAATTTCCTTTATGATGTAACACAGATAGCGCAGAGAGATAAATACTTTCGGACAAAGATATTTATGAAGGTATCTTCAGAAATATCGAAGATATTTATAACGAAAGATACGATAATATCTTAGAATTTAAAGTATCTAGAATCAAAGGATGATGCAGAACTTTTCCGTAAGGATTTAGAATAATTAAGGAGCAAAGTATTCGCTAAATATTTCAGCAGATACTGAATCATATGGATTATGTAAATACAGATTTTGTGATTTATCCACAGCCTCCTTCATAGTCTGCTCAATCCGTTTTTTAGTTCCAAAACTGAGCCTTTTCAACACACCATCCTTTATTATTAAGCTTCTGGTCATTAGGACCATCTATAAATTTTGCTGCTTCATCAGCACTCTCATATCTGAATCATTGGTAATCAATCCGAGGTGTTTTCAAGAGTTTGAAGGGTTTGAATGAAGATTGTAATTATCAAGATACAAATGATGTTTAAGATGAAATCAAGTGGCAAACTTGAAGAAATGTTTAACTATAGAAGATGTAACTTATTAACGATATTTTAAATCAAAGTGTGTTATAATTAATATTTTCTACTCTTTTAATACTTTTTAATTGTCCAAGGTTACTAGTCCAATGTTAGTAGTCCAATAGTCTAATAGTTCAATATATAATCTAATTAATCAAGATTATATTATATTGTCTCGGGATTAACCAAGACTAGTATATTAGACAGTATTTAAATGACGATATTAAGTGCGTAAAATAAATAACAGTATTTAAATGACGATAAATAAAATTGCGAGTATTAAAATTTTGATAATTAATTGCGATAATTAAAATGACAATAAATAATATGTAATAAGGAAATAGTCATAATGGAAATAGGAACAGTTAGCTAGAATTTTGTTAGTATAGATTTAAATTTTTACGTAGTTAATTAATTGGTTACTAATCAATTTTATTTTGTCCATTATTTTATTCATTATGCCACTTGTCAAATCTTGACTTGGATTCTGATTTGTCAAAATCAGAATATGTAATTGAATGAAAATGATTGTTCTTCGGTGAACAGATACATATATTTGCGGATGCAAATAGGATAGTTAATGAATGTTGAATCAAAATTGAAAAATGTACAGTGTAACATATTAATGTGAAATCTAAATATTTCTCGGGTATTACCAACCCGTTAAAATATTTTCATCATTAACCGTTTGTACAAAAGAATTTTTAATTACAATCTTTATGAAAATATATATACATATATATTTTCTTCAGATGTAATCATGGATTTAATGAGTCAATATGATTTTAATCTCATTTGGTTTACGGTTAGAACGAGAGTAAATAATCTCTAAAACATTAGAGATTACATAATCGCCATGTAGATCGAAGATAAATGATGTAGAACAGTATGTAGAACAAAGATTATGCTCGAGGTATAGATCGTGATGTTGAGGCATGTGATGTTAAGGCTTGTGTTGTTGGTGGTACAGCTGCTGATGATGGTGGCACTGTTGGTATCGGTGATGTTGCTGGTGCTTGTAAGTTTTGCACCATATTCTCCAAAGCCAATACTCGAGCGCGAAGCTCGTTGACTTCTTCTATTACACCGGGATGATTGGCGGTTGGAACAAGAAGATGAATAAGGTTTATAATTGTAGATATTATGTAATCGTTGCTAGCTATTCTGGAAATGAGGGTGAAAATGGTGTTCCAGACTCGTTCGCCGGTAAGTGCTTCAGGTTCTTTGCCAATAGGGCAATATGATGGGTGGAAGGGATAGCCTTCTTCTCATCTCCATTGATTAAGTCGACTACGAACCCATCCCTAATTCATCCAGAATTGATGATGGCTAATTGGTTGATCCATTCCGGTTACACTGCTTTCGGAGCTCAAGTGGAAATCCATATCGAAATAGCTGTCGAAATCCGAGGAACTGGAACTGGTTGCAGGATCCATCTCGTACAGAGCAGGGAAATGATTTTTCGATATGAGGAAGATTATAGGACTTAGATTAGTATTCTTCAATACAAAATTTGCATATGTATATATAATACCAAAATCCCATAAGTTACGGAGGAATTTTCGGAAGCTGTCAGACAAAGTTTATAGTAACAGATATACTAAGATATGAATTTGTCTATACACTATCTATGCAATAAATGCAGTAAGATGTGTCTAGACTTAAGAATGATAAGCAAGTAATTTTCCGGCAAGAATTGATAAGAAAAACTTTTGACATGCAGACACGGTCAAAGTCCAGACTCACTAATGCATCTTATCAACTATCAGTTAGACACACTAATGCAAGACCTGGTTCGCTAAGACCAACGCTCTGATACCAACTGAAAGGACCCATTCATACCGATTATAAACGATTCACATTAGTTGATTTCATTGCGAGGTATTTGACCTCTATATGATACGTTTTGTAAACATTGCATTCATTTTTAAAAGACAAACTTTCATTTCAATGAAAGTTAATAGGTATGTATACCAAGTTAAAATACATCCATTCTATACCAATGATATAATTACGTTTCCCAAATTATGAATGACTAATCTGTCATTTATTTAATAACAAACTTTATGAACTCGTATGACTTGAATGCAACGTCTTTTGAAATATGCCATGAATAACTCCAAGTAATATCTTTAAAATGAGCAAATGCACAGCGGAAGATTTCTTTAATACCTGAGAATCAACATGCTAAAGTGTCAATCAAAAGGTTGGTGAGTTCATAGGTTTATCATAAACAATGATTTTCAATAAATTTAATAGACCACAAGATTTCAATTTATAAATAACCATACACTTGCAAGTGTATAAAATCATTCATACGAAATAAACACCTGGTAACCGACATTAACAAAATGCATCTAGAATATCCCCCGCATACAGGCATTTTGCAAACTGCATGCTAACAGCATACAAACAGGCCATCCCTTTTAAATATGACGGTTGCATACACCTTACAAACAGGTCATTCCTTTTAAAGATGGCGGTTGTATACTAAAATTCGAAGTACTAAAGCAGTTCAAATTCTCTGACTGGGGAGTGTCAAAGCCCATAGATCTATCTTTAGGATTCGCATCAATTAAAGTGTCTGTTCCCTAATTCTTAGGTTACCAGACTAAAGGGGTGATATCCGGTGTAATCATAACTCAGCCGTAGAATGTTTTTAAGTACTTGTGTCTATTTCGTCTAACATTTATAAAAGTGGCGCATGTATTCTCAGTCCCAAAAATATATATTGCAAAAACATTTAAAAAGGGAGCAAATGAAACTCACGATACGATATTTTGTAGTAAAAATATGCATACGACGAAACTGAACAATGCAAGGTTGGCCTCGGATTCACGAACCTATATCAGTTTTATATATCAAATAATATTATAAACATGTAATGGCAATAAATCAAATATTAATTATAATATTTATATATATATATATATATATATATATATATATATATATATATATATATATATATATATATATATATATATATATATATATATATATATATATATATATGTATGTATGTATATATATATATATATGTATATATATATATATATATATATATATATATATATATATATATATTAATAGTTATAAAATAGTTATATAAGTCTTATTTTTGTTATATATTTATTAATATCATTTATTAAATTTTTAAAGGCAAGTTTTAATATTAATACTTATTAGTGTATTTTAACTATTATATTTCATAATATATCATTTATTATAATATCTTAATATTATAACTACGTTATAATTATTATTTATTAATGTTTTATATATAATATAATGTATTAAATTTATATCTATATATATAATTATTTTGATATTCATGATAATTCTAATAATAAGAATAATGATAATATTAATAATAATGATAAAAATAATAATGATAATATTAGTAATGATAATGATAATGATAATAATGATAGTTTTTAATAATAATAATAATAATAATAATAATAATAATAATAATAATAATAATAATAATAATAATAATAATAATAATAATAATAATAATAATAATAATAATAATAATAATAATAATAATAATGATAACTTTAATAATACTAATAATAATAATAATAATAATAATAAAATTGATAATTTTAATGAAAATGATAATTTTAATAATAATGATAATAAAAATAATATTAAAAATATATATAGAAATCTTGTTAATAATAATAATAATAATAATAATAATAATAATAATAATAATAATAATAATAATAATAATAATAATAATAATAATAAATAGAATAATAATGCTACCTCCAAGTAATGAGCTCTTAAAAAAAATAAACACCACTGCCCGGGCTCGAACTCGAGACCTCTCGGTTAACACACAACACCCTAAACCATCCAACCGTCTTTGCTTTTTTATTTTAATCCGTACATTAAATTTAAGTTAAACCATCTTCTATGATCATAACATCATCATCATTTTCATCTAATCAACTTCATAACCATAATCATCTTTTATGATTATAACATCATCAGTTCATCATAGCATAATCATTATCTTTATGAACATCATAGTCGTTCATTTACTAAAATAGAATTTGAAACGGAAACAGTGAGTATGTGGCCCAAACTTGACAGGCCCGTTAAACTGATCCACAAGCCCAAGTGAGAAAAGAAAAACTCAGCCCGTGATGGTTATCATGGTTGAAGGAAGTGATTAGGGTGGTTGATAATCGATTAGAAATAATAATCGATGTGGGGGTTTGGGAACAGAAAGTAGTTCGATCGAGTAATTGTGATGGAATAAAATGGCAGGTTTTGATGAATACATGGTAATCGATGGCTAAATGGAGTGTAAAAGGTGGTTGAGATGAAGGGTGATGGTGGTGTGAGGTGAAGCTTCGGCCACCAACAATAACCGAAGGGTGATGTTTGTTTGATGGTTGTAAACCGGAAATGGTTTGTGGGTTTTTCATGTATCATATATATATCCTATATATATGAAGAAGATGGGTTACATGGGTTTCCAAGGTGGCGGTTATGGTGGCTCGTTGGTGGTGACCGGTGATGTGGGTGGTGTAGGGTGGCGATGATGGTCAAGGTGGATGGAGTGGAGAATGGTGGTATTGATGGAAGATATATATGTATATATATATATATATATATATATATATATATATATATATATATATATATATATATATATATCTCGTGTGCATGTTTATATGTATGTATATGTTATATGCAATATATACAGTGTAATAATCTAAAGTGGTGATGGGCATGAAGATTGCCAATAATTACGGGTGATAATACTTGATGTCATGAAAGCAATTCACCAACTTGCAATATATAATACTAGTATAATACTTAAATTAGAATATGGGATGTCATGTTTGAATTAAAAAGGAAACAATACTCCATCCGTGTATAAACAGAACAGCCGCCCCTAATAATGTTTTATCTTTTCCTTCACTGGATTTCGTGCTCCATTGATAATCACTAACGGATAAAAATATTCAGAAAAATTCTAAATCTTAAATTAACTATAAATATTTATCCTAATCATTATTTTGTAAAAATGGTTATTAATTGTTTAAAATTATTAAATAAAAAAATTAAATCAACTGTCCGCGCTAGATCCCAGGTAAAATATAAAAAGTTTTAAAATTTAACAAGTAGTTTCTAAATACATTTTTTTAATAAGCCTATAATTTATATAACTCATTTTCGGATCACCGTTTATTTTAAAAATCATATAAGTTCGTTTTTAACTTGTTTAATATTAATCGGAACATCAAACGAGTATTATAATTATTTAATATTTATTTTTAGTCTACTTATATATATATATATATATATATATATATATATATATATATATATATATATATATAAATTGTAAATGAATGTATATATATATATATATATATATATATATATATATATATATATATATATAAAATATAGTTTAGTTTTATATTAGTTAGTTTGGGTAATATAAAGGTTATTTTTCGGGTTTTAAAGTCGAAATTCTGTCCGTGTAACGCTACGCGATAAATAATCACTGTAAGCTATGTAAAGGTTATTTTTCGGGTTTTATTATGCGTATTTGAGCCGAAGTAATCGTGATGTTGGGCTAAATATTAAGACGGGATTATTGGGGTTTGGACCATAATTGGGGTTTGGACAAAAGACCGACACTTGTGGAAATTAGACTATGGATTATTAATGGACTCTATATTTGATTAATATAGAGATTTACAATTTGACATATCTATAAATAGCCACATACGTTCGATCGGGTACGATGGGTGGGATATTTATATATACTAATAATTGTTCATTTGACCGGAGACGGGGATGGATTAATAGTCAATGGACTTATTAAAACAGGGGTGGATTACATTCAAGGGTAATTGGTGTAATTGTTAACAAAGTATTAAAACCTTAGATTATACGCAGTCGATAACCTGGTGTAATCATTAAACAAAGTATTAAAACCTTGTTACAGTTTAAATCCCCAATTAGTTGGAATATTTGACTTCGGGTATAAGGTTAATTTAACGGGGACACTCGCACTTTATAATTATGGCCGATGAAAATAATCCAGGACAAAGGACAATTAACCCAGGATAATAAATTAAAATCAAAACGTCAAACATCATGAGTACGAAAGTTTAAATAAGCATAATTATTTTATTTCATTTCTTATCGCAATTTTATATATCGTCATCTAAATATCGTTATTTATTTTATGCTTTAAATTAATATATATATAATATTTTGCATTAGGTTTTAACTGTGATATAAAATATAAAATTGACAAACCGGTCATTAAACGGTAAAACCCACTTTTATAATAATAATAATTGCAATATATATATTTATATTTTGTACAAATATAGTTATATAAAAATATAGTGTAAAATAAGTCGTCTCCCTGTGGAACGAACCGGACTTACTAAAAACTATACTACTCTACGATTAGGTACACTGCCTATAGTGTTGTAGCAAGGTTTAGGTATATCCCATCTGTAAATAAATTAAATAAAACTTGTGTAAATCGTATAATATTTCGTATTAAAAATAATAGTATTTCGTACTACCCCTCGCACACATCAAGTGTTTTTGGCATCGCTGCCGGGGAATCGGCGAAACGCTATATTTTAATTTATATTTGTAAAAATATAATTAAAAAAAAAATTTTAAAATTTAATATATATATATATATATATATATATATATAAGAATTTATATATAAAAAGTATTTTTATTACGTTTTTAAAATATAAATTTATTTTTATTTTCTATCTTTTATTTTGTAAAAAAAATTAATAGAAAACTTAAACTGCCGAACCAGTTTTAACCTGCACGGATTCTGAGCCTGCATTACTCCGCAGTCGCGGAGCTCTTCTGGCACAAGATACCACAGTCACGGAGCCGGTCTGGCAGGAAACCTTGGACTGCATTAATTACGGATTTAGGGTTAAATTTTATAATTATTATTATTAAACCTAATTAGGATTTTTAGTTAATTAATACATATTTATTTCTAGTTTTAATTTATATTTTGTAATATTAAGTTTTAATATTATTATTAATTATATAGATTAATACTTTTGTAAAATAAAAATATAAAAATAATATTTTTATAAAAATAAGTAATTTTATCATTTTTTAAAAAAAATTGTATATTTTAAACATTTAATTTGTATATTTATCATTCGTAATTAGTTTTAAACTTAGTTTTTGCCGTAGTATTTTATATTTCTAGATTTTTAGGCTTTGCCGTAAAATCCCTTAAGTGCTTTTTCTTTAGATTAAGATTTAGGCGCTTTAGAATTTTGCAACGCCGTTTTAAGTTTATAGATTTTAGTGCCTTTTTAAGTAATTGTCGTTTTCCCTTTAGAATTCCTTTTAAGCTTTAATACCCTTAGACGCAAGTTTTAATTTTTAGTTTTTAGACTTTTAAGTTTCGACGCTTTACTTTCTTATTATTATTTTTCGGCTTTTTGTTTTTTTTTTTTTTTGACGTTTGTTTTTTGACTCTTATTTTTCAACGCGCTTTTTCTTTTACATTTCTACGCTCTAGTTTTTAGGACAGAGAATTTTTTTTCTTTAAATTTCGACGAAAAATTATATTAAGCGATTAAATTGATAGACATCCAAATTTTCTGGTTCGTAGTAATAGTTGGATTTGTTAGTGGCGAGTTGTGGGCTTCCGATTTAAAGGGTCCTTGTGACGACCCGGAAATTTTCGACCAAATTTAAACTTAATCTTTGAATGTTTCCGACACGATAAGCAAAGTATGTAATATTGACTCTCAAAATTTTTGAACTGTTTACATGGAAAACATTTAATCTTTGACTATTTCCGACGATTCACGAACCTTTAATCGTAAATAGAAATGTTTATATATAAATAACTATACAGGTAAATAATTAAATTATAAATTAAAATAGATTAATAAACTATTATGTAACTAGATATTATGAAGGAAAACTTAAAACACAATTAAATATGTGGTAGTTGAAATATATATAATTTGATATGAAAAAATTATTATATTATTATTGATATTATTATTATCATTAATAATATTAATATTATTATAAACATTATTATTAATGTTATTACTCTAAATATATAATTGATACATATAATTTGATATATTATCATTATTATTCTTATAATTATTATTATCATTAACATAACTAGTAGTATTATTATTAGTGTTATTAATATTATTATTATTATTATTATTACTAAAAATAATCAATTGCATTATTATCAATATTTTTATTAGTAGTATTATTTTTATTTTTATTGATATTATTATTATTATTATTATTATTATTATTATTATTATTATTATTATTATTATTATTATTATTATTATTATTATTATTGATGTTATTATTATAAATATTATTATTAGTAATTCTGTTATTTAATTATCAGTATTTTTATTAATAACATATTAATACTTATAAGTTAGAATCAGATGGAAACAAATGGTTAGGAAGCAAATCGTACGAATCTGTCATCCATTATTATCTATCTTTTTATTTTCTTCCTCAAATTTCTTCTCTGATTGAAACTACCTGTACTTCCTGTCTTTAGTTTGTTACAAGTCGATTTCATACATCAATTACCACCAATCTAACTATTGCATTATTTACTCAACCACATTATACATACCTGTTATTGTACACATGAAGAAAAACAGAAACAAAAGAAAACCCACTTTGATAACGCTAACATCAATCACCACCTTCATCATGTTATCAACCCAAAACCACCATATTCAAAACCTTTGAAACCCGTTTGTGTTTTGCAGTCATCCATCGAACCAAAAATAACCAATAACCTCAATTGATTTCATGAAATCCAAGACTCAAACTTCTCTCTTCTTGTTCTTCCTTGTGAACCCGATCACCATCTATTATTTCTCATTTTCTTCTATATCTCTCTTGAAAACAACCACCATCAATCGAGCACCCTATTTCCAAACCACCTTTCCGCTCTCTACTCTCTCTCTATACACCTTCTCGTGAACACCCATGAACACCAACAAAAACCATTCGATTATTTGTTCTACTGCTACAAGCGAAGTGTTGTACTTCAATTTTCAACAAGATCAAAACCTTTGGAGTACTGCTGCTGTTTCGTTTCATTTTATGTCCGTGAACCATCATTGAGCCACTATCACTGTTATTTAGCTTGTAATTGTTAATATTTTTCATTTCTTGTTCGACCCATTTAATCACCACAACACCACCTTAAAACCCACCGCATCCCTTGCTACTTATCTTACTGTTTCGGTAGAGCTATACCATCACAAACACGCCATCATTCACTCTTCTTCTTCAATGTTCGCAACCATCATTAAACCTACCACTATCGACACCCTTGGCTCACTTCCTCCACGACACCAACATGTATAACCACCATAAACATGTCACTGCTACTGCAGCTGTGAACCACCACAAGGCCAACACCATCTTTATTACATCAACTATAGAAGTGCTACTGCTATACCACCGCTATTGTTACCACTTAATATGTTTCTTTTTCTTTTCACCTCAAACCACCCTTCGGCCACACCATCGAATTAACTATCACCTCTAGGTAGTTTTGTTTGGCTGTCGAGATCAAACCCAAACGTCCCTCTGTGGTGTATTTTTTTTAAAACCATTGAACACCTCTTTGTTGTTTGTTCGAGCTTGGCCAGCTATTCCTGTTTCCTTCATTTTGTTTCTTTTCATTACCGAACACAAGTCAAAAATCGATTAAATAACCCAATTGTTAGATAATTAGGACATAATGATTTGAATTGCTTTTGGGCATGTTTTCTTTTACACTTGGCCGACAACTTCAGCAAAAGATGCCCCATTCACTATTATTTTTTTCAGTGGGAAACATGAGGAATCCTAATTCACTAAAGTTAAAGCTAGTTGAAAGATTTCCATTAGATGATTTGATCCATTAACATACGCGGTATTATTATTTTCTTTTTCCTTCTATTCTTTTTCTTTCTTTGATGGATCACGATGATAAAGACCATGGTAAAGTTTAGGATGTTAAAGATGATGGAAGAATAATAACGATGGAACTGTGTTAATCAAATGAAAATTTTGATGACGATGATCGAATAGATTAATATAGATGATGATTATAAGTTATGATGGGTTATAATGATGATATGATAGATGAGTTGATGATGAGGAAGACTTGATAATATTAACGAATGATGATTAGGTGATAAGTATAGATGATAATCGAATGACCATGAATTTATGATATAGATGAATAGGTCGATGATGATGAAGGGACCATGATCTGTTTATGATATAGATGAATAGGTCGATGATGATGAAGGGACCATGATATGTTACTATTTTTCCTATAACACCGTCACTTCCATTGAAACCCTAATTATACGACTACCAAACCATTTCTACTAGTACCGTATTTTTTTGTTTCGAGTTTTAAACTCCAACGAACTGGGTTACTCAAATTGTTATCGGATTGGGCTGCAGTTGAGCCGTACTAAGTTATGTGGGCTGTAATGATATTTGTTTGAGTTTAGTCATGAGAAGAAGATGAAAAACGGGTTAAATATAGTATGATGCAAGTAATGTTAGAAAAACGAAATAGCTTGGATGGTTGAGGGTGTGTAGGGTTGAACGAGAGGTCACGAGTTCGAGCCCAGGCAGCGACGTTTATATGTTATTTGTGATGCCCCGTACAAAACCATCGTGTACGAATCATCAACAACAGGATCATTACAAGGTTAAGTACTATATGCTGTAATTAAAGAAGTTGCATTCACGATAAAAAAGGTGATGTCATAACCAACATCAAATGTTTTACATTTCAAAAGCATGCTTCACTAAGTAGAAGCAAATAATAAGTGTATGTGACCACAATGGTCGTTACAAGTCATAGTTCAAAAGTACGAATGTTTGAATGCAAAATAAAGTAGTTCATGCGATGACAACTCTAAGCAGCGGGTGTCTACAGCACGACTAGTACACAGTAGAAGCTAACCTCAAGCACCTGAGAAAAACATGCTTAAAAACGTCAACACAAAGGTTGGTGAGCTATAGTTTAAGTATAACAGTATGTAAGGTAGGCCACGAGATTTCAGTGCTACAAAGAGCGTTTCAAAACAGTATGATAAAGTATATGTTAACCGTGGGCACTTGGTAACTAACTTAACGTTTATACCCCCTGAAAGTACACTTGGCAATTGCGTATGTCTACGAAGTATTAAACACTCATTAAATGCTAGCGCTACTAGCTCGAGTGGGGATGTCAAACCCTATGGATCCATATCTAAGATTTGCGTTCACAGTTCAAAAACCAATGATTAAACGTTACCGAGCTAAAGGGAATGTTTATGCTGTTGTATAACCCACACATATATAAGTTTAAGTACTCGTGCCTAGTATGTAAAACATAAAATCCGCATGTATTCTCAGTTCCCAAAATAAGTTAAAGTAAAAATGGAATGCTATAACTCACAATGATATGTAGCAGTAAAGTTGTAACGACCCGGCTTTTTCGACTTCCTTTTGTGCCTTGTGTTTTTGCGAAACTGCGTATTTGTGCGTACTGTGTTACTTTATACTCTGGAAACTTGATTTACGTGGTTTACTTCCATTTATATGTTAAAACGTGCCTTAGAGTACGTAGGATACATAACTTGATCATTGGAAGCCTTTATAACCGTTAGTGTTATTTGACGTTTCGAATAAACCGCGAACTTGCGCGCACGTTTAACTTTTGTCATAATCGGAATATTATGACTGCGAAATATTAATTATTATTTTATAATAATAATATCCTGGGTTTTTGGATGCTTACTTACGCGTAGTAATTTAATTATGCACAATAGTTAGTCTTGTTGGACTTTCTACCTTGTTGGGCTCAAGCCCACCCTACTCTAGCTAGTGACCCAATTAATTAGCCCTTGTCCATGTCATCAATCCTTGTCAAATTCCTTGCTTATAAATACTAGCCCTTGTCCATGTCATCAATCCTTGTCAAATTCCTTGCTTATAAATACTAGCCCTTGTCCATGTCATCAATCCTTGTCAAATTCCTTGCTTATAAATACTAGCCATTTACCTCTCATTCAAATCACTTGCTCATTTGGTTTTCACACACACTTGTTCTTTCTTTCTTTCCTTTCTAGTATTACTTGTAAGTCTTCTTTTTCTTCTTCTTTTCCTTTCATTTTCGTGGCCATCATCATCATATTATGGAGATCAAAGTTCCTTTTAGCTTTGATCTTGCTTATATCTTGTTGATTCAAGCATGAATCTTTCAAGAACATGGAAGATTCAAGCTTTCTAGCTTTGAATCTTCACCAACTTTGTAGGTTCATCTTTCTTTTACTTTAATCTTGTTATTTTGTGATAAAGATTCAAACTTTTGTTTGTTATCTTCATATATCTTAAAGATCCAAGCTTTATGCTTCAAGATCTTCCAGAACACTAAAGGTTCAAGCTTTCTAGCTTTGTGACCTTATAAATTGTGTGAAAGGGATCCAAGCTCTCTAGCTTAGGGTTCCATCACCTCTTTTGACTTGGATCATGTTCATACTTGTTTGATTGATGTAAAGTTTGTAACTTTGTTTGTAAATAGGACTTGTAATTGTGTTAAGACTAAGGATATGATGTAACCTTGGTTCATCATCCATCTAAGACTCTTAAATGAGTTGTGTTACCACTTGGTCTTAACATATTGTGTATTGATGGTAGAATCTTGGTCAAAAGTGATGCTAAACCATCAACGAGTTGTACACTTGAAGCTACAAGCATCAAGGATGAGAACCGTGATGAGCATCAAGCACCAAGAACCTCATCGGAGCACTTGTCCACTGATTTTCGTATCTTATCAAACCAACTGGGCTACTGGAAAGTTGATTTTCAGTTAGTTCGGTTCGAGTAGATGATTTTCCGTTTAGGCCTCGTCTTAATCCGAGTTACGGTTTAGGATTTATGGCCCTCCGAGAGTCACTACACCCTATTAACGTTGTGCTGAAATTTCTGACCTACTCGCACTTAAAGCGTCGCCACGGTCAAACGAAGACAAGTTAGGTTCTGAAAATTGGTCAGCGGTTAGGGGACTCACATACGGAGCCATAGCCACTGACTATGCATCTTTTCGATTTACGTAGATGTCGCAGCAGTTGACCGAAGTCAGCCTATTGTTTCGATCTCTATTCTTGTCGAACATACTTAGCTTTTATGATGATGAATGATGTTGATGATGACACTTAAACTTATTTTATGCACTATTAGAATTTATAAAAACAACCTACTGACCTAGTAACCCTTGATTTAGGTTGACAACCTTTCGGACCGACTTACTACTTGCGTACTTTCATTACCGACTTTACCGCTTTTATCACTGTGAGTTATAGCATTCCCTTTTTACTTTAACTTATTTTGGGAACTGAGAATACATGCGGATTTTATGTTTTACATACTAGGCATGAGTACTTAAACTTATATATGTGTGGCTTATACAACGGCATAAACATTCCCTTTAGCTCGGTAACGTTTAATCATTAGTTTTTGAACCGGTGAACGCGAATCTTAGATATGGATCCATAGGGTTTGACATCCCTACTTGGGCTAGTCGCGCTAGCATTTAACGAGTGTTTAATACTTCGTAGACATACGCACTTGCCAAGTGTACTTTCAGGGGGTATAAACGTTAAGTTAGTTACCGAGTGCCAACGGTTATACATATACTTTATCATACTAATTTGAATTACTGATTTGAAACGCTTGTTTGAAGCACTGAAATCTCGTGGCCTACATTACATTACTGAATACAAACAAACTATAGCTCACCAACATTCGTGTTGACTTTTTAAGCATGTATTTCTCAGGTGTTTAGACGTTGTTGCTTCTGCTGTTAGCCTTGCTGTTCTAGTCTCGGTGTATAGACTTGCTGTTACAGACTTGCTGTGTTAGACTTCCGCTGCATTACTTAGAGATGTCTCAAGCATGAAACTTTTACTTTGCATTCCCAACTTATGTTATTTTCAAAACAATAGCTTTGTAATGACCTTAGTATCATGTACTCATGTTAATGTTTCCTATTCATCTTTTGTAAAACGTTATCTGTTCATGAATGCAAAACTGGTTTTCAAACAGCATATAGTGTTTGACCTTGTAATGATCCTGTTGTTGATGTACCGTACACGATGATTTTGTACAGGGCGTCACAGTTGGTATCAGAGCATTGGTTGTAGGGAATTAGGTTGCATTAGTGAGTCTAGGGCCGTCCCAAGTAGGATTCACTAATAGGACTAATCTACAACTTGCTAGTTAACTTGTTTCTGTGGAACCTGCTGCATGCTACTGTGTTATATTACTACATGTTACTGCTTACTACTACTGCATGCCACTGCTTACTTTTACTACCGTATGAACTTGCTGCATGCTACCATTTACTTTTACTGCTATGTAAACTCGCTGCATGCTTTTGCTTATTCTAGCTACTGCATGCTACTATCTGCTTTCGATTGCATGTTACTTCTGTTTAGAACTGTTAATATTGCCATACTATATACTGCTGTAAATGAGCTAGGTTGCTGTAGTGCCTGATTACGTGCTTGCTTCATGCCTGCTATTCACTGCACCGACTTGGAAAAACTTACCTTTCCTAGTTCAGATGTTCTTCTGAACCCATTTTCCACACGTCTAACCCTAAGGATTAGTATTGTAATCCACCTATTACTACTGTTCCACCGTTCCAGAGATCGAAACGATTCTTCAGGCAATCTAGGAGGAGTACCCCTCGGATTACACCCCCACTAAAGTCGATCCTCGGAGGAGGAGATATTGGAGGATTTGTCGGAGTAACCGCACCCCGAGCTCACTCTAAATAGCCACGTACGACGTGTGAATATTCGAAGGTTGTTCAGTTCCTGCAAGATGGCTCGTATCTCGTACGCTTTCATGACCGTCACTTATCTCTTTCGTTCTTCACCACTGCTCGACGATCTGACGACATTTCTGGATTTAGTACCCTAACACTCTTAGGCATTGGGGAAGTAGGGAGGACATCTCCTTTCACAAGGTCAGAGTACCTTCTACTGATGCTCAACCATACCCAAAGACTTGGGAGTCGCCTCAAGACATATCGTACTACTACTTGCTACACATACAACTCGACGCGAGACCCAGATTGAATTTCTAGAAAGGAAGCTAACGATGTTACCTGAACCTGAACATTTTGAAGAAATTTCAGGACATTTAGGCATTGGTGCATGACCTACGGAACTTACGCACCCACACCGAGAAACCGTGAGATTAATTATGTAGATTTTGTTTTGAGATAGCATAGATAAAGCACCGTGGGATGAAATTGAGTAGAACTGAAAGTGATCACGTTACATTGACCATATGGAGTGATATTGGAATGAACGTACGATTTAGTACAATATAATGACGCCAGGCCAGCGTAATTATATTGAAGTGAATTATGCAGAAGTCCCAATGTTACTACATAAGGAATATGAAGCGATTCAAAGGAAATTTTGGTAGGAACCACTTGAGTATACGCATTATGGTCTGATAAAGGCAGGAATAACCACTTAGTCTAGATACTGTACGAGAAGGGCCTGGACTGCAGAATTGATAACCCGAAAATTTGTTATAGATATAGACACCCTGGATACTTAAGGAAAAAGTTCTCAAATAGGAAGAAAAAAAAAACTTTGGACTCACATATGATAGAGCAATCGTTATCTCAGCTATGGAGACTCGCATGGATCCTGATTTTAGTTAGGGTACGTTTCTTCACAACGATTTATCGTCTCGGATTTGTTTAATACTAGAGTGATAGAAACCTTATACCTAAGAATCCTAGTGTGATGACTAATAAGCCATTAATAATCATGAGAGTTAAGTATTCTATAGGACAAGCTAATGGTAAGTTGGCAGAGATAGAGGAGTAATTTAAGATAGTACCTTAAAAATTAACAGGTGGGTCATTTGGAGATGACCTCATGCCAACAAAACTTGGAAGTTTTATAGTAGTAGTTGGAAAGGATTAGTTACCTGCGCACAAGCAGATGTTATTTGAGAAGGTTGATAAAAATTTTCACGGCAGTATAATAAGATTTGGTTAGAATGGACCTTAAAATTAACCTAATACTCATCGAGTTAGAAAGCTTTGAGGAAATAGTTGGAACGGACTGACTTTCAAGGACGAAAGCGAAAGTTATTTATAGTAAGAAGATTATTCGTATACCTCGCGAGAATGGTGAGCCAAAAGCCATCCGGATTACTTCAACAACCCGAGATCCCACAATGGAAATGGGAAGGGATGACGATGGATTTCATTCTGAAACTACCGAAAACAGTCGGCAGTTATGACACTATCGGGGTTATCGTTGATTGCCTCACCAAATCTGCTCACTTTCTAGCCATGAAAGAAACCGATACAATGGACAACGATACATAAAGGAAATTGTATCCCGTCACTTCAGCAATTCAAATACTATACTACCCAAGAATCGTATTTGATACTCATTCTTATGCGACACTGAATCCTAACTTATTCTGAGAGAATTCTTAATCAATGATAATCACACCATCACCCTTCTTACTTCGATATTAGTCATACCAGTTCGGAATTTCCAAAATCAATGGGTAGTTAATCCCCGTCCTCATACTCTCCCTTTCGTTTCTCACTTATAAGCAACAACTTTATACTTAAGCATTTTTGGTCGAAGGACTTATGCCCTACTAATAGTCATCAACCACATTAAAATTCAACAGTTTTCATTACCTCGTAACATTTTTGCTCAAATATCACCCGAGATTTTCAAAAGTCTTTTACTCGATTCTCATCAATCTTTTTTCAACTTGTAACCTCCGAAATATGAAAATTTTGTTTGCCAAAATTTTACTTACACTATTTTACTATGCGATCCTCTCAAAACTTAATAAAAATAAATTTATTTTATTTGCCATTCGTGCAAATTTTTGAAATCGTATACGTTATATAAAATAAAGTAAATAATTACTTCTTTTTGACAAATACATATGAAATTTTACTTTCACTTTTACAAATCAAATATTTTATTCAAAGGATATTTTACCTTGAATGGTACGTGTTGTACATAACCCTAGTTTGCTAAGAACTTAATTTCTTTTCTTACATCGTCACCTTAAATGAATTCTATAAAATTTTCGTTGCTTGTCAATATAAAATTTTTCGTTGCTTATTCGTATCCAAGTCATCATGAAGACAGACAACTGTCGAAACTAAGAGATTCATGTAACACCCGTGTTACATCCGTCCCACATCGGTTGGAGAGGGGAACGAAGCATGCCTTATAAGGGTGTGGAGACCTTTCCTAGCATGACGCGTTTTGGGACCACAAGCGCAGAAGATCTCATGAGAACTCTGCAGTTAAGCGTGCTCAGGCGAGAGCACTACCAGGATGGGTAACCTCCTGGGAAAGTGCTCGTCGTGTGTGGTTGCCAAGAAAAATCCGTGCGCCTACGGGCAAAGCGGACAATATCATGTTACGGGGAACGTTTACCTGGGATGTTACAGATGGTATCAGAGCCAGGCCCCGGACCAAACGTGCACAGCGAGGACGCTGTGTCCCATTAGGGGGGAGGATTGTAACACCCGTGTTACATCCGTCCCACATCGGTTGGAGAGGGGAACGAAGCATGCCTTATAAGGGTGTGGAGACCTTTCCTACCATGACGCGTTTTGGGACCACAAGCGCAGAAGATCTCATGAGAACTCTGCAGTTAAGCGTGCTCAGGCGAGAGCACTACCAGGATGGGTGACCTCCTGGGAAAGTGCTCGTCGTGTGTGGTTGCCAAGAAAAATCCGTGCGCCTACGGGCAAAGCGGACAATATCATGTTACGGGGAACGTTTACCTGGGATGTTACAATTCATGTGTGTGTATGTGATGAAGGCACTTACTACCACGTCATGCAGAGCCTTCGGGCATCCACAAACACTTAAAAAATTCAAAATTACTGCGTTACCCCAGGGATCTTATTCTTCACATCTATCGCAGCGATGCTCTATCTTACATAACTCAAAGTCCTGACCTATTCCAAGGAAATTCTCATCTAGCGATATTAACATCATTAGTATTCCGACTTTAATATTAGCCATAACCTGTGTGGCATTCTGCAAAGTCAAGAAGCGATTAACTTCTCATCCTCATGCTCTATCCTTTATACCTCACTTTTTAGCAACGGCTTCGGACGTAAACATTTTTGGGCCAAAGACTTAAGTTCGGATAATCATCAAAACTACATTTAATTCATTAGTTTTCATTACCTAGTAACATGTCAACCGATGATTCAAAGATTTTTCACTCGACCTTTTTCAACTCGTAACCTCTGAAATACGAAAAACTATGTTTATCAAAATTTTTACACGTTGATTTACACATTGCTTATTTGTGCGGTCCTCACGAGATTTATGGACAAATGAAAGTACTAAAAACTTTTCTATCACTTACGCGATTTATAAAATCATATATGTATAAATTTACCCTTACTTATTTTGGGTTAGTACATACTAAGTTATACCTTCAAGATGATTAAAAATCGCTCCTTTATTGATTTGTTTTAAGTCAAATAATTTTGTGCAAATGGTACTCGTTATACATACTTCTAAATTTACCAAGAACTTCGTTCCATTTATGTTGTTGCATCAAACGTTTAAAGGTTTTTCAAAACTTCCTCGGTTGATTTTATTAAAGGTTTCCGTATTAGACTACACCATGTAGGGATCACACTTCTTCTTTCCCTCCGTTAGGGATGAAGCTTACTATTAAAATCCTTGTTGAAAACGCTTGAGCCACTTTGGGTGGCAGATTTATAAAAAAAATTTTGTTAGGAAGTCTTTGTACTCAAAAAATGTTCCTTTTAAGGTTAAACATGGCAAAATCGCGGGCCGATAAATCAGTTTTCTGAGGTACACTCAATGGTCACCCCATTGTAGGAAGGGTACTAGGTGGGTTTCTATTCTCAATATTTCACGGCTAATCGCAACATCCTCGTAAAAATCATCTCTATGAATTAGTAGGTTGAGGTACAAGGAATCGTTTTGAGATTCTTTTCACTTAGAGTAAACCGTTCTTTACAACCAAGGGTCCACGTATCTTCTTGTCCGCGCATCTCCTTAAGTATAAGGATAAATTCAGAACAAACCGCTCGAAGAGTTCACCCTGGTTCAAAGATCACACCTTTCGTGCGATTCTCTTTCGGAAATGTAAAGTAACATACTTTAGGAATCTATGAATCTTGTTATCCTCTTGGAAGGGACTGCTTAAAACATCTGTAATACGGATATGGTTACTCTACACATTCCTTTCTTCGTTGGTTGCAACTATATGTTGTTCTAGTTAATGTTAACCCTAACTTCAACATGTAACTGAAAGGATAAAGTTACATTATGGAACTGTTCTTTCATTCCATCTAAGGATAAGTTCACTTGCAGTATGGTAAACTGGGTGATATCCTTCATTGTTCGTTCAGACCGTCCTGAAGGCACTATAGATAATTATGGCTTGCATTGCATATAAGTCCGATTATTCACTTTCATCAAAAGTTTCAATTCATATAGTCAAATGAAACGTTCTTAAATATCGAGTTCTTTATGCCTATGGTCTCTTTCCGAAATCAAGGGGTTAGTAAAATCCGTGGCTAACACTATCCAGACATCAAATCGCATGGTTATGATCACCATGTTTTCCAACCTACCTGTCAGCTTTGTATTGTGACATAAGCGCTCAATGTTTTAGATGAGTTTAGTAACATTCATGATGTATTTCATGCATCCAGCTTACTAAAGATGCCTGTAAGGCTAAAAACATCATCTTTTCTTTTGTGGATATATTCAGACAACATACTCATGTTAACCAGAAACGAAATCAATTTGTTGATCTCCTAAGAGACTTAATTAATAGCATATACCTATTCTTACTTTTATACGCCAGAGTACCTTTCAAGGTAAATAGCTCACTTTTTAGCCCACGAATCTTTCGGAACTTTGATACGCTACTTCTTATTTAAATACGGTACCATTTTTTTTTGTCACTCCTCAAATTTCGGGACGAAATTTCCATTAACAGGTGGGTAATGTAACGACCCGGCTTTTTCGACTTCCTTTTGTGCCTTGTGTTTTTGCGAAACTGCGTATTTGTGCGTACTGTGTTACTTTATACTCTGGAAACTTGATTTACGTGGTTTACTTCCATTTATATGTTAAAACGTGCCTTAGAGTACGTAGGATACATAACTTGATCATTGGAAGCCTTTATAACCGTTAGTGTTATTTGACGTTTCGAATAAACCGCGAACTTGCGCGCACGTTTAACTTTTGTCATAATCGGAATATTATGACTGCGAAATATTAATTATTATTTTATAATAATAATTACCTGGGTTTTTGGATGCTTACTTACGCGTAGTAATTTAATTATGCACAATAGTTAGTCTTGTTGGACTTTCTACCTTGTTGGGCTCAAGCTCACCCTACTCTAGCTAGTGACCCAATTAATTAGCCCTTGTCCATGTCATCAATCCTTGTCAAATTCCTTGCTTATAAATACTAGCCCTTGTCCATGTCATCAATCCTTGTCAAATTCCTTGCTTATAAATACTAGCCCTTGTCCATGTCATCAATCCTTGTCAAATTCCTTGCTTATAAATACTAGCCATTTACCTCTCATTCAAATCACTTGCTCATTTGGTTTTCACACACACTTGTTCTTTCTTTCTTCCCTTTCTAGTATTACTTGTAAGTCTTCTTTTTCTTCTTCTTTTCCTTTCATTTTCGTGGCCATCATCATCATATTATGGAGATCAAAGTTCCTTTTAGCTTTGATCTTGCTTATATCTTGTTGATTCAAGCATGAATCTTTCAAGAACATGGAAGATTCAAGCTTTCTAGCTTTGAATCTTCACCAACTTTGTAGGTTCATCTTTCTTTTACTTTAATCTTGTTATTTTGTGATAAAGATTCAAACTTTTGTTTGTTATCTTCATATATCTTAAAGATCCAAGCTTTATGCTTCAAGATCTTCAAGAACACTAAAGGTTCAAGCTTTTTAGCTTTGTGACCTTATAAATTGTGTGAAAGGGATCCAAGCTCTCTAGCTTAGGGTTCCATCACCTCTTTTGACTTGGATCATGTTCATACTTGTTTGATTGATGTAAAGTTTGTAACTTTGTTTGTAAATAGGACTTGTAATTGTGTTAAGACTAAGGATATGATGTAACCTTGGTTCATCATCCATCTAAGACTCTTAAATGAGTTGTGTTACCACTTGGTCTTAACATATTGTGTATTGATGGTAGAATCTTGGTTAAAAGTGATGCTAAACCATCAACGAGTTGTACACTTGAAGCTACAAGCATCAAGGATGAGAACCGTGATGAGCATCAAGCACCAAGAACCTCACCGGAGCACTTGTCCACTGATTTTCGTATCTTATCAGACCACCTGTGAAAGGATCCGAAACTAATCATCCGGACATCGTCCATATAGATTAAAAACGAATTACAATAGTTGATAACATCGCGAGGTACTTGACCTCTATATGATACATTTTACAAACGTTGCATTTATTTCTTAAAGGCAATCTATTATTACATCGAGAGTTGACATATTAGCCTAACATTTTATAACAACCAAATGATCTAATCTGCCATTTTCATAACAATAGTCTTTAATGAACTTCAATGACTCGAATGCAACGTCCTTGTATCATAGCTTAAATGGTCCCAAGTAGTATCCTTAACATGAGCTAATGCACAGCGGAAGACTTAATTCGTACCTGAGAATAACATGCTTTAAAACGTCAACATAAAGTTGGTGAGATATATAGGTTTGATGCTAGCAGCGTTATAACAATGGACCACAAGATTTCGTATATAATCATTTCAATAAAAATATTCTAAGTGGTTGAGCACTTGGTAACCATACTTAACATTTAATCACGTCGCATATTCCCTTTAATATGAAATCTTACTACACTGTACCAAGGTGTAGTCGCAAAACGAAGTACTGTGCAACCGTTGAATACTGGTCGTCCAGTCCGGTTGGGGTTGTCAGGCCCGATAGATCTATCAACAGGATTCGCGTTTACAATACCGCTGTAAATAACAGTTACCAAGCTACAGGGAAGTATGCCAGTGGTACAACTCAACGTAGAATATATTTTTCAGTTACTTGTGTCCATAACGTAAAACATAAAATACATGTATTCTCATCCCGAAATATTTAGAGTTTAAAAGTGGGACTATATACTCACTGTTGTCTCGAAGATATATATATTTTTGACTTGGTCTTCCGGTTGATATCACGAACCTATCCATATATAATATATCAATATATTTTCATTTTAAACAAACATCTCGTATATATATTTATAATACTTTTAATACTTTGAATAATTCCTTAGTCCGTAGTTAGCGTTTCGATGTTAGTAATTCAATTTTAATGGTTCATTTTTAGATGTTTAATATACCCGCAATAAATAAACCCCCAACGAAATAAATAAAACTCCCATAAAACCCCATCGTATATGTGTTGGTCGAGATTAATCTTGACCCATGGTACCGGTGTTGTCAAATGACGTGTTGCGTACATAAAGTACCGGTGTTGTCAAATGACGTGTTGCGTACAATCATGGGATCTTATGATTAATCTTCTCGTGTTGTTTACGGGTGATCCTGAACCATATGAAATTGAATTATGAGTACATATATATAAAATATCATGTTATCTTAGAAATATGTGATTTATATCTTTTTTTTCCAATTGATCTCGTAGTTGAAATGATCTAGGATAACCAATTTTGTTTCGGTCATAGTTTCTTCGTTACAAGTCCGTTTTCGTTGATTCAAATTGCCATCTTCTTGGATCGAGTTCTTCTTTAAGACTATGAACTTTAAATACCTTGGTTTGTATTCAAAATCATACGGCATAAGTGAAACATTAGTGAAACATATGAAGTTAAACATTTTGTTACAAAAAAAATCATTTAATGACCATTTTTCTAAAAATACTTATACTTTGAAAAACCAAGTTTTACCTTATTAAATTAGCATATATTTAAGTTATATTACAGGTCTTGAAGTATTTTAAAAGTTAAGTTAGAAGGATCTATTTAGTTTGCAAACAAGTTTGAAAACATTCAAACTATGTTCTTGTTGTTAAACTTTTGTACCACAAAATAAGATAGCTATATATATATGAATCGAACAAGGTTATGAACATAGATTCTACCTCAAGTTCCTTGGATAAGTTTGCTGTAAAAGAGGAGTAAGAAGCTAGAATCAAAAGGGTGATAGAAGTGGATGAAAGATTGGAAGTAAGTTGGTGTTCTTGGAAGGTTTTCTTGAAGTGTTTTTGTATGGTTTTCTTATGGTGTTTATGTAAGGTTTTTGAAGCTAGATCTTCTTAGAACTTTACTGAATTGTTGAAGGTGTTTAAGGGTTATAAGTGTGTGTGTTTTAGCTAGGAGATTGAAGTAGTAAATGAATCAAAATGATGATACATATATACTCCTAAAAATGTGATCTTTAAGGATAACATGACAAAATTTTAGTTTGTAATCTTATGTATTTGTCAAACAATAATACAAAAGCAATTACCTTATACCTAGGGTAGTAACAAGGGCTGGTTAGGTGGTGATTTGATGTGTATATACCAATAGTAAATACGTATAGAAGCTAGGTATGATACGAGTACAAATACTCTAGATATACGTATAGAAATTTTGTGAAAAATGGAATGAGGATTCAAATATAGCTATCTTTTGTGAATACACTTATATGATTTTATGTATTTAAGTCTTAAAAGTGAGTAAATACATTACTTATACGATATATGTATAAACATTATAAGTCTTAAGTATTTATGTCAAATAACGTTACGTATAGTTATCGTTTTGAAAACTTAAGTTAGTAGTTTCAAAATATACTTATAACTTATAGTTTTTGATACAAAATAAGATATTAAAACATTCATTAATCATGTTAAATATGTATATATACATATATATACGCAAACGTATAATTATCATATATTGTATAGTTCGTGATATCGTCGGTCAAACTAGACGGTCAAACGTTGTGTAAAACTCTTTTCGGAAATATAAATCTCGACAATTTGGATTACTTATCATGTTGGTAAGTTTTAATTTATGTAAATATTAATCTTATAAGTATAGAACGATCGAAAAAAAAATGCGGGTCAACTTTAGGGTTTTTGCTTATCGTGTCGGAACCATATAGAGATTAGAGTTTAAATTTGGTCGGAAATTTCCGGGTCGTTACAGTACCCATCCGTTAAAGAAATTTCGTCCTCGAAATTTGGTAGAGGTTGTCATAAATAACCATAGGAATGTTTTCATGACGAATATGAGGTAATAATGAAATTTTATCATTATTGAAAGATTTAGATAAAACGATTTGGTTATGTGAGACGCACGAGCGAAGCTATCACAAAAAAAAAATGAAATGAGTAAATATGGAATCGTTTTTAATCGATGACGTGGTTTAGAATTGATTTCCGGGATTTAAGGGATTTAGGAAAAATCTTACGTAATAAGATTTGGTTATTCGGCGATCAGAATCTTCTTTGATTTAATGCGGTAATCTGTTTCGATTTCTCTGTCGGATATTTCACTATAAATCCACCCCTTCGTTTCCTTATTTTTCACAACTCGCATCTTCTACTCTTTCTCCTTAATTCCTACTTTAAGGTATCCTTTGAAATGCTTCATCCCGTTCTGATTTTTGTTATACTTCTAACTTTTATATCTTTCATTCTTCTCTTCCATCTACCGCCAGAAGAATCTATTCACTTTTATGATTTTCTTGGAATTATAATGTTTCTAATTCTCCCGTGTCTTTACGTCGCCATACGTATTGATATACATGGTTTGTAGTTTCTGGGTGGTTGTTGGGTTTGATATCTTTCCTTATACTTCGATGCTCCTGCTTCTGTTTTCCATAATCATTGTCATCCATAGTTAATATTCTCTCCTATTTGCTGTGATCTATACCCCAATTTCTATTTTGGGACTTTGTCCCTTCGTTTCTTCTTCCCGTCCTTGAGTCAAGCGATCAATAGTTCGGAATTCGTAGGTATAAAATTTGGAATGAACCTAGCTATTGGTTTTAGAATAAAATTGTAATGGCACGATCTTGATTCGTTAAATTACTCGAATATTCCGGAAAAATAGAACTATCAAGGTGATACGTTCTAATATGTTTGGAGACTTGATAGAATGTAAGAGCCGTGTAACATGGCACATGATGACGGTACTGTGAATCATCACATTCCATTAGAAACTTAACATGACTTACTGTAATATAATGAAGTTGATCAAGTTTCATTATATTATACTAATTCATGTATCAGTTCCCAACACTACTTCAAAACATTCCTATTTTAAACTTGAAGGTTTTAGAACTTAGAAACTAACACAGTTTCTTTTATATTGTAACGCAGATATTACGGAGAAATACATGATTTTGGATAAGAACAGTTGTGAGAATATCTCCAGAAATATGGAGGATATGTATAACAAAAGATATGAAGATATCTTATAATATCTAAGATAAGATGATGATGAAGAATATCATCGGGAAAGGTTTAGGATAAGGGGTAGGTTTTTTTTTTTTTTACTAATGGTTTCAGCAAGCACTGAATCGTTTGAATCCTTTGAAAGCAGATTCAGTTCTTGTGATTTATCTACATCCTCCTTCATACTTTGCTCAATCCGTTTTCCAGTTCCAACTCTCCTCTTTTTCTAAGCTTTACCAATACAATGTACTTCATCATTAAACTTTTGACTGTTAAAGTCGTTTACAGTTTTTTTTTTTTTTTTTTTTTTTTTTTTTTTTTTTTTTTTTTTTTTTTTTTCTGCTTCTTCAGCATTTCAAGAACTACTTCATAGTCCAGGATGTTTTTCAGAACTTCACATTCGAAAAATGTAATTCTTAGGGATAGTCGTTCTCGGTATAACTGGGAGAATTTCTACGAGATTTTCAAAATACTGATTGCGGGTTTCGCCAAAGAGATAACGAGTTGCTGGTACGTCTGCTGATGATGTTGTGAAAAAGGTTCTCCGGTAACAACGTCGAAAGGACAAAGTATAAATATCGAGATTATAATAGGAGTAGTCTCACTGAGAAGTCGAAGTGGAGCTGTGACAAAATTAGCTTCTTGAAAAGGAATCGTATGATTGTTTTTGATAATGAATGATAAGGAATTCGACGCGGATACGTTTTAACTATAACTTCGGTTTCGAAAATTTTTCAGGTGCATCACTGTATGCATAAATCTTTCTTCCGTAAACGAGGTGCGGCTGGTTCAACTTCTCGATCGAGGTGTTTTCAAGAATCATGAAAAGATTTGAATGAGGATTATAATTGTCGAAGTACAAATGAGGTTTAGGATGAAATCAAGTGGCAAAATTGAAGAATTGTTTAGTTTCATATGTTATAATCAACATTTTATTTCATTTTAATTGTCCAATGTTTCTTCTTTATGCCACTTGTTGGATTTGGATAGGTAAAAAAAAAATTCAAATATGAAATTTAAATGGAAATGGTTATTCTGGGGTGAACGGATACGTATATCGATGGTTGTAAGTAAAATAACAAATGACCGTTGAATCAGATTCAAGAATGTACAATATAACTTATTAATGTGAATTCTAAATATTCCTCGGGTACTACCCACCCGTTAAAATATTTTCATCATTATTAGTTTGTACGAAGGAATTTTTAATTACTATCTTTATGAAAATATACTTGCATATATATTTTCTTCAGAGATAATCATAGATTTAATGAGTCAATAAGATAATAAACTCATTTGATTTATCGTTAATTCTAGATTACATAATCTCTAAGACTTTAGAAATTACATAATCGTCATACGATACGTAAAGCGAAGATAATCGATGTAGAACGATATATAGAACGAAGATCATACTCGAAGTACAGATATTGAGTCGTGTGATGTTGATATTCGAGATACAGATTGTGATGTTGAGATTTTGGGGGTGACAAGAGTACTGTCGGCGTTGATGATGGTGGTATAGATTATGCTGCTGGTGCTGCTGCTGGTGTTTGTAACCTTCGCACCGTATTTTCTAAAGCCACTACCCGAGCGCGAAGCTCGTTGACTTCTTCTATTATACCGGGATGATTGACGGTTGGAACGAGCGAATGAACAAGATTCGAAATATGGGATAGTATGTAATCATGACGAGATACTCTAGAAATGAGCGAGAAAATGGTGTTTCGAATAGGTTCACCGGTAAGTGCTTCAGGTTCATCGTTAAGAGGACAATTTGGTGGATGGAATGGATCACCTTCTTCTTGCCTCCAGAGATTTAGTATATTACGAACCCATCCCCAATTCATCCAAAATAGATGATGGGAAATTGGTTGATCCATTCCGGTGACGCTGTTCTCGGAGCTCGAATGGAAATCCATATCGGCGTAGCTATCGAAGTCGGAGGAATTCGAACTGGATGAAGAATCCATCTTGTATAGTCGGAGAAGTGAATTTTTGGTTTGGAATAGATTATAGGAGTTGGGTTTGGTACTCTTCAATACATAATTTACATATGTATATATAATATCAAAATCCCATGAATTACGGAGAATCTTTGAAATACGTCAGGCAATGTCTATAGTAACAGATACGCTAAGATATGAATTTTGTCTATACACTATCGATGCACTAAATGCAGTAAGACGTGTCTAGACTTAAGAATGATAAGCAGGCAGTTCCCTAAGGATGATAAGCAGATGATTTCCGACTAGGATTGATAAGCAAAACTTTTGACAGGCAGACACGGTCAAAGTCCAGACTCACTTAATGTATCCTAACAACTACTAGTTAGACACACTAATGCAAGGCCTGGTTCGCTAAGACCAACGCTCTGATACCAACTGAAAGGATCCGAAACTAATCATCCGGACATCGTCCATATAGATTAAAAACGAATTACAATAGTTGATAACATCGCGAGGTACTTGACCTCTATATGATACATTTTACAAACGTTGCATTTATTTCTTAAAGGCAATCTATTATTACATCGAGAGTTGACATATTAGCCTAACATTTTATAACAACCAAATGATCTAATCTGCCATTTTCATAACAATAGTCTTTAATGAACTTCAATGACTCGAATGCAACGTCCTTGTATCATAGCTTAAATGGTCCCAAGTAGTATCCTTAACATGAGCTAATGCACAGCGGAAGACTTAATTCGTACCTGAGAATAACATGCTTTAAAACGTCAACATAAAGTTGGTGAGATATATAGGTTTGATGCTAGCAGCGTTATAACAATGGACCACAAGATTTCGTATATAATCATTTCAATAAAAATATTCTAAGTGGTTGAGCACTTGGTAACCATACTTAACATTTAATCACGTCGCATATTCCCTTTAATATGAAATCTTACTACACTGTACCAAGGTGTAGTCGCAAAACGAAGTACTGTGCAACCGTTGAATACTGGTCGTCCAGTCCGGTTGGGGTTGTCAGGCCCGATAGATCTATCAACAGGATTCGCGTTTACAATACCGCTGTAAATAACAGTTACCAAGCTACAGGGAAGTATGCCAGTGGTACAACTCAACGTAGAATATATTTTTCAGTTACTTGTGTCCATAACGTAAAACATAAAATACATGTATTCTCATCCCGAAATATTTAGAGTTTAAAAGTGGGACTATATACTCACTGTTGTCTCGAAGATATATATATTTTTGACTTGGTCTTCCGGTTGATATCACGAACCTATCCATATATAATATATCAATATATTTTCATTTTAAACAAACATCTCGTATATATATTTATAATACTTTTAATACTTTGAATAATTCCTTAGTCCGTAGTTAGCGTTTCGATGTTAGTAATTCAATTTTAATGGTTCATTTTTAGATGTTTAATATACCCGCAATAAATAAACCCCCAACGAAATAAATAAAACTCCCATAAAACCCCATCGTATATGTGTTGGTCGAGATTAATCTTGACCCATGGTACCGGTGTTGTCAAATGACGTGTTGCGTACATAAAGTACCGGTGTTGTCAAATGACGTGTTGCGTACAATCATGGGATCTTATGATTAATCTTCTCGTGTTGTTTACGGGTGATCCTGAACCATATGAAATTGAATTATGAGTACATATATATAAAATATCATGTTATCTTAGAAATATGTGATTTATATCTTTTTTTTCCAATTGATCCCGTAGTTGAAATGATCTAGGATAACCAATTTTGTTTAGGTCATAGTTTCTTCGTTACAAGTCCGTTTTCGTTGATTCAAATTGCCATCTTCTTGGATCGAGTTCTTCTTTAAGACTATGAACTTTAAATACCTTGGTTTGTATTCAAAATCATACGGCATAAGTGAAACATTAGTGAAACATATGAAGTTAAACATTTTGTTACAAAAAAAATCATTTAATGACCATTTTTCTAAAAATACTTATACTTTGAAAAACCAAGTTTTACCTTATTAAATTAGCATATATTTAAGTTATATTACAGGTCTTGAAGTATTTTAAAAGTTAAGTTAGAAGGATCTATTTAGTTTGCAAACAAGTTTGAAAACATTCAAACTATGTTCTTGTTGTTAAACTTTTGTACCACAAAATAAGATAGCTATATATATATGAATCGAACAAGGTTATGAACATAGATTCTACCTCAAGTTCCTTGGATAAGTTTGCTGTAAAAGAGGAGTAAGAAGCTAGAATCAAAAGGGTGATAGAAGTGGATGAAAGATTGGAAGTAAGTTGGTGTTCTTGGAAGGTTTTCTTGAAGTGTTTTTGTATGGTTTTCTTATGGTGTTTATGTAAGGTTTTTGAAGCTAGATCTTCTTAGAACTTTACTGAATTGTTGAAGGTGTTTAAGGGTTATAAGTGTGTGTGTTTTAGCTAGGAGATTGAAGTAGTAAATGAATCAAAATGATGATACATATATACTCCTAAAAATGTGATCTTTAAGGATAACATGACAAAATTTTAGTTTGTAATCTTATGTATTTGTCAAACAATAATACAAAAGCAATTACCTTATACCTAGGGTAGTAACAAGGGCTGGTTAGGTGGTGATTTGATGTGTATATACCAATAGTAAATACGTATAGAAGCTAGGTATGATACGAGTACAAATACTCTAGATATACGTATAGAAATTTTGTGAAAAATGGAATGAGGATTCAAATATAGCTATCTTTTGTGAATACACTTATATGATTTTATGTATTTAAGTCTTAAAAGTGAGTAAATACATTACTTATACGATATATGTATAAACATTATAAGTCTTAAGTATTTATGTCAAATAACGTTACGTATAGTTATCGTTTTGAAAACTTAAGTTAGTAGTTTCAAAATATACTTATAACTTATAGTTTTTGATACAAAATAAGATATTAAAACATTCATTAATCATGTTAAATATGTATATATACATATATATACGCAAACGTATAATTATCATATATTGTATAGTTCGTGATATCGTCGGTCAAACTAGACGGTCAAACGTTGTGTAAAACTCTTTTCGGAAATATAAATCTCGACAATTTGGATTACTTATCATGTTGGTAAGTTTTAATTTATGTAAATATTAATCTTATAAGTATAGAACGATCGAAAAAAAAATGCGGGTCAACTTTAGGGTTTTTGCTTATCGTGTCGGAACCATATAGAGATTAGAGTTTAAATTTGGTCGGAAATTTCCGGGTCGTTACAACCTGGGCTACTGTAAAGTTGATTTTCAGTTAGTTTGGTTCGAGTAGATGATTTTCCGTTTTGGCCTCGTCTTAATCCGAGTTACGGTTTAGGATTTATGGCCCTCCGAGAGGCACTACACCCTATTAACGTTGTGCTGAAATTTCTGACCTACTCGCACTTAAACCATCGCCACGGTCAAATGAAGACGATTTAGGTTCTGAAAATTGGTCAGCGGTTAGGGGACTCACATACGGAGCCATAGCCACTGACTATGCATCTTTTCGATTTACGTAGAGGTCGCAGTAGTTGACCGAAGTCAGCCTATTGTTTCGATCTCTATTCTTGTCGAACTTACTTAGCTTTTATGATGATGAATGATGATGATGATGACACTTAAACTTATTTTATGCACTATTAGAATTTATAAAAACAACCTACTGACCTAGTAACCCTTGATTTAGGTTGACGACCTTTCAGACCGACTTACTACTTGCGTACTTTCATTACCGACTTTACCGCTTTTATCACTGTGAGTTATAGCATTCCCTTTTTACTTTAACTTATTTTGGGAACTGAGAATACATGCGGATTTTATGTTTTACATACTAGGCACGAGTACTTAAACTTATATATGTGTGGGTTATACAACGGCATAAACATTCCCTTTAGCTCGGTAACGTTTAATCATTGGTTTTTGAACCGGTGAACGCGAATCTTAGATATGGATCCATAGGGTTTGACATCCCCACTCGGGCTAGTCGCGCTAGCATTTAACGAGTGTTTAATACTTCGTAGACATACGCACTTGACAAGTGTACTTTCAGGGGGTATAAACGTTAAGTTAGTTACCGAGTGCCTACGGTTATACATATACTTTATCATACTAATTTGAATTACAGATTTGAAACGCTTGTTTGAAGCACTGAAATCTCGTGGCCTACATTACATTACTGAATACAAACAAACTATAGCTCACCAACATTCGTGTTGACTTTTTAAGCATGTATTTCTCAGGTGTTTAGACGTTGTTGCTTCTGCTGTTAGCCTTGCTGTTCTAGTCTCGGTGTATAGACTTGCTGTTACAGACTTGCTGTGTTAGACTTCCGCTGCATTACTTAGAGATGACTCAAGCATTAAACTTTTACTTTGCATTCCCAACTTATGTTATTTTCAAAACAATAGCTTTGTAATGACCTTAGTATCATGTACTCATGTTAATGTTTCCTATTCATCTTTTGTAAAACGTTATCTGTTCATGAATGCAAAACTGGTTTTCAAACAGCATATAGTATTTGACCTTGTAATGATCCTGTTGTTGAGGTACCGTACACGATGATTTTGTACGGGGCGTCACAAAAGTAGTAGTCGGGAAAGGTGTGCAAGTAAATGGTCTGAAGTCCTCAACCTAAGTCAAATAGTAATAAGTCAGTAAATTGTCTTAATAGATTTAAAAGTATGTAATTAAGGTCTTAAGGGTCATCATCATTCATCATTAAACAAAAGGAGTAAGGTAGGTTTCGTTTATGAAAGTAGTTTAAAACAAAGTCTGACTTCAGTCAGTCACCACGGCCTCTACCCTTACTGAATTAAGGTGAGACCAGTGGCCATGGCTCCGTCTATGAGTCCCTTAAGTGTGGTAAAATTTACAGAATCAAACTCATCTTCGTTTAACCGTGGTGAGGGTTTAAGTGCGAGTAGGTCTGAAATTTCTGCACAACGTTAAAAGACATAGTGACGCTCGGAGGGCCATAAATCCTAAACCGTAACTCGGATTAAGACGAGTCCTATATGAAAAGTTATCTACTCGAAAAGTTCTATCTAAAAATCAAGGTTAGAACAGCCCAGGTCTATTGGTATGTTACAGAAATATCAGATCAGTATCTTTTGGACAGAAAAGTAAGTTTAAAAGGGTTCCGGTGGTCTTGATGCTTGATGTTCATCATGGCTCTCATCCTTGATGCATATAGCTTCAAGTGTACAACTCATTGATGTTTCTACATCATCTTAACCAAGTCTTGACCATCATAACCCAAGTGCAAGTCTAAGACATGAAGCACAACTCACTTAAGAGTTGTATGAAGTTTGATGAACCAAAGTTACATCAAATTCTTAGATCTAACACATACATGGACTATAAAAGAAATATTAAACTATAAACTTGAAAGTTAACTAACTAATCAAGATCATAAGTAGTAGAACATAGTTCTTAGTTTGATCTTGAAGATCCAAGACTCAAAAGTCTAGATCCAAAGTTATATTTAAAGAAAACTTATTTGTGTGTTCTTGAACTTTCAAAGTTAACTTAATTTGTTCAAGAGATATGAGATCAAGACTAACTTGTAGTACTTGACCATATACACTAACTACATGAAATTAAAGTGCATAAATTGAAGAAGTAAACTTAAATAAACAAGAAAAGGTTCATGGTTGTTCATACTTTAAAGATTCAAACCAAAGTTTGATCTTTAGAAAGTAAACTTTAAAGTTTACTTCATGAGCTTCAAGTATGTCTTTAATCAACACATGGAACTTGCAACTTTTGAAACAATTGAAGTAGAATCATAAACTAGTGAGTTTATGTTCTTGTGTTCTTGAAAATACAAGATAATAGAAGAACCAAAACTAGAAAGTTAGGTTCTTGAAAGCTAGTAACTAACTACAACAACAAGATGAAACAAGTAACAACAACAAACAAGAAATCAAACAAGCAAGTAACAAAAGATGATGATGATGATTAAGTGTCTCATGGTTTCGGTTTTACCAAGAAAGAAGAAGAGAAAAAGAAGTCCAAGTTACTTACAAAATGAGAGAAAAGTGAGAAAGAAAGTTGCAAGTTTGAGAGTGTTTTGAGAATGAGAGAAAATGCAAGTAAAATGTAATACAAAAAATGAAACTAAACCACCCTTTTACTACCCCATAGCCGACGGCTAGAATGGGTTAAGGGGGGAGGGAAATATTTGTTGGTTACTTCCATGAAAAGCTTGAAAAAGTTGGACACTAGAGGGTTGTTTATGGGAAGTAACATGTAACAAGATTCCAAGTCCTTAAACTTAACTAGTTACACATGAAAGTAATACTTACACATAGAAATGGGCTTAATAATCTATGTAAGATGTAGGGTGGGCTTGGAAGTCCAATAACATGAGTCCATTACACTAACAAAGCCCAAGTTCAAATAAACCACAAGTTAAACCAATTAAAGCCCAAGTAACTAACTAATAGCCTTAGTTAATTAAAATGATTAATAAATTTAATCATGAATGTAAATAATATCTAAAAATATTATTCGTGAAAGTTCCGGGCGTCACAAAGACGTTTCGGGCACTTAAAAGTCAAGTACGGGCAATCATAGCAACATGTAAATGTAATAACATACATTCGTTTAATCACACGTATTAATAATAGTAATTACTAATAAATAAATGTTGGAAATTCCAGGGTCGTTACATTACCCACCTGTTAAAGAAAATTTCGTCCTGAAATTTAAGCTGAGGTAGATGGAGGAGTCGGGAAAAGGTGAGGATACTTCCGCATCATTTGATCCTCTCGTTCCCAAGTAAACTCAGGTCCTCGTTTGGCATTCCATCGTACTCGGATGATCGGAATCTTATTGCGTTTCAAAGTTTTGATCTCACGATCCATAATTTCAACAGGTTCCTCCACAAAGTGGAGTTTGTCATCAATTGTAAGTTCTTCCAGTGGTATGATAAGTTCAGGTGCAGCAAGACACTTCTTCAAGTTTGACACGTGGAAGGTAGGATGAACTGAGCTCAATTGTGCTGGTAAATCCAAACGATATGCAACGGGTCCAACACGTTCCAGGATTTCAAAAGGACCAATGTATCGTGGGTTTAACTTTCCACATTTTCCAAAACGGATCACACATTTCCAAGGTGCAACCTTCAACATTACACGATCACCAACGTTGTATTCAAAGTCTTTACATTTAAGATCGGCATAACTCTTTTGGCGGTCACGGGCAGTCTTAAGTCTAGCTTGAATCTGGGCAATCTTCTCCGTGGTTTCGTGGACTACCTCGGGTCCGGTGATTTGCTTTTCGCGTACCTCGGCCCAGCAAATAGGAGATCGGCACTTACGGCCATACAATGCTTCGAAAGGTTCAGCATTAATGCTAGAGTGATAACTGTTGTTGTACGAGAATTCGGCGAGTGGCAAATGCCTTTCCTAGGCCTTTCCGAAATCAATGACACATGCACGCAACATGTCCTCCAATGTATGGATCGTTCATTCACTTTGCCCGTCAGTCTGGGGATGATAAGCAGTGCTCATGTCGAGACGAGTTCCCATGGCTTCTTGCAAAGAACGCCAAAATCTAGAAGCAAAACGGGGATCGCGATCTGAGATGATCGATAAAGGTACACCATGTCGTGATACAACCTCTTTGATGTATAACTGAGCAAGTCTCTCCATTGTATCAGTTTCCTTCATCGCTAGAAAGTGTGCAGATTTGGTGAGGCGGTCAACAATAACCCAAATGGTATCGTATCCGCCCACCGTCTTTGGTAGCTTGGTGATGAAATCCATCGTTATCCGTTCCCACTTCCATTGTGAGATTTCTAGTTGTTGAAGTAAACCAGAAGGTCTCTGATGCTCGGCTTTAACCTTCGAGCAAGTCAAACACTTACCAACATAAGTCGCAACGTCCTTCTTAAGATTCGGCCACTAATATTGTTCTTTAAGGTCGTGGTACATTTTGCCCGCTCCAGGATGAATCGAATATCTCAATTTGTGTGCTTCATCAAGTATAAGGTTCCATAGATCTCCATAAAGAGGTACCCAAATTCTTTCGGTTTAACATCGGAGTCCAGACTACCTAACCTCGAATCGAGAGACAAGTATGTTCAAATGTTCGTGAGATATATTCTCCTCCTTGAGAGCCTCAACTTAGGCTACTCTGATCTGGCTGTTGAGGTTCGAATGGATGGTGATGTTCAGAGCCCTAACACGAAGAGGTGCCGTCCTCTCCTTTCGGCTTAAAGCGTCAGCTACAACATTGGCCTTGCCCGGGTGATAACGGAGTTCACAATCATAGTCGTTGAGCATCTCGATCCATCAACGCTGTCTCATATTTAGTTGCTTCTAATCGAAGATGTGCTGGAGACTCTTGTGATCGGTGAAGATAGTGCTCTTAGTTCCATACAAATAATGTCTCACAATTTGAGTGCAAAGACAACGGCTCCAAGTTCAAGATCATGTGTAGTGTAGTTCCACTCATGAATCTTCAATTGTCAGGAGGCATAGGCAATAACTTTTGATCGTTGCATCAGTACACAACCAAAACCACTCTTCGATGCATCACAATAAACAACAAAGTCGTCACTGCCCTCAGGAAGTGATAGGATAGGTGCGGTGGTCAACTTCTTCTTCAAGGTTTGGAATGCTGATTCGTGTGCGGGTTCCCAAATGAACTTCTTGCCCTTGTGAGTCAGTGCGGTCAAAGGACGTGCAATCAGAGAAAACACTTCGATGAATCTTCGGTAATAACTGGCGAGACCTAGGAATTAGCGAATATGCGTCGGAGTAGTGGGGGTCTCCCACTTGCTGATGGCTTCAATCTTGGCGGGATCAACTTTGATACCCTGGTCGCTTACAACATGACCCAAAAATTGTACTTCCTTCAACCAAAATTCACACTTGGAGAATTTGGCGTAAAGTTGCTCTTGTCTCAAGAGTTCAAGTACTAGTCGGAGGTGTTGCTCATGTTCTTCTTCGCTCTTAGAGTAGATGAGGATATCATCTATGAAGACGATAACAAACTTAACCAAATACGGCTTGCAGACACGATTCATGAGTTCCATGAACACGGCAGGTGCATTTGTCAAACCGAATGGCATCACGAGAAACTCATAATGACCATAACGGGTTCTGAATGCAGTCTTCATCACGTCACTTCCCTTCACCCTCAACTGGTGATAGCCAGATCGCAAATCAATCTTTGAGTAGACACTCGATCCTTGTAGTTGATCAAAAAGATCATCAATTCGTGGAAGAGGATACCGATTCTTGATTGTCAATTTGTTGAGTTCACGGTAGTCGATACACATACGGAAGGATCCATCCTTCTTCTTCACAAACAACACAGGTGCGCCCCAAGGCGAGAAGCTTGGTTGAATAAATCCTCGATCAAGTAGTTCTTGTAGTTGACTCTGTAATTCTTGCATCTCGGAAGGTGCGAGTCTATAAGGTGCGCGAGCTACAGGTGCAGCTCCTGGCACCAAGTCAATCTGAAACTCTACGGCTCTCTGCGGCGGCAATCCAGGCAATTCCTCTAGGAAGACATCGGAAAATTCGTTCACAATTCGAACGTCGTTCACGCTCTTCACCTCAGTTTCTACCGCTTTCACATGTGCTAGGACAACAAAACGTTCATTCTTCATAATCTTTTGCTCTTTCACGCAACTAATGAGGTTCAACTTCGAGGTACATCTCTCTCCATAGATAACCAGTGGTTCGCCATCTCCTTGTGGTATGCGAAGTGCTTTATCTCCACAGATAATATCGGCCTTTGTCTTGCTCAACCAATCTATACCGACGATCACGTCAAAACTTCCCAGTTTGATAGGTATCAAATCAATTTTGAAATCTGCACCAGCTATGTTGATAATAGCTCCACGACTAATATGGTCAACCTTTTCAAGTTTTCCATTGGCGACCTCGACAAGCATACTCTCTTTTAATGGGACTAATGACCAATTAATCTTATCACAAAAATGTCTACATACATAACTTCTATCCGCACCAGTATCAAACAAGACAGAAGCTAAAAGATTGTTGATTGTGAATATACCTGTCACCAAGTCGGGGTTATCGCTTGCATCCCTTGCATTAACATTAAAAGCTCGTCCACGGGGTGGTCCGCCATCTTTTCGCTTGTTGGGGCATGCGTTTCTAAAATGGCCCGTCTGCCCGCATTCGTAGCACTTCTTCGGCCCATTGGTGTTTGGCTTCCCATTCAAAGTAGTGACCTTGCAATCCTTCCCGATGTGCCCAGCCCGTTGGCACTTCTCACAGACAACATTGCAATACCCAGTGTGGTGTTTGTAACATCGCTTGCATTGAGGTAAGGTTCCTTTGTAGTTCGGGTTGGTGTTGGTGTTGTTGTTGGGATTAGGGTTTCCACCGTTGTTGTGCCTCTTGGCTGGGGTTTGATCGTAGTTTCTCCCCCTGTTGTTGTTGTTGTTGTTGTTGTGGTTGTTGTGGTTGTTATCCCATTTCCTCTTTTCGCTACTACCAGCTTCAAACATAGCCTTCTCCGGCTCATCAATAAGAATCTGATTCATGAGAGTATGCGCCATGCGCATTGCTTCGGGAACATTCGGTGGTTTGGATGAAGTGACATTTCCTTTGATGGACTTAGGGAGTCCCGAGAAGTATTTCTCCATGCGCTTGAATTCGGGGGTGACCATGGTCGGACACATCAGTGCTAACTCCAAAAACCTACGATTGTAACTGTTAAGATCGTTTCCCACGGCTTTCAACTGCATAAATTCGATCTCCATCTTTTGTATTTCGGTCCTTGGACAGTATTCCTCAATCATAGCACACTTAAACTCTTCCCAAGGCGTAGCATACGCCTCATCAATCCCTTTTGCTTGAGCTAACATGTTCCACCACGTTAGCGCGCCGTCAGATAGCGTGCAAGATGCAAACTTGGTCTTATTATCCTTCGAACAGTTGCTAACTCGAAATACTAATTCAAGTTTCTCGAACCATCTGGTGAGACCAACTGGTGCCTCGGTGCCGCTGAAGTTATGCGGTTTGCAGCTCTGGAATTCCTTGTATGTACACCCATTTCGAACGGGTGGAATAACCGGTGCTGGTGGCGGTGGAGCTTCGAGATTTCTTTCTGCTAGGGCTGCAGTGACCCGTTCTTTGATCATGTCCTCAATCTGGGCGGCGGTAGGTGTGGATCTTCCGTTAGCCATGGTATTCTAAACAAAATTTTTGACTCAAGTCAAAATCCAGTATGCAGGTAGTAATAATACAGTATATAGTGACCAACATGGAATCAAAACATCACATGTTATTAAATAATGCATCTAAGTACAAATACCACAGAATCATCGTACAGCAATGTAAATAGAACATCGTGCAAGAATTAAATAACGCAAAGTTCCATTCATTAATAATAATAAGTTTCATACATCTGAATAAGTTCGTACAATACATATGAAATACATGAAACTATATATAGATTACATCATGAAATCTAAATACAAAGTCCTACGGTGAAGGCGGGTGAACTGCTCCTCGAGCCAACTGCTCCTCGAGCTCAGTAACTCGAGCTCGTAGAGTCTCAATCTCCCTCATCAGTTCCTCGTTAGAGGGAGCTGGTGGGGCAGGCGGTGCAGGTGGGGCGGGTGGTGCGGGTGGTGCTAATGTAGATGGTCCGGCTCCGGATGTAGACGGTACGTCCCTAGATGTAAGTGGTCCGTATCTAAATCTAGGTGGTACGGTTCCAGGAATAGTCAATACGTAACGGGGAACCTTACGTATCTGTGGGTCGGCAGGGTATGGCACAACTCGTTTACGAGCAGTAACCCTACGACGATGGCCAAAAGCGTCAGTAAAAGCACGACCTCCATTCACCCCTGGAATGACGGTGCCGTCGAAACGGTACCGCTTCTTCGGCGGGGTGGAGGGTGCCTGAATAGGTCTATCAGCAGGATCCTCATCATCGCTGGTGTCGTCTGATGATGAAGAATCAGCGGATGATGAGTCATCCAAATCGTGTGGTGGTGACACTGGTGGCTGAGCTGGTAATCCGAAGCGTCCGAAGGCAGCCAACATCTGTCTGTGTCTGCCTGGCGGAATCACGACTAAACGTCCGTCGGGAGTGCGTCGGCAAGGCGTGCGCATGTGGTTACAAAACGGCCCTTCCCCGAACTCCGCGGGGATCTCAATACCACCAATGCGGGGCTGTGACCTCGAGGGTCTGGGAGCAGACACTGGGGCAGGTGCACTAGTACCAGCTCCGGAAGTAGAAACGCCGGGATCACTAGTGGGTGTCGGGGCCGGTGTATCGGCAGTAGCAGCAGCAAGTGTAGCAGTAGGTAGGGCGACGGGGTCTGAGTCTGTACTGCTCGAAATGCCAGTTGGTGGAACATCCGACATCTGAACAAGGAAATATAAATTTTCCATGTCAGTATGTCATAAAGCAAGCAAATAATAGGCCAACAGTTTAAATCATGTATAACGGTAACTAGCATGGCAATAACAGTAATTCGTATGAAATTAGCATGCAATAAAAAGCAAGTAATAGCATGCAGTAGTGAAATCATGTAGTAGCATACGGCATATAGCAGTAACAGTAAGCAGCAGCATGCAGTAAGTTCAGCAGAAACATGTAAACTAGCAAGTTGTAGATTAGTCCTATTAGTGAATCCTACTCGGGTCGGTCTTAGACTCACTAATGCAACCTAATTCCCTACAACCAATGCTCTGATACCAAATGTGATGCCCCGTACAAAACTATCATGTACGAATCATCAACAACAGGATCATTACAAGGTTAAGTACTATATGCTGTAATTAAAGAAGTTGCATTCACGATAAAAAGGTGATGTCATAACCAACATCAAATGTTTTACATTTCAAAAGCATGCTTCACTAAGTAGAAGCAAATAATAAGTGTATGTGACCACAATGGTCGTTACAAGTCATAGTTCAAAAGTACGAATGTTTGAATGCAAAATAAAGTAGTTCATGCGATGACAACTCTAAGCAGCGGGTGTCTACAGCACGACTAGTACACAGCGGAAGCTAACCTCAAGCACCTGAGAAAAACATGCTTAAAAACGTCAACACAAAGGTTGGTGAGCTATAGTTTAAGTATAACAGTATGTAAGGTAGGCCACGAGATTTCAGTGCTACAAAGAGCGTTTCAAAACAGTATGATAAAGTATATGTTAACCGTGGGCACTTGGTAACTAACTTAACGTTTATACCCCCTGAAAGTACACTTGGCAAGTGCGTATGTCTATGAAGTATTAAACACTCGTTAAATGCTAGCGCTACTAGCCCGAGTGGGGATGTCAAACCCTATGGATCCATATCTAAGATTCGCGTTCACGGTTCAAAAACCAATGATTAAACGTTACCGAGCTAAAGGGAATGTTTATGCCGTTGTATAACCCACACATACATAAGTTTAAGTACTCGTGCCTAGTATGTAAAACATAAAATCCGCATGTATTCTTAGTTCCCAAAATAAGTTAAAGTAAAAAGGGAATGCTATAACTCACAATGATATGTAGCGGTAAAGTAGTAGTCGGGAAAGGTGTGCAAGTAAATGGTCCGAAGTCCTCAACCTAAGTCAAATAGTACTAAGTCAGTAAATCGTATTAATAGGTTTAAAAGTATGTAATTAAGGTCTTAAGGGTCATCATCATTCATCATTAAAGAAAAGGCGTAAGGTAGGTTTCGTTTATGAAAGTAGTTTAAAACAAAGTCTGACTTCAGTCAGTCACCACGGCCTCTACCCTTACTGAATTAAGGTGAGACCAGTGGTCATGGCTCCGTCTATGAGTCCCTTAAGTGTGGTAAAATTTACAGAAGCAAACTCGTCTTCGTTTAACCGTGGTGACGGTTTAAGTGCGAGTAGGTCTGAAATTTCTGCATAACGTTAAAAGACATAGTGACGCTCGGAGGGCCATAAATCCTAAACCGTAACTCGGATTAAGACGAGTCCTATATGAAAAGTTATCTACTCGAAAAGTTCTATCTAAAAATCAAGGTTAGAACAGCCCAGGTCTACTGGTCTGTTACAGAAACATCAGATCAGTATCTTTTGGACAGAAAAGTAAGTTTAAAAGGGTTCCGGTGGTCTTGGTGCTTGATGTTCATCATGGCTCTCATCCTTGATGCATATAGCTTCAAGTGTACAACTCATTGATGTATCTACATCATCTTAACCAAGTCTTGACCATGATAACCCAAGTGCAAGTCTAAGACATGAAGCACAACTCACTTAAGAGTTGTATGAAGTTTGATGAACCAAAGTTACATCAAAGTCTTAGATCTAACACATACATGGACTATAAAAGAAATATTGAACTATAAACTTGAAAGTTAACTAACTAATCAAGATCATAAGTAGTAGAACATAGTTCTTAGTTTGATCTTGAAAATCCAAGACTCAAAAGTCTAGATCCAAAGTTATATTTAAAGAAAAATTATTTGTGTGTTCTTGAACTTTCAAAGTTAACTTAATTTGTTCAAGAGATATGAGATCAAGACTAACTTGTAGTACTTGACCATATACACTAACTACATGAAATTAAAGTGCATAAATTGAAGAAGTAAACTTAAATAAACAAGAAAAGGTTCATGGTTGTTCATACTTTAAAGATTCAAACCAAAGTTTGATCTTTAGAAAGTAAACTTTAAAGTTTACTTCATGAGCTTCAAGTATGTCTTTAATCAACACATGGAACTTGCAACTTTTGAAACAATTGAAGTAGAATCATAAACTAGTGAGTTTATGTTCTTGTGTTCTTGAAAATACAAGATAATAGAAGAACCAAAACTAGAAAGTTAGGTTCTTGAAAGCTAGTAAGTAACTACAACAACAAGATGAAACAAGTAACAACAACAAACAAGAAATCAAACAAGCAAGTAACAAAAGATGATGATGATGATTAAGTGTCTCATGGTTTCGGTTTTACCAAGAAAGAAAAAGAGAAAAAGTAGTCCAAGTTACTTACAAAATGAGAGAAAAGTGAGAAAGAAAGTTGCAAGTTTGAGAGTGTTTTGAGAATGAGAGAAAATGCAAGTAAAATGTAATACAAAAAATGAAACTAAACCACCCTTTTACTACCCCATAGCCGACGGCTAGAATGGGTCAAGGGGGGAGGGAAATGTTTGTTGGTTACTTCCATGAAAAGCTTGAAAAAGTTGGACACTAGAGGGTTGTTTATGGAAAGTAACATGTAACAAGATTCCAAGTCCTTAAACTTAACTAGTTACACATGAAAGTAATACTTACACATAGAAATGGGCTTAATAATCTATGTAAGATGTAGGGTGGGCTCGAAAGTCCAATAACATGAGTCCATTACACTAACAAAGTTCAAGTTCAAATAAACCACAAGTTAAACCAATTAAAGCCCAAGTAACTAACTAATAGCCTTAGTTAATTAAAATGATTAATAAATTTAATCATGAATGTAAATAATATCTAAAAATATTATTCGTGAAAGTTTTGGGTGTCACAAAGACGTTTCGGGCACTTAAAAGTCAAGTACGGGCAATCATAGCAACATGTAAATGTAATAACATACATTCGTTTAATCACACGTATTAATAATAGTAATTACTAATAAATAAATGTTGGAAATTCCAGGGTCGTTACATTATTAAAGCCTAGATACATTGAGGTAGTCTTTTTATTATAGTTCTTATTATTATTATTATTATTATTATTATTATTATTATTATTATTATTATTATTATTATTATTATTATTATTATTATTATTATTATTATTATTATTATTATTATCATTATCATTATTATTATTTTCATAACAAATAAATATTAGGTATTTAATAATATACTTATATTAATACTAAATATAATTATATATTGACCATATTTTATAACAAATTATTGACTTTTGATAAAATACTAATGATATATATATATATATATATAATCATATGTATAAATATTAATTACTTTAAATATATATACAAAATAAATATAGATAGCATATAATTTAAGATATAAAATATACATAAAATATATGTATTAATTAGTTTTTATAATAAATTTCATATAACTACAACACTTATTATATAAATATTATAAGATTAATAAATGAAATTATTTGATTATTATTATATGTGTTAATATACATAATTGATATAGGTTCGTGAATCCGAGTCCAACTCTACGATGTTCAATGACGTCATATATATTTTTACTACAAATTACAGTATTGTGAGTTTCATTTGCCTTTTTACCTTTTATATTTTTGGGCTGAAAATACATGCGAAATTTTTATAAATGTTTTACGAAATAGACACAAGTAATCGAAACTACATTATATGGTTGAATGATCGAAGCCGAATATGCCCCTATTTGCTTGGTAGCCTAAGAATTAGGGAACATCACTAATTTTGAGAATTAGTGCATGCCTAATTGACGCGAATCCTAAAGATAGATCTATTGGGCCTAACGAACCCCATCCAAAGTACCGAATGCTTTAGTACTTCGAATTCGTTTTTATCATGTCCGAAGGATTTCCCGGAATGATAGGGGATATTCTTATATGAATCTTGTTAATGTCGGTTACCAGGTGTTCAATTCATATGAATGATTATTTTTGTCTCAATGCATGGGACGTATATTTATGAGAAATGGAAATGAAAATCTTGTTGTCTATTAAAATGATGAAAATGATTGTTTATGATAAACTAATGAACTCACCAACCTTTTGGTTGACACTTTAAAGCATATTTATTCTCAGGTATTAAAGAAATCTTCCGCTGTGCATTAGCTCATCTTAAGGATATTACTTGGAGTCATTCATGGCATATTTTGAAAGACGTTGCATTCGAGTCGTTGAGTTCATCAAGATTTTTATTAAGTCAATTATAGTTGGATATATTATGAAATGGTATGCATGCCGTCAACTGTCGATGAAATGAAAGTTTGTCTTTTAAAAACGAATGCAATGTTTGTAAAATGTATCATATAGAGGTCAAGTACCTCACGATGTAACCAACTATTGGGAATCGTTTATAATCGATATGAACGGGTCCTTTAAGTTGGTATCAGAGCGGTGGTCTTAGCGAACCAGGTCTTGCATTAGTGTGTCTAACTGATAGTTGTTTAGATGCATTAGTGAGTCTGGACTTCGACCGAATCTGCATGTCAAAAGTTTTGCTTGTCATTTCTAGTCGGAAATCATCTGCTTATCATCCGTAGTAAATTATCTACTTATCATTCTTAGTCTAGACACATCTTACTGCATTGATTGCATGAATAGTGTATAGACAAAATTTATATCTTAGCGTATCTGTTACTGTAAACTTTGCCTGACATCTTCCGAAAATTTCTTCGTAATTTAAGAGATCCAGTGGTATATATATCTATGCATGTTATGCATTGAGAATACTATCCAACTTTCACTTGCTATCACTAATCTTTTCATACCGGAAATCTTTTCTGTAATCGCGTAAGATGGCCTCTACGAATCGACCAAGTTCCTCTGACTCCGAAGACAGCGTGACGGGAGCAAACCAACCAATCAACTACCGTGATTACTGGAGAAAATGGGGGTGGGTTCACGACATACTCACCCTATGGAGAAAGGAAGAAGGTACTCCATATCATGAATCGAATCTACCACCTAACATTGGAGTACTCGAACCGCTCACCGGTGAACCTGTTCGCAACACCGTTTATACCCTTTTTGCGAGAATTTTTCGTCTTGAGGCTACCATTAACAGAACTAGAGAAGATATTCGACCTCTACCTCACACTGATAACCAACCAGGGTTAGTAGAAGAAGTTAAAGAACTCCGAGCTCGAGTGTTAACTTTAGAGAGCACGGTACACAACTTACAAGCGCCATCAGCATCACCAGCACCAACAGTACCACCAACATTAGCACCTACAGCACCAGTACCAGCAACAACCCAAGTTTCAACAACACACGCCTCAACATTACAATCTATATTTCAAGCATAATCATCATTCTACGTATCGTTCTGCATCATTTATCTTCGTTCGACATGGCGATTATGTAATCTCTAATGTTTTAGAGATTATATATTCTTGTTCTAACGGTAAATCAAATGAGTTTAATATCATATTGACTCATTAAATCCAAGATTACATCTGAAGAAAATATATATGTATATATATTTTTTCATAAAGATTGTAATTAAAAATTCTTTCGTACAAACTGTTAATGGTGAAAATATTTTAACGGGTAGGTAATACCCGAGGAATATTTAGATTTCACATTAATAAGTTACACTGTACATTCTGCGAATCTGATTCAACGGTCGTTTACTACCCTACTTACATCCACAGATATACGAATCCGTTCACCACAGAATAACCATTTTTATTCAATTTCATATTTGGATTTTTACTTATCAGAATCCAACAAGTGGCATAATGAAGAAAACATTGGACAAAATAAAATTTGTTAGAAACAAACAAATTAACTATGAGAAATTTTGTTAAGAATCCACGCTAACAAAATCCTAGCTAACTGTTCCTAGCTAACTGTTAATTCCGTATTACATTTTATTTATCGCAATTTATTTATCGCAATTTATTTATCGCAATTTTAATTCTCGCAATTTTATTTATCGTCATTTAATTTCTGTTATTTATTTTACGCACTTTAAATATCGGGACACGTATACAAGGTTTTGACATATCATATCGACGCATCTATATATATTATTTGGAATCACCATAGACACTCTATATACTGTAATGCTAGAGTTCGCTATACATGGTTGAGCTTGATTCTACAATAATATATATATACTTTGAGTTGTGACTGAGTCTGAGACATGTACATGGGTCACTATACGTATTAAATAATTCAAATATTATATATTAAACTATATATGAATTATTGGACTGTTAACTGTGGACTATCGACTGTGGACTAATAATATTGGACAATTAAAATGAATTAAAATATTGATCATAACATATGAAACTAAATATTTCTTCAAGTTTGCCACTTGATTTCATCTTAAACCTCATTTGTATCTTGACGATTACAATCTGCGGTTCAAACCTTTCATAATTCTTGAAAACACTTCAATCGATAGGATGAACCAACCACACTTCATCTACGGAAGAAGAGATTGATGCATATAGTTATGCACCTAAAACCACTCGAAACCTGAGTAAACATTTAACACGTAGCTGTGCTAATTCCTTCATTACCCAAAATAACTTGGTAATCCCTTTCAAAATAGCAAATTTTGTCACAGCTTCAGCAAATCACCATTGACTTTTCATTCGAAACAATCTTATTATAATTTTGATATATATGCGTGCTCTTTATTGTTACCGGGGAACCTTTCATATTCCACCATATTACCATCAGCGTTTAATCATCTAAAAACACAATTCTCCTGAAACCACCTCGGATTAATAACCGATGATTCAGATATAGTAGCATTAAATGCAGAGAAAACAGAAAAATGGTAGATGGTCTAAACGGCCAAAAGTTTGATGATAAAGAAAGGAGTGTTAGGAACGCTCGATAGAAAATTTGGTACTGAAAAACAGATTGAGCTAACCATGAAGGAGACCAAGGACAAATACAAGGACCATACCCTATATTCAAAGAATCCAGGTAATTCTGGATCCGTTGAAATCTTTAGAGAATATCTTGCTCCGAAGTCATGTTAAAATCTTGCGAAAAAATTTTCATAATCAACCTTAGAACTTGGAAATTCCAAAATATCATCATAAATATCTTCGATATTTCTGAGGATATTTTCATAAATATTCTCGTCCGAAATTATATACCTCTTCGTGTTTCCTGTGTTTCATTATATTGGAAACTTCTGTAAAAATTTAAGTTTAATTTATGAATGAATTCTAGAGAAACGTAAAGAAATTGATGCATGAATTAGTATAATATAATGACACTTGATCAACGTGATTATATTACAGTAAGTCATGCTGAGTTTCTAATGGAATGTGATGATTCACAGTTCATAATGTCATCATGTACCATGTTACATGACTCTTACATTCTACCTAATCTCCAAACATATCAAGAACATAATTTCTTGATAGTTCTATCTTTTCTCCTGAATTCTGGTAATTTAATTAACTAAGATCGTGCTATTACAATTTCTATCTTAGAACGTTAATGTAGTGACCCGAACTTTTCCATGTTTATATATATATTAAATGAAATTGTTAATTACATGATTAAGTGTTTCCAACATGTTAAGCAATCAAACTTGTTAAGACTTGATTAATTGAAATAGGTTTCATATAGACAATTGACCACCCAAGTTGACCGGTGATTCACGAACGTTAAAACTTGTAAAAACTATACGATGACATATATATGGTTATATATATAGTTAACATGATTTTATTATAAGTATGTATCTCATTAGGTATTTTAACAATGAGTTATATACATAAAAATGAGACTATTAATTTAAGAAACTCGAAAATGATATATATATAACGATTATCGTTATAACAACGTCTTACTAGGTACATATGAATCATATTAAGATATTGATACACTTGGTTAATTATGTTAAATGATAAGTAAATATATTATTAAGTGTATTAACAATGAAATACATATGTAAAAATAAGACTACTAACTTAATGATTTCGAAACGAGACATATATGTAACGATTATCGTTGTAACGACATTTAACTGTATATATATGTCATACTAAGATATATTATATATCATAATATCATGATAATATAACAATTTAACATCTCATTTGTTATAATAAACAATGGGTTAACAACATTCAACAAGATCGTTAACCTAAAGGTTTCAAAACAACATTTACATGTAACGACTAACGATGACTTAACGACTCAGTTAAAATGTATATACATGTAGTGTTTTAATATGTATTCATACACTTTTGAAAGACTTAAAGACACTTATCAAAATACTTCTACTTAACAAAAATTCTTACAATTACATCCTCGTTCAGTTTCATCAACAATTCTACTCGTATGTACCCGTATTCGTACTCGTACAATACACAGCTTTTAGATGTATGCACTATTGGTATATACACTTCAATGATCAGCTCTTAGCAGCCCATGTGAGTCACCTAACACATGTGGGAACCATCATTTGGCAACTAGCATGAAATATCTCATAAAATTACAAAAATATGAGTAATCATTCATGACTTATTTACATGAAAACAAAATTACATATCCTTTATATCTAATCCATACAACAACGACCAAAAACACCTACAAACACTTTCATTCTTCAATTTTCTTCATCTAATTGATCTCTCTCAAGTTCTATCTTCAAGTTCTAAGTGTTCTTCATAAATTCCAAAAGTTCTAGTTTCATAAAATCAAGAATACTTCCAAGATTGCAAGTTTACTTCCAAGTTTTCTAAATCCATTCCAAGTAATCATCCAAGATCAAGAAACCTTTGTTACTTACAGTAGGTTATATTTCTAATACAAGGTAATAATCATATTCAAACTTTAATTCAATTTCTATAACTATAACAATCTTATTTCGAGTGGAAATCTTACTTGAAATTGTTTTCGTGTCATGATTCTGCTTCAAGAACTTTCAAGCCATCCAAGGATCCTTTGAAGCTAGATCTATTTTTCTCATTTCCAGTAGGTTTATCCAAGGAACTTGAGGTATTAATGATGTTCATAACATCATTCGATTCATACATATAAAGCTATCTTATTCGAAGGTTTAAACTTGTAATCACTAGAACATAGTTTAGTTAATTCTAAACTTGTTCGCAAATAAAAGTTAATCCTTCTAAATTGACTTTTAAAATCAACTAAACACATGTTCTATATCTATATGATATGCTAACTTAATGATTTAAAACCTGGAAACACGAAAAACACCGTAAAACTGGATTTACGCCGTCGTAGTAACACCGCGGGCTATTTTGGGTTAGTTAATTAAAAACTATGATAAACTTTGATTTAAAAGTTGTTATTCTGGGAAAATGATTTTTATTATGAACATGAAACTATATCCAAAAATTATGGTTAAACTCAAAGTGGAAGTATGTTTTCTAAAATGGTCATCTAGACGTCGTTCTTTCGACTGAAATGACTACCTTTACAAAAACGACTTGTAACTTATATTTCCGACTATAAACCTATACTTTTTCTATTTAGATTCATAAAATAGAGTTCAATATGAAACCATAGCAATTTGATTCACTCAAAACGGATTTAAAATGAAGAAGTTATTGGTAAAACAAGATTGGATAATTTTTCTCATTTTAGCTACGTGAAAATTGGTAACAAATCTATTTCAACCATAACTTAATCAACTTGTATTGTATATTATGTAATCTTGAGATACCATAGACACGTATACAATGTTTCGACCTATCATGTCGACACATCTATATATATTTCGGAACAACCATAGACACTCTATATGTGAATGTTGGAGTTAGCTATACAGGGTTGAGGTTGATTCCAAAATATATATAGTTTGAGTTGTGATCAATACTGAGATACGTATACACTGGGTCGTGGATTGATTCAAGATAATATTTATCGATTTATTTCTGTACATCTAACTGTGGACAACTAGTTGTAGGTTACTAACGAGGACAGCTGACTTAATAAACTTAAAACATCAAAATATATTAAAAGTGTTGTAAATATATTTTGAACATACTTTGATATATATGTATATATTGTTATAGGTTCGTGAATCAATAAGTGGCCAAGTCTTACTTCCCGACGAAGTAAAAATCTGTGAAAGTGAGTTATAGTCCCACTTTTAAAATCTAATATTTTTGGGATGAGAATACATGCAGGTTTTATAAATGATTTACAAAATAGACACAAGTACGTGAAATTACATTCTATGGTTGAATTATCAAAATCGAATATGCCCCTTTTTATTAAGTCTGGTAATCTAAGAATTAGGGAACAGACACCCTAATTGACGCGAATCCTAAAGATAGATCTATTGGGCCTAACAAATCCCATCCAAAGTACCGGATGCTTTAGTACTTCGAAATTTATATCATATCCGAAGGGTGTCCCAGAATGATGGGGATATTCTTATATATGCATCTTGTTAATGTCGGTTACCAGGTGTTCACCATATGAATGATTTTTATCTCTATGTATGAGATGTGTATTGAAATATGAAATCTTGTGGTCTATTGTTACGATTTGATATATATAGGTTAAATCTATAACTCACCAACATTTTTGTTGACGTTTAAAGCATGTTTATTCTCAGGTGAATACTAAGAGCTTCCGCTATTGCATACTAAAATAAGGACAAGATTTGGAGTCCATGTTTGTATGATATTGTGTAAAAACTGCATTCAAGAAACTGATTTCGATGTAACATATTTGTATTGTAAACCATTATGTAATGGTCGTGTGTAAACAGGATATTTTAGATTATCATTATTTGATAATCTACGTAAAGCTTTTTAAACCTTTATTTATGAAATAAAGGTTATGGTTTGTTTTAAAAAAGAATGCAGTCTTTGAAAAACGTCTCATATAGAGGTCAAAACCTCGCAACGAAATCAATTAATATGGAACGTTTTTAATCAATAAGAACGGGACATTTCAGTTAACTCTGTTCATTCTGAAATTCATATCTACGAATTCTGGACCATTTTTCGCTTGACTTAAAGTCGGGAAGATAAAACAAAAGCTTGGAACTCCGAAATATAAGGGAGAATATAAAGCCCGATAACAACACATAAATTACAAACCGTGTACATCAATGTTTATCGCAACATAAAGACACGAGAGAATTAAAAAAACTATAACCCCTAGAGCGAAGTAGAAGTAAATAGATTCTTTCGGTGGGATCAGAACTGGATTAAGCATTTTCAAAATCTTTGGAAATATGAATTAAGAAGGAAAGTATTGACGTGGTGAAAAATAATGAAACGGAAGAGGTTAATTTATAATAGAAATATCCAACAAAGTAATCGAAGCAGATGACTGCATATAATTAAAGAGATCTTAATTTCTTTATTCGCCGAAAAATCAGATCTTAATTAGATTTCGAAGATTTCTTAAATCCCTTGAATTCTGAAATTCAAACCAGACAACATCAAAAGTTAAGACACATCTTATTTTCTAAATTCAATCGTGACTACGTCAAAAGCTATGGAAAATCTTTATTTATTCATCTCGATCTTTTATGATAGCTTCATTCATATGCTTTGATTAATCGAATCATTTTATCCATATTACTCAATGATGATAAAACTCTATTTATTAACTCATATTTGTCATGAAAACATTTTTATTGTTAACCATGACGACCACACTTAAATTTCGGGACGAAATTTCTTTAACGGGTAGGTACTGTGACGACCCGGAAATTTCCGACCAAATTTAAACTTAATCTTTGTATGTTTCCGACACGATAAGCAAAGACTGTAATATTGAGTCTCAAAATTTTTGAACTGTTTACATGGAAAACATTTAATCTTTGACTATTTCCGACGATTCACGAACCTTTAATCGTAAATAGAAATTTTTATATATAAATAACTATACAGGTAAATAATTAAATTATAAATTAAAATAGATTAATAAACTATTATGTAACTAGATATTATGAAGGAAAACTTAAAACACAATTAAATATGTGGTAGATGAAATATATATAATTTGATATGAAAAATTTATTATATTATTATTGATATTATTATTATCATTAATAATATTAATATTATTATAAACATTATTATTGATGTTATTACTCTAAATATATAATTGATACATATAATTTGATATATTATCATTATTATTCTTATAATTATTATTATCATTAACATAACTAGTAGTATTATTATTAGTGTTATTAATATTATTATTATTATTATTACTAAAAATAATCAATTTCATTATTATCAATATTCTTATTAGTAGTATTATTTTTATTGATATTATTATTATTATTATTATTATTATTATTATTATTATTATTATTATTATTATTATTATTGATGTTATTATTATAAATATTATTATTAGTAATTCTGTTATTTAATTATCAGTATTTTTATTAATAACATATTAATACTTATAAATTAGAATCAGATGGAAACAAATGGTTAGGAAGCAAATCGTACGAATCTGTCATCCATTATTATCTGTCTTTTTATTTTCTTCCTCAAATTTCTTCTCTGATTGAAACTACCTGTACTTCCTGTCTTTAGTTTGTTACAAGTCGATTTCATACATCAATTATGAACCAATCTAACTATTGCATTATTTACTCAACCACATTATACATATCTGTTATTGTACTCATGAAGAAAAACAGAAACAAAAGAAAACCCACTTTGATCACGCTAACATCAATCACCACCTTCATCATGTTATCAACCCAAAACCACCATATTCAAAACCTTTGAAACCCGTTTGTGTTTTGCAGTCATCCATTGAACCAAAAACAACCAATAACCTCAATTGATTTCATGAAATCCAAGACTCAAACTTCTCTCTTCTTGTTCTTCCTTGTGAACCCGATCACCATCTATTATTTCTCATCTTCTTCTATATCTCTCTTGAAAACAACCACCATCAATCGAGCACCCTATTTCCAAACCACCTTTTCGCTCTTTACTCTCTCTCTTTACACCTTCTCGTGAACACCCATGAACACCAACAAAAACCATTCGATTATTTATTCTACTGCTACAAGCGAAGTGTTGTATTTCAATTTGCAACAAGATCAAAACCTTTGGAGTACTGCTGCTGTTTCATTTCAGTTTATGTCCGTGAACCATCATCGAGCCACTATCACTGTTATTTAGGTTGTAATTGTTAATATTTTTCATTTCTTGTTCGACCCATTTAATCACCACAACACCACCTTAAAACCCACCGCATCCCACGCCATCATTCACTCTTCTTCTTCAATGTTCGAAACCATCATTAAACCTACCACTATCGACACCCTTGGCTCACTTCCTCCACGACACCAACATGTATAACCACCATAAACATGTCACTGCTACTGCAGCTGTGAACCACCACAAGGCCAACACCATCTTTATTACATCAACTATAGAAGTGCTACTGCTATACCACCGCTATTGTTACCACTTAATATGTTTCTGTTTCTTTTCACCTCAAACCACCCTTCGGCCACACCATCGAATTAACTATCACCACTAGGTAGTTTTGTTTGGCTGTCGAGATCAAACCCAAACATCCCTCTGTGGTGTATTTTTTTTAAAACCATTGAACATCTCTTTGTTGTTTATTCGAGCTTGGCCAGCTATTCCTGTTTCCTTCATTCTGTTTCTTTTCATTACCGAACACAAGTCAAAAATCGATTAAATAACCCAATTGTTAGATAATTAGGACATAATGATTTGAATTGCTTTTGGGCATGTTTTCTTTTACACTTGGCCGACAACTTCAGCAAAAGATGCCCCATTCACTATTATTTTTTTTAGTGGGAAACATGAGGAATCCTAATTCACTAAAGTTAAAGCTAGTTGAAAGATTTCCATTAGATGATTTGATCCATTAACATATGCGGTATTATTATTTTCTTTTTCCTTCTATTCTTTTTCTTTCTTTGATGGATCACGATGATAAAGACAATGTTAAAGTTTATGATGTTAAAGATGATGGAAGAATAATAACGATGGAACTGTGTTAATCAAATGAAAATTTTGATGATGGTGATCGAATAGATTAATATAGATGATGATTATAAGTTATGATGGGTTATAATGATGATATGATAAATGAGTTGATGATGAGGAAGACTTGATAATATTAACGAATGATGATTAGGTGATAACTATAGATGATAATCGAATGACCATGATGATGATTAGGTCGATGATGATGAAGGGACCGTGATCTGTTACTATTTTTCCTATAACACCATCACTTCCATTGAAACCCTAATTATACGACTGCCAAACCATTTCTACTAGTACCGTATTTTTTTTTGTTTCGGGTTTTAAACTCCAACGAACTGGGTTACTTAAATTGTTATCGGATTGGGCTGCAGTTGGGTCGTACTAAGTTATGTGGGCTGTAATGATATTTGTTTGAGTTTAGTCATGAGAAGAAGATGAAAAACGGGTTAAATATAGTATGATGCAAGTAATGTTAGAAAAACGAAATAGCTTGGATGGTTGACGGTGTGTAGGGTTGAACGAGAGGTCGTGAGTTCGAGCCCAGGCAGCGACGTTTATATGTTATTAAAGCCTAGATACATTGAGGTAGTCTTTTTATTTTAGTTCTTATTATTATTATTATTTTCATAACAAATAAATATTATGTATTTAAAAATATACTTATATTAATACTAAATATAATTATATATTGAGCATATTTTATAACAAATTATTGACTTTTGATAAAATACTAATTATATATATATATATATATATATATATATATATATATATATATATATATATATATATATATATATATAATCATATGTATAAATATTAATTACTTTAAATATATATACAAAATAAATATAGATAACATATAATTTAAGATATAAAATATACATAAAATATATGTATTAACTAGTTTTTATAATAAATTTCATATAACTACAACACTTAATATATAAATATTATAAGATTAATAAACGAAATTATTTGATTACTATTATATGTGTTAATATACATAATTAATATAGGTTCGTGAATCCGAGTCCAACTCTACGTTATTCAATGATGTCATATGTATTTTTACTACAAAATACAGTATTGTGAGTTTCATTTGTCTTTTTACCTTTTATATTTTTGGGCTGAGAATACATGCGAAATTTTTATAAATGTTTTACAAAATAGACACAAGTAATCGAGACTACATTATATGGTTGAACGATCGAAGCCGAATATGCCCCTTTTTGCTTGGTAGCCTAAGAATTAGGGAACATCACTAATTTTGAGAATTAGTGCATGCCTAATTGACGCGAATCCTAAAGATAGATCTATTGGGCCTAACGAACCCCATCCAAAGTACCGGATACTTTAGTACTTCGAATTCGTTTTTATCATGTCCGAAAGATTTCCAGGAATGATAGGGGATATTCTTATATGCATCTTGTTAATGTCGGTTACCAGGTGTTTAATCCATATGAATGATTATTTTTGTCTCAATGCATGGGACGTATATTTATGAGAAATGGAAATGAAAATCTTGTGGTCTATTAAAATGATGAAAATGATTGTTTATGATAAACTAATGAACTCACCAACCTTTTAGTTGACACTTTAAAGCATGTTTATTCTCAGGTATTAAAGAAATCTTTCGCTGTGCATTAGCTCATCTTAAGGATATTACTTGGAGTCATTCATGGCATATTTTGAAAGACGTTACATTCGAGTCGTTGAGTTCATCAAGATTTTTATTAAGTCAATTATAGTTGGATATATTATGAAATGGTATGCATGCCGTCAACTGTCGATGAAATGAAAGTTTGTCTTTTAAAAACGAATGCAATGTTTGTAAAATGTATCATATAGAGATCAAGTACCTCGCGATGTAACCAACTATTGGGAATTGTTTATAACCGATATGAACGGGTCCTTTCAGTCCTGGCTACCTGCCGCATCTATTGGCTATTCGAAACGTGGGCAAAAGCAGAAAAGTCTATTAATTTGATAAGTTATATAATTTTAGTTTTATAACTAATAGAATAATTAGTAAATGCACCACATTGTAGCTAAGATTTGGTAATAAGCACATTATGGAAAATTTCGAGAATATTTTGGAAACTTTTTCTGACATACGAAATCAATTTCATCAATACTCTCAAACGGGTGTTGATGACAATTCGGTCGGTCAATCTTGGATCACGAATGACAAAATAATAACTGGTTGTGAAATCTGTGGAGATTATCACTCAACATGGGAATGTTATTATTACGTTCCTATGGAAAATTATGCACCCATAGAACCTGAATGAAACGATTATGAAGAATCAAATTTGGATTATTTCCAAGAATATATCTGTAAGACCCAAATATTTCATAGTACATATGTGTGAATAAGTGATTCAAGTTGTGGGGTTTACGTTGTATATAATTAAAAGGCAAAAGAAGCTGAACTGGGCATTTGGCGCGCCGCACGGCCTTATGGCGCGCCGCGCCATTACGGGCTGACAGATTCCTTTTTCTTTTTAAATTAGATATTTTAAGGGCATTTTGGTAAAACCACTTAAGGTCCGACTTTAAGGCTCGAATCAGTTGTTTGGAGTGTCATTTACTCCATATTCACCCACCTTATCATCTTCCAATCAATTCTAGAGAGAGAGTTAGATTCTAGAGTGAGAGAGCTCAAATTAAGGAAGAAGAAACTCGAATCGGGTCAAAGTGCAAGCACTAAAGTTATTCATCTCCTCATTTACTACGTTTTGATAGTTGTGGTAAGCCCTAAACCTAATTTCCTTGTTTTAATTGTTTAAGAGTTAGGGTTTGTGTAGGTAATGAACACTAAGACCCATTTGTTAGTGAATTTGGGTGTTTTGGGTAAAATTGGGTTATGTTGACTCAAAGATGACTAACTAGGCTTTTTCAAGCATTAATTGTTGTTAATAAACCTTAATTAGTTAGTAAATTGCTAGAACACCAATATTTATGTAAATGGATGTTAAGTGGGTTAGTGGATGACCCGAAATGGGTGTGTTGACCTTAAACGGGCCAAACGGGTCAAAATGGACCTAAGTTGGTTAATGTTTGCGTTTAGTGCATAAACCTTGTTCTAAAATGTGTTTTGAACCTATCTTGGCAAATGATTAGGGTTTTGGTGCGAGATGACCCAATATTAGGGTTAGGTGTCCAAATGGGTCAAAATGACCTAGAAATGGTGAGTGTTGCGAGTTTGACCAACTTGAACAAATGATTGATTATATATACTTTGTAATAGGTGCGTTACCTTGAAGTTTCAAGCTTGGTTTATTGATTCACAGAAAGGCGAAAGGTGAGTGGAATAATTATATGCGTAGATATATAATGTGTTTATTTGTGTAGCGTGATATGTGAAGTGTCGATGTGCTAAGACACCACGTTCACGTAACGAGTGAAGTGTCGATGTGTTAAGACGCCACTCGAGAGTGAAGCATCGATGTGTTAAGATGCCACTTCGTGAGATGTAACAAGTGAAGTGTCGATGTGTTAAGACACCACTCAGGGTGAAGTGTCGATGTGTTAAGACACCACCCGGGGTGAAGTATCGAAGTGCTAAGATGCCACCCGAGGGGTTAGTGTGCGACGTGTTAAGTGCACTAATGGTTGTTGTGAACACCGACGGTCTTTAAACACCGTTCCTTGTACGATTGGTTAACCATGGTTATTTTGTTGTAGTGTAAGCATATTACTTTTGTTCATGTTATATATGCTTTTGGTTATGCTAGCTTGATCATGGGAAGTTATAGCTTGTATTTAGGACGATAAGCTAATTGTGACTGCTAGCATATATACGGTATGTGCGTAAGTGTTTGCAAGTAGATATATTATATACGTATGTGTATAATTATTGCATTCACTAAGCTTTGCTTACCCTCTCGTTGTTTACCTTTTTATAGGTTCGATTGTGGACAAGGGTAAGGGCATTATCTTGGATTAGAGATCCCGATTTGTTGATTAGGGGACGCTTTTTGGAAGTGTTAGTTCTTGGAGTTTGACCGAGACTTGGGTAGTTTAATCCCAAACGCCATGCTCGTAGTGTAGTTTGGTACTTAAACTTTTTGGCGGTCGAAACTCATATTTTGTATTTAAACTTGTAAATTGGGCCGTATGGGCCCCGCTTCGTAAAACTAATTTTATTAATGGAACGTGCTAGTTTTACATATATGAACTTGTGGGTGAAAGCGTTTCGTCTAATTATGTCGGGAAACGGCCAAACATTTTTGGGTATTTGGTTACCGGGGACAGCAGTCTGCCCAGGAGGGTTCGCGCGCCGCGCCACCTCCTGGCGCGCCGCGCCATATGCTGGCCAGTCAAATTTTTTTTTTATCTGTGATATTATTACTGGTTTGGTTCGGGTTGTTACAAGTGGTATCAGAGCATGGTCTAAGGGATTTAGACGACTTGAGATAGGTGCCTAGACTTAGACTTTATTGTGTGTACGTTTTATGCGGGACTTGTAGGACTTTAGGTCTAATCGGGAATTGTTAGTACTTTGATTTATGTGAACTAACCTTGTGCTAATGGTTTTGTGTTGTGTTTAGCAATCATCAAGCGAGATAGACGTTGTACTAGTGAGTTAATGCGATGTGCTCGTGTAGTAATGACTAGCTACCATTATTACGGGTGCAAATCGTGTCAAACAAGCGATGTACGACGATTGTTGAGCGAGATGGAGCGGTATGGTGTATATGTATATATATATATATATATATATATATATATATATATATATATATATATATATATATATATATATATATATATATATATATATATATATATATATATATATATATATATATATATATATATATGTGTGTGTGTGTGTGTGTCATGTCTTTCGTTTCGTTGTTTAATCTTTTCCATTTTATAGAATAAAGATGAGAAACGGACACGACACCGAACATGATAACGGAGGTACTAGTGAGGACGTCGAGTTGACGACCAAGATAGAGGCCATATTTAAACGTCAAAACGCAGAGTACCTTGTGGAGATAAAGAAGATGTTTCTAGATTCGATCGACGATCAATTGGTTAGTGTGGTAAAAGAACAAGTTAAGGCCGTTCTTCACGAAGATAATGTGGGAAGACGGGACTTTTTCTTTAAGAATTTCAAGGATGCACAACCTCCTACCTTTGAAGGTGAACGAGACCCTCTTAAAAGTGCCCGATGGATCTCTGATATGGAGGGGGCCTTCCGTACTTGTGAATGCCCTCACGATAAGAAGGCAAGATACGGGTCTAGCATGTTGAGGGGCGATGCTAAGTTATGGTGGGACGCGAAAATCCGAATTTATGGCGAAGAGCAGTGTATGAAATTCACGTGGGATGAATTCAAGGTGGAGTTTTTCAATAAATACCGAACTTCGGTCGATCTTACAAGGCTTAAGGACGAGTTGCATTCCTTGAGGCAAGGGTCATTGGATTTGAACACTCTCAAATCCATGTTTTTGTCCAACACCCAATTTTGCCCGGAGTATGTCGGGAATGATAAGATGTTGAAGGAAGACTTTTACCGAACGTTGAATGATTGTTATTAAGATAAGATTAGTGTGACGGTGGTGAAAACTTTTGATGAATTATTTGATATGGCCAAGGGTTTTGAGGCGCTCGTGTTGAGAAAGAGCGACTTTACTTTTGGCAAGAGAAAGAGTGAAGGTTCGAACCATTCAAACTTTTCGAACAAAAAGAACAAGAAGGGTTCCGGTAATGCTAGTGGTGGGAAGAAGGGTGCTTCCGGGGATTTTTCTTATTCGTGCTACAATTGTGAACAAAGGGGCCACATGGCTCGTGAATGTCCGAGTTTATCCTCCGCAAACAAAATCACTTGTTTTAATTGTGGTAAAGAGGGGCACAAAAGGCCGGAATGCCCCGACTTGCGTAATGATAATGTGAAGCGGTTAGAGAAGGCGGCGGGTACGGCTAGGGGTCGCAACTACTTGATGACCAATGATGAAGCCAAACAATCAAACGAAGTTGTCTCAGGTACTTTCATGGTTAATTCTAATCCGACAAGGATTCTTTTTGATAGTGGTGCAAATTTGTCGTTCGTGTCTCCTAAATTTGTGCCTAAACTTAATAGACCTAAGTTAAGTCATCTGGTAGAATTCGAAATAGTGAACGACAAGACGGTGCTAGTGGTTGACGTGTGTAAGAATTGTGATGTTGTTTTTGGTAACGAAAACTTTAAAATTGATCTCATTTCTATGACTTTGGGCGATTTTGATATCGTTGTGGGTATGGATTGGCTCGATCGAAATAGAGCCAATATTGCATGCCATGAAAAGTCTATTCGTGTGAAGACCCCAAGTGGGGGAGAGTTAATTATTCATGGCGATAAACGAAGAAGACTTGTGCCGATATGTTCTTTTGCACGGGCACGTCGTTTTCTTGTTAGTAGTGGCATGGCTTTTCTTACCCATGTTGTTGATACTCGTGATGAGCCACCACCCATTCGTGAAATTCCGGTGGTTAGTGAATTCGAAGACGTTTTTCCGGACGAGTTACCGGGTGTTCCGGCGGAAAGACAAGTTGAATTTCGCGTTGAGTTGGTTCCGAGAGCTACTCCCATTGCTAAAACTCCTTATCGTTTAGCACCAACGGAAACGCAAGAGTTGTTGAATCAAACCCAAGAGTTACTTGAAAAGGGTTTTATCCGACCGAGTGCTTCACCATGGGGCGCACCGATTTTATTCGTAAAGAAGAAGGATGGTAGTATGCGGATGTGCATCGATTATCGGGAGTTGAATAAAGTGACGATCAAGAATCGTTATCCATTGCCTCGGATTGACGATTTGTTTGACCAAATCCAAGGTGCGACGTATTTCTTGAAGATTGACCTACGGTCCGGCTATCACCAAATGCGGGTCCGTGAGGAAGATATCGAGAAAACGGCTTTTCGAACGCGTTATGGGCATTTTGAATTTGTAGTTATGCCTTTCGGTCTTACGAATGCACCGGCGGCATTCATGGATCTTATGAACCGAGTGTGCCAACCTATGTTGGACAAGTCGGTAATTGTGTTCATTGACGACATACTTATTTATTCAAAGAGTATGAACGAACATGAACGTCATTTGCGTGAAGTATTGAAGACGTTACGAAGGGAGAAGTTATATGCTAAGTTCTCCAAATGTGAATTTTGGCTAAGGGAGGTTCAATTCCTTGGCCACATTGTGAACAAGGACGGTATTTAAGTAGATCCGATGAAGATAGAGACGGTGAAGAGTTGGAGACAACCGAATACGCCTACGGAAATCCAAAGTTTTCTCGGATTGGCCGGTTATTATCGTCGGTTTATCCAAGACTTTTCTAAGATCGCTTCTTCGTTGACAAAATTAACAAGGAAGAACGCGAGGTTTGTTTGGGAGAACGAGCAAGAAATTGCTTTTCAATGGTTAAAGGAGAAGTTGTGTCAAGCTCCGGTGTTAGTGTTGCCGGAAGGGGTGGAAGACATGACGTTTTATTGTGATGCGTCTTTAAATGGGCTCGGGTGTGTTCTAATGCAAAGAGGTAAAGTCATTGCTTACGCCTCTCGTCAATTAAAGGAACACGAAATGAGATATCCGACTCATGATCTTGAGTTGGCGACGGTGGTACATGCGTTGAAAATTTGGCGCCATTACTTGTATGGTGTCAAGTGTATGATTTATTCGGATCACAAAAGTTTGAAACATCTCTTTAATCAACGAGATTTGAATTATCGTCAATGTAGGTGGATGGATGTGGTAAAAGACTATGATTGTGAAATACTTTACCATCCGGGCAAGGCGAATGTGGTCGCGGATGCGTTGAGTCGAAAGAATCATCACCCGGCGTTACGATTGGGATTGTTACGTATGATTATTACTAACAATTTTCTTGAAAAACTTGGTGTGATTCAAATAGAGGCTTACGTTCACAACAAGCATGCGGAACGAATTGTGGGGCAATCGGAATTCTTTACTATGGGTTTGCGTGGTTTGTTGTCTTTTCAAGGAAGAGTGTGGGTGCCTATGATGGGTGATTATCGACAAGTGCTACTTGATGAAGCACATAAGTCAAAGTATTCCATTCATCCGGGCGCAACGAAGATGTATCTTGATTTAAAGAAAGATTATTGGTGGCCGGGCATGAAACGTGATGTTGTAAAGTATGTTGAGCAATGCGTCACGTGTTTGCAAGTTAAAGCCGAACACCAAAAGCCGTATGGTAAGTTGCAACCGTTAGAAATCCCGAAATGGAAATGGGAGCACATTACCATGGATTTCATCACAAAGTTACCTAAAACGGCGAGAACCCAATTTGATTCGATTTGGGTGATAGTTGACAGATTGACGAAAAGTGCTTTGTTTCTTCCCATTAAGGAAGCGATATCGTCGGAGACTTTGGCCAAGTTATTTATCAAGGAAGTCATCTCTCGACACGGGGTTCCTATATCTATCATTTCGGATCGAGATACTCGTTTTACATCTCGGTTTTGGGAAAAGTTTCATGAAGATATGGGTACGCAATTAAAGTTGAGCACGGCGTATCATCCTCAAATGGACGGTCAAACCGAACGTACGAATCAAACATTGGAGGATATGTTACGGGCGTGTATTATTGATTTTGGTGGTAGTTGGGACGAGCACTTACCTTTAGTGGAATTCTCGTACAATAATAGTTATCATACTAGTATTGGGATGCCACCTTACGAGATGCTTTATGGGTGTAGGTGTCGAACCCCGATTTGTTGGGGTGAAGTGGGACAAAAGGAAATCGGGAGTACCGATTTAGTCTTAGAGACGAATAGCAAGATTGATATTATTCGGGATCATTTGAAGAAGGCTCAAGATAGACAAAAGTCGTATGCCGATAAACGTAGACGAACGATCGAATTTCAAGAAGGTGACATGGTAATGCTTAAGGTTTCGCCATGGAAGGGTATTATTCAATTTCGAAAACGGGGAAAGTTAGCTCCTCGGTTTATTGGGCCATTCAAGGTTTTAGCTCGTGTTGGTGAAGTTGCATATCGATTGGAATTACCCGAAGAGCTTGCGGGGATCCATAACACGTTTCATGTTTCCCATCTCCGTAATTGTCTTGCGGATGATTCTTCATGGATGCCATTAGACGAAATTGAGCTGAACAATAAGTTGGAGTATATTGAAGAGCCGATTGCTATACTTGATGAGAAAGTGAAAATGTTGCGTAACAAGGAGGTGAGAACTTTTAAGGTTCAATGGCGTCGGAGTAAAGGTTCCGAGTTTACTTGGGAACCCGAAGAATTCGTGTTGGTTTATCTTCCCTCTTGTCATGCGGCGTGGATCGCGAGGACGCGCTCCGAATTAAGTAGGGGAGAGTTGTAAGACCCAAATATTTCATAGTAAATATGTGTGAATAAGTGATTCAAGTTGTGGGGTTTACGTTGTATATAATTAAAAGGCAAAAGAAGTTGAACTGGGCATTTGGCGCGCCGCGCGGCCTTATGGCGCGCCGCGCCATTACGGGCTGACAGATTCCTTTTTCTTTTTAAATTAGATATTTTAAGGGTATTTTGGTAAAACCACTTAAGGTCCGACTTTAAGGCTTGGATCGGTTGTTTGGAGTGTCATTTACTCCATATTCACCCACCTTATCATCTTCCAATCAATTCTAGAGAGAGAGTTAGATTCTAGAGTGAGAGAGCTCAAATTAAGGAAGAAGAAACTCGAATCGGGTCAAAGTGCAAGCACTAAAGTTGTTCATCTCCTCATTTACTACGTTTTGATAGTTGTGGTAAGCCCTAAACCTAATTTCCTTGTTTTAATTATTTAAGAGTTAGGGTTTGTGTAGGTAATGAACACTAAGACCCATTTGTTAGTGAATTTGGGTGTTTTGGGTGAAATTGGGTTATGTTGACTCAAAGATGACTAACTAGGGTTTTTCAAGCATTAATTGTTGTTAATAAACCTTAATTAGTTAGTAAATTGCTAGAACACCAATATTTATGTAAATGGATGTTAAGTGGGTTAGTGGATGACCCGAAATGGGTGTGTTGACGCTAAACAGGCTAAACGGGTCAAAATGGACCTAAGTTGATTAATGTTTGCGTTTAGTGCATAAACCTTGTTCTAAAATGTGTTTTGAACCTATCTTGGCAAATGATTAGGGTTTTGGTGCGAGATGACCCAATATTAGGGTTAGGTGTCCAAATGGATCAAAATGACCTATAAATGGTGAGTGTTGCGAGTTTGACCAACTAGAACAAATGATTGATTATATATACTTTGTAATAGGTGCGTTACCTTGAAGTTTCAAGCTTGGTTTATTGATTCACCGAAGGTGAAAGGTGAGTGGAATAATTATATGCGTAGATATATAATGTGTTTATTTGTGTAGCGTGATATGTGAAGTGTCGATGTGCTAAGACACCACGTTCATGTAACGAGTGAAGTGTCGATGTGTTAAGACGCCACTCGGGAGTGAAGCATCGATGTGTTAAGATGCCACTTCATGAGATGTAACGAGTGAAGTGTCGATGTGTTAAGACACCAATCGGGGTGAAGTGTCGATGTGTTAAGACACCACCCGGGGTGAAGTATCGAAGTGCTAAGATGCCACCCGAGGGGTTAGTGTGTGACATGTTAAGTGCACTAATGGTTGTTGTGAACACCGACGGTCTTTAAACACCGTTCCTTGTACAATTGGTTAACCATGGTTATTGTGTTGTAGTGTAAGCATATTACTTTTGTTCATGTTATATATGCTTTTGGTTATGCTAGCTTGATCATGGGAAGTTATAGCTTGTATTTAGGACGATAAGCTAATTGTGACTGCTAGCATATATACGGTATGCGCGTAAGTGTTTGCAAGTAGATATATTATATATGTATGTGTATAATTATTGCATTCACTAAGCTTTGCTTACCCTCTCGTTGTTTACCTTTTTATAGGTTCGATTGTGGACAAGGGTAAGGGCATTATCTTGGTTTAGAGATCCCGCTTTGTTGATTAGGGGACGCTTTTTGGAAGTGTTACCTAAACGCCATGCTCGTAGTGTAGTTTGGTACTTAAACTTTTTGGCGGTCGAAACTCATATTTTGTATTTAAACTTGTAAATTGGGCCGTGTGGACCCCGCTTGGTAAAACTAATTTTATTAATGGAACGTGCTAGTTTTACATATATGAACTTGTGGGTGAAAGCGTTTCGTCTAATTATGTCGGGAAACGGCCAAACATTTTTGGGTATTTGGTTACCGGGGACGGCAGTCTGCCCAGGTGGGTTCGCGCGCCGCGCCACCACCTGCCGCGCCGCGCCATATGCTGGCCAGTCAAATATTTTTTTTTTTTATCTGTGATATTATTACAGGTTTGGTTCGGGTTGTTACAATATCCAAACTCAACAACCAGAGGACGAGAAAATTATGTGTCTGAAAATTGTTTAGATTATATGAAATTCAAACTCGAAGAATTTGACGCTCAAAATGAAGAAATGAGAGAGTTTGCAAATAGGCAAGCTGAAACTCTATCAGACTACACACCTGTGGATCTGAGGAATCTTGTGCAAGAAAATCTCATATCATCGAATTTTGATGAATTCGAGAGCTTCGAAATCACCAAATATCCCGATGATACTTTTTATTCAGTTTTACCAATTTCACAACATATCGACACATTATCCTCTACCGACGAAATCATCGATCCATCAATGGATGAAGAAGAAGTAAGGGTGACAAATTGGTACTCTTGGGAAAACGATAACGTTGAAAATTTTACTCCCGAGACCAAAGTGGTGGGACCGATAATGACCGTTAAAGAAGAAGAATTTGCTTCGATCACGAAATTCACCATTCCACAACATTCCAACCCAATATTCTCAAAATACGAGTCATCTACCGAAGATGAACTACGAGATGTAATAGATAATGACACCTCGGATTTCACCCAATTGGGTAATAGAGGTGAAAACTTTTATCCCAAGAATGAACGGAAGGAAATGTTAAGAATTGGCCACCCTATAGAAATATGTATGTCGGTGATATCGATCCATTTGACCAAGAACCAGAAGAGAGACATATCCATTTACTAAAAGCTACACTTAAAAGAGAATTACGTAGTGATGATCTGGTGGGTCTAAACCTTAAACCCATTGATATATTATACACCACCCGAGATGTAAATAACTGGCTCACTATTCTAATTCGTGGAACTTATTCTACCAACTTCACATGTCGTCAGCTAAGTGTGGGGAAGTCTAACCCCACTTAGGTTCGGGTTAGTGCATAACTCGTTAATAAAAACGCATGATAAATTAGGGTAAAAGACGCATTTTCAAAGTTTAGCAAACAGTTCAGAAAAGCAACCGTTTTTGAAGAAAAACATGTGTGATAAAATAACGAAAGTAATGAACGATGAGACGTCATCTATCATTCGACGAGCTTTGTAATTACAAACTAGGTATTTTTAATCACCTTTCTACACTAATCACCCTCATGAATTTATAATTATAGTCTGATTTCATGCAAATGAGGGCATTGCATGATCTCAAGTGTGGGGAAGGGTTATAAATTCTTTCAGGTTTATACTTGGTTTATTTTCTAAATTTTATAAAAATTTGAAAAAATTTCAACTAAATGAATTCAAAATCATGTTTATACATATTTATGAACGATAAAACTAGGTGTTAATGCCGAAATTATTGTTACCTCGGAAAGGACATAAATTGAGAAACAACTAAAACGCTTGAATTTATTTATTAGAAATAAAAAGACGCATGAAAAAAGCCAAGTGTGGGGAGAATGTACCAAGTTATTCAATTAAAAACTATCTATCACATGTTTCTGTAAAGTTATTGCAGGTGCTTTTGTTTTAGACTAAATTAACTGTTTTACCCGGTATATTGTAATAAAGATGAAAGAAAAGATGGATCTACACGATGAATCAATTCCATCATTAAAAGGAAGTAAAGTCTTCCGAAAAAGAAATGCGCTTCTTGATTTAGGTCAAGAAGTTGTCATACAGACCAGTTGTAGAGTCTACGAAAAACCTTGAAAAGTTTTCTCGAAAATCAGCTGGAAATCCACGGACCTCAGCATCAAACAGGGTCACCAAGTGGTCAGACTTATCCTAACCATGAGAGGATCTGTCTCATAAAATGAGGAGGGCACCGTGCAAATTAGCTTGATAAGACTAATGAATCAGACCCCCAGAAAGGATAATCTCCTTAAAGATTAAAAGTCAGCATTTAAGCCTGATATTACTCAATCCTTGAGATTGACCTTAAAGATTGAGAATTAGAAACTCATGGAATTCAATGATATCTAAACTCGAGCTTGAACGAGAAAATATTTTGATCAAAATTACAAACCGATTTGTTTTCTGAAAACCCATTTTCAATGCGTTCATTACCATTGAACGTAAAATCCTAGGAATTCACATGGAATTCATTAGGTCACCTGAATCAAATCGGGTGTCAACCGTAAGAACGGTGGTTGCATAGCATGGTCGAAGACAGGACCTTGTGCCAGACCAAAAAATTATAGGGTGATCTTTACTATTTCTCCTACAAAGGATAGTAATTGCATCCTACACGTTGTGGACCATGAACATCTGCATGTCATTAGACATTGCCTTAATAGTTGCTTGTTTAACGCTTTCATTTACAACCGGACGGTAGTTTACCGAAAGGTAATATACGGAGCAAGTATACTGGATGTGTGCTTTCCTAATACAAGGTTAGCAAGTGGGTGACACAAAACCGCAAAGTTTTGAGCTAAAATTTTCAAATCTGAAACCCACAAAACTCACAAAAGCATTTTGCAAACACCGGTGAAGGGTTATTCCGGAAAACTTATCTAGGGTGAAATCTAGAATGAATTTTCAAAAATCAAATTTTTCATAAAGATCCAATTTCCTTAAAGGATCTACATTTTCATAGTCATGTGGGACTGTAAACCACATCATTACTATCATTGTGTATACCGCTGTATCAAAATCACTGATGTATAAAGTGTGAGAATAAAAAAGTGATTCGAGTGAAGTGTGATTTAATTTCAAGTTCTGTATTGCTTGAGGACAAGCAACGTTCAAGTGTGGGGATATTTGATAGTGCTCCAAATGAACATATATTTAGGCGCAATATCCTTCCAATATGTAAAGCTTTTAGTTGCAATTGTTCTATTTTCAAGTAATATTCGTTTAAATAAATAAGTGCGAAGACAAAAGACGAAAACGACGATTTGAAGACGCAAATGACCAAAAAGCTCAAATGTACAAGATACAATCCAAGTGGTTCAATTTATTGATGAGAAACATCTAAAAATTACAAGAGTACAAGCCGCGAAATGCAAAGTACGAGATATCTAAGCGTACGAAATGACATTCGAAAATTCGAAACCGAAACATAAACCGAGTATCAACGTACGAGTCAACGGACCTAAAAGTACAAGTCAACTATGCACAAGAATATAATATAATATATAAATAATTATATAAATTATATATATTATATTAATATTTTAATATGCCGACAAGCTAGGAGCCAAATCAATGTGAGCTGGAATCCAAACCTTCGCAATCGAGGAGCTCCCATGCCTAAAACCTCCACGATCGCGGAGCACGCCATTCTCAGAATTCTCCTATAAAAGCATGCACTCTGTCAAAGGAAAAAACACACAAATATTAATACTCCCTCTGTAATTATATATATATATATATATATATATATATATATATATATATATATATAATATAATATAATTTAGTTTTATATTAGTTAGTTTGGGTAATGTAAAGGTTATTTTTCGGGTTTTAAAGTCGAAATTCTGTCCGTGTAACGCTACGTGATAAATAATCAATGTAAGCTATGTTCTTCCTTTTTATATTAATGTATCGTACTTAAGTTATTATTATGCTTATTTGAGCCGAAGTAATCGTGATGTTGGGCTAAATATTAAGACGAGATTATTCGGCTTTGGACCATAATTGGGATTTGGACAAAAGACCGACACTTGTGGAAATTAGACTATGGATTATTAATGGACTTTATATTTGATTAATATAGAGATTTACAATTTGACGTATCTATAAATAGCCACATACGTTCGATCGGGTACGATGGGCGGGATATTTATATATACTAATAATTGTTCATTTGACCGGAGATGGGGGTGGATTAATAGTCAATGGACTTATTAAAACAGGGGTGGATTACATTCAAGGGTAATTGGTGTAATTGTTAACAAAGTATTAATACCTTGGATTATACGCAATCGATAACCTGGGGTAATTATTAAACAAAGTATTAAAATCTTGTTACAGTTTAAATCCCCAATTAGTTGGAATATTTGACTTCGGGTATAATGTTAATTTAACGGGGACACTTTCACTTTATAATTATGACCGATGAAAATAATCCAGGACAAAGGACAATTAACCCAGGATAATAAATTAAAATCAAAACGTCAAACATCATGAGTACGGAAGTTTAAATAAGCATAATTATTTTATTTCATTTCTTATCGCAATTTTATATATCGTCATTAAAATATCGTTATTTATTTTACGCTTTAAATTAAGTTATATATAATATTTTGCATTAGATTTTAACTGTGATATAAAATATAAAATCGACAAATCGGTCATTAAACGGTAATCCCCACTTTTATAATAATAATAATTGTAATATATATATTTATATTTTGTAAAAATATAGTTATATAAAAATATAGTGTAAAATAAGTCGTCTCCCTGTGGAACGAACCGGACTTACTAAAAACTATACTACTATACGATTAGGTACACTGCCTATAGTGTTGTAGCAAGGTTTAGGTATATCCCATCTGTAAATAAATTAAATAAAACTTGTGTAAATCGTATAATATTTCGTATTAAAAATAATAGTATTTCGTACTACACCTCGCACACATCATGTGCGAGGAGCAGAGAAATTATGAGAAATACCATTTAAATCACAAAAGACTCTAAATTGAGCATCATTATCAAATTCTCTATCATGATCCGTTCTTATTGTTACTATAGTACAACCAAGTAAATTTTGTATTTTAGTAGCAAAAATTATAAATCTTTCACACGCTTCATTTTAATGCTTTAGAAATAGTGTCCATGTATATCTTGAAAAGTCATATACTATTACTAAAGTATAAAAAATTTCTCCATAACTTTGTACGGCAGATGGCCAAATAAATCCATGTGTAAAAGTTCTAGGTAGAGATAAAGTTCTTAGGCTTATGACTTGCATGAACTTGTTTTCCTACTTTGCATGCATCACAAAAATGACTTTCATATTTCAATTTAGGCAAGTCTCTAACTATGTCTTTTGAAGAAATGTTATGAATTAATTTCATATTAGCATGCCCTAGTCTTCTATGCCACAAAGTAGTAGTATCATGTATAGAGGTTAGACAATTATCTACAAGTTTGAAGTCATCTAGTTTACATGTATAAAGGTCTTTCTTCCTAATTCCATTTATGACACTTTTACCATCTTTTATTATGTGTGAGGGATTTTTTGATAAATGTCATGCTATAACCTTTATCACATATTCTTCCTACACTTAGTGAAATGTCCCGTTCTTATTGATTAAAAACGTTCCATATTAATTGATTTCGTTACGAGGTTTTGACCTCTATATGAGACGTTTTTCAAAGACTGCATTCATTTTAAAACAAACCATAACCTTTATTTCATCAATAAAGGTTTAAAAAGCTTTACGTAGATTATCAAATAATGATAATCTAAAATATCCTGTTTACACACGACTATTACATAATGGTTTACAATACAAATATGTTATAACGAAATAAGTTTCTTGAATGCAGTTTTTACACAATATCATACAAGCATGGACTCCAAATCTTGTCCTTATTTAAGTATGCGATAGCGGAAGCTCTTAATAATCACCTGAGAATAAACATGCTTAAAACGTCAACAAAAATGTTGGTGAGTTATAGGTTTAACCTATATATATCAAATCGTAACAATAGACCACAAGATTTCATATTTCAATATACATCCCATACATAGAGATAAAAATCATTCATATGGTGAACACCTGGTAACCGACATTAACAAGATGCATATATAAGAATATCCCCATCATTCCGGGACACCCTTCGGATATGATATAAATTTCGAAGTACTAAAGCATCCGGTACTTTGGATGGGGTTTGTTAGGCCCAATAGATCTATCTTTAGGATTCGCGTTAATTAGGGTGTCTGTTCCCTAATTCTTAGATTACCAGACTTAATAAAAAGGGGCATATTCGATTTCGATAATTCAACCATAGAATGTAGTTTCACGTACTTGGGTCCATTTTGTAAATCATTTATAAAACCTGCATGTATTCTCATCCCAAAAATATTAGATTTTAAAAGTGGGACTATAACTCACTTTCACAGATTTTTACTTCGTCGGGAAGTAAGACTTGGCCACTTGTCGATTCACGAACCTATAACAAATATGTACCTATATATCAAAGTATGTTCAAAATATATTTACAACACTTTTAATACATTTTTATGTTTTAAGTTCATTAAGTCAGCTGTCCTCGTTAGTAACCTACAACTAGTTGTCCAAAGTTAGATGTACAGAAAAAAATTGATATATATTATCTTGAATCAATCCACGACCCAGTGTATACACGTCTCAGGCTAGATCACAACTCAAAGTATATATATTTTTGGAATCAACCTCAACCCTGTATAGCTAACTCCCACATTACTGCATATAGAGTGTCTATGGTTGTTCCAAATAATATATACACATGAGTCGATATGATATGTCAAAACATTTGCATACGTGTCTATGGTATCCCAAGATTACATAATATATTAGAATACATGTATAATAAAATATAAGTTAGCTAGGATATGATTAATATAGATTTGTTACCAATTTTCACGTAGCTACAACAAGAAAAATTATCCAATCTTGTTTTACCCATAACTTCTTCATTTTAAATCCGTTTTGAGTGAATTAAATTGCTACGGTTTCATATTGAACTCTATTTTATGAATCTAAGCAGAAAAAGTATAGGTTTATAGTCGGAAATATAAGTTACAAGTCATTTTTGTAAAGGTAGTCATTTCAGTCGAAAGAATGACGTCTAGATGACCATTTTAGAATACATACTTCCACTTTGAGTTTAACCATGATTTTTGGATATAGTTTCATGTTCATAATAAAAATCATTTTTCCAGAAGAACAACTTTTAAATCAAAGTTTATCATAGTTTTTAATTAACTAACCCAAAACAGCCCGCGGTGTTACTACGACGGCGTATGTCCGGTTTTACAGTGTTCTTCGTGTTTCCAGGTTTTAAATCATTAAGTTAGCATATCATATAGATATAGAACATGTGTTTAGTTGATTTTAAAAGTCAAGTTAGAAGGATTAACTTTTGTTTGAGAACAAGTTTAGAATTAACTAAACTATGTTCTAGTGATTACAAGTTTAAACCTTCGAATAAGATAGCTTTATATGTATGAATCGAATGATGTTATGAACATTATTACTACCTCAAGTTTTCTGGATAAAGCTACTGGAAATGAGAAAAATGGATCTAGCTTCAAAGGATCCTTGGATGGCTTGAAAGTTCTTGAAGCAGAATCATGACACGAAAAACAAGTTCAAGTAAGATTTCCACTCGAAATAAGATTGTTATAGTTATAGAAATTGAATCAAAGTTTGAATATGAGTATTACCTTGTATTAGAAAGATATCTTACTGTAAATAAGAAAGATTTCTTGAGGTTGGATGATCACTCTACAAGATTGGAAGTAAGCTAGCAAACTTGGAAGTATTCTTGATTTTATGAAACTAGAACTTGTAGAATTTATGAAGAACACTTAGAACTTGAAAATAGAACTTGAGAGAGATCAGTTAGATGAAGAAAATTGAAGAATGAAAGTGTTTGTAGGTGTTTTTGGTCGTTGGTGTATGGATTAGATATAAAGGATATGTAATTTTGTTTTCATGTAAATAAGTCATGAATGATCACTCATATTTTTATAATTTTATGAGATATTTCATGCTAGTTGCCAAATGATGGTTCACACATGTGTTAGGTGACTCACATGGGCTTCTAAGAGCTGATCATTGGAGTGTATATACCAATAGTACATACATCTAAAAGCTGTGTATTGTACGAGTACGAATACTGGTGCATACGAGTAGAATTGTTGATGAAACTGAACGAGAATGTAATTGTAAGCATTTTTGTTAAGTAGAAGTATTTTGATAAGTGTCTTGAAGTCTTTCAAAAGTGTATGAATACATATTAAAACACTACATGTATATACATTTTAACTGAGTCGTTAAGTCATCGTTAGTCATTACATGTAAGTGTTGTTTTGAAACCTTTAGGTTAACGATCTTGTTAAATGTTGTTAACCCAATGTTTATAATATCAAATGAAATTTTAAATTATTATATTATCATGATAATATGATGTATGAATATCTCTTAATATGATATATATACATTAAATGTCGTTACAACGATAATCGTTACATATATGTCTCGTTTCAAACTCATTAAGTTAGTAGTCTTGCTTTTACATATGTAGTTCATTGTTAATATACTTAATGATATGTTTACTTATCATAATATCATGTTAAATATATATATATATATATATATATATATATATATATATATATATATATATATATATATATATATATATATCCATATATATGTCATCATATAGTTTTTTACAAGTTTTAACGTTCGTGAATCACCGGTCAACTTGGGTGGTCAATTGTCTATATGAAACCTATTTCAATTAATCAAGTCTTAACAAGTTTGATTGCTTAACATGTTGGAAACACTTAATCATGTAAATAACAATTTCATTTAATATATATAAACATGGAAAAGTTCGGGTCACTACACTTAGCAAGTTAAAGCTTAGATTTTTAATGTGTAACACATTGTCAAGTGTAATTTTTTGATTAGTAATGTTACCTTTACCGATGATTTTTCCTCTTACATAGCCACCAAAGATTACATCACCTCCATTGTGCTCTGTATACTTTGTGAAGAACTCTTTGTTGCCCGTCATGTGTGTTGTACATCCACTATCAATTATTCAATCTTCATTTTGTACAACACCATTGAGACAAACCTATATTTAATCAATCAATAACTTTGGTACCCAATGTTTGTTAGATCCGGGATGATTAGCATCAAAGATTCCTACTCTAACCCATCTTTTCACAATATTGACATTATTGTTCTTTTTGAGATGTGTTTTAGTTTCGGTCTTGTTACTCTTAGTATTTTGATTAATCATTCTTTTTAAAGGATTTTTCACAAGTAATTTGACTTCTTTCCTATTTGTTTTAACTTGATCAATCATGTTAGCCTTTGTTGATTTTTCTCCTTTTGGTTTTAATATTTCTACTACTTTGGGTTTATCTTGGGGTTTAACAAACACGATTGGTTTATGTTTAGATGTTTCTACCTCAAGAGTATTCTCCTTATATCCTAACCCTTGTTTGTTATTCTTTGGTTTTTGAACATTCAAAATGTTTTCTAACACTTTACTACTTCCATCATATTTTGAAAATTTAATTCTATTTTCGAGTGTTTGCTAGCCTTGTTTAAAACAAGGTTTTCATGTTTTAAATCATCACATGTGAGACATTCTTGTGAGTTAGAGATTCTTTCTTTGAGTTGTAAGATTTCTAGCCTAAGTAAGTTATTTTCTTCCTTTAAACTTGTGTTGTTATTACTTACTCTATTACTCAAAACACATAATTTAACAAAGTTGTCAACATTAAATTCAAACGTATTTGAAAGTACCTCATTGTCGGTTTGTCCGACTTGTGATGCTTCGTCGTCGTCATTTGGATTATCAATGGCCATGAGACACGTTTATTTTCCCTCTTCTTGTGTGTCGTTTTCCTCATCATCCCATGCACCTTCAAGAAATGCCTTTTCATTCTTTCTCTTTGGATATTCACTTATCAAGTGATTTGGATCACCGCACCCAAAGCATTTTCGCACAAACTTTTTCTTGGAATCGAATGGTGTCTTCTTTGGTTCCATTGGAGGACGAACATGGTTTCCCGGCCTTCGATAAAATTTCTTAAATGAGCGAATAATGAATGCAAGTTGTTCATCATCATTTAGAATGTCATCATCATCATCATCATCATCGACATCATATTCTTCATGAATCTTAGCCTTTAGAGCAATTGACTTGTTCTTCTCTCTTTTGGCCTTTTCTACTTCATCATCTTTGTCTAGTATGACCTCATGTACTTTGAGATTTTCAATGAGTTCATCTAGAGTCAAATTTTCCGCATTCTTTGACTCGTAAATGGCCGTCACTTTTCGTCTCCATCTTGATGGTAGAGCTCTCAAGAATTTTCGAACATATTGCTTATCCGTATAGATTGTACCTAGAGCTTTCAAACTTGAACAAATATTGTTAAATCTAGTATAAGCACTATCTATTTTCTCATGATCTTCAATGGAAAATTGTTCATATTTAGTTATAAGCAATTCTACTTTATTTTCTATGACTTGCGGGTTTCCATGATGAGTAACCATGATACTATCCCAAATTTCTTTAGCACTACCCATCATAAAAACTCTCTCATATTCTTTCCTAGTCAAAGCATTAAAAATGGTTATTTTTGCTTCATAGTTTTTGCCTACATCTACTTTGTGTTCCTTATACCACTCTTCCTCGGGCATAAAGATTTTAGTTTTTCTATCATCACCGAACTTAAATGGAACATAATCACCTTTGGTAATGATGTTCCAATAGTCTATGTCTTTGGAGCGGACATACGTTTCCAATCGATGCTTCCAATAACAAAATCCTTCACTTTCAAGGAGTGGAGACCTTTGCATGGAGCATCCTTCACTATAGTTCAAGTTCTCAAATTTTTGTTCCATGATCTTAAACTCTAAGATTTGCAAAAATTAGTCTAAATTTCAAATTAGTAATTTTTAGCAAAACGTTTAGAGCAACCGCTCTGATACCAATTGAAAGTAACTAGAGGAGGGGTAAATAGTTACTTAGTCGATTTTTAAAAAATTTCTTTACGTTTTCTTGAACTTGATATAGTGTGATTTGAAATGTTTGTTCTCAAACAATACGTATAAAATATATGTATGTGTATATGTAATCAAAGAGATAAGGGAAGAGAGAACAAACACAATGATATATAGTGGTTCGGGAAGATGTTAACTAATCTTCCTTAATCCAATCCCCAAATCTACGAATTGAGATTTTTCTTCACTATGATACTCCAAACTCGGTGTAGTGTCTGGATACAACACTAGTACTTCGATAAGCCGCAACTTGTGAACCCTTACGTCCCTTTGAAGACTTCACAACCACTTAAAGCTCTTACCACAAGATCGTAATGCACTATCCTAGTGAAAACACAACTACCTTCTAGATCCCTTTAAGAAGATAGTTTACAAATTAATTTTACAACTTAAGCTTACAAGCACTCTTGCTAGAATCACTCTAAAAGATTACAATGAATTATAAGAACGATATCAGTTAGTATAAGAAAATATGAGTGCAAGAGGTGAGTCTTCAAATACTCCAAGGCTTGGCTTTTATAGGAAAGAGAAATCTGCCTGGAAGCTGTATGGCTCACTGCACAGTCGACCGTGGTTCTACCGTGTACCTCTGACATCTGATTCTTATAGTCGTTTTTGTCCTTTGAAAATTGTCATTTTCTTTTGTTGAATAGCTGCAACTAAAAGCTAATTATCTCTGAAATTATCCCCATTACCCTTTTTGTTTTGGACATAAGTGTAGAAGTTGACATGTCCATAAAAGAAGAAAGTCTTCGAGCTTTGACCATTTGTCATTGATTACTTAATAGGGTAATTGCAGAATTTTGTCTCTTGACAAAGCATTATATTCCAAAACTTCATCAACCTTTCTTAATTACTTGTCACTTTGCTAATGGAAGCATTTTGTCCTTTGGAATCTTGTTGCATCTCAAATAAACTATTTTGAATCTAGTTGGAACTTACTTGGAGATTATTACATCAATAACTTACTTGTTCATAATAATACATGCATAAAATGATACATAAAAGTTATGGGAGAGCAACTCTTTTGTTGGGACGTTTAATGACCATCATTAGTATGTATTTGAATGACATATTATAACAAGTAAAATGTAAAATACTTTTTTATTAAATCTTATTTGAGCTTAAAATGTCATTAAGATGTCATTAGGTGTGATTAGTAGAAATTAACATCTTTTGGTTCAAAACTCTTTTGAATTCAAAGAAGGCAACTATTATAAGTATGTTTGAAAAGGTTTTGTAAATAATAGATGCCTCAAAGTGGTCTATCTCAAAGTGGATGAAATTGGTTACAGAGAGATCTGCGGTCGATCCACGGTCTGCCGTGAGGTTGACCGCAGATAATAGTTTTGAAAATGAATTGCAGCCGTTGGTACAGGGCATCCACGATCAGACTCACGGTCGACCGTGGTGCAGCCGTATAGCAATTTTACCAAGTTAATTATTTATATATTGGTCTTTTGCTAGAGATAGTGTAGGCTTATAAACTCATGTCGTCTTACATATGATCAAGCACTTATTTCTTTTGTGTCATCATCAAAACAAAGTGACTAACTTTTGAATATTATAATTGGATTCTTAACCAACAGGATGCTATGACTATTTGGGAGATAAGAATAAGTTGAACATGTACAGGTACATGAAACGGTTGTATAAAATCAAAGATGAGTTTGAGTTGGAAGATTAAAAACAATACCATATTGTGATGATTAATCGGGTATCCTGCCATGGACTGACAAGGAAAGTCTTCATTCCATTTTTCCATGTTATAAGAACCAACAATGAAGAATACAAATTGTCAGAATATGATCTAATTGAACTAAATCCAGTGGATGGGATATTTGTTTATAACTGGGTGAGAAACAAAATTTTAAGGACTTGGGTGATCGATACGGCCATTGACAGGGTTAAAAGGTTCATGAAGGACAGATCAAACTTGCCTCTCAATATGATCTTCAATTAGGAGTTGAATCTATTTGGAAAAAGATCTTGCTTTCCTCTCCAAATCAAACAATCGAGATTCTGGATCTGTCCTCATTTAAGATATGCTACTGCTTAGATGCCCCAGAAGAAGGATTCATCTTCCGCAACAATCAAGAAGCCAATCTTCATTCGCAGATCTGAACTTTCAAAATACTCAGATGGAACCTTGAAACGAGCTCTGAAGTTCTTCGACATATGCAAAAGGATAGAGAACATCAGGAATTATCAGAAGCAGTTGACCAATGAGATGGCAAACCACATCATCGAGGTTCTTGAGTTCAGATTGTACATGAGGCAATTCGATAACTCACTTGGAATCAAAATGAAAAAGAACTACTTCACAGGTTCTCAGGTTGTGCCAAAGTTTAAGTACAAGTTTAACAGCATCAAGCGGTTCATCATCCCAAAGCATTATGAAAGAAACTACACACCAGGCAGCGATGTGATTCGGGCTCAACAAGCCAACGAAGAAGCCAAAAAGGAAGGCTACTGAAGGTGTGAAACAAGGGTGATCTATGAAGGGTGCTAATTTTTGAAAATGGCACGCCAAAGGGGATATTGCTGACATTAGTTTATGTATTTATGTAATGGTGTACGGTTTTGTTATCGTATTTACTTGTATTTGTATTTAACTATGAGAAATGTAATTTACACTTGTGTAACTTGGGAGGTTGCACTATATAAGCAACCTCCCCTCATTTTGTTATGACTAGTTATCAAGTTCCACTTTATCTCTCTACATTATCTCTTACATACTTGTTCTTACTAATTCAACTAACCTAAACCCAATACACACACATAATCCGATCGGTAATCCAATACACACACATTGACTCTCGTTATGTACGTCCTACAAACTAAGAACGATTACATTGAAAGTAGAGCGAGCACTATTGAACTTGTAATTGAAATTGTACACAAACAAAATCCAAACCTAATCCTAAAACATACAAATATATCCGATCTCGTATCCAACCCCATGATATGGCCAAAACAGACGGTTTTAATTGTGTGGTGTCGTTAGGTCGCAACACATCAGGTTTGACTACCAAAAGAGAGTAATGGTTTTATTATTTATATTTAACTGGGGTTTCCTAGCTATAACTCACCTACTTGTCTTCCTTTTAACGAGTAAGTGGTAAATATAACTCAGGTTCGTATTTTTGTATGTTTGCTCAGTAATGTGGGACAAAAGTGCCTATATAGTTAAACCTAGTGACAAGTGGTGATAGGTTAAGACTAACTACGAATATATTAATATAACTATAAGGATAAAGATAGATAGGTATGAAGAATAGGATTCTGATGGGGAACTATCACAAGAGTTTAACTTTCTAGAATATACACTAAACCTCAATCAACTGGGCTTTAAACCTAACCGATTTGTCACTAAGAGTTTAGGCCTTAAAGATTCTGGCTAAGACGGATATCCCTACTCCCAACGTTAACCTAGAGGGTTTAAGCGACCTTATGGATAGAATCCTAGGTACATGAACAAAGTGGTATATCTCTAAAGGAAAGTCTCAGCTTTTTTTAATCCTAGTCGGTCTAACTAAAGTAATATTCCACCACTTAATACTAAGCTATGCCTTAACATTAACAGATGTGCAATCTTAGATATTCTAAGGTACTGCTATTTGGATTAGAGGTCTCTCCTTTGCGATCACTTATTCAACCCTGGATCATCTTACAACATCTCAAGAACGTTGCTTCTGACGCGTATCATGCTTCTAAGCATGCCAGTGTTCACTGAACTCTATATTATCTACTTTAATCACAACCTAAATGGGCAGCTCTTCTTTGATGAATAAATGATTATTCATATGTAGGTACTATATTCCTATTGTGACGTTAAACACACATAACTACTTACCCGTATCCTAGGGTTGATCAAGTCCTAATACTAGGTTATAGCCACGTGAATAAGCGGAAAGGGTGATCCGTAAATTAAACTTCTAAACCTTCAAGGTTTCAGCATAACAATAGCATAAGTTTCAGATAAAGTATTCAACATATAATAAACATTTGTAATGGATAGATAAGCATGCACGACGAAAGCAACTTAAGATAACTTTATTAAATTAAGGAAAGCGTTCACTGTTTACAGACAAGATCCGGACCATTACAAGTGCTGACATCCTCTAGACCGCTCCTATTACAATCTTCGGCGTTCGCCTTCGGGTACTTAATTTCCCGCTCGGAGGTGAGAAGGCTTTGAAAGCTCTAGTAAGAGAAAGTGTATTTTAGTGAGAGAGTGAGGAGAGGTGTGTTGAAATTGGATGACAAAAAGCCTTTAAATAGACTTGGATTTTTGCCTGCAAACAGCTGGCAAGCCATTTGGCAGGCCATTTGCAAGGGCCGTCTGCCAGGGCAAGCCGTTTGCAGGGGCCGTTTGTCTGAGCCGTTTGGCAGGCCATTTGTAAGCCAGGCAGGCCTTTTGGCTTGCATGGTTTCCTGGATCGTAACTTGATTTCTTGTCTTTCACCATTTTCGCTCTATAATCTTCGTTTTAGCTTCGATTCTCTCGATTCTTCTTGCATCGTCTTCGTAATTACTTTATCTACAAATATAACCGAAAAAGCGATTATTTTGCCGATAAAGTTTTGACCTTTATGCTTTTTGGGACTCAATATCAGGGGTAAAAACATGACTTTTTAGCCGATATCACCCCACAACCATCACTCCTCAACAGCTATGTGATGCCCCGACCAAATCCATATGGACGAGAACATTACATATGATTACATCGCGAGGTATTTGACCTCTATATGATACATTTTACAAACATTGCATTCGTTTTTAAAAGACAAACTTTCATTTCATCGAAAGTTGACAGGTATGCATACCATTTCATAATATCCAACTATAAATGACCTAATCCGTCATTTACTTAATAATCTCTAATGAACTTCAATGACTCGAATGCAACGTCTTTTGAAATATGTCATGAATGACTCCAAGTAATATCCTTAAAATGAGCTAATGCACAGCGAAAGATTTCTTTCAAACCTGAGAATAAACATGCTTTCAAGTGTCAACCAAAAGGTTGGTGAGTTCATTAGTTTATAGTAATCATTTCATTTTCATCATTTTAATAGACCACAAGATTTTAAATATTATAAAACGTGTAGAAGTCCCATTCCAACTGCACAAAAAAAATATCTTTCATATGAAGAACACCTGGTGAGGATTCAAAATATAATAGTAACCATCTGTGCCGGTCTTTCACCCCACGGCTGAATACATGTGCCTTCAAAATATAGAACCTCTGTGTCGGTCTTTACACCCCACGGATGAACACATGTTTATAAAATATAGGACAACCGGTGCCAAAATGTCGTAAATAATAAACCATCCACCCCGCTCGGGAGCTCATACGCTCTAACGGAAACCGGGGACTAATGCGTGTCATAATAATCATTTCCAATCTCAGATAATTCTATCATAGAATGCAGTTAAGGTACTTGTGTCTATTGTGTCAAACATTTATAAAAGCGCATGTATTCTCAGTCCCAAAAATATATATTGCAAAAGCATTTAAAAAGGGAGCAAATGAAACTCACCATACTGTATTTTGTAGTAAAAATACATATAATGACATTGAACAACTGAACAATGCATGGTTGGCCTCGAATTCACGAACCTATATCAAGTATATATATTAACACTTCTAATTGTAATCGAACATGTTTATATATTAGATTTATATATTATAAATGTTATCTTAGTAGATTAGGTGTTTCACTAGTAACTTAATTAAATGTATTTATTTTGTATACTTTAAAGAAATAAATATATTAATATAGTTTTGTTAAATATATTTTTATATGACTAATTTTTATAGTCATAGTGATATTAATATTAATAGTAGTATTGATAATAGTAATATAGTTATAATGATAATAATAATAATACTAGTAGTAAAAATAATAATAATAATAATAATAATAATAATAATAATAATAATAATAATAATAATAATAATAATAATAATAATAATAATAATAATAATAATAATAATAATAATAATAATAATAGTAATAATAGTAATACTAATAAAAATGTAAATTTTAATAAGGATAAAGATAATAACTTTACTAAAAATGTTAAATTTTGATAAAATTGATAGGTTTAATGATAACTTTGATAATTTTAGTTATAATGATATTTTTAATAGAAATGATAATAATAGTTTTAATATAATAATAATAAAAATGATAATTTTTGTAAAAATGATAGTAAAGATAATAGTTTTTAATAATACTCATAATACTTATTTTAATAAGGTAACTATAGTAATGATAATAATAAAGATGATGATATTAATATCAATAAATAATATAACAAAACATCTGATAATATTTAATTTGTAGTTATAATATATACATAAAACTAATATTGATATTCATATTAGTTTTAATAATGAAAGTAATAATAAGGTTATTATGACGACTATATTCTTAATTTGTATTTACATTTAATATATCCAAATTATTAATTATGTAATATTTAATAATCATATAATAACTTTTATTGGATATTTATTATTTATACATTTATATATATATCTATATATATATATATATATATATATATATATATATATATATATATATATATATATACAATATTATGATAATCATATATATTCCTATATAGTTTCATTTTTAATTTACACTTATTTATTTTATATCTGATTTTGCTTATTTAATTCAAATGTTTAAATTATATTTTACAATATCAAATTATTATATATATATATATATATATATATATATATATATATATATATATATACCTACATTTATGTATATGTAATTACATATTTATTTACAAACAAATGTTCGTGAATCGTCAGGCATAGTCAAAGGGTAATTGATTACATGATTATAGATTTCAAAACTTTCGAGACTCAACATTACAGATTTTGCTTATCGTGTCGGAAACATATAAAGATTAAGGTTTAAATTTGATCAAAAATTTTCGGGTCATCACAAGCTACACAGCCAAAACACTTACCGGGCAACCCAAGAACACCTAACCCGAGGTCAGCACACCAAAGTAAACGCTCGTAATCGAAAGACCCCATGTATTCTTCAAAGAAACACCAAGCCCAACGAATAAGTGCAAATCGTCGTTCGAAACAATAAGACCACGGGAGAAATCCCCAACAAACATCAATGTTCAAAGTCAACGAAGTGAACCACGTCGGCAACAACACCGATCCCACCCGAATAGATTCGGCGACTAGATAAATAGGATGAATAAAACAGACAAGTAGCAACCAAACAGAACCAGACACAGAATCAAACCATAAAGAAACCAGACCATCATGCGTGACACACGTCGAGCACAAATAAATCATAAGACCATGCATATCCCAGCGTCACTTTAGTCCGTCACATGAGGTGGAATCATCTCTGACGCCCTTGACGCCTCGAACGGGGCGTCACCCGTAACATTGAAGGGGCGTCAGTCACAAATCTGACGGAAAAAAAGAAATGCGTCAGAATTTTTTTAACCAATCAAAATTATCCATCAATCTTTATATACTATTTATTTATTTATTTTATATTCAATTACCATTCATATTTTACCACATCATCCACCACACATTTACACTCGAATTTGACACTCCTTTTATTTATTTAAGTTCTCTTCATGATTTTGGCACAAAATGTACCATTAACATAGGGCTTTAAACGAGCCCAGCCTGAGTTCGACTAGGCTCGAGCTCGGCTCGGTTCGAGCCTAATAGTTTAAGCTCGAGCTCGGCTCATTTAATTTTCATAGAGCTCGGCTCGGTTCGAGCCTAATAGTTTAAGCTCGAGCTCTGCTCGTTTGAATTTAACAATCCTGAGCTCGACTCGCGCTCGACTCGTTAGTTATATAGTCTTTTTTTTTATATTATTTAATTTATTTATATTTTAAATTTATTGTTTTTGTAATTTTTGTCAATATATAATAAGATTAACTATTACCATTATTCTTTCAACTATTATTAACTAGTTGTGGAGCCCTCGCTTCGCGCCGGGGGCTCCGTTTTGAATGCGAGTTAAAAAAAAAGTCTTGATCTATTTTGTAAAAAAAAAAAAAAATTTGACATCTAACATTGAAGGGTTGTTCCTTTTGTGAAAGTTTCTTCTTTTAGCGTTCTATTTTTTTTAAGTTAGTTGATCTATTTTGTAAAAAAGAATGTTTTTCGACATCTTTTGGTAGCATTGAAGGGTTGTTCCTTTTATGAAAGTTGCCTTTTTTATCGTTGAGGAAAAAAAAGGTAGTTGATTTTTTTTGTAAAAAAAAGAATTTTTTTCGACATCTTTTGGTAACATTGAAGGGTTGGTTCTTTTACGAAAGTTGCTTATTTTATCGTTGGAAACAAAAAAAAGAAAGTGAAATGACGAAAATACCCATGGTTACTATTGATGAATAGTGCTACAGGATTTTGTCTTTTAGATAATATAGTAAAGTAATATATAAATAATTATTATATAGCTTTATATTATAATGTATTATTTAAGATTAATATTATATATATATAAATGAAAAGTTCATTTAGGCTCGCGAGCTTGTTCGAGCTCGAGATACGAAGCTCAGACTCATTTACTAAACGAAATATAAGTTCTAGATCGAGCTCGAACTCGTTTGAGCTTAACTCGAATTGAGCTTTTTATGAATCGAACTCGAGTAGCTCGGCTCATTTACATATCTACATTAACTAGTTTACGAACCCTCGCTTCGCGCCGGGGTTCGGTTTTGTAAGACCCAAATATTTATTGTACATAGAGTATAAATGGCGTACATAAAGTGTATGAAGCTTGACGTAAATTAAAAAGCTCAAATACTGCTCAGACCATTGTGCACGCCGCGCACCACTAGGTGAGCGCACCGCGCACCTTGCCAGCGACAGTTTTCTGTCTTTTTCCAATTAGAGTTTAATGAGGGACTTTTTGGTCTTTTCACTTAAGGACGGATCTGAGAGCTTATCAGCTAGTTTGGATCCAATTTTGGATCACTTTCACATCCATTCAACACTCTCATCCATTCTTAGAGAGAGTTCTAGAGTTCTAGAGAGAGAGAATTGGGGTTTTGGAGAAGAAGAAGTTTGAATTGATCAAAAGCTTGAGTGTTAAAGTTGTTCACCTCGTTCCTAGCTACGTTTTGGTTGTTGTGATAAGTTCTAACTCCGAATTTCATTGTTTGATTTTGATATTCAAGTTAGGATTTGAACTTAAATTGTTGAGAAACCCATTTAAACTCATGAAGTGAGTTTAGTGTTGCTAGTAATCGGGTTTATTGTTGTTGTTGGTGGGTTTTGGGTTGGAAACCGACTTGACCATGATTTAGGAATTGGAATTGGGTTTAATCACTAGGTTTGGTGATTATGAAAGTGTTGGAACCCATTTTAGTGTATTTGAAAGACTAATTTTGAATTGAGTCAAAAATAGGGTTTATTGGTGATTTTGAGAATGATAAGTGTTTAACACTTGTGATTGGGTTAATTTGGTATATTAGGACCATTGTCACTAGTGTTAGTGATTATTGGTTAGTTTGGGGGCGTTTTGTGCTTGGAAGTGCAATTGGTCGAAATTGCACTAAGTGTCGTTTTGAGTTGGTTTGTAAATACACTCTAAGTGTGTTACTTGTATTGTGGTAATGGAATAGGTACATTCCATCGGCGAGTTGCGGATTATTCGGTAGCATTCATCAAGACGACAAGGTGAGTGTTAATATCCTATGTGCATATGTATGTGTAGGATGGGTGCGGGTCGGGTGAAGTGGTTCTCGGTTTTAGAGCTCACTTCACATATAGGTGGATTTGATGGACTTGCGTATGGGTCCAATTGGCACGGTTGTGCGTTTTGGTTGACCACCTTTGGCGAGGTGCACACTTTGTGTGTACGTTATCACATATGCTTGTGATGTGGATTATACAACCCCAATGGCGAAGGGTTGGTATTGAGTTATGATTGGAGAAGTGGATCACGTGTGGATGCGGATCCACGATGACTCGTGTAGTTCGGTCATCTTATTGAGGTAGTGATCTCGTGTGGTTGCGGATTCACTAAGGCTCGTGTAGTTCGGACAACCTCGATGTTGTTGTGTTATTGAAGATAGTAGTCTCGTGTGGATGCGGATTTACTAAGGCTCGTGTAGTTCGGCCAATCTTCATTTGGTATTGGGTTAAGGGGTTAACCTTGGGCGGTATTATGCTTGGGTATATATGTATATATATATCGTTGTATCGTTGTGATGTAGCTAACCCTTCGGGTGTAACTTGTTGGAGTTGTTCTTATCGTCGTTGGTGAACTTACTTTGTTGACTTTCTAGCTTGTGTATAGCGATCGTACGGTATGCTTAGTTTGCCTTATACGTGGATGCTTCGGTATGTGTTAATTGATTATTTGTGTGGCGTGTCCATTTTATGCATATATATGTATGTAGTATATTCTCACTCACTAAGCGTTAGCTTACCCTCTCGTTGCTTACCTTTTTATAGATTTGCATGGATGCGGTGACTCGGGTAAGTGTGGGGACTATTGGACTCGCGTAGTTGCTTAGAAGACGTGCTTTTGGATTGATTAGGATTGGGTAGCGTATCCCCAATCGCCATGCTCGGTCTTTAGTTTGTGTTAAAAATCATGTGATCGAAAACTTGTATTTTGTATGAAAGTCGTAAAACGACCGATGTGGGCTCGGTGTCGTAAAACTCATTTTATTATTGGAACGTGTTAGCTTTAACTAATATTAAATGTTGTGAAAACCGTTTCGTCTAAAAGTGTCGGGAAGTGTGAGATCATTAAACGAAAAATGAAAAATCCGGACAGAAGCTGTTGGGCTCTGTGCGCGCCGCGCACAGCAAGGGTTGCGCGCCGCGCACCCTTCTGTCATAAAAAAATATATTTTGCGTATTCGGTTGGATAACGGGTTGGGTCGTTACAAGTTTTCAATGTATTTTAGTGTGTTTAGTTTGTAAAATTATTTCGTGGCTAACGATGATGTCGTAGAAGCGCAATTCGAGTCGAACTAAAAGGTATAATCCGTGAAAGATTTAAATGTTATTTTAAATTAGCAATATATGTGCATCTCCGCGTTTCGCTATGGAATTGTCGACTTTTAAAAATTTAACGCAAAATCAACGTGTTTGAAAAGTACCTCAAATATTTAGCGTTTTTTAAAAAGAGTCCATGTATAGTTAGTGACATTATGTTCCTAAAATTATTTCGAGTTTAACGATGGTGTCGGAAATATTTAACTCGTTGCGAGCGAGAAGATATGAGCCGTTGAATATTTGGGTGGAGTTTAGTTAAGATTTTTTTGAAAATAGTTATTTGACACTTTACCCCCTGTTTGGGGGGCCGGTTTTAATTTTTGAACAATTGGGGATTTTTTTGAAAAAAGGAAAAGAAAAAGGTGAATACAAAAAAAAATAACAAAAGGTGAAAGGACGAAATATATTATATAATATTATTATAGTTATAATAACGGGGAGGCGAGTCGGGTCGAGGTAAGGAGGTAGGGTTGGGGGGTGTTTTGTATTTTTTCGAGGGTGTGGGGTTTTTTAGTAAAATTGAGAAAGGGGCCGATTCGTACGTTGGATAAAGTTTGGGGTCCTTAGTGTGAGGTTGAGATAGTTCAAATAGTACTATTCATTTGAACTGGACCAATTAGATATGTAGTATAATATAATATAATAAGCAATTGGGCCGGCCCGCTACGCTGGGCCCAATTGATTTTAAAACTGGGTGGATGTGAGTGTTTTAAAAAAAAAAATAAAACAGCTGCAGAAATCAAACCTGCAACCTTTTGATAGTGATAGACACTGCAAAGCCACCCAACCACCTAAGCATTTCTTACAACTAATAATATTTATTAAGTTAAAAAAGTCGGTAAGAGAAGCCAAAAAGTTACTGTAGTTACTGTTAATATGCGGGGTTTTTTTTTTTTTTTTTTGTCTTTTTCTGTTTTGTAAATGAATCTATATATAATATAATCACACATTGCAGCTAGGGTTAGAAATGGTTTGGATGGATTAGGTTAGGATTTACTGTATATCCAAGCCATTAACCCCACTTTTTATTATACCGTCGCTTTTTCTATTTTTACACAAACCTAACTCCTCACTTTCTTTCTGCAATTACCACCGACTAATACATCTCCTTAGCGGCTTCTTCGCCTGTAACCGACTCCGTCACCACCACACTCATCACATACAGACCGTAGGTAAGCTCAGTCTTCTTCTTTGCGAATCAGCTGAGTATCGTTTTTTATCCTTTCGTTCTGTTGCTAATATTTTGAGTTCGAGGTTGACTTGGTTGTATTATTTATTTTGTGTTTGGTGATAAAAAAAATTGAAATTAACTATTAGAGAATGAGCTTCGAATGGTTGGTGACCAGTTTTCATGTTTATTGACGTTACTGATTTTTTAATAGCGTTGTTTATTTGTTTTTGGATACCATTTTTTGTGATTTTTGTTGTTTTAGAAATGTGGGGATTTCAAATATCTTTAAATTGGTTGTTTCAAAGTGAAATTTCTTATGTATTCAGTGTCTTCATTGAAATTAATGTAGATATGGGGAGTTAGTAATTATGTATTTTTGTCATATTTGTGGTGTTTTCCATTTTATCGCTTAAATTTGAGTTCGATTTTGACTTCATCGTCCTTTTTTTTGTGTTTGGTGATCTAAAATTTGGAGTTAACTGTTACAGAGGTTGATAGTTTTTTGACATTGTGTTTTATATGTTGTTTTGTAGATTTTGGGATTTCGAGTTTCTTTGAAGTAACCATTTTCATGTTTTCACTTTCTTATTTAGAGTTTACATAGCTTTAGGATGTAGTTATTTGTTTATATTTGTGATACGGGTAGTGTTATCATGCTGCAGGTTGATTTGGGTATTGTTCGTCTTGCTTGAAGTTCGAATTTTTAGTTCCTATTCACCGTTTCTGACTCCATTTCAAGGTTTCATAACACTTATTGTTTCTTGCATGCTTACATCTTAGTTGTTATATTGTGTTTGTAGAACGCTATTATGTTCATATCTTTATGTAAAAAAAAAAAAAAAATTCGTTTTTTAAACTGTACTGATGTTGTTTTCTTGAGTTGTAATCGTTATTGTTTTTTGCATTTCTTCTTCCTTTGTTACTTATTTTGCTGCTCTATGTATGTTGATGTTTGTTGTATCGTTTTTCTTATCGCAGGTTACTTTTACAGATTCTGGTAACAACGTTGTCTACTTAACATAATTAAAAGAGAGCATTCAAATTTAATAAATGATGGATAAAAATCCTTCATTTCTTTTCTCTGGAATCACATTCAATAAGAAGAAATTTTCAGCTGATTTTGCCCGCTTCAAGGTGGAGTAAAATAAACTCAAACCTATATTTCTACAGCTACAGATTTTTATATACGTATATATACACATATAGTTCACCTGATTTTTAAGCTGATTGGAGATACACAAATGTGAATTTTAGTAAATTGCCGAGTATATGTGTTTATGTTAATATTAGTTAATGTATAGGGAAGTCTGCATTGCTGGAAAATGATAAAAAATAATGAATTTTCGAGTGTTACGAAGTATATTCAGACATATTACTTCGTATAATTTTTAGATCAGTAACACAGTGTTATTGTTTACTTTCAGGAGAAAACGGAAATTAATGATTCCGAAGAGACGTTATTTGAAAATAAAATCCCTGAGGTGGTGAAGGTAGCTGCAAAGCCTGTTAAAAAGCGGAAGAGGAAATCAGCTGCTTCAGGTGATTTTGAAATTTGTTAAATTATTCTTGAGAACTAAATTGAAGGCATTTGTAGAACTTTGTTTAGAGTTTAATTAATTAATTGCAAAGACTTGTATGCATGTTGAGTTTATGTTATGTGAGCCTTCTTAGCTTACAGGTTAGAGCATTGTTCATCGCTTTAATTCTGGAAGTAGGCTTTTTTCGTATTTGTTTTAATCTATGTATCACATTATTGTTAATGTAACTTTGAGATCAAGTTGAAATCATCCTCCCTCGTTTGTCAAATGCCTTTAATTTAGCCATGCTACATGAATCTCCATCCATTTTTTGTTAATTTTAAAATAAAATAATGCTGCAGTAAATTGGCCCCATTTTTTGATTTTGATATATTCCCTTTTATATGTTTAGAATGCAAAGTTGTTTATATTTAGACTTAAGTTCATTTTTAGTTTAGGTTTATTCTGTAGAATGAATTTTCGAAGCTCCTTGATGATTTGTTTTTATTTTTTATTTTTATTTTTGGTTTTAGACCCGGTCAAAGGATTTAATGTATTCAAGACCTCAAAGAAGGAACCAGTTAATGAAGAGGATGAAGAGGCCATTAATGAAGCTCAAGGAAAGAAGGAATTATATAGACAAATGGAGGTACTCTTTTTTTTTTTGAACGGCGATTTTTTTGGCATCAATAGATCATTTATTTCAATGACCCTCATCATTTGCACGTAACACACACGTTCGGGCGGAAACCCGAACCCGATCGACGGTACCCGGGAACACATCCATTCGGGCAGTGGTCCGGGTAGAGGTCCGTGAACGAATCCGGTAAAACCTCCATATAGGGTCAATATATACCACCACTATTGGTGTTCAATTGGTTTAAAGAAAATCATGTCATCCCTAAGGATCGAACCCATGACCTCTCCCTATCCCATGACACAAAGTACATGGGTGGAACCGTTTGGGCTAAGCCCGCAAGTTTGACAAATGGAGGTACTCTCTCTCTCTCTCTCTCTCTCTCTCTAAGCGCACGTTTGTGTGTCTGTGTGTATAAACGCATCAGACATATGCTTGTGTTTCATGCAGTTATAGTTTAATTGTAGAATGTGAAAGTTATATAACCATCTGACACTTTGTTATTCGTTTAAATTTTTGAGTTCAGAGGGATGCAAAGTTTCGTAAGGAGCATAACATTCATACACGTGGAAGTAATATTCCATCACCTCTTCATGAGTTTTCGGAGTTGAGATCAAGGTACCTTAGTATGTGTTTCAAGCTATTCCATTTGTATTACATGATGACTTTCAAATCATTAAGATGATATACACTTTGTTGAAGCTCAGTAACCTTCAAAATGGTTTTGATATAGTTTCATTTTATTTGGTGTTCATACTGAAATTCAAAAACACAATTTTATAGCTCATATTTAGGTACCCAAAGACTACAGTGAAGAACTGTATTTACTCTATATTTTGTACACAGGTATGGATGTAAACCGTATATTTTGCGGAATTTGGCTGAACTTGGAATCAAAGAGCCAACACCAATTCAAATGCAGGCTATGCCTATACTCTTATCTGTATGATTTTCGACTTATGCTATTATTTTCCAGTTTTCTCATTTTTGTTCTTGGAGAAGTTGATTATTAGAATATGGTAAAATTTGAATTTAACATGGAATGTGGTACTTCAGTTTAACATTTTTATTCAGTTTAACATTATTATAATTATTCAGTTTAAAAGTATTATTCTGAATCTATTTAATGTTAACTTTAACAGGGGAGGGAATGCTTTGCGTGTGCTCCAACTGGTTCTGGAAAGACTTTGGCTTTTGTTATTCCTATGCTAATGAAACTAAAGGTATCTGTGATGTTTAGCTGAGGTGGCATTTGTGAATGGGTCAATTTGGGTTATGGTTTATCTCTATTGTGCTCAATAAAATAATAAGGAAGTGAGTCAAACAGGTCTAAAGTTGCCCGAAGTGTAAATTCAACGGATCCAATTTCCTAAAAATCACGTCATATTAGAAGTTAATTAATTATGATTATAATATTATGAGTTTTGCAAACATGTTTAACACGTTAGTTATTTCCAGGTCAACCCAACTACAACTGACTCATGCAAGAAAGTTATGTTTAGTTATCCAAAGTTGTATTGGGCTCTTACACGAGTTATGTTTCCATTTTTGCTGCCTATAGCATTTGATAATGATTCTGAATGTTTGAATCATGTATTATTCTGATGAGCTTTTTTTATGTGATGTCAGCGTGCTTCAAAGGAGGGTGTTCGTGGTGTTATTATTTGCCCTACACGAGAGTTAGCCTCTCAGACCTACAGAGAATGTAAGAAATTAGCTAAAGGAAAGAACTTTTATATCAAGATGATGACTAAGCAGCTCTCTAAAACTGGCGAGTTCTCAAAACTAACGTGTGACATACTCATATCTACACCACTTCGCTTAAAGTTCGCCATTACTAAAAGGAAGCTTGATCTAAGCAGGTTGTTACCTTATCTTATATCTATTATATGTTCTGTTTGGTAAGAAAAGTTAAGACCTTTTATTAATAAGAATGTCGTCCGATTATTGTTTTATTATGTTTGCAGGGTTGAATACCTTGTGTTGGATGAATCTGATAAGCTTTTTGAGCTTGGTTTACTAAAGCAGGTTGATGCAGTTGTCAAAGCATGCTCAAACCCCTCAATTATCCGTTCATTGTTTAGCGCTACTTTACCTGATACAGTCGAAGAACTTGCACGTACAATAATGCATGATGCTGTTCGTGTAATTATTGGCAGGAAGTAAGTAGTAAATGCGATTGTTGCAGTTTGTTCATGTAGTTCTGTACATTATCTGCGTTCTCTATCTCTAAATAGTAGAGGTGATGGTTTTAACACAAGTACTTATAAGTGGGTTGATCTGGGTTGTTCTTTATATTAACGGCTCAGATCAAAAGTTTGTTTAAACAGGGAAGGGTCCAACCAGGTCATTGAGGTCAAATGGGGTGAAACCAAAAGATTTTAATTTTAATAATTATTGTAATTGTAATAAATATAATTATAATAATTATAACATATATAATATATTAAGAAAACCAAACAGGTCATAGTGCTCTCCTTCGTTTGTTTATTTAAATTATTATTATTGTTCGGCTATTTCTAATTTGAAGTTAAAATAGGAATTCTGCTTCGGAATTGATAAAGCAAAAATTGGTATTTGTTGGTAGTGAAGAAGGAAAGCTTCTAGCTCTACGTCAAACATTTGAAGAGGTACAACCTAATATGTGTATACCTAACGATTTAATATTCTTTCTCTTTCTCAACTAGACAATTTATTTCACTATTTTTTGTTAAATTGTACATGACTGACCAAGTTATATGTGAAACAGAGGTGTTTGGGTTTAATTTACTGCTTTTATTGTTACCTTTACTTAAAACTTTCTTAACGCTTATTATTATTATTATTATCCTGAGCAGAGTTTGAATCCACCAGTGCTGATTTTCGTTCAAAGTAAGGAACGGGCAAAGGATCTATACCAGGAATTGAAATTTGACGATATTAGAGTTGATGTAATACATTCTGACCTCCTTCAAGTAGAGGTACTATTAAATCCCTTATGCATTGTTTTGTATCCACTTTTATAGTAGATATCCTATTTTCTACTCGATACACGATGTGTGTTTTTTTACATCTGGTTGATGTACATCTTCACCTTCATCCTTTTGTTGTATAAAGTAGAGGTGGCAATATGGGCGGGTCAGGCAGTTGGAATAATGGGTCAAAACGGGTTACTTCTGTTTATTTATAGCAACACTTGAGTAATTTCTGAAAATTGTTTGGTCCATATCTTTTTACATGATCTGTTTCTTAACTGTGATCACAAAAACTATCTTGTCTTTACATTCCGGGTGACTATTAACTTGTTTCCTTACAGCTAAGTATAATAGTATACTCATTTCCCCAATTACAGATCAAGCATAACCCAAATTGACCCATTCTAAGGTAAACATGGGAGAATTGCACACTTTCCAATTGGGCAATGGTTGTAGGAATTTGTTTCATTTGTTGCTGTACTTTATAGTTATATGCTTAATACATATGTATCTCTAATGATTATGAATTAATTGATTCAGCGAGAGAATGCAATTGATAACTTTAGAGCTGGTAAAACATGGGTTTTAATTGCCACTGATGTGCTTGCCCGAGGAATGGATTTTAAAGGGGTCAATTGTGTGATCAATTATGATTTCCCCGATTCCTCTTCAGCTTACATTCACAGGATTGGTATGTTAACTTCAACCTTCATTCAGTTCTATTTAATTGTGCAAAGGCAATGTGCAATTCTTTTCTTTGTTTGAAATTAGCACCAGAGTTGAGCAGGTAAAAATAATAGCTAACAGGGAACGGGTCACATATGGGCTTAAACTCCCCCCGAAGTCCATTACTTTGTCAATAAATTATTTTGATATTCTTTCAAAACTTCAAAACTTGGACTTCTAAATGTTTGCGGGCCAACCCAGGCGGATTCGACCTGCTACAATTTGTACCAAATATTGATCCTTTTCTACGGGAACTCTTTTCACTTGTTAATCTTGCCACCCTTAGGTATATGTAATTTGACTGGTGTGTTGCTCTTCTGTTTAGGTCGGTCTGGCAGAGCAGGTAGGAGTGGTGAGGCAGTTACTTTCTACACAGAAGCGGATACAAGATACCTGAAAAACATAGCAAATGTAATGAAATCGTCTGGTTGTGAAGTCCCAGAATGGATCCTGTCGCTGCCCAAGCTCAAGTGGAGAAAGCATAGGCCAAAAAGAGAGTCTTTGTCAACAAAACCACGCAATGAAGATGAAGAAGAATAAGCATACTCGTTACTTTTCTGCACATCATAAACATCAGAGTTTCCTTAGCTTGAATCAAATGTTAAATTTATACTGAATCTGCTCAAACGTAATTGCAAATGCCCAATTTTGTGATCTTACTTTTTTGATTTCTGCAATTATTGTTGTAACCTTAGTTTGCTCTTGTTGGTATTTAAAGAATCCGTGATCTTGTTTCGTGAAATGTACTCTCTATTTATATATTCATTTTTTTCATCCACACATGAGCAAAACCCAGGTTATATTGTGAGTTGTAAAACTCACCGTTATAAGTGTTCACATTGAATAGACGCAAAATATATGGAAATGATATCACCAATAGAATATATCTTTCTTTAAGAGGGTTACGGAAACGTTTATCTTGTGTGAAGCTGAATACATTCAAGTTACTTAAGCTCTCAAAGAAGCTTTATGGTCAAGAGGGTTATTTTGTGACAGGCCAATTGCGATTCATTTGATTTGACTAAAGATTATATCAACCAAACATATTGATGGAATAAGATATCATTTCATTTGAGACACCATTGTCAAGAACACGGTCTTCGATGGCTCTTAAAGGTCCCAAAAAGGATGATCCTGCCGATAAGTTCACGAAGGCTCTTCTGGTTTACAAGTTCAAGCAATGCTCGGACTTAATTGGCCTTTATGGTTTGTGATTTGGCCCATTTAAGGTGCCGTCTAAAGTTGAGTATACATCTATTTCTCATGTGAGAAGCAAGTACAAGGTGGAGATTGTTAGATATGGTACTGAATCTTCGGTTTGCAACCAAACAAACTAAATGAGTATCAATCTATCTCATTTCCATTTTCATTCTCTAAATTTTTAAAACAGACACCCTTAAAGCCTTCAAGATGGAACCAAAGATATGTAGATGGGCATGCAATTGGCATAAAGGGTTTGTTAGAAATTAATCCAAATAGCAGATAGCAGACTGTTATAATATGATAAGCCAAATGATTAAAGAATTATTTTACCTGGTTAAAAATGAAGACTTTAAATATTTCCGAGATTATTTCCTGTCATAAGATTATTCAATTAAAGGAAATAATTCATAAACCACCAAATATTTATTTACACATCATCACTTATTATACTTTACACATCATCGTTTGTTCAGTTGTTTTGTTCTTTGTTTTAGCGTTCAGGGTTTGGTTCGATTTTTTTTTCCTTTGTTGGTTCGGCCCGTGTTTTATTTTTTTTGGGTTCTTTTATCTTTTGATGAAAGATCTCTTTTGTTATATAGTTCTGCTAGTTTTTCGCCAAAAAAAATAATAATAAATAAATAAATAAATTAGATACATGTGATAGTTTTCGAAAAATATCAAGTGGTAATCCGTATGTACTAATAAAATAAATGATAATCATGGTAAATCAGTATGATACCTGCTACGATAGCTGTTTATGAAGTTTAGGAGTTGGTTACTAAATGACATGATTTTTTTAGCAAGAAGTTGGTAAATGACATGATTGATGCACATTTCGCTTATTGACTTAAAACAAGGATTATCATATATTCATATGCTCATGGGATACGTTAGGACTTTCAAACAATTTTTAATACTTATAAATCTATTTAAGCAATTACAATTACAATATTATATGCTTAAAAAGATATTTATAATGCATTTTGAATAAATAAATGTTAGAAAGATTTCTGTATTAATTAACTACTACAATATAATTATACGTATTACTCCATAGTAGTTACTAGTGAAATGACCCGTGGAATCACGGGTTTGTTTAAACGAAACAGTTTAACGATATGTTTTAGGTATTAAGTGAACGTAAATGCGAAAGTCATTTAGTTTAATGACCCGTGGAACCGCAGATTCCCACTAAGAAACTTTTCGTCGTTTTTACAAACATATTGATATACTTAATTTAGTCAGAATACATGAACCACATTTATTCTCTCACCACTTTCTTCCAATTTTCATCACAATTATTATTTTTCTTGTCATAAAAGCTACATTACAACATTTTATTGAGACATGTATTTCGTGTAGTGACCCGAACTTTTCCATGTTTATATATATTAAATGAAATTGATATTTACATGATTAAGTGTTTCCAACATGTTAAGCAATCAAACTTGTTAAGACTTGATTAATTGAAATAGGTTTTATATAGACAATTGACCACCCAAGTTGACCGGCGATTCACGAACGTTAAAACTTATAAAAACTATATGATGACATACATATGGATATATATATATATATATATATATATATATATATATATATATATAAGTATTTTAAAAATGAGACTATTGAATTAAGAAACTTGAAAACTGTATATATAACGATTATCGTTATAACAACGTCTTACTAATTACATATGAATCATTTTAAGATATTAATACACTATATATAAACATGTTAAATGATAAGTAAACATATCATTAAGTATAATAACAATGAACTACATATGTAAAAACAAGACTACTAACTTAAGGATTTCGAAACGAGACATATATGTAACGATTATCGTTGTAACGACATTTAACTGTATATATATCATATTAAGATATATTAATACATCATTATATCATGATAATGTAATAATTTAACATCTCATTAGATATAATAAACAATGTGTTAACGATATTTAACAAGATCGTTAACTTAAAGGTTTCAAAACAACATTTACATGTAACGACTAACGATGACTTAACGACTCAGTTAAAATGTATATACATGTAGTGTTTTAATATGTATTCATACACTTTTGAAAGACTTCAAGACACTTATCCAAGTACTTCTACTTAACAAAAATACTTACGATTACATCCTCATTCATTTTCATCAACAATTCTACTCGTATGCACTCGTATTTGTACTTGTACAATACACATCTTCTAAATGTATTTACTATTGGTATATACACTCCAATAATCAGCTCTTAGCAGCCCATGTGAGTCACCTAACCATGTGGGAACCATCATTTAACATCTAGCATGACTTATGAGCAAGGAAACAAAAACAAGAACTCCTTTTAACCCCACTCACCTTCACCACTCACCACCTACTCCATTTCACTTCCAATTTTCTTCCCAATTCTCTCTCAAAACACACACACTCTTCCATGAACATCTAAGTTACTATTTTTCCAGCAAAAAAAATCAAATACAAGCTTTGGTTATTACCTATAATCATCATAAAAACAATTACTCAAGAACACATCAAGAACACTTCCAAGTTTACAAGTTTACTTCCAAGTTTCCTAATCCATTCCAAGCAATCATCTAAGATCAAGAAACCTTTATTATTTACAGTAGGTTATCTTTCTAAATCAAGGTAATATTCATATTCAAGCTTTGATTCAATTTTCTATAACTATCTTAATTCGAGTAATAATCTTACTTGAACTTGTTTTTGTGTCATGATTCTATTTCAAGAACTTCCAAGCCATCAAAGATCCTTTGAAGCTCAAGTTATTTTTTCATCATTTCCAGTAGGTTTACCTACTAAACTTGAGGTAGTAATGATGTTCATAACATCATTCGATTCATATATGTATAACTATCTTATTCGAAGATTTGAACATGTAATCACTAGAACATAGTTTAGTTAATTCTAAACTTGTTCGCAAACAAAAGTTGATCCTTCTAACTTGAAACAACCCAACCCGTATTAAAACCGGCCCATAAAATTTTTTCCTTTTATGAAACAACCCAACCCGTATTAAAACCGGCCCATAAAAATTTTTCCTTTTAATACGCGTTAAATAATACTTTAGGTCCCGTTACACATATTCCAAAACGTATTTGTTATCAAAGTAAGTTCATCGAACTTAAAACATACATTAATGATTTAAACTCCTTAATACAATGGCTCATTAATTAAATCGTAAACCGGTTATAATCATTATGACCCGACTAGTTACGTTTACACAAAACCGAGCATGGTGATTTGGGACTACGCTACCCAAATCCTAATCGAGTCCAAAAGCAAGATCTTCTAAAGCAACCTAGCCGAGATCTCTAATTCCCAAGCTTACCCGAGCCGCCAAGCATGCGAACCTATAAAAATATCAACAACGAGAGGGTAAGCTAACGCTTAGTGAGTGAGAATATACTACATACATATATATGCATAAAATGGACACGCCACAAAATAGCAAATACCGCATACCGGAGCATCCAAACATAAAGGCAAGCTAGTCTAAGCATACCGTAAGATCACTAAGCAATGAGCTAAAGATACATCAACAAAATATAAGTTTGCCAACAACGATGTGAACAATGCCAATAAGCTACACCCGGAGGGTTAGCTACAACACGACAATACAACATTATATGTATACAATATACATATGTATGTATATATATATATATATATATATATATATATATATATATATATATATCTCGAATAACATAATTTGCTTACGCTTACAACACAATAACCATGGTTAACCAAGTATACAAGAGAACGGTACATGTAAGTCCGTTGGAGTTCATAACATCCACTAGTGTTACTTATACACCGCGTAATCACTAGTCCCCCGGGTGATGTCTTAAACACCGCGACTAACTCACCCTTACAACAATGTGGCGTCTTAAACACCGCGACGAACCCACACTTCATTCAATACAATGAGTGGTGTCTTGAACACCACGACACTTCCACTCTCACGACATTGTGGTGTCTTAAACACCGCGACAATCCCACAAGTCAATTACACAAGGAGTAGTGTCTTAAACACCGCGACAATACTACTCGTTACCTAGAATGTGGTGTCTTGAACACCGCGACACTTCCACATTCATACCACACAAATAAATACATTATATACGTTCACGCATAATTATTCCACTCACAATATTAACCCTTCGCCATTGGGGTTATATAATCCACATCACACGCCCATGTGATAGAGTACACGCAAGGTGTGCACCTCGTCAAAGATGGTCAACCAAAACGCACAACCGTGCCAATTGGACCTACACACAAGTCCATCAATCCACCTATATGTGAAGTGAGCTCTATAACCGAGAACCACTTCACCCGACCCGCACCCATCCTACACATACATATGCATATAGGATATTAACACTCACCTTAAGCCTTGATGAATGCAACCAAGTAATCCGCAACTCGTCAATGGAAAGTACCTATTCCATTATCACAAATTCAACAACACACTTAGATTGGATTTACAAACCAACCCAATTTGACACTTAGTGCAAATTCGACCCAAATGTAATTCCAAGTACAAACCGCGCCCAAACTAACCAATAATTACTAACACGGGTGAAAATGGTCCTAATATGCCAAGTAAACCCAAACACAAGTGTTAAACACATGTCTCACCCATTTTGACACCAAAACCCTAATTTTGACCTATTAAGTCAAAATCTCACCGTTTACAAGTCTTGACACCAAAACACATTTAACTCGGTTTAATACTTCAACTTAATCCATTTTAAGTTTATAAACCTTAATAAATCAACAATCGGGTCAAAATCATCCCCAAACCCTAATTTTGGCTCTAGTCAAAATTAGTCAACTCCAAGAACCCTAAATGTCCCCCAAAACCTCAATAATCACTAATACTAGTGATTATACACCATTTACAAGTCTTACAAGCATGAACTTGCACACCAAACCCAAAACCCGACATTAACAACAAAAAACCCGAATCTTGGTGTTAACCTTCAATTAACAACTAAATGGGTTTTACCTATGAATCATACAATCAAAAGCCCTAAACTTGAATGATGAACACGAAAATGAATTTCGGAGTTAGAGCTTACCACTAGTATCACCGTGTAGCTAAGAACGAGGAGAACAAACTTGTCAACTACGCCAAAGATCAAAACCCGCTTCTTCCTTTCCAAAATCCCACTTGAATCACTTGGGATATTTGAGTTTCTTGGGAGAAAATGAAAGAAAAAGGAAAAGAAAAATAAGAAATGAAATGAATGGATGAGGTTAAATCCTCAAATCTGGCTCAAACGCGAAAAGACCAAATTGCCCTTGAACTTCATTTAAATTTACAAGAATCTGGTGCCAGTTCGCACCATTTGCCGCGCCGCGGCCTAATTCGTCGCGCCGCGACGATTGCCTCGAACTGGTGACTTTGTTAACAAGCTTTCTGATCTGGATTTATTTGAAACGCCGCGCCGCGGCTCCCTTTGTCGCGCCGCGACACCCAACGTGGCCTGACACATTTTCTCGCATACAAGACTTTAACACCCAAACATGTATCGAACCCTTCATACGCCTGTCGTACATACACAATACACCTATAAATCATGTACGGGGAAAAACGGGGTGTTACAACTCTCCCCCACTTAGACTCGATCACGTCCTCGTGATCCTTGTCATTTAACCAAACGGACCACACTTCACGGTCCTCAAACATAAGTCCAAACCGACTTTCCTAAGCAATTCTTCCCACTGAATTGCCTTTAACAACTAAATCGTCACTCGCGATTTATCAAATCCACAATCCGAGCACTAAAACCATGCTCATTCCCTAACATCGGGAAAACTCAACCAATCTCGTACAGAGATATCAACCCCTTAGCGTACCCTTACCGAGTACAACGCTAAAAGCAACCAAGTCTCAACCTAAGGTCAACAATCCGAAACGATGAAGACCGAACCAACGAATCCTGACGGATAACACCAATCACTAAACATCCTTTGTAGTGCGCAATATGATCAATACGCAACTACCGTAACATCATAATCAAAAGGCTAAAACCGATAGCGCCCAAAATGACTATGAAAACGCCAAATCCAAAGGTGTACAAAATCGACTATCGTCACACCGGTAACAACACGTGAGCGAAACACGGCTATCGCATCACTAATCATACCACATGGTCCTCGCGATCCCACCATCGGCGTATAAAAACACCCGATCGATCACACAACATGGTCCTTACGACCCCATCATTGGTGTATAAAACAACCAACAGGTCAACATCACGGTCCTTACGACCCCACCATCGGTGTATAAAACAACCGACAGATCACACAACACGAAGGCTGGCCGAAAACACACGCGCCTTAGTGAATCCGAACTACACGCGATTCACTACCATGATGAAGTCAGCGAACCCGAATATCATGCTTCACTAATCAATAATCCCATGATGAAGTCAGCGGACCCCGAAGGTCATGCTTCACCAATCTCAACACCGGATGAAGTCAGCGGACTCCGAAAGTCATGCTTCACCGATATAACACCTCGCTCATGATGAAGTCAGCGGACCCCGAAGGTCATGCTCCACCAATCGCATACTCCCATGATGAAGTCAGCGGACCCCGAAGGTCATGCTCCACCAATCGCATACTCCCATGATGAAGTCAGCGGACCCTAAAGGTCATGCTTCATCAATCACCAATACCATGATGAAGTCAGCGGACCCGAAAGTCATGCTTCATCAATCAACGCCCTTTTGGCCTCGAACGACGAGTAGCGTAACATCGCGCTCTGCTACGCCATAGTGAATCCTAACGGATACCACTAACCATTCACATACACGAGCAAGAACCACCTATATCAAACATAGGCACAAAACAATTATTCTCTAGAAGAGAATCCGACACACACCTCCCTTAACTGAAGGATTTCACCTTGCTCGCCAAACACGTCCATTATCTCTCAATCGAGATTTACCACATTACCACCTCGGTGATAATTCAAATCCAAACCATAAGTACAATTTATCCGAAATTGTAATCTACCACAAATCGACCAAAATCAGGTCTCGACAACATTTTCCGGATCTACCAAAAGCATCATCCGAAATCTCACACTAAAACTTCCTCGTGCGGGAGTGTAACTCCCCCATTTGGAACTACGTCCCATATCCACAACTCGTACAACCGTACAATGCTACCTAAGGTAGAATTTACAAAGATTGGGCTCACACGACCCGTCACCATATCTTGCTCCAGCCTTGAGCACACAAAGGATTTTAATCAATCCTTAAACACCTCGAGCAAAAAGTGTACCACGATTACACAAACCATACCTTCACAATCATCCAATTGCTTTAGTTTGTCAAATTCCACCTAGTCACTCATGTACCTAAGGATTTCACTTCGGTACCCTAAGTACAATGTAACCGCACCATAATCGGAGTCGAACACCACGCTAGTAGGTATAAAAGAGGCACCTAATGTCGCGTCATAAAGACTCCATTACCAACATACATCGAGATTCAAAACACTCGATCTCAAGGGTTTCAGCCCACCCGTCGAACCTCACGGTTCATCGACCTCAACACAAAAGCGAACACGCGCTTAACAACCGAACACCAACCCATTTCCATGGCTTGGTAGAAACATTTTACAAATATCAAGGAATGCTTGGTTACATCAAGTCTTACGCCCTTCGTCCGTCAATCAAAACGTCATCATAGGGTACTTCCATTAGGAACGTCACCCATATCAATAACATGCACAACACAATGCATTTAATAAACTCAACTTCAAACGGCACTTAATAAATAATCAAAAGACATATTTATTAAAACGAAACGTACCTTAACGTCTCCTTGCCGCCCCCGTCTCCGCTAACTTGGGACATTCCGACTTACGATGTCCTTCTTCTTGGCAATTGAAGCACACCATGCCATCGCCTTTTGGTACCGAACATTCCCACGACTTGTGACCCCTTATGCCACAATTGTAACATCTAGACGCACTATAATCCAATATACCCGTCCGTGTACCACCCGTGCTCACACTCGGACCCTTAGTCCTCTTACTCGGAGCACCATGCGAAACAACCCTTCTCTCGCTCGAAGGTTCACCCTTCTTTGATCGTGAATACGACTCGAAACCTCTAGCCACGGTGAATAATTCCACAAACGATTTCGCGTGACCCCGGCTAATCTTATTCTTCAAGTCATCATTCAAGGTTCGATTGAAATCCTCCATCAACAACCGATCATTCCCTAAATACTCCGGGCAAAAACGAGTCTTCGCCATAAAGGTCGTCTTGAGAGTATTCAAATCCATAGATCCCTGTTGCAAGTTTCGCAACTCATCACGCAATTCCGACAAGTCGGCCGAAGTCCGAAACTCCTCGAAGAATTCCTTCTTAAAATCGTCCCACGATAATGCCATAAACGGCTCACCACCGACAAGATCAATCTTACCATCCAACCAATTCTTCGCCCTACCCCGCAATAAACTAGTAGCGAGTCTTGTCTTTTTCTCGGGAGGGCATTCAATAGTACGAAAACACCCTTCAACATCCGAGATCCAAGTTGTGCTTACTAAAGGATCCGATTTCCCGTCATACATCGGAGGTTTAGTCCTCATGAAGCTCTAAAGACAATGCTCCATTTCTCCACCATTTCGAAATTCGGAATACTTCCTATCCATTTCTTCTCGAAACGCACTCATTTGCTCCGCAACGGCGGCCGCAACTCTAGCGTTAAACTCAGCGTCGTTCGTCTCGATCCCATTTCCCGTCGCTATTCTAAGGAATGCAAAGCGGTTAGACCACGAACGTGTAAATCACACGCACAACACCGCCCCATCTTTCTAAACATTTGTCGTACATCACTTGCTAGACACGATTTGCACCCGTAATAAGGTTTGCAAGTCCTTATTACGCATACACGCTGTATCGGCTCGTTAGTACAACAACCGTCTCGCTCGATGATATATGCAAACACAAACAAAATTCTACGCGATATAAACACACGCGGGAATTATTATCACATCACAATAGCATATTAATAATATTCGCATTACTAATATAAACGTTAGTCAACCTATAAACAAGGCACTAGCTAGAACCCATTCCGACCCGTACTCCTACAAGTCCCGCAACAAATTAAGCACACACAAAAGTCTAAGTCTAGGCACCTATCTCAAGTCACCTAAATCCCTTAGACCATGCTCTGATACCACTTGAAACAACCCAACCCGTATTAAAACCGGCCCATAAAAATTTTTCCTTTTAATACGCGTTAAATAATACTTTAGGTCCCGTTACACATATTCCAAAACGTATTTGTTATCAAAGTAAGTTCATCGAACTTAAAACATACATTAATGATTTAAACTCCTTAATACAATGGTTCATTAATTAAATCGTAAACCGGTTATAATCATTATGACCCGACTAGTTACGTTTACACAAAACCGAGCATGGTGATTTGGGACTACGCTACCCAAATCCTAATCGAGTCCAAAAGCAAGATCTTCTAAAGCAACCTAGCCGAGATCTCTAATTCCCAAGCTTACCCGAGCCGCCAAGCATGCGAACCTATAAAAATATCAACAACGAGAGGGTAAGCTAACGCTTAGTGAGTGAGAATATACTACATACATATATATGCATAAAATGGACACGCCACAAAATAGCAAATACCGCATACCGGAGCATCCAAACATAAAGGCAAGCTAGTCTAAGCATACCGTAAGATCACTAAGCAATGAGCTAAAGATACATCAACAAAATATAAGTTTGCCAACAACGATGTGAACAATGCCAATAAGCTACACCCGGAGGGTTAGCTACAACACGACAATACAACATTATATGTATACAATATACATATGTATATATATATATATATATATATATACATATATATATCTCGAATAACATAATTTGCTTACGCTTACAACACAATAACCATGGTTAACCAAGTATACAAGAGAACGGTACATGTAAGTCCGTTGGAGTTCATAACATCCACTAGTGTTACTTATACACCGCGTAATCACTAGTCCCCCGGGTGATGTCTTAAACACCGTGACTAACTCACCCTTACAACAATGTGGCGTCTTAAACACCGCGACGAACCCACACTTCATTCAATACAATGAGTGGTGTCTTGAACACCGCGACACTTCCACTCTCACGACATTGTGGTGTCTTAAACACCGCGACAATCCCACAAGTCAATTACACAAGGAGTAGTGTCTTAAACACCGCGACAATACTACTCGTTACCTAGAATGTGGTGTCTTGAACACCGCGACACTTCCACATTCATACCACACAAATAAATACATTATATACGTTCACGCATAATTATTCCACTCACAATATTAACCCTTCGCCATTGGGGTTATATAATCCACATCACACGCCCATGTGATAGAGTACACGCAAGGTGTGCACCTCGTCAAAGATGGTCAACCAAAACGCACAACCGTACCAATTGGACCTACACACAAGTCCATCAATCCACCTATATGTGAAGTGAGCTCTATAACCGAGAACCACTTCACCCGACCCGCACCCATCCTACACATACATATGCATATAGGATATTAACACTCACCTTAAGCCTTGATGAATGCAACCAAGTAATCCGCAACTCTTCAATGGAAAGTACCTATTCCATTATCACAAATTCAACAACACACTTAGATTGGATTTACAAACCAACCCAATTTGACACTTAGTGCAAATTCGACCCAAATGTAATTCCAAGTACAAACCGCGCCCAAACTAACCAATAATTACTAACACGGGTGAAAATGGTCCTAATATGCAAAGTAAACCCAAACACAAGTGTTAAACACATGTCTCACCCATTTTGACACCAAAACCCTAATTTTGACCTATTAAGTCAAAATCTCACCGTTTACAAGTCTTGACACCAAAACACATTTAACTCGGTTTAATACTTCAACTTAATCCATTTTAAGTTTATAAACCTTAATAAATCAACAATCGGGTCAAAATCATCCCCAAACCCTAATTTTGGCTCTAGTCAAAATTAGTCAACTCCAAGAACCCTAAATGTCCCCAAAACCTCAATAATCACTAATACTAGTGATTATACACCATTTACAAGTCTTACAAGCATGAACTTGCACACCAAACCCAAAACCCGACATTAACAACAAAAAACCCGAATCTTGGTGTTAACCTTCAATTAACAACTAAATGGGTTTCACCTATGAATCATACAATCAAAAGCCCTAAACTTGAATGATGAACACGAAAATGAATTTCGGAGTTAGAGCTTACCACTAGTATCACCGTGTAGCTAAGAACGAGGAGAAAAAACTTGTCAACTACGCCAAAGATCAAAACCCGCTTCTTCCTTTCCAAAATCCCACTTGAATCACTTGGGGTATTTGAGTTTCTTGGGAGAAAATGAAAGAAAAAGGAAAAGAAAAATAAGAAATGAAATGAATGGATGAGGTTAAATCCTCAAATCTGGCTCAAACGCGAAAAGACCAAATTGCCCTTGAACTTCATTTAAATTTACAAGAATCTGGTGCCAGTTCGCACCATTTGCCGCGCCGCGGCCTAATTCGTCGCGCCGCGACGATTGCCTCGAACTGGTGACTTTGTTAACAAGCTTTCTGATCTGGATTTATTTGAAACGCCGCGCCGCGGCTCCCTTTGTCGCGCCGCGACACCCAACGTGGCCTGACACATTTTCTCGCATACAAGACTTTAACACCCAAACATGTATCGAACCCTTCATACGCCTGTCGTACATACACAATACACCTATAAATCATGTACGGGGAAAAATGGGGTGTTACATTTTAATACGCGTTAAATAATACTTTAGGTCCCATTACACTAATTTCAAAACATATTTGTTACCAAAGTAAGTTCAATGAACTTATAACATACATCAATAATTTAAACTCCTTAATACAATGGTTCATTAATTAAATCGTAATCCGGTTGTAATCATTATGACCCGACTAGTTACGTTTACACAAAACCGAGCATGGTGATTTGGGACTACTCTACCCAAATCCTAATCGAGTCCAAAAGCAAGATCTTCTAAAGCAACCTAGCCAAGATCTCTAATCCCCAAGCTTACCCGAGCCGCCAAGCATGCGAACCTATAAAAATATCAACAACGAGATGGTAAGCTAACGCTTAGTGAGTGATAATATACTACATATATATATATATATATATATATATATATATATATATATATATATATATATATATATATATATATATATATATATATATATATATATATATATATATATATAATGGACACGCCACACAAAAGTCAAATACCGCATACCGAAGCATCCAAGTATAAGGCAACTACACTAAGCATACCGTACGATCTCTAAGCACAAGCTAAATATATCAACAAAGTATAAGTTAGTTCACCAACGACAAGGTGAACAACGCCAATGAGCTACACTCGGAGGGTTAGCTACATCACAACAATACAACAATATACGTATACAATATTTAACATGCTAAACAATATCCAACAACATAATATGGTTAACCATAACGCTATGGTGCTACCGGCACGTGGTTCACACCATACGCATTTGAGTCTCACTCTTTTATAGTGCTACCGGCACGTGGTTCACACTTCGACGCTACCGGCACGTGGTTCACATCATTATATTTATAGTGCTACCGGCACGTGGTTCACACTCGATGCTACCGGCACGTGGTTCACATCATTATATTTATAGTGCTACCGGCACGTGGTTCACACTCGATGCTACCGGCACGTGGTTCACATCTTATCGCACACATGTTATGGCACTACCGGCTCGATGGTTCATGCCATAACACCCACAAATAGATACGCCATATACACGTACGTATAAATACTCCACTCACAATATTAACCCTTCGCCATTGGGGTTATATAATTCACATCACACGCCCATGTGATAACGTACACACAAAGTGTGCACCTCGCCAAAGGTGGTCAACCAAAACGCACAACCGTGCCAATTGGACCTATACACAAGTTCATCAATCCACCTATATGTGAAGTGAGCTCTATGACCGAGAACCACTTCACCCGACCCGCACCCATCCTACACATACATATGCACATAGGATATTAACACTCACCGTAAGCCTTGATGAATGCAACCAAGTAATCCGTAACACGCCAATGAAAAGTACCTATTCCATTAACACAAATACAACAACACAATTAGGGTGGATTTACAAATCGACCCAAATTGTCAAATAGTGCAATTTCGACCCAAATGCACTTCCAAGCTCAAACCGCGCCAAAACTAGCCAATGATTACTAACACAAGTGACAATGGTCCTAATATACCAATTAAACCCAAGCATAGGCGTTAAATACCAATCTTGCCCAATATGACACCTTAACCCTAATTTGACCCATTTCAAAATTAGTTAACCAAAATACACCCAAAGTGGTTCCAACACTTCTATAATCACTAATACTAGTGATTACAAGCTACATACAAGCCTTAAACATGGTTAAATCATTAACCAACTCAAAACCCACCAACATCAACAATAACTAGTTACAATTACCCATTTCACCTCCTAAATGGGTTTTACAACTAACTAGCTCAAAATCCTAAACTTGAATATCAAATTACAAAGATGAAATTCGGAGTTGAGACTTACCAATACCACCAAAATGATGCCGTTGACGAGATGAACAACTTTAACACTTGAGGTTTGACCCGAAACAACCTCCTTCTTCTCCAAATGGAGTTCTCTCTCTCTAAAACTCTCCTCTCTCTCTAGGGTTTGAAGGTGAAAGTGTTTTTGAGTGAAAATGAGGATAATATGAGCCTTGAATCAGTCTTATGACTCTAGAACCGGCCATAAGTGAATTTACCAAAACACCCTCAAAAGATTCCATTAAAATGGGTTAATAATGTCATTACATCCAAACTATTAAATAATCATTCTTGGGCTTCAAATGACGCCCCGAGCGTCATGTTTAGAAAAACAGGGTGTTACAACTCTCCCCCACTTTGATTCGATCACGTCCTCGTGATCCTAATCACTTAATCAATCCAAACCGACACACTACGGTTCTCAACAAACGTTTCAATCTGACTTTCATCACATTACCCATTAACCCAAGAACTAATCCATTAACTAAGACACACACTTGCATGCATTCTGAGCTGTGCAATACACGTAACAACCGAATGTTACAACAATCACTTAGAATACGCGAAATTGCCACGTATTCTTCCAATTCCATCGGGCAATTCTTCTCAAAGAGTTACCCTTAGCAACTAAATCGTCACCCGCGATTTATCAAATCACAATCCGAGCACTAAAACCTTACTCATTCCCTCGCATCGGGAAAACTCAACCAATCTCGAACCGAGATATCAATCCCTTAGCGTACCCTTACCGAGTACAATGCTAAAAGCAACCAAGTCTCAACCTAAGGTCAACAACCCGAAACGATGAAGACCGAACCAAACGAATCCTTACGGATAACACTAACCATTCACACAATCGAGCAAGAACCACCTGTATCAAACATAGGCACAAAACAATAATTCTCTAGAAGAGAATCCGATACGCACATCCCTTAACCGAGAGATTTCACCTTGCTCATCAAACACGTCCATTATCTCTCGACGAGATTTACCACATTACCACCTCGGTGATAATTTAAATCCAAACCATAAGTACAATTTAACCGAATTTGTACTCTACCACAAATCGACCAAAACTAGGTCCCAACACAAGTTTCGGATCTAATAAAATGTCATCCGAAATCTCACACTAGAACTTCCTCGTGCGGGAGTGTAACTCCCCCACTTGGAACTACATCCCATATCCACAACTCGTACAACCATACAATGCTACCAAAGGTAGACTTTACCAAATAATTGGGTTCGCTCGACCCATCACCATAACTTGTTCCAACCTTGAGCATACTAAGGATCTTAACCTATCCCTAAACACTTCGAACGAAAAGTGTACCACAAATTGCACAAACCATACCCTCGCAATCATCCAACTGCTATAGTTTGTCAACTTCCACCCAGTCACTCATGTACCTAAGGGTTTCACTTCGGTACCCTAAGTACAATGTAACCGCAACACAATCGGAGTCAAGCACTACGCTAGTAGGTATAAAAGAGGCACCTAATGTCGCGTCACGTAGACTCCTTTACCAACATACATCGAGATCAAGCACTCGATTTCTCGGGTTTCATCCCACCCGTCGAACCTCATGGTTCATCAACTTCAACACGAAAGCGAACACGTGCTTAACAACCAAACACCAAAGCCCATTTCCATGGCTTGGTAGAAACATTTTCCAAATATTAAGGAATGCTTGGTTGCACCAAGTCTTACGCCCTTCGCCCGACAATCAAACGTCACCATAGGGTACTTCCATTAGGAACGTCACCCATAACAACAATATGCACAACACAAGGCTTTTAATCAACTCAAATTCAAACAGCACTTAATAAATAATCAAGGGACATATTTAGTAAAACGAAACGTACCTTAACGTCTCCCTGTTGCACCCGTCCACGCTAACTTGGGACATTCTGACTTACGATGTCCTTCTTCTTGGCAATTGAAGCACACCATGCCATCACCTTTTGGTACCGAACATTCCCACGACTTGTGACCCCTCACGCCACAATTGTAACATCTAGCCGCACTAGAATACGATATATTCGTCCGTGCACCACCCGTGCTCACACTCGGACCCTTAGTCCTCTTACTTGGAGCACCATACGAAACAACCCTTCTCTCACTTGAAGGTTCACCAACCTTCGATCGTGAATAAGACTCGAAACCTCTAGCCAAGGCAAATAACTCCGCAAATGATTTCGCTTGACCCCGGCTAATTTTACTCTTCAAGTCATCATTCAAGGTCCGATAGAAATCCCCCATCAACAAACGATCATTCCCCAAATACTCCGGGCAAAAACGAGCCTTCGCCATAAAGGTCGTCTTGAGAGTATTCAAATCCATAGATCCTTGTCGCAAATTTCGCAACTCATTACGCAACTCCCACAAATCAGCTGAAGCTCGGAACTCCTCGAAGAATTCCTCCTTAAATTCGTCCCACGATAAAGCCATAAACGTTTCGCCACCGACAAGATCAATCATACCATCCAACCAATCATTTGCCCTACCCCGCAACAAACTAGTAGTGAGTATCGTCTTCTTCTCGGGAGGGCATTCAATAGTGCGAAAACACCCTTCGACAGCCGAGATCCAAGTTGTGCTCACTAAAGAATTCGGTTTCCCGTCATACATCGGGGGTTTAGTCCTCATGAAGCTCTTAAGACAACGCTCCATTTCACCACTACTCCGAGATTCGGAATACTTCCTATCCATTTCTTCCCGAAACGCACTCATTTGCTCCACAACGGCGGCCGCAACTCTAGCGTTAAACTCCGCGTCGTTCGTCTCGATCCCATTTCCCGTCGCCATTCTAAGGAATGCAAAGCGATTAGATCACGAACGCATAAAGTTATGCACACAACACCGCCCCATCTTGCTAAACACTCGTCGTACATCACTTGCTAGACATGATTCGCACCCGTAATAAGGTTTGCAAGTCCTTATTACGCACACACGCCGTATCAACTCGTTAGTACAACGACCGCCTCGCTCGATGATATAACAAACACAAACAAAATTCTACGCGATATAAACACACGCGAGAATTATTATCACAACACAATATTATATTAAAAATATCCGCATTATTAATATAAACGTTAGTCCACTTACAAACAAGGCACTCACTATAACCCATTCCGACCCGTAATCCTACAAGTCCCGCAACAATTAAGCACACACAAAAGTCTAAGTCTAGGCACCTATCTCAAGTCACCTAAATCCCTTAGACCATGCTCTGATACCACTTGAAACAACCCAACCCGTATTAAAACCGGCCCATAAAAGTTTTTCCTTTTAATACGCGTTAAATAATACTTTAGGTCCCATTACACTAATTCTAAAACATATTTGTTACCAAAGTAAGTTCAATGAACTTATAACATACATCAATAATTTAAACTCCTTAATACAATGGTTCATTAATTAAATCGTAATCCGGTTGTAATCATTATGACCCGACTAGTTACGTTTACACAAAACCGAGCATGGTGATTTGGGACTACTCTACCCAAATCCTAATCGAGTCCAAAAGCAAGATCTTCTAAAGCAACCTAGCCAAGATCTCTAATCCCCAAGCTTACCCGAGCCGCCAAGCATGCGAACCTATAAAAATATCAACAACGATAGGGTAAGCTAATGCTTAGTGAGTGATAATATACTACATACATATATATGTATAAAATGGACACGCCACACAAAAGTCAAATACCGCATACCAAAGCATCCAAGTATAAGGCAACTACACTAAGCATACCGTACGATCTCTAAGCACAAGCTAAAGATATCAACAAAGTATAAGTTAGTTCACCAACGACAAGGTGAACAACGCCAATGAGCTACACCCGGAGGGTTAGCTACATCACAACAATACAACAATATACGTATACAATATTTAACATGCTAAACAATATCCAACAACATAATATGGTTAACCATAACGCTATGGTGCTACCGGCACGTGGTTCACACCATACGCATTTGAGTCTCACTCTTTTATAGTGCTACCGGCACGTGGTTCACACTTTGACGCTACCGGCACGTGGTTCACACTCATTTTATAGTGCTACCGGTACATGGTTCACACTCGATGCTACCGGCACGTGGTTCACATCATTATATTTATAGTGCTACCGACACGTAGTTCACACTCGATGCTATCGGCACGTGGTTCACATCATTATATTTATAGTGCTACCGGCACGTGGTTCACACTCGATGCTACCGGCACGTGGTTCACATCTTATCGCACACATGTTATGGCACTACCGGCTCGATGGTTCATGCCATAACACCCACAAATAGATATGCCATATACACATACGTATAAATACTCCACTCACAATATTAACCCTTCGCCATTGGGGTTATATAATCCACATCACACGCCCATGTGATAACGTACACATAAAGTGTGCACCTCGCCAAAGGTGGTCAACCAAAACGTACAACCGTGCCAATTGGACCTATACACAAGTCCATCAATCCACCTATATGTGAAGTGAGCTCTATGACCGAGAACCACTTCACGCGACCCGCACCCATCCTACACATACATATGCACATAGGATATTAACACTCACCGTAACCCTTGATGAATGCAACCAAGTAATCCGCAACACGCCAATGGAAAGTACCTATTCCATTAACACAAATACAACAACACAATTAGGATGGATTTACAAATCGACCTAAATTGTCAAATATTGCAATTTCGACCCAAATGCACTTCCAAGCTCAAACCGCGCCAAAACTAGCCAATGATCACTAACACAAGTGACAATGGTCCTAATATACCAATTAAACCCAAGTATAGACGTTAAATACCAATCTTGCCCAATATGACACCTTAACCCTAATTTGACCCATTTCAAAATTAGTTAACCAAAATACACCCAAAGTGAAAGAACCCGTTCATATACATTATAAACGATTCACAATAGTTGATTACATTGCGAGGTATTTGACCTCTATATGATACATTTTACAAACATTGCATTCGTTTTTAAAAGACAATCTTTCTTTACATCAAAAATTGACAGGCATGCATACCATTTCATAATATTCACTATCCAACTATAAATTGATTTAATAATAATCTTTGATGAACTCAATGACTCGAATGCAACGTTCTTCGAAATATGCTATGAAAGACTCCAAGTAATATCTTTAAAATGAGCAAATGCACAGCGGAAGATTTCTTTAACACCTGAGAATAAACATGCTTTAAAGTGTCAACCAAAAGGTTGGTGAGTTCATTAGTTTATCATAATCATTTATTTCCATCATTTTAATAGACCACAAGAATTTCATTTCCAGTTCTCATAAATATACGTCCCATGCATAGAGACAAAAAATAATCATTCATATGGTGAACACCTGGTAACCGACATTAACTAGATACATATAAGAATATCCCCATCATTCCGGGATCCTCCTTCGGACATGATATAAATTTCGAAGTACTAAAGCATCCGGTACTTTGGATGGGGCTTGTTGGGCCCAATAGATCTATCTTTAGGATTCGCGTCAATTAGGGTGTCTGTTCCCTAATTCTTAGATTACCAGACTTAATAAAAAGGGGCATATTCGATTTCGATAATTCAACCATATAATGTAGTTTCGATTACTTGTGTCTATTTCGTAAAACATTTATAAAAATTGCGCATGTATTCTCAGCCCAAAAATATAAAGGGTAAAAAGGCAAATGAAACTCACCATACTGTATTTCGTAGTAAAAATACATATAACGTCATTGAACAAGTGCAAGGTTGGCCTCGGATTCACGAACCTAAATTAATTATATATATTTATGTGTTGGTCAATATTTGTCTAACAAATTAGGTCAAGTCATAGTGTACCACAATCCTAATGCTCGAGACTAATATGCAAAAGTCAACAAAAGTAAATTTGACTCAAAATAATTTCCATAAATCTATACATGATTAATATATAGTTTAAATATCGTCATTTTATATTTTTAAATATTTTTAAAAGATTTATTAGAGTAAATAATATAATTTATTTATTAATAAATAACATTTTATATTATATTTATATAATAAAATATACTTTTATATATATTAAGTAATAAAATTTATAGGGTTCATTTAATATTATAAAGATAATATGATAGGTATTATTAAAGTAAGTTATTACACGTAGTAAAATATGTTTGTATCAAATATTTATTTGATAAAATAATATCTATAATGATAGTAAGTAAAAGTTGTATTATTTTGTAATAATAATTATTATTATAAAAATATCAATATTTATAATTACTAAGATGACATTATGATAAACGATAATTCTAATTATGATAACTTTAATATTTACGATAATTTTTAATATTATCTTTAAAATAATAATTCTATTTAAAATAATAATAATAATGATATTTTATAGTAACAATGACATTTCTATTAAAATGATAATTTTTGTTAAAATGATAGTTTTAATACTAACGATAATTTTAATAATAATAGTAATGATAAAAATAATAAGAACGATAATTTTATCTAAATCAATATCTTATAATATTTTAATTTCATCATGATACTCTTACCCATTATTTCCTAATCGTTTCGTTTAATTGCTTTTAATCGTCTTTTATATCGTGTTCGTAATAATGATAATAATAGTAATCAAAATAATTAGGTGTTACAAATATTTGTTTTAATTACACTAATATTAATAATGATAGTTACTATAACATTATTAACGATAATGCTAATAATTATCTTAATGATAATATAGTAATAATAATATTAACAATAACAATAACCATTTTTAAATAATGATATATATATTAATAATGATAATAATAATAATAATACCAATAATAATAATAATAATAATTGGATAATAATAATAATAATACTAATTATAACTTTAACGATAATAACGATAGTAATAATAATAAAAAATAACAATTTTTTTAATGATAAATCCTTTTATTGATAAAGATAATAATAATAATAATAATAAGATAAAACTAGAACGACGATAATAACGACGATAATAATAATCATTTTTAATAATAATACAAAAATTCGATGGACTATAACTTCAAATCCGTTCATCGAAATCATTCGATATCTAAATGAAAAGTTCTTAATTTTTCGTTAGCTTTCCAACAACATGCATATCTTATACCTTATCTCAGTCGCATATATAACTAATTCAGGATTCAACATAACCTAACTAAAGGCAATATCAAAAGTACAAATATGCATAATCCTATATACTCGAGCACTAGTCAAGGATACACTATTAGTATGTAAAAGTTAAATTATGAGTACTCACGTATCAATATTGAGATTCAATATTGCAGGAAAGGTACGTAGACGCAACGGAGATGATAAACACTATATTGACCTCACGAGCATACCCATGAACCATACCCAATCACCTCCATAGCTATAACCCATAATTTTCTTAATCCAATCCCACTCGAAAAACAATTTCAAAATCACTCGGACAGCACTCTGACGTAATATTTTATGTATACTAATAATATCTTGAAATAATACGGAGTAAATATATATATGTAAATCGATTGAGAGAGTTTAGAGAAAAATATTTTCAAGTTTCTATGAAATAATGAAACCTATTGAATTCTATTTATAATAGATTTTTGAATTATTAAAGTGAATTATTAAAATATGAATTATTAAAGTATGAATTATTAAAGTATGAATTATTAAAGTGAATTATTAAAGTATGAATTATTAAAGTGAATTATTAAAGTTAAAGTAAAGTAAAAATAAAGTAAAGGTAAGTTTAAGTATAGTAAAAGTATAAAACATTGCACGTATAATACGCGTATAAATATATATAATATTAATTTAAATCGTTATATATATTTAATAAAATAAAATATAAATATCGTTATCTTTATCATACTGGTTAAGTAATGAGTTGTCAAAAGTGGTTCTAGATATTTATAAAAGTTATATACGTTTTAATAATAAAGTTCTTTTTAAACTGAAAACGTTTTTGTACGTTTGAAACTAAATCAAATAAATATAATAATTTTGTTTTCCAAAACCAAATATATTTTTAAGAATCATTTTGTTTAAAGGTTAAAATAATGGAAATCGTTATATCATAAAATGTTGTAGAAAAGTAGAATCATATATATTCATAATAGGTTTCAAGTTTTTAAATTACAGTTTGTTGGTGAAGCATGGGATAAAGTTCAAAGGTTAAATAAACGTATGAAATCATCTTAATGAAAAATGTCGAGTTACTTAACTTGTCGATATCCAACATCTAAGTTATTTACACTTCACGTTCTTACTTATAAATCACTTTACCATTTTCCGAATGTTGTCAAAAAGAATAGATTTCTTAAATCACAGTGGACCTCATAACATAGACCCGTAATCATATCATAATGTATCTGATAAATCAATCATTTGATATTATCTTCTAATTTCATCGATAAACATATTGAAACAAATACGTTCATGTAAAGTATTATACGTTTAATACTTTATTAATATTCTCAAGTTATAATATATATATATACATATATATACATATTTATTTATATATAACGGTTCGTGAATCGTCGGAATTTGGTCGAGGTTATAATGAATGTATGAACACAATTTAAAATTCTTGAGATTTAACTTAACAAACTTTGCTTATCGTGTCGGAATAATATAAAGATAAAGTTTAAATTTGGTTGGAAATTTCCGGGTTGTCACACAAAGTGGTTCCAACACTTCTATAATCACTAATACTAGTGATTACAAGCTACATACAAGCCTTAAACATGGTTAAATCATTAACCAACCCAAAACCCACCAACATCAACAATAACTAGTTACAATTACCCATTTCACCTCCTAAATGGGTTTTACAACTAACTAGCTCAAAACCCTAAACTTGAATATCAAATTACAAAGATGAAATTCGGAGTTGAGACTTACCAATACCACCAAAATGATGCCGTTGACGAGATGAACAACTTTAACACTTGAGGTTTGACCCGAAACAACCTCCTTCTTCTCCAAATGGAGTTCTCTCTCTCTAAAACTCTCCTCTCTCTCTAGGGTTTGAAGGTGAAAGTGTTTTTGAGTGAAAATGAGGATAATATGAGCCTTGAATCAGTCTTATGGCTCTAGAACCGGCCATAAGTGAATTTACCAAAACACCCTCAAAAGATTCCATTAAAATGGGCTAATAATGTCATTACATCCAAACTATTAAATAATCATTCTTGGACTTCAAATGACGCCCCGAGCGTCATGTTTAGAAAAACAGGGTGTTACATAACTTGACTTTTAAAATCAACTAAACACATGTTCTATATCTATATGATATTCTAACTTAATGATTTAAAACCTGAAAACACGAAAAACACCGTAAAACTGGATATACGCCGTCGTAGTAACACCGCGGGCTGTTTTGGGTTAGTTAATTAAAAACTATGATAAACTTTGATTTAAAAGTTGTTCTTCGGGGAAAATTATTTTTCTTATGAACATGAAACTATATCCAAAAATCATGGTTAAACTCAAAGAGGAAGTATGTTTTCCAAAATGGTCATCTAGACGTCGTTCTTTCGACTGAAATGACTACCTTTACAAAAATGACTTGTAACATGTATTTTCGACTATAAACTTATACTTTTTATGTTTAGATTCATAAACTTAAGTTCAATATGAAGCCATAGCAACTTGAATCACTCAAAACAGATTTAAAACGAAGAAGTTATGGGTAAAACAAGATTGGATATTTTTGCTTGTTGTAACTACGTGAAAATTGGTAACAAATCTATATTAATCATATCCTAGCTAACTCATATTGTATTCTAATATATCGACCCATGTATATATATTATTTGGAACAACCATAGACACTCTATATGCAGTCATGTTGGAGTTAGCTATACAGAGTTGAGGTTGATTCCAAAAATATATATACTTTGAGTTGTGATCTAGCCTGAGACGTGTATACACTGGGTCGTGGATTGATTCAAGATAATATATATCAATTTATTTATGTACATCTAACTGTGGACAACTAGTTGTAGGTTACTAATGAGGACAGCTGACTTAATAAACTTAAAACGGTAAAACGTATTAAAAATGTTGTAAATATATTTTGAACATACTTTGATATATATGTACATAATTGTAATAGGTTCGTGAATCGACCAGTAGCCAAGTCTTACTTCCCGACGAAGTAAAAATCTGTGAAAGTGAGTTATAGTCCCACTTTTAAAATCTAATATTTTTGGGATGAGAATACATGCAGCTTTCTAAATGTTTTACAAAATAGACACAAGTACGCGAAACTACATTCTATGGTTGGATTATTAAACCGAATATCGCCCCTTCAAGTCTGGTAACCTAAGAATTAGGGAAATGGAGAAGTTAGCATGACTGTATTTGAAGGAAGTCGTCTCCAGACATGGAATACCAATATCTATTATCTCTGATAGGGATGGCAGATTTATTTCAAGATTCTGGCAGACATTACAGCAAGCATTGGGAACTCGACTAGACATGAGTACTGCCTATCATCCACAAACTGATGGGCAGAGCGAAAGGACGATATAAACGCTTGAAGACATGCTACGAGCTTGTGTTATTGATTTTGGAAACAGTTGGGATCGACATCTACCGTTAGCAGAATTTTCCTACAACAACAGCTACCATTCTAGTATTGAGATGGCGCCGTTTGAGGTACTTTATGGTAGAAAGTGCAGGTCTCCGATTTGATGGAATGAAGTGGGGGATAGACAGATTACGGGTCCGGAGATAATACAAGAAACTACCGAGAAAATCATCTAAATTCAACAAAGATTGAAAACCGCCCAGAGTCGACAATAGAGCTACGCGGACAGTAAAAGAAAAGATATAGAGTTTGAAATTGGAGAAATGGTCATGCTTAAGGTTTCACCTTGGAAAGGCGTTTTTTGATTTGGTAAACGGGGGAAACTAAATCCAAGGTACATTGGACCATTCAAGATTATAGATCGTGTCGGACCAGTAGCTTACTAACTAGAGCTACCTCAACAACTCGCGACTGTACATAACACTTTCCACGTCTCAAATTTGAAGAAATGTTTTGCTAAAGAAGATCTCACTATTCCGTTGGACGAAATCTAAATCAATGAAAAACTTCAATTCATTGAAGAACCCGTCGAAACAATGGATCGTGAGGTTAAGAGACTTAAACAAAACAAGATACCGATTGTTAAGGTTCGATGGAATGCTCGTAGAGGACCCGAGTTCACCTGGGAGCATGAAGATCAAATGAAGAAGAAATATCCGCATTTATTTCCAGAAGATACGTCAACACCTCCAACTGCTTAAAATTTCGGGACGAAATTTATTTAACGGGTAGGTACTGTAGTGACCCGAACTTTTCCATGTTTATATATATTAAATGAAATTGATATTTACATGATTAAGTGTTTCCAACATGTTAAGCAATCAAACTTATTAAGACTTGATTAATTGGAATAGGTTTCATATAGACAAATGACCACCCAAGTTGACCGGTGATTCACGAACGTTAAAATTTGTAAAAACTATACGATGACATATATATGGTTATATATATAGTTAACATAATTTTATTAGAAGTATGTATCTCATTAGGTATTTTAACAATGAGTTATATACATAAAAATGAGACTATTAAATTAAGAAACTCGAAAACTATATATATAACGATTATCGTTATAACGTCTTACTAGGTACATATGAATCATATTAAGATATTGATACACTTGGTTAATTATGTTAAATTATAAGTAAATATATCATTAAGTGTATTAACAATGAACTACATATGTAAAAATAAGACTACTAACTTAATGATTTTGAAACGAGACATATATGTAACGATTATCGTTGTAACGACATTTAATGTATATAGATCATATTAAGAGACATTTGTACATCATAATATCATGATAATATAATAATTTAAAATCTCATTTGATATTATAAACATTGAGTTAACAACATTTAACAAGATCGTTAACCTAAAGTTTTCAAAACAACATTTACATGTAACGACTAACGATGACTTAACGACTCAGTTAAAATGTATATACATGTAGTGTTTTAATATGTATTCATACACTTTTGAAAGACTTCAAGATACTTATCAAAATACTTCTACTTAACAAAAATGCTTACAATTACATCCTCGTTCAGTTTCATCAACAATTCTACTCGTATGCACCCGTATTCGTACTCGTACAATACACAGCTTTTAGATGTATGTACTATTGGTATATACACTCCAATGATCAGCTCTTAGTAGCCCATGTGAGTCACCTAACATAAGTGGGAACCATCATTTGGCAACTAGCATGAAATATCTCTTAAAATTACAAAAATATGAGTAATCATTCATGACTTATTTACATGAAAACAAAATTACATATCCTTTATATCTAATCCATACACCAACGACCAAAAACACCTACAAACACTTTCATTCTTCAATTTTCTTCATCTAATTGATCTCTCTCAAGTTCTATCTTCAAGTTCTAAGTGTTCTTCATAAATTCCAAAAGTTCTAGTTTCATAAAATCAAGAATACTTCCAAGATTGCAAGTTTACTTCCAAGTTTTCTAAATCCATTCTAAGTAATCATCCAAGATCAAGAAACCTTTGTTACTTACAGTAGGTTATATTTCTAATACAAGGTAATAATCATATTCAAACTTTAATTCAATTTCTATAACTCTAACAATCTTATTTCGAGTGGAAATCTTACTTGAAATTGTTTTCGTGTCATGATTCTGCTTCAAGAACTTTCAAGCCATCCAAGGATCCTTTGAAGCTAGATCTATTTTTCTCATTTCCAGTAGGTTTATCCAAGGACTTGAGGTAGTAATGATGTTCATAACATCATTCGATTCATACATATAAAGCTATCTTATTCAAAGGTTTAAACTTGTAATCACTAGAACATAGTTTAGTTAATTCTAAACTTGTTCACAAATAAAAGTTAATCCTTCTAACTTGACTTTTAAAATCAACTAAACATGTGTTCTATATCTATATGATATGCTAACTTAATGATTTAAAACCTAGAAACACGAAAAACACCGTAAAACCAGATTTACGCCGTCGTAGTAACACCGCGGGCTGTTTTGGGTTAGTTAATTAAAAACTATGATAAACTTTGATTTAAAAGTTGTTATTCTGGGAAAATGATTTTTATTATGAACATGAAACTATATTCAAAAATTATGGTTAAACTCAAAGTGGAAGTATGTTTTCTAAAATGGTCATCTAGACGTCGTTCTTTCGACTGAAATGACTACCTTTACAAAAACGACTTGTAACTTATTTTTCCGACTCTAAACCTATAATTTTTCTATATAGATTCATAAAATAGAGTTCAATATGAAACCATGGCAATTTGGTTCACTCAAAACGGATTTAAAATGAAGAAGTTATGGGTAAAACAAGATTGGATAATTTTTCTCATTTTAGCTACGTGAAAATTGGTAACAAATCTATTCCAACCATAACTTAATCAACTTGTATTGTATATTATGTAATCTTGAGATACCATAGACACGTATACAATGTTTTGACCTATCATGTCGACACATCTATATATATTTCGGAACAACCATAGACACTCTATATGTAAATGTTGGAGTTAGCTATACAGGGTTGAGGTTGATTCCAAAATATATATAGTTTGAGTTGTGATCAATACTGAGATACGTATACACTGGGTCGTGGATTGATTCAAGATAATATTTATCGATTTATTTCTATACATCTAACTGTGGACAACTAGTTGTAGGTTACTAACGAGGACAGCTGACTTAATAAACTTAAAACATCAAAATATATTAAAAGTGTTGTAAATATATTTTGAACATACTTTGATATATATGTATATATTGTTATAGGTTCGTGAATCAACCAGTGGCCAAGTCTTACTTCCCGACGAAGTAAAAATCTGTGAAAGTGAGTTATAGTCCCACTTTTAAAATCTAATATTTTTGGGATGAGAATACATGCAGGTTTTATAAATGATTTACAAAATAGACACAAGTACGTGAAACTACATTCTATGGTTGAATTATCGAAATCGAATATGCCCCTTTTTATTAAGTCTGGTAATCTAAGAATTAGGGAATAGACACCCTAATTGACGCGAATCCTAAAGATAGATCTATTGGGCCTAACAAACCCCATCCAAAGTACTGGATGCTTTAGTACTTCGAAATTTATATCATATCCGAAGGGTGTCCCGTAATGATGTGGATATTCTTATATATGCATCTTGTTAATGTCGGTTACCAGGTGTTCACCATATGAATGATTTTTATCTCTATGTATGGGATGTGTATTGAAATATGAAATCTTGTGGTCTATTGTTACGATTTGATATATATAGGTTAAACCTATAACTCACCAACATTTTTGTTGACGTTTAAAGCATGTTTATTCTCAGGTGAATACTAAGAGCTTCCGCTGTTGCATACTAAAATAAGGACAAGATTTGGAGTCCATGTTTTTATGATATTGTGTAAAAACTGCATTCAAGAAACTGATTTTGATGTAACATATTTGTATTGTAAACCATTATGTAATGGTCGTGTGTAAACAGGATATTTTAGATTATCATTATTTGATAATCTACGTAAAGCTTTTTAAACCTTTATTTATGAAATAAAGGTTATGGTTTGTTTTAAAAATGAATGCAGTCTTTGAAAAAACGTCTCATATAGAGGTCAAAACCTCGCAACGAAATCAATTAATATGGAACGTTTTTAATCAATAAGAACGGGACATTTCAGTTGGTATCAGAGCGTTGGTCTTAGAGAACCAGAATTTTGCATTAGTGTGTCTTATTGAGTTTGTTAGGATGCATTAGTGAGTCTGGACTTCGACCGTGTGCACTTGAAAAATGATTGCTTAACAAATTTTGTTGAAAACTATATATTTTTAACATGTGAATATTATGTGATATATTAATCTCTTAACATGTTTGATATTATGTGATAGATGTCTACCTCTAGCACAAATCCCATTGACTCACCTAATAATAACGAAGAGTCGAATATATATTGGACTGATTCACAAGTTCCCGAAGAAGAACCGGAAGAAGAATCAGAACCGGAAGAAGAATCAGAACCGGAAGAGGAGGAACCGGAGGAGGAAATAGAACCGGTGGGGGAAATAATAAAACGGTTAAGTAAAAGAAAATCCTCAACCAACCGACCAAGGTTAATTATGGTCAATGGTGTTTCCGCCAAGGAAGCAAAATATTGGGAGGATTACCAATTCTCCGATGAATCGGATTCCGACGAGAATTCCGATGATGTTATAGAAATTACCCCAACTGAATTTAAAAAGGCAAAAGAAAATAATAAGGGAAAGGGCATAAAAATAGAGAAATCTAATTCCAACCCCGATGAACTTTATATGTATCGTCAACCCCCGAAGCCCTTAAGTTGTAACAATGACCCGGGAACCTCTAAACCACCAGGTTTTTCTAAACCGTTGTGGAAAACGACAGCTCGTATTAGGGGAACATCATATATCCCTAGAAACTTGGCAAAACGAACCAAAACTGAAGAAGAAGAAACGAGCGAGTCGGAATAAGATAGTTGTATTCGTGTGGTGTAATATATGTAATATAGTGTGCTTATGCTTTATGATATATGTAAAAATTGCTTGTATTAATAAGTATTTTTTTTTATGAATCTAACTCTTGTCTATTTTACAGTATAAAAACACAAAATGGATAGACAACCCAATATTTTAAGAGACCTACCCGGAGACATGATTGACGAAATCTTGTCTAGAGTCGGTCAGAATTCTTCGGCACAACTATTTACGGCGAAATCAGTTTGTAAGACATTCAAAGAACGTTCCAAGAATGCCTTGGTTTATAAAAGGCTTTTGTTCTAAAGATGGGGGATATCACATTGGGAAATCCATAAGTTACGATGTGTTTACTTTGACGCATATATTGCGGGGAACCCAAATGCTATTTTACGCAACGGGTTAAGAAATTATTTTGACTCAATGTATCCGAATATAGGACTTCATGATTTAGAAAAAGCGGCTAACATGCAACATAAAGAAGCATGCTATTCTTACGGGTTAGTAATGTTCGCTTCTCACCAAAGTGAGAAAAAGAACATCGGGCTACAACTATTAAACAAAACGTTCCCACAAGTGACGGAGTCGGTAATTGGGGTAAGAAATGAGGTTTTTAGGTTATTACGAGACTGTTGGTCATTACGTAACCCTCGTCCCTTTGACGACGTTACAACACGCTATCTTATCAACGGCCATAACCGTTATGTTCCACAAGACCAAGGATGGGAAGTAGTCCTAGTAAAACCAGAATGCATGACTTGTTTCTGGACGTATGAATTACGTGTCTTTATTGCCTTTGCTGAACGACTTGTGTACTAGCTAGAATTATCTTCACAACTATCTTGTATCAAAGTTATTGTGTGCTATATTTCATGCTTTATGTAAAATAAGCGGTATTGTAAGTTTGTAAAATATTGTATAAAAGTTTGAACGCGAAATATTATTATAATCAGTTTTTCATATAGAATTGTAGTAGTTGAATTGTATATTAGCTACTAAGTATGAACTTAACGGGTAGGTACTACCCGAATTTAAACTTATAAAACGCTAATATGAAGAAAAAGCTTTTATAAATGAGTTCATATTATGCTACGAAATACTATTAACTACTCTTAATATTCTGTATGATTAACTTGTTCCATTTGACTATTTTGAAGGAAATGGCACCGACTACTCGACACACCGTGAATATGAATGAAGAGGAATTCCGTACTTTTCTAGCTTCAAACATAGCCGCAGTACAGGCTGCGCTACATACCAACAATAACCTTGGATCTAGCAGTACAGGAAATCGTGTAGGATGCACCTACAAAGAATTCACTGCCTGCAAACCTTTGGAATTTGATGGAACCGAAGGACCGATCGGATTGAAACGGTGGACTGAGAAGGTCGAATCGGTGTTTGCCATAAGTAAGTGTACTGAAGAGGACAAAGTGAAGTACGCTACGCATACCTTCACAGGTTCTGCGTTAACATGGTGGAATACCTATCTAGAGCAAGTGGGACAAGATGATGCGTACGCACTACCGTGGTCAGCATTCAAGCACTTGATGAACGAGAAGTACCGTCCCAGAACCGAGGTCAATAAGCTCAAGACAAAACTTAGAGGGTTACGAACCCAAGGATTTGATATTACCACGTACGAAAGATGATTCCCAGAATTGTGCCTATTGTGTCCGGGAGCGTTCGAAGATGAGGAAGAGAAGATCGACGCTTTTGTGAAAGGATTACCGGAAAGAATCCAAGAAGATATAAGTTCACACGAGCCCGCCTCCATACAACAGGCATGTAGAATGGCTCACAAACTAGTGAACCAGATTGAGGAAAGAATTAAAGAACAGACGGCTGAAGAGGCCAATGTGAAGCAAGTCAAAAGAAAGTGGGAGGAAAACGGTGATAAGATTCACCAATACAACAACAACAGCAATTACAATAATAATCGCAACATTTATCCCAACAATCGCAACATCAATCGTAACTACAACAAACGGCCCAACAACAACAACAACAACAGCAACTACAACAATCATCCCAACAACAATAGCAACCGCAACAACAACAACAACAACAACAACAACAACAACAACAATCAGAAGCAGCTATGCCAAAGGTGTGAAAAGTATCACTCGGGGTTCTGCACCAAATTTTGCCACAAGTGTAAAAGAAATGGTCATAGCGCGGCGAAGTGTGAGGTCTACAGATCAGGGGTTAACAGAACGAAAGGAACAAATGGTGTCGAAACGAGTAATGGCGGAGCAAGTAGTGTCGGAGCAAGTTATGCCAATGTAGTTTGTTATAAATGTGGAAAACTGGGCCACATTATTAGAAATTGCCCGAACCAGGAGAACACGAATGGACAAGGCCGCAGAAGAGTTTTCAATATTAATGCGGCAGAGGCACAGGAAGACCCGGATCTTGTTACGGGTACGTTTCTTATTGACAATAAATCTGCTTACGTTTTATTTGATTCGGGTGCGGATAGAAGCTATATGAATAGAGATTTTTGTGCTAAATTAAGTTGTCCATTAACGCCGTTGGATAGTAAATTTTTACTCGAATTAGCAAACGGTAAATTAATTTCAGCAGATAATATATGCCGGAATCGGGAAATTAAACTGGGTAGCGAAATATTTAAGATTGATTTGATACCAGTAGAGTTAGGGAGTTTTGATGTAATAGTTGGCATGGACTGGCTGAAGAAGGTGAAAGCAGAGATTGTATGTTATAAAAATGCAATTCGCATTGTACGAGAAGAAGGAGAACCCTTAATGGTGTACGGAGAAAAGGGCAACATGAAGCTACATCTTATTAGTAATTTGAAGGCACAAAAACTAATAAGAAAAGGTTGCTATGCTGTTCTAGCACACGTCGAGAAAGTACAAACTGAAGAAAAGAGCATCAATGATGTTCCCGTTGCAAAAGAATTTCCCGATGTATTTCCGAAAGAATTACCGGGACTACCTCCACATCGATCTATTGAGTTTCAAATAGATCTTGTACCAGGAGCTGCACCAATAGCTCGTGCTCCTTATAGACTCGCACCCAGCGAGATGAAAGAACTGCAAAGCCAACTGCAAGAACTATTAAAACGTGGTTTCATTCGACCAAGCACATCACCATGGGGAGCTCCTGTTTTGTTTGTCAAGAAGAAGGATGGTACATTTAGGTCGTGTATTGACTACAGAGAGTTGAACAAACTTACCATCAAAAACCGTTATCCACTGCCGAGAATTGACGACTTATTTGATCAACTACAAGGCTCGTCGGTTTATTCAAAGATCGATTTACGTTCTGGATATCATCAAATGCGAGTAAAGGAGGATGATATTCCAAAAACTGCTTTTAGGACGCGTTATGGTCATTACGAGTTTATGGTTATGCCGTTTGGATTGACTAACGCACCAGCTGTGTTCATGGACCTTATGAACCAAGTGTGTGGGCCATATCTTGACAAGTTTGTCATTGTTTTCATCGATGACATACTTATTTACTCAAAGAATGATCAAGAGCACGAAGAACATTTGAGAAAAGTGCTAGAAGTATTGAGGAAAGAAAAACTGTACGCTAAGTTTTCAAAGTGTGCATTTTGGTTGGAAGAAGTTCAATTCCTCGGTCACATAGTGAACAAAGAAGGTATCCAGGTGGACCCAGCAAAGATCGAAACCGTTGAAAAGTGGGAAACCCCAAAAACTCCGAAGCATATACGTCAATTTTTAGGATTGGCTGGTTACTACAGAAGATTCATCCAAGATTTCTCCAAAATAGCAAAACCCTTGACTGCATTAACGCATAAAGGGAAGAAATTTGAATGGAAGGATGAACAAGAGAAAGTGTTCCAGTTATTGAAGAAAAAGCTAACTACGGCACCTATATTGTCATTGCCTGAAGGGAATGATGATTTTGTGATTTATTGTGACGCATCAAAGCAAGGTCTCGGTTGTGTATTAATGCAACGAACGAAGGTGATTGCTTATGCGTCTAGACAATTGAAGATTCATGAACAAAATTATACGACGCATGATTTGGAATTAGACGCGGTTGTTTTTGCATTAAAGACTTGGAGGCACTACTTATATGGGGTCAAAAGTATTATATATACCGACCACAAAAGTCTTCAACACATATTTAATCAGAAACAACTGAATATGAGGCAGCGTAGGTGGATTGAATTGTTGAATGATTACGACTTTGAGATTCGTTACCACCCGGGAAAGGCAAATGTGGTAGCCGACGCCTTGAGCAGGAAGGACAGAGAACCTATTCGAGTAAAATCTATGAATATAATGATTCACAATAACCTTACTACTCAAATAAAGGAGGCGCAACAAGGAGTTTTAAAAGAGGAAAATTTAAAGGATGAAATACCCAAAGGATCGGAGAAGCATCTTAATATTCGGGAAGACGAAACCCGGTATAGGGCTGAAAGAATTTGGGTACCAAAATTTGGAGATATGAGAGAAATGGTACTTAGAGAAGCTCATAAAACCAGATACTTAATACATCCTGGAACGGGGAAGATGTACAAGGATCTTAAGAAACATTTTTGATGGCCAGGTATGAAAGCCGATATTGCTAAATATGTAGGAGAATGTTTGACGTGTTCTAAGGTCAAAGCCGAACATCAGAAACCATCAGGTCTACTACAACAACCTGAAATCCCGGAATGGAAATGGGAAAACATTACCATGGATTTCATTACTAAATTGCCAAGGACTGCAAGTGGTTATGATACTATTTGGGTAATAGTTGATCATCTCACCAAGTCAGCACACTTCCTACCAATAAGAGAAGATGACAAGATGGAGAAGTTAGCACGACTGTATTTGAAGGAAGTCGTCTCCAGACATGGAATACTAATCTCTATTATCTCTGATAGGGATGGCAGATTTATTTCAAGATTCTGGCAGACATTACAGCAAGCATTGGGAACTCGTCTAGACATGAGTACTGCCTATCATCCACAAACTGATGGGCAGAGCGAAAGGATGATACAAACGCTTGAAGACATGCTACGAGCTTGTGTTATTGATTTCAGAAACAGTTGGGATCGACATCTACCGTTAGCAGAATTTTCCTACAACAACAGCTACCATTCTAGTATTGAGATGGCGCCGTTTGAGGCACTTTATGGTAGAAAGTGTAGGTCTCCGATTTGTTGGAATGAAGTGGGGGATAGACAGATTACGGGTCCGGAGATAATACAAGAAACTACCGAGAAAATCATCCAAATTCAACAAAGATTGAAAACCGCCCAGAGTCGACAAAAGAGCTACGCGGACAGTAAAAGAAAAGATATAGAGTTTGAAATTGGAGAAATGGTCATGCTTAAGGTTTCACTTTGGAAAGGTGTTGTTCGATTTGGTAAACGGGGGAAACTAAATCCAAGGTACATTGGACCATTCAAGATTATAGATCGTGTCGGACCAGTAGCTTACTAACTAGAGCTACCTCAACAACTCGCGACTGTACATAACACTTTCCACGTCTCAAATTTGAAGAAATGTTTTGCTAAAGAAGATCTCACTATTCCGTTGGACGAAATCCAAATCAATGAAAAACTTCAATTCATTGAAGAACCCGTCGAAATAATTGATCGTGAGGTTAAGAGACTTAAACAAAACAAGATACCGATTATTAAGGTTCGATGGAATGCTCGTAGAGGACCTGAGTTCACCTGGGAGTGTGAAGATCAAATGAAGAAGAAATACCCGCATTTATTTCCAGAAGATACATCAACACCTCCAACTGCTTAAAATTTCGGGATGAAATTTATTTAACGGGTAGGTACTGTAGTGACCCGAACTTTTCCATGTTTATATATATTAAATGAAATTGATATTTACATGATTAAGTGTTTCCAACATGTTAAGCAATCAAACTTATTAAGACTTGATTAATTGGAATAGGTTTCATATAGACAAATGACCACCCAAGTTGACCGGTGATTCACGAACGTTAAAATTTGTAAAAACTATACGATGACATATATATGGTTATATATATAGTTAACATGATTTTATTATAAGTATGTATCTCATTAGGTATTTTAACAATGAGTTATATACATAAAAATGAGACTATTAAATTAAGAAACTCGAAAACTATATATATAACGATTATCGTTATAACGTCTTACTAGGTACATATGAATCATATTAAGATATTGATACACTTGGTTAATTATGTTAAATGATAAGTAAATATATCATTAAGTGTATTAACAATGAACTACATATGTAAAAATAAGACTACTAACTTAATGATTTTGAAACGAGACATATATGTAACGATTATCGTTGTAACGACATTTAATGTATATAGATCATATTAAGAGACATTTGTACATCATAATATCATTATAATATAATAATTTAAAATCTCATTTGATATTATAAACATTGGGTTAACAACATTTAACAAGATCGTTAACCTAAAGTTTTCAAAACAACATTTACATGTAACGACTAACGATGACTTAACGACTCAGTTAAAATGTATATACATGTAGTGTTTTAATATGTATTCATACACTTTTGAAAGACTTCAAGATACTTATCAAAATACTTCTACTTAACAAAAATGCTTACAATTACATCCTCGTTCAGTTTCATCAACAATTCTACTCGTATGCACCCGTATTCGTACTCGTACAATACACAGCTTTTAGATGTATGTACTATTGGTATATACACTCCAATGATCAGCTCTTAGCAGCCCATGTGAGTCACCTAACATAAGTGGGAACCATCATTTGGCAACTAGCATGAAATATCTCTTAAAATTACAAAAATATGAGTAATCATTCATGACTTATTTACATGAAAACAAAATTACATATCCTTTATATCTAATCCATACACCAACGACTAAAAATACCTACAAACACTTTCATTCTTCAATTTTCTTCATCTAATTGATCTCTCTCAAGTTCTATCTTCAAGTTCTTAGTGTTCTTCATAAATTCCAAAAGTTCTAGTTTCATAAATTCAAGAATACTTCCAAGATTGCAAGTTTACTTCCAAGTTTTCTAAATCCATTCCAAGTAATCATCCAAGATCAAGAAACCTTTGTTACTTACAGTAGGTTATCTTTCTAATACAAGGTAATAATCATATTCAAACTTTAATTCAATTTCTATAACTATAACAATCTTATTTCGAGTGGAAATCTTACTTGAAATTGTTTTCGTGTCATGATTCTGCTTCAAGAACTTTCAAGCCATCCAAGGATCCTTTGAAGCTAGATCTATTTTTCTCATTTCCAGTAGGTTTATCCAAGGAACTTGAGGTAGTAATGATGTTCATAACATCATTCGATTCATACATATAAAGCTATCTTATTCGAAGGTTTAAACTTGTAATTACTAGAACATAGTTTAGTTAATTCTAAACTTGTTCGCAAATAAAAGTTAATCCTTCTAACTTGACTTTTAAAATCAACTAAACATATGTTATATATCTATATGATATGCTAACTTAATGATTTAAAACCTGGAAATACGAAAAACACTGTAAAACCGGATTTACGCCGTCGTAGTAACACCGCGGGCTGTTTTGGGTTAGTTAATTAAAAACTATGATAAACTTTGATTTAAAAGTTGTTATTCTGGGAAAATGATTTTTATTATGAACATGAAACTATATTCAAAAATTATGGTTAAACTCAAAGTGGAAGTATGTTTTCTAAAATGGTCATCTAGACGTCGTTCTTTTGACTGAAATGACTACCTTTATAAAAACGACTTGTAACTTATTTTTCCGACTCTAAACCTATACTTTTTCTGTTTAGATTCATAAAATAGAGTTCAATATGAAACCATAGCAATTTGGTTCACTCAAAACGGATTTAAAATGAAGAAGTTATGGGTAAAACAAAATTGGATAATTTTTCTCATTTTAGCTACGTGAAAATTGGTAACAAATCTATTCCAACCATAACTTAATCAACTTGTATTGTATATTATGTAATCTTGAGATACCATAGACACGTATACAATGTTTCGACCTATCATGTCGACACATCTATATATATTTCGGAACAACCATAGACACTCTATATGTGAATGTTGGAGTTAGCTATACGGGGTTGAGGTTGATTCCAAAATATATATAGTTTGAGTTGTGATCAATACTGAGATACGTATACACTGGGTCGTGGATTGATTCAAGATAATATTTATCGATTTATTTCTATACATCTAACTGTGGACAACTAGTTGTAGGTTACTAACGAGGACAGCTGACTTAATAAACTTAAAACATCAAAATATATTAAAAGTGTTGTAAATATATTTTGAACATACTTTGATATATATGTATATATTGTTATAGGTTCGTGAATCAACCAGTGGCCAAGTCTTACTTCCCGACGAAGTAAAAATCTGTGAAAGTGAGTTATAGTCCCACTTTTAAAATCTAATATTTTTGGGATGAGAATACATGCAGGTTTTATAAATGATTTACAAAATAGACACAAGTACGTGAAACTACATTCTATGGTTGAATTATCGAAATCGAATATGCCCCTTTTTATTAAGTCTGGTAATCTAAGAATTAGGGAACAGACACCCTAATTGACGCGAATCCTAAAGATAGATCTATTGGGCCTAACAAACCCCATCCAAAGTACTGGATGCTTTAGTACTTCGAAATTTATATCATATCCGAAGGGTGTCCCGTAATGATGGGGATATTCTTATATATGCATCTTGTTAATGTCGGTTACCAGGTGTTCACCATATGAATGATTTTTATCTCTATGTATGGGATGTGTATTGAAATATGAAATCTTGTGGTCTATTGTTACGATTTGATATATATAGGTTAAACCTATAACTCACCAACATTTTTGTTGACGTTTAAAGCATGTTTATTCTCAGGTGAATACTAAGAGCTTCCGCTGTTGCATACTAAAATAAGGACAAGATTTGGAGTCCATGTTTGTATGATATTGTGTAAAAACTGCATTCAAGAAACTGATTTCGATGTAACATATTTGTATTGTAAACCATTATGTAATGATCGTGTGTAAACAGGATATTTTAGATTATCATTATTTGATAATCTACGTAAAGCTTTTTAAACCTTTATTTATGAAATAAAGGTTATGGTTTGTTTTAAAAATGAATGCAGTCTTTGAAAAAACGTCTCATATAGAGGTCAAAACCTCGCAACGAAATCAATTAATATGGAACGTTTTTAATCAATAAGAACGGGACATTTCAGGTTAAACCTATAACTCACCAACATTTTTGTTGACGTTTAAAGCATGTTTATTCTCAGGTGATTATTAAGAGCTTCCGCGGTTGCATGCTAATATATGGACAAGACTTGGTGTCAGCATGCTTGTATAATATTGTTTAAAACTGCATCCGAGATTTACTTTGTTGTAACATATTAATATTGTAAACCAATATGTATTGGTAGTGTGTAAGTGTGATATTTTTAGATTATCATTTCTGATAATCTAGGTGGTGTCCTTTTAACCTTGTCGATAAAATAAAGGTTATGGTTTGTTTTAAAAACGAATGCAGTCTTTTAAAAACGTCTCATATAGATGTCAAAACCTCGCAATGAAATCAATTAATATGGAACGTTTATAATCAATATGAACGGAACATTTCAGTTGGTATCCGAGCATTGGTCTTAGAGAACCAGAAAATTTGCATTAGTGTGTCTTATCGAGTTTGTTAGGATGCATTAGTGAGTCTGGACTTCGACCGTGTTTTCTTTAAAAATGATTGCTTAATTTTTTTTTTTTTTGGAAACTACAAATTGTAACATGTAAATATTATGTGATAAATTAATCTCTTAACATGTTTGATATTGTGTGATAGATGTCTACCTCTAATATGAAATGTCCCGTTCTTATTGATTAAAAACGTTCCATATTAATTGATTTCGTTGCGAGGTTTTGACCTCTATATGAGACGTTTTTCAAAGACTGCATTCATTTTTAAAGAAACCATAACCTTTATTTCATCAATAAAGGTTTAAAAAGCTTTACGTAGATTATCAAATAATGATAATCTAAAATATCATGTTTACACACGACCATTACATAATGGTTTACAATACAAATATGTTACAACAAAATAAGTTTCTTGAATGCAGTTTTTACACAATATCATACAAGCATGGACTCCAAATCTTGTCCTTATTTAAGTATGCGACAGCGGAAGCTCTTAATAATCACCTGAGAATAAACATGCTTAAAACATCAACAAAAATGTTGGTGAGTTATAGGTTTAACCTATATATATCAAATCGTAACAATAGACCACAAGATTTCATATTTCAATACACATCCCATACATAGAGATAAAAATTATTCATATGGTGAACACCTGGTAACCGACAATAACAAGATGCATATATAAGAATATCCCCATCATTCCGGGACACCCTTCGGATATGATATAAATTTCGAAGTACTAAAGCATCCGGTACTTTGGATGGGGTTTGTTAGGCCCAATAGATCTATCTTTAGGATTCGCGTCAATTAGGGTGTCTGTTCCCTAATTCTTAGATTACCAGACTTAATAAAAAGGGGCATATTCGATTTCGATAATTCAACCATAGAATGTAGTTTCACGTACTTGTGTCTATTTTGTAAATCATTTATAAAACCTGCATGTATTCTCATCCCAAAAATATTAGATTTTAAAAGTGGGACTATAACTCACTTTCACAGATTTTTACTTCGTCGGGAAGTAAGACTTGGCCACTGGTTGATTCACGAACCTATAACAATATATACATATATATCAAAGTATGTTCAAAATATATTTACAACACTTTTAATATATATTTTGATGTTTTAAGTTTATTAAGTCAGCTGTCCTCGTTAGTAACCTACAACTAGTTGTCCACAGTTAGATGTACAGAAATAAATCGATAAATATTATCTTGAATCAATCCACGACCCAGTGTATACGTATCTCAGTATTGATCACAACTCAAACTATATATATTTTGGAATCAACCTCAACCCTGTATAGCTAACTCCAACATTCACATATAGAGTGTCTATGGTTGTTCCGAAATATATATAGATGTGTCGACATGATAGGTCGAAACATTGTATACGTGTCTATGGTATCTCAAGATTACATAATATATAATACAAGTTGATTAAGTTATGGTTGGAATAGATTTGTTACCAATTTTCACGTAGCTAAAATGAGAAAAATTATCCAATCTTGTTTTACCCATAACTTCTTCATTTTAAATCCGTTTTGAGTGAATCAAATTGCTATGGTTTCATATTGAACTCTATTTTATGAATCTAAACAAAAAAAGTATAGGTTTCTAGTCGGAAAAATAAGTTACAAGTCGTTTTTGTAAAGGTAGTCATTTCAGTCGAAAGAACGACGTCTAGATGACCATTTTAGAAAACATACTTCCACTTTGAGTTTAACCATAATTTTTGGATATAGTTTCATGTTCATAATAAAAATCATTTTCTCAGAATAACAACTTTTCAATCAAAGTTTATCATAGTTTTTAATTAACTAACCCAAAACAGCCCGCGGTGTTACTACGACGGCGTAAATTCGGTTTTACGGTGTTTTTCGTGTTTCCAGGTTTTAAATCATTAAGTTAGCATATCATATAGATATAGAACATGTGTTTAGTTTATTTTAAAAGTCAAGTTAGAAGGATTAACTTTTGTTTGCGAACAAGTTTAGAATTAACTAAACTATGTTCTAGTGATTACAAGTTTAAACCTTCGAATAAGATAGCTTTATATGTATGAATCGAATGATGTTATAAACATCATTACTACCTTAAGTTCCTTGGATGAACCTACTGGAAAAGAGAAAAATGGATCTAGCTTCAATGGATCCTTGGATGGCTCAAAGTTCTTGAAGCAAAATCATGACACGAAAACAAGTTCAAGTAAGATCATCACTTGAAATAAGATTGTTATAGTTATAGAAATTGAACCAAAGTTTGAATATGATTATTACCTTGTATTAGAATGATAACCTACTGTAAGAAACAAAGATTTCTTGAGGTTGGATGATCACCTTACAAGATTGGAAGTGAGCTAGCAAACTTGAAAGTATTCTTGATTTTATGAAACTAGAACTTTTGGAATTTATGAAGAACACTTAGAACTTGAAGATAGAACTTGAGAGAGTTCAATTAGATGAAGAAAATTGAAGAATGAAAGTGTTTGTAGGTGTTTTTGGTCGTTGGTGTATGGATTAGATATAAAGGATATGTAATTTTGTTTTCATGTAAATAAGTCATGAATGATTACTCATATTTTTGTAATCTTATGAGATATTTCATGCTAGTTGCCAAATGATGGTTCCCACATGTGTTAGGTGACTCACATGGGATGCTAAGAGCTGATCATTGGAGTGTATATACCAATAGTACATACATCTAAAAGTTGTGTATTGTACGAGTACGAATACGGGTGCATACGAGTAGAATTGTTGATGAAACTGAACGAGAATGTAATTGTAAGCATTTTTGTTAAGTAGAAGTATTTTGATAAGTGTATTGAAGTCTTTCAAAAGTGTATAAATACATATTAAAACACTACATGTATATACATTTTAACTGAGTCGTTAAGTCATCGTTAGTCGTTACATGTAAGTGTTGTTTTGAAACCTTTAGGTTAACGATCTTGTTAAATGTTGTTAACCCAATGTTTATAATATCAAAAGAGATTTTAAATTATTATATTATCATGATATTATGATGTACTAATATCTCTTAATATGATATATATACATTAAATGTCGTTACAACGATAAACGTTACATATATGTCTCGTTTCAAAATCATTAAGTTAGTAGTCTTGTTTTTACATATGTAGTTCATTGTTAATATAATTAATGATATGTTTACTTATCATAATATCATGTTAACTATATATATAACCATATATATGTCATCATATAGTTTTTTTTACAAGTTTTAACGTTCGTGAATCACCGGTCAACTTGGGTGGTCAATTGTCTATATGAAACCTATTTCAATTAATCAAGTCTTAACAAGTTTGATTGCTTAACATGTTGGAAACATTTAATCATGTAAACATCAATCTCAATTAATATATATAAACATGGAAAAGTTCGGGTCACTACAGTACCTAACCGTTAAATAAATTTCGTCCCGAAATTTTAAGCTGTTGAAGGTGTTGACGAATCTTCTGGAAATAGATGCGGGTATTTCTTTTTCATCTGATCTTCACGCTCCCAGGTGAACTCGGGTCCTCTACGAGCATTCCATCGAACCTTAACAATTGGTATCTTGTTTTGCTTAAGTCTTTTAACCTCACGATCCATTATTTCGACGGGTTCTTCGATGAATTGGAGTTTTTCGTTGATTTGGATTTCATCTAACGGAATAGTGAGATCTTCTTTAGCAAAACATTTCTTCAAATTCGAGACGTGGAAAGTGTTATGTACAGCCGCGAGTTGTTGAGGTAACTCAAGTCGGTAAGCTACTGGTCCGACACGATCAATAATCTTGAATGGTCCAATATACCTTGGATTTAATTTCCCTCGTTTACCAAATCGAACAACGCCTTTCCAAGGTGAAACTTTAAGCATGACCATCTCTCCAATTTCAAATTCTATATCTTTTCTTTTAATGTCAGCGTAGCTCTTTTGTCGACTTTGGGCGGTTTTCAACCGTTGTTGAATTTGGATGATCTTCTCGGTAGTTTCTTGTATAATCTCCGGACCCGTAATCTGTCTATCCCCCACCTCACTCCAACAAATCGGAGACCTGCACTTTCTACCATAAAGTGCTTCAAACGGCGCCATTTCAATGCTTGAATGGTAGCTGTTGTTGTAGGAAAATTCTGCTAACGGTAGATGTCGATCCCAACTGTTTCCGAAATCAATAACACATGCTCGTAGCATGTCTTCAAGCGTTTGTATCGTCCTTTCGCTCTGCCCATCAGTTTGTGGATGATAGGCAGTACTCATGTCTAGACGAGTTCCTAATGCTTGCTGTAATGTCTGCCAGAATCTTGAAATAAATCTGCCATCCCTATCAGAGATAATAGAGATTGGTATTCCATGTCTGGAGACGACTTCCTTCAAATACAGTCGTGCTAACTTCTCCATCTTGTCATCTTCTCTTATTGGTAGGAAGTGTGCTGATTTGGTGAGACGATCAACTATTACCCAAATAGTATCAAAACCACTTGCAGTCCTTGGCAATTTAGTGATGAAATCCATGGTATTGTTTTCCCATTTCCATTCCGGGATTTCGGGTTGTTGAAGTAGACCTGATGGTTTCTGATGCTCAGCTTTGACCTTAGAACACGTCAAACATTCTCCTACGTATTTAGCAACATCGGCTTTCATACCCGGCCACCAAAAATGTTTCTTGAGATCCTTGTACATCTTCCCCGTTCCAGGATGTATTGAGTATCTGGTTTTATGAGCTTCTCTAAGTACCATTTCTCTCATATCTCCAAATTTTGGTACCCAAATCCTTTCAGCCCTATACCGGGTTCCGTCTTCCCGAATATTAAGATGCTTCTCCGATCCTTTGGGTATTTCATCCTTTAAATTTCCCTCTTTTAAAACTCCTTGTTGCGCCTCCTTTATTTGAGTAGTAATGTTATTATGAATCATTATATTCATAGATTTTACTCGAATGGGTTCTCTATCCTTCCTGCTCAAGGCATCGGCTACCACATTTGCCTTCCCCGGGTGGTAACGAATCTCAAAATCGTAATCATTCAATAATTCAATCCACCTACGCTGCCTCATATTCAGTTGTTTCTGATTAAATATGTGTTGAAGACTTTTGTGGTCGGTATATATAATACTTTTGACCCCATATAAGTAGTGCCTCCAAGTCTTTAATGCAAAAACAACCGCGCCTAATTCCAAATCATGCGTCGTATAATTTTGTTCGTGAATCTTCAATTGTCTAGACGCATAAGCAATCACCTTCGTTCGTTGCATTAATACACAACCGAGACCTTGCTTTGATGCGTCACAATAAATCACAAAATCATCATTCCCTTCAGGCAATGACAATATAGGTGCCGTAGTTAGCTTTTTCTTCAATAACTGAAACGCTTTCTCTTGTTCATCATTCCATTCAAATTTCTTCCCTTTATGCGTTAATGCAGTCAAGGGTTTTGCTATTCTGGAAAAGTCTTGGATGAACCTTCTGTAGTAACCAGCTAGTCCTAAAAACCGGCGTATGTGTTTCGGAGTTTTCGGGGTTTCCCACTTTTCAACAGTTTCTATCTTTGCCGGATCCACCTTAATACCTTCTTTGTTCACTATGTGACCGAGGAATTGAACTTCTTCCAACCAAAATGCACACTTTGAAAACTTAGCGTACAATTCTTCCTTCCTCAATACTTCTAACACCTTTCTCAAATGTTCACCGTGTTCTTGGTCATTCTTTGAGTAAATAAGTATGTCATCAATGAAAACAATGACAAACTTGTCAAGGTATGGTCCACACACTCGGTTCATAAGGTCCATGAACACAGCTGGTGCATTAGTTAAACCAAACGGCATGACCATAAACTCGTAATGACCGTAACGTGTTCTGAAAGCAGTCTTTGGAATATCATCTTCTTTCACCCGCATTTGATGATACCCGGAGCGTAAGTCAATCTTTGAATAAACAGACGAGCCTTGTAGTTGATCAAATAAGTCGTCGATTCTCGGTAGTGGGTAGCGGTTCTTGATGGTAAGTTTGTTCAACTCTCGATAGTCGATACACAACCTGAATGTACCATCTTTCTTCTTGACAAACAAAACAGGAGCTCCCCACGGTGATGTGCTTGGTCGAATGAAACCACGCTCTAAAAGTTCTTGTAATTGGCTTTGCAGTTCTTTCATCTCGCTGGGTGCGAGTCTGTAAGGAGCACGAGCTATTGGTGCAGCTCCTGGTACAAGATCTATTTGAAATTCAACGGATCGATGTGGGGGTAATCCCGGTAATTCTTTCGGAAATACATCGGGAAATTCTTTTGCAATGGGAACATCATTGATGCTCTTTTCTTCAGTTTGTACTTTCTCGACGTGTGCTAGAACAGCATAGCAACCTTTTCTTATTAGTTTTTGTGCCTTCAAATTACTAATAAGATGTAGCTTCGTGTTGCCCTTTTCTCCGTACACCATTAAGGGTTTTCCTTTTTCTCGTATAATGCGAATTGCATTTTTGTAACAAACGATCTCCGCTTTCACTTCTTTCAACCAGTCCATACCGATTATCACATCAAAACTCCCTAACTCTACTGGTATCAAATCAATCTTAAATGTTTCGCTAACCAGTTTAATTTCTCGATTCCGACATATATTATCTGCTGAAATTAATTTACCATTTGCTAATTCGAGTAAAAATTTACTATCCAAAGGCGTCAATGGACAACTTAATTTAGCACAAAAATCTCTACTCATATAGCTTCTATCCGCACCCGAATCAAATAAAACGTAAGCAGATTTATTGTCAATAAGAAACGTACCCGTAACAAGCTCCGGGTCTTCCTGTGCCTCTACCGCATTAATATTGAAAACTCTTCCACGGCCTTGTCCATTCGTGTTCTCCTGGTTCGGGCAATTTCTAATAATGTGGCCTGGTTTTCCACATTTATAACAAACTACATTGGCATAACTTGCTCCGACACTACTTCCTCTGCCATTACTCGTTCCGACACCATTTGTTCCTTTCGTTCTATTAACCCCTGGTCCGTAGACCTCACACTTCGCCGCGCTATGACCATTTCTTTTACACTTGTTGCAAAATTTGGTGCAGAACCCCGAGTGATTCTTTTCACACCTTTGGCATAGTTGCTTCTGATTGTTGTTGTTGTTGCGGTTATTATTGTTGTTGGGATGATTGTTGTAGTTGCTGTTGTTGTTGTTGTTGTTGTTGTTGTTGGGCCGTTTGTTGTAGTTGCGATTGATGTTGCGATTGTTGGGATAATTGTTGCGATTATTGTTGTAATTGCTGTTGTTGTTGTATTGGTGATTCTTATCACCGTTTTCCTCCCACTTTCTTTTGACTTGCTTCACATTGGCCTCTTCAGCAGTCTGTTCTTTAATTCTTTCTTCAATCTGGTTCACTAGTTTGTGAGCCATTCTACATGCCTGTTGTATGGAGGCGGGCTCGTGTGAACTTATATCTTCTTGGATTCTTTCCGGTAAACCTTTCACAAACGCGTCGATCTTCTCTTCCTCATCTTCGAATGCTCCCGGACACAATAGGCACAATTCTGTGAATCGTCTTTCGTACGTGGTAATATCAAATCCTTGGGTTCGTAACCCTCTAAGTTCTGTCTTGAGCTTATTGACCTCGGTTCTGGGACGGTACTTCTCGTTCATCAAGTGCTTGAATGCTGACCACAGTAGTGCGTACGCATCATCTTGTCCCACTTGCTCTAGATAGGTATTCCACCATGTTAACGCAGAACCTGTGAAGGTATGCGTAGCGTACTTCACTTTGTCCTCTTCAGTACACTTACTTATGGCAAACACCGATTCAACCTTCTCGGTCCACCGTTTCAATCCGATCGGTCCTTCGGTTCCATCAAATTCCAAAGGTTTGCAGGCAGTGAATTCTTTGTAGGTGCATCCTACACGATTTCCTGTACTGCTAGATCCAAGGTTATTGTTGGTATGTAGCGCAGCCTGTACTGCGGCTATGTTTGAAGCTAGAAAAGTACGGAATTCCTCTTCATTCATATTCACGGTGTGTCGAGTAGTCGGTGCCATTTCCTTCAAAATAGTTAAATGGAACAAGTTAATCATACAGAATATTAAGAGTAGTTAATAGTATTTCGTAGCATAATATGAACTCATTTATAAAAGCTTTTTCTTCATATTAGCGTTTTATAAGTTTAAATTCGGGTAGTACCTACCCGTTAAGTTCATACTTAGTAGCTAATATACAATTCAACTACTACAATTCTATATGAAAAACTGATTATAATAATATTTCGCGTTCAAACTTTTATACAATATTTTACAAACTTACAATACAGCTTATTTTACATAAAGCATGAAATATAGCACACAATAACTTTGATACAAGATAGTTGTGAAGACAATTCTAGCTAGTACACAAGTCGTTCAGCAAAGGCAATAAAGACACGTAATTCATACGTCCAGAAACAAGTCATGCATTCTGGTTTTACTAGGACTACTTCCCATCCTTGGTCTTGTGCAACATAACCGTTATGGCCGTTGATAAGACAGCGTGTTGTAACGTCATCAAAGGGACGAGGGTTACGTAATGTCCAACAGTCCCGTAATAATCTAAAAACCTCATTTCTTACCCCAATTACCGACTCCGTCACTTGTGGAAACGTTTTGTTTAATAGTTGTAGCCCGATGTTCTTGTTCTCACTTTGGTGAGAAGCGAACATTACTAATCCGTAAGCATAACATGCTTCTTTATGTTGCATGTTAGCCGCTTTTTCTAAATCACGAAGTCCAATATTCGGATATATTGAGTCAAAATAATTTCTTAACCCGTTGCGTAAAATAGCATTTGGGTTCCCCGCAATATATGCGTCAAAGTAAACACATCGTAACTTATGGGTTTCCCAATGTGATATCCCCCATCTTTCAAACGAAAGTCTCTTATAAACCAAGACATTCTTGGAACGTTCTTCGAATGTCTTACAAACTGATCTCGCCTTAAATAGTTGTGCCGAAGAATTCTGGCCGACTCTAGACAAGATTTCATCAATCATGTCTCCGGGTAGGTCTCTTAAAATATTGGGTTGTCTATCCATTTTGTGTTTTTAAACTGTAAAATAGACAAGAGTTAGATTCATAAAAAAAATACTTATTAATACAAGCAATTTTTACATATATCATAAAGCATAAGAACACTATATTCCATATATTACACCACACGAATACAACTATCTTATTCCGACTCGCTCGTTTCTTCTTCTTCGGTTTTGGTTCGTTTTGCCAAGTTTCTAGGGATATATGATGTTCCCCTAATACGAGCCGTCGTTGTCCACATTGGTTTAGAAAAACCTGGTGGTTTAGAGGTTCCCGGGTCATTGTTACAACTTAAGGACTTCGGGGGTTGACGATACATATAAAGTTCATCGGGGTTGGAATTAGATTTCTCTATTTTTATGCCCTTTCCCTTATTATTTTCTTTTGCCTTTTTAAATTCAGTTGGGGTAATTTCTATAACATCATCGGAATTCTCGTCGGAATCCGATTCATCGGAGAATTGGTAATCCTCCCAATATTTTGCTTCCTTGGAGGAAACACCATTGACCATAATTAACTTTGGTCGGTTGGTTGAGGATTTTCTTTTACTTAACCGTTTTATTATTTCCCCCACCGGTTCTATTTCTTCATCCGGTTCCGATTCTTCTTCCGGTTCCGATTCTTCTTCCGGTTCCGACTCTTCTTCCGGTTCCTCTTCGGGAACTTGTGAATCAGTCCACAAATCATTCCAATTTACATTTGACTCTTCATTATTATTAGGTGAGTCAATGGGACTTGTTCTAGAGGTTGACATCTATCACATAATATCAAACACGTTAAGAGATTAATATATCACATAATATTCATATGTTAAAAATATATAGTTTCCAACAAAAATGTTAAGCAATCATTTTTAAAGAAAACACGGTCGAAGTCCAGACTCACTAATGCATCCTAACAAACTCGATAAGACACACTAATGCAAATTTTCTGGTTCTCTAAGACCAACGCTCGGATACCAACTGAAATGTCCCGTTCTTATTGATTAAAAACGTTCCATATTAATTGATTTCGTTGCGAGGTTTTGACCTCTATATGAGACGTTTTTCAAAGACTGCATTCATTTTTAAAGAAACCATAACCTTTATTTCATCAATAAAGGTTTAAAAAGCTTTACGTAGATTATCAAATAATGATAATCTAAAATATCATGTTTACACACGACCATTACATAATGGTTTACAATACAAATATGTTACAACAAAATAAGTTTCTTGAATGCAGTTTTTACACAATATCATACAAGCATGGACTCCAAATCTTGTCCTTATGTAAGTATGCGACAGCGGAAGCTCTTAATAATCACCTGAGAATAAACATGCTTAAAACATCAACAAAAATGTTGGTGAGTTATAGGTTTAACCTATATATATCAAATCGTAACAATAGACCACAAGATTTCATATTTCAATACACATCCCATACATAGAGATAAAAATTATTCATATGGTGAACACCTGGTAACCGACAATAACAAGATGCATATATAAGAATATCCCCATCATTCCGGGACACCCTTCGGATATGATATAAATTTCGAAGTACTAAAGCATCCGGTACTTTGGATGGGGTTTGTTAGGCCCAATAGATCTATCTTTAGGATTCGCGTCAATTAGGGTGTCTGTTCCCTAATTCTTAGATTACTGGACTTAATAAAAAGGGGCATATTCGATTTCGATAATTCAACCATAGAATGTAGTTTCACGTACTTGTGTCTATTTTGTAAATCATTTATAAAACCTGCATGTATTCTCATCCCAAAAATATTAGATTTTAAAAGTGGGACTATAACTCACTTTCACAGATTTTTACTTCGTCGGGAAGTAAGACTTGGCCACTGGTTGATTCACGAACCTATAACAATATATACATATATATCAAAGTATGTTCAAAATATATTTACAACACTTTTAATATATATTTTGATGTTTTAAGTTTATTAAGTCAGCTGTCCTCGTTAGTAACCTACAACTAGTTGTCCACAGTTAGATGTACAGAAATAAATCGATAAATATTATCTTGAATCAATCCACGACCCAGTGTATACGTATCTCAGTATTGATCACAACTCAAACTATATATATTTTGGAATCAACCTCAACCCTGTATAGCTAACTCCAACATTCACATATAGAGTGTCTATGGTTGTTCCGAAATATATATAGATGTGTCGACATGATAGGTCGAAACATTGTATACGTGTCTATGGTATCTCAAGATTACATAATATATAATACAAGTTGATTAAGTTATGGTTGGAATAGATTTGTTACCAATTTTCACGTAGCTAAAATGAGAAAAATTATCCAATCTTGTTTTACCCATAACTTCTTCATTTTAAATCCGTTTTGAGTGAATCAAATTGCTATGGTTTCATATTGAACTCTATTTTATGAATCTAAACAAAAAAAGTATAGGTTTCTAGTCGGAAAAATAAGTTACAAGTCGTTTTTGTAAAGGTAGTCATTTCAGTCGAAAGAACGACGTCTAGATGACCATTTTAGAAAACATACTTCCACTTTGAGTTTAACCATAATTTTTGGATATAGTTTCATGTTCATAATAAAAATCATTTTCTCAGAATAACAACTTTTCAATCAAAGTTTATCATAGTTTTTAATTAACTAACCCAAAACAGCCCGCGGTGTTACTACGACGGCGTAAATCCGGTTTTACGGTGTTTTTCGTGTTTCCAGGTTTTAAATCATTAAGTTAGCATATCATATAGATATAGAACATGTGTTTAGTTTATTTTAAAAGTCAAGTTAGAAGGATTAACTTTTGTTTGCGAACAAGTTTAGAATTAACTAAACTATGTTCTAGTGATTACAAGTTTAAACCTTCGAATAAGATAGCTTTATATGTATGAATCGAATGATGTTATAAACATCATTACTACCTTAAGTTCCTTGGATGAACCTACTGGAAAAGAGAAAAATGGATCTAGCTTCAATGGATCCTTGGATGGCTCAAAGTTCTTGAAGCAAAATCATGACACGAAAACAAGTTCAAGTAAGATCATCACTTGAAATAAGATTGTTATAGTTATAGAAATTGAACCAAAGTTTGAATATGATTATTACCTTGTATTAGAATGATAACCTACTGTAAGAAACAAAGATTTCTTGAGGTTGGATGATCACCTTACAAGATTGGAAGTGAGCTAGCAAACTTGAAAGTATTCTTGATTTTATGAAACTAGAACTTTTGGAATTTATGAAGAACACTTAGAACTTGAAGATAGAACTTGAGAGAGTTCAATTAGATGAAGAAAATTGAAGAATGAAAGTGTTTGTAGGTGTTTTTGGTCGTTGGTGTATGGATTAGATATAAAGGATATGTAATTTTGTTTTCATGTAAATAAGTCATGAATGATTACTCATATTTTTGTAATCTTATGAGATATTTCATGCTAGTTGCCAAATGATGGTTCCCACATGTGTTAGGTGACTCACATGGGATGCTAAGAGCTGATCATTGGAGTGTATATACCAATAGTACATACATCTAAAAGTTGTGTATTGTACGAGTACGAATACGGGTGCATACGAGTAGAATTGTTGATGAAACTGAACGAGAATGTAATTGTAAGCATTTTTGTTAAGTAGAAGTATTTTGATAAGTGTATTGAAGTCTTTCAAAAGTGTATAAATACATATTAAAACACTACATGTATATACATTTTAACTGAGTCGTTAAGTCATCGTTAGTCGTTACATGTAAGTGTTGTTTTGAAACCTTTAGGTTAACGATCTTGTTAAATGTTGTTAACCCAATGTTTATAATATCAAAAGAGATTTTAAATTATTATATTATCATGATATTATGATGTACTAATATCTCTTAATATGATATATATACATTAAATGTCGTTACAACGATAAACGTTACATATATGTCTCGTTTCAAAATCATTAAGTTAGTAGTCTTATTTTTACATATGTAGTTCATTGTTAATATAATTAATGATATGTTTACTTATCATAATATCATGTTAACTATATATATAACCATATATATGTCATCATATAGTTTTTTTTACAAGTTTTAACGTTCGTGAATCACCGGTCAACTTGGGTGGTCAATTGTCTATATGAAACCTATTTCAATTAATCAAGTCTTAACAAGTTTGATTGCTTAACATGTTGGAAACATTTAATCATGTAAACATCAATCTCAATTAATATATATAAACATGGAAAAGTTCGGGTCACTACATAATACAAATCCCATCGACTCACCTAATAACAATGAATAGTCGAATATATATTGGGAAGATTCACAAATTCCCGAAGAGGAACAGGAAGAGGAGGAACCGGAAGAAGAGGAACCGGAAGAGGAGGAACCGGAAGATGAGGAACCGGAAGAAGAAGAGGTTCCGGAGGAAGAAATATTGATACCTACAGTAAATCGATTAAATAAAAGAAAATCCTCAACCGACGAACCAAAGTTAAAAATGGCCAATGGTGTTTCCGCCAAGGAAGCAAAATATTGGGAAGATTACCAATTTTACGATGAACCGGATCCCGATGAGGATCCCGATGATGTTATAGAAATTACCTCGACCTAATTTAATAAAGCAAAAGAAAATAATAGGGGAAAAGGTATAAAAATAGTGAAACCTAATTCCAACCCCGATGAACTTTTTATATATCGGCAACATCCGTATTTCCTAAAATGTAACAATAACCCGGGAACCTCTAAAGCACCAGGTTTTTCTAAACCATTGTGGAAAACAACGGCTCGTATTAGAGGAACACCATATATCCATAGAAAATTAGGAAAACGAACCAAGTCCGAAGAAGAAGAAACCCGTGATTCAGATTAGAGGGTTGTAATTATGTTGTGTATTATATGTATTGTAGTGTGCTTGTACTTTTATGTTCTATGTAAAAATTGTTTGTATTATTTGTTAATTATCTTTTACGAATCTAATCCTTGTCTATTTTACAGTATAAAAACAAAATGGATGTTAAGAGTAGACAACCGAATATTTTAGAAGACCTACCAGAGGATATGATTGAGGAAATCTTATCTAGAGTCGGTCAGAATTCATCAGCACATTTAGTTATGGCGAAATTAACTTGTCAAACATTTGAAAGACTTTCCAGAAATGCCTTAGTTTATAAAAGGCTTTCCTTTGTTAGGTGGGGAATATCACATTGGGGAGACCGTAAGTTACGCCGTGTTTTCTTTAAAGCGTTAAATGCGGGGAACCCAAATGCAATTTTATGCTATGGGTTAAGAACCTATTTTGACTCAACATATCCCAACATTGGGTTTCGTGAGTTAGAAAGAGCTTCTAACATGCAACATAAAGAAGCATGTTATACTTACGGGTTAGTGATGTTCGCTTCTTACCAAAGTGAGAAAAAGAACATCGGGTTACAACTTTTAAATAAAACCTTCCCACAAGTGACGGATTTAGTATTTGGGGTGAGAAACAAGGTTTTTAGATTATTACGGGGCTGTTGGACATTACGAAACCCTCGTCCTTTTGACGACATTACAACATGCTGCCTAGCCAAATGTCATAACGGTTACTTTCCACAAGACCAAGGATGGGAAGTCGTCTTAGTAAAACCAGAATGCATGACTTGTTTCTGGACTATTTCTTTTGCTGAACAACTTGCGTATTAACTAGAATTGCCTTTATAGGTGCCGAGTAGCAAAGTTATTATGTGCTATATTTCATCCTATATGTATAATAGCGGTATTGTAAGTTTGTAAAATATTGTATAAAAGTTTGAACGCGAAATATTATTATAATCAGTTTTTCATATAGAATTGTAGTAGTTAAATTGTATATTAGCTACTAAGTATGAACTTAACGGGTAGGTACTACCCGAATTAAAACTATAAAACGCTAATATGAAGAAAAAGCTTTTATAAATGAGTTCATATTATGCTACGAAATACTATTGACTACTCTTAATATTCTATATGATTAACTTAATTCTTTTGGGCTATTTTTGAAGGAAATGGCACCGACGACTCGTCAGAATTTGAACATGAGCGAGGAAGACTTCCGTGTTTTCCTTGCAGCAAACATAGCTGCAGTACAGGCTGCGATGCAAAATAACAATAACTCTGGATCTAGCAGTGGAACTAATTCCACAAGAAATCGTGTAGGATGCTCCTATAAAGAATTCACTGCCTGCAAACCTTTGGAATTTGATGGAACCGAAGGACCAATTGGATTGAAACGGTGGACCGAGAAAGTCGAATCGGTGTTTGCCATAAGTAAGTGTACTAAAGTGGACAAAGTTAAGTACGCTACGCATACCTTCACAGGTATTGCGTTAACGTGGTGGAACACCTATCTTGAACAGGTAGGATAAAATGCTGCTTACGCACTACCGTGGTTGGCATTTAAGCAATTGATGAACGAGCAGTACCGTCCTAGAAATGAAGTCAATAAGCTCAAGGTAGAACTTAGAGAGTTACGAACACAAGGGTTCAACATTACCACATATGAACGACGATTCACAGAGTTGTGCCTATTGTGTCCGGGAGTGTTCGAAGATGAAGAAGAGAAGATCGACGCGTTTGTAAAAGGGTTACCAGTAAGAATTCAAGAATATGTGAGTTCACACGAGCCCGCTTCCATACAAAAGGCAAGTCGAATGGCTCATAAACTCATAAATCAGATTGAGGGGAGAATTAAAGAGCAAGCGACCGAAGAAGCCAACACAAAATAAGTCAAGAGAAAGTGGGAAGAAAACAGTGACAAGAGTCACCAATACAACAACAACAACAATAATCGCAATTACAAATGCAATAACTACCACCACAACTGCAACTTTAACCGCAACAACAATAACAATCCCAACAACAACTACAATAACCGTTCCAACAATAACAACAACCGCAACAACAACAATCCCAACAATAACAACCAGAGGCATAAACCATGCCAGAGGTGTGAAGGATACCATCCGACTGGGCTTTGTACGACATCGTGTACTAAGTGTAATAGAAAGGGTCATGGTACGACGAAGTGTGAAGTTTACAGACCAATGGCTAACAAGAATAAAGGAACAAATAATGTCGGAACAATTAATACTGCCATTATTTGTTATGGATGTGGGAAGCCGGGTCATACCAGAAACGAATGCTCAAATCAGGGGAATACTAATGGACAGGGCCGCGGAAGAGTTTTCAATATTAATACGGCAGAAGCACAAGAAGACCCGGAGCTTGTTACGGGTACGTTTCTTAATGATGAAAAACCTGCTTATGTTTTATTTGATTCGGGTGCGGATAGAAGCTATATGAGTAGAGATTTTTGTGATAAATTAAGTGGTCCATTGATGCCTATGAATAATAAATTTTTACTCGAATTAGCAGACGGTAAATTAATTTTGGCAGATAAAATATGTCGGAATCGAGAAATTAAACTGGTTAGCGAAACGTTTAAGATTGATTTGATACCAGTAGAGTTAGGGAGTTTTGATGTGATAATTGGCATGGACTGCTTGAAAAAGGAGAGAGCAGAGATTGTATGTTACAAAAATGCAATTCGCATTGTACGAAAAGAAGGAAAACCCTTAATGGTATACGGAGAAAAGAGCAACGCGAAGTTAAATCTTATTAGTAATTTAAAGGCGCAAAAACTAATAAGAAAAGGTTGTTACGTCATTCTAGCACACATCGAGGAAGTTAAACCTGAAGAAAAGAACATCAGTGATGTTCCTGTCGCAAAAGAATTTCCCGATATATTTCCGAAAGAATTATCGGGATTACCCCCACATCGATCCGTTGAATTTCAAATAGACCTTGTACCAGGAGCTGCACCAATAGCTCGTGCTCCATACAGACTCGCACCCAGTGAAATGAAGGAACTCCAAAATCAACTACAAGAACTTTTAGAGCGTGGTTTTATACGACCAAGTACATCACCATGGGGAGCTCCTGTTTTGTTTGTCAAAAAGAAGGATGGTACATTCAGGTTGTGTATCGACTACCGATAGTTGAAAAAACTTACCATCAAGAACCGTTATCCACTACCTAGAATTGACGACTTATTTGATCAACTACAAGGCTCGTCAGTTTATTCGAAGATTGATTTACGTTCTGGGTATCATCAAATGCGGGTGAAGGAGGATGATATTCCGAAGACTGCTTTCAGAACGCGTTACGGTCATTACGAGTTTATGGTTATGCCGTTGGGTTGACTAACGCACCAGCTGTGTTCATGGACCTCATGAACCGAGTGTGTGGACCATACCTTGACAAGTTTGTCATTGTTTTCATCGATGACATACTTATTTACTCAAAGAATGATCAAGAGCACGAAGAACATTTGAGAAAAGTGCTAGAGTTGTTGAGGAAAGAAAAATTGTACGCTAAATTTTCAAAGTGTGCATTTTGGTTGGAAGAAGTTTAATTCCTCGGTCACATAGTGAACAAAGAAGGTATTCAGGTGGATCCGGAAAAGATTGGAACCGTTGAAAAGTGGGAAACCCCAAAAACTCCAAAGCATATACGTCAATTTTTAGGATTGGCTGGTTACTACAGAAGATTCATCCAAGATTTTTCCAAAATAGCAAAACCCTTGACTGCATTAACGCATAAAGGGAAGAAATTTGAATGGAAAGATGAGCATGAGAAAGCGTTTCAATTGTTGAAGAAAAAGTTAACTACGGCACCTATATTGTCATTACCTGAAGGGAATGATGATTTTGTGATATATTGTGACGCCTCAAAGCAAGGTCTCGGTTGTGTATTAATGCAATGAACGAAGGTAATTGCTTATACGTCTAGACAATTGAAGATTCACGAGCAGAATTATACGACGCATGATTTGGAATTAGGTGCGGTTGTTTTTGCATTAAAGACTTGGAGGCACTACTAATATGGGGTCAAAAGTATTATATATACCGATCACAAAAGTCTCCAACACATATTTAATCAGAAACAACTAAACATGAGACAGCGTAGGTGGATTGAGTTATTAAATGATTACGATTTCGAGATTCGTTACCACCCGGGGAAGGCAGATGTGGTAGCCGACGCCTTGAGCAGAAAGGACAGAGAACCCATTCGAGTAAAAGCTATGAATATAATGATTCACAATAACCTTACTACTCAAATAAAGGAGGTGCAACAATGAGTTTTAAAAGAATTAAATTTAAAGTATGAAATACCCAAAGGATCGGAGAAGCATCTTAATATACGGGAAGACGGAACCCGATATAGGGCTGAAAGGATTTGGGTACCAAAATTTGGAGATATGAGAAAAATGGTACTTAGAGAAGCTCATAAAACCAGATACTCAATACATCCTGGAATGGGGAAGATGTACAAGGATCTCAAGAAACATTTTTGTTGGCCGGGTATGAAAGCCGATGTTGCTAAATACGTAGGAGAATATTTGACGTGTTCTAAGGTCAAAGCTGAGCATCAGAAACCATCAGGTCTACTTCAACAACCCGAAATCCCGTAATGAAAATGGGAAAACATTACCATGGATTTAATCACTAAATTGCCAAGGACTGCAAGTGGTTTTGATACTATTTGGGTAATAGTTGATCGTCTCACCAAATCAGCACACTTCCTGCCAATAAGAGAAGATGACAAGATGGAGAAGTTAGCACGACTGTATTTGAAGGAAGTCGTCTCCAGACATGGAATACCAATCTCTATTATCTCTGATAGGGATGGCAGATTTATTTCAAGATTCTGGCAGACATTACAGCAAGCATTAGGAACTCGTCTAGACATGAGTACTGCCTATCATCCACAAACTGATGGGCAGAGCGAAAGGACGATAAAAACGCTTGAAGACATGCTACGAACATGTGTTATTGATTTCGGAAACAGTTGGGATCGACATCTACCGTTAGCAGAATTTTCCTACAACAACAGCTACCATTCAAGCATTGAGATGGCGCCGTTTGAAGCACTTTATGGTAGAAAGTGCAGATCTCCGATTTTTTGGAGTGAAGTGGGGGATAGACAGATTACGAGTCCGGAGATAATACAAGAAACTACCGAGAAGATCATCCAAATTCAACAACGGTTGAAAACCGCCCAAAGTCGACAAAAAGAGCTACGCTGACATTAAAAGAAAAGATATAGAATTTGAAATTGGAGAGATGGTCATGCTTAAAGTTGCACCTTGGAAAGGCGTTGTTCGATTTGGTAAACGAGGGAAATTAAATCCAAGGTATATTGAGCCATTCAAGATTATTGATCGTGTCGGACCAGTAGCTTACCGACTTGAGTTACCTCAACAACTCGTGGCTGTACATAACACTTTCCACGTCTCGAATTTGAAGAAATGTTTTGCTAAAGAATATCTCACTATTCCGTTAGACGAAATCCAAATCAATGAAAAACTTCAATTCATCGAAGAACCCGTCGAAATAATGGATCGTGAGGTTAAAAGACTTAAGCAAAACAAGATACCAATTGTTAAGGTTCGATGGAATGCTCGTAGAGGACCCGAGGTCACTGGGAATGAGAATATCAGATGAAAAAGAAATACCCACACCTATTTCCGGAAGATACGTCAACACCTCCAACTGCTTAAAATTTCGGGACGAAATTTATTTAACGGGTAGGTACTGTAGTGACCCGAACTTTTCCATGTTTATATATATTAAATGAAATTGATACTTACATGATTAAATGTTTCCAACATGTTAAGCAATCAAACTTGTTAAGACTTGATTAATTGAAATAGGTTTTATATAGACAATTGACCACCCAAGTTGACCGGCGATTCACGAACGTTAAAACTTGTAAAAACTATATGATGACATACATATATATATATATATATATATATATATATATATATATATATATATATATATATATATATATATATATGTATATATATATATATGTATATATGTATATATATATATATATATATATAGTTATCATGATATTATGATAAGTATGTACCTCATTAAGTATTTTAAAAATGAGTTATATACATAAAAATGAGACTATTGAATTAAGAAACTTGAAAACGGTATATATAACGATTATCGTTATAACAACGTCTTACTAATTACATATGAATCATTTTAAGATATTGATACACTATATATAAACATGTTAAATGATAAGTAAACATATCATTAAGTATAATAACAATGAACTACATATGTAAAAACAAGACTACTAACTTAAGGATTTCGAAACGAGACATATATGTAACGATTATTGTTGTAACGAAATTTAACTGTATATATATCATATTAAGATATATTAATACATCTTTATATCATGATAATGTAATAATTTAACATCTCATTAGATATAATAAACAATGTGTTAACGATATTTAACAAGATCGTTAACTTAAAGGTTTCAAAACAACATTTACATGTAACGACTAACGATTACTTAAGGACTCAGTTAAAATGTATATATACATGTAGTGTTTTAATATGTATTCATAAACTTTTGAAAGACTTCAAGACACTTATCCAAGTACTTCTACTTAACAAAAATGCTTACGATTACATCCTCATTTATTTTCATCAACAATTCTACTCGTATGCACTCGTATTTGTACTTGTACAATACACAGCTTCTAAATGTATTTACTATTGGTATATACACTCCAATAATCAGCTCTTAGCAGCCCATATGAGTCACCTAACCATGTGGGAACTATCATTTAACATCTAGCATGACTTATGAGCAAGGAAACAAAAATAAGAACTCCTTTTAACCCCACTCACCTTCACCACTCACCACCTACTCCATTTCACTTCCAATTTTCTTCCCAATTCTCTCTCAAAACACACACACTCTTCCATGAACGTCTAAGTTACTATTTTTCCAGCAAAAATCATCAAATACAAGCTTTGGTTATTACCTATAATCATCATAAAAACAATTACTCAAGAACACATCAAGAACACTTCCAAGTTTACAAGTTTACTTCCAAGTTTCCTAATCCATTCCAAGCAATCATCTAAGATCAAGAAACCTTTATTATTTACAGTAGGTTATCTTTCTAAATCAAGGTAATATTCATATTCAAGCTTTGATTCAATTTTCTATAACTATAACTATCTTAATTCGAGTAATAATCTTACTTGAACTTGTTTTTGTGTCATGATTCTATTTCAAGAACTTCCAAGCCATCAAAGATCCTGTGAAGCTCAAGTTATTTTTTTATCATTTCCAGTAGGTTTACCTACTAAACTTGAGGTAGTAATTATGTTCATAACATCATTCGATTCATATATGTATAACTATCTTATTCGAAGATTTGAACATGTAATCACTAGAACATAGTTTAGTTAATTATAAACTTGTTCGCAAACAAAAGTTAATCCTTCTAACTTGACTTTTAAAATCAACTAAACACATGTTCTATATCTATATGATATGCTAACTTAATGATTTAAAACCTGAAAACATGAAAAACACCGTAAAACTGGATATACGCCGTCGTAGTAACACCGCGGGCTGTTTTGGGTTAGTTAATTAAAAACTATGATAAACTTTGAATTAAAAGTTGTTCTTCTGGGAAAATGATTTTTCGTATGAACATGAAACTATATCCAAAAATCATGGTTAAACTCAAAGTGGAAGTATGTTTTCCAAAATGGTCATCTAGACGTCGTTCTTTCGACTGAAATGACTACCTTTACAAAAACGACTTGTAACCTGTATATCCGACTATAAAATTATACTTTTTATGTTTAGATTCATAAACTTAAGTTTAATATGAAACCATAGAAACTTGAATCACTCAAAACGGATTTAAAACGAAGAAGTTATGGGTAAAACATGATTGGATATTTTTGCTTGTTGTAACTACGTGAAAATTGGTAACAAATCTATATTAATCATATCCTAGCTAACTCATATTGTATTATACATGTATTATAATATATTATGTAATCTTGGGATACCATAGACACGTATGCAAATGTTTTGACATATCATATCGACCCATGTATATATATTATTTGGAACAACCATAGACACTCTATATGCAGTAATGTTGGAGTTAGCTATACAGGGTTGAGGTTAATTCCAAAAATATATATACTTTGAGTTGTGATCTAGCCTGAGACGTGTATATACTGGGTCGTGGATCGATTCAAGATAATATATATCGATTTATTTCTGTACATCTAACTGTGGACAACTAGTTGTAGGTTACTAACGAGGACAGCTGACTTAATAAACTTAAAACGGTAAAACGTATTAAAATGTTCTAAATATATTTTGAACATACTTTGATATATATGTACATATTTGTTATAGGTTCGTGAATCGACCAGTAGCCAAGTCTTACTTCCCGACGAAGTAAAAATCTGTGAAAGTGAGTTATAGTCCCACTTTTAAAATCTAATATTTTTGGGATGAGAATACATGCAGCTTTCTAAATATTTTACAAAATAGACACAAGTACGCGAAACTACATTCTATGGTTGAATTATTAAACCGAATATCGCCCCTTCAAGTCTGGTAACCTAAGAATTAGGGAAATGACCCCTAATTGACGCGAATCCTAAAGATAGATCTATGGGCCTAACAAACCCCATTCTGAAATTTGGAATGCTTTAATACTTCGATTTATATGGTGATTGTGATTGCCAATTTATGATATACTTGCGAGTATGCGGGGAATATTCTTTATGCATTATGTTAATGTCGGTTACCAGGTGTTCATCATAGAATGATTTTTATACACTTGCGAGTGTAGGATTATTGAATAAATGAAATCTTGTGGTCTATTATATTAATTTGATAATATATAGGTTAAACCTATAACTCACCAACATTTTTATTAACGTTTAAAGCATGTTTATTCTCAGGTGATTATTAAGAGATTCCGCTGTTGCATGCTAATATATGGACAAGACTTGGTGTCAGCATGCTTGTATAATATTGTTTAAAACTGCATTCGAGATTTACTTTGTTGTAACATATTAATATTGTAAACCAATATGTATTGGTAGTGTGTAAGTGTGATATTTTTAGATTATCATTTCTGATAATCTAGGTGGTGTCCTTTTAACCTTGTCGATAAAATAAAGGTTATGGTTTGTTTTAAAAATGAATGCAGTCTTTTAAAAACGTCTCATATAGAGGTCAAAACCTCGCAACGAAATCAATTAATATAGAACGTTTATAATCTATATGAACGGGACATTTCATTTCGCATACATATGTAACGTAATTAATCCGGTAAAGAAAACTTATATTTGAATAATAATAATAATATAATACTCCGTAATAAATTTTGCTCTAAAATTGAGTATTTATATTTCTAATAATTATTACTAGTAATATTACTAGTAATAACAAATGTCTTTTTAATTTTTTTTTTAAGCTAAAATACAATTATTATATGAACTAAGTGAATTTCAATTAACTTAAATAAATAAATAAAATATTTAATTAATGTTAATGAAATCATCAAGATGGGTTATATTTTTTTTCTTTTTATTTTTAATTTTTTCTTAACAAATGAATTAGCTTAATAATGACATCATTATTATAGAATTTTAATAGAAACTATAGATTGTAGTTCACAGTTAGTAGATTTCTATATACTAGAAAGATCAATCCTCTCTATCTGTTATTGGTAGTTAAGTATTTAGAGAGATGATTCTTGTACAATTAATTTTTGTCATACAAAACAAAATGTGTTCTAAGATGTTGTACATTACAATATTTTAAAATTGATTCAGTGATGTATCGAATGGTGCAAGGATCATCACCATAGTAGTTAACATATTTTCATAATGTATTCTAATTTATAATTCACGTATATGGTAAAGATTAAAACTACAAGATATAACAAATACTAACAACATCATACTTACAATTACATTACGTATATTTTAGTATATCATATCCACTTTGATTAAAATTCAGAGATGAAAGATTACTACTACACTACATTAGTTAATATTAGTAGCGATATATGTAACATGACATGAATGCTAAAAGCCTAAATATATATAGTTGTCACGTACATTAATTTTCAGTAGTACAATGATGAAAAAATAAAATTGAATGTTTGCATCATTTAACGTGTCTTAAAAGGAAACTACGAAGCACAATTAAGAATCCCTGGGTACTTTTATTTACAAATCATTGGACCTAAATTTTACAAATCTCACATGTTCGAATTTCAAAAGTGCAAATAGCTAATCACACAAAAAGATATTACAGTTGGCTAGTGGTTGTGAGTTACTAGAAAGTGTATGTTAGAATAAAGCAACCTGTCACAAATGGTCAAATTACCTTTTTAGGTAATTTGACTTTGAGATCAGAAGTTGTCTACTTCATCCTCTCCCGATTTAGAAGATCACATGTCTGCCAAGTCAAAACAAGTAAACAACTAAGAGGCAGGCTGCTAAGCAACACTTTTCCTAGTTCCAAAAGTGTAATGTAGCCATACCAAGACTAGAAATAGCAGTTGCAATGTTTAGATTATATAAGATCACTTAGCAAATTGTAAGAACTCAATTCAATTGTATCAAATATTCAAACATTCAATACAAGATCAAATTCTTAACTTTTATCATGGTATCAAAGCTGATGGTGTATATCTTGGATCATTACACACATCTTTAGCTTCATCACTTACCCGTTTAATTGGCCACCATGTCTAATGACGGTAGCCAATCACCACCTTCAATTCAGTCCACTCATACTAGCCAAATGAATGATTTAACAAGCCAACTTGCTAATCTGTTGAAAAATAGTTCACACTTCCAACAGCCAAAGATATCAGATACAGTGAAAATTGGTGTGTGTTTGAACAGCTCAAATTATGCTTTATGGTCCAGGATGATGAGGGTTGCCATTGGAGGTAAATCCAAGGTGTAACAACCCTGCTTTTTCCGTCACTTCCGTTAACTGTCTGTTAATCGTTTTAGCGGTGATTACATGGCTTTTTATGTGTTGAAGTGTATTAAATACATATTTGATCCTTGGAGGGTTACGATAATTAATATGTGTTAATATTAATTTGAAAATATATTTCGGATAAAGAAATACGTTAAAAACGATACGGTTTGGATAACTGCAAAAACTACTTTTCGAGCAACGAAACGTTCGGGTATATTTTAATAATTATTTTAATTATTAACTTTTTAAAAACATTTAATTTATTGGGTTTTTAATAAATTAAACGTTTGGTTGCGTTTTAACGATCGGTTTAGCGTTCCGGGCCTTCGGTACATCTAAACGGCACTTGAAACGAGCCACAAATACACGCTTTTACAAAACATGAGCTCGAGAACACTTCTCTTGGGCCAATCGGCCGAATCTAGCCCACCCTCCCTTTTATTTTTGTTGTTGGGCTTGTTTTGGTCACTAGTGACATTAGGCCCTAGTATTTAAGACTAACCTAAACCTAAAAACACTGTATTATCCCTAATCAAAAAAAGGCAGTCGACTTTTGGCTCCCTCCTCCCTCTCCCAAACCGTCGACCACCATCAACCCTAGCACCACTCAAAATTAATTTTTAGCTCAAGCCTTGAACACGAAAAGTGCAATTCCCTTCGTTCTCTACGCATTGGTGTGATTTAATTGTTGATTAAAGGTATAATTGTACAAACCCTAACTCTTAAAATCAGATTTTATAAAGTTTCATAGTCTAGGTTAGTCTATTGCTCGATTCATCATGTTTGTATGCATTGTTAGTCGTTAATTACATCGCATTACATGTTTTGTGTAAAAACCGAATGGAATATTGATGATACTGTAAATAGTTATTATCTAGATGGAAAAAGCCCCAAAAATTAATAACGTTAGGCTCAAGAATCAATTGATTTCGTTATCGTATGCTCTAGATATGTTAAATCGAAGTTTTGTTGTGATCTTGCTTTGAATCCGAATTTTATGAGTTGTATGCTTTGTGAATTTTGATATAAAATTCTAACCACTGTATAGAGGACTTAAAAACACTCAAGTTAGATTAGGATATCATGCAGTTTGGATCTATATAGATCACGTTGTGTTAAATTGAATGTACATGAAAAACTGATTTGCTCATTATCATGAAACTGACTTTTTAATTCATTTGAAGTGTGATATTGTTAGGTCTTTACATTTCTAGAAAATTCATATGTTGTAGTTAACTTTTCATCTAAGCCTTGCATAATTTGGATTTTTGAAGCTTGTGTTATGTGCATGTCGAAATGGTAACCGGTATGCTGACCAAATCTGTAACATATGCACCTATTGCTTTATAACATGAGTTGTGAACCTTTTGAGACCTTGGCCTTCTGAGTTATTGAACTTTGTATGTTATGTGATATATTTCTAGTTTATTGTAACCTCTGAAACTTGATACATTGTGCACACTAAGGCCAAAGATGACTACTGAATTGAGCTGAAACAGAACGTCCAAATTGATTGAATAAACTGTACCAATTGGCTAAACAAAAATTGATCATTTTTGGATATGTGATAATTTGACTTGTATTGAACCATGGCCATTGACCTAGCTTGATTTTCATTTCCCTAGCTCCAGTTATAGCCATTACGAAATTGGTGCGCAGTCAGAAACTGATTTTGTGAACCATAAATGTGCCTCTTCTGAAACCCGACTTGTAGACATCGTATGAGACCCTGGTTATGCTTTTTGGAAATGTTTATATGTATAGTTAATATCTGGAGTTTTCCATGTTGCCATGAATTATGTGCTATGAGATATTATGGGTTGTTTGCAACATGTACATGAACGTTACGCTTGACGATAATCTGTGATCGCATACTTGACATGTTATGACCTGAAACGTGTTTGTTGACCTAGATTTGATATGTTGACCAACATTTGACATGAACCTACTGATGTTGACCTTAGTTGACTACTTTGACCAAGTTTGACTTTTGGTTTGACTTTGGTTGACTTTTGTTGACTTGCATGAACTAGTTGACTATATGTTGACTTTACTTTGAAACGCGTCAAGTCGAGCAATAAGACAACTTACTCTATGAAACCACTTTTGCATAAGACATATATGTTGACCAACCTAAATACGTATACTTAGGTTGCATTACTCGGCACTGATCCGTACAAGTTATTTGTCTACTTTTCATTCAAGAGCTTTCAAAGGTGAGTCTACAATCCCACTTTTACTTACTATTTTTTGGGTTGAGAATACACGTTGTTACTTACACATTTTACAAATGCTTTTATGTTTGACACGAGTACTTATTATACATATTGAGTTTGTTCACAAAGCCCCTAGCTTGAATTCTTTTATTACCTTTGGGTAAGCACAATTTAGATGGACGGATCCGTTAGGTTAGACGAACCTCACCCTACATTATTAACTGTGGTGCATTTACTTTGAACATTAGATACACTCGAACAAGTGTATACATTTTATGGGGTAAAGGGAGTGTAGTGGATACTATACTCTGATCATTGCTAGTATTCAGGTGCTCATGGATTATGTAAACGTTTTACAACTTGGAGTTGTACATTTAAAATCTCGTGGTCAATGAATTTGAACTATTTTCTGATAACTGTTTATCAGATACTGTTACATTATATAAACTTGTAGATTCACCAACATTATTGTTGACATGTTTTGCATGTTTTATTCTCAGGTCCTTAAGAGGTAGACTTCTGCTGTGTTTGATGCTTTGACCTGGTCGTGGAGTTAGCATGCTTATTAAAGACATTATTTACTTTCGCATTTAAAACTTTTATAACCGTTTAATACTGTTGGCTTGTGGTTACGATCACAACAGTGTTATTTATTTTGGGGATTTATTGACTTATGTTTTGAAAGTCAACTTTTTATTAAAATTAAATGTGATTTCTTTGAAACGTCTCATATAGAGGGTGTAACTGTGAACTGTGGTACCTATGATTAACACGCCGTCAGATGGGAATTTGGCGGGGTGTTATAGTTAGGCCCTTCTCTCTCATTTAACATCCAATCCTCCTGATATTAATCATGAAACATATGAACAATGGGAACAAGAGGACCTCATTGTTTTTTCATGGTTAATTCAGAATATCGAACCCAACTTAGCTAGCAATTTAACCTCTTTTTCCACCTCAAAACTGCTATGGGATGCTTTAATTACAACCTATAGTAGTTGAACTGACAAGTTACAGACATATGATTTGTTTGTAAAAGCTACTGAAATAAAACAAAACAACCTGCACCTTGAAGAATTGTGGATTCGAATGCAAGGGATTTGGGGTGAACTTGAAATTTGTGACCCAAATCCCTTGGAAAGTGCATCAGATATCAACAAATACAACAAGATTAGGGCTGAACAGAAACTTTTTCAATTTTTAAAAGCCCTTGATCAAAAGCATGACACAATCAAGAGAGAGATTCTTCGTTTAAATCCTTTACTGACGGCGGAGGAAGCCTACGCCACCGTGAGGAAAGAAGCAGCCTATCGCCAAATTTTAGGGTTATCACAAAGCGATCCTTCAACCAATCATGGAATTGCAACCGGATTGGTTACAATCGATGGCAAAGAACCCTCTGTTCATCTAACCAAAACCCACCGGAGTGGTTATCAACCGAAAGTCGAGAAATCAAAGCTTAAATGTACAAGATGTGGTAAATCAAGGCATACCATCGAGTAATGCTTTGAGATTAAAGGATATCCAGAGTGGTGGATAAAGCCAATCAAGGGCAAAGCATCGATGGTAGCAGCAACAGATGAAACCACCACCACTACCACAGATCAAGGCTTCGGTGGTATAGCCACCACCCATGAAACCACTGGTATGAAACTTAAACCCTTTATCTCATTATTTACAAACATAGGTAAAGCATATAGGGTTACATATGGAACTAGTGAATCGATTAAAGCTTCTAGGGGAGAGAAAACCACTAGTTCCAACGTAAATTGGGAGAAGGGAAAATACAGCTCAAAGATGCCCTTGAAAGAAACAAAAGAAACGGGTGGAGTATCTTACAAGCAACCGACGGTTTCCATGGGTGGGTCTGTTGGGCCAAAACTTCATAAGCCCACTAAAATGAGATGGGTTAATTCCAAAACGGATCATAGCCCAACACATAGCCATATGAAGTCTGTTAATGGACCAGGTACTAGGCCCAAGAGTAAAACTAAATTTAATAGTAATATACTAAATAAGCCTAATTCTATTCCGTGTCAAAATAAGTACTACGTTTTAACAAAAATACTAAAAGACTTTTCCGAAGAAAATGTTGCCTCAAATAATGTTAAATCAAAATCTTGGATTTTTTATTGTGGAGCGATGGACACTATGACTTTTGACGAAAACGATATCATTTTTAAAACAAAACCTAGATAAAATAAGATTCAAACAGTTAATGGCGAAATTATTCAAGTTAAAAGTGGCGGTACCATTGAAATTTCACCAACTATTAAATTACCTAACTATCTATATATTCCAGCTTTATCTCATAAGCTGTTATCGGTAAGTCATGTTACAAAAGAATTAAACTGTACATGTCCTGATGTATCCGACTTTCTGCATCTTGCAGGATATCCGGACAGGACTGTTGATTGGGCGTGGCACTGAAAAAGGGGGGTTATACTGTGTAGACGAGGTTTCTTAACAAGGCACCGTGTCTCTTGCTCATGGAACGCCTACGAAGGAAGCCTGGTTATGGCATAGGAGATTAGGTCACTCGTCAGCCGGATATTTACATGCTTTATTTCCTAGTTTATTTCCTTCTAGTGTTAAGTTGAACTGTGAAACTTGTATTTTGGCCAAGAGCCACCGCAGTACGTTTAAACCTAGTAATACTAGAAAAGACGTATCTTTTGCTTTAATTCATTCTGATGTATGGGGTCCTGCCCAGGTTAATGGGGGAAAAACTTTCGGTATTTTGTGTTATTTATTGATGACCATACAAGAATGACATGGATTTATTTTTTAACCCACAAGTCAGAAGTTTTCGAGAATGTTGGTTGAATGTTGGTTAATGAACTAAACGACAAAGTTAAGTATAATGATTAACCAAAGAATATGTTTTGATGATGATACATACATATGCATCAGTGATGACCGACATCTTAACATAAAACACGCAAGGTCACTAATCCATACTTTATCTTGCAAATGACCAAGTCAAACATAGCTTAAAGAATAGAATTAAAGATCAGCAAAATACACGGTCAAGGTACGGTCGACCACATAGCCAGTCGTAGAACCCCAAACTGAATTGCAACGCAGTTTTATAAAAACAAGTTGCACGGTCGTCACCACGGTCGTCACCACGGTCAACCACAGTGCGACCGTAGTTTTCTCTGTCACCACTTTTGACCAAATTAAGTTTGACTAGTTCCCGACATCTATAATTCATGAAACCTTTCTCAATATGCTTAGAATAGATGTCTTCTCCATACTCAATTGAGTTTTGGTCATAAAAACACTAATCGTGATTAATTATGCCTAATGACATCTTAATGACAAATTAACCAAGATTAGGCATAACACATAAGTGTTAAACAATAACTTGTGATCTTAAATCTTATCTAGATATCCTTAGTATGATCATCAAGTACCAACACACTTAAGCTAATGTCACTAGAACAATAATTACTATTAAAGATGACTTAGTGATTAATTAATGCTAAATGAAGAACAGTGCTTTCAAGTGTAACTAGTAAAGACTTGTAATCCTAAAATACACTTAGATACATTTAGGATGGTCACCAAGTCTCAACTAGAGATTGCTCTTCCCTTGTGCATGTGTTGGACATTAATGTGTGCTTACAAATTAATCATGCAATATGTTATATTGCAAGTAAGCTTGCTAAAAGCTTAAATTATAAGTTGTGTAAATATCTATATGATTGATCTTAGAGTAACTATCTCTTGCTATGTGTGAGTATTACTTGCTACTTGCTAATATGTTTAATACTCATAAATTTGTCAACTTAATTAATATGCTTGTTATGTTCTTACTAGTTAGAATACTAGGATTCAAGTAACTAGCCTACTCCAATAAATTAAGTGTAAAATGGTTCACAATGGAATTATAGTCAATTGTTTATTTGGTCTTGTCTAAGTAACAAGTTGTGATTGCTTATTCAAGTATGACTTAACTTTAATGTCTCTACATGCTTAATGATTATCTTAGAAAGACATCATTCAATTAATCTCTACCTAATCTTAAAATGAACATAACTTGTGATTAATTGAAACTAGGAAGTTAATGACATATTGACTAGTCTTTAGAATTGAACCAAATGCATTAATGTGACTAACTAAGTCTTGACCAAACTGAGATTTCCCAAAATATCAATCAAGACACTTCTCCAAGAATGTTAGGTTTACCACTATTGGAGTGTCATGTCACTTTCACTCAATAAGACCAAATCTCACACACTTAATGCATATAGTACTTGTATAGGATGTTGGGTTTCTTTTGCAGGTGCTAGATGGAGTAAAGGGGCCAAAATGTGGTATTTAAATTTGAGTCAAACGGCTATACAACGGATACACATTTTGGACTGGAGCACGCACGGTCGAACCACGGTCGACCGTGATGGCAACCGTGTGTCAACAGCTATTTTTTAAATCCTACTATAAATGGCAAGCATTGAAGAGCATTTGAAGCTGACCCTCTTGCATATTTCAAAAGCTTATTTTCAGAGATCACAAGGGCTCTAATTACTACTCAAATATGATCAAGTAAGAGAAGATTCTATGATCTTATAGATATAGAATTTGGTTGTTGTAAACTTACTAATGAAAATCATTAATCTTGTGAGTTTACTTAGTGTAATGTATGTCCTAGTATTGTCTTAGGATCATCATTGCAAAGTGTATAAGTCTTGTAACTTCAATTAGTAGAAGCATAGGCTAACTTAGTGATCTACTTCCTTAAAGGGACTTAGGAAGTTGATTAATCTTATTTGGAGATTAATACTTGTCCAAGGTGAAGACAAGTTGATCTAGGTTGGAGTTGATCTTTCAAAGGAATAGAAAGATTAGGTAGGTTGTCTACCAAAGAAGTTAAAGACTTGTAAATCGAATCTCCACCGGGTTTGGAGAAAAGTGCTTAGTGAAGCAAGAAATCCCGATTAGTGTAATCGGGGAGTGGATTAAGGTGGATTAGTTAACATCCACCTGAACCACTATAAATCCTTGTGTCTATGTTCTTTACATTACTTTATTCATCATTTTGAACATATACACTACACACATCAAGTTTGAGTTGAATTGGTTGATCATAGTTAATCGAATTTGATGATCAATCGAAAAATTGTTAAAAATGTATTAAGTAACTATTCACCCCCCCTAGTTACTTACAGAAAAGTTTTCTCACTTTTATAAAATGGTTCAAACACAATTTAACAAAAACATACAAATCTTGAGTTCTGATAATGGGGGTGAGTTCGTCAATAATTCAATGAAAATGTATTGTGAAAGTAATGGGATCATTCATCAAACATCATGTGCTCATACTCCCGAACAAAACGGAGTAGCCTAACGAAAAAATCGACTACTCTTAGAAATGACAAGAGCTTTATTAATTGAATCTAAAGTACCAAAAAGTTTTTGGCCTGAAGCTCTTGCTTCCGCTACCTATCTTCTTAACCGGTTACCAACTAAGATTTTGAGCACAAAAACTCCGAGAGATACTTTATCTCAATTTCACACTCTACCAACCTCATTAAATATGGAACCACAGGTATTTGGGTGCTCTGTTTTTGTTCACATTCCAAAATCTGAACGAACCAAACTTGATCCGTGTGCCAAAAAATGTGTTATGGTGGGGTATGGCATAAATCAAAAAGGATACCAGTGTTATAGTCCAAGGAGACGTCATGTCTTTACTACAATGAATTGCGACTTTATTGAAACCGAATATTTCTATAATAATACCCAACTCACGAGTGAGGGGGAGGAAGAATATAATGACACTCTAAGTTGGGTACAATGGACACCTCAATCCGACAATATCCAAATTTTAACACCAAATCCTGATCCCGAATCACCAAATCCTGATCCCGAATCACCAAATCCTGATCTTGAATCACCAAACCCTGGTCTCGAATCACTAAACATTGAACCAAATGAAATCACCTCAAATAATGAACAAGGAGAACAAAATGGTTCAACTTCCGCTGAAACCACCCAAAGATATGTCCTACCACGAAGAGCAAACAGATGAGTACCACCAAAAATATACTCTCCAGAAAAAGAAGCTCAAAGATCAAGATACCCAATTGCCAATATTGCATAAGGGAACATATCAAGTGAAGCACAGAGTTTCAATTCTGCTCTATATTTTGAAGAAATTCCAGCTACCGTTGATCAAGCAATGAAATCTGAGAAATGGAGAAAGGCTATGGAAGAAGAGATAGATGCACTTAAAAAAATTGACACTTGGGGAAAATGTGTTATTCCTCAAGATAAGAAACCTGTAGGATGCCGATGGGTGTTTACAATTAAAAGAAAACCAGATGGCACCATTGAAAGATATAAAGCATGTCTTGTTGCCAAAGGATACACTCAAACCTATGGGATAGATTATTCCGAGACCTTTTCTCAGGTTGCAAAGATTGATACTATTAGAGTTCTCTTTTCTGTCGCCGCAAATGAAGACTGACCACTTCATCAATTTGATGTGAAGAATGCTTTTCTCCATGGCAAATTAAAAGAGGAAGTTTATATGAATGCTCCACCAGGATTTAAGGGAAACTTCAATGATAGGGAAGTTTTTCGACTTAAAAAATCTTTATATAGGCTAAAACAATCTCCAAAGGCTTGGTTTGGGAAATTTACATTATTTATGAAAAAACACGATTTCAAACAAAGTAATTCGGATCACACTTTTTTTCTAAAACAAAAAGGAAACTTAATTACATGCTTAATCATCTATGTTGATGATATGATAATCACGGGAAATGATAAAAAGGAAATTTCTGATTTAAAAATAAACTTATTTAAAGAATTTGAAATGAAAGACTTAGGCAGACCCAAATACTTCTTGGGAATTGAAGTGTTAAGATCCCAACAGGGGATATTTATTTGCCAAAAGATGTATATTCTTGACTTTCTTGCAGAAATAGGTATTATTGACTGCAAACCTGCTGATACCCATGTGATTCCAAATCAAAAGCTATATATGGAAAATGAAGCTGAATGTAACGACCCAACTTTTTCGACTTATATTTTTGTGCTCTATACTTGCACGAATCTGCGTATATGTGTGTACTGAGCTAGTTTATGCACTGGGATCTTATTTCATGATTAATTACTTCCGTTAATTAATCACATACGGAGCTTTGGCCACTGACCACACGTCTTTTTGATTTGTATAGAGGTCGTAACAGCTGTCCGAAGTCAGCCTATTGTTTCGATCTCTATTCTTGTTGAAAACTTACTTTAGCTTTTACGAATGATGATGATGATGATGATGATGATGATGATGATGATGATACTTAAGATGTAACTTATTCACTTTTAAACTTTTGGGGACAATTTACTGACTTAGTAACCATTGACTTAGGTTGCGGACCTTTTGGATCGACCAACTTACTTGTTTGGACCGACTTACTACTTGCTTACATTTTCGTATCGATTTTACCGCACATTCACTGTGAGTTATAGCTTCCCTTTTTATTTTAACTATTTTTGGGAATGAGAATACATGCGCTATTTATGTTTTTACATACTAGACACGAGTACTTAAACTTTATATATGTGTGGGTGATATAACGGCACAAACATTACCCTTAGCACGGTAACGTTTAATCATTGGTTTTTGAACCGGTGAACGCGAATATTAGATATGGATCCATAGGGTTTGACATCCCCACTCGGGCTAGTCGCTCTAGCATTTAACGGGTGTTTGATACTTCGAGGACATACGCACTCGTCAAGTGTACTTTTAGGGGGTATTATTATTACGTTAAGTTAGTTACCGGGTGCCCACAGATAAGCATATACTTTATCATACTGATTTGAAATACTGATTTGAAACGTTGGTTGAAGTACTGAAATCTCATGGTCTACATTACATTACTGATTACAAACAAACTATAGCTCACCAACATTCGTGTTGACATTTTAAATCATGTATTTCTCAGGTGCTTAGACGTTGTTGCTTCCGCTGTTAGACTTGCTGTTATAGTCTTGGTGTTATAGACTTGCTGTTACTGACTCGCTGTGTTAGACTTTCGCTGCATTGTTTAGAGATGTCTCAAGCATGGAAATTTTACTTTGCATTCGCAACTTATGTTACTTTTGAATAATGGCTTTGTAACGACCTTTGTGTCACGTTATCTTCTGTAAAACGTTATCTTTTCATGAATGCAAAACTTGTTTTAAAACAACATGTAGTATTATACCGTGTAATGGACCTGTTGTTGACGATTCATACATGATGATTTTGTTCGGGGCGTCACATTTGGTATCAGAGCATTGGTTGTAGGGAATTAGGTTGCATTAGTGTGTCTTGATCGAGTCGAGTAGAATTCATTAATAGGACTAATCTACAACTTGCTCGTTTACTTGTTTCTGCGAAACTGCTGCATGCTACTATTATATATTATTGCATGTTACAGCTTACTACAACTGCATGCTACTGCTTACTTTTACTACTATGTGAACTTGTTGTATGCTATTGCTTATTCTCGCTACTGCATGCTACTATCTGCTTTTTGCGTGTTACTTCTATTTAATACTGTTATTATTGCCATGCTATGTACTGCTATAGACGATCTAGGCTGCTGTAGTATTTATGCTTGATTACATTCTTACTACATGTCTGATATTCGCTGTACCGACTTGGAGAATTTATTTTTCCTAGTTCAGATGTTTTTCTGAACCCTTTTCCCACTCGTCTAACCCTAAGAACTAGTAATGTAATCCACCTGTTACTACCGTTCCACCGTTCCAGAGATCGAAACATTACTTCACGCAATCTAGGAAAAGTACCCCTTGGATTACGCGCCCACTAAAGTTGATCTTCGGAAGAGGAGATATGTGAGGACTTGTCGGAGTAACCGCACCTCGCCCCACCCCCGAGCTCACCCTAATTAGCCACGTACAATGTATGAATATTCGAAGGTTGTTTAGTTTTCGCAAGTTGACCCGTATCCCGTACGCTTTCATGACCGTCGCTTATCTCTTTCATTCTTCACTACTACTCGATGATCTAACGACACTTCTGGATTTAGGTCCCTAACACTCTTAGGCATTGGAGAAGTCGGGAAGGCGTCTCCTTTCACACGGTCATAGTGTTTTCTACTGATGCTCAGCCGTACCCAAAGACTTGGGAGTCGCCTCAAGACATATCGTATTACTACTTGCTACACGTACAACTCGACACGAGACCCAGATTGAATTTCTAGAAAGGAACCTAACGAAATTACCTGAACCCGAATATTTTGAAGAAATTTCGGGACATTTACGCATTGATGCATGACCTACGGAACCTACTCACCCACACCGGGAAACCGTGAGGTTAATTACGTAGATTTTGTTTTGAGATAGCACAGATAAAGCACCGTTAGATGAAATTGAGTAGAACTTGAAGTGATCACGTTACATTGACCATATGGAGTGATATTGGAATGAACGTACGATTTAGTACAATATAATGACGCCAGGCCAGCGTGATTATATCGAAGTAAATCATGCAGAAGTCTCAATGCTACTATATAAGGAATATGAAGTGATTCAAAGAAAATTTTGGCAGGAACCAGTTGAGTATACGCATTATGGTCTGTTAGAGGTAGGGAAAGAATAACCACTTAGCCCAGGTATTGTACAAGAAGGGCCTTGATTGCAGAATTGATAACCCGAAAATATGTTCTAGATATAGATAACCTGGACACATACGGAAAAGTTCTCAAATAGGAAAAACTTTGGACTTACTTGCGGTAGAGAAATCATTATGGAGACTCGCATGGATCCTGATTATAGTTAGGGGACGATTCGTCACAACATTTTATTGGCTCGAAGTTGTTTAATACTAGAGCGATAGAAACCTTATATCTAAGAACCTTAGTATTATGACTAATAAGCCATTAACAACCATGAGGGTTAAGTATTCTATAGGACTAGCAAATGGTAAGCTGACAGAGATAGAGGAATAATTTAAGGTAGTACCTTAAAATTAACTGGTGGGTCATTTGGAGATGACCTCATGTCAATAAAACTAGAAAGTTTTAAAGTAGTAGTTGGAAGGGATTAGTTACCTACACACAAGCACGTTATTTGAGAAGATTGATAGAATTTTTCACGGTAATATAATAAGATTTGGTTGGAAGGAATCTTAAGATTAACCTAACACCCATCAATTTGGGAAGCTTGATGTAATAGTTGGAATGGACTTTAGGATTAACCTAATACTCATCAAGTTAGGAAGCTTTGATGAAATAGTTGGAACGGACTGGCTTTCAAGGATGAAAGCGAAAATTATTTATAGTGAGAAGATTATTCGTATACCTCGCGAGAATGGTGAGCCAAAAGCCATCTGGGTTACTTCAACAACCCGAAATCCCGCAATGGAAGTGGAAAGGAATAACAATGGATTTCATCACGAAGCTACCGAAAACGGTAGGCGGTTATGACACTATCTGGGTTATCGTTGACCGCCTCACCAAATCTGCTCACTTTCTAGCCATGAAAGAAACTGATGCAATGGATAAACTTGCACAACGATACATAAAGGAAATTGTATCCCGTCACTTCAGCGACTCAGATTCTATATTAAGGACCACCCAAGAATCTCATTTGATACTCATTCTTACGCGACTCTAAATCCTAACTTATTCCGAGAGATTTCTTATTGGATGATAATCACTCCGTCATCCTTCTTACTTCGATATTAGTCATACCAATTCAAAATTTTTCCAAAATCAATGGGTGGCTAATTCTCATCCTCATACTCTCCCATTCGTATCTCACTTATAAGCAACAACTTCACACTTAAGCATTTTTGGTCGAAGGACTTATGCCCTACTAATAGTCATCAACCACATTTAAATTCAATAGTTTTTATAACCTCAAATATCACCCTAAATTTTCAAAAATCTTTTACTCAATCCTCATCAGTCTTTTTCCAACTTGTAACCTCCGAAATATGAAAAATTTTGTTTGCCAAAATTTTACTCACACTATTTTACTGTGCGATCCTCTCAAAGTTTTATAAAAATAATTTTATTTTACTGCCATTCGTACAAATTTTAGAAACCATATATGTTATATATAACAAAGTAAATAATTACTTATTTTTTTACTAGTACATGTAAAATTTTACTTTCACTTTTACAAATCAATTCTTTTAATCAAAAGATATTTTACTTAGAGTAGTCTATATTTACTAAGAACTTCGTTTCTTTTCTTACATTGTCTCCTTAAACGATTTCTATAAAATTTTTGTTGCTTGTTATATATAATTTTTCGTGTTATTCGTATCCCAGTCATCATGAGGACTTCACAACAGTCGAAACCGAGAGATTCATGTTTGTGATAAAGGCACTTACTACCACGTCATGCAGAGCCTTCGGGCATTCACTAACACTTAAACCATTCAAAATTATTGCGTTACCCCAAGGATCTTATTTGCCACACCTGTTGGAACGATGCTCTTTTTTACATAACTCTAAGTCCTGACTTATTCCAGGGGACTCTCATTTAGTGATATTAACACCATCAGTATTTTGACTTTAATATTAGTCATAACCTGTTGGCATTTTGCAAAGTCAAGAAGCGGTTAACTTCTCGTCCTCATGCTCTATCCTTCATACCTCACTTTTTAGCAACGGCTTAGCACGTGAACATTTTTGGCCCAAAGACTTATGTCCGGATAATTATCAAAACTACATTTGATTCATTATTTTTCATTACCTAGTAACATGTCACCGATGATTCAAATATTTTTCACTCGATCTTTTTCAACTCGTAACCTCTGAAATACGAAAAACTATATTTATCAAAAATTTTACACGTTGTTTATTTGTGCGGTCCTCATAAGATTTATGGACAAATGAAATTAATAAAATTTTTCTGTCGCTTTTGCGATTTATAAAATCATATATGTATGTATATAATTAAGTTAATAAATTTACCTTTACTTGTTATGGTTAGTACATACTAAGTTATACCTTCAAATTATTTAAAAATCGCTCCTTTATTGAGTTGTTTAACTTAAGTCAAATAGTTTTGTGCAAAATGGTACACGTTGTACATACTTCTAAATTTACTAAGAACTTCATTCCGTTTATGTTGTCACATCAAATGTTTAAAGGTTTATCAAAACTTCCCTGGTTGATTTTATTAAAGGTTTTCGTATTAGTCTACACCATGTATGGATCATACTTCTTATCGTCCTCCGTTTAGGGATGAATCTTACCATTAAGATCTTTATTAAAAACTCTTGAGCCACTTGGGATGACAGTTTTATAAAATTTGTTAGGAAGTCTTTGCACCCATAAAATGTTCCTTTTAAGGTTAGACATGGCAAAAATGCGGGCCGATAAATCAGATTTTTGGGGTACACTCAGTGGTCACCCCATTGTAGGAAAGGCACTAGTTGGGTTTCTACTGTCAATATTTCACGGCTAATCGTAACCCCCTCCTCAACACCATCTCTATGAATCAGTATATTGAGGTACAAGAAATCACTTTTGAGATTCTTTTGGGAGTAAACCATTCGTTATGACCTAGGGTTCAAGTAGCTTCTCATCCGCGCATCTCCTTAAGTATAAGGATAAATTCAAAACAACCCGCTCGAAGAGTCCACTCTCGTTCAAAGATCGCACCATTCGTGCAGTTTTTTTTCGGAAATGTAATATAAAATACCTTAAGAATCTATGAATCGTGTTATCCTCTTGGAAGGGACTGCTTAAAACATCTATAACACTGATGTGGTTACTCTATATATTTCTTCTTTTGTTGGTTGCAGCTATATGTTGTTCTAGTCGATGTTACCCCTAACTTCAACATGTAACTGAAAGGATATAGTTACATTATGGAACTGTGCTTTCATTCCATCAAAGGATAAGTTCACACACAGTATGTTGTGATCACCATGTTTTCCATTCTATCTGTCAGCTTTGTATTGCGACATAAGCGCTCAATGTTTTAGATGAGTTTAGTAACATTCATGATGTATTTCATGCATCCAGCTTACTGAAGATGCCTGTAAGGCTAAAAACATCATCTTTCTTTTTGTGAGTATATATTCGGATGACATATTCATGTAGCAAGAAACGAAATCAATTTTTTAATCTCTTAGGACAAGAGACTTAATTAATGGCATATACCTAATCTTACGTTTATACGCCCAAGTACCTTTCAAGGTAAATCGCTCACTTCTGAGCCCACGAGTCCCTCAGAACTTTGATACGCTCCTTCTTCTTCAAATTCGGTACCGTTGTTGGTTTCTCAAAATTTCGGGACGAAATTTTCTTTAACAGGTGGGTAATGTAACGACCTGACTTTTTCGACTTATTTTTTGTGCTCTATACTTGCACAAATCTACGTATATGTGCGTACTGAGCTAGTTTATGCTCTGGAATCTTATTTCATGATTAATTACTTTCGTTAATACCTTACAACGTGCTACTAAGTGTTTAATCACTTAACTTGATCCCTGAATGCTTTTACGACCGTTAGTGCCACTTGACGTTTAAAGCGAGCTACGTACTTGGTACACGTTTAACTTTTGTCATAATTGGAATATTATGACTACGTAATACTAATTGTTATTTTCTAATGAAAATTACTTGGCTTATTGGTTGTTTAATTACGTTTAGTAATTTACTTATGCTCACTAGTTGTCTTGTTGGACTTTCTACCTTGTTGGATTTTAGCCCACCCTACTCTAGTTAATGGACTATTTAATTAGCCCAATTTTAATAAGTTTATGACCCATATAAATGTAAGACAAAAACCCTTTTATAAGAGCCAACATACTAGCATTTTTGTTCACCATTATCACAAATGTTGCATGGGATCCAAACAATAAGCACCACCTTTAGACCACCACTAACCAAAAAGCAAAAGTTGTCCCCTTGTCCCCCCCCCCCCTCCCTTGGCTACAGTTTTGGAAGACCACCACCACACTATAAATACAAGCCTCATTCATCCATTTCACACTTGATCTCATTCTCATTTTACACACACTTGCTCTCTAATTCTCTCTCTAGTCTTTCTCACACTAAAAATTGTAATTTTTAATTTTTCTTCTTCTTCTTCTTCTCTTCATCATCATTAAAGGATCAAGCTTTTTAGCTTCTTGATCTTGTTATATCTTAAAGATCCAAACTTTGATTTGAATCTTTCAAGAACATGAAAGATTCAAGCTTTTTAGCTTTGAATCTTCATTACTTTGTTGGATCTAAGTTTTCTAGCTTATGATCTCTTTATTTTGTTAAAAAGATCAAAACTTGTGTTTATGATCTTCATGAAACTTGAAGATCTAGCCTTTTGCTTTAAGGATCTTCAAGAACATCAAAGATCCAAGCTTTCTAGCTTAGGGTTTCATTATTTTGTTTAGATCTTAGATTTCTAGCTTATGGTCTCATTAATCTTGTAAAGATCCAAGCTTTCTAGCTTAGGGTTTTCTTAATACTTGAGATCTAAGTTATTATTGTAGATCTCACTTACTTGGAACTTTTTTGTGATTTTTGTGATGATAAAGATCAAGTCTTCATCATCTCATATGATGAAGATGCATAAACTTGTGTAAAAAGGACAAAGGTTGAAGCTTTATTGAGTTTATGCAATAAAGAGGCAACCTTGATGTTCAAAACTTGTAGAATGTTAGCTTTTACTCTTAGTTGTGTATTGATGGTTCAAACTTAGTCAAAGTGATGCTAAAACATCAAAGAGTTGTACACTTGAAGCTTACACGCATCAAGGATGAGAACCGTGATGAGCATCAAGCACCAAGAAACCCACCGGAGCACTTGTTTGCTGTTTTTCGGGGTCTGATCCGAATCCTAGGACTTCTGGAAAATTTATTTTTAGATAGTTCGTTTCGATTAGATGAATTTTCGTTTAGGACTCACCTAAATCCGATATACGGTTTAGGATTTATAGCCTTCCGAAAGTCACTACGCCTTTGTAACGACGTGCTGAAAAAATTCTGACCTACTCGCGCTTGAACCGTAGCCACGGTCAAACGACATCGAGTTAATATCTGAAAATTTGACAGTGGTTAGAGGACTCACATACGGAGCTTTGGCCACTGACCACACGTCTTTTTGATTTGTATAGAGGTCGTAACAGCTGTCCGAAGTCAGCCTATTGTTTCGATCTCTATTCTTGTTGAAAACTTACTTTAGCTTTTACGAATGATGATGATGATGATGATACTTAAGACGTAAATTATTCACTTTTAAACTTTTGGGGACAATTTACTGACTTAGTAACCATTGACTTAGGTTGCGCCGACCAACTTACTTGTTTGGACCGACTTACTACTTGCTTACATTTTCGTATCGATTTTATCGCACATTCACTGTGAGTTATAGCTTCCCTTTTTACTTTAACTATTTTTGGGACTGAGAATACATGCGATATTTATGCTTTTACATACTAGACACGAATACTTAAACTTTATATATGTGTGGGTGATATAAAGGCACAAACATTCCCCTTAGCACGGTAACGTTTAATCATTGATTTTTGAACCGGTGAACGCGAATATTAGATATGGATCCATAGGGTTTGACATCCCCACTCGGGCTAGTCGCTCTAGAATTTAACGGGTGTTTGATACTTCGAGGACATACGCACTCGCCTAGTGTACTTTTAGGGGGTATTATTATTACGTTAAGTTAGTTACCGGGTGCCCACGGATAAGCATGTACTTTATCATACTGATTTGAAATACTGATTTGAAACGCTGGTTGAAGCACTAAAATCTCGTGGTCTACATTACATTACTGATTACAAACAAACTATAGCTCACCAACATTCGTGTTGACATTTTAAAGCATGTATTTCTCAGGTGCTTAGACGTTGTTGCTTCCGCTGTTATATTTGCTGTTATAGTCTTGGTGTTATAGACTTGCTGTTACAGACTCGCTGTGTTAGAATTCCGCTGCATTGTTTAGAGATGTCTCAAGCATGGAACTTTTACTTTGCATTCGCAACTTATGTTACTTTTGAAAATAATGGCTTTGTAACGACCTTTGTATCACGTTATCTTCTGTAAAACGTTATTTTTTCATGAATGCAAAACTTGTTTTAAAACGGCATGTAGTATTATACCGTGTAATGGACCTGTTGTTGACGATTCGTACATGATGGTTTTGTACGGTTCATCACAATGACCTTGTTGATAAAGGGCAATATCAACGGATGGTGGGAAAACTTATTTAACTTGCTCACACTCGACCAGATATAGCACAGGCAGTGGGAGTTGTAAGTCAATTCATGCATCAACCACAGGTTCATCATATGGAAGCTGTAATGAGAATCATCAGATACTTAAAGAAAACAGCTGGGCATGGAGTTGTTTTCAAAAAGAATGGGCACCTCGAAATAAAGATTTATACAGATGCGAGCTGGGCTGGTGAAAAAGGAGATAGAAGATCAACGTCAGGCTTCTGTACAATAGTCGGAGGTAACTTAGTTGCATGGAAAAGCAAAAAACAAAAAGTTGTTTCTCTATCAAGTGCATAATCAGGATTTAGAGGGATAGCAAAAGGAGTTGTAGAAGCATTATGGATCTGAAAACTTCTAACAGAGATGGAATTTCCACCAGAAGATAGCATTCAAACCTTATGTGATAACGAAGCAGCCATTGCCATATCAGAAAATCCAGTTCAACATGACCGAACTAAACATGTTGAAATTGATCGACACTTTATTAGAGAAAAATTAGATGGTGAAATCATTTCCCTTCCATCAATCAGATCTGAAGATCAGCTAGCCGACATCCTCACCAAATCAGTCAACTGGAGACTCTTCAGCGAAGTTCTCAGCAAGTTGAATATTAGATATCCCACCATTCAATTTGAGGGGGAGTGTTAGAATAAAGCAACCTGTCAACAAATGGTCAAATTACCTTTTTAGTTAATTTGACTTTGAGATCAGAAGTTGTCTACTTCATCCTCTCCCGATTTAGAAGATCACATGTCTGTCAAGTCAAAACAAGTAAATGGCTAAGAGGCAGGCTGCTAAGCAACACTTTTCTTTATTTGTTTATGATGGTTCCAAAAGTGTAATGGAGCCATACTAAGATTAGAAATAGCTGTTGCAATGTTTAGATTATATAAGATCACTTAGCAAATTGTAAGAATTCAATTCAATTGTATAAAATATTCAAACATTCAATGCAAGATCAAATTCTTAACTTTTTATCAGTGTACCATATATATAAACATGAACATATTTGGATTTTGAAACACAAATGAAAGAATCCAATAAAAAGAAAAAGGTTATACAATTAAGTTCGTGAGTAACAAGTATGCATTAATTTGGATCTTGTAGTTCATCTAGACGAAGAGTACTTGCACTGACTTTTCTATATTTAAATGAAATTTTAGGATTTTTTCTATCAACCGCATAAATTTTTTGTGAAATTTCATAAATGTCGCTTTAAACCAAAAAAAAAAAAAAAAGATAACCAAAACGTACAACACTTTTATGCACCTTAACGATAACCCTTAAAATTGTCGTAAGAAAAATCCTAAATTCTGAAATTGTATTTATAATAATATATATTATAGATTATAGATAGATATAAATTATACGGAGTACTATATAAGAGGGAAGATCGTTGGTCAACGACATTGAACCGTGAGACCGAGTTAAAAAAGCTAGTGACCCAAACGTATTGACTGAACTAAAAAAACTTAATCTTTAAGCATATAAAATTTAGAGATATCTTGACTTTTAACTTATTTTGATCGAGTTTATTGAGTAATGTTAAGTTAATTTAGTATAATTTAATCCATCAAACTATTGTTTCTCAAAGAGAGCTGATCGTCACACACTACTTTTTATCCATTCATACTTTTGTCTCATAAATTCACATTTATATCTCTAAATTATTCTAGGGATATCAAATCGTATGTCTCGTTTGATTGGATATCAAATCGTCTCAAAAATCGAAAGTTGGATTGGTTCAAGTGGTTAGTGGATCCTTGGTCTTGTTTAGTTTAGCCGCGTTTTCAGCATGTTCACAAGTTGCTGACTCTGCAACTATTTCTTCGATCAGCAGCTATTCTCGAGTGTCTGCAGCCCAGTTAGTTCCAGCAATTTCCTGTTTTATGGTTTATTCTTATTTGTATGTATAATTCTGGGTTGCTGTATCCTTTCCTTTTAGATTTTCTCTGGGCTATTGTAGTTGAGCCCCATCTCGTGTGCTTCAGGATTAGCCGTGTTTGGACTAATGCATTTAAGTCCAATATATTGTATTGGGTTGGGCCCCCTCTGGCCCTTTCGTGTTTAATATAATGCTGCTTTTCGAAGAAAAAAAAATTATTCTAGGGAGTTGAACTTATATTATTATTCTAAATATAAATAAGGGTATAATAGTAAATTATGTGTATATGGATAAAAAATGGTGTGTGATGATCACCTCCCTTTTTCAAACCGTACATTATTTTATTTACTTTGTTACAATTGAGTCGTGAATCTTTTGATTAACTATTAACAATCTTATTAAAATGTACACAAAAACGTGAATATTACTTAATATTCACACCAGCTTTAGGTGATGATATATAAATCTCAACAACTATTTGGTAGCTAATGCTTTCTTCCATTTCAAGGCAAGACTCTGTCAAGCAATGCCTCATCTTCCAATTCAAATGCTCCTGTAGAAAATAGTATTAAATAAATAAATAAGTGTAAGCAATAAATCATCCTACGATAATTGGATGGATGTGTTTGTATGGTGTTTTAAGTTCAATAGGAATAGGAATAGGAAAGTACGACTCTATCGTATAAAGAACTGTATATAGTACTCGTAGATATATAATGAGTGATAATTTAGTCACAGCTAATATTGCTGTAAGTTATTGTACTGTACGTATAATAATATAAAAACATATTCAGTTTTATACGACTAAAGTAGGTGGTAAACAAATGGTTAGTTGTGTATTATAGAATAATGCAATCTATTTATATAAACGATTTTGCTAACGACGGGCTGTCTTTAACTCGCTTTACATAGCGCTTAGCAGTCACTTTTTTAATAACAGTTATCAAAACTTACAATAAATTAAAGCATATTAACGACAGTCCTTAACGTTGTTGTTAGAAAAATACATAAATACATTAAATAATTACATTATTTTTTAATACGTATAGTAGTAATCCACTAATATAATAAGGACATTCAAACAACCAGCAATTGAGGATTGATGTTCACCTGTAACAATCATAAATCAACCAGCTACATCTAATTTAATTAAGTCAAAATTACTTGTATATCCTTTGTCAACTTCACAAACATATAAATCCATCTATCTTACCTCCAGTCTCATCATCATCATCATCTCATCATCACCATATTCCTATAAAAAAGCCCTTATTTATAAACTTTTTTTTTCGGGTTAAAGTCATGGGATCATCAGAAAGACCAAAGAAGAAAGTTCAATTATGGAAGAAAGCCACTGTCCATTTTTTGTTATGTTTCATTATGGGATTCTTCACTGGATTTGCACCAACAAATAAACCTTCTTTTACTACAAACCATGTTATTGCACCAAACGTTAATTCGCCTGAGATTTCACCACCACAGAATGAAATCTCGGACCAACGTTTGGAGCATAAAAATGAGAATTTCAATAGGAGCATGTTAGATGAATCTTTAAATATCCAAATACAAGAAAATGCTAATGTTGGCCAAATAGAAGAAACGGACAAAGAGGCCGAAATTGTTGCAACTAATGAAAATGATGAAAATGGTAAAAATGTTGTAAATGTTGATTTGAGTCCTAAAAGGCTTGTAATTGTTGTTACACCGACGAACGATAAAGATGAGCTACGAGGTGCGCTTTTGAGGAAAATGGCGAACACTTTATCATTAGTTCGTTCACCTTTATTATGGGTCGTTGTTGAGTCAGAGTCCGAGTCTACAGAAGTATCCGATATTTTGAGGAAAACTAATGTCATGTATAGACATTTGGTTTTTAAGGAGAATTTTACTGATGTAGACGTCGAAATGGATCATCAAAGAAACGTAGCGCTTAAGCATATCGAGTATCATAGGTTAAGTGGGATCGTTCATTTTGCATCGCTCTACAACGTTTACGATCTTAGCTTCTTCGATGAGATTAGAAATATCGAGTAAGTTTTCTCTTTCCTTTTGATGTTACAAGTTTTTGAAAATGCTGTTTAAATGGTTAGTGTGTTTTAGATGGAAACTATCGAATTAGGAGAGTAGATGGTTACAACTAACAAACTAAGTATAAAAATGGGGTAGTTTAGATGAAGGTATCTTTTTACGGTTGTAATGTGTATAAAATTTAGACTTTGGTCAAAAGAAAAGAGTCAAAGCAGTTAAAAGCATCTATAAATGTACTCCGTATAAGTTTACAAATCACCTAATTGAAAAATGATAACAAGAGTATTTAGAAGTTAGAACTATCGGTAACATGCATAAAAAATTTATGCAATTCAATAACGATACATTAAAGTAAAATGTAATTGTCGTGTATATATTTTTTTATGCATCTTAACGGACAAATTCATTTTAAAAATTAAGGACCCTAAAAATTAAGTGGGCTATTGATTCATTTATCCGAGTATATTTGTTTTTTAAACTAATCGGTTAATTTATTTATTACGGAGTAATAATTTATTAACATTTCATTTTTTGAACTATGTATTGCATTAAACTACAAAAGAGTTAAAACAGAATTACAATATTTCATAACTTTTTACTATTTTATATATTAATGTTTAGAAGTTATGATGTTTAATAATTTCCAAAATACTTACCGTAAGTATTTATACTTATATTTATATTAATGTATTTTTTTTTAAAAAAAAAAAACTTTCTATTTGTATATTGTTTCAGTAGACATTTTAGAAAATTCCGTACATACAATCAGAAACATAAAATATCAATATCAATACATAGTTACATACTATAGAAAAAGATAAACCTTAATAAATACCCAAAACATTAACCCAAACCAAAATTATCAAATGCCGTTAAAAAAACCAAAATTATCAAATTATATTTGATTTGATATAGTAGTAGTATATGAAAAGGAAAATAGCTCACATACACTTTTTTCAAAATTTTGTTACATTTTACACTATTTCTGAAAAAATTGTCTGAGTACACTGTCCGTTAGAAAAAAATTCCGTTCTAACTCAAGCTTAGGCGTTCGAACACAAAAAACTGATGTGTTCGAACAAATATGTGTTCTAACGGCCAAAAATTACACTGAGTACGAACATATTTGTGTTCTAACACCTGTTGGAATATTGAACGGTCATATCTTTTGATTCGTAACTCCGATTTAGTTACCGTTTTTATAATGCGTGTGTTATTTCGAGATCTATCTGTTTATCACTCGTTCGAACAAGCTTTTGTTCGAACTCAGTATACCATGTTCGAAGTACAAATTTTATGCAGTGTATGCAGTGTCGCTCATTAGTATCATCCGTTCGTCTTGATATATTTTTTATATTGTTTAATATTAAAACAAAAAAGGACTTGGTAAGAAGCAAAAACGAGTATATACATAGATCTCTCTAATGTTGAGCCTATAGCCGTGTGGGAATGAGATAATTACGGCAAAAGGATAATACTATTGAGCCACATTGCATACACCGCATAAAAATTGGACTTCAAACATTGTATGTTGAGTTCAAACAAAAACTCGTTCGAATGAGTGGTAAACAGATAGATCTCGATAAACACACACATTCGAAAAAACGATGACTAAATCAGAGTTACGAACCATAAGATATGATTGTTCAAAGTTCGGACATGTGTTAGAACACATATTTGTTAGAACTCAATGTAAACTTTAGTCGTTAGAACTTAGAATACATATTTGTTTGAACACAACAGTTTTTTGTATTAGACGCCCAAGCCCGAGTTAAAACGAAATTTTTTTCTAAGTGAAATTTTGTTCTAAATGGCAATGTATTAGGGCAATTTAAAAAAAAAAATATTGTAAAATATGTGAGTAATAAAATTTTGAAAAAAAAAAATGTATCTGAGCTAATTTTCATATATAAAAAGATAATTAATCTATAGGTTGTGTGTCTTTGATACAAATGTGTATTTGTGATTGTACATAAAATATATGAAAATAAGTTGTAATTTTTTAGTAAAGTATTAGCATTCTATAAAGTGGTAAATAAATAATTACTCCTAACTTACTATATTGATTTTCTTTAAACATAATGATGGTTGAATTTTCGATATAGGATGTTTGGGACATGGCCAATGGCATTTTTATCAGCAAATAGGCAAAGGGTTAGAATTGAGGGGCCAGTTTGTGACTCTTCAGAAGTTATAGGGTGGCATTTAAAAAGTTTGAACAGTTCAGCAGATGATATTACCAGATCACCTGTTCATATATCAACCGTCGGATTTAACAGCTCCATTCTGTGGGATCCCGAAAGATGGGGTCGCCTTACATCAGCCCAACACACCTCTCAGGTTCGTTATCGTATATTTAAAGTCAATTTATATACAGTATCATCTTTGAGAAATTTATCTGATTAGAGCGTTCTATCGGTTCGTCTTTGCAGCCGCCATTGACTTAGTGATCCTATCACCCCAATACTAGCAACTTAGTGATCCTTTAGCCCTTGATATTCCGTGTTGCAAAATGTTGTTGGGTAGCAAATTTGATCACGGACCACTTCTATTAATTTGTTGTACATTTTGCCTTAAAACTTGTACCCGTAAATAATTAATTAATTTAATAAGTGTGAGGAAGTGTGAGATGGGTCCGTCATGAATATTAGAAGTTTAGTGGTTGGTTAGTGATGGGAAGTAAGTGCTGATGTGGCGCTGATGTGGCAGTCAGTGATTCTATGACGGACGTCATGGTTAAGAGTGGTCTTAGATAACTTTGAAATTGTCTGTTAATAATATTTTTTATAAGATATTAATTAATTATTATTATTATTTGATTTTTCTAAACATAGTATTTTGTTGACGATAGATTTGAGAGGTGATCCTCACACACTACTTTTTGATTTATGTACACTTAATTACCTATTTTACCCTTAATAATACTTATAATAATAATATAAGTTTAACTTCTTAAGGGCATAACTGTAAATTTATTAGACAAAAGTGTACATGGATTAAAAAGTGGTGTATGAGGATTATCTCTCATGGTAAATATGCATAACAATGTTATAAAATTAAATAATACTCCGTAGTTACTTTAACTACAACTATTTTCTTGCATGCTTGAAGGCTACTTATGAAACTTGAACTTTATATTTTTGTTATGCTATGCTAGATCGTCTAATTTGACAAGTTTTCGGTCAATTGTATTTCACTATTTGATGAAATTTCGCTAACATGAAATTTTAAAACTTTTTAGGTGTTACTCCGTATTTTGTAAAGAAAGGATGATTTTTGTTAATAAGTTTCCAGAAAATGTCACCCTAACTTTTGTTTCTACATATTTTCCGGTATCATCCTTCACACGTTAATCAATACGGAGTAAATATGAATCACGAGTGTCATCAAGACTCATACATAACTTGCCGTTAAAATTAATAAAATTTCAAAAAATTAAAGCTAGTTACAATTAATGAATTTAAACTTGTCTAAATTTGGCTCGCTTTTAAAAAAAAAAAAAAAAACAATTTAACTTGTCTTACCATATAGAATATTGTTAAATCATAAGCTGATAAAACGTAACACATTTTTAATGTCTGTTACAAAAAAAATATGTGCAACGTATTGTTAGTATTTTTTATCTGATTTTTTTTGTAATTTTTTTCAAATTTATTTGCAGAATTCTATAAAGTTTGTGAAAGAAGAAGTACTTGAAGAAGAAACCAAATTGAAGGGTCTCCCCCAAGATGGTTGCTCCAAGATTCTATTATGGAATCTTCATATTCCAAGAGTAGTTACAGGTTAATTAAGAGAATAAAAAAAAATGTATCAAAATTCATTTGTCATTTTTTGATATATTACAATAGTTTGTAATAGTTTTCATATAAGCATATTCATTTTTATCTTTCAGTTGATTGTTGTAGAAAGCTTTTTACCTTAAAATTTTGTTTCTAAGACCATATCTATCTAATAGATCATTACTTTCCATCGTCACCTGAGTTAACAAAAAGTGACGAAAACTTACGCAGTTAACCAGGCGTCAGTTCTGACGAACATGGAGCGTCAGTTGAACTAGTGACGAAAAAACGTTTTTACCACACGTCGTTTTTTGATTGATTGAGCTGACCTCAACGATCGGATGACCGTTTCTTTTTCTTTTTTTCCCGAAAATTTTTTAAATTCAAACCTTATCTACTTTATCTTTATTATATATATACATATTTATATTTATAATAGATTTATCTTCATTGTTTTCACAATACACTTCATCTATATCTCAAAAAAAAAAAAAAAAAAAAACATGTCTCACCCTAATCAAAGACCACCAACTCCAAACGAGTATAACGAACGGGCACAAGCTATTTGTGAAACAACCCAAATCCGTTTATCCGAAAACGATAACCTTTTTTTCTATATAAACAAAGTTAAATACTTCAAATCGGACAATCCGTTTAACACTAGTTTTAATGTGTCCAATATACAAAGAAACACATATATATAAGTTTACAAAACGATTACAATAACCCATACAATCCAACGGTGTAATTTCGACACAAATATACATTTAGACGGGTTAAGACTCTATACTTCCACCCGGTACCAAGAGCATAATCTCGGGGATTTACCAAGTCCCCAATCAGCAACCGAATATCCAAAAGCTACCCCCTCACGAGCTCAATCACCCAAAAGCAACTAGTCTAGCAACTAGAAGTTTTCTCCTTAACAAATGGTACCTATAAAAAGGTAACAACAACGAGGAATAAGCTTACGCTTAGTGAATGCAATAGTATACATATACATATATAATCTACTTACTTGCAAACACTTACACAAATACCGCATACGAGCTAGCAATCCAATTAGCATACAATCACAATGTATAATGCTAAATACTCACAATTTAAGACAAGCTAGCATCACCAATAGCATATATTCATCGCAATATAAAATTCTAAATAAACAACACACAAACAATATGGTTAACCATACCCACGCTATGGTGCTACCGGCTCTTTGGTTCACACCATACGTCACATGTTATGGCGCTACTGGCTCTTTGGTTCACGCCACTACGCATTTGTCATGATGCTACCGGCTCTTTGGTTCACATCATAACACTGAGTCATACTCACGTTAAGGTGCTACCGGCTCTTTGGTTCACATCCTAACAACTCATGCTATAGTGCTACCGGCTCTTTGGTTCACACTACAACACACATGCCATGATGCTACTGGCTCTTTAGTTCACATCATAGCACCAATTCACACATGCTATGGCACTACCTGCTCTTTGGTTCATACCATAGCACACAAATAAATACACTATATACATACACGTATAATTATTTCACTCACCTTGAAATGCCCGCACAAGTCATGTTTAACATGATCTCCGTCCTCAAATTCGAGCAAGTAACCACCCATATCACACATAGGTACAATATACACATAAATAGTCATTTTCTAAAAGAGAACCCGACACAAACATCCCTTAGTCGAGGGATCACACCTTGCTCGCCAAAACCCGCCCATTTAACACTTATTGGACACAATTCAATTACCACTTCGGGTGGTAATTCAAACACACTCTTCAAAGTACAATTTAGCCCAAATTATAATTGACATCAATTAGACCAACCTAGATCCCGACACTAGATCACTAGCTAGTTAGTCATCATATTAAAACGCCACTTACACCAATTCTTACAATATATGCAATATTGACCCATATTGCGCTTGCCCACATTTGACTTATGTCAAATTCAACCCAAAATCACTGATGGCTAGTGATTAGGCCTTAAACCACCAATTAATAACATAAACTAAGTACTTGAGTACTTATTACATCAACACTAGCCTCAAATCTTAGTTTGACACCAAATCAAAGTCAACACCCATTTTGACTAACAAACATGTTCTTATGAACATTAAAATCACTAACACACTTACAATCTAGTGATTAACACCCAACCTATGACAAATACTTCCAAATTCATCATCTAACCCTAAACCCACAATAATCGGGTTTACTTACACAATACATACAACAAAACCCTCAATTTCATGAGAAATGGGGTTTATAACCGAACACTACTCAAACCCAAGCTCAAAACAAGAATCAAACACTTACGATTCGGATTAGGGTTTACCTTAAGAACCAAACGAGTCCTGGTAGCTAGAAACATCAAGATGCACCAAGATCCACTCCAATTTGGGCAAGAATCACCACCATCTTCACCCACTCAAACTTCCTCTCTCTAGAAACCCTTATCTCTCTCTAAGATTGGGAGTGTTTAAATGGATAAGAAATGAGCTTTAGATGATCCTTGGGTCAGTTTTGTGGCCAAAAACCCGACCCCAAAGTGAAAGGACCAAAACACCCTTCAAAAACCCCTTAAAACAACTTAAAATGACCCCTGTCTGACCAACCTCGCGACCACGAGATATGGGGTCGCGAACGCGAGCTTGCAACCTCAAATAGCTGAAAGCCTGACTGAATCTCACGACCACGAGTCAAATCTCACGACCGCAATGTCCCCCATTTCAGCATTTTTTTGAAACTTGTTTTGGTCGTAACTTTCAGACCGTAACTCTGTTTTTGATGAATCAAGTATCGTTGGAAACGTAATAAGGTCTACTTTCTAATGGTAAGGTTCTAAAACATTAACACAAACTTTATTTGAGGTCAAAATATATGATTACATACCTTGTAACTCAAATGACGTCCAAAATAACATGTAACTGAAAAACTGGTGTTACAATTTGGATGGTAGTTCATCAAACCCAAAAATGAAATTCGCAAAAAATTGTATCGTTGTGGGCTAAAAATCACACAAAATTCAACAACAACAACAATGGACGGCAAATAGGTGACGACCAATTGACTTGTGACGACCCGAAAATTTTCGAACAAATTTAAACTTAATCTTTGTATTATTTCAACACGATAAGCTAAATCTGTTATGTGGAGTCTTAAAATTGTTGAACCGTGTTCATATATTCATTTGACTTTTAACCATTCCGACGATTCATGAACAACTGTTGTAAATAAGTATGAATATAGAGATAGGTATTTAAAAATAAATATAAGTATATATAACATCTTGAATTAATAAATTACAATATAATCCTTAGAATTGAAAATGTAAAGTAAAATACAAAATGATTAAGCTATTATTAAAGTGAATCTAGATATATACATATATGACTTCTATACATAATTAATATTATATATAAATATTCAAATATGATATTATAGAAAATAAGTATTATAGAACTAATAAGGTTAGTATATTAAATTTTATTACAAGCTAGATTATAGTTGTTGTATTAATATTACTTCCAGTGGTAATACTAAAATAAGTATTAATGCCAGTACTAATAATATTATAATATAAATACGAATATGAAACTTGATATATATATATTGTAGCGACCCGACCAAATCATGTTTGACGGCGCCAACTACTTCGGTCCCGTTGCGTGGTCATAAGTCTTTATCATGACGTTTGACCAAAATATGTCGCATCTATTTCATAAGTAAAAGGATGTTTCAAGTTTACAAATGTAGTTCAAAGACTAGTTACATTACAATGTTTAACGTACGAATGAAACCTATGCGACACAATTTAAAGTATTCAAAAGACGCTCCAACTATGCATGTATACTCGACATCCAAGCAAGTATCAAAAAGAGTGCGGAAGCATGTATCAAGTAGCTTTCAAGGACCTGAGAAAACATATAGAAAACTGTCAACAAAAACGTTGGTGAAATCATAGGTGTTTTAGTAAACGTTGCATTTGAACCACAAGATTTAATATAATATGATTATCAAAATCATTTGCATTACAAAGTTGTTATTTGTTTCGCGGGCACCCAATTATCAAACTTAACTGTTTTGCACCCTTTGCGTAGTGTTAGAACATACACTAGACCCGAAAATATATTTCATCCGCTAACGGTAGCGAACCGTCCGAATGAGGCTCGTCAAGCCCATGTGATCACATAATATAAGTTCACGTTTACACCCTGCAAGTGTAACTAATGATAATTGAATTGAGGATTTTTGTTCAAACCCGTACGTGGAATGTTCGTTTTCGTACTTGTGTTCAATGGATAAAAGTATGATACGTATATGTTTCTCATCCCATAGTTTAAAGCATAAAAGTTGTTTGAAAGATGGGACTATGATCTCACCTTGAGTGCACGTATGAAAAGTACTTCACAAAGTAACGTGTGCGAAGGATAGTGCTAGTCTTGACCTAAACAAATAGGTCGTATCAATAACGGTAAACACGATAGGTCAAAGATGTTCAATTAGTCCTACGGCTCGTTACGACTCGATTATGTAGCATGTGAAATCAAATTGTCAAGTTTCATGCAAGATACACGTATAGAAACAAGTTAGGAAGGTTGCATAATCATTTGGTTAAGTTTGACAAAAAGTCAAACTTTGGTCGGTCAAAGTCAACGAAAAAGTCAACACGTTCGGGTCGGGTCCCGAACTATTTTTCGGAGGTTTTTAATCATGTATGAGCATGTTAGAACAAGTTACGTGTGAATCGGAGGTGCGTAGCATAGCAAACATTATTCAAAAATCGACAAAGTTGGACAGACCACTTTGGCGCGCCGCGCGGGTATATGGCGCGCCGCGCCATTACCTGTGCAGAGAGTTCTGGCAGTTTTTATGTTTTATGCACGAACCTAACTTCAACCAATCACCATTTATGACCCGCAAACAACCAAATCATGTATCTTATATCATCGAAAAGGTATTTTGACAAGGAAAACAACTAAACACATTTCATCCATCACATTTACTTTTACAACAACCAAAACCACATTCAAAGCTCCTCATTAAATGTACTCAAGTTCATAAATGAAATTCGATGATTCGGCAACCAATTTACATGAATGATATGCCGTTTCGAAGGTGATCAAGCATACAATACAACCTAACACTTACAAATAACATTTCATGTCCTTCAAAGCATCAAAAGTTCATTTCAAGTTCATCAAACCCTAACCCAAATTCACCAAAACCAATAATCAAGTTTATGAAGTTTTCTAAAACAACCTACACATCAAATTGAAGCTAGTGCTACTAGTAACACATTTAATACTTGCACTTTACCATAACAACAACATTTAAGCAACCAAATTACCAAATCAAACACACCAAAGTTCATATTTAAGCTAGTTACTTCAAATAACGAAATCGAGCATATAAATCATATAATCATGTTAGACTTGAGCCATAGACACTAATTAACAACTTTATAAGTTAAAAACATCAAGAACACAAAATCTAGTGATTTTAGAAAGTTACCCAAACTTGATGAAATCGGTATGGAATCGAAGAGGAGGATGAGAGGATTCCGAATATGCAATTTGTTTAGATGGATGCTTGCTCGATTTGATTTGGATGATGAATCCTTGAAGTGGTGTTTGAGAGATTTGGTGAAAGTATTAGAGAAAATGGAAAAAGAAAAGGAAATAAATGAATGGATGAGAGTGAAGGGTTGACTAGTTGACCTAGTCACCTCTTTGCTCTCTTGGCAACAATGGTCCCTCTAGTTCGGTTGCGGATGCGTGAATTACCTAAACGAGATATTTTAAAACACGTATTAACGAGGGATGTCATAATCATATAACGGACTTTAAATAGTTAAACGGAAAAGTAAACGGAAAAAGGCGGGATGTTACATTACCTACTCCTTAAAAGAAATTTCGTCCCGAAATTTTAAGTAGGCGTAGTAGTCGTTGTTTCTTCCTCGGGATCTTGCGTTTCCGGAGCCGGGAATAAATGAGGGTATTTATTTTGCATTTGATCTTGCCTTTCCCAAGTAAACTCGGGTCCCCTTTTGGCATTCCAATGGACTTTAACAATCGGGATTCGGCTTTGTTTCAATGTCTTGACGGAGGTGTCCACAATTTCAACCGGTTCCTCCACAAAATGAAGTTTGTCATCAATAGTAAGTTCCTCGAGAGGGATGACAATATCGGGTTCGGCAAGACACTTTTTCAAGTTAGATACATGGAAGGTAGGATGAACGGAGTTCAATTGAGGCGGAAGATCTAAACGATAAGCAACGGTTCCAATACGCTCCAAGATTTCGAAAGGACCAATATACCGCGGATTTAGCTTCCCGCGTTTCCCAAAACGGATTACACCTTTCCAAGGTGCGACTTTTAGCATGACGCGGTCACCGACTTGAAATTCAAGGTCGTTGCGTCTTTTGTCGGTATAGCACTTTTGACGACTCCGGGCCGTCCGAAGCCTATCTCGGATTTGAACGATCTTTTCGGTGGTTTCGTGAATGAGTTCGAGTCCGGTGATTTGTACGTCGCCTACTTCGGCCCAACAAAGAGGAGAACTGCATTTTCGGCCATATAATGCTTCGAATGGGGCGGCTTTTATACTCGCGTGATAACTATTGTTGTAAGAGAACTCGGCGAGAGGTAAGTGCTTGTCCCAAGCTTTTCCAAAATCAACCACGCAAGCTCGTAACATGTCCTCTAAGGTTTGAATCGTACGTTCGCTTTGTCCATCGGTTTGAGGATGATATGCGGTGCTCATGTCTAAACGCGTTCCTAACGCTTCTTGCAAGGTACGCCAAAATCTAGAAACAAAACGGCCATCTCGGTCGGAGATAATCGATAAAGGTACACCGTGTCGGGCTACGATCTCCTTGATATAAAGTCGTGCAAGTTTCTCCATTTTTTCGGTCTCCTTCATGGCGAGAAAGTGTGCGGATTTGGTGAGACGGTCAACAATAACCCAAATGGTATCATAACCGCCCGTCGTTTTTGGTAGTTTGGTGATAAAATCCATTGTTATTCTTTCCCACTTCCATTGCGGGATTTCGGGTTGTTGAAGTAATCCGGATGGTCTTTGGTGTTCAGCTTTGACTTTGGAACATGTCAAACACTTGGAAACATAAGTAGCTACGTCCCTTTTGATGTTCGGCCACCAATATAGTTGTTTAAGGTCGTGGTACATCTTATTGGCACCGGGGTGAATTGAGTATCGTGACTTGTGGGCTTCATCTAAAATAAGGCTTCGTAGGTCCCCATAACTAGGCACCCAAATCCTTTCGGCGTAATATCGGAGTCCGGTCTCCCTAATTTCGAATCGAGAGACGAGAATGTTCAAGAGCTTGTGTGAAACATTTTCATCCTTGAGAGCCTCATCTTGGGCTACCCGAATTTGGCTATTAAGGTTGGTGTGGATGGTGATGTTTAAGGCTCGGACACAAAGAGGCACCGCTCTTTCTTTTCGACTTAAGGCATCGGCTACTACATTTGCCTTCCCGGGATGGTAACGGAGCTCGCAATCGTAATCGTTTAAGGTTTCAATCCACCTTCGTTGTCTCGTGTTTAGTTGCTTTTGGTCGAAGATGTGTTGGAGACTTTTGTGATCGGTAAAGATAGTACTCTTGGTTCCATAAAGATAGTGTCTCCACATTTTAAGTGCAAAGACAACGGCTCCGAGTTCGAGATCATGTGTTGTGTAGTTTCGTTCATGAATTTTGAGTTGTCGAGAAGCATAAGAAATGACTTTCGTTCGTTGCATCAACACACACCCAAAACCATGTTTCGAGGCGTCGCAATACACAACAAAATCGTCATTGCCTTCGGGAAGTGACAAGATAGGAGCGGTGGTTAGCTTTGTTTTCAAGATTTGAAATGCGGATTCTTGTTCGGTCGCCCAATTGAATTTCTTTCCCTTGTGAGTTAAAGCGGTTAGAGGACGAGCAACCAAAGAAAAATCCATGATGAATCTACGGTAGTATCCGGCGAGACCCAAGAATTGACGGATGTGAGTAGGAGTAGTGGGAGTCTCCCATTTACTAATGGCTTCGATTTTCGTTGGATCGACTTTAATACCTTGGTCACTTACAACATGACCAAGAAATTGAACTTCCTTCAACCAAAATTCACACTTGGAGAATTTGGCATAGAGTCGTTCTTGTCTTAAAAGTTCAAGCACGAGCCGGAGGTGTTCCTCGTGTTCTTCTTCGCTTTTAGAATAAACCAAAATATCATCGATGAACACGATAACGAATTTGTCAAGATACGGTTTGCACACGCGGTTCATAAGATCCATGAACACCGCCGGTGCGTTAGTGAGACCAAATGGCATTACAAGAAATTCATAACTACCATAACGAGTTCGGAAAGCGGTTTTGGAGACATCTTCCCCCTTAACCCTCAATTGATGATAACCCGAGCGGAGATCAATTTTTGAATATACACAAGACCCTTGTAGTTGATCAAAGAGGTCATCAATGCGAGGAAGAGGATATCGGTTTTTAACCGTCAATTTGTTTAGTTCACGATAATCAATGCACATTCGTAGGGATCCGTCTTTCTTTTTAACAAACAAAATTGGAGCGCCCCAAGGTGAATGGCTAGGTTGGATAAAACCACGATCAAGTAGTTCTTGGATTTGACTTTGCAATTCTTGCATTTCGGATGGAGCGAGTCTATATAGTGCACGTGTTACGGGTGCGGCTCCCGGAATAAGATCGATTTGGAATTCAACCGGTCGATGAGGTGGAAGACCCGGCAATTCGTCGGGAAATACATCGGAGTAGTCACTAACAATTGGCACATCATTGATGTGCTTCTCATCGGACTCGACTTTCTTAACATGAGCAAGGATCGCAAAACAACCCTTACAGAGTAGTTTTCTAACTTTAATACACGAAACGAGGTTGAGTCCGGTGCAACTCTTATCGCCATAGACGATCAAAGGTTCACCATTCTCGATAGGAATTCGGATTGCGTTAAGATCACAAAGGATGTGAGATTTCATTTTGGCTAGCCAATTCATACCGATTAATACATCGAAGCTTCCTAGTTCCATGGGTATCAAGTCAATTTCAAACTCATTACCCAAAATGTTTAACGTACACCCCCGGTAATATTTGTCGGCACTCAATAGTTTTCCGTTGGCCACTTCAATGGTATAAGTGGTATCTAGTGGAAGTGGTGGAGTATTAAAAGAATGAGTCAAAGTCTTGGATACAAAACTCTTATCGGAACCCGAATCGAATAAACAAGTAACATAAGTGTTGTTGAGGAGAAACGTACCCGTGACTAATTCATTGTCATCTCGGGCTTCCTCGGTGTTGATGTTGAAAGCTCGTCCGCGCGTGTTGGTGTTGGCTTTCTTCTTCGGACACGCATTTCTAAAATGACCGGTTTGTCCACATTCATAACAAGTACCCGATTTTGGTGCATTGGGCACCTTTTGAGCGACGGGGGCGGCACTTCTACAATCGTTGGCCACATGACCACCCCTTTGGCACCGGTGGCAAAATAGATTGCTACATTCACCATAGTGGTGTTTGTGGCATTTGTTGCAAAAGGGTTTATTTCCGCCATAACTTTTCTTGGCGTCAGAGGTGAAAGGCTTTTTGGTGAAGTTGTTGTTGTAGTTGTTGCTTGATTGGGGGGCTTCCCATTTTCTTTTGTTGCCGCCCGATTTATCCTCGGCCTTAGGTGCCGGAACTACGATTTCGTCAAACGTTTCGATCAATTGGCGGGCCATGTTCAAAGCTTGTTGTAGGTTAGCGGGTTTGGATGACATCACTCCTTGTTTGATGCTCTTTGGAAGACCATCCATATAGAGTTCAACCCTTTGAGATTCGGGGTTCACGAGGTTGGGACACATCAAGGATAGCTCGGCGTATCGTTGATTGTAGGCCTTGAGATCGTTTTCGACCGCCTTTAAAGTCCTTAGCTCTTGTTCGAGCTTTCGGGTTTCTTCACGAGGGAAAAATTCGACGATCATTCTCTCTCTCAAATCGGCCCAAGAGAGGGCGTGAGCTTCATCGGTACCCACCAATTGTACATACGTGTTCCACCACGTGAGGGCGATACCGGCAAAGGTGTGGGTGGAATATTTGACCTTGTCTTGGTCTCGACAACCGCTTATGCTAAAGACGGCTTCCGTTTGCTCAAACCATCGGGTGAGCACGACCGGTCCCCCGGTTCCATCAAAAGTGTGAGGTTTGCACCCCATGAAGGATTTGTAGGAGCACCCTTCGTTTGAGTTACCGGCTCCATTGTTATTGTTGTTGTGGTTGTTGTTATTGTTGGAGGAGTGATCGGCCATGGCCGCTTCCACGGCGGTGGCTATCATTCGTTGTAGAGCTTGTTCGGGAGTCTCATGGCGTGGCACACGACGAGGAGGCATTGTTCCTTCAAAACACAAGAATACCGTTGATTAGTATTCTTAATAATACTAACCATGATATGGAATAAGGATAGAGAAAAATTTTTCCTTGACTCGCCTTAAATTCTTTATGTCATAATGTCGGAATGTTCATATGAGTCACCGTAATATAATCCCGGAAATTATATTACCCTAATTCATATGTGCATTCGACACTAATTCATATAGTCAAGGTGGCGCGTCAATTAAATTAAGTAATGTGAGATTAAGATTGAATAAGAATTTGATATGATAGACGAGTTCGAGTAAAATGCACAAGTAGTCAAGTAATTCCTACTTCAAGTCTATATGCCGGTTGTAGTCTAGACTCACCAATGTACCCTATGACTCGGGGTTGACACCAATGAACTCTAAATCCCTACAACCAACGCTCTGATACCATCTGTAGCGACCCGACCAAATCATGTTTGACGGCGCCAACTACTTCGGTCCCGTTACGTGGTCATAAGTCTTTATCATGACGTTTGACCAAAATATGTCGCATCTATTTCATAAGTAAAAGGATGTTTCAAGTTTACAAATGTAGTTCAAAGACTAGTTACATTACAATGTTTAACGTACGAATGAAACCTATGCGACACAATTTAAAGTATTCAAAAGACGCTCCAACTATGCATGTATACTCGACATCCAAGCAAGTATCAAAAAGAGTGCGGAAGCATGTATCAAGTAGCTTTCAAGGACCTGAGAAAACATATAGAAAACTGTCAACGAAAACGTTGGTGAAATCATAGGTGTTTTAGTAAACGTTGCATTTGAACCACAAGATTTAATATAATATGATTATCAAAATCATTTGCATTCCAAAGTTGTTATTTGTTTCGCGGGCACCCAATTATCAAACTTAACTGTTTTGCACCCTTTGCGTAGTGTTAGAACATACACTAGACCCGAAAATATATTTCATCCGCTAACGGTAGCGAACCGTCCGAATGAGGCTCGTCAAGCCCATGTGATCACATAATATAAGTTCACGTTTACACCCTGCAAGTGTAACTAATGATAATTGAATTGAGGATTTTTGTTCAAACCCGTACGTGGAATGTTCATTTTCGTACTTGTGTTCAATGGATAAAAGTATGATACGTATATGTTTCTCATCCCATAGTTTAAAGCATAAAAGTTGTTTGAAAGATGGGACTATGATCTCACCTTGAGTGCACGTATGAAAAGTACTTCACAAAGTAACGTGTGCGAAGGATAGTGCTAGTCTTGACCTAAACAAATAGGTCGTATCAATAACGGTAAACACGATAGGTCAAAGATGTTCAATTAGTCCTACGGCTCGTTACGACTCGATTATGTAGCATGTGAAATCAAATTGTCAAGTTTCATGCAAGATACAAGTATAGAAACAAGTTAGGAAGGTTGCATAATCATTTGGTTAAGTTTGACAAAAAGTCAAACTTTGGTCGGTCAAAGTCAACGAAAAAGTCAACACGTTCGGGTCGGATCCCGAACTATTTTTCTGAGGTTTTTAATCATGTATGAGCATGTTAGAACAAGTTACGTGTGAATCGGAGGTGCGTAGCATAGCAAACATTATTCAAAAATCGACAAAGTTGGACAGACCACTTTGGCGCGCCGCGCGGGTATATGGCGCGCCGCGCCATTACCTGTGCAGAGAGTTCTGGCAGTTTTTTTGTTTTATGCACGAACCTAACTTCAACCAATCACCATTTATGACCCGCAAACAACCAAATCATGTATCTTCTATCATCGGAAAGGTATTTTGACAGGGAAAACAACTAAACACATTTCATCCATCACATTTACTTTTACAACAACCAAAACCACATTCAAAACTCCTCATTAAATGCACTCAAGTTCATAAATGAAATTCGATGATTCGGCAACCAATTTACATGAATGATATGTCGTTTCGAAGGTGATCAAGCATACAATACAACCTAACACTTACAAATAACATTTCATGTCCTTCAAAGCATCAAAAGTTCATTTCAAGTTCATCAAACCCTAACCCAAATTCACCAAAACCAATAATCAAGTTTATGAAGTTTTCTAAAACAACCTACACATCAAATTGAAGCTAGTGCTACTAGTAACACATTTAATACTTGCACTTTACCATAACAACAACATTTAAGCAACCAAATTACCAAATCAAACACACCAAAGTTCATATTTAAGCTAGTTACTTCAAATAACGAAATCGAGCATATAAATCATATAATCATGTTAGACTTGAGCCATAGACACTAATTAACAACTTTATAAGTTAAAAACATCAAGAACACAAAATCTAGTGATTTTAGAAAGTTACCCAAACTTGATGAAATCGGTATGGAATCAAAGAGGAGGATGAGAGGATTCCGAATATGCAATTTGTTTAGATGGATGCTTGCTCGATTTGATTTGGATGATGAATCCTTGAAGTGGTGTTTGAGAGATTTGGTGAAAGTATTAGAGAAAATGGAAAAAGAAAAGGAAATAAATGAATGGATGAGAGTGAAGGGTTGACTAGTTGACCTAGTCACCTCTTTGCTCTCTTGGCAACAATGGTCCCTCTAGTTCGGTTGCGGGTGCGTGAATTACCTAAACGAGATATTTTAAAACGCGTATTAACGAGGGATGTCATAATCATATAACGGACTTTAAATAGTTAAACGGAAAAGTAAACGGAAAAAGGCGGGATGTTACATATATATTGATATATTATTATTTTTACTAATAATATTATTATCATTAATAATATAAATAGTTATTATAATTAATATAGTATTATGAATGTTGTCATTAATTATTATCATTTTTAAATATCATCATTATTAGTATTATTTTTAGTATTATTTTTATAAATATTATTAATATCAGAAATTATATATTCTTTATACATTTACATTATTATTAGTATTATAAATTATTATAATCATAAATTCGATTATTATTAATATTTTCATGTATTATTATTAATAATATTAATATTAATTATTAATATCAATTAATTAAATATGTAATATATAAATCTGAATATCTGAATAAATTCAATTCAGTGGCACAACACAATCGTACTTTTGATTCTGTCTCTAATTCTATTTCAAGTAAAAACGAATCATATCACAGTGAAAAACAAATTCTGTATCTATCATGATCTACTTTTAAGTTGTTTATAATTTTTTTTTCTTCTGTTCTTATTTTATCCAAGTGCTAAAGTCCACACTCACTTTTCAATAAAATCGATCATATCAGTTATTAGAGGAAGCATTCGATTTTTCTTTCACCCTTCATATTAAATTGAAACCTACAGATACCAGTTCTAGCTGTTAAATTAAAATAGAAAAATATATATATATCTCAAACACCGATGTTCGTGATTTATATAATCAAAGGATCGAATTCAAATGAATTTCCAAAATCTAAAATTGCAGTTATGTTAGGAATCATCTAACCAAACTATCTGCAAATTTTCAAGTGTCAATTCGCGAAATTGAATTCGAATTTTGGAGTCAAAGTTTTAAATTCAAAAGTCAACAGATTCGTTCTTGGTAAAATTTGACTTTGTTTTGATGTTTCAAGTTCAATCAACGATTCAAATAGGTTCTAGGAGTGGATTAAAAACTATTTCTGTGTTGTAAGATTGGTCTAAAACATTATAGAAATCAAAATTAATTTTTTTTCCCTTCCTTACTAGCGACGAGCAGCATGGTCTGTTTCCTTTCATTTATTTATTTATTTTTTTTTTCATACCAATTGATCACAGATAAGTGCTTATATGTTGTATATTAAGTCCTAAATGGAATGTATAATTCTCGGTTATGATTTCGTTTGAGTTTGATTTGATTTCATTGAGGGAGATGATGAACACAGTAAAGGAGTTAAATAAAATTTGGGTTTGATTCATAATAAGGAAAAACTGAAATGGTCGAGTGGCAAGGTGTTGGTTCGGGTCTACGAGAGGTCGCGGGTTCGAGTCCCGCTCAGGGCATTTATTTTTGGAAAAAGCTATAAAAAGGGTATACACTCTTATATATATATATATATATATATATATATATATATATATATATATATATATATATATATATATATATATATATATATATATCTATTATTATTACTATTAGTTATTATTATTATTATTATTATTATTATTATGTTTATTATTATTATTATTACTAGTTTAATACCCGCGAATTCGCGGAATTTTGAAAGCGAAATTTTTGCACACCAAGATTTTGAATTTAGTTATAATAAATAAATATGTGTGTATGCGCGCGCGCGCGTATTTTACAGGTAGGATTAAACATATTTGTATCCAAGAGATATGAAGTATGCAGAAAATTCAACATATTATATTATATAATACACATCAGAGAAATAGATCTGAATGAATAAGACACATGTAGTGTAATATTATAATCTAAACTCAATAATGTATCAAATGTCCTATTGCATCTTAGCCCATGCCAAGTTCTGGTCAATACGACAGAATCATCACAAAGGGAATGATAATATGACTATACATTCGAAGAAGAAGGTTAGTGTTCTATACTTTTATGTGATTTTACCTTGAATACTCCTATCCAACACTGGTTTCAGTTTTCTTCTATTATGATCCAGAAATACAACATTTAAATCATAGCCTGTAATTTAAGGTATCATTTACAAGTTGACTATTACTAAGACCACTATTGTCCCTGAACCTACTTATTAACATTGTTGACAGACCACATAAAGTAATAAATATGTAGAAGATTAAGTACAACAATATATGACTAAACCATATGCTGAAATACAACTACAAAATCAAACTACTAATGAATTTTACATGTTTTTGGCTCATTCAACATTTATACATTTAAGAGGATAAAACACAATTCAGTACGACCCATTAATAAAGGACTTGGGTAGAATTAACTCCAATAGGTGTAATAAATTCCATTGATAGGACCATGACATAGAACTAAAACGAAATCAAAAGGTTATGTTGCAGAGGGGTTATTGTAGTATTTCTTCCTCCATGTAACGACCTTAACACGTATTTTCCTTCTTCATCAGCCATTAGAAATGATTATTTGAAAATTAGAGTTTTCCCTCCATTGCAGATACAGTTAATTTTTATATGTATATATGTGACTATTGAGTTTATATTTATACAGTTATTTCAATGAATTCGAAATAAATATATTGGAGGGAAAATTTTGATTGTTCGAAAAGTTTTGAGTTGTAGTAATAAAAGTAAACAACTAATCCTTTCCTCTTGAATTCTGAATTCACTCCATAGCTTTAAAAGAAAACCTTTTCTCTTTCGTTGTTACATTTGTAAGGATGATACCGTTAGTTTAAAACGTATTATTTGTAACCACCCACAAAAAAACTCTAACCAACATTTATAATCTGAAGGCAGTTTATATTACTCTGTTTAAATAAAAAAAAATCAGTGTTGAAAAAAAAAACGTATTTAGCTAACATGTTGATACAGTTCATACAGTAGATAATAAAAAATAAAGATAATTGAGCTTACATGGTTATCACTTATCAATGATGTCATAAGCCATTGAATAAGAATTAGCAAAGTGGACCTTAAAACACATAACTTGTATACAAAGAAAACAACAGGAAATCATAAAATATATCATGCATACATATAGCTTGTGATGACCCGAAAATTTTTGACTTATTTAAGCCAATTCTCTATACGATTTATTATTTTAACACGCTAAACAAAGTCTGTTAGATTGAGTCTCAAAATTTTAGAACTGTTTCATATATACAATTACCTTTGATTACTCTCGACGATTCATGAACAATTATATGTAAGTATATATATATGTACAAGTAAAAACGACTTTCCTACAGTAAAACCCTATTTGCTACAGTAAAAATTACTTTGCTACAGTAAAACACAATTTGCTACAGTAAAACACTATTTGCTACAGTGAAACCGTATTTTGCTACAGTGCTACAGTGAAAACGAGTTTGCTACAGTGATTTGCTACAGTGAAACACTATTTGCTACAGTAAACACTATTTGCTACAGTAAAACACTATTTGCTACAGTAAACACTATTTGCTACAGTACACTATTTGATGTCGACGAACTTGCAAACAAAAACAGAAAAGGCGGCCATGCGATCGCATGGCAAAAACACTGAAAACTCATGCGATCGCATGAGCTACAGTAAATCGAAAAGTACTATAAAATGTCAGTTTTGCTCGACGAAATTCTTCATAATTATTTATGTACGTAAATTTTAATTTATAATTATAATTATAATTTTAATTTAAGTTAATAATAATAAAGTATATTCGAGGGTGTTTTAATTCGGGTTTCAAACCGCTTTAAGCTAAGAAAATATTGGGTATTGTTTGGGGTATTGTTCTTGAATCCAAGGCCAACCAGACAGTCATCTACCGTCATTACGTCTACGCAATTTGCCTACAATATTGAGTCTCAATATTGAACTGTGAGTTTATAGTCTCCCTTTTTAAATGCTTTAAATATTTTTGGGCTGAGAATATATGCAATTTATTTTAAACGCGATAAGACACAAGTACATACTAAATTCTACACTGAGTTAAACCGAAAATCCCTTAGCTTTGGTAACTAGTAGCTGCCAGTACATAGGATATGGACTGGTGGGCGCGAATAATTGTATATGGATCCATAGGGCTTGACATCCCCGTCCGAGCTAGAGCGCTAGCCTTTTAACGGACGTATGTTATTTGAGTTTAAGACACGTTGGTTTGCGTGTATTAAAACGAATGGGGTAATTATCACTATAGCGTTAAGTTTAGTTACCAGGGTACTCTGTTACGTAGAATCTATTGATAAACTTTTGATGAAATCTTGTGGTCTATCTTTATATATGTTTATGACTCGAGCAATTAAACCTATAACTCACCAACATTCGTGTTGACTTTTTAGCATGTTTTATTCTCAGGTCCTTAGAATGCTTCCGCTGTGATGTGCTTGTTGCCTGCATGGAGTCTCTCATGCTTTGTACAAAGTTTATTGCATTCAAAATAAAACGGCGTTGTGTAATAAATAATTGGACTGTGATGTCAACCTGTAAATTAAAGACTTATGTATTTCGGGGTTTTGCTTATACCTAAGCACTCGCCCACATGTTTATAACTTTCTATGTTTAGAAAGTCACTTATTTTAATGAATGCAATATTTTATCAAAACGTATCATATAGAGGTCAAAATCTCACTGTGGAATCAATGATTAACGTGCCGCGTCAATAGCGATTTTGACGGGTCGTTACAGTTGGTATCCGAGCTTGAGGTCATAGGGAACCAGAAATTACATTATTGTGTTTAACTGGTAATTGTTAGGATGCATTAGTGAGTCTGGACTATGACCATATCTGTTTTTCCTGATTTCTGCTTATTATTTGGTCAAAAACATTATATGTGATATATTTATATGCTAACGTAATTGTTGTTTCAATTATGTGATAGATGACTTCCTCTAATCCTATCATTTTGTACGACTCGGAATCGGACACTGAATCTATTATATCCACAACTGAAAAGGGCGTTCCAATACCTATTAAAGAAGAAATTGTGTTAGCCGGGGAATCTCAACTCCCGGTAAACCCAGAGGAGGTTCCAGCTCCACCCAGCTTTAGTTTTCCGGAGCCACAGTATCGTTGGCATGGACCCATGATCCCTGGAGTAAAAGAGGATCGTCCATTTCTAAACAAATATGGACATTGGTCCAGATATACCGCCGACGGGCGGGTTGTGCCGATTACGCCTGGCAGATTTCGGTTCATGACCACCGGTACATATTCTTGCAGTTCGTCATCATATTCTCCTACACATGACTCAGACAGTTCGTCATCAGACGAGATCAGTAAGGAGGAGGATTTCGCTAATGAAATAAAAGAGATCACTAAGGAGAAATTCCAACTTGCTATAGATAATAAAAACAACCACAATAATAAAATGTCCTTAATTATTAAAAAAGAACAGGACCATTCGATCCGTAACCACCCTTATTGTATTAAACCCACTGAGGTAACGGGTACCTCAAAACCCCAACTAAAAATAAAATACACTGCCAGAATGTCTGTCGGACCATGTGCACACAAACAATTGGCAGAGAGAACCAAATGGGAAGAAGTTTCTGATAGTTCTGAATGAACGACCTCGCAACCATAAATCTTCCATGCGCTATTTTATTGCTTATGTGTGATACTCTATCTTGTTATGTAAAATAAGCATATGTAAAATATCAGTATTGTATGGTATTGTATTATTTTGGTTTATTAATAATAAATGCATGGAATGATTATTTGTATTATTACTACTTCTTATTATTATTATTATTATTATTACATAATAATGTAGTAACTCGCTATAATTTTTATAGGGGAATATTATTAGGATTTTAGTAGTTAATTCCTTGTACTAGCTATTATGTATGAACTTAACGGGTAGGTAATACCCTAGAAATAATTATAAAATGCTAATAAGAAGAAAAGGCTTTTATAATAATTGGTTCATATTATTAATATGCTACGATTAACTATTGACAACTCATTTTACCGATAATATTCTATATGATTAAATTATATCTGTTGTGTTTATTGAAGAAACATGTCTCAAATGTCGGATGCTGAGTTTGAGCAACTAGTCGAGAAACGTGTGAATGAAAGAATTGCTGCAACCGAAGCAGCAAAAGCAACAGCCGAAGCAGCAGCCAAAGCAGCAGCCGTAAACACAAACTCACGAAATGGATGCTCATACAAAACTTTTCAAGGATGCAAACCACAGACGTTTAGTGGAACCGAGGGACCAGTCGGTCTAACCCGATGGTTTGAAAAGATGGAGTCCGTTTTCAAAATCAGTAATTGTGCGAATGGAGACAAGTCAAAGTATGCTTCGTGCACGTTGCAAGATGGTGCACTTACTTGGTGGAACAATTATGCTAAAGCAGAAGGAATAGATACGGCATATGATATCTCTTGGGAAGAACTGAAAAAGATGCTAATCGAGGAGTACTGTCCTCGAAACGAGATCAGAAAAATGGAATCTGAGTTACGTAATCTGAAGGTTATCGGCGCGAATCTCAATAACTATGAAAAGCGTTTCATGGAACTAGCCTTGTTGTGTCCCGAATTGGTGCCAAACGAGAAACGAAAGATAGAAATGTATATTGACGGTTTATCGATCAATATCAAAGGAAATGTTACATCGTCCAAACCAAATACGATGCAGGAAGCCATGACAATGGCACACCAACTCATGGACCAGATCACAGAGAGTTCGATTAAGGCACCAATTACCGAAGTCAAGACAACTGAAGGAAAGAGGAAATGGGAAGACTATAAGGGCAAAAGTACTCATCTGAAGAAACAAGAAACTTTTAAAGGTAAACAAGATGGGGCAACTGCAAGTCCAAACTATAAGGGACCCCATCCGTTCTGCAAAAGATGTTACACACATCATGCAGGTTATTGTCAAGTGGTCTGTGATAAGTGCAACAAGAAAGGACATGTGGCGAAAGATTGTTATGCCACCGTTTCTGAAGTAAAGACAAAACTGACCGATGTCAAGAAATGTTTTGGATGCGGGAAGTCTGGTCACTTTATAAATCAATGCCCTGATAAGGAGAAGAACAAAGAACCCGCACGTGGGAGGGCATTTAATGTTAGTGCCAGTAAAGCACGTGAGGATCCTAATCTTGTCACGGGTACGTTTACCATTAATAATCAACTAGCTTCTATTATGTTTGATACGGGTGCTGATAGAAGTTATATGTGTAAAGACTTTAGTTTTAAACTAAAATGTGCATCATTACCTCTAGACGATAAATATACTATTGAATTAGCTAATGGTAAACTGATAAAAGCCGATAAAATTTGCCATGGTTGCGAAATGAATCTCGCTGGTGAAACCTTCAAAATTGATTTGATACCCGTAGAATTAGGAAGTTTTGATGTAATCGTTGGCATGGACTGGATGTCCAAAACAAGAGCGGAAGTTGTTTGCGCTGAGAAAGCAATCCGCATCCCTCGTAAGGATGAAACGTCATTAATGATTTATGGGGAGAAGAACAACTCAAAACTGAACTTTATCAGCTGTATGAAGGCCCAGAAACTTATAAGAAAAGGTTGTTATGCTATTCTGGCACACGTAAAGAAGATCGATACTGAAGAAAGAAGCATTGATGACATGCCGGTTGTAATAGAATATCCCGGAGTATTTCCAGAAGAATTACCGGGGCTACCTCCACACAGATGTGTAGAATTCCAGATTGATCTCATACCAGGAGCTGCACCTGTAGCCCGATCTCCATATAGACTTGCACCTTCAGAAATGCAAGAATTACAAGACCAGTTGCAAGAATTATCGGACCGTGGATTTATTCGTCCTAGTTTTTCACCTTGGGGTGCTCCTATTCTGTTCGTCAAGAAGAAGGATGGATCTATGAGAATGTGCATAGATTACCGAGAATTAAATAAATTAACGATCAAGAATCGGTACCCATTACCGAGGATTGATGATTTGTTTGATCAATTGCAAGGATCAAGTGTTTATTCTAAGATTGATCTACGCTCCGGATATCATCAGCTGAGAGTGAAGGAAGAAGATGTTCCTAAAACAGCGTTCAGAACCCGTTACGGTCACTATGAATTTTTAGTCATGCCTTTTGGATTGACTAATGCTCCAGCAGTATTCATGGATCTAATGAATCGCATCTGTAGACCGTATTTAGACAAATTTGTCATTGTTTTTATCGACGACATATTGATTTACTCGAAGAACAAGGAAGAACATGAGCAACACTTAAGACTGGTACTAGAGATACTCAAGAAAGAAGAATTGTACGCAAAATTTTCGAAGTGTGATTTCTGGTTACAAGAAGTACAATTTTTGGGCCATGTTGTCAGTAAACATGGAATTAAAGTTGACCCCGCCAAGATCGAAGCCATTAGTAAATGGGAAACACCGAAGACTCCAACACAAATCCGCCAATTCTTAGGTCTTGCTGGTTACTACCGAAGATTCATTCAAGATTTCTCTAGAATCGCCAAACCCTTAACTACATTGACTCAAAAGGGAAAGAAGTATGATTGGTCCACGGAACAGGAATCCTCATTCCAGTTATTAAAGAAGAAGTTAACGTCTGCACCCATTTTGTCATTACCGGAAGGAAATGATGATTTCGTGATCTATTGTGATGCTTCACGCCAAGGTTTAGGATGTGTATTAATGCAACGCACAAAAGTTATCGCATATGCCTCACGACAACTAAAAATTCATGAAAAGAACTATACGACGCACGATTTGGAACTTGGAGCAGTAGTTTTTGCACTCAAAATATGGAGACACTATCTATATGGCACCAAGTGTACAGTGTACACCGACCATAAGAGTCTTCAGCATATTTTTGATCAAAAACAACTCAATATGAGGCAACGTCGCTGGGTAGAGTTATTAAACGATTACGATTGTGAAATCCGTTACCACCCCGGAAAAGCTAATGTTGTAGCTGATGCCCTAAGTTGAAAAGAAAGAGTAAAACCTCATAGGGTCCGAGCTTTGAATATTACAATTCGTACTGATCTCACAAAGCAAATTCAAGCAGCACAGTTAGAGGCTTTAAAAGAAGAAAACGAAAAAGGCGAAATAAGCAAAGGGTTAGAAAAACAACTTGAAGAAAAAGCCGATGGAACCCTGTATTTTGCTGGTAGGATATGGGTACCAAAACATGGTAACCTAAGGCAACTAGTACTGGATGAAGCACACAAAACGAGGTACTCAATTCACCCAGGAAACGGAAAAATGTACCATGATCTCAAGAAGTTTTATTGGTGGCCTAATATGAAAATAGAAATTGCTACTTATGTAAGCAAATGTTTAACGTGTGCAAAGGTCAAAGCTGAGCACCAAAAGCCTTCAGGATTACTGCAACAACCAGAAATTCCGCAGTGGAAATGGGAAAGAATAACCATGGATTTCATTACGAAATTGCCAAGGACTGCAAGTAGTCATGATACTATTTGGGTGATAGTTGATCGTCTAACTAAATCAGCTCACTTTCTACCAATAAAGGAGACAGACAGTATGGAGAAATTAGCACGCCTATATTTGAAGGAAGTAGTTTCCAGGCATGGTGTACCCATCTCTATCATATCTGATCGCGACACCCGATTCACATCACGTTTCTGGCAGTCATTACAAAAAGCATTGGGAACTCGATTAGATATGAGCACCGCTTATCACCCACAGACAGATGGTCAAAGTGAAAGAACAATACAAACATTGGAAGACATGTTACGGGCATGCGTGATTGACTTTGGAACCAGTTGGGATCGACACTTACCGTTGGCAGAATTTTCATACAATAACAGCTATCATACGAGCATCAACGCAGCGCCATTTGAAGCACTTTACGGTAGAAAGTGCAGATCTCCTATCTGTTGGAGTGAAGTAGGAGAAAGACAACTTACTGGACCAGAAATTATTCACGAAACCACCGAAAAGATCATTCAAATACAACAGCGATTGAAAACGGCCATGAGTCGCCAAAAGAGTTATGCTGATGTAAGAAGAAAACCGCTAGAATTTCAAGTGGGCGACAAAGTCATGTTGAAAGTGTCACCCTGGAAAGGCGTTGTACGATTCGGTAAACGAGGAAAGCTAAGTCCTAGGTATGTAGGACCCTTTGAAATCACTGAAAGAATTGGAGCAGTTGCTTATCGATTAAAGCTACCGCAAGAACTTAGTAGTGTTCACGACACATTTCACGTGTCAAATTTGAAGAAATGTTTAGCTAAAGAGGATGTCGTAATTCCTCTTGACGAAATACGAATCAATGATAAACTCCATTTTATCGAAGAACCGGTTGAAATCATGGACCGTGAGGTCAAACAATTAAAACAAAGCAAAATACCGATAGTTAGGGTTCGTTGGAATGCAAGACGAGGACCCGAGTTTACTTGGGAACGTGAAGATCAGATGAAGCAAAAGTATCCACATTTGTTCACTGATATCGCTCATGAAACAGGTACTACTCAAAATTTCGGGACGAAATTTTCTTTAAGGGGGAGGTACTGTGATGACCCGAAAATTTTTGACTTATTTAAGCCAATTCTCTATACGATTTATTATTTTAACACGCTAAACAAAGTCTGTTAGATTGAGTCTCAAAATTTTAGAACTGTTTCATATATACAATTACCTTTGATTACTCTCGACGATTCATGAACAATTATATGTAAGTATATATATATGTACAAGTAAAAACGACTTTCCTACAGTAAAACCCTATTTGCTACAGTAAAAATTACTTTGCTACAGTAAAACACAATTTGCTACAGTAAAACACTATTTGCTACAGTGAAACCGTATTTTGCTACAGTGCTACAGTGAAAACGAGTTTGCTACAGTGATTTGCTACAGTGAAACACTATTTGCTACAGTAAACACTATTTGCTACAGTAAAACACTATTTGCTACAGTAAACACTATTTGCTACAGTACACTATTTGATGTCGACGAACTTGCAAACAAAAACAGAAAAGGCGGCCATGCGATCGCATGGCAAAAACACTGAAAACTCATGCGATCGCATGAGCTACAGTAAATCGAAAAGTACTATAAAATGTCAGTTTTGCTCGACGAAATTCTTCATAATTATTTATGTACGTAAATTTTAATTTATAATTATAATTATAATTTTAATTTAAGTTAATAATAATAAAGTATATTCGAGGGTGTTTTAATTCGGGTTTCAAACCGCTTTAAGCTAAGAAAATATTGGGTATTGTTTGGGGTATTGTTCTTGAATCCAAGGCCAACCAGACAGTCATCTACCGTCATTACGTCTACGCAATTTGCCTACAATATTGAGTCTCAATATTGAACTGTGAGTTTATAGTCTCCCTTTTTAAATGCTTTAAATATTTTTGGGCTGAGAATATATGCAATTTATTTTAAACGCGATAAGACACAAGTACATACTAAATTCTACACTGAGTTAAACCGAAAATCCCTTAGCTTTGGTAACTAGTAGCTGCCAGTACATAGGATATGGACTGGTGGGCGCGAATAATTGTATATGGATCCATAGGGCTTGACATCCCCGTCCGAGCTAGAGCGCTAGCCTTTTAACGGACGTATGTTATTTGAGTTTAAGACACGTTGGTTTGCGTGTATTAAAACGAATGGGGTAATTATCACTATAGCGTTAAGTTTAGTTACCAGGGTACTCTGTTACGTAGAATCTATTGATAAACTTTTGATGAAATCTTGTGGTCTATCTTTATATATGTTTATGACTCGAGCAATTAAACCTATAACTCACCAACATTCGTGTTGACTTTTTAGCATGTTTTATTCTCAGGTCCTTAGAATGCTTCCGCTGTGATGTGCTTGTTGCCTGCATGGAGTCTCTCATGCTTTGTATAAAGTTTATTGCATTCAAAATAAAACGGCGTTGTGTAATAAATAATTGGACTGTGATGTCAACCTGTAAATTAAAGACTTATGTATTTCGGGGTTTTGCTTATACTTAAGCACTCGCCCACATGTTTATAACTTTCTATGTTTAGAAAGTCACTTATTTTAATGAATGCAATATTTTATCAAAACGTATCATATAGAGGTCAAAACCTCACTGTGGAATCAATGATTAACGTGCCGCGTCAATAGCGATTTTGACGGGTCGTTACATAGCTTAGTATGCTTAATCGATTAAATATTATGCCTAATAACATATATCTAAAATGATATAACCCACCTTTAAACCAAACCCCTAATTTCGTTGATGCAGTAACGGTTAAACCAAAGATTCATTCAGAAGCAACTGAAATACACATAATATAATAAAGATATGTGGAACGTGTGAATTCATCGCAAAGTTCACTCTTATAAACAAACCTGGAAACAATAATATAAATTATAATGTACTGCTGATTATACAATACCTGACATGAATTAGGTGTGGAAGATTGGATATTTATAATTCTTCGTTATATATTCCAAATAAGCAGCATTAATTCTCCCGGTTGTTAGTGACTTTATTCAATTCTCATATGTTTTATCCGCAACCAGCTTCTATACATTCATCGCTTCAAAATTAGGGTTTCAATTTTTGGGGTTCCATGTATGTAACAAGATTATCAACGAATTGCTTCGGATTTAGTGTTTATTGATGTTGGTGTTAGATAGGGTTTTCTCTACGATTTATTGGAGTGGCGGTTGAGGAAAAAAAATTTAGGTTAGGGAAACTGATTATTTTCATAATATGGATGGAAGTAAAGTAGGGGTATGAAGAACGAACAATATGTTTGAACAATATTTTGGGTTCCTGTAAGATTAATTGATACGGAATAAGTATCAATTAACATGATGGTGATGAGCAGAAAGGTATTAGGTTCCAGAGAGAAAAATTGAGCGTGATTATTTGTGAAGGGAAAGTTTTGAGATGAATGCGGTTTTACTGATGAAATAACTTCCCCATACCTTTTAGAGGGTAAGTAGGGCATAATGGGAACACTCTTTAACTTTAATATGAGAGAGACAATTCTTAATGTAGATAAATATTCACCATCAGATTTTCTTGATAGTTTACTAATGTATGGCTAGGATTGGATTTCGTAAGAAATCTTCTTTTAATCTTAATTAATATTAATATTAATATTAATATTAATATTCACTATGCTTTAATATATAGAGAAGAAGAAGATTATTATTATTATTGTTATTATTATTATTATTAGTTATTGTTATTATTGTTAAGATAATCATTATTATTACTATCATAATACAAGTTATTATTATTATTATTACAAGTATTAGAATTGATATTATTAGTAATGCTAAAATAGATGTTAGTTATTATTATAAATATTATTATTAATTATTAACCTTATATACTAAAAGTGGTGCAAAAAATTGTAGTTTTAGTTATATTTGAATGTAGTTTTGCCTTTGCGTTAACATTATAAACGTTCTCTCAACTTCGCCTATATTTCTACAACAGTCCCTCAAGTTTACACTTTTTAGGGGTGAAAATGGTAAATATATAATTTAATTAAAATATAAGAAACTAATATTTAATTAAAATATAAGAAACTAACTCTACTCGAATTTATAACGAGCCATATCTTCTCACTGGGTGCGAGTTAAATTTTTCAGGGACCACCGTTAAACTCGAAAAAATCTTAAGAACCCGACGGGACTAACTACATGCGAAACGGCCACTTCTCAAAAAAAACGCTAAACACAACGACAGCCCGTATCTTCCCGCTCGGCACGAGTTAAATTTTTTCGACGACAGCGCCAGGCTCGAAATAATTTTATGAACAAAACAAAACTAACCACGTTCAAAACGGACACTTTTTAAAAAACGCTAAACACAATGACAACCTGTATCTTCCTCCTCGGCGCGAGATAAATTTTTCCGACAGCACCGTTATACTCGAAATAATTTTATCAACAAAACGAAACTAACTACGTTTGAAACAGATACTTTTTAAAAAAACACTGAAGACCACAACACCTACAACGGCGCTTAACACATGGCCCGTTTTCCCCTCTGTAAATACACAACGCTATATTAAATATGTATACGCAGGCCGAAAGTCCCCGCCGCAACGCGCGGGCCGGTCCGGACTAGTATAATTACAATTATGAATAATACTAAGATTATTATTATTTTATTACCAAGTAACATCATTAAACATCATTAGTGTTATTATTATTAGTATTAGTGATATTGATATAGGTATTATTATGATTAGGAATATCATTATTATCATTACTACAAAAATAACACAAACTAGTTTTATTATCATTAATATTAGTATTAGTATCACTTTTGAAAAAGTTAGTTTTATTATTATCATTATTATTATTATCACTATTATTATTATTATTATTATTATTATTATTATTATTATTATTATTATTATTATTATTATTATTATTATTATTATTATTATTATTATTATTATTATTAGTAAACCACTAATAGCAAAACTATCATTTTTTAAACAAATAAATATTTTGTACATAAAACATAGTTATTACATATACTATAATTATATTAATATTCCATATAACTATATATAAAACATATTAACATTTCTTATATAAAAACTTATATACAACAAATTAGGTATTTATAATATAATACTAGATATATATAGATATTAATATAACTATATTAATCACTTTATATATATATACAAAATAAATATACATAACATATAATTTAAGATATAAAATAAAGTATATGTTTTTAAATAGAATCTAGTATAAATCTTATATAACTACGAAATATATATAAATAATATATAAAATAAATAAAATTATGAGATTTCTATTATATGTTTTAATAGAAATACAATTGATATACGTTCGTGAATCCGAGGCCAACCTTACATTGTTCGGTTCTGTTATATGTATTTTTACTACAAAATACAGTATGGTGAGTTTCATTTGCTCCCTTTTTAAATGCTTTTGCAATATATATTTTTAGGACTGAGAATACATGCGCTGCTTTATAAATGTTTGACGAAATAGACACAAGTACTTAAAACTACATTCTATGGTTGGATTATCGAATCGAATATCACCCCTTTTAGCTTGGTAGCCTAAGAATTAGGGAACAGACACCCTAATTGACGCGAATCCTAAAGGTAGATCTACGGGCACTAACTCCCCCCATACTGGAAAATGGTATGCTTTAGTACTTCGAGTTTATATTATATAGATGGATTTCTGTTTTGGGGATATTCTATATGCATGATGTTAATGTCGGTTACCAGGTGTTCAATCCATATGAATGATTTTTAAACACTTGCGAGTGTATGATTATTGAATAAAGGAAATCTTATGGTCTATTAAAATTATGGAAATAATTGATTACGATAAACTAATGAACTCACCAACCTTTTGGTTGACACTTGAAAGCATGTTTATTCTCAGGTATGAAAGAAATCTTCAGCTATGCATTTGCTCATTTTAGAGATATTACTGGAGTCATTCATGACATATTTCAAAAGACGTTGCATTCGAGTCGTTGAGTTCATCAAGATTATTATTAAGTTAATTATAGTTGGATATATTATGGAATGGTATGCATGTCGTCAACTGTCGATGTAATGAAAACTTGTCTTTTAAAAACGAATGCAATGTTTGTAAAATGTATCATATAGAGGTCAAGTACCTCACGATGTAACCAAATATAATGTATTCGTCCAGATGGATTAGGACGGGTCGTTATATGACTTCAAAGTGACGAAACATCAACAAAGTTTGTGTTGGGTTTCAAGTCGCAAACAACGAAATAAAACGCAATTAGAGAAGCGGTGAAAACCATCAAGGTGTCAAAGACCGGGCTCGTCAAATTTATATAAATAATAAAGGTGGGAAAAGGTTTAACATGATGATGCTTGGCACTTTTTGAAAGACAAGCCAAAGTGATACGTTCCGGGCTCAGGTGGTCATGTTCCTTTATATGCCGACGAGGAGGGGTTTGAGATTCCTCTTTCTCAAAACAACGATATTTTTATGGTGATCCTTTTCCGAGACCAATGGGCCGAGAGAAGGTAAAAAAAAAAGGCCCGATCAAACTATTCTACTGAGTTTAGTCGTTCGACTATGTCATCAAAAGTGGGGGAGGCATTAAAAGCGATTTCAAAGCATAAGTCGGAAAGAACAAAAGGTGTTAAACATGCGAAACAACAAGAGACCTCCGAACCGCTTTTGCAGGTGCTAGCATTTTGGCCGTCAATGCCAAGGGTATTGAGGACCCCGATCTCAAAGAGTATATTGAAAATCTTCAAAAATTGTACCTCGGCCAGTTCAAGCATTTGGTAGACAATCCGACAAATCATCCAAAGACGCCGACTAGTTTACTAGTTTAACTATTGTTTTTAAAAAAAATTAAAGTACTTTTTTATTTAGCAGTTTGTATTTTTTTATTGAATATTATATTATTAGCTTTATTATATAATGTGTTAATTTTATATAATAAAATGTAAAAATAAAAACCTGGTGGGCCCTACACAAAACTAACACAAAAAACTACAGTAACATTTAAGGTTATTGAGGGTCAAACACTGACATTGCTATGTCACAAGCATATTTTACTTTTTGGCCAAAAAGTGCATAATCTACCTGTGATATCATAAATTACGGTTAGAAATAGTCTAATATAAAGCAAAACTCGATCAGGTTTAAATGAAATATGAAATATGAAGTACGGAGTAATATATTATTACATTAATCAATAAAATCGATATGTTTTGACGCGAATGATATTTATTGTTTTACAAGTCGGAGTCTGCTATTTAGAAGCTCTGGAGCGTCGATCCCCATTCGTGTCCAGATACATAGTTTGTCACAGTGTGATTAGTCTTTTTTTTTCGTCGCATAGGAGTATTCGGTGAAAATATTTCATAGACATTTGACTATTAAACGAGTTGGTTTAGTGAAATCATAGAGTTTGAATATATCCGTATTGATCTACATCTTTTTAGTTTTCTTCAAAAGTTCGGGTTTATAATCAGTGGCGAAAACAGGTAGGGGCAGGGGGCACCCGCTCCAAGTGCATTTGCAATTTTTAGTATAAAAATTTTGAGTTTTTCGATTTTGCCACAGTAGATTTTTTTTTTGCTCCAAAGCCTCCATATTTTGCCCATAACCTTCAAATTTTGCTCAAAAACATTCATATTTTGCCTAAAAACCTTCAAATTTTGCTCAAAAACCTTCAAATTATGCCTAAAAACCTCTATATTTTGCTCAAAAGCCTCCATATTTTACCCAAAAAAGTTGCTATGTTTTTCAAAAAAATTTCACCCCAGTTAAAAAAATTCTGTGTTCACCACTATTTATAATTATATGATTGTGAACTCTACGCAAATTGTTATAGGGTGAAGCTATGAGTTATTAAAATTGTTAGACCACTCTTAACCATGACGTGCCGTCATGGGATAACTGACTGCCACATCAGCGCCACATCAGCACTTACTTCCTATCACTAACCAGCCACTAAACTGGTAACATCCATGACGTACCATCACTTGGTCCCAAGTCTATTTTTTTATATTAACTTTTTATATTATTAACTTATATATAACATTTAAAATCCTAAAAATAAATATTTTATTAATAAAAAATTACAAATTCCTAAAAATACAACAACAAAAAAACATTACAAAGTCCAATAAAAAAATAAAAACATTACAAAGTCCTAAAAATAAAAATAAAACATTACAAAGTCCTAAAATAAAAAATAAAAAAAACGATTACAAAGTCCTAAAAAAACAAGTTCAATACGACCCGATCGTGTCGTCACTCAAGTAACCGTCATTGTTACTGTTGTGCGGGTAGTGAGGTTGAGGTCGGGTGTTGAATTGTCGTGTCCAAATACCAATACAATACAACTCGATTCGGTTGCATTTGAGTAAGTCTCTCCCGACAATTTCATGCCATTCTTTTTCGGTCGCGATAAACTCAAACTTATCGGTTTCTGGATCACACCAAGCAAAATGTGAGACCTCGAAGTCAACATGTTCGCGTATGTAGTCGAACAAACGCCCCGTGTCCCATTAGGTGATATCGAGTGACTCGAACGACTTGCACTGCCCGTCCAGGTAGATCTTCCAATCTTCGCTTAGTTGTCCCTCGTACCAAACATCCATTGAAACAGTTAAACGCGCCATTGTGTGAGTGTGTTTTATGAAATAAAATGGCAGTTTATATTAGTGTGTGTTTGAGAGTGGATTTATGTTTGAATGTAGTGTGTGTTTTTATGTTTGAATCACATATACTCGTATATATATAGATTAGATTTGAGATTTGAAAATTTATCCGTTGCAAACGTTCACCTGCACCTTCTGTCCGTGAATCAAATTGCCTTCCAACGAAATTTTCGAGTACGGTGGTTAAATGGCGGTCCCATGCACCTTGCTAATATCGGCGCCCTAGAACGACGGGACCAAGGGCGGCTCAACGATCAAACCGATACGAGCAGTCTTAGTGAAAGATAAAATATTGGTCTTATTTTCTCAAACTTTGTAAAATATTATTGTAATCAAAATGTAGTATTTTGTTTCTTATAATTTTCTTACATAAAAACTTTCAAAAACCTAAATTATTCCATAATATAAGATATAATTAATTAATTACTCCATATTTTAATTGACATATATTATATATTAATATTAATATTAATATTAATATTAATATTAATATTAATATTAATATTAAATTCTAATTAATGTATGATATGATGTAAATAAAAGTTAAGTTTTGACTTTTTAGATAATTTGGGCATCTTTTGAACCATCCACCGCAAAGTGTGGACGCTTCATCTTGAAGTGAAGTGGGATCACAAACATCGATATTAGCAACAACAAATAAAGACACATACTGTTTTATTTTCAAAAAGATATAATTAAATTTAGTGAAATACATGTCGATATTATTTAAAATATATATAAAGTACAGTACTCCGTCTAATTTTTTTTTTTTTTTTTTTTGAAAAGCAATATATTATTAAAACTCGAGAAAGCGCACCAATACAAAGTTTTTACAATGCCGTAGGAATAACGAGCTAGAATCCTACGATACAAAACTCAAATATGTACACAAGAAGCGCAATACTATATACATTAGAAAACATCGCACAAATAGTTTAGGTTAGCAAACATTGCGGATTATGAAGCCAATCATGTCATTCGATCTTTTTATCTTTGCAATGTTTCGCAACCCATTCATAGCTCTTAACTTGTATCTCATTGTTTAATATACGGAGAAATTAAATATATATATATATATATATATATATATATATATATATATATATATATATATATAAATATAAATAAAATAAAACAAAACATAAAATATAATATAAAATAAAATAAAAGCAAAACATTAATTGGACCCACATGACTCATTAGCCAATTGCAGCAAAACCAGCTCTGTTTCACTAGCCAAGATCTGTTTTATTTTTAGGGTTCTGACTGTTACTACATGATAATGTGATGAAACAGTAACAAATTACAGGCAAAAGAAGCTGTCACAGATCCAAAATTAGTCTAATTCACAGGCAAGTTTCCATCTTTTTTCTTAAATTTGTAATTTTAGCCTTTTTTGTGTGAATTCTGCTGCAAATTAGCTACCTTTTGTGTAATGTAACTGAATTTGTTGTATTTAGTGTTAATTTCAACCAGGTATTGCTCAATTACTTGGATCTTGATGTTTTTGTTGAAATGTATAATGTGTATTCATTTTTTTAGCATATAGTTTCTGAAAGAAAAAAAAATTCAAAAGGATCTTGTCAAGTTCTTGATGGATTTGGATTAGGGTTTAGATTATATATAAGTCCTTTGATCCAACAAATCTGTAGTCTGCCAATTATGTAAGAATTTGAGACTTAAGCATTTTTCATTATAAGCCTACTAATAACATCTATGGTTTGACATCAGAAGTCATATGTTGGTTGTGTTTTTTCGCAATAAATTGACACATATTCTTTGAAATGCCAAGAAAAATAACTTCAGGTATAGCAATAATCAGAATAATTAACTTAAACAGAAAAAATCTGATATTTTTTTTTTCTGTAATTTCATAATGAAATTTGAAATCTTAAATTTGATAAGCACTTCAAATGTCAAAGTTCGTATCTTTTTATGTTATGATGAATTGTATGATAACACTTTCTTCTGATATGATCTCAGAGAGGTTAATCGTCGAATGATAAGATAATGGGGAAGAAAGGAAGCTGGATATCTTCCATAAAAAAGGCTTTGAGTCCTAACTCGAAGAAGAGCCAGGTTCTATACTACTTCTAAATATATTTGATCATTTTTAGGCTCAATTCATGATTAATTATACATGACAAACGGGTAGGGTTGGGTCGGTTTGAGTAACGGGTCAAAACGGTTTTGGGTTGAAATGGGTCATGGGTCAAATATGTCTGATTTTTAGACGGGTCCAAATGGGCCAGGTTGGGTCGGGTTGGGTAACGGGTCAAAACGGTTCATGGGTCAAATAGTCCAAACGGGTATCTACTTTTATATTTATGATTACGTTTTACGTTTAGATTTAGGTTTTACATATATAATAAAATATTAATATGCATAATAAATGATATAACCATGATTGTTTTGTTTGACGAATGAAACTTGTTATGCTCTACCCATTTTACCCGTTCACAAAAACCATAGACCTATCTTTATTTATCGAGCTTTAGGAATTGATACCCATTGGACATGTTCCTTTGAATCTGGTGTAGTATAGGACCCAATAGGTTGGAGGGAAACCCAATGGACCTTTTATAAGTTTTGGTTTATATTGTCATGCCTAATTTTTCTGAAGACCCAATTGACCAGAAAGCTTGACCCACTTGACCCAAATTTGAGAATATGGGTCTCAATTGCCATGTATATGATTAATTAACAATATTTTTGTGGTTTATATTCAGAAATCAAAGAAGAAAGGCCTTGAGGATGAAAGACCACCGGTAACCATTACAGAACCTGTGTCCCGTTATTCTCCTCCACCTCCACTTCCACCTCCACCCCCAGAGGTAGTGAAACCGATAGAAGTTGAAGATGAAGTTAACGACCGTGATTATCCGGTTGCAGCTGAACCGGCTGCCACCACAACTCAGACTGGAGCTGAGTCCACTCAGTATTCGGGAAAATCTATGGAGGAAATAGCTTCTATCAGGATTCAGACAGCTTTTCGTGGGCATTTGGTATGCTCTTATATTCTATAAAATAGTTTGTTCGTGTAGAGATAATTCACAAGACTTGTACTTTAAGAATTTAATTACTAGAAACCAATCATTTGACTAGTGTTAGTAGAGTATTGTTCTCTATTATTTAGTAAAAAAGGTTAAGTAGCGGTTAAGATGGTTAGAATAACAGTTCTCAGTTATGTCTATTTTCTTATATTAACCTTTTATTATTATATGAGTTATAATTATAATAAATAGGAAAATGATAAAGACGGCCCTAAGGGCTGTCATTAGGGCCTCATGACATGCATCTATTTGTACGAAGACTAAATTTTAGTTAATGTACCAAACCAGTTATATGTGTCAAAATAATTTCATGACTAGGGGCTGACGTTCACAAAATCCTAATAAAAATTTGGATTTTGGCCTGTATCGAAGTTTAAATTTGTTTCATGTTCCGTTTGATTCAGGCAAGAAGGGCGTTACGGGCTTTAAGAGGACTTGTGAGATTGAAGACACTAGTTGAAGGGCCAGGTGCGACTCGACAGACAGAAAACACGCTCAAATGCATGCAAAATGTGTCTCGTGTGCAGAGTCAGATCAACGCTAGGAGGATTAGGATGTCTGAGGAGAATCAGACTCTTCAGAGACAAATCTTACAAAAACAGGCTAAAGAACTGGAGAGTTTGCAGGTTAGTTTTTACATGACGACTTGTTTTGTTGGATTTTGTCTTTGTAGTTATTTAAACATGTATGTATGAATGTTACTACAGATGGTAGAAGAATGGAATGATAGTTTACAGTCGAAAGAACAAATTGAAGCAAAGCTACTGAGAAAGTATGAAGCAACTATGAAACGAGAACGGGCTATGGCTTATTCGTTTTCTCATCAGGTACATATCGTTGATTGGTGATTAAGTATCTTTGGACGTGCATTTAAGTGATTGTAGGCATTTAATTAGAGGGTGTTTGGGATTGTGTTCTCAAAACAGAATTTGCGTTTTAAAAAGCATTTACCGTAGGGTGCGTTTGATTGCATCTTAATTGAATGGTTCGGCAATGAATGTCGAACCGTTCAACATTCAGTGCATTTGTTTTTAATATCTGAATGACAAATAATGTTGAACGGTTCAACAATCTATGTTCAGAGTTTAAATACTCTCTTAACCGTTTAGCACCTCCATTTCCTTTATATCCGCCTTAATCCAAATCAAGTATACTTATCAAACAATTATATTCTTCTTTTTATTCATTTATGAGGTTAATACATTGATACGTTGATTTAATGTCATTCATGAAGTTCATTCATAAACAGACTAGCGTTCAGAACCTTTGAATTATTCAGATTTTGAACCATTCAACGCTTAATCATTAGGTTTTTTCAAACGATGCTTAAAGGATGTAAAAACCTGGTTATTTAAAACTTTGTTTTCTCTCTAGCACAACACAGATGATCATTTTTTTAATGCACTATTTTTTTATAGCATTTGTTCTTTCTGAACACGATAATCAAATAATCGGATGTTTAAGTGTTTAGTGTAACTAATTATTTATTTTGTAGTTGTCTTTGAGCATAACTGTTCACATTCTTTTATGAAACAGCAACCATGGAAAAAATCTTCAAGAACAACAAACTTGCTGTTCATGGACCCCGCGAATCCACAATGGGGTTGGAGCTGGTTAGAACGATACATGGGGGGCCAGACACGAGGCGAGAAAGATCAAACACCCGTTAAAAACGGTATCAACATTACTGGATCCGAAATCGCAAAATCCTACTCTCGTCGCCAACTCATTTCCACCCCTGCAACTCCAAAATCGGTAACAGGTGTTCCGCTAACATCACGAAAGTTCAAGCGTGGGCCCACCCGTAAAACCTTTGGGCCTCGTCTTGATGATGACTCGAGAAGCGTTTTCAGCATACAATCGGAGATGCATAGAAGGCATAGCATTGCAGGGTCTTCGGTACGAGATGACGAGAGTATGGATAGCTCGCCGTCAGTTCCTAGTTACATGGCTCAAACGAAATCTGCAAGGGCCAAATCGAAAGGGCAAAGTTTGTTGGGCTTGGTGGAAAATGGTCATGAGACCAGCATGGATAAACGGGCTTCGTTTCCGGGACCGCCAACTAGACCGAGGCGCCATTCGGGCCCACCCAAGATACAAAGCAGTGTTTCTATGGTTATATGATTAAGTTATTTTTTAGGAGGTTAAGACAAGTGTTGTGAAGTTCTTACTTTATAGAGGTCTAAAATAAGATAAAAGTTTGTTAGGATCCTAATTTGTTTGTTGTTTACTTGGTAGTCATTTATTTAAGAACTGAGAGGTGTGAGCTATATTTGTAGTTTTATTATTAAATGAACAATTGTTATAGTGTGCATTGTTTGTCATTATACTTGTACTGGTTCTTAATAAACTATATACACTTAAGTATCGAAATATGTCTATTTTGTCATGTCATTTTTTACAGCATTCTCTTGTGCTTTGACTTTAGTGTTGACATTCTAATCGATTTTGATCATTATGAGTCGCTGGAGCTCATACAGCAAGAGTAGTGCAGTGGAGTCGAAAAATTTCGGATGAGTTCGATAACTCCATAACTAAGAACATTTAAGCTGACATGACACTCAAAGTTATTAGACGTTCTTTCGTCAACACTATCACATATTCAATCATAGACCTTCAAAATTGTGCTTCAGTTATAAAGCCATAACTCGTACGAAACTAGAAGGTGTGTCTGGTTATGTGTTATGTGGACATTAAAGATAGGCATCGGCCAATGCATTTGATGGCACAGCTCAGTAGCTCATAAAGCGAAGTTCTTGGTCCACCTTTTGTCATGTTGATTTTTTTTTTGGTACCTTGCCATTGAAAATGAAGATTAAAGTTAACAACTTTGTATGATGATATCTAGAATTTACTACGAGACACTCGTGTGAGATTAATATAAAAATATTGTGATTATAGACTTGAATGATTACCAGAAGATGGTTTTTTTTAGAGTAATGTCATTTTGTCTTTTGGACCAAAGATTAGTCTAAAACTTTAATATATATTTTTTTAAATTCTGTCATACTCCGTATTTTTTTGTCATGTTTGACTAACTTTATGCAAATTTATCTCTGAATTATTATCTTTTTCTCTATATCTAATTATATCAGACTTATACAAGTCAACTTTTTGAAAACAACCAAATTTACAGACTTGTATAGAAATTTCTTTTGTATTCTTAAAAGTTTGTTATTACATGAAAATGATGTTGTTTTCTCCAAAGTAGATCATCATTGAGTGCCTCTATTTGGTGAAACCTTTTAGACCATTATCATATCTACGTTATTGATTAGTTATTGGGTCCGTCATTAATGACAACAGATGGCATTGTCTAGCCACTGGTTAGTTATCCGCTTTTAACAATCAAAAGTTTCTTCATAAAGCATAATGGAGAACCGAATGTGGTGCATCACTTTATAATTTTTTGTTGTACATTGTGCTTCAATATATGTGATATGGTTAAATAAATTAATTTAGTGGGCGAGGAATGGTGTCATGGATGATATTGATTAGTTATTCCTTAATGATAGGGATGAAGTGTTTACGTGACACTGGGTGGCGGTCAGTTATAGAATAAAAGTATGTCATGGTTGAGAGTGGTCTTACAACTTACAAGCCTCCAAGCATACACACTGCTTTGAAACACTCGAGGTCCTACCAGACGGTTATTGGCTTCGCAGTATTAAAATGACTATTCCTACCTCAGAGTCTATTAGTTATTTTGTACATATTCATTATGCGATTTGTGTTTAGTTTTTAAGTTGTATTGTGCAGCTTGTTGATTATGTCCAATCAAGCCTATTTCGGTTAACGATTAGAATAGGCGGTATCCATTTAGATCTTGAGTCCAAAAAGTGGGGAATGTTTGATTGATTGTTTACAAACTGGTCCGGTTACCGTTAATAACTTTGTTAGAGATGAGGATCTCAAAAAGTGGTTCACAATCAATCTATGTGGGTTCTATTTGGTAAAGGACTCAAGTGAGTGAGTATTGAGTCAAGTTGAGGTATAGTACTTAGAGAGACAATGTACTAGTCTCAATAAAGGACTCGTTATCCCGTACGAAGGAACGATTGAGCAAAATTCGGATATTCATGCGCAGCTGCAGAAGAGAATTCATAGCGGGTCCGTCAACCGTTGGATCGCCTTGAAAATTTTATTGCAAGTAAAAAACGTATAGATCTCGTTTCTGTAAAATTTTGAGGCCGATCGGACCGTTGGATTTTGAAATACAATATTTAAAATCTAGGCAGTTTCAGGATGAATTTTTTGGGTTTGAAGACGCGAGTGGGAGACGGTTTTGTCTCGTGAAACTTCAAAGCGATACAAGCTATGTTTTCAGAGATTTGGGTTTGTTATGGAAGCTCAGGAGGTTGATTTTTTCTCTCGGTTTAGAGCGATTGTTGTAACGAACAAGATGCATCGGGTTGAAAGTCGATAGTAGGAGTTATCGGAGAAGTTTGGTGCTTACGGGGTTTGGAAACGGGATGACCAATGGTGTTTGGTCAATATTCCAGGGTTTATGGAGTATACGGGTGGATCAGAGTTCCTAGTCATTAAGGGAAATTGGTTGTCGAAGGGTGTCGGATAGAACGCGTTCGATGGTTGCTCGGGTTTGGTTGATGTTTCAACAAAATGAGCGGTTTTCTTCAAGGGTGATCAATTAGGAGTCTTTAGGTGATGGAAGAGGGGCGGATAATCTTGTAAGTGTAACGACCCAACCCGTATTTAAACCGGCCCGTAAATTTTTTCTTTAATACATTAATATTTAGGTCTCAATTATGTTTCCAAAACATCTTTAACACAAATGATAAGTTCAATAAACTTCTAAAACATTTAATACATAGTTTAAATATCCGAATGGGCAACACGACCCGACTATTTTAATTTTCAAAAAACCGAGCATGGTGATTGGGGATACGCTACCCAATCCTAATCAATACAAAAGCACGTCTTCTAAAGCAACCTACGCGAGTCCACTAGTTCCCACGCTTACCCGTGCCACCGCCTCCAAGCAAATCTATAAAAATGTAACAACGAGAGGGTAAGCTATGACAACCCGGAAATTTCCGACTGAATCTAAACCTAACTTTTATATGATTCCGACGATTCACGAACAATTATTTGTAAATAATTACGTATTAGTATTATTATTAATATTTTTTTAAACAATATTATCATTAATTATTTTATATCATTTACAATCATTATTATTATCAGTATTATTAATAATATCATTAATATAATAACTAATATATTAATAATATCATCATTATTAATACAACTTATTATTAATAATAATATTATTATTAATAATAATACTATTATTGATATTGATACTTATCATTATCCTTATTACTATGAAACAAATACAAATTATTATTATTATCATTAATTATTATCATTATCATTATCAGTATTGTCCTTTAATATTATCATTTATTATATGATTTAAATTATTATTATTATTAGTATTACCAATACTAGTATTATTATTACTAATATCATTATTATTATTGATATTAATATTATTATTATTAATATTATTATTAATTTTAGTATTATTATTTAGTATTTATATATTTATAATATAAATATATATACAACAAATACCTAATCTGTTTATTATTTTTTTTATTAATCATGAGCTGCATAATTTAATCAAGAATCTGCTTTAATTTCTTTTAAGCCATCGTGATCCAGCTTTATAGTTTTTTTTTATATAATCGTGATTTATTTTATATGAACGTGATATTTATTTAATTCCTCTACTGGCAAAAAATTTGTATTTGTCGAACCATTTTGTTATAAATCAATCAGTATAGTTGTTAAACAAATTCATTCAATTTCTCACCTTCAATATCAAATATATGCAACAATGAATCGTTGATTTAAAAAAAAAAGATATACAGCTCGTTTATATCTGTTCTTATTCCATTTTTCAAAAAGCTCGATTTCATATCAAATTTCAAAATCTATAATTGCAGTTTGGTTAGTAATCTATTACTCAAGCTATCTGTAACTTTTCAAATCTCAATTTGTAGTATTGATTGGGAATTTTTGAGCCAAACTTTTAATTCAAAAAGTCAAAAGTTGTGTTCTTCATGAAATTCGAAATCGTTGTAATGTTTCTGGTTAAATTAATGATTTGAAAAGTTTATAGGTATGATTTGCAAACTATTTCATGAAGAAAGCATGGTCTAAAACGATCTTAAAATCAAAATCAAGGTTTGAGTTGTTCTTCGTGTTTTTTTTTTTTTGTCACTGCCGCTGCTGTTTTATTTTGATTTTGATTTTTTTTTCTCTTGTTTGTTAATCAAGTTCAACAATTACCGGTTATTTATGAGTCGATTGAAGAATCAAATTCATGTAAATAATTAGTTGTTATGGTCAATTTGGTCTGTAGTCGAATAAAATTGAAGAAGAAGAAAGAAACAGAAAAATGATATATATATATATATATATATATATATATATATATATATATATATATATATATATATATATATATATATATATTGAGTATCAGTTAAATCAGATAAACTTAAACGGACGAATGGTTAAAGTGTTTTTGGGTATTCGAGAGTTCGCGGGTTCGAGTCCCGTCTTGGGCATTTTTTTTAGGAAAGCTTCTAAGGTAGTTTTCATTTTTCTTATTATTATAATTATTATTATTATTGTCATTATTATTATTATTATTATTATTATTATTATTATTATTATTATTATTATTATTATTATTATTATTATTATTATTATTATTATTATTATTATTATTATTAAGTTACTACTATTATTATCATAATATTACCATTAAGTGTTATAATTATTAATATTATTACAAAAAGTATTAATTATCATTTAACACGATTAAAATTACAATTAAGACCATTATTATTATTACTACAAATATTATTATCGTTTAAGTATTATCACTTAGTGTTATTATTATTATTATTATTATTATTATTATTATTATTATTATTATTATTATTATTATTATTATTATTATTATTAATATTACTAATATTATTATTATCCTTTTACGAATATTAATATTATTTTTAATTTATGAATTATTAATAATTATCAAAATTTTATGTTTATCATTATTATTAAAATCAAAAACTATTGTTATTATTATTATTATTAACTATTATCATTAAAGTTATTATTATTATTATCATTATTTTTACTATTATTATCATGATTATTATTTAAATTATCATTATTTTATTAACATTATTATTATTATTATTATTATTATTATTATTATTATTATTATTATTATTATTATTATTATTATTATTATTATTATTATTATTATTATGATATTTATTACTATAATAGTTATCATCATTAGTATTACTATTATTATTATTATAATCAAATACAACTTTTTATTTATCATTATTGATATTATTATAATAAATAAGTAATAGTCATATAAAAAGATATTTAATACATATAGCAAAACTATATTAACATTTTAAATACCTAATTATTTATCTAAAGTATATAATGAAACATATAACCTATTAAAATAACAATTACACCATTAATAATATAATTGTTTGATTAAAATTATATGTTTTAATATATATAAACTTGATATAGGTTCGTGAATCCGAGGTCAACTCTGCACTTGTTCAGTGCCATCATATGCGAAATTTCTACAAACTATCGTATCGTATTGTGAGTTTTCATAGCTCCCTTTTTATCTATATTTTTGGGCGGAGAATACATGCGCAAGTTTTATAACTGTTTTACGTTTAGACACAAGTACTCAAACTTTTATGCTATATACATGCTTTGTCATGCTAAATCCCTGTCGTAATATCGTTAATTACTGAGGTATAAGATGCAAGCTTAGTTATTGTGAGTAGCGCTACTGAGAGTGACGTCTCTAGTCAGTTGACCGTTGGTCTTTGACTACATAATAATGATTCAACGACACGAATAACAAGTGTCACGGGGTAAATTTTGTTTAGTCGCGATATTACAAACTCAGCAATACTTTTAGATTGATATTTCTATATCAATCAACTCTTATTAAATCTTGTGGTCTAACACTATTATTGAAATCATTATTTATGATAAACCTATGAACTCACCAACCTTTTGGTTGACACTATTTAGCATGTTTATTCTCAGGTCCTACATAATGCTTCCGCTGTATATTTGTTAATTGAAAGCAACATTTCAACGAGTCATTCATGGATAATTTGAAGGACTTGCATTTGCTAATTTGATGATGATTGCTTGCTATGCTTGGAGTCTTCATTACATATCATATTAATTAAAGACATTTAATACGTTGTTTATTAAATACAATGTAATCTATTTATCTTCCGCTGCAAAACTCAATAAAACGTCTCATATAGAGTCGTTCTCGTTTATACAACTGTGATTTGATATAATTAGTCACAAATACCCCAAGCCCTATTTGGGGGTGTGACAGATTGGTATCAGAGCAGTGTTGTTGTAGAGAACCAGGATTGCATTTTATGTGTGCCTTATACAATTAGGTACCTTAGCAATGTAGGGCTACAACTTTCCTTGACCGTAGTGCCTTTAATTGTTGCCTTTAATTGTTAAATGTCACACTATACTTTAGAAACTTTACTTATCCTAGAATGCCAAGCCAATCTAAGAACTCTGCTCACTTTCCTAAGTATTATCCAATTCCGCCACCATATTTAAATGCGACACCATGATTTCTGAAATTCTTGACATTCCTTTGTCATCTATCATGGTTCTGTGTATTACATATGTATTTCATGAAATACTATCCGTGAATTTTGAAACTCCTATATTTGTTATTACTCATACTCAAACGTATATAACCTTCCTGTTATATCACGTACCTATATGTCTTATGCCTTTATGCATCGGTTTGCGAACTGGAAAATGTCATCGAGTTATCGATAATCTCAAAGACATTATAATGTCATCACTATTCATATTCATTACTTTTAATCTTTGCTTTCTCGTTATTTTGATCATTGAACTTTCTTGACGGATGGCGTCTACGAAACTCTAGAATGGAAGGGTTTGGATTACCGATTTAAAGGATCCTATAGCTCAAGCCCCTAGGCCTGAATAGGCCATCACGAATTGAAAGTCTTTAATCGAAAGATTATCAGATTAAATATAATCTCGACACGTCATACTGCAATTATTGCATAAATGGAGTATAGACAAATCATATCTTATCATATCTATCCCAATAGACTTTGTCTAACACTTTTCCTGAATTTCCTCCGTAAACTACGGAAATCTTTTTGCTATATATATTTGTATTCAAGGAGACAAATATATCATTCAGTATCCAACACTCATTTCATATCAAACCCTATTCCAAACACATAATATGGATTCCTCGAACTCCTCGAGCTCCAATGGAAGTGTAACCCGAACAAACGAACCAATCAGCCATCATCTATTCTGGATGAATTGGGGATGGGTTCGTAGCTGACTCAATCAATGGAGGCAAGAAGAAGGTGATCCCTTCCACCAACCGAATTCACCACTTGGTGAAGAACCTGAAGCACTTACCGGCGAACTAATCCGGAACACCATTTTCACCCTCATTTCCAGAACAGCTCGCCATGATTATATAATATCTAGAATTCTAGATCTTATTCGTCCCCTTGTCCGAACTGCCAATCATCCCAGTATAATAGAAGAAGTCAACGAGCTTCGTGCTCGAGTTGTGGCTCTGGAGAATATGGTGCAATATCTACAAGCATCAGCAGCACCAGCAGCATAACCAGCACCACCAGTACCATCAGCATCACCACCAACAGCACCAGCACCACCAACAACAACATCCGCATCCCACGCCTCAAACTCGCACTCGATACCTCGGATATCAACATCATACGCCCCATAGATACCAAGGAATATTAGTAATAATGAGTTAAGATGTATTGACTCATTCTTCCCGAAGAATAATATATGTATACTATATATATATATGGTTTGGAACAATAATAAATCTTTTCGTATAAAGCTATTTCATATGAATCTTAACTAGTATGTACTACTTGGTGAATTCATATCCTATAATGTACATCCTTCGATAATTACTTAACAGTCGTTAATCACTGCTTCAACACAATAAACTCCATTTCATAATAAACCAAGTGTATTATTCAAATACATGTTTGGTTTTACACTTTCATTTTCGACATAATCAAAGCTTTCTAGAAAACATTATTCGTGTCTTGTGAATTTCACAAGGATTTCACGAGCACCAACATCATATACCGAGGTATATCAATAACAACAAACGATGAAGTATTGATTCATAACTTCATTAGAAAAATATTTCGCAACAATTATGAAATCTCTAAGGTTTTGGAGATTATTTATTCTCGTTTCAACCGCAAATCAAATGAGTTTAATATTATATTAACTCATTAAATCTATATTATATCTGAAGAATACATATATGAACGTATATCTTCTCTTTTGTACAAACTGTTAATTGTGAAAATATTTTAACGGGTAGATAATACCCGAGAAATATTTATATTTCACATTAATATGTTACATTATACATTCTTCAATTCTGATTTAATAATCAGTAACTATCCTACTTACATTCACAAGATATATGTATCCGTTCACCAAAGAACAATCAATTTCATACAAATTCAATTACATATTCTGATTCTGACATATCAGAATCCAAGTAAAGCTTTAGCAGGTGTTATCCTCCTAAAGATTACTACATTCATGAATTATATTCATTCGTATTCTATGATGAATTATCACATCAAACCACCAAACTTACCATTCCTTACTTTTGAAAATCACAACATTTCTTCGTCAACCGTTAGATCCATTGATGGATACATCTTACACTTAAACACTTCAAGTTCAAAATTCTAGAACATTATATGTATGTTGACGCTTACATCCTGCGTTCAACACTCAAATTCAAAATTCTTGAAAACATCCTTTGTATCTTGACGATCACAATCAGCGTTTAATCATCTAAAAACGAAATTTCTTGAAACCATCTCGGATTGATAACCGATGATTCAAATATGGCTGCATTAAATGCAGAGGAAACAACAAAATTTTAGAAGGTCTTAAGGGCCAAAAGTTTGATAATAAAGAATGGTATAAGCTCAGATTTGGAACTGAAAAACAGATTGAGCAAACTATGAAGGAGGCTGTGGATAAATCACAAGGACTAAACCTATACTCAAGGAATCCAGATGATTCGATTTCTGATGAAAATTACAGAAGACATATAATCTCCTTACGCATTCTAAATCCTTACAGAAGAATTTTTCTCATTATCATTCGATCTTAGAAATTCTAAGATATCATCATATCTTTCGTTATAAATATCCTCTGTATTTCTGAAGATATCTTCATAACAATTCTTGTTCGCAATTAATTATCTCTTTGCGATATCTTTATCACATCATAAAGGAAACTGTTTTAGTTTCTATGTTCTGTAAAATTCAAGTTTAAATTATAAATGTTTTGAAGAAGTGTTGAGAATTGAAGCATGAGTTAATATAATATAATGACGTCAGGCCAACGTGATTATATTACATTAAGTCATGCTAAATTTTTAATGGAAGATGATGATTCATAGACTTTATAATCATCATTTGCCATGTTACACGACTCTTACATTCTATTTAACCTCTAAACATATCAAGAAAATATTTTTTCTTGATGATTCGGTCTTTTCCGGATATTCTGGTAATTTGACAAATCAAATCGTGTTATTACCTTTCCTTTCTACTTTGTATATTATGATAATTCGAAACTCCATACCTACGAGTTCTGGACCATTATTCGCTTGACTTGAAGTCGGGAAGAAGAAACAAAAGCATAAAGCTCCGACATATAAGGGAAAATATAAAGCCCGATAACGACTCTGAAATTACAAACCGTGTATATCAATGCGTATAGCAATATAAAGACACGGAAGAACTAAAAACACTATAAAACCAAGAGCATAGTAGAAGTAAACAGATTCCTCTGGTGGTAAATAAAAAAGAAGAATGAGTGCATATATGGTCAATATAATAACAAGTATCAATACGGGATTGAGCATATTAACAACTCTTTTGGAAATATGAATTGAGGAAGAAAGTATAGAAGTGGTGAAGATAATGAAACGAAAGAAGCTAATTTATAGCAAAATTCCAGACACAGCAATCGAGGCAATTCACCGCATTTAATCAAAGAAAATCCCAAATTTCTTAATTACCGGAGAATCAAATCTTATAGATTATGAAGATTTCTTTAAATCCCTTGAATTCCGGAAATCAACTTTAACCATATCAAAAGATAAGGCGAACATTTAATTTCCTCATTTCACTCTTTTGTGATAGCTTCGCTTACACTCTTCCTATAATCGAATTGTTTTATCCATACTATTCAAAGGTGATAAAACTCTATTTTTCAACTCATATTCATCATTTAAATATTCTTGTTGTAAACAATGAAGATCTCTATCAAATTTCATGACTGTGATTTTCACGAACTCCTCTCTATTTGTCTGCCCTAATATTGTGGCATAAACGCTCAAGGTTTTAAATGAGCTTAATATTATTCATAACACATTTCATATGTACTGAAATGCTTGTATAGCACGATCATCTCTTTTGAGGATAACCTAGTCAAATGATACTCTTGTTAATCCTTTAGATAACCTCCGCAATAATAATAAAATGCACTTCGTATAAGAACTTGTAGAAATTATGGTTTGTATGATTTTAACTGTTGAAACAGAACACTATTCTATCTGTTGGAATTCACGCAAGGCCCCGAGCATACCTGGGAACGTGAAGACCAAATAAAACGTAAATATCCTCGTCTATGTAAGAACAACGCCGATTGATGGCAACACCCAAATTTCGGGACGAAATTTCTTTTAACGGGTAGGTACTATGACAACCCGAAAATTTTTGACTGAATCTAAACCTAACTTTTATATGATTCCGAAGATTCACTAACAATTATTTGTAAATAATTACGTATTAGTATTATTATTAATATTGTTTTTAACAATATTATCATTAATTATTTTATATCATTTACAATCATTATTATTATCAGTATTATTAATATTATTATTATTAATATCATTAATATAATAACTAATATATTAATAATATCATCATTATTAATACAACTTATTATTAATATTATTATTATTATTATTATTATTATTATTATTATTAATACTATTATTGATATTGATACTTATCATTATCCTTATTACTATGAAACAAAGATAAATTATTATTATTATCATTAATTATTATCATTATCATTATCAATCATTATCAGTATTGTCATTTAATATTATCATTTATTATATGATTTAAATTATTATTATTAGTATTACCATTACTAGTATTATTATTATTATTACTAATATTATTATTATTATTGATATTAATATTATTATTATTAATATTATTATTAATTTTAGTATTATTATTTAGTATTTATATATTTATAATACAAATACATATACAACAAATACCTAATCTGTTTATTTTTTTTATTAATCATGAGCTGCATAATTTAATCAAGAATCTGCTTTAATTTCTTTTAAGCCATCATGATCCAGCTTTTTATTTTTTTTATATAATCGTGATTTATTTTATATGAACGTGATATTTATTTAATTCCTCTACTGGCCAAAAATTTGTATTTGTCGAACCATTTTGTTATAAATCAATTAGTATAGTTGTTAAACAAATTCATTCGATTTCTCACCTTTGATGTTCTGCGAGGTGTATATAAAATAGCTTATATTCTACAAGGAAATACTATTAAATACGATACAATTTTACACAAGATATTTATTTATTTATAGAATGGATATACTTAAACCTTGCTACAACACTTATAGGCAGTGTACCTAATCGTACAGTAGTGTAGTTTTTAGTAAGTCCGGTTCGGTCTACAGGGAAAATCTTTTAAACAAAGCTTAACGCTATATTAGTTTTATTTTATAAAAATACAAATATATATATATAAGTAATATTATTATTATAAAGGGGGGTTTTTACCGTTTAATGACCGATTTGTCGATTTTAAAAACTTTAGTTGCAGCTAAAACAAAATGTAAAATATTAAATAAATAAAAGACTTAATTTAAAGCGTAAAGTAAATAACGATAATGAAATTGCGATAAATAAAAGTGCGATAAAATAAACTTGCAATAATTAAAAAGTACGATAATTAAAAGTGCAATTAAATACAATAACAATAAAAGTGCGATAATTAGAAGTGCAATTAAATATAAAATAAAGGAAATTAAATATGAGATAAAAGAATTATGCTTATTTAAACTTCCGTAATCATGATGTTTGACGTGTTGATTTTAGTTTTATGCCCATGGTTTAATTGTCCTTTGTCCTGGATTATTTAATATGTCCGTCTGGTTTTTGTCCATAACAGTCCATCAGTCATAAATATAAAGTGCGAGTATCCTCATCAAATTATCCTTATACCCGAAGTTAAATATTCCAACTAATTGGGGACTTAAACTGTTACAAGGTTTTATTACTTTGTTTAATAATTACACCAGGATGTCGACTGAGTGTAACCCAAGGTTTTAATACTTTATTATCAATTATGCCAAGTGTCCTTGTACATAATTTCACCCCTGTTTTAATAATCCTAGTGACTATTAATCCATTCCCGTATCCGGTTAAATGAACGATTATTCGTACATATAAATACCCTGCCCATCGTATCCGATCGAGTGTATATGGTTATTTATAGGGACGTCCAATTGTGAATCTTTATATTAAAATTAACAAACTATCATTTAGTTAAACAAATATAAAGCCCATTAATAGCCCATAGTCTAATTTCCACAAGTGTCGTTCGTTTGTCCAAACCCCAATTATGGTACAAAGCCCAATTACCCAATTTTAATAATTACCCTAACATCATGATTACTTCGTCTTAAATAAGCATAATAATAACTTAGCTACGAGACATTAAATTAAAAAGGTTGAACATAACTTACAATGATTAAAAATAGCGTAGCGTTACACGGACAGAATTTCGACTTACACCCTTACAACATTCGCTAACATACCCTTATTATTAGAATTAAAATTAAAATTAAAATTAAAATTAAAATATAAATATAAATATTTACGTATAGATATAGAGAGATTGATATTTTTGGATATATTTTTCGTCGAACTGCGTTGGCTTTTATAGGAATTTGAGTCCAGGTGAACTCCGCGAGTCGCGTAACTTTTTGCCCTCAAACTCCGCAACTCGCGGAGTTTGAAATTACAGCTCACCCAGCTTTGGCTCTTTGTTTGCCGACGATTTATAAATATATTATAATATATATTAATTTTAAGAATTAATTATATATTATATTATATTTATATACATAGTTAACTTGTAATTTTTAGTCCGTTGCGTCGAGTGTTGAGAGTTGACTCTGGTCCCGGTTTCGGATTTTCGAACGTCCTTGCGTACAATTTAATATCTTGTACTTTGCGTTTTGAATCATGTACTCTTGCAATTTTGAGACGTTTCTTATCAATAATTGGAACCTCTTTGATTGTATTTTGTACTTTTGAGCTTTTTGGTCGTTTGCATCTTCAATTCGTCGAATCTGTCTTTTGTCTTCACCTTTTATTATTTAAACGAATATCACTTTTAAATAGAACAATTGCAACTAAAAGCTTGTCTTTCTTGAGGAATAATGCTATGAAATATATGTTCGTTTTTAGCATTATCAAATATTCCCACACTTGAGCGTTGCTTGTCCTCAAGCAATATAGTCTTGAAATACTAGAATCACTTCTTTATTCTTCACACTTTGTACATCAGTGATTTCTATACGGCGGTATAAACAATGGTAGTAACGATATGGTTTACAGTCCCACATGACTATAAAAATTTAGATCCATTAAGGAAATTGGATCTTTATGAAAACATTTGATCTTTTGAAAATTAAATCTAGCTTTTACCCTAGATAAGTTTTTCGGAATAACCCTTCACCGGTGTTTGCAAATTGTTTTTGTGGGTTTGGTGGGTTCCAGATTTGAAAATTTTAGCTCAAAACTTGTGGTTTTGTGTCACCCACTTGCTAACCTTGTATTAGGAAAGCAACACATCCAGTTTACTTGCTCCGTATATTACCTTTCGATAAACTACCGTCCGGTTGTAAAGGAAAGCGTTGAACAAGCAACTGTTAAGGCAATGTCCCCTGACATGCTTTTAATTATGGTCTATAACGTGTCGGACGCAATTACTATCCTTGGTAGGAGCAATAGTAAAGCTCACCCTTATAATTTTTTGGTCTGGCACAAGGTCCTGTCTTTGACCATGCTATGCAACCACCGTTCTTACGGTTGACACCCGATTTGGTTCAGATGACCTAATGAATTCCAGGTGAATTCCTAGGATTTTACGTTCAATGGTAATGAACGCATTGAAAATAGGGTTTTCAGAAAACAAATCTGTTTGTAATTTTATCAAAATATTTTCTCGTTCAAGCTAAAGTTTAGATATCATTGAATTCCATGAGTTTGAATTCTCAATCTTTAAGGTCAATCTCAAGGATTGAGTAATATCAGTCTTAAAAGCTGATTTTTAATTTTTAAGGAGATTATCCTTTCTGGGGATCTGATTCATTAGTCTTATCAAGCTAATTTGCACGGTGCCCCCCATTGTACGAGATAAATCCTTCTCATGGTTAGGATAAATCTGACCATTTGGCGACCCTGTTTTATGCCGAGGTCCGTGGATTTCCTGCTGATTTTAGTGATGACTTTTCTAGATTTTTCGTCAACCTACAGCTGGTCTGGACGACAACTTCTTGACCTAAATCAAGAAGCGCGTGTCTTTTTCGGAAGACTTTACTTCCTTTTAACGATGGAATTGATTCATCGTGTAGATCCATCTCTTCTTTTCTTTCATCGGGTAAAACAGTTTAGTTTAGTCCAAAGCAAAAGTATCTTCAATTATTTGTTACAGAAATATGTGACATATGTTTAAAATAACTTGGTAAATTTTCCCACACTTGGCTTTTATTTTCCTTTTTATTGTCCTCTATTCCATTTTAAATGAATTCTAACATTTTAGTTTGTTTCTCAATTTATGTCCTTTCCGAGGTAACAATAATTTCGGTGTTAAAACCTAGTTTTATCATTCATAAATATGTATAAACATGATTTTGAGTTCATTTAATTGAAAATTTTGAAAAATTTTACTAGAATTGAGTAGTCAGTATATAAGACTAGGGCTGTTCTTTATTATCAGAGAGCACTAGATTCTAATACAACTACTGCTTTACTAGTATTTTTAATGGTAACCAAGTGTATAAAGTAAAAATTTTAAAAATCCGAAAGAATTTAACCCCTTCCCACACTTAAGATCTTGCAATGCCCTCATTTGCCAGAAATCAGTAACAATTTAAATTATTGAGGGTGATTAGCGTAGAAATGATTAAATTTTACCAAAGTTTCCAAACATATTTGTGTTTGTTTGCTGAATGATAAATGGTGCATATCATTTGTTCATTCCGTCTTGTTGTTATATCACATTTATTTTGCATCTTGTCGTCAAAATTAGTTGCTTTTGCTGAACTTAATGCCAGTCTTTGAAAATGCGTTTTTTTATCCTGTTGTATACATAAGATAAACTGCAAACATATATACATATTCTTGAAGTTTGGTATATTACCCCACATTCAAAAATTATTAAAATCTAATAATAAAAGTTAGAAAATTATAAAAACTATTACAATGTTAACATAAGTATTAAATGTATCAACATTACAAATAATAAAATAAATAAAACTAAGTAGACTAGGGATGATACTGATACCAGTAGGGGTTCCATGCATAACCGTATGTGTTATAGAATGCTTCGGCTGAGTTATACGTAGGATACGGTGGTTGGATCTCTATAGACCAGGGAGGAAATACGGGCGATGGAGTAGGAATATAGTTTCTACCTACATGTTGGCAATGAGCTATGATTTGGTTTTGATGAACTTGCCAATCTTCAAATGCTCTATGTCTAGCATTTTCATACTCTTGTGAAGCTATAAACCTTTGCATTTCTGTCATTTCATTTCCCCCTCCCACATTACCTGGCTGTTGGTTTCTCTCAACCTGTGGATGTCTACCATTATATCGTACTGCGGCGTTATTTCGTCTCTTCAAAACTTTAGCACCATGGTATACATTTAAACCTATTGTATCGCAGGGTTCTGGTTCTTCGACTAATAATCCCCCCCGACTTATATCCACATTGAGATACTCAGCAATTAGTGTAATAAATATACCACCTCCTATTATACTGTGCGGTCTCATCCCCCTAACCATAGCTGATAAATAATAACCCACACAATACGGTATACTTACAGCGCTTTGTGGGTCTCGAATACACATATGGTAAAACAAATCCTGTTCATTTACCTTTTCCTTATTCTTACCTCTTTGTGTAATCGAATTAGCTAAAAACCTATGAATTACTCTTAACTCTGCTCTATTTATATCCAAATAAGAGTAATTTCCCCCTTTAAATCGGTGATGGCTAGTCATTTGACTCCATACACCATGCGTATCAAAATTTTCGTCTATCTTTCTACCATTTAGTATCAACCCTCTACAATCGGCAGATGCTAACTCCTCAGGCGTATATATACGTAAAGCCTGAGCCATGTCTAGTAAAGACATGTGGCGCATCGAACCTCCTAACAAAAATCTAATAAAAGATCGATCGGTTAAACTAACTACCCGATCATTTATTTCTATACTACACAATAATTCTTCACACCATACTTTATATACAGGTCTACGCATGTTGAATAAACGTACCCAATCGTTAAAAGTAGAATTACCATACCTCTGTGTAAGTAATTCCTTAATTGGCCCGGCTAATTCTACAGCTTCTAACGGTTCCCATTCTATTACCCTAGGTACTTCAACAACTTTAGAATGAAGAGTATGCAAGCCCCTTTGGTATTTAGGATAATCTATCCAACGTCTGTCAAATCTCAAGTTCGGGTGCAAATCTTCCAAGTGCATATCAGAAAATGTCATAACTGGATGAGGTATATCTTGTTTGTAGTAGTTATCCACCTCCTGTTGTTCTGCATTCTCAGCAGGAGCATTGCGAGCTTGGGATGAAGATTCACCCCTTTCAGTCTGCAAAACACATCATACACAATTTTTGTGAATCCAAATATGCATTAGTGTCAGCAAAATCATCAATCAAAATAATTACAATGACATGTTCAATTTATATCAAACTTAAGCTCATTTTCATATATTTATCAAATCTACACTTTTTCAAATAAGCATATACGAAAATGTTCGCCAAGTTCATAAGCATTCAACTCAAATAACATGTCAAAATAATCATTACTAGCAATTAAACAAGTTTCAAATGGCATTATCTCTTAAAAATCAAGTTCATGAATTTTAGACTTGAAAAAGTCCACTTTAATTCTCAAAATCATGTTTAGGCTCAAAGTTTGGATCATTTAACTACCTAAATATGTTACACTACTTAATTTAGCAACAATTCATGACAAAATCGGCCATAATCTGTTTATATCAAAAAGCTCCAAATTGCTCAAGAACACAAACCCTAGATTACTCAAAATTTGAAGTTTAAGGCTTCTAATCATGTTAAATAGCATCAATCTAGGTTATACAAGCATAATACACAAGCAATTTAAGCATAATTACACTAAAAAGCATCAAAATCGAATTGGGTATAAAATTGCTCAAGAACATTAATTTTCGGATTAAATGGTGTTTAGGTGTAGAAATTTACCATTTTTCTTGAGTAATTCCTTGATAGCATCCTTCTCAACATGATTTTAGTAAAAAATGTGATGCTTTTCGGTGAAAAAATTCGATTTTGTGATGTGTTTGTGTGTGTTTTTCGCAGTATTTTTGAGTTGGGTTTTGTGGACTGATCTGTTCGTTCAGCTTTTTATTTTTTCTGGATTTTGCAAGCTCCGCGACTTGCGGTGTTTGTGTTCTTCAAACTCCGCGAGTCGCGACCATATTTTTTTTTTAATAAGCCTTAACTTATAAAACAAATATAAAATAAATTTAAAATTTTGTTTTCCTTTGTTTTAGGACGAGGTCGTTTCGGATCGATGTCCTAGTCCGTCCCTCGACAAAATTTTAAAATTTGTCTTTTTGTAGCGATTGTTTTAAAAGCTAAGATTTTTGGGTTTTTTAAATATTTTTGGCATACTTTAAGTCAATAAGATTAAAAATAATGATAATAAAAGTTCTCGTCCCTCCCTCGGGTAAAGCAATTTCGGTTCAAAGACCTAGTCATCAACTTACGACGAATTTTAAAAATCATATTTTTAACTTAGCGAAATAAAGTAAATTTTTGTTTTTAAATTCACACCAAACTTAAATTTAAAATGCATAAAATTTTAAATTCACACCAAACTTAATTAAAAATTCATATTATAAATTCACACCAAACTTATATTTAATTTTGTTGTTATACATACAAACTTATATTAAAAATATTAAAAATTTTCAAATATTGACAAACTTAAATATATTGATCTTACAAAGTTCACAATATTAATTTAACATTTATATATTAATTTTAAAAACATGGTAAAAATAAAATTAAAAATCTTTTTGGCTTTTATCCCACTTTAATCAATCAAATATTATCAAAAATATGCGCCCCTCTTTTTGGTAAAGTAATTTTGGTTCCATGACCTAATTTAACTCATGACGAATTTTTGAAATATTTTGGGTTGATTGATTAAAGATATTTATACCTTAAGAATAAACGTTAAATTTCGCAGTGATGTAATAAATTTTTGAATGATATCAATAATTTCGGTAGCCAAACCTAATTTTATTCAATACCAATTTAATACTTTATAGCGAACAAATTAGCGTTTATTATCAAAAGGTTAAAAATAAAAATAAAAATAAAAACTGTACAGACTTACCTGTGAAATATATTTCTTAGTTATATGATCTATCCCATTCATAAGATAGTCGGTTTAATTGGTTTTCCATAGCTACATAAGCGTAACCTCGAGCATTCAGTGTTTTTTCTTCTAAACATATGAACGGTCCGTCTCTGCATAAAGTAACAAATTCGGTGTTTGAAATGGTTTGATTATTTGAACATTTACCTCCATGTGACCATTTTCCGCATTTGTGACATCTTTCAAGGTGTCGTGCTCTTCTTTTCGCTGCGGATTTTGATTTTCCTTTACCAAATTGTAACTTATTATCTTCGCATCTGGATTCTTTTCTTACTCCGTCCAATCTTTCTCTGATTACTGATACTATTTTACTCGGAAGTGTGTCATTATTACGTTTAGTGATCAAAGCGTGTAGCATTAAACCATGGTTTAGTTCACAGGCAGTCTTCATTTCGTAAAAACCTAAAAAAAATAAAAATTCAGAATGAGGGGAGAAGACTAGTTCTTTAGGGTCTGCTAGGGAAAGACCATTCGGGTTCCATTTTCGAGAACTACACGAAAACAGAAATTCTAACTCTAACAGAAATACATATTATCCTTTAAAGACTTGATTCTCCCCACACTTAGTGTGACGACCCGGAAATTTCCGACCAAATTTAAACCTAACCTTTATATGTTTCCGACACGATAAGCAGAATTTGTAATGTTGAATCTCAAAAAGTTTGGAACTACATTCATGTAATCAATTACCCTTTGACCGTGTTTGATGATTCACGAACAATTATGTGTATATAGATATGTATATATAATATATAATAACTGAAAACATTAACAAAGTATTTGATATATATGATACTTTACATGAACGTATTTGTTTCGATATATTTATCGACAGAATTAAGAGATAATATCAAATGATTGAATTATCAGATACATTATGATATGATTACGGGCCAATGTTATGAGGTTCACTGTGATTTAAGAAATCTATTCTTTTTGACAATATTCGCAAAATGGTAAAGTGATCTATAAGTAAGAACGTGGAGTGTAAATAACTTAGATGTTGGATATCGACAAGTTAAGTAACTCGACATTTTTCATTAAGATGATTTCACACGTTTATTAAACCTTTGGACTTTATCCCATGCTTCACCAACAGACTGTAATTTAAAAACTTGAAACCTATTATGAATATATATAATTCTACTTTTCTAAAATGTTTTATGATATAACGATTTAAATTAATATTAAATTTATTTATTCGCGTATTATACGTACATAGTTTTATACTTTTACTATACTTTAACTTTACCTTTACTTTACTTTTACTTTACTTTTACTTTACTTTAACTTTAATAATTCACTTTAATAATTCATACTTTAATAATTCACTTTAATAATTCATACTTTAATAATTCACTTTAATAATTCATACTTTAATAATTCACTTTAATAATTCACACTTTAATAATTCATACTTTAATAATTCACTTTAATAATTCATACTTTAATAATTCACTTTAATAATTCAAAAATCTATTATAAATAGAATTCAATAGGTTTCAGTATTTCATAGAAACTTGAAAATATATTTCTCTAAACTCTCTCAATCGAATTACATATATATATTTACTTAGTATTATTTCAAGATATTATTAGTATACATAAAATACTACGACGGAGTTATATTCAGACGATTTCAAAATAAGTTTTCAAACGGGATAGAGCTAAGGAAATTATGGGTTATAGCTATGGAGGTTATGGGTATTGTTATAGGGCATTGCTCGTGAGGTCAACCTAAAGTTTATCATTTTCGTTGCGTCTACGTACTTTCCTGCAATATTGAATCACAATATTGATACGTGAGCATTCATATCTTATTTTTTTTATATTCATAGTGTATCCCTGACTAGTGCTCGAGTATATATGATTATGCATGTTTGTATGCTTAGTTTCGTCGTTAAATAGTTTATGATAAATCACGAATTTGATACATATGCTACTGAGATAAGGTATATGATATGCATGTCGTTAAAAAGCTAAAGAAAAATTAATAACTTTTCATTTAGAAATCGTGTGGGTTCGATGAACGGATTAAAAGATATGGCCAACTGAATTATTATTAATTTTAATATTATTATTAAAACTATTATTATAATTGTTATCAGTTGATGTTATTACTAAAATTATCTTTATTACTAAAAATTAATATTTTTATTGAAACTATCATTTTATTATTTGTATCATTATTATTATTATCAATATTATTTAATCAAATAAATATGCGTACAAAGATATTTTTAACACAAGTAATATAATTACATTAATAATACATACCACTATATTTTTATGATATCAAGTGAATTTTATAAATTTTATTACTTGAGATATATAAAAGTATATTTTTTATCATATATGAATTTAAATATAAATTTTTATTTATTAATAAATGACTTGTATTATTTAGTATAATAAGATCTGATAAATATATTTAAATATATAAAACGACTATATATAATTTATATAATAAACATGTATAGATTTTAGAAGTCATTTTGGGTCAAGTTGACTTTTGTTGACTTTTGCATGTCGGTCTCGAGCATTAGGATTGCGATACACTACGACTTGACCTAAATTGTTAGACAGATATTGACCAACATATAAATATATATACTTAATATAGGTTCGTGAATCCGAGACAAACCCTGCACTTGTTCAGTTCCATCATATACATAATTGCTACGAAATACAGTATTGTGAGTTTCATTTGCTCCCTTTTTAGTTGCTTTTGCAATATATATTTTTGGGCTGAGAATACATGCGTTGTTTTATAAATGTTTTACGAAATAGACACAAGTACTAAAACTAATTCTACGTGGGTTTAAACCAGAAATATACCCTTAGCTTGGTAACATTAAACTACTTGTCTATGTACGGTAGGCGCGAATCCTAAAGATAGATCTATTGGGCCTGACAAACCCCATCCTGACTATGGGATGCTTTAGTACTTCGAGGTTATATTAAACACACCTGATCTGGTGTACTTAAGAGGGTAAAACATGAACGTTAAAGCTTGTTACCGGGTGCCTACAACTTATAGAATACTTTTATACACTTGCGAGTGTACATATATTTATAAACGGAAATCTTGTGGTCTATTAATATATTGAAATGATTGATATGATAAACCTATGAACTCACCAACCTTTTGGTTGACACTTTTAAGCATGTTTATTCTCAGGTATTAAAGAAATCTTCCGCTGTGCATTAGCTCATTTTAAGGATATTACCTGGAGTCATTCATGACATACTTTGAAAGACGTTGCATTTGAGTCGTTGAGTTCATCAAGATTAATATTAAGTCAATTATAGTTGGATGTAATATGAAATGGTATGCATGCCGTCAATTTTTGATGTAAAGAAAGTTTGTCTTTTAAAAACGAATGCAATGTTTGTAAAACGTATCATATAGAGGTCAAATACCTCGCGATGTAATCAACTATTGTGAATCGTTTATAATGTATATGAACGGATCCTTTCACTTAGTTAGCTGTGGTATCGAAATTGTGATTAACTTCATTGTCGATTTCCATTGAACTATCTATGTAATGTTTAACTCTGTGACCATTAACCTTAAATTCAATCCCATTTGAATTTATCAATTCTACTGTTCCGTATGGGAAAACTCTTTTGACTATGAATGGTCCAGACCATCTTGATTTCAATTTTCCAGGAAATAGCTTGAATCGTGAATTGAAAAGAAGAACTCTGTCTCCTTCTTTGAATTCTTTCGAACTTCTGATTCTTTTATCATGCCATTTCTTCGTTCTTTCCTTATAGATTAATGAATTTTCGTATGCTTCATGTCTTAATTCTTCTAATTCATTTAATTGACTTAATCGTAGACGTCCGGCTTCATGTAAATCAAGATTACATGTCTTCAAAGCCCAAAATGCTTTGTGTTCAATTTCTACTGGAAGATGACATGCTTTTCCATAAACGAGTCTAAAAGGTGTGGTTCCAATTGGAGTTTTGTAGGCTGTTCTAAAAGCCCAGAGTGCATCCTCCAATTTAATGGACCATTCCTTCGGATTTGATCCTACAGTTTTTTCTAGAATACGTTTTAAAGCTCGGTTGGTATTTTCAACTTGTCCACTTGTTTGTGGATGATATGCGGTGGAGATTTTATGAGTTACTCCATATCTTTTGAGAACTTTCTCAAGTTGATTATTACATAAATGAGTACCCCGATCACTTATTAAAGCTTTCGGTGTTCCAAACCTTGCAAAAAGACGTTTTAAAAAGTTGACTACAACTCGTGCATCGTTAGTTGGGAGAGCTTGTGTTTCCGCCCATTTAGATACATAATCAATGGCTACGAGAATATAGAGATTATTATGAGATTTTGGAAATGGATCCATAAAGTCAATACCCCAAATGTCAAATACTTCACATACTTGAATGAAATTTTGTGGCATTTCATCACGTTGACTTATTTTTCCGGCTCTTTGACATGCATCACAGGATTTGCAAAGAAGGTGTGCGTCTTTGTAAATTGTAGGCCAATAGAATCCAGCATCATAAACTTTTCTTGCTGTTAGTTGAGGCCCATAATGCCCTCCTGTTGGTCCTGTGTGACAATGGTTTAAAATTTTACTAGTTTCATCTCCGAATACACATCGGCATATTATTTCATCTGGACAACTTTTAAACAGATGTGGATCTTCCCAGAAATAGTGTTTTATATCACTGAAGAATTTCTTTCGTTTTTGGTACGATAATCCTTTTTCAAGGAATCCACATACTAAATAGTTTGCATAGTTTGCAAACCATGGAATTTCATTATAATCTATCTTCAATAGATATTCATCAGGAAAGTTGTCTTGTATGGCCGATTCATTTAGAACTTCTAATTCAGGATTTTCAAGACGAGAAAGATGATCAGCAGCGAGATTTTCTGCTCCTCTTTTATCTCGGATTTCAATATCGAACTCTTGTAAGAGTAAGATCCAACGGATTAATCTTGGTTTGGCATATTGTTTCGAAAATAGGTATCTAAGAGCAGAATGGTCGGTATAGACCACTGTTTTTGCTAGAACGAGATATGAACGAAATTTGTCAAAAGCAAAGACAATAGCAAGGAGTTCTTTTTCAGTAGTTGTGTAATTCATTTGTGCTCCTTGTAACGTCTTACTAGCATAATATATAGGTTGAAATCTTTTTTCAATCCCTTGTCCTAAAACGGCTCCCATTGCAAAATCACTTGCATCGCACATTAGTTCAAACGGTAGATTCCAATTTGGTGTTATCATGATCGGCGCATTTGTGAGTTTCTCTTTAAGAATATTAAAAGATTTGATGCATTCATCTGAAAAGATGAATGGAGCATCCTTTTCTAGGAGTTTATTCATAGGAGTGGCAATTTTAGAAAAATCTTTTATGAAACGTCGGTAAAAACCGGCATGCCCTAGAAAACTCCTAACTCCTCTAACATTGGTGGGATGTGGAAGTTTAGCAATTACATCTACTTTAGCTCTATCCACTTCAATTCCTTCCTTTGAGATTTTATGTCCAAGAACAATGCCTTCTTTAACCATGAAATGGCATTTCTCCCAATTAAGTACTAGATTTGATTGTTCGCATCTAATCAGCATTCGTTCAAGATTAGCTAAACATGATTCAAATGTATCACCGAAGACTGAAAAGTCATCCATGAAAACTTCCATGCATTCTTCTATCATGTCATGAAAAATCTCCATCATACACCTTTGAAAGGTTGCAGGGACGTTGCAAAGTCCAAATGGCATGCGTTTGTAAGCAAAAGTACCATAAGGGCACGTGAACGTGGTTTTCTCTTGGTCCTCGGGTGCTATTGGAATTTGAAAATATCCGGAAAATCCATCTAGAAAATAATAGTAACTGTTTCCGGCTAGCCTTTCCAACATTTGATCAATGAAAGGTAATGGAAAGTGATCTTTTCTGGTGGCTTCATTTAATTTTCTATAATCAATACATACACGCCATCCTGTTACAGTCCTAGTAGGAATAAGCTCATTTTTCTCATTTGTAATGACAGTCATGCCACCCTTCTTAGGCACGCATTGAACTGGGCTTACCCATGGACTATCAGAAATTGGATAAATTAAACCTGCATCTAGCAGTTTAATAATTTCTTTTTTAACAAAATCTTGCATATTCGGATTTAGTCTTCGTTGGCGTTGCACATACGTTTTATGATGAAATGTCCCGTTCTTATTGATTAAAAACGTTCCATATTAATTGATTTCGTTGCGATATTTTGACCTCTATATGAGACGTTTTTCAAAGACTGCATTCATTTTTAAAACAAACCATAACCTTTATTTCATAAATAAAGGTTTAAAAAGCTTTACGTAGATTATCAAATAATGATAATCTAAAATATCCTGTTTACACATGACCATTACATAATGGTTTACAATACAAATATGTTACATCGAAATCAGTTTCTTGAATGCAGTTTTTACACAATATCATACAAACATAACCAATCTATATATTCACAACGAGATCTTCAAGACCCTAATCAATAATCTCCATCTCCACCATCTCCATCAGTCACCAGCGCCGTCATCACCACCAAAAAACCACCGCTCGCACAAAGCGACTACCCCAAAATTCGTGCTGGAACGAACGAATTGTGCAAGTAACGTATTGTTTATTTATCAAACAGGCTGCTATGATCTTCTGTTTTTCGAACCCACAAACCAACCTGCAGCATGTTCATTTTTTTTTGTTTCAGCTGTTCGAGCAGCAGCAAAAGCTGCTACGTTGGGTATATTTTTTTTACTAAACCTCACCGTTGCAAACCCCTTTTTACACTTAAAAATAGACCATTCAATTGTATTGAAGTCTTCTTTTTATAACGCAATATAAAAACTCAGGGATACATGGATGCAGGTGGGACAAGTTAGTACAAAGTAGGTATTAGTGCTCTACTTTTCGGAAAAAGAAAAACATGACACTCCAAATCTTGTCCTTATTTTAGTATGCAACAGCAGAAGCTCTTAGTATTCACCTGAGAATAAACATGCTTTAAACGTCAACAAAAATGTTGGTGAGTTATAGGTTTAACCTATATATATCAAATCGTAACAATAGACCACAAGATTTCATATTTCAATACACATCCCATACATAGAGATAAAAATCATTCATATGGTGAACACCTGGTAATCGACATTAACAAGATGCATATATAAGAATATCCCCATCATTCCGGGACACCCTTCGGATATGATATAAATTTCGAAGTACTAAAGCATCCGGTACTTTGGATGGGGTTTGTTAGGCCCAATAGATCTATCTTTAGGATTCGCGTCAATTAGGGTGTCTGTTCCCTAATTCTTAGATTACCAGACTTAATAAAAAGGGGCATATTCGATTTCGATAATTCAACCATAGAATGTAGTTTCACGTACTTGTGTCTATTTTGTAAATCATTTATAAAACCTGCATGTATTCTCATCCCAAAAATATTAGATTTTAAAAGTGGGACTATAACTCACTTTCACAGATTTTTACTTCATCGGGAAGTAAGACTTGGCCACTGGTTGATTCACGAACCTATAACAATATATACATATATATCAAAGTATGTTCAAAATATATTTACAACACTTTTAATATATTTTGATGTTTTAAGTTTATTAAGTCAGCTGTCCTCGTTAGTAACCTACAACTAGTTGTCCACAGTTAGATGTACAGAAATAAATCGATAAATATTATCTTGAATCAATCCACGACCCAGTGTATACGTATCTCAGTATTGATCACAAATCAAACTATATATATTTTGGAATCAACCTCAACCCTGTATAGCTAACTCCAACATTTACATATAGAGTGTCTATGGTTGTTCCGAAATATATATAGATGTGTCGACATGATAGGTCGAAACATTGTATACGTGTCTATGGTATCTCAAGATTACATAATATACAATACAAGTTGATTAAGTTATGGTTGGAATAGATTTGTTACCAATTTTCACGTAGCTAAAATGAGAAAAATTATCCAATCTTGTTTTACCCATAACTTCTTCATTTTAAATCCGTTTTGAGTGAATCAAATTGCTATGGTTTCATATTGAACTCTATTTTATGAATCTAAACAGAAAAAGTATAGGTTTATAGTCGGAAAAATAAGTTACAAGTCGTTTTTGTAAAGGTAGTCATTTCAGTCGAAAGAACGACGTCTAGATGACCATTTTAGAAAACATACTTCCACTTTGAGTTTAACCATGATTTTTGGATATAGTTTCATGTTCATAATAAAAATCATTTTCCCAGAAAAAAAACTTTTAAATCAAAGTTTATCATAGTTTTTAATTAACTAACCCAAAACAGCCCGCGGTGTTACTACGACGGCGTAAATCCGATTTTACGGTGTTTTTCATGTTTCCAGGTTTTAAATCATTAAGTTAGCATATCATATAGATATAGAACATGTGTTTAGTTGATTTTAAAAGTCAAGTTAGAAGGATTAACTTTTATTTGCGAACAAGTTTAGAATTAACTAAACTCTGTTCTAGTGATTACAAGTTTAAACCTTCGAATAAGATAGCTTTATATGTATGAATCGAATGATGTTATGAACATCATTACTACCTCAAGTTCCTTAGATAAACCTACTAAAAATGAGAAAAATATATCTAGCTTCAAAGGATCCTTGGATGGCTTGAAAGTTCTTGAAGCAGAATCATGACACGAAAACAATTTCAAGTAAGATTTCCACTCGAAATAAGATTGTTATAGTTATAGAAATTGAATTAAAGTTTGAGTATGATTATTACCTTGTATTAGAAATATAACCTACTGTAAGTAACAAAGGTTTCTTGATCTTGGATGATTACTTGGAATGGATTTATAAAACTTGGAAGTAAACTTGCAATCTTGGAAGTATTTTTGATTTTATGAAACTAGAACTTTTGGAATTTATGAAGAACACTTAGAACTTGAAGATAGAACTAGAGAGAGATCAATTAGATGAAGAAAATTAAAGAATGAAAGTGTTTGTAGGTGTTTTTGGTCGTTGGTGTATGGATTAGATATAAAGGATATGTAATTTTGTTTTCATTTAATAAGTCATGAATGATTACTCGTATTTTTGTAATTTTATGAGATATTTCATGCTAGTTGCCAAATGATGGTTCCCACATGTGTTAGGTGACTCACGTGGGCTGCTAAGAGCTGATCATTGGAGTGTATATACCAATAGTACATACATATAAAAGCTGTGTATTGTACGAGTACGAATACGGGTGCATACGAGTAGAATTGTTGATGAAACTGAACGAGGATGTAATTGTAAGCATTTTTGCTAAGTAGAAGTATTTTGATAGGTGTCTTGAAGTCTTTCAAAAGTGTATGAATACATATTAAAACACTACATGTATATACATTTTAACTGAGTCGTTAAGTCATCGTTAGTCGTTACATGTAAATGTTGTTTTGAAACCTTTAGGTTAACGATCTTGTTGAATGTTGTTAACCCATTGTTTATTATAACAAATGAGATGTTAAATTGTTATATTATCATGATATTATGATATATAATATATCTTAGTATGATATATATACAGTTAAATGTCGTTACAACGATAATCGTTACATATATGTCTCGTTTCGAAATCATTAAGTTAGTAGTCTTATTTTTACATATGTATTTCATTGTTAATACACTTAATAATATATTTACTTATCATTTAACATAATTAACCAAGTGTATCAATATCTTAATATGATTCATATGTACCTAGTAAGACGTTGTTATAACGATAATCGTTATATATATCGTTTTCGAGTTTCTTAAATTAATAGTCTCATTTTTATGTATATAACTCATTGTTAAAATACCTAATGAGATACATACTTATAATAAAATCATGTTAACTATATATATAACCATATATATGTCATCGTATAGTTTTTACAAGTTTTAACGTTCGTGAATCACCGGTCAACTTGGGTGGTCAATTGTCTATATGAAACCTATTTCAATTAATCAAGTCTTAACAAGTTTGATTGCTTAACATGTTGGAAACACTTAATCATGTAAATAACAATTTCATTTAATATATATATAAACATGGAAAAGTTCGGGTCACTACAGTACCTACCCGTTAAATAAATTTCGTCCCGAAATTTTAAGCAGTTGGAGGTGTTGACGTATCTTCTGGAAATAAATGCGGGTATTTCTTCTTTATTTGATCTTCACGCTCCCAGGTGAACTTGGGTCCTCTACGAGCATTCCATCGAACCTTAACAATCGGTATCTTGTTTTATTTAAGTCTCTTAACCTCACGATCTATTATTTCGACGGGTTCTTCAATGAATTGAAGTTTTTCATTGATTTGGATTTCGTCCAACGGAATAGTGAGATCTTCTTTAGCAAAACATTTCTTCAAATTTGAGACGTGAAAAGTGGTATGTACAGCCGCGAGTTATTGAGGTAGCTCCAGTTGGTAAGCTACTGGTCCGACACGATCTATAATCTTGAATGGTCCAATGTACCTTGGATTTAGTTTCCCCCGTTTACCAAATCGAACAACGCCTTTCCAAGGTGAAACCTTAAGCATGACCATTTCTCCAATTTCAAACTCTATATCTTTTCTTTTACTGTCCGCGTAGCTCTTTTGTCGACTCTGGGCGGTTTTCAATCTTTGTTGAATTTGGATGATTTTCTCGGTAGTTTCTTGTATTATCTCCGGACCCGTAATCTGTCTATCCCCCACTTCACTCCAACAAATCGGAGACCTGCACTTTCTACCATAAAGTGCTTCAAACGGCGCCATCTCAATGCTTGAATGGTAGCTGTTGTTGTAGAAAAATTCTGCTAACGGTAGATGTCGATCCCAACTGTTTTCGAAATCAATAACACAAGCTCGTAGCATGTCTTCAAGCGTTTGTATCGTCCTTTCGCTCTGCCCATCAGTTTGTGGATGATAGGCAGTACTCATGTCTAGACGAGTTCCCAATGCTTGCTGTAATGTCTGCCAGAATCTTGAAATAAATCTGCCATCCCTATCAGAGATAATAGAGATTGGTAGTCCATGTCTGGAGACGACTTCCTTCAAATACAGTCTTGCTAACTTCTCCATCTTGTCATCTTCTCTTATTGGCAGGAAGTGTGCTGACTTGGTGAGACGATCAACTATTACCCAAATAGTATCATAACCACTTGCAGTCCTTGGCAATTTAGTAATGAAATCCATGGTAATGTTTTCCCATTTCCATTTCGGGATTTCAGGTTGTTGTAGTAGACCTGATGGTTTCTGATGTTCAGCTTTGACCTTAGAACACGTCAAACATTCTCCTACATATTTAGCAATATCGGCTTTCATACCTGGCCACCAAAAATGTTTCTTAAGATCCTTGTACATCTTCCCCGTTCCAGGATGTATTGAGTATCTGGTTTTATGAGCTTCTCTAAGTACCATTTCTCTCATATCTCCAAATGTTGGTACCCAAATTCTTTCAGCCCTATACCGAGTTCCGTCTTCCCGAATATTAAGATGCTTCTCCGATCCTTTGGGTATTTCATCCTTTAAATTTCCCTCTTTTAAAACTCCTTGTTGCGCCTCCTTTATTTGAGTAGTAAGGTTAGTGTGAATCATTATATTCATAGATTTTAGTCGAATGGGTTCTCTGTCCTTTCTGCTCAAGGCGTCGGCTACCACATTTGCCTTCCCCGGGTGGTAACGAATCTCAAAGTCGTAATCATTCAACAATTCAATCCAGCTACGCTGCCTCATATTCAGTTGTTTCTGATTAAATATGTGTTGAAGACTTTTGTGGTCGGTATATATAATACTTTTGACCCCATATAAGTAGTGCCTCCAAGTCTTTAATGCAAAAACAACCGCGCCTAATTCCAAATCATGCGTCGTATAATTTTGCTCGTGAATCTTCAATTGTCTAGACGCATAAGCAATCACCTTCGTTCGTTGCATTAATACACAACCGAGACCTTGCTTTGATGCGTCACAATAAATCACAAAATCATCATTCCCTTCAGGCAATGACAATATAGGTGCCGTAGTTAGCTTTTTCTTCAATAATTGAAACACCTCCTCTTGTTCATCCTTCCATTCAAATTTCTTCCCTTTATGCGTTAATACAGTCAAGGGTTTTGCTATTTTGGAGAAATCTTGGATGAATCTTCTGTAGTAACCAGCCAATCTTAAAAATTGACGTATATGCTTCGGAGTTTTTGGGGTTTCCCACTTTTCAACGGTTTCGATCTTTGCCGGGTCCACCTGGATACCTTCTTTGTTCACTATGTGACCGAGGAATTGAACTTCTTTCAACTAAAATGCACACTTTGAAAACTTAGCGTACAGTTTTTCTTTCCTCAATACTTCTAGCACTTTTCTCAAATGTTCTTCGTGCTCTTGATCATTCTTTGAGTAAATAAGTATGTCATCGATGAAAACAATGACAAACTTATCAAGATATGGCCCACACACTCGGTTCATAAGGTCCATGAACACAGCTGGTGCGTTAGTCAATCCAAACGGCATAACCATAAACTCGTAATGACCATAACGCGTCCTAAAAGCAGTTTTTGGAATATCATCCTCCTTTACTCGCATTTGATGATATCCAGAACGTAAATCGATCTTCGAATAAACCGACGAGCCTTGTAGTTGATCAAATAAGTCATCAATTCTCGGCAGTGGATAACGGTTTTTGATGGTAAGTTTGTTCAACTCTCTGTAGTCAATACACAACCTAAATGTACCATCCTTCTTCTTGACAAACAAAACAGGAGCTCCCCATGGTGATGTGCTTGGTCGAATGAAACCACATTCTAATAGTTCTTGCAGTTGGCTTTGCAGTTCTTTCATCTCGCTGGGTGCGAGTCTATAAGGAGCACGAGCTATTGGTGCAGCTCCTGGTACAAGATCTATTTGAAATTCAACAGATCGATGTGGAGGTAGTCCCGGTAATTCTTTCGAAAATACATCGGGAAATTCTTTTGCGACGGGAACATCATTGATGCTCTTTTCTTCAGTTTGTACTTTCTCGACATGTGCTAGAATAGCATAGCAACCTTTTCTTATTAGTTTTTGTGCCTTCAAATTACTAATAAGATGTAGCTTCATGTTGCCCTTTTCTCCGTACACCATTAAGGATTCTCCTTCTTCTCGTACAATGCGAATTGCATTTTTATAACATACGATCTCTGCTTTCACCTTCTTCAGCCAGTCCATGCCAACTATTACATCAAAACTCCCTAACTCTACTGGTATCAAATCAATCTTAAATATTTCGCTACCCAGTTTAATTTCTCGATTCCGGCATATATTATCTGCTAAAATTAATTTACCGTTTGCTAATTCGAGTAAAAATTTACTATCCAACGGCATCAATGGACAACTTAATTTAGCACAAAAATCTCTACTCATATAGCTTCTATCCGCACCCGAATCAAATAAAACGTAAGCAGATTTATTGTCAATAAGAAACGTACCCGTAACAAGCTCCGGGTCTTCCTGTGCCTCTGCCGCATTAATATTGAAAACTCTTCCGCGGCCTTGTCCATTCGTGTTCTCCTGGTTCGGGCAATTTCTAATAATGTGGCCCGATTTTCCACATTTATAACAAACTACATTGGCATAACTTGCTCCGACACTACTTGCTCCGCCATTACTCGTTCCGACACCATTTGTTCCTTTCGTTCTATTAACCCTTGGTCTGTAGACCTCACACTTCGCCGCGCTATGACCATTTCTTTTACACTTGTTGCAAAATTTGGTACAGAACCCCGAGTGATGCTTTTCACACCTTTGGCATAGTTGCTTCTGATTGTTGTTGTTGTTGTGGTTATTATTGTTGTTAGGATGATTGTTGTAGTTGCTGTTGTTGTTGTTGTTGTTGTTGTTGGGCAGTTTGTTGTAGTTGTGATTGATGTTGCGATTATTAGGATAGTTGTTGCGATTATTGTTGTAATTGCTGTTGTTGTTGTATTGGTGATTCTTATCACCGTTTTCCTCCCACTTTCTTTTGACTTGCTTTACATTGGCCTCTTCAGCAGTCTGTTCTTTAATTCTTTCTTCAATCTGGTTTACTAGTTTGTGAGCCATTTTACATGCCTGTTGTATGGAGGCGGGCTCGTGTGAACTTATATCTTCTTGGATTCTTTTCGGTAATCCTTTCACAAACGCGTCGATCTTCTCTTCCTCATCTTCGAACGCTCCCGGACACAATAGGCACAATTCTGTGAATCATCTTTCGTACGTGGTAATATCAAATCCTTGGGTTCGTAACACTCTAAGTTCTGTCTTGAGCTTATTGGCCTCGGTTCTAGGACGGTACTTCTCGTTCATCAAGTGCTTGAATGCTGACCACAGTAGTGCGTACGCATCATCTTGTCCCACTTGCTCTAGATAGGTATTCCACCATGTTAACACAGAACCTGTGAAGGTATGCGTAGCGTACTTCACTTTGTCCTCTTCAGTACACTTACTTATGGAAAACACCGATTCGACCTTCTCGGTCCACCGTTTCAATCCGATTGGTCCTTCGGTTCCATCAAATTTCAAAGGTTTGCAGGCAGTGAATTCTTTGTAGGTGCATCCTACACGATTTCCTGTACTGCTAGATCCAAGGTTATTGTTGGTATGTAGCGCAGCCTGTACTGAGGCTATGTTTGAAGCTAGAAAAGTATGGAATTCTTCTTCATTCATATTCACGGTGTGTCGAGTAGTCGGTGCCATTTCCTTCAGAATAGTCAAATGGAACAAGTTAATCATACAGAATATTAAGAGTAGTTAATAGTATTTTGTAGCATAATATGAACTCATTTATAAAAACTTTTTCTTCATATTAGCGTTTTATAAGTTTAAATTCGGGTAGTACCTACCCGTTAAGTTCATACTTAGTAGCTAATATACAATTCAACTACTACAATTCTATATGAAAAACTGATTATAATAATATTTCGCGTTCAAACTTTTATACAATATTTTACAAACTTACAATACCGCTTATTTTACATAAAGCATGAAATATAGCACACAATAACTTTGATACAAGATAGTTGTCAAGATAATTCTAGCTAGTACACAAGTCGTTCAGTAAAGGCAATAAAGACACATAATTCATACGTCCAGAAACAAGTCATGCATTCTGGTTTTACTAGGACTACTTCCCATCCTTGGTCTTGTGGAACATAACCATTATGTTCGTTGATAAGACAGCGTGTTGTAACGTCGTCAAAGGGACGAGGGTTACGTAATGACCAACAGTCTCGTAATAACCTAAAAACCTCATTTCTTACCCCAATTACCGACTCCGTCACTTGTGGGAACGTTTTGTTTAATAGTTGTAGCCCGATGTTCTTTTTCTCACTTTGGTGAGAAGCAAACATTACTAACCCGTAAGCATAGCATGCTTCTTTATGTTGCATGTTAGCCGCTTTTTCTAAATCATGAAGTCCTATATTCGGATACATTGAGTCAAAATAATTTCTTAACCCGTTGCGTAAAATAGCATTTGGGTTCCCCGCAATATATGCGTCAAAGTAAACACATCGTAACTTATGGGTTTCCCAATGTGATATCCCATATCTTTCAAACGAAAGTCTCTTATAAACCAAGACATTCTTAGAACGTTTTTTGAATATCTTACAAACTGATTTCGCCGTAAATAGTTGTGCCGAAGAATTCTGACCGACTCTAGACAAGATTTCATCAATCATGTCTCCGGGTAGGTCTCTTAAAATATTGGGTTGTCTATCCATTTTGTGTTTTTATACTGTAAAATAGACAAGAGTTAGATTCATAAAAAAAATACTTATTAATGCAAGCAATTTTTACATATATCATAAAGCATAAGCACACTATATTACATATATTACACCACACGAATACAACTATCTTATTCTGACTCGCTCGTTTCTTCTTCTTCGGTTTTGGTTCATTTTACCAAGTTTCTAGGGATATATGATGTTCCCCTAATACGAGCTGTCGTTTTCCACAACGATTTAGAAAAACCTGGTGGTTTAGAGGTTCCCGGGTCATTGTTACAACTTAAGGGCTTCGGGGGTTGACGATACATATAAAGTTCATCGGGGTTGGAATTAGATTTCTCTATTTTTATGCCCTTTCCCTTATTATTTTCTTTTGCCTTTTTAAATTCAGTTGGGGTAATTTCTATAACATCATCGGAATTCTCGTCGAAATCCGATTCACCAGAGAATTGGTAATCCTCCCAATATTTTGCTTCCTTGGTGGAAACACCATTGACCATAATTAACCTTGGTCGGTTGGTTGAGGATTTTCTTTAACTTAACCGTTTTATTATTTCCCCCACCGGTTCTATTTCCTCCTCCGGTTCCTCCTCTTCCGGTTCTGATTCTTCTTCCGGTTCTGATTCTTCTTCCGGTTCTTCTTCGAGAACTTGTGAATCAGTCCAATATATATTTGACTCTTCGTTATTATTAGGTGAGTCAATGGGATTTGTGCTAGAGGTAGACATCTATCACACAATATCAAACATGTTAAGAGATTAACATATCACATAATATATACATGTTAATAATATATAGTTTCCAACAAAAATGTTAAGCAATCATTTTTAAAGAAAACACGGTCGAAGTCCAGACTCAATAATGCATCCTAACAAACTCGATAAGACACACTAATGCAAATTTTCTGGTTCTCTAAGACCAACGCTCGGATACCAACTGAAATGTCCTGTTCTTATTGATTAAAAACGTTCCATATTAATTGATTTTGTTGCGAGCTTTTGACCTCTATATGAGACGTTTTTCAAAGACTGCATTCATTTTTAAAACAAACCATAACTTTATTTCATAAATAAAGGTTTAAAAAGCTTTACGTAGATTATCAAATAATGATAATCTAAAATATCCTGTTTACACACGACCATTACATAATGGTTTACAATACAAATATGTTACATCGAAATCAGTTTCTTGAATGCAGTTTTTACACAATATCATACAAACATGGACTCCAAATCTTGTCCTTATTTTAGTATGCAACAGCAGAAGCTCTTAGTATTCACCTGAGAATAAACATGCTTTAAACGTCAACAAAAATGTTGGTGAGTTATAGGTTTAACCTATATATATCAAATCGTAACAATAGACCACAAGATTTCATATTTCAATACACATCCCATACATAGAGATAAAAATCATTCATATGGTGAACACCTGGTAATCGACATTAACAAGATGCATATATAAGAATATCCCCATCATTCCGGGACACCCTTCGGATATGATATAAATTTCGAAGTACTAAAGCATCCGGTACTTTGGATGGGGTTTGTTAGGCCCAATAGATCTATCTTTAGGATTCGCGTCAATTAGGGTGTCTGTTCCCTAATTCTTAGATTACCAGACTTAATAAAAAGGGGCATATTCAATTTCGATAATTCAACCATAGAATGTAGTTTCACGTACTTGTGTCTATTTTGTAAATCATTTATAAAACCTGCATGTATTCTCATCCCAAAAATATTAGATTTTAAAAGTGGGACTATAACTCACTTTCACAGATTTTTACTTCGTCGGGAAGTAAGACTTGGCCACTGGTTGATTCACGAACCTATAACAATATATACATATATATCAAAGTATGTTCAAAATATATTTACAACACTTTTAATATATTTTGATGTTTTAAGTTTATTAAGTCAGCTGTCCTCGTTAGTAACCTACAACTAGTTGTCCACAGTTAGATGTACAGAAATAAATCGATAAATATTATCTTGAATCAATCCACGACCCAGTGTATACGTATCTCAGTATTGATCACAACTCAAACTATATATATTTTGGAATCAACCTCAACCCTGTATAGCTAACTCCAACATTTACATATAGAGTGTCTATGGTTGTTCCGAAATATATATAGATGTGTCGACATGATAGGTCGAAACATTGTATACGTGTCTATGGTATCTCAAGATTACATAATATACAATACAAGTTGATTAAGTTATGGTTGGAATAGATTTGTTACCAATTTTCACGTAGCTAAAATGAGAAAAATTATCCAATCTTGTTTTACCCATAACTTCTTCATTTTAAATCCGTTTTGAGTGAATCAAATTGCTATGGTTTCATATTGAACTCTATTTTATGAATATAAACAGAAAAAGTATAGGTTTATAGTCGAAAAAATAAGTTACAAGTCATTTTTGTAAAGGTAGTCATTTCAGTCGAAAGAACGATGTCTAGATGACCATTTTAGAAAACATACTTCCACTTTGAGTTTAACCATGATTTTTGGATATAGTTTCATGTCCATAATAAAAATCATTTTCCCAGAATAACAACTTTTAAATCAAAGTTTATCATAGTTTTTAATTAACTAACCCAAAACAGCCCGCGGTGTTACTACGACGGCGTAAATCCGATTTTACGGTGTTTTTCATGTTTCCAGGTTTTAAATCATTAAGTTAGCATATCATATAGATATAGAACATGTGTTTAGTTGATTTTAAAAGTCAAGTTAGAAGGATTAACTTTTATTTGCGAACAAGTTTAGAATTAACTAAACTATGTTCTAGTGATTACAAGTTTAACCCTTCGAATAAGATAGCTTTATATGTATGAATCGAATGATGTTATGAACATCATTACTACCTCAAGTTCCTTGGATAAACCTACTGAAAATGAGAAAAATAGATCTAGCTTTAAAGGATCCTTGGATGGCTTGAAAGTTCTTGAAGCAGAATCATGACACGAAAACAATTTCAAGTAAGATTTCTACTCGAAATAAGATTGTTATAGTTATAGAAATTGAATTAAAGTTTGAGTATGATTATTACCTTGTATTAGAAAGATAACCTACTGTAAGTAACAAAGGTTTCTTGATCTTGGATGATTACTTGGAATGGATTTAGAAAACTTGGAAGTAAACTTGCAATCTTGGAAGTATTCTTGATTTTATGAAACTAGAACTTTTGGAATTTATGAAGAACACTTAGAACTTGAAGATAGAACTTGAGAGAGATCAATTAGATGAAGAAAATTGAAGAATGAAAGTGTTTGTAGGTGTTTTTGGTCGTTGGTGTATGGATTAGATATAAAGGATATGTAATTTTGTTTTGATGTAAATAAGTAATGAATGATTACTCATATTTTTGTAATTTTATGAGATATTTCATGCTAGTTGCCAAATGATGGTTCCCACATGTGTTAGGTGTGACTCACGTGGGCTGTTAAGAGCTGATCATTGGAGTGTATATACCAATAGTACATACATCTAAAAGCTGTGTATTGTACGAGTACGAATACGGGTGCATACGAGTAGAATTGTTGATGAAACTGAACGAGGATGTAATTGTAAGAATTTTTGCTAAGTAGAAGTATTTTGATAAGTGTCTTGAAGTCTTTCAAAAGTGTATGAATACATATTAAAACACTACATGTATATACATTTTAACTGAGTCGTTAAGTCATCGTTAGTCGTTACATGTAAATGTTGTTTTGAAACCTTTAGGTTAACGATCTTGTTGAATGTTGTTAACCCATTGTTTATTATAACAAATGAGATGTTAAATTTTTATATTATCATGATATTATGATATATAATATATCTTAGTATGGTATATATACAGTTAAATGTCGTTACAACGATAATCGTTACATATATGTCTCGTTTCGAAATCATTAAGTTAGTAGTCTTATTTTTACATATGTATTTCATTGTTAATACACTTAATAATATATTTACTTATCATTTAACATAATTAACCAAGTGTATCAATATCTTAATATGATTCATATGTACCTAGTAAGACGTTGTTATAACGATAATCGTTATATATATCGTTTTCGAGTTTCTTAAATTAATAGTCTCATTTTTATGTATATAACTCATTGTTAAAATACCTAATGAGATACATACTTATAATAAAATCATGTTAACTATATATATAACCATATATATGTCATCGTATAGTTTTTACAAGTTTTAACGTTCGTGAATCACCGGTCAACTTGGGTGGTCAATTGTCTATATGAAACCTATTTCAATTAATCAAGTCTTAACAAGTTTGATTGCTTAACATGTTGGAAACACTTAATCATGTAAATAACAATTTCATTTAATATATATATAAACATGGAAAAGTTCGGGTCACTACATATGACCTTCTTCCATAAGGATTTTATGTGTGCAATACGAAGGACTTATTCCTTTAATATCATGAATCTTCCATGCAATGGCTGGTTTATGAGCTTTCAACACAGAAATGAGTTGTGATTTCTCATTTTCAGTAAGAGAAGACGATATTATTACAGGTAATTCAGATTCACCATGTAAATAAGCGTATTCCAAATGGTTTGGAAGTGGCTTTAACTCTAATTTCGGTGGTTCTTCTATCGATGATTTATATCGATATCTGTCTTCTTCTTTTAGCATTTGAATTTCTTCTGTTGTTGGTTCATATCCATTAGCTATAAGTGTAGCTAACATTTCAACTTCATCAATTGGTTCAGTTCCTTCTCCTAAAGAACATTCTCCTGTTCCTTGTAATTCTGGAAATTCTTCTAACAATTCTGCATGTGAATCTATAGTTTGAATATAATAACATGTATCATCTGCAGATTGCGGTTGTTGCATTGCTCTATCAACTGAAAAGGTAACACTCTCATCCTCTATACTTAGGGTCAGTTTCTTACCAAACACGTCTATCATTGCTTTAGCCGTGTTTAATAATGGTCTTCCTAATATGAGAGGAACTTGAGAATCTTCTTCCATGTCCAGAACAACAAAATCTACTGGAAATACTAAAGTACCAACTTTAACTAGCATGTTCTCCATTATCCCTCTAGGATATTTTATTGATCTATCGGCTAGTTGTATACTTATTCTTGTTGGTTTCAATTCTCCAAGGTCTAGTTTAGTGTATAGTGAATACGGCATTAAATTTATACTAGCACCTAAGTCTGCCAATGCTTCTATTGAACTAAGACTACCCAGAAAACATGGAATTGTGAAACTTCCTGGATCAGATAATTTTTCTGGTATCTTATTCAACAGCACTGCTGAACAATTAGCATTCATAGTAACAGCCGAGAGTTCTTCCATTTTCTTTCTATTTGTGATTAGATCTTTCAAGAATTTAGCATATCTAGGCATTCCTGAAATCATATCAATGAAAGGAAGATTTATATTTATCTGTTTAAACATATCCAAGAATTTGGATTGCTCAGCTTCAAGTTTCTCTTTTTCATTTTACTCGGGTAAGGAAGTGGTGGTTGGTATGGTTTAACATAAGGTTTAGCCTTAACTGTGTTATCTTTATTAACCTTTTCAACTACCGGTTCTTTTTCCTTATCTTGTTCAGGTTGTGGTTCTTGTGGAGTAGGAATAGTTTCATCAGAAGTTACAGGTATTTCAGGTGGTTTAAGTGTTGTACCACTTCTTGTGGTAATGGCTTTAGCTGTTTCATTCCGGGGGTTAGCATTTGTATCACTAGGTAGACTTTCCGGTTTTCTTTCACCTATTAACCTTGCTAGGTTACTTACTTCTTGTTCCAAGTTTTGAATAGAAGCTTGTTGATTTCTAAATGCTTGAGCATTTTGTTCATTCGTCTGTTTTTGAGATGTAAAAAACTGCGTTTGAGTTTCAACTAGCTTTGTCATCATATCTTCTAAATTCGGCTTTTTATCATCGGTTTGTGGTGGTTTGTTTTGAAAATTAGGTCTTTGCTGATTGTAAGTATTATTGGATACTTGTTGATTGCTAGGACCTTGTTGGTTGTTGTATGGAATATTTCGGTTATAATTCTGGTTTTGATTGTAAATCGGTCTTGGCGGTTGATAATTATTCTGATAATTATTTCCAGGCCTTTGGTTTATGTATGAAATATTCTCTCTTTGTTCCATTGTTAATTCAATACTGAGACAATCTTTTGTCAAATGTGGTCCTCCACACAGCTCACAACTAATTCGTATTGAGTGAATATTCTTAGTCATCTTTTCCATTCGTCTCTCGACAGCATCTATCTTTGCGGAAATGGAATCTAAGTCATGGCTAGAATCGGCTCTAGCTACTTTAGATGATCTAACGATATCTTTTTATTGGTGCCACTCATGTGAGTGGGAAGCAGTGTTATCAATAATTTTATAAGCATCAGTTTCGGTTTTCTTCATAATAGAACCACCAGCTGCTATATCGATGTCTTTCCTTGTAGTGATGTCGCATCCTTGGTAGAATATTTGTACTATTTGACAGGTGTCTAAACCATGTTGCGGACATCCTCTCAACAACTTTCCAAATCTAGTCCACGCCTCATATAGAGTTTCATTCGGCTTCTGTGTGAACGTAACAATTTCTCCTTGAAGTCTTACGGCTTTAGATGCCGGAAAGAATTGTTTAAGAAATTTTTCAACTAAAACGTCCCATGTATCAATCGCCCCTTCAGGTAACGATTCCAACCAATCTTTGGCTTCTCCCTTTAAAGTCCAGGGAAATAACATGAGATATATCTGTTCATCCTCAACTTCTCTTATTTTAAATAGAGTGCAGATCCTATTAAAGGTACGAAGATGTTTATTTGGATCTTCCTTCGGCGCACCACTAAATTGGCATTGATTAGTCACCATATGTAGAATTTGTCCTTTGATTTCATAATCTGGCGCATTAATGTCTGGATGAGTAATTGCGTGACCTTGGCCAGTGCGTTTAGCTCTCATTCGGTCTTCCATACTTAAAGGTTCCTGATTTTCCATGATTGAATTTGTTGAATCCGAATCACTAGAGGATTCTGATTTAATGGTTCGTTCCTCAACAATCTCTGTTTGAATGATTGGTGGTTCCGGAGGAAAATTTAATGGTTCAGGATCTATGAATTGTCCCTGAATATTATCCGGATTCTCAATTGTGAGGTCGGGTTCAAAAAATGGATTATCGGAAATTTGAATTGGAGTACTTGGTCGACTGGATGACGATTCTAAAGGAAAATCAATGGCGGTAATATTTGCTAGATGTCTTGATCTAGTTACAGGTAGTGAACGTACAAAAGGTGGTGAACGTCTTGCTCGGTGCATTCACTGAATATCCTATTAGTTTTTAAAAGGAAAGAAAAATTATATAAGTTATCCAATTAATAGACTTTTCTGATTTTGCCCACGTTTCGAATAGCTAAAAGATGCAGCAGAGGGGCAGGATTCGTTTGGTCTCAATATAATTGAGGACTGTTTGGTTCCAATAACCCGGTCCACGTACAAATCCAACTATTACTACGAACCAGAAAATTTTGATGTCTATCAATTTAACCACTTAAAATAAATTTTCGTAATTTTAAAAAGTATAGATAAGAAGTAGAAAAAAAAAATCTATGTCCTAAAAACTAGAATAGCGAGAAATAAGAAAGAAAAAGAGCGCGTCGAAAAGAAAAGGGTTGAAAAATAAAAGGCGTCGAAAAATAAAAAAAAAAATGACTTATAGAACTTAAAAACACTCGATTAACCCAACCTTATTACTACCACTAACTTAAAATTATAATCGCAAATTGAGATTACCTATTGGAATGATAATTGATACATAGCTAAAAGGTGTCTAAAAATATTAAAGCTTACAGGAAAAATTATATCCCAAATGGCAATATCTTAAAAAGGAACTAAAACTTAAAAAGGCGTCGCAAAATTCTAAAGCACCTATATCTTAGTCTAAAGAAAAAGCACTTAAGGGATTTTACGGCAAAGCCTAAAAATCTAGAAATAAAAATAACTATGGCAAAAACTATGAATTAAAACTAAATACGAGCGAAAAATACAAAAAATTACGCTAAAACAATTAAAAAGGGACAAAATATAAAAATATACTAAAAGTTGTAAAAAGTACAATTTTTTATAAAAATATTATTTTTATATTATTTATTTTATAAAATTATTAATTTTATAATTTAATTAAACTAATTTAACTAAATATATAAATTAAATCTAAAAATCTAAACTAAATAATAAATTAACAAAAACTAATTAGGGTTTAATTAAAAATTAATAATAATAATTACTCCGTAATAAATGCTTTTAGGATTCCTGTGTACCCGTGTCAGGGCTGCTCCGCGAGTTGCGGTGCGCAAAGCTGGAATACTCCGCGAGTCGCGGGGTTCGAAAATTCAGATTAGGTGCAGGTTTAAATTCAACAGGTCAGTTTTATTTATATTTTATTTATTTATTTTTTTGTTTTAAATAAAATATATTTATATAAATTTAATAAATCTTATATTTTAAAACCTAAAATAAAAATAGAAATATTTTATAATTTTATAAATAAAACTCTTAAAACTAGATTTATAAATGTTTTTTTTCAGTTTTTTGATTTTATGTTTAAAATAAAAACAAAATAAATAAAACTTATATTTTTATAAAATAAAAATAAAGAAACTTTATAAAACTTAAATATTTAACAAATTCTTAAAAATATTTATATTTTTGTTTTTCTTTTTATATTTTCGAATATATAAAACGTATTTTTATAAAAACGTATTTTTATAAAAGTAAACTAAAAATAAAAATCTTTTTGTTTTTTTTATATATTAGCGTTGCGCTTCCGGCTTTTAAGCTAGATGATCCCCGGCAGCGGCGCCAAAAATACTTGATGTTCTGCGAGGTGTATATAAAATAACTTATATTCTACAAGGAAATACTATTAAATACGATACAATTTTACACAAGATATTTATTTATTTATAGAATTGATATACTTAAACCTTGCTACAACACTTATAGGCAGTGTACCTAATCTTACAGTAGTGTAGTTTTTAGTAAGTCCGGTTCGGTCTACAGGGAAAATCTTTTAAACAAAGCTTAACGCTATATTAGTTTTATTTTATAAAAATACAAATATATATATAAGTAATATTATTATTATAAAGGGGGGTTTTTACCGTTTAATGACCGGTTTGTCGATTTTAAAAACTTTAGTTGCAGTTAAAACAAAATGTAAAATATTAAATAAATAAAAGACTTAATTTAAAGCGTAATGTAAATAACGATAATGAAATTGCGATAAATAAAAGTGCGATAAAATAAACTTGCGATAATTAAAAAGTACGATAATTAAAAGTGCAATTAAATACAATAATAATAAAAGTGCGATAATTAGAAGTGCAATTAAATATAAAATAAAGGAAATTAAATATGAGATAAAAGAATTATGCTTATTTAAACTTCCGTAATCATGATGTTTGACGTGTTAATTTTAGGTTTATGCCCATGGTTTAATTGTCCTTTGTCCTGGATTATTTAATATGTCCGTCTGGTTTTTGTCCATAACAGTCCATCAGTCATAAATATAAAGTGCGAGTATCCTCGTCAAATTATCCTTATACCCGAAGTTAAATATTCCAACTAATTGGGGACTTAAACTGTTACAAGGTTTTATTACTTTGTTTAATAATTATACCAGGATGTCGACTGAGTGTAAACCAAGGTTTTAATACTTTATTATCAATTATGCCAAGTGTCCTTGTACATAATTTCACCCCTGTTTTAATAATTCTAGTGACTATTAATCCATTCCCGTGTCCGGTTAAATGAACGATTATTCGTACATATAAATACCCTGCCCATCGTATCCGATCGAGTGTATATGGTTATTTATAGGGACGTCCAATTGTGAATCTTTATATTAAAATTAACAAACTATCATTTAGTTAAACAAATATAAAGCCCATTAATAGCCCATAGTCTAATTTCCACAAGTGTCGTTCTTTTGTCCAAACCCCAATTATGGTACAAAGCTCAATTACCCAATTTTAATAATTAGCCCAACATCATGATTACTTCGTTTTAAATAAGCATAATAATAACTTAGCTACGAGACATTAAATTAAAAAGGTTGAACATAACTTACAATGATTAAAAATAGCGTAGCGTTACACGGACAGAATTTCGACTTACACCCTTACAACATTCGCTAACATATCCTTATTATTAGAATTAAAATTAAAATTAAAATTAAAATTAAAATTAAAATTAAAATATAAATATAAATATTTACGTATAGATATAGAGAGATTGATATTTTTGGATATATTTTTCGTCGAACTGCGTTGGCTTTTATAGGAATTTGAGTCCAGGTGAACTCCGCGAGTAGCGTAATTTTTTGCCTTCAAACTCCGCAACTCGCGGAGTTTGAAATTACAGCTCACCCAGCTTTGGCTCTTTGTTTGCCGACGATTTATAAATATATTATAATATATATTAATTTTAAGAATTAATTATATATTATATTATATTTATATACATAGTTAACTTGTAATTTTTAGTCCGTTGCGTCGAGTGTTGAGAGTTGACTCTGGTCCCGGTTTCGGATTTTCGAACGTCCTTGCGTACAATTTAATATCTTGTACTTTGCGTTTTGAATCTTGTACTCTTGCAATTTTGAGACGTTTCTTATCAATAATTGGAACCTCTTTGATTGTATTTTGTACTTTTGAGCTTTTTGGTTGTTTGCGTCTTCAATTCGTCGAATCTGTCTTTTGTCTTCACCTTTTATTATTTAAATGAATATCACTTTTAAATAGAACAATTGCAACTAAAAGCTTGTCTTTCTTGAGGAATAATGCTATGAAATATATGTTCGTTTTTAGCATTATCAAATATTCCCACACTTGAGCGTTGCTTGTCCTCAAGCAATATAGTCTTGAAATACTAGAATCACTTCTTTATTCTTCACACTTTGTACATCAGTGATTTCTATACGGCGGTATAAACAATGGTAGTAACGATATGGTTTACAGTCCCACATGACTATAAAAATTTAGATCCATTAAGGAAATTGGATCTTTATGAAAACATTTGATCTTTTGAAAATTAAATCTAGCTTTTACCCTAGATAAGTTTTTCGGAATAACCCTTCACCGGTGTTTGCAAATTGTTTTTGTGGGTTTGGTGGGTTTCAGATTTGAAAATTTTAGCTCAAAACTTGTGGTTTTGTGTCACCCACTTGCTAACCTTGTATTAGGAAAGCAACACGTCCAGTTTACTTGCTCCGTATATTACCTTTCGATAAACTACCGTCCGGTTGTAAAGGAAAGCGTTGAACAAGCAACTGTTAAGGCAATGTCCCCTGACATGCTTTTAATTATGGTCTATAACGTGTCGGACGCAATTACTATCCTTGGTAGGAGCAATAGTAAAGCTCACCCTTATAATTTTTCGGTCTGGCACAAGGTCCTGTCTTTGACCATGCTATGCAACCACCGTTCTTACGGTTGACACCCGATTTGGTTCAGATGACCTAATGAATTCCAGGTGAATTCCTAGGATTTTACGTTCAATGGTAATGAACGCATTGAAAATAGGGTTTTCAGAAAATAAATCTGTTTGTAATTTTATCAAAATATTTTCTCGTTCAAGCTAAAGTTTAGATATCATTGAATTCCGAATTCCGTGAGTTTGAATTCTCAATCTTTAAGGTCAATCTCAAGGATTGAGTAATATCAGTCTTAAAAGCTGATTTTTAATTTTTAAGGAGATTATCCCTTCTGGGGATCTGATTCATTAGTCTTATCAAGCTAATTTGCACGGTGCCCCCCATTGTACGAGATAAATCCTTCTCATGGTTAGGATAAATCTGACCACTTGGCGACCCTGTTTTATGCTGAGGTCCGTGGATTTCCTGCTGATTTTAGTGATGACTTTTCTAGATTTTTCGTCAACCTACAGCTGGTCTGGACGACAACTTCTTGACCTAAATCAAGAAGCGCGTGTCTTTTTCGGAAGACTTTACTTCCTTTTAACGATGGAATTGATTCATCGTGTAGATCCATCTCTTCTTTTCTTTCATCGGGTAAAACAGTTTAGTTTAGTCCAAACCAAAAGTATCTTCAATTATTTGTTACAGAAATATGTGACATATGTTTAAAATAACTTGGTAAATTTTCCCACACTTGGCTTTTATTTTCCTTTTTATTGTCCTCTATTCCATTTTAAATGAATTCTAACATTTTAGTTTGTTTCTCAATTTATGTCCTTTCCGAGGTAACAATAATTTCGGTGTTAAAACCTAGTTTTATCATTCATAAATATGTATAAACATGATTTTGAGTTCATTTAATTGAAAATTTTGAAAAATTTTACTAGAATTGGGTAGTCAGTATATAAGACTAGGGCTGTTCTTTATTATCAGAGAGCACTAGATTCTAATACAACTACTGCTTTACTAGTATTTTTAATGGTAACCAAGTGTATAAAGTAAAAATTTTAAAAATCCGAAAGAATTTAACCCCTTTCCACACTTAAGATCTTGCAATGCCCTCATTTGCCAGAAATCAGTAACAATTTAAATTATTGAGGGTGATTAGCATAGAAATGATTAAATTTTACCAAAGTTTCCAAACATATTTGTGTTTGTTTGCTGAATGATAAATGGTGCATATCATTTGTTCATTCCGTCTTGTTGTTATATCACATTTATTTTGCATCTTGTCGTCAAAATTAGTTGTTTTTGCTGAACTTAATGCCAGTCTTTGAAAATGCGTTTTTTTATCCTGTTGTATACATAAGATAAACTGCAAACATATATACATATTCTTGAAGTTTGGTATATTACCCCACATTCAAAAATTATTAAAATCTAATAATAAAAGTTAGAAAATTATAAAAACTATTACAATGTTAACATAAGTATTAAATGTATCAACATTACAAATAATAAAATAAATAAAACTAAGTAGACTAGGGATGATACTGATACCAGTAGGGATTCCATGCATAACCGTATGTGTTATAGAATGCTTCGGCTGGGTTATACGTAGGATACGGTGGTTGGATCTCTATAGACCAGGGAGGAAATACGGGCGATGGAGTAGGAATATAGTTTCTACCTACATGTTGGCAATGAGCTATGATTTGGTTTTGATGAACTTGCCAATCTTCAAATGCTCTATGTCTAGCATTTTCATACTCTTGTGAAGCTATAAACCTTTGCATTTCTGTCATTTCATTTCCCCCTCCCACATTACCTGGCTATTAGTTTCTCTCAACCTGTGGATGTCTACCATTATATCGTACTGCGGCGTTATTTCGTCTCTTCAAAACTTTAGCACCATGGTATACATTTAAACCTACTGTATCGCAGGGTTCTGGTTCTTCGACTAATAATCCCCCCCCCCCGACTTATATCCATATTGAGATACTCAGCAATTAGTGTAATAAATATACCACCTCCTATTATACTGTGCGGTCTCATCCCCCTAACCATAGCTGATAAATAATAACCCACACAATACGGTATACTTACAGCGCTTTGTGGGTCTCGAATACACATATGGTAAAACAAATCCTGTTCATTTACCTTTTCCTTATTCTTACCTCTTTGTGTAATCGAATTACCTAAAAACCTATGAATTACTCTTAACTCTGCTCTATCTATATTCAAATAAGAGTAATTTCCCCCTTTAAATCGGTGATGGCTAGTCATTTGACTCCATATGAAATGTCCCGTTCTTGTTGATTAAAAACGTTCCATATTAATTGATTTCGTTGCGAGGTTTTGACCTCTATATGAGACGTTTTTCAAAGACTGCATTCATTTTAAAACAAACCATAACCTTTATTTCATCAATAAAGATTTAAAAAGCTTTACGTAGATTATCAAATAATGATAATCTAAAATATCCTGTTTACACACGACCATTACATAATGGTTTACAATACAAATATGTTACAACAAAATAAGTTTCTTGAATGCAGTTTTTAATATCATACAAGCAAGGACTCCAAATCTCGTCCTTATTTAAGTATGCGACAGCGGAAGCTCTTAATAATCACCTGAGAATAAACATGCTTAAAACGTCAACAAAAATGTTGGTGAGTTATAGGTTTAACCTATATATATCAAATCATAATAATAGACCACAAGATTTCATATTTCAATACACACCCCATACATAGAGATAAAAATCATTCATATAGTGAACACCTGGTAACCGACATTAACAAGATGCATATATAAGAATATCCCCATCATTCCGGGACACCCTTCGGATATGATATAAATTTCGAAGTACTAAAGCATCCGGTACTTTGGATGGGGTTTGTTAAGCCCAATAGATCTATCTTTAGGATTCGCGTCAATTAGGGTGTCTGTTCCCTAATTCTTAGATTACCAGACTTAATAAAAAGGGGCATATTCGATTTCGATAATTCAACCATAGAATGTAGTTTCACGTACTTGTGTCTATTTTGTAAATCATTTATAAAACCTGCATGTATTCTCATCCCAAAAATATTAGATTTTAAAAGTGGGACTATAACTCACTTTCACAGATTTTTACTTCGTCGGGAAGTAAGACTTGGCCACTGGTTGATTCACGAACCTATAACAATATATACATATATATCAAAGTATGTTCAAAATATATTTACAACACTTTTAATATATTTTGATGTTTTAAGTTTATTAAGTCAGCTGTCCTCGTTAGTAACCTACAACTAGTTGTCTACAGTTAGATGTACAGATATAAATCGATAAATATTATCTTGAATCAATCCACGACCCAGTGTATACGTATCTCAGTATTGATCACAACTCAAACTATATATATTTTGGAATCAACCTCAACCCTGTATAGCTAACTCAAACATTCACATATAGAGTGTCTATGGTTGTTCCGAAATATATATAGATGTGTCGACATGATAGGTCGAAACATTGTATACGTGTCTATGGTATCTCAAGATTACATAATATACAATACAAGTTGATTAAGTTATGGTTGGAATAGATTTGTTACCAATTTTCACGTAGCTAAAATGAGAAAAATTATCCAATCTTGTTTTACCCATAACTTCTTCATTTTAAATCCGTTTTGAGTGAATCAAATTGCTATGGTTTCATATTGAACTCTATTTTATGAATCTAAACAGAAAAAGTATAGGTTTATAGTCGGAAAAATAAGTTACAAGTCGTTTTTGTAAAGGTAGTCATTTCAGTCGAAAGAACGACGTCTAGATGACCATTTTAGAAAACATACTTCCACTTTGAGTTTAACCATAATTTTTGGATATAGTTTCATGTTCATAATAAAAATCATTTTCTCAGAATAACAACTTTTAAATCAAAGTTTATCATAGTTTTTAATTAACTAACCCAAAACAGCCCGCGGTGTTACTACGACGGCGTAAATCCGGTTTTACGGTGTTTTTCGTGTTTCCAGGTTTTAAATCATTAAGTTAGCATATCATATAGATATAGAACATGTGTTTAGTTGATTTTAAAAGTCAAGTTAGAAGGATTAACTTTTGTTTGCGAACAAGTTTAGAATTAACTAAACTATGTTCTAGTGATTACAAGTTTAAACCTTCGAATAAGATAGCTTTATATGTATGAATCGAATGATGTTATGAACATCATTACTACCTTAAGTTCCTTGGATAAACCTACTGAAAAAGAGAAAATTGGATCTAGCTTCAACGGATCCTTGGATGGCTCGAAGTTCTTGAAGCAGAATCATGACACGAAAACAAGTTCAAGTAAGATCATCACTTGAAATAAGATTGTTATAATTATAGAAATTGAACCAAAGTTTGAATATCATTATTACCTTGTATTAGAATGATAACCTACTGTAAGAAACAAAGATTTCTTGAGGTTGGATGATCACCTTACAAGATTGGAAGTGAGCTAGCAAACTTGAAAGTATTCTTGATTTTATGAAACTAGAACTTTTGGAATTTATGAAGAATACTTAGAACTTGAAGATAGAACTTGAGAGAGATCAATTAGATGAAGAAAATTGAAGAATGAAAGTGTTTGTAGGTGTTTTTGGTCGTTGGTGTATGGATTAGATATAAAGGATATGTAATTTTGTTTTCATGTAAATAAGTCATGAATGATTACTCATATTTTTGTAATTTTATGAGATATTTCATGCTAGTTGCCAAATGATAGCTCCCACATGTGTTAGGTGACTCACATGGGCTGCTAAGAGCTGATCATTGGAGTGTATATACCAATAGTACATACATCTAAAAGCTGTGTATTGTACGAGTACGAATACGGATGCATACGAGTAGAATTGTTGATGAAACTGAACGAGGATGTAATTGTAAGCATTTTTGTTAAGTATAAGTATTTTGATAAGTGTCTTGAAGTCTTTCAAAAGTGTATGAATACATATTAAAACACTACATGTATATACATTTTAACTGAGTCGTTAAGTCATCGTTAGCCGTTACATGTAAGTGTTGTTTTGAAACCTTTAGGTTAACGATCTTGTTAAATGTTGTTAACCCAATGTTTATAATATCAAATGAGATTTTAAATTATTATATTTTCATGATATTATGATGTAAAAATATCTCTTAATATGATATATATATACATTAAATGTCGTTACAACGATAATCGTTACATATATGTCTCGTTTCAAAATCATTAAGTTAGTAGTCTTGTTTTTACATATGTAGTTCATTATTAATATACTTAATGATATGTTAACTTATCATAATATCATGTTAACTATATATATAACCATATATATGTCATCATATAGTTTTTACAAGTTTTAACGTTCGTGAATCACCGGTCAACTTGGGTGGTCAATTGTCTATATGAAACATATTTCAATTAATCAAGTCTTAACAAGTTTGATTGCTTAACATGTTGGAAACATTTAATCATGTAAATATCAATCTCAATTAATATATATAAACATGGAAAAGTTCGGGTCACTACAGTACCTACCCGTTAAATAAATTTCGTCCCGAAATTTTAAGCTGTTGAAGGTGTTGACGAATCTTCTGGAAATAGATGCGGGTATTTCTTCTTCATCTGATCTTCACACTCCCAGGTGAACTCGGGTCCTCTACGAGCATTCCATCGAACCTTAACAATTGGTATCTTGTTTTGCTTAAGTCTTTTAACCTCTCGATCCATTATTTCGACGGGTTCTTCGATGAATTGAAGTTTTTCGTTGATTTGGATTTCATCTAACGGAATAGTGAGATCTTCTTTAGCAAAAATTTCTTCAAATTCGAGACGTGGAAAGTGTTATGTACAGCCGCGAGTTGTTGAGGTAACTCAAGTCGGTAAGCTACTGGTCCGACACGATCAATAATCTTGAATGGTCCAATATACCTTGGATTTAATTTCCCTCGTTTACCAAACCGAACAACGCCTTTCCAAGGTGCAACTTTAAGCATGACCATCTCTCCAATTTCAAATTCTATATCTTTTCTTTTAATGTCAGCGTAGCTCTTTTGTCAACTTTGGGCGGTTTTCAACCGTTGTTGAATTTGGATGATCTTCTCGGTAGTTTCTTGTATAATCTCCGGACCCGTAATCTGTCTATCCCCCACTTCACTCCAACAAATCGGAGACCTGCACTTTCTACCATAAAGTGCTTCAAACGGCGCCATCTCAATGCTTGAATGGTAGCTGTTGTTGTAGGAAAATTCTGCTAACGGTAGATGTCGATCCCAACTGTTTCCGAAATCAATAACACATGCTCGTAGCATGTCTTCAAGCGTTTGTATCGTCCTTTCGCTCTGCCCATCAGTTTGTGGATGATAGGCAGTACTCATGTCTAGACGAGTTCCTAATACTTGCTGTAATGTCTGCCAGAATCTTGAAATAAATCTGCCATCCCTATCAGAGATAATAGAGATTGGTATTCCATGTCTGGAGACGACTTCCTTCAAATACAGTCGTGCTAACTTCTCCATCTTGTCATCTTCTCTTATTGGCAGGAAGTGTGCTGATTTGGTGAGACGATTAACTATTACCCAAATAGTATCAAAACCACTTGCAGTCCTTGGCAATTTAGTGATGAAATCCATGGTAATGTTTTCCCATTTCCATTCCGGGATTTCGGGTTGTTGAAGTAGACCTGATGGTTTCTGATGCTCAGCTTTGACCTTAGAACACGTCAAACATTCTCCTACGTATTTAGCAACATCGGCTTTCATACCCGGCCACCAAAAATGTTTCTTGAGATCCTTGTACATCTTCCCCATTCCAGGATGTATTGAGTATCTGGTTTTATGAGCTTCTCTAAGTACCATTTCTCTCATATCTCCAAATTTTGGTACCCAAATCCTTTCAGCCCTATACCGGGTTCCGTCTTCCCGAATATTAAGATGCTTCTCCGATCCTTTGGGTATTTCATCCTTTAAATTTCCCTCTTTTAAAACTCCTTGTTGCGCCTCCTTTATTTGAGTAGTAAGGTTATTATGAATCATTATATTCATAGATTTTACTCGAATGGGTTCTCTGTCCTTCCTGCTCAAGGCATCGGCTACCACATTTGCCTTCCCCGGGTGGTAACGAATCTCAAAGTCGTAATCATTCAATAATTCAATCCACCTACGCTGCCTCATATTCAGTTGTTTCTGATTAAATATGTGTTGAAGACTTTTGTGGTCGGTATATATAATACTTTTGACCCCATATAAGTAGTGCCTCCAAGTCTTTAATGCAAAAACAACCGCGCCTAATTCCAAATCATGCGTCGTATAATTTTGTTCGTGAATCTTCAATTGTCTAGATGCATAAGCAATCACCTTCGTTCGTTGCATTAATACACAACCGAGACCTTGCTTTGATGCGTCACAATAAATCACAAAATCATCATTCCCTTCAGGCAATGACAATATAGGTGCCGTAGTTAGCTTTTTCTTCAATAACTGAAACGCTTTCTCTTGTTCATCATTCCATTCAAATTTCTTCCCTTTATGCGTTAATGCAGTCAAGGGTTTTGCTATTCTGGAAAAGTCTTGGATGAACCTTCTGTAGTAACCAGCTAGTCCTAAAAACTGGCGTATGTGTTTCGGAGTTTTCGGGGTTTCCCACTTTTCAACAGTTTCTATCTTTGCCGGATCCACCTTAATACCTTCTTTGTTCACTATGTGACCGAGGAATTGAACTTCTTCCAACCAAAATGCACACTTTGAAAACTTAGCGTACAATTCTTCCTTCCTCAATACTTCTAACACCTTTCTCAAATGTTCACCGTGTTCTTGGTCATTCTTTGAGTAAATAAGTATGTCATCAATGAAAACAATGACAAACTTGTCAAGGTATGGTCCACACACTCGGTTCATAAGGTCCATGAACACAGCTGGTGCATTAGTTAAACCAAACGGCATGATCATAAACTCGTAATGACCGTAACGTGTTCTGAAAGCAGTCTTTGGAATATCATCTTCTTTCACCCGCATTTGATGATACCCGGAACGTAAGTCGATCTTTGAATAAACAGACGAGCCTTGTAGTTGATCAAATAAGTCGTCGATTCTCGGTAGTGGGTAGCAGTTCTTGATGGTAAGTTTGTTCAACTCTCGGTAGTCGATACACAACCTGAATGTACCATCTTTCTTCTTGACAAACAAAACAGGAGCTCCCCACGGTGATGTGCTTGGTCGAATGAAACCACGCTCTAAAAGTTCTTGTAATTGGCTTTACAGTTCTTTCATCTCGCTGGGTGCGAGTCTGTAAGGAGCACGAGCTATTGGTGCAGCTCCTGGTACAAGATCTATTTGAAATTCAACGGATCGATGTGGGGGTAATCCCGGTAATTCTTTCAGAAATACATCGGGAAATTCTTTTGCGACGGGAACATCATTGATGCTCTTTTCTTCAGTTTGTACTTTCTCGACGTGTGCTAGAACAGCATAGCAACCTTTTCTTATTAGTTTTTGTGCCTTCAAATTACTAATAAGATGTAGCTTCGTGTTGCCCTTTTCTCCGTACACCATTAAGGGTTTTCCTTTTTCTCATATAATGCGAATTGCATTTTTGTAACAAACGATCTCTGCTTTCACTTCTTTCAACCAGTCCATACCGATTATCACATCAAAACTCCCTAACTCTACTGGTATCAAGTCAATCTTAAATGTTTCGCTAACAAGTTTAATTTCTCGATTCCGACATATATTATCTGCTGAAATTAATTTACCATTTGCTAATTCGAGTAAAAATTTTCTATCCAAAGGCGTCAATGGACAACTTAATTTAGCACAAAAATCTCTACTCATATAGCTTCTATCCGCACCCGAATCAAATAAAACGTAAGCAGATTTATTGTCAATAAGAAACGTACCCGTAACAAGCTCCGGGTCTTCCTGTGCCTCTGCCGCATTAATATTGAAAACTCTTCCGCGGCCTTGTCCATTCGTGTTCTCCTGGTTCGGGCAATTTCTAATAATGTGGCCCGGTTTTCCACATTTATAACAAACTACATTGGCATAACTTGCTCCGACACTACTTGCCATGCCATTACTCGTTCCGACACCATTTGTTCCTTTCGTTCTATTAACCCCTGGTCCGTAGACCTCACACTTCGCCGCGCTATGACCATTTCTTTTACACTTGTTGCAAAATTTGGTGCAGAACTCCGAGTGATTCTTTTCACACCTTTGGCATAGCTGCTTCTGATTGTTGTTGTTGTTGCGGTTATTATTGTTGTTGGGATGATTGTTGTAGTTGCTGTTGTTGTTGTTGTTGTTGTTGTTGTTGTTGTTGGGCCGTTTGTTGTAGTTGCGATTGATGTTGCGATTGTTAGGATAGTTGTTGCGATTATTGTTATAATTGCTGTTGTTGTTGTATTGGTGATTCTTATCACCGTTTTCCTCCCACTTTCTTTTGACTTGCTTCACATTGGCCTCTTCAGCAGTCTGTTCTTTAATTCTTTCTTCAATCTGGTTCACTAGTTTGTGAGCCATTCTACATGCATGTTGTATGGAGGCGGGCTCGTGTGAACTTATATCTTCTTGGATTCTTTCCGGTAATCCTTTCACAAACGCGTCGATCTTCTCTTCCTCATCTTCGAATGCTCCCGGACACAATAGGCACAATTCTGTGAATCGTCTTTCGTACGTGGTAATATCAAATCCTTGGGTTCGTAACCCTCTAAGTTCTGTCTTGAGCTTATTGACCTCGGTTCTGGGACGGTACTTCTCGTTCATCAAGTGCTTGAATGCTGACCACGGTAGTGCGTACGCATCGTCTTGTCCCACTTGCTCTAGATAGGTATTCCACCATGTTAACGCAGAACCTGTGAAGGTATGCGTAGCGTACTTCACTTTGTCCTCTTCAGTACACTTACTTATGGCAAACACCGATTCGACCTTCTCGGTCCACCGTTTCAATCCGATCGGTCCTTCGGTTCCATCAAATTCCAAAGGTTTGCAGGCAGTGAATTCTTTGTAGGTGCATCCTACACGATTTCCTGTACTGCTAGATCCAAGGTTATTGTTGGTATGTAGAGCAGCCTGTACTGCGGCTATGTTTGAAGCTAGAAAAGTACGGAATTCCTCTTCATTCATATTCACGGTGTGTCGAGTAGTCGGTGCCATTTCCTTCAAAATAGTTAAATGGAACAAGTTAATCATACAGAATATTAAGAGTAGTTAATAGTATTTCGTAGCATAATATGAACTCATTTATAAAAGCTTTTTCTTCATATTAGCGTTTTTTAAGTTTAAATTCGGGTAGTACCTACCCGTTAAGTTCATACTTAGTAGCTAATATACAATTCAACTACTACAATTCTATATGAAAAACTGATTATAATAATATTTCGCGTTCAAACTTTTACACAATATTTTACAAACTTACAATACCGCTTATTTTACATATAGCATGAAATATAGCACACAATAAATTTGATACAAGATGGTTGTGAAGATAATTCTAGCTAGTACTCAAGTCGTTCAGCAAAGGCAATAAAGACACGTAATTCATACGTCCAGAAACAAGTCATGCATTCTGGTTTTACTAGGATTACTTCCCATCCTTGGTCTTGTGGAACATAACCGTTATGGCCGTTGATAAGACAGCGTGTTGTAACGTCGTCAAAGGGACGAGGGTTACGTAATGTCCAACAGTCCCGTAACAATCTAAAAACCTCATTTCTTACCCCAATTACCGACTCCGTCACTTGTGGAAACGTTTTGTTTAATAGTTGTAGCCCGATGTCCTTGTTCTCACTTTGGTGAGAAGCGAACATTACTAATCCGTAAGCATAACATGCTTCTTTATGTTGCATGTTAGCCGCTTTTTCTAAATCACGAAGTCCAATATTCGGATATATTGAGTCAAAATAATTTCTTAACCCGTTGCGTAAAATAGCATTTGGGTTCCCCGCAATATATGCGTCAAAGTAAACACATCGTAACTTATGGGTTTCCCAATGTGATATCCCCCATCTTTCAAACGAAAGTCTCTTATAAACCAAGACATTCTTGGAACGTTCTTCGAATGTCTTACAAACTGATCTCGCCTTAAATAGTTATGCCGAGGAATTCTGACCGACTCTAGACAAGATTTCATCAATCATGTCTCCGGGTAGGTCTCTTAAAATATTGGGTTGTCTATCCATTTTGTGTTTTTAAACTGTAAAATAGACAAGAGTTAGATTCATAAAAAAAAATACTTATTAATACAAGCAATTTTTACATATATCATAAAGCATAAGCACACTATATTACATATATTACACCACACGAATACAACTATCTTATTCCGACTCGCTCGTTTCTTCTTCTTCGATTTTGGTTCGTTTTGCCAAGTTTCTAGGGATATATGATGTTCCCCTAATACGAGCCGTAATTTTCCACATTGGTTTAGAAAAACCTGGTGGTTTAGAGGTTCCCGGGTCATTGTTACAACTTAAGGACTTCGGGGGTTGACGATACATATAAAGTTCATCAGGGTTGGAATTAGATTTCTCTATTTTTATGCCCTTTCCCTTATTATTTTCTTTTGCCTTTTTAAATTCAGTTGGGGTAATTTCTATAACATCATCGGAATTCTCGTCGGAATCCGATTCATCGGAGAATTGGTAATCCTCCCAATATTTTGCTTCCTTGGCGGAAACACCATTGACCATAATTAACCTTGGTCGGTTGGTTGAGGATTTTTTTTTACTTAACCGTTTTAATATTTCCCCCACCGGTTCTATTTCTTCATCTGGTTCCGATTCTTCTTCAGGTTCCGATTCTTCTTCCGGTTCCGACTCTTCTTCCGGTTCCTCTTCGGGAACTTGTGAATCAGTCCACGAATCATTCCAATTTACATTTGACTCTTCATTATTATTAGGTGAGTCAATGGGACTTGTTCTAGAGGTAGACATCTATCACATAATATCAAACGCGTTAAGAGATTAATATATCACATAATATTCACATGTTAAAAATATATAGTTTCCAACAAAATTTGTTAAGCAATCATTTTTCAAGTAAACACGGTCGAAGTCCAGACTCACTAATGCATCCTAACAAACTCGATAAGACACACTAATGCAAAATTCTTGTTCTCTAAGACCAACGCTCGGATACCAACTGAAATGTCCCGTTCTTATTGATTAAAAACGTTCCATATTAATTGATTTCGTTGCGAGGTTTTGACCTCTATATGAGATGTTTTTCAAAGACTGCATTCATTTTAAAACAAACCATAACCTTTATTTCATCAATAAAGGTTTAAAAAGCTTTACGTAGATTATCAAATAATGATAATCTAAAATATCCTGTTTACACACGACCATTACATAATGGTTTACAATACAAATATGTTACAACAAAATAAGTTTCTTGAATGCAGTTTTTAATATCATACAAGCATGGACTCCAAATCTCGTCCTTATTTAAGTATGCGACAGCGGAAGCTCTTAATAATCACCTGAGAATAAACATGCTTAAAACGTCAACAAAAATGTTGGTGAGTTATAGGTTTAACCTATATATATCAAATCATAATAATAGACCACAAGATTTCATATTTCAATACACACCCCATACATAGAGATAAAAATCATTCATATGGTGAACACCTGGTAACCGACATTAACAAGATGCATATATAAGAATATCCCCATCATTCCGGGACACCCTTCGGATATGATATAAATTTCGAAGTACTAAAGCATCCGGTACTTTGGATGGGGTTTGTTAAGCCCAATAGATCTATCTTTAGGATTCGCGTCAATTAGGGTGTCTGTTCCCTAATTCTTAGATTACCAGACTTAATAAAAAGGGGCATATTCGATTTCGATAATTCAACCATAGAATGTAGTTTCACGTACTTGTGTCTATTTTGTAAATCATTTATAAAACCTGCATGTATTCTCATCCCAAAAATATTAGATTTTAAAAGTGGGACTATAACTCACTTTCACAGATTTTTACTTCGTCGGGAAGTAAGACTTGGCCACTGGTTGATTCACGAACCTATAACAATATATACATATATATCAAAGTATGTTCAAAATATATTTACAACACTTTTAATATATTTTGATGTTTTAAGTTTATTAAGTCAGCTGTCCTCGTTAGTAACCTACAACTAGTTGTCTACAGTTAGATGTACAGATATAAATCGATAAATATTATCTTGAATCAATCCACGACCCAGTGTATACGTATCTCAGTATTGATCACAACTCAAACTATATATATTTTGGAATCAACCTCAACCCTGTATAGCTAACTCCAACATTCACATATAGAGTGTCTATGGTTGTTCCGAAATATATATAGATGTGTCGACATGATAGGTCGAAACATTGTATACGTGTCTATGGTATCTCAAGATTACATAATATACAATACAAGTTGATTAAGTTATGGTTGGAATAGATTTGTTACCAATTTTCACGTAGCTAAAATGAGAAAAATTATCCAATCTTGTTTTACCCATAACTTCTTCATTTTAAATCCGTTTTGAGTGAATCAAATTGCTATGGTTTCATATTGAACTCTATTTTATGAATCTAAACAGAAAAAGTATAGGTTTATAGTCGGAAAAATAAGTTACAAGTCGTTTTTGTAAAGGTAGTCATTTCAGTCGAAAGAACGACGTCTAGATGACCATTTTAGAAAACATACTTCCACTTTGAGTTTAACCATAATTTTTGGATATAGTTTCATGTTCATAATAAAAATCATTTTCTCAGAATAACAACTTTTAAATCAAAGTTTATCATAGTTTTTAATTAACTAACCCAAAACAGCCCGCGGTGTTACTACGACGGCGTAAATCCGGTTTTACGGTGTTTTTCGTGTTTCCAGGTTTTAAATCATTAAGTTAGCATATCATATAGATATAGAACATGTGTTTAGTTGATTTTAAAAGTCAAGTTAGAAGGATTAACTTTTGTTTGCGAACAAGTTTAGAATTAACTAAACTATGTTCTAGTGATTACAAGTTTAAACCTTCGAATAAGATAGCTTTATATGTATGAATCGAATGATGTTATGAACATCATTACTACCTTAAGTTCCTTGGATAAACCTACTGAAAAAGAGAAAATTGGATCTAGCTTCAACGGATCCTTGGATGGCTCGAAGTTCTTGAAGCAGAATCATGACACGAAAACAAGTTCAAGTAAGATCATCACTTGAAATAAGATTGTTATAATTATAGAAATTGAACCAAAGTTTGAATATCATTATTACCTTGTATTAGAATGATAACCTACTGTAAGAAACAAAGATTTCTTGAGGTTGGATGATCACCTTACAAGATTGGAAGTGAGCTAGCAAACTTGAAAGTATTCTTGATTTTATGAAACTAGAACTTTTGGAATTTATGAAGAACACTTAGAACTTGAAGATAGAACTTGAGAGAGATCAATTAGATGAAGAAAATTGAAGAATGAAAGTGTTTGTATGAAAGGACCCGTTCATATACATTATAAACGATTCACAATAGTTGATTACATTGCGAGGTATTTGACCTCTATATTATATATTTTACAAACATTGCATTCGTTTTTAAAAGACAATCTTTTTTTACATCGAAAATTGACAGGCATGCATACCATTTCATAATATCCACTATCCAACTATAAATTGATTTAATAATAATCTTTGATGAACTCAATGACTCGAATGCAACGTTCTTCGAAATATGCTATGAAAGACTCCAAGTAATATCTTTAAAATGAGCAAATGCACAGCGGAAGATTTCTTTAACACCTGAGAATAAACATGCTTTAAAGTGTCAACCAAAAGGTTGGTGAGTTCATTAGTTTATCATAATCATTTATTTCCATCATTTTAATAGACCACAAGAATTTCATTTCCAGTTCTCATAAATATACGTCCCATGCATAGAGACAAAAATAATCATTCATATGGTGAACACCTGGTAACCGACATTAACTAGATACATATAAGAATATCCCCTATCATTCCGGGATCCTCCTTCGGACATGATATAAATTTCGAAGTACTAAAGCATCCGGTACTTTGGATGGGGTTTGTTAGGCCCAATAGATCTATCTTTAGGATTCGCGTCAATTAGGGTGTCTGTCCCCTAATTCTTAGATTACCAGACTTAATAAAAAGGGGCATATTCAATTCGATAATTCAACCATAGAATGTAGTTTCGATTACTTGTGTCTATTTCGTAAAACAGTTATAAAAGCAGCGCATGTATTCTCAGTCCCAAAAATATATATTGCGAAAGCATTTAAAAAGGGATTAATGAAACTCACGCATACAAATATTGTAAAACAGTTAATAAAGCATTTGCATGTATTCTCAGCCCAAAAACGTAAAGAGTAAAAAGGGAATCAAATGAAACTCACGCATATAAATATTGTAAAACGGTTAATAAAGCATTTGCATTTATTCTCAGTCCAAAAATATAATGAGTAAAAAAAGGAGTAAATGAAACTCACACATACAAATATTGTAAAACAGTTAATAAAGCATTTGCATGTATTCTCAGCCCAAAAACATAAAGAGTAAAAAAGGGCAAATGAAACTCACGCATATAAATATTGTAAAACAGTTAATAAAGCATTTACATGTATTCTCAGCCCAAAAATGTAATGAGTAAAAAAAGGAGTAAATGAAACTCACACATACAAATATTGTAAAACAGTTAATAAAGCATTTGCATGTATTCTCAGCCCAAAAACATAAAGAGTAAAAAAGGGCAAATGAAACTCACGCATATAAATATTGTAAAATAGTTAATAAAGCATTTGCATGTATTCTCAGCCCAAAAATGTAATGAGTAAAAAAGGGAGTAAATGAAACTCACGCATACAAATATTGTAAAACAGTTAATAAAGCATTTGCATGTATTCTCAGCCCAAAAACATAAAGAGTAAAAAAGGGCAAATGAAACTCACCATACTGTATTTCGTAGTAAAAATACATATAACGTCATTGAACAAGTGCAAGGTTGGCCTCGGATTCACGAACATATCAATATTGAGATTCAATATTGCAGGAAAGGTACGTAAACGCAACGGAGATGATAAATACTATATTGACCTCACGAGCATACCCATGAACCATACTCAATCACCTCCATAGCTATAACCCATAATTTCCTTAATTCTATCCCACTCGAAAAAACAACTTCGAAATCACTCGGACAGCACTCCATCGTAATATCTTATGTATACTAATAATATCTTGAGATAATACGGAGTAAATATATATATATATATATATATATATATATATATATATATATATATATATATATATGTAAATCGATTGAGAGAGTTTAGAGAAAACTATTTTCAAGTTTCTATGAAATAATGAAACCTATTGAATTCTATTTATAATAGATTTTTGAATTATTAAAGTATCAATTATTAAAATGAATTATTAAAGTATGAATTATTAAAGTATGCATTATTAAAGTGAATTATTAAAGTATGAATTATTAAAGTGAATTATTAAAGTATGCATTATTAAAGTTAAAGTAAAGGTAAAGTTTAAGTATAGTAAAAGTATAAAACTATGTACGTATAATACGCGTATAAATATATATAATATTAATTTAAATCGTTATATATATTTAATAAAATAAAATATAAATATCGTTATCTTTATCATACTAGTTAAGTAATGAGTTATCAAAAGTGGTTCTAGATATTTATAAAAGTTATATACGTTTTAATAATAAAGTTTTTTTTAAACTGAAAACGTTTTTGTACGTTTGAAACTAAATAGATCAATCGAGTCTTTATGAGATTCAATCTTCCACTATCCTTTGTCTAGTTCTCAATGATTGACAATTTGTTCATATTTATAAATCACTTTACCATTTTCCGAATATTGTTAAAATGAAAAGATTTCTCAAATCAACGTGGGCCTTTCAACAGAGACTTGTAATCATAATTCAATATATCTGATAATTCAATCATTTGATCTTATCTTCTAATTCCATTGATAAACATTTTGAAACAGATACAATCATATAAAGTATTTAATCTAATATTTTGTTTACGTTTCAAGTTATAATATATATATACACATATACATATATAATCATATTCGTTTAATGGTTCGTGAATCGTTGGAACTTGGTCGAGGTTGAATGAATGTATGAACATAGTTTAAAATTCTTGAAATTTAACTTAACAAATATTGCTTATCGTGTCAGAAACATATAAAGATTAAAGTTTAAATTTGGTTGGAAATTTCCGGGTTGTCACAGTACCTACCCGTTAAAGAAATTTCGTCCCGAAATTTGAGTGGAAAGGTCATGAATGATAATAAGTATGTTTTTATGATGCATACGGGCTGAAAATTAGAGTTTTATCATCAGCGAATACTTTGGATAAACAATCCATTTATATGAAGAGTACGAATGAAGGTAACATAGAAGAGTGAAATGAGTAAGTGTAGATTCATCTTATCATTTGACGTAGATATGATTGATTCCCAGATTTTAAGGGATTTGAAGAAAATCTTCTTAATAAGATTTGACTCTCCGGTAATCAAGGGAATTAGGATCCGCTTTAAATGCGATCGTCTATTTTAATTGTTCTGTCGGAGATTTTCTTATAAATTCACCTCCTTCGTTTCCTTACAACTCACACCATCTGTTGATGCATTTTATGTAAGTCCCTAGACATCTACCCACGTCCATTGCAGGTACAACAGTTTACAGGCCACCATGATTGCTCGTTATTATCCTACCCGTGTTTGTATGTGGTTACAGGAACTGCAGGAACGAGATTTAGATGTTTGACTATGTTAGACTTAGTCAGACGTACGAGTGAAGCCTTACTAGTACGGCTGACAGGCTCATACGCATGGTTGATGCTGAGCTAAGTCACAATTACAACCTAAATGATAAGACACGAGTGAGTGATCACCCGTACGGTTGATGAAGCCAACTCGTACGTGTGATGAATGAATCGTATGGGTGTGTCAACAGCAGGAGTATATAAAGTCTTATGTTCTTCATTTTAGGTTAAGCCTCTCATTTGTTACACACACTCAGATCTAGTGATCTCCTTCGATTCTCTCTCAGTCCAAATCATCCAGGTGGTGAATAATAGCTCTAGGTGTTGATCTAATCACACTTGATTTAGTTGTGGTTTGACTAAATTAATCAAAAAAAAACTTAACCTATTCACTAGAGGGTTTGATTTACTTATTCTGCCATTGTGTGAGTTAAATCTGTTGATTTCTAAGTTCCTAGTCATGTTTCATCACCTTCTATTCTTTCCCCCTCAACTCATATTTTAAAGTATTCATCAATATGCTCCATCCAGTTCTGATTCTCGATATACTTCTAACTTTCATATCGGTCATTCTTCTTTTTTTCATCTACCGACGGAAGAATCTATTTACTTCTACTATACTCTTGGGTTTATAGTGTTCCTAGTTCTCCCGTGTCTTTATATTGCTATATGCATCGATATATATGGTTTATAATTTCTGGTTTGTCGTTGGGCTTTATATGTTCCCTTATATTTCAAAGTCTCTGCTTCTGTCTTCTATAATCATTATCATTCACAGTTAATGCTCTCTTTTATTTGCTGCAATTTATACCTCAATTTCTATTTCGGAGTTTTGTCATTTCGTTTCTTCTTCTTGCGATTAAGCACCGCTTGTAATGGTCCAGAATTCACAGATATGAATTTCGAAATGAACATTGTTAATGTTCTAGGAAGGAAATTGTGATGGCACGATCTTGACTTGTCAAATTACTAAAATACCTTGGAAAAGGCCGAATCATCAAGAAATATTTTCTTGATATTTTAGAGGTTAAATAGAATACAAGAGTCGTATAACATGGCACATGATGATGTTATGATCTGTGAATCATCACGTTCCATTTAGAAACTCAGCATGACTTACTGTAATATAATCACATTGATCAAGTGTCATTATATTATACTAATTCATGCTTCAGTTCCCAACACTACTTCAAAATATTCCTATTTTAAACTTGAATGTTTCAGAATTTAGAAACTAAAATAGTTTCTTTTATGATGTAATACAGATAGCGCGAAAAGGTAAATGATTTCAAATAAGAAAAATTAAGAAAATATCTTCAGAAATATGGAGGATATTTATAATGAAAGATATGATGATATTTTAGAATTTCTAATATCAGAGGATGATGAAGAATATTGTCCGCAGGGGTTTAGAGTCAGGAGCAAGGTATTCATTAATGACTTCAGCAGATACTGAATTATTTGGATCCTTTGAAGTCAGGTTCAGTCTTTGTAATTTGTTCACAACCTCCTTCCTACTTTGCTCAATCCGTTTTCCAGTTCCAAGACTTCTCTTTTTCTGTGCTTTGCCAGCACACCTATTCATTATCATCAAACTTTTACTGTTAAGGTCGTTTATAGTTTTTTTTTTGCTGCTTCATCAGTATTTTTCCATTTTCGGAGAACCAATTCGTAGTTCGAAGTGTTTTTCAAAATCTTCACATTCAAATTAAGTCCAGAAGATAGACGTTATATATACACATATAACTGTTGGCGTAGACATGCTGCGAGATTTTAAAATACTGATTGCTAATTCCCAATGATTCGTATGGAAATTCTCATTACAAGATGCGAATGAGTAAATGATGGGGTTTCAATGAATAATTATAATAACTTTTTGGAGAGGCTAAAGTCAAAGGGTAATGAAGTTGTTGATACATCTGTTAATAATGTGGTGGAATGTAAAAGGTTCCCTGGTAACGATGGTGTATATCTCAAGGTTATAATAAGGTTAGTCTGACTGAAAAGTCGAAGTTGACTTGCTGGAGCTATGACAAAACTGGCTACTTTGAATAGGAGTCGCAAAGTTATTTTTGCTAATAAATGCTAAAGAATCTGACGCGGATACGTTGTTTAAACTTTTACTTTGGTTTCAAGAGTTTTTCGGTTACATAACTGTGGGTAACATGTGGTTGGATCGTCATCTCGATTGCTCATCATTCGAAGTGTCTTCAGAAATTTTCGAAGAGTTTGAACACAGATTGTAATCATTAACATACATTTGATGTTCTAACACAATTTTGAATTCAAAATATAGCTTGTGAAAGATGTAAGGATCTAAGAGTGATGATTTTGGTCATATCTCAAGTTGAATTTTGAGATTTCAAAATCAGAATATGTAATTAAATTTTGAATGAGTATGGTTGTTTTGATTTCTATAAAAGAATGTATATTGTTGTGAAAGTAGGGAGTATAATGGATGATTTGCTGAATCAGATTCGAAGAATGTAATATATTAATTGTGAATTTATATATCTCTCGGGTATTACCTACCCGTTAAAAAAAATTTCACAATTAATATTTTGTACAAAAGAATTTTATTACAGTCTTTATGAAAATATATATACGTATATTTTCTTCAGATGTAACATAGATTTAATGAGGTAATGTTAAATTAAACTCATTTGATTTAAGGTTGAAACTAGAATTGAATAATCCCTAAAGGCTTTAAAAAGTACATAACTTTTACGCAGTATTTCTTTAATGACATTGAAATTATGAATCAATACTTTGTTATTTGTTGATGTATGATGTTCGGTTCGTGGAATTCTTGTGAATTTCGCAAAGTACGAATGATGTTATCTGAAAAGTTTCGGGTACATCGATGATGAAAGTGTAAAATCAAATATATATTTGATTTATTATGAATTGGAATTTGTTGAATTGCGACAAAGATTGTAGTTAACGCTGGTTAAGTTGCGGCTGAAGGACGTACATTATTGCATATTTGTAATATGAATTAACCGAGTAGTTAAGATTCACACACAATAGCTTAGCACGGAAAGATTTATTTTTATTTCAAAATATATCAAATATACCTATAATTTCTTCAAAGGGAATGAGTTAATTCTTCATAACTCGTTGATACAATATACGGGTTATTGATTCGTAATGATGTCCATAGTGATTCTTGAGCTGACGGAGTTTGTGATGTTATAGGTGTTGTTGATTCTGATGTTGACTGTACTGATGATGCTGGTGACGCTGACGGTACTGTTGATGCTGTTGGTAAAACAAGTTTAGCTTGTTAATCACACACCATTTTTGTCAGGGTTTCTACTCTTCCTTCTATCATTTTGGTTCGCTTAACTGATTTATGGTTAGAGCTAGATTAGATAATCTCTAAGACTTTAGAGATTACATAATCTGCGCGGAATGTTTCTCCAATGAAGTTATGAATTAATACTTCGTCGGTTATTGTTGTTGGTATTCCTTGGTATCTATAGGGCGTATGACATTGGTGCTCGTGGGACAGAGTGTAAAGTTGAGGTTTACGACGTGGTTGTGGTTGGGGTGGTAATGGTACTATTGGCGTTGATGATGGTGTTACTGGTTATGTTGCTGATGCTGCTGCTGGTGTTTGTAATATCTTCACCATATTCTCCAAAGCCACTACCCGAGCGCGAAGCTCGTTGACTTCTTCTATTACACCGGGGTGATTGTCGGTTCGGATGAGCGGATAAATAAAATCTAAAATTTGATGTAATATATAATCGTGACGAGATACTATGGAAATGAGCGAGAAAATGGTGTTTCAGACAGGTTCGCCGGTAAGTGCTTCAGGTTCTTCGTCAAGAGGGCAATTTGGTAGATGGAAGGGATCACCTTCTTCTTGTCTCCAATGATTGAGGAGGCTACGAACCCATCCCCAATTCATCCAGAATAGGTGATGACTGATTGGTTGATCTATTCCGGTCACACTGCTTTCGGAGCTGGAGTGGGATTCCATTTCGAAATCCGAGGAACTTGAATTAATGATGAATTCCATTTCGTACGATTGAATAAGGATTTTTTTTTTTTGATATGAAATGATTTTCGGTTATCGGATGGTATTCTAATTACATAGAATATCCATATATATAGAACAAAAGATTTCGTAAATTACGGAGGAATTTACGGGATATATCAGGCAACGTTTACAGTAATAGATACGATAAGATATGATTTAGCAGATACGCTAAGATATGAATTTTTGTCTATACACTATTCATGCAATCAATGCAGCAAGACGTGTCTTAGACTAAAAATGATAAGCAGGTAATTTCCTGAGGATGATAAGTAGTTAATTTTTGACACAAAATGATAAGCAAAACTATTGACATGCAGACACGGTCGAAGTCCAGACTCACTAATGCATCCTATCGACTTATCTGTTAGACCCACTAATGCAGACCTGGTTCGCTAAGACCACCGCTCTGATACCAACTGAAAGGACCCGTTCATATACATTATAAACGATTCACAATAGTTGATTACATTGCGAGGTATTTGACCTCTATATTATATATTTTACAAACATTGCATTCGTTTTTAAAAGACAATCTTTTTTTACATCGAAAATTGACAGGCATGCATACCATTTCATAATATCCACTATCCAACTATAAATTGATTTAATAATAATCTTTGATGAACTCAATGACTCGAATGCAACGTTCTTCGAAATATGCTATGAAAGACTCCAAGTAATATCTTTAAAATGAGCAAATGCACAGCGGAAGATTTCTTTAACACCTGAGAATAAACATGCTTTAAAGTGTCAACCAAAAGGTTGGTGAGTTCATTAGTTTATCATAATCATTTATTTCCATCATTTTAATAGACCACAAGAATTTCATTTCCAGTTCTCATAAATATACGTCCCATGCATAGAGACAAAAATAATCATTCATATGGTGAACACCTGGTAACCGACATTAACTAGATACATATAAGAATATCCCCTATCATTCCGGGATCCTCCTTCGGACATGATATAAATTTCGAAGTACTAAAGCATCCGGTACTTTGGATGGGGTTTGTTAGGCCCAATAGATCTATCTTTAGGATTCGCGTCAATTAGGGTGTCTGTCCCCTAATTCTTAGATTACCAGACTTAATAAAAAGGGGCATATTCAATTCGATAATTCAACCATAGAATGTAGTTTCGATTACTTGTGTCTATTTCGTAAAACAGTTATAAAAGCAGCGCATGTATTCTCAGTCCCAAAAATATATATTGCGAAAGCATTTAAAAAGGGATTAATGAAACTCACGCATACAAATATTGTAAAACAGTTAATAAAGCATTTGCATGTATTCTCAGCCCAAAAACGTAAAGAGTAAAAAGGGAATCAAATGAAACTCACGCATATAAATATTGTAAAACGGTTAATAAAGCATTTGCATTTATTCTCAGTCCAAAAATATAATGAGTAAAAAAAGGAGTAAATGAAACTCACACATACAAATATTGTAAAACAGTTAATAAAGCATTTGCATGTATTCTCAGCCCAAAAACATAAAGAGTAAAAAAGGGCAAATGAAACTCATGCATATAAATATTGTAAAACAGTTAATAAAGCATTTGCATGTATTCTCAGCCCAAAAATGTAATGAGTAAAAAAAGGAGTAAATGAAACTCACACATACAAATATTGTAAAACAGTTAATAAAGCATTTGCATGTATTCTCAGCCCAAAAACATAAAGAGTAAAAAAGGGCAAATGAAACTCACGCATATAAATATTGTAAAATAGTTAATAAAGCATTTGCATGTATTCTCAGCCCAAAAATGTAATGAGTAAAAAAGGGAGTAAATGAAACTCACGCATACAAATATTGTAAAACAGTTAATAAAGCATTTGCATGTATTCTCAGCCCAAAAACATAAAGAGTAAAAAAGGGCAAATGAAACTCACCATACTGTATTTCGTAGTAAAAATACATATAACGTCATTGAACAAGTGCAAGGTTGGCCTCGGATTCACGAACATATCAATATTGAGATTCAATATTGCAGGAAAGGTACGTAAACGCAACGGAGATGATAAATACTATATTGACCTCACGAGCATACCCATGAACCATACTCAATCACCACCATAGCTATAACCCATAATTTCCTTAATTCTATCCCACTCGAAAAAACAACTTCGAAATCACTCGGACAGCACTCCATCGTAATATTTTATGTATACTAATAATATCTTGAGATAATACGGAGTAAATATATATATATATATATATATATATATATATATATATATATATATATATATATATATATATATATATATATATATATATATATATATATATATATATATATATATATATGTAAATCGATTGAGAGAGTTTAGAGAAAACTATTTTCAAGTTTCTATGAAATAATGAAACCTATTGAATTCTATTTATAATAGATTTTTGAATTATTAAAGTATCAATTATTAAAATGAATTATTAAAGTATGAATTATTAAAGTATGCATTATTAAAGTGAATTATTAAAGTATGAATTATTAAAGTGAATTATTAAAGTATGCATTATTAAAGTTAAAGTAAAGGTAAAGTTTAAGTATAGTAAAAGTATAAAACTATGTACGTATAATACGCGTATAAATATATATAATATTAATTTAAATCGTTATATATATTTAATAAAATAAAATATAAATATCGTTATCTTTATCATACTAGTTAAGTAATGAGTTATCAAAAGTGGTTCTAGATATTTATAAAAGTTATATACGTTTTAATAATAAAGTTTTTTTTAAACTGAAAACGTTTTTGTACGTTTGAAACTAAATAGATCAATCGAGTCTTTATGAGATTCAATCTTCCACTATCCTTTGTCTAGTTCTCAATGATTGACAATTTGTTCATATTTATAAATCACTTTACCATTTTCCGAATATTGTTAAAATGAAAAGATTTCTCAAATCAACGTGGGCCTTTCAACAGAGACTTGTAATCATAATTCAATATATCTGATAATTCAATCATTTGATCTTATCTTCTAATTCCATTGATAAACATTTTGAAACAGATACAATCATATAAAGTATTTAATCTAATATTTTGTTTACGTTTCAAGTTATAATATATATATACACATATACATATATAATCATATTCGTTTAATGGTTCGTGAATCGTTGGAACTTGGTCGAGGTTGAATGAATGTATGAACATAGTTTAAAATTCTTGAAATTTAACTTAACAAATATTGCTTATCGTGTCGGAAACATATAAAGATTAAAGTTTAAATTTGGTTGGAAATTTCCGGGTTGTCACATTGTAGGTGTTTTTGGTCGTTGGTGTATGGATTAGATATAAAGGATATGTAATTTTGTTTTCATATAAATAAGTCATGAATGATTACTCATATTTTTGTAATTTTATGAGATATTTCATGCTAGTTGCCAAATGATAGCTCCCACATGTGTTAGGTGACTCACATGGGCTGCTAAGAGCTGATCATTGGAGTGTATATACCAATAGTACATACATCTAAAAGCTGTGTATTGTGCGAGTACGAATACGGATGCATACGAGTAGAATTGTTGATGAAACTGAACGACGATGTAATTGTAAGCATTTTTGTTAAGTATAAGTATTTTGATAAGTGTCTTGAAGTCTTTCAAAAGTGTATGAATACATATTAAAACACTACATGTATATACATTTTAACTGAGTCGTTAAGTCATCGTTAGCCGTTACATGTAAGTGTTGTTTTGAAACCTTTAGGTTAACGATCTTGTTAAATGTTGTTAACCCAATGTTTATAATATCAAATGAGATTTTAAATTATTATATTTTCATGATATTATGATGTACAAATATCTCTTAATATGATATATATACATTAAATGTCGTTACAACGATAATCGTTACATATATGTCTCGTTTCAAAATCATTAAGTTAGTAGTCTTGTTTTTACATATGTAGTTCATTATTAATATACTTAATGATATGTTTACTTATCATAATATCATGTTAACTATATATATAACCATATATATGTCATCATATAGTTTTTACAAGTTTTAACGTTCGTGAATCACCGGTCAACTTGGGTGGTCAATTGTCTATATGAAACATATTTCAATTAATCAAGTCTTAACAAGTTTGATTTCTTAACATGTTGGAAACATTTAATCATGTAAATATCAATCTCAATTAATATATATAAACATGGAAAAGTTCGGGTCACTACACCATACACCATGCGTATCAAAATTTTTGTCTATCTTTCTACCATTTAGTATCAACCCTCTACAATCGGCAGATGCTAACTCCTCAGGCGTATATATACGTAAAGCCTGAGCCATGTCTAGTAAAGACATGTGGCTCATCGAACCTCCTAACAAAAATCTAATAAAAGATCGATCGGTTAAACTAACTACCCGATCATTTATTTCTATACTACACAATAATTCTTCACACCATACTTTATATACAGGTCTACGCATGTTGAATAAACGTACCCAATCGTTAAAAGTAGAATTACCATACCTCTGTGTAAGTAATTCCCTAATTGGCCCGGCCAATTCTACAGCTTCTAACGGTTCCCATTCTATTACCCTAGGTACTTCAACAGCTTTAGAATGAAGAGTATGCAAGCCCCTTTGGTATTTTGGATAATCTATCCAACGTCTGTCAAATCTCAAGTTCGGGTGCAAATCTTCCAAGTGCATATCAGAAAATGTCATAACTGGATGAGGTATATCTTGTTTGTAGTAGTTATCTACCTCCTGTTGTTCTGCATTCTCAGCAGGAGCATTGCGAGCTTGGGATGAAGATTCACCCTTTCAGTCTGCAAAACACATCAAACACAGTTTTTGTGAATCCAAATATGCATTAGTGTCAGCAAAATCATCAATCAAAATAATTACAATGACATGTTCAATTTATATCAAACTTAAGCTCATTTTCATATATTTATCAAATCTACACTTTTTCAAATAAGCATATACGAAAATGTTCGCCAAGTTCATAAGCATTCAACTCAAATAACATGTCAAAATAATCATTACTAGCAATTAAACAAGTTTCAAATGGCATTATCTCTTAAAAATCAAGTTCATGAATTTTAGACTTGAAAAAGTCCACTTTAATTCTCAAAATCATGTTTAGGCTCAAAGTTTGGATCATTTAACTACCTAAATATGTTACACTACTTAATTTAGCAACAATTCATGACAAAAATCGGCCATAATCTGTTTATATCAAAAAGCTCCAAATTGCTCAAGAACACAAACCCTAGATTACTCAAAATTTGAAGTTTAAGACTTCTAATCATGTTAAATAGCATCAATCTAGGTTATACAAGCATAATACACAAGCAATTTAAGCATAATTACACTAAAAAGCATCAAAATCGAATTGGGTATAAAATTGCTCAAGAACACTAATTTTCGGATTAAATGGTGTTTAGGTGTAGAAATTTACCATTTTTCTTGAGTAATTCCTTGATAGCATCCTTCTCAACATGATTTTAGTAAAAAATGTGATGATTTTCGGTGAAAAAATTCGATTTTGTGATGTGTTTGTGTGTGTTTTTCGCAGTATTTTTGAGTTGGGTTTTGTGGACTGATCTGTTCGTTCAGCTTTTTATTTTTTCTGGATTTTGCGAGCTCCGCGACTTGCGGTGTTTGTGTTCTTCAAACTCCGTGAGTCGCGACCATATTTTTTTTTTAATAAGCCTTAACTTATAAAACAAATATAAAATAAATTTAAAATTTTGTTTTCCTTTGTTTTAGGACGAGGTCGTTTCGGATCGATGCCCTAGTCCGTCCCTCGACAAAATTTTAAAATTTGTCTTTTTGTAGCGATTGTTTTAAAAGCTAAGATTTTTGGGTTTTTTAAATGTTTTTGGCATACTTTAAGTCAATAAGATTAAAAATAATGATAATAAAAGTTCTCGTCCCTCCCTCGGGTAAAGCAATTTCGGTTCAAAGACCTAGTCATCAACTTACGACGAATTTTAAAAATCATATTTTTAACTTAGCGAAATAGAGTAAATTTTTGTTTTTAAATTCACACCAAACTTAAATTTAAAATGCATAAAATTTTAAATTCACACCAAACTTAATTAAAAATTCATATTATAAATTCACACCAAACTTATATTTAATTTTGTTGTTATACATACAAACTTATATTAAAAATATTAAAATTTTTCAAATATTGACAAACTTAAATATATTGATCTTACAAAGTTCACAATATTAATTTAACATTTATATATTAATTTTAAAAACATGGTAAAAATAAAATTAAAAATCTTTTTGGCTTTTATCCCACTTTAATCAATCAAATATTATCAAAAATATGCGCCCCCTCTTTTTGGTAAAGTAATTTTGGTTCCATGACCTAATTTAACTCATGACGAATTTTTGAAATATTTTGGGTTGATTGATTAAAGATATTTATACCTTAAGAATAAACGTTAAATTTCGCAGTGATGTAATAAATTTTTGAATGATATCAATAATTTCGGTCGCCAAACCTAATTTTATTCAATACCAATTTAATACTTTATAGCGAACAAATTAGCGTTTATTATCAAAAGGTTAAAAATAAAAATAAAAATAAAAACTGTTTAGACTTACCTGTGAAATATATTTCTTAGTTATATGATCTATCCCATTCATAAGATAGTCGGTTTAATTGGTTTTCCATAGCTACATAAGCGTAACCTCGAGCATTCAGTGTTTTTTCTTCTAAACATATGAACGGTCCGTCTCTGCATAAAGTAACAAATTCGGTGTTTGAATAGGTTTGATTATTTGAACATTTACCTCCATGTGACCATTTTCCGCATTTGTGACATCTTTCAAGGTGTCGTGCTCTTCTTTTCGCTACGGATTTTGATTTTCCTTTACCAAATTGTAACTTATTATCTTCGCATCTGGATTCTTTTCTTACTCCGTCCAATCTTTCTCTGATTACTGATACCATTTCACTCGGAAGTGTGTCATTATTACGTTTAGTGATCAAAGCGTGTAGCATTAGACCATGGTTTAGTTCACAGGCAGTCTTCATTTCGTAAAAACCTAAAAAAAATAAAAATTCAGAATGGGGGGAGAAGACTAGTTCTTTAGGGTCTGCTAGGGAAAGACCATTCGGGTTCCATTTTCGAGAACTACACGAAAACAGAAATTCTAACTCTAACAGAAATACATATTATCCTTTAAAGACTTGATTCTCCCCACACTTAGTTAGCTGTGGTATCGAAATTGTGATTAACTTCATTGTCGATTTCCATTGAACTATCTATGTAATGTTTAACTCTGTGACCATTAACCTTAAATTCAATCCCATTTGAATTTATCAATTCTACTGTTCCGTATGGGAAAACTCTTTTAACTATGAATGGTCCAGACCATCTTGATTTCAATTTTCCAGGAAATAGCTTGAATCGTGAATTGAAAAGAAGAACTCTGTCTCCTTCTTTGAATTCTTTTGAACTTCTGATTCTTTTATCATGCCATTTCTTCGTTCTTTCCTTATAGATTAACGAATTTTTGCATGCTTCATGTCTTAATTCTTCTAATTCGTTTAATTGACTTAATCGTAGACGTCCGGCTTCATGTAAATCAAGATTACATGTCTTCAAAGCCCAAAATGCTTTGTGTTCAATTTCTACTGGAAGATGACATGCTTTTCCATAAACGAGTCTAAAAGGTGTGGTTCCAATTGGAGTTTTGTAGGCTGTTCTAAAAGCCCAGAGTGCATCCTCCAATTTAATGGACCATTCCTTCGGATTTGATCCTACGATTTTTTCTAGAATACGTTTTAAAGCTCGGTTGGTATTTTCAACTTGTCCACTTGTTTGTGGATGATATGCGGTGGAGATTTTATGAGTTACTCCATATCTTTTGAGAACTTTCTCAAGTTGATTATTACATAAATGAGTACCCCGATCACTTATTAAAGCTTTCGGTGTTCCAAACCTTGCAAAAAGACGTTTTAAAAAGTTGACTACAACTCGTGCATCGTTAGTTGGGAGAGCTTGTGCTTCTGCCCATTTAGATACATAATCAATGGCTACGAGAATATAGAGATTATTATGAGATTTTGGAAATGGACCCATAAAGTCAATACCCCAAATGTCAAATACTTCACATACTTGAATGACATTTTGTGGCATTTCATCACGTTGACTTATTTTTCCGGCTCTTTGACATGCATCACAGGATTTGCAAAGAAGGTGTGCGTCTTTGTAAATTGTAGGCCAATAGAATCCAGCATCATAAACTTTTCTTGCTGTTAGTTGAGGCCCATAATGCCCTCCTGTTGGTCCTGTGTGACAATGGTTTAAAATTTTACTAGCTTCATCTCCGAATACACATCGGCGTATTATTTCATCTGGACAACTTTTAAACAGATGTGGATCTTCCCAGAAATAGTGTTTTATATCACTGAAGAATTTCTTTCGTTTTTGGTACGATAATCCTTTTTCAAGGAATCCACATACTAAATAGTTTGCATAGTTTGCAAACCATGGAATTTCATTATAATCTATCTTCAATAGATATTCATCAGGAAAGTTGTCTTGTATGGCCGATTCATTTAGCACTTCTAATTCAGGATTTTCAAGACGAGAAAGATGATCAGCGGCGAGATTTTCTGCTCCTCTTTTATCTCGGATTTCAATATCGAACTCTTGTAAGAGTAAGATCCAACGGATTAATCTTGGTTTGGCATATTGTTTCGAAAATAGGTATCTAAGAGCAGAATGGTCGGTATAGACCACCGTTTTTGCTAGAACGAGATATGAACGAAATTTGTCAAAAGCAAAGACAATAGCAAGGAGTTCTTTTTCAGTAGTTGTGTAATTCGTTTGTGCTCCTTGTAACGTCTTACTAGCATAATATATAGGTTGAAATCTTTTTTCAATCCTTTGTCCTAAAACGGCTCCCATTGCAAAATCACTTGCATCGCACATTAGTTCAAACGGTAGATTCCAATTTGGTGTTATCATGATCGGTGCATTAGTGAGTTTCTCTTTAAGAATATTTACAAGATTTGATGCATTCATCTGAAAAGATGAATGGAGCATCCTTTTCTAGGAGTTTATTCATAGGAGTGGCAATTTTAGAAAAATCTTTTATGAAACGTCGGTAAAAACCGGCATGCCCTAGAAAACTCCTAACTCCTCTAACATTGGTGGGATGTGGAAGTTTAGCAATTACATCTACTTTAGCTCTATCCACTTCAATTCCTTCCTTTGAGATTTTATGTCCAAGAACAATGCCTTCTTTAACCATGAAATGGCATTTCTCCCAATTAAGTACTAGATTTGATTGTTCGCATCTAATCAGCATTCGTTCAAGATTAGCTAAACATGATTCAAATGTATCACAGAAGACTGAAAAGTCATCCATGAAAACTTCCATGCATTCTTCTATAATGTCGTGAAAAATCGCCATCATACACCTTTGAAAGGTTGCAGGGGCGTTGCAAAGTCCAAATGGCATGCGTTTGTAAGCAAAAGTACCATAAGGGCACGTGAACGTGGTTTTCTCTTGGTCCTCGGGTGCTATTGGAATTTGAAAATATCCGGAAAATCCATCTAGAAAACAATAGTAACTGTTTCCGGCTAGCCTTTCCAACATTTGATCAATGAAAAGTAAGGGAAAGTGATCTTTTCTGGTGGCGTCATTTAATTTTCTATAATCAATACATACACGCCATCCTGTTACAGTCCTAGTAGGAATAAGCTCATTTTTCTCATTTGTAATGACATTCATGCCACCCTTCTTAGGCACGCATTGAACTGGGCTTACCTATGGACTATCAGAAATTGGATAAATTAAACCTGCATCTAGCAGTTTAATAATTTCTTTTTTAACAACATCTTGCATATTCGGATTTTGTCTTCGTTGGCGTTGCACATACGTTTTATGATGAAATGTCCCGTTCTTATTGATTAAAAACGTTCCATATTAATTGATTTCGTTGCGAGGTTTTGACCTCTATATGAGACGTTTTTCAAAGACTGCATTCATTTTTAAAACAAACCATAACCGTTATTTCATAAATAAAGGTTTAAAAAGCTTTACGTAGATTATCAAATAATGATAATCTAAAATATCCTGTTTACACACGACCATTACATAATGGTTTACAATACAAATATGTTACATCGAAATCAGTTTCTTGAATGCAGTTTTTACACAATATCATACAAACATGGACTCCAAATCTTGTCCTTATTTTAGTATGCAACAGCAGAAGCTCTTAGTATTCACCTGAGAATAAACATGCTTTAAACGTCAACAAAAATGTTGGTGAGTTATAGGTTTAACCTATATATATCAAATCGTAACAGTAGACCACAAGATTTCATATTTCAATACACATCCCATACATAGAGATAAAAATCATTCATATGGTGAACACCTGGTAATCGACATTAACAAGATGCATATATAAGAATATCCCCATCATTCCGGGACACCCTTCGGATATGATATAAATTTCGAAGTACTAAAGCATCCGGTACTTTGGATGGGGTTTGTTAGGCCCAATAGATCTATCTTTAGGATTCGCGTCAATTAGGGTGTCTGTTCCCTAATTCTTAGATTACCAGACTTAATAAAAAGGGGCATATTCGATTTCGATAATTCAACCATAGAATGTAGTTTCACGTACTTGTGTCTATTTTGTAAATCATTTATAAAACCTGCATGTATTCTCATCCCAAAAATATTAGATTTTAAAAGTGGGACTATAACTCACTTTCACAGATTTTTACTTCGTCGGGAAGTAAGACTTGGCCACTGGTTGATTCACGAACCTACAACAATATATACATATATATCAAAGTATGTTCAAAATATATTTACAACACTTTTAATATATTTTGATGTTTTAAGTTTATTAAGTCAGCTGTCCTCGTTAGTAACCTACAACTAGTTGTCCACAGTTAGATGTACAGAAATAAATCGATAAATATTATCTTGAATCAATCCATGACCCAGTGTATACGTATCTCAGTATTGATCACAACTCAAACTATATATATTTTAGAATCAACCTCAACCCTGTATAGCTAACTCCAACATTTACATATAGAGTGTCTATGGTTGTTCCGAAATATATATAGATGTGTCGACATGATAGGTCAAAACATTGTATACGTGTCTATGGTATCTCAAGATTACATAATATACAATACAAGTTGATTAAGTTATGGTTGGAATAGATTTGTTACCAATTTTCACGTAGCTAAAATGAGAAAAATTATCCAATCTTGTTTTACCCATAACTTCTTCATTTTAAATCCGTTTTGAGTGAATCAAATTGCTATGGTTTCATATTGAACTCTATTTTATGAATCTAAACAGAAAAAGTATAGGTTTATAGTCGGAAAAATAAGTTACAAGTCGTTTTTGTAAAGGTAGTCATTTCAGTCGAAAGAACGACGTCTAGATGACCATTTTAGAAAACATACTTCCACTTTGAGTTTAACCATGATTTTTGGATATAGTTTCATGTTCATAATAAAAATCATTTTCCCAGAATAACAACTTTTAAATCAAAGTTTATCATAGTTTTTAATTAACTAACCCAAAACAGCCCGCGGTATTACTACGACGGCGTAAATCCGATTTTACGGTGTTTTTCATGTTTACAGGTTTTAAATCATTAAGTTAGCATATCATATAGATATAGAACATGTGTTTAGTTGATTTTAAAAGTCAAGTTAGAAGGATTAACTTTTATTTGCGAACAAGTTTAGAATTAACTAAACTATGTTCTGGTGATTACAAGTTTAAACCTTCGAATAAGATAGCTTTATATGTATGAATCGAATGATGTTATGAACATCATTACTACCTCAAGTTCCTTGGATAAACCTACTGAAAATGAGAAAAATAGATCTAGCTTCAAAGGATCCTTGGATGGCTTGAAAGTTCTTGAAGCAGAATCATGACACGAAAACAATTTCAAGTAAGATTTCCACTCGAAATAAGATTGTTATAGTTATAGAAATTGAATTAAAGTTTGAGTATGATTATTACCTTGTATTAGAAATATAACCTACTGTAAGTAACAAAGGTTTCTTGATCTTGGATGATTACTTGGAATGGATTTAGAAAACTTGGAAGTAAACTTGCAATCTTGGAAGTATTCTTGATTTTATGAAACTAGAACTTTTGGAATTTATGAAGAACACTTAGAACTTGAAGATAGAACTTGAGAGAGATCAATTAGATGAAGAAAATTAAACAATGAAAGTGTTTGTAGGTGTTTTTGGTCGTTGGTGTATGGATTAGATATAAAGGATATGTAATTTTGTTTTCATGTAAATAAGTCATGAATGATTACTCATATTTTTGTAATTTTATGAGATATTTCATGCTAGTTGCCAAATGATGGTTCCCACATGTGTTAGGTGACTCACGTGGGCTGCTAAGAGCTGATCATTGGAGTGTATATACCAATAGTACATACATCTAAAAGCTGTGTATTGTACGAGTACGAATACGGGTGCATACGAGTAGAATTGTTGATGAAACTGAACGAGGATGTAATTGTAAGCATTTTTGCTAAGTAGAAGTATTTTGATAAGTGTCTTAAAGTCTTTCAAAAGTGTATGAATACATATTAAAACACTACATGTATATACATTTTAACTGAGTCGTTAAGTCATCGTTAGTCGTTACATGTAAATGTTATTTTGAAACCTTTAGGTTAACGATCTTGTTGAATGTTGTTAACCCATTATTTATTATAACAAATGAGATGTTAAATTATTATATTATCATGATATTATGATATATAATATATCTTAGTATGATATATATACAGTTAAATGTCGTTACAACGATAATCGTTACATATATGTCTCGTTTCGAAATCATTAAGTTAGTAGTCTTATTTTTACATATGTATTTCATTGTTAATACACTTAATAATATTTTTAATTATCATTTAACATAATTAACCAAGTGTATCAATATCTTAATATGATTCATATGTACCTAGTAAGACGTTGTTATAACGATAATCGTTATACATATCGTTTTCGAGTTTCTTAAATTAATAGTCTCATTTTTATGTATATAACTCATTGTTAAAATACCTAATGAGATACATACTTATAATAAAATCATGTTAACTATATATATAACCATATATATGTCATCGTATAGTTTTTACAAGTTTTAACGTTCGTGAATCACCGGTCAACTTGGGTGGTCAATCGTCTATATGAAACCTATTTCAATTAATCAAGTCTTAACAAGTTTGATTGCTTAACATGTTGGAAACACTTAATCATGTAAATAAAAATTTCATTTAATATATATATAAATATGGAAAAGTTCGGGTCACTACAGTACCTACCCGTTAAATAAATTTCGTCCCGAAATTTTAAGCAGTTGGAGGTGTTGACGTGTCTTCTGGAAATAAGTGCGGGTATTTCTTCTTCATTTGATATTCACGCTCCCAGGTGAACTCGGGTCCTCTACGAGCATTCCATCGAACCTTAACAATCGGTATCTTGTTTTATTTAAGTCTCTTAACCTCACGATCTATTATTTCGACGGGTTCTTCAATGAATTGAAGTTTTTCATTGATTTGGATTTTGTCCAACGGAATAGTGAGATCTTCTTTAGCAAAACATTTCTTCAAATTTGAGACGTGAAAAGTGTTATGTACAGCCGCGAGTTATTGAGGTAGCTCCAGTTGGTAAGCTACTGGTCCGACACGATCTATAATCTTGAATGGTCCAATATACCTTGGATTTAGTTTCCCCCGTTTACCAAATCGAACAACGCCTTTCCAAGGTGAAACCTTAAGCATGACCATTTCTCCAATTTCAAACTCTATATCTTTTCTTTTACTGTCCGCGTAGCTCTTTTGTCGACTCTGGGTGGTTTTCAATCTTTGTTGAATTTGGATGATTTTCTCGGTAGTTTCTTGTATTATCTCCGGACCCGTAATCTGTCTATCCCCCACTTCACTCCAACAAATCGGAGACCTGCACTTTCTACCATAAAGTGCTTCAAACGGCGCCATCTCAATGCTTGAATGGTAGCTGTTGTTGTAGAAAAATTCTGCTAACGGTAGATGTCGATCCCAACTGTTTCCGAAATCAATAACACAAGCTTGTAGCATGTCTTCAAGCGTTTGTATCGTCCTTTCACTCTGCCCATCAGTTTGTGGATGATAGGTAGTACTCATGTCTAGACGAGTTCCCAATGCTTGCTGTAATGTCTGCCAGAATCTTGAAATAAATCTGCCATCCCTATCAGAGATAATAGAGATTGGTATTCCATGTCTGGAGACGACTTCCTTCAAATACAGTCTTGCTAACTTCTCCATCTTGTCATCTTCTCTTATTGGCAGGAAGTGTGCTGACTTGGTGAGACGATCAACTATTACCCAAATAGTATCATAACCACTTGCAGTCCTTGGCAATTTAGTAATGAAATCCATGGTAATGTTTTCCCATTTCCATTTCGGGATTTCAGGTTGTTGTAGTAGACCTGATGGTTTCTGATGTTCAGCTTTGACCTTAGAACACGTCAAACATTCTCCTACATATTTAGCAATATCGGCTTTCATACCTGGCCACCAAAAATGTTTCTTAAGATCCTTGTACATCTTCCCCGTTCCAGGATGTATTGAGTATCTGGTTTTATGAGCTTCTCTAAGTACCATTTCTCTCATATCTCCAAATTTTGGTACCCAAATTCTTTCAGCCCTATACCGGGTTTCGTCTTCCCGAATATTAAGATGCTTCTCCGATCCTTTGGGTATTTCATCCTTTAAATTTCCCTCTTTTAAAACTCCTTGTTGCGCCTCCTTTATTTGAGTAGTAAGGTTAGTGTGAATCATTATATTCATAGATTTTACTCGAATGGGTTCTCTGTCCTTTCTGCTCAAGGCGTCGGCTACCACATTTGCCTTCCCCGGGTGGTAACGAATCTCAAAGTCGTAATCATTCAACAATTCAATCCACCTACGCTGCCTCATATTCAGTTGTTTCTGATTAAATATGTGTTGAAGACTTTTGTGGTCGGTATATATAATACTTTTGACCCCATATAAGTAGTGCCTCCAAGTCTTTAATGCAAAAACAACCGCGCCTAATTCCAAATCATGCGTCGTATAATTTTGCTCGTGATTCTTCAATCGTCTAGACGCATAAGCAATCACCTTCGTTCGTTGCATTAATACACAACCGAGACCTTGCTTTTATGCGTCACAATAAATCACAAAATCATCATTCCCTTCAGGCAATGACAATATAGGTGCCGTAGTTAGCTTTTTCTACAATAATTGAAACGCCTCCTCTTGTTCATCCTTCCATTCAAATTTCTTCCCTTTATGCGTTAATACAGTCAAGGGTTTTGCTATTTTGTAGAAATCTTGGATGAATCTTCTGTAGTAACCAGCCAATCTTAAAAATTGACGTATATGCTTCGAAGTTTTTGGGGTTTCCACTTTTCAACGATTTTGATCTTTGCCGGGTCCACCTGGATACCTTCTTTGTTCACTATGTGACCGAGGAATTGAACTTCTTCCAACTAAAATGCACACTTTGAAAACTTAGCGTACAGTTTTTCTTTCCTCAATACTTCTAGCACTTTTCTCAAATGTTCTTCGTGCTGTTGATCATTCTTTGAGTAAATAAGTATGTCATCGATGAAAACAATGACAAACTTGTCAAGATATGGCCCACACACTCGGTTCATAAGGTCCATGAACACAGCTGGTGCGTTAGTCAATCCAAACGGCATAACCATAAACTCGTAATGACCATAACGCGTCCTAAAAGCAGTTTTTGGAATATCATCCTCCTTTACTCGCATTTGATGATATCCAGAACATAAATCGATCTTCGAATAAACCGACGAGCCTTGTAGTTGATCAAATAAGTCGTTAATTCTCGGCAGTGGATAACGGTTTTTGATGGTAAGTTTGTTCAACTCTCTGTAGTCAATACATAACCTAAATGTACCATCCTTCTTCTTGACAAACAAAACAGGAGCTCCCTATGGTGATGTGCTTGGTCGAATGAAACCACGTTCTAATAGTTCTTGCAGTTGGCTTTGCAGTTCTTTCATCTCGCTGGGTGCGAGTCTATAAGGAGCACGAGCTATTGGTGCAGCTCCTGGTACAAGATCTATTTGAAATTCAACAGATCGATGTGGAGGTAATCCCGGTAATTCTTTCGGAAATACATCGGGAAATTCTTTTGCGACGGGAACATCATTGATGCTCTTTTCTTCAGTTTGTACTTTCTCGACGTGTTCTAGAACAGCATAGCAACCTTTTCTTATTAGTTTTTGTGCCTTCAAATTACTAATAAGATGTAGCTTCATGTTGCCCTTTTCTCCGTACACCATTAAGGGTTCTCCTTCTTCTCGTACAATGCGAATTGCATTTTTATAACATACGATCTCTGCTTTCACCTTCTTCAGCCAGTCCATGCCAACTATTACATCAAAGCTCCCTAACTCTACTGGTATCAAATCAATCTTAAATATTTCGCTACCCAGTTTAATTTCTCGATTCCGGCATATATTATCTGCTAAAATTAATTTACCGTTTGCTAATTCGAGTAAAAATTTACTATCCAACGGCGTCAATGGACAACTTAATTTAGCACAAAAATCTCTACTCATATAGCTTCTATCCGCACCCGAATCAAATAAAACGTAAGCAGATTTATTGTCAATAAGAAACGTACCCGTAACAAGCTCCGGGTCTTCCTGTGCCTCTGCCGCATTAATATTGAAAACTCTTCCGCGGCCTTGTCCATTCGTGTTCTCCTGGTTTGGGCAATTTCTAATAATGTGGCCCAATTTTCCACATTTATAACAAACTACATTAGCATAACTTGCTCTGACACTACTTGCTCCGCCATTACTCGTTCCGACACCATTTGTTCCTCTCGTTCTATTAACCCCTGGTCCGTAGACCTCACACTTTGCCACGCTATGACCATTTCTTTTACACTTGTTGCAAAATTTGGTACAGAACCCCGAGTGATGCTTTTCACACCTTTGGCATAGTTGCTTCTGATTGTTGTTGTTGTTGCGGTTATTATTGTTGTTGGGATGATTGTTGTAGTTGCTGTTGTTGTTGTTGTTGTTGTTGGGCCGTTTGTTGTAGTTGCGATTGATGTTGCGATTATTGGGATAGTTGTTGCGATTATTGTTGTAATTGCTGTTGTTGTTGTATTGGTGATTCTTATCACCGTTTTCCTCCCACTTTCTTTTGACTTGCTTTACATTGGCCTCTTCAGCAGTCTGTTCTTTAATTCTTTCTTCAATCTGGTTCACTAGTTTGTGAGCCATTCTACATGCCTGTTGTATGGAGGCGGGCTCGTGTGAACTTATATCTTCTTGGATTCTTTTCGGTAATCCTTTCACAAACGCGTCGATCTTCTCTTCCTCATCTTCGAATGCTCCTGGACACAATAGGCACAATTCTGTGAATCGTCTTTCGTACGTGGTAATATCAAATCCTTGGGTTCGTAACCCTCTAAGTTCTGTCTTGAGCTTATTGACCTCGGTTCTGGGACGGTACTTCTGGTTCATCAAGTGCTTGAATGCTGACCACGGTAGTGCGTACGCATCATCTTGTCCCACTTGCTCTAGATAGGTATTCCACCATGTTAACGCAGAACCTGTGAAGGTATGCGTAGCGTACTTCACTTTGTCCTCTTCAGTACACTTACTTATGGAAAACACCGATTCGACCTTCTCGGTCCACCGTTTCAATCCGATCGGTCCTTCGGTTCCATCAAATTCTAAAGGTTTGCAGGCAGTGAATTCTTTGTAGGTGCATCCTACACGATTTCCTGTACTGCTAGATCCAAGGTTATTGTTGGTATGTAGCGCAGCCTGTACTGAGACTATGTTTGAAGCTAGAAAAGTACGGAATTCCTCTTCATTCATATTCACGGTGTGTCGAGTAGTCGGTGTCATTTCCTTCAAAATAGTCAAATGGAACAAGTTAATCATACAGAATATTAAGAGTAGTTAATAGTATTTCGTAGCATAATATGAACTCATTTATAAAAGCTTTTTCTTCATATTAGCGTTTTATAAGTTTAAATTCGGGTAGTACCTACCCGTTAAGTTCATACTTAGTAGCTAATATACAATTCAACTACTACAATTCTATATGAAAAACTGATTATAATAATATTTCGCGTTCAAACTTTTATACAATATTTTACAAACTTAAAATTCCGCTTATTTTACATAAAGCATGAAATATAGCACACAATAACTTTGATACAAGGTAGTTGTCAAGATAATTCTAGCTAGTACACAAGTCGTTCAGCAAAGGCAATAAAGACACGTAATTCATATGTCCAGAAACAAGTCATGTATTCTGGTTTTACTAGGACTACTTCCCATCCTTGGTCTTGTGGAACATAACCGTTATGGTCGTTGATAAGACAGCGTGTTGTAACGTCGTCAAAGGGACGAGGGTTACGTAATGACCAACAGTCTCGTAATAACCTAAAAACCTCATTTCTTACCCCAATTACCGACTCCGTCACTTGTGGGAACGTTTTGTTTAATAGTTGTAGCCCGATGTTCTTTTTCTCACTTTGGTGAGAAGCAAACATTACTAACCAGTAAGCATAGCATGCTTCTTTATGTTGCATGTTAGCCGCTTTTTCTAAATCATGAAGTCCTATATTCGGATACATTAAGTCAAAATAATTTCTTAACCCGTTGCGTAAAATAGCATTTGGGTTCCCCGCAATATATGCGTCAAAGTAAACATATCGTAACTTATGGGTTTCCCAATGTGATATCCCCTATCTTTCAAACGAAAGTCTCTTATAAACCAAGACATTCTTGGAACGTTCTTCGAATATCTTACAAACTGATTTCGCCGTAAATAGTTGTGCCGAAGAATTCTGACCGACTCTAGACAAGATTTCATCAATCATGTCTCCGGGTAGGTCTCTTAAAATATTGGGTTGTCTATCCATTTTGTGTTTTAATACTGTAAAATAGACAAGAGTTAGATTCATAAAAAAAAATACTTATTAATGCAAGCAACTTTTACATATATCATAAAGCATAAGCACACTATATTACATATATTACACCACACGAATACAACTATCTTATTCTGACTCGCTCGTTTCTTCTTCTTCGGTTTTGGTTCATTTTACCAAGTTTCTAGGGATATATGATGTTCCCCTAATACGAGCTGTCGTTTTCCACAACGGTTTAGAAAAACCTGGTGGTTTAGAGGTTCCCGGGTCATTGTTACAACTTAAGGGCTTCGGGGATTGACGATACATATAAAGTTCATCGGGGTTGGAATTAGATTTCTCTATTTTTATGCCATTTCCCTTATTATTTTCTTTTGCCTTTTTAAATTCAGTTGGGGTAATTTCTATAACATCATCGGAATTCTCGTCGGAATCCGATTCATCAGAGAATTGGTAATCCTCCCAATATTTTGCTTCCTTGGTGGAAACACCATTGACCATAATTAACCTTGGTCGGTTGGTTGAGGATTTTCTTTTACTTAACCGTATTATTATTTCCCCTACCGGTTCTATTTCCTCCTCCGGTTCCTCCTCTTCCAGTTCTGATTCTTCTTCCGGTTCTTCTTCGAGAACTTGTGAATCAGTCCAATATATATTCGACTCTTCGTTATTATTAGGTGAGTCAATGGGATTTGTGCTAGAGGTAGACATCTATCACACAATATCAAACATGTTAAGAGATTAACATATCACATAATATATACATGTTAATAATATATAGTTTCCAACAAAAATGTTAAGCAATCATTTTAAAAAAAAACACGGTCGAAGTCCAGACTCACTAATGCATCCTAACAAACTCGATAAGACACACTAATGCAAATTTTCTGGTTCTCTAAGACTAACGCTCGGATACCAACTGAAATGTCCCGTTCTTATTGATTAAAAACGTTCCATATTAATTGATTTCGTTGCGAGGTTTTGACCTCTATATGAGACGTTTTTCAAAGACTGCATTCATTTTTAAAACAAACCATAACCTTTATTTCATAAATAAAGGTTTAAAAAGCTTTACGTAGATTATCAAATAATGATAATCGAAAATATCCTGTTTACACACGACCATTACATAATGGTTTACAATACAAATATGTTACATCGAAATCAGTTTCTTGAATGTAGTTTTTACACAATATCATACAAACATGGACTCCAAATCTTGTCCTTATTTTAGTATGCAACAGCAGAAGCTCTTAGTATTCACCTGAGAATAAACATGCTTTAAACGTCAACAAAAATGTTGGTGAGTTATAGGTTTAACCTATATATATCAAATCGTAACAATAGACCACAAGATTTCATATTTCAATACACATCCCATACATAGAGATAAAAATCATTCATATGGTGAACACCTGGTAATCAACATTAACAAGATGCATATATAAGAATATCCCCATCATTCCGGGACACCCTTCGGATATGATATAAATTTTGAAGTACTAAAGCATCCGGTACTTTGGATGGGGTTTGTTAGGCCCAATAGATCTATCTTTAGGATTCGCGTCAATTAGGGTGTCTGTTCCCTAATTCTTAGATTACCAGACTTAATAAAAAGGGGCATATTCAATTTCGATAATTCAACCATAGAATGTAGTTTCACGTACTTGTGTCTATTTTGTAAATCATTTATAAAACCTGCATGTATTCTCATCCCAAAAATATTAGATTTTAAAAGTGGGACTATAACTCACTTTCACAGATTTTTACTTCGTCGGGAAGTAAGACTTGGCCACTGGTTGATTCACGAACCTATAACAATATATACATATATATCAAAGTATGTTCAAAATATATTTACAACACTTTTAATATATTTTGATGTTTTAAGTTTATTAAGTCAGCTGTCCTCGTTAGTAACCTACAACTAGTTGTCCACAGTTAGATGTACAGAAATAAATCGATAAATATTATCTTGAATCAATCCACGACCCAGTGTATACGTATCTCAGTATTGATCACAACTCAAACTATATATATTTTGGAATCAACCTCAACCCTGTATAGCTAACTCCAACATTTACATATAGAGTGTCTATGGTTGTTCCGAAATATATATAGATGTGTTGACATGATAGGTCGAAACATTGTATACGTGTCTATGGTATCTCAAGATTACATAATATACAATACAAGTTGATTAAGTTATGGTTGGAATAGATTTGTTACCAATTTTCACGTAGCTAAAATGAGAAAAATTATCCAATCTTGTTTTACCCATAACTTCTTCATTTTAAATCCGTTTTGAGTGAATCAAATTGCTATGGTTTCATATTGAACTATATTTTATGAATCTAAACAGAAAAAGTATAGGTTTATAGTCGGAAAAATAAGTTACAAGTCGTTTTTGTAAAGGTAGTCATTTCAGTCGAAAGAACGACGTCTAGATGACCATTTTAGAAAACATACTTCCACTTTGAGTTTAACCATGATTTTTGGATATAGTTTCATGTCCATAATAAAAATCATTTTCCCAGAATAACAACTTTTAAATCAAAGTTTATCATAGTTTTTAATTAACTAACCCAAAACAGCCTGCGGTGTTACTACGACGGTGTAAATCCGATTTTACGGTGTTTTTCATGTTTCCAGGTTTTAAATCATTAAGTTAGCATATCATATAGATATAGAACATGTATTTAGTTGATTTTAAAAGTCAAGTTAGAAGGATTAACTTTTATTTGCGAACAAGTTTAGAATTAACTAAACTATGTTCTAGTGATTAAAAGTTTAACCCTTTGAATAAGATAGCTTTATATGTATGAATCGAATGATGTTATGAACATCATTACTACCTCAAGTTCCTTGGATAAACCTACTGAAAATGAGAAAAATAGATCTAGCTTCAAAGGATCCTTGGATGGCTTGAAAGTTCTTGAAGCAGAATCATGACACGAAAACAATTTCAAGTAATATTTCCACTCGAAATAAGATTGTTATAGTTATAGAAATTGAATTAAAGTTTGAGTATGATTATTACCTTGTATTAGAAAGATAACCTACTGTAAGTAACAAAGGTTTCTTGATCTTGGATGATTACTTGGAATGGATTTAGAAAACTTGGAAGTAAACTTGCAATCTTGGAAGTATTCTTGATTTTATGAAACTAGAACTTTTGGAATTTATGAAGAACACTTAGAACTTGAAGATAGAACTTGAGAGAGATCAATTAGATGAAGAAAATTGAAGAATGAAAGTGTTTGTAGGTGTTTTTGTTCGTTGGTGTATGGATTAGATATAAAGGATATGTAATTTTGTTTTCATGTAAATAAGTAATGAATGATTACTCATATTTTTGTAATTTTATGAGATATTTCATGCTAGTTGCCAAATGATGGTTCCTACATGTGTTAGGTGACTCACGTAGGCTGTTAAGAGCTGATCATTGGAGTGTATATACCAATAGTACATACATCTAAAAGCTGTGTATTGTACGAGTATGAATACGGGTGCATACGAGTAGAATTGTTGATGAAACTGAACGAGGATGTAATTGTAAGAATTTTTGATAAGTAGAAGTATTTTGATAAGTGTCTTGAAGTCTTTCAAAAGTGTATGAATACATATTAAAACACTACATGTATATACATTTTAACTGAGTCGTTAAGTCATCGTTAGTCGTTACATGTAAATGTTGTTTTGAAACCTTTAGGTTAACGATCTTGTTGAATGTTGTTAACCCATTGTTTATTATAACAAATGAGATGTTAAATTTTTATATTATCATGATATTATGATATATAATATATCTTAGTATGATATATATACAGTTAAATGTCGTTACAACGATAATCGTTACATATATGTCTCGTTTCGAAATCATTAAGTTAGTAGTCTTATTTTTACATATGTATTTCATTGTTAATACACTTAATAATATATTTACTTATCATTTAACATAATTAACCAAGTGTATCAATATCTTAATATGATTCATATGTACCTAGTAAGACGTTGTTATAACGATAATCGTTATATATATCGTTTTCGAGTTTCTTAAATTAATAGTCTCATTTTTATGTATATAACTCATTGTTAAAATACCTAATGAGATACATACTTATAATAAAATCATGTTAACTATATATATAACCATATATATGTCATCGTATAGTTTTTACAAGTTTTAACGTTCGTGAATCACCGGTCAACTTGGGTGGTCAATTGTCTATATGAAACCTATTTCAATTAATCAAGTCTTAACAAGTTTGATTGCTTAACATGTTGGAAACACTTAATCATGTAAATAACAATTTCATTTAATATATATATAAACATGGAAAAGTTCGGGTCACTACATATGACCTTCTTCCATAAGGATTTTATGTGTGCAATACGAAGGACTTATTCCTTTAATATCATGAATCTTCCATGCAATGGCTGGTTTATGAGCTTTCAACACAGAAATGAGTTGTGATTTCTCATTTTCAGTAAGAGAAGACGATATTATTACAGGTAATTCAGATTCACCATGTAAATAAGCGTATTCCAAATGGTTTGGAAGTGGCTTTAACTCTAATTTCGGTGGTTCTTCTATCGATGATTTATATCGATATCTGTCTTCTTCTTTTAGCATTTGAATTTCTTCTGTTGTTGGTTCATATCCATTAGCTATAAGTGTAGCTAACATTTCAACTTCATCAATTGGTTCAGTTCCTTCTCCTAAAGAACATTCTCCTGTTCCTTGTAATTCTGGAAATTCTTCTAACAATTCTGCATGTGAATCTATAGTTTGAATATAATAACATGTATCATCTGCAGATTGCGGTTGTTGCATTGCTCTATCAACTGAAAAGGTAACACTCTCGTCCTCTATACTTAGGGTCAGTTTCTTACCAAACACGTCTATCATTGCTTTAGCCGTGTTTAATAATGGTCTTCCTAATATGAGAGGAACTTGAGAATCTTCTTCCATGTCCAGAACAACAAAATCTACTGGAAATACTAAAGTACCAACTTTAACTAGCATGTTCTCCATTATCCCTCTAGGATATTTTATTGATCTATCGGCTAGTTGTATACTTATTCTTGTTGGTTTCAATTCTCCAAGGTCTAGTTTAGTGTATAGTGAATACGGCATTAAATTTATACTAGCACCTAAGTCTGCCAATGCTTCTATTGAACTAAGACTACCCAGAAAACATGGAATTGTGAAACTTCCTGGATCAGATAATTTTTCTGGTATCTTATTCAACAGCACTGCTGAACAATTAGCATTCATAGTAACAGCCGAGAGTTCTTCCATTTTCTTTCTATTTGTGATTAGATCTTTCAAGAATTTAGCATATCTAGGCATTCCTGAAATCATATCAATGAAAGGAAGATTTATATTTATCTGTTTAAACATATCCAAGAATTTGGATTGCTCAGCTTCAAGTTTCTCTTTTTCATTTTACTCGGGTAAGGAAGTGGTGGTTGGTATGGTTTAACATAAGGTTTAGCCTTAACTGTGTTATCTTTATTAACCTTTTCAACTACCGGTTCTTTTTCCTTATCTTGTTCAGGTTGTGGTTCTTGTGGAGTAGGAATAGTTTCATCAGAAGTTACAGGTATTTCAGGTGGTTTAAGTGTTGTACCACTTCTTGTGGTAATGGCTTTAGCTGTTTCATTCCGGGGGTTAGCATTTGTATCACTAGGTAGACTTTCCGGTTTTCTTTCACCTATTAACCTTGCTAGGTTACTTACTTCTTGTTCCAAGTTTTGAATAGAAGCTTGTTGATTTCTAAATGCTTGAGCATTTTGTTCATTCGTCTGTTTTTGAGATGTAAAAAACTGCGTTTGAGTTTCAACTAGCTTTGTCATCATATCTTCTAAATTCGGCTTTTTATCATCGGTTTATGGTGGTTTGTTTTGAAAATTAGGTCTTTGCTGATTGTAAGTATTATTGGATACTTTTTGATTGCTAGGACCTTGTTGGTTGTTGTATGGAATATTTCGGTTATAATTCTGGTTTTGATTGTAAATCGGTCTTGGCGGTTGATAATTATTCTGATAATTATTTCCAGGCCTTTGGTTTATGTATGAAATATTCTCTCTTTGTTCCATTGTTAATTCAATACTGAGACAATCTTTTGTCAAATGTGGTCCTCCACACTGCTCACAACTAATTCGTATTGAGTGAATATTCTTAGTCATCTTTTCCATTCGTCTCTCGACAGCATCTATCTTTGCGGAAATGGAATCTAAGTCATGGCTAGAATTGGCTCTAGCTGCTTTAGATGATCTAACGATATCTTTTTCTTGGTGCCACTCATGTGAGTGGGAAGCAGTGTTATCAATAATTTTATAAGCATCAGTTTCGGTTTTCTTCATAATAGAACCACCAGCTGCTATATCGATGTCTTTCCTTGTAGTGATGTCGCATCCTTGGTAGAATATTTGTACTATTTGACAGGTGTCTAAAACATGTTGCGGACATCCTCTCAACAACTTTCCAAATCTAGTCCACGCCTCATATAGAGTTTCATTCGGCTTTTGTGTGAACGTAACAATTTCTCCTTGAAGTCTTACGGCTTTAGATGCCGGAAAGAATTGTTTAAGAAATTTTTCAACTAAAACGTCTCATGTATCAATCGCCCCTTCAGGTAACGATTCCAACCAATCTTTGGCTTCTCCCTTTAAAGTCCAGGGAAATAACATGAGATATATCTGTTCATCCTCAACTTCTCTTATTTTAAATAGAGTGCAAATCCTATTAAAGGTACGAAGATGTTCATTTGGATCTTCCTTCGGCGCACCACTAAATTGGCATTGATTAGTCACCATATGTAGAATTTGTCCTTTGATTTCATAATCTGGCGCATTAATGTCTGGATGAGTAATTGCGTGACCTTGGCCAGTGCGTTTAGCTCTCATTCGGTCTTCCATACTTAAAGGTTCCTGATTTTTCATGATTGAATTTGTTGAATCCGAATCATTAGAGGATTCTGATTTAATGGTTCGTTCCTCAACAATCTCTGTTTGAATGATTGGTGGTTCCGGAGGAAAATTTAATGGTTCAGGATCTATGAATTGTCCCTGAATATTATCCGGATTCTCAATTGTGAGGTCGGGTTCAAAAAATGGATTATCGGAAATTTGAATTGGAGTACTTGGTCGACTGGATGACGATTCTAAAGGAAAATCAACGGCGGTAATATTTGCTAGATGTCTTGATCTAGTTACAGGTGGTGAACGTACAAAAGGTGGTGAACGTCTTGCTCGGTGCATTCACTGAATATCCTATTAGTTTTTAAAAGGAAAGAAAAATTATATAAGTTATCCAATTAATAGACTTTTCTGATTTTGCCCACGTTTCGAATAGCCAAAAGATGCAGCAGAGGGGCAGGATTCGTTTGGTCTCAATATAATTGAGGACTGTTTGGCTCCAATAACCCGGTCCACGTACAAATCCAACTATTACTACGAACCAAAAAATTTTGATGTCTATCAATTTAACCACTTAAAATAAATTTTCGTAATTTTAAGAAGTATAGATAAGAAGTAGAAAAAAAAAAATCTATGTCCTAAAAACTAGAATAGCGAGAAATAAGAAAGAAAAAGAGCGCATCGAAAAGAAAAGGGTTGAAAAATAAAAGGCGTCGAAAAATAAAAAAAAAATGACTTATAGAACTTAAAAACACTCGATTAACCCAACCTTATTACTACCACTAACTTGAAATTATAATCGCAAATTGAGATTACCTATTGGAATGATAATTGATACATAGGTAAAAGGTGTCTAAAAATATTAAAGCTTACAGGAAAAATTATATCCCAAATGGCAATATCTTAAAGAGGAACTAAAACTTAAAAAGGCGTCGCAAAATTCTAAAGCACCTATATCTTAGTCTAAAGAAAAATCACTTAAGGGATTTTACGGCAAAGCCTAAAAATCTAGAAATAAAAATAACTATGGCAAAAACTATGAATTAAAACTAAATACGAGCGAAAAATACAAAAAATTACTCTAAAACAATTAAAAAGGGACAAAATATAAAAATATACTAAAAGTTGTAAAAAGTACAATTTTTTATAAAAATATTATTTTTATATTATTTATTTTATAAAATTATTAATTTTATAATTTAATTAAACTAATTTAACTAAATATATAAATTAAATCTAAAAATCTAAACTAAATAATAAATTAACAAAAACTAATTAGGGTTTAATTAAAAATTAATAATAATAATTACTCCGAAATAAATGCTTTTAGGGTTCCTGTGTACCCGTGTCAGGGCTGCTCCGCGAGTTGCGGTGCCCAAAGCTGGAAAACTCCGCGAGTCGCGGGGTTCGAAAATTCAGATTAGGTGCAGGTTTAAATTCAACAGGTCAGTTTTATTTATATTTTATTTATTTATTTTTTTGTTTTAAATAAAATATATTTATATAAATTTAATAAATCTTATATTTTAAAACCTAAAATAAAAATAGAAATATTTTATAATTTTATAAATAAAACTCTTAAAACTAGATTTATAAATGTTTTTTTTCTTTTCGGTTTTTTGATTTTATGTTTAAAATAAAAACAAAATAAATAAAACTTATATTTTTATAAAATAAAAATAAAGAAACTTTATAAAACTTAAATATTTAACAAATTCTTAAAAATATTTATATTTTTGTTTTTCTTTTTATATTTTTGAATATATAAAACGTATTTTTATAAAAACGTATTTTTATAAAAGTAAACTAAAAATAAAAATCTTTTTGTTTTTTTTTTATATATTAGCGTTGCGCTTCCGGCTTTTAAGCTAGATGATCCCCGGCAGCGGCGCCAAAAATACTTGATGTTCTGCGAGGTGTATATAAAATAGCTTATATTCTACAAGGAAATACTATTAAATACGATACAATTTTACACAAGATATTTATTTATTTATAGAATGGATATACTTAAACCTTGCTACAACACTTATAGGCAGTGTACCTAATCGTACAGTAGTGTAGTTTTTAGTAAGTCCGGTTCGGTCCACAGAGAAAATCTTTTAAACAAAGCTTAACGCTATATTAGTTTTATTTTATAAAAATACAAATATATATATAAGTAATATTATTATTATAAAGGGGGGTTTTTACCGTTTAATGACCGGTTTGTCGATTTTAAAAACTTTAGTTGCAGTTAAAACAAAATGTAAAATATTAAATAAATAAAAGACTTAATTTAAAGCGTAAAGTAAATAACGATAATGAAATTGCGATAAATAAAAGTGCGATAAAATAAACTTGCGATAATTAAAAAGTACGATAATTAAAAGTGCAATTAAATACAATAACAATAAAAGTGCGATAATTATAAGTGCAATTAAATATAAAATAAAGAAAATTAAATATGAGATAAAAGAATTATGCTTATTTAAACTTCCGTAATCATGATGTTTGACGTGTTGATTTTAGTTTTATGCCCATGGTTTAATTGTCCTTTGTCCTGGATTATTTAATATGTCCGTCTGGTTTTTGTCCATAACAGTCCATCAGTCATAAATATAAAGTGCGAGTATCCTCGTCAAATTATCCTTATACCCGAAGTTAAATATTCCAACTAATTGGGGACTTAAACTGTAACAAGGTTTTATTACTTTGTTTAATAATTACACCAGGATGTCGACTGAGTGTAACCCAAGGTTTTAATACTTTATTATCAATTATGCCAAGTGTCCTTGTACATAATTTCACCCCTGTTTTAATAATTCTAGTGACTAGTGACTATTAATCCATTCCCGTGTCCGGTTAAATGAACGATTATTCGTACATATAAATACCCTGCCCATCGTATCCGATCGAGTGTATATGGTTATTTATAGGGACGTTCAATTGTGAATCTTTATATTAAAATTAACAAACTATCATTTAGTTAAACAAATATAAAGCCCATTAATAGTCCATAGTCTAATTTCCACAAGTGTCGTTCTTTTGTCCAAACCCCAATTATGGTACAAAGCCCAATTACCCAATTTTAATAATTAACCCAACATCATGATTACTTCGTTTTAAATAAGCATAATAATAACTTAGCTACGAGATATTAAATTAAAAAGGTTGAACATAACTTACAATGATTAAAAATAGCGTAGCGTTACACGGACAGAATTTCGACTTACACACTTACAACATTCGCTAACATACCCTTATTATTAGAATTAAAATTAAAATTAAAATTAAAATTAAAATATTTACGTATAGATATAGAGAGATTGATATTTTTGGATATATTTTTCGTCGAACTGCGTTGGCTTTTATAGGAATTTGAGTCCAGGTGAACTCCGCGAGTCGCGTAATTTTTTGCCTTCAAAATCCACAACTCGCGGAGTTTGAAATTACAGCTCACCCAGCTTTGGCTCTTTGTTTGCCGACGATTTATAAATATATTATAATATATATATATTAATTTTAAGAATTAATTATATATTATATTATATTTATATACATAGTTAACTTGTAATTTTTAGTCCGTTGCGTCGAGTGTTGAGAGTTGACTCTGGTCCCGGTTCCGGATTTTCGAACGTCCTTGCGTACAATTTAATATCTTGTACTTTGCGTTTTGAATCTTGTACTCTTGCAATTTTGAGACGTTTCTTATCAATAATTGGAACCTCTTTGATTGTATTTTGTACTTTTGAGCTTTTTGGTCGTTTGCGTCTTCAATTCGTCGAATCTGTCTTTTGTCTTCACCTTTTATTATTTAAACGAATATCACTTTTAAATAGAACAATTGCAACTAAAAGCTTGTCTTTCTTGAGGAATAATGCTATGAAATATATGTTTGTTTTTAGCATTATCAACCTTCAATATCAAATATATGCAACAATGAATCATTGATTTAAAAAAAAAAAGATATACAGCTCGTTTATATATGTTCTTATTCCATTTTTCAAAAAGCTCGATTTCATATCAAATTTCAAAATCTATAATTGGAGTTTGGTTAGTAATCTATTATTCAAGCTATCTGTAACTTTTCAAATCTCAATTTGTAGTATTGATTGGGAATTTTTGAGTCAAACTTTTAATTCAAAAAGTCAACAGCTGTGTTCTTCATGAAATTCGAAATCGTTGTAATATTTCTGGTTAAATTAATGATTTGAAAAGTTTATAGGTATGATTTGCAAACTATTTCATGAAGAAAGCGTGGTCTAAAACGATCTTAAAATCAAAATCAAGGTTTGAGTTGTTCTTCGTGTTTTTTTTTGTCACTGCCGCTGCTGTTTTACTTTTATTTTTATTTTTTTTCTCTTGTTTGTTAATCAAATTCAACAATTACCGGTTATTTACGAGTCGATTGAAGAACCAAATTCATGTAAATAATTAGTTGTTATGGTCGATTTGGTCTGTAGTCGAATAAAATTGAAGAAGAAGAAAGAAACAGAAAAAGGAGATATATATATATATATATATATATATATATATATATATATATATATATATATATATATATATATATATATATATATATATATATATATATTTGAGTATCAGTTAAATCAGATAAACTTAAACGGACGAATGGTTAAAGTGTTTTCGGGTATTCTAGAGGTCGCGGGTTCGAGTCCCGTCTTGGGCATTTTTTTTAGGAAAGCTTCTAAGGTAGTTTTCATCTTTCTTATTATTATAATTATTATTATTATTGTCATTATTATTATTATTATTATTATTATTATTAAGTTACTACTATTGTTATCATAATATTATCATTAAGTGTTATAATTATTAATATTATTACAAAAAGTATTAATTATCATTTAACAGGATTAAAATTACAATTAAGACTATTATTATTATTACTACAAATATTATTATCGTTTAAGTATTATCACTTAGTGTTATTATTATTATTATTATTATTATTATTATTATTATTATTATTATTATTATTATTATTATTATTATTATTATTATTATCCTTTTACGAATATTAATATTATTTTTAATTTATGAAGTATTAATAATTATCAAAATTTTTATTTTTATCATTATTATTAGAATCAAAAACTATTTTTATTATTATTATTATTAACTATTATCATTAAAGTTATTATTATTATTATTATCATTATTTTTACTATTATTATCATGATTATTATTTAAATTATCATTATTTTATTAACATTATTATTATTATTATTATTATTATTATTATTATGATATTTATTACTATAATAGTTTTCATCATTAGTATTACTATTATTATTATTATAATCAAATACAACTTTTTATTTATCATTATTGATATTATTATAATAAATAAGTAATAGTCATATAAAAAGATATTTAATACATATAGCAAAACTATATTAACATTTTAAATACCTAATTATTTATCTAAAGTATAAAATGAAACATATAACCTATTAAAATAACAATTACACCATTAATAATATAATTGTTTAATTAAAATTATAGGTTTTAATATATATAAACTTGATATAGGTTCGTGAATCCGAGGTCAACTCTGCACTTGTTCAGTGCCATTATATGCGAAATTTCTACAAACTATCGTATCGTATTGTGAGTTTTCATAGCTCCCTTTTTATCTATATTTTTGGGCTGAGAATACATGCGTAACTTTTATAACTGTTTTACGTTTAGACACAAGTACTCAAACTTTTATGCTATATACATGCTTTGTCATGTTAAATCCCTGCCGTAATATCGTTAACTGTTGAGGTATAAGATGCAAGCTTAGTTATTGTGAGTAGCGCTACTGAGAGTGACGTCTCTAGTCAGTTGACTGTTGGTCTTTGACTACATAATAATGATTCAACGACACGAATAACAAGTGTCACGGGGTAACTTTTGTTTAGTAGCGATATTACAAACTCAGCAATACTTTTAGATTGATATTTCTATATCAATCAACTCTTATTAAATCTTATGGTCTAACACTATTATTAAAATCATTATTTATGATAAACCTATGAACTCACCAACCTTTTGGTTGACACTATTTAGCATGTTTATTCTCAGATCCTACATAATGCTTCCGCTGTGTATTTGTTAATTGAAAGCAACATTTCAACGAGTCATTCATGGATAATTTGAAGGACTTGCATTTGCTAATTTGATGATGATTGCATGCTATGCTTGGAGTCTTCATTACATATCATATCAATTAAAGACATTTAATGCGTTGTTTATTAAATACAATGTAATCTATTTATCTTCCGCTGCAAAACTCAATAAAACGTCTCATATAGAGTCGTTCTCGTTTATACAACTGTGATTTGATATAATTAGTCACAAATACCAGGCCCTATTTGGGGGTGTGGCATAAGCTAACACTTAGTGAGTGAGAATATACTACATACATATATATGCATAAAATGGACACGCCACAAATAAATAATAGCACATACCGGAGCACCCAAGTATAAGACTAACAATCTAAGCATACCGTTCAACCGCTATACAACAAGCTAATAATCAACAAGTAAGTTCACCAACGACGCTATGAACAACTCCAACAAGCTACACCCGGAGGGTTAGCTACATCACAATAATACGATGATATATAACAATAAAGCGTAAAACGCCCAAGGTTAACCCCTTAACCCAATACCAAAAGTCAATTACCACAATGAAGATTGGCCGAACTACACGAGCCTTTTTAAATCCGCAACCACACGAGACTACTATCTTCATTACCACAACAACATCGAGGTTAGCCGAACTACACGAGTCTTAGTAAATCCGCAACCACACGAGATCACTACCTCAATATGATGACCGAACTACACGCGTCATCGTGAATCCGTATCCACACGTGATCCATGTAGTGACCCGAACTTTTCCATGTTTATATATATTAATTGAGATTGATATTTACATGATTAAATGTTTCCAACATGTTAAGCAATCAAACTTGTTAATACTTGATTAATTGAAATATGTTTCATATAGACAATTGACCACCCAAGTTGATCGGTGATTCACGAACGTTAAAACTTGTAAAAACTATATGATGACATATATATGGATATATATATATAGTTAACATGATACTATGATAAGAAAACATATCATAAAGTATATTAACAATGAACTACATATGTAAAAACAAGACTACTAACTTAATGATTTTTAAACGAGACATATATGTAACGATTATCGTTGTAAAGACATTTAATGTATATATATCATATTAAGAGATATTCATACATGATAATATCATGATAATATAATAATTTAAAATATCATTTGATATTATAAACATTGGGTTAACAACATTTAACAAGATCGTTAACCTAAAGGTTTCAAAACAACACTTACATGTAACGACTAACGATGACTTAACGACTCAGTTAAAATGTATATACATGTAGTGTTTTAATATGTATTTATACACTTTTGAAAGACTTCAATACACTTATCAAAATACTTCTAATTAACAAAAATGCTTACAATTACATCCTCGTTCAGTTTCATCAACAATTCTACTCGTATGCACCCGTATTCGTACTCGTACAATACACAGCTTTTAGATGTATGTACTATTGGTATATACACTCCAATGATCAGCTCTTAGCAGCCCATGTGAGTCACCTAACACATGTGGGAACCATCATTTGGCAACTAGCATGAAATATCTCATAAAATTACAAAAATATGAGTAATCATTCATGACTTATTTACATGAAAACAAAATTACATATCCTTTATATCTGATCCATACACCAACGACCAAAAACACCTACAAACACTTTCATTCTTCAATTTTCTTCATCTAATTGATCTCTCTCAAGTTCTATCTTCATGTTCTAAGTGTTCTTCATAAATTCCAAAAGTTCTAGTTTCATAAAATCAAGAATACTTTCAAGTTTGCTAGCTCACTTCCAATCTTGTAAGGTGATCATACAACCTCAAGAAATCTTTGTTTCTTACAGTAGGTTATCATTCTAATACAAGGTAATAATCATATTCAAACTTTGGTTCAATTTCTATAACTATAACAATCTTATTTCAAGTGATGATCTTACTTGAACTTGTTTTCGTGTCATGATTCTGCTTCAAGAACTTCGAGCCATCCAAGGATCCATTGAAGCTAGATCCATTTTTCTATTTTCCAGTAGGTTTATCCAAGGAAATTAAGGTAGTAATGATGTTCATAACATCATTCGATTCATACATATAAAGCTATCTTATTCGAAGGTTTAAACTTGTAATCACTAGAACATAGTTTAGTTAATTCTAAACTTGTTCGCAAACAAAAGTTAATCCTTCTAACTTGACTTTTAAAATCAACTAAACACATGTTCTATATCTATATGATATGCTAACTTAATGATTTAAAACCTGGAAACACGAAAAACACCGTAAAACCGGATTTACGCCGTCGTAGTAACACCGCGGGCTGTTTTGGGTTAGTTAATTAAAAACTATGATAAACTTTGATTTAAAAGTTGTTATTCTGAGAAAATGATTTTTATTATGAACATGAAACTATATCCAAAAATTATGGTTAAACTCAAAGTGGAAGTATGTTTTCTAAAATGGTCATCTAGACGTCGTTCTTTCGACTGAAATGACTACCTTTAGAAAAACGACTTGTAACTTATTTTTCCGACTATAAACCTATACTTTTTCTGTTTAGATTCATAAAATAGAGTTCAATATGAAACCATAGCAATTTGATTCACTCAAAACGGATTTAAAATGAAGAAGTTATGGGTAAAACAAGATTGGATAATTTTTCTCATTTTAGCTACGTGAAAATTGGTAACAAATCTATTCCAACCATAACTTAATCAACTTGTATTGTATATTATGTAATCTTGAGATACCATAGACACGTATACAATGTTTCGACCTATCATGTCGACACATCTATATATATTTCGGAACAACCATAGACACTCTATATGTGAATGTTGGAGTTAGCTATACAGGGTTGAGGTTGATTCCAAAATATATATAGTTTGAGTTGTGATCAATACTGAGATACGTATACACTGGGTCGTGGATTGATTCAAGATAATATTTATTGATTTATTTCTGTACATCTAACTGTGGACAACTAGTTATAGGTTACTAACGAGGACAGCTGACTTAATAAACTTAAAACATCAAAATATATTAAAAGTGTTGTAAATATATTTTGAACATACTTTAATATATATGTATATATTGTTATAGGTTCGTGAATCAACAGTGGCCAAGTCTTACTTCCCGACGAAGTAAAAATCTGTGAAAGTGAGTTATAGTCCCACTTTTAAAATCTAATATTTTTGGGATGAGAATACATGCAGGTTTTATAAATGATTTACAAAATAGACACAAGTACGTGAAACTACATTCTATGGTTGAATTATCGAAATCGAATATGCCCCTTTTTATTAAGTCTGGTAATCTAAGAATTAGGGAACAGACACCCTAATTGACGCGAATCCTAAAGATAGATCTATTGGGCCTAACAAACCCCATCCAAAGTACCGGATGCTTTAGTACTTCGAAATTTATATCATATCCGAAGGGTGTCCCGGAATGATGGGGATATTCTTATATATGCATCTTGTTATTGTCGGTTACCAGGTGTTCACCATATGAATGATTTTTATCTCTATGTATGGGATGTGTATTGAAATATGAAATCTTGTGGTCTATTGTTACGATTTGATATATATAGGTTAAACCTATAACTCACCAACATTTTTGTTGACGTTTAAAGCATGTTTATTCTCAGGTGAATATTAAGAGCTTCCGCTGTTGCATACTAAAATAAGGACAAGATTTGGAGTCCATGTTTGTATGATATTGTGTAAAAACTGCATTCAAGAAACTGATTTCGATGTAACATATTTGTATTGTAAACCATTATGTAATGGTCGTGTGTAAACAGGATATTTTAGATTATCATTATTTGATAATCTACGTAAAGCTTTTTAAACCTTTATTTATGAAATAAAGGTTATGGTTTGTTTTAAAAAGGAATGCAGTCTTTGAAAAACGTCTCATATAGAGGTCAAAACCTCGCAACGAAATCAATTAATATGGAACGTTTTTAATCAATAAGAACGGGACATTTCAGTTGGTATCCGAGCGTTGGTCTTAGAGAACCAGAAAATTTGCATTAGTGTGTCTTATCGAGTTTGTTAGGATGCATTAGTGAGTCTGGACTTCGACCGTGTTTTCTTTAAAAATGATTGCTTAACATTTTTGTTGGAAACTATATATTTTTAACATATGAATATTATGTGATATATTAATCTCTTAACGTGTTTGATATTATGTGATAGATGTCTACCTCTAGAACAAGTTCCATTGACTCACCTAATAATAATGAAGAGTCAAATGTAAATTGGAATGATTTGTGGACTGATTCACAAGTTCCCGAAGAAGAACCGGAAGAAGAGTCGGAACCGGAAGAAGAATCGGAACCGGAAGAAGAATCGGAACCGGATGAAGAAATAGAACCGGTGGGGGAAATAATAAAACGGTTAAGTAAAAGAAAATCCTCAACCAACCGACCAAAGTTAATTATGGTCAATGGTGTTTCCGCCAAGGAAGCAAAATATTGGGAGGATTACCAATTCTCCGATGAATTGGATTCCGACGAGAATTCCGATGATGTTATAGAAATTACCCCAACTGAATTTAAAAAGGCAAAAGAAAATAATAAGGGAAAGGGCATAAAAATAGAGAAATCTAATTCCAACCCCGATGAACTTTATATGTATCGTCAACCCCCGAAGTCCTTAAGTTGTAACAATGACCCGGGAACCTCTAAACCACCAGGTTTTTCTAAACCAATGTGGACAACGACGGCTCGTATTAGGGGAACATCATATATCCCTAGAAACTTGGAAAAACGAACCAAAACCGAAGAAGAAGAAACGAGCGAGTCGGAATAAGATAGTTGTATTCGTGTGGTGTAATATATGTAATATAGTGTTCTTATGCTTTATGATATATGTAAAAATTGCTTGTATTAATAAGTATTTTTTTTATGAATCTAACTCTTGTCTATTTTACAGTTTAAAAACACAAAATGGATAGACAACCCAATATTTTAAGAGACCTACCCGGAGACATGATTGATGAAATCTTGTCTAGAGTCGGCCAGAATTCTTCGGCACAACTATTTAAGGCGAGATCAGTTTGTAAGACATTCGAAGAACGTTCCAAGAATGTCTTGGTTTATAAGAGACTTTCGTTTGAAAGATGGGGGATATCACATTGGGAAACCCATAAGTTACGATGTGTTTACTTTGACGCATATATTGCGGGGAACCCAAATGCTATTTTACGCAACGGGTTAAGAAATTATTTTGACTCAATATATCCGAATATTGGACTTCGTGATTTAGAAAAAGCGGCTAACATGCAACATAAAGAAGCATGTTATGCTTACGGATTAGTAATGTTCGCTTCTCACCAAAGTGAGAACAAGAACATCGGGCTACAACTATTAAACAAAACGTTTCCACAAGTGACGGAGTCGGTAATTGGGGTAAGAAATGAGGTTTTTAGATTATTACGGGACTGTTGGACATTACGTAACCCTCGTCCCTTTGATGACGTTACAACACGCTGTCTTATTAACGGCCATAACGGTTATGTTGCACAAGACCAAGGATGGGAAGTAGTCCTAGTAAAACCAGAATGCATGACTTGTTTCTGGACGTATGAATTACGTGTCTTTATTGCCTTTGCTGAACGACTTGTGTACTAGCTAGAATTGTCTTCACAACTATCTTGTATCAAAGTTATTGTGTGCTATATTTCATGCTTTATGTAAAATAAGCGGTATTGTAAGTTTGTAAAATATTGTATAAAAGTTTGAATGCGAAATATTATTATAATCAGTTTTTCATATAGAATTGTAGTAGTTGAATTGTATATTAGCTACTAAGTATGAACTTAACGGGTAGGTACTACCCGAATTTAAACTTATAAAACGCTAATATGAAGAAAAAGCTTTTATAAATGAGTTCATATTATGCTACGAAATACTATTAACTACTCTTAATATTCTGTATGATTAACTTGTTCCATTTAACTATTTTGAAGGAAATGGCACCGACTACTCGACACACCGTGAATATGAATGAAGAGGAATTCTGTACTTTTCTAGCTTCAAACATAGCCGCAGTACAGGCTGCGCTACATACCAACAATAACCTTGGATCTAGCAGTACAGGAAATCGTGTAGGATGCACCTACAAAGAATTTACTGCCTGCAAACCTTTGGAATTTGATGGAACCGAAGGACCGATCGGATTGAAACGGTGGACCGAGAAGGTTGAATCGGTGTTTGCCATAAGTAAGTGTACTGAAGAGGACAAAGTGAAGTACACTACGCATACCTTCACAGGTTCTGCGTTAACATGGTGGAATACCTATCTAGAGCAAGTGGGACAAGATGATGCGTACGCACTACCGTGGTTAGCATTCAAGCACTTGATGAACGAGAAGTACCGTCCCAGAACCGAGGTCAATAAGCTCAAGACAGAACTTAGAGGGTTACGAACCCAAGGATTTGATATTACCACGTACGAAAGACGATTCACAGAATTGTGCTTATTGTGTCCGGGAGCATTCTAAGATGAGGAAGAGAAGATCGACGCGTTTGTGAAAGGATTACCGGAAAGAATCCAAGAAGATATAAGTTCACACGAGCCCGCCTCCATACAACAGGCATGTAGAATGGCTCACAAACTAGTGAACCAGATTGAAGAAAGAATTAAAGAACAGACTGCTGAAGAGGCCAATGTGAAGCAAGTCAAAAGAAAGTGGGAGGAAAACGGTGATAAGAATCACCAATACAACAACAACAGCAATTACAACAATAATCGCAACAATTATCCCAACAATCGCAACATCAATCGCAACTACAACAAACAGCCCAACAACAACAACAACAACAACAGCAACTACAACAATCATCCCAACAACAATAATAACCGCAACAACAACAACAATCAGAAGCAGCTATGCCAAAGGTGTGAAAAGAATCACTCGGGGTTCTGCACCAAATTTTGCAACAAGTGTAAAAGAAATGGTCATAGCGCGGCGAAGTGTGAGGTCTACGGACCAGGGGTTAATAGAACGAAAGGAACAAATGGTGTCGGAACGAGTAATGGCGGAGCAAGTAGTGTCGGAGCAAGTTATGCCAATGTAGTTTGTTATAAATGTGGAAAACCAGGCCACATTATTAGAAATTGCCCGAACCAGGAGAACACGAATGGACAAGGCCGTGGAAGAGTTTTCAATATTAATGCGGTAGAGGCACAGGAAGACCCGGAGCTTGTTACGGGTACGTTTCTTATTGACAATAAATTTGCTTACGTTTTATTTGATTCGGGTGCGAATAGAAGCTATATGAGTAGAGATTTTTGTGCTAAATTAAGTTGTCCATTGACGCCTTTGGATAGTAAATTTTTACTCGAATTAGCAAATGGTAAATTAATTTCAGCAGATAATATATGTCGGAATCGAGAAATTAAACTGGTTAGCGAAACATTTAAGATTGATTTGATACCAGTAGAGTTAGGGAGTTTTGATGTGATAATCGGTATGGACTGGTTGAAAGAAGTGAAAGCAGAGATCATTTGTTACAAAAATGCAATTCGCATTATACGAGAAAAAGGAAAACCCTTAATGGTGTACGGAGAAAAGGGCAACACGAAGCTACATCTTATTAGTAATTTAAAGGCACAAAAACTAATAAGAAAAGGTTGCTATGCTGTTCTAGCACACGTCGAGAAAGTACAAACTGAAGAAAAGAGCATCAATGATGTTCCCATTGCAAAAGAATTTCCCGATGTATTTCCGAAAGAATTACCGGGATTACCCCCACATCGATCCGTTGAATTTCAAATAGATCTTGTACCAGGAGCTGCACCAATAGCTCGTGCTCCTTACAGACTCGCACCCAGCGAGATGAAAGAACTGCAAAGCCAATTACAAGAACTTTTAGAGCGTGGTTTCATTCGACCAAGCACATCACCGTGGGGAGCTCCTGTTTTGTTTATCAAGAAGAAAGATGGTACATTCAGGTTGTGTATCAACTACCGAGAGTTGAACAAACTTACCATCAAGAACCGCTACCCACTACCGAGAATCGATGACTTATTTGATCAACTACAAGGCTCGTCTGTTTATTCAAAGATTGACTTACGTTCCGGGTATCATCAAATGCGGGTGAAAGAAGATGATATTCCAAAGACTGCTTTCAGAACACGTTACGGTCATTACGAGTTTATGGTCATGCCGTTTGGTTTAACTAATGCACCAGCTGTGTTCATGGACCTTATGAACCGAGTGTGTGGACCATACCTTGACAAGTTTGTCATTGTTTTCATTGATGACATACTTATTTACTCAAAGAATGACCAAGAACACGGTGAACATTTGAGAAAGGTGTTAGAAGTATTGAGGAAGGAAGAATTGTACGCTAAGTTTTCAAAGTGTGCATTTTGGTTGGAAGAAGTTCAATTCCTCGGTCACATAGTGAACAAATAAGGTATTAAGGTGGATCCGGCAAAGATAGAAACTGTTGAAAAGTGGGAAACCCCGAAAACTCCGAAACACATACGCCAGTTTTTAGGACTAGCTGGTTACTACAGAAGGTTCATCCAAGACTTTTCCAGAATAGCAAAACCCTTGACTGCATTAACGCATAAAGGGAAGAAATTTGAATGGAATGATGAACAAGAGAAAGCGTTTCAGTTATTGAAGAAAAAGCTAACTACGGCACCTATATTGTCATTGCCTGAAGGGAATGATGATTTTGTGATTTATTGTGATGCATCAAAGCAAGGTCTCGGTTGTGTATTAATGCAACGAACGAAGGTGATTGCTTATGCGTCTAGACAATTGAAGATTCACGAACAAAATTATACGACACATGATTTGGAATTAGGCGCGGTTGTTTTTGCATTAAAGACTTGGAGGCACTACTTATATAGGGTCAAAAGTATTATATATACCGACCACAAAAGTCTTCAACACATATTTAATCAGAAACAACTGAATATGAGGCAGCGTAGGTGGATTGAATTATTGAATGATTACGACTTTGAGATTCGTTACCACCCGGGGAAGGCAAATGTGGTAGCCGATGCCTTGAGCAGGAAGGACAGAGAACTCATTCGAGTAAAATCTATGAATATAATGATTCATAATAACATTACTACTCAAATAAAGGAGGCGCAACAAGGAGTTTTAAAAGAGGGAAATTTAAAGGATGAAATACCCAAAGGATCGGAGAAGCATCTTAATATTCGGGAAGACGGAACCCGGTATAGGGCTGAAAGGATTTGGGTACCAAAATTTGGAGATATGAGAGAAATGGTACTTAGAGAAGCTCATAAAACCAGATACTCAATACATCCTGGAACGGGGAAGATGTACAAGGATCTCAAGAAACATTTTTGGTGGTCGGGTATGAAAGCCGATGTTGCTAAATACGTAGGAGAATGTTTGACGTGTTCTAAGGTCAAAGCTGAGCATCAGAAACCATCAGGTCTACTTCAACAACCCGAAATCCCGGAATGGAAATGGGAAAACATTACCATGGATTTCATCACTAAATTGCCAAGGACTGCAAGTGGTTTTGATACTATTTGGGTAATAGTTGATCGTCTCACCAAATCAGCACACTTCCTACCAATAAGAGAAGATGACAAGATGGAGAAGTTAGCACGACTGTATTTGAAGGAAGTCGTCTCCAGACATGGAATACCAATCTCTATTATCTCTGATAGGGATGGCAGATTTATTTCAATATTCTGGCAGACATTACAGCAAGCATTAGGAACTCGTCTAGACATGAGTACTGCCTATCATCCACAAACTGATGGGCAGAGCGAAAGGACGATACAAACGCTTGAAGACATGCTACGAGCATGTGTTATTGATTTCGGAAACAGTTGGGATCGACATCTACCGCTAGCAGAATTTTCCTACAACAACAGCTACCATTCAAGCATTGAGATGGCGCCGTTTGAAGCACTTTATGGTAGAAAGTGCAGGTCTCCGATTTGTTGGAGTGAAGTGGGGGATAGACAGATTACGGGTCCGGAGATTATACAAGAAACTACCGAGAAGATCATCCAAATTCAACAACGGTTGAAAACCGCCCAAAGTCGACAAAAGAGCTACGCTGACATTAAAAGAAAAGATATAGAATTTGAAATTGGAGAGATGGTCATGCTTAAAGTTGTACCTTGGAAAGGCGTTGTTCGATTTGGTAAACGAGGGAAATTAAATCCAAGGTATATTGGACCATTCAAGATTATTGATCGTGTCGGACCAGTAGCTTACCGACTAGAGTTACCTCAACAACTCGCGGCTGTACATAACACTTTCCACGTCTCGAATTTAAAGAAATGTTTTGCTAAAGAAGATCTCACTATTCCGTTAGATGAAATCCAAATCAACGAAAAACTTCAATTCATCGAAGAACCCGTCGAAATAATGGATCGTGAGGTTAAAAGACTTAAGCAAAACAAGATACCAATTGTTAAGGTTCGATGGAATGCTCGTAGAGGACCCGAGTTCACCTGGGAGTATGAAGATCAGATGAAGAAGAAATACCCGCATCTATTTCCAGAAGATTCGTCAACACCTTCAACAGCTTAAAATTTCGGGACGAAATTTATTTAACGGGTAGGTACTGTAGTGACCCGAACTTTTCCATGTTTATATATATTAATTGAGATTGATATTTACATGATTAAATATTTCCAACATGTTAAGCAATCAAACTTGTTAAGACTTGATTAATTGAAATATGTTTCATATAGACAATTGACCACCCAAGTTGATCGGTGATTCACGAACGTTAAAACTTGTAAAAACTATATGATGACATATATATGGATATTTATATATAGTTAACATGATACTATGATAAGAAAACATATCATAAAGTATATTAACAATGAACTACATATGTAAAAACAAGACTACTAACTTAATGATTTTTAAACGAGACATATATGTAACGATTATCGTTGTAAAGACATTTAATGTATATATATCATATTAAGAGATATTCATACATGATAATATCATGATAATATAATAATTTAAAATCTCATTTGATATTATAAACATTGGGTTAACAACATTTAACAAGATCGTTAACCTAAAGGTTTCAAAACAACACTTACATGTAACGACTAACGATGACTTAACGACTCAGTTAAAATGTATATACATGTAGTGTTTTAATATGTATTTATACACTTTTGAAAGACTTCAATACACTTATCAAAATACTTCTAATTAACAAAAATGCTTACAATTACATCCTCGTTCAGTTTCATCAACAATTCTACTCGTATGCACCCGTATTCGTACTCGTACAATACACAGCTTTTAGATGTATGTACTATTGGTATATACACTCCAATGATCAGCTCTTAGCAGCCCATGTGAGTCACCTAACACATGTGGGAACCATCATTTGGCAACTAGCATGAAATATCTCATAAAATTACAAAAATATGAGTAATCATTCATGACTTATTTACATGAAAACAAAATTACATATCCTTTATATCTAATCCATACACCAACGACCAAAAACACCTACAAACACTTTCATTCTTCAATTTTCTTCATCTAATTGATCTCTCTCAAGTTCTATCTTCATGTTCTAAGTGTTCTTCATAAATTCCAAAAGTTCTAGTTTCATAAAATCAAGAATACTTTCAAGTTTGCTAGCTCACTTCCAATCTTGTAAGGTGATCATACAACCTCAAGAAATCTTTGTTTCTTACAGTAGGTTATCATTCTAATACAAGGTAATAATCATATTCAAACTTTGGTTCAATTTCTATAATTATAACAATCATATTTCAAGTGATGATCTTACTTGAACTTGTTTTCGTGTCATGATTCTGCTTCAAGAACTTCGAGCCATCCAAGGATCCATTGAATCTAGATCCATTTTTCTCTTTTCCAGTAGGTTTATCCAAGGAAATTAAGGTAGTAATGATGTTCATAACATCATTCGATTCATACATATAAAGCTATCTTATTCGAAGGTTTAAACTTGTAATCACTAGAACATAGTTTAGTTAATTCTAAACTTGTTCGCAAACAAAAGTTAATCCTTCTAACTTGACTTTTAAAATCAACTAAACACATGTTCTATATCTATATGATATGCTAACTTAATGATTTAAAACCTGGAAACACGAAAAACACCGTAAAACCGGATTTACGCCGTCGTAGTAACACCGCGGGCTGTTTTGGGTTAGTTAATTAAAAACTATGATAAACTTTGATTTAAAAGTTGTTATTCTGAGAAAATGATTTTTATTATGAACATGAAACTATATCCAAAAATTATGGTTAAACTCAAAGTGGAAGTATGTTTTCTAAAATGGTCATCTAGACGTCGTTCTTTCGACTGAAATGACTACCTTTACAAAAACGACTTGTAACTTATTTTTCCGACTATAAACCTATACTTTTTCTGTTTATATTCATAAAATAGAGTTCAATATGAAACCATAGCAATTTGATTCACTCAAAACGGATTTAAAATGAAGAAGTTATGGGTAAAACAAGATTGGATAATTTTTCTCATTTTAGCTACGTGAAAATTGGTAACAAATCTATTCCAACCATAACTTAATCAACTTGTATTGTATATTATGTAATCTTGAGATACCATAGACACGTATACAATGTTTCGACCTATCATGTCGACACATCTATATATATTTCGGAACAACCATAGACACTCTATATGTGAATGTTGGAGTTAGCTATACAGGGTTGAGGTTGATTCCAAAATATATATAGTTTGAGTTGTGATCAATACTGAGATACGTATACACTGGGTCGTGGATTGATTCAAGATAATATTTATTGATTTATTTCTGTACATCTAACTGTGGACAACTAGTTATAGGTTACTAACGAGGACAGCTGACTTAATAAACTTAAAACATCAAAATATATTAAAAGTGTTGTAAATATATTTTGAACATACTTTAATATATATGTATATATTGTTATAGGTTCGTGAATCAACAGTGGCCAAGTCTTACTTCCCGACGAAGTAAAAATCTGTGAAAGTGAGTTATAGTCCCACTTTTAAAATCTAATATTTTTGGGATGAGAATACATGCAGGTTTTATAAATGATTTACAAAATAGACACAAGTACGTGAAACTACATTCTATGGTTGAATTATCGAAATCGAATATGCCCCTTTTTATTAAGTCTGGTAATCTAAGAATTAGGGAACAGACACCCTAATTGACGCGAATCCTAAAGATAGATCTATTGGGCCTAACAAACCCCATCCAAAGTACCGGATGCTTTAGTACTTCGAAATTTATATCATATCCGAAGGGTGTCCCGGAATGATGGGGATATTCTTATATATGCATCTTGTTATTGTCGGTTACCAGGTGTTCACCATATGAATGATTTTTATCTCTATGTATGGGATGTGTATTGAAATATGAAATCTTGTGGTCTATTGTTACGATTTGATATATATAGGTTAAACCTATAACTCACCAACATTTTTGTTGACGTTTAAAGCATGTTTATTCTCAGGTGAATATTAAGAGCTTCCGCTGTTGCATACTAAAATAAGGACAAGATTTGGAGTCCATGTTTGTATGATATTGTGTAAAAACTGCATTCAAGAAACTGATTTCGATGTAACATATTTGTATTGTAAACCATTATGTAATGGTCGTGTGTAAACAGGATATTTTAGATTATCATTATTTGATAATCTACGTAAAGCTTTTTAAACCTTTATTTATGAAATAAAGGTTATGGTTTGTTTTAAAAAGGAATGCAGTCTTTGAAGCACAAACCGCGCCCATAATAACCAATAATCACTAACACTAATGAGAATGGTCCTAATACGCCAATTAAACCCAATCATAAGTGTTAAACACCAAACTTGTCCATTTTGACACTTAAAAGTCAATATCTCGCCATTTGCTAGTTTTGGCACCAAAACACATTTAACTCGGGTTTACACTACAACTTAATTCGTTTTAAGTTTATAAACCTTATAAATTCGACAATTGGGTCATAATCATCACCAAACCCTAATTCTGACTCTATTCAAAATTAGTCAACCACATGAACCCTAAAGGCTTCCAACACCTCAATAATCACTATACACTAGTGATTACACTCATTTGTAAGTCTTACAAGCTTGCACTTGCTCACCAAACCCAAAACCCACCAACATCAACAATAAACCCGAATCTTGGTGTTAATCTTCCATTAGCAACTAATGGGGTTCTATTTATGAACACACAATCAAAAGCCCCAAATTTAGATGATGAACACAAAAACAAAATTTGGAGTTAGAGCTTACCGCTAGTATCACCTTGTAGCTAAGAACGAGGAGAACAAAGTCGCCTCTTACGCTTTCGATTGAATCACGAATCTTCCTTTCCAAAAATTCTTTTGAAAGATTTGAAGTATTTAAGTTTGAGAGAAAAGTGAGAAAGAAAAGGAAAAAGAAATGAATAAAATGAGATGAGTGGATGGGATTTAAGATCCCAATCTGGCACACACGCGAAATGACTAAAATGCCCTCATATCCCCTTTTAAATTGCGAAGTCCGGAACCAGCTCAGCAGCATCGCCGCGCCGCGGCCTTCATTCCTCGTGCCGCGACATTGCATTCGGTCTGGGATCCATTTAACATGCCATCTGATCTTGATTTGCTTAAAACGCCGCGCCGCGGCTCACTCTGTTGCGCCGCGACCCAAAACCGGTTTCTGTCCATTTCTCGCGTACTTGAATTCCAACACACGAACACGTCTCAAACACTTCATATACTAGTCGTACATACACGATACACCTATATATATATATATATATATATATATATATATATATATATATATATATATATATATATATGTGTGTGTGTGTGTGTGTGTGTGTGTGTACATACATATATATATACGGGGAAAACGAGGTGTTACAACTCTCCCCTACTTATTTCGATCATGTCCTCGTGATCCTAGTCACTTAACCAATCCGAACCTACGCGCTATGGTTCTCAACAATCGTTCCAATCTGACTTCCAACACATTTCTCATTAACCCGAGGATTAACCCATACACTAAATACACTTGCACGCATTTCAAGACGTGCAATACACGCAACATCCGAAGTCTATGACGATCACTTAGAATATGTGAAACCGCCACGCATTCATCCAACTCCTCTAGGCAATTCTTCTCAAAGAGTCACCATTAACAACACTAAATCGTCACCCGTGATTTATTAAAATCCACAAATCCGAGCGCTAAAACTTGCTCAATCCCTCACATCGGGAATACTCAACCAATCTCGTACCGAGACATCAACTCCTAGCATACCATACCAAGTACAATGCCAAAAGTAACCACGTCCCAACATAAGGTCAGCAACCAAACCGAATGAAGACTAAACAAAAACGAATCCTTACGGATAACACTTAACACTAAACATCCCTTGTAGTGCGCAATACGACCAATACGCAACTACCGCAACCTCATAAGCAAACGGCTAAAACCGATAGCACCCAAAACGACTATGGCAACGCTAATTCCCAAGGTGTACAAAATCGACCATTGTCATACCCATAACAACATGTGAGCGAAACTCGGCTATCGCATCACTAATCACACATCATGGTCCTCATGACCCCACCATTGGTGTATAAAACAACCAATAGTTCTCAACACAAACCACATGAAGGCTGGCTGAAACTACACGTGCCTTAGTGAATCTGCACCACACGCGACTCACTACCTCCACCGCACAACAATCGGGATTGGCCGAACTACACGCGCCCTAGTGAATCCGAACTACACGAGAGTCACTATCCCAATAGAATGGCCGCATCCACACGAGTCATTGTGAATCCGAACTACACGAGACTCACTTCCTCAATATAATGACCGCATCCACACGTGTCATTGTGAATCCGAAGTACATGAGACTCACTTCCACAATAAGATGATCGAACTACACGTGTTATCGTGAATCCGCATCCACACGTGATTCACCTCCCAAATCTCAGCACAGGAATGGTACTCCCATTCCGATAACGTTATACCATACCGATATAACACTACTCCCATGGTGAAGTTAGCGGACCGAGTCAACTGCCATAACCCACCAATCACATACGCTCTTTTGGCTTTAATCAACAAGTAGTGTAACATCGCGTACTGCTACACCATAATGAATCCTAACGGAATACACTAACCATCCACCCCAAACAACAAGTATATACTCATACTTAGGAACATCCCACTCACTTGGAAATCCTTGCACACGCATCACACGTACGTGTACACATCGCCACCACAATCGAGCAAGAACCACCTATATCGCACATAGGCACAAAACAATAATTATCTAGAAGAGAATCCGACACGTACATCCCTTAACCGAGAATCCCACCTTGCTCGTCCAACACATCCATTATCTCTAAATGAGATTCACCACATTACCACCTCGGTGATAAATTAAATCCAAAACCATAAGTACAATTTATTCTAAATCGTACTTTTACCGCAATCGACCAACGTAGGTCTCAACGCTAGCTCCGAATCCATACGAGCATCGTCCAATACCAATACACTAGAACATCTTCGTGCGAGAGTTCAAACTCCCCCACTTAGAACTCCGTTCCATAACCACATCATCGAGATAAAAGTATCTCACAACCACACACAACCATAATACCTTGCTCCAACCTTAAGCACACGAAGGATTTTAACCTATCCTTAAATACTTCGAACGAAGAGTTTACCACAAATTACGCAAACTTTAATCTTGCAATCCTTCGATTGCTCTAGCTTGTCAAATTTCCACCTAGTCACTCATGTACCTAAGGGTTTCTCTCCGGTACTGTGACGCCCCGTACTAAATCATCATGTACGGACCATCAACAACAGGATCATTACAAGGTTAAGTACTATATGCGTTTTCAAAACAGAGTTTACATTCATAATAAAAGTGACGTCATAACATACGTCAATTGTTTTACAAATCAAAAGTATGCTTCGCTAAGTAGAAGCATTAAATAAGTGTACGTGACCATAATGGTCGTTACATAACATAAATTCATAAGTAAAAAGTTTGAATGCAACATAAGTAGTCATGCGATAACAACTCTAGGCAGCGGGTTCTACAGCACGACTAGTAAGATAGCGGAAGCGACTTCAAGCACCTGAGAAAATACATGCTTAAAAAGGTCAACACAAAGGTTGGTGAGCTATAGTTTAAGTATAACAGTAATGTAAGTAGGCCACGAGATTTCAGTGCTACAACGAGCGTTTCAAAAGTATGTAAAAGTATATGCTTAACCGTGGGCACCCGGTAACTAACTTAACGTTTAATGTACCCCCTTAAAGTGCACTTGGCAAGTGCGTATAACCTCGAAGTATTAAACACTCGTTAAATGCTAGCGCTACTAGCCCGAGTGGGGATGTCAAACCCTATGGATCCATATCTAAGATTCGCGTTCACGGTTCAAAAACCAATGATTAAACGTTACCGAGCTAAAGGGAATGTTTCTGCCGTTGTATAACCCACACATATATAAAGTTTAAGTACTCGTGCCTAGTATGTAAAACATAAAATCCGCATGTATTCTCAGTTCCCAAAATAAGTTAAAGTAAAAAGGGAATGCTATAACTCACAATGATTAGTAGTAATGGTAAGGTAGTAGTCGGAAAGTGGTGTGCAAGTAACGGTCCAAACGTCCTCAACCTAAGTCAAATAGCACTAAGTCAATAAGTCGTCTCAAAAGGTTTACAAGTACGTAATTAGGGTCATAAGGGTCATCATCAATCATCATTAAACAAAAGGTAACAAGTAAGACTCGTTTATGAAAGTCGTTTAAAACAAAGGCCGACTTCGGTCAGTCACCACGGCCTCTACCCTTACTGAATTAAGGTGAGACCAGTGGTCATGGCTCCGTCTATGAGTCCCTTAAGTGTGGTAAAATTTACAGAAGCAAACTCGTCTTGGTTTGACCGTGGCGACGGTCTAAGTGCGAGTAGGTCAGAAATTTCTGCACAACGTTAAAGAACATGGTAACGATCGGAGGGCCGTAAATCCTAAACCGTAACTCGGATTAAGAAGAGTCCTATATGAAAAGTTATCTACTCGAAAAGTTCTATCTAAAAATCAAGGTTAGAACAGCCCAGGTCTACTGGTCTGTTCCAGAAATAGCTGAACAGAAACTTTTGGACAGAAACAGTGGGTTTTAGGTGAGTTCCGGTGTCTTGGTGCTTGATGCTCATCATGGTTCTCATCCTTGATGCGTATAGCTTCAAGTGTACAACTCGTTGATGTGTTTGCATCATCTTAACCAAAGTTTCACCATCATAACACTTGTGTAAGTCTAAGACATGAAGCACAACTCACTTAAGTGTTGCAAGTGTTTTGATGAACCAAAGTTACATCAAAGTCTTGGATTTAACACATACATGAAATGTAAAGGTAATATAGAACTACAAACTTGAATGTAAACTAACTAATCAAGATCTTAAGATGTAGAACATAGTTCTTAGTTAGATCTTGAAGATCCAAGACCCAAAGGTCTAGATCTAAAGTCATTAAGTTAAACCCTAAGTAATCAACACTTGCATCTTTACTTTCATGAAACCATAAGTTACAAAACTTAGATTTTCAACTAGTAAAGTGTATGTAAGCTTTCAAGCTTTTGTTTATGACAAAATAAGTAGACCATAAGCTATAGAACTTAGATCCATCACAAGTTTATGAAGTTATAACTAAGGAGTTACACTTCCATGTTCTTGAAACTTTAAGGTTAACTTTTAGTTCCAAGAATTATGAGATCAAAGTTAACTAGTAACATTTGACCAATAATAACCAACAAACATGAATTTAAAGTGCATGAAATGAAGAATTAAACCTAGTAAACAAGTAACAAGTTCATGGCATTCATACTTTAAAGATTCAAACCAAAGTTTGATCTTTAAGAAAGTAAACTTTTAAGTTTACAAACATGATTTACAAGTATGATTTACACACATGAACCTTAAATCTTTTGAAGCAATAAATGTAGAATCATAAACTAGTGAGTTTATGTTCTTGAGTGTTCTTGTAAAACAAGATAAAATGAAGAATCAAACTAAAGAGTTTGAATCTTGATAAAAAGTAAGTAAGTAATTAATAATCAAGAACAAGTAATAATCAACAACAATTACAACTAAAAGTAAATAAATAACAACAATAACAATTGATGATGATGATGTATGTGTGGCTTATGCCACGGTTTTGGCAAAGGAAAAGAAAGGAAGAAAAGCTCTTCAAGTTACTTACAATCTAGAGAGAGTTTGAGAGAAAAGTGGAGAAGTATGTGTGTGTGTTTGAGAAATGAAGTGAAGTAGCAAGTGTATGTAATAAAAAAAAAGATTTTGAGTTCTCCATGGCCCTCAAAGGCCACGGTTTTGCAGCCAAAAGGGGAGGAGGGTTTGGTTTGTTGGTTACTAGCATGCTAAAGTTCAAAAGATGGTTAATAAGGTTGCCTTGCATGGGAACTAGGTGTAAGGGACTTGTAACTTGATTCCATTTGCCTAATCAATCTAGTTAAGTTCAAATATGATGCATACATGAGTGTTGGGCTAATTAAGTCCATTAAGAAGTAGGTTGGGCTTCTAAAGTCCACTAATACTAATAAGGGCCCAAGTTCAAGTAACTAATGAGTAAGTCCAATTAAAAGCCCAAGTAACTAACTAATAACCATAGTTAATTAAAATGATTATTAAACTTAATCATGAATGTAAATAATACTTGAAAATATTATTCGTGTAATGTACGTGTGTCACAAAGACGTTTCGGGCATTTAAAGTCAAGTACGTGCAATCACGGCAACAAGTAAATGTAATAACGTACATTCTTTTAATCAAGCGTATTAATAATAATAATTATTAATAAATAACGTTGGAAAAACCAGGGTCGTTACATTACCCACCTGTTAAAGAAAATTTCGTCCCGAAATTTAAGCTGAAGTAGATGGAGGAGTCGGGAAAAGATGAGGATATTTCCGCATCATTTGATCCTCTCGTTCCCAAGTAAACTCAGGTCCTCGTTTGGCATTCCATCGTACTCGTACAATCGGAATCTTGTTGCGTTTCAAAGTTTTGATCTCACGATCCATAATCTCAACAGGTTCCTCCACAAAGTGGAGTTTGTCATCAATAGTAAGTTCTTCCAAAGGTATGATGAGTTCGGGTGCAGCAAGACACTTCTTCAAGTTTGACACATGGAAGGTAGGATGAACTGAGCTCAATTGTGCTGGTAGATCCAAACGGTAAGCAACTGGTCCAACACGTTCCAAGATCTCGAAAGGACCAATGTATCGTGGGTTCAACTTTCCACGTTTTCCAAAACGGATCACACCTTTCCAAGGTGCAACCTTCAACATTACACGATCACCAACATTAAATTCAAAGTCTTTCCGTTTAAGATCGGCATAGCTCTTTTGGCGATCACGGGCAGTCTTAAGTCTAGCTTGGATTTGAGCAATCTTCTCCGTCGTTTCGTGGACTACCTCGGGTCCGGTGATTTGCTTTTCGCCTACTTCGGCCCAACAAATAGGAGATCGGCACTTACGACCATACAATGCTTCAAAAGGTGCAGCATTAATGCTTGAGTGATAACTGTTATTGTACGAGAATTCGGCGAGTGGCAAATGCCTTTCCCAGGCCTTTCCAAAATCAATGACACATGCACGCAGCATGTCCTCCAAGGTCTGAATCGTTCGTTCACTTTGCCCGTCAGTCTGAGGATGATAAGCAGTACTCATGTCAAGACGAGTTCCCATGGCTTCTTGCAAAGAACGCCAAAATCTGGAAGCAAAACGGGGATCGCGATCGGAGATGATTGATAAAGGTACACCATGACGAGATACAACCTCTTTGATGTACAGCTGAGCAAGTCTTTCCATTGTATCAGTTTCCTTCATCGCTAGGAAGTGTGCAGATTTGGTGAGGCGGTCAACAATAACCCAAATAGTATCGCATCCGCCCACCGTCTTCGGCAGCTTAGTAATGAAATCCATTGTGATCCTTTCCCACTTCCATTGTGGGATTTCCGGCTGTTGAAGTAACCCAGAAGGTCTCTGATGTTCGGCCTTAACTTTCGAACAAGTCAAACACTTCCCAACATAAGTTGCAACGTCCTTCTTAAGATTCGGCCACCAATACTGTTCTTTAAGGTCGTGGTACATCTTACCTGCACCGGGGTGAATCGAATATCTCGATTTGTGTGCTTCATCAAGTATCAGGCTTCGTAGATCTCCATAGTAAGGTACCCAAATTCTTCCGGCATAACATCGGAGTCCAGACTCTCTAACCTCGAATCGAGAGACAAGTATGTTCAAATGCTCGTGAGATATGTTCTCCTCCTTGAGAGCCTCAACTTGGGCTACTCTGATCTGGTTGTTGAGGTTCGAATGGATGGTGATGTTCAGAGCCCTAACACGGAGAGGTGCCGTCCTCTCCTTTCGGCTTAAAGCGTCAGCTACAACATTGGCCTTGCCAGGGTGATAACGGAGTTCACAATCGTAGTCGTTGAGCGTCTCGATCCATCGACGCTGTCTCATATTCAATTGCTTCTGATCGAAGATGTGCTGGAGACTCTTGTGATCGGTGAAGATAGTGCTCTTAGTTCCATACAAATAATGTCTCCACAATTTGAGTGCAAAGACAACGGCTCCAAGTTCAAGATCATGTGTAGTGTAGTTCCGCTCGTGAATCTTCAATTGGCGGGAGGCATAGGCAATAACCTTTGATCGTTGCATCAGTACACAACCAAAACCACTCTTCGACGCATCGCAATAAACAACAAAGTCGTCACTGCCTTCAGGAAGTGATAGGATAGGTGCGGAGGTTAACTTCTTCTTCAAAGTTTGGAATGCTGATTCGTGTGTGGGTTCCCAAATGAACTTCTTGCCCTTGTGAGTCAGTGCGGTCAAAGGACGCGCAATCAGAGAAAATCCTTCGATAAACCTTCGATAATAACCGGCGAGACCTAGAAATTGGCGAATATGCGTTGGAGTAGTGGGGGTCTCCCACTTGCTGATGGCTTCAATCTTGGCGGGATCAACTTTGATACCCTGGTCGCTCACAACATGACCCAAAAACTGTACTTCCTTCAACCAAAATTCGCACTTGGAGAATTTGGCGTAAAGTTGCTCTTGTCTTAAGAGTTCAAGCACTAGTCGAAGGTGTTGCTCATGTTCTTCTTCGCTCTTAGAGTAGATGAGGATATCATCTATGAAGACGATAACAAACTTATCCAAGTAAGGCTTGCAGACACGATTCATGAGATCCATGAACACGGCAGGGGCATTTGTCAAACCGAATGGCATCACGAGGAACTCATAATGACCATAACGGGTCCTGAATGCAGTTTTCATCACGTCACTTTCCTTCACCCTCAGCTGGTGATATCCGGATCGCAAATCGATCTTTGAATAAACGCTCGATCCTTGTAGTTGATCAAAAAGGTCATCAATTCGTGGAAGAGGATATCGATTCTTGATAGTCAATTTGTTGAGTTCACGGTAGTCGATACACATACGGAAGGATCCATCCTTCTTCTTTACAAACAACACAGGTGCGCCCCAAGGTGAGAAGCTTGGTTGGATAAACCCTCGATCTAATAGCTCTTGTAGTTGACTCTGTAATTCTTGCATCTCGGAAGGTGCGAGTCTATAAGGTGCGCGAGCTACAGGTGCAGCTCCTGGCACTAAGTCAATCTGAAACTCTACTGCTCTCTGCGGTGGTAATCCAGGCAATTCCTCTGGGAAGACATCAGAAAATTCGTTCATAATTCGTACGTCGTTCACGCTCTTCACCTCAGTTTCTACCGCTTTCACATGTGCTAGGACAGCAAAGCGTCCCTTCTTCATAATCTTTTGCGCCTTCACGCAACTAATGAGGTTCAACTTCGAGGTACATCTCTCTCCATAGATAACCAGTGGTTCGCCATCTCCTTGTGGTATGCGAAGTGCTTTATCTCCACAGATAACATCGGCCTTTATCTTGCTCAACCAATCCATACCGACGATCGCGTCAAAACTTCCCAGTTTGATAGGTATCAAATCAATTTCGAAATCTGCACCGGCTATGTTGATAATAGCTCCACGACTAATATGGTCAACCTTTTCAAGTTTTCCATTGGCGACCTCGACAAGCATACTTTCCTTCAAAGGAACTAACGACCAATCTAACTTATCACAAAAATGTCTACACACATAGCTCCTATCGGCACCAGTATCAAATAGGACAGAAGCTAAAAGATTGTTGATCTTGAATATACCTGTCACCAAGTCGGGGTTGTCGCGAGCGTCCCTTGCATTAACATTGAAGGCTCTAGCACGTGGTGGTCCGCCATCTTTACGCTTGTTAGGACACTCGTTTCTGAAATGGCCCGTCTTTCCACATTCATAACACTTCTTAGGCCCATTGTTGTTGTGGTTTGGCTTCACATTCAAAGTAGTAACCTTGCAATCCTTGCCAACATGTCCAGATCGTTGGCACTTCTCACAGATAACATTGCAATACCCAGTGTGGTGCTTGTAGCACCTATTGCATTGTGGTAAGGTTCCTTTGTAGTTCGGATTGGTGCGGTTGTTGTTGTTGGGGTTGGTGTTGTTGTTGTGCATGTTGTTGTTTTGCCTGAACCCTTCATGTCGTTTTGCCGGGTTTTGATCATAGTTCCTACCCCTGTTGTTGTTGTGGTTGTTGTCCCATTTCCTCTTTTCACCACTAACAGTTTCAAACTTAGCCTTCTCCGGCTCGTCAAGGATGATTTGATTCAGGAGAGTATGCGCCATGCGCATTGCTTCGGGAACACTTGGTGGCTTGGATGAGGTAACATTACCCTTGATGGACTTAGGAAGTCCCGAGAAGTATTTCTCCAAACGCTTAAATTCGGGGGTGACCATGGTTGGACACATAAGAGCCAATTCCAAAAACCTACGGTTGTAGCTGTTAAGGTCGTTCCCTACGGTTTTCAATTGCATAAATTCGATTTCCATCTTTTGAATCTCGGTTCTCGGACAGTATTCCTCGATCATAGCACATTTAAATTCTTCCCAAGGCGTAGCATACGCCTCATCAATTCCTCTCGCTTGGGCCATGGTATTCCACCATGTGAGCGCGCCATCAGACAGCGTGCAAGATGCAAATTTCGTTTTGTTAGCCTCAGAACAATTGCTAACCCTGAATACCGATTCCAACTTTTCGAACCATCTGGTGAGACCGACGGGTCCCTCAGTGCCACTGAAGTAGTGTGGCTTGCAGTTTTGGAATTCCTTGTAAGTACACCCATCTCGGACGACAGGTGGATTGACAGGCGGTGGTGGTGGAACTTGGGGTTGTCTTTCAGCTAGTGCAGCAGCGACTCGCTCGTTAATCATTTCCTCAATTTGTGCCGCGGTGGGGATAGATCTCCCGTTGGCCATGATGTTCTATACAAACATTTTGACTCAAGTCAAAATCCATTATGCAAATAATAATAATATAGTATATAACAACCAACATGAAAACAGCACAACACATGTTGATTAAGTAATGCAAGCATATATAAGTACCACAAAACCATGATATGATAACGTAAATAGAACACTTGCGCACAAAGTAACAACACAAATTCCATTCATTAATGATAATAAGTTCATACATTACAATAAGTTCATACATTACATAAGTGAAATATGAAAATACAAAAAGAGATTACAATACAGAATCTAGTACAAAGTCCTACGGCGATGGTGGGTACAAGATGTCCAAAACATGAGTCATCTGCTCCTCGAGCTCAGTAACTCGAGTCTGGAGAATCTCAATCTCCCGCCTCATTTCCTCATTAGAGGAAGATGGTGGGGCAGGTGGTGCTGGTGGTGCAGGTGGAGCCGGTGGTGCTGAAGTGGATGGTCCGGCTCTGGGTGGAGATGGTAATATCAGTGGGTCGGCGGGGTACGGCACCAGCCGTTTACGAGCAGTGATCCTACGACGCCGACCATAAGCGTCAGTGACAGTACGACCAGGAATTATGCCAGCGAAGCGATACCGCTTCTTCGGCGGGGTAGAAGGTGCCTGAATCGGTCGGTCAGCGGGATCCTCCTCATCACTGGAGTCGTCAGATGAGGTGTCGTCTGAAGAAGCATCGGTGGAAGAACCGTCGTCTGAATCATGCGGTGGTGGTGCGGGTGGCTCAACATATCCGAAAGCGGCCAACATCTGTCGGTGTCGGCCTGGCGTAATCACGGCTAAGCGGCCGTCGGCAGTGCGTCGGCAAGGTGTGCGAAAGTGATTACGGAAGGGTCCTTCCCCGAACTCCGCGGGGATCTCCATGCCACCAATGCGAGCCAGTTGCCTCAGGGGTCTGGAAGAAGACGCCGGGATAGGCACACTAGAGCTAGCTCCAGAACTAGAGGCGCCGGGATCGCCAGTGGGTGTCGGGGCCGGAATGTCGGCAGCAGCAGCAGCAGCAGCAACAGGTGCAGCAGTGGGTGGAACAACGGGGCCTGAGCCGCTCGGGATGTCAGTAGGTGGAACGTCCGACATCTGAACAAGGAAAAATAAATTTTCCATGTCAGTATGTCATAAAGCAAGCAAATAATAGGCCAACAGTTTAAATCATGTATAACAATAAGTAGCATGGCAATATCGGTAATCGTACAAAACTAGCATGCAATCGAAAGCAGGTAATAGCATGCAGTAGTGATATCACGTAGTAGCATACGGCATATAGCAGTAACAGTAAGCAGCAACATGCAGTAAGTTCAGCGGAAACAAGTAAACTAACAAGTTGTAGATTAGCCCTATTAGTGAATCCTACTCGGGTCGGTCTTAGACTCACTAATGCATCCTAATTCCCTACAACCAATGCTCTGATACCAAATGTGACGCCCCGTACTAAATCATCATGTACGGACCATCAACAACAGGATCATTACAAGGTTAAGTACTATATGCGTTTTCAAAACAGAGTTTACATTCATAATAAAAGTGACGTCATAACATACGTCAATTGTTTTACAAATCAAAAGTATGCTTCGCTAAGTAGAAGCATTAAATAAGTGTACGTGACCATAATGGTCGTTACATAACATAAATTCATAAGTAAAAAGTTTGAATGCAACATAAGTAGTCATGCGATAACAACTCTAGGCAGCGGGTTCTACAGCACGACTAGTAAGATAGCGGAAGCGACTTCAAGCACCTGAGAAAATACATGCTTAAAAAGGTCAACACAAAGGTTGGTGAGCTATAGTTTAAGTATAACAGTAATGTAAGTAGGCCACGAGATTTCAGTGCTACAACGAGCGTTTCAAAAGTATGTAAAAGTATATGCTTAACCGTGGGCACCCGGTAACTAACTTAACGTTTAATGTACCCCCTTAAAGTGCACTTGGCAAGTGCGTATAACCTCGAAGTATTAAACACTCGTTAAATGCTAGCGCTACTAGCCCGAGTGGGGATGTCAAACCCTATGGATCCATATCTAAGATTCGCGTTCACGGTTCAAAAACCAATGATTAAACGTTACCGAGCTAAAGGGAATGTTTCTGCCGTTGTATAACCCACACATATATAAAGTTTAAGTACTCGTGCCTAGTATGTAAAACATAAAATCCGCATGTATTCTCAGTTCCCAAAATAAGTTAAAGTAAAAAGGGAATGCTATAACTCACAATGATTAGTAGTAATGGTAAGGTAGTAGTCGGAAAGTGGTGTGCAAGTAACGGTCCAAACGTCCTCAACCTAAGTCAAATAGCACTAAGTCAATAAGTCGTCTCAAAAGGTTTACAAGTACGTAATTAGGGTCATAAGGGTCATCATCAATCATCATTAAACAAAAGGTAACAAGTAAGACTCGTTTATGAAAGTCGTTTAAAACAAAGGCCGACTTCGGTCAGTCACCACGGCCTCTACCCTTACTGAATTAAGGTGAGACCAGTGGTCATGGCTCCGTCTATGAGTCCCTTAAGTGTGGTAAAATTTACAGAAGCAAACTCGTCTTGGTTTGACCGTGGCGACGGTCTAAGTGCGAGTAGGTCAGAAATTTCTGCACAACGTTAAAGAACATGGTAACGATCGGAGGGCCGTAAATCCTAAACCGTAACTCGGATTAAGAAGAGTCCTATATGAAAAGTTATCTACTCGAAAAGTTCTATCTAAAAATCAAGGTTAGAACAGCCCAGGTCTACTGGTCTGTTCCAGAAATAGCTGAACAGAAACTTTTGGACAGAAACAGTGGGTTTTAGGTGAGTTCCGGTGTCTTGGTGCTTGATGCTCATCATGGTTCTCATCCTTGATGCGTATAGCTTCAAGTGTACAACTCGTTGATGTGTTTGCATCATCTTAACCAAAGTTTCACCATCATAACACTTGTGTAAGTCTAAGACATGAAGCACAACTCACTTAAGTGTTGCAAGTGTTTTGATGAACCAAAGTTACATCAAAGTCTTGGATTTAACACATACATGAAATGTAAAGGTAATATAGAACTACAAACTTGAATGTAAACTAACTAATCAAGATCTTAAGATGTAGAACATAGTTCTTAGTTAGATCTTGAAGATCCAAGACCCAAAGGTCTAGATCTAAAGTCATTAAGTTAAACCCTAAGTAATCAACACTTGCATCTTTACTTTCATGAAACCATAAGTTACAAAACTTAGATTTTCAACTAGTAAAGTGTATGTAAGCTTTCAAGCTTTTGTTTATGACAAAATAAGTAGACCATAAGCTATAGAACTTAGATCCATCACAAGTTTATGAAGTTATAACTAAGGAGTTACACTTCCATGTTCTTGAAACTTTAAGGTTAACTTTTAGTTCCAAGAATTATGAGATCAAAGTTAACTAGTAACATTTGACCAATAATAACCAACAAACATGAATTTAAAGTGCATGAAATGAAGAATTAAACCTAGTAAACAAGTAACAAGTTCATGGCATTCATACTTTAAAGATTCAAACCAAAGTTTGATCTTTAAGAAAGTAAACTTTTAAGTTTACAAACATGATTTACAAGTATGATTTACACACATGAACCTTAAATCTTTTGAAGCAATAAATGTAGAATCATAAACTAGTGAGTTTATGTTCTTGAGTGTTCTTGTAAAACAAGATAAAATGAAGAATCAAACTAAAGAGTTTGAATCTTGATAAAAAGTAAGTAAGTAATTAATAATCAAGAACAAGTAATAATCAACAACAATTACAACTAAAAGTAAATAAATAACAACAATAACAATTGATGATGATGATGTATGTGTGGCTTATGCCACGGTTTTGGCAAAGGAAAAGAAAGGAAGAAAAGCTCTTCAAGTTACTTACAATCTAGAGAGAGTTTGAGAGAAAAGTGGAGAAGTATGTGTGTGTGTTTGAGAAATGAAGTGAAGTAGCAAGTGTATGTAATAAAAAAAAAAATTTTGAGTTCTCCATGGCCCTCAAAGGCCACGGTTTTGCAGCCAAAAGGGGAGGAGGGTTTGGTTTGTTGGTTACTAGCATGCTAAAGTTCAAAAGATGGTTAATAAGGTTGCCTTGCATGGGAACTAGGTGTAAGGGACTTGTAACTTGATTCCATTTGCCTAATCAATCTAGTTAAGTTCAAATATGATGCATACATGAGTGTTGGGCTAATTAAGTCCATTAAGAAGTAGGTTGGGCTTCTAAAGTCCACTAATACTAATAAGGGCCCAAGTTCAAGTAACTAATGAGTAAGTCCAATTAAAAGCCCAAGTAACTAACTAATAACCATAGTTAATTAAAATGATTATTAAACTTAATCATGAATGTAAATAATACTTGAAAATATTATTCGTGTAATGTACGTGTGTCACAAAGACGTTTCGGGCATTTAAAGTCAAGTACGTGCAATCACGGCAACAAGTAAATGTAATAACGTACATTCTTTTAATCAAGCGTATTAATAATAATAATTATTAATAAATAACGTTGGAAAAACCAGGGTCGTTACAGGTACCCTAAGTACAATGTAACCGCAATACCATCGGAGTCGAATACCACGCTAGTAGGTATGAAAGAGGCACCTAACATCGCGTCACGTAGACTCCATTACCGACATACATCGAGATAAAACACTTAATCTTTAGGGTTTTATCCGCCCGATGAACCTCATGGTTCACCACCCCAAACACAAAAACGAACACGCTCTTAACAACCGAACACTAAAGCCCATTCCCAAGGCTTGGTAGAAACATTTCCCGAACACCAAGGAATGCTTGGTTGCACCAAATCTTACGCCCTTCGCCCATCAATCAAAACGTCACCGTAGGGTAATTCCATTAGGAACGTCACCCATAACAATATTATGCACAACACAAGGCATTTAACAAACCCGAACTCAATCGGCACATGTCAATAAATAATCAAAGGACATATTTATTAAAACGAAAAGTACCTTAACGTCTTCTCGCCACACCCGTCCCTATTAACTCGGGAAACTCCGACTTATGATGTCCTTCTTCTTGGCAATTGAAGCACACCGTGCCATCACCCTTTGACACCGAACATTCCCAAGACTTGTGACCCCTCATGCCACAATTGTAACATCTAGACGCACTAGAATCTGATATACTCGTCCGTGTACCACCCGTGCTCACACTTGCACCCCTAGTTCTCTTGCTTGGAGCACCATACGAAACAACCCTTCTCTCACTTGAAGGTTCACTAATCTTTGATCGCGAATACGATTCGAAACCCCTAGCCACGGCGAATAATTCCGCAAACGATTTCGCGTGACCTCGGCTAATTTTGTTCTTCAAGTCATCATTCAGGGTTCGATAGAAATCTTCCATCAACATACGATCATTTCCTATATACTCCGGGCAAAAACGAGCCTTCGCCATAAAGGTCGTCTTGAGAGTATTCAAGTCCATAGATCCTTGTCGCAAATTTCGCAACTCATCACGCAATTTCACCAAATTGGCTTGCGTCCGGAACTCCTCAAAGAATTCCTTCTTAAACTCGTCCCACGATAACGCCATAAACGGTTCACCACCGGCAAGGTCAATCTTACCATTCAACCAATCCTTCGCCCTACCCCGCAACAGGCTAGTGGCGAGTCTTGTCCTCTTCTCGGGAGGGCAATCAATAGTACGAGAACACCCTTCGACATTCGAAATCCAAGTTGTGCTTACCAAAGGATCTGATTTCCCGTCATACATCAGAGGTTTAGTCCTCATGAAGCTCTTAAGACAACGCTCCATTTCACTACTACTCCGAAATTCGGAATACTTCCTATCCATTTCTTCTCGAAACACACCCATTTGCTCCGCCACGGCGACCGCAACTCTAGTGTTAAACTCATCGTCATTTGTCTCAATCTCGTTTCGCGTCGTCAACCAAGTTCCCATTCCGACCCGTTCTCCTACAAGTCCCGCAATAATTAAGCATACACAAAAGTCTAAGTCTAGGAACCTATCTCAAGTCGCCTAAATCCCTTAGACCATGCTCTGATACCACTTGTAACGACCCAACCCGTATTTAAACCGGCCCGTAATTTTTCTTCTTTAATACATTAATATTTAGGTCGCAATTATGTTTCCAAAACATCTTTAACACAAATGATAAGTTCAATAAACTTCTAAAACATTTAATACATAGTTTAAATATCCGAACGGGCAACACGACTCGACTATTTTAATTTCCAACAAACCGAGCATGGTGATTGGGGATACGCTACCCAATCCTAATCAATACAAAAGCACGTCTTCTAAAGCAACCTACGCGAGTCCACTAGTTTCCACGCTTACCCGTGCCACCGCCTCCAAGCAAATCTATAAAAATGTAACAACGAGAAGGTAAGCTAACGCTTAGTGAGTGAGAATATACTACATACATATATATGCATAAAATGGACATGCCACAAATAAATAATAGCACATACCGGAGCATCCAAGTATAAGACTAACAATTTAAGCATACCGTTCAACCGCTATACAACAAGCTAATAATCAACAAGTAAGTTCACCAATGACGCTATGAACAACTCCAACAAGCTACACCCGGAGGGTTAGCTACATCACAATAATACGATGATATATAACAATAAAGCGTAAAACGCCCAAGGTTAACCCCTTAACCTAATACCAAAAGTCAATTACCACAATGAAGATTGACCGAACTACACGAGCCTTAGTAAATCCGCAACCACACGAGACTACTATCTTCATTACCACAACAACATCGAGGTTGGCCGAACTACACGAGCCTTAGTAAATCCGCAACCACACGAGATCACTACCTCAATATGATGACCGAACTACACGCGTCATCGTGAATTCGCATCCACACGTGATCCACTTCTCCAATCACAACTCAATACCAACCCTTCGCCATTGGGGTTGTATAATCCACATCACAAGCACATGTGATAACGTACACACAAAGTGTGCACCTCGCCAAAGGTGGTCAACCAAAACGCAAAACAGTGCCAATTGGACCGATACACAAGTCCATCAATTCCACCTATATGTGAAGTGAGCTCTATAACCGGGAACCACTTCACCCGACCCGCACCCATCCTACACATACACATGCACATAGGATATTAACACTCACTTTGTCTCCTTTGAAATGACCCATTCATATACATTATAAACGATTCACAATAGTTGATTTCATTGCGAGGTACTTGACCTCTATATGATACATTTTACAAATATTGCATTCGTTTTTAAAAGACAAACTTTCATTTACATCGAAAGTTGACGGCATGCATACCCTTTCATAATATATCCATCTATAATTGACTTAATAATAATCTTGATGAACTCGACGACTCGAATGCAACGTCTTTTGAAATATGTCATGAATGACTCCAAATAATGTCTCTAATATGAGCTAATGCACAGCGGAAGATTTCTTTCATACCTGAGAATAAACATGCTTTCAAGTGTCAACCAAAAGGTTGGTGAGTTCATAGGTTTATCATAAACAATCATTTTCATAATTATAATAGACCACAAGATTTCATTTTTCATAAACATCATTCTCATATCAGGCATTTCGCAAACTGCATAGAGATAAAAATTATTCATACGGTGAACGCTTGATAACCGAACTAACAGGATGCATATAGAATATCCCCATCACTCTGGGACTCTCATCGGACATGATAATCGAAGTACTAAAGCATTCGTAACCCGAATGGGACGTGTCAAGGTCCATAGATCTATCTTTAGGATTCGCGTCAATTAGGGGCCATTTCCCCTAATTCTTAGGCTACCAAGCTAAAAAGGGGCATATTCGATTCGATAATCCAACCATATAATGTAGTTTTGATTACTTGTGTCTATTTCATAAAACATTTATAAAAGCAGCGCATGTATTCTCAGTCCCAAAAATATATATTGCAAAAGCATTTAAAAAGGGAGCAAATGAAACTCATCATACTGTATTTTGTAGTAAAAATACATATTACGACATTGAACAAGTATAGGGTTGGCCTCGGATTCACGAACATATATCATTTATATATATATCAACACATATAATTGAAATCGGACAAATTTATATATAATTAGTGATATGAATCTTATATTAAAATTTATAGATTTCCTTAATAAATTAAATGTATTCATTTTATATATAAAGTATTAATTTTTATTAAGTTATATATATTGAGTATAGTTTTAATAGTTATAATATTAAATAAAAAGTTGTATTATCTTTTAGTAATAATAATAGTAAATATATATATATATATATATATATATATATTTTTATTAATAATAATAATAATAATAATTATAGTAATAATAACCATGGTAATAATAATGTTAATAATGTTAAGTTGTATTTTATTAAATATTACATAAAATAATAATTTCATTAATGGTAATTATAACAATAATAATATAATTTTAATAATAATGATAATGTTAAAAATAATAATGTTGATAGAAATGAAAATATTTATAATACTAATAATGATAATAATACTAATAATAATAATAGTAATTATGATAATAATTATAGTACTTATAATACTTATGTAAATTATATTAATAATAATACTTATATAATAAGAATAATAATAACAATAATATTTATAATTCTAATAATATCAATAATAAACTTAATAATAATAATAATAATAATCTACCTAATAAAGAAGGAATGGTGTTTAGTGTCGGTTCAAAACAGATCGAGGTTTGCAAAATCAAACTCGCAGGAGAAAATCATGGTGCAAGGGTGATTCGATTCTTCAATTGCTCAATCGATCAAGCAACGATCATCGAGATATAATCGGTTCTCAATTCATCATCATCATCGTTTCAACATCATCATCAGCTTCATCAATTTTTAACCATCGTTAATCGTTATCCTAAATTACTCGATCCAGTAACCGGCAATCAATTAATTTAAGTAAGTACTCGATTCAATGATATTCTCTTAATATCTTAAATCCCTTCATATCTTCTGTATACTTATTTATTCGAAATTAGCAATAATCATGGATTCCAGGTCTGAACCAAAACAGAAATATAATAGAAATTAGGGTTCGTTCTTGGTTGTTGCAGGAGCAAGTAAGAGTTCATTGGAGATAATGATCGGTTTTGGTTAAAATTCGAAACAGAACAATGATCAGGTAATGTAATTTTTGTTATGGTTCTTGTTAGTTCTTATAATGATAGTAGATATAGATGATGGTGGTTAAGGTTGGTTTGATATTTTGTTCCAATCAGGAACAGAAAACGTACCACAATAATTGCTATGTGTTCAGTTATGTTGCAGGTATAATGATAATGAAAGTCTTCGAATGAAACATGAGTGTAGCAGTTGGTTTGCAGGTGGTTTGAGACTGCAGGGGCGATTTATGACGGGTTAAAAAAGAAACATAGCAGCTGTAGCTGCAGGCGTGATCGTGGTGGTGATCTCATGGGCTTTCCAGAGAATTAAAGGTAATTATGTATATAAGCTATGTGTATATATGTATGTAGATATGTATGAGATAGAGAAAAGAGAGAGATGTGGTGTATGATATTATGGTTTTAACAGAAAATGCAGGGTGATGATACGGTTTATGGTTTTTATATCCATCTATATATATCTCTTGTACATGTATAGATATATAATTGAGATATGAAAGTGGTTCTTTGTGGTAGTCACACATAGTTAAGGTGGCATTCTAACCGGGTTTTCAATGGTGAGTGTGGCGACGGTTGGTTTAACTGGATCAAGGAATACAGGTACCATGATTTTGGTGTTGTATCTTACTAACGAAACATAATACTTTGGTAGTTTAAGGTTTGATTATATGGTTGTGCAAGTGGTCGACGATTTATATGAAAGTGGTTTGAGTACGAAAACGGGCGCCGTAAAAGGCCGCCGAAAAATGCAATGAAAACGCGCGCCGAAAACGGCCGCCGAAAAACGCGCAACGCGCCCCGAAAACAGGCGCCGTAAAAGGCCGCCGAAAAGCGCGCGCCGAAAAGAGGCGCCGAAAACGCGCGCCGAAATCGCGCGCCGAAAACGCGTGCTAAAAACGGCCGCCGAAAACGCGCGCCGAAATCGCGCGTCGAAATCGGGCCCCGAAATTGCGCGCCTAAAACGCGCGCCGAAAACGCGCAATGAAAACGGGTGCCGAAAACGGCCGTCGAAAACGCGCAATGAAAACGCGCGCCGAGATCGCGCCCCGAAAAAGCGCCCGAAAACGCGCGCCGAAAAAAAATCTTTTGAAGTGAACCCATTTGGATCTTTAAGTAATTTTTGTATTATGTGATTGGACCCATTTGAGTCTTTAAGATATTTGTTATATTATGTGCTTGGACCCATTTGGGTCTTCAAATAAATCCAATGGACCCATTTTTAAGACTTTGGGTCCATTTTGCCAGGTCTAGCCTTAAGTCTTTGGTTTAATCCAAAGCACACCGGGTATCCAATGCGGCGATTGTGTGTGAAGAGTTTATTCCTAACGTGTTTGTGAGTGACAAATGAGAGCATTTGATATCGATATCGCCCTTAAAAAAAAATTCCTTAATAAAATAAAAAAATTCAAGCTCGAGTACACTTAACTCGTTTACACCTATACTCGCCGCGTACAAAAACTAATCAATATGATAAATACTCCGTATATCATTAGAAAGATAAAAATTTAACTTACCGTATACTTAAGGGACCAAATTCAATACTTTCTCGTTTTTAAAAAGCGTATAACGTTCTAATTTTTCAGCACCGCCCTTCCATTTGTAAATTCAAATTAAAAATTTCATCCCCCTCTTTCCCCCCTCTCTCACACACAACACGCAGTTCACATACTATATTTTTTCACAGATTCAGATCAAAATTAGGGTTTCGTTTTCTTAATCCGTTTGAAATGGAAGATAGTTCTGATACTTTTATCGAATCAAAATCATCCGATGCCGCTGACGACTTCATTTTACCTCAATCCGATGACCTAATCGTCGCCGTTTCATCTCCTTCCAATCTTACCAACGATCGATCTTCAGGTTAAATCTCGTACATACACCTTTAATTCACATTTGTATTACTCGCGTGTGCGTGTCTAATATTGAGCTCTGATTTTGTTGTCTGTGTTCTTGAAATTGTGATGACGAGTTGTGTAATTTTCTTATTGTTTATTTGATTTTTTTTAATTTTGTTATATTTATATAATTCTTGCTCAAAAAGTAAATAAATTTTATTTACTTTGTATACTTCTAGGACTTGTGGTTGCCAAAAATTCAACGGTTGAAGAGATTGCTGATATGTTTAAACTGATTAAAATATCCGAACCTGTTATCGAAAATACTGCTGGTCAAGATATTGAAATAAAAACTTGTGATGCCGCTAAAGAAGATGACGTTTTACCTCCAAATGATGACCTAATCGTTACTGTTTCACCTGCTTCTATATTCAATGACAATCGATCTTCAGGTTAAATATTCTGTATATAATGCTATATTTTTATTTTTTTTATAAACATTTATATATTGTATACGGAGTATTTTATTATGTTATTGAGCTCAGACTTTGTTGTTTGCGTTCTTGAAATTGTGATTGTGATACTGTGCTGTCTAAATTAATTTTGTTTAATTATTTTTTCTTTGTTTTAGTTGAATTTCTATTGTTGCTCAATTGGTAGCTTAGTTTTGATTACTTTGTATTATTCAGGACTAGTAAATGGGGAGACTTGTGTTCAATTAGGAAGTGTTAAGATGATAGTTGATAAATCGAGGGTTGAAGGGATTGAAAAAATGTCTAAGCTGATTAAAACCCCCGTGCCTGATGCGAACGATGCCGCTGGTAAAGATCTTCATTTAAAAACATCCGATGCTGATAGCAACGCCGTTTTAAGTCAAATTAGTGATCCAATCGTTGCTGCTTCATCTCCTTCTACACTTACTGACAATCAATCTTCAGGTCAAATAACAATAAATATTTTTTCATTATTAATTTATTGAGCTCTGATCTTGTTGTTTGTGTTCTTGAAAATGTGACAAGGTGCTGTGTAAATTTTTTTTAGTTAAATTAATGATTAATATGTACTTATTCTTCTCAAAAGGCAGCTAATTTTACTTAATTTGTATTACATCCAGAACTTGTGAAGGAGACAAGTTATGAGCAAATCGGAGCTGTTGAGATTGTTGGGGATAAGTTGGTAATTGAAGAGACCGATGAAAAGTCTAAATTGATAAAAATACCCGAGTCTGATACGGAAGATACTGCTGGTAACGATATCGAAGTAAAAACATCCGATGCGGCTAACGTGGTTTTAATTGATATCAAAGACCCGGTCGTTGCTGTTTCATCTCCTTCTACCATTACTGACACTCGATTTTCAGGTCAAATAAATTTACAAAAGTTTTATTATTGTTAACTTATTGAGCTCTGATTTTGTTGCCTATGTTCATGACATTGTGATGAGGTGCTATTGAATTTTCGTTTAGGTTTCACTTTGTTTCAGCTTTAGATGAATTAATATATTTTTGTTCAAAAGGTCGCTAAATTTGCTTAATTTGTATTCCAGGACTTGTAGAGGAGACAAGTTATGAGCAAATAGGAATTGTTGAGATTGTTGCAGATGAATCAGCGATTGAAGAGACTGATGAAAAGTCTAAACTGATTAAAACACCCCGGCCTGATTTTGATGATATTGCTGGTACAGATATCGAAATAATAACACCAGATGCCACTAGCAATGTCGTTTTAAGTCAAAACGAAGACCTGATCGTCGCTGTTTCATCTCCTTCTACACTTACTGACATTCAAACTTCAGGTCAAATAGTAATATTAATAGTTTTATTGTTGAGCTTTGATTTTTACGTGTGTTATTGAAATTGTGATGAGGTGATGTTTAATTTTCGTTTAGTTTCATCATTTTCTTTCAGTTAAAGTTAAACTGATATATTAAATATTATCTTCCTCAAAAGGTAGCTAAAATTTACTCAATTTGTGTTACAACCAGAATTTGTGAAGGAGACAAGTTATGAGCAAGTAGAAACTGTTGAGATTGTTGCGGATAAACTGGGGATCGAAGAGACTGCTGAAAAGCCTAAATTGATTAAAACACCCGAGCCTGATATGGAAGATCCTGCTGGTAATGATATCGAAATAAACACTTTCGATGCCACTAGCAACGTCGTTTTAAGTCAAAACAATGACCTGACCGTTGCTGTTTCATCTACTTCTACGCTTACCGACAATCAATTTTCAGGTCAAATAGTAATAGTAATATTAATATTTTTATTATTATTAATTTATTGAGCTCTGATTTTCGTCTGTGTTCTTGAAATTGTGATGAGGCGCTGTGTAATATTTGTTTAGTTTCATTATATATCTTTCAGTTTTAGTTGCATTTATATATATATTTTGCTCGAAAGGTAGCTAATTCTACTTAATTGTATTTCATTTAGGACTTGTGGACGAGACAAGTTGTGAGCAATTAGGAAGTGTTGAGGTTGTTGCGGATGAATCAGCGATTGAAGAGACTGATGAAAAGTCTAAACTGATTAAAACACCCGAGCCTGATATGGAAGATACTGCTGGTAAAGATACCGAAATACAAACCTCCGATGCCACTAGCAATGTCGTTTTAAGTCAAAACAAAGACTTGATCATCGCCGTTTCATCTCCTTCTACACTTACTGACATTCAAACTTCAGGTCAAATAGTATTATTAATAGTTTTAATATTATCAATCTATCTATTGAGTTATGGTATTTTCGTTTGTGTTGTTGAAATTGTGATGAGGTGCTGTTTAATTTTTGTTTAGTTTCATCAATTCTGTTTGTGTTTTAGTTAAATTGATATTGATATATTATATTGCTTAAAAGGTATCTAAATTTACTTATATTGTATTACAACCAGGATTTGTGAATGAGACAAGTTATGATCAAGTAGGAACTGTTGAGATTGTTGATAAACTGGCAACTGAAGAGACTGATGAAAAGCTTAATTTTGATATGGAAGATACTGCTGCTAATGATATTGAACAGAAAACGTTCGATGCCACCGACAATGTCGTTTTAAGTCAGAACAATGACCCAATCGTCACTGTTTCATCTCTTTCTACACTTACTGACAATCGATCCTCAGGTCAAATATTAGTACAAATAGTTTTATTTTCATTAATTTGTTGAGCGCTGATTTTTTCTTTTGTGTTCATAAAATTGTGATGGGGTGTTGTTTGGTTTTTTTGTGTAGTTTCTTCAATTCTCTTTCAGTTTTAGTTAAAATAGTATATATACTAAATTATTTTGCTCAAAAGGTAGCTAATTCAACTTAAATTGTATTTGTATTACAACCAGGATTTGTGGAGGAGACCAGTTCTGAGCAAGTTGGAACTGTTGAGATTGTTGCGGGTAAAATGGCGATCGAAGAGACTGATGAAAAGCCTAAACAGATTAAAACACCCGAGCTTGATATGGAAGATACTGCTGGTAAAGATACCGAAATAAAAACATCCGATGCCACTAGCAATGTTGTTTTAACTCAAAACAATGACCCGATCGTCATTGTTTCATTTCCTTCTACACTTACTGACAATCGATCTTCAGGTCAAATAGTAATATTAATACTTATTATCCTCAATTTATTGAGCTTTGATTTTTACGCGTGTTATTGAAATTGTGATGAGGCGGTTTAACTTTCGTTTAGTTTCATCAATTCTCTTTTAGTTTAAGTTAAACTGAAATGTTATATATTATATTTCTCAAAAGGTAGCTAAAATTTACTCAATTTTGTATTACAACCAGAATTTGTGAAGGAGACAAGTTATGAGCAAGTAGGAACTGTTGAGATTCTTGCAGATGAATCAGCAATTGAAGAGACTGATGAAAACTCTAAATTGATTGAAACATCTGATGCCACTAGCAATGTTGTTTTAACTCAAAACAATGACCCGATCGTCGCTGTTTCATCTCCTTCTATACTTACTGACAATCAATCTTCAGGTAAAATAGTAATAATATCAATAGTTTTAAGTTTTATTATTATTAATTTATTAAATTAATTTATTGATCTCTGATTTTCGTTTGTTCTTGAAATTGTGATGAGGTGCTGTTTAACTTTAGTTTAGTTTCATCAATATATCTTTTGTTCAAAAGGTAACTAAATATACAAAATGGTTTACATCTAGGACAAGTGGATGAGACAAGTTACGAGCGAATAGGAATTGTTGAGATTGTTGCGGATAAACTGGCGATTGAAGAGACTGACAAAAAACCTAAACAGATTAAAATACCCGAGCCTGATATGGAAGATACTGCTGGTATCGATATCGAATTTATAACCTCCAATGCCGTTAACAACGTCAACATAAGTCAAAGCAATGATCTGACTGCCACTGTTTCATCTCCTTCTACACTTACTGACAATCGATCTTCAGGTCAAATCATAATATTAATAGTTTGATTTTTATTATTTTATTGAGCATTGTTTTTGTTGTTTGTGTTCTTGATATTGTGATGAGGCATTGAGGTGTTTTGTGATTTTTTGTTTATTTTCATCAATTCTGTTTCAGCTTTAGTTAAATTAATATATTTGTTTTGCTCAAACGGTAGCTAAATTTACTTATAACATTTTTACATCTAGGACTTGTGAATGAAACGAGTTATGAGCCAATAGGGACTGTTGAGATTGTTGCGGATAAACTGGCGATTGATGAGACTGATGAAAAGCCTAACCTGATTAAAACACCCGAGCCTGATTTTGAAAATACTGCTGCTAAAGATCTCGAAATAAAAACATCTGATGTCGCAAATGACAAGGTGTTACCTCAAAATGATAACCTGATCATCAGCGTTTCATCTCCTTCTACACTTACTGACAATCAATCTGCAGGTCAAATAATAATATAATAATACTAATAGTTTTAAACTTACTAATTTATTGAAGTTATATTTTGTTGTTAATGTTCCTATTTTTACTTATTATGTATATGTATTACATCAGGACTTGTGACTGATGAAAAGCTTAAAGCAGTGGATGAAGAAACTGACGAAAAGCCAAAACCGGCAGATGAAGAGACTGATCCTAAACCGGCTGTTGAGATTGATGCTGATAAATCGGCGATTAAAGATACTGATGAAATGCCTAAACCCACTGTTGAGATTGATGCCAAGAAATCGGCGATTGAAGAGACTGATGAAAAGCCTAAACCAGCGGATGAAGAAATTGATGAAAAGCTTAAACCGGCAGATGAAGAGACTGATCCTAAACCGGCTGTTGAAATTGATGCTGATAAATCGGCAATTGATGAGGCTGATGAAAAGCCTAAACCAACGGATGAAGAAATCAATGAAAAGCCTAAACCGGCAGATGAAGAGACTGATTCTAAACCGGCTGTTGAGATTGATGTCGTTCAATCGGCAATCGAAGAGACTGATGAAAAGCCTAAACCAGCTGTTGAGATTGATGCCGATAAATCTGCGATTGAAGAGACTGATGAAAAGCCTAAACCGACTGTTGAGATTGATGCCGTTAAATTGGCGACCAAAGAGACCGTCGAAAATCCTAAACCGGCTGTCGAGATTGATGTCGTTAAATCGGCGATCAAAGAGACTGATGAAAAGCCTAAACTGATTGAAACTCCCGAGCCTGATATGGAAGATACTGCTGCTAAAGATATCAAAATAAAAACATCCAATGCTGCTAATGAAGAGGTGTTAACTCAAAATGTTGACACAGTTGTTGTTTCATCTCCTTCTAAACTTGCTGAAAATCGTTCTTCAGGTCAAATCTCGATACGCGCGCGCGCACACACACACGTCCATATCATATCATTCTTTTCTTGTAACATAGCGAAAAATAATTTGTATTACATTTCAGGACTTGTGAGTGAGGAGAGTTTTGAGGAATTAGCAACTCATGAGATCGTTGCTGATAAATCTGCAATCATAGAGGTTGATAAAATGCCTGCACTGATCAAAACGCCTGAACCCGAAAAGTGTGAAAAGAAACCGAAGTTCAATTTACGCAAAAGTTTAGCCTGGGACAGTGCCTTTTTTACAAGTGATGGTATGCTATAACTGTAGCTTAATATCACATTTATTTGATGGCACAACTTTAATTATTTTAGAGGGTGTTTAGATTTTTTATAACTAATTACTCCATCAGATTATAATATTAATGTCTTATTGTTATATTTCAATATCACAAGATTACTTGCAAAACCCATATCCAAAGTTCCAAACACACCCTTAGGCTGTTAAAGTTCATTTTTAAAACTCATATATATCTTTATACGTATTTCCGATGCGAAGTTAAGCTCATTCTTAGTGTTACTAATTGTTGTATGCAGGTGTTCTTGATGCAGATGAGCTGTCAACTATGATTGAAGGAGGAGGTGATAAGGGTGTAAAGCATCATCATCTACCAGGAATAGAAGAGGAAGTTTACAGATCAATGGATTCATTATCATCATTAGCAAGTGATAATTTATCGCTTGAATGTCTCGAGGCTGAATTATTTGATGACATTAGAGCTTCAATTCAGAAATCTAACAGAGCATCTAACCTTAATAATTCAAATATCAAGGTTTCATCAGGAAAGAAAGATATCCAACCAAAAATTAGCAACCGTAAGTTTACTAGACGAAAGCCAACTGCTTTAATATTCTTTCATATATATTTCTACTATACATTCACTTTTTTGAAGTTCATCTTATTGTTAAAAATGAAGTCTGTTATATTTGCTTATACTGTACTTTGTTTTCGTTGCAGCATCAAAGAAGGTGGATCCTGATAACGGGAAACGGGTATGCTACTATGCTCTACAAGTTATACGATTGAAATTTATTTTTACTGTCATTGTGATTATAGTACTACTACTATTTTCTACGTCTAAATTTGTGCTTTTGTATATTTAAATGAAGTTTGCTGTGAGAAATAAAGACAATACTTCAGGAATACCACAGCCTAAGATAACAAGTAGAGTGAACTCGACATCAACATCATCGAAAAGGGTTACTTTGAGTGCCATTCATGCAAAGAAGGAACAAGATATTGCAAAGCAAGCTAATGGTAATACAAGATTCATATGTTTGATATTTTCTTGCCTCTTGAAATTGAAAAAAGCTCATTTCTTGACGGGTAGATGTGGTCAGATGGATGGGTTGGGTTAAGGGTCAAAAAGGGTCAAAAAGGGCCAGCTCAAGCTGGATTGTCCCACCCAAATTCACTAATTCTATTGATGATATATTCGTCTTTTCATGAAATCTGATCTAGTTTGATATTATATGGATGTGGCAGTTTCTCTGAAAGGGCCTCAAGCATTGAAAACAACACCAGGATCAAAGGCAACTGGAGCTATTGGTCCTCGAAGGGGTGTTCCAAAGCCTATGTTGAGTTCCAAATCATCAATGTTAGCTTCTTCTTCAAATGCACCAAAAATGGACCCCACAAGACCATCGTCATCGTGTAGCAATTCTAGTAGCTGTTCTTCAGGAACTGATGTCAAAACCTCAACATCTTTATCCAGAAGAAAAGTTGATTCAAAAGGTGTTAAAGTTACTGCTGGATCAATTGTTAAAGCACCTTCAAGGATTATATCGAAGAAAAAACAAGCACCTGTTGATTCCCGTCTTTCATCTCGATTGGTGGTAACGAACCTTCCTTCAAGTATATCACCCGCTAGCTCTGTAAGTGAATGGGACTCAGATTCATCTTCTTCAAATCAAAGGTGTAGCATAGATACTGGTGCATCTTTCAGATCTTCTGTTGAATCAGCTTCGAGTATTCATCCCACTGATCGATCGAATCAAAATGGAAACCAGACTGCAGCTCTGAATGCATCACAAACTGGTCCACTCTCTCGACCACCTTCTGTTCAACCAACGGGACTTCGAATGCCTTCTCCTAAGATTGGGTTCTTTGATGGGGTTAGTTTTAGTCTTCTTTCTTTTGCTTGCGTTATGAAAATTCACTTTTGGGATAAAACGATCAAGTATGGTTTTGAATGAAATGATATTTTGTCATGCAGGGAAAATCAGGTGTTCGAACTCCAACCGGAGGCGTACGAACCGGCCCGACCAGCTCAAATGTTAGTAAAGTTGGAAAGATTCCACTACCAAAAACAGCGGCTCCAACAAACATGAAACCAAATATCCAGAAAACCACTCTTAAACTCGATCAAGAACAACAAAGTTCCAAACCGAAAACTGCTAGTGCCTCACAAGGTGTCAAAAGTTTTTTAGTGCCTCCGAAACAAGCTAATTTGGGAAACAAATCAGTAAGCAAAATCGACACAGCAGATTGTTCAAGGGCTCCATTTGCTGTCAAGAACTCGGTTTCTGCTGCTAATGGGACTGATGTGAGTCTAACTGAAAAAACTGTCAACTTGTCTTATGTGGAAACTCAACATAAGGAGAATAGTGAGCTTATTTGAAGCTATTGAGGTGAAACTATAGTATTAGTATTACTTGAAAAGTTTTTTTATGGAAGATGATGAATTGAATGCAAGATTTTCACTTGCATTGAAGGGTTTGAATTTTTGTTAAAACGATTATGTGGGGATATACTTTTATTAAAGCTCTCTTTTTATTTCATCTGCTGTATCTGCATGTCACCATTTCTTTTCATAATTTCCCAGTTTCCGTTTTCTGAAACCAAATCTGAGTTTGAATATTGTAATTACACTTTTGTATCATGCTTCAGTAGGAGAACGTGGTGCTTGGTGCGTGCTTTCGTACACAACATGGCCATATCGAGCAAATAACGGTTTCTCTTGATTTGTATGTAGTCAAACAACAAATGTAAGGCTAAACAACATGAACAACAGATAACCGCTACTTACCATACATATATATTACATACACCCCACGCAAACTAACCAACAACAGTTTATATATACGCATACCAGGTGTTCGACGAAATGTCTATAATAAATAATAAAATAAAAACTTAAAGAAATGGTTTTACCCGATTGGTAGCCATTATAGATGTTATTTAGTTGTTCAACTTGTTAATTAGCAACTTTTATACCTCCGATTGTAAGGATTTTCGCTCAAACAAACGCGAAAGTAGGTTTTATGGTGCGCGTTGCTTGTTAACAGGGGTAAAAGGGTGTAATAACTTGAATGTACGTATCATGCGTGGTGCGTGATGCGATGCGGTATCAGGAGACATATCTTGCAATTTTGATACTCCATTCGTCCCATATTAATAGTCCATCTTTCCTTTTTCGATTGTACCAGATTAATAGTCCACTTCCATAAATAGATAAGAATAATTAGTTAGTTACTTAGTTTACTATTATAGCCTTACTTTATTCAGGTAAGGTAAAAAGTGATGGGTAAAGCTGGAAAGTAGATTAAAAAGTGCATTTGACAGTAACTTTTTCTTAAACGGTGTATTTTTCGTTTGTGAACTATTAATATGGGACATAGGAAGTATTTTAATGGCATGTTGTGAAAAGAGTTTCAAATTGGGGCATTTTGATCAATTTTCAGTAATCGAATATAATTGGGTCTGAAGTTGTGATGTGGTCCAGCGGTTGGTGGCCTGCCTTCTTTAGGGGAGGTCAGCAGTTCGACCCCCGTTGGCTACATATTATAAACACAATTTCATCCCTTCCATGAACTATCCACCCATGACACCTTTCCCATATCGTTTGGAGGGTAAAGGGGAGGAGGGTTTACTTGGGCGTGCTCTTGGATCGGTTTCAAGTTTTCCTTCCGGACAGCAATGGGGACGGGGTTATTATCACTGCATCGGCATAATTGAAATGGGAAATGATCGCAATGTGTGGTTTAGTCCTCTCGGGTGATCCCAACCCTGTTTAAAAAAAAGAATATACTACGTAGGGTGTGTTTGGATGAAACTAGCTGGAGCTGGAGCTTATAGTTGGAGCTGAAGCTTATGGGCTAGAGCTAGAGCTGGAGCTTATGGTAGCTGGAGCTTATTATTTTTTATAAGTGTTTGTTAAACTAGCTGGAGTTTATTTTCCAGTTCATAAGCTCTACTTTTTTTCATAAGCTACTAAAAGTAGCTTCTTTTTTCTAGAGCTTATGATTTTCATAAGCTCTACTTTTTATGTCTACCAAACAAAGATTATTATTTGTAGCTTATTAAAATCATAAGCTCAAGCTCCCATAAGCTCTTGCTCCAAACACACCTGTAATTGAGTCCATCCCTTTTTTTTTTTTTTGGGAACAACGTGTTGTTTTATTGGGCGTACAATCAGAAACAGGCATGCCAACATTAGGACTTGGACCTTTTGTTGACTAAAAGTACTTTCTAGTTCTAGGTTAACATTGGAGTATATATTTACCCCCGCCTCTACCAACCGCAACCCTAGTGTCCTTTCCCGCCGCCAGGTCTCCGGCACTCGGGCAAGGTTTGCTTTTAGTCTTTTCCTGTTTTTCTTCTCGTTCTTTTCTTGAATCCACATTCTTTCCTTTTTACCGGAGCTTAGAAATTTCCGGCAGACTCACTCCTCTCAGTTCCGGCGTCAGGTGGCGAATGCCGTGAGTTCTTCACGCGCGTTCTGCTCGTCGGTAGTGTTTGGGGGCGTGTTCGTTTGTATTTCGTCAGAACAATGACCTTATACCTTTGATCTTTTTCTACACATACTGACAATCTTTCTTCAGGTCAGATAGTATTAGTATTATTAATTGTTTTATTGTTATTAATTTATTGAATTGATTATTGATCTTTGTAAATGAGACAAGTTACGAGCCAATCGGAACCGTTGAGATTGTAGCGGATAAACCGGCGATAGATGAGACTGACGAAAAGCCTAAAGCCTAACCCGATTAAAACACCCGAGCCTGATTTTAAAGATACTGCTGCTAAAGATCTTGAAATAAAAACATCTGATGGCGCCAATTACAAGGTGTTATCTCAAAATGATAACTTGATCATCGGTGTTTCATCTCCTTCTACACTTATTGACAATCAATCTGCAGGTCAAATAATAATACTAATAGTTTCGTTATTATTAATTTATTGAGCTTCTTTTTGTTGTTGTTTATGTTCTTGAAATTGTAATTAAGTTTTGTGTCATTTTCGCTTGGTTTCATCAATTTTGTTTCAGTTTACTTAATTATTGCTATTTTTTTGCTCAAAAGGTATCTGAATATACTTAATTTGTATTACATCCAGGACTTGTGAAAGAAACAAGTAATGAGCAAATAGGAACTGTTGAGATTGTTGCATCAGATAAATCTGCAGTTGAGAGACTGATGAAAAGTTTACACTGATTAAAACACCTTAGCCTTATATGAATGATACTGCTGGTAAGTTTATTGATGTACAAACATTCAATGCCGCTAGCAATGCCGTTTTGAGTCAAAACAATGACCTGATTGTCGCTGTTTCATTTCCATCTACACTTATTGACCATCGATCTATATATAGTTTTATTATTACTAATTTATTGAGCGATGATTGCGTTTTTGAAATTGTTATGCGGTGCTGTTTAATTTCGTTTAGGTTCATCAAATACAAATTGGAACGGATAGAATCCGATTTCAATTCCATCATAGTCCATCACAAATTCGTGAAATAAGAGAGTATTTACTTCAAAATAAATACAAGACACGCTTATGTTTTCCTTAGATATGCTTATATGCGTTTTCATGAGATATGAACCCAAAAATATGTATCTTACTGGTTTTGTTTTTATGAATCCATACAAGTACATATATTTATTATGCTCATGTTGTATTATAGGATTCAATGACGTCAATCCCCGGGTGTATAGTTACCTTTGTAGCATTGATGTTTACGTTTTTATCTACAATATCCCATGAAAGTTTTTTTTTATTTTTTATTTTTATTTTTTTTTATCATTGATGTCAACAGAGGCTCCTACAGAGGAGGAGGAGTAATCAGAGGGGGAGAGATGGGATTTCTTAGTAGCCGGGCGGTGGGTATAGAAAAAACTATGACATTTACGTAACTTAATACGCCGATTACTTTGATTTCTAAATTTACTACTCTCACTAATGAAATGTCCCGTTCTTATTGATTAAAAACGTTCCATATTAATTGATTTCGTTGCGAGGTTTTGATCTCTATATGAGACGTTTTTCAAAGACTGCATTCATTTTTAAACAAACCATAACCTTTATTTCATCAATAAAGGTTTAAAAAGCTTTACGTAGATTATCAAATAATGATAATCTAAAATATCCTGTTTACACACGACCATTACATAATGGTTTACAATACAAATATGTTACAACAAAATAAGTTTCTTGAATGCAGTTTTTACACAATATCATACAAGCATGGACTCCAAATCTTGTCCTTATTTAAGTATGCGACGGCGGAAGCTCTTAATAATCACTTGAGAATAAACATGCTTAAAACGTCAACAAAAATGTTGGTGAGTTATAGGTTTAATCTATATATATCAAATCGTAACAATAGACCACAAGATTTCATATTTCAATACACATCCCATACATAGAGATAAAAATCATTTATATGGTGAACACCTGGTAACCGACATTAACAAGATGCATATATATAAGAATATCCCCATCATTCCGGGACACCCTTCGGATATGATATAAATTTCGAAGTACTAAAGCATCCGGTACTTTGGATGGGGTTTGTTAGGCCCAATAGATCTATTTTTAGGATTCGCGTCAATTAGGGTGTCTGTTCCCTAATTCTTAGATTACCAGACTTAATAAAAAGGGGCATATTCGATTTCGATAATTCAACCATAGAATGTAGTTTCACGTACTTGTGTCTATTTTGTAAATCATTTATAAAACCTGCATGTATTCTCATTCCAAAAATATTAGATTTTAAAAGTGGGACTATAACTCACTTTCACAGATTTTTACTTCGTCGGGAAGTAAGACTTGGCCACTGGTTGATTCACGAACCTATAACAATATATACATATATATCAAAGTATGTTCAAAATATATTTACAACACTTTTAATATATTTTGATGTTTTAAGTTTATTAAGTCAGCTGTCCTCGTTAGTAACCTATAACTAGTTGTCCACAGTTAGATATACAGAAATAAATCGATAAATATTATCTTGAATCAATTCACGACCCAGTGTATACGTATCTCAGTATTGATCACAACTCAAACTATACATATTTTGGAATCAACCTCAACCCTGTATAGTTAACTCCAACATTCACATATAGAGTGTCTATGGTTGTTCCGAAATATATATAGATGTGTCGACATGATAGGTCGAAACGTTGTATACGTGTCTATGGTATCTCAAGATTACATAATATACAATACAAGTTGATTAAGTTATGGTTGGAATATATTTGTTACCAATTTTCACGTAGCTAAAATGAGAAAAATTATCCAATCTTGTTTTACCCATAACTTCTTCATTTTAAATCCGTTTTGAGTGAATCAAATTGCTATGGTTTCATATTGAACTCTATTTTATGAATCTAAACAGAAAAAGTATAGGTTTATAGTCGGAAAAATAAGTTACAAGTCGTTTTTGTAAAGGTAGTCATTTCAGTCGAAAGAACGACGTCTAGATGACCATTTTAGAAAACATACTTCCACTTTGAGTTTAACCATAATTTTTGGATATAGTTTCATGTTCATAATAAAAATCATTTTCTCAGAATAACAACTTTTAAATCAAAGTTTATCATGGTTTTTAATTAACTAACCCAAAACAGCCCGCGGTGTTACTACGACGGCGTAAATCCGATTTTACGGTGTTTTTCGTGTTTCCAGGTTTTAAATTATTAAGTTAGCATATCATATAGATATAGAACATGTGTTTAGTTTATTTTAAAAGTCAAGTTAGAAGGATTAACTTTTGTTTGCGAACAAGTTTAGAATTAACTAAACTATGTTCTAGTGATTACAAGTTTAAACCTTCGAATAAGATAGCTTTATATTTATGAATCGAATGATGTTATGAACATCATTACTACCTTAAGTTCCTTGGATAAACCTACTGGAAAAGAGAAAAATGGATCTAGCTTCAATGGATCCTTGGATGGCTCGAAGTTCTTGAAGCAGAATCATGACACGAAAACAAGTTCAAGTAAGATCATCACTTAAAATAAGATTGTTATAGTTATAGAAATTGAACCAAAGTTTGAATATGATTATTACCTTGTATTAGAATGATAACCTACTGTAAGAAAAAAAGATTTCTTGAGGTTGGATGATCACCTTACAAGATTGGAAGTGAGCTAGCAAACTTGAAAGTATTCTTGATTTTATGAAACTAGAACTTTTGGAATTTATGAAGAACACTTAGAACTTGAAGATAGAACTTGAGAGAGATCAATTAGATGAAGAAAATTGAAGAATGAAAGTGTTTGTAGGTGTTTTTGGTCGTTGGTGTATGGATTAGATATAAAGGATATGTTATTTTGTTTTCATGTAAATAAGTCATGAATGATTACTCATATTTTTGTAATTTTATGAGATATTTCATGCTAGTTGCCAAATGATGGTTCCCACATGTGTTAGGTGACTCACATGGGCTGCTAAGAGCTGATCATTGGAGTGTATATACCAATAGTACATACATCTAAAAGCTGTGTATTGTACGAGTACGAATACGGGTGCATACGAGTAGAATTGTTGATGAAACTGAACGAGGATGTAATTGTAAGCATTTTTGTTAAGTAGAAGTATTTTGATAAGTGTATTGAAGTCTTTCAAAAGTGTATAAATACATATTAAAACACTACATGTATATACATTTTAACTGAGTCGTTAAGTCATCGTTAGTCGTTACATGTAAGTGTTGTTTTGAAACTTTTAGGTTAACGATCTTGTTAAATGTTGTTAACCCAATGTTTATAATATCAAATGAGATTTTAAATTATTATATTATCATGATATTATCATGTATGAATATCTCTTAATATGATATATATACATTAAATGTCTTTACAACGATAATCGTTACATATATGTCTCGTTTAAAAATCATTAAGTTAGTAGTCTTGTTTTTACATATGTAGTTCATTGTTAATATACTTAATGATATGTTTACTTATCATAGTATCATGTTAACTATATATATATATCCATATATATGTCATCATATAGTTTTTACAAGTTTTAACGTTCGTGAATCACCGGTCAACTTGGGTGGTCAATTGTCTATATGAAACATATTTCAATTAATCAAGTCTTAACAAGTTTGATTGCTTAACATGTTGGAAACATTTAATCATGTAAATATCAATCTCAATTAATATATATAAACATGGAAAAGTTCGGGTCACTACAGTACCTACCCGTTAAATAAATTTCGTCCCGAAATTTTAAGCTGTTGAAGGTGTTGATGAATCTTCTGGAAATAGATGCGGGTATTTCTTCTTCATCTGATCTTCACGCTCCCAGGTGAACTCGGGTCCTCTACGAGCATTCCATCGAACCTTAACAATTGGTATCTTGTTTTGCTTAAGTCTTTTAACCTCACGATCCATTATTTCGACGGGTTCTTCGATGAATTGAAGTTTTTCGTTGATTTGGATTTCATCTAACGGAATAGTGAGATCTTCTTTAGCAAAACATTTCTTCAAATTCGAGACATGGAAAGTGTTATGTACAGCCGCGAGTTGTTGAGGTAACTCAAGTCGGTAAGCTACTGGTCCGACACGATCAATAATCTTGAATGGTCCAATATACCTTGGATTTAATTTCCCTCGTTTACCAAATCGAACAACGTCTTTCCAAGGTGCAACTTTAAGCATGGCCATCTCTCCAATTTCAAATTCTATATCTTTTCTTTTAATGTCAGCGTAGCTCTTTTGTCGACTTTGGGCAGTTTTCAACCGTTGTTGAATTTGGATGATCTTCTCGGTAGTTTCTTGTATAATCTCCGGACCCGTAATCTGTCTATCCCCCACCTCACTCCAACAAATCGGAGACCTGCACTTTCTACCATAAAGTGCTTCAAACGGCGCCATCTCAATGCTTGAATGATAGCTGTTGTTGTAGGAAAATTCTGCTAACGGTAGATGTCGATCCCAACTGTTTCCGAAATCAATAACACATGCTCGTAGCATGTCTTCAAGCGTTTGTATCGTCCTTTCGCTCTGTCCATCAGTTTGTGGATGATAGGCAGTACTCATGTCTAGACGAGTTCCTAATGCTTGCTGTAATGTCTGCCAGAATCTTGAAATAAATCTGCCATCCCTATCAGAGATAATAGAGATTGGTATTCCATGTCTGGAGATGACTTCCTTCAAATACAGTCGTGCTAACTTCTCCATCTTGTCATCTTCTCTTATTGGTAGGAAGTGTGCGGATTTGGTGAGACGATCAACTATTACCCAAATAGTATCAAAACCACTTGCAGTCCTTGGCAATTTAGTGATGAAATCCATGGTAATGTTTTCCCATTTCCATTCCGGGATTTCGGGTTGTTGAAGTAGACCTGATGGTTTCTGATGCTCAGCTTTGACCTTAGAACACGTCAAACATTCTTCTACGTATTTAGCAACATCGGCTTTCATACCCGGCCACCAAAAATGTTTCTTGAGATCCTTGTACATCTTCCCCGTTCCAGGATGTATTGAGTATCTGGTTTTATGAGCTTCTCTAAGTACCATTTCTCTCATATCTCCAAATTTTGGTACCCAAATCCTTTCAGCCCTATACCGGGTTCCGTCTTCTCGAATATTAAGATGCTTCTCCGATCCTTTGGGTATTTCATCCTTTAAATTTCCCTCTTTTAAAACTCCTTGTTGCGCCTCCTTTATTTGAGTAGTAAGGTTATTATGAATCATTATATTCATAGATTTTACTCGAATGGGTTCTCTGTCCTTCCTGCTCAAGGCATCGGCTACCACATTTGCCTTCCCCGGGTGGTAACGAATCTCAAAGTCGTAATCATTCAATAATTCAATCCACCTACGCTGCCTCATATTCAGTTGTTTCTGATTAAATATGTGTTGAAGACTTTTGTGGTCGGTATATATAATACTTTTGACCCCATATAAGTAGTGCCTCCAAGTCTTTAATGCAAAAACAACCGCGCCTAATTCCAAATCATGCGCCGTATAATTTTGTTCGTGAATCTTCAATTGTCTAGACGCATAAGCAATCACCTTCGTTCGTTGCATTAATACACAACCGAGACCTTGCTTTGATGCATCACAATAAATCACAAAATCATCATTCCCTTCAGGCAATGACAATATAGGTGCCGTAGTTAGCTTTTTCTTCAATAACTGAAACGCTTTCTCTTGTTCATCATTCCATTCAAATTTCTTCCCTTTATGCGTTAATGCAGTCAAGGGTTTTGCTATTCTGGAAAAGTCTTGGATGAACCTTCTGTAGTAACCAGCTAGTCCTAAAAACTGGCGTATGTGTTTCGGAGTTTTCGGGGTTTCCCACTTTTCAACAGTTTCTATCTTTGCCGGATCCACCTTAATACCTTCTTTGTTCACTATGTGACCGAGGAATTGAACTTCTTCCAACCAAAATGCACACTTTGAAAACTTAGCGTACAATTCTTCCTTTCTCAATACTTCTAACACCTTTCTCAAATGTTCACCGTGTTCTTGGTCATTCTTTGAGTAAATAAGTATGTCATCAATGAAAACAATGACAAACTTGTCAAGGTATGGTCCATACACTCGGTTCATAAGGTCCATGAACACAGCTGGTGCATTAGTTAAACCAAACGGCATGACCATAAACTCGTAATGACCATAACGTGTTCTGAAAGCAGTCTTTGGAATATCATCTTCTTTCACCCGCATTTGATGATACCCGGAACGTAAGTCAATCTTTGAATAAACAGACGAGCCTTGTAGTTGATCAAATAAGTCGTCGATTCTCGGTAGTGGGTAGCGGTTCTTGATGGTAAGTTTGTTCAACTCTCGGTAGTCGATACACAACCTGAATGTACCATCTTTCTTCTTGACAAACAAAACAGGAGCTCCCCACGGTGATGTGCTTGGTCGAATGAAACCACGCTCTAAAAGTTCTTGTAATTGGCTTTGCAGTTCTTTCATCTCGCTGGGTGCGAGTCTGTAAGGAGCACGAGCTATTGGTGCAGCTCCTGGTACAAGATCTATTTGAAATTCAACGGATCGATGTGGGGGTAATCCCGGTAATTCTTTCGGAAATACATCGGGAAATTCTTTTGCAATGGGAACATCATTGATGCTCTTTTCTTCAGTTTGTAATTTCTCGACGTGTGCTAGAACAGCATAGCAACCTTTTCTTATTAGTTTTTGTGCCTTCAAATTACTAATAAGATGTAGCTTCGTGTTGCCCTTTTCTCCGTACACCATTAAGGGTTTTCCTTTTTCTCGTATAATGCGAATTGCATTTTTGTAACAAACGATCTCTGCTTTCACTTCTTTCAACCGGTCCATACCGATTATCACATCAAAACTCCCTAACTCTACTGGTATTAAATCAATCTTAAATGTTTCGCTAACCAGTTTAATTTCTCGATTCCGACATATATTATCTGCTGAAATTAATTTACCATTTGCTAATTCGAGTAAAAATTTACTATCCAAAGGCGTCAATGGGCAACTTAATTTAGCACAAAAATCTCTACTCATATAGCTTCTATCCGCACCCGAATCAAATAAAACGTAAGCAGATTTATTGTCAATAAGAAACGTACCCGTAACAAGCTCCGGGTCTTCCTGTGCCTCTGCTGCATTAATATTGAAAACTCTTCCGCGGCCTTGTCCATTCGTGTTCTCCTGGTTCGGGCAATTTCTAATAATGTGGCCCGGTTTTCCACATTTATAACAAACTACATTGGCATAGCTTGCTCCGACACTACTTGCTCCGCCATTACTCGTTCCGACACCATTTGTTCCTTTCGTTCTATTAACCCCTGGTCCGTAGACCTCACACTTCGCCGCGCTATGACCATTTCTTTTACACTTGTTGCAAAATTTGGTGCAGAACCCCGAGTGATACTTTTCACACCTTTGGCATAGCTGCTTCTGATTGTTGTTGTTGTTGCGGTTATTATTGTTGTTGGGATGATTGTTGTAGTTGCTGTTGTTGTTGTTGTTGTTGTTGTTGTTGGGCCGTTTGTTGTAGTTGCGATTGATGTTGCGATTGTTGGGATAATTGTTGCGATTGCTGTTGTTGTTGTATTGGTGATTCTTATCACTATTTTCCTCCCACTTTCTTTTGACTTGCTTCACATTGGCCTCTTCAGCAGTCTGTTCTTTAATTCTTTCTTCAATCTGGTTCACTAGTTTGTGAGCCATTCTACATGCCTGTTGTATGGAGGCGGGCTCGTGTGAACTTATATCTTCTTGGATTCTTTCCGGTTATCCTTTCACAAACGCGTCGATCTTCTCTTCCTCATCTTCGAATGCTCCCGGGCACAATAGGCACAATTCTGTGAATCGTCTTTCATACGTGGTAATATCAAATCCTTGGGTTCGTAACCCTCTTAGTTCTGTCTTGAGCTTATTGACCTCGGTTCTGGGACGGTACTTCTCGTTCATCAAGTGCTTGAATGCTGACCACGGTAGTGCGTACGCATCGTCTTGTCCCACTTGCTCTAGATACGTATTCCACCATGTTAACGCAGAACCTGTGAAGGTATGCGTAGCGTACTTCACTTTGTCCTCTTCAGTACACTTACTTATGGCAAACACCGATTCGACCTTCTCGGTCCACCGTTTCAATCCGATCGGTCCTTCGGTTCCATCAAATTCTAAAGGTTTGCAGGCAGTGAATTCTTTGTAGGTGCATCCTACACGATTCCCTGTACTGCTAGATCCAAGGTTATTGTTGGTATGTAGCGCAGCCTGTACTGCGGCTATGTTTGAAGCTAGAAAAGTACGGAATTCCTCTTCATTCATATTCACTGTGTGTCGAGTAGTCGGTGCCATTTCCTTCAAAATAGTTAAATGGAACAAGTTCATCATACAGAATATTAAGAGTAGTTAATAGTATTTCGTAGCATAATATGAACTCATTTATAAAAGCTTTTTCTTCATATTAGCGTTTTATAAGTTTAAATTCGGGTAGTACCTACCCGTTAAGTTCATACTTAGTAGCTAATATACAATTCAACTACTACAATTCTATATGAAAAACTGATTATAATAATATTTCGCGTTCAAACTTTTATACAATATTTTATAAACTTACAATACCGCTTATTTTACATAAAGCATGAAATATAGCACACAATAACTTTGATACAAGATAGTTGTGAAGATAATTCTAGCTAGTACACAAGTCGTTCAGCAAAGGCAATAAAGACACGTAATTCATACGTCCAGAAACAAGTCATGCATTCTGGTTTTACTAGGACTACTTCCCATCCTTGGTCTTGTGCAACATAACCGTTATGGCCGTTGATAAGACAGTGTGTTGTAACGTCGTCAAAGGGACGAGGGTTACGTAATGTCCAACAGTCCCGTAACAATCTAAAAACCTCATTTCTTACCCCAATTACCGACTCCGTCACTTGTGGGAACGTTTTGTTTAATAGCTGTAGCCCGATGTTCTTTTTCTCACTTTGGTGAGAAGCGAACATTACTAACCCATAAGCATAGCATGCTTCTTTATGTTGCATGTTAGCCGCTTTTTCTAAATCATGAAGTCCTATATTCGGATACATTGAGTCAAAATAATTTCTTAACCCGTTGCGTAAAATAGCATTTGAGTTCCCCGCAATATATGCATCAAAGTAAACACATCGTAACTTATGGGTTTCCCAATGTGATATCCCCCATCTTTCAAACGAAAGTCTCTTATAAACCAAGACATTCTTGGAACGTTCTTCGAATGTCTTACAAACTGATCTCGCCTTAAATAGTTGTGCCGAGGAATTCTGACCGACTCTAGACAAGATTTCATCAATCATATCTCCGGGTAGGTCTCTTAAAATATTGGGTTATCTATCCATTTTGTGTTTTTATACTGTAAAATAGACAAGAGTTAGATTCATAAAAAAAAATACTTATTAATACAAGCAATTTTTACATATATCATAAAGCATAAGCACACTATATTACATATATTACACCACATGAATACAACTATCTTATTCCGACTCGCTTGTTTCTTCTTCTTCGGTTTTGGTTCGTTTTGCCAAGTTTCTAGGGATATATGATTTTCCCCTAATACGAGCCGTCGTTATCCACATTGGTTTAGAAAAACCTGGTGGTTTAGAGGTTCCCGGGTCATTGTTACAACTTAAGGACTTCGGGGGTTGACGATACATATAAAGTTCATCGGGGTTGGAATTAGATTTCTCTATTTTTATGCCCTTTCCCTTATTATTTTCTTTTGCCTTTTTAAATTCAGTTGGGGTAATTTCTATAACATCATCGGAATTCTCGTCGGAATCCGATTCATCGGAGAATTGGTAATCCTCCCAATATTTTGCTTCCTTGGCGGAAACACCATTGACCATAATTAACCTTGGTCGGTTGGTTGAGGATTTTCTTTTACTTAACCGTTTTATTATTTCCCCCACCGGTTCTATTTCTTCATCCGGTTCCGATTCTTCTTCCGGTTCCGATTCTTCTTCCGGTTCCGACTCTTCTTCCGGTTCCTCTTCGGGAACTTGTGAATCAGTCCACGAATCATTCCAATTTACATTTGACTCTTCATTATTATTATGTGAGTCAATGGGACTTGTTCTAGAGGTAGACATCTATCACATAATATCAAACGCGTTAAGAGATTAATATATCACATAATATTCACATGTTAAAAATATATAGTTTCCAACAAAATTTGTTAAGCAATCATTTTTCAAGTAAACACGGTCGAAGTCCAGACTCACTAATGCATCCTAACAAACTCGATAAGACACACTAATGCAAAATTCTGGTTCTCTAAGACCAACGCTCGGATACCAACTGAAATGTCCCGTTCTTATTGATTAAAAACGTTCCATATTAATTGATTTCGTTGCGAGGTTTTGACCTCTATATGAGACGTTTTTCAAAGACTGCATTCATTTTTAAACAAACCATAACCTTTATTTCATCAATAAAGGTTTAAAAAGCTTTACGTAGATTATCAAATAATGATAATCTAAAATATCCTGTTTACACACGACCATTACATAATGGTTTACAATACAAATATGTTACAACAAAATAAGTTTCTTGAATGCAGTTTTTACACAATATCATACAAGCATGGACTCCAAATCTTGTCCTTATTTAAGTATGCGACGGCGGAAGCTCTTAATAATCACCTGAGAATAAACATGCTTAAAACGTCAACAAAAATGTTGGTGAGTTATAGGTTTAACCTATATATATCAAATCGTAACAATAGACCACAAGATTTCATATTTCAATACACATCCCATACATAGAGATAAAAATCATTCATATGGTGAACACCTGGTAACCGACATTAACAAGATGCATATATATAAGAATATCCCCATCATTCCGGGACACCCTTCGGATATGATATAAATTTCGAAGTACTAAAGCATCCGGTACTTTGGATGGGGTTTGTTAGGCCCAATAGATCTATTTTTAGGATTCGCGTCAATTAGGGTGTCTATTCCCTAATTCTTAGATTACCAGACTTAATAAAAAGGGGCATATTCGATTTCGATAATTCAACCATAGAATGTAGTTTCACGTACTTGTGTCTATTTTGTAAATCATTTATAAAACCTGCATGTATTCTCATCCCAAAAATATTAGATTTTAAAAGTGGGACTATAACTCACTTTCACAGATTTTTACTTCGTCGGGAAGTAAGACTTGGCCACTGGTTGATTCACGAACCTATAACAATATATACATATATATCAAAGTATGTTCAAAATATATTTACAACACTTTTAATATATTTTGATGTTTTAAGTTTATTAAGTCAGCTGTCCTCGTTAGTAACCTATAACTAGTTGTCCACAGTTAGATATACAGAAATAAATCGATAAATATTATCTTGAATCAATCCACGACCCAGTGTATACGTATCTCAGTATTGATCACAACTCAAACTATACATATTTTGGAATCAACCTCAACCCTGTATAGCTAACTCCAACATTCACATATAGAGTGTCTATGGTTGTTCCGAAATATATATAGATGTGTCGACATGATAGGTCGAAACGTTGTATACGTGTCTATGGTATCTCAAGATTACATAATATACAATACAAGTTGATTAAGTTATGGTTGGAATATATTTGTTACCAATTTTCACGTAGCTAAAATGAGAAAAATTATCCAATCTTGTTTTACCCATAACTTCTTCATTTTAAATCCGTTTTGAGTGAATCAAATTGCTATGGTTTCATATTGAACTCTATTTTATGAATCTAAACAGAAAAAGTATAGGTTTATAGTCGGAAAAATAAGTTACAAGTCGTTTTTGTAAAGGTAGTCATTTCAGTCGAAAGAACGACGTCTAGATGACCATTTTAGAAAACATACTTCCACTTTGAGTTTAACCATAATTTTTGGATATAGTTTCATGTTCATAATAAAAATCATTTTCTCAGAATAACAACTTTTAAATCAAAGTTTATCATGGTTTTTAATTAACTAACCCAAAACAGCCCGCGGTGTTACTACGACGGCGTAAATCCGATTTTACGGTGTTTTTCGTGTTTCCAGGTTTTAAATTATTAAGTTAGCATATCATATAGATATAGAACATGTGTTTAGTTTATTTTAAAAGTCAAGTTAGAAGGATTAACTTTTGTTTGCGAACAAGTTTAGAATTAACTAAACTATGTTCTAGTGATTACAAGTTTAAACCTTCGAATAAGATAGCTTTATATGTATGAATCGAATGATGTTATGAACATCATTACTACCTTAAGTTCCTTGGATAAACCTACTGGAAAAGAGAAAAATGGATCTAGCTTCAATGGATCCTTGGATGGCTCGAAGTTCTTGAAGCAGAATCATGACACGAAAACAAGTTCAAGTAAGATCATCACTTAAAATAAGATTGTTATAGTTATAGAAATTGAACCAAAGTTTGAATATGATTATTACCTTGTATTAGAATGATAACCTACTGTAAGAAAAAAAGATTTCTTGAGGTTGGATGATCACCTTACAAGATTGGAAGTGAGCTAGCAAACTTGAAAGTATTCTTGATTTTATGAAACTAGAACTTTTGGAATTTATGAAGAACACTTAGAACTTGAAGATAGAACTTGAGAGAGATCAATTAGATGAAGAAAATTGAAGAATGAAAGTGTTTGTAGGTGTTTTTGGTCGTTGGTGTATGGATTAGATATAAAGGATATGTTATTTTGTTTTCATGTAAATAAGTCATGAATGATTACTCATATTTTTGTAATTTTATGAGATATTTCATGCTAGTTGCCAAATGATGGTTCCCACATGTGTTAGGTGACTCACATGGGCTGCTAAGAGCTGATCATTGGAGTGTATATACCAATAGTACATACATCTAAAAGCTGTGTATTGTACGAGTACGAATACGGGTGCATACGAGTAGAATTGTTGATGAAACTGAACGAGGATGTAATTGTAAGCATTTTTGTTAAGTAGAAGTATTTTGATAAGTGTATTGAAGTCTTTCAAAAGTGTATAAATACATATTAAAACACTACATGTATATACATTTTAACTGAGTCGTTAAGTCATCGTTAGTCGTTACATGTAAGTGTTGTTTTGAAACTTTTAGGTTAACGATCTTGTTAAATGTTGTTAACCCAATGTTTATAATATCAAATGAGATTTTAAATTATTATATTATCATGATATTATCATGTATGAATATCTCTTAATATGATATATATACATTAAATGTCTTTACAATGATAATCGTTACATATATGTCTCGTTTAAAAATCATTAAGTTAGTAGTCTTGTTTTTACATATGTAGTTCATTGTTAATATACTTAATGATATGTTTACTTATCATAGTATCATGTTAACTATATATATATATCCATATATATGTCATCATATAGTTTTTACAAGTTTTAACGTTCGTGAATCACCGGTCAACTTGGGTGGTCAATTGTCTATATGAAACATATTTCAATTAATCAAGTCTTAACAAGTTTGATTGCTTAACATGTTGGAAACATTTAATCATGTAAATATCAATCTCAATTAATATATATAAACATGGAAAAGTTCGGGTCACTACAACTAACACATACAAGCTCAAAATTTCACATGTTAGTACCGTTAAGTCACTCTGCATTATTAACTACCAAGACAGGAATAGTTAACATCATTTTTGACTCAATTCATCTTCATCTCCATCATTGTTTCTTCAATGACCATATTATCAACTTTGTTCCTACTTTTATTCGCTCCTTTTTTTATAATTTATTATTTTAGATTTTAGATGTAACACTTTGGTACCACATGCAAACATATGCCGCATATATGCATGCCGCATATACCAGCTTCAAATAAAAGTAGGTGTCTTAAAAAAAAAAAGAATACCCGTATTCATGGTTGATGATATTGCCACGGATCCTGAGAATTTCTATTATGGCACCATCATTAATAGGTCAATCGGTGAAAATGTGTATGCCGGGGTTCCAATTGTATGTTACTAAAATTTAGTAGATTAGTGTATTGATGAAAAATTATTAACATATTTGATTATATATAAGTTTTTATTTTAGGACTACATTGGAAAAAATGTTACAAAATGAAATTTCATGAATGTTCTCATGGGAAATGCAAAAGGACTAAAAGGTGGGAGTGGAAAAATAATCAATAGTACAAGAGCATGCCGTGTATTCATTTAGTATTCCGGTCTGCTCGTGATATCCATGACCGTATATGTTCATATTTATCACACTATCTTGTTACATGCCAGTTGGTTCAAACTTGAAAGAAACTTTTAACACATCTTTATAAGTAAAGAAAATGAACTTGCATAAGACTTGCAAGTGTGTTTGTTGTTTTTTCGCATCAAAGTGTACGTATGCATTCTTTGCATATATATATATATATATATATATATATATATATATATATATATATATATATATAAAGGACCATGCTATGCTAGTCATATCTGATAACAAAAGTCAAGATTCTATCATTTAACTTTTGGCATGTTTTACACTCTTAGTGTAAAGGTGATGTCGAACGAGGTGTATATAAAATAGTTATTATTTTACTAGAAAATACTATTAAATACGATACAATTTTACACAAGATATTTATTTATTTATAGAATGGATATACTTAAACCTTGCTACAACACTTATAGGCAGTGTACCTAATCGTACAGTAGTGTAGTTTTTAGTAAGTCCGGTTCGTTCCACAGGGAAATCTTTAAACAAAGCTCAACGCTATATTAGTTTATTTTTATAAAAATACAAATATATATATAGGTAATATTATTATTATAAAGGGGGGTTTTTACCGTTTAATGACTGGTTTGTCGATTTTAAAACTTTAGTCGCAGTTAAAACCTAATGTAAAATATAAAATAAATACAAGACTTTAAATTAAAGCGTAAAGTAAATAACGATAATGAAATTACGAATAATAAAAATGCGATAAAATTAAATTGCGATAATTAAAAGTACGATAATTAAAAGTGCGATTAAATAACAATAAAAGTGCGATAATTAGAAGTGCAATTAAATATAAAATAAAAGAAATAAAATATGAAATAAAAGAATTATGCTTATTTAAACTTCCGTAATCATGATGTTTGACGTGTTGATTTTAGTTTTATGCCCATGGGTTAATTGTCCTTTGTCCTGGATTATTCAATATGTCCGTCTGGTTTTTGTCCATAACAGTCCATCAGTCATAAATATAAATTGCAAGTGTCCTTGACAAATTATTATTATACCCGAAGATAAATATTCCAACTAATTGGGGATTCGAATTGTAACAAGGTTTTAATACTTTGTTTAATGAATACACCAGGTTATCGACTGCGTGTAAACCAAGGTTTTACTACTTTGTTAACAATTACACCAATTACCCTTGAATGTAATTTCACCCCTGTTTTAATTATTCTAGTGGCTATTAATCCATTCCCGTGTCCGGTTAAATGAACGATTATTCATACATATAAATACCCCGCCCATCGTGTCCGATCGAGTGTATATGGTAATTTATAGGGACGCCCAATTGTAAATCTTTATATTAACATTAACAAACTTTCATTTAGTTAAACAAATATAAAGCCCATTAATAGCCCATAGTCTAGTTTCCACAAGTGTCGTTCTTTTGTCCAAACCCCAATTATGGTACAAAGCCCAATTACCCAATTTTAGTAATTAGCCCAACATCATGATTACTTCGTTTTAAACAAGCATAATAATAACTTAGCTACGAGACATTAATGTAAAAAGGTTGAACATAACTTACAATGATTAAAAATAGCGTAGCGTTACACGGACAGAATTTCGACTTACACCCTTACAACATTCGCTAACATACCCTTATTATTAGAATTATAATTAAAATTAAAATATAAATTATAAATATAAATATATTTACGTATGAAGAGGAAGAGAAAAAGGATATCATTTTTTGATCAGAATTCGGGTTGCTTTATAGCCAGGGTTGAAAATTGGGGCTCCGCGACTCGCGGCAAAATGGCCTTACAACTCCGCGAGTCGCGGAGAGGTATTTACAGCTTACCCCCTTGGAGTTTCCTGCTGCCGACGGTTTTTATTATATATATATAATATATATATAATTAATATAATTAATTATATATTATATTATATTTATATACATAGTTAACTTGTAATTTTTAGTCCGTTGCGTCGAGCGTTAAGAGTTGACTCTGGTCCCGGTTCCGGATTTTCGAACGTCCTTGCGTACAATTTAATATCTTGTACTTTGCGTTTTGAATCTTGTATTCTTGTGATTTCGAGACGTTTCTTATCAATAATTGGAACCTTTTTGATTGTCTTTTGTACTTTTGAGCTTTTTGGTCGTTTGCGTCTTCAATTCGCCGAATCTGTCTTTTGTCTTCACCTTTTATTATTTAAACGAATATCACTTGTAAATAGAACAATTGCAACTAAAAGCTTGTCTTTCTTGAGGAATAATGCTATGAAATATATGTTCGTTTTTAGCATTATCAAATATTCCCACACTTGAGCGTTGCTTGTCCTCAAGCAATATTGTCTTGAAATACTAGAATCACTTCTTTATTCTTCACACTTTGTACATCAGTGATTTCTATATGGCGGTATAAACAATGGTAGTAACGATATGGTTTACAGTCCCACATGACTATAAAAATTTAGATCCATTAAGGAAATTGGATCTTTATGAAAACATTTGATCTTTTGAAAATTAAATCTAGTTTTTACCCTAGATAAGTTTTCCGGAATAACCCTTTACCGGTGTTTGCAAAATATTTTTGTGGGTTTGGTGGGTTTCAGATTTGAAAATTTTAGCTCAAAACTTGCGGTTTTGTGTCACCACTTGCTAACCTTGTATTTGGAAAGCAACACGTCCAGTTTACTTGTTCCGTATATTACCTTTCGGCAAACTACCGTCCGGTTGTAAAGGAAAGCGTTGAACAAGCAACTGTTTTAAGGCAATGTCCCGTGACATGCTTTTGATTATGGTCTATAACGTGTCGGACGCAATTACTATCCTTGGTAGGAGCAATAGTAAAGCTCACCCTTATAATTTTTCGGTCTGGCACAAGGTCCTGTCTTTGACCATGCTATGCAACCACCGTTCTTACGGTTGACACCCGATTTGGTTCAGGTGACCTAATGAATTCCAGGTGAATTCCTAGGATTTTACGTTCAATGGTAATGAACGCATTGAAAATAGGGTTTTCAGAAAACAAATCGGTTTATAATTTTGATCAAAATATTTTCTCGTTTAAGCTCGAGTTTAGATATCATTGAATTCCATGAGTTTGTAATTCTCAATCTTTAAGGTCAATCTCTAGGATTGAGTAATATCAGTCTTAAAAGCTGATTTTTAATCTTTAAGGAGATTATCCTTTCTGGGGATCTGATTCATTAGTCTTATCCAGCTAATTTGCATGGTGCCTGAAATGTCCCGTTCTTATTGATTAAAAACGTTCCATATTAATTGATTTCGTTGCGAGGTTTTGACCTCTATATGAGACGTTTTTCAAAGACTGCATTCATTTTTAAACAAACCATAACCTTTATTTCATCAATAAAGGTTTAAAAAGCTTTACGTAGATTATCAAATAATGATAATCTAAAATATCCTGTTTACACACGACCATTACATAATGGTTTACAATACAAATATGTTACAACAAAATAAGTTCCTTGAATGCAGTTTTTACACAATATCATACAAAGCATGGACTCCAAATCTTGTCCTTATTTAAGTATGCGACAGCGGAAGCTCTTAATAATCACCTGAGAATAAACATGCTTAAAACGTCAACAAAAAATGTTGGTGAGTTATAGGTTTAACCTATATATATCAAATCGTAACAATAGACCACAAGATTTCATATTTCAATACACATCCCATACATAGAGATAAAAATCATTCATATGGTGAACACCTGGTAACCGACAATAACAAGATGCATATATAAGAATATCCCCATCATTCCGGGACACCCTTCGGATATGATATAAATTTCGAAGTACTAAAGCATCCGGTACTTTGGATGGGGTTTGTTAGGCCCAATAGATCTATCTTTAGGATTCGCGTCAATTAGGGTGTCTGTTCCCTAATTCTTAGATTACCAGACTTAATAAAAAGGGGCATATTCGATTTTGATAATTCAACCATAGAATGTAGTTTCACGTACTTGTGTCTATTTTGTAAATCATTTATAAAACCTGCATGTATTCTCATCCCAAAAATATTAGATTTTAAAAGTGGGACTATAACTCACTTTCACAGATTTTTACTTCGTCGGGAAGTAAGACTTGGCCACTGGTTGATTCACGAACCTATAACAATATATACATATATATCAAAGTATGTTCAAAATATATTTACAACACTTTTAATATATTTTGATGTTTTAAGTTTATTAAGTCAGCTGTCCTCGTTAGTAACCTACAACTAGTTGTCCACAGTTAGATGTACAGAAATAAATCGATAAATATTATCTTGAATCAATCCACGACCCAGTGTATACGTATCTCAGTATTGATCACAACTCAAACTATATATATTTTGGAATCAACCTCAACCCTGTATAGCTAACTCCAACATTCACATATAGAGTGTCAATGGTTGTTCCGAAATATATATAGATGTGTCGACATGATAGGTCGAAACATTGTATACGTGTCTATGGTATCTCAAGATTACATAATATATAATACAAGTTGATTAAGTTATGGTTGGAATAGATTTGTTACCAATTTTCACGTAGCTAAAATGAGAAAAATTATCCAATCTTGTTTTACCCATAACTTCTTCATTTTAAATCCGTTTTGAGTGAATCAAATTGCTATGGTTTCATATTGAACTCTATTTTATGAATCTAAACAAAAAAGTATAGGTTTCTAGTCGGAAAAATAAGTTACAAGTCGTTTTTGTAAAGGTAGTCATTTCAGTCGAAAGAACGACGTCTAGATGACCATTTTAGAAAACATACTTCCACTTTGAGTTTAACCATAATTTTTGGATATAGTTTCATGTTCATAATAAAAATCATTTTCTCAGAATAACAACTTTTAAATCAAAGTTTATCATAGTTTTTAATTAACTAACCCAAAACAGCCCGCGGTGTTACTACGACGGCGTAAATCCGGTTTTACCGTGTTTTTCGTGTTTCCAGGTTTTAAATCATTAAGTTAGCATATCATATAGATATAGAACATGTGTTTAGTTGATTTTAAAAGTCAAGTTAGAAGGATTAACTTTTGTTTGCGAACAAGTTTAGAATTAACTAAACTATGTTCTAGTGATTACAAGTTTAAACCTTCGAATAAGATAGCTTTATATGTATGAATCGAATGATGTTATGAACATCATTACTACCTTAAGTTCCTTGGATGAACCTACTGGAAAAGAGAAAAATGGATCTAGCTTCAATGGATCCTTGGATGGCTCAAAGTTCTTGAAGCAAAATCATGACACGAAAACAAGTTCAAGTAAGATCATCACTTGAAATAAGATTGTTATAGTTATAGAAATTGAACCAAAGTTTGAATATGATTATTACCTTGTATTAGAATGATAACCTACTGTAAGAAACAAAGATTTCTTGAGGTTGGATGATCACCTTACAAGATTGGAAGTGAGCTAGCAAACTTGAAAGTATTCTTGATTTTATGAAACTAGAACTTTTGGAATTTATGAAGAACACTTAGAACTTGAAGATAGAACTTGAGAGAGTTCAATTAGATGAAGAAAATTGAAGAATGAAAGTGTTTGTAGGTGTTTTTGGTCGTTGGTGTATGGATTAGATATAAAGGATATGTAATTTTGTTTTCATGTAAATAAGTCATGAATGATTACTCATATTTTTGTAATCTTATGAGATATTTCATGCTAGTTGCCAAATGATGGTTCCCACATGTGTTAGGTGACTCACATGGGCTGCTAAGATCTGATCATTGGAGTGTATATACCAATAGTACATACATCTAAAAGCTGTGTATTGTACGAGTACGAATACGGGTGCATACGAGTAGAATTGTTGATGAAACTGAACGAGAATGTAATTGTAAGCATTTTTGTTAAGTAGAAGTATTTTGATAAGTGTATTGAAGTCTTTCAAAAGTGTATAAATACATATTAAAACACTACATGTATATACATTTTAACTGAGTCGTTAAGTCATCGTTAGTCGTTACATGTAAGTGTTGTTTTGAAACCTTTAGGTTAACGATCTTGTTAAATGTTGTTAACCCAATGTTTATAATATCAAAAGAGATTTTAAATTATTATATTATCATGATATTATGATGTACGAATATCTCTTAATATGATATATATACATTAAATGTCGTTACAACGATAAACGTTACATATATGTCTCGTTTCAAAATCATTAAGTTAGTAGTCTTGTTTTTACATATGTAGTTCATTGTTAATATAATTAATGATATGTTTACTTATCATAATATCATGTTAACTATACATATAACCATATATATGTCATCATATAGTTTTTTTACAAGTTTTAACGTTCGTGAATCACCGGTCAACTTGGGTGGTCAATTGTCTATATGAAACCTATTTCAATTAATCAAGTCTTAACAAGTTTGATTGCTTAACATGTTGGAAAAATTTAATCATGTAAATATCAATCTCAATTAATATATATAAACATGGAAAAGTTCGGGTCACTACAGTACCTACCCGTTAAATAAATTTCGTCCCGAAATTTTAAGCTGTTGAAGGTGTTGACGAATCTTCTGGAAATAGATGCGGGTATTTCTTCTTCATCTGATCTTCACGCTCCCAGGTGAACTCGGGTCCTCTACGAGCATTCCATCGAACCTTAACAATTGGTATCTTGTTTTGCTTAAGTCTTTTAACCTCACGATCCATTATTTCGACGGGTTCTTCGATGAATTGGAGTTTTTCGTTGATTTGGATTTCATCTAACGGAATAGTGAGATCTTCTTTAGCAAAACATTTCTTCAAATTCGAGACGTGGAAAGTGTTATGTACAGCCGCGAGTTGTTGAGGTAACTCAAGTCGGTAAGCTACTGGTCCGACACGATCAATAATCTTGAATGGTCCAATATACCTTGGATTTAATTTCCCTCGTTTACCAAATCGAACAACGCCTTTCCAAGGTGAAACTTTAAGCATGACCATCTCTCCAATTTCAAATTCTATATCTTTTCTTTTAATGTCAGCGTAGCTCTTTTGTCGACTTTGGGCGGTTTTCAACCGTTGTTGAATTTGGATGATCTTCTCTGTAGTTTCTTGTATAATCTCCGGACCCGTAATCTGTCTATCCCCCACCTCACTCCAACAAATCGGAGACCTGCACTTTCTACCATAAAGTGCTTCAAACGGCGCCATCTCAATGCTTGAATGGTAGCTGTTGTTGTAGGAAAATTCTGCTAACGGTAGATGTCGATCCCAACTGTTTCCGAAATCAATAACACATGCTCGTAGCATGTCTTCAAGCGTTTGTATCGTCCTTTCGCTCTGCCCATCAGTTTGTGGATGATAGGCAGTACTCATGTCTAGACGAGTTCCTAATGCTTGCTGTAATGTCTGCCAGAATCTTGAAATAAATCTGCCATCCCTATCAGAGATAATAGAGATTGGTATTCCATGTCTGGAGACGACTTCCTTCAAATACAGTCGTGCTAACTTCTCCATCTTGTCATCTTCTCTTATTGGTAGGAAGTGTGCTGATTTGGTGAGACGATCAACTATTACCCAAATAGTATCAAAACCACTTGCAGTCCTTGGCAATTTAGTGATGAAATCCATGGTAATGTTTTCCCATTTCCATTCCGGGATTTCGGGTTGTTGAAGTAGACCTGATGGTTTCTGATGCTCAGCTTTGACCTTAGAACACGTCAAACATTCTCCTACGTATTTAGCAACATCGGCTTTCATACCCGGCCACCAAAAATGTTTCTTGAGATCCTTGTACATCTTCCCCGTTCCAGGATGTATTGAGTATCTGGTTTTATGAGCTTCTCTAAGTACCATTTCTCTCATATCTCCAAATTTTGGTACCCAAATCCTTTCAGCCCTATACCGGGTTCCGTCTTCCCGAATATTAAGATGCTTCTCCGATCCTTTGGGTATTTCATCCTTTAAATTTCCCTCTTTTAAAACTCCTTGTTGCGCCTCCTTTATTTGAGTAGTAATGTTATTATGAATCATTATATTCATAGATTTTACTCGAATGGGTTCTCTATCCTTCCTGCTCAAGGCATCGGCTACCACATTTGCCTTCCCCGGGTGGTAACGAATCTCAAAATCGTAATCATTCAATAATTCAATCCACCTACGCTGCCTCATATTCAGTTGTTTCTGATTAAATATGTGTTGAAGACTTTTGTGGTCGGTATATATAATACTTTTGACCCCATATAAGTAGTGCCTCCAAGTCTTTAATGCAAAAACAACCGCGCCTAATTCCAAATCATGCGTCGTATAATTTTGTTCGTGAATCTTCAATTGTCTAGACGCATAAGCAATCACCTTCGTTCGTTGCATTAATACACAACCGAGACCTTGCTTTGATGCGTCACAATAAATCACAAAATCATCATTCCCTTCAGGCAATGACAATATAGGTGCCGTAGTTAGCTTTTTCTTCAATAACTGAAACGCTTTCTCTTGTTCATCATTCCATTCAAATTTCTTCCCTTTATGCGTTAATGCAGTCAAGGGTTTTGCTATTCTGGAAAAGTCTTGGATGAACCTTCTGTAGTAACCAGCTAGTCCTAAAAACTGGCGTATGTGTTTCGGAGTTTTCGGGGTTTCCCACTTTTCAACAGTTTCTATCTTTGCCGGATCCACCTTAATACCTTCTTTGTTCACTATGTGACCGAGGAATTGAACTTCTTCCAACCAAAATGCACACTTTGAAAACTTAGCGTACAATTCTTCCTTCCTCAATACTTCTAACACCCTTCTCAAATGTTCACCGTGTTCTTGGTCATTCTTTGAGTAAATAAGTATGTCATCAATGAAAACAATGACAAACTTGTCAAGGTATGGTCCACACACTCGGTTCATAAGGTCCATGAACACAGCTGGTGCATTAGTTAAACCAAACGGCATGACCATAAACTCGTAATGACCGTAACGTGTTCTGAAAGCAGTCTTTGGAATATCATCTTCTTTCACCCGCATTTGATGATACCCGGAACGTAAGTCAATCTTTGAATAAACAGACGAGCCTTGTAGTTGATCAAATAAGTCGTCGATTCTCGGTAGTGGGTAGCGGTTCTTGATGGTAAGTTTGTTCAACTCTCGGTAGTCGATACACAACCTGAATGTACCATCTTTCTTCTTGACAAACAAAACAGGAGCTCCCCACGGTGATGTGCTTGGTCGAATGAAACCACGCTCTAAAAGTTCTTGTAATTGGCTTTGCAGTTCTTTCATCTCGCTGGGTGCGAGTCTGTAAGGAGCACGAGCTATTGGTGCAGCTCCTGGTACAAGATCTATTTGAAATTCAACGGATCGATGTGGGGGTAATCCCGGTAATTCTTTCGGAAATACATCGGGAAATTCTTTTGCAATGGGAACATCATTGATGCTCTTTTCTTCAGTTTGTACTTTCTCGATGTGTGCTAGAACAGCATAGCAACCTTTTCTTATTAGTTTTTGTGCCTTCAAATTACTAATAAGATGTAGCTTCGTGTTGCCCTTTTCTCCGTACACCATTAAGGGTTTTCCTTTTTCTCGTATAATGCGAATTGCATTTTTGTAACAAACGATCTCCGCTTTCACTTCTTTCAACCAGTCCATACCGATTATCACATCAAAACTCCCTAACTCTACTGGTATCAAATCAATCTTAAATGTTTCGCTAACCAGTTTAATTTCTCGATTCCGACATATATTATCTGCTGAAATTAATTTACCATTTGCTAATTCGAGTAAAAATTTACTATCCAAAGGCGTCAATGGACAACTTAATTTAGCACAAAAATCTCTACTCATATAGCTTCTATCCGCACCCGAATCAAATAAAACGTAAGCAGATTTATTGTCAATAAGAAACGTACCCGTAACAAGCTCCGGGTCTTCCTGTGCCTCTACCGCATTAATATTGAAAACTCTTCCACGGCCTTGTCCATTCGTGTTCTCCTGGTTCGGGCAATTTCTAATAATGTGGCCTGGTTTTCCACATTTATAACAAACTACATTGGCATAACTTGCTCCGACACTACTTGCTCCGCCATTACTCGTTCCGACACCATTTGTTCCTTTCGTTCTATTAACCCCTGGTCCGTAGACCTCACACTTCGCCGCGCTATGACCATTTCTTTTACACTTGTTGCAAAATTTGGTGCAGAACCCCGAGTGATTCTTTTCACACCTTTGGCATAGTTGCTTCTGATTGTTGTTGTTGTTGCGGTTATTATTGTTGTTGGGATGATTGTTGTAGTTGCTGTTGTTGTTGTTGTTGTTGTTGTTGTTGGGCCGTTTGTTGTAGTTGCGATTGATGTTGCGATTGTTGGGATAATTGTTGCGATTATTGTTGTAATTGCTGTTGTTGTTGTATTGGTGATTCTTATCACCGTTTTCCTCCCACTTTCTTTTGACTTGCTTCACATTGGCCTCTTCAGCAGTTTGTTCTTTAATTCTTTCTTCAATCTGGTTCACTAGTTTGTGAGCCATTCTACATGCCTGTTGTATGGAGGCGGGCTCGTGTGAACTTATATCTTCTTGGATTCTTTCCGGTAATCCTTTCACAAACGCGTCGATCTTCTCTTCCTCATCTTCGAATGCTCCCGGACACAATAGGCACAATTCTGTGAATCGTCTTTCGTACGTGGTAATATCAAATCCTTGGGTTCGTAACCCTCTAAGTTCTGTCTTGAGCTTATTGACCTCGGTTCTAGGACGGTACTTCTCGTTCATCAAGTGCTTGAATGCTGACCACGGTAGTGCGTACGCATCATCTTGTCCCACTTGCTCTAGATAGGTATTCCACCATGTTAACGCAGAACCTGTGAAGGTATGCGTAGCGTACTTCACTTTGTCCTCTTCAGTACACTTACTTATGGCAAACACCGATTCAACCTTCTCGGTCCACCGTTTCAATCCGATCGGTCCTTCGGTTCCATCAAATTCCAAAGGTTTGCAGGCAGTGAATTCTTTGTAGGTGCATCCTACACGATTTCCTGTACTGCTAGATCCAAGGTTATTGTTGGTATGTAGCGCAGCCTGTACTGCGGCTATGTTTGAAGCTAGAAAAGTACGGAATTCTTCTTCATTCATATTCACGGTGTGTCGAGTAGTCGGTGCCATTTCCTTCAAAATAGTTAAATGGAACAAGTTAATCATACAGAATATTAAGAGTAGTTAATAGTATTTCGTAGCATAATATGAACTCATTTATAAAAGCTTTTTCTTCATATTAGCGTTTTATAAGTTTAAATTCGGGTAGTACCTACCCGTTAAGTTCATACTTAGTAGCTAATATACAATTCAACTACTACAATTCTATATGAAAAACTGATTATAATAATATTTCGCGTTCAAACTTTTATACAATATTTTACAAACTTACAATACCGCTTATTTTACATAAAGCATGAAATATAGCACACAATAACTTTGATACAAGATAGTTGTGAAGACAATTCTAGCTAGTACACAAGTCGTTCAGCAAAGGCAATAAAGACACGCAATTCATACGTCCAGAAACAAGTCATGCATTCTGGTTTTACTAGGACTACTTCCCATCCTTGGTCTTGTGCAACATAACCGTTATGGCCGTTGATAAGACAGCGTGTTGTAACGTCATCAAAGGGACGAGGGTTACGTAATGTCCAACAGTCCCGTAATAATCTAAAAACCTCATTTCTTACCCCAATTACCGACTCCGTCACTTGTGGAAACGTTTTGTTTAATAGTTGTAGCCCGATGTTCTTGTTCTCACTTTGGTGAGAAGCGAACATTACTAATCCGTAAGCATAACATGCTTCTTTATGTTGCATGTTAGCCGCTTTTTCTAAATCACGAAGTCCAATATTCGGATATATTGAGTCAAAATAATTTCTTAACCCGTTGCGTAAAATAGCATTTGGGTTCCCCGCAATATATGCGTCAAAGTAAACACATCGTAACTTATGGGTTTCCCAATGTGATATCCCCCATCTTTCAAACGAAAGTCTCTTATAAACCAAGACATTCTTGGAACGTTCTTCGAATGTCTTACAAACTGATCTCGCCTTAAATAGTTGTGCCGAAGAATTCTGGCCGACTCTAGACAAGATTTCATCAATCATGTCTCCGGGTAGGTCTCTTAAAATATTGGGTTGTCTATCCATTTTGTGTTTTTAAACTGTAAAATAGACAAGAGTTAGATTCATAAAAAAATACTTATTAATACAAGCAATTTTTACAAATATGATAAAGCATAAGCACACTATATTACATATATTACACCACACGAATATAACTATCTTATTCCGACTCGCTCGTTTCTTCTTGTTCGGTTTTGGTTCGTTTTGCCAAGTTTCTAGGGATATATGATGTTCCCCTAATACGAGCCGTCGTTATCCACATTGGTTTAGAAAAACCTGGTGGTTTAGAGGTTCCCGGGTCATTGTTACAACTTAAGGACTTCGGGGGTTGACAATACATATAAAGTTCATCGGGGTTGGAATTAGATTTCTCTATTTTTATGCCCTTTCCCTTATTATTTTCTTTTGCCTTTTTAAATTCAGTTGGGGTAATTTCTATAACATCATCGGAATTCTCGTCGGAATCCGATTCATCGGAGAATTGGTAATCCTCCCAATATTTTGCTTCCTTGGCGGAAACACCATTGACCATAATTAACCTTGGTCGGTTGGTTGAGGATTCTCTTTTACTTAACCGTTTTATTATTTCCCCCACCGGTTCTATTTCTTCTTCCGGTTCCGATTCTTCTTCCGGTTCCGACTCTTCTTCCGGTTCTGACTCTTCTTCCGGTTCCTCTTCGGGAACTTGTGAATCAGTCCACGAATCATTCCAATTTACATTTGACTCTTCATTATTATTAGGTGAGTCAATGGGACTTGTTCTAGAGGTAGACATCTATTACATAATATCAAACACGTTAAGAGATTAATATATCACATAATATTCATATGTTAAAAATATATAGTTTCCAACAAAAATGTTAAGCAATCATTTTTAAAGAAAACACGGTCGAAGTCCAGACTCACTAATGCATCCTAACAAACTCGATAAGACACACTAATGCAAATTTTCTGGTTCTCTAAGACCAACGCTCGGATACCAACTGAAATGTCCCGTTCTTATTGATTAAAAACGTTCCATATTAATTGATTTCGTTGCGAGGTTTTGACCTCTATATGAGACGTTTTTCAAAGACTGCATTCATTTTTAAACAAACCATAACCTTTATTTCATCAATAAAGGTTTAAAAAGCTTTACGTAGATTATCAAATAATGATAATCTAAAATATCCTGTTTACACACGACCATTACATAATGGTTTACAATACAAATATGTTACAACAAAATAAGTTCCTTGAATGCAGTTTTTACACAATATCATACAAAGCATGGACTCCAAATCTTGTCCTTATTTAAGTATGCGACAGCGGAAGCTCTTAATAATCACCTGAGAATAAACATGCTTAAAACGTCAACAAAAAATGTTGGTGAGTTATAGGTTTAACCTATATATATCAAATCGTAACAATAGACCACAAGATTTCATATTTCAATACACATCCCATACATAGAGATAAAAATCATTCATATGGTGAACACCTGGTAACCGACAATAACAAGATGCATATATAAGAATATCCCCATCATTCCGGGACACCCTTCGGATATGATATAAATTTCGAAGTACTAAAGCATCCGGTACTTTGGATGGGGTTTGTTAGGCCCAATAGATCTATCTTTAGGATTCGCGTCAATTAGGGTGTCTGTTCCCTAATTCTTAGATTACCAGACTTAATAAAAAGGGGCATATTCGATTTTGATAATTCAACCATAGAATGTAGTTTCACGTACTTGTGTCTATTTTGTAAATCATTTATAAAACCTGCATGTATTCTCATCCCAAAAATATTAGATTTTAAAAGTGGGACTATAACTCACTTTCACAGATTTTTACTTCGTCGGGAAGTAAGACTTGGCCACTGGTTGATTCACGAACCTATAACAATATATACATATATATCAAAGTATGTTCAAAATATATTTACAACACTTTTAATATATTTTGATGTTTTAAGTTTATTAAGTCAGCTGTCCTCGTTAGTAACCTACAACTAGTTGTCCACAGTTAGATGTACAGAAATAAATCGATAAATATTATCTTGAATCAATCCACGACCCAGTGTATACGTATCTCAGTATTGATCACAACTCAAACTATATATATTTTGGAATCAACCTCAACCCTGTATAGCTAACTCCAACATTCACATATAGAGTGTCAATGGTTGTTCCGAAATATATATAGATGTGTCGACATGATAGGTCGAAACATTGTATACGTGTCTATGGTATCTCAAGATTACATAATATATAATACAAGTTGATTAAGTTATGGTTGGAATAGATTTGTTACCAATTTTCACGTAGCTAAAATGAGAAAAATTATCCAATCTTGTTTTACCCATAACTTCTTCATTTTAAATCCGTTTTGAGTGAATCAAATTGCTATGGTTTCATATTGAACTCTATTTTATGAATCTAAACAAAAAAGTATAGGTTTCTAGTCGGAAAAATAAGTTACAAGTCGTTTTTGTAAAGGTAGTCATTTCAGTCGAAAGAACGACGTCTAGATGACCATTTTAGAAAACATACTTCCACTTTGAGTTTAACCATAATTTTTGGATATAGTTTCATGTTCATAATAAAAATCATTTTCTCAGAATAACAACTTTTAAATCAAAGTTTATCATAGTTTTTAATTAACTAACCCAAAACAGCCCGCGGTGTTACTACGACGGCGTAAATCCGGTTTTACCGTGTTTTTCGTGTTTCCAGGTTTTAAATCATTAAGTTAGCATATCATATAGATATAGAACATGTGTTTAGTTGATTTTAAAAGTCAAGTTAGAAGGATTAACTTTTGTTTGCGAACAAGTTTAGAATTAACTAAACTATGTTCTAGTGATTACAAGTTTAAACCTTCGAATAAGATAGCTTTATATGTATGAATCGAATGATGTTATGAACATCATTACTACCTTAAGTTCCTTGGATGAACCTACTGGAAAAGAGAAAAATGGATCTAGCTTCAATGGATCCTTGGATGGCTCAAAGTTCTTGAAGCAAAATCATGACACGAAAACAAGTTCAAGTAAGATCATCACTTGAAATAAGATTGTTATAGTTATAGAAATTGAACCAAAGTTTGAATATGATTATTACCTTGTATTAGAATGATAACCTACTGTAAGAAACAAAGATTTCTTGAGGTTGGATGATCACCTTACAAGATTGGAAGTGAGCTAGCAAACTTGAAAGTATTCTTGATTTTATGAAACTAGAACTTTTGGAATTTATGAAGAACACTTAGAACTTGAAGATAGAACTTGAGAGAGTTCAATTAGATGAAGAAAATTGAAGAATGAAAGTGTTTGTAGGTGTTTTTGGTCGTTGGTGTATGGATTAGATATAAAGGATATGTAATTTTGTTTTCATGTAAATAAGTCATGAATGATTACTCATATTTTTGTAATCTTATGAGATATTTCATGCTAGTTGCCAAATGATGGTTCCCACATGTGTTAGGTGACTCACATGGGCTGCTAAGAGCTGATCATTGGAGTGTATATACCAATAGTACATACATCTAAAAGCTGTGTATTGTACGAGTACGAATACGGGTGCATACGAGTAGAATTGTTGATGAAACTGAACGAGAATGTAATTGTAAGCATTTTTGTTAAGTAGAAGTATTTTGATAAGTGTATTGAAGTCTTTCAAAAGTGTATAAATACATATTAAAACACTACATGTATATACATTTTAACTGAGTCGTTAAGTCATCGTTAGTCGTTACATGTAAGTGTTGTTTTGAAACCTTTAGGTTAACGATCTTGTTAAATGTTGTTAACCCAATGTTTATAATATCAAAAGAGATTTTAAATTATTATATTATCATGATATTATGATGTACGAATATCTCTTAATATGATATATATACATTAAATGTCGTTACAACGATAAACGTTACATATATGTCTCGTTTCAAAATCATTAAGTTAGTAGTCTTGTTTTTACATATGTAGTTCATTGTTAATATAATTAATGATATGTTTACTTATCATAATATCATGTTAACTATACATATAACCATATATATGTCATCATATAGTTTTTTTACAAGTTTTAACGTTCGTGAATCACCGGTCAACTTGGGTGGTCAATTGTCTATATGAAACCTATTTCAATTAATCAAGTCTTAACAAGTTTGATTGCTTAACATGTTGGAAAAATTTAATCATGTAAATATCAATCTCAATTAATATATATAAACATGGAAAAGTTCGGGTCACTACAGTGCCCCCCCATTGTACGAGATAAATCCTTCTCATGGTTAGGATAAATCTGACCACTTGGCGACCCTGTTTAATGCTGAGGTCCGTGGATTTCCTGCTGATTTTAGTGATGACTTTTCTAGATTTTTCGTCAACCTACAGCTGGTCTGGACGACAACTTCATGACCTAAATCAAGAAGCGCGTGTCTTTTTCGGAAGACTTTACTTCCTTTTAGTGATGGAATTGATTCATCGTGTAGATCCATCTCTTCTTTTCTTTCATCGGGTAAAACAGTTTAGTTTAGTCCAAAGCAAAAGTATTTTCAGTTATTTGTTACAAATATATGTGGCATATGTTTAAAATAACTTGGTAAATTTTCCCACACTTGGCTTTTTATTTTTCTTTTTATCGTCCTCTATTCCATTTTAAATGAATTTTAACATTTTAGTTTGTTTCTCAATTTATGTCCTTTCCGAGGTAACAATAATTTCAGTGTTAAAACCTAGTTTTATCGTTCATAAATATGTATAAACATGATTTGAATTTATTTAATTGAAAATTTTTACTAGAATTGGGTAGTCAGTATATAAGACTAGGGCTGTTCTTTTTTATCAGAGAGCACTAGATTCTAATACAACTACTGCTTTACTAGTATTTTTAATGGTAACCAAGTGTATAAAGTAAAAGTTTTAAAATCCGAAAGAATTTAACCCCTTCCCACACTTAAGATCTTGCAATGCCCTCATTTGCAAGAAATCAGTAACAATTTAAATTATTGAGGGTGATTTGTGTGAAAATGATTAAATTTTTACCAAAGTTTCCAAATATATTGGCGTTTGTTTGCTGAATGATAAATGGTGCACATCATTTGTTCATTCCGTCTTGTTGTTATTTCACATATATTTTGCATCTTGTCGTCAAAATTAGTTGCTTTTGCTGAACTTAATGCCAGTCTTTGAAAATGCGTTGTTTTACCCTGTTGTGTACATAAGATAAACTGCAAACATATATACATATTTTTGAAGTTTGGTATATTACCCCACATTCAAAAATTATTAAAATCTAAGAATAAAAGTTAGATAATTATAAAAATGATTACAATATTAATAAAAGTATTAAACATATCAATAATTACAAATTACAAAATAAAAAAAATAATAAGTAAACTAAGGATGATATTGGTACCAATAGGGGTTCCAGGCATACCCATACGTGCTATAGAATGCTTCGGCAGGATCATACGTAGGATATGGTGGCTGCATCTCTATCGACCAAGGAGGGAAGACGGGTTTCGGTGTAGGAATATAGTTTCTACCTATATGTTGGCAATGCGCTATGATCTGGTTCTGATGAACTTGCCAATCTTCAAATGCTCTCTGTCTAGCATTTTCGTATTCCTGAGAAGCTATAAACCTATGCATTTCTTGCATCTCATTCCCCCCTCCTACATTACCTTGTTCCTGGTTTCTCTCTACCTGTGGATGTCTACCATTGTATCGTACTGCGGCGTTATTTCGCCGCTTCAAAACTTTCGCACCATGGTATACATTTAAACCTATAGTGTCGCGGGGTTCCGGCTCTTCTACTAATAATCCCCCCCGACTTATATCCACACCGAGATATTCACCAATCAAAGTAATAAAAATACCACCTCCTATTATGCTATGTGGACGCATCCCTCGAACCATAGCTGATAAATAATAACCCACACAATATGGTATACTTACAGCGCTGTGTGGGTCTCGAATACACATATGGTAAAACAAATCTTGTTCATTTACCTTTTCTTTGTTTTTACCCCTTTGTGTAATCGAATTAGCTAAAAACCTATGTATTACTCTTAATTCGGCTCTATCTATATCCAAATAAGAGTAGTTTCCCCCTTTGAAACGGTGATGGCTTGTCATTTGACTCCACACACCGTGTGTATCAAAATTCTCATCTATCTTTCTACCGTTTAGTATCAATCCTCTACAATCGGCAGACGCTAACTCCTCAGGCGTATATATACGTAAAGCCTGAGCCATGTCCAGTAAAGACATGTGGCGCATCGAACCGCCTAACAAAAATCTAATAAAAGAACGATCGGTTAAACTAGCTACCCGATCATTCAACTCTATACTACATAACAACTCTTCACACCATACTTTATATACAGGTCTGCGTATGGTGAATAAACATATCCAGTCATTAAAAGAAGAATTACCATACCTCTGTACCAGTAATTCCCTAATTGGCCCGGCCAATTCTACAGCTTCCAAGGGTCCCCATTCTATGACCCTTGGTACCTCAACAACCTTGGAATGAAGAGTATGCAAACCCCGTTGATATTTTGGATAATCTATCCAAAGTCTGTCAAATCTCAGGTTCGGGTGCAACTGTTCCAAGTGCATATCTGAAAAGGTCATGACTGGATGAGGTACATCCTGCTTGTAGTAGTTATCTACCTCCTGTTGTTCCAAGTTCTCAGCAGGAGCATGGCGGGCTTGGGATGAAGATTCACCCCTTTCATTCTGCAAAACACATCAAACACAAATTTTGTGCATCCAAATATGCATTAGTGTCAGCAAAATCATCAATCAAAATAATTACAATGACATTATCAATTTATATTAAACTTAAGCTTATTTTCACATTTTTATCAAATCTACACTTTTTCAAATAAGCATATACGAAAATTTTCGCCAAGTTCATAAGCATTCAACTCAAATAACATGTCAAAATAATCATTACTAGCAAATAAACAAGTCTCAAATGGCATTATCTTCCAAAAATCAAGTTCATGAATTTTGGACTTGAAAAAGTCCACTTTAATTCTCAAAATCATGTTTAGGCTCAAAGTTTGGATCATTTAACTACCTAGACATGTTACACTACTCAATTTAGCAACAATTCATGACAAAAATCGGCCATAACCTGTTTATATCAAAAAGCCCCAAATTGCTCAAGAACACAAACCCTAGATTATTCAAAATTTGAAGTTTAAGGCTTCTAATCATGTTAAACAGCATCAATCTAGGTTATACAAGCATAATACATAAACAATTTAAGTCTAATTACACTAAAAAGCATCAAAATCAAATTGGGTAAAAAAATAGCTCAAGAACACTAAAATTCGAATTAAATGGTGTTTAGGTGTAGAAATTTACCGTTTTTCTTGAGTAGTTCTTAGATATCATCCTTCTCAACATGATTTTAGCAAAAAATTTGGTGATTAACGGTTAAAAATTGAGATTTTTGGGGTGTTTTTGGGTGTATTTTCGGGTTCTTTTTCGCTGTTAAAATTGCAGTGTTTTTGTGTGGGAGTGAACTGATCGTTCAGCTCCTTATATTTTTTTTCTGTAATTTTGTCCCTCCGCGAGTCGCGGAGGTTTTGCCCTGCAAACTCCGCGTGTCGCGGAGTTTACCCTTTTTTTTTTTTTTTTTTTTTTTTTTTTATAATCTTTAACTTATAACACAATTAAGAAATTAATTTTAAAATTTTGTTTCCCTTGTTATTTAGGACGAGGTCGTTTCGGATCGATGTCCTAGTCCGTCCCTCGACAAAATTTTAAAATTTGTCTTTTTGTAGCGATTGTTTTAAAAGCTAAGATTTTTGGGTTTTTTCAATGTTTTTGGCATACTTTAAATCAATAAGATTAAAAATAATGATAATAAAAGTTCTCGTCCCTCCCTCGGGTAAAGCAATTTCGGTTCAAAGACCTAGTCTTCAACTTACGACGAATTTTAAAAATCATATTCTTAACTTAATGAGATAAAGTAAATTTTTGTTTTTAAATTCACACAACATAAATATAAAATTCAAAATTAAAATTAAAAATTCACACCAAACTCAAAATTTAAAATGCATAAAATTAAAATTCATATTTTAAAAATTAAAAATTCACACCAAACTTAATTTAAAAATTCATATTATAAATTCACACCAAACTTATATTAATTTTTCAAATATTTACAATTTTAAAAATATTGTTTTTACAAAGTTTACAATATTAATTTAAGATTTAAATATTAATTTTTAAAAACATGGTAAAAATAAAATTGAAAATCTTTTTGTCTTTTTATCCCACTTTAATCAATCAAATATTATCAAAAATATGCGCCCCTCTTTTCGGTAAAGTAATTTCGGTTCCAAGACCTAATTTAACTCATGACGAATTTTTGAAATATTTTGGGTTGATTGATTAAAGATATTTATACCTTAAGAATAAACGTTAAATTTCGCAGTGATGTAATAAATTTTTGAATGATATCAATAATTTCGGTCGCCAAACCTAATTTTATTTAATACCAATTTAATACTTTTTAGCGAACAAATTAGCGTTTATTATCAAAAGGTTAAAAATAAAAATAAAAATAAAAACTGTACAGACATACCTGTGAAATAGATTTCTTAGTTATATGATCTATTATATTCATAAGATAGTCGGTTTAATTGATTTTCCATGGCTCCATAGGCGTAACCTCGAGCATTCATTGTCTTTTCTTCTAAACATATGAACGGTCTGTCTCTGCATAAAGTAACAAATTCGGTATTTGAATAGGTTTGATTATTTGAACATTTACCTCCATGTGACCATTTTCCGCATTTGTGACATTTTTCTAGGTGTCGTGCTCTTCTTTTCGCTGCGGATTTTGATTTTCCTTTACCAAATTGTAACTTATTATCTTCGCATCTGGATCCTTTTCTAACTCCGTCCATTCTTTCTCTGATTACTGATACTAATTCACTCGGTAGTATGTCATTATTTCTTTTAGTGATCAAAGCGTGTAGCATTAGACCATGGTTTAGTTCACAGGCAGTCTTCATTTTGTAAAAACCTAAAAAAAATAAAAATTCGGAATGGGGGGAGAAGACTAGTTCTTTAGGGTCTGCTAGGGAAAGACCATACGTGTTCCATTTTCGAGAACTACACGAAAACAGACAATCTAACTCTAACAGAAATACATATTATCCTTCAAAGACTTGATTCTCCCCACACTTAGTTAGCTGTGGTGTCGAAATTGTGATTAACTTCGTTGTCGACTTCCATCGGACCATGTATGTAATGTTTAACTCTGTGACCATTAACTTTAAATTCAATCCCATTTGAATTTATTAATTCTATCGTTCCGTATGGGAAAACTCTTTTGACTATGAATGGTCCAGACCATCTTGACTTCAATTTTCCAGGAAATAGCTTGAATCGTGAATTGAAAAGAAGAACTCTGTCTCCTTCTTTAAATTCTTTTGAACTTCTGATTCTTTTATCATGCCATTTCTTCGTTCTTTCTTTATAGATTAACGAATTTTCGTATGCTTCATGTCTTAATTCTTCTAATTCGTTTAGTTGACTTAATCGTAGACGTCCGGCTTCATGTAAATCAAGATTACATGTCTTCAAAGCCCAAAATGCTTTGTGTTCAATTTCTACTGGAAGATGACATGCTTTTCCATACACAAGTCTAAAAGGTGTGGTTCCAATTGGAGTTTTGTAGGCTGTTCTAAAAGCCCAGAGTGCATCCTCCAATTTAATGGACCATTCCTTTGGATTTGATCCTACGGTTTTCTCTAGAATACGTTTTAAAGCTCGGTTGGTATTTTCAACTTGTCCACTTGTTTGTGGATGATATGCGGTGGAGATTTTATGAGTTACTCCATATCTTTTAAGAACTTTCTCAAGTTGATTATTACAAAAATGAGTTCCCCGATCACTTATTAAAGCTTTCGGTGTTCCAAACCTTGCAAAAAGACGTTTTAAAAAGTTGACTACAACTCGTGCATCGTTAGTTGGGAGAGCTTGTGCTTCCGCCCATTTAGATACATAATCAATGGCTACGAGTATATATAGATTATTATGAGATTTTGGAAATGGACCCATAAAGTCAATACCCCAAATGTCAAATACTTCACATACTTGGATGACATTTTGTGGCATTTCATCACGTTGACTTATTCTTCCGGCCCTTTGACATGCATCACAGGATTTGCAAAGAAGGTGTGCGTCTTTGTAAATTGTAGGCCAATAGAATCCAGCTTCATAAATTTTTCTTGCTGTTAGTTGAGGCCCATAATGCCCTCCTGTTGGTCCTGTGTGACAATGGTTTAAAATTTTACTAGCTTCATCTCCAAATACACATCGGCGTATTATTCCATCGGGACAACTTTTAAACAGATGTGGATCTTCCCAGAAATAGTGTTTTATATCACTGAAGAATTTCTTTCGTCTTTGGTACGATAATCCTTTTTCAAGGAATCCACAAACTAAGTAGTTTGCATAGTCTGCAAACCATGGGATTTCTTTATAATCTATCTTCAATAGATATTCATCAGGAAAGTTGTCTTGTATGGCCGATTCATTCAGAACTTCTAATTCGGGATTTTCAAGACGAGAAAGATGATCAGCGGCGAGATTTTCTGCTCCTTTTTTATCTCGGATTTCAATATCAAACTCTTGTAAGAGTAAGATCCAACGGATTAATCTTGGTTTAGCATCTTGTTTTGAAAATAGGTATCTAAGAGCAGAATGGTCGGTATAGACCACCGTTTTTGCTAGAACGAGATATGATCGAAATTTGTCAAAAGCAAAGACAATAGCAAGGAGTTCTTTTTCAGTAGTTGTATAGTTCGTTTGTGCTCCTTGTAATGTCTTACTAGCATAATATATAGGTTGAAATCGTTTTTCAATCCTTTGTCCTAAAACGGCTCCCATTGCAAAATCACTTGCATCGCACATTAGTTCAAATGGTAGATTCCAATTTGGTGTTATCATGATTGGTGCATTAGTGAGTTTTTCTTTAAGAATATTAAAAGATTTGATACATTCATCTGAAAAGATGAATGGCGCATCCTTTTCTAGGAGTTTATTCATAGGAGTGGCAATTTTAGAAAAATCTTTTATGAAACGTCGGTAAAAACCGGCATGCCCTAGAAAACTCCTAACTCCTTTAACATTTGTGGGATGTGGAAGTTTAGCAATTACATCTACTTTAGCTCTATCCACTTCAATTCCTTCTTTTGAAATTTTATGTCCAAGAACGATGCCTTCTTTAACCATGAAATGGCATTTCTCCCAATTAAGTACTAGATTTGATTTTTCGCATCTAATTAGCATTCGTTCCAGATTAACTAGACATGATTTAAATGTATCACCGAAGACTGAAAAGTCATCCATGAATACTTCCATGCATTCTTCTATCATGTCATGAAAAATCGCCATCATACACCTTTGAAAGGTTGCAGGGGCGTTACAAAGTCCAAATGGCATGCGTTTGTAAGCAAAAGTACCATAAGGGCACGTGAATGTGGTTTTCTCTTGGTCCTCGGGTGCTATTGGAATTTGAAAATATCCGGAAAATCCATCTAGAAAACAATAGTAACTATTTCCGGCTAATCTTTCCAACATTTGATCTATGAAAGGTAAGGGAAAGTGATCTTTTCTGGTGGCGTCATTTAATTTTCTATAATCAATACATACACGCCATCCTGTTACAGTCCTAGTAGGAATAAGCTCATTTTTCTCATTTGTAATGACAGTCATGCCACCCTTCTTAGGCACGCATTGAACTGGACTTACCCATGGACTATCAGAAATTGGATATATCAAACCTGCATCTAGCAGCTTAATAATCTCTTTCTTAACTACATCTTGCATATTAGGATTTAGTCTTCGTTGGCGTTGCACATACGTTTTATGACCTTCTTCCATAAGGATTTTATGTGTGCAATACGAAGGACTTATTCCTTTAATATCATGAATCTTCCATGCAATGGCTGGTTTATGAGCTTTCAACACAGAAATGAGTTGTGATTTCTCATTTTCAGTAAGAGAAGACGATATTATTACAGGTAATTCAGATTCACCATGTAAATAAGCGTATTCCAAATGGTTTGGAAGTGGCTTTAACTCTAATTTCGGAGGTTCTTCTATCGATGATTTATATCGATATCTGTCTTCTTCTTTTAGCATTTGAATTTCTTCTGTTGTTGGTTCATATCCATTAGCTATAAGTGTAGCTAACATTTCAGCTTCATCAATTGGTTCATTACTTTCTCCTAAAGAACATTCTCCTGTTCCTTGTAATTCTGGAAATTCTTCTAATAATTCTGCATGTGCATCTATAGTTTGAATATAATAACATGTATCATCTGCAGATTGTGGTTGTTGCATGGCTCTATCAACTGAAAAGGTAACACTCTCATCCTCTATACTTAGGGTCAGTTTCTTACCGAACACGTCTATCATTGCTTTAGCCGTGTTTAAGAATGGTCTTCCTAATATGAGAGGAACTTGAGAATCTTCTTCCATGTCCAAAACAACAAAATCTACTGGAAATACTAAAGTACCAACTTTAACTAGCATGTTCTCCATTATCCCTCTAGGATATTTTATTGATCTATCGGCTAGTTGTATGCTTATTCTGGTTGGTTTCAATTCTCCAAGGTCTAGTTTAGCGTATAGTGAATACGGCATTAGATTTATACTAGCACCTAAATCTGCTAATGCTTCTATTGAACTAAGACTACCCAGAAAACATGGAATTGTGAAACTTCCTGGATCAGATAGTTTTTCTGGTATCTTATTCAACAGCACTGCTGAACAATTTGCATTCATAGTAACAGCCGAGAGTTCTTCCATTTTCTTTCTATTCGTGATTAGATCTTTCAAGAATTTAGCATATCTTGGCATTCCTGAAATTACATCAATGAAAGGAAGATTTACATTTATCTGTTTAAACATATCCAAGAATTTGGATTGCTCGGCTTCAAGTTTTTCTTTCTTCATTTTACTCGGATAAGGAAGTGGTGGTTGGTATGGTTTAACATAAGGTTTAGCCTTAACTGTGTTATCTTCATTAACCTTTTCAACTACCGGTTCTTTTTCCTTATCTTGATCAGGTTGTGGTTCTTGTGGAGTAGGAATAGTTTCATCAGAAGTTACAGGTATTTCAGGTGGTTTAAGTGTTGTACCACTTCTTGTGGTAATAGCTTTAGCTGTTTCATTCCGGGGGTTAGCATTTGTATCACTAGGTAAACTTCCCGGTTTTCTTTCACCTATTAACCTTGCTAGGTTACTTACTTCTTGTTCCAGATTTTGAATAGAAGCTTGTTGATTTCTAAATGCTTGAGCATTTTGTTCATTGGTTTGTTTTTGAGATGTGAAAAACTGCGTTTGAGTTTCAACTAGCTTCGTCATCATATCTTCTAAATTCGGCTTTTTATCATCGGTTTGTTGTGGTGGTTTGTTTTGAAAATTTGGTCTTTGCTGATTATAAGTATTATTGGATACTTGTTGATTGCTAGGACCTTGTTGGTTGTTGTATGGAATATTTCGGTTATAATTCTGGTTTTGATTGTAAATCGGTCTTGGCGGTTGATAATTATTCTGATAATTATTTCCAGGCCTTTGGTTTATGTATGAAATATTCTCCCTTTGTTCCATTGTTAATTCAATACTTAGACAATCTTTTGTCAAATGTGGTCCTCCACAATGCTCACAACTAATTCGTATAGCATGAATATCTTTAGTCATCTTTTCCATTCGTCTCTCGAAAGCATCTATCTTTGCGGAAATGGAATCTAAGTCATGGCTAGAATCGGCTCTAGCTGCTTTAGATGATCTAATGATATCTTTTTCTTGGTGCCACTCATGTGAGTGGGAAGCAGTATTATCAATAATTTTGTAAGCATCAGTTTCGGTTTTCTTCATAATAGAACCACCAGCTGCTATATCTATGTCTTTTCTTGTAGTGATGTCGCATCCTTGGTAGAATATTTGTACTATTTGGCAGGTGTCTAAACCATGTTGCGGACATCCTCTTAACAATTTTCCATATCTTGTCCATGCCTCATATAGAGTTTCATTTGGTTTCTGTGTGAACGTAACAATTTCTGCTTGAAGTCTTACGGCTTTAGATGCAGGAAAAAATTGTTTAAGAAATTTGTCAATTAAAACATCCCATGTATCGATCGCCCCTTCAGGTAACGATTCCAACCAATCTTTGGCTTCTCCCTTTAAAGTCCAGGGAAATAACATGAGATATATCTGTTCATCCTCCACTTCTCGTATTTTAAATAGTGTGCAGATCCTATTAAAGGTACGTAGATGTTCATTTGGATCTTCCTTCGGCGCACCACTAAATTGGCATTGATTAGTCACCATGTGTAGAATTTGTCCTTTGATTTCATAATCTGGCGCATTAATGTCTGGATGAGTAATTGCGTGACCTTGGCCAGTGCGTTTAGCTCTCATTCGGTCTTCCATACTTAAAGGTTCCAGATTCTCCATAATTGAATTTGTTGACTCGGTATCACTAGATGATTCTGATTTAATAGTTCGTTCCTCAACAATCTCTGTTTGAATGATTGGTGGTTCCGGAGGAAAGTTTAATGGTTCAGGATCTACGAACCGTTCCTGAATATTTTCTGGATTCTCAATTGTGAGGTTTGTTTCAAAAACTGGATTATCGGAAATTTGAACTGAAGTACTTGGTCGACTGGATGACGATTCTAAAGAAAAATCAACGGCGGTTATATTTGTTAAACGATGTCTTGATCTAGTTACAGGTGGTGAACGTACAAAAGGTGATGAACGTCTTGCTCGGTGCATTCACTGAATATCCTATTAGTTTTTAAAAGGAAAGAAAAATTATAATAAGTTATCCAATCAATAGACTTTTCTGATTTTGCCCACGTTTCGAATAGCCAAAAGATGCAGCAGAGGGGCAGGATTCGTTTGGTCTCAATATAATTGAGGACTGTTTGGCTCCAATAACCCGGTCCACGTACAAATCCAACTATTACTACGAACCAGAAAATTTTGATGTCTATCAATTTAACTACTCAAAATAAATTTTCGTAATTTTAAGAAATTTAGATAAGAAGTAGAATAAAAATCTAAGTCCTAAAAACTAGAATGGCGAGAAATAAGAAAGACAAAGAGTTCGTTGCAAAAGGTCGAAAAAGAAAAATGGTTGAAAAATAAAAGGTGACGGAAAAATAAAAGAAACTTATCAAAACTTAAAAATACTTAACTAATTTAACCTTATTACTACAACTAACTTAAAATTATAATCGCAAATTGAAATTACTAATTGGAATGATAATTGATACATAGTAAAAGGTGTCTAAAAATATTAAAGCTTACAGGAAAAACTAAATCCCAAATGGAAATAACTTAAAAAGAAACTAAAACTTAAAAAGGCGTCGCAAAATTCTAAAGCACCTAAATCTTAGTCTAAAGAAAAAGCACTTAAGGAATTCTACGGCAAAGCCTAAAAATCTAGGAGTAAAAATAACTATAGCAAAAACTAATTTTAAAATTAAATATGAGCTAAAAAATACAAATATTACGCTACAACGATTAAAAAGTACAAAATATCAAAATATATAAAAAGTTGTAAAAAAAAATACAATTTTTATAAAAATATTATTTTTATATTAATATTTAATTAAAACTACTAATTTTAAAATTTTAATAAAACTAATTAAACAAAATACATAAATATAAAGTAAAAAGTAAAAATAAAACTAAAATTAATAATAATAATAATAATAATTAAGTAATTAATAATAATAATAATAAATTAAAACCCGTAATCAATGCTTGATTAGGGTTTTGTCCGTGTGTCAGAAACCCTCCGCGAGTCGCGGCAAAGAGAGAAGAAAACCCCGCGAGTCGCGGGGTTCAGAATTTGAGCTGACAGGTTTCACTTTTTACGCGTTTTTCTTTATTTTTTTTTTTTTTTATTTTGTTTTCTGTTTTTTAAATAATTAAAAGATATTAAAATTAAAACTTATATTTTTATAAACTAAAATAAAAATAAAGAAACTTATAAAACTTAAATATTTAACAAAATCCTAAAAATACTAATATTTTTGTTTTTCTTTTTATATTTTTCGAATTTTTAAAACGTAATTTTACAAAAAAAAAACGACTTTTAATAAAAGTAGATAAAAATCTTTTTTTTTTTTTTTTTTTATATTAGCGTTGCGCTTCCGGCTTTTAAGATATTCCCCGGCAGCGGCGCCAAAAATACTTGATGTCGAACGAGGTGTATATAAAATAGTTATTATTTTACTAGAAAATACTATTAAATACGATACAATTTTACACAAGATATTTATTTATTTATAGAATGGATATACTTAAACCTTGCTACAACACTTATAGGCAGTGTACCTAATCGTACAGTAGTGTAGTTTTTAGTAAGTCCGGTTCGTTCCACAGGGAAATCTTTAAACAAAGCTCAACGCTATATTAGTTTATTTTTATAAAAATACAAATATATATATAGGTAATATTATTATTATAAAGGGGGGTTTTTACCGTTTAATGACTGGTTTGTCGATTTTAAAACTTTAGTCGCAGTTAAAACCTAATGTAAAATATAAAATAAATACAAGACTTTAAATTAAAGCGTAAAGTAAATAACGATAATGAAATTACGAATAATAAAAATGCGATAAAATTAAATTGCGATAATTAAAAGTACGATAATTAAAAGTGCGATTAAATAACAATAAAAGTGCGATAATTAGAAGTGCAATTAAATATAAAATAAAAGAAATAAAATATGAAATAAAAGAATTATGCTTATTTAAACTTCCGTAATCATGATGTTTGACGTGTTGATTTTAGTTTTATGCCCATGGGTTAATTGTCCTTTGTCCTGGATTATTCAATATGTCCGTCTGGTTTTTGTCCATAACAGTCCATCAGTCATAAATATAAATTGCAAGTGTCCTTGACAAATTATTATTATACCCGAAGATAAATATTCCAACTAATTGGGGATTCGAATTGTAACAAGGTTTTAATACTTTGTTTAATGAATACACCAGGTTATCGACTGCGTGTAAACCAAGGTTTTACTACTTTGTTAACAATTACACCAATTACCCTTGAATGTAATTTCACCCCTGTTTTAATTATTCTAGTGGCTATTAATCCATTCCCGTGTCCGGTTAAATGAACGATTATTCATACATATAAATACCCCGCCCATCGTGTCCGATCGAGTGTATATGGTAATTTATAGGGACGCCCAATTGTAAATCTTTATATTAACATTAACAAACTTTCATTTAGTTAAACAAATATAAAGCCCATTAATAGCCCATAGTCTAGTTTCCACAAGTGTCGTTCTTTTGTCCAAACCCCAATTATGGTACAAAGCCCAATTACCCAATTTTAGTAATTAGCCCAACATCATGATTACTTCGTTTTAAACAAGCATAATAATAACTTAGCTACGAGACATTAATGTAAAAAGGTTGAACATAACTTACAATGATTAAAAATAGCGTAGCGTTACACGGACAGAATTTCGACTTACACCCTTACAACATTCGCTAACATACCCTTATTATTAGAATTATAATTAAAATTAAAATATAAATTATAAATATAAATATATTTACGTATGAAGAGGAAGAGAAAAAGGATATCATTTTTTGATCAGAATTCGGGTTGCTTTATAGCCAGGGTTGAAAATTGGGGCTCCGCGACTCGCGGCAAAATGGCCTTACAACTCCGCGAGTCGCGGAGAGGTATTTACAGCTTACCCCCTTGGAGTTTCCTGCTGCCGACGGTTTTTATTATATATATATAATATATATATAATTAATATAATTAATTATATATTATATTATATTTATATACATAGTTAACTTGTAATTTTTAGTCCGTTGCGTCGAGCGTTAAGAGTTGACTCTGGTCCCGGTTCCGGATTTTCGAACGTCCTTGCGTACAATTTAATATCTTGTACTTTGCGTTTTGAATCTTGTATTCTTGTGATTTCGAGACGTTTCTTATCAATAATTGGAACCTTTTTGATTGTCTTTTGTACTTTTGAGCTTTTTGGTCGTTTGCGTCTTCAATTCGTCGAATCTGTCTTTTGTCTTCACCTTTTATTATTTAAACGAATATCACTTGTAAATAGAACAATTGCAACTAAAAGCTTGTCTTTCTTGAGGAATAATGCTATGAAATATATGTTCGTTTTTAGCATTATCAAAAGGCATGTCCAAGTATGGTCTTCCATTTCAAGTCAATAATAATACATATTTTATTCAAACAATTTTGTATAGAAGTGTAGATATAACTTTTATGATTATATAATGTATACTTTGTACATTATTAAATAAACAAGATAATTCCAAGTAAAAAGGTTTACTCTATTTGTCGCGTTTTAGCCTTTGTTTGGATATCCTTTTATATCGTTTTGTACTTGTTGATCTTCAGATTCGTTTAATGTTATCGATATTTTGCCAAAAAAAAAAGGTTTACTTGTTATCCTACATATGCATCTCTCTATATATGTATGGATATTCTTTATATATAATCGTAGTATTATTACATAAAACAAATAACACAATGTCACGGCACATATAATAAGGTTGAAAATATTAAAATCACATTCAAATATGTAATTCAAATATGTAATTGATATTTATTTGCTCATTGTGTGTGACCCTTTAGGATAAAATGTCTTGTGTCTTGGGTAGAAAGAACCAACAATAACATCTCTAAAATTTCATATATTGCAACTGAAAACTTTGTAATCTATTTATTAAAACTAGGGTGCAACGTTTCAGCAGTACATGATACACTTATTCCGGTCAAAAGCTGTTCACACTTCACATTATGACATAAAAGGCAGTTTACGCTCTCCAGATGCATAAGAGATGATATTCCTCTTTAATGGTGCAAAAACGTTTGCGCCATTGAATGCTGCAGCTCGTAATATATTAAGTGGTCCAAAATCAACCGAGTACGCTTTCTGGAAACCATCTAGTACAGCCATCATCGCTATATTCGCTGTTTTCCTTTCTACCTCATATTTCCTCAACATAGTTACCTTCAAAAATAATGCACATTACATCTTTTAGTAAGAATTATATATAACTATTCAATGAACATTGGTTTAATTAAAAAAAAAATTGCATTTAAATTGAAGTTTATGTTAGTTGAAAGGGATAACTATTACTTACCTCCCCGATATCAGACCCGACTGCAACACCGTCAGCAATAACATTCGACAGTGAAGACACATCACCATAGCCCATGTTGACCCCTTGACCAGCCAACGGATGAACCGTATGAGCCGCATCACCAATCAAAACTACACGCTTAGATGCATATTGGTTCGCATGCATCAAAGAAAGTGGAAAAGCCATTCTATCTGAAGCTAATTTCATCACCTTAGGTGGCGGTTCAAATCCCTCGTTAACCGATGATGTTACATCTGGTCTGAAAAATGACGAAAACGCATCACCACCTGATTTGGGGCGAGGACCGTATCCAAGATCAAGAGCATGGTTAACGGCTATTATAAAATCATCTTCATTCATTATCTTATGGTTTGATGCATCTTTTGGTGACATGGTCCAAACAATGTTGCTATAATTGTCACCGATAGGCAAAAGTGCAATTGGACCGCCAGGTAAAAACCGTTGCCATGCACAAAAGTTAACGGAAGGATGTTCGACGGTGCAGATAACTGCACTCTGCGAGTAATTCCAACCAGTCGTTTTGATTCCCGCCAACTCCCTAACACGTGACTTGGATCCATCAGCCCCAACCTATTACATGCCAAAAAAGTCAGTTTCTTCTTTTAAGATGAACAGAAGAAGCATAAATTAGAGACAACATTGTAGGTGGGGCAGGTTATAGAACTGGTCAAAATAGGTATGTTTTTTGTGGGTCAAAACAAGTGGAGCCAAGTCTGGATGGATTGGTGCAAAAGGTTTTAAGCTTTCACAAAAAAAACCATATTATATCAATAACAAATAATAATATAACTTTTTGAGATAAAAAGATAAAATATTTTCAAAGAATTATGAATTGAAAATACACTTTGGGTGAGTTTCGACCAAATTCGTATTATTTCTAGATTTACCAATTTGACCCGTTAGAGATATAGAACATAACCTAAGTCAAACCATTAATATTTAAATGGGTCAAAATTGCTTATTCTATACTATAAACTAACCGCTGCTACAATTACCATCCTAGAAACAAACTTCTGTTACAAGCAATAACAGTTATAAAAACTTACCACCAACTTAGCATACAAGTTTGTGCCATCACTTAGCTCCAACTTTGCTAGATTCGCAAGATTTTTTGACGGTGTACTTAATACAGAGGATCCTGCGGCTGAAACTGACGCGCGGGTTGGTACGAACATTGATGACAATCTCGTAGAATATATTGTTTTATTGGCGTCTTGGTTCTGTTGAGTTTGGAATTTACATCAGTCAAATATATATAGTATAAGCCTTTGTGTAAAAGGAATATATACTATTGAACATTCATTTACTTACCTGCAAACATGACAATAAAGATTTATGTAGCACCTTATTCTCCACAACACACCTGAATTAAATAATAAAAAATAAAAAAATACTGATTAGACGGTGTACAAACTAGTATATAATGAACCAAGTAACTATGTTCTTACCCAAGGGCGTCTTTATTTACATCTCTTGCGTGGTATCTTGTGTATCCGAAGCCAGTGTAATCCCATACCTAGTGTAAAAAGGAATCAATCTTCAGTCGCAACTGATAAAGCTTAGCATATCATCTAGGTTCTACACTTACTGTTACAACACGCATTTCCAGGTTAATCCAGAAGTTATAAGAACAGACTTCACTAAATTTGAAGAGATATTTTAGTTCCGAGGTTGCTTCGGGAATAAGATAAATGAATGCTTTATATCAAACAAGGTTGTAGAAGTCGGGAGTCGAGGACGAGTCGGTTGGGACCTTGAAGGGACTACTCAGACATTGACCAACATTGACTTTTAGTAATAAATAAATAAATTTAACAAATATATAACACATATATATCAAACATAAATATTTCAACCAAACATAGATATAGGGAAAAAAAATCTAATTTTAGAAAATGTTCACATTTTGACCTAACTTTGACCAACTTTGACAGACTCAAACCCGACTTTGAACCGAATTTTCACTGAATCAGACCAAGGTGAGGCGTAGAGTGACTTTTTAGGCGTTTTTGGGCGAAATGGGACGCGCTCGTCCCCAAACCGACGTGTTAGCAGACTCAACCAAATTTTACAACAATGGTATCGACTATATTCTTATTAAACATGTTAAATGTTAATTTAAGTTTTCTTGAAATGTGGATACTTTATGATACAAGTGCACAATATTATATATCAAATACATGATAGAACGAGAGGATAAACAGCTATACAGATAATGATCTAGCAAATTATTAGAAAAATTATTACCTGCATGCTATCAAAATAGGTATGTCGATGTTGTTCAACATATTCCCATGCACCAATACCTACATAATGAACATTTCAGTTACTGTATATGGACCAAGTGTTCTAATCTGACTCTTCTCCCTTACAAAAAGTAACAAAGTCGCGATTTGTGTCTTTTAAGAAGAAAGTATTTGTGAAATCCAAATTCACTTTTGCATAAAAGATAGAATTAAACAACTCAATACCTTTAAAGAGTGAAATTGTTGCAGGTGTGACCGTACTGACCCTTGGATCTGGTGGGTCATCTTTCTTGATGGTGGGCCCACTTAGCAAAGCAGGATTGCTGTCAATGATGGCAATAGATAAGTGTTTTGTCAATGGCATGCTTGCTGCAAGCATACGAGGAAAAAAAAAAAACTTGCTAAGAATCGGAATTCAAAAGTATAATAAAACTAACTAAATAAAATACATTTTTATTTTTTAATTGAACCTCAAATTTCATTCAAATGGTAATTTAAAGGTATTAAGAGAGCTAGTTATCTAGAACAAGGTACAAATATACCTAATGAACAAGCGAGAGCCATCCCAACCATACCACCCCCTACAATCGCAACGTCATGTTGAGGAACGTCACATGTAGAACCGTCATCCTGTTTAATAAATTTCAAGATACGTAAACAAAAATAATAATAAAAAAAGATAGAAGCTTTATGCGTAAGTATTTGTCACAGAATAACACAAACCATCACACTGCCAATAAAAAGAAAAATGTAACAGATTTACGAAGTAGAAATGATATAGTTTTATGAAAACAAACAAATATATCTCAAATGGTTTAAAGAACAAAAGATTACCTTGTTAATATGGCTATCAGATGGAACATTATTTAACGTTACTGGTGCATCGTTGCAGAATGCCCTTGTAGCTAGTCTAGGTGCAAATATTTTTGAAACGCTCCTTCTTGCTGCAATTAACCTATAACAATAACAAATTGAAAAATAACAAGCAGATAGAGAAATAAGAAAATAAATACACGGAAGAAGATTCACATATACGCTAATTTGAGACAGTCTCATTGACCAATTGGTTTAGCGGGTCAAGGGTTTTGGAACGTATCAAGCATTACCCGGAAATCTATTGTATGTATCCTATGTGGCTATGTTTATACATTCTTTCGTATGTAAACCGAGTATGTGGCACCGATGAAATGGCACCTTCTATAGTGGCCACATCAGCCAAAAATGATTAAACAAAACAAAGAATAAAAATGAAAAGATGGTGGAAACATATAATGACACAATGATTTGAGTTTCATACACACAATAGAGTCTTGAAGTATGATACATACATTATATTTTCAGGTAAAAAGTTAGATACATCAAACAAGAATTAACCACCATTTAAATTACACATTTACTTGTTTAATATTTTATGTCACTTAACCCTGTGCATAATCTTGCTGAAAATCACATAACAACACTAACATTTACACCTAATTCTTAAATCAGCGTCCCATTCATTACAAGAAATTAGAAATAGGTTGAATGATAATGCAACATGTTCCTAAATTAACAGAGTTTATATAACTCTAAATTAACAACAATTAAATTGAGCTTCAAAATTTATCAAATAAGTTGTTACAGTAGATTACAAGATGTTATGATACGAAACAACAGTAATCATTAACAAATTTCATATAAAGTGCTAAATATACATTACCTGCTCATGTCTCCGAAACGATCGGTGAATTGAAATGGAAGGAGGATTCTTGAAATCCTATGATGATGGACAGTAACAATTGTATGTGTCTATCTTAATGTACCTAAATATCAAGATCAAAATCAAATTAAGTCGCAATACCTGAACAAGGCCCATAATTAATTAACCATCAAATATAATAACACATAACATATCATATCATTATATTCAATACAACAAAAGTAAGCAAGTACATATATTTTTCTTTTTTCCCCTAATTAATCACAGACAGCAGCAGTTACAATTAATCCCCAAATCATCAAATATCAATTATAGCATCAGATACACCCGAACCGAGATCAATATACACATTAATTCACTTAATGCAACAGTAAATCCAACTACCTTAAAATAAATGTTTTTATCTTCATCAAAATAAATAAATATACATACTTACCCTGTATTTTTTTGTTAATTTCAATTCAATTGGGGTTTGTGGGTGTGAGTATGCACGTGCATCTCTGTCTATACAATTTCTCTTTCTGAAAGTATTTTACCTGCAATTTTGCTGCATAATACTCAATTTATTAGGGTTTGTATGAATGTGACAGTCCCTATTAAAATTAGCACTTTCCCTTTTCAAAAAGTTACACTTAAACCCCTACCTTTTTATATAATTACACATGTAAAAAACAGCTAGATATCTATATTCGATCTCGACCAATTTATGTGACAAATGAAACTGGCCACAAAGCTAGACCCATCAATCAAAGTATCAAACAATTGATGGTAAAAAATATTGATTTTTTTTTTTTTTTTACTCTTTTAAAAATCATATTCATGAAAATTAGATACTATAGAATAATTGTTTGATATTAATTCAATTTATGTGAACTTGGAGACCAAAGTGAATTTAGAATGTGAACTTGGAGAGAGGAAAGAGAACTTGGAAAGGATAAGAAGAACTTCGGTCAAATTAGTGCTTCACTTTCATTTCGATGTGGATTGCCTCGGGAAAAAAGTAATAGAACTTTTTCAAGCATTAGGCATTTGTAATTCGCAAACAAATTTGAAAGCATCTTGCTTTGAACATCGGAGTTGCTAAGAGTCAAATTTGAAAAAACTTTACCTTCGAAGCTACTGAAGGAGATCAAAGTTCCAAGTTTTTAGTGGATATCGAATAGATCGAGAAAAAGCTTTATGGAATGGCATTGATAGTTATCGAATCCTAAATCATTCGATGTAACTGCTAGCAATAGTTTACCCTATTTTGTATGAACCAAACGAGTCGGGAAATTAAGGACACCAACAACCTTTTTGGTTTTACATATGGTCCGTTTCGAGTTCTGTACATAGGTTTGAGATTATGTCATCTGTTGAGTCCTCGTGCACAATTTACATGAGGGTGTATATATTATACTCGTATCACGTTGTAAATGCCATATGTTATTAATATAATACTACTAGTGAAATGACCTGTGAAATCACGGGTTTGTTTAAACGAAACAATTTAATGACATTTTTAGGTATTAAGTGAATGTAAATACCAAAGTCATTTATTTTAATGACCTGTTTGACTAAGAAACTTGTCGTCGTTTTTACAAATGTATAGAAACATGTATTTTCGCATGTAACGTAATTAATTGTGTAAAAGAATCCATATTTGAATATTAATAATATAATTATAAATATTATTATTATAATTATTATATTAAAAGTAAATAATAATAATAAAGTTCGCTCAAAGTTGAGTATTTATATTTTTAATAATAATAATAATTATTAGTAATAATAAATGCTTTTTAATTAAAAAATAAAATAAAAATACAATTATTATATAAAAGTTGTACGATATGCTTTAAAATTAAAATTTAGGTGTTCTGTATAAGATTTTACAATTTATGAGAGATTAGTATTTCCTTTTATAAAAGATTTCGTATTATTTTTTAATTAAATTAATATAAAATCATGACATCATCATTTTAAAAATTAAAAGATAATTAGCTTAATATTTTTTAGAGTTTTATATTGTTGGAAGCTTCGACGAGCCCAACACACCACTATAGAGGATCTAGACTATACTAGACTCACTACACCAACACTTTGACGTTGGTTAGCCTTTAATTTTATAAATCCTTAGTGCACAATGTACTTAGGCGACAGTGTCGACCATATATCTTTAGGCGGTATAACCGACCATGTATTACTTAGGCGGCAGAGCCGACCATATAATAAGAACAACAAAAGTGCACTAAGAACTTAAACACAAACTAAGGCTTGATCGGGAAACTTAACAAAAACACTTATATTAAATTACAATTACAATATTACTTACAAGCTTTATCTTCTCTACTTTCGCTAACTCACACTCATCTTCTCTTCTTCACAACTCACTTCTTATTTCACTCTCACAACTTCACACACCACAAATGAAATCTCCTCACATATTTATACTACTCCATAGAACATTCTAGAACCTAGATATTTCCATGGATATATAAATATCTAGATATTTCTACAACCTACAAATATCTAGATTTTTCTTTTACATTTCAATTTCTAGATTTTTCTCTCATATTCTAATATCTAGATATTTTCTTATACATATTAATATCTAGATATTTTACCCATATACATTTACTAATTCCATATTATTCTAAATTTGCATTGTATTTTAACACTCCCCCTCAATGCAAATTTTCTTCCAACGATGTCTTGCAGACCATTCCAAGTGCTTCTCTGAATTTTGTAAACTTCGGTTTACTTAGGCTCTTGGTGAATATATCTGCAACCTGTTCATCTGTCTTTGTTGGCATCATCTTGATCTCTCCTTCAAGGACCTTCTCGCGAACATAGTGATAGTGCACTTCTATATGTTTTGTTCTCGCATGAAAGACTGGATTTTCTGCTAGACGAATAGCTGATAGGTTATCGCAGAAAAGCTTTACTTGATAATCTGTTGATTGATGAAGATCTTCCATTAGTTGCTTCAACCACATAATTTCTTGTGTTGCTAATGCTGCCGATCGATATTCTGCTTCAGTGCTTGACAAGGATACTGTTGGTTGTCTCTTGCTGCACCATGATATTACTCCCGATCCAAGACTAAACATGTATCCAGTTGTTGACCGTCGTGTATCATAGTCTCCAGCGTAATCGGCGTCACAATATCCAGTTACGTGACATTCTTTTGTTTTCTTGTATAAAATACCAAAGTTAATAGTGCCTTTGACATACCTTAAGATGCGTCGTACAACATCAAGGTGAGGCTTCTTCGGATTGCTCATGTATCGACTAACCACTCCAACTGCATAAGATATATCTGGCCGGCTTAGTGTGAGATAAATAAGACTTCCGACCATCTTTCGATACATGGTAACATCTTGAAGACTTTTTCCTTCATCTGCTCGTAGTTTTGTATTCGGATCCATCGGAGTTGAGATAGGTTTGCAATTAAGCATTCCGTACTTTTGTAAAAGATCTTGCGCATATTTCTGTTGTCCCAGAAATAATCCTTCTCTTTTCTGCTCTATTTCGAGTCCAAGAAAATGTTTGAGTTCTCCAAGCTCCTTCATGTGAAATCTGATAGACAGATTCTCTCTTGTTCTTTGGATCTCCTCATAGTGATCTCCCGTGATGATTAAGTCATCCACATATACTAGCACTATGGCTAGTTTTCCTTGATCTTGTTTCACAAATAAACTAGAATCTGAAGGAGCAACTGTGAAACCACTTTGTACTAAGAACTCGCCAATCTTCCCATACCAAGCTCTTGGAGCCTGCTTCAAGCCGTATAGTGCTTTCTTTAATTTGCAGACATGGTCAGGATGAGACTTGTTCTCAAAGCCTCTTGGTTGCTCCATATAAATTTCTTTGTCAAGTTCTCCATGTAAGAAAGCGTTCTTGACATCCATCTGCCACATCTTCCAAGATTTGCTAGCGGCTAAAGCTAGTAGAGCTCGAATTGTTGTGATCTTCGCCACTGGACTAAACGTTTCTTCATAATCCAGCCCATATTGTTGAGAAAAACCTCTAGCAACAAGTCGAGCTTTATACCTTTCAATGGAGCCATCTGATCGAGTCTTCACCTTGTAAACCCATTTACAAGATATTGGTTTTACATCTTTTGGCTTTGGAACTAAACTCCATGTCTGATTTTCTTTTAGTGCATTAATTTCTTCTTCCATCGCTTTCTGCCATTCTTGACTTTGTGCTGCTTCTTCATAAGTGGAAGGTTCAATAGGTATTGATTCATCCACATGAGCAGCATTGGCATACCTCGGATTAGGTTGCCTCGGCCTTGTTGATCTCCGTAATTCTTGCACATGCTCCTCGGCATCCATTTGGCTTGGACGAACCTCTTCGGATGTAGATTGATGTACCCCAGTTTTCCATGGACTCGTTTCCTTAGAGTACGATCCATCTCCTTCTTTAATTGGATCCGTTATGTGCTCTTTATGTTCTTCTTTCTCTTTTGGAACTTCTTCTAATCCATGAGATTCTGGAAGCTCTATCTTTTGAGGTGACCACCATGAAGAAGCTTCATCAAATACCACATTTCTTGAAGTATGACACTTTCCAGTATTTGGATCACAACATCTCCATCCTTTTCTTGATTCATCATAACCGACAAAAATGCATCGAATTGCCTTCTTATCAAATTTGCTTCGTAGATGATCTGGTACGAAGACGTAGCATACACATCCAAAAACCTTGAGATGGTTGACGGTTGGCTTGATCTTCCATAATCTTTCATATGGTGAAATATATCCCAACTTTGTTTGTGGGAGTCTGTTAATCACGTATGAAGCCGTCCTCATACATTCGGCCCAAAATTTTCCTGGTACATTCTTACCATGAAGCATACTTCGACAGGTTTCAGCAAGATGAAGATTCTTACGTTCCGCCACTCCATTCTGTTGTGGAGTATTAGGGCAAGTTAATTGCCTTCTGATCTTGTGCTTCTTAAGATAGATATTGAACTCGGTTGATAAATATTCTCCTCCATTATCTGTGCGTAAGCATCGAATCTTAGTATTGAGCTCACTTTCTACCTTGTTCTTGAACTCTTTAAACTTCAGAAAAGTCTCCGACTTCTCCTTCATGAAGTAAACCCACACATACCTTGAGAAGTCATCAATGAATGTCACCATATACTTCATTCCTCCAAGTGATGTTTGTTTCACTGGGCCAAAGACGTCTGAGTGTATGAGCTCTAGTGGTGTCTTGGACTGATGTTGTGACTCCTTGAATGGCAATTGGTGAGCTTTTCCAAATTGACATCCAGCACATATTGTATTTGTTCGGATATCAATTTGAGGAAGCCCATTTACTATGCGTTTCACCATCATCTCCTTTAACTTATTGTATCCCACATGCCCAAGACGTTCATGCCACAGATCAGCCGTCTCATTCTTTCGAGTCTTATCCACATAAGCTGTTTCAGCAGATAATACATAGACCGATTCTATTCTTCTTCCATGTATAACTGGATTGCCAACCACCTTTACTCTCTTGAATACGGACACATCTTCTGGTCCAAAGAGCACATAATTCTCTTCTGCTGTCAATTGTGGTACTGATAGTAAATTATTCTTTAGGCCAGGGACAAGATACACCTTCTCGAGTTGGAGCTTTTGAGAGTCGCCTTCATTTGGAATTATTGTCTTTCCAATGTGAGAAATAGACAACCTTGAATTGTTGGCTGTCAACACGACTCTCTTTCCTTTGTAATCCTCCATTTCTTGCAGTTTTATCCCATCGTTGGTCATATGATTTGAGCACCCAGAATCGATGATCCAATCATCTTTGTAGTTTATTTTTGACTTTAAAGTTGCTGCAAGAGCTTGATCATCCATGTCAGCTTCAACGGAGAGTCCTGCTTCTGCATCCCATGTTTCCTCATTAATGGTTGCTTCGAATGTGACCTCTTTCTTCTCATCTCTTGCGGCGGCCACATTTCCTTCGAAAGTTCGCCTTCTAGGGAATCTACATTCTCGAGCAAAATGACCCTTCTTGCCACAATTGAAGCATTCACCATTCTTTCTCTTATCATTTTCCCCGTATTGTTGGCGATGATCTCTTCTTCCTTGTTGAGCTCCCCCTGAAGCGTTGCCTTTTGATTTTGGGTGACCCTTCCACCCATATGTCTTACTTTCTTTCATCGCCTCTTGTCTTCGAGATGTTGCTTTCTTTTTATTGGTGAAGAGTGCATCTTCTCCGTCTTTTACGATTACTTCATTCATCTGCTTGGCTAATGCCTCTTGATTTGCCAATAGATTCTCCAGCTCTATTAATGATGGTTGAGTAGGCCATCCTCTCACAGCGGCTATAAATCCATTATACTCGGATCTTAAGCCGTGGATGATAATTCTCTTCATCCTTGCATCACTCACTTTCTCTTCAGGAGCAAGTTGAGATATCTCACGACAAATAGATTTCACCTTGGTGAAATACTGAGAAATAGACAGACTTCCTTGTGAGATACCCGCGAGCTCATTTTTCAAGAGCTGGAGGCGTGCTTCATTCTTCTTTGAAAACAATTTTTCAAAAGTTTCCCAAGCTGCCTTTGGTGTTTTCTCGTCACGGATGTGCTCCAATAGATCCTCATCGATTGTAGTCTTCAATAGAAATAAAGCCTTCCCGGCCTTGATGTTCCATTTTCTCAAGGCTTCGGCATTTTCTTTCGGTGGAGGCGTTGTGTCACTGCCAGCAACTATTTCCCATAAATCCTGTCCTTGTAGATAGGATTCTATGCAAGTCCGCCAATAACCATAGTTGTGATTATTGAGACTCTTGATACCACTGCTCGTACTTGCAAGATCTGCCATTATGACGTCCAACGTCCAATAAGTTTGGTCCCTGACCGATGAGCTTTCACAGTTCCTAACTGTGCTCCGACAGAATCTCCCTTAGAGCCTTGGTCAAAACAAGTCGATGTAAACGTCCAACGTTTACCGATTTCCTCCACTAGAAATGGTCCCGAACGACCCGCTCTGATACCAATTGTTGGAAGCTTCGACGAGCCCAACACACCACTATAGAGGATCTAGACTATACTAGACTCACTACACCAACACTTTGACGTTGGTTAGCCTTTAATTTTATAAATCCTTAGTGCACAATGTACTTAGGCGACAATGTCGACCATATATCTTTAGGCGGTATAACCGACCATGTATTACTTAGGCGGCAGAGCCGACCATATAATAAGAACAACAAAAGTGCACTAAGAACTTAAACACAAACTAAGGCTTGATCGGGAAACTTAACAAAAACACTTATATTAAATTACAATTACAATATTACTTACAAGCTTTATCTTCTCTACTTTCGCTAACTCACACTCATCTTCTCTTCTTCACAACTCACTTCTTATTTCACTCTCACAACTTCACACACCACAAATGAAATCTCCTCACATATTTATACTACTCCATAGAACATTCTAGAACCTAGATATTTCCATGGATATATAAATATCTAGATATTTCTACAACCTACAAATATCTAGATTTTTCTTTTACATTTCAATTTCTAGATTTTTCTCTCATATTCTAATATCTAGATATTTTCTTATACATATTAATATCTAAATATTTTACCCATATACATTTACTAATTCCATATTATTCTAAATTTGCATTGTATTTTAACATATATGACTATAGATAGATTACTTGAAAAAAGAACTTTGTAGGCGTATAGGGGATTGGTCACCGTCAAAGTTGGCAACTTCCATAGTAAATTCATTCAACAATAATAAATATCGTAATTGTAGTTATGTTAACAAATTAACATAAATTGCTCAGTTTATGTAACTTGGAACATAAATGCCCGTTAAAGCATTATATTTGCATTGAAATTGGAGCTACGAATAAAAAAATACGATCATCCAAAGTTTGAACAGGAGCTGTTCGCGAACCCAGCAGTTGTTGACAATACAGCCAGAGGCGGAGCCAGGATTTGACGATAGGGGAGGCTTATCAGGGCCGGTCTTAAGTATTTTGATGCTCGGTACAAAACGGCCAAATAATGCCCCTATTTTATCTTATAAAGATGTTTCGAACCTAAAAAACTACCGTAACGTTTTACTCATATAATGTAAAAATTTGCTAAATTAATAGTCCGTAGTATATAGTATTACTTCATCCATCTCTAGATACATGTGTATTTCTAATTTTGTTTTTTCCCCAAAATAGACAATCAACTTTATTTTTTACTCTTATATATATTTATAATTAAAAGTTTATAATACTAGAAATGACATTACCTCTTATCCTCTTAGAAGAGAAATTTTTGTACTTAATTAAAGTTGCACCAATAGAACATATGTTTTGGGACGAATTAAGTATATAGTTATTTACTTAAGAGGGTATATAAACAATAAACAGTAACACTATGCAGTATTAAATATTTAATGAAGTTTATAAAAATAATATTAATTGAATGTATAAAATAAAACTAATTAATGTAGTATAATTAAATCGAATATGACTTTTTTCCATGAAGAAAATCAAAAAAGTTCTTAAAACCACGTTCAATACTCCATTATTGAAATCAGACGGTACATATTTTTCATTCTACTGTCTACCTTTTCAATCAAAATTTTAAAATTTACACGAATTATATGTCAATGGTTTGCAAAATACGTTGTAAAAAATGTACCATATTTTGAAGGTAAAACTAACATATCTGGGAAAAGAACAAAAGCCTACAATGAGCAGTGTTGCAAAAGTCGGCCGACATGCTAACATGGCCCATCTAAATGCTTGATAGGTAAACTTGCACAATATGTTTTAGTTAATATTATTCCGTATACAGGTTTGATAGTTAACCCAAACAATTGAGTTAAATGAATAATTGAGGGAGGCTTACTCAAAATAATTAAATATGGGTGGGTTATTAATATTTCATTGGAATTGGACCTATTAGGGGAGGCTCAGCACCCCTCTGTCTCCTCTCTGTCTCCGCTACTGAATACAGCCTAACTAATAAGCTAGAGATCAAGAAAGTAAACCAAGTAATGCACACTAGAATTAGAACCCATGATCTGAAGAGTATAATACTACTACCATAAACCAACACTTGAAAGTTTTTTTTTTTTTTTTTTTTTTTACGAGAAACCCCACTATGGGCCAGAGCACATTGGCCCCCCCACCGCAGGTAAACCCCAAAAGCATATAACGATAAAGTAAAACTGTACAAAGCTTTAAAGTAAACCTATTGAAGGGGCGATGATTGGGCCAAACTAGAAACCAAACATCATCAACTAAACGCCACCATTCACGACCACGTATCTCATAACCTTTGTACCACCACCACCTAATCTGATAATTACAGATTCACACCTTATATACTTGTTTTCTGCAAGAACCGTGAATTTAAGATAGATGAAACGACCCTTGGCCTTCTGTAATTGCATATAAGAGCTTTTCCTTCATTGTTTCCTACAAAAAAAGCATGACTTACACTGTGTTACAACTGTTTTCATTTTCTACAAATCATCAAAGTTAATCTTTAGATCACCCTATTGGCGACTTTAAGCGTTTGTATAATTTTGACTTTCTGTTGGTTGATATAAACTATAAAGAATGATCAGAGATGGCAAATATCGACCCATTTTGGTTCTGTTGAGCAAGAAGATTATAAAAAAAAAAAAAAAAAAAAAAATTCTAAAAGGAGAACAGATCATACGGGCCAAAGGTGTATTTTCAGCCTCTATTCAACAATTATTATTGCAACAATGTGGTTCAAGTAATACGAGTAGTTTTTTGCAGGCCAACAGTACCTGCATGGGTCTGTTTTGACACGTGTTAAAAAATTCACCAGTTTCAAACAGGACCAATTTAATCTGACCCAACCCACCCATATTGCCACCTCTTATAATATGCACCAGCAAGGGTTCAGTTTCAATAAAGTAGTTAACTTTTAACACTAGCAACTCTTGGATCATGAAAATCTCTTAAGAGTTTACTACACAACTATTCACATTCATTGAGAATTTGATTACCTATTTTACTAGGCATTAAAAGACACCAATATCGCATAAAGAATAATCTCAACAACTAGATCTAATTTTTAATAAGGTAGTTAGAAAAGAACGGTTTCCAACCTTTGAAGAATAAGGCGGTAACTTGAGATAATTAGCACATGTCATCACGCTCGGTAGGTCAGCGTCCACCAGATTATCACAATGCTGTCAACACACACAAACACAAATGACCCATTTGAACCCAAAAAAAAAGAACTTTAATCCAAAAAGGAAGAAATTGATATACGAACCTTGCGTACGATTGTAAGTTTTGGGTTGAGCGATGACAAACCACCAAGAGGAAGCCTTGGAGCACCTGTAACAAACTTCACAAAAGCTTTTTGCTGCTCGTAGTCAAACTCTTGTACAACCTCTAGAAACTGCATTTTTGGAAAATAAATAAAAATTTAGGTTATATGAAATTAATTAAACCAAGATATCATAACAAAATATAAATATATATTTCATTTTTGTTCAAAGTTGTTGACTCCGACTCGAATCGTGACTGAAATTCATAAATTTTAACTTGTGACTCGACTGGTAAGAGTTATTTACACAAACAAAAGTAGACATCAGAGTATCAACATAACTTGTAGATCCTAATTCTATATATTAACGGTACAAATTTATATAATTTAAAAATCCTATGAAATTGTTCACAAACAGATAATATGAAAGTAATACTAACATGCAGTATGGGAGGGCTGCTAGCAGTATATCCATGATCAAACTTGATGAGATCCAGAAGTTGGTTAGACTGTAAAAAAAACATGATCAGCATCTCATATCGTAACATAGGATTTGGTCAGATAAGTCGACTATAAAACATACGTTCCAAGTTTCACTTTCCCCACACAGAAGACGTTCTAGTTCCTCATCAGTAAATATCTGAAGACAGTCTATTGGAAAAACCTACAAAAAAAAAAAAAAAAAAAAAAAAAAAAAAAAAAAAAAAAAAAAACATTACAGATAAAATAATAATTAAAAATTAATATTAATAATAAAAACAAACGGTCAACGAAAATCACAATATGTAAAACTAAAATATAAATGTTAAAACAAGGGAACATAACAAACCTGATTAAACCCTGATCTAAAAGCATCCATTTGCTTCGAGATTCCAGAATTTAGAGTGGCGTTGACCACAAGTTCAATGTATTCCTCCAAATTCGAAATACTAACCTGGAAATTAAACAAAAAATTTTTGATTAGTTTCTGCATTAACAGATCATAACAGAAAATCGAGGATCAAACTAAATCTAACCATTTCTTTATCAGGCCCAGATATAAGAACATATTCAGGGTAACCAGGAAGAGTAAAATCCAAGTGTAGGTCCTCGATTTTCGTATCCCGAAAACACGGATCACGATCAATTTCGGAACTTCCTCCACTTAATTCTAAATACTTCCTCCTCTCAACGAGAGCCCGAAACTCGATAAGCGTCTTACCCAAAACAGGGTCAAACGATTGGATATCATACATTGTAAGTTCCTGCAATATGACAAATTTTATGAATTCAAGAACAAATGGAACATGAAATCAATGTTGTACTTTAACCATATACTCCATTCATCCCAAAATAATTGTCTCTTTGACTTTTAACAGTCTTTCCTTTCACAACTTTGACTTTAAATATATTTTTTTTGTTCAATATAATATTTGATGAAATTTACATGGATGGACTAGGTTTTAAACGAGTTTTTCAAGGGTATAATTTTCATCAAATATTATATAACACAAACAAAATTATTTAGAGTCAAAGTTAAAAAAGAAAGACTTCAAGTGTCAAACTCGGACAATTATTTTGGGACGGAGGAGGTAAAAAATAGAAACCATACCTGTCCAAGTATTAGTTTATAAAAAGCTTTCGAAAACGGAAGATCCAAAATCCGTCCATCGTGAAGAGCCTTCGCAACAATCTGACCCAAAAGAACAAACTTTCTTTTCACCTCTGAAAAATCGATACCACTCGAGACACTAACGGAATCGAACCACGGGCTCGGGAAAAGCCCAAACGGAGATGCGACAATCACGGAATCCGGGTTCCCTAAGCTTTCAAATAAAGAGCCCGACACATTATCTCCTCGCCACATCCCAAGGCCCGGTTTCTGAAACTCGTTACTAACGAGTGTAAAAAACTCCAATGTGGGCCCAAGACCCGTACCGACCTCTTCATCGTATTTTACTTCAAGAACAACTTTTTGATTAGCATGTAGATCCATCATTTTGACAGCCGATTCAAGTATCTGATGTCGATAAACGAGAAACTTTTTCCGAGCCCTAGGAGAGTCGTTTTGGATACCCGAGGGTGACCCGGGAGATTGACCTTGGGGTTGACCTTGATGTTTCCCTAACGCCATCAGCTTGAAGTACTTACATCGAGCTTCAAAACTAAATAAGAACGGGCATGATGTCATCAACTGTGTGCACCATGATGGCATGCCACCCGCAGAGATGGCTAACGGGTCCCGCATCTGTTGTTCTAGTTTTTCGGTTAACCGACTGTTTACAAACTCGTTCTTTAGAATACCTAAACTACCCTCACATGTTGCTCTTACACTATCCAATTCAATAATTTTACCTTCAGCAAAATCAGAAATTTTTTCACTAACGATCATATGATATTTAAACCTGTTCACAGCTTCTAAGATTCTTAACAAAGTCAATATGTTTCGACATGGAGTTGACTTTGCTGATAAACCGATTTCCGAAAACAACGTGCCGGGAAAAAAAGGAGCGTATGATGACCAACATGCAGGGCGGCAAGAAAACGAAGAGCTACCTTTTTCGAATGTAGAAGATTTTTTGTATGTTACTTTGTGTATTTGATTCCATAACGTTGGATGGGCGATAGTGTCGTATTTTGATTTGTGATGTTCGATAATAGCTTGATATACGGTCAGCATTCGATTAATCGGTTTTCCTTCGAGGTAGAAAGATAGTTGGCCGTCATTTGTACTGGAACTAGGATGATCTGTGCTGATACTACCATCTTTTTGTAGAGCTTCGTGTTCGCACTCCATAGGGTCCTGAAATAAGAACAAGACAATACAACAAATTACCATTTTTATGGTGAAAAATATTTGCTTTTTGAAATTGATTGTGTAATTTCAAATGATCAGATCCTAAAAGTAAGTTATAAAAAGCAGGGTGTAGGAAATTTTGTCTACATATGCTAATACAGTTACAAACTTATACAATCCAAACAATCAAATGTTAGTATTTCATGAACTATAATTACTAAAGCAGTCCACGAAAAATTTTCAAACTTTAAACTAAACTTATTATCTTTTTTTTTTCCAGCTATGATACTGTTTACTGACCACTTAAGTGGTTTGTTTCTGTACAACTCTTAATTTAGTCAGTAAAATTGTTGTTTCTTTGTCACTTAATCTTCCACTTGATCTGAACATGGAATCGGACACCTCTCCAGAATAAGAGGCAAATGGAAACAGAGGCAAATTCATAAATAAATAAAAAAAGTAAACAGTAGTTTCTTTCAAAAATTTAAAGATTATAATTCCAACACATATCTTTTTTAAAATATTAATAATAAAAATTATAGTTTTGCAGCAGGTACGAAATTTATTATCTGACCCTTTAGATAACTAGATAATCGTAATAACTTCATCAAAACACTTAGAACGGATTATTTTGACTTTTCGTTGCAATAATTAGACAATCAGCTTCATAACACACATCGAAAAACCCCAAAACTAGTAACTTATATAAATAGAGACCTACAAAACATAACTAATTTGTGATTACTCAAAGTCAATGAACGAAAAACGTACCGAATGTATCTCATTCCCGATTGATGATTCAGCAGAAGTCTGTCCAACACTGGAGCTGGAGCCATTTTCGTTATCATTGTTTGGGCAAACTTTAGGCCATAAGAACTTTTCAATAGCAACAAAATCTGAAAACGGGTCAACGTTTTGAACATCACCCGAGTAATCACTTATAGTCAACTCTCCCTCTTCTTTCTCAAAAGAAACTTTTAGACACGGATACATGGTGCAACGCCTATGTGGCAGAGTAGCATACGAACTTTTGTGTTTGGAAACACTGTTCAATACCAAAGGAAAATCTTCAACAGAAGATAAACCACTTTGTAATTTCGATATAAATTCTGATAATGAGAAGTTTGACCAAAAAAGTCTCCCAAAAGTCTTCAATCTTCTCTCTGCAATGCAGGGTTGACCTTTTAAGTCCGAACATGTTCTAGAACATTCACCACTGGACAAATACTTGACCAACGATTCAGTAATTCCACTTTCAACAAATTCAAAAGTCGAAATTACATCTCCACCATTAAGGTGCAACATGATTTGATCCAAGATACCATCATATTCTTCTTCAACCGTATCATCATTCATCATCGAAGCTAATTTAGAAGATAAAGATTTAAGCTTTTCAAGAATTTCAGTAGTTCCGTTTCCTAAAGTGGACGAATTTGTGTCGAAATATTTGGTTCTGACGTGTTCTGCAAGAGTTTGAATGCAATCCTTTTCCAACTTGCAATCTTTTGATTCTGAGGATGAACGCGAGTCAAAAGAATAGCATAAGCATCGTTTGTGACTTGAATTATTCGATAACTGAATGTCGTTGAACATCGAAAACATAAATTGAGAACCCTTTTCCGGGACTATAAGTGCATCAATGGCAAAAAGAACTCCTTCCTTCACAAAAGGTCCCACGAAAAGATCCGATCTTTTTTGCAAGAGGGTATCAGATATACTAAGGGCTAGCATTAAAACATGTCTATCTTTTCGAGTGAACACTCCAGCTAAAAACCTGCCAAATGACCAGTATTAGTTACAAGTCTCAAATAAATATTCAACCAAAAACTTATGGGTAGTAAAACGGGCGGGTCGGAAAGGTTGAGTAATATGTCAGAATGGGTTGGGCAGGTCCGTCAACACTTCTATTATCTGTTAATTTTATGTTGATGAAGGAATTGATTGATGTGTTAAGTCCAGAAACAATATAATTACAATAAAACAATATTTTATTAAAAACATGACTTATGAAAGTTTACGCATTTGACTACACCTCAAAGACTGACTATCAACCTGTCTGACCCGTTCAACCCAATTAATCTGTTTCATGTTACAGGTTTCCCTTTTAGTTAATAATCTTTACATAACTTGATGGAACAGTCAGATAAAAAATAACAAAAATGGTGAAGTTATCAATCAAGATTTCACCTTTAAATATCGGATTGCTCATGCAAACAAAAAACTAAATTTCTTTATAAAAACACTATTTATGAAATTTTATGCATTTGAATACACCTTGACTTTACCTGTCTGACCCCTTCAACCCTATAAATCTTTTTCACGTTTCCCCTCAATAATATTAACTTGAATGACCACTCAGATAAAAGATAACAAAAAATAGTGAAGTTGTACAATCAATATTTCACCTTGAAATGTTGGTTTGCTTAAGCCAGCCGAGAAGCGCATCAGGGTTGCTGTAATACACCAACTTGTCGATAACAGATAGACATCCATAACATATAGATAAATCTACACCCGAATCCACAACCCGGATCAAAACAGGCAGCAAATCATACCCAAACTTCTGCAGAAGATCAGGATGATTCACCAAAAACTCTGCTTTTTCTTTAGCCAACGGAACTTCATGATTTCTGTCTACAACAGGCAGAAGCTGAATCAACAACTTCAAAACTTCATGCACCTGAAAAAAAAACACATGTCATTTATAAAATATAAAATATGAACAATTAGATACAATTCCCGTTAAATATGCTATCGTTTGACCTGATTATTTTGACCACCAATTGCCCTCGGGGACGGCATTCCATGTGAAAGATCGTACGTCGACAAAGTATCTTTTAAAATACTGCTTATATTAAGATCATAAAGGGTTGTCACAGTTATCATTGAACCAGATGCAAGATTAACAAGTAGCCCGATTAAACCCTGCATACAAGTTTACAACATTCGCTTAAACATAAGACATTATATGCTTTTCGTATAAAAAAAAAAAAAAAAAAGATTATCATCTTACTGTATGAATGGAATGTGATATAGTAGTGATCCGGCTGTTCAAGTCAACAAGATGTGCGACCTGATGAATCAACCCGTGTTTAGAAAGTTCATCCAGCATCTCAGGGGATTTTTTTACTCGTTGGGCTATTTTTATAAGGCAAGTAGCAGCATGTTCAACAAGCTGAAACCACAAAAATACGTCAGAAAAAGTTATTAACAGATGTGACTATACACTATAATCTTTACAAATAAACGTATAGATTCATACCTGATTGTCCTCGTACTGCAGAAGTCTGCATAATATTGGAACAGCATCCATAAACTGTGAAAAACCTTCAGATGGAAGCTTTTCACAAATGTTCACCACAGTCGAAAGTGCAACTCTCTTTTTGTTTCAGAAACACATATAAACACAAAAGTAATGAATATAAGCACCAATGTAAAAGCCGTCCCGATTCGCCCAAAAACAACTTAAAGGACGGTCAAGAGTCGGGTCAAAGTCAAAGTTAGATAAAAATAAGTATAATTTTAAAATTTATATTTTGTGCATTATATCTATGTTTGAAATTTTTATGTTTTATGTTTAATATATCTATAAGTAATATGTACGTGTTTAATTTACTTGTTACTAAAGGTCAACATTGGTCAACGCCCGTATCGTCCCTGACTTGACCGACTGACCCATCTAAGGTCCTGACCGACTTGTCCCCGACTCCTGACTTTTACAACTTTGACTGTAAGTCTCCAGTTTAACAACTATGATATCATGTATATAGCTATGTAATGTAACTTAGGGTCTTACTTGTGTACTAGTCGAAAAGAAATCAATATAAGTAAGAACAGCCATAATTGCACCAGCCTGTAAACACGCAAGTGGTTGTTCACGCGATATCTTCTCTAATGCTTGCAAACACTATTAATAAAAGAAAAACATAAGTATCGGAAACAATATCGCTTAATTAGAGTAAATAATCACTAAACACATTGTTAACATAAATACTGTAATCATGACATACCTGTTCAGCTACGTCCTCATACTCGATAGCCAATAATCGCTGACATAAGGCTGACACACCATCATGTCGAACCAACAAACTCGATGATCGAGGATAAATATCACATAAATAAGTTAAAGCCCTAATGGATAAAAGCATTATCTCCGGGTTACTTTCATGTTGAGCCAACTTAATAAGTATAGGTGATAACGCATCTGCAATTAAACTCGATAAAGAACTATCTGTACAAAACGATAATATTTCACACAGTTCTCTAAGCGCATCTTGTTGACCAGATTCTTCCGTTTCTTCATTCAAACTCGATAACACTTTCTTAAACTTCGCTTGATCACCTGATAATCGTTGCCTTTGGTAATCAAGTATTTCATTTCTGTATCTTCTGTGTTCTGCATCGCCCATTTCGTCAGAATCACATGACCCGTACGCTGAATTATTATCTTCGTGTGTATCTGAAGCAGATGATGATGTTTCCATTTCGTTATCATGTGTTTGATTTGTTGTTGAAGTCATCGGTGTTGTAGTAGTTGTCATTGTTGGCGTTTCAATCGGTGAACTCGATGAACTAGGTCTAAACTCTAGTGAACTACAAGTCCGTTTATCGGCTGGCAACTCGTCCGTTGATTCTGTTCGTTTTTGCCCCCGATTTCCCATCAATATTTTCACTACAAAAATTAATAATACTGATAAAAAGTTCCAAATCAAAAATCATAACAACAGAAATAATCACCTATTTTGTATCTTACTAAACCCTAATCACTATAAACAACAGTTAAAAACCAAAAGTTCATACAAATCCTGTGACGTTTAATCGCACAAAAAATAATAAATAAATAAATAAATGATTCACCATCCAAAATTGCAACAGAACAGACTTTCATACTTACACAACAAGGTATTATCATTTATTATTTATCATTAATCATTTATCATTAATTATTAATTATTTATCATAATAGTAAATCAAACAGTGTAATGATCAACAAACAAGTAGTAGTAATAAACAAGCATCAATAATACTCCAATATTTATGTTAGGCTTCAAACCGACATAAAATGAAAACAGCAGACATAAAAATATGATTACATGTTGATGATATACATATGGTTATAGATGATTAAAGTTTCAAATATTTGATGATGTAAAATAATAATAATAATTATAACATGTGTTTATAGTGAAGAATTATTGATGATTTATTACCGTATATAAATGGTGATCAAAGAGAGTTGCAGAGGTTGATGATTTTGCGGGAGATAGATTAATTAATTAATTAGGAGTTGAAAATTTAAGGAGGGTTTAACCCTAATTTACAGTGAGGAAAAAGAGGAACAGATGATTTGATGATGATCAAACAGAGATGGTGATATTGAGTGTTTATATATATCTCACGCCAGGTTTTAAATAAATAAATTAATTAATTAAATTATTTTACAAATATTATCTTGTTTTTAGATTACCGACTTTATTAATTATACAATTTACGTATCTTATTTTGTTAAATCAAAATTAAAATATCAAAATAAATGAATACAGTAAATTGTTATACTAGTTTGAAGATTGCGTTAAATAATATCATGTAGTGTTTTATGTATACATTTTTTCGATTAGATTAAAAGGTGAGTGCAAAGAGTGAGGGTTCAAACAATGGCGGAACAAGAATGATGCGAGAGCGGTATAACGGAAGACTTCAAGATCGGTTAATGAAACTATTCGGACTCCATCTTACACCGTTCATGTTTTTCAACTTTCCAGATAATTCAACGGTTGCTGATTTGTGGAAGATCTTTAAGCCTTATAGAGACATAAGGGACATTTATATGGCTGCTAAGAGACTAAGGAATGGTGGTCGTTTTGCCTTCGTGAGATTCAATAACGTCAGATGCTCAGATCAGATGTTAGCATCATTGGAAAAGATAAAGTTCAATGAGACACCTATCAAAATTTTCAAGGCAAAAGAAAGAGATGACGCTGGAAAAAACAATCGTTCTTATCAACAAAACACTAGTTGGCAGAAAATTGAAAGTGCTAACTGGAATCATCCTGGAAATGCATTTAGAGATGACAGAATGTTCAGCGAAGTGGCTAGAAATCAGAGAGGCGACTTGCGTGACAAATTAAACCAAAAAGATCTACGAGAAAAACTTTCTAAACAAAAGAACGAGGAAGATCTAAGGGCAAAAATCATAAAAAGAAAGGAGGACAATAAGGTACAATATGGGAGTAAAGAAGCAACTTATTCCGATGAAAGAACGGTACCGGTTAAAGGAAAAAACTCATTCCTATTCGGAAGATCCATCTTGTGTGAGTTGAACAGTTTGGAGCTCTTTCTTCAATTTGAAGAATTGTGCAGGGCAGAAGGAATGAATAACTTCTCTTTAAAATATTTGGGGGGTATGGATATGTTAATAATTTGTGATTCCAACAACACAGCTAAAACCATCGTCAAAAATAATGGTCATGCAATTTATAAATGGTGTAATAGGGTCAAAGTATCGGAGGATAAAGGATATTGGTCTTCTGGCAAACTAATGTGGATTGACATCACTGGTGTGCCAGTCACATGCTGGAATGAAAACACCTTTAAGACAATAGCTGGATGGTGGGGTAAAATCTTAGACATGGAAAATTGTACTATCGAAGATGGTAATCAAAATCTTACCAAAGGAAGTGTTCTTATCCATTGTCGAAGCAGCATAGTACAATACAATGGTTGGATCAAATTAAGGGATGAGTCCAGTTCGAGTTACGTGGGTGTCAAAGAAGATACAAATAGAACAATTCAAATTGATTTTGGTATACCGGAAAAAAATGAGATGTATAATGATAATGAAGTTAATGAAGATAAAAGTAATTCGGATGAAGAATTCTTCGATGACACATTCGAAGTCTCTGATGAGGAAGAAAATCTCTTCAATCTGGATCGTGAAGAACTAAATGAAGAACAAGATCAAGAACAACAAAGCAACAATCAAATGAATAATGAAAAACTCGAAGAAGGAGAATTTTCCAGCAAAGATGAAGAATATTCCGGCAAAGATAGTCGGAATCGAAAAGTTCAGATCCATGAAGATGAAGAATCGGGGTGTGGGTCCATTGGGAACCTATTCGAGGGCAATAATGATGTCGGCTACAAAGAGAAAGTTGATAGTGCACCTTCCAATAACCCTACCACTAATGAATATAATAATGATAATGATACCGTTATTCAATGTACAGAACATACGTGTATACATGAAAGTCCAAAAGGAATGGAAGAGCATGCAAATATTAATGATGATTCAGAAAAGAGAATATCGGATACTATTAGTGTCTCAAGTGATGATGAAATAAATAGACCTGATCTAAATGATGATATTCGATCAACAGACTCAAGTGACATTGGGCCAAAGGTTGACAAAAAGCTAAATGGGCCTGATTCAGGGGATGACATTGGGCCAGAAGATCAAATAAAAAGTGTTAACAATAATAATAATCCAAGATCTGATAACCTTGAGGAATTGAGTGATGGAATCAAAATCAAAAAGAAGCACAAAAAGAAAACGCCTGGGTCTAAGGGACAAAAAAAAATCGACAACACTAAAACCGATTGCTGCTGGTCCAACCTCAGAAGATGGAAATCATCGTCTCGTATGATGAATCTTAAAAATGTCGCAAGAAAGGAAAGACCCGAAAAACAACCTATTCGGTCTAGATGTACCTCATGTGCTGGTAACAATCATGACTCATCGAATTCAATTGGAAACTACTGTTTGAATATGAACACTGTGAAGAGTGGAAACAACAGAAAGGAGAAATCAAACCGTGATTCTTCGAATTCAATTGGAAACTCTTGTTCGAATATGAAGACTGTGAAGAGTGGAAACAACAGAAAGGAGGAATCAAACTCTTTCAATTCACTAAACTCGGATGGGGTATATGATTTTGGATGCCGTCTAGGTTTAAAATGGCAAAAGAAGCCAAATTCTCTGTAAGTTCATCACAATTCGTACGAATTATGTTTTTAATTATGAAGATCATTACTTATAATATTAGGGGTTTCGGGTCAGGGTTGGATAGTAAGTTTGGACCAATCAAAAGGTTGATCATGAAAGAACAACCTTCTTTTTTTGCCATTCAAGAAACCAAAATTCAGCTTGTCAATAGTTCGTGGATTCAAAATCTCTGGGGTGCGAATAATTGTGATTTTATTCAAAAGGAAAAGGTTGGAAAATCGGGTGGGCAAATACTAATTTGGGATACTGATGTTTTCGAAGCTTATGATGTTATTGCTTTTGATCGCGTGATTGGGGTTAGAGGTAAATGGAAAAACACGGGGTTAACTTAAATATCGTAAACATCTATGGACCTCACGAAGATGCTAAAAAAGAAATACTATGGAACTCTTTGTCAAAAATTCTGGACGATCATCCCGAAGAGGCTTGGGTTCTATGTGGTGACTTTAACGAGGTAAGAAATCAATCGGAACGTTTCAATTGTGAGTATGTCGAAAGTAGGGCTAGAAAATTTAATAACTTCATTCAAACAAATAGCCTAATTGATATCCCGATTGGTGGAAGAATATTTGCGAGGGTTAGCGATGATGGTATCAAATTTAGCAAGCTCGATCGGTACCTAGTTTCTCAAAAATTCAGCATGTTATGGGGTAATCTCACTGTTATAGCATTAGATAGATTGACTTCGGATCATTGTCCACTCTTATTAAAAGATGATGAAAAGAATTTTGGCCCAAATCCATTCAAGATCTTTGATGCGTGGATGGATGATCCTGAGTTCGACAAAATAATCTCAGATTCGTGGATTGGAAGTATTAACACAGGCTGCCGAAAGGATTGCAAATTTCTTAACAAATTAAAATGTGTAAAGGGGGAATTGAGAAGTTGGAGTAAGCAAAAGTTTGGGTCATTAGATGATGAGATTGAAGCAACTAAAAACACAGCCTTGAATCTAGTGTTAAAGGCAGAAACCATCAAATTAGATCAGGCAGAATTGGAAGCGTGGAAGACAGCCAGAAAATCATGGGTCGAGAAGGAAAAGATAAAATGACGAATGATAAAACAAAAGGCACAAATTCGTTGGGCCATTGATGGGGATGAAAATACGAAATTTTTTCACTCGATTATTAGAAACAAATATAATAAGTGTAATATTCGGGGTCTCACTATTAATGGTACCTGGAATGAAAATCCGCAAGATATTAAAGATGAAGCCTTTGGTCATTTTAAGCGTTTATTTGATGAAGCTGACCTACTGAGACCGTCATTAGAAGACTTGCAGTATCCATCAATTACTAATAATGAAGCAGAAGCTTTAGAGTTCCCATTCTCAGAAACTGAAATTCATGAAGCCTTACTCGATTGTGATAGTACAAAGGCACAAGGACCGGACGGATTTAACATGCGATTTTACAAAAAGTCTTGGGATATAATTAAAGAGGATCTTGTCGAAGCAATTAATTGGTTTTGGGATACGGGTGAAATCTCGAGAGGATGTAATGCATCGTTTGTCACACTCATTCCAAAGAAATCGGACCCATTGGGACTTGGTGATTTTAGACCGATAAGCTTAATAGGAAGTTATTACAAAATTGTGGCAAAAATCCTATCGAATCGTCTACGGAAGGTTTTACCATCTCTTGTTGGACCAGAACAAAGCGCATTTTTAAAAGGGCGATATATTCTTGATGGGGTACTAATCGCGAATGAAACTATTGACTACCTTAAATCAAAAAAGAAGAAAGGTATTATCTTCAAAGTCGATTTTGAAAAGGCCTTCGATTGTCTTAATTGGCCCTTTTTAATGGAAGTCATGAAATGTATGGGATTCGGAGACAGATGGAGGAAGTGGATTTCGTCTTGCCTCACCTCGGCCTCTATCTCAATCCTAATTAATGGGGCACCAACTAGAGAGTTTTCACTTGGAAGAGGTGTCCGACAAGGAGACCCGTTGTCTCCTTTTCTTTTTATTTTAGCGGCCGAGGATTTAAATTGTAGTGACCCGAACTTTTCCATGTTTATATATATTAATTGAGATTGATATTTACATGATTAAATGTTTCCAACATGTTAAGCAATCAAACTTGTTAAGACTTGATTAATTGAAATATGTTTCATATAGACAATTGACCACCCAAGTTGACCGGCGATTCACGAACGTTAAAACTTGTAAAAACGACATGACGATATATATATGGATATACATATGGTTAACATGAGATTATGATAAGTAAGTATCTCCATAAGTATATTAACAATGAGTTATATACATATAAACAAGACTACTAACTTAAGGATTTCGAAACAAGACATATATGTAACGATTATCGTTGTAACGACATTTAAATGTATATATATCATATTAAGATATATTAATATATCATAATATCATGATAATATAATAATTTAACATCTCATTAGATATAATAAACAATGGGTTAACAACATTAATTGAGATCGTTAACTTAAAGGTTTCAAAACAACACTTACATGTAACGACTAACGATGACTTAACGACTCAGTTAAAATGTATATACATGTAGTGTATTTAGATGTATTAAAATACTTCTGGAAGACTTCAAGACATATATCAAAACACTCATACTTAACGAAAATGGTTACAGTTACTTTTTCATTCTTTTCTTTCATCAAGAATTCTAGTCGTATTCTTACCCGTATTATACACAGCTTCAAAACGTACTTACTATGAGTATATACTAATAGGAACTAGCATGGGATTCCACTCTTGATTATGTCATGTATGACTAATCAATTTTAACTTCTACCATGAGCTAGTCAACTAACTAGAACTCCTTTTAACCCCACTCACCACTCACCAATTACCACTCATCATTCACTCCATTTCACTTCCAATTCTCTTTCTAATTCTCTCTCAACACACACACACACTATTATGAATGTATTTTTCCAGTAGTTAATCATCATCTTCATCAAAAATCACTTCAAGAATCAAGCTATAATCATCATAGGAAGAACACTTCAAGAACATTTCAAAAATCCCTTCAAGTTTACTAATTTACTTCCAAGCTTTCTAATCCATTCCAAGTAATCATCTAAGATCAAGAAACCTTTGTTATATACAGTAGGTTATCTTTCTTATTCAAGGTAATATTCATATTCAAACTTTGATTCAATTTCTATAACTATAAACTATCTTAATTCGAGTAAAAATCTTACTTGAACTTGTTTTTGTGTCATGATCCTACTTCAAGAACTTTCAAGCCATCCAAGATCCTTTGAAGCTAGATCATTTCTTGTCACTTCCAGTAGGTTTACCTACTAAACTTGAGGTAGTAATAATGTTCATAACATCATTCGATTCATATATATAAAACTATCTTATTCGAAGGTTTAAACTCGTAATCACTAGAACATAGTTTAGTTAATTCTAAACTTGTTCGCAAATAAAAGTTAATCCTTCTAAATTGACTTTTAAAATTAACTACACACATATTCTATATCTATATGATATGCTAACTTAATGATTTAAAACCTGGAAACACGAAAAACACCGTAAAACCGGATTTACGCCGTCGTAGTAACACCGCGGGCTGTTTTGGGTTAGTTAATTAAAAACTATGATAAAATTTGATTTAAAAGTTGTTATTCTGAGAAAATGATTTTTATTATGAACATGAAACTATATCCAAAAATTATGGTTAAACTCAAAGTGGAAGTATGTTTCTAAAATGGGCATCTAGACGTCGTTCTTTCGACTAAAATGACTACCTTTACAAAAACGACTTGTAACTTATTTTTCCGACTATAAACATATACTTTTCTGTTTAGATTCATAAAATAGAGTTCAATATGAAACCATAGCAATTTGATTCACTCAAAACGGATTTAAAATGAAGAAGTTATGGGTAAAACAAGATTGGATAATTTTTCTCATTTTAGCTACGTGAAAATTGGTAACAAATCTATTCCAACCATAACTTAATCAACTTGTATTGTATATTATGTAATCTTGAGATACCATAGACACGTATACAATGTTTCGACCTATCATGTCGACACATCTATATATATTTCGGAACAACCATAGACACTCTATATGTGAATGTTGGAGTTAGCTATACAGGGTTGAGGTTGATTCCAAAATATATATAGTTTGAGTTGTGATCAATACTGAGATACGTATACACTGGGTCGTGGATTGATTCAAGATAATATTTATCGATTTATTTCTGTACATCTAACTGTGGACAACTAGTTGTAGGTTACTAACGAGGACAGCTGACTTAATAAACTTAAAACATCAAAATATATTAAAAGTGTTGTAAATATATTTTAAACATACTTTGATATATATGTATATATTGTTATAGGTTCGTGAATCAACCAGTGGCCAAGTCTTACTTCCCGACGAAGTAAAAATATGTGAAAGTGAGTTATAGTCCCACTTTTAAAATCTAATATTTTTGGGATGAGAATACATGCAGGTTTTATAAATGATTTACAAAATAGACACAAGTACGTGAAACTACATTCTATGGTTGAATTATCGAAATCGAATATGCCCCTTTTTATTTAAGTCTGGTAATCTAAGAATTAGGGAACAGACACCCTAATTGACGCGAACTCTAAAGATAGATCTATTGGGCCTAACAAACCCCTTCCAAAGTACCGGATGCTTTAGTACTTCGAAATTTATATCATATCCGAAGGGTGTCCCGGAATGATGGGGATATTCTTATATATATGCATCTTGTTAATGTCGGTTACCAGGTGTTCACCATATGAATGATTTTTATCTCTATGTATGGGATGTGTATTGAAATATGAAATCTTGTGGTCTATTGTTACGATTTGATATATATAGGTTAAAACCTATAACTCACCAACATTTTTGTTGACGTTTAAAGCATGTTTATTCTCAGGTGAATACTAAGAGCTTCCGCTGTTGCATACTAAAATAAGGACAAGATTTGGAGTCCATATTTGTATGATATTGTGTAAAAACTGCATTCAAGAAACTGATTTCGATGTAACATATTTGTATTGTAAACCATTATGTAATGGTCATGTGTAAACAGGATATTTTAGATTATCATTATTTGATAATCTACGTAAAGCTTTTTAAACCTTTATTTATGAAATAAAGGTTATGGTTTGTTTTAAAAATGAATGCAGTCTTTGAAAAACTTCTCATATAGAGGTCAAAACCTCGCAACGAAATCAATTAATATGGAACGTTTTTAATCAATAAGAACGGGACATTTTAGTTGGTATCAGAGCGTTGGTCTTAGAGAATCAGAAAATTTGCATTAGTGTGTCTTATCGAGTTTGTTAGGATGCATTAGTGAGTCTGGACTTCGACCGTGTTTTCTTTAAAAATGATTGCTTAACATTTTTGTTGGAAACTATATATTTTTAACATATGAATATTATGTGATATATTAATCTCTTAAAGTGTTTGATATTATGTGATAGATGTCTACCTCTAGAACAAGTCCCATTGACTCACCTAATAATAATGAAGAGTCAAATGTAAATTGGAATGATTCGTGGACTGATTCACAAGTTCCCGAAGAGGAACCGGAAGAAGAGTCGGAACCGGAAGAAGAATCGGAACCGGAAGAAGAAATAGAACCGGTGGGGGAAATAATAAAACGGTTAAGTAAAAGAGAATCCTCAACCAACCGACCAAGGTTAATTATGGTCAATGGTGTTTCCGCCAAGGAAGCAAAATATTGGGAGGATTACCAATTCTCCGATGAATCGGATTCCGACGAGAATTCCGATGATGTTATAGAAATTACCCCAACTGAATTTAAAAAGGCAAAAGAAAATAATAAGGGAAAGGCATAAAAATAGAGAAATCTAATTCCAACCCCGATGAACTTTATATGTATCGTCAACCCCCGAAGTCCTTAAGTTGTAACAATGACCCGAGAACCTCTAAACCACCAGGTTTTTCTAAACCAATGTGGACAACGACGGCTCGTATTAGGGGAACATCATATATCCCTAGAAACTTGGCAAAACGAACCAAAACCGAACAAGAAGAAACGAGAGAGTCGGAATAAGATAGTTGTATTCGTGTGGTGTAATATATGTAATATAGTGTGCTTATGCTTTATGATATATGTAAAAATTGCCTGTATTAATAAGTATTTTTTTTATGAATCTAACTCTTGTCTATTTTACAGTATAAAAACACAAAATGGATAGACAACCCAATATTTTAAGAGACCTACCCGGAGACATGATTGATGAAATCTTGTCTAGAGTCGGTCAGAATTCCTCGGCACAACTATTTAAGGCGAGATCAGTTTGTAAGACATTCGAAGAACGTTCTAAGAATGCCTTGGTTTATAAAAGGCTTTCGTTCGAAAGATGGGGGATATCACATTGGGAAATCCATAAGTTACGATGTGTTTACTTTGACGCATATATTGCGGGGAACCCAAATGCTATTTTACGCAACGGGTTAAGAAATTATTTTGACTCAGTATATCCGAATATAGGACTTCGTGATTTAGAAAAAGCGGCTAACATGCAACATAAAGAATCATGTTATGCATACGGGTTAGTAATGTTCGCTTCTCACCAAAGTGAGAACAAGAACATCGGGCTACAACTATTAAACAAAACGTTCCCACAAGTGACGGAGTCGGTAATTGGGGTAAGAAATGAGGTTTTTAGGTTATTACGAGACTGTTGGTCATTACGTAACCCTCGTCCCTTTGACGACGTTACAACACGCTGTCTTATCAACGGCCATAACGGTTATGTTCCACAAGACCAAGGATGGGAAGTAGTCATAGTAAAACCAGAATGCATGACTTGTTTCTGGACGTATGAATTACGTGTCTTTATTGCCTTTGCTGAACGACTTGTGTACTAGCTAGAATTATCTTCACAACTATCTTGTATCAAAGTTATTGTGTGCTATATTTCATGCTTTATGTAAAATAAGCGGTATTGTAAATTTGTAAAATATTGTATAAAAGTTTGAACGCGAAATATTATTACAATCAGTTTTTCATATAGAATTGTAGTAGTTGAATTGTATATTAGCTACTAAGTATGAACTTAACGGGTAGGTACTACCCGAATTTAAACTTATAAAACGCTAATATGAAGAAAAAGCTTTTATAAATGAGTTCATATTATGCTACGAAATACTATTAACTACTCTTAATATTCTGTATGATTAACTTGTTCCATTTGACAATTTTGAAGGAAATGGCACCGACTACTCGACACACCGTGAATATGAATGAAGAGGAATCCCGTACTTTTCTAGCTTCAAACATAGCCGCAGTACAGGCTGCGCTACATACCAACAATAACCTTGGATCTGGCAGTACAAGAAATCATGTAGGATGCACCTACAAAGAATTCACTGCCTGCAAACCTTTGGAATTTGATGGAACCGAAGGACCGATCGGATTGAAACGGTGGACCGAGAAGGTCGAATCGGTGTTTGCCATAAGTAAGTGTACTGAAGAGGACAAAGTGAAGTACGCTACGCATACCTTCACAGGTTCTGCGTTAACATGGTGGAATACCTATCTAGAGCAAGTGGGACAAGATGATGTGTACGCACTACCGTGGTCAGCATTCAAGCACTTGATGAACGAGAAGTACCGTCCCAGAACCGAGGTCAATAAGCTCAAGACAGAACTTAGAGGGTTACGAACCCAAGGATTTGATATTACCACGTACGAAAGACGATTCACAGAATTGTGCCTATTGTGTCCGGGAGCATTCGAAGATGAGGAAGAGAAGATCGACGCGTTTGTGAAAGGATTACCGGAAAGAATCCAAGAAGATATAAGTTCACACGAGCCCGCCTCCATACAACAGGCATGTAGAATGGCTCACAAACTAGTGAACCAGATTGAAGAAAGAATTAAAGAACAGACTACTGAAGAGGCCAATGTGAAGCAAGTCAAAAGAAAGTGGGAGGAAAACGGTGATAAGAATCACCAATACAACAACAACAGCAATTACAACAATAATCGCAACAATTATCCCAATAATCGCAACATCAATCGCAACTACAACAAACGGCCCAACAACAACAACAACAACAACAACAACAACTACAACAATCATCCCAATAACAATAATAACCGCAACAACAACAACAACAACAATCAGAAGCAGCTATGCCAAAGGTGTGAAAAGTATCACTCGGGGTTCTGCACCAAATTTTGCAACAAGTGTAAAAGAAATGGTCATAGCGCGGCGAAGTGTGAGGTCTACGGACCAGGGGTTAATAGAATGAAAGGAACAAATGGTGTCGGAACGAGTAATGGCGGAGCAAGTAGTGTCGGAGCAAGTTATGCCAATGTAGTTTGTTATAAATGTGGAAAACCGGGCCACATTATTAGAAATTGCCCGAACCAGGAGAACACGAATGGACAAGGCCGCGGAAGAGTTTTCAATATTAATGCGGCAGAGGCACAGGAAGACCCGGAGCTTGTTACGGGTACGTTTCTTATTGACAATAAATCTGCTTACGTTTTATTTGATTCGGGTGCGGATAGAAACTATATGAGTAGAGATTTTTGTGCTAAATTAAGTTGTCCATTGATGCCTTTGGATAGTAAATTTTTACTCGAATTAGCAAATGGTAAATTAATTTCAGCAGATAATATATGTCGGAATCGAGAAATTAAACTGGTTAGCGAAACATTTAAGATTGATTTGATACCAGTAGAGTTAGGGAGTTTTGATATGATAATCGGTATGCACTGGTTGAAAGAAGTGAAAGCAGAGATCGTTTATTACAAAAATGCAATTCGCATTATACGAGAAAAAGGAAAACCCTTAATGGTGTACGGAGAAAAGGGCAACACGAAGCTACATATTATTAGTAATTTGAAGGCACAAAAACTAATAAGAAAAGGTTGCTATGCTGTTCTAGCACACGTCGAGAAAGTACAAACTGAAGAAAAGAGCATCAATGATGTTCCCATTGCAAAAGAATTTCCCGATGTATTTCCGAAAGAATTATCGGGATTACCCCCACAGCGATCCGTTGAATTTCAAATAGATCTTGTACTAGGAGCTGCACCAATAGCTCGTGCTCCTTACAGACTCGCACCCAGCGAGATGAAAGAACTGCAAAGCCAATTACAAGAACTTTTAGAGCATGGTTTCATTCGACCAAGTACATCACCGTGGGGAGCTCCTGTTTTGTTTGTCAAGAAGAAAGATGGTACATTCAGGTTGTGTATCGACTACCGAGAGTTGAACAAACTTACCATCAAGAACCGCTACCCACTACCGAGAATCGACGACTTATTTGATCAACTACAAGGCTCGTCTGTTTATTCAAAGATTGACTTACGTTCCGGGTATCATCAAATGCGGGTGAAAGAAGATGATATTCCAAAGACTACTTTCAGAACACGTTACGGTCATTACGAGTTTATGGTCATGTCGTTTGGTTTAACTAATGCACCAGCTGTGTTCATGGACCTTATGAACCGAGTGTGTGGACCATACCTTGACAAGTTTGTCATTGTTTTCATTGATGACATACTTATTTACTCAAAGAATGACCAAGAACATGGTGAACATTTGAGAAAGGTGTTAGAAGTATTGAGGAAGAAAGAATTGTACGCTAAGTTTTCAAAATGTGCATTTTGGTTGGAAGAAGTTCAATTCCTTGGTCACATAGTGAACAAAGAAGGTATTAAGGTGGATCCGGCAAAGATAGAAACTGTTGAAAAGTGGGAAACCCCGAAAACTCCGAAACACATACGCCAGTTTTTAGGACTAGCTGGTTACTACAGAAGGTTCATCCAAGACTTTTCCAGATTAGCAAAACCCTTGACTGCATTAACGCATAAAGGGAAGAAATTTGAATGGAATGATGAACAAGAGAAAGCGTTTTAGTTATTGAAGAAAAAGTTAACTACGGCACCTATATTGTCATTGCCTGAAGGGAATGATGATTTTGTGATTTATTGTGACGCATCAAAGCAAGGTCTCGGTTGTGTATTAATGCAACGAACGAAGGTGATTGCTTATGCGTCTAGACAATTGAAGATTCACGAACAAAATTATACGACGCATGATTTGGAATTAGGCGCGGTTATTTTTGCATTAAAGACTTGGAGGCACTACTTATATGGGGTCAAAAGTATTATATATACCGACCACAAAAGTCTTCAACACATATTTAATCAGAAACAACTGAATATGAGGCAGCGTAGGTGGATTGAATTATTGAATGATTACGACTTTGAGATTCGTTACCACCCGGGGAAGGCAAATGTGGTAACCGATGCCTTGAGCAGGAAGGACAGAGAACCCATTCGAGTAAAATCTATGAATATAATGATTCATAATAACCTTACTACTCAAATAAAGGAGGCGCAACAAGGAGTTTTAAAAGAGAGAAATTTAAAGGATGAAATACCCAAAGGATCGGAGAAACATCTTAATATTCGGGAAGACGGAACCCGGTATAGGGCTGAAAGGATTTGGGTACCAAAATTTGGAGATATGAGAGAAATGGTACTTAGAGAAGCTCATAAAACCAGATACTCAATACATCCTGGAACGGGGAAGATGTACAAGGATCTCAAGAAACATTTTTGGTGGCCGGGTATGAAAGCCGATGTTGCTAAATACGTAGGAGAATGTTTGACGTGTTCTAAGGTCAAAGCTGAGCATCAGAAACCATCAGGTCTACTTCAACAACCCAAAATCCCGGAATGGAAATGGGAAAACATTACCATGGATTTCATCACTAATTTGCCAAGGACTGCATGTGGTTTTGATACTATTTGGGTAATAGTTGATCGTCTCACCAAATTAGCACACTTCCTGCCAATAAGAGAAGATGACAAGATGGAGAAGTTAGCACGACTGTATTTGAAGGAAGTCGTCTCCAGACATGGAATACCAATCTCTATTATCTCTGATAGGGATGGCAGATTTATTTCAAGATTCTGGCAGACATTACAGCAAGCATTAGGAACTCGTCTAGACATGAGTACTGCCTATCATCCACAAACTGATGGGCAGAGCGAAAGGACGATACAAACGCTTGAAGACATGCTACGAGCATGTGTTATTGATTTCGGAAACAGTTGGGATCGACATCTACCGTTAGCAGAATTTTTCTACAACAATAGCTACCATTCAAGCATTGAGATGGCGCCGTTTGAAGCACTTTATGGTAGAAAGTGCAGGTCTCCGATTTGTTGGAGTGAAGTGGGGGATAGACAGATTACGGGTCCGGAGATTATACAAGAAACTACCGAGAAGATCATCCAAATTCAACAACGGTTGAAAACCGCCTAAAGTCGACAAAAGAGCTACGCTGACATTAAAAGAAAAGATATAGAATTTGAAATTGGAGAGATGGTCATGCTTAAAGTTGCACCTTGGAAAGGCGTTGTTCGATTTGGTAAACGAGGGAAATTAAATCCACGGTATATTGGACCATTCAAGATTATTGATCGTGTCGGACCAGTAGCTTACCGACTTGAGTTACCTCAACAACTCGCGGCTGTACATAACACTTTCCATGTCTCGAATTTGAAGAAATGTTTTGCTAAAGAAAATCTCACTATTCCGTTAGATGAAATCCAAATCAACGAAAAACTTCAATTCATCGAAGAACCCGTCGAAATAATGGATCGTGAGGTTAAAAGACTTAAGCAAAACAAGATACCAATTGTTAAGGTTCGATGGAATGCTCATAGAGGACCCGAGTTCACCTGGGAGCGTGAAGATCAGATGAAGAAGAAATACCCGCATCTATTTCCAGAAGATTCGTCAACACCTTCAACAGCTTAAAATTTCGGGACGAAATTTATTTAACGGGTAGGTACTGTAGTGACCCAAACTTTTCCATGTTTATATATATTAATTGAGATTGATATTTACATAATTAAATGTTTCCAACATGTTAAGCAATCAAACTTGTTAAGACTTGATTAATTGAAATATATTTCATATAGACAATTGACCACCCAAGTTGACCGGCGATTCACGAACGTTAAAACTTGTAAAAACGACATGACGATATATATATGGATATACATATGGTTAACATGAGATTATGATAAGTAAGTATCTCCATAAGTATATTAACAATGAGTTATATACATATAAACAAGACTACTAACTTAAGGATTTCGAAACGAGACATATATGTAACGATTATCGTTGTAACGACATTTAAATGTATATATATCATATTAAGATATATTAATATATCATAATATCATGATAATATAATAATTTAACATCTCATTAGATATAATAAACAATGACTTAACGACTCAGTTAAAATGTATATACATGTAGTGTATTTAGATGTATTAAAATACTTTTGGAAGACTTCAAGACATATATCAAAACACTCATACTTAACGAAAATGGTTACAGTTACTTTTCCATTCTTTTCTTTCATCAAGAATTCTAGTCGTATTCTTACCCGTATTATACACAGCTTCAAAACGTACTTACTATGAGTATATACCAATAGGAACTAGCATGGGATTCCACTCTTTATTATGTCATGTATGACTAATCAATTTTAACTTCTACCATGAGCTAGTCAACTAACTAGAACTTCTTTTAACCCCACTCACCACTCACCAATTACCACTCATCATTCACTCCATTTCACTTCCAATTCTCTTTCTAATTCTCTCTCAACACACACACACACTATTATGAACGTATTTTTCCAGTAGTTAATCATCATCTTCATCAAAAATCACTTCAAGAATCAAGCTATAATCATCATAGGAATAACACTTCAAGAACACTTCAAAAATCCCTTCAAGTTTACTAATTTACTTCCAAGCTTTCTAATCCATTCCAAGTAATCATCTAAGATCAAGAAACCTTTGTTATATACAGTAGGTTATCTTTCTTATTCAAGGTAATATTCATATTCAAACTTTGATTCAATTTCTATAACTATAAACTATCTTAATTCGAGTAAAAATCTTACTTGAACTTGTTTTTGTGTCATGATCCTACTTCAAGAACTTTCAAGCCATCCAAGATCCTTTGAAGCTAGATCATTTCTTGTCACTTCCAGTAGGTTTACCTACTAAACTTGAGGTAGTAATGATGTTCATAACATCATTCGATTCATATATATAAAACTATCTTATTCGAAGGTTTAAACTCGTAATCACTAGAACATAGTTTAGTTAATTCTAAACTTGTTCGCAAACAAAAGTTAATCCTTCTAACTTGACTTTTAAAATTAACTACACACATGTTCTATATCTATATGATATGCTAACTTAATGATTTAAAACCTGAAAACACGAAAAACACCGTAAAACCGGATTTACGCCGTCGTAGTAACACCGCGGGCTGTTTTGGGTTAGTTAATTAAAAACTATGATAAAATTTGATTTAAAAGTTGTTATTATGAGAAAATGATTTTTATTATGAACATGAAACTATATCCAAAAATTATGGTTAAACTCAAAGTGGAAGTATGTTTTCTAAAATGGGCATCTAGACGTCGTTCTTTCGACTGAAATGACTACCTTTAAAAAAACGACTTGTAACTTATTTTTCCGACTATAAACCTATACTTTTATGTTTACATTCATAAAATAGAGTTCAATATGAAACCATAGCAATTTGATTCACTCAAAACGGATTTAAAATGAAGAAGTTATGGGTAAAACAAGATTGGATAATTTTTCTCATTTTAGCTACGTGAAAATTGGTAACAAATCTATTCCAACCATAACTTAATCAACTTGTATTGTATATTATGTAATCTTGAGATACCATAGACACGTATACAATGTTTCGACCTATCATGTCGACACATCTATATATATTTCGGAACAACCATAGACACTCTATATGTGAATGTTGGAGTTAGCTATACAGGGTTGAGGTTGATTCCAAAATATATATAGTTTGAGTTGTGATCAATACTGAGATACGTATACACTGGGTCGTGGATTGATTCAAGATAATATTTATCGATTTATTTCTGTACATCTAACTGTGGACAACTAGTTGTAGGTTACTAACGAGGACAGCTGACTTAATAAACTTAAAACATCAAAATATATTAAAAGTGTTGTAAATATATTTTAAACATACTTTGATATATATGTATATATTGTTATAGGTTCGTGAATCAACCAGTGGCCAAGTCTTACTTCCCGACGAAGTAAAAATCTGTGAAAGTGAGTTATAGTCCCACTTTTAAAATCTAATATTTTTGGGATGAGAATACATGCAGGTTTTATAAATGATTTACAAAATAGACACAAGTACGTGAAACTACATTCTATGGTTGAATTATCGAAATCGAATATGCCCCTTTTTATTTAAGTCTGGTAATCTAAGAATTAGGGAACAGACACCCTAATTGACGCGAACTCTAAAGATAGATCTATTGGGCCTAACAAACCCCATCCAAAGTACCGGATGCTTTAGTACTTCGAAATTTATTACATCCGAAGGGTGTCCCGGAATGATGGGGATATTCTTATACATATGCATCTTGTTAATGTCGGTTACCAGGTGTTCACCATATGAATGATTTTTATCTCTATGTATGGGATGTGTATTGAAATATGAAATTTTGTGGTCTATTGTTACGATTTGATATATATAGGTTAAACCTATAACTCACCAACATTTTTGTTGACGTTTAAAGCATGTTTATTCTCAGGTGAATACTAAGAGCTTCCGCTGTTGCATACTAAAATAAGGACAAGATTTGGAGTCCATGTTTGTATGATATTGTGTAAAAACTGCATTCAAGAAACTGATTTCGATGTAACATATTTGTATTGTAAACCATTATGTAATGGTCGTGTGTAAACAGGATATTTTAGATTATCATTATTTGATAATCTACGTAAAGCTTTTTAAACCTTTATTTATGAAATAAAGGTTATGGTTTGTTTTAAAAATGAATGCAGTCTTTGAAAAACGTCTCATATAGAGGTCAAAACCTCGCAACGAAATCAATTAATATGGAACGTTTTTAATCAATAAGAACGGGACATTTCATAAATATTCTCACAAAAGCGGCTACGGACAAAGGGTTGTTAAAGGAGTGGAGGTCGGGAATGAAAAGTTTTAATCTCTCATCTTCAATACGCGGATGATACCATATTTTTTGGGGAGTGGAGTAGGATTAATGCACTTAATCTTGGTAAACTTCTTAAATGTTTTGAAAACGCTTCGGGTTTAAGAGTTAACTTTCAAAAAAGTTATGTTTTTGGTGTTGGTGTTGAACTTGAGGAAGTTAAATTAATTGCAAGACATTTAGGTTGCCAACTAGGTAAGTTTCCTTGCACTTACCTTGGCTTACCTATTGGATCGAAAATGAATAAACTCAAAGATTGGTGTCCGGTTATTGATAAGTTTCATCGTCGACTTTCGAGTTGGAAAATGCGTTCGTCTTTTGGAGGAAGATTAGTCCTCATTAAATCGGTGCTCAATAGTCTTCCGTTGTACTATTTCTCGCTATTTCACGCTCCGCCTTGTGTGATAAAAATACTTGAGAGTGTGAGGAGATCATTTTTTGGGGGGGTTCGGGTACAAACTTGAAACAACCCAACCCGTATTCCATACGATAATTTTTTTTTTGAAATAATACACATTTACGCGCCAATTAAATATGTAAACCATTCCACACGTTTCGTTAAAACATACAACAAGTTTAGTGTTTACAAAAGGCACAAAGGCCATTAACGAATGTGATACAAGTTTGACCAATACAAAAATGATAGTTTTAAACCAAACAACACATCGAGCATGGTTTGGGACTAAACTACCCAAAACGCTAGGCCAACTTCCAAAAGCTCCAACATAACATCATCAAGGGACACCTAGTGCCCAACAACCCCCTTGCCCTTGTCCACACCTGCATCTAAAAAGATAAACAACGAGAGGGGTAAGCTAATGCTTAGTGAGTGCAACAATTATACGTTTACATATACAACCTACTTACTTGTAATCACTTACGCATTTACCGCATACATGCTAGCATTATAAATAATCATACCATCACAAGTATAACACTAAACCTTCTACCATACGAGCTAGCATAACAATAGCATATAGTTTAAACAATATAATATGCTACAATCCACACACACACAACCATGGTTAACCAAACGAATGAGGGAACGGTGTTTAAGGACCGTCGGAGTTCATAACAACCATTAGTGCACTTAACACTTCGTACACTAACCCCACGGGTGGCATCTTAACACGTCGATACTTCACCCCGGGTGGTGCCTTAACACTTCGAAACTTCACCCCGAGTGGTGTATTAGCACATCGACACTTCACTCGTTACATCTCTCGGAGTGGCATCTTAACACATCGATACTTCACTCCCGAGTGGTGTCTTAACACATCGACACTTCACTCGCCACGTGAGGAGTGGTGTCTTAACACGTCGACACTTCACAACTCAACTACACAAATAAATACATCATATATGCACGCATATAATTATTCCACTCACCTTAACACTTCGGTGATGATTATGCACTTCCGAAACTTCAAGGCAACGTACCTAATACATAAGTACACATTTAATTACACAACTAGTGGAACTTACCACACTACATATCACTTGAGCATTTAATGACCCTTTGCATTAAATAGCTCACCTACCTCAAAACCGCCCATAAATGGCCAAGACTCATATTAAATCACTAAAGCTAGTGATTTAAGTCTACTAACATTAATTAATCGCAACTTAGGGTAATTCATACCCATTTCACCCAAACTAGGTCAACATTACCCCTTTTGACCCATTTTAACACTCTTTCAACATTAAACAAGTGTTTTAAAGCTTAACAACACCATTAATACTTACAAATCTTAAATCATAAGATCAAACCCTAGGTTATAGCTATTTAAGATATCCTTTCACCCACATAACCCAAATTCACCCATTTTACCGTCAAATGGGTCATGCAAGTCTCTAGTAACCAAAACCCTAGCCATTAACCAATTAAAACTCAAAACTTAGAGTTAGACTTACCGAGACTATCAACGCGTAGTTAGAGACACAAGGAACAACTTTAATTCTTGCTCCAAAGATCAACCCTCAACCTTCATTCTCAAATCTCACTTTTAATCTAAATGGGCGTTGAGTTTTTGGGAGAGAAAATGAAAGAAATAGAAAAAGGAAAATGAATTAAATGAACTAGTGGTGCAGATTTAATGCTCCAATCTGATCCATACGCCAAATTACCAAATTGCCCCTTAAAGTCATTTAATTTGAGCTAACATCGGAGTCTGTCCTGCAGTATTGCCGCGGCGCGGCTTAAATCGTCGCGGCGCGACATACAGCATAAAAATCGACCTCCCTTAACTCAACTTCTGTTCCTGGTTTGCTTGCTATGCCGCGGCGCGGCCTAAGGCACTATCTGGCCAGCTCGACAACCTTACACACAAAAATCGTTTTACACGACATTCAAGTCGTTCAAGCTTCCAATACACGTCTAAACATCGTATCTAAGCCTCACAAGACTTAACGCTAACCAAAACTCATTTACAAACTTATATACGCACACATTAACAAGTACATATATATATATGTATCTACACAATTATGCATAAACAACGAGTTACAAACGTACAAATGATTAAGTATGTACCTTTCGATATGTACGGGAAAAACGGGATGTTACAGCTCTCCCCCACTTAAATCGGAGCGCGTCCTCGCGATCCAAGCCGCATGACAAGCCGGAAGATAGACCAAGACAAACTCTTCAGATTCCCATGTAAACTCGGAACCCTTTCGATGTCGCCATTGCACCTTGAAAGTTCTAATTTCCTCGTTTCACAACATCTTAACCTTCTCATCAAGGATTGCGGTTCTTCCGCATACTCTAGTTTGTTATTCAACGTAATCTCATCTAAAGGCACCCAAGTCGAGTCATCCGCAAGACACTTACGAAGATGGGAAACATGAAACGTGTTATGGATTCCCGCAAGTTCTTCGGGTAACTCTAGTCGATAAGCAACCTCACCAACACGTGCCAAAACCTTGAAAGGACCAATAAACCGAGGAGCTAACTTTCCTCGCTTTCGAAACCGAATAACACCCTTCCATGGAGAAACCTTAAGCATCACCATATCACCTTCTTGAAACTCAATCGTTCTCCTACCTTTATCGGCATAAGACTTTTGTCTATCTTGTGCCGCTTTAAGTCGAGCCCGAATCATTTCAATCTTACTATTCGTCTCCAAGACCAAATCGGAACTCCCGATCTCTCTTTGACCTACTTCTCCCCAACAAATGGGAGTTCGACACCTACGCCCATAAATCATCTCATACGGTGGCATTTCAATACTAGTGTGGTAACTATTATTGTACGAGAATTCCACCAATGGCAAGTGCTCATCCCAACTTCCACCAAAATCAATAATACACGCCCTTAACATATCCTCCAACGTTTGGTTCGTACGCTCGGTTTGACCATCCGTTTGAGGATGATACGCCGTGCTCATTTTCAATTGAGTACCCATATCTTCATGAAACTTGTTCCAAAACCGGGACGTAAAACGAGTATCTCGATCCGAAACAATAGATATAGGAACCCCATGTCTCGATATCACCTCCTTGATAAACAACTTGGATAAAGTCTTCGATGATATTGTTTCTTTAATGGGAAGAAACAAATCACTTTTCGTCAAACGATCAACTATCACCCAAATCGTATCATATTGGGTTCTCGCCGTCTTTGGTAACTTAGTAATGAAGTCCATGGTAATGTGCTCCCATTTCCATTTCGGGACTTCCAAGGGTTGTAACTTACCGTACGGCTTTTGGTGTTCGGCCTTAACTTGCAAACACGTGACGCATTGTTCAACATACTTGACCACATCACGTTTCATACCGGGCCACCAATAATCTTTCTTCAAGTCATAGTACATCTTTGTTGCACCCGGATGAATGGAATACCTTGACTTATGTGCTTCATCTAGTAGCAATTGTCGGTTACCACCCATCTTAGGTACCCACACTCTTCCTTGAAACAACAACAAACCACGCGAGCCCATAGTAATGAACTCCATTTGCCCCACAATCCGTTCTTCATGCTTGTTGTGAACATACGCTTCTATTTGAACCTCACCAAGCTTTACAAGAAAATCATTAGTAATTATCATGCATAACGATCCCACTCGTATTGCCGGATGTTGACTCTTTCTACTCAACGCATCCGCGACCACGTTTGCCTTACTCGGATGATAAAGTATTTCACAATCATAATCCTTTACCACATCCATCCACCTACGTTGACGATAATTCAAATCTCGTTGAGTAAAGAGATGTTTCAAACTCTTATGGTCTGACTAAATCGTACACTTGATACCATACAAGTAGTGGCGCCAAATTTTCAATGCATGAACCACCGCCGCCAATTCAAGATCGTGAGTCGGGTATCTCTTTTCGTGTTCCTTTAATTGTCGAGAGGCGTAAGCGATGACTTTACCTCTTTGCATCAAAACACACCCAAGCCCATTTAAAGAAGCATCACAATAAACCGTCATGTCTTCTACCCCTTCCGGCAATACTAACACCGGAGTTTGACACAATATCTCTTTTAACAATTGAAAAGCGATTTCTTGCTCGTTCTCCCAATTGAACCTTACGTTCTTCCTCGTCAATTTAGTCAAAGGAGAAGCAATCTTAGAAAAGTCTTGGATGAACTGACGATAATAACCGACCAATCCGAGAAAGCTCTGGATTTCCGTAGGCGTAGTCGGTTGTCCCCAACTCTTCACCGTTTCTATCTTCCCGGGTCTACTTGAATTCCTTCTTGATTCACAATATGGCCAAGGAATTGAACTTCCCTTAGCCAAAATTCACATTTGGAGAATTTTGCATACAACTTCTCCTTCCGCAATGTCTTCAACACTTCAGTCAAATGGTGCTCATGTTCCTTCATACTCTTAGAATAAACAAGTATGTCGTCGATGAACACAATTACCGACTTGTCCAACATAGGTTGGCACACTCGGTTCATAAGATCCATGAATGCCGCCGGTGCATTCGTAAGACCAAAAGGCATAACTACAAACTCAAAATGCCCACAACGCGTTCGAAAAGCCGTTTTCTCTATGTCTTCCTCATGGACCCGCACTTGATGATAGCCGGACCGTAAGTCAATCTTAAAAAAATACGTTGCACCTTGGAGTTGGTCAAACAAATCGTCAATCTTAGGTAATGGATAGCGATTCTTGATTGTCACTTTATTCAACTCCCTATAATCGATGCACATCCGCATACTTCCATCTTTCTTTTTCACAAACAAAACCGGAGCACCCCATGGCGAGGAGCTCGGTCGAATGAAACCATTCTCAAGCAACTCTTGGGTTTGATTTAACAACTCTTGCATTTTCATTGGCGCTAAACGATAAGGAGTTCTAGCAATGGGAGTAGCTCCCGGAACCAACTCAATGCGAAATTCTACTTGTCTTTCTGCCGGAACACCCGGTAACTCATCCGGAAAAACGTCTTCAAACTCATTAACCACCGGAATTTTACGAATGGGTGGTGGCTCATCACGATTATCAACTACATGAGCAAGATAACATACACCACCACTCTTGAAAAAACGTCGTGCCCGTGCATAAGTGCATAATAGTACAAGTCTTCTTCATTTATCACCATGAATAATCAACTCTCCCCCACTTGGGGTTCTCACACGAATGAACTTATCATGGCATGCAATATCGGCTCTATAACGATCGAGCCAATCCATGCCAACAACAATATCAAACTCACCCAAAGTCATCGGAATAAGATCAATTTTAAACGTTTCGGTACCAAGCACAACATTACAATCTTTACACACATCAACCCCTAGCACCGTTTTACCATCCGCTATTTCAACTTCTACCGGATGACTTAACTTAGCTAGCGGTTTGTTAATCTTAAACACAAATCGGGGCGACACAAAAGACAAATTAGCACCGCTATCAAATAATATCTTTGCCGGATTAGAGTTAACCATGTAAGTACCTGAGACAACTTCATTGGAATGCTTGGCCTCATCATTGGTCATCAAATAATTTCGCCCCTTAGCCGTGCCCGCCGCCTTTTCTAACCTCTTAACATGATCACCCTGCAAGTCGGGACACTCCGGCCTCTTATGCCCTTCTTTACCGCAATTAAAACAAGTGAGCTTGGTTGTGGTTGATTATTTCGGGCACTCACGAGCCATGTGCCCCCTTTGCCCACAATTGTAGCAAGCATAAGTAAAATTACCGGAAGCACCCTTCTTAACACTACCAACACTCTCGGAGCCCTTCTTGTGCTTCTTGTTAGAAAAGTTCGAATGACTAATAGCTTCAAACTTCTTTTTGCCGAAGTTAAAGCTACTCTTTCTCAAGATGAGCGACTCAAACCCTTTGGCCATATCAAACAACTCATCAAAACTCTTCACCACGTTCACACTAATCTTTTCTTGATAATTGTCATTCAAGATTCGGTAAAAGTCTTCCTTCAACATCTTATCATTCCCGACATACTCCGGGCAAAATTGAGTTTTCGACAAGTAAACGGATTTAAGAGTATTCAAATCCATCGACCCTTGCCTCAAGGAACGTAACTCGTCCTTAAGCCTAGTAAGATCGGCCAAAGTTTGGTACTCTTGGAAGAACTCCGTTTTGAACTCATCCCAAGTAAAATCCATGCATTGTTCTTCGCCATAAACTTAGATTTTTGCATCCCACCATAGCTTCGCATCACCTCTTAGCATGCTACAACCATACCTTGTCTTTTTATCAATCGGGCATTCACAAGTTCGAAAGGCCCCCTCCATATCGGAGATCCACCGGACACTCTTTAACGGGTCTCTTTCGCCCTCAAAAGTAGGTGGTTGAGCATCCTTAAAGTTCTTATAGAGAAAGTCACGTCTTCCCACATTATCTTCATGTAGGACGGCTTTAACTTGTTCTTTGACTATATTGACCAATTGTTCGTCAATTGAGTCTAGGAACATCTTCTTGATATCCACAAGGTACTCCGCCTTTTGACTTTTAAGAATGGCCTCAATCTTGGCCGTCAACTCGGCGTCCTCACTAGTGCCCCCATTTTCGGTGTCGTGTCCGTTTCTCATCTTCATTCTATAAAACGGAAAAGATTAAACAACGAACGAAACAAAAGGACATAACACGTATGCATATACGTATACCCCACACTTCTCCATCTTACTCAACAATCGTTGTACATTACTTGTTTGACACGATTTGCACCTGTAACAATGGTAGCTAATCATTGTTACACGAGCACGTCGCATTAACTTGCTAGTACAACGTCCATCTCGCTTGATGATTGCTAAACACAACACAATCAATTAGCACGAGGTTAGTTCCCATAACCAAAGCACTAACAATTCCAGATTAGACCCAAAGTCCTACAAGTCCCGCATAAAAGCGCATGCACAATAAAGTCTAAGTCTAGACACCTATCTCAAGTCACCTAAATCCCTTAGACCATGCTCTGATACCACTTGAAACAACCCAACCCGTATTCCATACGATAATTTTTTTTTGAAATAATACACATTTACGCGCCAATTAAATATGTAAACCATTCCACACGTTTCGTTAAAACATACAACAAGTTTAGTGTTTACAAAAGGCACAAAGGCCATTAACGAATGTGATACAAGTTTGACCAATACAAAAATGATAGTTTTAAACCAAACAACACATCGAGCATGGTTTGGGACTAAACTACCCAAAACGCTAGGCCAACTTCCAAAAGCTCCAACATAACATCATCAAGGGACACCTAGTGCCCAACAACCCCCTTGCCCTTGTCCACACCTGCATCTAAAAAGATAAACAACGAGAGGGGTAAGCTAATGCTTAGTGAGTGCAACAATTATACTTTTACATATACAACCTACTTACTTGCAATCACTTACGCATTTACCGCATACATGCTAGCATTATAAATAATCATACCATCACAAGTATAACACTAAACCTTCCACCATACGAGCTAGCATAACAATAGCATATAGTTTAAACAATATAATATGCTACAATCCACACACACACAACCATGGTTAACCAAACGAACGAGGGAACAGTGTTTAAGGACCGTCGGAGTTCATAACAACCATTAGTGCACTTAACACTTCGTACACTATGAAATGTCCCGTTCTTATTGATTAAAAACGTTCCATATTAATTGATTTCGTTGCGAGGTTTTGACCTCTATATGAGACGTTTTTCAAAGACTGCATTCATTTTTAAAACAAACCATAACCTTTATTTCATAAATAAAGGTTTAAAAAGCTTTACGTAGATTATCAAATAATGATAATCTAAAATATCCTGTTTACACAAGACCATTACATAATGGTTTACAATACAAATATGTTACATCAAAATCGGTTTCTTGAATACAGTTTTTACACAATATCATACAAACATGGACTCCAAATCTTGTCCTTATTTTAGTATGCAACAGCGGAAGCTCTTAGTATTCACCTGAGAATAAACATGCTTTAAACGTCAACAAAAATGTTGGTGAGTTATAGGTTTAACCTATATATATCAAATCATAACAATAGACCACAAGATTTCATATTTCAATACACATCCCATACATAGAGATAAAAATCATTCATATGGTGAACACCTGGTAACCGACATTAACAAGATGCATATATAAGAATATCCCCATCATTCCGGGACACCCTTCAGATATGATATAAATTTCGAAGTACTAAAGCATCCGGTACTTTGGATGGGGCTTGTTGGGCCCAATAGATCTATCTTTAGGATTCGCGTCAATTAGGGTGTCTGTTCCCTAATTCTTAGATTACCAGACTTAATAAAAAGGGGCATATTCGATTTCGATAATTCAACCATAGAATGTAGTTTCACGTACTTGTGTCTATTTTGTAAATCATTTATAAAACCTGCATGTATTCTCATCCCAAAAATATTAGATTTTAAAAGTGGGACTATAACTCACTTTCACAGATTTTTACTTCGTCGGGAAGTAAGACTTGGCCACTGGTTGATTCACAAACCTATAACAATATATGCATATATATCAAAGTATGTTCAAAATATATTTACAAAACTTTTAATACATTTTGATGTTTTAAGTTTATTAAGTCAGCTGTCCTCGTTAGTAACCTACAACTAGTTGTCCACAGTTAGATGTACAGAAATAAATCGATAAATATTATCTTGAATCAATCCACGACCCAGTGTATACGTATCTCAGTATTGATCACAACTCAAACTATATATATATTTTGGAATCAACCTCAACCCTGTATAGCTAACTCCAACATTCACATATAGAGTGTCTATGGTTGTTCCGCAATATATATAGATGGGTCGGCATGATAGGTCGAAACATTGTATACGTGTCTATGGTATCTCAAGATTACATAATATACAATATAAGTTTATTAGGTTATGGTTGGAATAGATTTATTACTAACTTTCACGTAGGTAAAATGAGTAGTTTTTATCAATCTTGTTTTACTCGCCATTTCTTCGTTTCTAATCCGTTTTGAGTGATTTCAGTGGCCACGGTTTCGTATTGAACTTAAATTTATGAATCTAAACAGAAAAAGTATAAGTTTATGGTCGAAAATACAAGTTACAAGTCGTTTTTGAAAGAGGTAGTCATTTCCGTCTAAAGAATGACATCTTGATGACCATTTTGAAAAACGTACTTTCACTTTGAGTTTAACCATGATTTTTGGATATAGTTTCATGTTCATAAGAAAAATCATTTTTCTAGAAGTATAGCTTTTAAACCAAAGTTCTTCTTAGCTTTTAATTATCCCAACCAAAACAGCCACCGGTTTTACTACGACGACGTATATCCAGTTTTATGGTGTTTATCGTGTTTTCGGGTTTTAAATCATTAAGTTAGCATATCATATAGATATAGAACATGTGTTTAGTTGATTTTAAAAGTCTAGTTAGAAGGATTAACTTTATTTGCGAACAAGTTTAGAATTAACTAAACTATGTTCTAGTGATTACAAGTTTATAACGTTGAATAAGACAGCTTTTTATGTATGAATCGAATGATGTTATGAACATCATTACTACCTCAAGTTCCTTGGATAAACCTACTGGAAATGAGAAAAATGGATCTAGCTTCAAAGGATCCTTGGATGGCTTGAAAGTTCTTGAAGCAGAATCATGACACGAAAACAATTTCAAGTAAGATTTCCACTCGAAATAAGATTGTTATAGTTATAGAAATTGAATTAAAGTTTGAATATGATTATTACCTTGTATTAGAAAGATAACCTACTGTAAGTAACAAAGGTTTCTTGATCTTGGATGATTACTTGGAATGGATTTAGAAAACTTGGAAGTAAACTTGCAATCTTGGAAGTATTCTTGATTTTATGAAACTAGAACTTTTGGAATTTATGAAGAACACTTAGAACTTGAAGATAGAACTTGAGAGAGATCAATTAGATGAAGAAAATTGAAGAATGAAAGTGTTTGTAGGTGTTTTTGGTCGTTGGTGTATGGATTAGATATAAAGGATATGTAATTTTGTTTTCATGTAAATAAGTCATGAATGATTACTCATATTTTTGTAATTTTATGAGATATTTCATGCTAGTTGCCAAATGATGGTTCTCACATGTGTTAGGTGACTCACATGGGCTGCTAAGAGCTGATCATTGGAGTGTATATACCAATAGTACATACATCTAAAAGCTGTGTATTGTACGAGTACAAATACGGGTGCATACGAGTAGAATTGTTGATGAAACTGAACGAGGATGTAATTGTAAGCATTTTTGTTAAGTAGAAGTATTTTGATAAGTGTCTTGAAGTCTTTAAAAAGTGTATGAATATATATTAAAACACTACATGTATATACATTTTAACTGAGTCGTTAAGTCATCGTTAGTCATTACATGTAAGTGTTGTTTTGAAACCTTTAGGTTAACGATCTTGTTAAATGTTGTTAACCCAATGTTTATAATATCAAAAGAGATTTTAAATTATTATATTATCATGATATTATGATGTACGAATATCTCTTAATATGATATATATACATTAAATGTCGTTACAACGATAATCGTTACATATATGTCTCGTTTCAAAATCATTAAGTTAGTAGTCTTGTTTTTACATATGTAATTCATTGTTAATATACTTAATGATATGTTTACTTATCATAATATCATGTTAACTATATATATAACCATATATATGTCATCATATAGTTTTTACAAGTTTTAACGTTCGTGAATCACCGGTCAACTTGGGTGGTCAATTGTCTATATGAAACCTATTTCAATTAATCAAGTCTTAATAAGTTTGATTGCTTAACATGTTGAAAACACTTAATCATGTTAAATAACAATTTCATTTAATATATATATAAACATGGAAAAGTTCGGGTCACTACACACTAACCTCACGGGTGGCATCTTAACACGTCGATACTTCATCCCGGGTGGTGCCTTAACACTTCAACACTTCACCCCGAGTGGTGTCTTAGCACATCGACACTTCACTCGTTACATCTCTCGGAGTGGCATCTTAACACATCGATACTTCACTCCCGAGTGGTGTCTTAACACATCGACACTTCACTCGCTACGTGAGGAGTGGTGTCTTAACACGTCGACACTTCACAACTCAACTACACAAATAAATACATCATATATGCATGCATATAATTATTTCACTCACCTTAACACTTCGGTGATGATTATGCACTTCCGAAACTTCAAGGCAACGTACCTAATACATAAGTACACATTTAATTGCACAACTAGTGGAACTTACCACACTACATATCACTTGAGCATTTAATGACCCATTTGCATTAAATAGGTCACCTACCTCAAAATCACCCATAAATGGCCAAGACTCATATTAAATCACTAAAGCTAGTGATTTAAGTCTACTAACATTAATTAATCGCAACTTAGGGTAATTCATACCCATTTCACCCAAACTAGGTCAACATTACCCCTTTTGACCCATTTTAACACTCTTTCAACATTAAACAAGTGTTTTAAAGCTTAACAACACCATTAGTACTTACAAATCTTAAATCATAAGGTCAAACCTTAGGTTATAGCTATTTAAGATTTCCTTTCACCCACATAACCCAAATTCACCCATTTTACCCTCAAATGGGTCATGCAAGTCTCTAGTAACCAAAACCCTAGCCATTAACCAATTAAACCTCAAAACTTAGAGTTAGACTTACCGAGACTATCAACGGGTAGCTAGAGACACAAATGGGTCGATAGTCAATGTTCATTAATCGGTAATTAACACATATATGCTAATTTGAAATAAATTATAACCAGATTTTCTGTTTTATCCATCCATCCGTATAATTTTGATATTACAATATTAAAATGGACGTATGTATAATCTTTTTATTTTGACTAATTATTATTTTGCATATTTATATACGATTAGTATATTAACAAAAATTGCTTAACAAACTTTGAATATTTAACGAACCAAAAGACCTTCTACGAACATTTAGGTTTTGTTTGTTTCAACGTGAATAGTCCTGATTATATTTAAAGTTTATTTCCAAATTAATATGATGTCATATATATATATATATATATATATATATATATATATATATATATATATATATATATATATATATATATATATATATAATATATATATACAAATATTCAAATGAAACCAATTTTTAAGTTGAGATTCAAGGGACCAACCAGAGTGTGACACGTGACGTGATAATCACATGTGATTGGAAAAAATTAAATTTTTAAAAAAAAAATTAAATTTTTGTTTTTTCGATTTTTTTTTTTGTATTTTCGAAGTTTTTTTCCAATCACATGTGATTGAATTTGACATGCAGTAAATCACATGTGATTTTGCATGGCAATAACATGTGATTGTAAAAACTCAATCACATGTGATTCTGCATGTCAAATCCAATCACATGTGATTGAAAAAAATTGTATTTAGTAAAATGACGAATTACAGTAAATTTGTGCTAAAACATTTAAACACCAAGTTTTTTTTTTTTTTTTTTTTTATCAAAACTTGATCAAATCACCGAATTAAAGTATGAAATTTTGAAGATATGATCATGATACGCTAACAAACTTAATCAAATCAACGAATTAAAGTCTGTTTCCTGTTGAAATTTTTTTGAAAAAAAAAATTTCAATTTTGTTTTTCAATCACATGTTATTGGATTTGACGTGCAGAATCACATGTGATTGTGTTTTACAATCACATGTGATTGGGTTTGATAATCACATGTGATTGGATTTGACATGCTAAATTAAAAAAAAATAAAAAAAATTTCGAAAAAAATTTTTGAAAACAAATCTTTAAATTTTTTTTCAAATTTAAAAAAAAAAGATTTTGAAATTTTTTTTACTTTTCAATCACATGTGATTGTCGCGCCACATGTCACACTCTGATTGCTCCGTTGGATTTCAAGCAAATTATTGAATTCAAGGTATTACAACTCATCATAAAAATGGTAAGGTGTTTAGTGGTAAAGTTTAAACTTTACCAGCAACTAACAACGTAGCTGGTTCATATGAATGAACACAGCGTAAACGGTAAACTTCAATTGAGAAATAAACATAAATCAAAACTATAAACGTAAACATGTAAACAGAGTGGCGGATCCAGAAATTTTTCTCACCGGGGGCGTTTTTTTTTTTAAATGTAGGAATTTTTTTTTTTTTTTTTTGCAAAAAATGGATGTTTTGGGGCAATAATAATAGAATTTTTTGAGCAAAATATGAATGTTTTGTGGAAAAAAAAATTCCACCAAGGGCAAAATCGAAAAATAAAAAAAATTTGCACTAAAAATTGAAAATCAACTGGGGGCGGGCGCCGCCAACCCTTACATAGGTCCGCCCCTGTGTAAACATATATCGTATATGTATAACATAACATAAAGGATGAGAGACATAGAATTTCTAAACCACTCATTAATACAAAGGATTTAAATCCATTCTTCATGTGATTTTAAAATTACAAGATGTTGATACTATTTTCCGGCTATCAGCTAATATGTACCAGTACAATACTAGATATGCTCAGCGTGGTGGGATATAGTGTCGATTGATGTTTGCCCTCGGGAAAATCCCTGCAAACCCGGATCGCAGACGAGTTCTCCATGGGGTGGACTTATAAATCTTCCAGGACCAAACTGTGAAGTGGTCCGGCTAGCATGTTGTTGCTAACCGGTGAGTTATATAGTGAGAAAGTACTGTGTGTGAGAGAAAGTGTGTTCTCTGCCACAAGTGACTGAATGAGTGAATGAATGTGGTGACCCAAGGACCTATTTATAGGCACAGATCCTCCGTGATTTCAGATACACATGTCAAACAATGATTAATTGATGTATGCGAAGTTTGTGTGACCGACTTTAGCTTGGCATTGACGTGGCATGTGTGCTCCTCACGCGCTTATTTAAGGTCTTAAGTATAGAAGCTGCTTGCAGGCTTGCGCGTGACGCTGGGTGGCCTGTTATAATCGGAGAACGTTGAACGGGTTATTTACTAAAAGTTGTTGCTATTGCTTCTTTTGTACGTTTTAAGTGTTTCTTCCGTATAAAAATGATGTTTTTATGCGTGTAACTCATATGATACACCATTAAATCCTCCCAGTTTAATGTCTTTATTTTGTAAAGATAAAGTCATTAAACTATAAAAGATTACAAGTGCCTTTTTTCTCGGGAACATACATCTGCTGTAGCCGTCTGTTCACTGATATGATGTGACCCCAAATGATGAATTTTGCCACCAGTTTCCCTCATTTTATTTTTTTCATTTAAAAAAATATATATTTTGAATTTTGAATTGATCTTCATAAAAGATATGAACCATACACGTGTCCCGATAAGAAATGCCTTCAATTTTTTGCTTTGCCTATAAATACTCTGTTTATTCATTCATTTCTTTTTTTCTACTTCTTCAATTTCTTCAAAGGATCATTTTGCACGAGCATTTCTAGGATTTTTCAATTTCATATCTGCAAGGTTAGTGTTTTTCTTACCTCTTCCACGCTTTTTGTTATAAAATTTCCTATCATGGCCGAATATATGAGTACATCGGTGAAGAAGGATGGTCGAGACGTCAATGCAATCTGTAGTTCGATTACGGAATCTGATAATGCTAAAAACGAACATATATTTCATAGCATTATTCCTCAAGAAAGACAAGCTTTTAGTTGCAATTGTTCTATTTACAAGTGATATTCGTTTAAATAATAAAAGGTGAAGACAAAAGATAGATTCGACGAATTGAAGACGCAAACGACCAAAAAGCTCAAAAGTACAAAATACAATCAAAGTGGTTCCAATTATTGATAAGAAACGTCTCAAAATTACAAGAATACAAGATTCAAAACGCAAAGTACAAGATATTAAATTGTACGCAAGGACGTTCGAAAATCCGGAACCGGGACCAGAGTCAACTCTCAACGCTCGACGCAACGGACTAAAAATTACAAGTTAACTATGTATATAAATATAATATAATATATAATTAATTATATAAATTATATATATATATATATATATTATATTTATATATTAAAACCGTCGGCAGACTAGGATCCAAACTTGTGTGAGCTGGGTTTACGAACTCCGCGACTTGCGGAGTTTGTAGTGCAAAAAGGCCACGACTCGCGGAGCCCCAAATTCTGAAACTGCCTATAAAAGCCAACGCATTTGATCCGTTTTAAATATCCTTATATCAATCTATATATATATATATATATATATATATATATATATATATATATATATATATATATATATATATTTTAATTTTAATTTTAATTTTAAATCCTAATAATAAGGGTATGTTAGCGAATGTTGTAAGGGTGTAAGTCGAAATTCTGTCCGTGTAACGCTACACTATTTTTAATCATTGTAAGTTATATTCAACCTTTTTACATTAATGTCTCGTAACTAAGTTATTATTATGCTCATTTAATGCCGAAGTAATCATGATGTTGGGCTAATTATTAAAATTGGGTAATTGGACTTTGTACCATAATTGGGGTTTGGACAAAAGAACGACACTTGTGGAAATTAGACTATGGGCTATTAATGGGCTTTATATTTGTTTAACTAAATGATAGTTTGTTAATTTTAATATAAAGATTTACAATTGGACGTCCCTATAAATAACCATGTACACTCGATCGGACACGATGGGCAGGGTATTTATATGTACGAATAATCGTTCATTTAACCGGACACGGGAATGGATTAATAGTCTATGAAATTATTAAAACAGGGGTGAAATTATGTACAAGGACACTTGGCATAATTGATAACAAAGTATTAAAATCTTGGGTTACACACAGTCGATATCCTGGTGTAATTATTAAACAAAGTATTAAAACCTTGTTACAGTTTAAGTCCCCAATTAGTTGGAATATTTGACTTCGGGTATAAGGATAATTTGACGAGGACACTCGCACTTTATATTTATGACTGATGGACTGTTATGGACAAAAACCAGACGGACATATTAAATAATCCAGGACAAAGGACAATTAACCCATGGGCATAAAACTAAAATCAACACATCAAGCATCATGATTACGGAAGTTTAAATAAGCATAATTCTTTTATTTCATATTTAATTTCCTTTATTTTATATTTAATTGCACTTCTAATTATCGTACTTTTTATTTATTGTTATTGTATTTAATTGCACTTTTAATTATCGTACTTTTTAATTATCGCAATTTTATTTTATCGCACTTTTATTTATCGCAATTTCATTATCGTTATTTACTTTACGCTTTAAATTAAGTTATATTTATTTTTAATATTTTACATTAGGTTTTAACTGCGACTAAGTTTTAAAATCGACAAACCGGTCATTAAACGGTAAAAACCCCCTTTATAATAATAATATTACTTATATATATATTTGTATTTTTATAAATTAAAACTAATATAGCGTTAAGCATTGTTTAAAGATTTTTCCCTGTGAAACGAACCGGACTTACTAAAAACTACACTACTGTACGATTAGGTACACTGCCTATAAGTGTTGTAGCAAGGTTTAAGTATATCCATTCTATAAATAAATAAATATCTTGTGTAAAATTGTATCGTATTTAATAGTATTTAGTTGTAAAAATAAAGCTATTTCATATACACCTCTGCGCACATCAAGTATTTTTGGCACCGCTGCCGGGGAACGACGAAGCGAAACGCCACACACATAAAAAAAAAGAGAATTTTTATTAAGTTTTATTTAGTTTTTGTAAAAATACATTTTAAATATTAAAAAAATATAAAAATTTAAAAACCGAAAAAGAAAAAAATATATATATAAATCTATTTTTAAGATTTTTATTTATAAAATTATAAAGTATTTCTATTTTTTTATTTTAGTTTTTAAAATATAAGTTTTTATTTATTATATTTTATATAATTATTAAAAACAGAAAAATATATAAAATATAATTTAAAAAAACTACAGAACCTGTCGAACGATATTTGTGCATTTAAAATTTTAACCTCCGCGACTCGCAGGGTTTTCTGGTACGTGGCACTGCAACTCGCGGAGCCACCCTGACACGAGCAGAAGCCCTAATTTTGCATTAATTACGTGTAATTATTATTATTATTTATTTAAAAACCCTAATTAGGTTTTGTTAATTAATTAATTTAGTTTAGTTTTAATTATTTTATATATTTAGTTTAATTAGTTTAATTAAATTGTAAAATTAATAGTTTTAATAAATAAATAATATAAAAATAATATTTTTATAAAAATTGTACTTTTTACAACTTTTAGTATATTTTTATATTTTGTCCCTTTTTAATTGTTTTAGCGTAATTTTTTGTATTTTTCGCTCATATTTAGTTTTAATCCATAGTTTTTGCCATAGTTATTTTTACTTCTAGATTTTTAGAATTTGCCGTAAAATTCCTTAAGTGCTTTTTCTTTAGACTAAGATCTAGGTGCTTTAGAATTTTACGACGCCTTTTTAAGTTTTAGTACCTTTTTAAGATATTGCCATTTGGGATATAGTTTTTCTTGTAAGCTTTAATATTTTTAGACGCAACTTTTAATTTTTAGTTTTTAGTTCCTTTTTAAGTTTTGACACACTACTTTCTTATTTTTATTTTTCGACGCCTTTTACCTATGTATCAATTATCACTCCAATTAGTAATCTCAATTTGCAATTTTAATTTTAAGTTAGTGATAGTAATAAGGTTGGGTTAGTCGAGTGTTTTAAAGTTTTATAAGTCACTCTTTTTCTTTCTTATTTTTCGACGCCTTTTATTTTTCAACCCTTTTCTTTTTCGGCCTTTTTCGACACGCTCTTTTTCTTTCTTATTTCTCGACATTCTAGTTTTAGGACTTAGAATTTATTCTATTTCTTCTCTAAATTTCTTTAATTTACGAAAAATTATTTTAAGCGGTTAAATTGATAGACATCAAAATTTTCTGGTTCGTAGTAATAGTTAGATTTGTACGTGGACCGGGTTATTGGAGCCAAACAGTACTCAATTATATTGAGACCAAACGAATCCTGCCCCTCTGCTGCATCTTTTGGCTATTCGAAACGTGGGCAAAATCAGAAAAGTCTATTAATTGGATAACTTATATAATTTTTCTTTCCTTTTAAAAACTAATAGGATATTCAGTGAATGCACCGAGCAAGACGTTCACCACCTTTTGTACGTTCACCACATGTAACTCGATCAAGACATCTAGCAAATATTGTCGCCGTTGATTTTTCTTTAGAATCGTCATCCAGTCGACCAAGTACTCCAATTCAAATTTCCGATAATCCATTTTTTGAACCCGACCTCACAATTGAGAATCCGGAGAATATTCAGGAACAATTCATAGATCCTGAACCATTAATTTTTCCTCCGGAACCACCAATCATTCAAACAGAGATTGTTGAGGAACGAACCATTAAATCAGAATCCTCTAGTGATTCAGATTCAACAAATTCAATTATGGAAAATCTGGAACCTCTAAGTATGGAAGACCGAATGCGAGCTAAACGCACTGGCCAAGGTCACGAAATTACTCATCCAGACATTAATGCGCCAGATTATGAAATCAAAGGACAAATTCTACACATGGTAACTAATCAATGCCAATTTAGTGGTGCGCCGAAGGAAGATCCAAACGAACATCTTCGTACCTTTAATAGGATCTGCACACTATTTAAAATCCGAGAAGTGGAGGATGAACAGATATATCTCATGTTATTTCCCTGGACTTTAAAGGGAGAAGCCAAAGATTTGTTGGAATCGTTACCTGAAGGGGCGATTGATACATGGGACGTTTTAGTTGAAAAATTTCTTAAACAATTCTTTCCGGCATCTAAAGCCGTAAGACTTCAAGGAGAAATTGTTACGTTCACACAGAAACCGAATGAAACTCTATATGAGGCGTGGACAAGATTTGGAAAGTTATTAAGAGGATGTCCGCAACATGGTTTAGACACTTGTCAAATAGTACAAATATTCTACTAAGGATGCGACATCACTACAAGAAAAGACATAGATATAGCAGCTGGTGGTTCTATTATGAAGAAAACAGAAACTGATGCTTATAAAATTATTGATAACACTGCTTCCCACTCACATGAGTGGCACCAAGAAAAAGATATCGTTAGATCATCTAAAGCAGCTAGAGCCGATTCTAGCCATGACTTAGATTCCATTTCCGCAAAGATAGATGCTGTCGAGAGACGAATGGAAATGATGACTAAGGATATACACTCAATACGAATTAGTTGTGAGCAGTGTGGAGGACCACATTTGACAAAAGATTGTCTCAATATTGAACTAACAATGGAACAAAGAGAGAATATTTCATACATAAACCAAAGGCCTGGAAATAATTATCAGAATAATTATCAACCGCCAAGACCAATTTACAATCAAAACCAGAATTATAACCGAAATGTTCCATACAACAACCAACAAGGTCCTAGTAATCAACAAGTATCCAATAATACTTACAATCAGCAAAGACCTAATTTTCAAAACAAACCACCACAAACCGATGATAAAAAGCCGAATTTAGAAGATATGATATCGAAGCTAGTTGAATCTCAAACGCAGTTTTTCACATCTCAGAAACAAACCAATGAACAAAATGCTCAAGCATTTAGAAATCAACAAGCTTCTATTCAAAATCTGGAACAAGAAGTGAGTAACCTAGCAAGGTTAATAGGTGAAAGAAAACCGGGAAGTCTACCTAGTGATACAAATGCTAACCCCCGAAATGAAACAGCTAAAGCCATTACCACGAAAAGTGGTATTACACTTAAACCACCTGAAATACCTGTAATTTCTGATGAAGCTATTCCTACTCCACAAGAACCACAACCTGATCAAGATAAGGAAACAGAACCGGTAGTTGAAAAGGTTAATGAAGATAACACAGTTAAGGCTAAACCTTATGTTAAACCATACCAACCACCACTTCCTTACCCGAGTAAAATGAAGAAAGAGAAACTTGAAGCTGAGCAATCCAAATTCTTGGATATGTTTAAACTGATAAATGTAAATCTTCCTTTCATTGATGTGATTTCAGGAATGCCTAGATATGCTAAATTTCTGAAAGATCTAATCTCGAATAGAAAGAAAATGGAAGAACTCTCGGCTGTTACTATGAATGCTAATTGTTCAGCAGTGCTGTTGAATAAGATACCAGAAAAATTATCAGATCTAGGAAGTTTCACAATTCCATGTTTTCTGGGTAGTCTTAGTTCAATAGAAGCATTGGCAGATTTAGGTGCTAGTATAAATTTAATGCCGTATTCACTGTACACTAAACTAGACCTTGGAGAATTGAAACCAACACGAATAAGCATACAACTAGCCGATCGATCAATAAAATATCCTAGAGGGATAATGGAAAATATGCTAGTTAAAGTTGGTACTTTAGTATTTCCAGTAGATTTTGTTGTTCTGGACATGGAAGAAGATTCTCAAGTTCCTCTCATATTAGGAAGACCATTCTTAAACACGGCTAAAGCAATGATAGACGTGTTTGGTAAGAAACTGACCCTAAGTATAGAGGACGAGAGTGTTACCTTTTCAGTTGATAGAGCAATGCAACAACCACAATCTGCAGATGATACATGTTATTATATTCAAACTATAGATTCACATGCAGAATTGTTAGAAGAATTTCCAGAATTACAAGGAACAGGAGAATGTTCTTTAGGAGAAGGAACTGAACCAATTGATGAAACTGAAATATTAGCTACACTAATGGCTAATGGATATGAACCAACAACAGAAGAAATTCAAATGCTAAAAGGAGAAGACAGATATCGATATAAATCATCGATAGAAGAACCTCCGACATTAGAGTTAAAGCCACTTCCAAATCATTTGGAATACGCTTATTTACATGGTGAATCTGAATTACCTGTAATAATATCGTCTTCTCTTACTGAAAATGAAAAATCTCAACTCATTTCTGTATTAAAAGCTCATAAACCAGCCATTGCATGGAAGATTCATGATATTAAAGGAATAAGTCCTTCGTATTACACACATAAAATCCTTATGGAAGAAGGTCATAAAACGTATGTGCAACGCCAACGAAGACTAAATCCTAATATGCAAGATGTTGTTAAAAAAGAAATTATTAAACTACTTGATGCAGGTTTAATTTATCCAATTTCTGATAGTCCATGGGTAAGCCCAGTTCAATGCGTGCCTAAGAAGGGTGGCATGACTGTTATTACAAATGAGAAAAATGAGATTATTCCTACTAGGACTGTAACAAGATGGCGTGTATGTATTGATTATAGAAAATTAAATGACGCCACTAGAAAAGATCACTTTCCCTTACCTTTCATTGATCAAATGTTGGAAAGATTAGCCGAAAATAGTTACTATTGTTTTCTTTATGGATTTTCTGGATATTTTCAAATTCCAATAGCACCCGAGGACCAAGAGAAAACCACATTCACGTGCCCTTATGGTACTTTTGCTTGCAAACGCATGCCATTTGGACTTTGTAACGCCCCTGCAACCTTTCAAAGGTGCATGATGGCGATTTTTCACGACATGATAGAAGAATGCATGGAAGTTTTCATGGATGACTTTTCAGTCTTCGGTGATACATTTGAATCATGTCTAGTGAATCTTGAACGAATGCTTATTAGATGCGAACAATCAAATCTAGTACTTAATTGGGAGAAATGCCATTTCATGGTTAAAGAAGGCATCGTTCTTGGACATAAAATTTCAAAGGAAGGAATTGAAGTGGATAGAGCTAAAGTAGATGTAATTGCTAAACTTCCACATCCCACCAATGTTAGAGGAGTTAGGAGTTTTCTAGGGCATGCCAGTTTTTACCGACGTTTCATAAAAGATTTTTCTAAAATTGCCACTCCTATGAATAAACTCCTAGAAAAGGATGCTCCATTCATCTTTTCAGATGAATGTATCAAATCTTTTAATATTCTTAAAGAGAAACTCACTAATGCGCCGATCATGATAACACCAAATTGGAATCTACCGTTTGAACTAATGTGCGATGCAAGTGATTTTGCAATGGGAGCCGTTTTAGGACAAAGGATTGAAAAACGATTTCAACCTATATATTATGCTAGTAAGACGTTACAAGGAGCACAAACGAACTACATAACTACTGAAAAAGAACTCCTTGCTATTGTCTTTGCTTTTAACAAATTTCGTTCATATCTCGTTCTAGCAAAAACGGTGGTCTATACCGACCATTCTGCTCTTAGATACCTATTTTCGAAACAAGATGCTAAACCAAGATTAATCCGTTGGATCTTACTCTTACAAGAATTCGATATTGAAATCCGAGATAAAAGAGGAGCAGAAAATCTCGCCGCTGATCATCTTTCTCGTCTTGAAAATCCCGAATTAGAAGTTCTAAATGAATCGGCCATACAAGACAACTTTCCTGATGAATATCTATTGAAGATAGATTATAATGAAATACCATGGTTTGCAGACTATGCAAACTACCTAGTATGTGGATTCCTTGAAAAAGGATTATCGTACCAAAAACGAAAGAAATTCTTTAGTGATATAAAACACTATTTCTGGGAAGATCTACATTTGTTTAAAAGTTGTCCCGATGGAATAATACGCCGATGTGTATTCGGAGATGAAGCTAGTAAAATCTTAAACCATTGTCACACAGGACCAACAGGAGGGCATTATGGGCCTCAACTAACATCAAGGAAAGTTTATGATGTTAGATTCTATTGGCCTACAATTTACAAAGACGCACACCTTCTTTGAAAATCCTGTGATGCTTGTCAAAGGGCCGGAAAAATAAGTCAACGTGATGAAATGCCACAAAATGTCATTCAAGTATGTGAAGTATTTGACATTTGGGGTATTGACTTTATGGGTCCATTTCCGAAATCTCATAATAATCTCTACATTCTCGTAGCCATTGATTATGTATCTAAATGGGCGGAAGCACAAGCTCTCCCAACTAACGATGCACGAGTTGTAGTCAACTTTTTAAAACGTCTTTTTGCAAGGTTTGGAACACCGAAAGCTTTAATAAGTGATCGGGGAAATCATTTTTGTAATAATCAACTTGAGAAAGTTCTTAAAAGATATGGAGTAACTCATAAAATCTCCACTGCATATCATCCACAAACAAGTAGACAAGTTGAAAATACCAACCGAGCTTTAAAACGTATTCTAGAAAAAACCGTAGGATCAAATCCGAAGGAATGGTCCATTAAATTGGAGGATGCACTCTGGGCTTTTAGAACAGCCTACAAAACTCCAATTGGAACCACACCTTTTAGGCTCGTTTACGGAAAAGCATGTCATCTTCCAGTAGAAATTGAACACAAAGCATTTTGGGATTTGAAGACATGTAATCTTGATTTACATAAAGCTGGACGTCTACAGTTAAGTCAATTAAATGAATTAGAAGAATTAAGACATGAAGCATACGAAAATTCGTTAATCTATAAAGAAAGAACGAAGAAATGGCATGATAAAAGAATCAGAAGTTCAAAAGAATTTAAAGAAGGAGACATAGTTCTTCTTTTCAATTCACGATTCAAGCTATTTCCTGGAAAATTGAAATCAAGATGGTCTGGATCACTCATAGTCAAAAGAGTTTTCCCATACGGAACGATAGAATTAATAAATTCAAATGGGATTGAATTTAAAGTTAATGGTCACAGAGTTAAACACTACATAGATAGTCCGATGGAAGTCAACAACGAAGTTAATCACAATTTCGATACCACAGCTAACTAAGTGTGGGGAGAATAAAGTCTTTAAATGATAATATGTATTTCTATTAGAGTTAGATTTTCTGTTTTTGTGTAGTTCTCGAAAATGGAACCCGAATGGTCTTTCCCTAGCAGACCCTAAAGAACTAGTCTTCTCCCCCCATTCTGAATTTTTATTTTTTTTAGGTTTTTACGAAATGAAGACTTCCTGTGAACTAAACCATGGTCTAATGCTACACGCTTTGATTATTAAACGTAATAATGACACACTACCGAGTGAACTGGTATCAGTAATCAGAGAAAAATTGGACGGAGTAAGAAAAGAATCCAGATGCGAAGATAATAAGTTATAATTTGGTAAAGAAAAATCAAAATCCGCAGCGAAAAGAAGAGCACGACACCTTGAAAGATGTCACAAATGCGGAAAATGGTCACACGAAGGTAAATGTTCAAATAATCAAACTTATTCAAACACCGAATTTGTTACTTTATGCAGAGATGGACCGTTCATATGTTTAGAAGAAAAAACATTAAATGCTAGAGGTTACGCCTATGTAGCCATGGAAAATCAATTAGTCTGACTATCTTATGAGTGGGCTAGAGCATATCACTAAGAAATATATTTCACAGGTAAGTTTGTACAGTTTTTATTTTTATTTTTATTTTTAGCCTTTTGATAATAAACGCTAATTTGTTCGCTATAAAGTATTAAATTGGTATTCGATGAAATTAGGTCTTGCGACCGAAATTGTTGATATCATACAAAAATTTATTACATCACTGCGAAATTTACCGTTTATTCTTAAGGTATAAATATCTTTAATCAATCAACCCAAAATATTTCAAAAATTCGTCATGAGTTAAATTAGGTTATGGAACTGAAATTACTTTACCGAAAAGAGGGGCGCATATTTTTGATAATATTTGATTGATTAAAGTGGGATAAAAGCCAAAAAGATTTTTAATTTTTTTTTACCATGTTTTTAAAATTAATATATAAATCTTAAACTGATATTGTAAACTTTTTAAATCAATATATTTAAAATTGTAAATATTTGGAAAATTAATATTTTTAATATAAGTTTGTATGTATAAAAACAAAAATATAATTTAAGTTTGGTGTGAATTTATAATATGAATTTTTAATTAAGTTTGGTGTGAATTTTTTTTAATTTTATGCATTTTAAATTTAAGTTTGGTGTGAATTTAAAAACAAAAATTTACTTTATTTCGCTAAGTTAAAAATATGATTTTTAAAATTCGTCGTGAGTTGAAGACTAGGTCGTTGAACCGAAATTGCTTTACCCGAGGGAGGGACGAGAACTTTTATTATCATTATTTTTAATCTTATTGAATTAAAGTATGCCAAAAACATTAAAAAATCCAAAATCCTTGCTTTTAAAACCGTGCTTTAAATAGACAAATTTTAAAATTTTGTCGAGGGATGGACTATGTGATGACCCGGGAATTTTCGACCAAATTTAAACATAATCTTATATGATTCGACTCGATAAGCAAAGTCTATTAAACCGAGTCTCATTATGTTTGAACTATTTCATGATAACATTTGACCTTTAACTATTTCCGACGATTCACGAACCTTTAATTGTAACTAAGAATGTAAATATAAATAATTATATATAAAACTAATTATATTAGTATTAATGAACTATTAAGTAATTTTGTTATTATAAAATATAACATTTAATAACTAAAGATTTTCATTTTGAATATATATAGTATATTGTATATAAATGATTCAAACATATTTTACCAACGTTATCAAAATATTAAATGTACAATGTTATACTTTGTAGTTAATTGTTTAATATACATAATTAATCATCTACTCAACATTTAAAACATGATTTTATATATATGGTAGTATACATATATACATAAATATAACTATATATATATGATTTTATACATAATTATTATATTATGTATATGTAGAAATTTATAATATATCTATGATGAAATAATGTACTATTTTAATAAATATATATAATACTTACATATATAAAACATTTATATTTTTCATAATTACATACATAAGTATAATATAATTAGTATGTAAATAAATATTATAATATATTTATATTAAAATGCATAAATATATAATATTCAGTATATGTTACAATACATATTACATAATTATTAAATATTACATAATAATAGATGATATTAATAAATTAAATTTAAATACAAATATAGTTGTTGTAGTAATGTTATTTGTATCGTCAAATATCAATATTTGTATTCATAATATCACTTTATATCATATAAAGATGAAATTGGATGTATAAATTAGATTATTATTACTAATATTATTATTATCGATAAAATATTAATATTATCATAATTAGTATGGTATTATTATTATTATTATTATCATTTTTACAATTATTATTATCATTAATATTATATTTATCATTATTATTAATTTTATTAATATTATTAGATATTAATAGTATTGTTATTATATATTATTATTATTAATTAAAAAAAAACAGTAGGGATCTATATTATACGCTTGACCTCTGTATCCTTTATCTCTATTATTATTATTTTTTTTGTTTCTTTCCTGCTCCCAACTCGTGAACCTGTGTTGACATTTTCTCCATTTTTTATCAACCGATCTCTATTATTACAACATGATTATGTATAATTGCAAATCAAATAAAAAGGAAATCCAATGGGATTAAAGAGCACAGCGATATTATTATTTTTTCTTCTTCTCTGCACGCTCCAATTTTTTTTTTCTCTTAATTCAATTTCGAATAAAGTTTCAAAATCTAAAAATGCAGAAAGGTTAGAAATCTTTCTTTGAATCTATCTGCAAAATCTCAACTCTCAAATCTTTATATCGATCTTGAATTTTGAAGTCAAAGTTTAGTTTAAAAAAAGTCAACAATTGTTCTTGAGACAAATTCGCGTTCGTGTATATGTTTCTGATCAAATTGACGATTCCAGTAGTTTTTATACATGTTTAGAAAACTATTTCGTGTTATAAACATTATCTATAATGTTATCTATTACGAAATCAATTTTTTTTGTTTTGTTCCAAGAACCGACGCTGCAGTAGGCCTTTAGTATTTTTTTTTTTTTTTTTAGAACCCAAATTATTTTTTTTTCTGTGATGTTTTGAAGCTTTAAAGGGAACCCCGATTTTTTTTTTTTTTTTTTTTTTTGGGTTATTGATGTTTTGTTGAATCCATGAGACTTGTGGAGAAGAAGAGGAATAGAAGAAAAACAGTTTATATATAAAATTTAAATTCGATATTAGTACAGAGAATCAGAATTGGTGGGATGGTCGAGAGTGTTTGCGTGTGAGCATGTGGTCACGAGATCGAGTCCAGAGGACGGTAGTTTCTTTTTTTTTTTTTGAAACTCTTTTCATGTGAGGTAGTTTTCTTTTCTAATTTTATTATTGTTATTATATATTAATTATTATTAGTATTATTATTATTATTGTGATTGTTTTGATTGTTATTGTTATTGTTATTATTAGTATCATACTTGTTATCATATTTGAAAGTATTATAGACATTACTATTATTATTATGATAGGTATTAATAATATTATTATTAGTAATAAACTTATCATTTTAGTATTTTATCATCATTAGGATTATGATTATGATTATCATTATTATTATTATGAAGGAAATAAAAATATATTATTATCATCAATATTAGAATTTGTACCGGTTTATAAATAATAGTATCATCAGTACATTTACAATTAATAATATCATATTTATCAGTATCATCATTAATATTTACTAGTATTATTATGATTATCATTTATCATTTTATAAATATTAGAACCCTTATTATTAACATAAGTATGGTATTAGTATTAATATTATTTTAGAGTTATTATTATTAGTATCATTAACAGTTATCATTTTCATTTTTTTGCTATTAGTATTATCATTATTAATTAAATTATTATTATTATTAGTAAATTATTATTATCTAAATTATTATTTTAACAAATAAATTTTTTGTACACTATATATATACACTTATGGTATATACTAGGATTGTATTAATAATTCACATAACAAACTAATAAAATTTCATAAATACAATACTAACCACAAATATATGTATATAAATATATTAATGTCACTATTTATATAAACGTAAATCATTATAGATATATATACATAAAATCGATATATATATATAAAATATAACTTAAAATATAATATAAGTATACGTTTTAAAATAAAGGTTAGAATAAATTCTACAAAACTATAATATATAAATAATACATATTAATAAATGAAATTTTGTAACTTACATTATACGTATTAATATATACACAATTGATATAGGTTCGTGAATCCGAGGCCAACCCTGCATTGTTCAATGACGTCATATGTATTTTTACTACAAAATACAGTATCGTGAGTTTCATTTGCCTTTTTACCCTTTATATTTTTGGGCTGAGAATACATGCGCAACTTTTATAACTGTTTTACGAAATTGACACAAGTACGTGAAACTACATTCTATGGTTGGATTATCGAAGTCGAATATGCCCCTTTTTATTAAGTCTGGTAATCTAAGAATTAGGGAACAGACACCCTAATTGACACGAATCCTAAAGATAGATCTATCGGGCCCAACAAGCCCCATCCAAAGTACCGGATGTTTTAGTACTTCGAAATTTATATCATGTCCGAAGGAGGATCCCGGAATGATGGGGATATTCATATATATGCATATTGTTAATGTCGGTTACCAGGTGTTCAATCCATATGAATGATATTTTTGTCTCTATGCATGGGACGTATGTTTATGAGAAATGGAAATCTGAAATCTTGTGGTCTATTAAAATGATGGAAACGATTGTTTAAGTTAAACTAATGAACTCACCAACCTTTTGGTTGACACTTTAAAGCATGTTTATTCTCAGGTACGAAAGAAATCTTCCGCTGTGTATTTGCTCATTTTATAGATATTACTTGGAGTCATTCATGGCATATTTCAAAAGACGTTGCATTCGAGTCGTCGAGTTCATCAAGATTATTATCAAGTCAATTATAGTTGGATATATTATGAAATGGTATGCATGCCTGTCAACTTTCGATGTAATGAAAGTTTGTCTTTTCAAAAACGAATGCAATGTTTGTAAAATGTATCATATAGAGGTCAAGTACCTCGCGATGTAATCAACTGTTGTGAATCGTTTATAATCGATATGGACTTCGTCCGGATGGATTAGGACGGGTCTTCACAGACTAGGACATCGATCCGAAACGACCTCGTCCTAAATAACAAGGGAAACAAATTTTTAAAATTAATTAATATTTGTTTTATAAGTTAAAGATTTAAAAAAATAAATAAATAAACGCCGCGACTCGCGGAGTTTGTAATAGGGAAACACCGCAAGTCGCGGAGTTTGCAAGTTCCAGAAAAAAAATAAAACGCAAAAAAAAACAGATCAGTCCCCAACATCCCACACCCAAAATACTGCGAAAAAACCCGAAAAAAGCCTCCCAAATTCGCAATTTTTGACCATTTTTCATCAAATCTTTCACAAAATCATGTTGAGAAGAATGCTATCAAGGAATTACTCAAGAAAAACAGTAAATTTCTACACCAAAATACCCTTTAATCCGAAAATTTAGTGTTCTTGAGCAATTTTATACCCAATTCGATTTTGATGCTTTTTAGTGTAATTATGCTTAAATTGCTTATGTATTATGCTTATATAACCTAGACTGATGCTATTTAACATGATTAGAAGCCTTAAACTTCAAATTTTGAGTAATCTAGGGTTTGTGTTCTTGAGCAAAATTGGGACTTTTTGATATAAACAGGTTATGGTCAATTTTTGTCATGAATTATTGCTAAATTAAGTAGTGTAACATGTTTAGGTAGTTAAATGATCCAAACTTTGAGCCTAAACATGATTTTTGAGAATTAAAGTGGACTTTTTCAAGTCTAAAATTCATGAACTTGATTTTTGAGAGATAATGCCATTTGAAACTTGTTTAATTGCTAATAATGATTATTTTGACATGTTATTTGAGTTGAATGCTTATGAACTTGACGAACATTTTCGTATATGCTTATTTGAAAAAGTGTAGATTTGATAAAAATATGAAAATGAGCATAAGTTTGATATAAATTGAACATGTCATTGTAATTATTTTGATTGATGATTTTGCTGACACTAATGCATATTTGGATGCATAAAAATTGTGTTTGATGTGTTTTGCAGACTGAAAGGGGTGAATCTTCATCCCAAGCTCGCATTGCTCCTCCTGAGAATGCGGAACAACAAGATGTTGATAACTATTACAAACAAGATATACCTCATCCAGTTATGACATTTTCAGATATGCACGTGGAAGATTTGCACCCGAACTTGAGATTAGACAGACGTTGGATAGATTATCCAAAATACCAAAGGAGCTTGCACACTCTTCATTCTAAAGCTGTTGAAGTACCTAGGGTAATAGAATGGGAACCGTTAGAAGCCGTAGGATTGGGCGAACGGATTAGAGAATTACTTACACAGAGGTATGGTAATTCTACTTTTAACGATTGGGTACGATTATTCAACATGCGTAGACCTGTATATAAAGTATGGTGTGAAGAATTATTGTGTAGTATAGAAATAAATGATCGGGTAGCTAGTTTAACTGATCGAACTTTTATTAGATTTTTGTTAGGAGGTTCGATGCGCCACATGTCTCTACTAGACATGGCTCAGGCCTTACGTATATATACGCCTGAGGAGCTAGCATCTGCCGATTATCGAGGGTTGATATTAAATGGTAGGAAGATTGATGAAAATTTTGATACGCGTGGTGTATGGAGTCAAATGACTAGCCATCACCGATTTAAAGGGGGAAATTACTCTTATCTTGATATTGATAGAGCTGAGTTAAGAGTAATTCACAGGTTTCTAGCAAACTCGATTACACAGCGAGGTAAAAATAAGGAAAAGGTAAATGAGCAAGATTTATTTTATCACATGTGTATTCGAGACCCACAAAGCGCTGTAAGTATACCTTATTGTGTGGGTTATTATTTATCGGCTATGGTTAGGGGGATGAGACCGCACAGTATAATAGGAGGTGGTATATTTATTACATTAATTACTGAGTATCTCGATGTGGATATAAGTCGGGGGGATTATTAATCGAAGAACCAGAACCCCACAATACAATTGGTTTAAATGTATATCATGGTGCTAAGGTTTTGAAGAGGCGAAATAACGCCGCAGTACAATATAATGGAAGACATCCACAGTTTGAAAGAAATCAACAGCCAGGTAATGTGGGAGGGGGAAATGAAATGACAGAAATGCAAAGGTTTATAGCTTTACAAGAGTATGAAAATGCTAGACATCGAGCATTTGAAGATTGGCAAGTTCATCAAAACCATATCATAGCACATTGCCAATATATAGGTAGAAACTATATTCCTACTCCAAAGCCCGTATTTCCTCCCTGGTCTATAGAGATCCAACCACCGTATCCTACTTATAACCCAGCTGAAGCATTTTATAACACATACGGTTATGCATGGAACCCCTACTGGTATCAGTATCAACCCTAGTTTATTTAGTTTTATTTATTTTTGTAATGTTACTACATTTAACACTTATGTTAATATTGTAATAGTTTTTATAATTTTCTAACTTTTATTATTAGATTTTAATAATTTTTGAATGTGGGGTAATATACCAAACTTCAAAAATATGTATATATGTTTGCAGTTTATCTTATGTACACAACAGGGTAAAACAACGCATTTTCAAAGACTGACATTAAGTTCAGCAAAAGCAACTAATTTTGACGACAAGATGCAAAATATATGTGAAATAACAAGACGGAATGAACAAATGATGTGCACCATTTATCATTCAACACAAACAACAATATGTTTGGAAACTTTGGTAAAATTTAATCATTTTTCTACGCTAATCACCCTCAATAATTTAAATTGTTACTGATTTCTGGCAAATGAGGGCATTGCAAGATCTTAAGTGTGGGAAGGGGTTAAATTCTTTCGGATTTTAAAATTTTTACTTTATACACTTAGTTACCATTAGAAATACTAGTAAAGTAGTAGTTGTATTAGAATCTAGTGCTCTCTGATAATAAAGAACAGCCCTAGTCTTATATACTGACTACCCAATTCTAGTAAAATTTTTCAAAATTTTCAATTAAATGAACTCAAAATCATGTTTATACATATTTATGAACGATAAAACTAGGTGTTAACACCGAAATTATTGTTACCTTGGAAAGGACATAAATTGAGAAACAAACCAAAATGTTAGAATTCATTTAAAATGGAATAGAGGAGAATAAAAAGGCAAAGAAAGGAAAATAAAAGCCAAGTGTGGGAAATTTTTACCAAGTTATTCAAAACATATATCACATATTTTTGTACAATTAATTGAAAATACTTTTGTTTTGGACGAAAATAAACAGTTTTACCCAATTTATTATAATATATTTGAAAGAAAGATGGATCTACACGATGAATCAATTCCATCATTAAAAGGAAGTAAAGTCTTCCGAAAAAGACACGCGCTTCTTGATTTAGGTCAAGGGGTTGTCGTCCAGACCAGCTGTAGGTTGATGAAAAATCTAGAAAAGTCATCTCTAAAATCAGCAGGAAATCCACGGACCTCATCATCAAACAGGGTCGCCAAGTGGTCAGACTTATCCTAACCATGAGAGGATCTGTCTCGTACAATGGGGTGCACCGTGCAAATTAGCTTGATAAGACTAATGAATCAGATCCCCAGAAAGGATAATCTCCTTAAAGATCAAAAATCAGCTTTTAAGACTGATATTACTCAATCCTAGAGATTGACCTTAAAGATTGAGAATTACAAACTCATGGATTTCAATGATATCTAAACTCGAGCTTGAACGAGAAAATATTTTGATCAAAATTTCAAATCGATTTGTTTTCTGAAAACCTATTTTCAATGCGTTCATTACCATTGAACGTAAAATCCTAGGAATTCACCTGGAATTCATTAGGTCACCTGAACCAAATCGGGTGTCAACCGTAAGAACGGTGGTTGCATAGCATGGTCGAAGACAGGACCTTGTTCCAGACCAGAAAAATTATAGGATGATCTTTACTATTGCTCCTACAAAGGATAGTAATAGCATCCGACACGTTTTAGACCATGAACAAAAGCATGTCAGGGGACATTACCTTAACAGTTGCTTGTTCAACGCTTTCCTTTACAACCGGACGGTAGTTTACCGAAAGGTAATATACAGAGTAAGTATACTGTACGTGTTGCTTTCCCAATACAAGGTTAGCAAGTGGGTGACACAAAACCGCAAGTTTTGAGCTAAAATTTTCAAATCTGAAACCCACTAAACCCACAAAAACAATTTGCAAACACCGGTGAAGGGTTATTCCGGAAAACTTAGCTAGGGTAAAAGCTAGAATGAATTTTCAAAAGATCAAATGTTTTCATAAAGATCCAATTTCCTTAATGGATCTAAATTTTTATAGTCATGTGAGACTGTAAACCACATCGTTACTACCATTGTTTATACCGCCGTATAGAAATCATTGATGTACAAAGTGTGAAGAATAAAGAAGTGATTCTAGTATTTCAAGACTATATTGCTTGAGGACAAGCAACGCTCAAGTGTGGGAATATTTGATAATGCTAAAAACGAACATATATTTCATAGCATTATTCCTCAAGAAAGACAAGCTTTTAGTTGCAATTGTTCTATTTACAAGTGATATTCGTTTAAATAATAAAAGGTGAAGACAAAAGATAGATTAGACGAATTGAAGACGCAAACGACCAAAAAGCTCAAAAGTACAAAATACAATCAAAGTGGTTCCAATTATTGATAAGAAACGTCTCAAAATTACAAGAATACAAGATTCAAAATGCAAAGTACAAGATATTAAATTATACGCAAGGACGTTCGAAAATCCGGAACCGGGACCAGAGTCAACTCTCAACGCTCGATGCAACGGACTAAAAATTACAAGTTAACTATGTATATAAATATAATATAATATATAATTAATTATATAAATTATATATATATTATATTTATATATTAAAACCGTCGGCAGACTAGGATCCAAACTTGTGTGAGCTGGGTTTACGAACTCCGCGACTTGCGGAGTTTGTAGTGCAAAAAGGCCGCGACTCGCGGAGCCCCAAATTCTGAAACTGCCTATAAAAGCTAACGCATTTGATCCGTTTTAAATATCCTTATATCAATCTCTCTATCTATATGTAAACGTATATATATATATATATATATATATATATATATATATATATATATATATATATATATATATTATATTTTAATTTTAATTTTAATTTTAAATCCTAATAATAAGGGTATGTTAGCGAATGTTGTAAGGGTGTAAGTCGAAATTCTGTCCGTGTAACGCTACGCTATTTTTAATCATTGTAAGTTATGTTCAACCTTTTTAAATTATTGTCTCGTAGCTAAGTTATTATTATGCTTATTTAATGCCGAAGTAATCATGATGTTGGGCTAATTATTAAAATTGAGTAATTGGGCTTTGTACCATAATTGAGGTTTGGACAAAAGAACGACACTTGTGGAAATTAGACTATGGGCTATTAATGGGCTTTATATTTGTTTAACTAAATGATAGTTTGTTAATTTTAATATAAAGATTTACAATTGGACGTCCCTATAAATAACCATATACACTCGATCGGACACGATGGGCGAGGTATTTATATGTACGAATAATCGTTCATTTAACCGGACATGGGAATGGATTAATAGTCTATGAAATTATTAAAACAGGGGTGAAATTATGTACAAGGACACTTGGCATAATTGATAACAAAGTATTAAAACCTTGGGTTACACACAGTCGATATCCTGGTGTAATTATTAAACAAAGTATTAAAACCTTGTTACAGTTTAAGTCCCCAATTAGTTAGAATATTTGACTTCGGGTATAAGGATAATTTGACGAGGACACTCGTACTTTATATTTATGACTGATGGACTGTTATGGACAAAAACCAGACGGACATATTAAATAATCCAGGACAAAGGACAATTAACCCATGGGCATAAAACTAAAATCAACACGTCAAACATCATGATTACGGAAGTTTAAATAAGCATAATTCTTTTATTTCATATTTAATTTCCTTTATTTTATACTTAATTGCACTTCTAATTATCGTACTTTTTATTTATTGTTATTGTATTTAATTGCACTTTTAATTATCGTACTTTTTAATTATTGCAATTTTATTTTATTGCACTTTTATTTATCGCAATTTCATTATCGTTATTTACTTTACGCTTTAAATTAAGTTATATTTATTTTTAATATTTTACATTTGGTTTTAACTGCGACTAAGTTTTAAAATCGACAAACCGGTCATTAAACGTAAAAACCCCCCTTTATAATAATAATATTACTTATATATATATTTGTATTTTTATAAATTAAAACTAATATAGCGTTAAGCTTTGTTTAAAGATTTTTCCCTGTGAAACGAGCCGGACTTACTAAAAACTACACTACTGTACGATTAGGTACACTGCCTATAAGTGTTGTAGCAAGGTTTAAGTATATCCATTCTATAAATAAATAAATATCTTGTGTAAAATTGTATCGTATTTAATAGTATTTAGTTGTAAAAATAAAGCTATTTCATATACACCTCTGCGCACATCAGAATCCGACCTAGAAGTACTCAGCTTATCGTTTAAAAACCTTAGTTGATTCAATCCTATCGTTCCCTCTTCATCTGATAGAGCTAATAAACATCCATCTGGAAAAATGACCTTGTACCAATTACAATTAACTGTAGGTAATCTTCGTGTTCCCTTTTTCCCTTCCGTTAAAGGTTCTTGCACATTACGAAGTATGTCTTAGCCAAATTCATCCTTTTGGCTTTCAAAAAATTATTCTGTTTGAAATGTACTTTAACTGTCAAAATAAAACTCCTAGTGTTAATATTTTTCATGCTTTGTTTCGTATCCGTCTTGTTAGCAAATGTTGGTATACATTTGATTGTAAAAGGGAAGAGGTTTTATTGGTGAGAAGGATTCATCCTTGAAAAATCGAAAGGATCCTTTCTTTTTTGTTGATGAGAAAATTGTTGGAAGTGAATAGGCTGTTGTCCGTAGTTGGGCGAAGGTTAGGATAAGTGCTAGTAAAGCCATCACTCTAAATAAGAAAGGGAATAAATTGGTGGAATCTCTTAGTAATTTGAGACTCCCTTAAAGATACTTTGTGAATATGGAAGCAATTTTGATGCTCTGCGGTGTTAGCAGTGACTGACGTGCAGGTATGGTGCCGGTACTTCGATTGAAAAGCCATGGTAGGCTTATTGTTAATTCTGCTATATATTAATGTTCCTAATATAACGAATATCCTTGCTTATATATGGTTTGTTGTTGTATTTTTTCTTGTAATGTTTATGTAGAAGAAGAAATGAAGTTATCAAAACTTTCACTGCTTGCAGTTTCGACGATATTGAAGTTGTTGAGTGCCCAAAAACTGTCGAGGAGCTTGAAGCAGAAAAAGTGACTTTGGCTAAATTGGAAAAAATCACTGAAGACGCTTGAGCGGACAATGGAGGGAGAAGGTGGTTCTGCTGAACCTACTGATGTTGAAATACTGAATTCTACCCCAACTCCTCCATAAAGAAAGACGTTAAAACGAGAGGGAAAGCGTCCAAAACATTCTGCATTTCCTTCCAAAAAGGCCAGAAGTATGCATTCTTTTCATTCTGTAATATATTATATGCCACCGTCTTTTTTCCATGCTAATTTTCCATTCTTTGACCAGGAATTGTTCTTTCATATGATGAAGCTACTGCTGATGAAAAGGATGATGATGATGATGACTTTGAAAGAACTCCCTATTCTCCACCAGTTACCTCAACAAGTCCAACCACTACTCACTCTTCTTCTTCTTCTTCCATTCCTTCGTCTGTCGTGGCATCGAACGCTATGCGGTCGTTCATTGAGGATCTTCTCAATAAATCTCCATTTTGCGGTCAACTTGTTTTTTGATGTAAATTATGTTAAGTCTATTGAGTCAAAAATTGACTATCTGTCAATTTTGCAATTTCATATTTCTTAAAAGTTTACTGACAATACTACAATGTGTTAATCAATATTTGCTTGTTTCATATTAAATGTCACGTGTTGTGTGTTGCGTTTTGCGATTAGGCATTGTGCGGCTTAAGGAAATTTTTTACTTTGAATTTTTATGACAAAGTTTTATCTGATTCTTTAAAATGGATTTATGCTTTTGAGATAAACCATTGTATACAGTCATGACATTTGATAGGTACTGTATTTATGCCTCATTGCTTTCTAGTGAAGTCTATTCTTACAGTAACCGATCCATTGCGTCTTAAATTGTTGACACAAGAGCTTCTTCCATCTGGAGCAAAAAATACTTTACCTTATGTGGGCAGGATCATATGAATTCATTATTTTACATTCGTAATGTGTAGCGCTTTGCGTAAGCAAAAACAAAAATTTTATTGATAACATGTGCTGCACTTACAAAAAATTTGTTTAATATTTTCTCTTGGATAGAGTGATCAATTCTATCCCGAAAATTACAACATTTTTTGCTTTCGTGCTTATTCTAATGATGATAATAAGCTTGTTTTGCTGCTGTTTTGCTATGTATGTGAATACATGTCTTTCGTGCAGCGTTCATGCTAAGTTTTTAATGTTTCAACCACTTGGATGTTTTGAAGTATCAATTCACATCATCTCTGCCAAACAATTATTCTTGTGACCTTCCCTTAAACATATCCACTTCTGCTTCATAAATAACTGACTTCTCCCTTGTTGACCCTACATATACTGAATGGACAACTGCTACACTTTTGGGAGTAGGAAAACGTAACTCTGCATCGGTGTAGAAGAGATATGTAGTGACCCGAACTTTTCCATATTTATATATATTAATTGAGATTGATATTTACATGATTAAATGTTTCCAACATGTTAAGCAATCAAACTTGTTAAGACTTGATTAATTGAAATATGTTTCATATAGACAATTGACTACCCAAGTTGACCGGCGATTCACGAACGTTAAAACTTGTAAAAACGACATGACGATATATATATGGATATACATATGGTTAACATGAGATTATGATAAGTAAGTATCTCCATAAGTATATTAATAATGAGTTATATACATATAAACAAGACTACTAACTTAAGGATTTCGAAACGAGACATATATGTAACGATTATCGTTGTAACGACATTTAAATGTATATATATCATATTAAGATATATTAATATATCATAATATCATGATAATATAATAATTTAACATCTCATTAGATATAATAAACAATGGGTTAACAACATTAATTGAGATCGTTAACTTAAAGGTTTCAAAACAACACTTACATGTAACGACTAACGATGACTTAACGACTTAGTTAAAATGTATATACATGTAGTGTATTTAGATGTGTTAAAATACTTTTGGAAGACTTCAAGACATATATCAAAACACTCATACTTAACGAAAATGGTTACAGTTACTTTCCCATTCTTTTCTTTCATCAAGAATTCTAGTCGTATTCTTACCCGTATTATACACAGCTTCAAAACGTACTTACTATGGGTATATACCAATAGGAACTAGCATGGGATTCCACTCTTGATTATGTCATGTATGACTAATCAATTTTAACTTCTACCATAAGCTAGTCAACTAACTAGAACTCCTTTTAACCCCACTCACCACTCACCAATTACCACTCATCATTCACTCCATTTCACTTCCAATTCTCTTTCTAATTCTCTCTCAACACACACACACTATTATGAACGTATTTTTCCAGTAGTTAATCATCATCTTCATCAAAAATCACTTCAAGAATCAAGCTATAATCATCATAGGAAGAACACTTCAAGAACACTTCAAAAATCCCTTCAAGTTTACTAATTTACTTCCAAGCTTTCTAATCCATTCCAAGTAATCATCTAAGATCAAGAAACCTTTGTTATATACAGTAGGTTATCTTTCTTATTCAAGGTAATATTCATATTCAAACTTTGATTCAATTTCTATAACTATAAACTATCTTAATTCGAGTAAAAAATCTTACTTGAACTTGTTTTTGTGTCATGATCCTACTTCAAGAACTTTCAAGCCATCCAAGATCCTTTGAAGCTAGATCATTTCTTGTCACTTCCAGTAGGTTTACCTACTAAACTTGAGGTATTAATGATGTTCATAACATCATTCGATTCATATATATAAAACTATCTTATTCGAAGGTTTAAACTCGTAATCACTAGAACATAGTTTAGTTAATTCTAAACTTGTTCGCAAACAAAAGTTAATCCTTCTAACTTGACTTTTAAAATTAACTACACACATGTTCTATATCTATATGATATGCTAACTTAATGATTTAAAACCTGGAAACACGAAAAACACCGTAAAACCGGATTTACGCCGTCGTAGTAACACCGCGGGCTGTTTTGGGTTAGTTAATTAAAAACTATGATAAACTTTGATTTAAAAGTTGTTATTCTGAGAAAATGATTTTTATTATGAACATGAAACTATATCCAAAAATTATGGTTAAACTCAAAGTGGAAGTATGTTTTCTAAAATGGTCATCTAGACGTCGTTCTTTCGACTGAAATGACTACCTTTACAAAAACGACTTGTAACTTATTTTTACGACTATAAACCTATAATTTTATGTTTAGATTCATAAAATAGAGTTCAATATGAAACCATAGCAATTTGATTCACTCAAAACGGATTTAAAATGAAGAAGTTATGGGTAAAACAAGATTGGATAATTTTTCTCATTTTAGCTACGTGAAAATTGGTAACAAATATATTCCAACCATAACTTAATCAACTTGTATTGTATATTATGTAATCTTGAGATACCATAGACACGTATACAATGTTTATACCTATCATGTCGACACATCTATATATATTTCGGAACAACCATAGACACTCTATATGTGAATGTTGGAGTTAGCTATACAGGGTTGAGGTTGATTCCAAAATATATATAGTTTGAGTTGTGATCAATACTGAGATACGTATACACTGGGTCGTGGATTGATTCAAGATAATATTTATCTATTTATTTCTGTACATCTAACTGTGGACAAGTAGTTGTAGGTTACTAACGAGGACAGCTGACTTAATAAACTTAAAACATCAAAATATATTAAAAGTGTTGTAAATATATTTTAAACATACTTTGATATATATGTATATATTGTTATAGGTTCGTGAATCAACCAGTGGCCAAGTCTTACTTCCCGACGAAGTAAAAATCTGTGAAAGTGAGTTATAGTCCCACTTTTAAAATCTAATATTTTTGGGATGAGAATACATGCAGGTTTTATAAATGATTTACAAAATAGACACAAGTACGTGAAACTACATTCTATGGTTGAATTATCGAAATCGAATATGCCCCTTTTTATTAAGTCTGGTAATCTAAGAATTAGGGAACAGACACCCTAATTGACGCGAATCCTAAAGATAGATCTATTGGGCCTAACAAACCCCATCCAAAGTACCGGATGCTTTAGTACTTCGAAATTTATATCATATCCGAAGGGTGTCCCGGAATGATGGGGATATTCTTATATATATGCATCTTGTTAATGTCGGTTACCAGGTGTTCACCATATGAATGATTTTTATCTCTATGTATGGGATGTGTATTGAAATATGAAATCTTGTGGTCTATTGTTACGATTTGATATATAGGTTAAACCTATAACTCACCAACATTTTTGTTGACGTTTAAAGCATGTTTATTCTCAGGTGAATACTAAGAGCTTCCGCTGTTGCATACTAAAATAAGGACAAGATTTGGAGTCCATGTTTGTATGATATTGTGTAAAAACTGCATTCAAGAAACTGATTTCGATGTAACATATTTGTATTGTAAACCATTATGTAATGGTCGTGTGTAAACAGGATATTTTAGATTATTATTATTTGATAATCTACGTAAAGCTTTTTAAACCTTTATTTATGAAATAAAGGTTATGGTTTGTTTTAAAAATGAATGCAGTCTTTGAAAAACGTCTCATATAGAGGTCAAAACCTCGCAACGAAATCAATTAATATGGAACGTTTTTAATCAATAAGAACGGGACATTTCAGTTGGTATCCGAGCGTTGGTCTTAGAGAACCAGAAAATTTGCATTAGTGTGTCTTATCGAGTTTGTTAGGATGCATTAGTGATATCACATTGGGAAATCCATAAGTTACGATGTGTTTACTTTGACGCATATATTGCGGGGAACCCAAATGCTATTTTACGCAACGGGTTAAGAAATTATTTTGACTCAGTATATCCGAATATAGGACTTCGTGATTTAGAAAAAGCGGCTAACATGCAACATAAAGAAGCATTTTATGCTTACGGGTTAGTAATGTTCGCTTCTCACCAAAGTGAGAACAAGAACATCGGGCTACAACTATTAAACAAAACGTTCCCACAAGTGACGGAGTTGGTAATTGGGGTAAGAAATGAGGTTTTTAGGTTATTACGAGACTGTTGGTCATTACGTAACCCTCGTCCCTTTGACGACGTTACAACACGCTGTCTTATCAACGGCCATAACGGTTATGTTCCACAAGACCAAGGATGGGAAGTAGTCCTAGTAAAACCAGAATGCATGACTTGTTTCTGGACGTATGAATTACGTGTCTTTATTGCCTTTGCTGAACGACTTGTGTACTAGCTAGAATTATCTTCACAACTATCTTGTATCAAAGTTATTGTGTGCTATATTTCATGCTTTATGTAAAATAAGCGGTATTGTAAGTTTGTAAAATATTGTATAAAAGTTTGAACGCGAAATATTATTACAATCAGTTTTTCATATAGAATTGTAGTAGTTGAATTGTATATTAGCTACTAAGTATGAACTTAACGGGTAGGTACTACCCGAATTTAAACTTATAAAATGCTAATATGAAGAAAAAGCTTTTATAAATGAGTTCATATTATGCTACGAAATACTATTAACTACTCTTAATATTCTGTATGATTAACTTGTTCCATTTGACTATTTTGAAGGAAATGGCACCGACTACTCGACACACCGTGAATATGAATGAAGAGGAATTCCGTACTTTTCTAGCTTCAAACATAGCCGCAATACAGGCTGCGCTACATACCAACAATAACCTTGGATCTGGCAGTACAGGAAATCGTGTAGGATGCACCTACAAAGAATTCACTGCCTGCAAACCTTTGGAATTTGATGGAACTGAATGACCGATCGGATTGAAACGGTGGACCGAGAAGGTCGAATCGGTGTTTGCCATAAGTAAGTGTACTGAAGAGGACAAAGTGAAGTACGCTACGCATACCTTCACAGGTTCTGCGTTAACATGGTGGAATACCTATCTAGAGCAAGTGGGACAAGATGATGCGTACGCACTACTGTGGTCAGCATTCAAGCACTTGATGAACGAGAAGTACCGTCCCAGAACCGAGGTCAATAAGCTCAAGACAGAACTTAGAGGGTTACGAACCCAAGGATTTGATATTACCACGTACGAAAGACGATTCACAGAATTGTGCCTATTGTGTCCGGGAGCATTCGAAGATGAGGAAGAGAAGATCGACGCGTTTGTGAAAGGATTACCGGAAAGAATCCAAGAAGATATAAGTTCACACGAGCCCGCCTCCATACGACAGGCATGTAGAATGGCTCACAAACTAGTGAACCAGATTGAAGAAAGAATTAAAGAACAGACTGCTGAAGAGGCCAATGTGAAGCAAGTCAAAAGAAAGTGGGAGGAAAACGGTGATAAGAATCACCAATACAACAACAACAGCAATTACAACAATAATCGCAATAATTATCCCAACAATCGCAACATCAATCGCAACTACAACAAACGGCCCAACAACAACAACAACAACAACAACAACAGCAACTACAACAATCATCCCAACAACAATAATAACCGCAACAACAATAACAACAACAATCAGAAGCAGCTATGCTAAAGGTGTGAAAAGTATCACTCGGGGTTCTGCACCAAATTTTGCAACAAGTGTAAAAGAAATGGTCATAGCGTGGTGAAGTGTGAGGTCTACGGACCAGGGGTTAATAGAACGAAAGGAACAAATGGTGTCAGAACGAGTAATGGCGGAGCAAGTAGTGTCGGAGCAAGTTATGCCAATGTAGTTTGTTATAAATGTGGAAAACCGGGCCACATTATTAGAAATTGCCCGAACCAGGAGAACACGAATGGACAAGGCCGCGGAAGAGTTTTCAATATTAATGTGGCAGAGGCACAGGAAGACCTGGAGCTTGTTACGGGTACGTTTCTTATTGACAATAAATCTGCTTACGTTTTATTTGATTCGGGTGCGGATAGAAGCTATATGAGTAGAGATTTTTGTGCTAAATTAAGTTGTCCATTGACGCCTTTGGATAGTAAATTTTTACTCGAATTAGCAAATGGTAAATTAATTTCAGCAGATAATATATGTCGGAATCGAGAAATTAAACTGGTTAGCGAAACATTTAAGATTGACTTGATACCAGTAGAGTTAGGGAGTTTTGATGTGATAATCGGTATGGACTGATTGAAAGAAGTGAAAGCAGAGATCGTTTGTTACAAAAATGCAATTCGCATTATACGAGAAAAAGGAAAACCCTTAATGGTGTACGGAGAAAAGGGCAACACGAAGCTACATCTTATTAGTAATTTGAAGGCACAAAAACTAATAAGAAAAGGTTGCTATGCTGTTCTAGCACACGTCGAGAAAGTACAAACTGAAGAAAAGAGCATCAATGATGTTCCCGTCGCAAAAGAATTTCCCGATGTATTTCCGAAAGAATTACCGGGATTACCCCCACATCGATCCGTTGAATTTCAAATAGATCTTGTACCAGGAGCTGCACCAATAGCTCGTGCTCCTTACAGACTCGCACCCAGCGAGATGAAAGAACTGCAAAGCCAATTACAAGAACTTTTAGAGCGTGGTTTCATTCGACCAAGCACATCACCGTGGGGAGCTCCTGTTTTGTTTGTCAAGAAGAAAGATGGTACATTCAGGTTGTGTATCGACTACCGAGAGTTGAACAAACTTACCATCAAGAACCGCTACCCACTACCGAGAATCGACGACTTATTTGATCAACTACAAGGCTCGTCTGTTTATTCAAAGATTGACTTACGTTCCGGGTATCATCAAATGCGGGTGAAAGAAGATGATATTCCAAAGACTGCTTTCAGAACACGTTACGGTCATTACGAGTTTATGGTCATGCCATTTGGTTTAACTAATGCACCAGCTGTGTTCATGGACCTTATGAACCGAGTGTGTGGACCATACCTTGACAAGTTTGTCATTGTTTTCATTGATGACATACTTATTTACTCAAAGAATGACCAAGAACACGGTGAACATTTGAGAAAGGTGTTAGAAGTATTGAGGAAGGAAGAATTGTACGCTAAGTTTTCAAAGTGTGCATTTTGGTTGGAAGAAGTTCAATTCCTCGATCACATAGTGAACAAAGAAGGTATTAAGGTGGATCCGGCAAAGATAGAAACTGTTGAAAAGTGGGAAACCCCGAAAACTCCAAAACACATACGCCAGTTTTTAGGACTAGCTGGTTACTACAGAAGGTTCATCCAAGACTTTTCCAGAATAGCAAAACCCTTGACTGCATTAACGCATAAAGGGAAGAAATTTGAATGGAATGATGAACAAGAGAAAACGTTTCAGTTATTGAAGAAAAAGCTAACTACGGCACCTATATTGTCATTGCCTGAAGGGAATGATGATTTTGTGATTTATTGTGACGCATCAAAGCAAGGTCTCGGTTGTGTATTAATGCAACGAACGAAGGTGATTGCTTATGCGTCTAGACAATTGAAGATTCACGAACAAAATTATACGACGCATGATTTGGAATTAGGCGCGGTTGTTTTTGCATTAAAGACTTGGAGGCACTACTTATATGGGGTCAAAAGTATTATATATACCGACCACAAAAGTCTTCAACACATATTTAATCAGAAACAACTGAATATGAGGCAGCGTAGGTGGATTGAATTATTGAATGATTACGACTTTGAGATTCGTTACCACCCGGGGAAGGCAAATGTGGTAGCCGATGCCTTGAGCAGGAAGGACAGAGAACCCATTCGAGTAAAATCTATGAATATAATGATTCATAATAACCTTACTACTCAAATAAAGGAGGCGCAACAAGGAGTTTTAAAAGAGGGAAATTTAAAGGATGAAATACCCAAAGGATCGGAGAAACATCTTAATATTCGGGAAGACGGAACCCGGTATAGGGCTGAAAGGATTTGGGTACCAAAATTTGGAGATATGAGAGAAATGGTACTTAGAGAAGCTCATAAAACCAGATACTCAATACATCCTGGAATGGGGAAGATGTACAAGGATCTCAGGAAATATTTTTGGTGGCCGGGTATGAAAGCTGATGTTGCTAAATACGTAGGAGAATGTTTGACGTGTTCTAAGGTTAAAGCTGAGCATCAGAAACCATCAGGTCTACTTCAACAACCCGAAATCCCGGAATGGAAATGGGAAAACATTAGCATGGATTTCATCACTAAATTGCCAAGGACTGCAAGTGGTTTTGATACTATTTGGGTAATAGTTGATCGTCTCACCAAATCAGCACATTTCCTGCCAATAAGAGAAGATGACAAGATGGAGAAGTTAGCACGACTGTATTTGAAGGAAGTCATCTCCAGACATGGAATACCAATCTCTATTATCTCTGATAGGGATGACAGATTTATTTCAAGATTCTGGCAGACATTACAGCAAGCATTAGGAACTCGTCTAGACATGAGTACTGCCTATCATCCACAAACTGATGGGCAGAGCGAAAGGACGATACAAACGCTTGAAGACATGCTACGAGCATGTGTTATTGATTTCGGAAACAGTTGGGATCGACATCTACCATTAGCAGAATTTTCCTACAACAACAGCTACCATTCAAGCATTGAGATGGCACCGTTTGAAGCACTTTATGGTAGAAAGTGCAGGTCTCCGATTTGTTGGAGTGAAGTGGGGGATAGACAGATTACGGGTCCGGAGATTATATAAGAAACTACCGAGAAGATCATCCAAATTCAACAACGGTTGAAAACCGCCCAAAGTCGACAAAAGAGCTACGCTGACATTAAAAGAAAAGATATAGAATTTGAAATTGGAGAGATGGTCATGCTTAAAGTTGCACCTTGGAAAGGCGTTGTTCGATTTGGTAAACGAGGGAAATTAAATCCAAGGTATATTGGACCATTCAAGATTATTGATCGTGTCAGACCAGTAGCTTACCGACTTGAGTTACCTCAACAACTCGCGGCTGTACATAACACTTTCCACGTCTCGAATTTGAAGAAATGTTTTGCTAAAGAAGATCTCACTATTCCGTTAGATGAAATCCAAATCAACGAAAAACTCCAATTCATCGAAGAACCCGTCGAAATAATGGATCGTGAGGTTAAAAGACTTAAGCAAAACAAGATACCAATTGTTAAGGTTCGATGGAATGCTCGTAGAGGACCCGAGTTCACCTGGGAGCGTGAAGATCAGATGAAGAAAAAATACCCGCATCTATTTCCAGAAGATTCGTCAACACCTTCAACAGCTTAAAATTTCGGGACGGAATTTATTTAACGGGTAGGTACTGTAGTGACCCGAACTTTTCCATGTTTATATATATTAATTGAGATTGATATTTACATGATTAAATGTTTCCAACATGTTAAGCAATCAAACTTGTTAAGACTTGATTAATTGAAATATGTTTCATATAGACAATTGACCACCCAAGTTGACCGGCGATTCACGAACGTTAAAACTTGTAAAAACGACATGACGATATATATATGGATATACATATGGTTAACATGAGATTATGATAAGTAAGTATCTCCATAAGTATATTAATAATGAGTTATATACATATAAACAAGACTACTAACTTAAGGATTTCGAAACGAGACATATATGTAACGATTATCGTTGTAACGACATTTAAATGTATATATATCATATTAAGATATATTAATATATCATAATATCATGATAATATAATAATTTAACATCTCATTAGATATAATAAACAATGGGTTAACAACATTAATTGAGATCGTTAACTTAAAGGTTTCAAAACAACACTTACATGTAACGACTAACGATGACTTAACGACTCAGTTAAAATGTATATACATGTAGTGTATTTAGATGTGTTAAAATACTTTTGGAAGACTTCAAGACATATATCAAAACACTCATACTTAACGAAAATGGTTACAGTTACTTTCCCATTCTTTTCTTTCATCAAGAATTCTAGTCGTATTCTTACCCGTATTATACACAGCTTCAAAACGTACTTACTATGGGTATATACCAATAGGAACTAGCATGGGATTCCACTCTTGATTATGTCATGTATGACTAATCAATTTTAACTTCTACCATGAGCTAGTCAACTAACTAGAACTCCTTTTAACCCCACTCACCACTCACCAATTACCACTCATCATTCACTCCATTTCACTTCCAATTCTCTTTCTAATTCTCTCTCAACACACACACACACTATTATGAACGTATTTTTCTAGTAGTTAATCATCATCTTCATCAAAAATCACTTCAAGAATCAAGCTATAATCATCATAGGAAGAACACTTCAAGAACACTTCAAAAATCCCTTCAAGTTTACTAATTTACTTCCAAGCTTTCTAATCCATTCCAAGTAATCATCTAAGATCAAGAAACCTTTGTTATATACAGTAGGTTATCTTTCTTATTCAAGGTAATATTCATATTCAAACTTAAATTCAATTTCTATAACTATAAACTATCTTAATTCGAGTAAAAAATCTTACTTGAACTTGTTTTTGTGTCATGATCCTACTTCAAGAACTTTCAAGCCATCCAAGATCCTTTGAAGCTAGATCATTTCTTGTCACTTCCAGTAGGTTTACCTACTAAACTTGAGGTAGTAATGATGTTCATAACATCATTCGATTCATATATATAAAACTATCTTATTCGAAGGTTTAAACTCGTAATCACTAGAACATAGTTTAGTTAATTCTAAACTTGTTCGCAAACAAAAGTTAATCCTTCTAACTTGACTTTTAAAATTAACTACACACATCTTCAATATCTATATGATATGCTAACTTAATGATTTAAAACCTGGAAACACGAAAAACACCGTAAAACCGGATTTACGTCGTCGTAGTAACACCGCGGGCTGTTTTGGGTTAGTTAATTAAAAACTATGATAAACTTTGATTTAAAAGTTTTTATTCTGAGAAAATGATTTTTATTATGAACATGAAACTATATCCAAAGATTATGGTTAAACTCAAAGTGGAAGTATGTTTTCTAAAATGGTCATCTAGACGTCGTTCTTTCGACTGAAATGACTACCTTTACAAAAACGACTTGTAACTTATTTTTCCGACTATAAACCTATACTTTTCTGTTTAGATTCATAAAATAGAGTTCAATATGAAACCATAGCAATTTGATTCACTCAAAACGGATTTAAAATGAAGAAGTTATGGGTAAAACAAGATTGGATAATTTTTCTCATTTTAGCTACGTGAAAATTGGTAACAAATCTATTCCAACCATAACTTAATCAACTTGTATTGTATATTATGTAATCATGAGATACCATAGACACGTATACAATGTTTCGACCTATCATTTCGACACATCTATATATATTTCGGAACAACCATAGACACTCTGTATGTGAATGTGGGAGTTAGCTATACAGGGTTGAGGTTGATTCCAAAATATATATAGTTTGAGTTGTGATCAATACTGAGATACGTATACACTGGGTCGTGGATTGATTCAAGATAATATTTATCGATTTATTTCTGTACATCTAACTGTGGACAACTAGTTGTAGGTTACTAACGAGGACAGCTGACTTAATAAACTTAAAACATCAAAATATATTAAAAGTGTTGTAAATATATTTTAAACATACTTTGATATATATGTGTATATTGTTATAGGTTCGTGAATCAACCAGTGGCCAAGTCTTACTTCCCGACGAAGTAAAAATCTGTGAAAGTGAGTTATAGTCCCACTTTTAAAATCTAATATTTTTGGGATGAGAATACATGCAGGTTTTATAAATGATTTACAAAATAGACACAAGTACGTGAAACTACATTCTATGGTTGAATTATCGAAATCGAATATGCCCCTTTTTATTAAGTCTGGTAATCTAAGAATTAGGGAACAGACACCCTAATTGACGCGAATCCTAAAGATAGATCTATTGGGCCTAACAAACCCCATCCAAAGTACCGGATGCTTTAGTACTTCGAAATTTATATCATATCCGAAGGGTGTCCCTGAATGATGGGGATATTCTTATATATATGCACCTTGTTAATGTCGGTTACCAGGTGTTCACCATATGAATGATTTTTATCTCTATGTATGGGATGTGTATTGAAATATGAAATCTTGTGGTCTATTGTTACAATTTGATATATAGATTAAACCTATAACTCACCAACATTTTTGTTGACGTTTAAAGCATGTTTATTCTCAGGTGAATACTAAGAGCTTCCGCTGTTGCATACTAAAATAAGGACAAGATTTGGAGTCCATGTTTGTATGATATTGTGTAAAAACTGCATTCAAGAAACTGATTTCGATGTAACATATTTGTATTGTAAACCATTATGTAATGGTCGTGTGTAAACAGGATATTTTAAATTATCATTATTTGATAATCTACGTAAAGCTTTTTAAACCTTTATTTATGAAATAAAGGTTATGGTTTGTTTTAAAAATGAATGCAGTCTTTGAAAAATGTCTCATATAGAGGTCAAAACCTCGCAACGAAATCAATTAATATGGAACGTTTTTAATCAATAAGAACGGGACATTTCAAGATAGCACTAAATTTCCGCAAGGACCGTCTTCCCAATAATGCATTAAACCTTGATTTTACGTCCAGCACTGTGAAATCCACAATCTCTGTTCGAACGAGTGGATATGCCCCTAACATAACTTCCAGCTTGATTTTCCCAAATGCTTTTACTGATGCCCCCGTTATTCTAGCAATTCTAAATTCCATTATGCGAAGTCTATCCTTGACGCTGAACGGAAAGGAACGAAAACAATCCAGATTAAGAAGATCAGCTTCACTTCCAGTGTCTGTGTAGATTCTTGGTGCAAACTTGTTCACTATGATTAAAGAAAGAACAACAGGTTCTTCCGATAATCTCCAATTTGGAATTGTATGGAAGATAATTGGAGCATACATCCATGCTTCCTCATTACGCTCTCCACTTGACTCCATCTCTTCTCCTTCATTCCAGATAACATTGATTCGCCTTTCTGGAGTTGGATCTATCTCATTTTTCCTTTCCTCATACTGATTTCTTTCCTCCCCGCGTTTCCACTCTCTCCGTCCTCCATTCCTTGATTTTTCCTGCCATGCAAACCTTTTATTTGGATCATTTCTTATGTACTGTTTTTCAGGTAACAAATGGCTCTACTCACCAACCTTAATCTTAGCAATGATTTCTCGCATTAAAGATTTGCAGTTGTATGTGTCATGACCATATGCCTCATGATAATCACACCATCGATCACTCTTTGGTCCTTCTCTTTCCTCCATTGGTGCAGGAGGGTTGAAAGTTTCCTTGATTGGTTCAGTAAACAAAATCTCTTTTGGTGTCTTTGTCAAATCCATAATCAGTGGGTGCCTTTTCAACGATATGCGGTTGTGATAGTAATCATTTGGATGATTATTGCTTCTCCACCCTTGATGTTAGCCTTGATGACCATTATCATATATGCGTTGATATCTCTCCGGATTGCGCCCTCCGTTGTGCTGCCTATAATTCCTCTAAATCCTTTGTTGTCCCATTTCTCGGGCCCACAAGTGTTTCCGTGCAACAACTAATGTTTGGTGCAAAGTTTTAGGCACATCATATCGTAACGCATGAATGAGGCTTAAAAAATGGAAATGATCCAGACAAAAGATAAAACCATATACTAGTTGAGACTCTGGTATATCTGGAATTTTCTGACATTCCACAGTGTAACGCTTCATGAAGTTAATTCTAGACTCACTATTGTGCATAGTTATTTCATGCGCATCTAAATGCGTTAACGTACAACTTATCAAGCTCTGATATTGCATAAAAAATTTGGCTCATAGACCAAAAAGTTGGTGATGCTCCTGGGCGGAAGACTTGCGAACCATTCTCTTGCCATCTTTTGTAATACCATAGGGAACATATCGCAAGCAACCTCATCCTCCCAGTGTTGTAGTCTCATTACTCCTTCAAACATGGTTAAAAAATCATCTGGGTCATATGTTCCATCGTAAACACCAATGCATGGTATTTCCAGATTTCGCGGAAGTGGATAATTTGCTATACGACTTATGAAACATTGGGTTCATTCTGCCATAGTTGGGGCTTAGTCGCTTGCTCTCCTACGATGAGTGCAAAGAAATTGTCTACTGCCGATGCGCATATAGTGTGCTGTGCTAGTTTTTGCTTGTATTTGAATGGCACTGTTTTGTTAGGATTCCATCTAACATTCTTGTTGCCAATTTCCTCATATATAACCTCCTGCTCCTTATGTTGATACTCCACCTCATTTTTCAGAAAACATTCATCATCTCTCTTGCTCTGAATCACTGACTAGAGTGTTCAATTGGTCGAATAACTTGAACAATTGTTGCTTATAAACTGTTCTTCCTTTGCTCACATGTTTTGTACTTGTATAAGATGTTGTCTTAAGGGAGATTTTCAGCGTGCCCCGCCTTGCTTGCCACATTCGCGTTTTTGGAACTTCTGTTGATGACTTTCTAAGACGTGCAGTTGTTTCATGTACTAGTTAATCTGATATCTGAGCATTCACATGTTCATCTTCTCCAACTGACACTTCTTCTATGGTGAGTCTGTTTGGTGGTGTATTCTCAACGAGGGGTTCATTGATTGCTTCAAGTGGAACACGTGTTGAAGATGTGTCATTTGCCTTTGCGTTCTTAGTGTTTTTGATGTTCTTCGAAACGGATGACGCCATATGTTGGTACTATTTTTCGGCTAGCGGCTAATATGTATCAGTACAATACTAGAACTGCTTAGCGTGGTGGGATGTGTTGTCGATTGATGTTTGCCCTCGAAAAAAATCCCTGCAGACCCGGATCACGGACGAGTTCTCTGTGGGGTGGCCTTGTCAATCTTCCGGGACCAAACTGTGAAGTAGTCCGGCTAGCGAGTTGTTGCTAAGCGGTTAGTTCTAGAGTGAGAAAGTACTGTGTGAGAGAAAGGGTATTCTCTGCCACAAGTGACTGAATGAGTGAATGAGTGAATGAATGTGGTGACCCAATGAAAGGACCCGTTCATATACATTATAAACGATTCACAATAGTTGATTACATCGCGAGGTATTTGACCTCTATATGATACATTTTACAAACATTGCATTTGTTTTTAAAAGACAAACTTTCTTTACATCGAAAATTGACAGGCATGCATACCATTTCATAATATCCTCTATCCAACTATAAATTGACTTAATAATAATAATCTTTAATGAACTTAATGACTTGAATGCAACGTTCTTCGAAATATGCCATGAAAGACTCCAATTAATATCTTTAAAATGAGCAAATGCACAGCGGAAGATTTCTTTAATACCTGAGAATAAACATGCTTTAAAGTGTCAACTAAAAGGTTGGTGAGTTCATTAGTTTATCATAATCATTCATTTTCATCATTTTAATAGACCACAAGAATTTCATTTCCAGTTCTCATAAATATACGTCCCATGCATAGAGACAAAAATCATTCATATGGATTGAATACCTGGTAACTGACATTCACAATATGCATATAAGAATATCCCCATCATTCCGGGATCCTCCTTCGGACATGATATAAATTTCGAAGTACTAAAGCATCCGGTACTTTGAATGGGGCTTGTTGGGCCCAATAGATCTATCTTTAGGATTCGCGTCAATTAGGGTGTCTGTTCCCTAATTCTTAGATTACCAGACTTAATAAAAAGGGGTATATTCGATTTCAATAATTCAACTATATAATGTAGTTTCGATTACTTGTATCTATTTCGTAAAACATTTATAAAAATTGTGCATGTATTCTCAGCCCAAAAAATATAAAGGGTAAAAAGGCAAATGAAACTCACCATACTGTATTTCGTAGTGAAAATACATATAACGTCATTGAACTAGTGCAAGGTTGGCCTCGGATTCACGAACCTAAATTAATTATATATAATTATATGTTGATCAATATTTGTCTAACAATTAGGTCAGGTCATAGTGTACCACAATCCTAATGCTCGAGACTAATATGCAAAGTCAACAAAAGTCAATTTGCCTCAAAATGATTTCCAAAATTTATACATGATTATAATATATTTTAAATATCGTCGTTTTATATTTTTAAATATTTTTAAATATTTTTAAAAGATTTATTAGAGTAAATAATATAATTCATTTATTAATAAATAAAATTTTATATTAAAATTTATATAATAAAATATACTTTTATATATATTAAGTAATAAAATTTATAGGGTTCATTTAATATCATAAAGATAATATGATAGGTATTATTAAAGTAATTTATTACACGTAGTAAAATATGTTTGTATTACATATTTATTTGATAAAATAATATCTATAATGTTAGTAAGTAAAAGTTGTATTATTTTGTAATAATAATTATTATTATAAAAATATCAATATTTATAATTACTAAGATGATATTATGATAAAACGATAATTCTAATTATGATAACTTTAATATTTACGATAATTTTTAATATTATCTTTAAAATAATAATTCTATTTAAAATGATAATAAAAATGATATTTTATAGTAACAATGACATTTCTATTAAAATGATAGTTTTGATAGTAACGATACTTTTAATAATAATAGTAATGATAAAAATAATAAGAACGATAATTTTATCTAAATCAATATCTTATAATATTTTAATTTCATCATGATACTCTTACTCATTATTTCCTAATCGTTTCGTTTAATAGCTTTTAATCGTCTTTTATATCGTGTTCATAATAATGATAATAATAGTAATCAAAATAATTAGGTGTTACTTGTAATGACCCGTCAAAATTGCTATTGACGCGGCACGTTAATCATTGATTCCACAGTGAGGTTTTGACCTCTATATGATACGTTTTGATAAAATATTGCATTCATTAAAATAAGTGACTTTCTAAACATAGAAAGTTATAAACATGTGGGCGAGTGCTTAGATATAAGAAAAACCCCAAAATACATAAGTCTTTAATTTACAGGTTGACATCACAGTCCAATTATTTATTACACAACGCAGTTTTATTTTGAATGCAATAAACTTTGTACAAAGAATGAGAGACTCCATGCAGGCAACAAGCACATCACAGCGGAAGCAGTCTAAGGACCTGAGAATAAAACATGCTAAAAAGTCAACACGAATGTTGGTGAGTTATAGGTTTAATTGCTCGAGTCATAAACATATATAAAGATAGACCACACGATTTCATCAAAAGTTTATCAATAGATTCTACGTAACAGAGCACCCTGGTAACTAAACTTAATGCTATAGTGATAATTACCCCATTCGTTTTAATACACGCAAACCAACGTGTCTTAAACTCAAATAACATACGTCCGTTAAAAGGCTAGCGCTCTAGCTCGGACGGGGATGTCAAGCCCTATGGATCCATATACAATTATTCGCGCCCACCAGTCCATATCCTATGTACTGGCAGCTACTAGTTACCAAAGCTAAGGGATTTTCGGTTTAACTCAGTGTAGAATTTAGTATGTACTTGCGTCTTATTGCGTTTAAAATAAATTGCATGTATTCTCAGCCCAAAAATATTTAAAGTATTTAAAAAGGGTGACTATAAACTCACAGTTCAATATTGCGATTCAATATTGTAGGTAAATTGCGTAGACGTAATGATGGTAGACGACTGTATGGTTGGCCTTGGATTCAAGAACAATACCCCGAACAATACCCAATACTTCCTTAGCTTAAAGCGGTTTGAAACCCGAATTAAAACGCTCTCGTATATACCTTATTATTATTAAACTTAAATTTAAAATTATAATTATAATATAAATATAAATAAATTACAGAAGAAAATTTATGAAATATTCGTCGAGCAAAACGGACCTTTTATAGTACTTTTCGATTTACTGTAGCTCATGCGATCGCATGAGTTTTCAGTGTTTTTGCCATGCGATCGCATGGCCGCCTTTTTCGTTTTTGTTTGCTAGTTCGTCGACATCAAATAGTTTTTACTGTAGCAAATAGTGTTTACTGTAGCAATTCACTGTAGCAAAGTCGTTTTCACTGTAGCACTGTAGCAAAATACGGTTTCACTGTAGCAAATAGTGTTTTACTGTAGCAAATAGTGTTTTTACTGTAGAAAATAGTGTTTTACTGTAGGAAAGTCGTTTTTACTTGTACATATATATATATATATATACATACATATAATTGTTCATGAATCGTCGAGAGTAATCAAAGGTAATTGTATATATGAAACAGTTCTAAAATTTTGAGACTCAATCTAACAGACTTTGTTTAGCGTGTTAAAATAATAAATCGTATAGAGAATTGGTTTAAATAAGTCAAAAAATTTCGGGTAATCACATTACTAATATTAGTTTTAATTACAATAATACTAATAATGATAATTACTATGACATTATTAACGATAATGATAATATAATAATAATAATAACAATAACCATTTTTAAATAATGATATATATATTAATAATGATAGTAATAATAATAATTAATAATGATAATAATAATAATAATAATAATAATAATAATAATAATAATAATAATAATAATTAGATAATAATAATAATTAGATAATAATAATAATAATAATAATAATAATAATAATAATACTAATTATAACTTTAATGATAATAACGATAGTAATAATAATAAAAATAACAATTTTTAATGATAAATCCTTTTATTGATAAAGATAATAATAATAATAATAATAATAATAATAATAATAATAATAATAATAATAATAATAATAATAATAATAATAATAATAAGATAAAAGTAGAACGACGATAATAACGACGATAATAATAATCATTTTTAATAATAATACAAAAATTCGATGGACTATAACTTCAAATCCGTTCATCGAAATCATTCGATATCTAAATGAAAAGTTCTTAATTTTTCGCTAGCTTTCCAACGACATGCATATCTTATACCTTATCTCAGTCGCATATATAACTAATTCAGGATTCAACATAACCTAACTAAAGGTAATATCAAAAGTACAAACATGCATAATCCTATATACTCGAGCACTAGTCAGGGATACACTATTAGTATGTAAAAGTTAAATTATGAGTCACGTATCAATATTGAGATTCAATATTGCAGGAAAGGTACGTAGACTCAACGGAGATGATAAACACTATATTGACCTCACGAGCATACCCATGAACCATACCCAATCACCTCCATAGCTATAACCCATAATTTCCTTAATCGAATCCCACTCGAAAAACAATTTCGAAATCACTCGGACAGCACTCCGACGTAATATTTTATGTATACTAATAATATCTTGAAATAATACGGAGTAAATATATATATGTAAATCGATTGAGAGAGTTTAGAGAAAAATATTTTCAAGTTTCTATGAAATAATGAAACCTATTGAATTCTATTTATAATAGATTTTTGAATTATTAAAGTGAATTATTAAAGTATGAATTATTAAAGTGAATTATTAAAGTATGAATTATTAAAGTATGAATTATTAAAGTGAATTATTAAAGTTAAAGTAAAGTAAAAATAAAGTAAAGGTAAAGTTTAAGTATAGTAAAAGTATAAAACTATGTACGTATAATACGCGTATAAATATATATAATATTAATTTAAATCGTTATATATATTTAATAAAATAAAATATAAATATCGTTATCTTTATCATACAGGTTAAGTAATGAGTTGTCAAAAGTGGTTCTAGATATTTATAAAAGTTATATACGTTTTAATAATAAAGTTCTTTTTAAACTGAAAACGTTTTTGTACGTTTGAAACTAAATCAAATAAATATAATAATTTTGTTTTCCAAAACCAAATATATTTTTAAGAATCATTTTGTTTAAAGGTTAAAATAATGAAAATCGTTATATCATAAAACGTTTTAGAAAAGTAGAATCATATATATTCATAATAGGTTTCAAGTTTTTAAATTACAGTCTGTTGGTGAAGCATGAGATAAAGTTCAAAGGTTAAATAAACGTATGAAATCATCTTAATAAAAAATGTCGAGTTACTTAACTTGTCGATATCCAACATCTAAGTTAGTTACACTTCACGTTCTTACTTATAAATCACTTTACTATTTTCCGAATGTTGTCAAAAAGAATAGATTTCTTAAATCACAGTGGACCTCATAACATAGACCCGTAATCATATCACAATGTATCTGATAAATCAATCATTTGATATTATCTTCTAATTCCATCGATAAACATATTGAAACAAATACGTTCATGTAAAGTATTATACGTTTAATACTTTATTAATATTCTCAAGTTATAATATATATACATATTTATTTATATATAACGGTTCTTGAATCGTCGGAATTTGGTCGAGGTTATAATGAATGTATGAACACAATTTAAAATTCTTGATATTTAAGTTAACAAACTTTGCTTATCGTGTCGGAATAATATAAAGATAAAGTTTAAATTTGGTTGGAAATTTCCGGGTTGTCACACCCAAGGACCTACTTATAGGCACAGATCCTCCGTGATTTTCAGATACACGTGTCAAACAATGATTGATTGATGTATGCGAAGTTTGCGTGACCGATTTTGGCTTGGCGCTGACGTGGCATGTGTGCTGCTCACACACTTATTTAAGGGCTTAAGAATATAAGCTGCCTGCAGGACTTACGCATGACGTTAGGCGGTCTGTTATAATCGGAGAACGCTGAACGGATTATTTAATAAAGTTGCTATTACTGTTTCTTTTGTACGTCTCAAGTGTTTCTTCCGTATAAAAATGATGATTTTATGCCTATAACTCATAGGATACACCATTACTAGACATTTGAAATCCTACAACCAAACATAGAATATCATAAATTTTAAAATGCAAATCCCACAAACCAAACACCCCTAACTTTATAACTACTTCTCATCGATTCAAGCCGAGCATAAACGAGATCGAGCCCGAGTTGAACATATTTTAAAACTCGTTTAATAAACGATCCCGGGATTGAGCTTCATATCTCGAGCTCAAACAAGCTCGTGAGCCTAAACGAGCTTTAGATGTATTTACATTGATTATTATATTTGTAATAATATATTATATTATTAATACATAATACATAAGTATATATACATAAGTATATAATAATAGTTACTATTACATAAATGATGGGCAGAATAGTAATATTAAATATGATTATAAGGGGATAAAAATTACCTAATAATAGATATGAAACGAGTGGAGCTCGAGCTTAAGATATTAGGCTCGAACCGAGTCGAGTCCGAGCTCTTTGAAATTTAAACGAAATCAAGCCTAGCCGAGTTCAAGCTCGGCTTGTTTACACTCCTAGTTACACATAGCATGGATTAACAGGGAGTCTCACTTTTCAATGAAAAGACACTAAAAAGTTGGTACCGAGTCGAGTCCGAGGTCTTTGAAATTTAAACGAAGTCGAGCCTAGCCGAGTTCAAGCTCGGCTTGTTTACACTCCTAGTTACTCATAGCATGGATTAACAGGGAGTCTCACTTTTCAATGAAAAGACACTGAAAAGTTGGTAACCCCCCTCCCTCCCCCCCAACAAAAAAAACCCCAAAAAGAATAATGAATACTGTAAAACAAAGACTGAAAAAGCCGAACAAGATTTCAACAATACGACGGATAGGCTCGAAATTAGAAAACATAAACTTAACCGCTATCTACCTACAAGCCGAACTGGGATCAATGATCAAAAACCAAGACCAATATTACAACCGAATCATAAGAGCAACACCTCCAAAAGCCTACCAAATCAAAACCCTAAAACAGAAAAATATAACATCCTAGATGCACATTGAAGTGGCCATATATTACTCGGTAGCCATAAATATAACATCATACTGAAAAGCACTCCAGAATCGGATTTTAATAACTTCTATCACATAATCTGCTACTCAGGTAAACATATATTCTTTAAAACGACCCTACGATTTAAATTCCAGAATAATAATACATTGTCCAAGGAATCAAGAGCACGCTTGGTAGATGCCCGGTTAAGAAACGGCACCTGCTTACGTGCTGAAAGGGGTTTTAACTTCTTTCTATTCAATAGATATTGAACCACACAATGCTAATCTCTACCTTGCATTGGAACCATCATATGTCGAGCCTGTAGATGTCAAGTTTCAAATAATCCGTGAACTCAAAGCATTTGGTTATGTGGAATACGCACATATTTATGTGAATATGGTCATATGCATCAATATATGTACCATATATAAGCTACTGAAAGTTTAATGTTGTACATGTTATGTGTAAAATCGTCATCATAATTCATACAAAAAAAATGGGGTAAATTTTAAAAAACATAAAATAAGAATATCAATGTTCCAAATTAAAACACAGACCAGTGAGATACCAAAACTATAACTAGCATATATGAGTACGTAATGCACACAAATAAAGATTACCTGTGAGTTCCCATAATCCAGACCCTGTAAATACGAACCTTGATGAGCAAACTGCAAAAGAGCTCAAAGATGGTCAGCGGATATTAGTGCATTAAAATTTACACATAAATATGCATAGTCTACCGAGTAAAGGTGCAATTTCAAATCAATTATGTGGAACATTGATCCCTAGGCGTTAGAACTTACTAATGATCAGTCAAATAGATGGAACAAAAAACGTACCTCAAAAATGAAGAGGTCAGATAGTTTAGATGTTACAAGGTATTAGTTTAAGTGTTCGCAGCAACTTATTATTTTTAATATCATTGGTGTATTCGTCAATTTAGGTATGAATTAATCCGTACTCGTAATAATAATAACAATGAGATTCAAAACAAAAGGACAAACGTAACTGTTGGATGGCTCCATTTTGACCCATCCTAAAGCTTAACTGTTTTTTTTTTTTTTTTTTTGGTATATATTACCCAACACACATATTTTGTATCCAACTGATTTAAATTTCATAATGAAACCATAAATTCCATACATCTTTTTGAATTAGTAAAGCAATTTAAAACACTCACATGTGCATTATGGTCAGGTTGCACCCCATCTTTCCTGGCTGATCCTTCCTGCCCTTTAGCAGATCCCTTGGTGTCACCCTTAAAAATCATAGTAGAAAATTAAGCACACATAAATTCATATAAAAATAATAGATATGGCTAATTCAACCCAATTACTAGTCAATTTAGGTCATATCACATCTCCAACGGGTCAAATGAGTAAAATAGTTAAACTTAGCAGAAACGGTTCAATTGAACTGAAAAGTTACCCAAAGAGCATTTAAATGCCTAGACCTAGTATTATCTTTTTTATACATATGTATATATATAAAAAGTAAACAATTTTAACATTACCAATTTATAATCTTGTGTTACATTACAATTTATTAGAGTTAAAAGAAACACACAACTGATACAAACTGGATCGACCCAAAGTCCCAAACACATTTGAGCCTGGATAATATCAACTAATTCGACCTATTACCCAGCGGCTTGCACCCGCCCATGTCACCACCTCTAAACACTACAATAGGTAAAGAAAAATAAATTTCTCTAACCTCTATCTGCACCATCGATCCCATCAGAAGCATAAAGAAACACAATCATCAATGCATCAGTAAATCAGTAATAGCTTGTACAAAGAACGAACATCCACAAACTAAGAAAATCTTAAATAAATAAAAATGGCAAAAATAAACTTGGTATAGAAAAGAGTACCTCTCTGTATCTACTCAAGTATAATTTGAGTGGTTCAATATAATCTTCAAACCCTAGAGTAGCCATTGCCCATAAGAGATCATCACCGTTGATTGTTTTTCTCTTTTCCCTTTGACACTTATCACTGGCCCTGTACATATAACAAAAAGGAACCAATTAACACTACTTCAATCCCAGGTAAGCAAGAAAACGATTAAGTTTCACCACTATCCAAGAAAATGCAATACTCCTAACCATTGGTACGAATTACCTACTAGCAATACATTTGAGTTCAGTAACACACAAGTAACGTTTTTCGTGTCCTAATTACATGGCACTTTAGACTAGTGATTAACGACAAATTGATAATATCGAACTATCTTTGCATCATATGAATCTTTAGAGTTTCACTCTTATCACAAACATCAAAACTTATAACATCTACATAACTTATACATAAGTTCATCAGTAATCACATAACATTCCTTTATCAAATAACCAATTAAACATCTTTGAAAGTTTGCTTTTTCAATCTCAAAAAGCTGCAAACTAGTTGAGCTAACAAGCTATAATCAAACCCGAGCATTAAAGAGTAAAATCAATAACGAAGAGAGCTAAAAGCATAACACTTCATCAACTAATAGAAACAGCTCGGCTACAAGTGTAAAACCATAAACATAGGGCAACTAATTAAATTACAACCATAAACTAAAACAAATGATCAATCAATATTAAATATATACATACTCGCTAGTAACAAAGCTGATAAACTCAGAAACGCATTCCTGAACAGTTTCTTTAGCGTCTTTCGCCATTTTAGCATTAGCAGGTAAAGCTTTCTTCATAATCCTACTAATATTCGCAATCGGTAAAAACCGATCCTGTTCTCGAACATTCGATGACCTAGGACTCAAATCCCCACCACTTTCAAGACTCCCACCGCCTGGACTCGCCGGACCTTCCGCCATTCAAATTCCAAAACCCTAACCCTAGAAGTCATAACCATAGAATGTACTTATATATAAACTGATGATTAAGATAACAAATTAGCAATAATAGAAGCAGTATGACAGTGATTAAGAGGTTTTACATGAGATTAATTTGGATAGTAGGTAAAAATGTGTAACTGATTTATGTGATTAGGTTACAGAAGATACAGATGTATATATATATATATATATATATATATATATATATATATATATATATATATATATATATATATATATATATATATATATATATATATAGAGACATAGAGATATAGATAGAAGGTTGTATGTATAAAATAGAATAATAGTGGTAGTAGGTAGTTGTTGTTACTTACAGGTGAAAATTTGTAAAAAGAAATAAGGGGGAAGTGATCTGGCGTGAGGATGGGAGATCCAACGCTTGAAAACGAGGGAAGGAGGATGGGGAGAGACCCTTTTATTAAGATGAAAATGTTTTTGTTTTATCAGCAATTCAGCACCGTTTGTAGCTTTTTTACTAATCCAATTATTAATTATTATTTATTTATTTATTTATTATACGTATTATAAATTATATAATTATAAATTATAAATATAAATCGCTCCTTAAAATTTCTTTACATATCACAATTTGTATCTAAAGCTACTTAATTCAATCTAACGATTATAATTTTGCGTGTATTAAATGAAAATTCTTATAATAAACTTGAATTTCCCTTAAGTATCATAATTTTCATTTAAATATCATTAATTTAATTAACAATAAATTATAATTATAATTATAATTATAAATTATAAACTATAAATTAGAAACTTACAATTAGAACTATTATAATTATAAATACTAATGATTAATGATAATGATATAATAACTACTCCATATTACATTACATTGAATTAGATCACATATTATATTATATTACGAATATATATTATATTATATTATATTATATTGTGCTATATTATACTGTAGTGTATTGTATTGTGTTATACAATACTGTAAATGTAAGACTCAAATATTTATTGTACATAATGTATTTATGGTGTACGATGCGTGTATGAAGTGTACGCAGCATGTACGTGTTGCTTGCTCGAACGTCGAAGGAAACTGGACGTTGTCTGAAGTGACAAGGTGTGTACGTATCTTTTCAACCCCAAATAAAGTTTGAGTTGATGTTTCAAAGCCTTACCATTGGAAAGAAAATCTTATTACGTTTCCAACGATATTTGATTCATCGAAAACGGAGCTACGGTCAAAAAGTTATGGCCAAAACAAGAAACTGAAAACTGACCTGAAGGTTGGAGCGGCCCTCCACCTTATGGCGCGGCGCTCCGATCGCGTCAGAAGCAATTTTCAGCTTTTTTTAAAGGTTTAAATGAGGGGTACTTTAGTCTTTTCAATTGGGGTCGGTTTAGGGTCACCAAAACTGATCTAGAACTCCATTGGAGCTCATTTCTCACCCACACAAACACTCTCATCCATATTTAGAGAGAGATGAAGAGTTCTAGAGTGAGAGAGCTTGATTTGGAGAAGAAGGAGTCGAATTCTAGCCAAAGCTCGGGTTTTAAAGTTGTTCATCTCACTCCTAGCTATGTTTTGGTAGTATTGGTAAGTTCTAACTCCGAATTTCATTTGTTAGATTTGATATTCAAGTTAGGGTTTGAGATTGTTAGTTGTAAAACTCATTTGGTTGATGAAGAGGGTTTATGAAAACTTGCTATTTTGATATTTGGCGGGTTTTGGGTTGGTTAATGATTTAACCATGTTTAAGACTTGTAAATGATGTATAATCACTAGTGTTAGTGATTATTGGTGTTTTGGAAACCATTAGGGTTCTTATGGTTGACTAATTTTGACTAGAGTCAAAATTAGGGTTTGTTGATGATTATGACTCAATTGCCGATTTAATAAGGTTTATAAACTTAAAATGGATTAAGTTGAAGCATAGAACCGAGTTAAATATGTTTTGGTGTCAAAACTTGCTAATGGCGTGATATTGACTTCTTATGGGTCAAATTAGGGTTTAAGTGTCATTTTGGGCAAGATAGGTGTTTAACACCTATGATTGGGTTTGATTGGCATATTAGGACCATTTTCACTTGTGTTAGTGATTATTGGTTAGTTTGGGCGCGGTTTGTGCTCGGAAGTGCAGTTGGGTCGAAATTGCACTAGTAGTCAATTTGGGTTGATTTGTATATCCACCCTAATTGTGTTACTTGTTATGTGATAAATGGAATAGGTACATTCCATCGGCAATTGCGGATTATTCGGTGGCATTCTTCAAGACGACAAGGTGAGTGTTAAACCCTATATGCATATGTATGTGTAGGATGGGTGCGGGTCGGGAGAAGGGGTTCTCGCTTATAGAGCTCGCTTCTCGTATAGGTGGAATTGTTGGACTTGTGTATAGGTCCAATTGGCACGGTTGTGCGTTTTGGTTGACCACTTTGGCGAGGTGCACACATTGTGTGTACGTTATCACATGGGCTTGTGATGTGGACTTATATAACCCCAATGTCGAAGGGTTAATATAGTGAGTGGAATAATTATATGTGTAGGTATATAATGTATCTATTTGTTGTGGCGTGAAATGTGTAGTGTCGAGGTGCTAAGACACCACGTTTCACGTGATGAGTGAAGAATTGAGGTGTTAAGATGCTACTCGGGGTGAAGCATCGAGGTGTTAAGATGCCACCTAGGGGTATAGTGTCAAGGTGTTAAGACACCACTCCGTAAAATAATGAGTGAAGCATCGAGGTGTTAAGATGCCACTCGGGGTGAAGTGCCGAGGTGTTAAGGTGCCACCCTAGGGGTTAGTGATACGAGGTGTTAAGTACCCTAACGGATTTTATGAACACCGATGGCGTTTTCGCGAGCGCCATTCCCTTGTGCGATTGGTTAACCATGGTTATTGTGTTGTAAGCGTAAGCAAATTATGTTATTCGATATATATATATATATATATATATATATATATATATATATATATATATATATATATATATATATATATATATATATATATATATATATATATATTGTATACATATAATGTTGTATTGTCGTGATGTAGCTAACCCTCCGAGTGTAGCTTATTGGCATTGTTCACATCGTTGTTGGTGAACTTATATTTTGTTGATGTATCTTTAGCTCGTTGCTTAGTGATCTTACGGTATGCTTAGACTAGCTTGCCTTTATGCTTGGATGCTCCGGTATGCGGTATTTGGTTTTGTGTGGCGTGTCCATTTTATGCATATATATGTATGTAGTATATTCTCACTCACTAAGCGTTAGCTTACCCTCTCGTTGTTTACCTTTTTATAGATTTGCATGGATGCGGTGGCTCGGGTAAGCGTGGGACTAGTGGCCTCGCGTAGTTGCTTTAGAAGGCTTGCTTTTGGATTGATTAGGATTGGGTAGCGTATCCCCAATCGCCATGATCGGCTTTATTTTGTGTTAAAAGTCGTGTGGTCGAAAACTTGAAATTGGTACTTAAATGGTAATTTGGGCATATGTGGGCCCGGTGTCGTAAAACCCTTTTTATTGATGGAACGTGTTAGTCTTAACTATTATAATATGTTGTGAAAACCGTTTAGTCTAAATGTGTCGGGAAGTGGTCAAACATTTTCGCATTTGAGACTTTTTGGGACAGCAGCCTGTCCGGGCCCTTTTGCGCGCCGCGCGGGGTCATGGCGCGCCGCGCCATTTGCTGCACAAAGAATTTTTTTTTTATTCCACGTTATTGGTTGGTTAACGGGTTGGGTTGTTACAAGTGGTATCAGAGCATGGTCTAAGGGATTTAGGTGACTTGAGATAGGTGCCTAGACTTAGACTTTTGTGTGTGCTTAATTGTTGCGGGACTTGTAGGATTACGGGTCGGAATGGGTTTAGTTAGTGCCTTGTTTATAGGTTGACTAACGTTTATATTAGTAATGCGGATATTGTTAATATGCTATTGTGCTGTGATAATGATTCTCGTGTTATGTTTGGTTTGTGTTTGCGGTTGCATATATCATCAAGCGAGGCGGTCGTTGTACTAACGAGTCGATACAGCGTGTATGCGTAATAAGGACTTGCAAACCTTATTACGTGTGCAAATCGTGTCTAACAAGTGATGTACGACGAATGTTTAGCAAGATGGGGCGGTGTTGTGCGTGTGATTTTATACGTTCGTGGTCTAATCGCTTTGCATTCCTTAGAATGGCGACGGGAAATGGGATCGAGACGAACGACGCTGAGTTTAACGCTAGAGTTGCGGCCTCCGTTGCGGAGCAAATGAGTGCGTTTCGAGAAGAAATGGATAGGAAGTATTCCGAACTTCAAAGTAGTGGTGAAATGGAGCGTTGTCTTAAGAGCTTCATGAGGACTAAACCCCCGATGTATGACGGGAAACCGGATCCTTTGATAAGCACAACTTGGATCTCGGATGTCGAAGGGTGTTTTCGTACTATTGATTGCCCTCCTGAGAAGAGGATAAGACTCGCTACTAGTTTGTTGCGGGGTAGGGCGAGGGATTGGTTGGATGGTAAGATTGATCTTGTCGGCGGTGAAACGTTTATAGCTTTATCGTGGGACGAGTTTAAGAAGGAATTCTTCGAGGAGTTCCGAACTTCAGCCGATTTGTCGGAAATGCGTAATGAGTTGCGAAATTTGCAACAAGGTTCTATGGATTTAAATACTCTCAAGACGACCTTTATGGCGAAGGCTCGTTTTTGCCCGGAGTATTTGGGGAATGATCATTTGTTGATGCAGGATTTCTATCGAACCTTGAATGATGACTTGAAGAGTAAGATTAGCAGAGTTCAGGCGAAATCGTTTGCGGAGTTATTCGCCGCGGCTAGAGGTTTCGAGTCGTATTCGCGATCGAAGGTTGGTGAACCTTCAAGTGAGAGGAGGGTTGTTTCTTATGGTGCTCCAAGTAAGAGGACTAAGGGTCCGAGCGTGAGCACGGGTGGTACACGGACGGGTATATCGGATTCTAGTGCGTCTAAGTGTCACAAGTCTTGGGAATGTTCGGTACCAAAGGGTGATGTCATGGTGTGCTTCATTTGCCAAAAAGAAGGACATCGTAAGTCGGAATGTCCCAAGTTAGCGGGGACGGGTGCGACAAGGAGACGTTAAGGTACGTTTCGTTTTAATAAATATGTCCTTTGATTATTTATTAAGTGTCGTTTGAGTTTGGTTGTTAAATGCATTGTGTTGTGCATGTTAGTGTTAAGGGTGACGTTCCTAATGGAAGTACCCTATGGTGGCGTTTGATTGTTGAGCGAAGGGCGTAAGACTTGGTGCAACCAAGCATTCCTTAGTATTTGGGAAATGTTTCTACCAAGCCATGGGAATGGGTTTTGGTGTTCAGTTGTTAAGCGCGTGTTCGCTTTTGTGTTGAAGTTGATGAACCATGAGGTTCGACGGGTGGGATGAAACCCGAGAAATTGAGTGTTGATCTCGATGTATGTTGGTAAAGGAGTCTACGTGACGCGACATTAGGTGCCTATGTTATACCTACTAGCGTGGTGTTCGACTCCGATTGTGTTGCGGTTACATTGTACTTAGGGTACCGAAGCGAAACCCTTAGGTACATGAGTGACTAGGTGAAATTTGACAAACTAAAGCAATTGGATGATTGCGAGAGTATATTTTGTGTAAATTGTGGTACACTTTTCGTTCGAAGTGTTTAAGGATTGATTGAAATCCTTCGGGTTCTCAAGATTAGAGCAAGATATGGTGATGGGTCGTGTGAACCCAATTGTTGGTAAAGTCTACTTTTGGTAGCATTGTACGAGTTGTGGATATGGAACGTAGTTCCAAGTGGGGGAGTTATACTCCCGCACGAGGGGACCTTAGGGTGAGAATTCGGATAATGCTTATGGTAGATCCGAAACTTGTGTTGGGACCTAGTTTGGTCGATTTGTGGTAGAGTACAATTTCGGTTAAATTGTACTTATGATTTTGGATTTGAATTATCACCGGGGTGGTAATGTGGTAAATCTCGTTGAGAGATAAAGGACGTGTTTGGCGAGCAAGGTGAAATCCCTCGGTTAAGGGATGTGTGTGTGGCGGATTCTCTTTTAGAGAATTTTTGTTTTGTGCCTATGTTCGATATAGGTGGTTCTTGCTCGATTGTGTGAAGGGTTAGTGGTATCCGTTAGGATTCACTATGGCATAGCAGAGCGCGATGTTACGCTACTCGTTGTTCGAGGCCAAAAGGGCGTTGATTGGTGAAGCATGACCTTCGGGGTCCGCTGACTTCATCATGGTATTGTTGATTGGTGAAGCATGACCTTCGGGGTCCGCTGACTTCATCATGGTATTGTTGATTGGTGAAGCATGACCTATGGGTTCCGCTGACTTCACATTGGTGTAGTGTTATATCGGTGAAGCATGACCGTTGACGGGGTCCGCTGACTTCATCCGGTGTTGAGTGATCTATCGGTTGTTTTATACACCGATGGTAGGATCGTGAGGACCATGTTGTGTGATTAGTGATTGCGATAGCCGTGTTTTGCTCACATGTTGTTACGGGTGTGACAATAGTCGATTTTGTATACCTTAGGATTAGCGTTGCCATAGTCGTTTTGGGGGCTTTTGGTTTTAGCCGTTGCTTATGATGTTAGGATAGTGGCGTATTGGCTGTATTACGCACTACAAAGGATGTTTAGTGGTAAGTGTAATCCGTAAGGATTCATGTGGTTCGATCTTAAACGTTCGGATTGTTGACTTTAGGTTGAGACTTGGTCGCTTTTAGCGTGGTCCTTGGTAAGGGTGCGCTAAGGAATTGATATCTCGGTTCGAGATTGGTCGAGTTTTTCCCGATGTGAGGGATTGAGCAAGGTTTTAGTACTCGGTTGGTGGATTTGATAAATCGCGGGTGACGATTTATGAAATGTCCCGTTCTTATTGATTAAAAACGTTTCATATTAATTGATTTCGTTGCGAGGTTTTGACCTCTATATGAGACGTTTTTCAAAGACTGCATTCATTTTAAAACAAACCATAACCTTTATTTCATCAATAAAGGTTTAAAAAGCTTTACATAGATTATCAAATAATGATAATCTAAAATATCCTGTTTACACACGACCATTACATAATGGTTTACAATACAAATATGTTACAACAAAATAAGTTTCTTGAATGCAGTTTTTACACAATATCATACAAGCATGGACTCCAAATCTCGTCCTTATTTAAGTATGCGACAGCGGAAGCTCTTAATAATCACCTGAGAATAAACATGCTTAAAACGTCAACAAAAATGTTGGTGAGTTATAGGTTTAACCTATATATATCAAATCATAATAATAGACCACAAGATTTCATATTTCAATACACATCCCATACATAGAGATAAAAATCATTCATATGGTGAACACCTGGTAACCGACATTAACAAGATGCATATATATAAGAATATCCCCATCATTCCGGGATACCCTTCGGATATGATATAAATTTCGAAGTACTAAAGCATCCGGTACTTTGGATGGGGTTTGTTAGGCCCAATAGATCTATCTTTAGGATTCGCGTCAATTAGGGTGTCTGTTCCCTAATTCTTAGATTACTAGACTTAATAAAAAGGGGCATATTCGATTTCGATAATTCAACCATAGAATGTAGTTTCACGTACTTGTGTCTATTTTGTAAATCATTTATAAAACCTGCATGTATTCTCATCCCAAAAAATATTAGATTTTAAAAGTGGGACTATAACTCACTTTCACAGATTTTTACTTCGTCGAGAAGTAAGACTTGGCCACTGGTTGATTCACGAACCTATAACAATATATACATATATATCAAAGTATGTTCAAAATATATTTACAACACTTTTAATATATTTTGATGTTTTAAGTTTATTAAGTCAGCTGTCCTCGTTAGTAACCTACAACTAGTTATCCACAGTTAGATGTACAGAAATAAATCGAAAAATATTATCTTGAATCAATCCACGACCCAGTGTATACGTATCTCAGTATTGATCACAACTCAAACTATATATATTTTGGAATCAACCTCAACCCTGTATAGCTAACTCCAACATTCACATATAGAGTGTCTATGGTTGTTCCGAAATATATATAGATGTGTCGACATGATAGGTCGAAACATTGTATACGTGTCTATGGTATCTCAAGATTACATAATATACAATACAAGTTGATTAAGTTATGGTTGGAATAGATTTGTTACCAATTTTCACGTAGCTAAAATGAGAAAAATTATCCAATCTTATTTTACCCATAACTTCTTCATTTTAAATCTGTTTTGAGTGAATCAAATTGCTATGGTTTCATATTGAACTCTATTTTATGAATCTAAACAGAAAAAGTATAGGTTTATAGTCGGAAAAATAAGTTACAAGTCGTTTTTGTAAAGGTAGTCATTTCAGTCGAAAGAACGACGTCTAGATGACCATTTTAGAAAACATACTTCCACTTTGAGTTTAACCATAATTTTGGGATATAGTTTCATGTTCATAATAAAAATCATTTTCTCAGAATAACAACTTTTAAATCAAAGTTTATCATAGTTTTTAATTAACTAACCCAAAACAGCCCGCGGTGTTACTACGACGGCGTAAATCCGGTTTTACGGTGTTTTTCGTGTTTCCAGGTTTTAAATCATTAAGTTAGCATATCATATAGATATAGAACATGTGTTTAGTTGATTTTAAAAGTCAAGTTAGAAGGATTAACTTTTGTTTGCAAACAAGTTTAGAATTAACTAAACTATGTTCTAGTGATTACAAGTTTAAACCTTCGAATAAGATAGCTTTATATGTATGAATTGAATGATGTTATGAACATCATTACTACCTTAAGTTCCTTGGATAAACCTACTGGAAAAGAGAAAAATGGATCTAGCTTCAACGGATCCTTAGATGGCTCGAAGTTCTTGAAGCAGAATCATGACACGAAAACAAGTTCAAGTAAGATCATCACTTGAAATAAGATTGTTATAGTTATAGAAATTGAACCAAAGTTTGAATATGATTATTACCTTGTATTAGAATGATAACCTACTGTAAGAAACAAAGATTTCTTGAGGTTGGATGATCACCTTACAAGATTGGAAGTGAGCTAGCAAACTTGAAAGTATTCTTGATTTTATGTAACTAGAACTTGTAGAATATATGAAGAACACTTAGAACTTGAAGATAGAACTTGAGAGAGATCAATTAGATGAAGAAAATTGAAGAATGAAAGTGTTTGTAGGTGTTTTTGGTCGTTGGTGTATGGATTAGATATAAAGGATATGTAATTTTGTTTTCATGTAAATAAGTCATGAATGATTACTCATATTTTTGTAATTTTATGAGATATTTCGTGCTAGTTGCCAAATGATGGTTCCCACATGTGTTAGGTGACTCACATGGGCTGCTAAGAGCTGATCATTGGAGTGTATATACCAATAGTACATACATCTAAAAGCTGTGTATTGTACGAGTACGAATACGGGTGCATACGAGTAGAATTTTTGATGAAACTGAACGAGGATGTAATTGTAAGCATTTTTGTTAAGTAGAAGTATTTTGATAAGTGTATTGAAGTCTTTAAAAAGTGTATAAATACATATTAAAACACTACATGTATATACATTTTAACTGAGTCGTTAAGTCATCGATAGTCGTTACATGTAAGTGTTGTTTTGAAACCTTTAGGTTAACGATCTTGTTAAATGTTGTTAACCCAATGTTTATAATATCAAATGAGATTTTAAATTATTATATTATCATGATATTATCATGTATGAATATCTCTTAATATGATATATATACATTAAATGTCTTTACAACGATAATCGTTACATATATGTCTCGTTTAAAAATCATTAAGTTAGTAGTCTTATTTTTACATATGTAGTTCATTGTTAATATACTTAATGATATGTTTACTTATCATAGTATCATGTTAACTATATATATATATCCATATATATGTCATCATATAGTTTTTACAAGTTTTAACGTTCGTGAATCACCGGTCAACTTGGGTGGTCAATTGTCTATATGAAACATATTTCAATTAATCAAGTCTTAACAAGTTTGATTTCTTAACATTTTGGAAAAATTTAATCATGTAAATATCAATCTCAATTAATATATATAAACATGGAAAAGTTCGGGTCACTACAGTACCTACCCGTTAAATAAATTTCGTCCCGAAATTTTAAGCTGTTGAAGGTGTTGAAGAATCTTCTGGAAATAGATGCGGGTATTTCTTCTTCATCTGATCTTCACGCTCCCAGGTGAACTCGGGTCCTCTATGAGCATTCCATCGAACCTTAACAATTGGTATCTTGTTTTGCTTAAGTCTTTTAACCTCACGATCCATTATTTCGACGGGTTCTTCGATAAATTGAAGTTTTTCGTTGATTTGGATTTCATCTAACGGAATAGTGAGATCTTCTTTAGCAAAATATTTCTTCAAATTCGAGACGTGGAAAGTGTTATGTACAGCCGCGAGTTGTTGAGGTAACTCAAGTCGGTAAGCTACTGGTCCGACACGATCAATAATCTTGAATGGTCCAATATACCTTGGATTTAATTTCCCTCGTTTACCAAATCGAACAACGCCTTTCCAAGGTGCAACTTTAAGCATGACTATCTCTCCAATTTCAAATTCTATATCTTTTCTTTTAATGTCAGCGTAGCTCTTTTGTCGACTTTGGGCGGTTTTCAAACGTTGTTGAATTTGGATGATCTTCTCGGTAGTTTCTTGTATAATCTCTGGACCCGTAATCTGTCTATCCCCCACTTCACTCCAACAAATCAGAGACCTGCACTTTCTACCATAAAGTGCTTCAAACGGCGTCATCTCAATGCTTGAATGGTAGCTGTTGTTGTAGGAAAATTCTGCTAACGGTAGATGTCGATCCCAACTGTTTCCGAAATCAATAACACATGCTCGTAGCATGTCTTCAAGCATTTGTATCATCCTTTCGCTCTGCCCATCAGTTTGTGGATGATAGGCAGTACTCATGTCTAGACGAGTTCCTAATGCTTGCTGTAATGTCTGTCAGAATCTTGAAATAAATCTGCCATCCCTATCAGAGATAATAGAGATTGGTATTCCATGTCTGGAGACGACTTCCTTCAAATGCAGTCGTGCTAACTTCTTCATCTTGTCATCTTCTCTTATTGGCAGGAAATGTGCTGATTTGGTGAGACGATCAACTATTACCCAAATAGTATCAAAACTACTTGCAGTCCTTGGCAATTTAGTGATAAAATCCATGGTAATATTTTCCCATTTCCATTCCGGGATTTCGGGTTGTTGAAGTAGACCTGATGGTTTCTGATGCTCAGCATTGACCTTAGAACACGTCAAACATTCTCCTACGTATTTAGCAACATCGGCTTTCATACCCGGCCACCAAAAATGTTTCTTGAGATCCTTGTACATCTTCCCCGTTCCAGGATGTATTGAGTATCTGGTTTTATGAGCTTCTCTAAGTACCATTTCTCTCATATCTCCAAATTTTGGTACCCAAATCCTTTCAGCCCTATACCGGGTTCCGTCTTCTCGAATATTAAGATGCTTCTCCGATCCTTTGGGTATTTCATCGTTTAAATTTCCCTCTTTTATAACTCCTTGTTGCGCCTCCTTTATTTGAGTAGTAAGGTTATTATGAATCATTATATTCATAGATTTTACTCGAATGGGTTCTCTGTCCTTCCTGCTCAAGGCATCGGCTGCCACATTTGCTTTCCCCGGGTGGTAACGAATCTCAAAGTCGTAATCATTCAATAATTCAATCCACCTACGCTGCCTCATATTCAGTTGTTTCTGATTAAATATGTGTTGAAGACTTTTGTGGTCGGTATATATAATACTTTTGACCCCATATAAGTAGTGCCTCCAAGTCTTTAATGCAAAAACAACCGCATCTAATTCCAAATCATGCGTCGTATAATTTTGTTCGTGAATCTTCAATTGTCTAGACGCATAAGCAATCACCTTCGTTCGTTGCATTAATACACAACTGATACCTTACTTTGATGCGTCACCATAAATCACAAAGTTATCATTCCCTCCAGGCAATGACAATATAGGTGCCGTAGTTAGCTTTTTCTTCAATAACTGAAACGCTTTCTCTTGTTCATCATTCCATTCAAATTTCTTCCCTTTATGCGTTAATGCAGTCAAGGGTTTTGCTATTCTGGAAAAGTCTTGGATGAACCTTCTGTAGTAACCAGCTAGTCCTAAAAACTGGCGTATGTGTTTCGGAGTTTTCGGGGTTTCCCACTTTTCAACAGTTTCTATCTTTGCCGGATCCACCTTAATACCTTCTTTGTTCACTATGTGACCGAGGAATTGAACTTCTTCCAACCAAAATGCACACTTTGAAAACTTAGCGTACAATTCTTCCTTCCTCAATACTTCTAACACCTTTCTCAAATGTTCACCGTGTTCTTGGTCATTCTTTGAGTAAATAAGTATGTCATCAATGAAAACAATGACAAACTTGTCAAGGTATGGTCCACACACTCGGTTCATAAGGTCTATGAACACAGCTGGTGCATTAGTTAAACCAAACGGCATGACCATAAACTCGTAATGACCGTAACGTGTTCTGAAAGCAGTCTTTGGAATATCATCTTCTTTCACCCGCATTTGATGATACCCTGAACGTAAGTCAATCTTTGAATAAACAGACGAGCCTTGTAGTTGATCAAATAAGTCATCGATTCTCGGTAGTGGGTAGCGGTTCTTGATGGTAAGTTTGTTCAACTCTCGGTAGTCGATACACAACCTGAATGTACCATCTTTCTTCTTGACAAACAAAACAGGAGCTCCCCACGGTAATGTGCTTGGTCGAATGAAACCACGCTCTAAAAGTTCTTGTAATTGGCTTTGCAGTTCTTTCATCTCGTTGGGTGCGAGTCTGTAAGGAGCACGAGCTATTGGTGCAGCTCCTGGTACAAGATCTATTTGAAATTCAACGGATCGATGTGGGGGTAATCCCGGTAATTCTTTCGGAAATACATCGGGAAATTCTTTTGCAATGGGAACATCATTGATGCTCTTTTCTTCAGTTTGTACTTTCTCGACGTGTGCTAGAACAGCATAGCAACCTTTTTTTATTAGTTTTTGTGCCTTCATATTACTAATAAGATGTAGCTTCGTGTTGCCCTTTTCTCCGTACACCATTAAGGGTTTTCCTTTTTCTCGTATAATGCGAATTGCATTTTTGTAACAAACGATCTCTGCTTTCACTTCTTTCAACCAGTCCATACCGATTATCACATCAAAACTCCCTAACTCTACTGGTATCAAATCAATCTTAAATGTTTCGCTAACCAGTTTAATTTCTCGATTCCGACAAATATTATCTGCTGAAATTAATTAACCATTTGCTAATTCGAGTAAAAATTTACTATCCAAAGGCGTCAATGGACAACTTAATTTAGCACAAAAATATCTACTCATATAGCTTCTATCCGCACCCGAATCAAATAAAACGAAAGCAGATTTATTGTCCATAAGAAACGTACCCGTAACAAGCTCCGGGTCTTCCTGTGCCTCTGCCGCATTAATATTGAAAACTCTTCCGCGGCCTTGTCCATTCGTGTTCTCCTGGTTCGGGCAATTTCTAATAATGTGGCCCGGTTTTCCACATTTATAACAAACTACATTGGCATAACTTGCTCCGACACTACTTGCTCCGCCATTACTCGTTTCGACACCATTTGTTCCTTTCGTTCTATTAACCCCTGGTCCGTAGACCTCACACTTCACCGCGCTATGACCATTTCTTTTACACTTGTTGCAAAATTTGGTGCAGAACCCCGAGTGATACTTTTCACACCTTTGGCATAGCTGCTTCTGATTGTTGTTGTTGTTGCGGTTATTATTATTGTTGGGATGATTGTTGTAGTAGTTGTTGTTGTTGTTGTTGTTGTTGTTGTTGTTGGGCCGTTTGTTGTAGTTGCGATTGATGTTGCGATTGTTGGGATAATTGTTGCGATTATTGTTGTAATTGCTGTTGTTGTTGTATTGGTGATTCTTATCACCGTTTTCCTCCCACTTTCTTTTGACTTGCTTCACATTGGCCTCTTCAGCAGTCTGTTCTTTAATTCTTTCTTCAATCTGGTTCACTAGTTTGTGAGCCATTCTACATGCCTGTAGTATGGAGGCGGGCTCGTGTGAACTTATATCTTCTTGGATTCTTTCCGGTAATCCTTTCACAAACGCGTCGATCTTCTCTTCCTCATCTTCGAATGCTCCCGGACACAATAGGCACAATTCTGTGAATCATCTTTCGTACGTGGTAATATCAAATCCTTGGGTTCATAACCCTCTAAGTTCTGTCTTGAGCTTATTGACCTCGGTTCTGGGACGGTACTTCTCGTTCATCAAGTGCTTGAATGCTGACCACGGTAGTGCGTACGCATCGTCTTATCCCACTTGCTCTAGATAGGTATTCCATCATGTTAACGCAGAACCTGTGAAGGTATGCGTAGCGTACTTCACTTTGTCCTCTTCAGTACACTTACTTATGGCAAACACCAATTCGACCTTCTCGGTCCACCGTTTCAATCCGATCGGTCCTTCGGTTCCATCAAATTCCAAAGGTTTGCAGGCAGTGAATTCTTTGTAGGTGCATCCTACACGATTTCCTGTACTGCTAGATCCAAGGTTATTGTTAGTATGTAGCGCAGCCTGTACTGCGGCTATGTTTGAAGCTAGAAAAGTACGGAATTCCTCTTCATTCATATTCAAGGTGTGTTGAGTAGTCGGTGCCATTTCCTTCAAAATAGTCAAATGGAACAAGTTAATCATACATAATATTAAGAGTAGTTAATAGTATTTTGTAGCATAATATGAACTCATTTATAAAAGCTTTTTCTTCATATTAGCATTTTATAAGTTTAAATTCGGGTAGTACCTACCCGTTAAGTTCATACTTAGTAGCTAATATACAATTCAACTACTACAATTCTATATGAAAAACTGATTATAATAATATTTCGCGTTCAAACTTTTACACAATATTTTACAAACTTACAATACCGCTTATTTTACATATAGCATGAAATATAGCACACAATAAATTTGATACAAGATGGCTGTGAAGATAATTCTAGCTAGTACACAAGTCGTTCAGCAAAGGCAATAAAGACACGTAATTCATACGTCCAGAAACAAGTCATGCATTCTGGTTTTACTAGGATTACTTCCCATCCTTGGTCTTGTGGAACATAACCGTTATGGCCGTTGATAAGACAGCGTGTTGTAACGTCGTCAAAGGGACGAGGGTTACGTAATGTCCAACAGTCCCGTAACAATCTAAAAACCTCATTTCTTACCCCAATTACCGACTCTGTCACTTGTGGGAACGTTTTGTTTAATAGTTGTAGCCCGTTGTTCTTGTTCTCACTTTGGTGAGAAGCGAACATTACTAATCCGTAAGCATAACATGCTTCTTTAAGTTGCATGTTAGCCGCTTTTTCTAAATCACGAAGTCCAATATTCGGATATATTGAGTCAAAATAATTTCTTAACCCATTGCGTAAAATAGCATTTGGGTTCCCCGCAATATATGCGTCAAAGTAAACACATCGTAACTTATGGATTTCCCAATGTGATATCCCCCATCTTTCGAACGAGAGCCTTTTATAAACCAAGGCATTCTTGGAACGTTCTTCGAATGTCTTACAAATTGATCTCGCCTTAAATAGTTGTGCCGAAGAATTCTGACCGACTCTAGACAAGATTTCATCAATCATGTCTCCGGGTAGGTCTCTTAAAATATTGGGTTGTCTATCCATTTTGTGTTTTTATACTGTAAAATAGACAAGAGTTAGATTCATAAAAAAAAAATACTTATTAATACAAGCAATTTTTACATATATCATAAAGCATAAGCACACTATATTACATATATTACACCACACGAATACAACTATCTTATTCCGACTCGCTTGTTTCTTCTTCTTCGGTTTTGGTTCGTTTTGCCAAGTTTCTAGGGATATATGATGTTCCCCTAATACGAGCCGTCGTTTTCCACATTGGTTTAGAAAAACCTGGTGGTTTAGAGGTTCCCAGGTCATTGTTACAACTTAAGGACTTCGGGGGTTGACGATACATATAAAGTTCATCGGGGTTGGAATTAGATTTCTCTATTTTTATGCCCTTTCCCTTATTATTTTCTTTTGCCTTTTTAAATTCAGTTGGGGTAATTTCTATAACATCATCGGAATTCTCGTCGGAATCCGATTCATCGGAGAATTGGTAATCCTCCCAATATTTTGCTTCCTTGGCGGAAACACCATTGACCATAATTAACCTTGGTCGGTTGGTTGAGGATTTTCTTTTACTTAACCGTTTTATTATTTCCCCCACCGGTTCTATTTCTTCATCCGGTTCTGATTCTTCTTCCGGTTCCGATTCTTCTTCCGGTTCCGACTCTTCTTCCGGTTCCTCTTCGGGAACTTGTGAATCAGTCCACGAATCATTCCAATTTACATTTGACTCTTCATTATTATTAGGTGAGTCAATGGGACTTGTTCTAGAGGTAGACATCTATCACATAATATCAAACGCGTTAAGAGATTAATATATCACATAATATTCACATGTTAAAAATATATAGTTTCCAACAAAATTTGTTAAGCAATCATTTTTCAAGTAAACACGGTCGAAGTCCAGACTCACTAATGCATCCTAATAAACTCGATAAGACACACTAATGCAAAATTCTGGTTCTCTAAGACCAACGCTCGGATACCAACTGAAATGTCCCGTTCTTATTGATTAAAAACGTTCCATATTAATTGATTTCGTTGCGAGGTTTTGACCTCTATATGAGACGTTTTTCAAAGACTGCATTCATTTTAAAACAAACCATAACCTTTATTTCATCAATAAAGGTTTAAAAAGCTTTACATAGATTATCAAATAATGATAATCTAAAATATCCTGTTTACACACGACCATTACATAATGGTTTACAATACAAATATGTTACAACAAAATAAGTTTCTTGAATGCAGTTTTTACACAATATCATACAAGCATGGACTCCAAATCTCGTCCTTATTTAAGTATGCGACAGCAGAAGCTCTTAATAATCACCTGAGAATAAACATGCTTAAAACGTCAACAAAAATGTTGGTGAGTTATAGGTTTAACCTATATATATCAAATCATAATAATAGACCACAAGATTTCATATTTCAATACACATCCCATACATAGAGATAAAAATCATTCATATGGTGAACACCTGGTAACCGACATTAACAAGATGCATATATATAAGAATATCCCCATCATTCCGGGACACCCTTCGGATATGATATAAATTTCGAAGTACTAAAGCATCCGGTACTTTGGATGGGGTTTGTTAGGCCCAATAGATCTATCTTTAGGATTCGTGTCAATTAGGGTGTCTGTTCCCTAATTCTTAGATTACCAGACTTAATAAAAAGGGGCATATTCGATTTCGATAATTCAACCATAGAATGTAGTTTCACGTACTTGTGTCTATTTTGTAAATCATTTATAAAACCTGCATGTATTCTCATCCCAAAAATATTAGATTTTAAAAGTGGGACTATAACTCACTTTCACAGATTTTTACTTCGTCGAGAAGTAAGACTTGGCCACTGGTTGATTCACGAACCTATAACAATATATACATATATATCAAAGTATGTTCAAAATATATTTACAACACTTTTAATATATTTTAATGTTTTAAGTTTATTAAGTAAGCTGTCCTCGTTAGTAACCTACAACTAGTTGTCCACAGTTAGATGTACAGAAATAAATCGAAAAATATTATCTTGAATCAATCCACGACCCAGTGTATACGTATCTCAGTATTGATCACAACTCAAACTATATATATTTTGGAATCAACCTCAACCCTGTATAGCTAACTCCAACATTCACATATAGAGTGTCTATGGTTGTTCCGAAATATATATAGATGTGTCGACATGATAGGTCAAAACATTATATACGTGTCTATGGTATCTCAAGATTACATAATATACAATACAAGTTGATTAAGTTATGGTTGGAATAGATTTGTTACCAATTTTCACGTAGCTAAAATGAGAAAAATTATCCAATCTTATTTTACCCATAACTTCTTCATTTTAAATCCGTTTTGAGTGAATCAAATTGCTATGGTTTCATATTGAACTCTATTTTATGAATCTAAATAGAAAAAGTATAGGTTTATAGTCGGAAAAATAAGTTACAAGTCGTTTTTGTAAAGGTAGTCATTTCAGTCGAAAGAACGACGTCTAGATGACCATTTTAGAAAACATACTTCCACTTTGAGTTTAACCATAATTTTTGGATATAGTTTCATGTTCATAATAAAAATAATTTTCTCAGAATAACAACTTTTAAATCAAAGTTTATCATAGTTTTTAATTAACTAACCCAAAACAGCCCGCGGTGTTACTACGACGGCGTAAATCCGGTTTTACGGTGTTTTTCGTGTTTCTAGGTTTTAAATCATTAAGTTAGCATATCATATAGATATAGAACATGTGTTTAGTTGATTTTAAAAGTCAAGTTAGAAGGATTAACTTTTGTTTGCGAACAAGTTTAGAATTAACTAAACTATGTTCTAGTGATTACAAGTTTAAACCTTCGAATAAGATAGCTTTATATGTATGAATCGAATGATGTTATGAACATCATTACTACCTTAAGTTCCTTGGATAAACCTACTGGAAAAGAGAAAAATGGATCTAGCTTCAACGGATCCTTGGATGGCTCGAAGTTCTTGAAGCAAAATCATGACACGAAAACAAGTTCAAGTAAGATCATCACTTGAAATAAGATTGTTATAGTTATAGAAATTGAACCAAAGTTTGAATATGATTATTAAATTGTATTAGAATGATAACCTACTGTAAGAAACAAAGATTTCTTGAGGTTGGATGATCACCTTACAAGATTGGAAGTGAGCTAGCGAACTTGAAAGTATTCTTGATTTTATGTAACTAGAACTTGTAGAATATATGAAGAACACTTAGAACTTGAAGATAGAACTTGAGAGAGATCAATTAGATGAAGAAAATTGAAGAATGAAAGTGTTTGTAGGTGTTTTTGGTCGTTGGTGTATGGATTAGATATAAAGGATATGTAATTTTGTTTTCATGTAAATAAGTCATGAATGATTACTCATATTTTTGTAATTTTATGAGATATTTTAATGCTAGTTGCCAAATGATGGTTCCCACATGTGTTAGGTGACTCACATGGGCTGCTAAGAGCTGATCATTGGAGTGTATATACCAATAGTACATACATCTAAAAGCTGTGTATTGTACGAGTACGAATACGGGTGCATACGAGTAGAATTGTTGATGAAACTGAACGAGGATGTAATTGTAAGCATTTTTGTTAAGTAGAAGTATTTTGATAAGTGTATTGAAGTCTTTCAAAAGTGTATAAATACATATTAAAACACTACATGTATATACATTTTAACTGAGTCGTTAAGTCATCGATAGTCGTTACATGTAAGTGTTGTTTTGAAACCTTTAGGTTAACGATCTTGTTAAATGTTGTTAACCCAATGTTTATAATATCAAATGAGATTTTAAATTATTATATTATCATGATATTATCATGTATGAATATCTCTTAATATGATATATATACATTAAATGTCTTTACAACGATAATCGTTACATATATGTCTCGTTTAAAAATCATTAAGTTAGTAGTCTTGTTTTTACATATGTAGTTCATTGTTAATATACTTAATGATATGTTTACTTATCATAGTATCATGTTAACTATATATATATCCATATATATGTCATCATATAGTTTTTACAAGTTTTAACGTTCGTGAATCACCGGTCAACTTGGGTGGTCAATTGTCTATATGAAACATATTTCAATTAATCAAGTCTTAACAAGTTTGATTGCTTAACATGTTGGAAAAATTTAATCATGTAAATATCAATCTCAATTAATATATATAAACATGGAAAAGTTCGGGTCACTACAATTTAGTTGTTAAAGGTGATTCATTGGGAATAATTGTCTAGGAAAGTTCGGATTGGGACTTATGATTGAGGACCGTTGAGTAGGCCCGGATTGGTTAAGTGGAGAAGATCACGAGGACGTGATCGAGTTTAAGTGGGGGAGAGTTTTAAGACCCAAATATTTATTGTACATAATGTATTTATGGTGTACGATGCGTGTATAAAGTGTACACAGCATGTACGTGTTGCTTGCTCGAACGTCGAAGGAAACTGAACGTTGTCTGAAGTGACAAGGTGTGTACGTATCTTTTCAACCCCAAATAAAGTTTGAGTTGATGTTTCATAGCCTTATCATTGGAAATAAAATCTTATTACGTTTCCAACAATATTTGATTCATCGAAAACGGAGCTACGGTCAAAAAGTTATGGCCAAAACAAGAAACTGAAAACTGACCTGAAGGTTGGAGCGGCGCTCCACCTTATGGCGCGGCACTCCGATCGCGTCAGAAGCAATTTTCATCTTTTTTTAAAGGTTTAAATGAGGGGTACTTTGGTCTTTTCAATTGGGGTCAGTTTAGGGTCACCAAAACTGATCTAGAACTCCATTGGAGCTCATTTCTCACTCACACAAACACTCTCATCCATATTTAGAGAGAGAGGAAGAGTTCTAGAGTGAGAGAGCTTGATTTGGAGAAGAAGGAGTCGAATTCTAGCCAAAGCTCGGGTTTTAAAGTTGTTCATCTCGCTCCTAGCTATGTTTTGGTAGTATTGGTAAGTTCTAACTCCGAATTTCATTTGTTAGATTTGATATTCAAGTTAGGGTTTGAGATTGTTAGTTGTAAAACCCATTTGGTTGATGAAGAGGGTTTATGGAAACTTGCTATTTTGATATTTGGCGGGTTTTGGGTTGGTTAATGATTTAACCATGTTTAAGACTTGTAAATGGTGTATAATCACTAGTGTTAGTGATTATTGGTGTTTTGGAAACCATTAGGGTTCTTATGGTTGACTAATTTTGACTAGAGTCAAAATTAGGGTTTGTTGATGATTATGACTCAATTGCCGATTTAATAAGGTTTATAAACTTAAAATGGATTAAGTTGAAGCATAGAACCGAGTTAAATATGTTTTGGTGTCAAAACTTGCTAATGGCGTGATATTGACTTCTTATGGGTCAAATTAGGGTTTAAGTGTCATTTTGGGCAAGATAGGTGTTTAACACCTATGATTGGGTTTGATTGGCATATTAGGACCATTCTCACTTGTGTTAGTGATTATTGGTTAGTTTGGGAGCGGTTTGTGCTCGAAAGTGCATTTGGGTCGAAATTGCACTAGTAGTCAATTTGGGTTGATTTGTATATTCACCCTAATTGTGTTACTTGTTATGTGATGAATGGAATAGGTACATTCCATCGGCGATTGCGGATTATTCGGTGGCATTCTTCAAGACGACAAGGTGAGTGTTAATATCCTATATGCATATGTATGTGTAGGATGGGTGCGGGTCGGGAGAAGGGGTTCTCGCTTATAGAGCTCGCTTCTCGCATAGGTGGAATTGTTGGACTTGTGTATAGGTCCAATTGGCACGGTTGTGCGTTTTGGTTGACCACTTTGGCGAGGTGCACACATTGTGTGTACGTTATCACATG